>NC_092821.1:49950569-52350569 GCF_023375885.2 Dermacentor andersoni
CCATGCCAACATCCACTAGAAGTGCAAAGCTTCGTAGGCAGGTGCCCATACTTCTGCTGCTCCGTGCACAATTTTGCAGAAATTTTCACTGCTCTTCTGAAGGCAGACGTTTCATTTTCTTAGGGCCTTGTACAAGCAACCATGTTCTCGAAGCTTATCTGTCTCCTGACACCCCCATCCTTACTGGCGCACTTTCGCCTCGTCTCCTTCAATAGATGACCGCACTGATATCAGTGTTCATAGAATTGGTGCCATTTATGCAAACGTAAGCAATGTCACGAGCACATGACTGCATACTACAGCGGTCTGCTTTCTCCAGATGAGCAAAATTATTCCATCACTAAATGTGAATGCCTTGCGCTTGTCTGGGCCTTGGAAAAATTTCGCCCTTAGCTATATGGTCCACAATTTACAGTCACTGCAGACCACTATGCACTTTGCTGGTTTTCCTTCCTAACACATCCTACCGGTCGCCTAAGTTGCTGCCGGCTACGCCTACAGAAATACTCGTACACAGTTATTTACCCTAAAATGCCGACTACTTGCCCGCCACCCAGCCGACCATAATGTTCCTGCAACCGATGCTCCTGCTTCTTTATATTCGATATCTGATTTTGCTAACCTCGCTGCCGAATAGCGCCAAGATCTAGATATACGCAATAAAATGGACAAGCTCACATCTATGTTAAGCGATCCCTCCCTTCACATGATCCTATCCCACGATCACTCTTCATATCGGCGCAGCATGCGCCCTATTTGTGGGCCTACCCGCCTTGTTTGCTTAGTGGCTATGGTGCTGGGCTGCTAAGCACGACGTCGCAGGATCAAATCCCGGCCACGGAGGCCGCATTTCGGGGGCAAAATGCGCAAACACGCGTGTACTTAAAAAAAAAAACATACGTGGTCTAAATTTTTGGAGTCCCCCGCTACGGCGTACCCTCATAATCAGATCGTGGTTTTGGCACTTAAAACCCTATAATTTAATTTGTAACCCTAGTGAATCTGAGATGCTGCTTGTCATTCCCGAGCATCTGCTCACCCCGGTTCTGTCTCAGCGGCACAAAGCACTAACTTCTGGTCACATAGGAGAATCTCGTACATGCGGCCATTTCAGGCAACGATTCTTTCGGCCTGGTCTATACCGATCTGTCCGCCGCTGTGACGTTTCTTTTTATGTCAGCGCTGGAAGAAGCGGTATGTGCTCCCTGATGGTCGAATCCAACCCCTTGACATTCCGGCTGAACCCTTCTGTCATGTTGGTGTAGACCTGAGATCTTTCTCCACATTTGACACCGCAGCAGGTGGACTACCGTCGCTACCGATTATACAACTTAGTTGTATGATCGGTTGGGGCCCTATAACGTAAAACTATACCAATATGTTCCAATCTCCTGACGTCAAATTTCCGTAACCGCCGACGCAAGCACCGGGCGGTCACCCGCGGGGTTGTCTGAACAGACCAATCAAATGCTCTCCTCGTTTATAGGAGGTCACTTTTGTTTGCTTGAAATACGAATAACATTGCCTACACTGAGCGGCTTGTCGTATCTAATTGTCTGACAAGAGGCGAGGAGCCCGCTCAAGTGGAGAGGAACTCGATAGGGCCGAGCCACTGCGCTGAAAGTCGATAACCGGATGAAGAAGGTGATGCCGACGTCTGCGATCGGTCCGTTTTCCCTTACTTAGCTTGCGGTGGCGAGCCGAAAATTGCAGCGGCATGCAACGGAAGCTTAAGAATGATGCTAAAACGAATCCTCAGCAATGAAGAGTTGGGAGAATGAGGTCATAAACGGGCCGAAAATGCTCGAAAACGTTGCGCGGCAACGCAAGAAGTTTTATTACACCCTAATAAACCCATGCTCTCTGGCAGGTGCGAGTAGCCAGCGCCTGAGTGATCGGCGGCAGCCATCTCTTATTCCTTAAGGAACGGGGCAGCCTGCGTCTATTGAGAAGCAAATTCGGTTTTGTACGGCATGTTAATGCATCTTAAATGCGTACACGTCACATTGACGCGGTGAGTTCTTGCGGTTTTGTGACGTCGCGTGACAGGCAGGTGAAGTGGGTGCAGGCTGAAAACTTTTGATCAATAGCCGGGGGGCTAATGGCGAAAAGGCGTTGAATCAGAAATAACTATTTCTCTTTTTTTTCGGCCCAATCATGCATAATCAGTGTGTACACGTCATATCAGATGGGGAGCTATAGCGGTTTTCGTGACGTTGCGTCACAGACAGGTGAAGGGGCGGTGGTCCAAAAATTTTTCGACCGGTCGCGGAGGGCTGATTGCGGAATTGGAATAGAAAAGTTTGGAATAGTATGACGTTATAGCACCCTTAGTTTGACATTACCTTCGCCCTTCTAACCTCCTGCGCAACTGACGTAGCCTACATATTGGTACACGAAATCACTATTCTGAATGGCGCTCCATACCGACTGGTGTCCCTATTTCCTCTCTACAGTTGTGGATGAGTTCCTCTGGTCCCGTTATACGAAACACAAACCTACTACTGCATACCATCCGCATACGAACGGTCTTACAGAGCGACTTAATCGAACAATAACGGACATGCTCTCCATATATGTTTATGAAGACCACCATGACTCGGATACTGCTCTACCTTTTGACACATTCGCACACACTTCATAAATTCACGACACTGCAGATTACTCGCCATTATATTTGTTGTACGGCCGCGATCCATTATTGCCGTGTGAAACAATACTGTTTACTCCTCAAGTGTGCATGCCTGAGTATGCCCACAGCGTCATCGCTCGAGTCGAAGTAGCACGCCAAGTTGCTCGGCGTCGTGTTTGTTCTTCTCAGAACAAGCAGGAAAGCACTAATGACAGTCGTCACCGTGACACCGACCATGTTATCCTCGGATATTGTCCTTCCATATTCTCCCAACCGCCGCGTCGGCCTCTCCGAAAAACTAGTCTCGCTACTGCAGTCCTTACCGGGTCCTTGGCCAGGTGACCGACGTAACCAAGGAGACCCCTCCGGTCACTCCTACTATTCTCTACACCCAGATGTCCCAGGACGTCGTTGATGTAAGCCACCTAAAACGCTGTCACTATATATATATATATATATATATATATATATATATATATATATATTTCATTTAATAAGCACAAGTAATTTCCCCTATGTTGTCCTTGGTGTCAGTGTTTGTTGGCTTCTTATAATATGCCTAGTAAAAATCGGGCTGCTTCCCCCCCGTGTATAGCTCCCAAGGCTTTCTTTACTGCTGCCGGCGTTACTTGTGGGATATCAAATTCCTCTAGACAATATTTTTTTCCGTTATGGTCGTGGGTGCCACTGGCACTGTATAAATCTATATAGAACTCCTCAGCCACTTGAACTATCTCATCCATATTGTAATGATATTGCCACCTTTGTCTCTTAACGCATACATCTGATTCTTGCCAATTCCTAGTTTCTTCACTGCTTTTAGGCTTCCTCCGTTCCTGAGAGCATGTTCAATTCTATCCATATTATCCTTCCTTATGTCTGCTGTAATACGCTTGTTGATTGACTTTGAAGCTTCTGCCAGTTCTATTCTAGCTGTAGGGTTAATGGCTTTCATGCATTGGCGTTTCTTGATCAGATCTTTCGTCTCCTGCGATAGCTTACTGCTATCCTGTCTAACGGAGTTACCACCGACTTCTATTGCGCACTCCTTATTATGCCCATAAGATTGTCGTTCACTGCTTCAACGCTAAGGTCCTCTTCTTGACTTAAAGCCGAATACCTGTTCGGTAGCTTGATCCGGAATTCCTCTATCTTCCCTCTTACCGCTAACTCATTGATCGGTTTCTTATGTACCAGTTTGTTGTATTCCCCCGTCATGTCTAGCCTAATTCGCGTTCTTACCATCCTATGGTCACTGCAGCGCACCTTGCCGAGCACGTCCACATCTTGTATGATGCCAGTGTTAGCGCAGAGTATAAGGTCTATTTAATTTCTTATCTCGCCATTCGGGCTCCTCCACGTTGTTCGGAATGGCCGGCAGAGATATCGACAGGCAGAGATATCGACAGGCAAAGTTTTCTCAGCCAGCTGCAGCTGCGAGCGTTGCGAACTTCCCCGAAGGGAACCATGGAAGCCTACCACAATTGCTGCGGTGACTCATTTCGTTGGGGCTTCGAGGTGCCACTTCAACACCCCGTCGGCGCTGTTATGACTAAACGCGATCGGCGGAACAAGTATTGTTACTGAACCCGCCAATGCCGACCTGGTCTGCTGTAAGCAAGAGTTCCCGAGGGAATGCATCTGGCGGCAACGTCACACGCGCCTTTCAAGACGCAAGACAATAGAGAACCGAGGGCTACGCGGCGGGGGTCAGCTTGGGGAACAAGAGGCGCCTCCTTTGGTCCAGAAATAAACCCCGAGTTCTGCGAAGCCCGTCTTGCCTCGGTGGGGGCAGTGCGTACAGGGCAGTGCGTACGTGTGTATGTAAGCCATCTCGCTCAAAGGCGGCTCGGCTACGGCGACTGGAACGTTTTTCTCTCACCTAGGGATCAAGGGAACACGGAATGTTTATAAGCAGCTGTTTGTCGCTGCTAGTGGGTGCTCGTCATCGCGCATGTGAGCGCGCTCGTATGCTGTAAGCTTCGTCTTGCGTGCTCCATTTGGGAGCCACGCTAGACTGTCTAATGTATTCCCTTTTCTAATGTAAATTTCTGTAAATAAACCCTGCTCGTCTAGCCCTGTCTCCCCAAGTTCCTCCCTACGACCTACAACCCTTGCAACTGGTGGCAGTGGCGAGATCGTCCGAAAACTCTTAGAACTGGATGCCATCAGTGGAATCGTCCTCCAAACTCTTACAACTGAATGGCAGCAGTGAGATCGACCTACGACTCGGAGACAGCAACGGCAGATCACGGACTTCGGGACATGATGACCGACCGGTATCCCGAACAAGTTGGAGGTGACTTGGGATTGACCACCTCTAGCAACTGACTGGATACGGCGGCGAAGGACTGGTGATATGGCGCTGCTTCAGTGGGTAAGCGTTTGGTTTTGGCTGTAAGATTTAGCAGGCTTCAATTTCTCTGTGTTTGTGGATTTGATTCGCTGGGATCTTTTACTTGTATTTTGATTTGCGTGGGTAACGCAGCAGGTATTGTGGGACAGCAGAGCCAAAGCTTAAGTAGCGACCATGGTCCTATTGTGCTTGACGAGAGCTGACCTGTTGTGGTTGTGTGAAGAGGTCGAGGTAGACGTAGAGGAGGTCTTCACGGAATCAGATATTCGTAAAACTATTCCCCAAGGTGACAAGGATTTGAAATTCATCGAACAAATCGGTAAACGAATTCTAAGCAAAAAACGGGAACAGGAAGCAATCAGGCAAGAACAGAAAGAAATGAGGCAAAAGCAGGAAGAAGCTAGGCAGAAACTGAAACGGATTTCGCAGGAAGAAGGCCTAAGAGAAGTACAAGACAGTACCCTACTGCATTGAACAATGAGATTCAAGGTTTTGAGCAGTCAATCGAACTAAGTAAAGAGCGGCTTGAGAAAACTGTAGGCTGGATGCAGCGAAAGTGGGAGGAAGTAGATAGCAGATTTTGTTCAAAAGCCGAGAGAAGTAGTAGCATCTGCGAGATTAGTAGCACGTTTATAAGTGAATTCGAAGTGCTTGCAGTTAACGGTGCCTTAGTGGCAGCAGAGGCCGTTAAAGGCCATAGTGAGAGCGACGAGGTGCTGTGCCAACAGAGCACTGTAGAGACAGCTAGGCCAGCTGCGAATGAATTTGCACAGTCACCACGTGCGTGCATCGCATGTAATGTTATCGAAGTCGTTAACGAAGTAGAAAGTAGTGATGACCCGACAGATGCGAGCACTCATGTCGAGTCAGATCTGCGTGCCGATGAGAAGTGCCAGCCGGACGATGCAGTTGAGGACAGGTCGCAGGACTGCGAGCTGCGCAGCTCAAGGGAAAACAACTGCATTGTTCAGTGATCGGTGCAGCTCTCCGCCAGTCTAGGTAACGAAGAGAGGGATGAGTTAGGAATCATTCGGACTGTGCGCGTGAGACAGCGATCGAGACCGTCGGGCCGTGTGCCGATGCACAGCGTGAGCTGGGCAATGTAGTAGAGGGCAGTTCGCAGGAGTGCGAGTTGCATAGCTCGAGTAAAGACTGCTGCATTGCTCCAGAGTCGGTTGGGCTGTCCGCCAGTCGTGGCAAAGTGAAAGGTGATTTAAATGAAAATCACTCAGACTGTGCGGGTTGGAGAGCGATCCGGGCCGACGAGATGTGTACCGGCCAGCACGAGGCTCGAGAAGGCGGCATGAGAAGGAATTCAAAGAGGAAGTCCCGTAGAAAGAAACGCGGTAGAGAGCGAAAGGCGCTGAATAATGGAGCGCAGCCGAAGACAGCGAAAGACGCAAAAAGGCTGGGCGCGAGGATAAGAAACGTGCGGCCGTTGTTGACGATGTTGGCGCATCAAACACGTTCGAGCCACCGGTCAAAAAGAGACCGAGAAGCATGCTCTGCATGGACGTGGACAAAGGGCACGGGGCAGTTATGTTCCTCGTCGTTCCGTCATTCTTTTCGGAGTGCAGCATGTGGTGCGAAGGAGCGCAAGGTGGCAAGACGAGACGAGGTGGTAGGTAGTCGTGACGTGATCAGTCGAGTTCGTGATGAAAGCGTGGTGCCAGGACGCAAACCTGCAGGAGACTGTAACGTCTTGGAGGAGCTGATAGTGTGTCAGCCCTTTTGTGGTTCCTCAGTAGCCAGAGTAGCTTTCGAACCGCGACCACCTCGAGTACGGCTCAAAAGAATAAGTCAGTCGAAAACGTTTGGAACAGGAGGCCAAGAGAGCTTCCGTAGAAGTAAAGCGTGTTGTTTGTTTTATTTTTGAGCATTCTGATAATTTTCGCGATTCGACGCTAGAATTTCTTTCAATAAGTAAGGTATGAGCTTTATGTTGTTTGAGAAGCTCCGAGCATTGAAAGATGCGTTTTAAGTAAAACTTTAGTTTTGCGAGGTGTTAATTAATGAGTAGATAGGCTTTTTTGTTATGATTAACCTGAAGGTCAAGGTTGTCCGTGAGAGCCCTATGGTAACGCGTGTTTGTATTAGTTACCCTCTTTCTTTATAAGTGCTTTTAGATTTTTTAAGGTTAAGTGCGTAGGTTGGCAGTTAGTGCACAATTTGCACTGAGAAGCGTTCGTAGTTCCATTAGCGCGTGTCGTGGGCGGATGGAAGGAAGCAGAAGGCTTATGACTGGGTTGCTCGTGTGTGTTGAGGGCGACCGTGTTCTGACTTCTCTTGTAAGCGTGCGTGAAACTAGTTGTTAGAAGACGCATTTTTTAAGGGTTTTGCGGAGTGCGTAAGTTACGCAAGTGTAGTTGTTCGTTTAAGGAACGTGTCCAGTATGGACCCGAGGAAGTAACGTAAGCATGATGAAGCAATTGCGTACGACGCAAGTGCGCGTTCTGAAAAGGGACCACAAAGCTAGCGCAATTGTGATTACGTACCTGTGGAGTTGACCAGACTGTTCAGTGGCACCACTAGGTGCGATAAGTACGCCACTGCGATAGAGCAAGAACAGGCTGCTCGTGAAGTTAGGATGCTTAAGTTATGTTTGGGTATTGGTGGTTGAGAGCCTTCGGTTTAGTTCTGCGTAAACCTTTACTCTTGTACAGCGCGACGGTCCGGTTTGGTCGAACTCAAGGGGAACGTGAACGCTCGCTTTGGCGGCCCGAAATTTTGAGGCAGAACTTGGGATTCGCAGTTTAATGGCTTGCATCGAAATTTTGATAGGAAGCCTGGTGGGTTAACAGCTGATTCCGGGCGTTCGAACGCTGAGCGGTATTGTGTTGCCGGAATCGACTCTTCAGTGCCGGTTGTTGTAAGATGCTTTAAGGCATTCCAAGTGCGCAGGGGTTGCATAGAGCAAAGCCGTCTTGTTGCTCGCCTGCCGTTCTCTTCCTGCCCAGCGGTTGTCAGCACTGGCCAGTCGAGATTTTCCAGGCCATTGAGGAGCTGCTAGGAATGGCCGGCAGAGATGCCGACAGGCAAAGTTTTCTCAGCCAGCTGCAGCTGCGAGCGTTGCGAGCTTCCCAGAAGAGAACCCTGGAAGCCTACCACAATTGCTGCGGTGACTCATTTCGTAGGGACCTCGAGGTGCCGCTTCAACACCCCCTCGGCGCCGTTATGAATAAACGCGATCAGCGGACCAACTGTTGTTACTGAACCCGCCACCGCCGACGTGGTCTGCTGTAAGCAAGAGAGTTCCCGAGGGTATGCATGTGGCGGCAACGTCGCACGCGCCTTTCAAGACGCAAGACAATGGAGAACCGGGGGCTACGCGGCGGGGTCAGCTTGGAGAACAAGAGGCGCCTCCTTTGGTCCAGAAGTAAACCCCAAGTTCTGCGAAGCCCGTCTTGCCTCGGTGGGGCAGTGAAAGCTGTGCGTACGTGTGTGTGTAAGCCATCTCGCTCAAAGGCGGCTCGGCTGCGGCGACTGGAACGTTTTTCTCTCACCTAGGGATCAAGGGAACACGGAATGTTTATAAGCAGCTGTTTCTCGCTGCTAGTGGGTGCTCGTCATCGCGCATGTGAGCGCGCTCGTATGCTGTAAGCTTCGTCTTGCGTGCTCCATTTGGGAGCCACGCTAGACTGTCTAATGTATCCCCTGTTCTAATGTAAATTTCTGTAAATAAACCCTGCTCGTCTAGCCCTGTCTCCCCAAGTTCCTCCCTACGACCTACAACCCTTGCAACTGGTGGCAGTGGCGAGATCGTCCGAAAACTCTTAGAACTGGATGCCATCAGTGGAATCGTCCTCCAAACTCTTAGAACGTCCACTCTCGGCTAACCCGCTGGCGGAACAACGTATTCATTATCCGTATATTATTCTGTTCTGCAAACTCTACTGATAACTCTCCCCTGCTATTCCTAGAGGCTATGCCACATACGCCCGCTGACTTGTCTCCAGCCTGCTTCTTGCCTGCCCTGGCATTGCCTACCCTACCCTGGTATAGTGTATTTTGTTTTGACATTGCCCATCGCAGATTCCACGTCTTCATAGAAGCTTTCGATTCTCCTGGTCATCATGACTGGATGTGGGTGCGTAGACCTGTACGACCTGCAATTTGTACCTCTTATTAAGTTTCACAACAAGACCTGGCACCCTCTCGTTAATGCTAAAGAGTTCCTGTATGTTACCAGCTATATTCTTATTAATCAGGAATCCGACTCCTAGTTCTCGTCTTTCCGGTAAGCCACGGTAGCACAGGACGTGCCCGCTTTTTAGCACTGTATATGCTTCTTTTGGCCTCCTAACTTCACTGAGCTCTATTATATCCCATTTACTGCCCTTGCACTGCTAGATTCGCCTCACTAGATAACGTTCTAGCGTTAAGCGTTGCCAGGTTCAGATTCCAATGGCGGCCTGTCTGGAGCCATGGATTCTTAGCACCCTCTGCTGCGTCACAGGTCTGACCGCCGCCGTGGTCAGTTGCTTCGTAGCTGCTAGGGACTGAGGGGCCGGGGTTTGATTGTGGTATTCATACAGGAGGTTGTGGTTAAGTACTGCACCAGGGTGGCCAATCCTGCTCTGGTGAGTGCGTTACCGGTTCTCGTCATCGAGATCAGACCGCACTCCAGGCCTGTTTATGCAATTTTATCAACACGCGGATTTTTATTAATCCGGTGTAAAATTGCGCGGCGCCGGGATTCGAGCCACCGTCCTCTTGCACCCGAGGCAGATGCTCTACCTCTACGCCACCGCTGCACCCTGTACAATGAGAGTTGTACTGTGTGTTTAAACGAGAAAGATAGCTTACAGAGCCCTTTTCGGGCCTTGTGATGCAATGTTTCTAAATCTTGGAGTGGTAGCGAGATTATCGCTGCTTCCTAGGCGCTGGCGGCCCAGTTTGGGGATTGTGTCCGTCGCCTCTTGCGGGGGGTCGACAGGCGCTCTTGTGACTGGTTTCTTTGACTAGAGGGCCTTTTCTCAAGGGATGAGACTCTTCGCGCCACCAGCTCGGAGGTACAAGGCTACTTCTCCTGGTACGGCGGATTAGCACTGGCTGCTGCCACCAAGTGGGCAGATGGCGTCACATCTGGCTCACGGAGTATTGGCCGGACAGCCGCCGGAGGAGGTTGTTGCTCGGCCTGTGACGTTCCACTTCGGCAAAACTGTTCTTTGGCAGGAATTACACCCGCCTTCGTGCCTCCTAATACAAAATGTATTTTTTACTTCTATTGCCACTATTTCGTTTTCCTTTTTTCATTATGGGCAGGATGGCGAGTACGCGGCGTGTTCCAATCATAATTCCCACAGTGCGGAATGTTCTCACACAACTCATACTGATGTTCATGGTCGCTACATTTGGCGCAGGTGGTTCGGCCTCGGCGGTTCTGAGAACTTTGCTGGAATGTATGGCATTAGAAGCATCGAAAGCCATTGAGAATATATGGCCTGACCCGATTTTGACATATCCTGCTTCACTTGTCTGGGGTAGCACACATTAATCGAATGTCAGAGTAAAATGCAGGGTTTGTATTTCTTTAAAATCACGCCTCATCTTAATTCACTTTACATCGATCACCTTCTGCTCACTTCAGGCCTCTAGTAGTTCAACTTCTGTGAGACTGTCAGATCAACATTGGGTACGCCATCATAGGTGGTGTGCACGGTACGATGTGGGGTCACGCTTACTGGAACATTCCCAACGAAACAAGGCTAGGCAGCCTTTCATGTTGCTTCTTATCGCGGAATTCCAGAAGGTTATCTCCTCTTGCTTTCTTGAAAACCATGCTACCTGGGCCAATTCCCTCAGTTAGTGATTTGGAAACTAGAAATGGTGAGATCATTTTTGCTGCCATCTCTGTTTTCTTCGAACGTACGACATGAAATCGTGGGACATCGTCTTTTTGGTGGCCATGAAATTTAAACACTTGGTGTTTGCGACCTCGTTTTGAGGGCGATTAGGAAGTGGAGGGAAGGAAGTTGCCATAGATACACACGATAAATTCCAGCAGCGGCGCCAGCTGCCCACAATGGAGGCAAACGAGCAGATGCTGCAGGACCTTCGAACATTTGGAGGACGCTTAAGCTTCGCCTTTAAGAGTGGAACGCGAAAGCATTCAAAGCTCCCTGACTGCTTTTCACGTTTCCCGGGAACTGCAGCTTATGCACCCGTAATGGTTACTCGGAACTGTACGCTAGTGTTTACGCTAAATCTCGCCCTGTAATTATGAAGCTGAATAACTTCAAAGACAAAGAAAAAACACTTTCCTTGCGTCCCAAACTAAAAGAGAAGGACATTTCGGTTTCGGATGACTTTGCGCCGGCAACTAGACATGCACGGAAAAAAGCTGTTGGTATACGTCAAAGGAGAGCTGCATTACCCACAGTTTACACTAAAATACAACAAGCTACTCATAGGTAACCAGTACTATATGTATGATGCGAAGAGAGATAGCATTCTAAAGGTAACATCCCGAGCTTCAACTCTGCTGCGCCGGTTCAACTACGCAACACTGCCACCAATGACGCAGAAACAAGTAGCGTAATAGACGCAAAATCTCGGTCTCTAAAGTCTCCTGCGCCGGTCCTACCGCGCAACACTACCAAATAGGAAGTCGAGAGGGGAGGCCGAATTATATCACCAGTGCCAGGTGTTCCATACTACTTGCTAACACCCAAAGTGTCTTTAACAAGCTTGAACCTCCTAACTCTACTATTGATACGTGTGGAGCCGACATAATATCTTTACCAAAAACATGAATAATTCAAAGTTTGATAACAGCGAAATTTTTACCAATCAGTCTACTCTCAATATTTATCGTTGCGTCCGAACTTATCGTGAAGGAGGTGGTGTACTTCTTGCTATCAAGAAATATATACCATTACGTCTTATTCATATTCACTGTGAGCTCGAAGCTGTCTGGGCATGTGCAGAAATTGGGCATCGCACATTTATCTTTGCTGTCTGCTACCGTCCTCCCTCTTATCCCCATAGTTTTGTTTCCGAATTTCATCATGCCTTCAATTTTGTTACTACACGGTACCCCAATGTACGACTCTTTTTATTAGGTGATTTTATTTTCCCGTCAATTTCGTGGAGCGTCATACCTTCGGCACTAATCTTGCCCTCTACTCAGTGTACCGAATTTTCGGACCTGTGCTTTTTATTTTATTTATCCCAACTAATTCGTATGCCAACAAGGATCACACGTGGAAGCGCAAACACCCTCGACCTCGTGCTGACTACCAACACTGAAATCGTCTCTAAAGTATCTTACTTACCAGGACTTAGCGATAACTTCCTCATTAGAAGTTAGCATCCCCGTCACCAAAACAATCAGCAAATCTAAACTAATACGCGACTACCAGAACGCGAACTTTGAAATTATTAACATCGAACTTTCCCGCTTACTTGACCCTTTCCTAGATAACTTTAATGAAAGAACGGTTGAAAATAACTGGAACACTTTCAAGTATAAAGTGCACGAGATTACAACAAAATACATTCCCTCGCGCACTTTTCGTCCTAACCCAAAAGCACCATGGTGCAACATCTACGAAACACAATCGTAACCAATTCCTACCAATTCCTACCGACTACGAACAAATGGAAAACATAGACATAACAGAACAGGGAGTTGCTTCACTGCTCAAGAACGTTAAAGTTAGCTCCGCATCTGGTCCCGACCACATTCCAAACTATGTCTTAAAGAACTGTGCTGCATCCGTCGCCCCATTTCTAGTAATTCTTTTTCAGGCATCTATCGAAGAGGGGTCCCTGCCTAAAGATTGGAAAAGTGGTAACGTAGTACCTGTATTCAAAGGCGGCGACAAGACAAAGACAAAAAATTACAGACCTATTTCACTAATTAGCGTCTCATGTAAGCTACTAGAGCATATAATTTATACCAACTTAATGAGTCACTTACAGAGCAACAGATTCTTTTGCCCCACGCAACATGGGTTTCGCCGGGGATTCTCATGTGACACTCAGCTAATCGAATTCACCCATGATATCGCGTCATCAATAAATAACGGACACCAGGTTGACTGCGTATTTCTGGATTTTCAGAAAGCTTTTGATTCTGTTGCACATAACCTTCTACTCACAAAACTGTCTGCCATCAAAATTCCAGCATCACTGATGAAATGGCTTGAGGCGTATCTTACTGGTAGAAAGCAGCGTGTTGTCCTTGAAGGACTGACCTCATCAGAGACTGAAGTCTTATCGGGCGTTCCACAGGGGTCCGTCTTGGGCCCACTGTTATTTCTAATATTCATAAATGACATAGGAACGCATCTTTCCAGTCACATACGCCTGTATGCTGATGATTGTTGTATATATCGCACCATTACGTCCCCTGCCGATTCAAGTATCTTACAAAATGACCTTCTAACAGTGTCCATGTGGTGCGACAGCTGGAGCATGAAACTAAACTCTGCCAAGTGCAATGTCATTCGCTTCACTAACAAGAGGGTACCACTTGTTAAAAATTACTTTCTAAACAGTGAACCATTGATCGAGGTAACTAGATACAAGTACTTAGGCGTTGTCTTTACAAATAATCTTTCTTGGAATGACCATATAGAGAGCGTGGCGTTAACGGCTAGTCGTATGTTACATTTTCTAAAACGTAATTTCTGGAGAGCCCCCCATAAGGTAAAGGAAACGCTTTATTTAACAAACGTTCGTCCGATGTTAGAGTACGGCAGCTCTGCCTGGGACCCAGAGACAAACACAGCCATTAACCAACTGGAACGAATACAAAAACGCGCCGCCCGGTTCGTTACTGCCAACTATGATTTCACTCAGAGCTCATCACAAATACGTGTTAACTTGGGATGGCCACTTCTCGAGAACCGACGGAAATATTTGCGGCTTAAACTTTTCTTCAATATTTACACAGGCAAGACTGGTTTGTGCAGTGACACATACATAAAGAACCCAAGCTACATATCGCCTAGAACAGATCATCCGCTAAAGGTGCAAGAATACAAATGCCGTATCAACCTATATAAGCATTCCTTCTTTCCAAAAACTGTACATGATTGGAACAAACTGCCGCTCGAAATTGTTACAGCAACGCCATCTGTGTTCGAAACTTTGTTGTCGAAACATTTATATCTTTAGTTCTAAAATGTGTTTCGCTTCGGACAGAATAGGAGATTAACCTTTCCTGTCCGCGGCTTTCCTTTTTTTTTTTTACTCGCTGTTTTTTTTTCATTACTTTATTATAATTATTAATAATATCTTGCGTCGTATTATGTACTAAAGTGTATTTATATTGTATTTCATAATAACCTCTAGTGTAATGTTGTGTTAAGTACTGTGTTTTCAATATCAATTTTTTGTTCTATTGTGTAAGAGATCTATCCTTTTGTAACATCAATCATCTGTATTTCCATAATTTGTATACTCCTTCCCCCTACTCTAATGCCCAACATTGGGCGCTGTAGGTATGTAAGTAAATAAATAAATAAAACAATCGTAACAAACGTTTCTTCAGGGCAGCTAAGCGCTTTCCCTCCGAACAGCGTTCGGCTTCCTATAAGCGCGCTAACAATACCATCGTCGACAAATTAAAACATGCGAAAAATACTTACCTTCAATACACATTATCCTCAATGCTTAATAACAATCCTAAAAAGTTTTTGCGCGTTATTATTCCTCCCATACGTAACTCCATTCAGCTAGTCGATCCCAGCGGCTCTCCTATACGAAATGTCGATTGCCCATCTGTACTTAACAGTATTTCCTGCAAAATTTTGTAAACTCTTCTAGTAAATTGCCTCCTTCTGAGGCCTACTATGAGTACCTGCCAATGAATCCCATTATAATTAATCCCTATGGCGTTGCCAAAATAATTGAATTGTTGAAAGTGTCATCAAATCCCGGCTCTAACCTTATTACTGCTAAGTTCCTAAAGAGCACTGTTTTTATTCGTCTATTATTCTCGCTAATATTTTTCAGCGGTCACTGGACACCCTCATGATCCCACTCATTGGAAGGTCGGGAAGGCGGTGCCCAACCATGAATCCATTAAAGAAGACTCGCCTAACAATTATCGACCCATATCACTAACAAGCACACCATGTGGAATACTCTAGCACATCTTGTACTCACACATAGCAACCTTTCCATGAATCAAATTCCTTTTTTTTCGCCTTATCAACACGGTTTAGGAAGACTTTCTCATGCGAAACTCAGTTACTCTGTTTCACCCATACTTAATCTCATACTACACCGCGGCTCATGCATACACTCTCTTCCTCGATTTCTCGAAATCATTTGATAAAGTCTGCCATAGATCACTTCTCTTTAAGCTTAGTCAACTTAGCATAGGTCTTAACATTTTCTCATGGATAGAACAATTTCTTCTGAACCGCTCGTAGTGCGTAACACGTAATGACCAAGAATCCTTTTCCAGCCCTATTCATTCTGGTGTGCCGCAAGGCTTAGTATTAGGTCCGCTTCTCTTTTGGATTTGTATTAATGATCTTCCTGCTTGTGTTTCGTCTAATACTAACCTGTTTGCCGATGACTGCGTTATGTTTCGTGAAATTACAGACCATAACGACACTAACATGCTACAGAATGATATTGATGTGGTGTCTGCATGGTGTAGGAAGCGGCACATGGAACTAAATACCACCAAATGCAAAGCTATGCGTGTCTCCCGTATGGCATCTTCTCCTGCCCTCTATCATCTTAACAACGTACGGCTCGAAACCGTAACATGATACCGATACTTAGGTGTTCACATAACATCTTCGCTTTCATGGTGCCTGACGTTTGAACAAATAATTAACAACGCGAACTGCACACTCGGCTACCTTTTTCGTAACTTTTCAACCGCGGCGATTTCACTGAAGACACACTTGTACACCACTTTAGTAAGGGCAAAATTAGAATACGTTGCTTCAATATGGGATGCGGGTACTGAAGTTCAAATTAATATCTTGAACTCGTTCAGAACAACGCTGCACGGTTTATTACAGGAAATTACAGCAGAACATCTAGCGTAACATCTATGAAAAATGCATTCCGCTTGCCTCAGCTCGCCCATCGGCGTCAGTATTTTCGTCCTTGTTTATCACACAAAATTGATTACCACAATCCCTACTTGCGGTCCATCTTGATATCCGAGCCTTCATATGTCTGTGCCCGCACTGATCACCGGTACAATCAGTTCTTGTCGAACAAAAGCTTGTTTTCAGTCTTTCATAGCCCGTAGAGCGTCCGACTGGGATCACCTTCCCAGGCAAACTTCCACCATTGAAGACAATTGCCTGTTTCGCACTACTTTAGCTCGTACTTTTACTTGAGGAACCACCTAGATATGTTATACACTAACTTTTTGCAGCATTTTGTGGTTTTTAAAATTTTTTTACCCACCCCCCTCTGTAAACCCTTTGGCCTTTAGGGAAAATAAATGAAACGAAATGAAATGAAAACGCTGGTGGCGAACGCTGCGCACGAAGGCGAACTTCCTTTTAAAAGCGCACCCTCTTGCATGGGCCGATCTCCTGTTACTGTTCCGCGCTTTTAATATTTCAGTCTGAGAAGATCTAACATAAAAAGTAAAGCCAGTTCCGCACAGTGAAAGCTGTAAAATCAGCCATGCTGGTGGTCATTTTCTTAATTTTTAACTCGTGTTTAGAGCGATTTTCATTGAAGGCTTTGGCTCGTTGTCGTCGTTTAGCTATATTCGAGCTTCGATTCCGAATTGCGCAGGCTATTCATTTGCGTGAGGTTGTGATCAAAGCACAGCCTATCACACACTTTGCAGCTGTCGCAGCACTCACGGTCGAGTTATTCTCTCTTGAACCGTCCATCGGCACCCTCCGTGGGAGGAATCTCCCTGCGTGTACGCCTCTGCTCGGCCTCCTGCTCTCGAAGTTGGGAGTAAGCTCCCAACTCACACATCTCCGCTGCTAAAACGTTTGTGCCGTTGGTGTTTTTCTTCTTTTGCATGACATTTGACTATGTGCTGTCATTCTCAAAATTCCGAATAACTTGTAGAGAATGAAAGACAGGGTATGAGCAACTTTGGTGATAAACAGTGGTTTGATATACGTGCTTCTATATGACTTTTGCCGAAAGCACGGTTAACGCCAGACGCCGGACACGGGACGATAGTTCAACCAAGGTTGGCTATCCGCACAAGGTTAACCCTTGCTGGCCAGTAAATTGGAAGTAAAATGAAATAAAGAAAAAACAAGAAAGGCTGGGAGTGAGGAAGAAAGACGAAGGCTGAAGCGAACAGTAGGAAAAGGCAAATACCGATCTCCCGCATGTGGGGCAGCCCGAAGGTGCCGTTTATGTAAAGCAGAGGCCAAAGAGGTGTGTTGCCTCAGCCAGGGGGCCTTAAAAGTCCGAACAGCCGGCATCGTCTTAACCTCCAGGAACCCCTTCTTGGCAGAAACGGTTAAGTCGCACACGGCGACACTTGAGAGGGTGCCATCCTCGAGCACTCGGGTACGTGGTGTTGAAACACGCTTTTGCGCTTGGAATCAAATATTATGGAGCCGCTAAGAATCGCTTATACTATGCTCTTTTTTTCTCCGAATGTATACATATATAGCTGAAATATAAGCGATCTTGGAACCTGTATAGTTGTTTGATTAAATGCCAGTTCAAAAACACAACAAATTTTTTTCGGCGGTTCAGCTGGAGACCGGCATTCATCAAGAATGGCTTAACATGTGTAAATTCGGTTGGCATATGGGGTCACAGAAGTTCTTACCACCCACCGAGGAAGGGCTTGTACAGCGGAGCTAAGCTGTTCTGCATAGAAGCAAAGAAGCCACCGCAGGACAACCGGCGTGCAACAGGACATAAATGGCCTTATGAAGCACCATAATAATACCCTCAGCGACATGCAACAATGTACGTGAACCTCGAACACAAGACGCAGGATGCCGCCCTTCTGCACCTTTCTTTGACTTAAAACACAACAGAGAAAGAAACCATGCAGATAATACCATTCAAGCTCGAATACGCAAGGAACTCGGTGGTGACGCTTGTGGTTAGGTTGCCGAATACCATTAGCGAACACAATCTCAGTGCCGCCGCGGTAACTCAACAACCATTCAACAAAACGAACACAACGGGCCGTCTAAGCACAACGGAGTTTCAATCGTAACCCAATGGTGTTTCATTTAAATTTCACTGGCCAATATTCAAGAGTCCTCAACACTCAACCCAACAATTCTCCAACAAACTCTCAATAATTCCTCAATAAAAAACTCAACATTGACCAACAATATTTCAATGCCTTCTCAATAATTTTTTTTGTACGGGACCAGTTGTATAAACAAAAATGATTATCGTGATGCAAGCGCACGCGTAATTTGGTTAAGCAACATAGATGGGCATGTGATTACAGCACGTTCTTGGGGAAGGCCGATCCAGTCGCTAGCAGTTCGGGGAAAGAATGATGAAGAAAAAGTTGTGCGTGCTCGTGGTCGAGATACCTGCTGCTGATGTCCGGTGCGAAGAGAGAAGCGTGGTGGGGGAGGGCAGATGTAGGGTTCCTGTGATAGCTCGGAATAAAAGAATTTATGAAATAAGCATAAACTGGAAATGTGGCGACGAAGTGCATGAGCAGGTAGGCTGAACTGCGATTCCAGAGATGATATGCTGATACCAAAAGAGTACGAGGAATGAATGAATCTAGTTGCCCTGTTTTGAACTGATTCAACTGAATTAGCAAGGTATACTTGTTTCGGAGACCAGATAGGCGATGAGTATTCTAATTTTGATCGAACTAGTGATTTGTATGCGAGTAGCCTAACACGCTGGGGGGCAGAGTGGATAAGACGATTTCAGGCAGAGTGGAGAAGGGGCGTGGAACCGGCATGGCAGAATCGGTGCCGATCACGTTTTTCTTGCTGCTTTTGCAGGCACATGGCATCTTAGCTTTGAAGCAGTCTTTTGGCGACGCCGTTTCATGTACATCAACTACAAGTTCACCCTTTTGGTCTGGGATGTGCGTTGATGGATCAGCGAATGGAACTTCGTCTGCTGCTCACGACGGCGAATCGACAAGCATAGCCGCTGACTTCGGCCGATATACCATGCCGATCAAGGAACACTGGTGCAGTGATCGCCTTATCGTCAGCCTACAAATACCGGGATCTGGCAGTCACCCAGAGGGGCATGGAACCGGCATGGCAAAAGCGGTGCCGCTCACGTTTTTCTTGCTGCTTTTGCAGGCACATGGCATCTCAGCTTTGAAGCAGTCTTTTGGCGACGCCGTTTCATGTACATCAACTACGAGTTCACCCTTTTGGTCTGGGATGTGCGTTGATGGATCAGCGAATGGAACTTCGTCTGCTGCTCACGACGGTGAATCGACAAGCATAGCCGCTGACTTCGGCCGATATACCATGCCGATCAAGGAACACTGGTGCAGTGATCGCCTTATCGTCAGCCTACAAATACCGGGATCTGGCAGTCACCCAGAGGGGCATGGAACCGGCATGGCAGAAGCGGTGCCGCTCACGTTTTTCTTGCTGCTTTTGAAGATTAGTAATCCGAACTTGCATTTCTTTCGCACGCATTTTGTTTTGCCGGTTCCACCCCAAATGTTATTTACTTGCCTGAAAACTAACTCGCAAGTGAAATATTACTCGCGTCATCGCTTTCGATTATTGCGTCGTATTTCCTTTTATCTGTTGCTGCTACTTTTATGTGGCGACGTTGAGCTTAACCCTGGCCCGACCACTGCCGAAACTCTGCAGAGGCTCTTCGATGGTCAAGATAGCATTAAGGTCAAGTTAAATGCAATAGAACTAACCCAAGTTGAAAGTAAATGCGCTATGAATGCTCTCAGCGCCCGTGTAGCGTCTATGGAATCTAAAATATCTAGTATTGACCAAATTAACTGCGCAGTTAAAGAATGTAAGAAAAAATGTGAAGAACACCAGCGTATGCTGGGTTCAGTTATGGCGAAGGTATACTATCTTGAAAACCAGAAGAGGCGTTGTAATTTGCTCTTTTTCGGTGTAGAAGATACAAAACCAAACGAGTCAAGTGAGGATTCTGGAGTATGTGTAATTGATGTGTGCAAATCGAAATTGGGTATCCAATCAGTGAAAATGGCAAATGCTCACAGGCTACGCAAATTCAAGACTGGTAGCAATCGTCCTTTAATAGCGACTTTCGCTTCCTACGTTGAAAAACTAAATGTTTTAAAAAGTGCTTATAAAAAAAGGAAGCAATGGCAGTATTTCAGAGGACTTTTCTGAGGATGCACGTAGAAAGAGAAATCATCTATGGCAGTTCGCGAAATCGCGACAACAAAGTGGCGACAAGATCAGTCTTAACTACGACACTCTTATTATAAATGGTCAGAAGTACTTGTTTGATGATAATACAAAGGAGGTGGTACCAGTAATAAAAGACAAAGCAGATGTTACAAAGGGAGTAGAACCGGTCGGATGACGGCGTCGGCATAATGCAACGCATATTTCCTTTCTTGTAATTAACTGCCAAAGCATTAAGAACAACGTTGATCAAATGGCATCTCTAGTTGACATGGTAAAGCCGTCTATTATTCTCGGTACTGAATCATGGTCAGCAAATGAAGTTGCTGATGGTGAAGTATTCTCAGATCAATTTAAGTGTTATAGAAAGGACAGAGACTTGCATGGTGGAGGTGTATTTATTCTTGTGGATTGTAGAATTTCTTCTTCTCAGATAAATGCTGGCACCGATGAATGTGAGGCTGTATGGTGCAGACTGACGCTTAATAATAGCAAAGTTTTAACTGTGTGTTCATTCTACCGCCCGCCTGATTCATCCGTTGATGTGCTTAGGCAGTTGGCAGCGACAGTTGACGCAGTTCAAACAGACTTCATGGTAGTTGGAGGTGATTTCAACCTGCCTAATATTGATTGGATTCATCACCCTCACTTTCACTCGTTTTCGGGTCGGTCCAGTCAGGAACTGATTAACTTCATTGAATTTTTTGAGTTACGTCACACTGTATTGGAACCGACACGTGGAAACAATATCTTAGATTTGTTATTCACAAATAAACCTGAATTCGTCCGGCCTACTCACGTGCTACCTGGAATAAGCGATCATAATGCTGTGCTTTGTGAAATGAATGTTGAACATTTAAGAAGCATTGGAACAGCAAACAGACGAGTATATAACTACGATAAAGCAGATGTATGCGAGATAAATAAAGCGTTGAATGAGTACCGGACGGTACTTGAAACATATGCCGACTACACTGGAGTAACTGAATCATGGCCTATATTTAAGGAGAAGATGTTTGAGCTGAGGCAGCGCTTTGTTCTGGCGTGGACATTAACGAAAAGAAGAAGTAAAAGTAAACCTTGCTTTAGTCGGGAGTTACGCGGTCTAACACGCAAAAGGAAACTAGCTTACAGTAAATACAAAGGAAAGCCGACACGTGATCATTGGTTGAAGCTGCATGAAACTACCGAAGAAATGAAAGTTGCAGTGGTAGCTGCAAATAATTCATTTGGAATTTCAATGGAGACGAAATTAAAGGATAATACGAAGGAATTCTGGAAACATGCAAAGAGAAATGGAAAAGACACTGTGACCATACCACCGCTTGTGTCTGGTAACAGCTTTATTGATAATGACGTAGGAAAAGCTGAGTTCTTTAATACGTATTTTAGCTATGTTTTCAGCTGTGCATTGCAATAGAGACATGATATGAGTACCTTGAATTTACAGCCGGTGGTGAGTGATATGGATGATGTTGTTATTAGCATTAATGGCATAGAGTCTCTGCTGAAGATTGGTCAGGCTGGGTGTCCTGATGACTTGCCAAACAAGTTTTATAAATTTTGTGCTCAGTCGGTTGCACCGTACTTGAACATTATTTTCGAAAAATCGCTTGAGGAATCCTGCCTTCCAGATGACTGGAAAATCGCAAGCGTAGTGCCAATTCACAAATCTGGTCCTCGTGACACCGTCTCAAATTATAGGCCAGTATCGCTAACTTCAGTTGCGTGCAGGACTCTTGAACATATTTTGTATACTAGTATAGTAGCACATATGGACGCACATTCATTGTTTAATCCTCGGCAGCATGGTTTTGGAAGGGGCCTATCTTGTACTACGCAGTTGACTGAATTTGTGCGCGAGCTGGCAGAAGCACTGGACAGGCGTATTAGCATGGACTGTGTGTTCTTGGATTTCAAAAAGGCATTTGATACCGTGACGCGCTGTTTACTAATAAAAAAAATGGCCTTTTACAATATCAGTCCTCAAGTAATATCATGGGTAAAAGATTACCTACGATTACGCCAGCCGTTTGTGGTGGTGAATGGTACTCAGTCACAGAAGGTGCAAGTTGTGTCCGGTGTTCCGCGAGGCTCCGTGTTGGGGCCGCTGTTGTTCTTGCTGTACGTGAACGACATTAGTGACGGAATAGTGTCTCAAATGCGGTTATTTGCGGACGACTGCGTTCTCTATAGAGTAGTCACTTGTGACCGTGATGCTGAGATCTTTCAGGAAGACTTGAACAGAATCTCAGAGTGGTGCGTCAAATGGAATATGAATTTGTCTAGAACTGTTCATACGAAATTTACAAGAAAGAAATACCGTGATATGCAACCGTATGGTATTAGGAATGTAATGTTGGAACAGGCATTCGAATTTAAATATTTAGGTGTTTATTTTACTTCCGCTTTGAATTGGCGCCGTCAAGTCGATTATGTCACTGCTAAAGCATGCAAAACCCTGGGATTTCTTCGCCGAAATGCAAACACTTTTCCACAATCATGTCGGGACATCTTGTACAAGATTTATGTGAGGTCAATTCTGGAATACGCGTGTACGGTTTGGGACCCGCATACTCGTAGAGATAAAGATAAGCTGGAGCGGGTGCAGAACATTGCTGCTCGTTTCGTACCTGGCATACGCGGGGCTCAATACAGTGCATCGCGTACGAAGGAAACACTCAACTGGGAATTACTTGACACGCGCCGTAAGAAGTTGAGGCTGAAGTTTTTCCATGCTATTTATTATTCAGCGGTTCGGCTTGATCGCGAAAAGTTTGTGCAAGAGCCTTTTTATAGATCCAATAGTGTTGACCATGATTTTAAAGTCCGTGAATTTGCGACAAAAACTGAATTGGTTAGAATGTCTTTCTTTCCTAAAACCATTAGGGAATGGAATAGACTGCCGAGTGATGTTGTGAGGATTGAATCAAATGATGCTTTCTTTTTGATCTTGTAGATTGTAGATGTGCAATGCTAAGCGCTTTGCCTTTTTTTCGTTTTTTTTTTCGTTTTTCCTCTTTTGTTATCACTTTTAACACTGTACAGGAGCAGAGGTGTCGTATGTATTTCTTCTTGTGCCCCCCCCACTGTAATGCCTTGGCGCTGTGGGTTCCTTAATAAATAAATAAGAAGCCAAGAGTTTTGTTAGCAAATCAAATAATGTTCGCGCTATGGCTATTCCACGTAAGATCATGACTAAGATGAACACCGAGATATTTATGTGATTGGACAGGGTCGATAGGAACGTTAAGGATAGTGTAGGGAAACAGGAGAGGATTACTATGACGGTTGAAAGATATATATTTGCATTTGTTTGTACTAAGTGTCATTAGCCAGTCACTGCACCAATTTTGTACCAGATTTAGGTATCTTGTAGGGATTGCTTTTTAAAAGTGTCATTAACTGTCTTGTATAAAACGCAATCGTCGGCAAACATCCGAATATGGCAACGTAATTTCTGAGGTAAGTCGTTAATATAAATTAAACACAAAAGAGGCCTTATGACGGATCCTTGGGGCACCCCTGAGGAAACTGGTAATAAGTTAGACATTTGTTTATTAATGACGACTGATTGGGAGCGGTGAGTCAAGAATTCTTTTATCCAGGCAATACGTCACAATGCAGGTTTAGGCCGGAAAGTTTCATAAAAAGGCGGTTATGGGGTACCTTGTCAAATGCCTTAGCAAAGTCGACGAAGATTGCGTCAGTTTCGAGCTTGGCGTCAAAGGTTGGCATGCAGGTCATAAACGAAAATGGCTAGTTGAGTTTCACAGGAGTATCCTTTACGAAATCCATGCCGTAATGAATATAAGAAATGATTTGAGTCCGGAAACTGCATTGTTAAAGAGTAATTGACGTGTTCCATGAGCTTGCAGGGTATGCTAGTTAGTGATATGGGGCGGTAGTTAAGTGGCGAGTTGTTTTTACCCTACTTGTGGACTGGCACGACCTTCCCCACTTTCCAGTCGTGGGGTATGATACCTGTAGAAATGTACTGGGAGAACAGCAAGCATAAAAACTTGGCAGACGTATGGCGAGTGTTTTTAAGACCTTTGCGTTGATTTCATCAATGCCGGTTGATGAAGGAAGATTTAACTCATCTTTAAGAAAGGATATGCCGGTTTCCGAGAACGTAACGGCTGGCATTGCAGTTGTGGCGTCACTGGCTGTCATGAGGGGTGGTGGTTATTGTTCTTTAGTGAATACAGATTCGAAGGCCGAATTAAATATGTTAGCGCACTAAACGTCCGAAATAGCACGTCCAGAATCGTCAGTAAGAATAACAGCGTGCGAAGAATGGGGGTTTAAAACCTTCGAGAACGTAGTTAGGTCATCTGTCAGCATGTTCGGCAAGTCGATATGATAAAAGGAACGTTTAGCGTTTGTTACTGCGACCAAATACGCCTTTTCTGCAGCGTAATATTTTCCTGTGTGCAGTCTGTTCTGCTCAGATTGGTACTACGGAAAAGGCGCTTTTTTTTTCGAATCTTCCAGGAGTCTTGGTGAAGCATGGCTTGTGGTTGTTAGCACGGAAGCTGCATTTGGGGATATATTTATTAGTCAATTATTTCATTTTATGTTAATCATTGACCAGTTTGTGTGCATGTGGTTTTCGTCAAATGACTCCTGATATGATGGAAAAAAGGCCTCCAATTGCGCATTGAAAGCGTCATAGTTTCCTTTGTTGTAAAGAGAAATTGGTTTTTGGGAAGTTACTTTTGTTATTGAGGTGAAGTTAAAGCATGCGTGAATGACTTTATAATGGCTGATTTTCACGGAGATAAGTAATAGCGTTGAGGCTGTCGGGGTGGCTACATAGTATGAGTTCAAGAATTTTAGCAGTATCTCCAGCGGTGCGTGTAGGCTGGGTTACTAGTTGGGCTAGGTTAAAACTTAAGCAGACATCGATAAATTCACGGGATTCATCCTGTCTAAATATCGGTCGATGAGGGGTGCACCAATTTATGCTAGGATAGTTGAAATCTCCAAAAAGGAAGATGCGTGCCTCAGAGTGTCTAGATTTAAGTTCGTTAAAAATGTTGTGCAGTTTACGGGGGAATTCGGGGCTATTGTGAGGCGTCTATAACAAATGCCAGTTAATATAGATACTGGTGTGGCGCGGCAAAGGAACCGCAATATTTCAAGGTCTGATGAGAAGTTGATTTGGGAACACTCTAGCTGATTGCTTGTAGCAATAAGGACGCCACCTTCTGGAGAGCTAGTGTGATAGGCATAAAGAAAATATTAAGGTTTGGTAGGTTGCAAAGAACTTCAGTGTCGCTTATAATATCAGTCAGCCATGTCTCTGTCAAGACGAGCAGGTTGCTGCCCGTCGAAGACACTTGTAAATTGAAATTTTTTGTGCGACTTCATTGTTTCAGAATTTAGTTAATTAATATAGACTAAATATGCAATCAAGGAGAACAACAAATAGCGTGACTTACTCCATAGAATGGTCAGCAACATGCATTTGGTCGCGTTGTCTCAGATGCATCAGCACGTTTTTAAACTTTGGCTAAACTTAGTTGGGACACTGCATATGTATAGCCCACGCGTTTCACCCATACATGAGATTCTCACAGTCAACAATCGCGCTCACCGCAACGTTGAGCTCTGTGTGTTGGTGGTATTCTGGGTGCAGGCCCTGCAACTTAGACTGTTTTCTTTTTATGGCACGTCTGTGCTATTGTCTGTTTGTCCATCTTCGCATCAATGGGACAATATGGAAGTGTCAGTGATCCAGAAATAAACAAACAAGCAAAGTAATGATGGTTAACGTTGCTTGGAGCAAGTAATACTATATTTGTTTTGGTGTTGTAGCGCTAAATAAACAAAATGAATAATGAAGTGGTCATGTACTATATTAGAAGCAGTGGACGCTATGGCAATAATGATTTTAGCTCACACAAAAGGTTGTACAGCAAGCCGCGTTTCAGGGTGCCGCGCGTGTAATCAGGTAAACTGAACAAATTAGTTTACCCCAGCGATTTCCGTTTAAATGGCCATTTTCAAGTGCATAAATGTTAAACTGGACTAATTTTTATGAACTTTTGAATACAAAGATCTGCCGTAACGTCGGTAATATGGGAAGCTTATGGAAAACGAATAACAGAACGGTAGCTTCGGGCAGCGCGCTTGTAGTAAACTCCTTGGTATCATTTTATTTTCTGCGTAGCGTTGGTGCCGCTGCTGCGGCTGTTGCTACTCATTTTCTTTATCACAGTCACACGGCAGAAATGGTGCGATCATGGCGAATCATGTGGTTGAGGTGAGTCGCCCGTAGTAGCGCTTTAAGGGGTCGATAGGAACAATATGGCACTTCTATGGCGATGGAGAACCGAAGCTGGCGTCCGTATTTGGACATTCTAACCGAACTGCGACGTACACTGAACAATACGAAATGTTTCGTCAAACCCCTAAATTACTTTTGAACACAGGCCAGTAGGGCGGTCTAAACAACAGCCAGACTGAAAAAATATATTGGAGGACGCTTAAGCTTCGCATTTAACAGTGGAACGCGATAGCATTGAAAGATTCCTGACTGCTTCTCGTGCTTTCCAGTAAC
This sequence comes from Dermacentor andersoni, assembly GCF_023375885.2. Lineage (NCBI taxonomy): Eukaryota > Metazoa > Arthropoda > Arachnida > Ixodida > Ixodidae > Dermacentor > Dermacentor andersoni. Next base: position 49,977,392 of record NC_092821.1, read on the forward strand.
TGCAGCTTACGTAACCGTGATGTTTACTAGGAAACACTGGTGACGCATGCTATGCACGAAAGCGAGATTTGTGGTAGAAACACTGCATCTTGCGCACGCCGATCCCGGAGGTCATGAACAGACGCGCCAAAAAATTACGTCATTTTCATGTTTCTGTTACTGTGTGGCACTTTTAATATTTAACTCTGAGAAGATTCAACAGAAAAGGCATACCCTATGCGTGTTCTGGTTAATGACGTTTGTTTGGGAGTTATCATTTTCAATATTCTTAGGCATTGCTTTGTCAAGAATGTGAGACAAGACATGAGTAGCTTTGGGGATATAATGGAGTGGCTATGTGAGCCGCGTGTATCGCATGTCATATAGCAAGGAGTGGCATGTACAGTCGCCGACAGAATATTATGGACCATGAAATCTAACAAAAAGCTGAATATCTCCGCAACCTCACAACGCAATCTGGTATTTGCATTTTGGACCTCAACTAGAATATGCTAACAACGTTGTCGTGGGCAGTTTTACTGGTTACTGCTACAGGCTGCTCCGGAATTGAACGTTTTCGGAGATCCCGTGGTCCATTTTATTCTGTCCGCGACTGTACATACGCCTAAATTTATAGGGACTTTTTCGCTCACGGACAACTCCGCCGACACCGGCATCGACACCGGGTCTTCCGCGACGCGGAGCCCTTAAATTTCTCGCGTTATTAGTGAGCTTTAGTATAGCGTATGTGGCAAACGCAAGCAGTTAGCTTTGCATGCTCCACACTGCGCATGCGTTGTACGCAAACATTGCTGTATCTCTTACGTACGTACGCTATTTGGGGAATTTATCACTGAACGCTAACGCACGCAAGTGAAGCCTTACGTACGGCGACATGGTGACGCCAGTCGAAGTGAGAGCTGCCCGCTTCGGATCTTTCGAGACGTCGGCCTGCACTGTTCGTCTCATTTGTTCCTCACCATTGCTCGCACTTGCCTTATATATGTGCGATGATGCTTCGACAGCGGCAAACTGGGGATGAATGGGCGTTGTTTTCAAGATACTTTCTAAATTAGCGGTGCAGTAGGCTCAGCGAGAGAGCTTGCTCATGTTTGCTCGTGTTAGCTCATGTTTTCTGTAGCCGCGACGAGATGGCGCCAAAGCCTGTCTTCGCTCATTTGCCTACTTAGTGAGGCACTTGCGGATTCGGCATTGGATTAGTTCGGCATTGGATTAGGCTTGCCAGTATACTTCGTGTTTTTACATCTAGATGGCGCAATATATGTTTGTGTTAGTGTTTTGTGGCATTCGGCTAATCTAAAAGACTAGTTTGTGCCGCGAAGTGCAGATTAATTAGAGTTAGCGTTCTTCTGCGAATGCTATACTAAAACTGTCTAATATGCGGAGCGAGGACATCATGAACCTTTTTTTGAACCTACTGCTTGGCAGCGGTAAAAGGCTAGGCTTATTATCAGCGCTCCTGTGCATGACGTGCAGTTGTGGATTCTTTTGTGCACCCTGGAGCATAAGAATGGTAGCCGAGTTTGCTATCCATAGATTGCACACCAAAAAAAAAGGAATTGTAGGCAGACCTAACCAACAGCAGATTGAGGTCCTAACTTGTGTGATAAGGAGCGACGTACATGACGAGCATATGACCTGGGAAAGGATTGAAAGGCTCGGTAATGTCATTACGCATGGTGACGTCTTTGGTCATGACGTGGTGGCTCGACGAATAACTTGGCTCTGAGCTAGGAGTGTGTCGACAACTTGGGACAGAAACACGCGCTCCACGTAGCTGAGGAGTTCACGAAGAGAACCAAGATGAAGTACGACACAACGAAGCAGAAGTAAGGCGACATCGTGTGCCGTGGTGGCAGGCACAGGTGCGATTTTGGCGCATTGCGTAAGAACTCTCATTATGGATTTATGCTCTGTGGGAAACACAATTTTTTGTATACACAAGGAATCATATTTTTACCGGAAGCTCTGAGCAGCCAGCGCTTGGGTGATAGGTAGGGAGGTATCTTTATGAAATTTTATTTCATATTATTTCCAAAAACCCCACCAGGGGGCATTACTTAAAGTGTGGAATCAGTTAAATAACATGAATAGCAGGGCCACATGTGATGATATACAAAAAAAGGTTATCTTAAATGGTGATATCACAGGTGATATCAACGATATGTCGGCAAAAGGCAGTTCCAATCTTCAGTTGCACGTGGAAAGAAGGACGCTGAAAAAGTAATAGTTCGGCCACGTGGATGAAAAACTTGAAGGTTGTGGTTGGTGCGGTGAGAAGTGTACGAGGCGCACATGGTGTAAAGTGCACGATTGAGTGATGAGTAATAGAATTTGTGGTACAGTAATACGGTGGCTATGCAACGGCGAACTGGGAAAGGTGATAAGGCAGATTTAGTTTTCAGAGCTGAGACACTGACGTCTACGAATACATAGAATGGATGAAACTTGTAGCACGATTTTGGATTGCTTCTAGATCATTTATGATGTTAACATGATGCGAGTTCGATATGGCGGATGTATTTCCATCTAACCATTAGGAACGGGGCAGCATACGAAAATTCATACGAAAGTATTTTTTCCGCATATTAGTAGATCTTTAGTGTATAGTGTATGTTAGTGTATAGGCAACTTTGACCTGGTGAGCTCTCGCGGTTTTGCGACGTTGCGCGACTGGCTTGCGAAGTGTGAGCGGCTAAAAAATATTGCCCAATAGCACAGGACTAATGACAATGAACGTGTGGGATCACGCAGAGGCGAATCCCAATATGAAATGCAAGCACATGTTGGTTTATTTATTTCAACAAAGTGCGCACAATAAACGCACGACAACAGACTCTCAAAGTAGCAGACGTAGCTAAAGTGTGGCCATCCATGCACCGTGAAGCAAGCCTGGTCGTGTGGCATGTATCGCGAGCAGTAGCTTTGCCAATGCACGCAGCCTACATATATGATTTGCTGTTATCGATACCTGGGGTGTGCGCAAGCCTAAGTGTGCCTTGCCGAACGAAGCGATGACACTGCAAAGCCTTTGGCAGAGCTAAGCATGCAGTTGGGGCGTTAGCGTATCGCCACAAAGGCGTAAAATTGGAGAAAAAAAGTACTTTCTTCTGTATGAATTTCCGTAATCGACGTGTGCATGTCATCTTGAAATGAGGAGCTCAAACTTGATGAGACTGATGGTAAACCTTACGACTGAAACGAGATGGAGGTGTAGAGAAATGCTCTTGTAAATTGGTGGTGTGGTTTAGCAGCTCGGTTGCTGCGCATGTGTACTTCTTGTTTATTTGTTTTGTGGCCGATGTTTTTTGCATAAGCATATTATTACAATATTGCTACGCTGGGGAAAGAGAACAATGACGACAATGGTAAAGACGATGAAGTGGCAACAGCCTCTCTGGATTCTCAGTTGCTCTTTATGTATGTCTTGTGAATTCATCTTGTGAATAGCTTTATACCCGTGACATTTTGGTGGAGGTGCTGGGTATGCGTCTTCGCTACCAAGCTCCGCAGCGGACGTCTTACCCAGCGTGGGAAGATGCTTCCAGTGGAAGGCACCGCATCCGCAGCTGCAATGCCAACTACGCATACCCAGTACGTTGCTCTACCTCAGCCTCAAGACCCCAGCAAGTTCTTCGGCCTCGATTGCCTTGACGTAGAAGAATGGTTGAAAATTTATGAGCGCATCAGCAAGGTGAGCAGGTGGGATCCGACCATAATGCTGGCCAATGTCTTGTTCTACCTCGACGGAACAGAGGGAACGTGATTTTGCTCACACTAGGAAGAGCTATCGAGCGGGGAGTTTAAAGAGAAGCTGTCCTACATTTTTGGCAATCCAACTGGTCGACAACCAGCCGCTAAGCAACAACTCGCCTCGCGTGCCCGAACTGCTACCGAGTCGTATGTCTCCTACATTCAGGGCGTCCTCACCATATGCCATAACATCGACACGCCCATGCCAGAGGCGGACACGGTTGTTCACATTATCAAAGGCATCGCGCACGACGCGTTCAACCTTCTAGTCTTCAGAAACCTATAGACTGTCGACGCCATCATGTAGAAATGCTGCTGGTTCGAGCAGGCGAAAAGTGGCCATATACAGAATCAGTTTACACGGCTTTTAAATACTGCAGCGACCTCTTTTTGTACCGACCCAACCGACCAATCTACCTTACCACTACCAAGCGAAAACGTGACCCGCATTGCAGGCCGCGAAATCGAAGCAGCGTTTCCTGCCTTGCCTCAACAGACGTCTTGGAATAACACTACTCAGACGATATCGCTGGCCCAGTGCATGGTTCGCCAGGAAATCGCTAAGATGGGTCTTCCCAGCTCGTGCTCCTTGAGTTACTCTGGCACCGGTCGTGCTCCTATGACTCGACTCTATCGCAGTCCACCTTACAGTGCCCGTTATAACTACACTGCCCGGAATCCATCGGACGGAGTACACTTGACGACAGGCCAATCTGCTTATGCTGCGGCCCAATCGGTCACGTTTCCCGTCACTGCCGGAGCCGTTGGCCAGTCCCACCTCGAAATACCTTCTGAAATTCAAGTTCACCCCGAAGTCATTCACCGCGTCGCTTCCACGACGCTTCCGACGCGACTACCTCGACTCGCTGCTATGGTCGCGCGCCCTCGCCTCACCGTCGCCAGTCATGTCCACCCCTGTTTCGCCGCTCGACATCCCAGACCTATCCAGGACCTTCCCAGCAGGAAAATTAGGCAATGCGGCACCTCGAGGTGGTGCTGCAATGTCGGACTCACCGCAAAATCCTTCATTGAAGCTGTTTACGAGACATAAGCTTCTTGACGTCTAAGTTGATGGCACACCCGTCACAGCACTCATAGATACCGGAGCACACATATCGATTACAATCAGCCACTTTACCGCCATTTAAGGAAAATTGTTACGTCTGCCGTTACTCGGTTCGTACGAATCACCGACGGTAGCAGGGTGACCATGGCCGGAATGTGTATTTCGCTTGTGAGCATTTCCGGCTGCCATACTATCGTCCTTTTCACTTGGCTGGACCAAAGCCCCCATGACCTCATACGATGCCTAGACTTCCTCCCCGTCCATTCAGCGCTCATTCATTGTTCCTGAAGAACGGTGTGTCTTGACCTGCCTCTATTCAACATTCCTCCGACACCACACGAAATTCGCCTCAGACCGACTGATTTAGTTCGCGTTTCACCACAGGTCTTAACATACATAGAAATGTCGCCTTCCACTCCAGTTCCCGATGGTGATTACATCACCACTCCGATAAGTGTCACCGTTTTCACCCAGAACGTTACTGTCCCGCATACAATAATTAGGATCACAGATAATCGCACGTATCTCACTGTGGTGAATTTCGAGCTGAATAAGCAAATTCTGCCTAAAGATATCGCCCTGGCTAGGATCACTGCTTTTGACGTTAGCTCCGTTGATACTTTTGCTGTCGACCATTACTGTGAGCCTTTGAGGTCAGCCAATTAAACAAACAACGACATTCAGAAAATGAGCGCACTGAATCTCTCACCTGCGGAGCCTGAACAGCTTTGTAGTCCATTCCTTTCGTACAAGGACATATTCGACCTGAACAACCGACCCTTAGACGAGACGTCACTTGTCAAACACGTAATACACGCAGGTGATAATCCACCCATCCATCGGCAACCCTACCGAGTTTCCACTTCGGAGTGCCACGTCATCAAAAGGGAAGTAGACAAGATGCTAGAGAAAGACAATACTGAGCCACGTGAAGTCCCTGGGCGTCACCTGGGGTGCTGGTGAAAAAGAAGGAAGGCGCATGGAGATTCTGTGTCGCTTACCACCAGCTCAATCGCATCGCGAAGAAGAACGTCTACCGACCAATTCGTATCGATGATGCCCTCGATTGCCTATGCGGGGCAGAGTATTTTTCGTGCATCAACCTACGGTCCCGATATTGGCAAATCGCTGTGGATGATCTCGATCGTGAAAAGACCGCCCTTTAACGCCTGCTGGTCTTTACCACTTCAAAGTTACGCCTTTTTGGTTATGCTACGCTCCGGCTACCTTTGAGCGTATGATGAGCTCATTACTCCAAGGATTCAAGTGGTCGACTTGTCTCTGCTACCGAGATTATCTTATTGTGTTCTCGCCCTCATTCATCACACACAGTGAGCGCCTATCAGCTGTACTTGCAGTTTTTTGCAAGGCCGGTCTACAGCTCAACTTGAAGAAATGTAGCGTTGGCCACCGTGCGATTGCTCTCCATGGACATGTCAATGCGACTGGCATCCGACCAGACCCGGAGAAAATCCACGCGGTGAAAGACTTTCCTGTTCCACAGATCGCAAAAGATGGCCGAAGTTTCGCGCACCTTTGCTCTTACTTCCACCGCTTTGTTAAAGGTTTTGCCACCATAGCATGCCCTCTAACAGATCTCATTCTTTTTATCATTTCTCAACACCTTCACCCAAAGGTGCTCTAGGTGCTTCATGACGCCCCAACTGCCGGGCACCTAGGGGTTGCTCGCAGATACGACAGTGTGCGCCGCCGCTTCTACTGGCCTGCCCTCGCCCGCTCCGTACGGCGCTATGTAGCTGCTTGCAAGCCCTGTCAACATCAGAAAACGCCAGCAATGCTTCCTGCCGGAGACCTAGAGCCGACCGAAATTCCATCTGAGCCATTCTTTTGCGTCAGTTTGGATATCCTTGGCCCTTTCCCCAAGTCCAGCTCCAGGAAGAGGTGGGTCACTGTCACTACTGACTACGCGGCGTGCTATGCCATCACTCGGGCACTTCCCACAAGCTGCGCAGCCGACGTCGTACATTTCCTACTCCGGGATATCATTTTAGTACACTGCACCCCGCGACAGCTGCTTGTAATACCGACCGGCACCGCACTTTCCTCTCCCAAGTCATCGCAGATATCCTACGCTCATGTTCTGCCAAGCACAAACTGGCTACCTCATTTGATTCCAAAACCAACGGCCCTACTGAGTGACTTAATCGGACCATTATTGACATGTTATCGAAATACGTTTCACCCGACCAGAAAGACTGGGATGTCGCGCTGCCCTACATCACGTTCGCCTAGAATTTATTGCGCCAGGATATTGCTGGGTATTGTCCGTTTACTTACTCTTCGGTCGTGACCATGTATTACCATTGGACGTTCGCTCCCCTTGTGCGGGATTCGAGGATCGAGTATGCCCGCCACGCCATCGCCCACGCTTACCATGCGCGCCCGCTTGCCCGTGCTCGTTTGTTGGCATCGCAGGAAACTCAACGGCGCTCTTGCCAATTGCCGCTGTCATGACACATACTTTTCACCAGGCTCTCTCATACTACTTTGGTCCCCTGGCCACCGAGTGGGGCTCCCAGAGAAAACCTTCCGTGCTACGAAGACCGTTACCCTGTTCTACATCAAGTGACTGATGTCACTTACGAGACAATCCCCAGGACCTCCGTGATGCCTCCCAGTTCCATATCACCTGACGTCGTACACGTCTCTCGGCTTGAGCCTTGGTATGTACTTACTGATGGCCCTGTCTGAAGCACCCACCTGGTGCATTTTCCGCCGCTGTTCGTGTTACAGTGGGAAAAGGGGGCAATGACGACCATGGTAAAAACACCGAAGTCCGAACATCCTCTCGGAATTCTCAGCTTCTCTTTATGTATCTCTTGCAAATACATCGTATAAATAGTTTTATACTCATGACAATATTTTGCCTGGCATAATGCATATTCAAAGTCCAGTTGACATGTTGCTTACCCACAACGTAGCTTCTGTTTCCATGCTGACGCACCTTGTCGTTCTTCAGCGTCTTAAGCATGTGCATCTCCATTGACATGAATTTTTCACTCATTACTTGCGCGCCAAACGTGGCTCACGTGATAGTGATGCTTGTCAATTTTCCCCTGTTACCGACAGATCTTCGTCGGCAGCTATAATTGCACTAGACGCCCTAATCCGTCACCTAGGTCCGCGTTTCTCCGACGCAGTGACCTAGCACAGTTGACCTGTGCTATATGTGCTTGGTGCTTAAGCCGTGTTCTTCCTCCCGGGAGAAGAGGACAGGTTGTATCTATGGTGTTGACCGGGAGTTTACATGTTGTTCTTCATTTCTTGTATTGGCCGATTGTTTCTCTTTGTTTTGTCTAGCGTAAACGGATCTTTCGGCGTCTGTTGGAGTCGCCGATCGACCCGTCTCGACGAAATATTAGGCCCCTTACTCCTGCACGCTGTACTTCTCGACGGACGAGCTGGTCACACTTGTCCAAACTTGTCTTTTAAAGACATTGTTCTTGTTAAACCTTCCTGAATCGCAACTTGCGACCACTGCAGAAGAATCTTCACGAGGACTTCACTTAAAAAATACCGGTTCCAATATAAAATTTTTCTGATAGAATGCATAGCAGTGGCCTCTAAAGGGGCCCTGAACCACTCTTCGGACTTGGAAAAATAACAGTCCGTGGGTTGCATACGCTGATGTGAACATCTCAGCCAGGTTCTGCTGCCGTAGGCGGCACGTGGAGCTCGCAAGCGGAGCGCGAAGTCACCTTTCTCTCAAATGCTCTTTTTCATCAGAAGCCAGCTCCTCATTCTCTTATGGGCGCTTTATTTCGTAATAAAGCGGGTTCCTATTCGCGGCTGCTATCGGTGGCTGCGGGCTGCTACGTAGCGTAGATACGGGGCCACCGCCAGCTGCCGCACGAGTCCACTGGCTACGGGCACTGTGGCTGGCTAAGGACAACCGCGTTTGACTTACGTTTAACGCGTCGTAGGCGCCAAAACCAGAAGTCATGGCACCTACGTTAACACCCAAAATGAAATTTGAAGTGAGCGCCACTGTGACATTTAGAAGGCGGATCGTTGTTGACCCGCCCCATTAGGCCACCACCTTCGCAGTTCAAGGCATTGAAGGAGGAACGGGAGCACAGTGGATGCCGTGTTTGATTGGCAATAAATACACTTCTGAAAAATGAATTGTAGTACTTTTTGCAGCAAAGTATTCCCTAAATATCCAATTTTCAATCCAAATGCCTTTCTTCGCTGCGATAAATCTGGTTGATAAACACACTCACATTTAGTCTGTCTTATGCGGCGCGATATTCGATCTGACTCCTTGCAGAACAAAATAAACAATCTGATCGATTGGTATCTTCTTTGACCTTTTTCAGTCACACAAATGCAAAAGAAAGCGTTGCGTCGTCCGGCGTCTGTGAGTGTCTGGGCATTTTATTCAAGAGTGTACGTTTTAGTTCATAAATTCCTATAACTAATCGATGTGGTTCGGTATGAGACTAATACTGCAAAACTTGGTAAATAGTACATATAAATAAAAAAATTCGCGAAACAACAATAAACAAGGAAGATCAAGGGAATAAAAGCGTTCACAAAAATTTACGTCATAAAATTGCAATTGATAAGTACAGTGAAATTTTAGATGCAGATTTCCTTCTACATTGATCAATATGAAAAAAATGCACGGAATATGTTGGGCATAATAGTGGTTCTTGGTAGGTTTGTAGCTATATTTACCACAGAAACTTGCTTAGCGTTTTTTATGGAGAATAGAAATCACGATAATAATGTACCTGTGTGACAATTATGTAAGATACCTAGCTATAATAAAGGTTATAATATTCTAAAAGGAAATGAATGTAAACCAAACTACACTTTTAAAATAAAGCAAAGCTCCTTCTAGATTGCTGAGATATTTGTTTATTTAAATATTTCACAAAAGAACAAGAGCACTGTGCTATTGTAAATTGAAACTACTATGGATTGCTACACCTAGGAGTAAAACACTAAAATTCCACAACAAGGGAAGCTCTCATACAAACACGTCTTCAAGACGTGTTTAAGCTGCTTCTTCGACACCACCATAATAAGATCGAGCAATAAAAATCTAAGAATGAGAATCAATATTCGCCAACTCACAATACACTCTCCAGAAACACTGCTAGCTTGACCCCTTGTTGGGTTTGTGCAGTGAAACTTGCATCCAACCTGTTTCTGTTGAACGAAAGAATCAACAGTTGAGTGCCGTGTACAATTGTGCAATGCAGTTGGAGGTAAGGCTCTGTAAGTATATCACACACAGACACACATGCGCGCAATAAACAGTTCAAGCGTGATCAAAATGGTGTTACTATGCGTTAGTTGGGCCAGTATAATGAAACGGCTCCTTTTTGGTTGATATTACTTTAAGTGCTCATTCACTGGTGAAGACCCGTCGACCATGTTGATAACTTAAAGGCGAGTTGCACTCAGAAGACCCACAGTTTGCCGAAAATGAAATATTTGACACAAATAGTTTTATTAAGCCAGCCCTGGTTTCGCTAGGAAAGCGCAAGAGGCCCATGGTGCAATACATAGGTTACAGTTCTCGCTCTAATCAAATTCTTACTACACGTCGAATATATGTAATATCGATCGATTACATTAAAGCAAATAAAAGATAGGAACAAATGTATCCTTACGCAATGCTATGATCATGCACGGGAGTTTATTGACCCAAGGACTGGGGACAGCCAACGAGCACCAAGAAATGGTTTGGGGAAGTTAATGACGCAGTGAATGAAAAGTGTCACATCTAACGAAGCTGTATAGTTGCGTCAAATATTCTCAGTAAGGTACGTAAAATATAGAAGTATCAAAATAATGTCAAGGACGAGTGATGAGGACCATGACGATAAAATGTACTCGAAAAAGAATTAACACGAAAAAAAATGTGCTCATTGCACTAGCACTACCAACTCACTAAGACCCTTGATCACAAGGGACTGAACGAACGTGCTCTACTAAACAGTAGAATCGCAGCAATACCGTCTAGATAGAGGGAAGGCTACGAATCTTTTGGGCTAATAAAATGAAGCACAACGTCATTTGAAAAGTTAAGCACTGCCTTGCTTTTACACAAACGTTCATGGCCAAGAAACACTGTTGGGTGTAAGGGGATATGTTGTGTTTAGAGCACGTTCTTCGCTCTGTTTTGCTTCCTGGCACTCCAGCAAAACCTGGAGTACCGTCAGCCCTTCGGGACATCTACCAAAGAAAGGGGGGGGGGGGGGGGGAGTGTACAAAGCGTGTGCCCTATTCTGAGGCGGCAGGAGAGAATTTCAGGTCTTCATCACTTCGTAATGATGGTCAGTTCCCTAAAAGTGACTTAATTACGTGACGCTTATTCAATGTTTGCTCATCCCACAAGTGTTGCCAATTGCTCCTGAGCTCTTTGCGTAAGAATAGTCTTAAGCCTGCAGCAGGACAGGTATGGATAGATTGCTAGGTTTTGCTGCTACTGAAGTTTCCATTTCATCTGCAAGCTCATTATCCTCTATAAACCTGTGCCTAGGCACCCAGCACACTCCCTAGTACAACCGGCTGCTTAGATGTGTACATATTGCAGAGCAGTGAATTGATGTAAGTTATTGCTAAATTTTTAATTTTTTCCTAATGATTGTCAAGTTTTGATTACAGTGAAGGAATGTGCGAATATGATGGCCTTTGGAGCTTAGCTTTAATAGTGTCTGTAGTAGCCGACAGTATTGCGTATTTCTCTGCCGTGAAGGTACTCGTCTCAGGGTGTAGAACGTCAGATTCGGAAAACGATGCTCCGACATCTGTGTAAGAGGCACAAGCTTGTGACTTTGACGCATCTGTGTAAAGCTTTGGGAGGGTGTACATCGACTGGAACTCTCGAAAGTGATTATGTAGGTGGGCATCTGGAACGTGTTATGTAACATCTGGAAATGATGTGTCGCATTCAAGCATTTGTCGTTGTCACGACGGTAACAGATTGGGACACTTATTTCATCGCTAAGTTTTCTTGCATGCAGTGAAAAACACTCACCAAGAATTGACCATGGAATATTACACCATATGCCCTATCCTTAACATATTTGTAGCAAGGATGTTCAAGGCCAGATTGTACTTTCTGGAAATATGCGAAACTGCTGTATGTTTTTAGTAGGTGAAGGGACCGTTCCTTCGATTCAACATAGAGGCTCTCAATAGGAGTTGTTCGGAAGGCGCCTGTAGCAAGCGGATACGCAGATATTGGGCGGGATCCAGCACCTTAAGTACGCTTGGCACGGCATAGTGATACATCGCAGAACATTTATCCAAGCGCTTAACTTACTAAATTCCTTCTCGCCATCTTGTCGCTTCCGCAGAACTATTACGTTAAACTCTTGTCTTTGCTTCGAGTTGCTGACAAAGTCGACTTTGCCCTGCCATCTCCTAACAGCCTGACTAACTCAGATGGTAGAGCGCTGTCCCAGAAAGATGGTGGTCACGGGTTTGAGTCCCGGACCACGACGAATCTTTCTTCAACTGCAAGGCTTTTCTTTCGCGGAACTCGTATGGGTTTTTGTTGTAGCAATTTGCTACGTTTAGGTGGATGCGTCATTTTGCCTTTATTAGTGATCTAAAAGTGCTCTTGTAGCGGTTTAATAAGCACTTCCTGTCACTTACACACGTTCTATGGCAGAGAATGTTCAGTAAGTTTATTATTTTTAAGTATTGCGCCTTGATATACTTGATATGGGGAACGAGTCAACATTGCATTAAGTATGGTGCCTAAAAACTTGTGCTAATCTTCACATGTGTTCATTGCCCAGACACAGTACTGGAATCTGGAACTAGTCCTCGCTTTCCTGTGAAAAGAACACAGGAACCTTTCTGGTGTAAAGTTCAAATCCGTTTTCTTCATCCAATTTATACACTTTGTTTAGGCCTCGCTGCATCTGTGATTCACAAAATGCGACGTTATAAGATTTGAAGCTTTAATTGTACATCGTCCACATAGAGTAGATAATTGCTGGAGGTAGCAATGCACAAAGCAAGCTCATTTTACCAACGAAGGGTGCGCAGGTGAGCACGCCTCCTTTAGGTACCCCAGTTTCTAGAATAAATGGACGGGACAACCCATTGACAATACTGACTCGGTAAGTACGGTTGGACAGGTAGCTTTCTATAGCGTTAAGCACATTTCCTCGAATGCCCATCAGCGACAGGTGTCGTAATATACCCCACCATTCCCACCTCTTGCGGCTGCACTTTCATAGGGCAAACAGGACGTTGTATCAATGAACGTTTAGGTGAGCATGCGTACTGTGTCAGGATTAAGACTGGCAGTATTCTGGCTGTTACTTGTGCAAAGTGTGGCTGTTCACCACTCCTTGACGACACACGTTTGTTGAAAAGGTACAGCAATCAGATCGCCAGAGAAGTCATTGAGGTATTTTCAATGTGTCAGTTAGGGGCCACCTGTGTTAGTTCCCCTTTCATAGCACTTTGTGATAAAGAACTTAAGTTCCTCAGGAGTTAATCAGTTTGGCCTGTGTCCACCATGTTATGGTTACTTTTATATTGTTTAATGTTATTGACGCATGCGCAGCAGGAGTTGACGGACGATGGCTCGCCTGCCCTTTCTTCTTTCACTCTCTTTATGCCCGTTGCGAATTGTATATATTTGCGCAGGCTCCAATAAATGTGTTGTTGGCAGTCAGCGCTCGTCCTGCGTCCTCCCTGGTCTGCTTTTTGGCGCTGTTTTATATATGAACCCCACCGTGATGTCGTGTCACACTCCTTTGCCATATCGAGGAATATATAAAAGAAGCACTACTTGTGTAGAAATGTATCAAGGGTGTTTGGTTGGGTGCGCACGGTATGGGTGGTTGTAGATCGGCCTACTCTAAAACCACATTGAAATGGGTCAAGCATTTTCTTGGACTCTACGAAATGTAGAAGACGGCAATTGATCATTTTCTGAAAGAGCTGACACAAGGCAGATATTCTGCAAGATAGGATGGTAGCTGACTAACAATGTAATATATTTACTGAGCTTCAAAACTGGGACAACAATAGCTTGTTTGCATTTAGATGGAAGATACCCAGCAGCGCAGATATTACTGAAAACTCAGTAGTGTGATGTGCATGTTGGAGTGCAGGCGCTTAATGATATCGAACATAATTCTATCAGGACCCAGTGCAGCGCTCTGGCGTGCCGACAAGGAAGCTTTAAGCTTGGCAATGCTAAAAGGACAATTATAAAGATCGTTTGGTTTGCATTTGCAGTTCAGTGGCTAACGCTGTTCTATTGATTTATATTTCAAAAACTTCTTCGAATATTGAGTGTAGCTGTACACATAATAGAAGAGTTCGCCAAGAGCGTCAGCCTGTTCTTTCAACTTGTTTCCTTCTTTATCCTCCAGGGTCAATGGAAGAACTTGTTGTCGTTTATGCCTCCTTAGCAGATTCAGTACTTTTTGCCTCCTGTATATGAGTTAATGCCGGACAGCAACCTCTCCCAAATCGCCCTCCTATCTTGCTGTCGCATTTGCATTCCCTGTGATTTATAGTTAATAAATTCGACCAAATTTTCTTCGGCTGGCGATAGTTGAAGTATGCCCCAAGCTCTAACTTGTTTTTGTTTTTTCCACGCCTGCATGTTCTCATCATACAACTACGAACCTCATATTTTGGATGAGCTACCGCTTGATTGTGGGATGAATGTCTTAGCTACCTCACTGATAGAAGTGGTAAAATACGATACCGCGTCGTTTATACTAAAGTCGTCTATAAAATGTCGGGACAGCACGTCGATTCTTTAAAATGATCCCTGTCACCAGAACTTTCTTTCCACCGTGGCGCATGTGGAAGACATTCACGTTGTTGAATCAAGTTTAGCTTTACAGGGAAGTGGTCACTTTCGTAAGGATTTTTAATAACGCCCCACTGTAAGTAACGAAGAAATGCTGCCGAACAATGTGACAGGTCTATAGAAGAATTACAATTGTGTAATGTATTTTAATAGATTGGTTCGTTTTTATTGAACAGGCTTGCACCTTAGTTTACGAAGTTTCTTGAAAATCGACCTCTAGCGTCGCATCGTGAGTCTCTCGACATCTTGTTGTGAGCGTTAAATCTCCCACGAGCATGCAAGTCCCGGGAAGCTGATGGCAGAGGTTATAAAAGTTCGTTTTTTCGAGATAAAGATTCCGGGGTACAAAAATAGAATACATGGTTACCACGTTACTGAAAAAATGAGCTGAGCTGGCGCTCCCTCAAGAGGTGTCTGAAGGCCACATATTACCAAGCGGCAGACTTGTTGGCAACTATTGCAACACCACCGGAAGACGCAACGACGCAGTAGCGTCGTGTCGGCCTTTCCGGAAAATGGCGTATTGCCGGAGAAAGTTGGTTTGTGTAGATATAAGATATTGTTACGAAGAGTTGCGAAGAAATGGTTTTATTTACAGGAGATGGACGATGATCGTAGCGTGATAGTAGCGCAGCTTGTCCTCTCAAACTCCTCGTTCTCTTCGTCTTCTGTTCTTTCTTCTTGTCCGTGCTTTTCGTATCTGTTACATTTCCCCGCAAGCAGACGAAGCCCGTGGGGCGAGTCAGGATTGACAAGCAGGGTTAAAAGGCTTCAGGCGAGCAATATGGGTCAGCTTAGTTCTGCTTGATCGGCGACCATTGCACAGTAGGCGAGCTATGCCGTAAGTGAGTTCGCTCAGGTGGTCCACAACTACAACTGGGCCTGAATATTATGAGAAGAACTTTAGCACAATCCACGCTTGTGTTGCGGTGTCCAAAGAAGGACCAAGCCACCTTTTTCCAACGATACTTGTACGTGACGGTCGTCGTATCGCTCTTTCCAACGACTTCGCGAGGCCAGAGTACGAAGACGAGCTATTCGACGGGCTTCTTCGGCGAGACACAAAGTCTTCGACACAGAATCGTCACTGTGCAGAACGAAGGGTGAGAAAGTGTCCAGAGGGCTTCGCGGCAGCCTTGCATACAGGATATAAAATGGGCTATAGTTCGTGGTTTCATGCTTCGCCGTGTTGTATGCGTAAGTGATGAAGGGCAGCACGTCGTCTCAGGTCTTATGATTGGAGGAGACGTACATGGCAAGCATGTTGGTCAGCGTTCTGTTTGTCCTTTTAACGAGGCCATTGGTCTGTAAATGATACGGCGTGGAATGACGGAACTGTGAAGTGCACAAACGAATATACTCTTCAGTGGCATCAGCCGTGAACTGGCGACCATTGCGTTGAGAAGTAAGCGTTGAGAAGTAAGAAGCATGGCGTAAGCAATCAATGATGTCATCGATTCGCGGTAGTGGATAGACATCATTCTTCGTCACTACGTTTAGACGTCCGTAATCCACGCAGAATCTCCAGGAGCCATCTTTTTTTCGGACCAGGATTACTGGGGCTGACTATGAAATAGACGACACTTCAACTCCTTGAACTCAGGAGCCATCCCCTTGACTTCCTCTGCAATAACTTTGCGCTCGGACGAAGACACTCGGTAGGGCTTCTGGCGGATGGGGTGTGCGGAGCCGGTGGCCAATCCTGCTCTGGTGAGGGAGTGAGTTACCGGTTCTGGTCATCGGGATCAGGCCACACTCCAGGCCTGTTTATGCAATTTTATCAACACGCGGATTTTTATTTAATCCGGTGGAAAATTGCGCAGCACCGGGATTCGAACCACGGACCTCTCGCATGCGAGGCGGGTGTTCTACCTCTAGGCCACCGCTGCGCAGAGTTGTTGAAGGATGTTGGGCAGATTGTTCTAGAGAAACTGTCTACCCTGTATACGCAATGCCTCATGACTTCGAGCGTACCGGAATCTTGGAAAAACGCTAACATTATCCTCATCCACAAGCAAGGGGATGCCAAAGACTTGAAAAATTATAGACCGATCAGTTTACTGTCTGTTGCCTACAAAGTATTTACTAAGGTAATTGCGAATAGAATCAGGAACACCTTAGACTTTCGTCAACCAAAGGACCAGGCAGGATTCCGTAAAGACTACTCAACAATAGACCATATTCACACTATCAATTAGGTGATAGAAAAATGTGCGCAATATAACCAACCTTTATATATAGCTTTCATTGATTACGAGAAAGCGTTTCATTCAGTCTAAACCGCAGCAGTCATGGCGGCATTGCGGAATCAGCGTGTAGATGAGCCGTATGTAAAGATACTGAAAGATATCTATAGCGGCTCCACAGCCACCCTAGTTCTCCATAAAGAAAGCAACAAAATCCCAGTAAAGGAGGGCGTCAGGCAGGGAAATACGATCTCTCCAATGCTATTCACAGTGTGTTTACAGGAGGTATTCAGAGACCTGGATTGGGAAGAATTGGGGATAAGAGTTAATGAACAATACCTTAGAAACTTGGGATTCGCTGATGATATTGCCTTGCTTAGTAACTCATGGGACCAACTGCAATACATGCTCACTGACCTGGAGAGGCACAGCCGGAGGGTGTGTCTAAAAATTAATCTGCAGAAAACTAAAGTTGTGTTTAACAGTCTCGGAAGAGAACAGCAGTTTACCATAGGTAGGGAGGCACTGGAAGTGGTAAGGGACTACATCTACTTAGGACAGGTGGTGACTGCGGATCTGGATCATGAGACTGAAATAATGAGAAGAATAAGAATGGGCTGGGGTACGTTTGGGAGGCATTCTCAGGTCATGAACAGCAGGTTACCATTATCCCTCAAGAGAAAAGTCTATAACAGCTATGTCTTACCAGTCCTCACGTACGGGGCAGAAACCTGGAGGCTTACGAAAAGGGTTCTACTTAAATTGAGGATGACGCAACGAGCTATGGAAAGAAGAATGATAGGTGTAACGTTAAGGGATAAGAAAAGAGCAGATTGGGTGAGGGAACAAACGCGAGTTAATGATATCTTAGTTGAAATCAAGAAAAAGAAATGGGCATGGGCAGGACACATAATGAGGAGGGAAGATAATCGATGGTCATAAAGAGTTACGGAATGGATTCCAAGGGAAGGGAAGCGTAGCAGAGGGCGGCAGAAAGTTAGGTGGGCGGATGAGATTAGGAGGTTTGCAGGGACAACATGGCCACAATTGGTACATGACCGATGTAGTTGGAGAAGTATGGGAGAGGCCTTTGCCCTGCAGTGGGCGTAACCAGGCTGATGATGATGATGATGATGATGATGATGATGATGCGGAGAGGCCTAACTACAAGGTCAACAAAATCAGCGTCAACAGTAGTTGCAGAAACACGAACGGTCGTCAGGCACCACGATGGTGCAATCACTTCATCAAGGACACTGAGTGTGTCTGTGTCCCTGTCTTCGTCACGCGAGCTTTGTTCGGAATGTGCTGATATAATTAACTTGTTCAATGATATTTCGCCACAACCACAGTCCACGGAAGCGCTGCACTGTTCCAGAAAATTGATACCAAGAATAACATCGTGCGAACAACGAGAAAGAACAATGAATTCCGACACGAAAGCGTTCCCAGCCAACAAAACACTCACAGCACAAACACCAAGGGGATGAAGCCACTCGCCGCCTACTCCACGAAAGGTAATACCGTCGTTACAAGTAAACATAACTTTGTGGCCTAGACGGTTTTTGAAAGCAAGGCTCATCACAGACGCAGTCGCCCCAGTATCAACTAACGCCATGGTCGGTATTCCGTCAATCGAGACATTCACTTTGTTTTTGAGCATCACAACACGCAGAGGTATTTCTTGCAAAAACCGTCCGGCGACCTCACCGCCATTGGCCGCGGATGCTAGTTTCCCGGCGGCGGCGACAAGGAACGGCGCTGAGGGGACGGAGAGAGACGGGGACGATTACTTGGCGGCGTTAAACTCCGCTCAGAAGCTGGCGAATCGCTGCGTCTGGTCACGTGGGAGAAGTGGTCCATTGGAAGCAAATCGGTCGTCCGCAAGTACGGGATCTGGGTGGCGAGAACATCGGTGGTGTCCTTCGTGATTGACGGCCTTGGCGGCAATACCGATCTATATGGCCTGTGGAACCGACGTTGTAGCACACGGGAGGGTCGCGGTTCGCAGCATCTTCCTCGAAACGAATGATAGGCTGCTGCGGGCGGCGAGAAAGTTCGTCTTCATGTGGATAACGTGCCTCTGCTGCTCGCTTAAATCCGTTATGTCGTTCATAAATCACGTCGTCGTAGTAGAGTCGGTGCTGTTCTTATCGCGGGCTGACAGGAGTAACAGTGCCTCGGGAGTAAAAACGCGACTGCTCTCGTTGTGGCCGAGCGTCGTAAGTAGGACCTCTGTCGTAGAGACGTGGCTGCTGTCGGGGCGCGAGCTCATAATCCTCAGTGCCCCTCGCCGCAGGATACGGGGAGGAGGATGCCACGTTTGGCTCGAAATTGGTGGTAGGCGGAAGCTATAAGTGCCTGGATGTGTCACTTGTGCGTGCAGGCTGAGCTCTTCCCGAACTATTTGTCGTATCGCTGATGCCGGATCGAAGCGCTGGTTGCTGTCCACGCTTGCAACTGTTCGTCACATTGGCTAGCCTGCCAAACTTCGGCGTGGTGCTCCTCGTCTTCAGTTGCTCGAAAGTACGACAGTGCCCAATGATGTCAGCGACGGAAGCCAGGTTGTCGTTTGCGATGAGGAAATTATAAACGTCTTCGGCAATTCCTTTCAGGATGTGCCCGAGTTTGTCTTCCTCAGACATTCCCGAGTCCACCATCCCACACAGTTTTATTACCGTCTCAATGTAGGTCGTGGAGGTTTCGCCTGATACTTGCGCACGTAGCAGTAGTGTCTGTCCTGCCCTTTTCTTTTTCGCCGCGGAGTCGCCGAATCGCTCTTTGATTTCGGAAAGAAATCTTCCTCATATTGTGAACGTTTCCGCGTGATTGTCGAACCACAACAACTATGTATCCGTTAGAAAGAACACGACGTTCTAAAGCTGATAAGCGCTGTTCCACTTGTTAGCGGCACTCGCCCGGTGATAATGTGAATGAGCTATTCGTCGACGTCTTCGTCCGATCTTCTGGCGAAGGGACGCGCGTCTCTCAGTTGTAGAATGGAACTTGTCGGCGCAGCTATTGGAATGGGCCGTTGTTCGTCTGCGTCGTGGGACATATTCAACTCTGGTAGATTTGGTGGAAGTCCAGCAATGCGACGGCTCCGTCGAAGAACTTCTGCTTCAGCCTCCGTCTTCGGGTGTCGATTACCCCACACCTTCCACCACGACTGTTAGGAAGAGTTGCGAAGAAATGGTTTTATTTACAGGAGATGGACGATGATCGCAGCGTAATAGTAGCGCAGCTCGGCTTCTCAAACTCCTCGTTCTCTTCGTCTTCTCTTCTTTCTTGTTGTCCATGCCTTTCGTATCTGTTACAATATATGTTAGTGTAGCAGCGCTATAATGTCGTTGAGGTTGCGAAGAAATCCTCAAAAATTCTATTGCAGTATTTGTGCGTCAATGACGACAAAATTGTTCGTGCACTGTGTTTAAGAGTTGAAAATTGCCTCACGGAGCCCTTTCCGGGCGCCATGATGCGGTTTTTCCCTCTTTTGGAGGGATCGATAGAATCACAACGTTCCTTAGACGCTTGTTGAGCCCTCACCCTCGGTGTCGTGTCCATGGCCTCTGCCAAGCGATGTGTTTGCTTTGAAAGCCTCGCCTCGAAACACGATAACTTGGGGTGCACCAGCCCGGAGCTTGATGGGGCCTTTTTGGATGGCGGAGCAGCACTGGCTTCTCTCGCAGAGGGGGCCGCTATCGTTGCTGCCGGCTCACTGTGCATGGAGCAGACGATAGAGATTACTGGAATATACTACAGGGAACTTTAACGCAGCAATCGTTGAGCCACCCTGGGAATGATGGCAAGTACATGAATTTGGCTTAACTTCGTCCTTGTAGATTAGCCGTTCTTGTGGATTCGTGTATTACGTTTTGTATGCCTTCATTGTTGTAAATTTCAGAGCAGTGTATACATTTCTAAGTGCATAAGACGCTGTAAACAAACACAATCGCTACTAATTGGAATGTATCAGCTTGTCGAGGTGGCGAAAGCAAAACGCACCAGGCGTCTGAAAGCACTGTCTTGTCTGCGATGAATTCATAAGACCGTTATATGTGACTTGTCAATGCATGAGTCCGTGGCGTAATGGGCTGTATTAGAGGTTCTGCGTTCGAATCTTGCCGTTGGGTAATGTTAATATAGTTTCATTCATTACTTTACGCCGTAGATTGTTCAAAGTGATGAGCTTACAAAGTTCTGAAGCCCTTTGTAGAGAGAAAGACTAAGCTTAGACATATAAATGTTCATTCTCATGCTGGCTCAACCACCACTATTGCTGCTCCCGCCCACACTGGCGCCAAAGCTCCGTCTAGTAATTACATTATGAAACTCTAGGGACCGGACACCCGCAGGAGGCCGTTGTGGCGCTTCTGTTGGACGCGCAACTTCGGCAATGCTGATTTTCGCCAGATGGGACAACCGCCTTCTTGTCTCTTTAAATAAAAAGTTTTCTTCTCTTTTAACTGTAACTATTTCCTTCTTCTACGACAGTCAGTACTGCAAGTAGGTCGCATGCACGAAATAACAATTGACACAGTGCAGTTTATTCTTAGAAGACTCGGATGAATGTTCTCGGCTACATTTGGCAAAGCTAAGGTGGCCACGACAGTTCTGTGAGCTTTGGCCATACCTTTGACACTTAAAGCAACAGAGAGGATTCGGAATGTAAGGCCTGACTCTATCCTATATGTAGCTTGCATTTATGGTGGCGGGCAGCACACTTGTACCGAATGTAAAAATTATGCGCTTCTTTGGCATCTTTTTACCATCGCGCCTCATCCTAATTCTTTTTACGTTGATCACATTTTCATCTTTCTAGACCCACAGATGCTCAGCCTCGGTTAGGTCCACGAAATCACCATCTGAGGTGACTCCGCAAGTGGTGTTCATCGTGCGGTGCGGGGTCATAGTTACCGGTATTTCACCAAACGATACTAAGGTTGGTTTCATGTTGTCTTTTGTCGCGTAGTTCCCAACGAGGATCTCTACTTACCAACCTTATAGCCTTGCAGCCTGGTCATATATTTTCGATCACATATTTCGCAAAGTGGAAAGGTGATACATTTCTTACTCTCTCGTCTGGCTTCTCACCATGAATTACGTGAAAGCAGGCGAAAAGTATTGTCTTGTGGCAAAAAAATGTAAATATGTCTTCGGTGCACCCCGTTTCTGTTGTCGATAAGCAATTGCAAGAAAGGAACTAGCCATAAATGTAGAATGTGTTTCAGCGTTGGCGCCAGTCATCCACCATGGAGCCTAACTAAGGGATACTGCAGAATCTGAAATGGAGACGTTCTGCAAATACCAACTGCATGTCACCGCTAAAACAAACTATAAGTAAGGTAAATTGATTGTGTTACACAAAGTTAATCCTTGCTACCGAGAATACTGGAAGGAAGAAGAAGTCAAAACAAAAAAGATTGAAAGTGAGAGGGAAATACGAAGATTGGAGAGACAGACAGGAAACGGCAACTACCGATTAACCCCGGTAGGGTTAGTCCGTGGGCGCTGTCTAGGTGAAGCAGAGGTCAAAGAGGAGTGTTGCGTCGGCGAGGGGCCATAAAGGTACAAACGCTAAGCCTCGGCGCAGCCACAAGGAACCCCTTTTCCCCGGACACTGCTAAGCCGCGGACGGTTACTAGTGGGAGAGTCCTATCCCAATGTTTTTGGGTTGGAGAGAAGCAATGTTACACAGTGTGAAAAAGAGAAAAAAACTATGTGGTTCTCACGCACTGTGAGAATCGATATAAGCAAAGCTTTCTGCGGTATTTGCGTTGATTGAAGTTAATTGGCTATAATGTTAACGGAGAATGTTTAAGTTCATCAGCATTGTTGCAATACTAGATTGGAACGTGAGCTACGTTAACCGTCACTTGCTCGCAATCGTTGAGTTTGCATAGTGGACAGACCAGACAGCGAGATGTATTGGTTTGAGGGGTTAGTGTGCACCGGTGTTCATAGCGTGCGAGAAATTTAGCACTGTCATTGTTTCGGAGGGGCGCAACAAATCGTAACAAAAGCCGTAAACATTACAGAAAACATGGCATTAAGCGGCAAGACCACAATGTTATTAATAAAACATGAGATTCTTAAGTCTGGCCTAAACCTTAGTGCCGCGAGCGTTCTGTATTTGGCCCCTATCTATATGCAGCTGCCGCGGCGACCTCGAGCAACGCCATATCCGCAAAAGTACCACGGCGAGTACAGAAATCTTGTTGTGATTCTGTTGTTGTTGTTGTCAGAAATGTTGTTGGGTGGCTGCTTCCGTAGTGTGGTTTTTACGCTGCGGCTCTCTAATGCAGCCTCAGGTCTACACGCCCAACGTCCCTTCTTGGCTTCATAAATTTGCACAAAGCTCTTCTTTATAAATAGTAGAAGCGTACAATAACGTAACTTCACCATATATTTACACAGTTTGTAACTAGCACCGTGCCTAGCAGTAGCGTTTCCATACATTCTTACATAGCCTTCTCCCTCTGCACACACTCGCGCAAGTATGCCAGAGGCGATCGAAGAATGGCAAGACAGTTATTGCCTCGTTTCAGACTACATCGGTTCTACTCATTCTCTGCCTCCTCACCATACGTCCTCTCTACCGTAATATCTACCTCCATTCTAGGCTCTCGCACGTTAGTACAAAGACAAGCGCTGTCAGTTGCTGGGATGCCTGGGGGGGGGGGGGGGGGGAAGGAGGTGGCTCGGCAATAATAATTACAGAAGTCCAGAGAGTATTGCGGCGACGCGGTGCGAAGGCCCAAAGGAGTTTCTTGCGTTGCTGTTCCTTTCTCCAGCGCTCCTTCCTTGAATATATTTTTGAATATACAAGGTAGTGAGCCACCTCCAGGCGCGAGGTTCAGGACGATGACAGCAGCACCACAGGCAGTTCAAAGGTCAAAGAGGAGCCAAAGAATGTTTCGCATTAAAAGCTTCGCTTGAAAAGAAGGCCGGACATGCGCGCCTGTGTGGCAGCTTCTGTACCCTGCCGTTTCCGTTTCTGCGGTTGTTGTGCCCGTTAACATGGATAGCTGGAAAGTGCTGTCTTTATTCAAGCACTCTTTTCTACAACGGCATAAAAATTGATTAATGTACTAGTTTCGTGGCAGAAAATGCTATTCACATTGTTTGAATAATAAAACTGCTTTATTAGGTTTGTATATACGTTTATTACCTGCTGTCCCATTTGCAAGCTATATTGTAAGGTGGTGGTTTCAGATTAGGAACTCTGCGACTGCATTTCAAGCGTGCGTGAATAGCACTTCATACGGAGCAAATTGCGACGAGATGCGTGTGGTTTATTCCACAGGCGGCTCAAGATTATTGAGCTTGCCATACCGCAATCATAACTGCTTGCGAGTAATCTAGTTGAGTGCGTTTCAAACGTGTCCAAATTTTCCACTTGGCACCATAGCCGTAGCATTATATGGACGCCTAGCTGCGAGTGAAGTCAATTTATTTTTGCGCGCCATACTTGTGTCATGTGCCTTATAACCTTCCTAAAGTTGAATCTACTACCCCACATTCAAGCATGCTGTCTTCTATAACAAAGTAAGTAACTTACCCGTCCGCCTGCTGTTTCCAATGTAGTTGGAGTACATGTGCTGCCCTCCTCTGTAAGAAAAGTGAGGAATTTCTGAGATAAGCACTTGGAGCAATAGTTGTCGCTTGCATTGATTTGTGTAGTAAAGTTTTTGCGTGTTTGATATAGAGAATAAACAGCCATTTCTGCTCTAGTTTCGTGAATTTGCCCAAACGTTCGTGAGCTATATTTTGAGCTTGAATGGCCTCACACAGATAATATTCAGACGTCTTCTTGTTTTAAATGTCGTTTGTCATTATTATATTTGATCAATGTCCAGGGTATCGCAGTCACGTCTTGTATTAATGGCGTTGTTTCTTCCCCTTGCGGGCATAGTTACGCATTTAAGAGCACTTCCTTTACCCCGTTAAGGTTTTTTTCGAAAGTCTCTTGCGCGTCATCTTTATTTCCTGTCCCAGCTTCCTTCTAGCCATCTGCCCACCAGGATGTCTCCCCCACTCCGTAAGTAAACTCTTATTAGAAGAATGCTTGTGCTACTCTTGTGTCAGAGCATCTGGCCGTTCCTGAAACGTACACAAAAAAAGACACCTCTGCATAAGTAATTTCGCAACATTTCCCCCCCTAATAATATCGCTCATTCTGTGATTCAGAAGTCTGCACTGCGTGCAAGTGCTGAGCAGGGTGTCTTCGAAATTTGCCCTGCGTCATCATGAGAACAAGTGAATGGATCCCTCCATTTATTTTGAAAGAAAGTAGATGTTCCGTGTTTCATCAACAGCCGGGAAATGTTTTCCTACACCAATACCCTGTATTTTATCTTGTACCCATAGGTGTTAGTTTGATTAGACGCACAGGCCTAGCGCAGCTGTGATAGGTTCTCACATTCCGAGCTTACACTGCGAGTGAAACGTCTGTTTTTGTATCCTTAAAAATATTCAAAAAGGAACGTTAGAATTGATTTCTCCTATTTCACTTCCCGGCAGAGGCGTCAGGTCTGATGGGCAAAGGAGCTGGTCGGTTTTAGTGGTGTGCCATTGTTCCCGTCATTTTCTGCTTTGGTGAAAGGCCCACATTTTGGAAAGTTTTTACCTCGGTTAGTACTGTTGAAAAGTAGAAAAACGTAAATCCCTGCGAGTGATGACCTTTACAAAATTATTTTTTCATGCAATGGACAAGCCGTTCGTACAAACCTCCAAAGCATGGCGCATGCTCTACGTTACACTTGTATTATATTTCTGAGAAGTAACTCAGTTAATTAGTCCACAGGACCTTCCACAGAAGTGCGAGTTGCTTTGAAGTGTCGGTAAACGTTTCTGCGATGTCGAATAAATAAATCTACACTGCATCCATGTAACACAAAAATCAGAAGACGAGCAAGAAGCCATTAGGTAGGCCCATTAGAAGTTTCAGACCGACGGCCCTCGTCTTAATGCATGTAAAAAAGTATAGTGTAGGAGTTCGCGCTATCTTATGTGAGCTAAGCACTGTTAAATACCTCATGGCCTTATTTGAAGGGTTTCGAGAAACCCAACATCGGATCCAGTCGGCGTAGATTTCTCTTTATTCTAGCCTATCTTCGATACACTTGCCGTGGTGACCATTGCCGCGCCAGAAGAATGGCGCGCCGCAGTTGTCCCCCTGAAGACAAGCGGCCGCAGTCAAATTAAAAGTCATTAAGGTGGGCACGCTGACGATGGGGGCAAGATTGGGTCCTCTCGAGAGAGATTGTGTCCCCACGCCAACTGCAAACTGTTGTAAAGTGCTGTTTTGAACGTTTGAGTACTGGGGAGCAGCCGTCATATCGGGTTGGAAAGGAACCACGAGGTACGTCAATGACATCATGTCAGGACGTTTGCAGGTTTGAAGGCAGGAAAACACCACGTAGAGTCATGTTAGCAGAAGTAGGAGAATGATGCAATATTTGCGTAAAGGACTGCAGACGGTGGACGAAAGATGCTTGATCAGGAACCGGAGGCGTGCGAGAGACCGCGACAACATCCCCCTTCATGGTGCAGCCTTAAACCATGTCAGCTACTGCGCAGGAGAGTACTGGTCGAAGAGTACATCGAAGGCCAAGCAGTACGAGTGGAATGAGGGAAACGCAATCTTCAGCATGAGATGGATCGAAATTTGGGCGAGTTTGTACTGGTTGAACAACTTGAAGGGGCAGCGCAATAACACGAAGACAGAAGGCAGGAACACACAGGACAGCGCTGAACTCACAACTAATTTTATTCGAAGGCATACACAAGCCTATGTACTTCCACTTTCCTGTGGTCACTTCGATATCGGCCAAAAAAATCGTTGCCGGAATGTTAGACTGCCTGAGTATAGGCGCTCGCTAACGGGTAATGCCTACTCACACGTCGCGCGGCATTGCTGTGAGCATGGGTGCACTCCAATCTATAAAAACACCACAATACTTTGCGTGCATAGAAATCTGACTACGAGGGTGATTATTGAGGCCTACTATATCAGGAAAGAAGCGTCGCGTTGTGTAAGCATGCCATCGTTAAAAATCGTATGACAGTGAATTTGAATTTTTAAGGCGCCTCATGGTGCAGCATTAGATTACATGATTTTGTGTTATTGCCTGCGCACTGATAATTACGCCATCGATGGGAGATCACGTGGGTATGGGTTGTAGCACATAGGTTTGTGTACCCCTTTGAATATAGTTAGTAGTGAATTCGGCGCTGTCCTGTGTGTTCCTGCCGTCTGTCTTCTTCACATTGCGCTGCCCTTTTAAGATGTTCTTCATCATGAGGCTGAGCAGAAAATATCTTCAACTGCCAGTGCAGCCTCTGGACCATCCCGTTTTATGCCTGTTGATAAGCAGTTGTGCAAGTGCGCTCACAGCCCAGACGAGACGTTAGACATATGAAAAGGGTAGGCTCGAATTGTCCGCCATAGCCACTTCTCTCCCTCGACAGCAGATCAAAACGGCTGATCTAAACAGACAGAAAATTATAGGCAATTGTATACGGCGTGATGTCAGGCATGGGAGCTGTTTCAGGTAACAAGGTGCACTAATTATTACACATAATCAACTGTGCACCTCCACGAGAGGGTGCCGAAGGTCTGACCATGTTCAGGTGAAAGGGGCAGAAGCATGAACATGAAGCAGAAATTGTCCCCAATGGAGGCTTTCGTGTATTTGTACCTTGAAACGCTGGCACGTGGTGCAAGCACCAATCCATTCACGCATGTCTGCTCGTACACGACGCGACACGTAACGCTCGGTGATAAGCTCTTGCGTTGCAAGTACGCCTGGTTAGCAGAGCGAGTGCATCGAATCAAAAACAGCATGACAAAAAAAGACATAGATGCGAGTACGGCCAGCTGAAATGTCGAACCAGAGCATGAAGCCACTGTTGGAGAAGTGAACCTCCTCCAGGCGGAGGGATGTAGAAGACCGGAGGCACGGAATCTCGGAGTCAAATACTTGCGTCGCCCTAGCGAGGACAAGGAGAAGTCAGCGAGACCTGGCGGGTGTTTATGCCGATGTGGCTCAGAGTGTCAGCTGCACTGTTCAGGCTAGCTTTGAAATAGTGTTTGTCAGCTGTGAATTCGGTGAGCAAAACAACTTGAGAGCGCTATCGAGATGAGTAGTTTTGCGGCGAAGGAACGCACGGCGCCAGCGAGAGGCTTTTGGGCGGCAAGGATGACAAATTGTCGGCTTACGAGGAAGTACCTGAAGTATTTTACTCCAAGGTACGTGGCGAGCAGCTCACGTCCGAAAACGCTATATAGGCGCTCAGTGTCACGCTACTTCCGGGGGGAAAAACATATCGCGGCCTATGCTCCATTAATCCACTGATGAAGAGCCACTCCCGCGGCTACTGAAGAAAGGTCCACCATATGGCTGCTGGAAACAGTCTGCGAAGGGTGGTACATGAGTGTGGATGGGGCACGTTTGGCGTTCATGGCGGAAAAAGCCTGATCGTCGGACCTAAAAGCGCTCCCGTCCCCGGCACCGCTCCATGGGCTCAGTGACTGCACCTAAACGCACCCATCTAATCCGTTGGTCTTTGCGATGCAGAATATTGGCCGGGTGTTCGCCAGTTTGGTATTGTTGACCTCGGCGCGCCTCCACGCTAGTGCGTCACCAGGGTGTGCGCAGCCGTGTTCCGAAGTGGCATCAGCATGCTACCAGCTGCCACTCGTCGACTATCCGCGTGGGATGACCACGCCGCCGGGGGAAATGGCTACTGGAAACAAAGGCATCAGGCCGGCCACAATATCATCGACGTCAACAGTATCATCTGATATAAAAGCGCTGCCGGCACCGGCACCGCCGCCAAGGCTCGGTGGCTGCACCTCCGCGCAGCCATCTAACCCATTAATCATTGCACTGCAGTTTAGTAAATCTTCTACGCTGTTTGCCATAATATTAAACAATTTTGTTTTGCTGACGCTCCCGATTACACGGTGCTGTGTCGCCATTCTGCTGAGTGTGCTCGTGCTATTCATTCTTTGCTAATGTTATCGGTAGATATTTAAACTAACCCGGGTCTTAACAAAACTGGTACTGTGCTGGCAGAGCTTCAGAAAATAGCTGTAAACCGAAGCAAATGAATTAGCTAAGTAGAGGGCCTCGAATCCTAGTTAAGCACTACTGATAAAATAATAACCGACTCGGGCAAACGATTGACCGATCTGGAAATACACTACCATGTATTTCTTCACCTCCTAAATGACATTGAAAAGATACGGGCAGACACAAGGCGCCTGTGCGCCACATTTGAGGAACTTGAAAACCGCCCAGACCACGCCAAAAACAGATAATGTCCAAACAGCTGCATCTTCTATAGTACATCTGGCCCTACTACAGCGAAAAATGGGCCCAATCTGAAAAATTGATACTTACTTCTACCGTAATAATCTGCCAATAGCCATGGAACCTCAAGAATAGAAAGAGTTCATTGCCTCAGTCGTCATTAGTTGGGTAAAAATTGGCCCATAATCGTAAGATTCACGCGTTACAAAGCCGAAAACGCAATGTTATCAAGTGGTTGTAAGCTAAAAAGAAATACTGACTTTGGCATTGGCGAAGACTCTTCACTCCCCGTTCAACACGCGTGCAATGAACTTGCCAACGAATTTGCCAAAACTCGACCTGCAATGTTTTCCTCGAAGCGTTACGTTTTTGATACCTCCTTCAAGACCGGTAAAGAAATAACACAGCGGTTGTTCCGTCACAATGGTTCAACAAAGCGCCAGCGCGCAGCACTTTGTGACCACTCTCTCGTTTACCGTGATATTCGATAACATCCGGAGTTTCCTTCCAAAATGCGAACTGATATCGAACATAACTTCATCATCCAGGAGCAACAAATTGATACTAATTGAAACTTGGTTGAACGATAACGTTTCAAATGCCGAAATCCCATCTGATTCACCCGAATTCTGTGTGTACCGTAACGACTGAAAAAGGTCGCGTTGTTGGGGAGAGTCAGTGTTGTCGCAATTCACCAAGGTATACCATGTTCTGTTGTATACGTCACATTCGAGATTGAGTCATTATGGCTCACCTCTGAAGCTCCCCAGTAACAGTGCTCCTTGGAATTTGCTATAGACCACCATAGACTAATCCAGACTACTGTCGATATCTGAATAATTACCTGAAAAACTGCTTGCCGCGTGCCCAAATGCATAAATTCGCCTTTTAGGTGACTTTAACTACCCAGGAATTGATTAGCACAATGTATGTACTTGTTTATTACCAGGTCATGTAGAGGCCAAGAACTTCATAGATGTATGTTTAAACCTTAACCTCAATCAGTTGGTTTGAGAACGAACTCACATTACGCATAAAACCGTGAACATCCTAGACAGAATACTAATACCCCCGAAAACCTATCACTCATCATTTACCTCCCAGAAATAAGCGACCATAAAATCATAACTTCTATATTCAGAGTTAATTGCGCCCCATAGCACACATCCGTGAAAGCAATGTCTTTACGATAAAGGGGACTACGATGCAAACTCGGGAGGTTGAATACCTTTCTTTTCGAGTATGAAACCATGTTTCACACTGGCAATATTAATGAAAACTGGCCTTTATTCGAAAATAAATAAACCTTCTCACTAACACCTTTACCCCAAGGGTAACTTTTGCACCAATCGCAATAAGCTACGGTTTATTTGACATGCAAAACGATTAGAAAACAAAGCTAAAATGTTCAACCGTTCAGCCAAATGCAGCGACACTCAGGTTTGGAAAAGTACCTCGAAGCTGAAAAATCATACTTCCGATACAGATCGCCAAGAACTCATTTTATCA
Organism: Dermacentor andersoni; assembly: GCF_023375885.2. Classification (NCBI taxonomy): domain Eukaryota; kingdom Metazoa; phylum Arthropoda; class Arachnida; order Ixodida; family Ixodidae; genus Dermacentor; species Dermacentor andersoni. The sequence goes on from NC_092821.1 coordinate 50,008,055, forward strand.
CAGTTACTTCCAAAGCTACTAATCAGCAATCGCAGCCAATTTTGACAAGTGGTCAAGACACACTTATAATACTAAGCTCGGTAATGACTCGCACAAACCATCCATGTGTGCGGGAAAATATTTATCAACGAATTTGTGTCTGTCTTTACTAACGAACTTGAGCGACCTTTACTACCAGTTACTACCAGTTGCCATGGAAGCACTTATGCGAACCATTTTTCTAAAGGAAGGCATTGCATCCATTATTTCTAACATGAAACTTTCTTTACCAAAAAGTTTAGACTGGATTAATTCATAACAGTTGAAAAACGTTATATCAGTTCGTGCCGTATATTTATCTTTCATCTTTTCACAGTGACTATCCTCAGGAATATTTCCAAATGACCGGAAAATGGGGAAGGTGGTTACAACGCTTAAATCAGGTAACAGAGGCTCATCCCGCAATTACCACCCCAATTTATTAACTAGTGCGCCCTACAAAATCAGGGAACAGGTCATCTACTGTGCCACTATAAGTTTCTCGGAATGATCCTATTTCTTCCATCTTTCACAACACAGGTTTGGCGAGGCCCTATTACCGCTCTTCACGACCTGCACACTAATATTGACCGTAACATGCAGACTGATGTCATCTTTATAGACTTTCCGAAAGCTTTTGATAAAGTTATTCATCACCGTTTTTAGTGAAAACTTCTCAACTGAACCTGCATCCTAACATTTTTCAATAGACTGTCCTGTTTTTAACTAATTGTTCTTAGTCAGTCTTTGGTAACGGTCACCTCTCTAACTCTCCCAGTCACACCAGGCGTTCGACAGGCACCTGCACTCCAGTGCTCTTCTATTCCATATATATATTAATGACTTACCCCAGCATGTATTGCAATCTTCACCGAAGACTGCGGCATTTACGACAGCATCAATAAATTTCATGATGAACTTAATCGCCAGGCAAATCTAAACAACGTTCTGGATTAGTGTAACTGGCTTATGTCGCTCAATCCTACTAAATGCAAATTCATGTCCTTCCCTCGTTGCCAAAGCCAACACCGTTTCCATTATTCTATCCTTAACACCCCAATTGAATTACTACCTTCTTATAAATATCGAGGAATAACCTTGTCTTCCGCTTTATCTTGACGTACCCATATTGGTAACATCATTTCAGCATCGAATAAAACCCTAGGATTTCTCACGCGCCATCTCCGCCTTGGAGATGACGCGTGACGGAGCAGAGTGCATTCATGCCGCTTCGGCAGTAGGGCAAAGGTGCGGTTGTCGTCAACTATTTGGTGAGCGCCTAATGATCCTCAGGTACCTTCGTTTGCTTTAAGAATATAAGGTAACCCAGTTAGCACACTTCAGCGCCAGAACTGAAGTTCTGTGAATGCGATAGAGTGCATTGGCCGTTTTTGCTCGTCAGAATCACTTCATTCCTTTTTTTGCTTTTTCAAAGTTTTTCAAGCTCGTCATGCATGAAGCCGACTAGTTTTAGGTTGACGCTTCTGTGCAAGCTTCAGTTAAGGAACATAGTGGCAGCGCCCTACGATGACAGAGTTAAACGATTGGCAGCTTGGTCGCGGTTTGCTTCTGAGGAGTATTGACCGTTGAAGAATGAAAGGAATACGCGAGTTGTGGGTGTAGATGTTATCAAGCGAACTTACGGCTACGCACTCAGCCAGTAATTGCTTCATTTCGTTGCCGTATTTTTGCAATATGCTCGGTGCTCTTGACAACTCGGTTGCTTGGCGAAACCGTTTCGCTGTGAAAACGTGATTGTCTGCTAGTCATATTCGTCTTTGAAAGGATGGGTGTTGCTTACTGGCGCAAGGACCAGGTAAGGCCAAAGTGAGTCATGCAAATATTAGTGAGTTCGCACTGGACCGGTTAATTCTGAGAAGTAGGTGTGGTGTGGCTGTAAAGGTGCCTAAATTAGTGACTGTAAAGTCAGCAATATCTACATCTGATTACATTATGGCAATGACTAATGACGTTTGCTATGAACCTGAAAATTGCATTGCCAAAGATTCATCCGATATTCAAAATACGTCGCATGCAGTAATTGGCCATAAGCACCGCTGCCTACACAGTGCCCTTGAAACACAACGGCCTGGAAGCATGTGCCGCACAATATACTATAGTCGTGCCATCCTCTGGAGAGAGGTAAGGGTAGGGATTTATTGGGCTAATAAGATGCTGGACAACCTCGTTCAAGAAACCTTGGGCTCCTTTGGTGTTAAAAAGCGGTTTCTTTCTCTCTGTTTGGGCCTCCAGACACAGCAGGAGGTCGTGGAGGATGCTCAGCCTCTCAACACATATACCAGAGGTTGGTGCTTAACCACCAGTAAGCCAAAAAGTGTGGGTGTCATACGTGTGTCCTCTTCTGAGACGGCAGCGTTGGACATCATTTCGTCGTGTTTCGCTTGCAGAGTGCCAGAAACCGGAATGCAGCCTAATAAAGTGAATCTTAATAATTGTTTCAGCACCCTACCGGCGTTGCCAATGGCTTTGTACTTTTTCTCGCAAAAAAAAAAATTCTGTGGCAGGCAGGGATCGGTAAGACCAATAGCTTGCTATGTAATTGATGTAGCGAATTCTTCCCGAGCACATTACTTTCAATGCCTCTATGGACAGGCACCCATCATATTGAACCTCCTCGCGAAGCACTTTGCTCTAGAGAAACCAGACGGCGCTTTCGGCGGAGTGCTTCAGATTGCCTCAGCGAAAGCGCACGAATAAGAAATCATTACCGCTTCTTCCCTTTCTGTGCGATTAGCTGTCGGAAATGCAACTGGTTGTTCGCTGACGCTGTGTGCTCCATTCATGCTGCAAAATATGGAGCGGTGGAGTGCAGATGTGTGCAGTAGTTGGCCGCAAAAGTTGTGACTGATATATTACGGAATGAAATGAATGTGTACTTCCACATTCACAGACCGCTCCTACATAAGGACTGCCTGTGCTCCATTCATGCTGCAAAATATGGAGCGGTGGAGTGCAGATGTGTGCAGTAGTTGGCCGCAAAAGTTGTGACTGATATATTACGGAATGAAATGAATGTGTACTTCCAAATTCACAGACCGCTCCTACATAAGGACTGCCTGTGTTTCCCTCTCTTCGCGATGACGGCTTCCCTCAAGGTTAAAAAAATTCACTACTCCGCTAGTGCTGGAGCGCTAACCACTAAGGAAAGGGATTCGACCCCGGAGCGTCTGCACAAGTGAGTACCGCTTGTTACACGGTGACAAAGGGAGTAGCTCCGCTTCTTGGCATGTAGCAACTTTCTCCTTCGTTACCTGCACACATCCATCCCAACTTGCACGCAAACTTATGCCAATTCTATCACCAACGCATCAACTAAGTGAACGGGCGTACACTCGAATGAATGCCATGCGACGGCGACTACACCAACGGCGCATTAATTTTTGAAGCTGAACGTTTTGTAACGGTCCACTTTGTAAGCGCGTGACTAGCGATAACACGTATTCGCTACAAGCTAATACAACGTATAGAAGATTACGGTACAAGCCCTATGCCCAGCAACGAACAAATGTATCCCAACTGCCCGCAGGCACGAGTGATCAGGCAGAAAATAAACTATCAAATAGTAACCGCCCAGGAAATATTACTGGGTCATAAACGTGAGAATTCGCTGCTCGCTCAGTCACCGACAACTATGTATGGCTCTGGAAGTTCATCAATGTAGTTTTGAAATTCGGTTTTGTGGAGATGATAATTCATAGCGATGTATACAGAGGTAATAGTAAGTAGTCTATCAAACAATGACTCCTAGGAGAAAGGCTGCTTTTAGGGGCATATGTAGTTATAGTTCCCTGCAGGCAACATCCCTGTCAACTATGATAGCCACACAACCGGATGATGCGACAGTGTCATTGCGGTCTCTACAAAAAATATCATATCGTCGCAGAAAGTTCATGATTGCACGCTTGAGGTGTGTTTCTTGAAGACACAGTATCCTGGGACTAAATTTGCGTAGGAGTTCTTTAACGTCTTCAGGATTGTGAAGACCTCTGACCTTCCACCGAATCATTTGACAGCCCCATTTTATAAAAGAGAGTTTTGCTGTGTCTTTGAAGGAGAAAGTTAGGTCATAGAGCCCTTCTCGAGCCCTGTCATGCAAGGTGTGACTTTTTTGGAGCGATCGAGAGATTCTCGCCGCTCCTTAGGCTTTGGTGGCGGCGTTTGTCCGGGAGTCCTGTCTATCGTCTTTTATAGGGCGCTGGACGCCCACTCGTGTAAGCGATTTCTTCGACGAGAGAGCCTTCTCTCTAGGAACAAAACCCTTGAGGCCACCATCCCGGACATCGATGGCCCCCACCGTTGGCTCACCCCGTCCGGGCCAGATAGCCACCGGAAGCCGTCCCGCTGTCCCCTGATGCGCCACTTACCAAAGCTACTTATTGACAGACATTATGCCCACCTTTGTGCCTCCTTATACAATGCAACAAGCGCTGAAATTCTTTTGGCTGACGCAGTCAAGACTTCTAAAGATCTTGGGATGCTTGATGTCAAGTAAGAAGCGTACAGTCCGATGTAAAAGGATGCGCGAAGAAGCACATTCCGTCCTGTAAACATCGCGATATATGACTGTCGACTCTTTGACTTGACTGCCACAATTTCTTTTTCTGTTCTCCATGATGGCCCGGGCAGCAAGTACGCGGCGTGCGCCTTATCACAATTTATATTGTGTAGCGCTCTCACATGATTCAAACGGATGTTCATGTTCGCTACACTTGGCGCAGGTTAGTCGGTCTAGACAGTTATGACAACTGTTGCCGAACCTTCGGCAGTTCAAGCGTCGGAGGGGACATTAGGAATATATGTCCTGACCTTTATCTTGACATAGCATGCCACGATTTCTTCTGGCAGCTTACTTGTGGCGAGTATCAGAATAACATGCCTTGTTTGTATTTCTTTACTATCACGCCTCATCTTATTCACATTACATTGATAACGTTGTGCTCATTATAGCATCTACCAGTTCTACCTCTGCCTAGTCAATCAGATAACCACAGGATACCACGCAGCAGGTGTGGTGATCATGGTAAGAAGTGCGACCACACTCACTGGAACGTCCTCAAAAGGCACAACGTTGAGAAGCCTTTCTTTTTGCTTCTTAGCACGGATTTTCAAGAGGTCTCTCCTTGCTAACTTGTAATTCTTTCAACTGGGCCAAGAACCTCAGTGTTTCTAATGCAAGAAAATGATAGACAATTCATGCTGTCTTGTCTGTTTTCTCTGGACGTACGACATGCAATTGTAGGAAATTCTCAATTTTATGGCCGCAAAGCTTAACGCTTCTTCGGTACGCGCTCGTTTTCGAGGGAGATCATGAAGTGGGGAGAAAAAAGCCGCTGTACACACACATGATAAATTTTGGCAGCGGCGCCAGCCAACCACGGTGCTGACAGCACCAGAGCATGGAGCGAAATAAATGGATGTTGCTGGGCTTTGAAAAAGTAGGTCCTGCACGCGCCACCTGTGCGACACTACTATAACAAGATATCGTATTAAAAAGGCTGGCTACTGACACCGAGCAAATTGGAAGTAAAACGAAATCAAGAGAAGACAGCAAAGATTGAAAGGGAGGGAGGAAGACGAAGGTTGGGGAGAAGTGAAGGAAAGGGCATCTTCCGTTTCCCCGGGTAGGCCAATGGGTGGGTGCCATCTAAGTGAAGCAGGGGCCAAAGAAGTCTATTGCCTCCTGCGGGGGCCTTTAAAGTCTGAACACCCGGCATGGCTCAACCCCCAGGATATTCCCTTCCCCAAACACGGCTAAGCCGCGCACGGCGACACGTGGGAGGGCCCAACCCTCATGTGCTCGATTACGTGGTGTCGCAACACATCAAATGCTTGCTGACATAGATATTCATTTTCCCACGATAGACTGAGTTCAGGGTCTTACAGGTAGTCTGACATCATAATTTATCGAAGTAAGAAATTATGTATCGCAACGTTTTCAGGACGGAATGTGCTTCCTCAGGAATCCCTTTACATCGAACTATACGCTGCTTACGTGACATCAAGCATCCCAAGACCTCTAGAGCTCTTGACTGCTTCAGCGGAAATGAATTACTTGTTGCAGCGTCGCTATTTGGAGAGAAGTTCCTTTGAAGGTCCCATGAATTGAGGACACCCTTGTATGACGTCAGGTTTTTTACATCACAATTGGGGACGCGGCTACACCAATGACGTGTATTTGGAATGAGAAATGAAGGCAAAAAAATTATATGTTTGCCAGAAGCACTCATAGATAATTTTTATAAGGACAACTCTGCAACACCATAAAAATAAAGGAGCTGTTTTTTTCCTATGCCCGCTGTGGGAAGTGAAACATGTGCGCAATTCGAACATTGTGGCTACACTTTGTGAGTACTTATCCCCACAGATAGCAATATTATTTTAACATTTGTACAAATGGGCAGTATATCGATGCTATAGTGCGGAGAGCATCATGAATGCCAGACACATGGCAAGAACAATAAAGAAGTAACAGTTTCACCCGAAGCGTTGATGAAAAGAGTTGATTGCGATAGCAAATTATTAGACAGATATGTGAAATAAGCAGTCGTTTAAAGAGATGGATAATATGCCGTGAATACATGCTTACTAACCTAAATAAGAAGCACGTTTTCATCACGCATAGACAAACACAAACACTTCCCCCTTGATGCCCGTGGGCGCTCGCTGTCAGAACGCTGGCGGGATGAAGAGAGACAGTAGCGACAAGTGAATTCACCTTCATGTTGCCTCTCCCTTGAACGCGAACTGTTCGCACAGGAACAGAGCACACACAACGCCATCAGACATCCAAAGTGGGCAAGCCTTCGAGCCTAGCGCATATTGTCTCCGAGGATGGACACGCGGTGCCGCGCTCAGTCACCGCTGCTGAGTAGAAGAGGATGTGCGCACTAACCAGACCTTTTCTCAGCCTTCCTGGCAAGCACAATATTTCCGCAGTCCGATCATTGCGCACGCAAGAAGGTGTTGGGCACCCTGCCCGTCGTTCTCGCTTGTGGGCGCGAAACGACACCGCCGATGCGAGCCACCATCCTTCTCGGATCACTATAACAAGCTTTCGCTCGCACCTACAGCATGCGGCCATACGGGGCGCGGAGTACAGAGTGACTTCTCAAAGCAGTAATAATTCTATGTCCAGCAGCTGTGTCCTAACTAATTCTGGGACACAGCTAATCTTAATCCTTAGAAAAATAATGTGTATTAGGCGTTTGGCAAATGCAACGCAATAGAAGATATGGCTAGAGAAGCCTTTCGCACAATTTAAGTTTCTATGCTTTATGACAAACGGGTAAGTAATAACCCGACAAAATTTGTGTGAAATATCAATGAAATCACGTACTACTGCACGCAAAAAAAAAATTATAAAATGAGGAGAAGGAATGCTGTTCTTACCTTCTGTCGCACCATGCGCGAGGTAGCAAGCTGAAAAAAGACAGGTTATATGTCAAGGGCTGTTTCTCAAATTACTGTGATGGCGTAAACAAGTATGAAAGGCGCAGAAAGTGGAGACACAATAAAATACGGAAGCAATTCGGGAAGCAGATGATGTGCATAATCTTTGAAATGAGGTAGTGAAAAATGCACTTCAGTCGATACTTTATCTTTCTTCCTATGTGGTCTTCAAGGCCCATGGTTCATACTGTTACGGAAGGATGAAAGAAGGGAGAAAAAGAAGATCGGAGACGCTGGCTGCTGCGTGTCGTTGGTGGTCAGCCATCTTAACTACTCCGACTCATCCTGTATATATATTGTAAATATGGACTTTCCATAAGTGCTGGGTACCACGACTGCAAACGGAGCTCCGCGGTGGACGTCGCATTACCGTCCGCACCATGAATTACGGTGAGCACGCGGGATCAACGTCGTTGCCGCCTCCTACGTCACCGTCGCTTGCTACATCACTGTCACCTTCGGTTGTAGTTGTGCAACCGAAGGATCCTGGAACTTTCTGCGGGACCGATGGCGCCGAAGTTGAAGAGTGGGCCGCCATGTATGAACGCGTGAGCGGAATCGATAGATGGGACCCAACGCTAATGCTAGCTAACCTGTTGTTCTACCTATAAGGCACGGCAAAGATGTGGTGCGAAGACCACGAAGAGGAGGTAACCAACTGGGTATAATGCAAAGTAAAGTTGGCAGAGTTATTTTGCGAACAAGTCGGCCGTTATATTGCCGCAAAGCAGGAACTGGCCTCCCGCGCCCAATCCCCCACGGAGTCCTTTGTCTCGTACATTCAGGACGTGCTTGCAATATGTCGTAAAGCCGATCACGATATAACAGAAGCTGAGAAGGTCGGGCACGTGCTTAAGGGCATTGCTGACGAAGCCTTTAATCTGCTCATGTGCAAAAGCTGCTCTACATTTTATGCTATCATTAAAGAGTGCCGACAATTCGAGCAGACCAAAAGCCGACACGTCTTGCACCCATTCGCCAGACTTCCCAATACTGCCACAGCGTCGACGTGTGAAGATCAACCCGCACATATGCACGCATCGCCATCAGAGGATGTGGTGCAAATCGCTCGACGTGAACTGGATGCAATGGCACCCGCAGCTTTGTGTTCGAAAAGCCCTGATGCTACCATTTTTTTCCCTTTCTGTCGTTAAAGTCATCGTTCGCCAGGAACTTGAAAACATGGGTTTACATTCTGTATGTGCTGTCGCCAATCCCAGAGGTAACGAACGCGCTTCTACTATTTTAGCTCCACCCCGACGCTTCTCTCGCGTTATCGCAACCCTATCGGAGTGGAGAACTGTGGACGACCAGCCGATCTGTTTCACCTGTCGCCGCATTGTTCATGTCGCCCGATACTGTCGCAACACTTGGGCCTCAACACCTCGCAAGCCGGCCAATCTCAGGCGTTTTGATGCAAATGCCCACAATGTTTCGCCCACCGCCGTGTGTAACAGCGCCGACAACTCTGCTAGGAACACATGGTAACTCGCTCAACATCGCAGCGCCGACACCAGTCTCGTTCAGCACAAACACGTTGTCAATCTTCCCGTTCACCGCAGCCACGTCGCCTTTCGTTCCCTCTGGCGTTTGGCCGCACCCTTTCGGAAAACTAAGAAATGCAGCCCCGGAGATGGTGCTGCACTGCCTAATGCCGCAGCACATACTGTCTGTGCCAACAAGGAGAAGCGTAATAGACGCTAAAATAGACGGTGTACCTGTCCAAGTACTCGTCGACACTGAATCCACGTATCTGTGATGTTTAAAGAAGGTCCTCACCCCAGCAGCTGCCCGAGTGCTTCGTGTGTCCGACAGCGGCGTGCTGGCTGTTCTTGGAATGTATACTGCGCATTTATTTATTGCCGGCCGCCCTAATTCTGTTCTCTTTGCTGTGATCGACAACTGCCCTCACAACGCTATCCTTGGATTGGACTTTTTATTTGTTCATTCTGCTCTCATCGACGGTGCGACCGGCGTTCTTCAGTTGGAACTGCCTCAAGTCGCCGATGCTCCGAGCACAGCCACACCACACTTATGCTTGCTTCACGATGTGCGTCTGTCACCCGAGGCAGTTACTTATGTCCCTTTGACCACCCAGCCACAGGTTCCTGACGGTGAATATGTGCTTCACCCCATCATCGACGTGCTTTTAACCCGGAACGTTGCTGTTACGCATACGTTCCTCACGGTTACTAATAACGACGTCGTTCTACCACTTCAGAATTTCCGTTCTTACGCGTAGGCCTTGACCTGCCTGGCCCTTTTCCGACGACGACGAGAGGGAATAAGTTGATCACCGTCGCTACTGATAACGCGACACGCTACGCTATGACAAAGGCGCTGCCGACTAGTTGCGCAATAGAGGTCGCCAATTTTATCCTACGCGACGTCATATTTACCACGGTGCACCTCGACAGTAACTTACAGACCGCGGTCGCCCGTTCTTATGTCGAGCTGGCGATGACCTCGTTTGCTTTTGTGCCTCTGAGCACAAGCTGTCCACCGCCTACCACCCACAAACGAACGTTCTTACGGAACGTCTCAACCGAACAATCACATAGATGCTATCGATGCACGTCTCCAACGATCCCCGCGACTGGGATGCCACGCTAGCTTAGGTGACGTTCACGTATAACTCGTCCCGACATGACACCGCAGGATATTCGCCCCTTTTATCTCTTTTATGGTCGCGACCCCATATTGCCATTTGACGCCATCCTCCCTTCTGTGCCGCGTATTGCGACTGAGTACGCTCGTGAAGTCATCGATCGCGCTCACATGGCACCGTCAAGTCGTCCGATCTCGTTTATTAGCCTCGCATCATATTCAAAAAGAGTGTTACGATCGCTGCCATCGCGATGTTAAGTACGCGCCAGGTGTTTGGGTGCTCCTCTGGTCACCATGTCGTACCGTTGGCCTCTCCCAGAAGCTTCTCTGTCGCTACACAGGATTTTATGGTGTCCTACGCCAAGTTATCGACGTAAATTACGACATTTCGACGCTAAACTTTGATGCATCCTCAAGTGAGACGCCTGTTGATGTCGTGCACATTTCGGAGCTGAAGGCATACTTCACTCGCAATTCTTCGCCTGTCATGCACCGAGATGGCACTTTGCCACCCGGGGGTCCTGTTACGGAAGGATGAAAGAAGAGAGAGCAAGAAGAAGATCGGAGACGCTGGCTGCTGGGTCAGCCACCTTAACTACTCCGACTCATCCTGTATATATATCGTAAATATAGTCCCTCTATACTCGCAACATCCCCGTAACTATACAATACCTTTGAATACAATACCTTCTAACTATACAATACCTTCTTTTAGAACCTATTAGTGTGCTGTATCCTCCTCTTACTGATATTCGGGACCTTTATTAGTTATCTCTACCCAGACTCATAACCACTTCCTGTATTACATTTAAAGTTGGAGGCCATAAACACGGTAACTACGTTCCGATTTATTCCCAGATGATTGCTGTGGCATGCCCCAACATGTGCTCTATGGGTTCTGGTTTATGTAGCAACTGTTCTCAGCTGATCACGATTCCACAATTTCGTATCATACATTGCCCTTGGACACACTGACGTGATTTCCAACAGTAATGCTCTGCCTGTTGAGTTAATCTATAACAATCTTCTTGAATTACTGTTTGCTGTGAAAAAAGATCTTGCGTCTATACCTCGCATGGCGTCTATCCTTATACTGTTCCTCCATCTTGAAAGTAGTACTTAACACCCTTTTAATGCCATTCCCATTCTTAGAAAACTTCCGGCACTTTCTGGAATCCATCTGCCTATCTATCTGTCTCTATTTCTCTATCATCGTTACTCTAACTTGCTTGAATGGTAAGCTATGGTCTAAGGGGCGAAACCATGAACTCCTGTGCTCAAGCAACCGGTTTCACAACGAATGGTCAAACCAACTCGGATGACTAGGAGTATGACACTTGGTATGTATCTCTCTTCGAGACTTCTTCCACACCAACATGTGCTAGGGGGCGCGTCCGACTGGGTATGGGTCACTCCTAATGAATGAATAAATTTGAAGCTAACTTGGGTCACTGGACATGTGCCACTGGGGCCTATTGCCAGTATTTGCTGCTCCACAATCAACGTCTATACAGTCTGTCAGTGGCACTGCGCATGTGCCAATTGGATTCAGCTCTTCAATTAATCACTTTGGCACCAACTGGGGTCATTGGGTTTGTGCTGCTTTTCAATGATAAAAGTCATTTAGGATATATTTATTGCTGGCTAGAATCGAACTCTTGTCACATATATTCAGACAAGCTTGTAAAAATGCATATTCGCACACGCGCCACCTGGGGACTATGACGTGCCACCGCTGGGTGCACTGAATGTCTTTCATTACGTGGGTACCAAATACCAAGCAGATGCTGCTCTAGATATCCCGCAGAGAAAAAGGCCCAGCTCACCTTTCGTTGTGCTAGACCATTTATAGTTTTTTTCTTGCGAGCCTATGTAGCCTTAAACAGCCATAATGGCATTTCATAGTTTGGTAGGCAATTAGAATTTTAAACACAACACACCGCTTTTGTTATGCTCACTACTCAGACACCCAAAGACAATTTTTCTCTTTTTCCCCTAGACCTTATCCACAACTTCCCATTTCTTTCACGCCACCCATTGGTATTTCTTGTCTTTTTCATCCTATGATATATCTATCGTTCCTTTTTGTGTTTCTGCATTCTCTGATGTTTTGGTACGCTCTTCTGTTGCCTTCCTAGTAGCCAGCATCAATAACTTGTATGGCTTTTTTTCCCTCTTCAGAATCCATATTTCTTCAGTGATAAACATATTGATACCATGCAATGTTCAGGATGATTGAAATGGGAATCTGTTGGGGTCTTGTCTAATTCCTTCTTCGTGCAACTGTAGCGCTAACAAAATTTTTGTGATTAATGTTCTGACTAGTGCTCTTTTTTCCGTGCTTTTACCAACGTGTAAGGTAATGCATTTGAGGACAAATAACAAAGATGTTCATTTTGACACGGTGGTTTCGAAAACTTTAACTACGTTTGCTCAAGTCTTCTCCCCTTTAGAGTTCGCGCATGAGGTACCTGTAGGCAATGTCATAACATTTTTAGACTTAGGTATGTACTTTTCATCACGAAGTGTCTGTTGGAGCTTTTAGCGGCGATGCAGCAGGCTAGTCCTTTCATTCTTATATGCACAACTAAAAATTGTAAAACTTGTACAATCTCGGGGCGCTATAACGTACAACTATTCCAAACTTTTCGATTCCAATTCTGCAATCAGCCCTCTACGATTGGTCAAAATCTTTCTTTTGGACCACCCTCACTTCACCTGCCTGTCACGCGACGTCACTAAAATTGCGATAGCTCCCCATCTGATATAACGTGCACACACAGATTATGCATAATTTGACTGAATAAAAGAAAAATTGTTATTTCTCATTCGGCGCCTTTTCGCCATTAGCCCTCGGCTACTGGTCAAAACTTTCAGGCTGCGCCCACTTTACCTGCCTGTCACGCGACGTCACAAAACCGCAAGAACTCACGGCGTCAAAGTAATGTGTACGCGTTAAAGATGCAATAATATGCCGAACAAAACTTAATTTTCTTCTGAATAGCCGCTGGCTGCTCCGTTCCGAAAGGAATAAAAGATGGCGGCCGCCGATCGCTGAGTCACTGGCTACTCGCACCTGCCGGAGAGCATGGGTTTATTTGCGTGTAATAAAACTTTTTGCGTGGCCGTGTAACGTTTTGGAGAACTTCCGGCACGTTTACGACCTCGTTCTGCCAACTCTTCTTTCCTGAGGATCCATTTTAGCGTCATTCTTGAGCTTCCGTTGCATGCCGCCGCGATTGTCGACGAGCCACCGCAAGCTAAGAGAAAGCGGACCAATCGCAGATGGCGGCTCCATCCTCTTCATCCGGTTATCTATTTTCATTGCAGTGGCTCCGCCCCATCGAATCCCTCTCAACTTTAGCGTGCTCCTCGCCTCTTGTGAGCCAATCAGATAAGAAAAGCCGCTAAATGTAGTCAATGTTATTCGTTTTTCAAGCAACCAAAAGTGACCTCCTATGAAGGAGGAGAGCGTTTGATTCGTTTATTGAGACAACCCTACGGGTGACTGCCCGCTGCTAGCGTCAGCGGTTACGCAAATTGGACGTCAGGAGATTGGAATAACAACATTGGAGTAGTTTTACGTTATTTATTTATTTATTTAAAGATACTTTACAGGCGCCTAGAGGCATTGTGTAAGGGGGGAGAGTACACTCAAAGGTTAAACAATAATTATAATACATATGTGAATAGATATACAAGAAATACAGTGTAAGAAATGCGCTAACATGCAGTCATGTAGGGCCCTATAACGTAAAACTATTCCCATACGTTTTTATTCCAATCTCCTGACGTCGAATTTGCGTAACCACTGACGCAAGCACCGGGCGGTCACCCGCAGGGTGTTCTGAACAGACCAATCAAACGCTCTCCTCGTTCATAGGAGGTAACTTTTGTTTGCTTGAAAAACGAATAACATTGCCTACACTGAGCGGCTTGTCGTATCTAATTGGCCGACAAGAGGCGAGGAGAATGCTCAAGTGGAGAGGGATTCGATGGGGAGAGCCAGTGCACTGAAAAGCGATAACCAGATGAAAAAGGTGGTGCCGCCGTGTGCGATTGGTCCGCTTTCCTTACTTAGCTTGCGGTGGCTGGTCGAAAATCAAGCGGCGTGCAACGGAAGCTTAAGAATGACCCTAAAATGAATCCTCAGCAGAGAAGAGTTGGCCGAATGAGATCGTAAACGTGCCGAAAGTGCTCGAAAACGTTACTCGGCCACGCAAGAAGAATTGTTATACGCAAATAAACCCATGCTCTCTGGCAGGTGCGAGTAGCCAGCGCCTGAGCTATGGGCGGGAGCCATCTTTTATTCCTTTCGGAACGGGACACCCTGCGGCTATTCAGAAGAAAATTCAGTTTTGTTCGGCATATTAATGCATCTTTAATGCGTACACGTCACTTTGACGCGGTGAGTTCTCGCGGTTATGTGACGTCGCGTGACAGACAGGTGAAGTGGGTGCAGCCAGAAAACTTTTGACCAATAGCCGGGGGCTAATGGCGAAAAGGCGTCGAATCAGAAATAACTGCTTTTCTTTTTTCGGTCAAATCATGCATAATCAGTGTGTACACATCATATCGGATGGGGAGGTATCGCGGTTTCCGTGACGTCGCGTGACAGACAGGTGAAGTGGGGGTGGTCCAAAAAAGTTTTTGACCAAGCACGGAGGGCTGATAGCAGAAACGGGATACAAAAGTTTGGAATAGTTTTACGTTATAGCGCCCGTAGTGTTAAAAATTTTGCAAAGGACAAACCGAATGCATTTGAAAGCGAGAGGTCAGTGAACAAGAAATTTTCCCAAAGTAAAATATAACCAGTAGAATTACAGAGCGACCGGGACAATATTTGGTTATAATAAAACAGTATTTAAGGGGTAGTAGCAGAATAATAAGAGGAAACTCAAGAAAAAGTAACACGTTAGGTTATGTACAGCTTGAAAAATGCGTTGCTAGAAGATGCCGGAATTTTTCCTGGTCACTCTCATAGGCGAAGGCGTTAAGAAGATTGTTCCAAAGGCGAACGGCTATTGAAAGAGCGGAGTAGGTAAATGAATTAGTCTTTCCGTAGATGCGCATGAAATTGCACTGATTGTACAGTCGGTGTCACCTGTATTGTGGCGGTTCAAGAGGAAGGACTGATCGTGCTGTATTATGGACATATATATGAAATAATGATAGCAGGGCTATATCACGACGATCATGCAAGGACAGTAGCGAAAGGTCGAGTTTAATTTGGGTAATGCTTTTGTTATACTCATAACAACGTGAAATAAAACGCGCAGCCCTATTCTAGATAGATTCGAGTTTTTCGATCAAGTATTTCTGATGGGGAGACCAGACGTATCCAAGCTGAGGTCGAACAAATGTTAGATAAGCTAGTTTACGAATGTATTTAGTAGAATTATGTAACTAGCGTCTTATGTACCCTAATGATCTTGAAGCAGTGGCGCTTATGTGTGCAATGTGCGTTGACCACGAAAGAGTCGAAGTTAGGTAAACACCAAGATATTTATATTGAGTATCATGCAAAATAGTCACACTATTTATGTGATAAGGAAACGTAGATTTAGTATGCTTGCGGTTAAAAGAGATGTTTTTACATTTAGAAACATTAAGCTGCTTTAGCCAAGTCTTACACCAAAGAGAAATAAGTTCAAGATCTTTTTAGAGGATTGCATGATCATCGGCATATTTAATGCAATGATAAAGAATGAAGTCGTCTGCAAATATGCGCACGTGTGCGGAAATGTTACTGGGTAAGTCATTATTGTATATTGAAATAGTAATGGCCCAAGAACGCTGCCCTGTGGTACACCTGAAGTAACGTGCGAATAAGGAGAGGAAGATTATTAACTGCTGTGAATTGTTGACGATTAGAAAGGAAATTGCGAATCCATGTTAATGAGAATCCAATTTAAGAGCAGATAATTTCAAAATCAAACGGCAATGTGCTACGAGTTCAAACAATTTTGAGAAGTCTAGAAAAGGCAATCAGTTCGTAGATCCTCTTCCATGTTAGCATGCAAATCAGTTGGTAATTCTAGTAATTGCGTTTCACAAGAGAAGCTCCTCCCAAATCCGTGTTGGTTAGAAAAGAAAAATTTGTTTGATTACAGGTGACTGTAGACATTTGATGGAATTACATGTTCAAGCATTTTACAGCATATAGATGTTAATGATATTGGACGCCAGTTTTCCGATGCGTGTTTATTACCTAACTTAAATATGGGTATGACGTTTGCTATCTTCTAATCTGAAGGCAGCTGTCCAGTCTCTAAAGATTGCCTGAAGATCTGAGACAGAATTTTACTAGATGCTGTGACGGTGTTTTTCAGAGTTTTAGAATTAATGTCGTCAACGCCAAAGGATGTGGTTAGCTTGAGGTTATTTATCAGGCATGCGACACCTTGAACTGTTATTTCAATTGATGACATGTATTGGTAGTCCAAGTCCGATGCATCTGGCCGATCGGCCAGATGCATCACCATTGTTCACATAATTCATTGATGAAGCCATTGGACTCCAAAGTTGAAAGATATTTGTTGGGCCAGGTGAACCATCTGATCGATTCTAGTTATTCCTTGCGACTATTTATGTCAGTAGCGGAGGGTTTGACTGTAAACTACATGGCCAAGTCAAATGTGTGCAATAGCATTGCCAGAGCAAGGATGGTGGCTGGTTGTACCTTACAATGATAGCATCTTACATAATCTGAAAGTGATAAAGTCCGGAGTGAACGTAATTTTAATGCCCCTGAAGGATTTCAGATCATCTGCGAGAAAGTAAATTCGCACAATGAAGAGACCACCACGTGTACCAAAACGCATACCATGCCCCTTGGTTAATTGCATATCGAATGTTTATGTAATGCTCTTGCCGTGTAAACGTGCTTATATTGCTCAGACAGGCCGTTCAAAAAACTAAGCCACGTGCTTGTAAGTAACCCACAGGTAACGGTGTCAGATTACTTCGGCCTCCCGTTCCCTCAGCTCGGGACCTTCTCGTTGCTGTCGGATTGGCTAGGCTCGGGCGGCTCTAATGACTAGAGCCCTTTCACAGGCGCGATCGTAGCTCCGCTCGTCGAAAGCAGCCCGTTCCTCGCAGGAACACACAACGCGTGGCCATCCCGTAAGTTTTCGGAGACTGAACTGGAAGGAAATAAAGCCGGCGCCGCGCGAGCGAAAGTCTTTCCTGCCCTTTGGCTTCCCGGCGGAAGCGAAACGGCTGAGATTGGCTGTGCGCGCGGCGTGATCTCGCGCTTGTCCAGCTGGAATTCTTGATTATCAATCAGGCTCCGGTGCCCTGAGCAACAGCCAACTCATCAAACCTCCCTTTCCCGGGCAGCTGCTCTGCTCTGGAAGCAAGCGGGTTCTTTCGCATGAGCACGACCACGCCACTTGTGAGCCAATACAAGCTTCGTTTGAATATGTTGGTCATCTGTGTTCTAAAGGCAAATGTTATTGTTAAAAGAAAATTGTCGATAAGTTGCCCTTCTTTGTCATTTTTATCGCCGCTTCAAAGAGTGAAATGAGCATTAAAATCTACTACTAAACCGTAAGACCCAGGCAACCATTCTATCGTGTTTTTCATATCTCCTTAGGCGACCTGGCCACCACCGGGCTCCCCTGGGGTCACCATATCGATGACCAGCTTATCGCGGAAACCCGATCGACATGGGTCAAACACGGGGCAGAGTTACCAGTCTCAATCCTTACTCTAGCACCGGCCTCCAAGCAGCTGGATTACAATGTCACACCATGACCCCCGGCCGTTTTTCAAGTCTCGAGTAGTGTAAAGGGTATGGGATGGAATGCACAGTGAACCGATGGTTACATTTTCATATGATAAAACGATGACGGCTACACATCGTAGGTGTACTTTAAGATCGTTCCGTGTGGGCATGGCGCCTTGCACATTAAAGATTTGGAAGGCACTTAAGCTTCGCCTTTAAGAGTGGAGCGCGATAACATTCAAAGATCCCTGACTGCGTCTCACGTTTACCGGCTACTGCAGTTTATGTGAACCTAACGTTTATCGCGAAACGCTGGCAGCAAACGCTTTGCACGAAGGCGAGCTTTCTGGCACAAACGCGGCTTCTTGGGTGGGCTGCGGATGCGCGGAGGCAAGCGCCATCTGGATGTTGTTGCAAGGAACCGGGTGCGCCGCTCTATGAATCGTAGAAACGCTGGAAAAGGGGTTTGCGTTTGAGTTTTCCCGTAGCATAGTTATGTGTTCTCGTATATTCAAACTACAATCCGACGCTATCATACCTGTAGGTTGTTTGTAAGTCGTACTTTACCATTTTTCTGATGTTATTTACTATGAGAAATTCAAATATTCCAGTAACGACTTCGTGCAGCACAGAGGGCCTGCGTGGTTAGGTGTGCGTGCTTTGGAATGATCTATCGCTCACAAGACAGTAGACGCTGGACGCGGGACACCGACGCCAGATTTTCTGCGACACGGGCCTCTTAATGCTATCGTCTTATTAGTGACACCTCCTGATAGACGGCTAGACTGTTCGCGGTCGTTTCGCACGGTAGTAAAGCCTTTAAGAAAATGTGTATTTTTGGGGCATAAGTGCAGTTCTTTAAGGAAGAATGCTACTGTCGATAACTTGTAATGTTTTTGATAACACCTTGAACGTGGATCAGGCCTCTGCAATCCCAATAAATGAATAATGCCATTTGAATCAAATGGAAAATATTTATTTATGTGTTTATGCTTAGAAGCTGTACGCGACATGCGTTAAATATATGCGGGTTCCATGCACTCTGGGAATAGATGTAAGAGAAGCTTTGCATGCTGTCTGTGTTAGACGCGATAATTAGCGGTGACGTTGGCGGCGAATGTATTATTTCTTAAACGTTTAGTCTACTACGAGAGTGGCAAGGTGATGTTAAACGTCACCTTGCGAACACCACTGCAGCGATTCTGCATAGTTTACAGCACACAGAGGAAGACGTGTTTGCTTGGGGCGTTGTCGTGCGTTATTGTTCATAAACTCTGAGAGGGTTGGGCATTTCCATTGCCTGCCATGACACATCGCATCACGGCAGAAGTGTTGAAGTTTAATTGAATTATGGGACTGTATGTAATTTTATTTAATATTACAATTATATGTATACATCGCATACATACATTCGCGGTCTGCACCACATTTTGCTGCATAATGAAGACGCTCAATTTCCACACGGCACAATTATGACGTGAGAAAAGAAAATGTGAAATCGAGCGCTTTGGCTGAACATGCCACTTCAAGCGGGCACGCAGTCGACTGGAGGAAGGTACGTGTCCTTGCCAGGAAGAAAGGGCTATCTCGATGCCTTTATCTTGAGTCACTCATGATTCAGACTATGCCGCGCACTCTGAACAGGAACTTTCGCAATCTTTCGTCAGTGTATGTGCGCTGACTGCGTCACGTGTTCTAGACTATTTAAACAAGCTGCTCGAACACGTTTGTTTGTTTTACCTGTGCAACAAGGCTCCAGTGTGGGAGCCGAAACGTCTTCTTCTCTTTAAAATATTACTTTGGGTGGCGTAGTGCCCCGGATTTTTCTGTACCTTTTCACCATGTTGCATCCCGACCAGACGGGCTTCCGTCAAATACTGAACTTCAAAAGACCGGAAATATTGAACGAGGGTGATAAATACGAAGAATGAAGCCAAGGACAGGAAAATGTGAGTGCCGATTTTCCCCAGGTGGGTCAGTCTGAAGGCGCCATCTGCGGTGTGAAGAAGAGGCCCAAGAGGTATGTTGCCTCCGCAAGGCGGCCTCAAGGGTCCAAATACCCGGCAACGGTCCGAACCCCGAGGACTCTCCTTTCCCCAGACACGGCTAAGCCACGCACTGCTACACGCGGATAGGTTCAACCCTCATGTTCTAGGATGCGGGGTGTCGCAATGCATCAAACGCCTGCTGACGAAGACGCCCCTGCGGGGAAGATAGAGGCTGCCCCATAGAGATATAGAGGCTGCCCCATATAACCACACATTCCCTTTAATCGATTTCCGTTTACGAAGATTCTACCGTATTCAAAATATAGAGCATTAATGTAGTATCCATACAAAATATATAATTGAACAGCGTCATACGCAGCTATATTTTTGGGAAGCAGTTGCTCTTGGTGACACCGACAATGTAGATGTAAGTTTAACATCCTGAGGGAAGTTCTTGCTGCACGCATTCAAAATGGCAAACGAGCGGTATTGCCTTTGCGAGGCTGTAGGCGCTTCTATGAAGGAAACCTCTTGACATCAACATCGCGGGTTGCTTTTGGAAGCAATTTTTCACTGAGGATAGGTAACGTTTCCATAGTAGATGAGAACACATTGAAAAACTAGGCCAGCGTGTTATTTACAATATTTGTGCATTAATAATGAACGTACCAAGGAGAACAGGCTGAAACTAATCAATAAATTTAAGTAATTTCTGAAACACTGCTGTGGGACAGTAATTATTTACTGTGTGAAATGACATTTCTCAATGAATTCTTTCAAATTGTACACGGTTACATTTTTTCTGTAATGCCTACATGTTTTTTGTCTCAGGTTTTAGGGTAGAGCGTTGTCATGGGATTTTTTCCGTAGAACAACGTGCATGGCTAAGTCTGCGTTGTTTTCTCATGCTGCCATTGTGTTAGTGGTAGCCACTTGGGGGAGAATAAGGTTAAACGTTTGTCGTCGATGTCGACGGGAAACACTGGTAGGACGGTGATTCCGTAGATTACGCGTTTGCACGGACCATTTGAAAGATGATGGTATGCCGTAGAGTACATCGGTGCTTTTTATGTTATATTGAAGCACAGTATGGCATCCTCCTCATTACTATCAGAGCGCAATGTATGTGCCCTTTAAGGTTAAAATGTTTTCAATAGATGCAATTCACCACTTCCTCTCCCAAGCCTCCTGTCACGAAATCTTTTACCTAATCTCCAATTGTCCTTGATACGCCCAATCAACTGCGCGGAATACGTCGCAATATGTTACTTAGCATCCTCAACTTACCTACAGTCCTTGCCCGATTATTCATTTTTATTTCGTACCAAAGAAAAAGCTTTGTTAATTCAATACATGGTTATGCCATATAACAATTACATGAAGGCATTTCACATGTTCTCTTAACCTATATGTGCTGTTACTTTACGCCTTTGGTTTTTTTTTTTTGCTTCTTGGCTTGACACCTATAATTTTGTGTTCCATCGCACATGAATGTACGATGTAACAGAAAATTATAGGCGTCAAGTATCATCCCGGCCACGGCGGCCGCATTTTGTTGGGGGTGAAATGCGAAAACACCCGTGTACTTAGATTTAGGTGCACGTTAAGGAATCCCAGGTGGTCGAAATTTCACGGAGTCCCCCACTACGGCATACCTCAAAATCAGAAAGTGGTCTTGGCACTTAAAGCCTCATGATAATAAACTAACAAAATTCACGTAGTATCAAAGAAGATATGATAAAGCATTGGGGCAAACTAGTCGACGGTGGGGAAGCACTTGCTCGTTCTGATACTCTTAAAGCAGATGTAAATCTGTAATCTTTTGGAAATAATTTCTTTATACACAATATATCAAATTGCTTATCAGCAAGTACTTGGCATGTACAGGGATTGTTAAGAAGCATATATTGTGGAGCAATATTTTCGCCAGGCAATGTAATAAATCACTGTGGAAAGGCAAATATTTAGGGTACTGCTTAGTGAACTATATGCTGCTATATGAACTCACAATGTTTTGTGAATGCAAGTAAAAAAAAACACAAAGTGTATGTTTATTTTAGTGTTCTGCTAATCAATTAAATTCCATGTATTGTACTGGTATCGAGTGAGCTAAACTGTGAACGTGCAGTGACGGATGTCGATGGAAATCCTAGGGTAGTCTTTATTTGTGGTTTCAACAAAATTTTGGGAGCATGTAAAATGGCATGGAACATCAGCCAAACCTGTGGGCTTCTCCACGTGATTTTCAAATAGAGATGTTTGCGAGTCTACAATGTTCAGTGTGAGAAAACCGAACAAATTATCAGCTACGTGCTTTATAAAGGAAATAAGTATTTCATGCAACTTCCCTGCGTATCTTGTGAGATACGCTTTGGCTTCTATTAAGACATAGTTACAATTAGAAAGTTAATAAAAAAGAGGTAAGGCGTGCAGGCACGGACACAAGAGAAGTGGACAACACGAACGAAGTGAATATATGTATTTTAGGGATGGTCTATAATAGAATATAACGAGTCTCTTAATAACTCACCACTAATCAAGAGAAGGACTGTGCAGACGCTTGCCTTGGCCATAGTTTGCCTCTCTTTGCTCTACTCAGGAACAAAGTGGTGACACGGGATACGAGTTTGTAAGATATATATGCAGCGGCTGGAGTGACGTGGGCTCGGCAGAGCCTATCGCCACGCCTACGTAGTGCGCAAATACTGGTCACGTGGTATGAGTTCGAGTGCAGCGTACTGCTACCAATTAACACAGTCCGCATACATTTTTATTAATAAAGAAATTATTGCAAGGACAGAGAATATTTCCAGGGAGACCTTGCAAATGTCAGTACAAGACATCTGATAGGAATTTCACGATAAATATGTGGATATATGTACTGTTATCTTTGGAAGCAAAAATGTAGCAATGAGTCAAACAATGGGTGAAGCCAAATGTCATGGTTGGTACAACAGACGTCATTGTACTAGAGTACCGCGTCCAGTGTATGTCCTTTAGCGTCAGAGCTGTTCTCACCTGATCTGCATTAGTCGAAACCGCTCGGCTAGAGCTTCTTAACGTCTTTTAGACATGGTGAAGATTGATTGGTTGGATTGTTTCTGTTAAAGCTTTTGCCCAGCATTTCAGGCAGCAAGCACTACGTGGATATACTGCTCAAATGGAGAGCACCTTATTCCGATGTGCTTAGAGTAACAAAAACATATTGACAATAAATTTTGCGATTGATGTTCAAACCAACAAAGGCGGCATATTAAACCAAGCTCAAGCGTTAATTCAGCACTGTTTGCCATGTGTTATACAACGCCACCTTTATTTGTTCGCGCTGACAAGAATTTACCACTTGCAAAATGCCTACATCCCCATCCTTATATGAACACATATTTGAAGTTGTAACTTAAATACAAGTATTTATTGTTCATAGGAAGAAGTGTGGCAAGCTAACAAACACCGTCACCATCACTTGCTCTGGTGTTCGCGCATATTCCTGAACCTCGAGTTTCCACTTTCAAACCTGCCTCTCAGCTGTTACCATAATGGCAGATCAATAAACTTCCCTGGCATTTAGTAGAACTGCTGGCTATCGATGCCACTGTTAAAATAGAGCTTTATTTCGTGCGGAAGTATGAGTCCTTATCCTCAATTTTCTCCCTCACCCTTATGTGCTCTGGTATTTGTCGCGAACCACTGCCAAGGTCGGTGTTTCACAGTTTGCATTTCTTATTTTACAGAGGACATAAATACTGTGACGGCCGCTGTTGGCGATTGGTAATACCGAATTTGTGTACAGATAAAGTACCACAGAATTCGTGTCGCGCATACAATCAGATTACGCAAGGTGCGGTAGCAACACGCGACGAATAGGACAATCGATATCATTCAAGAAAGCCCCAATACATGCATGCGTTTTCTTTGCTGAGCAATAACGCTGAACGTTTCTTAGCCGGTGAAAAGCGGTCTTCCGAGGAACAGCCGAAAGACGTTGGGTCTATCCAAAATTCTGATGCATCTTGTGCCGTTGTATCCTCTGCATGAGCCTGCGCTTTTTCTTCTTTTTGTGTTATCTGTGAGTCTGCAATAATGTTGCCCCCTAATGTAATATCCCTGTGGGGTCTTTAAGAGTACTGTAAACAAAAGGAAAATAAACACGTACACGTGTCAATATGCCGAAGACAGGTATTTCTCGTCTATCATGCATCGTATGGCCATTACCACTTCATACGGTACCAAGGAAAACCGGCGATTGACATCCATGAGGAGATCGCGATGTACTAAACACATCAGTCCCTTATAGATACCAACTGCCAGACATTCAAGACTGAAAATTTCACGCAGGCTTTCAGATGTTCTGACGCTCATGTCCGCTCCTGCAAGCTGAAACAGGGAGATCTTATAAAACGGCCTATGCAAAATCTGCACCCACTTGAACTCTGTAAATAACTGCAAAGCGCGGGTGAAGAAACGAAGTGCGTGGTCGAGCACGAGAGCGGAACAGGTACTGTTGACTGCTAGCAGAGCTTCGAAGCATAAGTCAGTGGTAATAATAGTCTTTATTTTTTAACCTATCGACGAGTTCGAGACTGCCTCCGGCGACTTGTACGTCGTCTTTCGCGCTCCTGAAGTCGAAAAATAACACAGCGTTTTGTTTACATATTACACTCATTGCCACACACCAATAGAATGATGCTGTTTTCGGGCCTTGTATATTTACATTTACTGATTCGTTTTCAATGCTGCCTGTCACCGCGCGACACCAAATTAGCGTTGTGTTAACCATTCAAAGTGAGGCAACCGAAGCATCCTTAATAGGTCATACATATTTTTGCAATACTGAAACAAATCTGCGAATTCATATTTGTTGCAGTGCCTGTCTGACAAACACTTTCCTACACGTGGCGGTGGTGACGCGTTCGCGGACGGCATACGTCACGAAGCAATGCTTCTACACAGAGTGCTTTTCCAAGCCACTCCCTCTGCAGATGTCCTTTGGTTTGTTCTCGGAAGAAGTTAAATGAATGCGTCCTTTAAAACAAAAGTGTGTTTCAAATGACACGTTTCTTAAATGCTTGGGAGCCTAAACGAAGAACGTCCATTCATGCTGGGTGGAGTGCAAAAGTACCTTGTCGGCTCTTGCTTTCCTTTTGTTACATTGCGAGAATGTGCCTAGCTTCGACGCGACCTACAGAGTGTGTCCGCGCGCTCATTTTCTCTCATCGAGTGAATGCACACATTAGTATGTCTCAACGCTTGCCGTCACTTTTGTGTGCACATGTGTAACTATAAGAAACTTCTAAATTAAGAT
Source organism: Dermacentor andersoni (assembly GCF_023375885.2). Classification (NCBI taxonomy): domain Eukaryota; kingdom Metazoa; phylum Arthropoda; class Arachnida; order Ixodida; family Ixodidae; genus Dermacentor; species Dermacentor andersoni. The sequence goes on from NC_092821.1 coordinate 50,033,169, forward strand.
GAAAATTTCTCGTCAGTAAAGGAAGGAGTTTGGCGCATCAAGAAAAAAAATAACGCAAGAAATTGCTTGCCCACGAACTCGGTTTTCAACTGAAAAGGTTCAGTTAATGCGAATGTACAAACCGTGATTTCTGCGCCGCTGGGAATCTACGTGCACTGTTACGCAAGCAGTAGGGCGAGATTTACGTCATGCGTTGGCCTGACGCCCAAGCCAAACCTGAGTATTTTTTCACTTGTTTGCGTCCGTTCAACTTACTGCTGTGGCGAAAGCGAAAAGCGGAGATAATAGAAAGGGGAAATGTACGCAGACCTGGCGAGCCTCCCTGAGCTCCGTTTTTACGATTTCGGGCTGCGGTAACTGCGCTCGTTTTGATGGTTGCAAGTTGCTGGCAGACTTTCGAAGCAGATAGCAAGGCGCCGATGCATAGCGTGCTGGCTATTACGCCAACAAGTTGCAGGGCGTGTCCTTTTCGAACGCTCCAATTAAAGAAAAAAAAAGATACTTTATGCGAACATACTTCTCACATACTTACAAATTTTTGACATGGCATTTGCCGCAGTGAATCATATATTTCACAAAAAACTCTTACACAGTGTGGTCTATTGTCGTTTTATATAAATCCAGAGCTAGTACTCTGTTAAGTTTAGGACGCTACATCTTAAAAAGAAATTATCTCAGATTCGCCATAAGGACGAAGCAATTATTGCGATAGGAACCTTTTAGAGTATTACTACACTAAGTGATCGTAGCTGTAGCGGCAGCATGAATTGGAGTAAACGTAAGCTGATTAAGTAAAAATGAGCTCTTGTGCTACGGGCCCTCTCTTTCTATCCTGCAATGGGACAATTTCATTTCTGTTAATAAAGAAGCCAACGTCTTTCTTAGTGACTGTACAATCAATTTTGCTTATCGGGTACGTTTCCAGCTTCTTTCCTGAGCCGATCCCGAACGCAGTAATTTTGATGAATTTGACATGTTATGCGTTCCAGGAAATTAAGCTTCGTGTGCAGTATGATGCCAAAACAAATTTGTGTTCTGTGTTCACAGGTATGTCCTCTACATGAAGATTTGCGATGAGGCCTCTCTCTTGTGTTCAAAAGAACACAGGTGCTTTGGTTGCTATTGAACTTAAAGCCCTATTCATAGGCCCATTGAGACACCTTTTTCAGGCCAAGTAGCACTTGCAGCTCACAGATTTCGAGGATACATGACTTAAATCTTGGTAATCTGAACGTTGTCGACTTCTACCGAAAAAAAATATTAGGCAGTGTTGATGAACGCAAGGAATTCATTTTTATGAAAAAAGAAATGTGTGCAGCTAAGCACGGCATCTTGCCAAACGCTCGTTTCTCTGCGCAAATGGTCTCAATAGAACATAGCGATTATAGCACGGAATGTGCGGTTGTGAAAATAATCTTCAATTACTTTAAGCACTACATTTCTGCGGATGCATATTACCAAAAAGAAGTGCAATATTTTATACCACCACGTGGTAATGTAAGCCTTTTTCATATGTGAGAGCACGGAAAGAAGCAAATGGTTGTTTATGAAAGCGTCGCGAGTGTATATGCCACACATACAACCGATACTTCTCGTCCTAGGCTACTCTTTCTTTCTTGAACTTGACACTACTCTCGGCACGCAGGGATGTCAACTCTCTAAAATTTCTTTATAATAGCGTTAATTCTTGTTCCAGTCTATCAAAGTGTAGCACTTAATAATCAACAAGAAAAGTTCGAGAAGATACTACCAACTTAATCTGCTCCCTTTCTATCCACGCTACAATACATTTAGGTACAACGTTTACTCCAGAACAAGTGAGCTGTGGAATTTGTTACCTGGTAATCTGTTTTCGCTCCCCCTCAACGATCTTATTTGTGCAATTGCTTCTACTATATCACGTTCCGTTACCAAGGGCTTTTGTAACATTCGCTACATTATTCGTTATTTTTGAATTCTCTATAGTACCCACACCTGCAAGAAGATAGAAAGTTGGGCGAGCTGGTACGGTAACATGATCTTGGATTGTAGCACGAAGTTCGCGCTACAATCCAAGATCATGTTACCCACACCTGCTATAGCCCTTGGAGGGCTGTTGTGTTAAAAGAAAACATCAATAAATAAAGAAACTCCTGTTGTTCTTAGCTCTCTTCGTGAGGTCTTGCATAATAGAGTGTGGGATATTCTCACGCAGCTAAGAGAATCCTAATGAACTTCCCGAGCGCGTATCTTAGTCAAGAAGGTGATACATTGCTGTTATGTGTGCAAAGGTTTCGCAACCACCACAGAAAGGGCTTTAACCCCACCTTTATCAAATCACTGTACTACGCCGACACACGCATTCGATGTTATTGGTAGGGACTTTGTTGGCCTAGCCGCTTTTTGCAGGAACACAAGGCAGAGGTGCCTTGTTTTACGTTGCGCTTTTCACATGTGCTCTTAGGTGAACGATTCGCCCCAACCTCTACACCAGCATGGTATCTGAAGCATTCATTCTGTGCTTGCGATGTTTTGTCGGTCAGAGAGCGCTGTGTAGCGTTATCTTTCCGGAGAATGGGGCGACCCTCTCAAAATGCCACCAGAGCCAAAGTAACTCTTTCACATGTTCGGAGAAAATGACGTCGCGAAGCATGTCAACAACAACGAGATCTCATAAAGGTTTGTCGGGCCGCATGCCCCAGGGTGACGTATATATATATATTTTTTTTTACAATATATGTTGGGAGTGGCTGGTCCGATCAGGGAAGGATCCTTTGCGTAAGATACTCTGCAGAGGCTCGTTCAACTTAGAAGAAATTGCGACAGTGCTGACAGAGGTCGATAGGGTCATGAAAATCAGACTTCCAACATTTGTTTAGACAGACAACACAGAACTGTGCGGCTTAGTGCCTGCTAATATATTACTTGCATGTCGACTCACTACTCGAACAAACGACACTTTTGAAGTCACCTGAACTCGAGGCGAGCTGATGTCATTCGTCGACGTGCTTGCCGGAAGCTCCTAAAAGACAAATTCTGGAAGCGATGGCGAAAGGATTATCTGCTGCAACACCAATCTGCTCATTTCGAACTAACAAGAGCAGTCACCGAGTTACAGGAACGTAACTTGTTCATCCATTCTGAGACCTCACCCCGACAACTCCGCATGCTCAAAATGTCATGCAGGTTTTCAGCTGTTCTGACAGTCGCATCCGCTCCTGCATGCTGAAACAGGGAGAGCTTATAACAAGGCCTATGAAAATTTGCACCCGCTTGAACTATGTAAATAACCGCACTGGGGGGATCAAGAAAAGAAGTGAGTGATCGAGCACGAGCGGGGAACAGGTATTCTAGACTACTAGCAGGACTTCGAAGCATAGGTCAATGTTAATGACATTCTTAGTTTTTTAACCCAACGACCGGATCGAGACAGTCTCTGGCTACTTGTGAGCCCTCTTGCACACTCCTTAAGTCATAAAATACCATAGTTTTTGTTCACACATTGAACTCATCGCCATCCAGGAATAGAATGACGGCGATTTTGGACACTGTTTATTTATTTTTACTGGATAATTTTCAATGCGGCCAGTATCACCCGACATCACTTTGGCGCCGTGTTAGCTGTTTGAAATGAGGAAACCGACGTTTCCTCAACAGGTCAAGCATGTTTTTGCAATGTTCAAAGAATACTGTAAAATCGTGTTGTAGTGCCTCTCTGGTAAATACTTTCGTACACGGGCCGGTGGTGACGCGTTAGCGGCCAGCACAGGCCACGACACAATGTTTCAACTTACAATCCTTTTCTAAGCTTTTCTGTCCTTTCGTTTGTGATCGGAAGCAGGTAAAGCAATGTGTGTTTTAAAGTACACATGTCGTAAATGCTCGGGAGCATAAGCGAAGAACGTCCACAAATGCTGGGTGGACTACAACAGTAGCCCGGTGGCTTTTACTTTTAAATTGTTACACTGCGAGAACACGCCTAGCTATGACTCAATCTACAGAGTGTACTAAGGCGCTAATTTTCTTCTGAACGCGCAATGTACAGACCAGTATGTCTGAACGCTTGGCGTCACTTTTGTATTCACATGTCTAATTGACCTAATGGTTTAGTTGAAATGAACATGTGCCGATGGCAAAGAAGGCGCAAAGAAACGCAACAAGTTCCTCTGCAGCAAATTCGGTTGAAAAACAAAAGGGTCCCTCAAGACGCTGATGTTTCGCAATGCTAAAATAGAACTGTAATATCACGTTGTAGTGCCTTTCTGGTAAATAATTTCCTACACGGGTCAGTGGTGACGCATCAGTGGACAGCATACCTCATGGGACAATGTTTCTACGCACTAAATTTTTCCAAGCCGCTCCCTCCATACATGCCCTTTGGTTTGTGCTCGGAAGAAGTAAAAAAGGTGACCTTTAAAACACAAGCGTGTTTTAAAGGACAGATTGTTTAAGTGCTGCTTCGGAGCAGAAGCCACGAACATCCACTCACGCTGTGTAGTCTACAAGAGTAGCGTGGTGGCGTGTGCATTTGTTATTTCACCGGGGAGAACGCGCCTAGCTTGGACTCGATATACGGAATATATTGGCGCATGCATCTTTTCTAAACGATTTAATGTACAAATTAGTATGCCTCAACGCTTGAACATGTGCAAGTGTCTAACTATAATACATTTCGTAGTTAAAATGAAAATTTATCGATGGGAACGGAGGGAGTATCTGCCCCCCTGCACCCCTCCCCCCAGGAAAACGCAATAAATTGGCTTACCGCGAATTCAGTGCCAACTGAAAAGCGTCTCTTAAAGCGAAATACAAGTCGGTGATTTGCACACCACTGGGAGTCTGCCTGCGCCTTGCGCTGTTATGTCATGAATCGGGCAAGAACCGCCTCATGCATCGGACTGCCGCCCAAGCCAGCCAAACTCCTTCTTTTTTTTTTTTTTTTTGCGCCCGCTCGACCTGCCGCTCTGGTGAAAGCGAAAAGCGGAGATAGCGGGGAGGGGAAATGTACGCAGATCTGACGAGCATCCTTGAGCTCCGTTTTCCCAATTTTGCGCTGTGGCAACTGCGCTAGTGGTTGCTGGTTGCTTGTCACACATTCAGCGCAGGTAGAAAGCCGCTGATGCAAAGGGTGTGGTCTATTTTTTCAACTAAGTTACAGGGCGTCTTCTTTGCCGAACGCTCAAATTAAAGTAAAAAAAAAACCTTTTATGTGAACCTTTTAGTTCTCGCAAACTTCCCAGTGATGATTTTGGGAAGTTAACGCTAGGACCTCCCGTAAGTTGAAGAAAGGGCAACACGGAGCGTTCCCTTTCGCCAACTCTAGTTTGTTCCTTTCGGTAGCTTCTTGAAATCATTAATCACCAACTGACCTAGATCCACACTCTGCTATGTTACTTAATGACTGCTTGAAGAGTTCTCAAACAATGCTCCTTTAGTCTAAACAAATTTATTCTTTCGCTTTAGTGTTCCTTTAAACTCTGTTTATCAACACAAAATAGGCCACGTCGTCTGCATATGCAAGAACCCCAACTTTATTAGTCGGTAATTTAAAGGGACACTAAAGTGAAACCATTAGTAAGAATATTACGTACAATGCAGGCGACACAATAAAAAAGCGAAACAATAAAACAGTTTATACTAATGAAGCATTTTTTGAGAAAAAATAAATAAGCGAAACAATAAATCAGTTTATACTAATGAGACATTGTTTGAGAATCCTGCAGGCAGTGAGTTCAAAAAAATAGGTTAAGTATTAGATGGGGAAATGAAGGTTCAAGTATCAGTATTTGAATTTCGCGCCGTAACCCTGGCGCCGGTACGTCAGCGTTACGTCAGGGATTCCAAAGAATATTTTCGCATTTGGGCCGCGTTGGCTGAATAAAGGTTCCCTAAACTTGCCATGTTTAATATTTGGTTTCTTCAGAACACAATGTATTCAATCTGTACCGCTATATATAATTAGTAGGCCCTAGAAGATGCCATCAAAATCCAAGACGTCACAGCCCCCAGTTGCGGGAACTTAAGTAGGCGTCGCCACCCGTATTTCGTTCTTGCGCTTTTTCTGGCTTACCAAACGTCTTATCGTTGTAAGAGTGGTGTTTTTGGTGTTGTAGAACGGTAATGTACTGATGCAGAAGAAATCATTTTTCACTTTAGTGTCCCTTTAAGCTATTGGAAATTTTGTTCTTGCACAATGCTCATACAAAGTGGCTCCGCATACAAGCAGAACTGAAGCGGTGATAAAGGGCATCCTCGTCTTACTTATGATACAAGTCTAATCAGATAGGAGAGAGGGCCATTCAATACCAGCCTCGTTGACCCATTAGCATAACATATTCTGACATCTCTAACGAACCGGGATGCTATATTTATATGCTCTAGTTCATTAAACAGGAATGAGTGATTTTTCCTGTCTAACGGCTTAGCCAGATCTAGCTGTATAATTCCTACCTGCCCAATTCCCTCAGCCACACACTCTAGCACAGATCTCGCAATATCAGTGTTCGTCTGAATGGACCGGTCCCTGATGCCGCATGTTTGATGATCCCCAATCACAGATCTTATAATGACTTGCAAACGGTTAGCTAAAACGTTTGCAAAAGCTTTATAATCCACATTGCATATCCCTTGAATTTTTGAAATTTAGTCTCATCATTGCTTCTGCTTGTAAGGACGGTGTGCCAGTTGTAGATTGTGGCAGTTAGGTACCCTACTTCCAAGGCCTCACGTTACACCTGATGTAATCATGGTGATGAGCGGGAACGAAAACACTGATAAAATTTGGCAGTAAGGCCATCCGGGCCAGGCGTCTTGCCTTTCGCTAACGAATCGATGCGTGCAGTTACCTCATTCTTATAAATGTTTTGATTTATATAATGATACTCATCTTGATTTATTTGGGCCACCAATGATACAAATTTTCTGGCAGCATCTGTATCCAATGGCTTATAGCTTTAAAATTATTATTGATAATGGTAAAAAAGCGCTTTATTTATTAGAGTCGTCTAATGAATAATGATTACACCATACTCTATATGTAATATTTGTTTAGACAATGCGTGTCGGTGCTCATCACCTAGGGCCCTACTGCAAGGCTGTTCTTCGAGGAAACGCTGCTCTCGACCACGCACTTGTGTATCTCTGTAGCTTTCTGTGTACAAAGATTGTAACTGAGCCTTGGCACAATGAATATCATCAATATATTGACCCGGATGCAGAAATTCACGCTTATGCAATCCACTCAGAGTCCGTACAATACTTTGTAATCATTCCTTCTTTCAAAGTGCAATATTGGTGACTCTTTGATAGTTATCATTTTCACTTCCTGTTTGAATAATTCCCACTCATCAAAGAGTGGCAAGTCCTTGCGGCATGACATATGAGCTATAAGCTCAGTAACATGCTTTCTGAAGCACTCACGCGAAACTAATTGGTTGTGAAACTTCCACAACTTCCAGCACATACGTCGGCTTTGGTACAGACGGCTGCCAAATGATGCTGAGAGTATTCAATGGTCACGAAGAAATACAGGCTGCACAGTGTAACCATAAATAACAGATAGCGCGTTAAGTTAAACGTAAATAAGCTCAAGCCTTGCATTCGAGGTACCTTAGTGTTGTGCATAGCAACATCCCGCCTTTTCCTTTTCCCCAATGTCCCCAAGCCGTTCATCGCATATCAGGCGTTTCGCAAATCACACTGTAAATGTTTTCTAACAAATAACGTGCAACCTGCGGAAACGCCTACTGCATGGCTTACGCAAACATTATAGTCAGATGAAAATGGATGCAGAGATATTTCTGTGTTTCCCTGGGATACTATCTTTGGTTCTTGGATAGCAGCAATATGTAATTTTCGATTGCGTAACAAACGAAAAAGCTGTACTTGCCTTCGCGCACTGCGTAAGCGATGGACATTTAACGCACCAAAGTGGAACGGAAGAGCACCCGCCATGATTAAATATGTAGGTGCAGCGTTTAGGCGCCGCCCCAGCGGAGCACCACTCCATTCTTGGTGAGGTAATGCACTGGGGACCTTTTGTTGCACTTTAACACGAGACATCTGCAGGAGTAGGCGTTCCCTAGAGCGGTTTTGTCAACTTTGATAGTTTGGCAACGCGAGCCTCCTTTCCCGAGGGCGATGGATTGTCGGATCGCGCTGGACGCTTCTTGGTGGCCTCGCACATCGATCCAAATTCTACTGACGATCTAAATTATAGTCTTGTACTGGTGGCGATTCTGCCCATGACACAGTTCGTCGTCAGGAGACATAGTCTCATCCTCACTAGCAGGCTCCTGGCTAAGGCTACTGTCAGCCAATGAAAGCTTAATCTGCTCTCGTCGATGAGGCTCAGGGAGTGTTCCACCGGTTGCATCCACAACTTCACTCACGTCCATTAGATGATCGATGATGGTCTCTTCCTCAGCTGGTGTATTTCCACAAAGCTTGTCAGTGTAGGTTCTGATGCATACATCTGCAAGGTGACCGTGGCAGTGACAGTTACTGCAGCGCGGTGTTATACATTGTCGCCGGATATGCCCGACTTTCTTGCAGCGGAGGCAAAGTAGGGGTCGGCAGTAACCAAAATTAGGCACTGGTGCCCGTATATGCTAAATAGATCAGCCAGATTACTAGCAGAAACTCCATCCTTCAATGTATACGCCACGTCTCGATTAGGCATTTGCCAGCCCTCCATGCCGTCATACGGCCACATTTCTCTAGTGATAGAGTGCGCTGTGCCATATGGCTCTAGCGCTTCAACAATCCGTCTCTGTTCGAGGTGTGGGGAAAGCCAAAGAAGCTTCATTTTGATATTCTTACATTCTGGGTCTATGACAAGGCACTTGAGGGTCTTCACCAACGACTCGCCTTTGTCTACAAGTTTCTGCTTCGCGATGCTAATATGACATGTCCCTAAGCACAAAGTCCTCATCTGGTATTGTCCAGCGTCGAGGATATCAGTTGCACTTAGCACTGAAAGGAGTGCATTGCGAAAGTACGGGGCCCTTTGCGGCCGTCCTGCCAGGTCAACATGCAGGAATACTGAATTGAGAATGGTGTGGCCAGCTGGTAGCTGAGGGAGAACGACTTTATAATTACCGGAATCAGTAGTTCACCGTGGGCCGATCCTTGGCTGAGGGTGGATGCCCTGTTTCTGGCGGAGCTCATTGCAGATGTGGCCGTTCGAACCAGTCCTTCTTCCCTGCCACGGCACCGCTTGCTGACACACAGCGAAAAAAATGTCCTATAAATGCATCCCAGCGCGCGAGGATACACGCGATGTGAAATGCTAACCGTGCGGTGTCGATATGTGGGCATTTCCCATTGCAGTTGCATAATATTATACCAGATAGAACGCCATCTAGCAACAAAAACTCACCACCTCAAAGTGACGCGTACGCATTAAAGATGCATTATTATGCCGAACAAAACTGAATTTTCTTCTGAATAGCCGCAGGCTGCCCCGTTCCGAAAGAAATAAAAGATGCATATCATATTGACCGCAAATAAAGACGGGGACAGCGGAATAGAACACAAAAACAACACGGGGGGTATCATTCAACTGATTTATTCACAGCAGCCCGTGGGCATATATAGACGAATAGAACATGCGCAGAATGCAGAAAAAAGAACAGTCATCAGCCTAGCGGGGCAACCAATTACCAAAAAAGAAAAATGTATTTCGGATCAAAACAACCCAATAGAAGTATCACTAACACAGTCTTGGCCTTTCTTTTTTATGTTTGTCTGCTTAAAAAGAGGTGCACAGGGACAGGTATTGCAATACGCAGTAGTGGTACATGGCCGTTAAGGAAGGTATGAGGAATAAAAGGAAGTTTGAGGAGATGTACACAAGAATGCTAGGAAAAATATATAATTGCGCACGTGATTAAATCAAGCTGGCTAGGGGACTATATCACTGCCGCGTTTCAAAGCCGATTCTAATAAATTATCATCATCGTCACCGTCATTAGCAATCAAGTTGTCTAGGTGACTGATCGTCACGTATCAGAGGGGATGCCAATAAATCATCATCATTATCATCGTATCATCCCAGTTGCCTTGGTATCTGAGATGCATGTCGCGTCGCGTCTATATGTGCGCCCTTTACATTGCAGTTGCACATTACTACATCAGGTCGCACGCCAAGTAGCATTTGCATAGGTTAGCGGTGCAAGGTAGATAGAGAAGTCTTGAGAAAGAGAAAGAACTTTATGGAGATGTATGTATATTGATGTAATGGAAAGCATGGAATACTTGATATTTTCAAGCAGGCTAGGTGACTGTTTGTAACTTTTCCGTTTCAAGGGAATGGCATTAAGAAATTGTCATAATCATTAGCATCGAATTGTGCCAGCGTGTGCATATGTGATAGGAGCAAATCAGAAAGGTAAGGCGACCCTAGAAACAAGTTTTCTCCTCACCGCCTCAAATGTTCATAATGCCCTATGTAGCTCCCTGGCCGTTGCCACGTTAGCATCTTGACATGTGTACTTATCCGTGACTGCCCTCAGAACCATTGCAGAAACTGCAACCATTCCCTTTCTACTAAGATGCGAGTCCAGAGAGAACGCAGATCGAACTGTAGGGAGGAGGGAGGAGAAGAGGCAGTTCCCATAAAAAGGAAGGAGGGAGGAGGGCGGCGTGAGTAGGCAAGGAAACCCTATTACTATACAGCGGCGGTTGTGGGGAAACTGGATAAGCTTAAGTTCGAGGTGCGGTACAGTACGTTGCTGCAATTTCTGAAAAAGAAACACCATGCAAATATGTCAAGCGGACAAAGTACGCAGAGCTTGCAGAACAGAACCACATCAATTAAAGCACACCGCAGGGTGCAGACAACACTACGGAAGCTGTCGAACCACAAATCGACACTCTTGTGCCCACCGCATTAGCTTTGCCGCCGCGTGGCATTTCTAGAGGTCGTGGAATTGATCCCAATCGCGGTAGTCGCATTTCGACGGGAGCGAAATAGAAAAGGCACGTGCACTTAGACTCTGAGACACGTTAAAGAACATCACGGTGTCAAAATTAATCTGGAATCCGGCACAACGGCGTGTTTCATAATCCGATTGTAGTTTTCGCTCTTACAGCCCTATAAACCCATTCAAGTTTAATACTTCTGCCACAGTGCGATGTGCCATGTTAGGCAGTGACTATGCACAACCCTCTAATAGGTTATGAAATAAGTCCCTCAACAACGCCTCAGGCAAACGCCTCTCCCAGTGTGTTCTGTGTACTGCACAGACGAACAGCAGTGGCGCCCGCAAGGTACCGTTTAACATCTACTCCCCACTCTTGTGTTTGACTAAAGGTTGAGGAATTTAAGGTTTAGGCCTCAACATCTCCGCCAGTTATTGTCAATCAAAGCATCCAGCACGGAATTCTTCGCTTACATTGATTCCGACAGTGCGTGCCATCTGCATAATCTGCTACGTCAGTCATTACATTACGGAGCGTCAACAAGGTCAAAAGAATGCTGTGCAATAAGAGAAATTAGGATATTGTTTTAAAGGTATAATAAAACACAGTGTTCTGAGGAAATGTATGCATATTCAGTACAAATTTCATATGTAATGCACTGCTCGTTTTCATGAAAAAAAATTTTACGATGTCTCTCCAGAGGCGTATAATCTGCTTCAGGACTATTTCTCAAGAAAAATTGCCTTATACAGATTTATGGTAGAAACGAAAACAATGTTTTGCGAAAACCATTTGTCAGAAATATACATTGTCTCCTTTGCTTCGACCGATTAAGCATTCATCTAAACACAAGCAACGTCACAATTCATAAAATTTGGGAAGCAATGCACTGGTGTCAGGGCTTTATAACGTATCTAAGGTTCACTATTGCAATGTCGCGCTGGATAAAGTAATTGTTGGCCCTAGCAAAGAAGCTGTCTTTCCTAATGTTTCTTCGCAGGACTTTCATCAAATGATACTGCTTTGCAAGAATTTGTGGACTGTATGAATGTAGACTCTAGCAAATTACAGTACCTGCGACTGCATCAATAAATGACATGTGGAATAAAGCAAGATGACAAGGTGGGCAAGTTGGGTAGGAATTATTTTAAATGCTCCACTAAATATGAGAGAACTTGGGCAAAATGCAGGAAAAACGACGACACAATGCAAACACTGTCCACAGATTTTTTAGGAAGAATTCACACATATACAAAAGATCCATATGTCCAACAAAACTTGAAAACTAAAAATCAGACATTCAAATGACACATTAGAAGCTGTTGTGATGTTGTGACAGGCAAAACTGTCGATATTTATTCAAGTGTTTATTCAAGTATGAAGTATTGATTCAATATTGATTCATCCACTTTGAGCTGTAACCTTGATCCCACCCCCTTTGTTATCAGGGGCGTAGCCAGACGGGGGGGGGGGGGGGGCGGGGGCGTTTATGAGGCTTCAGCCCCCCCGCCCCTTCCGAAATTTTTTTGTACTGTCCATGCCCCGTCGGCCAAAGCAACCCAAGCCGCCGGAAATCATTCTCGATTTTGTCTAGAACGTTTTTCACGCTTGAAAAGACGTTTCACTGCGAACATTGCGAACTCTACTTGGGTTTCGCTGCAACGTCCATGTACCGGGAGTCACATAACACAAGAAGCCTCATCCGAGCCCAAAGTTTCACGGGCGTTTTGATGGCCAACGGGCTCACCGCGGCACCTCGTGAAGGCAGCGGAATCTACGGAGCGCATGGATTTCAATTATGAAACGTTATGGGCATAAATCGCATAAAATTTTGATGTGAAAAGTGCATTGACATTTCAAAAGTTGTGAAAGTTGTGCTATAGAATTTTAATTGAGGAAGTTTGTGGGTTTAATGCTGTTATAAGCATCTGACACCAAAGGTGCATTCACTTTTCTAAAGTCTTACATCGCAACATAAACGAGACAAGCCAAATCTACACAATATGCGACAAGTTGACAAAGCACGCAGCGAGGTCCGATGAGACGAAGCGTTGTGGTGGGTCATTTGTGCCGTCATGTCACATAAAAAATACCAAAATTTTTTTTCATCTACGCCAAAGCATCTATGTAAAGACACTAAATCCAGCCAAGGTAACCACATTCTTATTTATTTTTTTCTGCTTTGACTTTTATTCGCACGAACACATTGAGTCTCTTCATTTTTTTTGTTCTCGTTACCCTACCCGCGGTCTGCCAGAGCCAGCCAGAGCGCATGCGTTTTTATCGTGTTGCCCCGACCACCGTGCGGCGCACTTCGGTGCGCGTTCCGTTTGCTCTGGCCGAGTGGATTTTCATCTGGCAGAGATTTGAACGCTTTGTGGCTAGCAGACGAGAAAAGGAAAGATTGGTCGCTCGCTGCCATTACTGTTCTTTATAGTTCTCATACACTGCGTTGAACATGGTCCATAGTTGAATAGCGTGGTGCCGTGAAGTTGTTGACAGCTGAAGGTATTTCCCAAAAAAGAAATTAGTCGCCGTATGGCTGCCGTGTACGTTTAACACTGCACTTTATTGGCCACTGTGAAGCGCTAGAGCAAACGGTTCAAAGAAGGACATGAAAGTTGCCAAGAAGACACAAGACCGCGCCAACGCCATAGTGCAATCACCACCAACAAAATTGTAAACGTTGATGAGCTGATGAGACAAGAACGGAGGATAAGCATCGATGAAATTGAAGAGCGTGTGAACAACAGTCATGGTTTGGTTCACGCCATAATTCATGAACCTCTAGGTTATCGGCTCTCGTGTGCGCAATGAATGCAAAAGATTTTGAACCACCGCCACAAGACGGAGAAGTTGGGCGCTGCCTTGACTCATCTGATCCGGTATCACAATGAGGGTGACGACTTCTTGCCTACAATTATGTTTGGGGACGAACCATGGTGCCACTACTACAAGCCTGACACATGATGGCTAAGCTTAGAGTGGAAACATTCGAATTCTCCACGCCCAAAGAAAGCAAAGGCCGTAATTTCCGCCGGAATGGTGTTGACTTTTCTTTTTCGATCGTCAGGGGCCATTACTGATAGAATATCCTAAATCTTGAGAGACTGTCAATTGTTTTCGGATATGGTGACAGGCCGGAACGGCTGCTTGTCGCAATCAAGAACAAACGACGTGGAAAATTGAGTAATCTTGCTCCACGAAAATGCCCGTCCCCACGTCGCTGATTTGGTTCATACAAAACTGTGAATGTACAAGTGGGAAACGCTGTAAAATCCGCCATGCAGCTAAGACCTCTCGCCTTGCGCCTTACACATTTTGAGGCAACCAAAAAAACAGCTCAAGGGAACAAGATTCGTGTGGGATGATGACGTGAAAGAGTCATTTGAAGAATTTTTGAAGCAGCAGCCCAAGGAGTCTTATGAGACGGGAAACACGCGACTCGTTAGTCAATGGGACAAACGTCTAAATGCTCATAGAGACTACTTTCAAATAATTCACCCCATTTGTCATATATTTGCATTGACCAACTTTCATTTGACTCGCCCTCCTACATTTTACAGAACTACTTTTTATACGTGCTCTCTGTTGCGACTATAATTTCGGTGCAGTTACTCACGATACATGACCGGTGACAGCTGCTCCTGCCTAATGCATTGGAAAATATGACAGCGTCATTGAGATTTTTCACCGGCCATTGCCTATGTACAAGAATGTAAACACGGTTCTTGAATGACGAAGTTTCATTAACATATTAGTCCTCAACTTGTTCATTTCATGGCCTTTACATTTTTCAGATCAACGGCATGTAATGCTTTGCTGGTTTCGAACTGATATAGTTCTAAAGTTCCTGTGATGTGTTCTTTACTTTTTAATAGACAAAAGAGATGGACGCATTGATATGAGTTATTGTGGGGGCAAAATTTTTGGCTCATACGAGTATGTTCTTTTATGAAAAAATACACATTTTACTTGTTTTTATAGTGCGTAGCGTTTAAGAATTCGTTTGCCGCATCTTTGGCAACGGCAATGCAATTATTATCAGTGTATTTGATCCCTCGACGAATTGTTTAGGAGGAAGCTTTAGCTCGGGCCCAACGCCGACGCGGCCTACTGAAATACAGTTAAAACACAGAAACGCTTTTCTGAGATAACCCCTGGATCGCTTTTAATGAAGTTTGTTGCATTTGAGAGAGAAAGCTAAATTCTAGCGTCTGTTGGAAGCGGAATTTCGATTTAGGGCCTGAATTTTGTTTACAATTCAGCCCTCAAATAAGATTCGTATTGAATAATTTTCAATGCTGCCAGTCTTACGCGACATCACATTGGGGCTGTTTTACCTACTCATAATTAGGAAACCGATGTTTCTTCAACAGGTAAAACATACTTTTGGAATGTTCTAAGAAAACCGTAAAATCATATTTTATTGCCTATCTGGAAAATACTTTCCTACTCGTGCCGGTAGTGACGTGTTCGCGGGCAGCATACGTCTCAACACAATGTTTCTACCCACAATCCTTTTGCAAGTTACTACCTCTATAAATGCCCTTTCGTTTGTGCTCGGAAGCAGTTAAAGCAATGTGTGTTTTAAAGGACAGAGTTCGTAAGTGCCTGGGAGCAAGGGCGAATAACCTGCATTCATGCTGCGTGGACTGGAACAATAGCCCGGTGGCTTTTATTTTTCAAATGTTACAATACGACGACGCGCCTAGCTGCGACTCTATTTACAGAGTATCTTGACGCGCTCATTATTTCTGATCCCGCAGTGTACATATCAGTAGGTGTCGACGCTTGGTGTCACTTTTTTGTTCACATGTTTAAGAGTGCTAAGGGTTTTAGCCTAAATGAACTTGTGTCGATGGCAAAGAATGCGCGAGAAAGAAACGCAACAAATTCCTCAGCCACGCATATGGTTTTAAGAAAAAAGCATCAATGAAGTCGCTGAAATTTAGCGTTGCTAATACAGAACTGTATATTCACGCTGTAGTGCCTGGTTGGTGAATACTTTCCTACACGCGTCGGTGGTGACGCATTAGCGGACAGCATACGTCAACGCAGAATGTTTCTACTCCCTACGTTTTTCCAAGCCACTTCTTTTCAAGATGCCCTTTCGTTTTTGCTACGAAGAAATTAAATCAAGTGACCTTTAAAACACAAGTGTGTTTTAAAAGACACATTGTTAAAATGCTGCTTCAGAGCAGAAGCCACGAACGGGCACTCATGCTGTGTGGACTACAAGAGTAGCCTGGCGGCGTTTGCATTTGTTTTGTTACACCGGGGAGAGCGC
This sequence comes from Dermacentor andersoni, assembly GCF_023375885.2. Classification (NCBI taxonomy): domain Eukaryota; kingdom Metazoa; phylum Arthropoda; class Arachnida; order Ixodida; family Ixodidae; genus Dermacentor; species Dermacentor andersoni. The sequence goes on from NC_092821.1 coordinate 50,049,361, forward strand.
GCCTAGCTTCGATTCGATATACGGAATATATTGGCGCATGCACCTTCTCTGAACGAGTCAATGTACAAATTAGTATGCTTCAACGCTTGAACATGTGCAAATGTATCCTTTTAATAAATTTCCTAGCGAAAATGAATATTTGCCCATGGTAACTGAGGGAATATCGGCTCCCCTCAACCCCCCCCCTCGAAAATAACACCGCCAACTGCGTTCCCGTGAATTCGGTATCACCTGGAAAGGGTCACCTAATGCGAATTTACTGGCCGCTGATTCGCGCGTCTTTGGTAGTCTGCTTGCGCTGTGCGCTGTTATGCGAGGAATCGGGCGAGATCCGCCCAATGCGTCGGACTGCCGCCCAGCCAACCGAACCTTTCTTTTTTCTTTTTTGCATCCGTCCGACCTGCCGCTGTGGAGAAAGCGGAAAGCGGAGATAGCGGGGAGGGGAAATGTACGCAGATCTGGCGAGGATTCTTGAGCTCAGTTTTACCAATTTTGTGTTGCGGCAACTGCGTCCGTTTTCATGGTAGCTGGTTGCTTTGTCAGACTTTCAACGCGGATGGAAAGGAGCCGTTGCAAAGGGTGTGGTCTGTTCCTAAACGAAGTTACAGGCTGTCTTCTTTGCCGAAGGGTCAGAAAAAAGAGAAAAAAATAAATAATACCTTATAAGAGAACATAGTTCTCACAAACTTACCTGTAACGATTTGGAGAAGTTAACGTCAGGAACGCACAAAAATTGACGAAAGCGACAACACGAAGTTGTCGCTTTCTTCAACTCTTGTTTGTTCCTTGCGGTAACATCCCCAAATCATTAATCAGCAACTGGCCGAGATCTACATTCTGGTACCGTACTTATGAGGACTTTATATGACGTTTGCAGCGGTGAATCAAATGTTTCCTTAATGTTTCATAGACCGCATGCGCATTGGGGTCTTGAAATAGTCGACAGGTAGCACACGGTTCAGTTAAAGATGCGACTGCTCAATAAGGAATTATCACAGTTCCGCCATAAGTAAACGTACGCTGACTAAGCAAAAATGAGATGTAGTGCAAGGGGTCCTCTGAAACTTGTCATGGGGTCAATTCATTTATATTTAATAATGAATGGCAAAGTATATCTTAGCGGCTGTGCCAGAACTTCTATATATCGCGTATGTTTCAAAACTTTTTCCTGGGACATTTCCCATTGAAGTGATGAATAAATTTAAGTTTCGTGGCGCCAAAGAGCGTCAAGCTGCTGATAATGAGTTGGCAATGTAGGGATTAAGTACGACGTAGATTGATGTGGTTGTATAGAGTCCTTAAAAATGGTCGTCATAGCAATGTGCAGAATGTACGTGTAATAAAATTATGGCAATGATTAATGAGGTGTACAATGAACGCACAAGTGACATTACCGATTGATACCTTGAAAAAGTAAAATAAATCAGCGGTAAAAGATTTGTTAGATACACTACTGCCTTAACAAAGCCCTTGAAGCTCAATGGCCTGGAGGCATGTGCTTTACAAAAAATTATCGCAGATGCCTCCTCTGGCGAGAGGGTGCGCTACAAATTTGTTGGGTTAAGAACAGGTAACACAACATTATTCAAGACGCTTAGAATTGGGTTAGTGCTAAAAAGAAAAGGACGCAGTTTAGCTCCAAAGGCGAAGCGTCGATTGCGATAAAAAATCAGCAAGCAGCCACACGAAGTAACGATAGAACTTTATAGGCCATACCAACTTGTAAAATTTGCTTGCTAACTAAACTATTAGGCCTGCGTTCAGCACTCACAACAAACATGAACATATTACAGTCGATGACCGCGGGCACTCGCTTTAGAAACACTGGTGTGAGCAAACACCGCAGCATCAGCGAGCGAAGTTACATTGGTGCAGTCCATCGCTTCAACGCAAAGCGAGATCCGAGGACAGAGGACGCACAAAGCTGCGAGCCGCCGACGAACAGTGTCAGCGTGGCCTCGCTCCACGGAGCGCCATTGCGTCCGGCGCGGCCACGCACCGCAGCGAAATGGCGCGGGCGCACAGTTACCTAGGGGAGTTGCTTCGCGTGGTCTGTACAGCAATGGAGGAAGGTACTATAGGAGGGAACGTAAGTGATTCTGCTAGCCTTGGCAAGCCAACCTCCTCTGAAGCCACCCCTCCCGCTCGCCGAGGCCTTGTGCGCGGTGCCTATCGGGTAGGAATAAGCCCACATTGTTGCAGGACCATTCGTTTTTGCTTGGTACGTGGTAACGACTAGGGGCTTAGTGGCGCTTGCCGTCAAAGTAGAATGTTCTAGACTACGTCAAAGGTGCGGAGGCGCGGAGGCGGTACCAGGCGCTGGCAGTACAACGCGTGGGTTCCTGCTACAGCTGCACATCGCCACCTAGGGCTCCGTGGTCGCTGCGCATGCGTGAGCTGAGAGAAGGCGAGAAAGGAGAACAGCTGTTTTTCACAGGATGCTTTTTGAAATAACTACCGTGGAACGTACACTACTCATTGCCATCGTGTCGGCTGCAAGATGTTCTGCGCCTGCTTTTGTGCACGTCAAAAGGGCCAAAAGTACGCGTTTATTCATGCGAGCATAGTCTGACTTGTGCAGTCGGGGGCATGGGGTCTGTGACATTTGCTTTCGCCATATCTGAATTAACGGCTTGCCGGCAGGCAAACCGCCGCTGTACTTGGGTTGTTTTTTGTGCTCCTTAAGTAACACGTGGCACGTCACGGAGTTGGCGATTTCAATCGAGTGCGATTGCTGCGCATAGCGGGTGATTTAATCGCCCGAATACGCGCCACATTATTGGTTTAGATAGAGAAAAACTTATCCTGTGAGCCTTACTTCCGTCAGTGATTCAGTTAACATATGTTTCGCTGTTATTCACTGCCCATTCCTTGATTTCCACTAACGACCTGCTTGAAATATCGACGAAGTGTCTATTCATCGTGCAGCTTATTTTATGTCTTATTGGCTATTTCAGTGCGCCTCTTTTTCTTATGACTCGCGATGGGCAACACGATTACAGCCGTGAAAATTTTCTTTTCACACAAACCTTTTCAAATTTTAGTTTTCGCTCAAGTTCTCGAGATAGCAGATTTCAGTGTTACAGTCGCCGCTATATCCTTTTATTCCATGTGAGCAAGATTTATGCTCTCTCAGGATATATTAATGAGCAGAGCCTTTTAACAAAAATGGTTGTGTGCTGAAAATCAATGCAGTGTGGCAGTTCGTTTGGAATTGTGGTTTTTGTGAACTTGATTATATCTTCCCACACCTAGGCTAAGCTACTTACCGGTCAGATGCTTGAACTTCTGAAGAAGTACTTAAGTTCCTTCCAACTCAGTATTGTATCTGACGCTTCTCAGAAGTACGAGTGTGCTATTTGCCCTGCAGCACTGCGATGAGTTTGGCTGAGGATCCAGAACTATGTGTCGCAGGTAATTGTGCTCACCAACTGTCTATCCGTATACCACTAGAAAGTACAAAGGATTCATTTGTCAATTCCTGCAAGATTTCTTTTTCATTCCAGCTTCAAGAAATTTGTTTATTTCTTTTCCTGGACAATGTGTGCTTGCACACATTGAAGTGTCGGATAGTTTGGCAAAACGAATAAATAATGGGCTTGTAGTTTTTTTTTGTATTTAGCGACTTAACCTTCTGAATGGCCAAATTTTGTTGACACCAACAATGAATCCCTCCTTGCCGTACAGTATTACAAATATTTCGCACTTCCTGGCAATGTCTGTGCGATGTTCCTCATAACAGCACTGTGCTGATAGAGCCTATGCTGCTCGCTATGTGTCTGCGTTATCGGGCGCGTTCGTGCTGATGTGTGAAACGTTGTTTGTCCCTGATGTCACTTGCCACATCGGTGTTTTCTATATAGATATGAGCTTGCGTCACATAAAGGTTGTTATCGCGCTCGGGGTCCGGCAAGGGCCGGCACACCACTAGTACACGGTGCCATTTAGTATTTTACAATGTCAAATTCGGTATTTCCACCTTAAAATGTGTAAGTGTAGCTTTGTATTGCAACGGGAATAAGAAGAGTGCTTCTTCAATTGTCTTCATCACGTTGCTGGTGCCTTCTTCAATGTGCGAGAATGGCTTATAACAATATTTCTAAATTTTTCAAGTGACACCGTAGGGGAGTCTGCGTCAGAAGGCGTTTGGTGTGCTGTGACACCACGCACCTGAGCACATCAGGGTTGGATTCTCCTTCGTGTAGCCATGCGCGCCTTATCGGTGGCTGGGGTAAGGGGGCTCCTGGCGGTTGAACCGATGCCGGGTGTTCGGACCTTGTGATGCCCAATTGGGGACAAAGGTTCGTGCACTCAAATTTCTTACGGTTCTCTTAGGCAGAGCCTCCGAGAACCCAATTGAGGAAAAAGCCGTTGGTTTCGAACACGCACAAATACGTTTAATGGAACTAAAAAAGGCTTAAGATAAATAGAAGAAAATAGAAAACATAAAAGAAACACTCAAATAGACATCACGGCAGTAAGAAACACACTTAGGGCTAGTATGAAGTTAACTAGTGCGCGAGTGCGGGCTTGCCACGACGGCAGCGACACATGAGAGTGTGGACGTGGCGACGCGGCGATAAGCTGACGAAAGGAGTTGCGCGGGTCTCACCAAAGGTCGTGGTGTAAGTTCGTTGACCGGACGACCGGAGCGCGTCAGCTCTGGCTTGGAGAGATAAAGCAGCCGGCGTGGTGGCACGAGCAGACGACGACGACGTTCTGGCCGGGCAGCTGGCTGTAGAGCTTGGGCCCGTAGCCCGACTGCTCTCGTCCTGCCCACGGGCACAGAAGCTCGAACGCCGGCCTCGGGCAGCAGGCGGCACGACAGACGGGGGCGGCGTTCTGGCCGGGCAGCTGGCGTAGAACTCGGGCCCGTAGCCCGACTGGTCTCGTCCTACCCACGGGCGCAGAAGCTCGCTGGCCTTGAACAGCTGGCGGCACGCTCGAGTAGATCGGCAACGCACAGGAACTGGTTTGCAGGAGGCCCCTGTCGGTTGAAGTCCTCGTGGCTCGGGTCCGGAACCCGACGGCCCGTCTTCAACTCCCGGTCCGGTGGCCGACCTCCTTCTGGCGTCGCTTCCTCGAATTCTCCCGGCGTCTCCCCTACGTCTCCCCCCTTCTGCCAGCGCACCATGCTTTTTCTTCTTCTGTGGCATATTAGTCATTTTCTCATTGGTTGGTTGACGCTCCGTGGATTTTCTTAATAGGTTGGTTTTTCTTCTTTTAGTTGCTTTTCTTGCGCCGCGCGTTCACGTGCCGGACGCTCTTCGGCGTTGTCGTTTTTCTCCTTCCAGTACGGAATTCGCCTCGGCGCGCGTACTCCTTGTCGTCTGCTCCTGACCGTCCCAACCACCGCACCATGTCGCGCACCACACATCACAGACCTTTAAGGCTCCCCGGCGGAGGCAACACACCTCTTTGGCCTCTGCTTCACGTAAACAGCACCTCCAGATTGACCCACCTGGAGGAAATTAGCAGTAATCTTTTTCCTGTCCTTCGCACACGTTTTTATCTTTCCTGTTTACTTTTCACTTCTTTTCTCTTCCAAATGTCTGGGCAGCAAGCGTTGACGTGGTGTAGTTATCCAAACTTGAGTATCTTATATTTGGTTATAGCAGCGATGCATGACTGGCGTGTTCAGGTATTCTAGCAACCTTGTAGCGTCCGCTTGCTGGGCTCGGTGGTGGGTGGCCACCATACAGCCGAATTTTCTCATTTTTATGGCAAATGCTTCTCCCCTTACCTGATTGCTTCCTGAACAGGGGGCGCACCGATGAAACATTCAGCTTTTTCATGCAACTAAAACATTCTTTTCCAAAGTAGCACGTTGTACACAGCCAACACGAAACTAAGACAGTCCGAATGATCTCACCATTTGTTTTAGCAAAATCCGCTCACGGAAGCAATCAGCCTGATTTTATAGTAACGAAGGTGGGAAGTGGCGATATTCTTCTTGAAGTTCGCGACAAACTGCAGTATGACAAACTCTTAAAAACTCGCAGCATTTGTAGACGTTCCAGTTTCAGTGGGTCCACATATGTCGATGAACACAGTGCGCGGTTTCACCTCGGAAGATGACCTTCTTGAGCTTAGTCAAGGAGAATTACTTGTAGGATGGCAAGAGCAGATCGTCGTTAAAATACAAAGGCTAATGGTAAGGCGACATGACAAGCAAATACCAACCAAGGATATAATCATCAATTTCGGAAGCAGTAGTTTACCCGAATCAATAGAAACCGGTTACTGTAAGCTTCGCGTCAGGCCGTATAGCCCAAATGCGCGTCGATGCTTCAAGTGTCAGCGCTTTGGGAACGGGTCGCAGAACTGCATAGAACGTGTTACTTCTGCTATGTGTAGTTTTTCTGAACACGCTTCTGACACCTGTACTTCAGGAAGCCACTCTGCGAACTGTGAAGGAGGTCACCCAGCCTACTCTCGATTGTGCCCCTCATGCAAAAAAAAGAAACAGATCACAGAACTGAAAGTAAAATTCAACTTATCTTTTTCATAGGCGCGTAAGCATTACGCTCTCCATAATCAGTCCAGTATTTCCGACACCGATGTGGTGCGCCGGGGAGCAGCGCCACAACCTCCTGCTGTCGCCGAAGTCACACAGAGTGTGATGTCGGTTGTACGACTAGCACCCCTGGCAGGAGCAGGCAGTCCTGTTTTGCGCCCAGTCAAGAAGGACCAATAGACCTCCGGGCCTGCCGATCCTAGGGCCAAGGCCCGTGCAGCCAGGCCCGACAAATCCCAGAGTGTGTCCGCCGCGTGGGCATCATCCACCGCCTCTGAAAAGGCGATGGATGCAAACAACACTCCTGTGTCAGGGACGCCGAAAGAACGGCGAAGCTCTGTGTAGTGCGCCAGAAAAAAAAAAAGAAAATCCCGCATCACGGGGCCTGGAAAGGCCTCGTGAGCAAACTTGAACTACCTCTCTCGACACACAGCACAAAACACTTCCAATATGGCTATACAAAATATACATTGGAACGCCAGAGGTCTACTCCACAATCTGGATGACATAAATGAACTCCTGCTCATCTTGTTCTAACTGTGATGTGTGTGCAAGAGACACACCTTAATTCTAAACACACAAATGTTCAGCGACAATACGCCATTTACCGCAATAACCGCAACGATGTTTTCGCCTCATCCGGTGGGGTCATCATTATACTTGATAAAGGTGTCGCCTGCCAGACTTTAGAGCTGCAACTGCTCTTAAGGCAGTTACAGTCAGACCAATGCTTTTTAGTAAGCTGCTGACAATTGCTTCTTTATACATCCCGCCCAACTGTCAACTCTCCAAACCTGCATTTGAAAGCTTTATTGCACAACTTCCGGAGCTCTACATTGTCGTTGGAGACCTAAATGCTCAGCTTATCTTCTGGGGCGACTCTCAATGTGATGCCAGAGGGCGACTGATTAAAAATTTCCTCTTAAGCACAGGTACGTGTTAATCAAATTTGTACAGCGTCGCAAACAAAACATTTTTATCTATCAATTTAACCATTGCGTCAAATACAGTCGTGGCGTACTTGGAGTGAAAATGCATAAAAATCCATATGGGAGTGACCATTTCCCCATTGTCTTAAAATTATGAAAACGGGACGAATTCTCTCTACATGTGCCCCATTGGAAAGTTGGCTCAGCGAACTGGCAACAATACAGAGAGCTCACATATTTGACCTGGGATAACATTTGTGCTCTTAGTATTGACGATGCGGTGTCACATTTAGCCGCATTTATTGTCCACATAACATCAATATGTAACCCGCCAACAAATGCATCACCTGCTAAACGACGTGTTCCCTCGTGGAACGATGAATGTATGGTAGCGCGAAAGAAACAAAATAAGGCTTAGCATCGCGATCGCGGCTTTCCGGTCACAGAAAACCTTATCAGCTGTAAGAAAATAAAACAAGCAGGTAGAAGAACGCGCTGCCGTGCCAAATGGTACAGTTGGCAAAAATACATCTTCGGCATCAATTCCTATACCGACAAAAGAAAAGCCTAGAAGAGGGTAAACAAAATAAAAAGCCGCGAAACTCATCTTCTACCATCAGTAAACACACAAGCACACACTCTTGAGGACCAGGCTGATAGTCTGGGAGCATATTTCAAACACGTTTCGAGTACATCTCATTACATACATTCCTAAATTATCAGCGACAAGTAGAGCAGCTGACTCTGGGTCGGGAAGGTACGTATGAATTGTACAATCGTCCATTTAGAATAGCTAAGTTCCAGGCTTCACTGAATTGTTGCAGCAAGTCCGCTCCAGAAAGGGACAGCAGAATGTCTGATATGATCAGACACTTACTCCCCGAAAACCAAAAACCCTACTGTCGCCCTTCAACTCCTTGTTCTCTGCCAGACACATTCCGTTAGCTTGGAAAAACGCAATCGTAATCGTTATTGTAAAAGAGGGCAAGGACCGTCCCTCACCGAACAGTTATAGGCCTACAGCTCGGAGAAGTTGTCTACGCAAACTATTTAGAAAATAATTACCGGTCGCCTCATAATTTTTCTTGGAAGCAACAAGGCACTCGACCCCTTACCGGGCCGCTTCAGGGAGGGTAGATCCACAACGGGTCACCTCGCCCGCATCAAGACAAATAGCGGTTATGCCTTTGTCCACAAACTGTTTTTCTTGCCAATTTTTTTAGATATGGAGAAGGCATACGACACAACCTGGCGCATTGGAATCCTCCGTGATAATCTGTTTTCGCTCCCCCTCAACGATCTTATTTGTGCAATTGCTTCCACTATGTCACGTTCCGTTACCAAGGGCTTTTGTAACATTCGCTACAATATTCCTTATTTTTGAATTCTCTATGGTACCCACACCTGCAAGAAGACAGAAAGTTGGGCGGGTTGGTACGGTAACATGATCTTGGATTGTACCACGAAGTTCGCGCTACAATCCAAGATCATGTTACCCACACCTGCTATAGCCCTTGGAGGGCTGTTGTGTTAAAAAAAAAAACATCAATAAATAAAGAAACTCCTGTTGTTCTTAGCTCTCTTCGTGAGGTCTTGAATAATAGAGTGTGGGATATTCTCACGCAGCTAAGAGAATCCTAATGAACTTCCCGAGCGCGTATCTTAGTCAAGAAGGTGATACAATGCTGTTATGTGTGCAAATGTTTCGCAACCACCACAGAAAGGGCTTTAACCGCACCTTTATCAAAGCACTGTACTACGCCGACACACGCATTCGATGTTATTGGTAGGGGCTTTGTTGGCCTAGCTGCTTTTTGCAGGAACACAAGGCAGCGGTGCCTTGTTTTAAATTGCGCTTTTCACATGTGCTGTTAGGTGAACAATTCGCCCCAACATCTACACCAGCATGGTATCTTAAGCATTCATACTGTGCTTGCGATGTTTTGTCGGTCAGAGAGGGCTGTGTAGTGTTATCTTTCCGGACAATGGGGCGAGCCTCTCAAAATGCCACCAGAGCCAAAGTAACTCTTTCACATGTTCGGAGAAAATGACGTCGCGAAGCATGTCAACAACAACGAGATCTCATAAATGTTTGTCGGGCCGCATGGCCCTGGATGACGTATCTATATTTTTTTCAATATATGTTGGGAGTGGCTGGTCCGATCAGGGAAGGATCCTTTTCGTAAGATACTCTGCAGAGGCTCGTTCAACTTAGAAGAAATTGCGACAGTGCTGACAGAGGTCGATAGGGTCATGAAAATCAGACTTCCAACATTTGTTTAGACAGACAACGCAGAACTGTGCGCCTTAGTGCCTGCTAATATATTACTTGCATGTCGACTCACTACCCGAACAAACGACACTTTTGAAGTCATCTGAACTCGAGGCGAGCTGATGTCATTCGTCGACGTGCTTGCCGGAAGCTCCTAAAAGACAAATTCTGGAAGCGATGGCGAAAGGATTATCTGCTGCAACACCAATCTGCTCATTTCGAACTAACAAGAGCAGTCACCGAGTTACAGGAACGTAACTTGTTCATTCATTCTGAGACCTCACCCCGACAACTCCGCATGCTCAAAATGTCATGCAGGTTTTCAGCTGTTCTCACAGTCGCATCCGCTCCTGCATGCTGAAACAGGGAGAGCTTATAACAAGGCCTATGAAAAATCTGCACCCGCTTGAACTATGTAAATAACCGCACAGCGGGGTCAAGAAAAGAAGTGAGTGATCGAGCGCGAGCGGGGAACAGGTATTCTAGACCTCCAGCAGGCCTTCGAAGCATAGCTCAATGTTAATGACATTCTTAGTTTTTTAACCCCACGACCGGATCGAGACAGTCTCTGGCTACTTGTGAGCCCTCTTGCACACTCCTTAAGTCATAAAATACCATAGTTTTTGTTCACACATTGAACTCATCGCCATCCAGCAATAGAATGACGGCGATTTTGGACACTGTTTATTTATTTTTACTGGATAATTTTCAATGCGGCCAGTATCACGCGACATCACTTTGGCGCCGTGTTAGCTGTTTGAAATGAGGAAACCGACGTTTCCTCAACAGGTCAAGCATGTTTTTGCAATGTTCAAAGAATACTGTAAAATCGTGTTGTAGTGCCTCTCTGGTAAATACTTTCGTACACGTGCCGGTGGTGACGCGTTAGCGGCCAGCACAGGCCACGACACAATGTTTCAACTTACAATCCTTTTCTAAGCTTTTCTGTCCTTTCGTTTGTGATCGGAAGCAGGTAAAGCAATGTGTGTTTTAAAGTACACATTTCGTAAATGCTCGGGAGCATAAGCGAAGAACGTCCACAAATGCTGGGTGGACTACAACAGTAGCCCGGTGGCTTTTACTTTTCAACTGTTACACTGCGAGAACACGCCTAGCTATGACTCAATCTACAGAGTGTACTAAGGCGCTAATTTTCTTCTGAACATGCAACGTACAGACCAGTATGTCTGAACGCTTGGCGTCACTTTTGTATTCACATGTCTAATTGTCCTAAGGGTTTAGTTGAAATGAACATGTGCCGATGGCAAAGAAGGCGCAAAGAAACGCATCAAGTTCCTCTGCAGCAAATTCCGTTGAAAAACAAAAGGGTCTCTCAAGACGCTGACGTTTCGCAATGCTAAAATAGAACTGTAATATCACGTTGTAGTGCCTTTCTGGTAAATAATTTTCTACACGGGTCAGTGGTGGCGCATCAGCGGACAGCAAACCTCATGGGACAATGTTTCTACGCACTATATTTTTCCAAGCCACTCCCTCTATACATGCCCTTTGGTTTGTGCTCGGAAGAAGTAAAAAAGGTGACCTTTAAAACACAAGCGTGTTTTAAAGGACAGATTGTTTAAGTGCTGCTTCGGAGCAGAAGCCACTCACGCTATCTGGTCTAAAAGAGTAGCGTGGTGGCGTGTGCATTTGTTTCGTTACACCGGGGAGAACGCGCCTAGGTTGGACTCGATCTACGGATTATATTGGCGCATGCATCTTCTCTAAACGATTTAATGTACAAATTAATATGCCTCAACGCTTGAACATGTGCAAGTGTCTAACTATAATACATTTCCTAGTTAAAATGAAAATTTCTCGATGGGAACTGAGGGAGTATCTGCCCCCCTGCACCCCTCCCCCCAGGAAAACTCAATAAATTGGTTTCCCGTGAATTCAGTGCCAACTGAAAAGCGTCACTTAATGCGAAATTACAAGTCGGTGATTTGTACACCACTGGGAGTCTGCCTGCGCCGTGCGCTGTTATGTAATGAATCGGGCAAGAACTGCCTCATGCATCGGACTGCCGCCCAAGCCAGCCAAACTACTTCATTCGATTTTTTTTGGCGCCCGCTCGACCTGCCGCTCTGGTGAAAGCGAAAAGCGGAAATAGCGGGAGGGGAAGTGTACGCAGATCTAACGAGCATCCTTGAGCTCCGTTTTGCCAATTTTTGCGCTGCGGCAACTGCGCTAGTGGTTGCTGGTTGCTTGTCACACATTCAGAGCAGGTAGAAAGCCGCTGATGCAAAGGGTGTGGTCTATTTTTTCAACTAAGTTACAGGGCGTCTTTTTTGCCGAACGCTCAAATTAAAGGGAAAAAAAAACCTTTTATGGGAACCTTTTAGTTCTCGCAAACTTACCAGTGATGATTTTGGGAAGTTAACGCTAGGACCTCCCGTAAGTTGAAGAAAGGGCAACACGGAGCGTTCCCTTTCTTCAACTCTAGTTTGTTCCTTTCGGTAGCTTCCCGAAATCATTAATCACCAACTGGCCTAGATCCACACTCTGCTATGTTACTTAATGACTGCTTGCAGAGTTCTCAAACAATGCTCCTTTAGTCTAAACAATTTTATTGTTTCGCTTTAGTGTCCCTTTAAACTCTATTTATCAACACAAATAGGCCACGCTTTATTTATTAGAGTCATCTATTGAACAATGATTACACCATACTCTATATGTAATATTTGTTTAGACAATGCGTGCCGGCGCTCATCACCAAGGGCCCTACTGCAAGGCTGTTCTTCGAGGAAACGCTGCTCTCGAGCACGCACTTATGTATCTCTGTAGTTTTCTGTGTACAAAGATTGTAACTGAGCCTTGGCACAATGAATATCATCAATATATTGACGCGGATGCAGAAATTCACGCTTATGCAATCCACTCAGAGTCCGTACAATACTTTGTAATCATTCCTTCTTTCAAAGTGCAATATTGGTGACTCTTTGATAGTTATCATTTTCACTTCCTGTTGAATAATTCCCACTCATCAAAGAGTGGCAAGTCCTTGCGGCATGACATATGAGCTATAAGCTCAGTAACATGCTTTCTGAAGCACTCACGCGAAACTAATTGGTTATGAAACTTCCACAACTTCCAGCACATACGTCGGCTTTGGTACAGACGGCTGCCAAATGATGCTGAGACTATTCAATGGTCACGAAGAAATACAGGCTGCACAGTGTAACCATAAATAACAGATAGCGCGTTAAGTTAAACGTAAATAAGCTCAAGCCTTGCATTCCAGGTACCTTAGTGTTGTGCATAGCAACATCCCGCCTTTTCCTTTTCCCCAATGTCCCCAAGCCGTTCATCGCATATCAGGCGTTTCTCAAATCACACTGTAAATGTTTTCTAACAAATAACGTGCAACCTGCGGAAACGCCTACTGCATGGCTTACACAAACATTATAGTCAGATGAAAATGGATACAGAGATATTTCTGTGTTTCCCTGGGATACTATCTTTGTTTCTTGGATAGCAGCAATATGTAATTTTCGATTGCGTAACAAACGAAAAAGCTGTACTTGCCTTCGCGCACTGCGTAAGCGATGGACATTTAACGCACCAAAATGGAACGGAAGAGCACCCGCCATGATTAAATATGTAGGTGCAGCGTTTAAGCGCCGCCCCAGCGGAGCACCACTCCATTCTTGGTGAGGTAATGCACTGGGGACCTTTTGTTGCACTTTAACACGAGACATCTGCAGGAGTAGGCGTTCCCTAGAGCGGTTTTGTCAACTTTGATAGTTTGGCAACGCGAGCCTCCTTTCCCGAGGGCGATGGATTGTCAGATCGCGCTGGACGCTTCTTGGTGGCCTCGCACATCGATCCAAATTCTACTGACGATCTAAATTATAGTCTTGTACTGGTGGCGATTCTGCCCATGGCACAGTTCGTCGTCAGGAGACATAGTCTCGTCCTCACTAGCAGGCTCCTGGCTAAGGCTACTGTCAGCCAATGAAAGCTTAATCTGCTCTTGTCGATGAGGCTCAGGGAGTGTTCCACCGGTTGCATCCACAACTTCACTCACGTCCATTAGATGATCGATGATGGTCTCTTCCTCAGCTGGTGTATTTCCACAAAGCTTGTCAGTGTAGGTTCTGATGCATACATCTGCAAGGTGACCGTGGCAGTGACAGTTACTGCAGCGCGGTGTTATACATTGTCGCCGGATATGCCCGACTTTCTTGCAGCGGAGGCAAAGTAGGGGTCGGCAGTAACCAAAATTAGGCACTGGTGCTCGTATATGCTAAATAGATCAGCCAGATTACTAGAAGAAACTCCATCCTTCAATGTAAACGCCACGTCTCGATTAGGCATTTGCCAGCCCTCCATGCCGTCATACGGCCACATTTCTCTAGTGATAGAGTGCGCTGTGCCATATGGCTCTAGCGCTTCAACAATCCGTCTCTGTTCGAGGTGTGGGGAAAGCCAAAGAAGCTTCATTTTGATATTCTTACATTCTGGGTCTATGACAAGGCACTTGAGGGTCTTCACCAACGACTCGCCTTTGTCTACAAGTTTCTGCTTCGCGATGCTAATATGACATGTCCCTAAGCACAAAGTCCTCATCTGGTATTGTCCAGCGTCGAGGATATCAGTTGCACTTAGCACTGAAAGGAGTGCATTGCGAAAGTACGGGGCCCTTTGCGGCCGTCCTGCCAGGTCAACATGCAGGAATACTGAATTGAGAATGGTGTGGCCAGCTGGTAGCTGAGGGAGGACGACTTTATAATTACCGGAATGAGTAGTTCACCGTGGGCCGATCCTTGGCTGAGGGCGGATGCCCTGTTTCTGGCGGAGCTCATTGCAGATGTGGCCGTTCGAACCAGTCCTTCGAACCAGTCCACGGCACCGCTTGCTGACACACAGCGAAAAAAAATGTCCTATAAACACATCCCAGCGCGCGAGGATACACGTGATGTGACATGCTAACCATGCGGTGTCGATATGTGGGCATTTTCCATTGCAGTTGCATAATATTATACCAGCTAGAACGCCATCTAGCAACAAAAACTCACCACCTCAAAGTGACGTGTACGCATTAAAGATGCATTATTATGTCGAACAAAACTGAATTTTCTTCTGAATAGCCGCAGGCTGCCCCGTTCCGAAAGAAATAAAAGATGCATATCATATTGACCGCAAATAAAGACGGGGACAGCGGAATAGAACACAAAAACAACACGGGCGGTAACATTCAACTGATTTATTCACAGCAGCCCGTGGGCATATATAGACAAATAGAACATGCGCAGAATGCAGCAAAAAAGAACAGTCATCAGCCTAGCGGGGCAACCAATTACCAAAAAAGAAAAATGTATTTCGGATCGAAACAACACAATGGAAGTATCACTAACACAGTCATGGCCTTTCTTTTTTATGTGATAAGCCTCCATCAGTTCGCGCGCAGTCTGGTCTTGGCTTCTCCCGGGATTCTTTGTATGCTTAAAAAGAGGTGCACAGTGACAGGTATTGCAATACGCAGTAGCGGTACATGGCCGTTAAGGAAGGTATGAGGAATAAAAAGAAGTTTGAGGAGATGTACACAAGAATGCTCGAAAAATATATAACTGCGCACGTGATTAAATCAAGCTGGCTAGGGGACTAATCACTGCCGCGTTTCAAAGCAGATTCTAATAAATTATCATCATCCTCACCGTCATTAGCATCGTATCGTGCCCTTTGTCAAATCAAGTTGTCTAGGTGACTGATCGTCACGTATAAGAGGGGTGCCAATAAATCATCATCATCATTATCATCGTATCATCCCAGTTGCCTTGGTATCTGAGATGCGTGTCGCGTCGCGTCTATATGTGCGCCCTTTGCATTGCAGTTGCACATTATTACATCAGGTCGCACGCCAAGTAGCATTTGCATAGGATAGCGGTGCAAGGTAGATAGAGAAGTTTTGAGAAAGAGAAAAAACTTTATGGAGATGTATGTATATTGATGTAATGAAAAGCATGTATGGAATACTTGATATATTCAAGTAGGCTAGGTGACTGTTTCTAACTGTTCCGTTTCAAAGGGAATGGCATTAGGAAATATCATAATCATTAGCATCGTATTGTGCCAGCGTGTGCATATGTGACAGGAGCAAATCAGAAAGGTAAGACGACCCTAGAAACAAGTTTTCTCCTCACCGCCTCAAAAGTTCATAATGCCCTATGTAGCTCCCTGGCCGTTGCCACGTTAGCCTCTTGACATGTGTACTTATCCGTGACTGCCCTCAGAACCATTGCAGAAACCGCAACCCTTCCCTTTCTACTAAGGTGCAAGTCCAGAAAGAACGCAGATCGAACTGTAGGGAGGAGGGAGGAGAACAGGCAGTTCCCATAAAAAGGAAGGAGGGAGAGGGGTGGTGGGAGTAGGCAAGGAAACCCTATTACTATACAGCGGCGGTTGTGGGGAAACTGGATAAGTTTAAGTTCGAGGTACGGAACAGTACGTTGCTGCAATTTCTGAAAAAGAAACACCATGCAAATATATCAAGCGGACAAAGTACGCAGAGCTTGCAGAACAGAACCACATCAATTAAAGCACACCGCAGGGTGCAGACAACACTACGGAAGCTGTCGAACCACAAATCGACACTCTTGTGCCCACCGCATTAGCTTTGCCGCCGCGTGGCATTTCTAGAGGTCGTGGAATTGATCCCAATCGCGGTAGTCGCATTTCCACGGGGGCGAAATAGAAAAGGCACGTGCACTTAGACTCTGAGACACGTTAAAGAACTTCACGGTGTCAAAATTAATCTGGAGTCCGGCACAACGGCGTGCCTCATAATTCGATTGTAGCTTTCGCTCTTACAGCATTATGAACCCATTCAAGTTTAATATTTCTGCCACAGTGCGATGTGCCATGTTAGGCAGTGACTATGCACAACCCTCTAATAGGTTATGAAATAGGTCCCACAACAACGCCTCAGGCAAACGCCTCTCCCAGTGTCTTCTGTGTACTGCACAGACGAACAGCAGTGGTGCCCGCAAGGTACCGTTTAACATCTACTCCCCACTTTTGTGTTTGACAAAAGGTTGATGAATTTAAGGTTTAGGCCTCAACATCTCCGCCAGTTATTGTCAATCATAGCATCCAGCACGGAATTCTTCGCTTACATTGATTCCGACAGTGCGTGCCATCTGCATAATTTTTTTGGGCTATTCTCTCCAATGTCTATACTGCTACGTCAGTCATTACATTACGGAGCGTCAACAAGGTCAAAAGAATGCTGTGCAATAAGAGAAATTAAGATATTGTTTTAAAGGTATAATAAAACACAGTGTTCTGAGGAAATGTATGCATATTCAGTACAAATGTCATATGTATTGCACTACTCGTTTTCATGAAAAAAAATTTTACGATGTCTCTCCAGAGGCGTATAATATGCTTCAGGACTATTTCTCAAGAAAAATTGCCTCATACAGAAATATGGTAGAAACAAAAACAATGTTTTGCGAAAACCATTTGTCAGAAATATACATTGTGTCCTTTGCTTCGACCGATTAGGCATTCATCTAAACACAAGCAACATCACAATTCATAAAATTTGGGAAGCAATGCACTGGTGTCATGGCTTTTTGACGTATCTAAGGTGCACTATTGCGCTGTCGCGCTGGATAAAAGTAAATGTTGGCCCTAGCAAAGGAGCTGTCTCTCCTAATATTTCTTCGCAGGACTTTCATAAAATGATACTGCTTTGCAAGAATTTGTGGACTGTATGAATGCAGACTGTAGCAAATGACAGTACCTGCGACTGCATCAATAAATGAGAAGTGGAATAAAGCAAGATGACAAGGTGGGCAAGTTGGGTAGGAATTATTTTAAAAGCGCCACTAACCATGAGAGAACTCGGGCAAAATGCATAAAAAACGACGACACAGTGCAAACACTGTCCACAGATTTTTTTAGGAAGAAATCACACATATACAAAAGAGCCATATGTCCAACAAAAGCTGAAAACTAAAAATCAGACATTCACATGACACATTAGAAGCTGTTGTTATGTTGTGAAAGGCAAAACTCTCGATATTTATTCAAGTGTTCACTCAAGTATTAAGTATTGATTCTATATTGATTCATCCACTTTGAGCTGTAGCCTTGATTCCCCCCCCCCCTTTGTTATAAGGGGCGTAGCCAGACGGGGGGGGGGGATTATGAGGCTTCAGCCCCTCCGCCCCTTCCGAAATTTTTTAGTACTGTCCATGCCCCGTCGGCCAAAGCAACCCAAGCTGCCGGAAATCATTCTAGATTTTGTATAGAACGTCTTTTTCACGCTTAAAAAGACGTTTCACTGCGAACATTGGGTTTCGCTGCAACGTCCATGTACCGGGAGTCACATAACACAAGGAGCCTCATCCGAGCCCAAAGTTTCACGGGCGTTTTGATGGTCAACGCGTGCTCACCGCGGCACCTCGTGAAGGCAGCGGAATCTACGGAGCGCATGGATTTCAATTCCGAAACGTTATAGGCATAAATCTCAACTTTCGATGTGAAAAGTGCATTGACATTTCAAACCTTGTTCTATAGATTTGTAATTGTGGAACTTTGTGGGTTTAAAGCTGTCATAAGCATTTGGCACCAAAGGTGCATTCACTTTTCTAAAGTCTTACATCGGAACATAAACGAGACAAGCCAAATCTACACAATATGAGACAAGTTGACAAAGCACGCAGCTAGGTCCGATGAGACGAAGCGTTGTGGTGGAACATTTGTGCCGTCATATCACATAAAAAATACCAATATTTTTTTTTAATCTACGCCAAACCATCTGTGTCAAGACGCTAAATCTAGCCAAGGTAACTACATTCTTATTTATTTTTTCTGCTTTGACTTTTATTCGCGCGAACACATTGAGTCTCTTCAATATTTTTTGTTCTCGTTACCCTAGCCATGGTCTGCCAGAGCCAGCCAGAGCGCATGCGTTTTTCTCGTGTTGCCGCGACCACTGTGCGGCGCACTTCGGTGCACGTTCAGTTTGTTCTGGCGGAGTGGATTTTCATCTGGCAGAGATTTGAACGCTTGGTTGCTAGCAGACGAGAAAAAGAAAGATTGGTCGCTCGCTGCCATTACTGTGGGGACTCGGCGGAATGCACCGCGCTCGCTTGAGCGCAACCTATCCGGAAAGTCTTGTCTCGACGGTGTAGGATACCGACGGTGTAGGATACCGACGGTGTAGGATACCGAGTGTAGGATTCCTTAGATATTCCTTCGGTAGGTGCCCAAAGTAGGCATTTGATCGTGGCCAACATGCTTTCCTTCGCGTTCTACTTTTTTTCATTTTGGAGCCCCGCCCCACAAAAGGAAAAAAAATACGTTGTTGCGGTGTGGTCAATTGTCGCATGCTGAAAGTTCGATTTTGTTACTTCTTATTTTGTGGAAAGTAATGGGCCACGGGACGCTGCAGTTGCCGGATACTCTTATTATATTATTGAGATAGCAATTATATGGATAAGCCAGGCGCATTGCTGCCGTCGCCGTAGCCCTGATGTTTCATATAAAGGCCAAGGGCGATAACATCGTGACCGAGCGCCGCATGCTGTATGTGCTAGGGAAAGCGTGGGGGTGGGTGGTTGAATAGTTGAGCTGACGATTGTGACAGTCTTGTGTGCGCAGTGGAGAAAAGCGGGGAGCAAGCGCTTCACGCGCGATACATCGAGGGGAGTGGATTCAATGGTTGTGGCATCTAGGATTCTGTGAATCTGTGATGTTTGCAACAAGTTTATTTGACTTGTTTGACGCATTATATACAGGGACTATTCTTAGATATGTAGATTTGTTGTAGACTTATACGGGTATATTTTTTTAAATATATTATTGTGAAGTTTGGTGTATACGTGCAGTGAACTTTGTTTGGACTGACACTTTTTTGCCCTTTGTCAAACATTTTCTTCGCATTTGTATATCCCATTGTATCTTCGCATTTCTAATGTAAGAGGGCAAGTCAAATGAATGTGAGCTTTCCCACCCCGCGCAATAATGGTTCGGTTCATTACCTCCTTGGCATGCGCGTATCAGAGAGGCATCTCTCATTTACAAAAGTGACACGCAGGTGTGAGGATAAAGGTTCTTTAATGTTCTCATACACTGTGTTGAACATGGTCCATAGTTGAATAGCGTGGTGCCGTGAAGTTGTTGACAGCTGAAGGTATTTCCCATAAAGAAATTAGCCGCCGTACGGCTGCCGTGTATGTTGAACACTGCACTTTATTGGCCACTGTGAAACGCTAGAGCAAACGGTTCAATGAAGGACATGAAAGTTGCAAAGACGACCCAAGACCGCGCCCACGCCTTCGTGCAATCACCACCAACAAAATTGTAAACGTTGATGAGCTGATGAAACAAGAACGGAGGATGAGCATCGATGAACTTGAAAAGCGTGTGAAGAAAGGTCATGGTTCTTTTCAGGCCATAATTCATGAACATCTAGGTTATGAGCTCTCGTGTGCGCAATGAATGCCAAAGATTTTGAACCACCGCCACAAGACGGAGGAGTTGGGCGCTGCCTTGACTCATCTGATCCGGTATCACAATGAGGGTGACGACTTCTTGCCTGCAATTGTGTTTGGGGACGAACCATGGTGCCACTACTACGAGCCTGACACACGACGGCAAAGCTTAAAGGGGAAACATTCGAATTCACCACGCCCAAAGAATGCAAAGGCCGTAATTTCCGCCGGAATGTTGTTGACTTTTCTTTTTCGATCGTCAGGGGCCATTACTGATAGAATTTCCTAAATCTTGAGAGACTATCAATTGTTTTCTGATATGGTGAAACGCCGGAACGGCTGCTTGTCGCAATCAAGAACAAACGACGTGGAAAATTGAGTAATGGAGTCATCTTGCTCCACGAAAATGCCCGTCGCCACGTCGCTGATGTAGTTATTACAAAACTGTTAAAGTACAAGTGGGAAACGCTGTAAAATCTGCCATGCAGCTCAGACCTGTCACCTCGCGACTTCCACCTTTTGAGGCAACCGAAAAAACAGCTCAAGCGAACAAGATTCGTGTGGGATGATGACGTGAAAGAGTCACTTGAAGAATTTTTGAAGCAGCAGCCCAAGGAGTTTTATGAGACGGGAATCTCGCGACTCGTTAGTCAATGGGACAAAGGTCTAAATGCTCATAGCCACTACTTTCAAATAATGTACCCCGTTTGTCATATATTGGCAGTGGCTCACTTTCATTTGACTCGCCCTCGTACATTTTGCAGAACTACTTTTTATACGTGCTCTCTGTTGCGACTATAACTTTGGTGCAGTTACTCACGATACAAGACCGGTGAAAGCTGCTCCTGCGTAATACATTGAAAAATATGACAGCGTCATTTAGATTTTTCACTGGCCATTGCATATGTACAAGAATGTAAACACGGTTCTTGAATGACGAAGTTTTATTAACATATTTGTCCTCACCTTGTTCATTTCATGGCCTTTACATTTTTCATATCAACGGCATGTAATGCTTTGCTGGTTTCGGACTGATATAGTTCTAAAGGTCCCTGTGAAGTTTTCTTTACTTTTAAATAGACAGGAGAGATGGAAGCATTGATATGAGTTATTCTGGGAAAATGTTTGGCACATACGAGTATGTTCTTCTATGAAAAAATACACATTTTACTTGTTTTTACAGTGCGTAGCGTTTAAGAATTCGTTTGCCGCATCTTTGGCAACGGCAATGCAATTATTATCAGTGTATTTGATCCCTCGACGAATTGTTTAGGAGGAAGCTTTAGCTCGCGCCCAACGCCGACGCGGCCTACTCAATTACATGTAAAACTCAGAAACGCTTTTCTGAGATAACCCCTGGATCGCTTTCAATGAATTTTGTAGCATTTGAGAGAGAAAGCTAAATTCTAGCGTCTGCTGGAAGCGGAATTTCGATTTAGGGCCTGAATTTTGTTTACAATGCAGGCCCCAAATAAGATTCGTGTTGAATAATTTTCAATGCTGCCAGTCTTACGCGACATCACATTGGGGCTGTATTACCTGCTCTTAATTAGGAAACCGATGCTTCTTCAACAGGTAAAACAAAGTTTTGCAATGTTCTAAGAAAACTGTAAAATCATATTTTATTGCCCCTCTGGTAAATACATTCCTACTCGTGCCGGTAGTGACGTGTTCGCGGGCAGCATACGTCTCAACACAATGTTTCTACGCACAATCCTTTTGTAAGCTACTACCTCTATACATGCCCCTTCGTTTGCGCTCGGAAGCAGTTAAAGCAATGTGTGTTTTAAAGGACAGAGTTCGTAAGTGCCTGGGAGCAAGGGCGAATAACCTCCATTCATACTGCGTGGAGTAGAGCAGTAGCCCGGTGGCTTTTATTTTTCAAATGTTACAATACGACGACGCGCCTAGCTGCGACTCTATCTACAGAGTATCTTGACGCGCTCATTCTTTCTGATCCCGCAGTGTACACATCAGTAGGTGTCGGCGCTTGGCGTCACTTTTTTGTTCACATGTTTAACTGTGCTAAGTGTTTTAGTTAAAATGAACATGTGTCGATGGCAAAAAATGCGCGAGAAAGAAACGCAACAAATTCATCTGCCACGAATACGGTTTTAAAAAAAAAGCATCAATGAAGTCGCTGAAATTTTGCGATGCTAAAACAGAACTGTAAATTCACGCTGTAGTGCCTGTGTGGTGAATACTTTCCTACACGCGTCGGTGGTGACGCATTAGCGGACAGCATACGTCAACGCAGAATGCTTCTGTGCCCTACGTTTTTCGAAGCCACTTATTTTCAAGATGCCCTTTCGTTTTCGCTAGGAAGAAGTTAAAGCAAGTGACCTTTAAAACACAAGTGTGTGTTAAAAGACACATTGTTAAAATGCTGCTTCGGAGCAGAAGCCACGAACGGGCACTCATGCTGTGTGGACTACAAGAGTAGCCTGGTGGCGTTTGCATTTGTTTTGTTACACCGGGGAGAACGCGCCTAGCTTCGATTTGATATACGGAATATATTGGCGCATGCACCTTCTTTGAACGAGTCAATGTACAAATTACTATGCTTCAACGCTTGAACATGTGCAAATGTATCATTTTAATAAATTTCCTAGTTAAAATGAAAATTTCTCCATGGTAACTGAGGAAGTATCGCCTCCCCTCAACCCCCTCCCCCTCCCCTCAAAAACAACACAACCAATTGCGTTCTCGTGAGTTTGGTATCAGCTGAAAAGGGTCACCTAATGCGAATTTACTTGTCGCTGATTCGCGCGCCTCTGGTAGTCTGCTTGCGCTGTGCGCTGTTGTGCGAGGAATCGGGCGAGATCCGCCTAATGCGTCGGACTGCCGCCCAGCCAACCGAACCTTTTTTTTTTGTTTTTTGCATCCGTCCGACCTGCCGCTGTGGAGAAAGCGGAAAGCGGAGATAACGGGGGGGGGGGGGGGGAAATATACGCAGATCTGGCGAGGATCCTTGAGCTCCGTTTTACCAATTTTGTGCTGCGGCAACTGCGTCCGTTTTCATGGTAGCTGGTTGCTTTGTCAGACTTTCAACGCAGATGGAAAGGAGCCGTTGCAAAGGGTGTGGTCTGTTCGTCAACGAAGTTACAGGCTGTCTTCTTTGCCGAACGCTCACAAAAAAGAAAAAAAAAGAAAAAGACCTTTTAAGGGAACATAGTTCTCACAAACTTACCTGTAAAGATTTGTGGAAGTCAACGTTAGGAACACACGAAAATTGAAGAAAGGGACAACACGAAGTTGTCCCTTTCTTCAATTCTTGTTTGTTCCTTGCGGTAACATCCCCAAATCATTAATCAGCAACTCGCCTACATCTACATTCTGGTACGGTACTTATGAGGACTTTATATGACGTTTGCCGCGGTGAATCAAATGTTTCCTCAATATTTCACAGACCGCATGCGCTATTTGGGTCTTAAAATAGTCTAGAGGTTGCACACGGTTCAGTTAAAGATGCGACTGCTCAATAAGGAATTATCACAGTTCCGCCATAAGTAAACGTACGCTGACTAAGCAAAAATGAGATGTTGTGCCAGAGGTCCTCTGAAACCTGCCATGGGGCCAATTCATTTATATTTAATAATTAATGGTAAAGTATATCTTAGCGGCTGTGCCACAATTTCTCTATATCGGGTATGTTTCAAAACATTTTCCTAGGGCATGTCCCAATGAAGTGATGAATAATTTTATGTTTCGTGGCGTCAAAGAGCGTCAAGCTGCTGTTAATGAGTTGGCAATGTAGGGATTATTTACGAGGTAGATTGATGTGGTTGTATAGAGGCCTTAAAAATGGTCGGCATAGCAATGTGCAGAATGTACGTGTAATAAAATTATGGCAATGAAGAATGAGGTGTACAATGAACGCACAAGTGACATTACCGATTGATAGCTTGATAAAGTAAAATAAATCAGCGGTAAAAGATTTGTTAGATGCCCTACAGCCCTAACAAAGCCCTTGAAGCTCAATGGCCTGGAGGCATGTGCTTTACAAAAAATTATCACAGATGCCTCCTCTGGCGAGAGGGTGCGCTACAAATTTGTTGGGTTAAGAACAGGTAACACAACATTATTCAAGACGCTTAGAATTGTGTTAGTGCTAAAAAGAAAAGGACGCAGTTTCGCGCGAAAGGCGAAGCGTCGATTGCGATAAAAAATCAGCAAGCAGCCACACGAAGTAACGATAGAACTTTATAGGCCATACCAACTTGTAAAATTTGCTTGCTAACTAAACTATTAGGCATGCGTTCAGCACTCACAACAAACATGAACATATTACAGTCGATGAATGCGGGCACTCGCTTTAGAAACACTGGTGTGAGCAAACACCGCAGCATCAGCGAGCGAAGTTACATTGGTGCAGTCCATCGCTTCAACACAAAGCGAGATCCGAGGACAGAGGACGCACAAAGCTGCTAGCCGCCGACGAACAGTGTCAGCGTGGCCTCGCTCCACGGAGCGCCATTGCGTCCGGCGCGGCCGCGCACCGCATCGAAATGCGCGTGCGCACAGTTACCTAGGGGAGTTGCTTCGCGTGGTCTGTACAGCAATGGAGGAAGGTACTATAGGAGGGAACGTAAGTGATTCTGCTAGCCTTGGCAAGCCAACCTCCTCTGAAGCCGCCCCTCCCCCTCGCCGAGGCCTTGTGCGCGGTGCCTATCGGGTAGGAATAAGCCCACATTGTTACAGGACCATTCGTTTTCGCTTGGTACGTGGTAACGACTAGGGGCTTAGTGGCACTTGCCGTCAAAGTAGAGTATTCTAGACTACGTCAAAGGTACGGAGGCGCGGAGGCCGTACCAGGCGCTGGCAGTACAACACGTGGGTTCCTGCTACAGCTGCACATCGCCACCTAGGGCTCCGTGGTCGCTGCGCATGCGTGAGCTGAGAGAAGGCGAGAAAGGAGAACAGCTGTTTTTCACAGAATGCTTTTTGAAACAACTACCGTGGAACGTACAATACTCATTGCCATCGTGTCGGCTGCAAGATGTTCTGCGCGTGCTTTTGTGCACGTCAAAAGGGCCAAAAGTACGCGTTTATTCATGCGAGCATAGTCTGACTTGTGCAGTCGGGGGCATGGGGTCTGTGACATTTGCTTTCGCCATATCTGAATTAACGGCTTGCCGGCAGGCAAACCGCCGCTGTACTTGGGTTGTTTTTTGTGCTCCTTAAGTAACACGTGGCACGTCACGGAGTTGGCGATTTCAATCGAGTGCGATTGCTGCGCATAGAGGGTGATTTAATCGCCCGAATACGCGCCACATTATTGGTTTAGATAGAGAAAAACTTATCCTGTGAGCCTTACTTCCGTCAGTGATTCAGTTAACATATGTTTCGCTGTTATTCACTGTACATTCCTTGATTTCCACTAACGACCTGCTTGAAATATCGACGAAGTGTCTATTCATCGTGCAGCTTATTTTATGTCTTATTGGCTATTTCAGTGTGCCTCTTTTAGAGCGCAGCTCTTTGGCGTCCGTTCCTGGGTTTCGCGTCGTCGTCGGCGTTGTCGTCGGCCTCGTAACCAGCTCCGCCCCCCTTTCATCCCCCCAGCGCTAGCAGCGACCGACTGATACCGCTGGATGCCGCTGACGCCGCTAGAGTCAAGATAACGTGACTGCATAGAACACCGTCGCCGCCATGCAGACAGAGGAGGAAAGGGTCCCCCCCCCCCCTGTTCTTGTGTGGCGGATAGGGTGCTCTTCAGCTGCCGACGCGCCGGTTATTTCACGTAGGCCCCGGCACGTCGACGAATACGTGACCACCTTCCAGCGGCTAGACCTGGTTCTTAGCGCTGCGGAAGCGAGGGTATCATATTGTTTGTGTCGGCATCGGCGGCGTTGTCCCTGAAACCAACTCCGCAGCTGGGGTTGACTCACTATCGGCGTCAGCGGCATCAGTCAGTCGCTGCTATCTCTTCCCTCCTCCCTTTATCGTGTTGTCCGCTTGCTGCGCGCGCTTCTGCCCCCATCGTTTGCCGCTGGGTGTACACGCCGCCCCCCTCCCCCCTCTACCTGCGAGTCTCCGGTTGTCAAAGCGCCGGCTCGAACTTAATTCCTTTCTTCGCTCCTCCTCCAATGCAACCCCTGTGCGGTGGCAATCAGAGAGCCAGATCGGTGGCGGCGGATGTGTATATGTGCACCGCCCGAGCCGAAATTGCCGCTGCCGTTCGCCCTGTGCGGTGGCAATCAGAGAGCCAGATTGGTGGCGGCGGATCTGTATATGTGCACCGCCCGAGCCGAAATTGCCGCTGCCGTTCGCCACTGCGAAATTATCTTGCTGGTAGTAGCTGCCTACTTCGCCCCTACCGCACTCACGAAAGACGTCGTGCACTTCCTGCAACTCGCATTAACCGTCCATCGATCCACACCGATGTTAGTAGTGGGGGACTTTAATGTTGACATAAAGACAAACAGCAATTTCCTAACACTTATGCGGGAGAACATCCCGTTCCTCTCGCTCGTAACGCGTCCCACGGCTGTGACAACCTCGCGAGGCACTTGTATAGATCTCGTCTTTGAGAATCAAGCATTGGTGTACCAAGTCGAACATATATCAGTCTATTTCTCCGACCACAAAGCTTCCTTCATGACTGTCAAGAACTGTTAGTGGAGTCTTTGTTAAAGGAATACGTGTGAAAAATAAAAAAAAATTCTGTGATAGCGCATACATGTGTTGCTCGATTCCTTTGCCTCAATCTATCGAAAAGGTGAAACAGCTTATTTGCTGCGCTCAAATTTCGCATTAGGAAGTAACGTAATCGTCGGTAATTTTTTTCTTATGACTCGCGATGGGCAACACGATTACAGCCGTGAAAAGTTTCTTTTCAAGCAAACCTTTTCAAATTTTAGTTTTCGCTCAAGTTCTCGAGATAGCAGATTTCAGTGTTATAGTCGCCGGTATATCTTTTTATTCCATGTGAGCAAGATTTATGCTCTCTCAGGATATATTAATGAGCAGAGCCTTTTAACAAAAATGGCTGTGTGCTGAAAATCAATGCAGTGTGGCAGTTCATTTGGAATTGTGGTATTTGTGAACTTGATTATACCTTCCCACACCTAGGCTAAGCTACTTACCGGTCAGATGCTTGGACTTCTGAAGAAGTACTTAAGTTCCTTCCAACTCAGTATTGTATCTGACGCTTCTCAGAAGTACGAGTGTGCTATTTGCCCTGCAGCACTGCGATGAGTTTGGCTGAGGATCCAGAAGTATGAGTCACAGGTAATTGTGCTCACCAACTGCCTATCCGTATGCCACTAGAAAGTACAAAGGATTCATTTGTCAATTCCTGCAAGATTTTTTTTTCATTCCAGCTTCAAGAAATTTGTTTATTTCTTTTCCTGGACAATGTGGACTCTCACACATTGAAGTGTCGGATAGTTTGGCAAAACGAATAAATAATGGGCTTGTAGTTTTCTTTGGTATTTAGCGACTTAACCTTCTGAATGGCCAAATTTTGTTGACACCAACAATGAATTCCTCCTTGCCGTACAGTATTACAAATATTTCGCACTTCCTGGCAATGTCTGTGCGATGTTCCTCATAACAGCACTGTGCTGGTAGAGCCTATGCTGCTCGCTATGTGTCTGCGTTATCGGGCGCGTTCGTGCTGATGTGTGAAACGTTGTTTGTCCCTGATGTCACTTGCCACATCGGTGTTTTCTATATAGATATGAGCTTGCGTCACATAAAGGTTGTTATCGCGCTCGGGGTCCGGCAAGGGCCGCCACACCACAAGTACACGATGCCATTTAGTATTTTACAATGTCAAATTCGGTATTTCCACCTTAAAATGTGTAAGTGTAGGTTTGTATTGCAACGGGAATAAGAAGAGTGCTTCTTCAATTGTCTTCATCACGTTGCTGGTGCCTTCTTCAATGTGTGAGAATGGCTTATAACAATATTTCTAAATTTTTCAAGTGACACCACAGGGGAGTCTGCGTCAGAAGGCGTTTAGTGTGCTGTGACACCACGCACCTGAGCACATCAGGGTTGGATTCTCCTTCGTGTAGCCATGCGCGCCTTATCGGTGGCTGGGGTAAGGGGGCTCCTGGCGGTTGAACCGATGCCGGGTGTTCGGACCTTGTGATGCCCAATCGGGGACAAAGGTTCGTGCACTCAAAGTTTCTTACGGTTCTCTTAGGCAGAGCCTCCGAGAACCCAATTGAGGACAAAGCCGTTGGTTTCGAACACGCACAAATATGTTTAATGGAACTAAAAAAGGCTTAAGATAAATAGAAGAAAATAGAAAACATAAAAGAAACACTCAAATAGACATCACGACAGTAAGAAACACACTTAGGGCTAGTATCAAGTTAACTAGTGCACGAGTGCGGGCTTGCCACGACGGCAGCGACACATAAGAGTGTGGACGTGACGACGCGGCGATAAGCTGACGAAAGGAGTTGCGCGGGTCTCACCAAAGGTCGTGGTGTAAGTTGGTTGACCGGGCGACCGGAGCGCGTCAGCTCTGGCTTGGAGAGGTAAAGCAGCCGGCGTGGTGGCACGAGCAGACGACGACGACGTCGGCTGGCTGTAGAGCTCGGGCCCGTAGCCCGACTGCTCTCGTCCTGCCCACGGGCACAGAAGCTCGAACGCCGGCCTCGGGCAGCAGGCGGCACGACAGACGGGGGCGGCGTTCTGGCCGGGCAGCTGGCGTAGAACTCGGGCCCGTAGCCCGACTGGTCTCGTCCTACCCACGGGCGCAGAAGCTCGCTGGCCTTGAACAGCTGGCGGCACGCTCGAGTAGACTGGCGACGCACAGGAACGGGTTGGCAGGAGGCCCCGGTCGGCCCGTCTTCAACTCCCGGTCCGGTGGCCGACCTCCTTCTGGCGTCGCTTCCTCGAATTCTCCCGGCGTCTCCCCTACGTCTCCCCCCTTCTGCCAGCGCACCATGCTTTTTCTTCTTCTGTGGCATATTAGTCATTTTCTCATTAGTTGGTTGACGCTCCGTGGATTTTCTTAATTGGTTGGTTTTTCTTCTTTTAGTTGCTTTTCTTGCGCCGCGCGTTCACGTGCCGGACGCTCTTCGTCGTTGTCATTTTTCTCCTTCCAGTACGGAATTCGCCTCGGCGCGCGCACTCCTTGTCGTCTGCTCCTGACCGTCCCAACCACCGCACCATGTCGCGCACCACACATCACAGACCTTTAAGGCTCCCCGGCGGAGGCCGGGGAGCCTGTACAGCGTCGCAAACAATACATTTTCATCTATCGATTTAACCATTGCATCAAGTACAGTCGTGGCGTACTTGGAGTGAAAATGCATAAAAATTCATATGGGAGTGACCATTTCCCGATTGTCTTAAAATTATGAAAACGGGAGGAATGCTCTCTACATGTGCCCCATCGGAAAGTTGGCTCAGCGAACTGGCAACGATACAGAGAGCTGACATGTTTGACCTGGGATGACATTTGTGCTCTTAGTATTGACGATGCGGTGTCACATTTAGCCGCATTTATTGTCCACATAGCGTCAATATGTAACCCGCAAACAAATGTATCACCTGTTAAACGACGGGATCCCTGGTGGAACGATGAATGTATGGTAGCGCGAAAGAAACAAAATAAGGCTTAGAATCACCATCGCGGCTTTCTGGCCACAGAAAACCTTATCAGCTTTAAAAAAATAAAACAAGCAGGTAGAAGAACGCCCTGCCGTGCCAAAAGGTACAGTTGGCAAAAATACATCTTTGGCATCAATTCCTATGCAGACAAAAGAAAAGCCTTGATCAGGGTAAACAAAATAAAAGGCCGCGAAACTCATTCTGTACCATCAGTAAACGCACAAGCAGACACTCTTGAGGACCAGGCTGATAGTCTGGGAGCATATTTCAAGCACGTTTCCAGTACATCTCATTACATACATTGCTAAAATATCACCGACAAGTAGAGCAGCTGACTCTAGGTCGGAAAGGTACGTCTGAATTATACAATCGTCCATTTAGAATAGCTAAGTTCCAGGCTTCACTGAATTTTTGCTTTTGCAGCAAGTCCGCTCCAGGAAGGGACAGAAGAATGTCTGATATGATCAGACACTTACGCCCCGAAAACCAAAAACCCTACTGTCGCCCTTCAACTCCTTGTTCTCTGCCAGATACATTCCGTTCGGTTGGAAAGAAGCAATTGTAATCGTTATTCTAAAAGAGGGCAAGGACCGTCCCTCACCGAACAGTTATAGGCCTATAGCTCGTAGAAGTTGTCGATGCAAACTATTTAGAAAATAATTACCGGTCGCCTCATAAATTTTCTTGGAAGCAACAAGGTACTCGATCGCTTAACGGGCCGTTTCAGGGAGGGTAGATCCACAACGGGTCACCTCGCCCGCATCAAGACAAATACCGGTTATACTTTTGTCCACAAACAGTTTTTCTTGGCAGTATTTTTAGATATGGAGAAGGCATACGACACAACCTGGCGCTTTGGAATCCTCCGTGATCTATCTGAAATGAGAGAGTTCGAGGCAATTTGCTGAACGTGATTCAGAGTTACCTCTCCTACCTATCCTATCGTGAGAGCTGGTAGCATTCCGTCTTTGCCTATTACAGAGGAAGCTGGTGTTCCACAAGGTGGTGTGTTGAGCTGGACTCTTTCTATTGTCAAAAAAACTCGATCCACACTGTCATACCACGTACTACGTTTTGTTCTGTATATGTGAATGGCATCCAGATAGGTTACAAATAATGTAATCTAAGTATCTGCGATCGGCAAGTAGAGCTTTGTTTAAATAATTGTTTACGTGGGCGGACGAAAACGGTTTTAAACTAAACCCTCAAAGAGGTACGTGCGTCCTGTTCTCTAATAAGCGAGGTGTACTGGCGGACCCCGTAATAGATCTCAATAGAGAACTGCTATCTGTGAGCCGTCAAAACAAATCTTAAGGAATCTTTTTAGACAGTAAGCTTACTTTTTCACCACGCCTGAAGTATCTTAAGCCAAAGTGCCTCTAGACTATGAATCTGCTCAAGCTCTTGTCACGCACATCTTGGGGAAGCGACAGGAGATGCCTTATAATGTTGTACAAAAGCCTTATATCAACACGCGTCGACTATGGAGCAATAGTCTATAATTCTTCTGGACCTAGTACCCTGAATGTGCTAAATCCTATCCGCCACTTAGGCATGTGCCTTGCTACAGGCGCCTTTAGGACTAGTCCTGTGCAAAGCCTTTACGTTCAATCTCACGAATGGTCTCTGTACAACCAAAGGACACATTAAGCTTTTGGTATGCCTTGAAGGCAAAATAAGCTGTGGGTCATCCATGTCATTCAACTATTCACGACTTCTCCAAGGCCAGGCTGTTCCGTAAGCGCCCAGCTGTCCGGCCTCCTCTGTCCCTCAGGTTGGAAGCACTCTCAGAAGAAACAGGGGTCCCTTTTTTAGAGAATTTCCTAATGGCTCCTACTCGGTTCCCACTGCCTTGGGAGTGGCAAACTATCTAATGTGACATCTCTTTCTTAGAAATATCGAAACGAGCACCTGAGGATCACATACAATTACATTTTCTTGAATTTAAAAAGAAGTATTCCTGTGGTGAAATGTACACAGACGCTTCGATGTCTCCCGCTGGTGTTGCTTACGCAGCTCTCGGACCCTCATTTGCAGCATCTGGGGCTCTAATGCCACGCACCAGTACCTTTACAGCAGATGCACACGGTATACGTACGGCTATCAAACACATATGGCTCACAGATGTCGCTAAGGATGTTGTCTTCACAAGTTCGTTAAGTGTCCTGAGAGCCCTAATTAATTTACGAAAACATAAGAATTTCGTTTTGAATTAGCTATATTGGTTGTTGTGCTCCGCATATATGTGCAATCAAGCGATTATCTTATGCTGAGTACCTGGCCTTAAGGGTATAAATGACGACGTAGCTGCTGCCAAAAACGCTACCTTAGTGAGTTTTAGCGACACAGATGTGACGTGCCAAGGGAGACGACGCTTACAGCAGCATGGTCAGTGCAGGAAAGAACAAAGGTTTATTGAGAGCATGGCTTATAAAGGCATGACTGCAGCTCGCTGTACACACTGCGCATCCCCGATGCGCATCCGCGCTTATATAATCAGTACACGTGTCCGATACATCCTCCCTCGGGCAACCAACAAAAGAGACTTAGATACATATACACATTTGGCAAAACTTATGACACTTGCTGAAAATGTTCATCATAATGTAGCTTCTGGGGAGGCCGGACGACACGAGTCGACCTTCTAGTAGCATGCGTCGGTTGGATGCCAGGCGAAGGATCGCCGTCACTTGCCGGGAGCATTGATCCTACGGCTGTTTCTAGAGATGACGCCTCGGAGGCTTGCGCTGTTGGTTCAGCTGGTGCTGCAGGCGCCGGCGCACGGGAGCTTTCACATGGTGGAATCTCCTCGCAGTCATCACTTTCACCGCTATACTGTTC
Organism: Dermacentor andersoni; assembly: GCF_023375885.2. Lineage (NCBI taxonomy): Eukaryota > Metazoa > Arthropoda > Arachnida > Ixodida > Ixodidae > Dermacentor > Dermacentor andersoni. The sequence continues at coordinate 50,081,944 of NC_092821.1, forward strand.
ACTTGTCCTAAGTAGATATCGGTTGTTGCACCACAGAACACGGTGATCTTGCGTTCGTACCAAATAGGAACGTGGAGCAGATTCACCAACGACCTTCGCTTTTGGGGACCACGCAGTCGCATCCTTACGCCTCACCTTCGTGCCTCTGCGCAGTATTGGCAAAGGCTTCCCGGCTTTCCTTTATGGTGCTTCCTCACAGGGGTCCGGGACACCCTACCGAAGTCAGGAAGGTTAGAACGAAGTCGCCTTCTTTGCAGAAGCTCACCCGGAGAATGCCCTTTTTCCAGTGGTGTTGAGCGATAGGCTAGTAAACCCAGCCAGAAGTCCTCCCTCGCCTCTCGAGTCTTTTTCAGGATGCGCTTTATGATTTGGACACCTTTCTCAGCCAAGCCGTTCGACTGCGGATAACGGGGGCTAGAGGTTACATGGTTGAAGTCGTATGTTTTGGCAAATCTTGCAAATTCATGGCTTGAAAACTGGGGTCCGTTATCTGTGCAAACTTCTACAGGTACGCTGTACCTGGCGAACATGGCGCTAAGGGTTGCGATCGTAGTTGCTGCAGATGTGTTGTCAAGTTTCTCAACCTCAGGGAAATTTGAAAAGGCGTCGTAAGCAACCACGTACGAATTTCCAGCATAAGAAAAGATATCTACGCCGACCATACACCAAGCACATTTTGGAACTGGCCGCATTAGAAGTGGTTCATGTGGTTGCCTGTACGCGTACTTTTGGCAGGTTGCGCAGCTTTCTACTAGCGCAGCGATTTCGCCGTTCAGACCACGCCAAAATACAAGAGTTCGGGCCCTCTCTTTGCACTTTTGCAACCCGAGGTGGCCAGCATGTATACTGTTCAGGATGCTTTGTCGTATACTCTTTGGCATTACAACTTTCGAGCCCTTCAGCACTATTCCATTAACGACTGACAGTTGTTTCTCAAAAGGCTTGAGTTCCCCGTGCACCGGCTGCCCGCTTGTTAAGCTCCTCCTCACGGTCTGTAGGTATACGTCACGAGACGTTTCTTGCTGCAGTAACCGCTGCGTTTCGGAAGTGACCATGTAGCCCAAGGACTGCACCGCATGGATCTCCACGTCGTCTGTGGTACCAGAAGTAGTGCCAACTTGATCTTTGCCCTGGTCAGCCGTTGAGCGTGACATGTCAGCGAGAACCAGCTGTTTCCCGGGAATATACTGCAAGGAAAAGTTGTATTTTAGTAGCCGCAATAAGAATCCTTGCACTCGCGGTGGCATGTCGGCGATTTCCTTTTGCGCGATTGCTATAAGCGGCTTATGGTCTGTTTCGATAAGCACTTTTCTTCCGTACACAAACTCGTGAAACCTTTCACAGCCAAAACAAATTCCGAGTGCCTCCTTTCCAGTTTGTGCATAGCTTTGCTCGGCTCGGGTTAATACACGAGAGGCATACGCTGCCGGTCGCCATTCATCATTGCAGCCTTGCAGTAATGCTGCACCGACACCTTCCTTTGATGCGTCTCACGTTATCTTAGTTTCTCGTTTCGGATCAAAGATTGCAAGCAGGGGGGCGGTAGTCAAAACTTGCGTTAGAAGTTGCCACTCTTGCGCGTGGTTTGCTATCCATTGGAACTCTGCGCGGGACTTGATAAGCTCTCGTAAAAGCGTCGTTCGCTCGGACAACCGTGGCACGAATTTGCTGAAATAGTTCAGCACTCCCAGCATCCGCTGGATGTCAATCTTGAACGTTGGCGTCGGCATGTTCGCCAAGCTTTCGATAAGCTTTGGGTCAGGCGATATGCCCGTTCGGCTTATGACGTCACCAAGGAATTTGACTGATTTCACACCGAACTTGCACTTCTGCGCGTTGAAAGTCAATCCTGCTTTCTCGGCAGCCTTAAGCACTTCCGTCAATCGTTCATCGTGTTCTTTTTTACTGGAACGCCAAACTAAAATGTCGTCAATGTATACCAGCACACCAGGTAGACCCTCGAATACTTGACTCATGGTTTGTTGAAATACCTTCGGTGCGGACGAAATGCCGAAGGGCAGACGCAGAAAACGGTATCGCCCAAACGGTGAAGAGAAAGTGCAGATCTTAGATGTGCGCTCGTCAAGCGGTATCTGATGATAGCCGGAGTTCGCGTCAAGACAGCTGAAGTACGCGGCATTGGTTAAACGGGCTTCGAAATCTTCGCGCCTAGGAAGCGGGAAATGCTGCCGCTTTATGTACTCGTTAACAGCTCTGGGGTCCATGCACACCCGTAGTGTGCCACCTTTCGTTTTTGCCAGAACTAAAGGACTGGCCCAGTCGGTAGGCTCGTTCACTTTAACAAATATGCCAGCACGCACCATTCTTTCAAGTTCTTCCTTCAGAGGCTCTCCCTCCGCTTGCTTTCTTGAACATATCTCTCGTGCAGTTCATTGCTCACTTCGGCACAATAGCCATCAAACTTTCTCACCACTGTACTGTAGTCGGTCTTCTCTTCATCCAGCGCGAACTGCAGTCATGCCTTTATAAGCCATGCTCTCAATAAACCTTTGTTCTTTCCTGCACTGACCATGCTGCTGTAAGCGTCGTCTCCCTTGGCACGTTACATGGTTTCAGAAGTTGCTCCGCTGCCTGTCGACGCCTGAGGGGAATCGTACCCGCGAAGAACGCGTTATGGACCTGATGAAGGCACCACAGCCACTGCGGCTGACGGGTAACGTCATGGAAAACTGGAAGCGTTTTAAGCAGAAATTTGAGTTATTTCTGCAGGCAACGGCGGCAAAGGACCAGCCGAAAACGGAAGCATCGAAGGCAGCCCTCCTGCTGAGCATGGCGGGTGACGACACGCTGGACGTCTTCAACAACTTCCAGTTCGCGCTGGATGAAGACAAGACCGACTACAGTACAGTGGTGAGAAAGTTTGATGCCTATTGTGCCGAAGTGAGCAATGAAGTGCACGAGAGATATGCATTCCGTTCAAGAAAGCAAGCGGAGGGAGAACCATTTGAAAAATTTGTTCGTGACCTGAAAGAACAAGCAGGGCAGTGTGATTTTGGCGTTTTGCGAGAATCCATGATAAGGGACCAGATCGTATTTGGCACGCACGATACTAGACTACGGGAGAAAATGCTTCGGGACAGCCAATTGACTATGCAAACGCAGAGGAAATGTGTAAAGCAGCGGAGACGGCAGCGCAGCGAAACGAAGTATGGTGTAGCGGGGAAGACAGAGTCGATGCCGCATCGAGGCGCACGGAGCCACCCTAAAAACAGCGGAACCAAGGAAAAGAACAATTTCACTGTCGTAAGTGCAACCGCTGGCATAAACCGAAGCAATGTCCAGCGTTTGGAAAGAGGTGTCGTTTGTGCCACAAGCTGAACCACTTTGCAAGTAGTTGCGCGTCAGCGGTAGTCAGCGAAGTCAAAAAACAGCATGACGAGGACATCGACATTCTCGAGATCACGACATCTAATCACGAAAGGGACTGGACGGTTAAAGCCCAAGTTCGCAATTGCGAGATAAGCTTTAAAGTGGACACGGCGTCGCAGGCAGGCCTGTTTCCCATGTCAATTTGCCGCCAACGAAGGGGAGCTGAAGGGTTGAAGCCAACGAATTCGGTGCTGAGGGCGTATAACGGTGGTACCATAGCGTGCTATGGAACGTCTACTCAGGAAGTAAGGCTTCATAATACTTCTGCGACGGTCACATTTTTGTTGTGAAAAATGGCCGTCAGGCCATACTCGGGCTAGAAGCTAGTGAGGCTTTGGGGCTGGTCCAGCGTAAAGTAGGCCCCGTAGACAAGATTTCCAACGACGGACTTCTCAAGAAATTCAGGCATGTCTTCGAGGGCCTAGGTTGTTTGCAGCGCGCATACAGCATGGTCCTGCAACCTGAAGCGGTGCCAGTCTCCTTTGGCACTGGAAGAGCCTCTGAAGAAAGAACAAAGGTTTATTGAGAGCATGGCTTATAAAGGCATGACTGCAGCTCGCTGTTCACACTGCGCATCGGCGATGCGCAACCACGCTTATATAATCAGTACGCGCGTCCGATACAACAGATGGTAATCTCCCCATCCTTGCCATAGACCTAAAGTCTTTTCTACGCCGTAAACTGAGGAGTCATTGGCAAGCAGTGTGGGATACACAATCATTGAATGAGCTATACACATGATAAAACCAAAACTAGGGAACTGCATAAGTGAGAAAGCAGCAAGGTACAAGGAAGTACTTCTTTGCCGATTAATAATAGGACGCACTTACGCTACTCACTCTTATCTCTTGACTGAGGGCGATCATCCGACTTGTAGTAAGTGCGGCAATAGTCTGACAGTCCTCCATGTTCTTATTCATTGCCCTGCAATATAAACAGAGAGGAAAAAGTATTTCCGTCCTGCATATTGCAAAAATGTACCTCTTCACCCTGCATTTTTTTCTTAGCGATGAACCGCCTTTTCATCTGCAAATAGTCTTAGACTTCTTAGCCGAACCCGACACACTGAAAAAAAATTGGCCAGGTAATTTTAACACATGATTAACTGCCCTTGTATCCGAGGGTCGTCGTGAAGCTCTAGTGTTACTATTGTTTTGATGTCGTATGTTTTTACCAAAACAAAATTGTCATCGCTCACGTTTCTAACTAATCAGTGTCATTATTTTAATACATCTATATTTTACGCCATTTACAGCGACAGTTTGTAGGCCCTTTCGCAGCCATGCCACATATACCATGATAAGTTCACATTCCACGCCATTCTCCATACATCGTTAAAATTACCATTTGTCATGACGCTCTTTGGCCATACCTGGCCCTTCCGCCATTAAACACCACATATCATGTGAATATCATCAAGCTTTTCGTGTCAGGATGTGGAATAGAACAACTTTCTCTTTTTCTACTGAAGGTGTTCAGCCGAAAAACATTTGACAGCTACCCCCTTTTGATGTTGGCCTTCGAATCTTGTAGATAATGGTGTGAGCAGCGTGGGGTGTGGCTGAAGAGAATGCTAGTTTGTGCATAATCAACGCCTGATAAATGCTATGTTGTGTTAGATACGGGCTCTTTTCCTGGCATCACTCAAGTTCCCAGACCAAGTTTAATCGCCGTCGCATTCCAATTATGGTGCGCTGGGGCGCATCTACCACGTTACCGGACCCTTCATACAAGTTGGCAACCCCCACCTCATGCGCCGCACGTCGACCTATTGTCTCCGCCCCCCCCCCCCCCGTTCTGCTCAACTCTTCCCGAAAGTGCAACGGGCGGCTGGCAAGGTTCCAGGTAGTTGATCTTGGTCCCTAGCAAAGCTGTTTCGCGGCTCTGGAAGGTCGTTCGAGAACAACCCGTCTCCTCCTGCTGAGCGCTTCCAGGCGAGGAAGCGACGCCGGAGGCAAATCAACCTTCGGATAATGGAGCCCCTGGAGCGTCCGCATTGGCCGAATGTGACGACACTTGCACGGGCGCCTACCATTGGAGGAAAATGACGACATCTGAGCTGGCTCGACGATTGGCGAAAAATGGCGTGACCCCGATAGACCGACGGGGTTAAAAGCGAGAGACAGTGAGAAGAGTTTTTTTCGTTCCTCTTGCTATGGGCCACAGCATCCGATTTGCTGCCGGCCGCCCATGACATTATGATTGTTCACTACTTCGTGTTTTTACTGTAAATAATGCAACTCTACCTTCAGTTCTCAATATCCTCCTAAACGTCGGCTAACTCCGGCACTCAACGGCAAGATCAAATAGTTGCAAGACTCTTTCGTATTATTGCTAAGTTCTACTTAGTTATGAGCAAAGAGTCACGCAACAAAGCATTTATCTTGCATTGTATTACCACAAACATGGCTCCCCACGATTGTTTTGTTGGAAACATGTGTGAATGCATAACCTTATATCGGAGAGCTATTAAGTAAGAGTTAGTAAGCAATGTCAAATATATGCAATTTGTTTGGCTTGCAAAACAAAAGAAATTGGTCTCTACTTAGTAATAGTTTTCTGTTGAGCGGAACAATTTGTCTCTTCAACAGTTCTTCGTTTCGCAAAGGTTGATACAGTGAAATATAGAAGTATGTGGAAGCATTTGAGGAATCATCTGGCCCAAGGTACTTCCAGTGACAGCCTGTCTCGATCTCGCAGTTCTTGGCACTCTCCAATAAACAGCATGTCTGACTGTTACATTGGTCAAGTGCTCTGCAGCTACGGGAAACCAACGGATAATAGTTGATTGCGCGATTTATGGCATTTTCAAGCTTTTAACTTAGTTTATCCTCTATACGAGGTTGACGCTATGCCACTAGACCACTGCTGTGCTGCTGTTATCCTACTATTAATTACTCATCGACGACTGGTTCACCGAAATTTTAAACTGCGCGAGGAGGACAGGACGTGAACTAAAACCTTGACCCTGGCACAAAGCGCAGACTTCCAACTAGTTTTATTTCGTGAAGGTAGGGAATTTATAAGGTGCTTCATAATAGCAAAACAGGGAGAAATCGCAAGGAAAGAGAAGTCATCAAGGCATTCCACGTCACTAAAAGGCGTGACAGCTGTGTATCTCAACTTCTTTATCCCTATCATGGGAAAAAAATATAGAATTCTTAGATGGTCACATTGGGAATTTCCTGCACTCTTAATGTACACGTGGCCTTGCTATTTTTCGTCTCTGACTCGTGCATGATTTCTTTGTGATTGTTCCTTGTTTTGTCATTCAAAGAAACTTGTAAATTTCCACTCATCACAAAATAAAGCAAGCTGCAAATCTGCACATTATGTGTGCGCCTATGTTTCTGTTCACGTCCTGTCTTCTTCGCGCAGTTTAAATTTTGCTGAAACTATGAACCCACTAGCCCAACAACATTGCGTACTTCAAGTACAGCTGGGCTTGTTGGTAAACGTACACAAAATTTAAGCTCAAGTGTGTGTCTTTTCTTCTGTATTCTCATGATTTAGCTCAGCCTTGAAGTGCATGTGTAGTTTCGATACTGGCTACAATATTTTAACTGCTAATATAATTTTTATCTTCAATTTACCGCCAAACAGAGTACCTCATAGTAAATTTCATAGGGATTTCTGTTTAATGCACTGGCCTCTACTACCTAATGCCTGCGTAATTAAAAAAGTTATGTCGAATCCAAACACTGCGGGTGTTTATGTTACAGGAAACATTTTGCAGGTAAATGGCTATGTAGAATTGGTTCGCGTTCTACCAAACATTGCACTGTTGACCAATGTGTTTGTGTATGACGAGTGAATCCAGGTGTGACACAAGCTTCCTGAGGAGAGTACGAAGGCAAAGGTATGGTTGTAATATCAATGTTTCTTTGCCTCTTCCCACCTACTTTTTTGGCTGCCGCTTTGCCGAGTGGAAAACCTGGCTTATGAGGCATGCACAAACGGGTATGTGCCTATTCTTGGCCCATCTCCTAGCATGGGTATGTGTCACTGCGACACAAGTATACACGCCTTATATGTTGTATTAAGAGAAGTGTCGTACATCTCTGTGCATACATGTCTTCTCAACATTCTCCACTCAACGAGCACAGATCACCTTTATCCTCACTGCACATACAACAGCTTCAGGTGGTGGGATGGCTTCCTTACATAACATGCCTACATTTGCTACTGCTAGCTTGCCAAGGCAAACATGCTTTGCATCATTTGGATTGCAACAATACATTAAATATGCATGTTTAATAGATTCTGATCAACCGCTTTAAATAGATTCTCTCATGTTTGTTGGATCTGCATTTCTATTTGTACTCCAGTGAAGAAACATTACAGCCTAAAGGTAGTATAATGTTGCATAGTGTCCATGTGTTAGGTTTTACAATGTGAGTGAATCCCGAAGGTGGTGCAGTCTAACAAAGCACCTCAAAGTCCTGCCACAAAGAAAGAATGGGAGAGACTTACATGCTATCACTTTGACAAGCAACTTCTGTTTGCGCACATGCTCCAACAGACAGTATGCACCGTAATACATGGGCCCCTATTCCATACATACAGCTACGCATTGGTGAGCGAGAAGTATGTGAACAACAGTGGTCAAATGGTTAGAGATTCGGGCTGTTATGCTGGGAGACAGGTTCGCGCTCCCTGTAACACACATTTTTGTTTTCAATGCAGAAGACCGAAACGAGCCGGGACATAAAATGGCCTACTAGAAAGTGCTTGCTGTGAAGAAACAATTCTGTGTATTACAAATGCCCAAATCTAGCACATGCAATATTTAGTAAGTGTGCTTTTTAGCACACCTGAAGTGCCTAGTGGTGCAGCACATTGCAACTGTGGTGGCTTTTTCACATGATTGATACGTTTAACAGTAAAGAGCTCCGCAACAACAGCGGCTTTTCCACATAGCCAAGGTGCATTTTGGTGCAACAGATTGCAACAGCTATGGCTTCCACAAAAAGCGAATATGCATAATGCTGCAGCACGATGGAGCATGTTTCTAACCGACACAACGTAGGGACTGATTGAATGCACTTCAGTGATTTTATCAGCAGTTAAAGTGGTCTTGAATGTTGCGACCATGGTGTTTTTACTTTTCCAACAGCAGAATGGCCGTTTCTTCAATCTACTAGGGCAAATAAGTGGTTTTTTTCCTTATCAAATCCTTTTAAACAGTGCGGCGTAGTTGTGACCACAGCATATTAGAGAAAATATGAAAAATTATTATAATGCAACTCAGTAACTGCACTCAATAAGTGTTTCTTCTAGGATCGCTAAAATTCATGTCGAGAAGCTTGAAGAACTGCCGCCTTCTGAGTGCAATATAAAAATAATTTCCAAGTGGTGCGCAATAAGTGGTCAAACTTCAGTCACAGGATACATTCTTAGCGTTGGCCAAAATAGGGGTCATGAACCTGAGGCAGCCTGTACCACATTCAGCTTGCAGTTGTGAAGTGACTTGGGAAGTTCACAAATACAAGTGAAATATTTTTAACGTACAGGCTACAGTTTGTACCCGGAGTTGCGCCTGATCATAGCACGAGTGGCGCTGTATAGCATACTTATGATAAAAACAGTTCCCAAAGAGTAGTGCCCTCCTTTTTGTGCAACTTTGGTGACTGTCTATTAGGCATGATGCACAGTCACGAGATCATAAAAAGGATCGGAGTCTCTTAAGACCAATTTCCTTGAGACAAGGACCTCAAGTTTAGCATTGAGTCAGTTTGGTCACCAGGTTCAGTTCCTATTTACACATGCTTATTTGTTTTTTTTTTGCATTTAGTTTCAGGTCAACCTAAATTATTGCCGTCATGCAAGCCGTCGCATAATATGGTAGCATCAATTTTTGTATCAATCATTCGAAAATTGAAATCTAAAATCTTGCAGCAGAGTGCAAGGTCAGAAGGACAAGGGAAATGAGCGGAGGCATAAGGTTTAATATTTTATATTTTTAGTGGGTTGCAGTGTAACAGAAATTGGCAAGCATTAATTGAGCGACGAGGCCACTAAACACAGTAAAAGCAGGTTTAGTTGAAACATAGCAGCCTATAAGAAACAGAGGGGACACTAGTTCTTTGCGATGTTTGGTCTGCATAACTGTTTTATATACCATCAGTGATCACAAACATGCCGGAGGTGAAGCTTATGCTACACCTCATTTTCCATTGCCTGTGCAATTATGTTACTAAAACCATTTGTAAAAAAGCATGCCAACAATAAATAAGAATTGAACGCCATGTGTGTCCAAAAGCATCACACATCATAGCCACAAGATCGTTTACTCATGGGCAGATGTAACCTTACCAACGAGGACCCATCTATAGCGGCTTAATTTGGAAGGAAGATGTACTGAGCTATCACATTTAAGGCGACTCAACCAGAAATTCGCGTACCCTCAAAAGAACAAGCGAAATGCACTCACTGTACCCATTGCAGTGTTCAAAATGCCCAAGGTCTAATTCATGTTATGCTTTGTTTGATACTTCAAAATTGTGTTTTAAACATGAGAAACACATGTGCCTGTAGTCATGTCTTTTCTATGATCGAGCGAGCTCTCAGTTGTGGATAGCTTAGCAAACTAATCACTATGTAGCGACAATGACAGGCACCAACAAATGATCTGAATGACGTCAGTTGTTCGTACTCGTGTTCACTCTGCTTGGCCAGTGACCAAGCCCCTTTTGTGAATCCTAATTCTTGGCACAAATCACGCTTACACCTAAATTCGTTCTCAAAATTGGTGGGGCCACTGGTTGTTCTTTTCAACTTGGAACTCTGTATGCTGACTCTAACTCCAGCCTTGGCTATGCCTGATGATAAGAGACAGCAAGATGCTGCCCCACCCCCCGATGTCAGCTCTTATGGCCTGTCAAAGTAGCGATACTGCATTGTTTTAGCGGCACTGACAACCATCATGTAGAGGAATGGCTTTGCCCCACTGTACAACACAAGTCACATCAGCAGATCAATAATAAGGAAATGCGCCACACATGTGCACGGCACTAAACTAGGCCCACTACCCACTGCCTGCAAATAGAGAATGAGGGATAATTAATGAGCTTCACTGTCATTCTTGAGCATGTACTTACAACTGGTTTTATGAACAGATCATAGAAGCTGCGATTGAGGTAATGCCTAGCAGCATATGAAATACCAAGCACAATACGTCAACATCGAGAAACGAAAACGACTGCACGCACAATGCCTCACGGAACCAGATACAACACCTGATTTATGTTGCATCTCAGCTGAAACAGGCGAATCCAAAACTCTGTGTCACATAACATCTGAAAGCATTAGCTGCTACGAGAGAACCAGTGACATTAATGTGGCGAACTATGCATGCATCTGTATCCTAATGGGTGAAGAATTGGGCTGCGGCGCTAGGCACCCAGATTCAAGGCCCACCATCAGTCACGACATTGATTATTATTGAGGCTACCTAGACACATGTACGAAAAAAACCCTGGGATAGATCTTGATAATTCTATACATTAAGAGACAACGGAGCTCAACCCACATTTTCTGCATAGCGCTTGCGATGCTCTACCAAGTACGCTACAGTGGCAGTTGTCCCCATGTCCATTTCCTTGGATAGCTGAACATGTGTACTAAATATGATCCTAGGAGTGCTAGGAAGCAGCACTGACAGTCACGACGGCAGATATGAAGTATCCTTTAAAACATCCACGTTACATAGCACATTATCTCAGAGCAGGCAACTGGCCACTAAACCTTCGTTCTCTACCATGAGGCGCCAAGGCTGCCAAACTCGAGACATTTGTGTTTTAGGAGCAAGTAAAATCAGGGGAATCACGGGGCTCTCTTTTTTGTTCATAACAAGCACGTGATGGCAACAGACAAGAAAGCAACAGCAGCTGTATAGAAAAATGGACTAGAGCTGACGACAATCATTGGCAGCTCACAATTCTTTCTCTAGAATTTATTGTCTCAAGACATCTGAAAGTAAATTTTCTGTATTATTCTTCCTTTATGTCTTTTTGCGACTGCAATTTTAAATGTGTGTAATACTTCGTGGCAACTTAGAACATTTATGTAGTAGACATTTAAATGGTTAAGCATCTTCATGGAAATGCTGCTCATGCGCAGACAGAAATTAATGCAGACATAGTATTTGTTTAATCTGCCTTCTTGATGTTTTCACTATGTCGATAACAGATGGAAAGCTACGCGCATAATCTTTGCATGATAGCAACGGATGATCGGTGAGGCAATTTATACACTCGTAAATTAATGTTTAATTTTGAAAGTTACCTTAAAAGCGACAGCAGCAGTAAAGTGGGTTCGTTTTCCAGGTCGCTCACAAAGTAGACATTGCATGATTTAACTCCGCGGCTCACAAAAGAGCTGCTAAGAAGCTTTAGATCAGGGAAATATGCTTTCGTTATCTGACTGTAACGAATGAAAGCATCTGACGCCTCTACCGCGGTCAGTGCAAGCATTGAAAAACGTAATTAAACACATCTGTTGCATAGGTACAAAAGAGGCGCGTAGCGTAGTCATTCTATAGAGATGGAGAAAAAAAGACCTACGTAAGAGATAAATATCACGGTACGACATCCACACTAGTTCAATGCATGAACTTCTGGAGCGTGGAAGCTGCCGCCGTTCCGTTTACATCGGTGCAACGGGTAGAAACTGCTGTAGTAATTGTTAAAGGCAGGAAGGAATAAATTGTCCTGCGATCACTGCGAGACTTGTGAAAACCGTTTCGTCTTCCTTCGAATTTCGAGATCACATCTACCACAGCTCGAAGGCGCAACCGGTTTTACAAGTGTCAGCAAGAGAACGGGTAACCGCACGAGACTAACCTTTGCTCCAAGTTTGTCGCGGTAGCACCAGGCATCTGGGCAAGAAATGGCATCAAGCCCTGCCCCCCCCCCCCCCCCCCCAACCGCAGCATCCACCACTTTAATCTTCGAAACAGCGCAAAAGAACAAAAACAAAAGGAAATCCACAAGATCATTCATAGGGTGCGCGCGCGAACGAGACGCAACCTATGCCCTCTTAGTTCGAGAGCAGTTATTTCAAAAAAACAAAAACGAACAACGATGTGACGTCACATCTGGTAAAGCGCAATTGTTCTCCTTTCTCACTTTCTCTCAGCTGACGCATGCGCAGCAACAAAGGAGCCCTCGGGGGTGATGTTCAGATCCTGCTACCATGGGCATCGTTCTTCGCTTCAAATGCGTTGCCTGAAACGTGGAGAAAGACTGGGGAGCCAGACCCACGGCGACATCATTTTCAAAGCATCACTTGCGCTTATCACTGCAGTTAGTCGGCGCTCTCACATCGAAAACCGTGCTGAGCATGCCGGCCCGACTGTGGTCTAGTGCTTCGTCAAATATGCTGTTGTGTACCTGAAACTTCGGTGTGTATTTTCTAGCAAATTTTTGTTGCGCTGCCTAGCACCTATACATGATGAGACAAGATCTAGCGCGGGATGGCTATTTGTCGCGTGTTTGCTGAGTAAAAGGCTCTGCTGTGCGTCTTCCGTTGTGAAAGAAATAAATAGCATTACCCTGCACTCTAAACGCCGAAGTCGTTGCCTTTCCTTCGGGTTTACGTGCACTATTTTGTAAGATTGTCTGGTGTGACGTCCTTACGCTGAAGGGGGGGGGGGGGGAGTGACATGCCTATTGAGTTATCGCCCATCCGTTGAGAGGCAGAAAGCATTGAGGAGAACAGGAGCTTCGACTGGGACCATGTGCCATAACAGTGGGCCAGCACGTCCTCAAATATGGTCGTGGTCAGGGCTCGCCCGTCCATCGCTAGGCACAAGATGGGACAAATTTTTTTCGCACGGGAAAGCAATCGCTGTAGACCATGGACGCTCGCTTGATCGCCTGCACATGTTTGCAGGGGCGACAGACATGATAGTGTTCCTTATATGACGCCGTCGGAAGGGCGGCTTGGTTGCCTTCACACGTTTGCAGGGCGAGAGGCTTCCACGTTTCCTTGAAACCGCCCCAAAATATGACCAGTCTTTCCTTGAGGTGATCATGCCGATGCCTTTGTTCGCTACTGCATTGACGCTTATCTACTGCTTGCTTAAGTGGCGAGCCGCGTGGTGGTTCGGTGATTTACTTGACTGGCATAACACAGACTCGACTGTTTCCCCCACACTTGAATTTCTTCACTCAACCTCGGCGTGCCTTTGCCACGCCGACTATGTGCGCATATTTCAAAACCCCTGCAACAGACGCAACCAAAGCGAGCCGACTAAAACTACCTATCAGGTGAGGGCCTATTTCCCATCATCTCATTCCTCTAAATGTTTTATGACTAGCTTTAAAGATTGTCTTGTGAAGCTCTCTCCTCGAATTTTCCTTCCCCCATGGCTACAGCGCTAGAGGGCGCCACTCAAGCTTTGGTGCGAGTACATTCACAAATCACAGACCACCGAGGTCGCTTCGCGGGAACGCGTGCTTCACTCATTGAAGCATTTTCCGGCTGGCCTTGTGTACGGCTTCCGAACAGCCTGATTAGGCAATATGCATGAACAGAAACCAGCTTCTCAGCCCATAAATGACTTCGCATTTTTTTCTTCTAAGTGATGAGGGTAAATGAACCAAGTTATTTTTGGCGCGCTGTTTATTTGGCAGGGGCCATTTTATTTTACTGCCGCAGCTGTTCGTGCAGTGCATCCCCCACCAGGCTCGGTTTTCATGATCGGGGTTATCACGCCTTGGCATCAGCGCGCCATTTCGCGGATCTCCTGATACTATAAGGAAATTTGTGAATTGACTTGATAAAATCGCTGACGCCTGTCATAAATTATACAGAAGAATAGAGACGCATTGTTCAATCGTGCAAAAATACTTGATCATGTTTGTCGTCGATTATACCATTAAGGAGGGCAAAAGAGAGTACTGCGGCACTAACAATAGAGTGACATCCGCTGTTCTGTGGCTCTCTTATAGCCGTGGTAAGGTATATGTTCTCACTTGCGGAAATAAGCGTGCGCATATCGGCAGGCTTAAAAACGCGCGCCTTGAAGGGTGCGTCGCGGCAAGAATCCTCTAGAATAACAGCTTAGACTTGTTGGTTTTGCATCCTGGTGTTAACAGTGCAAAACGTAGACGGGACACGAGACGAGAAGACGACACCAGAAGCGCTGCCGTAATAACACGCCGCCTTGCGCACGCGTATTTTGGCAAGTATGGACGTACCTTTATTGTCGCTCGTAACTGCACGTGGATCTATTTAAGTGATGAACGAAACTGCTCCATCTGGCATAGCAACTGATGTGGGAGTATTTTTACGCGCCATTTTCATATTTCCAGGTCCAATAAATACATACAACTCTTTTTTTGTCATATTTCATGTAATGTCGCCGAAGCTGTGCCGACAATTATCGCATACGCGCGAAGTCACATTCTCATTTAGAGTAATCGTTGATCAATCCTTTGATAACATCGATAAGCTGATATAACATAGGTGGCGCAAACGTTTTTTTTTTTTATCCCTGGAGTTAATGCACGCAAAATGAGAATGTTATTTCTGTCCATTTTGATTCGGTGTCTAAAGTTGAAAATCAACAATTGGCGTGTCTATTTTCTCGCCTACGTTACGACTTGCCGGCTAATTGTTTCTTCTTTCGCTTCCAGTTCAATTCGTCTTTTCCTCTGAAATGTTCGTATGGATATTTTCAGAAAATGTAAAAATTTGTTAATTGTGGGGTGTACGTCTGGAAGCGACCCATGGTTTCGGCTTTATGCCATAAATATGGGCAGCAAATAAATTTGGGGAGTATGAAAAACGGATTTATAGTTTTTTTCTCTTCGTTTCTTCTTTTTTGAGTGGGAGGGGGAGGCTTGGCTGTGTGGATAAAGGCACGTCCTTCCTTGCGGAAATAAGGGCGCGCAAGGCGGCACGCTTTAAAACGCGTGCCACGAAAGGCCCTTTAGGTCAAGAATTCTCTGCCGCGCGAGGATGGGTCCCGAACCTATTTGTTTTGCTGCGCCATGTTTCCGCAAACCCGAGTGAGCCAATCACAGGCGCCGAAGTCGTCACGTGTGAGGTCAATGCTCTCGCCGGCGAGCCCGACCAGCCCGCGCGCCATGTCGCAGCAGCCGGGGAGGAACAACGACTGAATTGTCGTGGGCTCCCGACTGCAAACCTCTTTCCTCCCTTGCCAACTCTCTTTTACCCCCTACACAACAAAGAGCTGTGGGACGATGCCCTCCGCGACGGACCTCCCGCGGTCCTACGAGCTGTGTTACAACGGGCTCGAAACATCGCCGGAATCATCTTAGGGACCCTGGACTGAGGGTTCCTCCCAGACTGCTCTCGCCGCTCAAATATCAATAATAAAGATGTTTTACTGTCTCTCTCCCGAGGCATCTCGAGAGAGGGCGAGAACTCTCGCCGGCCCGCCGCTCTCCGCGACCGCGGACTGGTGGGGCCTTCGCAACGCGGCGCGTGTTTACTTCCCCAAGTGAGGACGTAACTGAAGACCTAAGTATGAATACCGGCAAGGAAACGCTGGCCGCCAACAAGGCACGCTGCTTCCATCGTGGGGAAGTCGCCGGCATGTGTGTCCGTGGAATGCGGCCACGATGATTTACCGGCGGTCGTGACGCATGTCCGGCATCATCTGCCGAGCACGTGCCGTTGGTCGGCAAACGGACTGCCTATTTGCGCAGTCCAATCCCAGTCCAACGGAAATGGTTGATGTCGGGCACGTCTCTCTTTCAACAAGCCATGGGCGTCATCCCGATCAACCGCCGAGCAAATTTTTTTTTTTTTTGCTTAAGTCATCCTACCCTCTCTTAGCTTACAATGCTGATACGCTTCTACAAACTTCGCCACGTATTTTAGTCAACGCTGAAATGTTTTGTAAATTCCATTCGTTTCTTTCCTATTTCACGTGACTTCCTTGTCATGCATCTTTCTCAAAAAACACAACTTCATGTAAGCTAGAAAACGAATGCGTCGCTTATAGATTTTCTGTCCCTACCACGTATTCAAGATTGACAGAAACAACATTCGAATGCTGCGTGCATTTCCCGAGGGATATAAGAAAAGACGACGTCCACGCTGCCTATTTTACATCAGCTTATCAATGTTATCAAAGGATTGATTGACGATTACTTTAAATGAGAATGCTACTTCCCGCGATAGGTATGCGAAAATGGCCGATACCGCTTCGGTGATATTACATGACGTATGACAAAAAAAGATGACTTGTATGCTTTTATTGTATCTACAAAGCTCAAAATGGCGCTTCAATTGCTCCCAACTCAGTTGCTATGCCAGAGCGAGCAGTTTCCTACATCACTTAAATAGATGCACGCGCAGTTACGAGCTACAATAAAATGGCTATAAGAGATCCGCGGAGCAGCGGATGTCACTCTTTCGTTACTGCCGAAGTAGATGCGCGAAACGGCGCGCTAGGCTCATCACGTTCATGACCCCAATTATAAAAACCGAGCCGCATGGTTTTCTGCGGATGCACTGCAACAGCTGCGGCACTAAAATAAAACGACCCCTGTCTAATAAAGAGCGCATACAAAATAACTTTGTTCTTATACCCTCGTCACTTGGAAGAAAGGAAATGCGTTGTCGTTTATGGCAATGGGAAGCTCGTTTCTGTTCGTGCATATTGCGTAAGCAGGCTGTTCGGAAGCAGTTGACAAGACCAGCCGGAAAATGTTCCAGTGAGTGAAGCACACTTTCGCGTGAAGAAACCTCGGTCGCCTGGGTTTGGTGAAGTGTACACGCAGTAAAGCTAGAGCAGTGCGCTCCAGCGCTGTAGCAGACGACGAGAAGCACCTCCTAGTACGTCCAACCACATGCACATTCCTCCTCCTCCATTCCAGGCGCCTACTCATTCTCAGCAGGTTCTGTTCCGGCAGGTACAGACTGGCACCATTCTTACTCCCTACATAGTGCAGCGTTTTCGCAGAACGGAAGACCCTCGTGGCCTGGAATCTTCGCATGCTGGTAACTGCAGCCCCTGCAACAGCCGGGCAGACCTCGAACCCGTAATCTGGGACTGCCCGCTGTATTCTGCACCAGGCAAAGGGCCCTTGCTCCGTTCCCAACTGAACGGCGACTAACGTCCCTACAGACCTGGGCGCTACCGAGACACAGCAGTGCTGCGAACGCCAACAAGCTCTGGCGGTCACTGTACGAATTCCTCGATGATCCTGAGGCTCAAGCCACCGGGACGAGGCTTTTCATCTCGAGCGTACCGGCGAAAGCATCAGACCCCATGATCTAGATAATTAAGTCTCCCCTATCACTGATTTCCTTACCTCTTCACTACCGCCCCTTCCCAAGCCAATTCACCCCAGCCCTTTGAGGGCAAAAATGCGAATAAAGATGTGTAAGCAACAAGACCACCTCTCCTAGGACCCTGTGCGCCTACGGCGCTTCGCTTCGATGCGCAGCCGCGCCGGACGCAATGGCACTCCGCGGAGCGATGCCACGCTGAGCCGTGTTCACACAGTTAAGAGTGGACGAACCTGTACCTAGCTAGACTCTGCCTGCAACGCCGATTGTTCTCAAGATACGGCCGCACGACCACGCGCAGCCGCCACATGCGCAGTCGCAGCCGGTGCAAACGCCGCCCCCTCTCCTACCCCTTCCCACGACGCGTCGCAACGTTGTGCCCAGCCTCGGAATCTCCGCCGCTTCGGTGGCCGTAAGGTCCCTGAATAAAACTAAAAGTTAGAGACATGTTTTTATCGCGTGCGTCTATTTGTCGTACAAAAATCCCTCACGCGACCTGATCCTAGGTGCCTAGGGACAGCATCGTTTAGGGATTTTTGAGAAGGCGCGATGCTGGCGCCGAGCGACGCCGTGGCGTGTTCGTCCTCGGCGTGATCATTCTCTGGACCGCACGTGGTTCAACATTCCTCATGTGATTGTACGTGCGTTGCTTGTGTGTTGGTTATAGGGTCTGTGTTACTTGGCAGAGAGCCGTGAGTAGTGGCGGACGGCAGTGCAGCTTTGGCCTCGGTGAGCTCTGGCAGTACAGAATCTGCGTTGTGTGACCTGTGCTTTCTTGAGAACCCAGCGGTGGTGACAAGTGAAATATCAAAGTGGCCTAGCGCCTCGGCAGCGAAGTTCTGCGAACCGCGACGGGGCGTCGCCGTGTCCGACTTTACTTAACGGACATCGAGGGATGTGCTGCTCGCTGCAAGTCATGTAAATGCAACTGCGTCGACCGCCCACTGTTGAGCGCTGAATTTGTGTTTGGTGTGCTGTGCTTGAAACGAGTGGTGCAGCCGTGCAGCGAGGGTAGCGGAGGAGCAGAGTGGCCTAGGGGCTCCCTTTGCGCGTTCACAGACATGTGTTCCCGTCTTGGTCTCATTAGCGGCTGTCGCGGGATTGTGGTCTGCTAGCTCCTTGCCTAGTATGGAGTTTACGACGCAAACACACAGCATGTTCACGTTTTTCCGCGCTATATGTCATTTGCATGACGGCCGAGTTGACAACGAGACACATGTCAGTGTTCTTTGCGTTTGTGTGTTGTAAATTACTTTCTATTGTGGAAGTTCTGGGAGTCTTATTACGCAAGGAGTGCGAACGTAAACATAAACACATATGTGTGTCTGAAATTTTGAATTACCCATAATACCCTTTACGACTTATAAGTGGGCTACACGGCCTGTGTGAATCAGCTACCGTATGTTGCGACGCTCTTCCGTGTGGTAGACTGATGCATGGTGCGCGTTTATTTCTGTACTGTTGTAAAAACTATTTCTTTATTCACTCAATACTAATGTACGGCGTCTTCGCCGCAGTAGATTTTAGTTACGCGGTGAAGCATACTAAAAGTGGGAGGGGGCCGCTATCAGCCAGCATAGTATGGCCACTTAGGCGACCTGAGAGGCGGCGGGTGCGCGAGCGTATAATTAAAGAACTCTTATTATGTCCAGTGACAGTGGCCCCTCTTCACTTTTAGTATGCTTCACCGCAGTACATTGCTTAGGCTTCACCGCGAAATATTAGTGTATTACGAGAAAGATAATCGTAAAAAGCCTAATTATGCAACGTTTATTTCGTAGCTTGCTCTACCGCAATACAGGAGTGCAAATAAACATCGTGCAGTAAAGCACACTAAGAGTGGAAAGGCACATAGGTTTACACTGTGCTCATTATTTTCAATTTTGACATAATTTGCAAGTGTATCTATGCTCGTGGTAAGCTTCATTGACAATTCTTCGGGCATTACAAATTCATATTGCAGGGAAGCTTACTAAAGCACATTCGCCATTATGGTACGTGTTATTCACCTTCAATGCAGGAGCACAATGCGGATTCTCGCCCCTGCTTTTGGCTGGACTGCACATGCTCTTTGAGAATTGATTCATTGTTCATAAGTGCACTGGTACTTTACTCTAAACTGGAGGGCTCAAGTTGATATAAAAGCACAATTTTTATTAAGGGGACAAGATGTGGCTGAGGTGGTTGCAGCACAACTTTTTTTTCCTTCCAGGCAACTGGCAGTCCAGAGTGCTCGAAAGGGGGCCATCAGGTTTCACCTGATGGTCCCCGAATGGGCCTAGCCAGGTCACGTTGAGTTTGCTTACGTCTATAGTGGACCAAATAAAGTTGTTTCACTCACTCACTCCAGGCACCTTTTCTACTTGAAGCTTCCATTGCAGTGTTTCGAACCTCTTTGAACCAGCACATAGTGTATATAAAAATTGGAAACTGATTGGGAACATCTCCTAAGTTCATGCCTAGCTATAGTAAAAAGATGTAGCACGACCAGACAAAATAAAAGAAGTGAGTGGGCTGCAGCAATACTAAGTGTTATATGGTGCTTTATCCTTTCCCTAGAGTTTTCATTTTTTGTGCTTTTTATGGATCCTCCGCAGTAACCACGTGAGTGCCGAACTTGAGCTTGTGGGTTTCAAGTCGCATGGTTGTTACTAACAGAACAGCGTGATCAACATACAAGGGCTTGGAGGCATCCATTCACCTTGCTTGCCTCATGGTGCTGCTTCATAAGCACCGTGGCATCCAGGCCAAATAGGAAGGGAGGTTTGTTGCAATCGCTTCTGAACTGTATTGCCACCAAACCAACAGTGCTCTCAATGACAGCTTTTGGACAGTAGAATGCTTGCACCCAGCAAAGTCCTAAGAAGGAAGTATTCAGGATGTGCAAAGTGGGCTTTTCAAGCTGGCAGCATAACTGAAGGGGCTTTGCCCATCTGCCCTCTTTATGGATACACAAAGATGATTTCCTCTTTAAGAGGGATCGTTTCAGAGGTCGTTACATGGAAACAGTGTTGGGTGTTTAGTAGCTTGTCTTTGCCCACTGTTAATAATCTGTTCCTTCTCCAGTGCCCTTGTGAAGTGCCCACTTTTTGGACACAATGTGCTCTCCATGCATGCATGCATTTTTAGCTTGTAAAGACGTCTATTACGCCTTGCCTCAAGCTGATCCTTGCTGATGTCACCCAAGAAGGCATTGGGGAGTATGGCAATGTACACTTACAAAACACTGTTGATACGAGTGAAACCAAATTAATGGAGCTGCTGTTCTTTTTTTGTCCACTCCATCCTTGTTAGTTACAATGAGCAATGTCCGAACAGAAGGCATATGTAGTTAGTCGCGCATAGCCTGCACACTAAGACTTGTCGGCATGTTATGACCTTAGCATATTGTTTATATGTAAACACCTTCTGATGTGTTGATGACTCTCTTCTTTTTATCATACTTTGCCTGATGGAGCCAGCAAGTGGGTCAACCAGATGTTCAACAGGCTTCCCACTAGTTTTCATAGAGTCTCCTTTACCAGGGTGCTGCTCATAGATATGTTATCTTGACCTTGCACTGCACTTCAACCATGGCCACACCTGCTAAACCTATAGCATGCGATTAAAAAAGTGCTATCCATCATGTTGCTCCAAACTCGTGACATGTGCTACAAGGCCTTGAGGAACACCCTCATTTATTTACGCCCTCATCATACTGTACGAAGCTTTGCATGAATTGTGCGACAATTAATATCTGCTGGTTTCTCAGTGTTATTCCTGTCCAGTTTGCTGAAAGCTATGCCGAGTGTTTCAAATGCAAAATACTGCTGCCGGACAAGAAGTGCATAAAACAAGGGTCGCTATAACCACATATGTCACACAAAATGAAAGAAGGGCACTGAGTGTACAGGCGGTTTACTTCATATCCAACAAGCTTGGTTCTCCCTCTGCAAGTGGGTCAACTCAACTTGCTCCAAAGACATGGCCTGTGACAAACTATGTGCCAGATGCTGTGTGCCCTGCAAAGCTGAAGATGTGTACAAGATCCTGACACCCTGCAGAAGTTAGTTAGTTAAATGGTGGTTTAATGGCGCAAAAGCGGCTAAGGCTATGCTGCGCCAAACATGAGGTGTTTTAAAATCCAGTTTATGAAGGAAAGGGCAGTGTTAATAATCTATATTTTATGTAAAAATCCAGTGTCGTCTAGAAATTTACGGACGCCACATAATGGAACTAGCGGATCATCACCTAAAATTAGAGCAGGGTGTAACGGTATGTGTAGTTTATATAATTTGTGCAACAGTGTTCGTCTGTGTGTTTCAATCTGCGCGCATGTGAGTAATATGTGTATAACTGTTAGTGGCTGTTGACATTTCTAGCATGTTGGTGTGTCTTCTTTTCTAAGTGATTGTGTGTGAGGTGTGTGTGCCCAATGCGTAGTCGGCATAAAACTACTTCGATGAACCGCTCCTGATGATAACATGACTTCCACTGGTTTCGTGAGATGTGGCTTGTTGTCGGCCCAACGGTCCCATTCGCGTTGCCATTTTACCGTTAAGGCTTTTCTAATTGCGCGGATACTATCTTTATATGGGAGTGTTGTGTTTGTAATGTCTTTGTGTGCTGCCATCAATGCATATCGATCAGCTGCTGCGTTACCCGGTATTCCAACATGGCTTGGGACGCAGCAGAAACGAATTGACCTCCCGTATTCGTTAAAAGCCACCATGTTTAAAATGTCTCCAATCAGGGGTTCACACTCAGATTTTAGATGTAGTGCCTTCAGTGTGCTTAAAGAATCTGTGTGTATGACTGCATTTGTGTCTTCATCAGCGATAATTTTTTTTAACAACAACCCATATAGCGAGAACTTCGACCGGAAAAACAGAGGCGTGTTGTGGCAATCGAATACTTTTTTCCCAATTTTCCGTTATAACCCCCACACCCACGTGTTCTTTCGTTTTGGAGCCATCAGTGTAATATTGCATGTTATTTTGATATTTGTCCTGAAGTTCACGGAATTATTGTGTAATATGTTCGCGTGGGGTGTCTTTCTTCTTTAAATGTGTCAATGTCCAGTCACATAACGGTTCAAAATCGTACCATGGGGGCAAACGCTGTGAATTTCTGGCAACCTCGAGGACTTCGCAAGGAATGTCATAATCCCGGACATATTCCTCATATCGCAGGACAAGCGGTTTGATCATGTTCGGTTTATTTGTATAGTGTAGGCGTGAGTTGCATTGTGTGAGGATGTTGTAGCATATGTGTTGTGGTGATGACTGAATTCTTAGTACGTAGGAAAAAGTCAGTAATGCTCTGCCCTGCTGTAAGGAGGGTTCATTACACTCGACGTATAAACTTTGAATAGGTGAAGTTTTGTAGGCACCACTTGCCAGTCGCAGTCCAAGGTTATGTACTGGATCAAGTCGTTGGATGTAGGACTGTCTGACTGAGCCAGCCGTAAACCTAAAATACGTAAAAGACACGTTCGGTCGGAACCCCAGTGCTTATGAGATAAAACCTTCAGGATATTCAATGCTTTATTTGCCTTAATCTTTAGTGTTTTAATGTGGGAGAGGAAGTTTAGTTTTTTGTCAAAGATTACTCCCAAGAATTTATATTCTTGTTTTACCGGCAGCGCGACATCATTCAATTTTACATCCGGGTCTAAGTACAACCCTCGTTTTTGCCAAAAAAGCACTGTAACAGTTTTCTGAGTAGAGAAGCGGAAGCCATTTTTCTCAGCCCACTCCATTAGTTTATTAATTGTTAACTGGAGCTGCCTTTCCAATGTTCGTAAGTTTGAGGCGCGGCACGCTATTTGCAGCTCATCGACGTATATGGAGTGCATAACAGAGGCGGGAATGACTTTGTTGATAGAGTTCGTTTTTACTATAAAGAGTGTTGTGCTAAGTACGCAACCTTGTGGTACGCCATTTTCTTGGATAAACGTGTGCGAGAGCGCAGCGCCTAGACGGATTTGGAATGTTCTGTTGGACATAAAATCTGCGATACAGTTTAGCATATTGCCTTGGATTCCTAACGCGGCGAGGTCACGTAAGATTCCAAACCTCCACGTGGTGTCATACGCTTTTTCTAAATCGAAGAACACTGCGAGGCAGTGCTGTTTATGTACGAATGCCTCACGTATTTCGTGTTCAAGTCGGACGAGGTGGTCTGTCGTTGAACACCCTTTCTTATAGCAGCACTGATGAGAATCATTGGAGTTCCGTATATGAAGCGTGAAAGTTAACCTGGCATTTACGATACTTTCATATGTTTTTGCCAAACCGCTTCTCAGGGCAATGGGTCGAAAGCTGCTTGGCGATGTGGGGGATTTACCTGCTTTTTAAAAAAGGCACAACTATTGCGTTTTTCCAACTATTTGGCATGCTTCCGGATTCAAATATGTTGTTAAAAAATTTAAGGAGAGCATCTACGGATGCTGGGGACAGGTGTGACAGCATAGAATAATGGATACGGTCAGGACCCACTGCCGTTTTCTTGCCAGTACAGAGAACCCTGTTAAGCTCTTGTACCGCAAATGGAGCGTTGTATTCATCCCTTGACATACAAGTAGTTGGTAGTTTCCCTTTTTCTGCCGACAGTTTGTACTTTAAGAACTTGTTTGTATAATGAGCCGAGCTAGAGACGTTATAGAAATGTTCCCCAAGTATATTTGCTTGTTCTTGTAGTGTTGTCTGAGTGCCTGAAGGTGGGAGTATGGGTATCGTGTTTGGTGAGTGTCCCCCTTAAACTTTCTGACCTGGTCCCACATCCTTTTGGATGTAACGGTGCTACTAATTGTAGATACATATTTTTGCCAAGAACATTTTTCTGCCTGTCTTCGGATATGTCGAGCTTTCGCTTTGGCTTGTTTAAAATTTAGAAGGTTGTTATGCGTTGGGTACCTGCGTAAGATTCCCCAGGCCTTATTTTGCTGTTTTTTTGCAACGGTGCATTCATGTGTCCACCACGGATTAAGCTTTTTGCGAACAACGCCAGAAGATTACGGAATGGCCTTTTCGGCTGCAGAAATAATACAGTTAGTAAATTTTTCATTTATTTCGTCAATGCTTAAGTCTGTTAAAGTAAGCTCCTCCAGCCTGGCACTTTCTGTGAAAACAGACCAGTCTGCCATTTGTAGTTTCCAACGGCGCGGTTTGTGAGATATAATGGGTAGCGTTGATGTGAGGTTGATTATAGCAGGTAGATGATGACTGCCATATGATGTCTTCAGTACATCCCATTTAAAGTCGGTAAAAATGTCGGGAGAACAAAATGCTAAATCAATGCAGCTAAAAGTACGTGAACTCGGTGAAAAATGAGTTGGCGCACCTGAATTTGAAAGACAGATGTTATTAGTCAAAATAAAATAAAATCTTCGATAAGTTGCCCTCTTTGGTCATTCTTATCGCTACCCCAAAGAGTGCAGTGAGCATTAAAATCACCGACTAAAACAAAAGGCTCCGGCAGCTGGTCAATTAAATCTTCCAAATCTCGAGTTGTGAAATGGCTATGGGGAGGAATGTATAATGAACAGATGGTTACAGTCTTAAATGACAAAACGGTGACAGCTACTGCCTCGTACGGAGTATTTAATGAAACGTTCCGTGTGGGGATGCTGCCTTGGACGATAATAGCGACACCTTCTGATAGACGGCTGGAGTGCTCGCGGTCCTTTCTTATGACAGTAAAACCTTTAAAAAAGTGTGTATGTTTGGGTCCCAGGTTCGTTTCTTGAAGGCAGATTACTACTGGTGATAATTTGTTTATGATGTCTTTGATGTCACCTAGATTGTGAATTAGGCCTCTGCAGTTCCAATGAATGATAAAAGCCATCTTATTGGAATTGGGAAAAAAACACTGATGTGTGTGAGCTTACAAATTGTAGGTGACATGTATTTAAAAGCTGATTACTCTTATGAAGGGCGGTAACCGTTCACGTTACCTTTCCCTTTCTCACAGAAGTTATATGTTTCTCCTTCTGTGTGTGCTCCAAGGAGCGCGGGTCTTTTGGCGTCAATGACGCCGGGGTTTTTGGATCGACCTCCATCGCCTTTTCCGAGGCACTGGACGATCGAGAGCCAGGCGCCGAGACGCGCGTCTCGGGCCGTGGGGTACGCTTCAACTTCGGGCTCTGCGGCACCGTTGTCTGCGGGCCCGTATTCGTTGCTGGTGGAGCAGCACTGGCTGCAGCCACCAAGGGGGTGGTTGGGGTTTCTACAGGAGTACCGGACGTGGACCCTGTAGATTACTGAGACCGGTGTGGCGCTGCCCCCTGCCGCGTCACACTGGCATAGCTTGCTTGAGGTAAGTGCCCTAGGCTTTTCCTCGCTTCGTAGAATGAGATCTTTTCCTTTACTGTGATTGCAATTATTTCTTTTTCTCGTTTCCAGCAAGGGCAACTCCGTGAGTAAGCAGGATGATCGCCCTTGCAATTGACACACTGTGCTGGAGCATTGCAATTGTCAGATGGATGGTCGTTGGCACTACACTTTGCACATGATTGTGATGCATGTCCAAACCTCTGGCACTTGAAGCACCGCCTCGGGTTCGGTAAGTACCGTATTTTCCGGTGTATAAGACGCGGGTTTTTCCAAAAATCTTGCTGGTGCGTCCTATACAAGGGTGCGTCTTATATGCGAATTTTTCGTTTTTCTTTGCGGGTTCAGAAATTACTCAGGTTCATGCTCAAGCTTTTTTCACCGAAAAAATATCACTACCAATGATGCGGTAGTAGCACGGTTAATACTTCAATACGGGGACCGCCGTGCGCAACTTTTTTTAGGTGAACTTTATCATGAAACGGCGGAGATGACGACTTCCAGAATCGCAAACACGCGGTCGTTTCGGAGGCGCAAGCAAAAGTAATGTGAAATTCCCAAAGATGGCGACAGTCGCGCTTCTCGACATTGTCAAGACAAGCCAAGCCGGCGTTCTTTTTTAGTCATTCTTTGCAACTTCGCAACCGTGTACGTATTACGTCTGTGTTGGTGACTTCGGCGTGTGTTTTCCACTACCTACACCTGTCGTGCTCGGTCTTACTACAGTATGCCACCGAAGTTGCGCAAGAGCTACACCGCAAAGTTCAAATTATCTGCGGTCGAGTATGCTACCGAAAACGGAAATCGGGCTGCGGGCCGCCATTTCGACGTCACCGAGAAGATGATTCGCACGTGGCGACAGTCGTCCGCCAAACTGCAGGCGATGAAGAGCGGAAAGAAGGCTGACCGCGGGAAGAAGGCGCGGTGGCCTGAACTTGAAGACCGGCTCCTCAAGTGGGCTCTTGAACAACGGGCTCAAGGTAGGGCTCTGTCAACCGTGCAGTTGCGCTTGAAAGCACGCACTTTGGCGAGTGAAATCGGTGCCGCGGATTTTGTTGGTGGGCCGTCATGGTGCTATAGATTTATGCAGCGCAAAGCCTTGTCAATAAGAGCGCGAACGACAATGTCTCAACAACTACCAGACGATTTCGGAGAGAAAGTGGAGAAGTTCCATGAATTTGTGAAGAAGGAAGTCGAAAAGAATAACATCATCGACAGCCACATCGTAAACATGGACGAAGTGCCTCTAACATTTGACATCCCTATGTCAAAAAGTGTCGCTCATAAAGGTGATAAGACTGTCACAGTACGAACAACTGGGCACGAAAAGTCTCACTTCACTGTCGTACTTGCGTGCTGTGCTGACGGAACAAAGCTGCCGCCGATGATAATTTTTAAAAGGAAAACGATGCCAAAAGAAAGCTTTCCGCCTGGTGTTATTGTCACAACTAACCAGAAGGGCTGGATGGATGAGCAAATGATGGGAGTTTGGCTCGAAAAGTGCTTTTCGAAGCGCCCGGATGGATTTTTTCACTCCCGGAAAGGCCTTCTGGTTATGGATAGCATGCGGGCGCACATTACCGACTTGACACTGAGGCAAATCAAGGCGAAGAACTGTACCCCTACAATAATACCCGGTGGTTTGACGAAGGTTCTACAGCCTTTGGATATTTCCGTCAACCGCAGCTTTAAAGCTATTTTGCGACGTATTTGGGAGGCGTGGATGACGGAAGGCGAGCACAGCTACACCGCAACTGGACGCATGAGGCGCGCTTCTTACAGCGAAGTTGCGAAGTGGGTCCATGAGGCCTGGAGTGCTGTTAGAGTGGCAACCATAACTGCAGGGTTCCGGAAGGCTGGCCTGCTAGCTTCATCGCCAACCGAGCACGACGACAATCAGACCAGCGGTTCTGAGTATGAAGAGAATGCTTCAGCCGCGTTGCCTCCAGAAATGGGCGAGCTTTTTGAGAGCGCATCCGAAG
The DNA here is from genome assembly GCF_023375885.2 of Dermacentor andersoni. Classification (NCBI taxonomy): domain Eukaryota; kingdom Metazoa; phylum Arthropoda; class Arachnida; order Ixodida; family Ixodidae; genus Dermacentor; species Dermacentor andersoni. The sequence continues at coordinate 50,109,899 of NC_092821.1, forward strand.
ATGAAGACTTCGATGGTTTTAAGTAAAAATAAAATGTTGTTATGGACATATGGGAGAGTTCTTTCGTCGTATTTTTCTTTCTTTTTTGCTAAAACGTGGGCGGGTATGGCGTGAGTGTTGCCTTTTGCGATCACTTAGCGTTGCTTAAGAACTTCTCACAGGCCGCCGCGGTGGCTCAGTGGTTGAGTGGCGATGGTCGAACAAGCGTGTTTAATTAACCCTGACTAGCCTAAGTGGGTAAATTGGGGTGCGTCTTATACACGGGTGCGTCTTATATACCAACTTTTTCAATGAGAGCCTTCATATATGGCGAGTGCGTCTTATACAAGGGTGCGTCTTATACACCGGAAAATACGGTATGGTCGGACGTTGATTTTCAGGTAGCCTGCGTCGAGTGAACTTGGCACAGTACTGGAGCCAAATGTAAGTATTACGTGTTTTGTGGGGATCTGTTGCTCGTTTCGTCGAAGTGTTATTCGTTGTACCTTGATTACATGTTGCTCCTGGAATCCCTCAAGGAGCTCTTTGTCACTGAGGTTCAAGAAATCTTCTTCTAATATTACTCCTCTGCTGGTGTTGAGCGAGCGATGTGGGGAAATTGTGACATTAGTGTCACCGATGCTTTCGAGTTCACTGATTTTTTCGACTTGTTCTTTCTTTGTCAGTTCGAGGAGGAGGTTTCCATTTGCCATCTTTGATGCTTTGTAGCCTCATCCGATCGTGTTTGATAGGCATTTGGATACTATGAAAGGTGATAGTTTTTATAATAGTTGTGTCGCCTTCACTGTGAAGGACATGGAACTTTGGGAAGGTGTCATAGTTTTGTTTTAATAGGAACTGAAATGTTGCTTCGGTGCGCCCTCGTTCTCGAGGGCGATCTTGGAAGGGGGGAAAAGCGTTTGCCATGGAAGCACTGGAAAATTCGGCGGCGATGGTAGCCACCCACCACCGAGCCCAACTAGGGGACGCTACTAGGTTGGGAATAATACCTTCAGACGCCAGCCATGCATCGCCGCTATAACCTAATATATATCTATATATATATATCCAAGACAGGATATATTACACACGGTTAACCCTTGCCGCCAGGAAATACGGAAGTAATTAGAAGTGAAGAGAAGACAGGATAGATGGAAAAGTGGGAGAGAAAGATGAAGATTGGAGAGGAGGACAGGAAAAGGCGACTGCCGATTTCCTCCAGGTGGGTCAGTCTGGGGGTGCCATCTATGTGAAGCCGAGGCCGAAGAGGTGTGTTGCCTCCGCCGGGGGGCCTTAAAGGTCCAAACACCCAGCACCGGCTCAACCCCCAGGATCCCCTTTTCCCCAGACACGGCTAAGCCGCGCACGGCTACACGCGGGAGGGTCCAACCCTCGTGTGCTCGGGTACGTGGTGTCGCGACACACCAAACGCCTGCTTGCGCAGACGCCCCTGCGGGGGTTGAGAGACGTATTCACAACCCTGCAGAAGCTTCTACACTGGGCAAACAGGTCACTATAAAAACGACTGCCTTTACTAACATGCTATTAACATGAAAACAGGCAGAAATTTGGCTATTCATTGGGCCCCAACTGCAGGTGCAAGCTACTCTTCCACCAGGTGTGTGTTGTTCACAAGAACTAGAGCTGTACAAATGCAGATAAGAACAATGATGTTTGAAAGTAGTAGAGTTGCACTATATTCTGCACAAGCAGTGCTACCTGCACCACTGGTACCTTATAGCCACAAGTTATGGCTGCACTACCATGCAAAGGCACTATTCTTGAATTAACTTCTATTTATTATATTTATGAGTAGAACTCGTTGCTGGGCGAGTTGGTTGGGATTTAAAGAATATACTGTTGTGCCAAAAAAGGAAAATAAAGACTTGGGAAGGAAGACTACGAAACGACAGATTGAGCGCTGATAGAACTTGTTGCTGGGCGAGTTGGTTGGGATCTAAAGAATACATTGTTGCACCAAAAAAGAAAAAAAAAGACTTGGAAAGGAAGAGTACGAAACGACAGATTGCGCGCTGAATCTGTCGTGTCGTACTCTTCCTTCCCAAGCCTTTATTTTCCTTCTTTGGCGCAACAATGTATTCTTTAGATTATATTTATGGTGGCCATATATTGCAAATGTCACATGTGTCATGCCACCAGCAGTGGGTAGCAATCTTTCAAGCTTGGGTGATAGAGGCAAAAGAGCAAAATGATACAATCACACTCAAATGTAAAACAGCCTTGGACACAAAAAACCGACATCACATCGTACAGAATGAAAGGGCAAGACCATCTAAGAACAGTCTATGGCACCGCATACTTGACATGGTGTAAAAAATGTTGACATGCCCTACCCATAAAGAAAAAGCAACAAACACAGAAAACATGCCTTAAAATGCAATGTGCAGAGTCTGAAACCAAGAAAAAACAACCCGAAAATGGTTTTGCTAAGTCTTTCAACGATTAAAATTGTCAAACGGTCTCCACTTCTTAATGAACTTGCACAGCTGAAAAGGAAGGAAGGAAAGCCCAACAGCAGGGTTGCCGGAAATATCACTGAATAAATATACTTTACCTACCAACGATACCTGTGGTTTAGTTGTGGTCTGTGTATAAACTTTTCTTGTTTAGAATGGTTTAGCAGATAGGCAAAAACGACCATAAGAGCACCAAGTGTATGTATGCATAGTCTACGCACAAAAAGCCACTGCTTTCTTATATTTTTTTCTCTTTACTACTATTCATGAGTATTTAAGTGCCTTGATAGCACTGCTAACATCCTACTGCAAAACACAAAATTGGGCAAGTTGTGGCATAAAGAAAATTGCAGTTTCACTCATAATGTGAAACAATGATGCAGTAGCTGGTGAAATATGCGCAGGAAGCTTACTTCATGCAGTGTTTGCTGAAGTGAACACTTGCCAATGCAAGTCTCCTTAAAAAAGTCAAATAATTAAGAGTCATATTTCTTTGTGGGAGTTGTGCCTTTCAGTGTTGAAGTGGAAAGACTCGGCTTTTCTTCCTCCTCTTTAATATCCAGACTTGGCCGCTGGTCTACACCAAAACAACCCTTTAGCTTCTTACTGCTGAATTCGTTTTGGTTTTCTCAAATCTATATTTGGGCTACCCATTGCTAAGTCTCGTGCTTAATCAAAGAATGAACCAATGAAATGAATCAATTCTCAAAGAGCATGTGCAGTCCAGCCAAAAGCAGGGGCGAGAATCCGCATTGTCCTCCTGCATTGAAGGTGAATAAGACGTACCATAATGGCGAATGTGCTTTAGTAAGCTTCCTTGCAATTGAATTTGTAATGTACAAAGAATTGTTAATGAAGCTTACCGCAAGCACAGATGCACTTGCAAATTATGTCACAATTGAAAATAATGAGCACAGTGTAAACCTATGTGCCATTTCCACTCTTAGTATGCTTTACTGCACGATGTTTATTTACACCCCTGTATTGCGGTGTAGCAAGCTACAAAAGAAACGTTGCATATTTAGGCTTTTTGCGATTATCTTTCTCGCAATACACTAATATTTCGTGGTGAAGCATACTAAAAGTGAAAAGGGGCCACTGTCACTGGACATAATAAGAGTTCTTAAATTATACACTCGCGCACCCGCCGCCTCTCAGGACGCCTAAGTGGACATACTATGCTTTTGATAGCGGCCCCCTAACACTTTTAGTATGCTTCACCGCGTAACTAAGATGTACTGCGGCGAAGAAGCCGGACATTTGTATTGAGTGAATAAACAAATGGTTTTTACAACAGTACAGAAATGAACGCGCACCATGCATCAGTCTACCACACGGAAGAGCGTCGCAACATACGGTACCTGATTCACACAGGCCGTGTAGCCCACTTATCAGTCGTGAAGGGTATTATGGGCAATTCAAGATGTCAGACACACATATGTGTTTATGTTTACATCCGGACTCATTGCGTAATAAGACCCCCAGAACTTCCACAATAGAATAGAATTTACCACACAGACATATGTCTCGTTTTCAACTCGGCCGCCATGCAAATGACATATAGCGCCGAAAAACGTGAGCATGCTGTGTGTTAGCGTCCTAAACTTCATACTAGGCAAGGAGCTAGCACACCATAATCCCGCGACAGCCACTAATGAGACCAAGATGGGAGCACATGTCTGTGAACGCGCAAACGGAGCCCCTAAGCCACTCTGCTCCTCCGCCACCCCGCTGCACGGCTGCACCACTCGTTTCAAGCACAGTACACCAAACACACATTCAGCGCTGAACAGTGGGCGGTCGACGCAGTTGCATTTACATGACTTGAAGCGAGCAGCACATCCCTCGATGTCCGTTAAGCAAAGTGGGACACGGCGACGCCACATCGCGGTTCGCAGAACTTCGCTGCCGAGGCGCTAGGCCACTTCGGTATTTCAGGTGTCACCACCACCGGGTTCTCAAGAAAGCACGGGTCACACAACGCAGATTCTGTACTGCCAGAGCTCACCGAGGCCAAAGCCGCACTGCCGCACCGCCACTACTCACGGCTTTCTGCCAAGTAACACAGAACCTACAACCAACACACAAGCAACGCACGTACAATCACATGAGGAATGTTGAACCAGGCGCGGTCCAGAGAACGATCACGCCGAGGACGAACACGCCACGGCGTCTCTCGGCGCCAGCATCGCGCCTTCTCAAAAATCCCTAAACGATGCTGTCCCTAGGCACCTAGGATTAGGTCACGTGAGGGATTTTTTTACGACAAATAGACGCACGCGTTTTTATCTTGTCGCCACCGCTGCTGCGAGGATCATGTGAGGAGGCAGGAGAGAATGTCTGTCTCCCAATTGGTTGAGCGCCGTCACGTGGCATTTTAGGCGCCCTTTTTTCCATTTTTTTTTCTTTGCGCGTGGCGTGCTCCAGTGTTGCCAGGTTTTGCTATATATACCAATTTGGGCTACATAAAAAAATGTTTGGCGTCGACTTGGGCGAGTTGGCAATGCGGCTATATTTGGGCTACTAAAAATCTGGGACTTAGCTTTGGTTCGGCTATAGGTGGCGCCTTAACCCTCTCTTCAGAAGCGGCTCTCATCAAGTATAAACAAATCTCGAAGGCCGTGTTTTAGATGGCTAAGCCGGCAGTGTGGCTGTGCGTCTGTGCGCGAAATGCTCCCACTCCCCTTAGTGCACCGTTGTCTGAGCCGATGGCTTTGATCTTTGGTGCACTTCAAGTTACACCGCGCTTCACCGTGCGAGCATATGCGCGAGCAACATGGTCTCATCTTCGCCTTATCAGCTTCAGTCATCAAGACAACCGGGCAACGGAATGAGCCTGAAAGTAGAGTATGTATTACAGTCCATTGTACTAGCATGGCTATGCTCAGAAAGGCAGAGAAATAATAATAATATTGTCGGAAATCATGGCGCCTTCATGAAACAGTGTCCACTTGTGCGCAGCATTAATGACTCTGCGAGCAAAATTACATCACGTGGGGTATCTCTCGTTGCTCAATGGATACCTTCACACGTAGGAATCGCCGGAAATGAAGAGGCTGATCGGCTCGCTTCAAGTTGTGTTCATAACAACTGTGACTGCCCAGAAATTTTGTGCAAGCTTGATGAAGCTCGTCTGCTGATTCGTCGCCACCAACTCAAGCAACATCCAGATCATCGCGTCGCAAATGGAACGCTCCCGCCCCGTGTTCGTGGTCGAGGCTTGCCTCGTCGCGCTAGAGCACAACTGCTCAAGCTGAGGGTTGGTTGCGTGAACGTGCACGAACGTTTATACAGACAAGGCCCTGCGGAAAGTCCATTGTGTACGTCTTGTGGCTGCTACGAGACACTTCAGCACCTTATATTTGAATGTCCCGCTTTCAGTGCGCAGCGCATGTCGCTAGTGAGAAACTATCATCTCCTTGGCCAGCGGTGTGCGACACTCAAGGAATGTTTATACCCCAGTGGCTGTGCATCTAAACGTGATCAGGCCCATCGCGCCCTACTAACCTTTATAGAACTAACTTAGGTTCACGTTTGTAGCATGAACATTCGACATCCCGTAGTAGCGTGTCCTTCAGTGACCGGCCCTACTGTGTGTGATCAGTACTGTACCCTAACGCTTCTTCCTTCGAAGATGGGAGGTGGCGGGTTCAAACACGTTATAGTGTACATTGTGAACCGACTACCGGTGAAACGGTGATTACGTGCAGTTTTACTTGGCGTCTCATCATGGAGAACACAATTAGCCGCATAGCGAACTAGCCATGGATGTGGTTGATAATTGTGGAGGCTGTTCGACGCGGCGTCACTTTAATTCCGGCTGCAGAGTTCTACTTTATTCTTTAGATTTGTCCTGTTGCAGTCTTCTACTTTGGTCTTTAGATTTGTCCTGTTGCTCACCTTTCCTCTTTCCTTTTTCCTCCCCTCCTCGCTATCTTCTAGTTCTGTGTTGCTGTCACCTCTCTTCAGAAGAGTAGGCAGGCGTTGTGCCCCTCCGGTGGCAGTTGCCAGCCTGCTCCTCGCTTTCCCTTTCCTGATACCTGTGTATATGTGTATATGTGTTCAAAACAAATAATAATAATAATACACAGGGAAGAACAGACAGATGACACGTTCCAGTGTTTTCATGACCACCATTTCAGGTTGAAATATCGCGCCAGGTACCACTTTGGACTTGTCCCGCGTTTCTCACGGCAAGCTTTACGGCCGTTTTCCTTTACCTGCGAGCTGAATTTTAACGCGACAGCGTTGAATGTTGCAGAAAATATGCGATCGGTCCTCAGTCTCGACGTCGCATTGCGTATGAAAAAAATGACACCGAACCACGCAGGCCCTCCGTCTGTAGCACAGGCGTTACTGAAATAATTGAATTTCTCAAAGCAGAAAGGGTCAGAAAATTTCTTAGGTTCGACTTACACACAGTCTACGGACATGATAGCGTCGGATTGTAATCTGTATATATGAGAAAACATACTTTTGGTGCGCGGAAGCTCGAACACAAACCCCCTTCCTCACTGCGGTTTGATGTCTTATGGCGAATTCACCAAATCGCACCACTGCGGATCGTGTTGCCCTGTGGCGACGATGGTTGGATGCAACGGCACATTGGGGCGCCCCGGTGTGCAGCGGTGCGATTTGCCAAATTTGCCATTAGTGGGAACGGTGCGCTCGATTCCTTGCAGCACCGTCCGAATGGCGCTCGCATCCGCGGCAGCGGCGGCGCCTGCCATGAGGCGTAAAGACAAAAAACAAATCGTCTTAGTCCATAGCGTTAGCCGTCAGCTTTGGGAGGTGAACATAAGCTACAGTTGCCGGGTAGCGTGAGAATCGGCCAGGGATCTTTGAATGCTATCGAGTTCCCTTCTTAAAAAGGAAGCGTCCTCCAAGTTTTTTGTTTATGCTTACATTCGAGACTCATGATATCCATTTCGATAGGTTCGCCCTCTGCAGCGATTCGCTGGAACTTCAGTATTCCGGGCCAAAAAAAAAGTGTTCTGTGTGCAAGCTTGATGTCTCACGGACGTTTTCTTACGATGGGTTGCGCAAAAAGAGATTACCATGCTCGAATGTGAAAATGTATATGCTGTTATGAATGATGTTTATTTACAGGGTGAAACGAGGTCCGAGAGGGAAGCTACAGGCAAGGCCCAGCCGGCGCAGAGTACCCCGAGATCACGCGCGCGCGCCCTACCTCTGCTTTCTCTGCCTCAGTCGCGCAGTGCTGCGACATTTTCGCCGGGGGCAGACGAAGCTCGCTGAGCGAGCTAAAGGGACCTGTGATGGTACTGCTTGAGTCTGGCCACGTGAACAACTTGCGTCGCACGTGAACGCCGATTACTTGCCGTCACTTTGGCGACGACACAGTTGACATCATTCAAGCGCCTTAGTATAACGAATGGTCCGGTGTGAGTGGCGAGAAACTTGCAGTACAATCCCTTTTTGCGAACAGGTGTCCACCACTAAACTTAATCGCCGGGAGCAAAGCTGACGGGGATATGCCGCGCATCATAGCGAATCTTGCTGTTGCCTTGGGAGGACAACGTCCTAAGATGCGCTAGTCGACGTGCTTCCTCAGCACGACACAGGGTTTGGGCGATGGAAGGATCTTCTTGGCACGATAAAGGTAGAATAGTATCCAGAAAGCTCTGGGGAGCGCGTGCGTACAGCAAAAAAAAAAAAAAAAAAAACGTCGCATATTAAATAACTTCGTGCTTGGCACTATTGCACGCGTACGTTACAAAAGGTAAGGCGGCGTCCCAATTCTTGTGGTCAGCAGCGACATACATTGATAACATGTTGGTAAGGGTTCGATTCGCCCGCTCCGTGAGGCCATTGGTTTGCGCGTGGTAAGGAGTGCAATGACGATATGCAGAACCACAAAGCCGTAAAAGTTCTTCCACGACCTCGGCGAAGAATTGCCGTCCACGATCACTGATGACAACCTCAGGAGCGCCGTGATGGAGTATGAAGTGATGCAACAAAAATGAAGAGACATCTGCTGCAGTGGCAGATGGAAGTGCCGCCGTTTCTGTGTAGCGAGTAAGGTCATCTACGCGTACAATAATGCAGCGATAGCCAGCTGACGTCTTTGGGAGTGGGCCAAGCAAGTCGATGCCGACTTTTTCAAAGGGTAGCGTCGGTGGCCTAACTGGTTGTAAATAGCCTGCTGGGGCCGTCGTCGTTTGCTTGTGGCGCTAGCAAACACTACAGCTGGCGACATACTGTTTCTTTGTTTTCCAGAGCTTAGGCCAGAAGAATCTCTGTCTAAGTCGGTGTAGTGTACGTGCAAAGCCAAGGTGCCCGGACGTGATATCGTCATGCATGGAACGAAGGACAGCAGGGCGCAGGTTTTCGGGCACAACTAGAAGCAATGGGGGACCATCAGGCGAGTAATTTTTTTTGTACAGCAAACCATTACGAAAAGTAAACGGTGCTGTTCCTGCTGGCTCACGTGCAGCTGCCCGTAGGCATTTCAAGGTAGGGTCGCAACGTTGCTCGCTCTCGAAGGTACTCAGGTCTGGAAAGTCGGAAGAGATGGAAACTAGGTAGTCATCGAAGTCATCATCCTCAGCTTTAGTGTGCGGTAAAGGGAGATGGTATAGGCAATCAGCCTCCAGGTGACAGCGTCCGCTCTTACAGTTAACGGAAAAGCTGTACTCTTGAAGGCGCAAAGCCCAGCAGGCCAACCGGCCAGACGGGTCACGCAGCCCAAGCAGCCAACAGAGTGAATGTCAGTCACTATCGTGAATGCGCGGCCATCTAGATACGGACGGAACTTATGAATGGCGAAGACGACTGCTAGGTACTCGAGTTCAGTAACGGTGTAGTTTGTCTCCGTTTTGTACGTGTCCGACTAGCGTAGGCAATGACATGCTCACAGCCACCGCTGAGCTCAACAAGACCAGCGCCAACACCCGCACCACTGGCGTCAGCATGCAGCACAGTTGACGCCTCCGGATCAAAATGGCACAGTACCGGTCCAGAAGTCAACAAAAATTTCAGCTGTTGAAACGCCGACTCGCAGTGAGCAGTCCACAAGTATGGCGTGTCTTTGTGAAGGAGAGACGTGAGGGGAGAGGCAAGCTGTGCGAACTTCTTGATAAAGAGCCGGAAATATGAGCAAAGGCCCAAAAAGCTTCGCAAATCTTTCACCGCTTGTGGCTGTTGGAAGTCGCGAACCGCTGCTATCTTTTCAGAGTCTTGTCCTATGTCGTCTTTGTTAACCAGAAAGCCTAGTACGAGGGCTTGACGCTCACAGAAATGACATTTATTCGAGTTTATAATAAGGCCAATTTGCTGGATACAGTCAAGAACGATCGAGAGGCGCTGATGATGCTCGTGAAATGTCCGGCCGTAGATAAGACGTCGTCTAAATAGCACATGCAAATTTCCGATTTGACTCCGTGGAGCACGGTATACATAAATCGCTCGAATGTCGCTGGAGCGTTGCATAAGCCAAAGGGCATAACGTTAAACTCAAAGAGACCGTCAGGTGTCACGAAGGCTGTCTTCTCCTTGTCTGAGGGGTGCATGGGAATTTGCCAATATCCTGACCGTAAATCAACAGGAGAGAAATACGACGCGGAGTGGAGGCAGTCGACGGTGTCATCTATTCGTGGTAGAGGGTACGCGTCTTTCTTTGTGACGGTGTTTAGGCGGCGATGGTCCACACAGAATCTCCATGCGTTGTCTTTTTCCTTCACTAGGACACAGGAGCAGCCCAAGGGCTACATGATTCCTGGATCACTCTTTTCTGTAACATTTCTTCGACCTGCTCGGCCATGACTTTTCTCTCTGAAGGTAAAACGCGGTAGGGCTTCTGACGAATCAGCGTTGCTTGCCCTGTATGGATGTGGTGTTGCATACGAGACGCCAGTGGTGTATGGGACGCTCATTGGCCTTAAGCAAAATCAAACACTATGGCGTAGCGAGCGAGCACAGCTTCCAGCAGACACTGCTCTCTAGAAGACAGCGACTTCTTAATCATGCGGTTAAAGTCCGCAGAAATATCATGGTTGGAATCGGGGTTGGATTTTTTTTCTGCAGGTGACATTTCGATCGTTCCGACGCTGACAATGGCTTGTTCATCAAAACTTGCCAGTTTAAGTCCTCGCGGCAATGTTATGGATTGGGCTGAAACGTTCACCGTCCACAAAAACGAGTACACCCATCAGTGGTGACAACGAGGGAGCGAGGGACTATCGCATTTTTCTTTAGCGCATTGTTATAATCGGGCTCGGCTAAACCACAACAAGAACCTGTACGAGGGCGAGAAGTATTCACAGGTACAAGCATTGCAGTCTGAGGGGGCAAACACACATCTTGTGACACGGAGAGAACGTCGGCGGCATCACTGGTGCTATCTGTCATTGAAGTTCGCGCGTCGCAGCGAAGAGAAATCGCGCCACTTCCACAATCCAAAGTTGCCCCCCACTCACGCAAGAAATCAATTCCTAAAATAATGTCATGCGTTGTACGTTCAAGCACAGTAAATTCACTTCGAAATGTCTGGTCCCCCATCTTAACTGAAACAGAACAGACCCCAAGTGGGCGTAACATTTCCCCACCAACTCCACGAAAGGTAGCGTTCCGATCCCAAGAAAACAAAACTTTTTGTCCAAGACGATTTTTGAAGGACAGGCTCATAACAGAAACTGCCGCCCCGGTGTCAACTAATGCAAAAGCACTCACATTGTCAACTAAAACGCACACTTTGTTTTTAAATAATTTCACACAAGGGGGTCTTGATGAAGATGAACATATTGCGGCCTCACCCCCGTCGGTCGCACCAGCTAGTTTCCCAGCGGCGGCGGTGATAACGAGTGACGACGAGGTCATGGAGAGCGTCGTTGTCGTGTTGGTGGTGGTGTGAAGCTGTGATCGGAAACGGGTAAGTCACTGCGGTTAGCGCGTCCCTGCTGCTGCTGCAGGAAGGAACTGGGATACGGCCAGAGCTCGTCAGCGGGCACGCGGAGTGTGTAGGAATTAAACCGTGGAGCACGCTGCTGGTGGTGGTGGCAATACCTAGCAATGTGTCCAGGCCCACCGCAGCTGTAGCAAATGCGGGAGTCGCGGCTTGTCGCGGGTGACACCGGTGACATGGGTGTCATGGGTGGAAACGCACTCTCAGGCTGATTGTAGGAGGGAAGAGCCCGCGGAACAAATCGTTGTGGTGCATCTTGTCGGCGTCCCAGACTTGTCGGTTGCGGTGGCAAGTTGCTGCTCTCCGTACGATCAGCATAGGTCCTGCGAGGTTCTAGGTAAATCTGAGGTGCCCAGGTGGCCGGTGGCACACGAGAGCGATGATCAAATGCACACTGATGGCACACATGAGCGTCGTCAACAACCTTAAGGCGTTCAAGCTCTTCTTTAACCACGTCCCGAATCACCGAGGAGAGGTCGTCGTGGGTAGGGACCGACACACTTGCAATAGTAGTAACATTGTCCAAGCGTCCAAACTTTGGCCCAATCGTTCTCATTTTCAGCGCTTCAAACGCCCGGCAGTGTTTCTTCAGATCAGACGGAGTACTAAGATCTTCCTTCGTTATAAGAAAATTATAAACACCTTCAGCGATTCCTTTAAGCAGATGTCCTACTTTGTCTTCGTCTGTCATGGTAGCGCTGACGATTCCGCATAATTTCAGAACAGCCTCTATTTACGTTGTACACGTTTCGCCAGGTAATTGAGCTCGACGGGAAAGCATCTGCTCAGCTTTCTTTTTCTTAGAGATTGGGTCCCCGAAGCACTTCGTGAATTCTTCTACAAAATTATCCCAGCTTGTCAGAACGCTCTCGTGGTTTTCAAACCAGAGAAACGCGGTTCCAGCGAGAAAAAAAAACAACGTTAACGAGCTGCTTCCTAGTGCTCCAGTGGTTGTGGCGACTCACTCTGTTGTAGTGTTTGAGCCAGTCGTCAACGTCTTCGTTCGCCTTCCCCGAAAAGGTGGGTGGCTCTCGCAGCGGTGTCCAGTAGCCAGCATGACCTGCGTGATTGCTGTCTGGTCCGCCGCAGGTGGGGTCGTCATTGGCTTTTCCGGAATCGGTCATGTCCGCTGCTTGTGGTCGTAAACTGGCCAAGCGTCTACTCCGTCGGAGAGTTGGTAGAGCTGGGTCGTCCAGGATCGTCCAAGATTTACTCCGCACGTTCACCAGAGATGTTACGAATGATGTTTATTTACAAGGTGAAACGAGGTCCGAGAGCGAAGCTACAGGGCAGGCCCAGCCGGCGCAGAGTACCCCGAGATCACGCGCGCGCACCCCACTTCTTTCTCTGCCTCAGTCGCGCAGTGCTTCGACAATACAAATAAAACTGCAAATTAGACTAGCTATATCTGGCTACAAATATTTTTTGCTCTTTTTTGTGTTTGGCTACATTTGGGCTACAATTTCTCCAGCTTTGGGCTGCGCCACCTTGGCCGACCTAGCAACACTTATGCACGGGTGCTATTCTCGGTGCTCATTCAGATTTGTTTTCCTGATCGCGCTATCGTCCACAGGTGTATGAAGCTATGGAGTGTGTAAGCTGTGTTCTGTCATATATCCTGCTAGAAACGTAAGACGTCTTATTTTTGCAGTACTGAGAGTGCGTAGCTTTGTCAGTTCATGCTTTTGTTAGGCGCTGCAAATATATTTTGCAAGGCCAAGCTGTTCACTACCAGTGCAAATGATATTGCCTATTGTGAGTAAACTTTCTCCGCAGCATAAAGTGGTGCACGAGTTTGTTGGCTCACATTTACTTAGAGCTGCGTAAAGAAATGGGGAAAGTGCTCATTGCTGAAGAATATTTTTATGTGCAACTTTCGTCCTTGCATACGCTTTGTTCCAAAATAAGGTACACGTTACACTGGGATGTTTGCGCTTGAGAGCCAAAGGACCAGTTTCACTGCAAAAGGAGATGCCAGCGTTATGACGAAACGACGAGAATAGCTGAGATGCTCCGCGTTGATCGCGCACGTTTCGACATGACGCTCGCGTTCGGTCATCATGGTACTAAGGTTGGTTAAATTATGCAGCTGTGCAAGCGGGACACACGCACATCGATTGGGTGCGCGCAAGTACGCACCTGCGCACTTCGAGCACCTCAAACGCATCCGTGTTGTTGAATCGGTAGCTACATGGTGTTGCACACATGCAAGCGCATCGCCTTTGGCGTCCACCAGCGAAATCTTCATCGCAGTCCTTTCACGCCGGGTAAGTGTCTTCAGAAGGCCAAATAAAGAATCTGATCAATGCAAAAGAAATAAAGCGCGAAGCGGGTAGATCTGTGAAACTCGCGACAGTGTTTTTGCCTATGAGTACAATGCATGGCCATGGACAACATAACACTCAAAGAAATATCTGGCATGCATATAAACACCGTGTATATAACGTATTCATTATTCGTGAGGCGAATAATTCTGATTTTTGTACATGTACTCGACACTAAAAGAAATTTGTTCACCAAACTAGCCTCAAAAGTTTTCTTCTAACTGGAGCAGGCAGCCAACCCAAACCCACAAAACAAGCGTGCAGTTGCGCGCCAAAAAAGCACAAAAACATCTGCTTCTGTCAGTTTCATAGCGTTCCATAATCGTTCCTAGCACAGCACACAATAATCAAGCCTTAAATACGGTAAAAATTCATGCGCGAACAGCCAACAACAATTTTACTGTCTCACCTTGCCGGCTTCCGAGCGAATGACCAAACTGCGAGTGCGAGCTATGAGAGACAGAGCGAGCTACGATAAGGCCAGGAGAAGTTGAGGCTGGTTGATGAGGAATGTCGCCACCTTTAAGTTTTTAGACCTAAGCTTTTATACCTAAGCTAAGACTTTTTAGTTTTTAGACCTAAGTTGGCAGAGGTCATTGGCGCCATCCATCAGGCGAGCGGGAAAGATAATCCGCTTCCCTACCACGGGCTCCTGGATCGGCGCACGCGATCCCATCGGCAGTGCCCTTTCGGCCCTCCTGTCATCTCCTCCCCCCTCGCACTCCCTCACAACTCCCTCGTAACTCCCTCACCTTCGACTGACTGCGTGAGCACCCGCCGCCGTGACGACGCCGCAGGCCCCACCGGCCCTCCGTTAGCCCGCTGCATGAAGTTTTACTTTCGTTATCTGCTGTTATAGAGAAGCGTGCGCTGCGTTCGTTGACCGGCGGGGGCAGTTTCGCCATTTTGTGGTCCTAGATAGTGGTGTGCCTTTGCTCCGCCATGTTTCACCCGTTTCACGACTCGCACCGCTAGTGCATGATGGAATGGGGAACGAATACCTCAAAAAAGCCCTCCAAGGTTCTCCCGGGTGCCTAAAGACAGCAGGGGAGCGCGCAGACCCAATGACATAGGAAGGCGCATGTACACGAACACGGTGCTATGCATGTGTGTGTTCCATGAGTCTCCGGACGTCGTTGGGCCTTGTTTGTGCTACACTTTGCTCTTACCAGTATACAAAGCTGACAAATAGACGTTCGTCCTCATTATCACCTGGTATATGAATTGTGGTTTTCTTTGTCAAGTCTCATTCTGCAACTTCAGTAACTCGTCCAGCTTTCCATTCTGCCCTCAGAGCTTTTTCTGCGTGTCACCGTTCTACAAATGTACTAAAAGCTTAAAAATTACTGTTCGTGGTTATGTATTATCTTAGTAATTGCCTATGGGAAAGGCGCGCGAACAGTTAATCTTCATGTGTAGTCACGATACGCTTTTTAGTTTTCTGGAAAGCATGACAATTGCAAGCGTCCTATATGCAGATTCTTATTCGCCATGTCAATAAAGTGGAGGGCCGTGGAGTAGGAATGATAGTTTCTCAAGAGCCCATAATAACGCCAGACAATCAGCTCGCGCAACTGTGGCGGCGTCAAGCTACCATGACTTCATGACAATTTGACTGACATCCGTGTGCAAAAGGGTTCTTGTGAACTTATCGCAAATAAAACGTACTAGTGGCTGCAGCAAAATGTCCGTAAAATCAGCAAATGCGGCTGGCTGCTGGGTCGACAAACCCACTCAGCAGTTCTTTTCGACAAGGCTGTAAGAGGCACACTCCGCAGAGCAAGGTCTTATGGAAAGTGGCGGGAATACGAGTGGAGCCCCAAAAAGAAACGTTTGAATTCCTTTGGCGTAAAGGTGTATTGCAAGCCGCTAAAGTCCGTAGCTTTCCGCGATCAGATCGTCGAAAATGTCAACAATCACGATGATGCGAACATGACAAACAACCGTGCTGGTGCAATTCATATGTTCCGAAACTTTATACATAAGGCGTTTTGGCCTACTGGAGCGTTTGGAGCCCAAACGGCAAACTGCCTAAATATTCAAGACCATCGGAAGTATCGAAGGTGCTCCTTAAGGTGCTTTCAAGCTGCTTTGTTAACTTCGAAGTCTCTGTCCCAAATTATAGTGCCGATGGAATGCAACCATTGCAAACTTTTTAAGTGTAGACTTGACAGTAAGTACTAGTGTATAAAAATTGCAATTAGCCTTTACTTATCAACGCTTAATAGTGAAATCGCCTCACGAGCAACACGCGTCTTTGAACAATCTATTTGATCAAAATGCTTGCTTGTAGCATGTTATTTATCCCAATCAAATAACTAAGAATTTAGTATAATTCCCACGTTAGTGTAGGTCACGATGCTGATTCAAGAGTACTTCTGGCGATGAAACAAGAGCGTGAGTGACATGATACCACTAGTAATGCGTGGATTAGGCATGCATGTAACTAAGCAATAAAGTAAGCAGCTTCTGCTAGCCATTGTAGAAATATCAGGCCGTCAATTTAGTATCACATAATCACTTTCTTGTCATTCAGTCATTATCATGCCCCAGCTGTCACAGGTTGATAATCGCTACGCTTCAGCTTTGCCTTTCCATTCGTGTTATGCCGTTGTCGTCACACAATCGTGTTTAAACATTCACCATCAGTCAATGTAGCTTGAGTCTGTTCCGACTTGCGCCTTGAGCTTTATGACAGGCGTCAAAGGACACAACCAGAGCATTTGACATCAATGTGCCATACCCAAAGTAGAGGTGGCCTCGGTACACTTTCCTTCGGCGGATATTGCCGGTGCCTAGGTGCAGGTGACCCATAGTGCCAAAGCTGTCCACTCCATAGCCAAGTCCTGAAATGCACCTCGTGCTCTGAGGTAAAGTTAGGCAGAAGAAACGTGACCATACTAAGGGTTACAGGTTAATGTGCTCCATTGTAGGCTAGCGTTTAGACCATGCCGAAGAACACAGGTGGGCGATCACGGCAGCTTGTGCGTAATCCAAGAGAAACCACTTCAACCATATCCCTGTTCTTAGTGTACATCAAAGCTGAGATTTAAGAACTTCTAGGCTCTGCGTATTTGAGCAGATTTTCCGCTCTGCTCTTCGCATATGAGTGGGCAACCCAGTTTGTTAATGTTGTTGCAGATGAAGGTGAGTGAGGGCAGCGCAGCTGCTGACACATGCTGAAAAACAACACGAACGCTTTTTTTGGCTATTTCATTGTTTCTACGGGCGTCTCTAGGTGCGCTTGTTTTACAAAAACAGTGCTCTTTTACAGTGAAGCCGTTAGGCTTAGTTGGTCGGCTTTTTTGTACCCGCGTCCGCTAGCAGAAATGTAGGCCGATTCAGAGGGTAGTGCAACACCGGGCCGACCAACGACGGAGGTGAGGAAGGCTTCAAGCACCCAGCAATGTGAAGCAAAAATGCCTATATTCTTCAAATCGTGTCTACAACATACAGAAAGCACTCGTTTAAATGAAAATCAAGCACAAAGCGACCAACGGAACCACACAATCGATGATAAGGCGTTCCTAATAATAACACGCAGCACGTAGCGGTGCCCGCATACTTTTCCCGGTAAATATTACTGTTGCGCTAGCTGCCGCAGTGACGACAGGTTGCGACGTAGAGAGTGACGTCACTAGCCTTTCGCATAACAAAGAGCCAACGTAGCAGCTGAATTCCTTGTTGTTTCAGCACCGCTAAGGTAGGGAACGCATAGTTAGGACTCCCGAGGATAAGCAAAGGGAAAAAGAAACGTCAATACGACCAACGGTGAAGTGCTGTCAAAATTACCAATGCTCCCATTACTCTAAAGTACCATTATTACCATTAGTATAACGCAATAACTCATTGCCTTAGCAGTTGTAGTGGTGAATTTCAACAGCTTCGCCGCACATTTACTTTTACAAGCCAAGATGACTGAATTTTTTTGGCTAACTTCTCAATTTAATATCTTTTTCAGGTTTTTATGGCAATAGAAATTATTCGATGAGGCAGGTTCCTGCCGTTGGTACCACCAACCCGCTCTCATGGTATGAACACTTGGGCGTGCCATCACGCTATGCTCCAAACCTGCCATGGATCCAAAGCAGGTGTTTACCCTCCGTTGCTGGAATGAGTGTTGGAAGCTCAAATACTAGCGTTCCCTTTGAGCTGTGGTGTGCACGTCAAGCCATGGTGCATCAACTGGTCAGGATGCAGGGGACCGCAGAGTAAAGTTACCAACCTTGACAGTTTTGTCTGTGGGTCACATCGCGCACGACTGACGTGAAAAACCTGCCAAGCTGTTGGCGACGTGCCTTATCGTGCAAGCTTTATGAGGCGCCAAATTTCTACCACGATGATGTGGCTGCTGCGCAGCAGCTGTGTCGCGTGCTGCACCAGTTCCAACATGTCGAGTTGCGTATTCTGAAGAAACCTTCTGTAGAGCTAGAGCGATAAACAAAATCTTGTTATGGCTTTCAGTGCTTCGCCTTCCTGGCTAAGGAAAGCAATTTTGCTCTTCGCGTTAATGCACAGTTGCACTTTGGGTCATGTTAGAAAATGGTCTCGCGAAGAGGAGTGCGTTGTTGATGCCTTGTACTTTACCTAGAGAGGACTCTGAGGTTTCTCAGTCGCGGTGAATGTTGATTTAATGAGGCAGTAGATGCAGCGGCACGGGTGAGTCACGGATGAGTCGGAAAAAGTTGTTCGCCAAACTATTTTCACAATTGAGGGCTTTGGCTGAAAAGGGTCCTTTTCGCCTCAATTAATCGCTAATCAATTCTCAAGCTCTACAACCGCAGTTGAAAATCCACAGAACCAGTCAAACGTGTTTTGGCGAACGTCGGAGCACGCTGATCGCCAAAATAGCTAAGCAGCGAAGGGCAGTTATGTGCGTGATAGAATGCCGACGCGCGCACGTTGCCGATCGGTCTTATCTGCTGAAATATGGGCCTACTCACAGTAAAAAATTGAGGTGGGGTGTTTTATACTCCTTTCTGCTACATAATTGCTAATCAAATTACCGTGCTTATCTTCCACTGAATACATCTTACCCTGTCTTATGCAAAGTTTGCTTCTCGTTAATTTTTATGGTATTTTGCGTGCCAATACCACGAACTGATTATGATGCACGCCCTAGTTCGGGACTTCAGAATAATTTACACCACCTGGACTCCTTTAATGTGCACCTAGATCTAAGTTCACCGGTGTTTTTCCATTTGGGCCCCATGGAAATGCGGCCACCTAGCTGTGATTCGATCCCGCGACCTCGTGCTTGTCCTGATGGAGTAACAAACAGATCACTTAGCAATCTCGATGAGCCGTCAATTGAATCGCTGAAAGACTTCATCAATACAGTCTCTAGAGGCAATACAGAATCGATCAGCCCGTTTCATTCTCACCAACTACCAAAGAACTGCGAGTGTAACTAACATGAAAGCTCTCCTTCACCTCCCGCTGTTATCAACCCGTAGAAAACTATCTCGCTTATGTCTTTTCCATAAAATCTACTAACACAACACATATTTACGTTCAACTTTGTTCAAGCACCACCACACATTTCATCTCGCATAGACCACCGCCAAAAGGTAAACATTCCGCACTGCAGCGCCGTCGGCTTTTCATATTCATTTCTTCCCCAAACGAGCAAAGATTGGAATAACTTACCCGCGTTACTTACGAGCATAATTGACACCAATAACTTTAAAAGCACACTTCAAAGCTTCATGTTATAAATTAATGTTGCGTTTGCTTGTTCTGTATAATAACTGCTTTTTATGCCATTATTTTACATTATCGCTTGTATTTTTATATCGTATGTTCTTTCCTTCCTTTATTTTGTTACTTCATGTATTTTTGCCACGCTTACAAGTTTCTATTTGCCATTCTTATTTTGTCTACGATGTTTTTTGCCATGTTGTTTGCCTTCCTTCCTTATTTTGTGATTTGCCTCTGTATTTACTTTGCCCCTCCCCTCTGCAATGTACAACCGTACCTTGAGGGTATGATGAATAAATAAATAAATAAATAAATAAATAAATAAATAAATAAATAAAAAATAAATAAATGAAACATGGATTTCAGGCGAGGTCCCAGACGAATGGAAAACTTCCCAAGTTATACTGATGCCGAAACCGGGTAAACCTCCAAGCTTGGACAACTTAAGGCCAATATCTCTTACATCATGCGTGGGGAAGGTCGCTGAGCACGCAATCCTTAATAGGCTAAAAGACCACTTAGAGGAAAATAATATATACACTCACAACATGCTGGGTTTTAGGTCCGCACTTTGCACGCAGGATGCCATAAGGCAAATTAAACACCACATACTCGACGGATATTCTAGAAATACGAAGGCCATACTCGGATTAGACTTGGAAAAAGCGTTCGACAGCATCAAGCATGAGTACATCCTCAAAACGATAGAAGACATTGGACTGGGATTGAGGATGTTTAAATACATCAAATCCTTTCTCGAAGCACGCACAGCGAATGTAAAGGTCGACGACACATACTCGGAAGTGTTTCAGCTCGGAGATTGAGGAACCCCCCAAGGATCGGTGATCTCACCAGTCCTTTTCAACCTGTGCATGATTGGTCTGTCCAGAAAGCTGCGCAACATTAAGGGTATTTACCATACCATATATGCTGATGATCTCACTGTATGGTGTGCTGGTGGCAGTGAAGGGCAGATACAAGACGCACTGACTGAAGCGATCAAGACGGTGGAGGAATACCTGAGACCTCCTGGACTCAGGTGCTCCCCACATAAATCGGAGTTGCTACTTTATAGACGTGAAAAAGGGGGCAGGCCTAAGGGCTGGAAACCTCTATCGGAAACCAATGTATACCTACATACAGAAAATGGTGTCAATATACCCAGAGTCAACGTGATCAGGGTACTAGGCTTTTTCATTGATGCCAACGGTGGAAACCATACGGAAGTCAAGAAAATCACCCTTAAAACGGATAACGCATACAGGATGATCAGACGGCTGGCAGGAAGACACAAGGGCATGAAAGAAGATAACCTCATCAGGTTAATCAACTCTTTCGTATTCTGTCATATCTCATACGCCGCTGCCATGTACAACTGGACGCAGGTTCAACTCAAGAAGCTTGAGGCTGCGATCATGAAGGTTGTGAAAAGCGCATTGGGGCTCCCAATTCGAACCAGCACTGACAAATTGCTCAAGTTAGGAATACACAACACGACCATGGAGATCGCGGAGGCCCAAGAAACATCCCAAATAGCAAGATTATCTACAACCAGCACGAGAAGATCAATCCTGGACAAGATCATGATCAACCCCATTATGGATCCAGCAAATTACACTAAAGTTCATCAAGATTTCGCAGACAACATTATTGTCGCACCGCTACCCAGGAATATGCACCCAAAACATAACATCAACAGGAGAGTTGCACGAGCCAGGGTGTTAATCAAGGAAATGGATAAAGGGGGAAGAGGAGCCTGCCTTGTGGATTCGGCTGCCTACAAGGATCGAACAAAGTTCGCGGCGGTGGTAGTGGATCATCAAGGCAAATGCACTAACTGCGCCACGGTCTACACTAGCAAACCTGAAGTCGCTGAAATAGTTGCCATTGCATTGGCACTAACAGCCGATAGATCCACAGAAATATACAGTGACTCGAAAACAGCTATTAGAGCTTTCAATAGGGGAAAGACTGCCCCACAGGCTGCTAGAATAATTAACCAAATGCAAACAAATGTTACACCTTACATTTATTGGTTCCCGTCACAGCTTGGTTCACTTGAGGACATTCCTGTCAATCCAAATGAATGGGCCAACAGCTTCGCCCTCGACCTTACAGACCGCGCCGATTTTACATATGGTTTTGATTCTGCTGGATTGGAGAACTTACAGAGAGATACGCTCATTACATACAATGAAATTACAAAACATTACTACTTAGAAAGTAGGGAGTTTCCACCCCCTCACTATAGGCTAAACAGAGCACAAGCAGTTACACTTAGGCAATTACAAACACAGTCTTATTATTCACCTGCAAAAATAAAGGAATGGTATGACATTACAGACATGAATGTTTTATGCAAAGCATACGAAAAGGAGATATGCACGCTTGAACATCTGCTCTGGGAGGGTGGGTCGCTCGGCCCTGGCATTTCCGGGAATCGGTTTCTAGGAATGATCAGATCTTCAGATCATATCCCTCAAGTCCTGGCTGTCCAGTACGCCCGTGATAGGGCTAGGAGGCTTGACCTCCAGGTCCCGACATGGGACTAGCCAGGCAGGTGGCAGCACCTTGTACAGGACCAGAATAAAGTTTTTTCCTCCTCCTCCTCCTTATCAGCCCAACACCATAGCCACTCAGCAACCACGGCAAGCCCAGGCTGATTTCATGATGCAGTGATATTTCACTGCTCACTCAATCTTTCCGGTTGTACTATCTTGAATATCGCTTTCTATCTTTTTAATTATAAGCTTTAATGGTTCAGCAAATTTTACCTTAAGTTTTTCTCTTGAATTTACCTCTTGAGATAGACACTTGAATATTTTGTAATTTTCGATTAGGTCCTTTGTTACTTGCGAGAGCTTAACTTCTGTTTCCATTGATGCCTTACCTCTCACTTCCATTGTTGCGTCTTAAAAGCACACAAACAGTAAGACACACGCAGAGGCCGGACGCCAATACCATCATATTTGTGCCCTTGGTTCCCACCGTCAACATGAAGCTACTCAACAGGCAATCTGTGCCGATGTCACTGGAAGCCCTGGTGCCAAATGAAATATCGCACATTCGAGTCAACACTCGGAAAAATCTACTGGCGGTTGATGTCCAACATGCGGCTGCTGTGAACACTCTACGCAGCGTAACGGACATCGATGGCATTCAGGTGCGCTCTTACATCCCTCTGGGATCTGATGTAGTCAATGGCGTTATCTACGACGTAGACGTCGCCATCCTTAATAACGACTTGCCGATTCTTATCAAGCCAGCCAATGATTAGGTCATTGTTGATGTTAAGCGGCTAGGCAGTTCACGCTGCGTGAAGATTGCATTCAAGGGTAAATATATACCTCGCATGTTAAGGTGGGACACTTCAGACATGCAGTGCGGCCTTTCATTGCGAAACCTCTTCAGTGCCGCAAATGCATGAGACTGGGACACGTGAGCAGCGTCTGCGAAAATCAGGCAGCATGCCCCCGTTGCGCCGAGCCCCACGCTGAAGATAAATGTGGCGCGACTGTAATGAAATGTTCAAACGGCGGAGGGTCCCACGAAGGTTCCTCGAGGAAATGCCCGCATATTAAGAAGGAAATGGCTATCTTGAAAGAGATGGCGAGAGATCATTCATCTCATCGCGAAGCCGCCGAAAAAGTCAGGAAGCGACGTTCCCGTCGCCGGCGCCCCTCAAGGAAGGCTGTTGTCTCTGCGACACGCATGCCACTTCCTACAACACCTCCTCCTCCCCTGCCACCCGGGCCAGTCACTGTCGAAAGGACCGCGAAGAACAAGGCAACTGAGAAGACCACACCTGCAGAATCTTGGCCGGCTCTACCGAAACGACAGCATCCACCGACAGAATCACAGCAAAATTTTGCTGGACTGTCAGTGATTTGTGCGACCAAGACAAGCAGGTGGCTGATATGCTACAATCGCTAATTAATACAATGCGCATCATACTGAACAAGCTGCAAACCCCAGAAGCTCGAAGTGCTCTGCAAATACTGGATGCACTAAATCCAGTGGTTGCTAGCATCGTATAAGCATCATGGCTCGACCAATAGTCCCCTTCCGCACTGAAGTTAAAGGTGCGTCGATCTTTCAGTGGAATGCTAGGGGTCTAAGGACCCGCATAGCAGACTTTCGCCAATTCATTTTTACAAATCGCTTTCCCATACTGGTCATTTGCGAACCAAATACATCAACTCCACTCAGACTGTCCGGTTACGAATCTTTCGTCTCGTCCACATGCGGAGCGAGCACGAAAGTAATCATCTACATCCGCACGGACATTACATATGTCGCTAACGCGGTAGAGCCTCACGACGACAACCAATATGTCTGCCTGAATATCCAAAAGAAAGATGTGTCATTCACACTAATTGGAGCCTACATATCCCCAGCGGGCCACTTTGACGGCGAACGACTCAAGAAAATATTACTGATGAACAATGGCCCCTGGGTTATCACAGGTGACTTCAACGCGCATCACCAGCTATGGGGAAGCACAAAAATTGATTCCAAAGGCAGGAGTCTCGCCTCCTTTGCTGCCGACCATGATTTGTGCTGTGTGAATGACGGCAGCCCTACGTTTTTGCGAGGCACCACCTATAGTAGCTGCTTGGACTTAACTTTGGTGTCACGGCGCTTTGCCTCGAGCGTCCACTGGTTTACGGACATTGAAACACATGGAAGTGACCATATTCCAACATACATAAAGATCAGAAGAGTTGAGCAACGCTCCTCTACTGTCTTGCGTACAGTTGATTGGACAAAGTTTAAGAAGGATATGGATGACGCATGTCGAGAAGGCCTTTCACACACTATCGAAGATACAATCGCAGAGACATTGAAAACATCCATCTGCTCGCTCACAAGGTCAGCAAGGCGAGCAGACTTGGATATGGAACTGGAGAGGCTTCGTGCGGAACGCCGACGGGCGGAAAGGAGGTATCGGCGCACGAAGTCCGTTTGGATCTGAGCACTTCACGACGCATACAGAAGAAAGTACAGCGTCGTATAGATAAACTGGATGATAAGCGATGGAAAACTTTCTGTCAGTCGCTTGATCCCCGAAAATCGCTCTCGCACATATGGAGAACTGTTAGGGGACTTCGCTCATCTCCGCATCAAAGGAAGCCCTTCGCTGCTCTGGCCCTCTACCAATTCCGCTCGGAACTTCAAGTGGCTGAAGAGTTCTGTGCACGGGTTGCTGGGTCCGTGGCCATCATTACTGACGCAGCATTGAATGACATCCCTGAGGCACGTGTACCAGAAATGAACGTGCTATTTTCACTCGAAGAGCTCGATGCTGCGTTGGCGACCTGCAAACGTTCGTCGTCACCAGGACCTGATGGCATCACGTATGCTGCCCTATGCCACCTTGGACATGACGCACGTGATGAGCTGCTAAGCTACTACAATGAGTCTTGGCAGAACGGCGCCGTTCCTAGACAATGGAAATCAAGCCGCTTGATCCCCATTCTGAAACCTGGAAAGTCTCCGCTTGAGCTCTCATCATACCGTCCGATTGCGCTTTCGAGCTGCGTCGGTAAAGTGATGGAAAGAATGATTCTTGCTCGCTTGGAATGGTACCTAGAGCGATTCAACATCTATCCGAACGCCATGACGGGCTTTCGTCGAGGTCGCTCGTCCATCGACAACGTCATTGACATCGTTACCTGGGTCCAAAATCAAAAAAGCCTCAAGCGCCTATCAGTGGCACTTTTTCTAGATATTAAAGGAGCATACGACAACGTCGCCCATGAGGCCATACTGAACTCGCTTGAGGCCGTTAGAGTTGGTGGCCGGATGTATCAATGGATACGGGACTATTTAACTGAGAGGTGTTTTTTCTTACAGACTGAAGACGGCCCAACTTCGGAACATTACATCAGGCGTGGTGTGCCGCAAGGTGGAGTGTTGAGCCCCATTCTGTTCAACCTCGTGTTGGTAGGACTAGCGGAGTACCTACCGCGGTCAGTTCACGTCTCAATATACGCCGACGGCATTTGCATCTGGGCTTCTGCGGTGACTAGACCTCAGGTACGAGCCAGGCTTCAGCGGGTGGCAACCATGACGGCGTCTTATCTACGAGAACAAGACCTCAGCGTGTCTACTGAAAAGTGCGCATTCGTTGGCTTTACGCGCAAGCAAATGTCATCGTATCCTGTTTCGATCAATGGTCAAGCGGTATCCTATTCTAAGACACATCGCTTTCTGGGTGTAATCATTGACCGCAACCTCTCGTGGAGCCCTCACTGCGTCTGTCTAAAGAAGAAATTGGTTGCCATTGCTCAGGTCTTTAAATTTCTCTGCGGCAAAAACTGGGGTACACCAGTCCGTTCTATGATGCAGCTCTACAGGGTACTGTTTCTCGGACTCCTACGTTACAGTCTACCAGTGTTGTCAAATGCATGCAAGACGAACTTTCGCGCCTTGGAGAGCATACAAGGTCAAGCCCTACGCACGTGTTTAGGGCTGCCTCGGTGCACGTCAACAGCAGCAACAATTGCCATCACTGGGGACCATATGATCTAGACACACGTAGTGTTCGACTCTCTCAGGGCGCACATTCGCCATCTGTCAAGGATCCCCGACCATCATTTGACCTCCTTACCAGCCGAAAGACCTCAAGCGACCTTTTCACGAGTGATTAGCGCTCATCAAGAGTGCATACCGTCATCTTTTACACCGGCGACAAAGCCTTCATCTCCCCTGTGGTGCCTACGACAGCCTCAAGTGAATTTTGATATTCCTGGAATTACAAAAAAGTCCAATCATCCATCGCCGGCTCTGAGGCAACTTACGCTCCTATTACTACACCAGACGTATCATGACCGCATACATATATATACCAATGGTTCGACCTCACGTGCCAGCTCAACTGCCGCATTCGTCGTTCCAGCCAAGAAGGTTACAGTTAAATTCAAATTGTCGCACACGACTACATCGACATCGGCAGAACTTGCAGCTCTCCATGCCGCTATGATGTACGTCACCGAAGAGCCAACAGAGAAATGGGTCGTATTTTGTGACTCTAAGGCAGCCCTTCACAGCATCAAGTCTGCATTACGTCACAGAATATACGAGCAGATGATATCTGACATCAGGGAAGTGCACCACCATGCTCTGGAAAGAGGGCACACCATTACATTTCAATGGATTCCTGCTCACTGTGGCATTGTCGGCAACAACCTAGCAGACAAGGCTGCCCGGTCTGCCCACGAAGATACCCAGACGCGTTCAATACCTTTGGCGAGGTCGGATGCTGCCAGGGAACTTCGCCTACATGCACGCAAAAAGTCACAAGATCTATAGAGTTCAGGTGCCTTCAACTGCCGATTATACAAACTGGACCCCACGCTACGGCTACAAGTGCCATCTAGCCTTTCCCGCGGTGAAGCAACCTTGCTGTACCGCTTGTGGCTGGGAGTAGCGTTTACAAACTCATATTCCTTTCGTTTGGGAATGGCCGAGAGCCCGATGTGCGATTCCTGTGGGTGCGAGGAGACCATCGATCACCTATTGTGTACCTGCCCCCGCTACGATGTACAACGCCTCCCTCTGCGGGAAACTTTGCACCGACTCGACTTACGACCTTTCACCGAGTCAAAGATACTCGGACCGTGGCCCCAACCGTCACTGGCACGAAAAGCGAATCGTGCATTACTGCAATACTTGAGGTGCACCAGTTTAAGAGACCGCTTATAGCGTCCCTGTGCATAGTGTCCCGCCCAGACGTACTCAGTGCTCACTCTCTCCCTTTCTCCTTTTTCTATTCCCCTTTCCCCCACCCCCAGTGTAGGGTAGCAAACCGGATACTCTTCTGGTTGACCTCCCTGCGTTTCCTGTCCTTGCTTTCTCTCTCTCTTAAATCAGCCTAGTTATGGTTTCACTCAGTACATCTGTGTTACGGAATGGGTTACATGGGAAGGGAGAGCAATCAAGGACGTAAAATTTAGGTGGGGTGATGAAATTAGGAAATTTCCAGCTGCAAGTTGGAATCAGCTAACGCATAACAGAGGTAATAGAAGATCGCTCGGAGAGGCCTTCGTCTTGCAGGGGACATAAACATAGCCTGATGATAAGGATGATGATACTTGATCATCATGTCAAAAGCCAGTTGAGTACAGGAGGAGGCTGAGTGGTAGCATACGAAAGAAAGAGACGGCATGCATGCTGCGCCTTAAGCCTTTCGTTTTGTCTCGACCAATCAACCTGCCTACTTTTTACTTTCACTTCTAGAGTGCCATTCGTGCTGCAGGAAGCGCTCTTGGGTGTTTGAATAATAATAATATCGAGCAGACTGGCTTATTGTGCTTCTGCTTTTATGGCTGGTATTAAGGTAAGAAAACCCACCATAGCAGTGTAGACATTTGATCGGGTTTGGAAGGATTCATAGCGAAATAGGGGAGCGAAGCAATCAACGCATACGAAGCCGAAGAAAAGCGCTCGTGTTGCCCTTTTCTTCAGCTTTGCATGTTATGGTTGCACTGCACTATTTCACCATGGTAAGCAACGCTAGAAAAATAGGCGTCTGCACTGCTAGTTAGTTCCCAACTGCAGACTTCAAGCAAGAGATTCAGTCTTTCCGTAAAATGTATTTGCAAAGTAGAATGAATGAAAATAAAACTTAAATTTGTCTGTATAGGCTCATAGCATCCTTGGAAGGCGGAAAATGTATTTATGACAGGTTGCAAAGGCAAATAATGCATCTAGTTTAGGGAAATAACCTAAAAGTTATTTTTTTGATTTTGTGAGGTGGGCAAACCGATCCGGCCAAGAAAAATGTGCTCTTGTCCAATCGGCAACGCAGTGAATCGGGCAAAGCGTGCTCTCCTCGTGTGCCCTGTAGTTTATACATCACATAATATTGTGCGAACTTCCTTTTAACGAGACGGGCGCTCCTCTGCGGCATTCCTTCGTGCTCAGTAATTCCTGGCTTCCAGGAAATGCAAATGAAAAGAGCACCGCTATATGAGAGCGCAGCGCTGTGTATGGTAGCGCGGACGTTCTTGCGTTTGATATATTCGTAGCTGAAATGGCCATATTGTGTAATGGATGATAGATTGCAGTTTTCTAACCACTATAAGTATATTGAACGTAGGACTCATACCAATGTGTTCATCTTGTTTCTGGACAAGATATATCCAATAAAACTAGTTAATAAGAATGTCATGTTTATTCGAGTGAGATGTTTTCCTCACGACTGTCTCATGGGTTACCGAAAGTGCGAATTTTAATTAGTTAATGATAACCGCGCTTCTCTTGTGCACTCAATTAAGAAACCCGAGGGCAAACATTTGCCATCACTTCCGCAGAGTCCCAACTGACACATGCGTTTTTTCCCTTCTGTCATTTTCCTGGCTGCTTCGGGGCTCGTGTTCTGAAAGTAAAAATTCAATAGATCTTAATTTTTTATGATCTGATATTACAGAACTGTTAATAAACTGTCAGAAATAGATGATTGATGAAAGCACTTTACCCTTCACAAAGCATTGCAGCAAAGTACTAGGATACTGGTCAAAAAAGAACGTTTACTGCAAAAATATTTCCCCAACATTCGTAACATGAGTCATTCAGTGAGTATACACTCTAGAGTTCCACATCAAAATGCAATGCATGAAGTAAAAGGCGCGTCTTTGGAAAACACTCGAGAATTAATTTGACAACATATGTGTGTGGCTTTTGAACGTTATTACATAAGGCTACTAAGGGAAAGCGGTCACACATTGCCAAACGCTTGACAATTTTCCAGAAAGCTGTAGACAAATAGCCACCGCGGTTGCTAAGCCACGATCACATAGGTAGGGTTCTTTCCGGTCACGTGACGTAGCTCCTTCCCAGTCGCCCGACTAAATCAATGTCCGGAAAATTGACGTAGCACGATGATAAGAAAAACCTGCACCGATCGGTCTGAAACCGTGAAAAAGGTACCACTTCTCGCAAGGCAATACAATCGCGGAGTTTTGTTTTGATCGCCCATAAAACCATGCCTTACCGATTCCAACAGTGTGTCGGATCTTCATCACTATTGTGGGACACACATAACGAATACTCCTGCTTTAACCATGAATTCAGGTTGAGCCTTCAAGAAGTGATCTGGCGAGCTCTCGTGTGAGCACACTGCACCTCGTGACAGTTGGCGGGTGGCAAGGAAGATTGCGTCGCTCGCGGCGAGAGCTCCGACGTGAATGCGTTCATAAAAATGTTGTCCTGCGACATCGCACAAATTATAGACGGGCCACCGTCATGTGCTTACCCATGTGAAAAACACAAAGTTGACATTTTAGCAAATTTCTATCTGATAAAGCTTTATGTTTAGGTTTGCATACAAGCGTACAACAAATGCCCCTTGGTTCTGAGTGGGTTGTGGTTGCGACGCAGTCTTGTTCGTTTCAAGTTCGGCATTTCTGCTTAGTTATGAGACAGTCTCCATGCCGTCTTCGTCGCGGCATCCTCGTCATACTTCATCGTCATTCCATTTTCGTGACGCAGTCGTGATAGGATGATAAATTTAAAACGTTCCCATATTCCTGCCAAGTGTTCGTCGTCAGACTGTATTTTTCGGCTCATCGACATCGTTCTTTCTACGTAAATTTATTCAAACATTTTATCATTATTCTATCGCAATTATGCCCCGTAGCAGTGCCATCGTCGTCTTACCGTCATGACTGAGAATTCGTGGACATACTGCCGTCATGATGCCAAATTGCATGTTCCTTCGCTGTCATTTGTGCAACGTTATCTGATTCTAGTCATGTCGCCGTGGCCACACGGTCGTTTTTACTCCATATTCGTCATACAGTCGTAATCACGCCATATTCGTCATACACTCATCGTCATATAGTCGTCGTTACATTTATTTATTTATTTATTTATACATACTGCAGACCACATAACGTGGTCCAAGCAGGACGGGCATTTTTAACAAATCGCATAGTATAAATCACTGTGTATCACAGTATATGGGTGCACATACATTATGTTTTACATCCAGATACAAATAAATAAAAATGAACACAATGGCTGAATGTATACAATGCTATACGATGGCAAGACGATCGCGCTCTGGTAGAGAATTCCATCGAGACACTGTGTGCGGGAAAAAGGAAAATTTATAAGCATCTGTTTTTGCGAAATATGGCGTTAAAGATCTTGGCTGTTGATGTCGTGTAGGTCTTGTGGATAGGGGGGATAAATACAAGGAAGGATCAATAGCGAATTGCTGGTTAAGTAGAGAATTCAGGAAGCCCAAGCGAAATTGCCTTCTTCTGTACTGAAGGGGGGGTATGTTATTGGCTGTCATTAGTTCCGACGGAGAGTCCACACGACGAAATTTAGAAAAGATAAATCGAACAGCCTTTCTTTGGATTCTTTCGAGTTTATCAATGTTTTGTTTTGTGTAGGGGTCCCATACTATGCTTGCATATTCTAGCTTTGGTCTGATGTATGATTGATAGCATAGAAGTTTTACATTTGGTGGTGAATTACGAAGCTTGTGTCTTAGGAAACACAACTTTCTGAAAGCAGAGGAACAAATGTTATCAACGTGTGAATTCCAGGAGAGGTTAGCCGTGAACGTTACACCTAAATATGTGTAGTTATCGACATGATTAACTGTAGATGAACCTATGGAGTAAGCATACTGAAATGGGGATTTTCTTTTAGTTATAGAAATGGAAACTGTTTTTTGTGCATTTATGACCATGCCCCACTGGTTGCACCATTGGTATACGTAATCTAGATTTTTGTTTAGTTCTTTTTGATCATGTATGCTGCAAACTTCACGGAATAATATACAGTCATCTGCGAACAATCGAATTTGAACCGTTGGATCAATTATATCTACGATATCATTTATATAGCACAAAAATAGCAACGGCCCTAGCACACTGCCTTGGGGCACACCCGACGTGACTGGTAGAAGGCGCGAATTTTGATCCTCGACTGTGACAAACTGCACCCGATTTCTCAAATATTCAGCCACCCAAGCGACCAACACCTTCGGAAGACCAATGTTGTTTAGTTTATAGATTAGTTTGTCATGAGGAACTTTATCAAAGGCCTTACAGAAATCTAAAAAAATTGTGTCTATCTGAATATTATTATCAAGACCTTTGGCAAACTCATGCGTAACAGTGACGAGTTGCGTTACTGTCGAATACTTCTTTCTAAAACCGTGCTGAAAACTTGTTAATATGGAGTGTTTGTCAAGAAATTCTGTAATTTGAGTGGCTATAATATGTTCTATAAGTTTACAACATGAGGAAGTTAAAGATATCGGTCTGTAGTTAGATAGTAATAATCTGTCGCCTTTTTTGAAGATAGGGATTACTCGGGCCGTCTTCCAGTCACGCGGCAAGGTTGCTGTTGACAAGGAACTATTAAAAATAATAAAAAGGAACTTGGCAACGCATTCGGCATATCGTCGAAGAAACACATTTGGAAGATCGTCAGGACCGCAACATTTTTTCGTGTTTAAGTTTAGAAGCATAGAAACCAAACCAGGATATGAAATAAAATTGACTTCGTATGGTTGAAAGGACATCGTGGTAAGCGTACATGGTCCGGATACTGAAAACACGCTATGAAAATAGGCATTAAAATGATTTGCTATATCTTCATAATTTGTGACTATGCTACCGTCAACTGATATCTTTGAAACTGCTTTCTTGGTTTCACTAAGATAATTCCAGAATTTTGAAGGATCATTCTTTATAAAATTGGGCATTACAGTTTTAAAGTAGTAATCCTTTGCGTGATGCATCGCTTGTGCAAGGATTCTTTGGTGATCGCCCATAATACTGCAGTGCGCATGCTGCTTTTTTAGCCGTTTAACTTTTCTCTTCAATTTAATGATTTCACGAGTCATCCAGGGTGTACGCCTATGTGTTTGTTTGCGTTTGCTGGGTATAAAGTTGCTCATACAATAATGACACGTCTCAACAAATTTGTCCCAAAGAGCGCCCGTGTCCGGGGCGCCGTCATCAAAGTCAGCAAGTACGGTTTCCATGTATTCAAGCACACGAGCATCGTCAGCTCGGGAATAGTCCTTAAAATACCGAATGGGAGATTTTTGGTAGCTACTGCATTTAAGAAAAGGAATTGACACGCTTACAAGTTCATGATCGGACAGCCCTTGTTCCACTAGAATGGTATGTTCTGAAAAGCCCTATTTACAAAAACCAAATCTAGAACCGAGCTTGCATGTGCTTGTACGCGTGTGGGTTGTTTGATTATTTGAGTTAGGTCGTGAGCGAGCATGATATCAAACATGATGTTAGCGTTTTTACTGGCCTGGGAACAGGACAGTCCCTCCCAGTCCACACTTGGCAAATTAAGGTCACCGACCACGAAAATTTTCTTATTATGATACTGTGACATATGTTCTTTGAGCACAGTTAAATACTCCGGGCACGCGTCCGGCGACCTGTAACATGCATATAAGATGAAGCTATGTCCCCAACAGGATAACTGTACGCTCAAGCATTCAGGAATGCCAACATCAGTTGTAATCGTAGCTTCTACTACGGGTTTAACAAGGATAGCTACTCCCCCACCTCTAGTAGTTCTATCTTTTCGATATACGTTGTAACATGAGGGAAAGATTTCATCGTCACTAATTTCCTTTCTCAGCCACGTTTCTGTTATCACCGCGATGTGAGGATCATGCTGCATAAGTATGGTTTCTAACTTATCTATTTTATTAGTGACACTGCGCGCATTTATGTTAAGTAGCCTCAGTTCTTTCCGTTTGGTTACATCTCCGGCTTTTTTGGAGGACCTAGCGATTTTTACTTTGGATGTGCTTTCCAGACGAGGGATCTGGTCGCATTGCTCAGTTATGTCTGCGGCAATGGCGCTTGGCTTCGAGTATTTGGCCGTCGGGTTTCGCTTGCCGCCGTGCGTCGCTTTTTGCTTCCGTTTTTTTGAACAGGTACTTTATCATTTTTGTTTTCGTCCCAAACGTATGCCTTTTTATTGATATATAGCTTATCGTATACCAGCGAGGCTTTCTCGCCTTTCTCTCGATTCATTTTGCAGCTTTGCCATAGCTTTCTTCTGATTTCCCATACTCTTACCGAAAAATCCTCGCCAATAGAGTAATTCGTGCCTTTCAGTTTGCCTCCCTGCTTTAGAATTGTAATTTTGTCTCTTGAATCTAGGAGCTTGAGAATAACAGGCCTAACCTTGCCAGGGGATGGCCGTCCCAACCTATGAATACGTTCTATAGCCACTGGTTCTAGCTCAAGAATACCTTTTATTATCTCATTGTTCACAGCACCTTCTAGCGATTCGGTTTTCTCTTCTTCAGCTTCAGGTAGTCCGTAAACAATGATGTTAGACCTTCTGCTTCGGTTCTCCAGGTCATCAATTTTTGCTTCAAGGTAAGCAATTTGCTCCTGGCACGACGTAACCTTAATTTCTAGACTGGCGAAGGAATCTAATTTTTTGTCAATATCAGTAAGGCGTTTTTCTTTAATTTCCCTAATGTCGATTGCAATCTCACTAAGTTGTTTTGCTATTTTTGCTATAGTTGTGTTCATACAGTCGTTGTCATCCCATTATCGCCATGCGCTCGTCATCACGCTGTCATCGTTATACCATCGTCTTCATTTCAGAATCCTCATCCTATTGCCCTCATGGCGCCGGCGCCACACCGCCTTCGTCGTTCCATCGGCATCATTCCGTCTTCATCAGTCTACTGTCGCCGTCATTGCGTCGTACTCATGGCGAACTGCGAGAACCACAGCAACGTAGTCTTATTCTGGAGAGAATGTACTTCGATTATAGCCAACGCAATAGACAACTTCGAATGACCACTACAGACTTTTAATAAAGGCGTCTTGGGCACCACAACGTGTCGATACGTTGCTTCAAAGCGAATAGCATTAAAGTGAACAGCCATCGTAATATCAATTCTGCCAGATTGTTTATACGTTTTTCCAGAACGTGATTTTAGGGCAATGTCTACACTACTGCTATTTTGGTCATTTTAATGCAATAGGCCCCTGAAGAATGGAAACTTCGACTAATCGATAGTTGCAAAACAAAGGAGTTATGAGCCTGGATGCAACGTGGCGATCATGGAGCTTGTATTGCCATTATTGCGATAAAATTACTTGTGAAAATATTGGCTGGAGCCTAAACTTGATTCAATCACAGATTGTTTAGCCCGTTGGTGCTTCTCGTGGCAGCATTTTTCCATCCTTAACCAGTGCCAACAAACCAATTTCGTTATGCACCGCCGTATAGATCACATCCAAAATAGCTATAATGAAACAAATGTGCCATTTTTCAAGCGTTGAATACATGTCGGTATTCCTTGTAAACATTTAAAAACCCATGTTATCCCGCTGAGTGACTTATGAAGAAGAGCTCAGCGAAACTGGCTTGAAGTGACATGAGTGCAGCGCAGAAAACTGTCAGAAATACATTTGATTGCTGGTCGTTTGCGTTCTGCATAATAGAGATGATAACTCCGGTGCGGCACCTTATGTATTATATAAAAAGAAAATGTGTATAACGTAAAATGTTTTTGAGTATAGGCGCCTTGAAATCTAACCGAGCATGGCATAAATTAACTCAGTCATAGTTTGCAATGGAAAGTAAAGCCTGGGAGGGGGGGGGGGGCGATTTCAAATGAAGGGCTTAAAGTACCAATAAACACTTTCGGGTAACTTTGATGTCAGTAACGTCTGGCTTCGCTGTGTAGCTTTTAATACTGACCAAATTGACAACCCCCGGGTAGACGTACTTGAAACTTCTTCCTAATTTAAAAGAATAATCCAAGCAATAAGAGCATGCGTCAAAACATTGTGCATTGAGGAAATAAACAGAAATATCTCATATGGGAACGAACCTGTAATGTCTGATAAATATGAGACATAAAGGAGAATGACTGCTTTATCCAAAATGCATGGGATAACTGTGTAGCTAAGCTTTCAGTTAGGCTGAATCAGACTATCTCTTAGCACAATTTCCCTGCTTCGGTTTTCCTGCATTATCTTCTATGTACCAGAATAAACGGTCATTTCTCAGTAAGTACTCGTGCTGTTGACTTCGTTTACTCGTCTTTCCACTTTAGCGCTCCTTTGTTTATCATGCATTACGAAACCACCCAGCAGTCTATCTTAATAAAGACGGCCAAAAATAATACTCATGGTATGCTAACAAAATGTTGCTCCTAAAAAATTCGCTAAACGATAGATTTCAGAAGTTCCTCCAAAATGCAAAAGTGGCTTAGGGGACAGCAGGCACTTTTTCTATTGTACTACGTTTCTTCAACGGGTATGTTGAAGGAAATTTGATTTCTCACATATTCACCTTATTAGCCCTTACCAAGAACAGATAAGATATATTACGTGTTATAATATGCAAATTTATGCAATGGATGGAAAACCTGTGCAAATGGGCAGATATGGCTAGGATAAAAAAAAAAAAACGTTGCACTCACAATGCACTCTGTGCCCGCGGCAAGTCTCGAAGGATGTGTGCGGCTCGTACATTCCATCACGCAGCCAATGGGCTTCTGTTAGAAGAGAAACACTTTGTAAGACTCTCCGCCGCGCTTCCAATAGAAAAGTGTTCCAGAAACCGCGCCCTTGAAGCGTGGTTCCTCATTTCCGAACGCAACTAGTTTGGCCAATTCTGTAGACTGGTGCTCAAGAAAAAGTAACGCACATTGAGCTTCAGGCACATTGAATGCCTTGCACACTCAACGTGCTATGATTTCAGCATAATTTACTGCTAGTTCTCATAGACGACCACTATAGATAAAGTATTACCATGTTGGACGTGACGGTCGACGCGTTCCGGCAGTAATTTGGAAAGAATAATGCTTCTTTTCTCCTAACCAATGCTCTCAAAAATTACATATTTATAAGTACATCGAGCCTGGCATGTAACTCTTTTGTTATTATCATCATCAGCATCACCACCATAATCATCATCATCGTCATCAACAACCTATTATATGTTCATTGTGGGACGAAGGCATCTCCCTGGGATCTCTAATTACCCCTGTCCTGCGCCAACCGATTACAACTAGCGCCCGCGAATTTCCTAATTTCACCGCCCTGCCTGGTCTTCTGCCGTCCTCAACTGCACTTCCCTTCTCTTGGCATCCTTTTTGTAGCCCTAATGGTTCACTGGTTATCTAACCTGCGCATTACATGACCTGCCAAGCTCCATTTTTTTCTCCTTATGTCAATTATAATGACAGCTGTACCCGTTTGCTCTCTGATGCAAAGCGCTGCCTTTCGTTCTCTTAACATTATCCCTAGCATTCTTCGTTCCATGGCTGTTTACACGGTCCTTCACTTGTTCTCAAGCTTCTTGGTCAGTCTTCAAATTTCTCCTCTTATGTGAGCAGCGGTACAGTGCACTGATTGTACAATTTCCTTTTAAATAGTAATGGTAAGCTTCCAGGCAGGAGCCGACAATGCAGAACGACAATTACATTGATTGCAGAAAATTGTATATTTTAACTACTTTCTAGGTATGACGTAGTAGTTCTGCGGAAACCCGGAAGGTGGAAAGAAGTAATGAATAAAGGGAAAATCAGACATCCACCCGTTCGTAGAAATTGTTACAAAGGAAACCCATACGGGTTCCTCGAAAGAAAAGCCTCATAGTTGAAGAAAAATTCGTCATAATTAGTCCCGGACCAGGACGAATTTTTCTTCAACTATGAGGCTTTTCTTTTGAAGAATCCGTAAGGGTTTCCTTTGTAGCAATTGCTACGAACGGGTGGATGTCTGATTTTCCCTTTATTCATTACTTTCTAGTTATGATGAAGCATCAGAAATGAACGAAGCAACATTCACCGGCTTTTTCTTTAATGCAATGGAATGTCGAACGACGTGGAAGACAAATATGTGAATTTTGCTGATTTAGAAGCAGTTCACCTCATTTGATGCCTTAAGGGATTAAAGGAGTATTGAACAAAAGCATAAAAAAATAAAGCCGTAGAAATCGCATTAAGGAAACACTAGCTTTTCTATACACAATAGCATTATAACCTATTTTATATATATGGCTGTATTTTCGAAAGTTAATAACGGCATGCTGACCGATAGTCAGCGTGCGTTGGACTGTAGGAGAACAGGCATGACGTTAAGACTAGGTGGCAGTGGCATGCAGAATTGACGGCCAGCGTATGGCATATCTTGGCTTATCTTCCCAGCCTTTATGCTAAAAAAAGAAATTATGGGGTTTTACGTACCAAAACCACGCTCTGATTATGAGGCATGCCGTAGCGAGGGACGCCGGATTAATTTTGACCAATTGGAGTTCTTTAGGGCGCACCTATATCTAAGTAGACGGGTGTTTTTTTTTTTTGCATTTCGATCCCATCGAAATGCGACTGCAGTGGCCGAGATTTGATCCCGCGACCTCGTGCTTAGCAGCGCAACACCAAAGCCGCTAAGGAACCATGGCGGGTCCAACCTTTATGCTGTACCTAATGGGTGCCTATTGCATAAGTTTATTGAGTGCTAACGAAAGTAACTACCCGAGCGGTGACAGTGATTTTTATGTGAGTAGCATGCATGCGGCACAATTCATCTGGCGACCGATCAAGCGAGTGACTTCTATGAATAAATGCATACGAGCGACTTCCACGTTCTGACAGGCTGTAGCATCAGGTCTGATTCCGGAGGAACAACAAACTGTCTGGATATCACCGCTCGAATAGCGTGCCACGTTGCTGGTCACATAGCAGGCACACGTGTTCCTCGCCAGCCAAGCCTTTCGGCTCTACCGGCCACAACGATATGCAAGTAGGCTGCAATTTGTTTCTGATAGAATATAATAGTGGCATAATAAGGCTATGTCGAATGTACTGTGGTTCTCGAAAACAGCACATGGCACCAAAGCTCTGGCAAGAACGGACGGAACGATCGGTAGACGTTTCCTAAGCGGGCACTGTACAGCGTCCGTCACAGCGTGCCGTATGGCTTAGGTTGCACTTGAGCTTCAGGCACTGACAGCATAGTGAGAACCTAGAGATCCAAGAAATTCATTTACGCAAGACATACTTCTAAAAGCGCTAATCGTGTTGGCAAGACAAGTGAAATACGACGAGCTAAATCTGGATCGAAACTCCTGTCTGCCGAAGCTCTAGGTGGCTGCGTCATCTAGCGAGCTAGGCCTCCTAGCCCTAGCGCTGGCTGCCAGCAAGGTCGCCTGTGGATGATGCTTTCTTGGGCATTCTCTTTTGCCTCAAGGAGGCATGCTTTTTAAGGCGAAAGCCTTAAGCGGCTTATGGGACGAAAAATGTGATGCCTGGCGATGCAATGACCGGAGTTAGGCCGTCCGGCGCTATGGCACCGAAGTTCAGTGGCGCCAAAGTTTGATAGTGCCACGCACGACAATTGGTGGGACTGCAACCCGCAACTATTGCTGGGAGCCAAACCCACGACGTTTGGTGTTAATTAAAGCACTCGAACCCACGACCTTTGGTGGCAGTCGATCTCTCCACCTTTAGTAGGACCAATATTGGTAGGCACCAAAAAATGTTGCCACTATGGATGGTCAAACCCACTACCATCGGTGGGAATCGAACCCGGGATATTGGTTTAATTAAGGCAAAATTATTTAGGGCGCAGGTAATTAAGATTGAGGTAATTAAGACACTTGAACAAACGATATTTGGTGGGATTCGAACCCTCTACATTTGGGGGGACCAATATTTATTGGCACCAAAATTGATGTTGCCACTTTTGATAGTTGAACCCATGACCATTGACCGGAGTCGAACACGCGACCTTCGATGTTAATTAGGGCGACGTTATTTAAGTACCGTAACCTAAGATCGAAATATTTAGGCATTCCAACCCATCACCTAAGGTGGGAGAAAACAAGAAATATAAAGTAATAACGCATTAGAATGAAACTATCAAGTCTCTGAACTAATGTCTCATTTGCGGGCTGGGTTTCGCTTTCATTCTTTTGAGCATATGCTCAAGTGGCTGTCAACTTCATTGGAATGTTGCTGCAAACTAAAGCAAGTCGTTGCAAGAATACTTTGTATCTGTAGGTGAGGATATGAACTTGCCCTACACTCTAAGAAAAAAGAGAGTAAGAAGTGAGTCACGGCAACTTGACTCTCTTTTTTCTTCCGAAAACCAACTTTTGCGCGAGTAGAGCCACAAACAAGAGTCAACATTCTCGCATGGGTCGTTCGACTCTCAAAAGCACGCGAAGAGTCATCGTGGAAGATCGCGTCTCCGCTGATATTCGAGATGAGTCTGGCGAGAGAAAGATTATAATGCAAGAGAATAAATACCAGATAACGTCTTCTGTTTTAGGCAGGCCCTCGGGTTCCTGTCCTGGTTGTAATGCAGTGTATCATTCTTTCATCCTTGTCATGTTCTGCAATTACTTCGAACTCTACATATTGATTTTCCTTGACCATGTTTCTTAATACCTCACATGCTTAAGCGATAGCTGGTTTCATATGCTAAGGAAGATCAGAATTTGTCACACTGCATTCTGACCATAAGTAAATCTAAAAAAAAGTATTGGCTACTAAAGAGAGCACAGCAACGAGATAACAAGTTCAGTAGGCGCACTCAACAGTGTCGCTTGTAAATATAATTCCGCGACGTAAAATTAAATTTTGAAGATTTCAGTTCCAAAATCAAGATATTGTTATGAGGCACAGGGTAATGCAAAACTGCAGATTTATTTTCAGCAGCTCGGGTTATTTAACGTGTACGGAATGCACGGTATACGCGCGTTTTCGCATTCTGCCCCCGTTAGAATGCGACTGCCGTGGTTGTGATTGGACCCGTCACCTCGAGCTCAGCAGCGCAGCACCAAAGCCACTGGGCTACCGCAGTGCATTGCATTCTGCGACTGGAGACAAACATTAGCGTACGCAACACTGCTTTTGAAGCCCCTAGAAATATAGAAACAAAAATGTAGCAGCTTCACCCCAATGCTGCATGAACCACTGCACGAACGATTGCACGAACCAAGGTTCGTAGTTTCATTGGCTGAATAAACTGCAGTAAACATTCGCTTACTGCTTAAATTAGCAAGCACTGGGTCACGCGCGCACGTGCAAACATGAACAGATCTCACTCAATGACAGCGAACACTGGCTGTCACAGCGTTGGCATGATGAAGGGCACTAACAGAGCGGATCGAACGCTTCTGCTGCCTCTTCCTTCAAGGCGTCTTCGAAACTTGAAGTTGCGCTATCTTAGCGCCCCCCAGCTTTGCATCCATCGGAAATTATCTCCAAGACAGAGCGAGGGTGGCGCAAGACCGGGCCAGAGCAACGGCCAGAGGAGGAGAAGCGCGCTAAACTAGCGCCTCCCTCCCCCGGGTTGCGCGCATTTTATCACGTGACCTCGTATAGATACTTGACTTGGGGCGCCCATCCAGCCCGGCTCAGCCTCGAACACTTCCTTTAACGCGCACAGCCAACGGCGTGGCATAGGATCTTATCGAACTTGACTTTATGCGTAAGCTCACGGTAACACCGACAGATATATTTCGATGGTTGTGTCCATATAACTGACATCGCAAAATTCGCAATATACAGAAAATTTTACTAAGGACCAACAACATTGCTTCTTCATGTCGTGATACAGCGGTGAATGATATTTCTAGAAAATGTGTTCCTAAATCTCCACCAAATGACTACGCTCGCATTTGGTGACAGCGGAACACAGTCGCAAGAACTTGTGGAGGAAATACTGGAGTTCTGGCAGCTTCAGGTGCACTAAATTATTCAGCAACATCGGTGGCTTTATAGTTCTACCTTACATCAGAACAAGCTGCACTTGACAGAGATAAAGGGCAGCAGCAACGTTATAGCTAAGCAAATTAAGCACAATTACGCCGCGTCTTCACACTTCGAACACGCTCCGACAGCCCAACGATGGATATTTGAAGCGTAACCACACTCGGACGAGCAAATTTTGCTTCTGCGAAGTGAACGCAGCGGGTATTTCAAAACGCGTGTTAAATTCATGGCTGTTTCATTCGTTAACATTACTTACGTGACGCAAAATTAGCAGTGAGCAAAACAGTTTTTATTTCAACGCGAGGAAAGGAAACCGAAACTAGCGCAACTGTTTTGCTAAGTTGTGAGGATAAAATGATCCTAAGCCGAAGCCGTCAATAACATGACGCCATTTTGCAGTTGCTTTGCATCTCGCGCGAGTACGTCGTCGTTGAGTGGTTCTGAAAGCGCTGCGTTAGGGGCGACTGCAACCAGGCTTTGCGGCAAGTTACGGTGGGAACTTCTTTCCGTGCTGTGTGAATGCGACGAGGAGGACCGCCGCCAGCAGCAGCGTGTCGCCGATTTCGTCTTTGCCGATATCGAGCAAGTGCAGCTCACCGGACGGTGACAAGTACACGAAGTGATGCGATTTGCACTGCGTCTTTCATTGTGATATGGGAGATCGCAACGCACGGAGACGACTAGATGGATACAAAAGACTACCAACTGGGAATGACCTGTGCCATATTTCTCTTAACGTCTCAGGTAAGCATATCACCTTTTGTTCCGAGTTTACAAACGGCGCGTACTCGGCCCTTTCGGTATGGCTACATTTTGCGCTACGTTTAGCTTGGTAGTTCACAGACGTTTCTTAAACATGCGTGCGCGTATGTATGCAAAATACTGCTGGCAGACGGAAGCCCCAGGAGAGGATCTGAAGGTATAACGAAGCTTTACTGCCAGGCGAAACACCGTTCTTATCGACTCTAGTGAACAGTGGCCTGTCGCATCGAAAAATCCGTAGAATATCAAGTACTGCGTAACTTGAAGGGTAGTTACCATACTAGCATCAGTGTAACTTTCGCTGGCAAAGACAGGTCGTCGAAAACATTGAAGGCAGCGTGTGTATTCTGAAGATTTACTAGCGCTTAGGTATATTACCGCGAATAACAAAAACGCTACAATGCTGTATGAAGTGTCAGGCGTTGTGGCAGCACGGATATTTTCCTTGCAATGAGGCGGCTGCATACACAAGCGAATAGACACAGCGCTTTAAAAGCGCTGAAACAGAACAAATTTATAGTGAATTTGGCTGCAAGTCGAAACGTATTAGCTCACAATCTGAGCCGATATGTAATGGATTATTTTTACGTAATCTTTATTTTCAGTGTTGTAAATATTTAGAAGCATGAATTTGCTACAACCTTTATATAGTAAATCCTACTAGGCTTACTAAACCTGGGTGTGTTATGTGGTGAATTTGTAATATTGCTACTGGATTTTCTACTTTGAGCCCTGTGTTTTATGAAAAGAAGGGTCCTTTTATTTGTAGTTTTATGTTAGTGCGTATATGTGGCAAGCATAAATGAGTTGATTGCAAAGTTGTACCTCCCAGTGAGCTGCATGTGAACCCAAGTTTATCCTGCCTTGGCTTTTGCAATGTGCATATAACAATTTTAAGTATACACAGCTGTAGTTGGCTTAGTCGCTGTAGCGTATTTTGTAAAAGTAGAGCGCTATGTATTATTTTACTGCTTTCATCCAGAAATACCTTTTTTTCGTGTACTAAGAAACGCTGACAGCATTGAATGAAATGAACTGTGGTGTATTTTCTAGTAATTTAATAAGGGAAATTTTGTCTGCCGTGTATCCGAGATGAGTTTACCTTCTTGTACTAAACAATGCGTTAACTCCTTTGCTACTGCTGTGGTCCTGTGTATTTTTGTAATTTTGAAA
Source organism: Dermacentor andersoni (assembly GCF_023375885.2). Lineage (NCBI taxonomy): Eukaryota > Metazoa > Arthropoda > Arachnida > Ixodida > Ixodidae > Dermacentor > Dermacentor andersoni. The sequence continues at coordinate 50,152,997 of NC_092821.1, forward strand.
TATATTTTATTTTAGGTATTCAAGAAATGGCAACAGCCAGAAGACACCACCTTATCCACTACGTTATTGGTGAGACAAATTGTAGCAGGTACTTTTGCGTATCTCATTAGCATATGATGCTATTTATTGTAATTTAGTGTCCACTTTCCTGGCCTTTATTAATTTTACTGTTATTGTGCGAAGGGTAATACTTTTACATCGACACAGAGTAATTGCCCAAAGGCGAGACATGGCGGGAGGAGGCAACACACACAAGTCTCCTTTGACTTTATCTCAATGTTGCGCAGTTACTCTGTCGTTATCTACCAACAAGCTCATGTTCCTCATCAGTTACATTTACTAATTCTCCGTTAGTACAATTTCATTGACACAACATTGAAAGTACAGAGACTTGAAATGACGAAGAGCCGAAGAACAAGGAGCATCGCTGGAGTTAATGTTTCGACAAAGTGAAAGAGATAAGTTTTCGTGTAAAAATGTTGGCTCCAGTGAAATTTCTTCTTCTATCACTATTTACGACTAAAAGAAAGCATGATTGCTCTTGCGGAAGTATTATGCATAATGGAATAAAAATTAGCAGGGTGAAATGTCAGGAATGTCAAAATTCTTGTGTATTCTAATGCTACAGCGAAAGCCAGAAAAACAAGATGTAGAGAACCACATTGTTATTTTTCACTGCCCAGTTTGGCCAGCTTCATTCCGAGCTTGCAGTTTGTTGCATTAACGACCACTGGAATTGGTTAATTGAATTAGCTTGGTGATTTACTTATGTTAAGAGATGTTGAATTTTTATAATGGAGCTTAAGATAATTCATGTAAATAAATATACAATGACATTTTAGATGTCAGGCTTGCAGTTGACTAGCAGATCACTTGATGGTATGAGCTCAGGTTTCAACCGAGCTTCCATGCACAAATCGGTTGCACATTCTTTTTTTGTCATTTCTTGGATTTTCATAAAGATAAGTACCGGTTCTTTTTTGTCGGGGTTATAGTTGTGTTGTAGGACCTAACTGTTAACATTTATTTGTATTTAAAGCCATGTTACACAGACAGCTGAATTTTTCTTGGTAATTGTGACATGGTAGTACTAAGAACATTTGTGCAAATTTGTTGCAGGGACACTCTGGCAGCTCCCGGCCCTGCTTCCTACCACCACCGTGTCCTGACTGCGTCCACTAGAGAGTTCCAAGCCTTTGGCGGCTCCTCCCACTGCGTCCTGCCACCACCGTGTCCCGACTACTTCCAAGAGGGAGTTCCAAGCCTTAGTGATGATGTCAAGCAGGCTGGCAGCCGGCAGAAAGATTAAGGTAAATACATGTAATTCAGCGGCGTCTTCTTGAGTGAAGTTGCTTGTAGCCACTCAACAATGAAATAATTAACTTGGAAGCAGTTTGGACTCCCTGCTATCGGTGCAGGAATGCTCAAGGCCATGCATTTTCTCTAAGATGCCAAGAGCCTATGTGGATAAGACGAAACGCAATGCAAATTTTCGAACTTGTGGGAGACCACTTGTACAATTTTTTTTCGTGCTTAACACAAAAACTACTTTAATAAAGCTTTACTAATTTAAAAAAATACAATGTACTCTCGCACATGGTATTTGGCATAAATTTACTAGGACTGCCTCAATAGTAAGTATGCCAATAAACATACACCAAAACTGACTTTTTTGCAAGTTCAGCGTCATCTCTGTGCACTGCTGCATAATTTATCTTTCTGATACCAGTTTCTGCACACAGCAGAAGTCCTAAACACGTGGATTACATAAATTTGCAGCTTTTGCTGTAAGCCAGTTCTGTGAAAATAAAGTTAATAAGCCACTTTGTACATTTTTAATTACCCATAAGTAACTGACCAGTGCCTAATAAGTAGTTCAATTTTTGGTGTTAGGCCTCTCTTCATTGTCCTGAAAAATTTGGCCCTGTTAATCAGGGAAAGAATTTCTTGGCTATGCCCTTTATGATTTATTTATTTATTTAGTCATACTGTTAACCCTCACTTGAGAGTCGTTACAGGGAGGGTCAGTAATTGAATTTTACATAGAACAAACATTGTAGATCATTTGTAGGAGAACATTTGTAATACATAGAACATTTGTTACATGCAAGGAATAAATAATAAGCTATACAGTTTGAGCGAAATACTTATCAAGACCAACCTCAAAATCAGTCACAGTATTTTTTGTACCACATCATTTGGTAATTCATCCCACACTTTAATAGCGTCGAGAAAGAAAGAAAAGCAGAATAAGTCTGTTCGAGCTATTACTGGTTGCACGAATGTGCTGCTTGTTCATGGGAACCTTTTGTGAAGGAGCGTTAGATAATCATACTTGTTTATTTTCACCTCTGCGTGTAGTATTTGCAAAAGCAGTTTCAATCCCTGCTTCTGCCTTGATTACAGTGGTTCCAAGTAACATATATTTAACATGTCAGTTACCAAGTCACGTTGTCGATATTTAGAGCAGATAAGTGAGCGGACATTCTCTAAATTCGTTCTAGTACATGTTTTAAAACCTTTTGATGGGGACTCCACAAAGCAGCAGCGTATTCCAGGCTGGAACAGATATATGTCTTGTGTGCAATTAGCTTGACTTTTTTCATCGCCTGGCGCAATTTCCTTTGCAAGAAGCACAACTTCTGATATGTTGATCCACAAATATGTTCAACATGGGGATGCCAGTTCAATTTATCTGTTATAATTATACCAAAATATTTGAAACTACATACTTTTACCAGTATATTATAAGCAATATTATATGTAAACGAGATCACTTCTTTTCTTTTTGATATGTGTGTGTAAGTGATTTTGTTTAAAATTAATTTCCCTACCACATTTCTTACACCACGAGCTTAAGTTTTGAAGGCACTGCTTGATCTTAAATTGATCTTCCCTGCATGTTACCGGACAATAAATTAGGCAATTATCTGCGAAAAGCTTAATTTTTACAGGTGATTGGACAACCGCTGAGATATCATTAATATATAGCAGAAAAAGTAGTGGCCCTAGTACGGAACCCTATGGCACGCCTGAATACACCTCACGATTTCCGGACATAGTATCTGTCACTCTGACTGCTTGTTGGCGATCATTTAAATACGCTCCTATCCAATCGAGAACATCAGCACTAATCACTTTACGGTATGAGACTGTCAGAAGCCTTCGCAAGATCTATGCATATACCATCGACTTGCACACAGGCATATCTAGAAACACAGAAATCATGAATGGTTTCAGTGAACTGCGTTACAGTTGTAGGGCCACTGCGAAATCCATGCTGAAACGGACATAAGTCGTTTTGTTCCAAATTTGTCTGCATTTTGCCACTATATGCTCAAATATTTTACAACACACCGACGTGAGAGACACGGGCCTATAATTGCTCAACATTGTTCTATTGCCGCCTTTAAAAATTGGGACAACAATTGCTCAACCCCAATCTTGAGGTAGCGAGTGGCATGCATAGATTGGTGCTTTACACAAAATCTCACTTAGGGCTTGTGGCAGTAAAAACATTTTTTGCCTTAAGTATTTCGTGAAATTAACGTTTGACCTTTAGTGAAGGGCCTCCAGTTTTTCAAAAAGACATTTGAAGTGGTCGCTTGCCAGGCTGGGACAGCCGGCATGGACTAGCCTGCTTATATAAATAGAGAGGGCCATGTACACTCTACGTTAAGATACTATTATTGATCTACAAAAGACAAAATGAAGCATTCCATCCTATTAGCAGCTCTTCACATTCATTTACACTTTTGCACATTTATGTACATTGAGTCGGGTGACTTGTGTCTGTTTTCATTATCTGCTATGTGCAGATGGTAAAGTTCAGGTTTGCCCTATGGTGAAAAATATTTTGGTGCTTATATATATGGATTTGTGTTTTTCAGTTTGGCTCGAAAGTTTACGCTAGCCATGCTACACACTCGGGCCAGGCCTCTTGCAAACGACGTTTAACCAGGATCAACGCATCAGTGTCGAGTGAGTCCGGAAATCAAGGCAACCTGCTGTGCAACCACCGTGCAACCTTTGGTGACTCCTCTACATGTTCCACCTATTTCACAACTGTACCTCAGCTTCCACCTATTCAAACAGCATCACCAGCTGTGGCCACTTATCGAACCATGGATGAATGTTGGGGGGGGGGGGAGTGATTTGAAAAGACATTCTATTCCTCTCTTCAAATTCTTACCAAATACTTCTGTTATTTTAATTAATATGTGTCTTTATCCATCATCATTATCATCAGCCTAGTTACGCCCACTGCAGGGCAAAGGCCTCTCCCATACTTCTCCAACTACCCCGGTCATGTACTAATTGTGACCATGTTGTCCCTGCAAACGTCTTAATGTCATCCGCCCACCTAACTTTCTGCCGCCCCCTGCTACGCTTCCCTTCCCTTGGAATCCAGTCCGTAACCCTTAATGACCATCGGTTATCTTCCCTCCTCATTACATGTCCGGCCCATGCCCATTTCTTTTTCTTGATTTCAACTAAGATGTCATTTACCCGCGTTTGTTCCCTCACCAAATCTGCTCTTTTCTTATCCCTTAACGTTACACCTATCATTCTTCTTTCCATGGCTCGTTGCGTCGTCCGCAATTTCAGCAGAACCCTTTTCGTAAGCCTCCAGGTTTCTGCCCCGTAGGTGAGTACTGGTAAGACACAGCTGTTATACACTTTCCTTTTGAGGGATAGTGGCAACCTGCTGTTCATGATTTGAGAATGCCCGCCAAACGCACCCCAGCCCATTCTTATTCTTTTGGTTATTTCAGTCTCATGATCCGGATCCGTGGTCACCACCTGCCCTAAGTAGATGTATTTCCTTACCACTTCCAGTGCCTCGCTACCTATCGTAAACTGCTGTTCTCTTCCAAGACTGTTAAACATTACTTTAGTTTTCTGTAGATTAATTTTCACACCAACCCTTCTGCTTTGCCTCTCCAGGTCAGTGAGCATGCATTACAATTGGTCTCCTGAGTTACTAAGCAAGGCAATATCATCAGCGAATCGCAAGTTGCTAAGGTATTCTCCATCAACTTTTATCCCCAATTCTTCCCACTCCAGGTCTCTGAATACCTCCTGTAAACATGCTGTGAATAGCATTGGAGATATCGTATATCCCTGTCTGACCCCTTTCTTTATTGGGATTTTGTTGCTTTCTTTGTGGAGGATTACGGTGGCTGTGGAACCGCTATAGATAGCTTCCAGTATCTTTACATATGGCTCATCTACACCCTGATTCCGTAGTGCCTTCATGACTGCTGAGGCTTCGAATGAATCAAATGCTTTTTCGTAATCAATGAAGGCTATATATAAGGGTTGGTTATATTCCGCACATTTCTCTATCACCTGATTGATAGTGTGAATATGGTCTATTGTTGAGTAGCCTTTACGGAATCCTGCCTGGTCCTTTGGTTGACAGAAGTCTAAGGTATTCCTGATTCTCTTTGCGATTACCTTAGTAAATACTTTGTAGGCAACGGACAGTAAGCTGATCGGTCTATAATTTTTTTCAAGTATTTGGCGTCCCCTTTCTTATGGATTAGGATTATGTTAGCGTTCTTCCAAGATTCCGGTACGTTCGAGGTCATGAGGCATTGCGTATATAGGGCGGCCAGTTTCTCTAGAACAATCTGACCACCATCCTTCAACAAATCTGCTGTTACCTGATCCTCCCCAGCTGCCTTCCCCCTTTGCATAGCTCCCAAGGCGTTCTTTACCTCTTCCGGTGTTACTTGTGGGATTTCAAGTTCCTCTAGACTATTCTCTCTCACCTTAACGTCGTGGGTGTTACTGGTACTGTATAAATCTCTATAAAACTCTTCAGCCACTTGAACTATCTCATCCATATTAGTAACGATATTGCCGGCTTTGTCTCTTAACGCACAACTATGATTCTTGCCTATTCCTAGTTTCTTCTTTACTGCTTTTAGGCTTCCTCCGTTCCTGAGAGCCTGTTCAATTCTATCCATATTATAGTTCCTTATGTCCGCTGTCTTACGCTTGTTGATTAACCTAGAAAGTTCTGCCAGATCTATTCTAGCTGTAGGGTTAGAGGTTTTAATACATTGGCGTTTCTTGATCAGATCTTTCGTCTCCTGCGATAGCTTACTCGTTTCCTGTTTAACGGCGTTACCACCGACTTCTATTGCGCACTCCTTAATGATGTCCATAAGATTGTCGTTCATTGCTTCAACACTGTGGTCCTCTTCCTGGGTTAAAGCCGAATACCTGTTCTGTAGCTTGATCCGGAATTCCTCTAGTTTCCCTCTTACCGCTAACTCATTGATTGGTTTCTTATGTACCAGTTTCTTCCGTTCCCTCCTCAAGTCTAGGCTAATTCGAGTTCTTACCATCCTATGGTCACTGCAGCGCACCTTGCCGAGCACGTCTACATCTTGTGTGATGCCAGGGCTCGCGCAGAGTATAAAGTCGATTTCATTTCTAGTCTCACCATTCGGGCTCCTCCATGTCCCCTTTCGGCTAACCCGTTTGCGGAAAAAGGTATTCATTATCCGCATATTATTCTGTTCTGCAAGCTCTACTAATAACTCTCCTCTGCTATTCCTAGAGCCTATGCCATATTCCCCCACTGACTTGCCTCCGGCCTGCTTCTTGCCTACCCTGGCATTGAAATCGCCCATCAGTATACTGTATTTTGTTTTGACTTTACCCATCGCCGATTCCACGTCTTCATAGAAGCTTTCGACTTCCTGGTCATCATGAATAGATGTAGGGGCGTAGACCTGTACAACCTTCATTTTGTACCTCTTATTAAGTTTCACAACAAGACATGCCACCCTCTCGTTAATGCTATAGAATTCCTGTGTGTTACCAGCTATGTTCTTATTAATCAGGAATCCGACTCCTAGTTCTCGTCTCTCTGCTAAGCCCCGGTAGCACAGGACGTGCCCGCTTTTTAGCACTGTATATACTTCTTTTGGCCTCCTAACTTCACTGAGCCCTATTATATCCCGTTTACTGCCCTCTAATTCCTCCAATAGCACTGCTAGACTCGCCTCACTAGATAACGTTCTAGCGTTAAGCGTTGCCAGGTTCATATTCCAATGGCGGCCTGTCCGGAGCCACGGATTCTTAGCACCCTCTGCAGCGTCGCAGGTCTGACCGCCGCCGTGGTCAGTTGCTTCGCAGCTGCTGGGGACTGAGGGCCGGGGTTTGATTGTTGTGTTCATATAGGAGGTTGTGGCCAAGTACTGCACCAGGGTGGCCAATCCTGCTTTGGTGAGAGAGTGCGTTACCGGTTCTGGTCACCGGGATCAGGCCGCACTCCAGGCCTGTTTGTGCAATTTTCTCAAGACACGTTTTTTTTTCTGGTATTTTCCGGTGGAGAATTGTGCGGCCCGGGATTTGAATCACGGTCCTCTTGCACGGAAGGCGGATACTCTACCGTCCCCGCAGGAGTTAAATTTAAAAATTAAATTGTGGGATTTTACGTGACAATACCACTTTCTGATTATGAGGCACGCCGTAGTGGAGAACTCCGGAAATTTCGACCACCTGGGGTTCTTTAACGTGCACCTAAATCTAAGTACACGGGTGTTTTCGCATTTCGCCCCCATCGAAATGCGGCCGCCGTGGCCGGGATCCGATCCCGCGACCTCGTGCTCAGCAGTCTCACACCATAGCCACTGAGTAACCACGGCGGGTCCCGCAGGAGTTGTACGCCTCATTTAATATACAGTGGTGCCCTATTTGATCAGTCAAGGTGGACCAATCTGAGCTCGGTTATACCTCAGTGATGGCACTCGGCTAGAGAACCTGGTATTTATGACCTGCACATGTGAGGCCATACATAATTGAAGATATACAACTTACCTTTTTTTTTATTTTAGGAGGGTTCCCGTACAGGGATAAAATAACGGAAAAGACACTAAAAAGAAAGAAAAAAGAAAGAAAAAGGGGAAGAAAAAGGAACATAACAGGTGATTTGAACTCGTGACCCTTCGATGTTGCCTGGAAAGATAGCTCAGTAGGTTGGTTCGTCAGGCCCCAGGCTATTTTCAAGCGCCACATCTGCTCCGAGCGTCACACTTACGTGGAAAGGGACTCATGTTGGGACTCGTTCCGAGTGGTTGGAAGGCATACTTTCTTGGAAAAATGGCTGCGCGAGGAGAAGAGCGAACTCGAGCGGCTTTAGAGACTAGGAAAACTGCCTTAAAATATTTAGACTTGAGGGAAAGCTTCGTTAACAAACTATAACACGGCAATCAGCACTCGAATACGATGAGAGAAATTATTGAGACGTGGAAAATTTCCTTGAAATAAATATGGTTTGCGAGACAAATGCTTGTAAGTATTGAACCTCTTAAAAGATGAGGGGAAATTTGCGCTCACCGAGAGGGTATCGTCCGTACGAGACCACCACCAGGCACCTTACTGAGACGTGGAGGGCTTTGCGGCCGGAACAAAGCCTCCCGTCCCCGCCGGCCAAGAGGGGAAAACGCGCTTTCCGATCGCTCAAGGGTGCGCGGACATAGTATAGCTCTAGCGTCTAGGAGAAGCTTAACCAGGTTACCTAGTTTTTAATAGTTCCTTTCTCAGAATTCTCACCATCGACTCCTGCTATTATAATGTATATGTCTTTATGCTCAGTTTTTAATAGTTCTTTTGTATTTGTGTATGCAATTGATTGGTTCATAATTTTTTTATACAGAATGCTCAAATGCAAACTTACGGCATTTTTTTTCCTTTGAAAATCTACAGTACTGCAAAGTGTTCAAGAAGTGTAACCTTACACGGGCTCTGGTGCAAGATAATTTTAAGAGTGATATAGAGTACTAATTTCAAACACCCGTTATTTTCGAAAAATTCAGAAATATAGGAGCACAAAAAAGAAACTACTAAACTAGATAAACATGGGTGCCCCACAAAAGTCTGGTAATAATGCGACTTTATATCACTGCAACGATACTGGTACTCGCATACAAGGTTTGAGACATGAAAGCTATGATACCCTTGGCATTTCTCAGTGCCTATTTGCCACACTGACGAATGTCAAAGGCATCGTAGCTTTCATGCACACATTGGTTGTGTTACACCTTTGGAGTATTGCATTTCTCAAACACAAAGGTTTACAGCAGTGCTTTAAATGGCAAATGTATTTCCTAATTTTGATAATTTATTAGTGCAAGCGTAATGGTACAGATCCTGTAAAAATAATTTTACAGACTATATGTCCATGAATGCACGCTTCTGATGGCATAGCAGTGACATGTGATCGTGGGTTGAATATCTTTATGTATTTCATATTTAAATATTGGCTTCCAGGTCTGGGTTAGTCTCCTACACTGAGTATTCTAGGTCAAAGGCTAGAGTAAAGTGAATTAAACTAGGAATTATAAACATCAAAAGATCTTGTTCGGGACACTAATGTGACAATCAGCAAGGTTATTTGTGCATTCATTTCCAAATTCATGAGGATATATTTTATGGCTACTTTCATTAATGCAAGAACAAATATTTGTTTATTGTAACACTAGAGTTGGCTGCCCCCATTTTCATAGAACCCCTTTACAGACTAACATTTCTGTGGTTTAATAGCCTGTTTTTGTTTTGCACACTCAATGTGAAGGGATGCAAACGGTCACATACAACAGAGTGCAAGAATGACTAAGAAGTGCAAGCAGGGCGGGGGGGTTTTTGGGCAGATGCGTGCCTGTACTATTTATAAAACTCCCTATGGTATGCCTGAAGGCATTTTCTAACACCTTGTTACAATGCACTGACACCCACTTACTAAGGGGAAATGCTCCTTGAAACAACTTTTTTTGATTATTTGTACTGGAGATTTGAATATACTGTCATTCATAGTGTTTTATGTAGATTTGAATTGTCATTGATTTTTGTGTAGCTGCTGTTCTTTAGTTATGTCCTACACAATGGCAAAATATTTTGTGGGCACTTTCGTTTGCATAAAATTTTAACAAATAGCTTCATGCTGTATCTTATTTAGCTAGTTGTTTACCGAAAAGTGCCGATACCTATCCAGACAGCTTGTACGATTACTGGAACTATGCAACAAAGTATTAGAACACCTTAAATAATTTTACAGATCGCAATTTCAATTAGATATCAGCGTTTTGCATATCTTGAAGAGTATGTATGCGAAATTTTGTTAGTATAGGACAATTATTATTATGGGTATATGTGCACAAGGTTATTCTAATGCTATTGTGAGAAAACATTATTGAAGTATATTTAGCAAGTATGTAACACCCCCTCGGCCATAATCGTGGTTCGCCCGCCAAGCTCGGTGGCCTGCTAAAGCTCGACAGGCAACACCGGTCACCGCACCACAATAAACACCGACGAGCACGGCTGCTCGCCGGTCAGTCATAGGTCAGTCATCATTCAGCACCACCACGCTACGGAGCGTCCGTCTAACGGAGGGTGCCAGAAGCCCTCCCTTGTTCACGAGCCCAGGGTGGATCGTGACACTGGCGACGACGATGGGATCCTCGTGACACTGGCGAAGAAGCTGGCGACGACTACCTACGGAGCGTCCCACGCCGCCGCGAGCTGCGAAACACCGCCCCCCGTTGCTGTCGCCATGCCACTGTACGGAAGGCTCGAGCCGTTCGAGGGAGATGGGTCCGCCTGGCAAATTTACGAGGAGCAAGTCCACGTGTTCTTCCGGGCAAATGACACACCCGAGGCCAAACAGCGGGACATTTTCCTGACCAGCTGCGGGACCCGCCGAATTTCGACATGTGGCACACAGGCTTTGTACCGTCGTCTGTGCCGCCATACATGCTGACCATCGAAATCTGCGGGCACCCCATGTCCATGGAGCTGGACACAGGGGCCAGCGTGTCTGTAATGGCCGGGAAGCTCTTCAAGCGTACCTTCCCCGGCGTGTCCGTCGAGGCTTCAGGCGTGATGCTGCGCAGCTCCTCCGGGCAACTCTCAAAGGTCCAGGGTCAGGCACAGGTCTCGAGGCGAGGTCTGACATGGTCTGCGTGTCTATGCCACATGGCCCCGTCTGGCACACGCACGAGCAGCGATGAGGCGCTGGCAGGAGACACCACCTGTCCCGCAGACCAGGGTGGGCCTGGACGGAAGTTCCTGGCGAAAACTGGAGCTCCTGACTCTGGCAAAAGCCCGGGACGGCACCCTTGGTCAGCAGCCAGCTTCTGCTTCAGCTTCTGCGTCTCTGATTGGGCCTTGCGCAGCTTGCGCTTGCTGCGGGATACCTCGCTCTTGAGCTGCCTGTTGCGGCTCTGCAGGCTCGCTATATTGTGCCGTGACACTGGCGACGAGGATGAGATCCTCGTGACACTAGTGAACAAGCTGGCGCCGAGTACCTACGGAGCGTCCCACGCCACCGCGAGCGGCGAAACACCGCCCCCCGTTGCTGTCGCCATGCCGCTGTACGGAAGGCTCGCGCCGTTCGAGGGAGATGGGTCCGCCTGGCAAATTTACGAGGAGCAAGTCCACGTGTTCTTACGGGCAAACGACACACCCGAGGCCAAATAGCGGGACATTTTCCTGGCCAGCTGCGTGACCCGCATATTCAGTCTCCTGCTTCAGAAGGTCAAGCAGGAGACTGAATATGCCATTGGTATACAATGTGCAATTGGTATTGGCACACTAACAGAAAAACAAGCAGTTCTGTGAAATACAGAATCGACTATAACTTTGCTCGACATGTACATTTTGGCCCCATATCTTTGTTTTGTGTTTTGTACTGAGTTTCAGTGCTGACTGCTGCTAATGATTGAACATAACTGCTTTATGAGAATGCGACAATTTTCGCTAACAGAAATTTATAGCAGTGGCAGGCATTAGAATTACGGTACTCAATAACGTCTACTTTGTAAGAACTCGGACTAGCACCAGGTATGAGATACAATACCCCAAAAAGCAATGATCAAATAGGTTTATCTTCCACACAGAATTGTCCGACAAGGCTTACAAAAGGCTTTGTGGCAAAGTAATATCTGAAACAGAAAAGCATGTTCCATCAAGTATGGTAACAATTATTTGAGAGCTGTCAGTCTGAGGACTCCTACAAACTAACAATACATTCAGCACTGACTAGCTTCAATAATGGGATGTCAGCCATCTTGCTGAAATTAATAAAACTTCAATTATTGTGATATTGTGTAAGAAGACATTTGCACTTATGATGCAGTTCTAACTGTCACTTTTGTAAATATTCTCCGATTATTTTTTCAGGCTACAATATTTGGTAATAGTGGTATTGCAGAAAGGAGCTAGTACATGGCATTTAACAATAAAGGTACTGGTCATTGTAGATTTTCTGTCTTCAGCATTTGTTCTGTTACACAGCTGTTTCTTGAAATCTGAAATTATGTACCCACCTCCTTATGTTAGCAATAAACAGGGAAATGTGTCAGTATGTTTTGTTTAAACTACAGCTGATCAAGCCGATAGTTAGGCTATTTGCTAATTATAAATCATAATGACAATAGTTCAGGACCATAAAAACAGATTGGTGCTGACTCACAACTGTGCCCAGCTACATCCACGCAGCAGTGCCATACAATGTGCATGTGTTTAGAAGAGCCAAATGCCCCAGAGCGAAAGCAACAGTAACTCATTGTTTGTCATCTTGTACAAGCAGATAATGTGCCATATGTAATTTATGCTCAGTAAGTACATAAAGCAGTCATGTGAGGTGTCTTACTTTAGGTTGCAAGTTCGAAGTTCTTGTATTCTTGCTTGTTGTTATTTTGGAACAACAGGCTGGAACAGATATATGTCTTGTGTGCAATTAGCTTGACTTTTTTCATCGCCTGGCGCAATTTCCTTTGCAAGAAGCACAACTTCTGATATGTTGATCCACAAATATGTTCAACATGGGGATGCCAGTTCAATTTATCTGTTATAATTATACCAAAATATTTGAAACTACATACTTTTACCAGTATATTATAAGCAATATTATATGTAAACGAGATCACTTCTTTTCTTTTTGATATGTGTGTGTAAGTGATTTTGTTTAAAATTAATTTCCCTACCACATTTCTTACACCACGAGCTTAAGTTTTGAAGGCACTGCTTGATCTTAAATTGATCTTCCCTGCATGTTACCGGACAATAAATTAGGCAATTATCTGCGAAAAGCTTAATTTTTACAGGTGATTGGACAACCGCTGAGATATCATTAATATATAGCAGAAAAAGTAGTGGCCCTAGTACGGAACCCTATGGCACGCCTGAATACACCTCACGATTTCCGGACATAGTATCTGTCACTCTGACTGCTTGTTGGCGATCATTTAAATACGCTCCTATCCAATCGAGAACATCAGCACTAATCACTTTACGGTATGAGACTGTCAGAAGCCTTCGCAAGATCTATGCATATACCATCGACTTGCACACAGGCATATCTAGAAACACAGAAATCATGAATGGTTTCAGTGAACTGCGTTACAGTTGTAGGGCCACTGCGAAATCCATGCTGAAACGGACATAAGTCGTTTTGTTCCAAATTTGTCTGCATTTTGCCACTATATGCTCAAATATTTTACAACACACCGACGTGAGAGACACGGGCCTATAATTGCTCAACATTGTTCTATTGCCGCCTTTAAAAATTGGGACAACAATTGCTCAACCCCAATCTTGAGGTAGCGAGTGGCATGCATAGATTGGTGCTTTACACAAAATCTCACTTAGGGCTTGTGGCAGTAAAAACATTTTTTGCCTTAAGTATTTCGTGAAATTAACGTTTGACCTTTAGTGAAGGGCCTCCAGTTTTTCAAAAAGACATTTGAAGTGGTCGCTTGCCAGGCTGGGACAGCCGGCATGGACTAGCCTGCTTATATAAATAGAGAGGGCCATGTACACTCTACGTTAAGATACTATTATTGATCTACAAAAGACAAAATGAAGCATTCCATCCTATTAGCAGCTCTTCACATTCATTTACACTTTTGCACATTTATGTACATTGAGTCGGGTGACTTGTGTCTGTTTTCATTATCTGCTATGTGCAGATGGTAAAGTTCAGGTTTGCCCTATGGTGAAAAATATTTTGGTGCTTATATATATGGATTTGTGTTTTTCAGTTTGGCTCGAAAGTTTACGCTAGCCATGCTACACACTCGGGCCAGGCCTCTTGCAAACGACGTTTAACCAGGATCAACGCATCAGTGTCGAGTGAGTCCGGAAATCAAGGCAACCTGCTGTGCAACCACCGTGCAACCTTTGGTGACTCCTCTACATGTTCCACCTATTTCACAACTGTACCTCAGCTTCCACCTATTCAAACAGCATCACCAGCTGTGGCCACTTATCGAACCATGGATGAATGTTGGGGGGGGGGGGAGTGATTTGAAAAGACATTCTATTCCTCTCTTCAAATTCTTACCAAATACTTCTGTTATTTTAATTAATATGTGTCTTTATCCATCATCATTATCATCAGCCTAGTTACGCCCACTGCAGGGCAAAGGCCTCTCCCATACTTCTCCAACTACCCCGGTCATGTACTAATTGTGACCATGTTGTCCCTGCAAACGTCTTAATGTCATCCGCCCACCTAACTTTCTGCCGCCCCCTGCTACGCTTCCCTTCCCTTGGAATCCAGTCCGTAACCCTTAATGACCATCGGTTATCTTCCCTCCTCATTACATGTCCGGCCCATGCCCATTTCTTTTTCTTGATTTCAACTAAGATGTCATTTACCCGCGTTTGTTCCCTCACCAAATCTGCTCTTTTCTTATCCCTTAACGTTACACCTATCATTCTTCTTTCCATGGCTCGTTGCGTCGTCCGCAATTTCAGCAGAACCCTTTTCGTAAGCCTCCAGGTTTCTGCCCCGTAGGTGAGTACTGGTAAGACACAGCTGTTATACACTTTCCTTTTGAGGGATAGTGGCAACCTGCTGTTCATGATTTGAGAATGCCCGCCAAACGCACCCCAGCCCATTCTTATTCTTTTGGTTATTTCAGTCTCATGATCCGGATCCGTGGTCACCACCTGCCCTAAGTAGATGTATTTCCTTACCACTTCCAGTGCCTCGCTACCTATCGTAAACTGCTGTTCTCTTCCAAGACTGTTAAACATTACTTTAGTTTTCTGTAGATTAATTTTCACACCAACCCTTCTGCTTTGCCTCTCCAGGTCAGTGAGCATGCATTACAATTGGTCTCCTGAGTTACTAAGCAAGGCAATATCATCAGCGAATCGCAAGTTGCTAAGGTATTCTCCATCAACTTTTATCCCCAATTCTTCCCACTCCAGGTCTCTGAATACCTCCTGTAAACATGCTGTGAATAGCATTGGAGATATCGTATATCCCTGTCTGACCCCTTTCTTTATTGGGATTTTGTTGCTTTCTTTGTGGAGGATTACGGTGGCTGTGGAACCGCTATAGATAGCTTCCAGTATCTTTACATATGGCTCATCTACACCCTGATTCCGTAGTGCCTTCATGACTGCTGAGGCTTCGAATGAATCAAATGCTTTTTCGTAATCAATGAAGGCTATATATAAGGGTTGGTTATATTCCGCACATTTCTCTATCACCTGATTGATAGTGTGAATATGGTCTATTGTTGAGTAGCCTTTACGGAATCCTGCCTGGTCCTTTGGTTGACAGAAGTCTAAGGTATTCCTGATTCTCTTTGCGATTACCTTAGTAAATACTTTGTAGGCAACGGACAGTAAGCTGATCGGTCTATAATTTTTTTCAAGTATTTGGCGTCCCCTTTCTTATGGATTAGGATTATGTTAGCGTTCTTCCAAGATTCCGGTACGTTCGAGGTCATGAGGCATTGCGTATATAGGGCGGCCAGTTTCTCTAGAACAATCTGACCACCATCCTTCAACAAATCTGCTGTTACCTGATCCTCCCCAGCTGCCTTCCCCCTTTGCATAGCTCCCAAGGCGTTCTTTACCTCTTCCGGTGTTACTTGTGGGATTTCAAGTTCCTCTAGACTATTCTCTCTCACCTTAACGTCGTGGGTGTTACTGGTACTGTATAAATCTCTATAAAACTCTTCAGCCACTTGAACTATCTCATCCATATTAGTAACGATATTGCCGGCTTTGTCTCTTAACGCACAACTATGATTCTTGCCTATTCCTAGTTTCTTCTTTACTGCTTTTAGGCTTCCTCCGTTCCTGAGAGCCTGTTCAATTCTATCCATATTATAGTTCCTTATGTCCGCTGTCTTACGCTTGTTGATTAACCTAGAAAGTTCTGCCAGATCTATTCTAGCTGTAGGGTTAGAGGTTTTAATACATTGGCGTTTCTTGATCAGATCTTTCGTCTCCTGCGATAGCTTACTCGTTTCCTGTTTAACGGCGTTACCACCGACTTCTATTGCGCACTCCTTAATGATGTCCATAAGATTGTCGTTCATTGCTTCAACACTGTGGTCCTCTTCCTGGGTTAAAGCCGAATACCTGTTCTGTAGCTTGATCCGGAATTCCTCTAGTTTCCCTCTTACCGCTAACTCATTGATTGGTTTCTTATGTACCAGTTTCTTCCGTTCCCTCCTCAAGTCTAGGCTAATTCGAGTTCTTACCATCCTATGGTCACTGCAGCGCACCTTGCCGAGCACGTCTACATCTTGTGTGATGCCAGGGCTCGCGCAGAGTATAAAGTCGATTTCATTTCTAGTCTCACCATTCGGGCTCCTCCATGTCCCCTTTCGGCTAACCCGTTTGCGGAAAAAGGTATTCATTATCCGCATATTATTCTGTTCTGCAAGCTCTACTAATAACTCTCCTCTGCTATTCCTAGAGCCTATGCCATATTCCCCCACTGACTTGCCTCCGGCCTGCTTCTTGCCTACCCTGGCATTGAAATCGCCCATCAGTATACTGTATTTTGTTTTGACTTTACCCATCGCCGATTCCACGTCTTCATAGAAGCTTTCGACTTCCTGGTCATCATGAATAGATGTAGGGGCGTAGACCTGTACAACCTTCATTTTGTACCTCTTATTAAGTTTCACAACAAGACATGCCACCCTCTCGTTAATGCTATAGAATTCCTGTGTGTTACCAGCTATGTTCTTATTAATCAGGAATCCGACTCCTAGTTCTCGTCTCTCTGCTAAGCCCCGGTAGCACAGGACGTGCCCGCTTTTTAGCACTGTATATACTTCTTTTGGCCTCCTAACTTCACTGAGCCCTATTATATCCCGTTTACTGCCCTCTAATTCCTCCAATAGCACTGCTAGACTCGCCTCACTAGATAACGTTCTAGCGTTAAGCGTTGCCAGGTTCATATTCCAATGGCGGCCTGTCCGGAGCCACGGATTCTTAGCACCCTCTGCAGCGTCGCAGGTCTGACCGCCGCCGTGGTCAGTTGCTTCGCAGCTGCTGGGGACTGAGGGCCGGGGTTTGATTGTTGTGTTCATATAGGAGGTTGTGGCCAAGTACTGCACCAGGGTGGCCAATCCTGCTTTGGTGAGAGAGTGCGTTACCGGTTCTGGTCACCGGGATCAGGCCGCACTCCAGGCCTGTTTGTGCAATTTTCTCAAGACACGTTTTTTTTTCTGGTATTTTCCGGTGGAGAATTGTGCGGCCCGGGATTTGAATCACGGTCCTCTTGCACGGAAGGCGGATACTCTACCGTCCCCGCAGGAGTTAAATTTAAAAATTAAATTGTGGGATTTTACGTGACAATACCACTTTCTGATTATGAGGCACGCCGTAGTGGAGAACTCCGGAAATTTCGACCACCTGGGGTTCTTTAACGTGCACCTAAATCTAAGTACACGGGTGTTTTCGCATTTCGCCCCCATCGAAATGCGGCCGCCGTGGCCGGGATCCGATCCCGCGACCTCGTGCTCAGCAGTCTCACACCATAGCCACTGAGTAACCACGGCGGGTCCCGCAGGAGTTGTACGCCTCATTTAATATACAGTGGTGCCCTATTTGATCAGTCAAGGTGGACCAATCTGAGCTCGGTTATACCTCAGTGATGGCACTCGGCTAGAGAACCTGGTATTTATGACCTGCACATGTGAGGCCATACATAATTGAAGATATACAACTTACCTTTTTTTTTATTTTAGGAGGGTTCCCGTACAGGGATAAAATAACGGAAAAGACACTAAAAAGAAAGAAAAAAGAAAGAAAAAGGGGAAGAAAAAGGAACATAACAGGTGATTTGAACTCGTGACCCTTCGATGTTGCCTGGAAAGATAGCTCAGTAGGTTGGTTCGTCAGGCCCCAGGCTATTTTCAAGCGCCACATCTGCTCCGAGCGTCACACTTACGTGGAAAGGGACTCATGTTGGGACTCGTTCCGAGTGGTTGGAAGGCATACTTTCTTGGAAAAATGGCTGCGCGAGGAGAAGAGCGAACTCGAGCGGCTTTAGAGACTAGGAAAACTGCCTTAAAATATTTAGACTTGAGGGAAAGCTTCGTTAACAAACTATAACACGGCAATCAGCACTCGAATACGATGAGAGAAATTATTGAGACGTGGAAAATTTCCTTGAAATAAATATGGTTTGCGAGACAAATGCTTGTAAGTATTGAACCTCTTAAAAGATGAGGGGAAATTTGCGCTCACCGAGAGGGTATCGTCCGTACGAGACCACCACCAGGCACCTTACTGAGACGTGGAGGGCTTTGCGGCCGGAACAAAGCCTCCCGTCCCCGCCGGCCAAGAGGGGAAAACGCGCTTTCCGATCGCTCAAGGGTGCGCGGACATAGTATAGCTCTAGCGTCTAGGAGAAGCTTAACCAGGTTACCTAGTTTTTAATAGTTCCTTTCTCAGAATTCTCACCATCGACTCCTGCTATTATAATGTATATGTCTTTATGCTCAGTTTTTAATAGTTCTTTTGTATTTGTGTATGCAATTGATTGGTTCATAATTTTTTTATACAGAATGCTCAAATGCAAACTTACGGCATTTTTTTTCCTTTGAAAATCTACAGTACTGCAAAGTGTTCAAGAAGTGTAACCTTACACGGGCTCTGGTGCAAGATAATTTTAAGAGTGATATAGAGTACTAATTTCAAACACCCGTTATTTTCGAAAAATTCAGAAATATAGGAGCACAAAAAAGAAACTACTAAACTAGATAAACATGGGTGCCCCACAAAAGTCTGGTAATAATGCGACTTTATATCACTGCAACGATACTGGTACTCGCATACAAGGTTTGAGACATGAAAGCTATGATACCCTTGGCATTTCTCAGTGCCTATTTGCCACACTGACGAATGTCAAAGGCATCGTAGCTTTCATGCACACATTGGTTGTGTTACACCTTTGGAGTATTGCATTTCTCAAACACAAAGGTTTACAGCAGTGCTTTAAATGGCAAATGTATTTCCTAATTTTGATAATTTATTAGTGCAAGCGTAATGGTACAGATCCTGTAAAAATAATTTTACAGACTATATGTCCATGAATGCACGCTTCTGATGGCATAGCAGTGACATGTGATCGTGGGTTGAATATCTTTATGTATTTCATATTTAAATATTGGCTTCCAGGTCTGGGTTAGTCTCCTACACTGAGTATTCTAGGTCAAAGGCTAGAGTAAAGTGAATTAAACTAGGAATTATAAACATCAAAAGATCTTGTTCGGGACACTAATGTGACAATCAGCAAGGTTATTTGTGCATTCATTTCCAAATTCATGAGGATATATTTTATGGCTACTTTCATTAATGCAAGAACAAATATTTGTTTATTGTAACACTAGAGTTGGCTGCCCCCATTTTCATAGAACCCCTTTACAGACTAACATTTCTGTGGTTTAATAGCCTGTTTTTGTTTTGCACACTCAATGTGAAGGGATGCAAACGGTCACATACAACAGAGTGCAAGAATGACTAAGAAGTGCAAGCAGGGCGGGGGGGTTTTTGGGCAGATGCGTGCCTGTACTATTTATAAAACTCCCTATGGTATGCCTGAAGGCATTTTCTAACACCTTGTTACAATGCACTGACACCCACTTACTAAGGGGAAATGCTCCTTGAAACAACTTTTTTTGATTATTTGTACTGGAGATTTGAATATACTGTCATTCATAGTGTTTTATGTAGATTTGAATTGTCATTGATTTTTGTGTAGCTGCTGTTCTTTAGTTATGTCCTACACAATGGCAAAATATTTTGTGGGCACTTTCGTTTGCATAAAATTTTAACAAATAGCTTCATGCTGTATCTTATTTAGCTAGTTGTTTACCGAAAAGTGCCGATACCTATCCAGACAGCTTGTACGATTACTGGAACTATGCAACAAAGTATTAGAACACCTTAAATAATTTTACAGATCGCAATTTCAATTAGATATCAGCGTTTTGCATATCTTGAAGAGTATGTATGCGAAATTTTGTTAGTATAGGACAATTATTATTATGGGTATATGTGCACAAGGTTATTCTAATGCTATTGTGAGAAAACATTATTGAAGTATATTTAGCAAGTATGTAACACCCCCTCGGCCATAATCGTGGTTCGCCCGCCAAGCTCGGTGGCCTGCTAAAGCTCGACAGGCAACACCGGTCACCGCACCACAATAAACACCGACGAGCACGGCTGCTCGCCGGTCAGTCATAGGTCAGTCATCATTCAGCACCACCACGCTACGGAGCGTCCGTCTAACGGAGGGTGCCAGAAGCCCTCCCTTGTTCACGAGCCCAGGGTGGATCGTGACACTGGCGACGACGATGGGATCCTCGTGACACTGGCGAAGAAGCTGGCGACGACTACCTACGGAGCGTCCCACGCCGCCGCGAGCTGCGAAACACCGCCCCCCGTTGCTGTCGCCATGCCACTGTACGGAAGGCTCGAGCCGTTCGAGGGAGATGGGTCCGCCTGGCAAATTTACGAGGAGCAAGTCCACGTGTTCTTCCGGGCAAATGACACACCCGAGGCCAAACAGCGGGACATTTTCCTGACCAGCTGCGGGACCCGCCGAATTTCGACATGTGGCACACAGGCTTTGTACCGTCGTCTGTGCCGCCATACATGCTGACCATCGAAATCTGCGGGCACCCCATGTCCATGGAGCTGGACACAGGGGCCAGCGTGTCTGTAATGGCCGGGAAGCTCTTCAAGCGTACCTTCCCCGGCGTGTCCGTCGAGGC
This sequence comes from Dermacentor andersoni, assembly GCF_023375885.2. Classification (NCBI taxonomy): domain Eukaryota; kingdom Metazoa; phylum Arthropoda; class Arachnida; order Ixodida; family Ixodidae; genus Dermacentor; species Dermacentor andersoni. The sequence continues at coordinate 50,174,062 of NC_092821.1, forward strand.
TTCAGGCGTGATGCTGCGCAGCTCCTCCGGGCAACTCTCAAAGGTCCAGGGTCAGGCACAGGTCTCGAGGCGAGGTCTGACATGGTCTGCGTGTCTATGCCACATGGCCCCGTCTGGCACACGCACGAGCAGCGATGAGGCGCTGGCAGGAGACACCACCTGTCCCGCAGACCAGGGTGGGCCTGGACGGAAGTTCCTGGCGAAAACTGGAGCTCCTGACTCTGGCAAAAGCCCGGGACGGCACCCTTGGTCAGCAGCCAGCTTCTGCTTCAGCTTCTGCGTCTCTGATTGGGCCTTGCGCAGCTTGCGCTTGCTGCGGGATACCTCGCTCTTGAGCTGCCTGTTGCGGCTCTGCAGGCTCGCTATATTGTGCCGTGACACTGGCGACGAGGATGAGATCCTCGTGACACTAGTGAACAAGCTGGCGCCGAGTACCTACGGAGCGTCCCACGCCACCGCGAGCGGCGAAACACCGCCCCCCGTTGCTGTCGCCATGCCGCTGTACGGAAGGCTCGCGCCGTTCGAGGGAGATGGGTCCGCCTGGCAAATTTACGAGGAGCAAGTCCACGTGTTCTTACGGGCAAACGACACACCCGAGGCCAAATAGCGGGACATTTTCCTGGCCAGCTGCGTGACCCGCATATTCAGTCTCCTGCTTCAGAAGGTCAAGCAGGAGACTGAATATGCCATTGGTATACAATGTGCAATTGGTATTGGCACACTAACAGAAAAACAAGCAGTTCTGTGAAATACAGAATCGACTATAACTTTGCTCGACATGTACATTTTGGCCCCATATCTTTGTTTTGTGTTTTGTACTGAGTTTCAGTGCTGACTGCTGCTAATGATTGAACATAACTGCTTTATGAGAATGCGACAATTTTCGCTAACAGAAATTTATAGCAGTGGCAGGCATTAGAATTACGGTACTCAATAACGTCTACTTTGTAAGAACTCGGACTAGCACCAGGTATGAGATACAATACCCCAAAAAGCAATGATCAAATAGGTTTATCTTCCACACAGAATTGTCCGACAAGGCTTACAAAAGGCTTTGTGGCAAAGTAATATCTGAAACAGAAAAGCATGTTCCATCAAGTATGGTAACAATTATTTGAGAGCTGTCAGTCTGAGGACTCCTACAAACTAACAATACATTCAGCACTGACTAGCTTCAATAATGGGATGTCAGCCATCTTGCTGAAATTAATAAAACTTCAATTATTGTGATATTGTGTAAGAAGACATTTGCACTTATGATGCAGTTCTAACTGTCACTTTTGTAAATATTCTCCGATTATTTTTTCAGGCTACAATATTTGGTAATAGTGGTATTGCAGAAAGGAGCTAGTACATGGCATTTAACAATAAAGGTACTGGTCATTGTAGATTTTCTGTCTTCAGCATTTGTTCTGTTACACAGCTGTTTCTTGAAATCTGAAATTATGTACCCACCTCCTTATGTTAGCAATAAACAGGGAAATGTGTCAGTATGTTTTGTTTAAACTACAGCTGATCAAGCCGATAGTTAGGCTATTTGCTAATTATAAATCATAATGACAATAGTTCAGGACCATAAAAACAGATTGGTGCTGACTCACAACTGTGCCCAGCTACATCCACGCAGCAGTGCCATACAATGTGCATGTGTTTAGAAGAGCCAAATGCCCCAGAGCGAAAGCAACAGTAACTCATTGTTTGTCATCTTGTACAAGCAGATAATGTGCCATATGTAATTTATGCTCAGTAAGTACATAAAGCAGTCATGTGAGGTGTCTTACTTTAGGTTGCAAGTTCGAAGTTCTTGTATTCTTGCTTGTTGTTATTTTGTTTCCTTTGTGAGCCTAAGTTGCCTTGGCAAATATCTTCCTCTTTGTTTATTTTGGATCTTTGTGCACCATGTGTAGCGTTACAGCTGCGTGCATGCGGCTGGGTATAGTTTGTTGATGTGTTCTGCTTCCTCGCTTGTCCTCATCATTCATGCGCTATCTTTGCTGTAACAAAATACAGCTACCGGTGCTACTTAGTTTGTCAGCATGTTTGCGTTATGGCAAGTTTTGTATTAGTGGTTATTTCAATCTGTGAAATTGTCTGTGTCAACTACTATACATATTCTTGCAAAAGTATATGTTTGTCAACATAAATGAATTATCAGTATAAATGTTACTTTACTTATTTTTCTAATATTGTCAGTTATGAAGTTTTTTACACTGTTGCATATTGTATGACAAAATAAAATTAATGCACAACTTTTTAATGTGTGTTTTTTAGATCAGTTTTGAACTCACGTTAACACGCACAAGTTGTGTGGAAAAAGTGCCAACAAGTGTACCATAAGGTAAGACAGCTGTTCTTACTGTTAGATTGGATTATCAATTGCCAACCAGTTGTTTTCACCAAGCATAGTATAGTGCATAGATTAGGTAATCTAAGTTGTAATAGTGTTTTTATTGCACATCATTATCTGGGTCTCCTTTCTACATAAGTGCAGCCTTCTATGCTTATTATGTGTAGCTTACTTGCTTAGGTTGTTAAATCATAAGTTCTAAATAAAAATATGTCTCTGAGAACAGTGAAATGGGTTTAACTTTAAATCTTTTGACATGTTATAAGAGACGTGTAGGGTGGTGAATTGAGCTTCTACATGAGTTACAGAATATTTTGGGGTATCATGGTTCTGAGTGGCATTGCAGTGTCGTGCATATGCAGCTGCAGGCTACATATTGGATACTTATTTAAGACTGTTTTGCTTGGTTAGCCATTGATTCCAGTTTAATAGTAATGAGAACTGTCTTGCTTTCATGGTGATTCGGTGCTGACTGATACATATAAATTTTCTAGAAGACAATAGCAAAGAGTGATGAAATATTAACTTTTTCTTGCTAATCTCTCATGTGCTCTCTGGCAAGCTTGCTATGGGTTCTTTCTTATCCTATGTTGTCTTTTCACAGTAGTCATCTTGACAAGTAGCCGTAGTCGTGTGTACTTACAGCAGAAGTTGTTGACATATATTGAAAAGCGGCTCGACACTGCCATCCATGAGTCAAAGCACTTACATAAATTAGGTATTTTAGTCTATTTGCAACAAACCTGCATCACGCACTAAGGGTAACTTGACACACACTGCTGAAGTCTTCAGACTCATCTAGAATAGTTAACGGACTCCCTCAGCAGCAGTCTTGTAACCCTTTTGAGAGGGTTTTGGAGACTACTAAAACAGAGTGTGCTTAATTATTGTGTGCGGAGTCACATAGCCACCTTGTATCAAGCACAAGTAGTCTCGGGACTCTCTGCCGAAAGAGAGGTCGGGTGTTTTCCACAAAGTGTGGCGTATACGTGACGAGTCCAGACTATTCGAAAAGAGTAAGGGATACTCTTTTTTTTTCTTAGTGTGTAGCGTATTTTCTGGAACGCCGGATCTAAACAGAGCCTATGTGTGCGCCGCGAATCGTCGTGTGCCTGGAGCAGGTGCCTAGACAGTATTACAGAACGCAAGGCAGAATGTGGCGTGTGTTCCGCGCTCTAGAGATGGCTCCAAAGCGCACGCAGAAAATACAGCCGTCGGCATAAGAACCCACCTTCCACTGCGTCAAACTGCAGGGTGTACGACAAGCCCCCCTTACATTAAATCAAATTTTGAAGGCATCCATGTTGGTCGCGATAGTTTTGCAGCGCGAATACATGATATTCCAATATCCATGATGGGGAGACTGCAGACGAACTTCCGGAGTCTTCGTCAGTATCGCAGTCATTGTCGACCTAATATTTCCGGGATGGTTCCGCTGAGATTACACGGTGGCCAGGCGACATATGATGTGCGTGCGAGTTGAAGTGTGTGAGAGTGAGCCGAGAAGCACTCTATAAGGTATAGGCAAAGGCGGAAGGCGAGAAGAGTAAACACAGGTATCCAAAGTACGTAGGGCACGTGTCACTTTCCTTGCACGATACGATGCTGTTGCTTGTGATAATTTGTTGTCATTCCGATCGAAACTCGGCGGTGAGAAATACTCACCTACCTTTCTTGACATAAGCAAGTCCAGCTACATGCAGCATGCAACTGCTACATGTCCGGGCATCTGGTGGAATACAATGCAACTGCAATGCAAAAATTTGAGCATATCGAGAATACGGGGCGCGCATGTGACGTCGCGTGAGAATTGGCACGATACCAATATAGATATGATGAAAATGATTTAGTGGCACTCCCTTTGAAACGGTATGGTGACAAATTGCCACCTAACCTACTTGATTTATTGACGTATGCTCTGCATGTGTTTCATTTTGGCATTTTTGTATACACCTATATCTTCTTTTTTTTCCTCAAACATTCTCCAGCTACCTTGTACTACTGCCTATGCAAATTCAACATGGACTGCTAACTTGTATAATAATAAGCAACTGCAATGCAAAATATGCACGTATCGACGCTACGCAGCGCGCATCTCAGAGTGCAAGAAAAGTGGCACGATACGATGCTAATGAAGATGATGATGAGGAGTATCAATTGGCAACTCTTTTGAAACAGTGCGATGAGAAACAAGCACATAGCCTGTATCATTTATTCGCGTATGCCATACATATTTTTCGTCATAGCAATTCTTGTAAATCTTCATAATCTGCTTTTCTTTCTCAAGACTTTCCCTCTTCCTTGTACGGCTGCACTATGCAACTGGTACGTGACCGGCCACATGGTGTAATAAAACGCCACTGCAATGCACAGCACATACGTATAGACGCTATGCGGCGTGCATCTCACGTCGTAAGACAAGTGGGATGATGCGATCCTATTGAAGGTGATTTTCATGATACCCTTTGAAACGAGTGGGGACATTGTCACCTAGCCAGCTTGACCTAATCCGGTATGCAATACATGTTTTTTACGTACTGACATTTGTAAGTAATGGACGCCGCATCGAGTAATTTAGAACAAGGGTTGTGAATGTGCTATCTCCCATAGACAGCGTTTGCAAAAATTGGTGCAGCTCAAAAAACCTCCCTGTATATCAGTAGGTTGCTGGTGCGGACAAACATGGTCTCCCGAACACTACCTTTATTTTTCGTCTTCTTCTCGTATCAGGGACAGTTCCGTGGGTACTACGTTACCCTTCACCCGACGACACACAACATTGTAGAGTGCTTGAAGGAGAGACTGATAAAATGAAAAGTATAAGATCCACAGCTAGTCCGATGTCCCTAGATATTTTTTAATTAACTAACAAGGTAACTGAAAAAGGCATGCAGTCCGGTGACGTCCAGCATAGCTCAGGTGGACGAGCCTGTGTGTTGCTTTCCGGACGACATTCACCTCAACTCGTGACCATTGATGGCAGTGCACGTTTATCTCTTGACACAACTGAGTGAATTTGAAGCACTTTGAAGCAGCAGGAGAAGCTGTTGCTCTTGAAGGTAGTGCGGCAGGAAGGAGGTACGTTGCGAGTTTTCATTCGGTTACTGCGCTCACATGCAGTGTACCGCTGGCGAATGACTCATCTCATTCCTGATGGCTGGAGATGCGCCTTTTCTGAAATGATTGCCCGATGGTGGAGTTAGCTGAGGCCAGAAAATGGTACCATACCGTTCTCCCGCTGCATGCGGTATCGTTGCAGTCGTCTCTGCAATAGGCGCTGTCTCGACTGGTGGTGTTGAAAGGTCCAAGGTTACGTTATTTTCTTGGAACAGGGCGTACTGGGGTTCGCCTTCGGTTTAGTTAGCTTGGCCGTTCACGTCTTTTTTGTTGATGAATTTGTGATTGCGACGATGCTCTTCATCATCGTCAGTGTCGCAATCGTCGTCGAGGTTTCTTTGGTCCTTCGGGGAGTTCATGTTAATGTTTATGATTATTGTGGCGAAAGTTGCTGAGGCAGTATTGCCATCAGAATTGGCCATTCATTTGTTTTCCGAGTTAACGTGGTAATCTGCGGGTGCATGGTACATTTATCACTTTTATGATACTTGTATTGTGGCAAAATCAATGTGCAAGGCTTCAAAGGAGGCTCTTTGAAAGCTGTTGCGACGCTATAATGAATGAGCGCTATTGTCATGCGACAGGGCGCGGTGATTGGTGGCTGCGACGCTTCTAGAGAGGCAGCGCACGTTGGCGGTGCCTTCCTTTTGTTGTCCGGTCGGGAAGCAGTCTGTTTCCTCGCAACGTTGGCAGTAATAGCGGCGCTCTTTCCTTGAGCGATGACAATAGTACCGTAGCCGGTGTAAATAGAGCTTGGTATTGTGGAGCCTCGATAATTCGATAATGCTGCAGTTGGCAAGGCTTGACCATTTGCTTCCATTGATAGGTCTGTCTCGTGAAGTTTTAAAGTTGCATACCCGAACGAAGCAGTTTTAGAGGCACGGGCTGCGGAATGAGCTTCATAGAAGAATCGGGTGATTGGAAACTAGGCGGCGGGTCACGCGTAGAAGAAGCAGTGAACGCGTTCGCTGCTTCCACGACGACAGGTGTCCGATGGCGTAATCTAGGCGCCCATAATGACAATTTTTGTAGGGAGGAGTAGCCTGGTGGAAGGGTAGCTCTCGGAGAGATGCAACCTGGATATCACTCAGCGAACGGAAGCTTCACTTTGTCTACACAGGCATATGTACCGGTGCACTATTTATTGACCTTACTAATGCCTTTCATTCTATCAGTCATAAATTCTTGCAACTAAACCTAGTGCTTGCAACTAAACCTAGTTGGCCCTGAACTATCTCTCAAAATAATTTACTTGTCGGATATACCACAAGCTGTTAATCTATCTGGAGTATTTTGTAACTTGAAAAACACCACAACTGACGTACACAAAGATTCAATATTACACCGCTTCTGTTTGTGATTTTCATAAAAAATGTGTCTACTGTCTTTATGTACTCATACGATCAGCCCACGCATAAGAAAATACGCTCGCTGGGCGACTCATGCGAGAGGTAGGAAGACAGGAACGTAAATATGCACTGCTTTCTATAGTAGATGTCACTGCGTTTTAGAAGCAAATATTGCACATCGCAACTACTTCCAATTTCTTTAGGACACACGCCTGGTTCTGCTACACCAGAAAAAATATATTCGCTGCTAAGAGAGTGCAAGCTGTAAATTGCTAGCAAAGTCTGTTCTCAGGAAAAACGTAACACGGACTAACATTTCGTACTAAAGTTCAGCAATGAAGAAACAATACAATGTGCAATATAGGTCCGAATCGCCTGCAGCAGAGTTTGGTGAAGCTGACATTGTTCTAAAAAGTGTGGATGGACGAAAAGAAATCTTCCCACTTCACTACAACGTAATAAATACCGTCAAACTGGCTTTAGCCTAAGGTCTTCGAATGCTTCAGCACCGAATGAAACAACAATAAGAACCACAACAACGGTAACAACAAAAACAAACAATAAGTTTGCGAAGTAGCCTATTGTCCTAAGAGGCACCAATAACGAAGCTCTTAGGGACATAATGTTCCGGTAACAAAAAAAGAGGGTCCCAAGAAATGAGAAACAGGACGGAGAGAATAAGACACTCAGGGTAGATGCATATGAATAAATGACTAATGGCAAGTGGTATTTTGTAAGTATTGCTTCCATTCCAAATATAATCTGTACAGTGTAGATTCTAAGCGCAGTCAAGAGAACTTTTTTGTTCCTATTCGAATCACGATTGTTTTTTTAGAAATACAACTTGTCTTTTTAGAGGCAAGGCTCCCATTTCCCTTCATCAAACTTTGGAAGCATGTAGGAGGTCATCGTAGTCCTTGCCACGATTTTCATTGTAGGAATATCACGTGGTCCTTTGTTGAATGTGTGGGTGCCGTCCCGTCTGGTTGTCGCGGTTAGACTGTAGTGCTAGGCTACCCGGGCTATACAAATAACGCGCATCGGGGATCCTGAACCCCATTGAAAAACAATTGCTTTCACGACACAAGGTAACTACATATGATGAAGTGGAAAGGGAATCATGAACTGGAAAGGGAAGGCAAGTTAAATTGGTGCGTGCGCACTGTGCACCACGTAAGATGACACAGCCGGCCGACAACACATATGCCACATATATCTCCCCATATATGCCACATATCCTGGATATACCACCTAGACACTACATGTTAAAATTAAATTCTGGGGTTTCACATCTTACTCTTGTATTGTTTCCTCTTATATCTAGATAACTTGAATTGAATTGAGAACTATGATATGATGAGGCGCGCCGTGGCGGGGGGCTCCGAAAATTTCGACTACCTGGACATCGTTAACGTGCCTCCAATGCTGGGGCGCGAAAATTATAACATTTCACCCCCAGCGAAATGCGGCGGACGCGACCGTGATTTGCTCCCACGACCGCGTGTTTAGCGGCACAACACAATAGCCGCTAAGCCACCACAGCGGGTTAGACACTACACCGACCTTAGCAAATTGTGTAGAGTACCTTGATCATTATATGCAAGCCCATAATTTAAGATAGAGTGATATTTAGAATTCTCCTTGATTCCCAAATATTTTGGCCTATATTTTAAGAATTTGTGTTTAAAGATTCATAAGACACTACTGTTCGATGGTGTTTGAACGCGTAACGCCCATGAGTTTTTTCTTTCCTAGCTCTTGTTAACCTCGCTGCCTTTATCTCATTTGTATCTCTCTCTCTTTCTAATTAGAGGCCTTGGTTTGCGTGAACCCTGTCAATTACTTTAAACTAGAGTATTTCCGGTACTTTTATCAGTAGAGAAAAAGAAACACGAAAATAAATTATAGTTACACGAAAATATTATTCCTAAAGTTGGCGCTAGTCTTTCTAGGAACAATGAAATATCCACGTACCACTCCTTCTGTCGTCTGCAGATGACGTGTTTTGCACACATTTACAGGTATTTCTATAAATAAAAGAAATACCAATGTAGCACGCACTATAAAGCATGTGTTAGTCACGACTGCACGGGACACAATGCACCTTATCAAGAATTGACATTGACAAAACATGTTCAAAGGCCCTAAAACAACTTGGATACCTACGTCGTACTATGCAAAAGGCTCCGTAGGTAACTACACTCTTAATGTATAAAACTCTTGTTGGCCCCATTATCCATTATGCCGCTAAAGTCTGGTCACCCCATAACCAAAACAACACAGTCAAACTAGAAGCAGTTCAGAAAAAAGCCGGCCTTTTCATTTTTCGACGGTATGACCACTGTTTTTCACACCTCGTCTGCCCTCCCTACGTTGAGACTAACATTACTTTCAGTACGTCGTGATGTGGAATCATTAAAATTTTGCACATAATTAACAAGTCATATCATACTTCAAGCACAGCTTGCATATCTTTCACCAAGCCTTCTTGCACGCGTAACTTCCGCGAGCTTAATATTAACCCTTTCTATGCCCGTACAAGTACTTTCAAGTACAGCTTCTTTCTCCGCACCATAGAAGTATGGAATTCCTTAACTGGCTGCCTTCGTTCACTCCCGATAAGCGAATTCAAAAGTGCTTCCTATGAAAAACAGTGTGTGTAACTATTTATTATTTAAATTAGGTTTAGTTTATACTTTAAGTGTATGAATTTCGCAGCTTGGTTGCTTTTAAGAATCGATGAAAACGATTTTCCAGTTCTTTGACTGTCGCACAAATGTTGTAAGAGTCATTGTTGATTTCACTTTATTTTTGTTTCCCACTGTTTTACCCATTCCTGCAATAGCCTTCCTATGGGGCTGCAGTAGGTTCAAATAAATAAATAAATAAATAAATAAATAAATAAATAAATAAGCAAATAAATGAATAAATAGAAGAGTTCTAGAGATTAAAATGGACATACAGTATTTCAAACACGAATGCGTCCATTATCAGTTATATCGTGGTCATTACTTGGCAGCCCATCAAAATATTTTAAACCAGCTTCTAATTGCTAACGCTTCGTCTCTTGAATAAAACTCTAATAAAACACAATAAAGAGCACATGCTGCTCAGTGCATAATGTGTCTGGAAAATTCAATTCCATATTTTTTTGTTGTGGTTTCACAGTGCCTTATGATAAGTGAGCATCTATTGCATACTGTATTGATTGATCCTGAGTCGTCAGGCTGCATATTTTAAGTCAGCATTGTTTTAAAAGAAAGGATCCCGCAATGATTTCCCACATTCGCAAGAGTATATTGTTCTTCGCGTAAGTTCATTTATTTCAATATTACAATAAATGCCTGCTTATTACAGTTTGAAAAATGATTTTATGCAAATAATTAGCACCAACAAGAGCATATCTTATTTTAGCTCAAACTGAAATCGTGCGAATTTGTCCTTAGCCCAAAGTTTCGAGAGGTAACCTTAGAGCACATGAAATTAGTTTTTTTTTCTTTTTTTTTTGTAGACAAGGCCTTCTTCGGCGACGGCACACTGGTTTGGCGTACGTAAGACTTGGGAAACTATTTGGCCACTTGGTAAAAAGCACTCCTTCGCGCCTCGAGAGCGTCATAGCAAGTCGCCAAATGTAAAAGCTAGAAGTAGCCGCAGCTTATAGGAAATTAACGGTATGTCCAAAATTTGCCCCACCCCCCCAAAATGCTCGACAATTACCCAATTGCACCAGATACTGCACAATCTCCGGGAAGGGCCACTTGGCACCTTGGTAAAAAAAAAAGGCCTGTCAGACAAAGTCGACGCCAAATGAGGTCGACACACATGCGCACAAAAAAGTGAATGAGAAATTTTGCATGAATAACACAAACAGGGCCTCCGGTAAAAATGCACGGTATGACGCCACAAGGAAAAGATACAGCAATAATTGCGAAAACATTATGCAGATATACAAAACTTAATCACATTCATTACGCCAATTTGAGTATAGATAAACACATATACCATCTCTGTCAGGTGCCTTGTGGTGGTCTCGTGCTGACGATGCCCTCTCGGTGAGCGCATATTTCCCCCCTCATCTTTTAAGAGGTTCAATACATACAAGCATTTGTCTCGCAAACCAGATTTTTTTCAAGGGAATTTTCCACGTCTCAGTAATTTCTCTCGTTGTATTCGAGTGCTGATTGCCGTGTTATAGTTTGTTAACGAAGCTTTCCCTCAAGTCTAAATATTTTAAGGCAGTTTGTCGTGTGCGTATCATGGCCACGCACGCTTATATCGCCTTCCGTTTCTCTACCACGGTTGCGCTTTAAAACCACGGCGCTGCAAGTTTGCTTCAGAGACTTTCCTTTCCTTCCCACTTCTCCGCCCTTAAAATGGCTCTCTCAACTACTACACGCAGAGACAAAGCAACAGCGCGCGCATTAGATCCCATAGATGAGATGAATATTTACAATTATTATTAGGGTTATAATTATATTCGAGTGCTGATTGCCGCGCTATCGTTTGCTAACGAAGCTTTCCCTCAAGTCTAAATATTTTAAGGCAGTTTGTCGTGTGCGTATCATGGCCACGCACGCTTATATCGCCTTCCGTTTCTCTACCACGGGTGCGCTTTAAAACCACGGCGCTGTAATTTTGCTTCAGAGACTTTCCTTTTCTTCCTTCTTCTCCGCCCTTAAACTGGCTCTCTTAACTACAACACACAGAACAAAGCAACAGCGCGCGCATTAGATCCCACAGATGAGATGAATATTTACAATTAGTATTAGGGCTATAATTATATTCGAGTGCTGATTGCTGTGCTATCGTTTGTTACCGAAGCTTTCCCTCAAGTCTAAATATTTTAAGGCAGTTTGTCGTGTGCGTATCATGGCTACGCACGCTTATATCGCATTCCGTGTCTCTACCACGGGTGCGCTTTAAAACCACGGCGCAGCAGTTTTTGCTTTTCTTTCCTTTCTTCTTCTCCGCCCTTAAACTGGCTCTCTTAACTACTACACGCAGAGACATAGCAACAGCGTGCGCATGCGATCCCGTAGATGAGATGAATATATATATATATAAATATATATATATATACACATCTATATTTATATAGAAAACTATCAGTCATAGCTCTCGTAGTATAGCCCTCTGGGCCTTTTCCTTTTTTTTCTTTCGAAAGTTGTCCTATTAGGGTTATTATAATTACAAGAAGTTATTTCGCCCTCGTCAGCAGCAGTCCTTGGTATAGTTATTCTGGCGGCTAGCTTCCCACGCTATGCGTGCCGCCATCGCACCTGGTTAAGCTTTTCCTAGACGCTAGAGTTATGCTTTGTCCGCGCAACCTTGAGCGATCGGAAAGCGCGTTTTCCCCTCTTGGCCGGAGGAGAGGGGAGGCTTCGTTCCGGCCGCGAAGCTCTCCACATCTCTGTAAGGTGCCTTGTGGTGGTCTCGTGCTGACGATGCCCTCTCGGTGAGCGCATATTTCCCCCCTCATCTTTTAAGAGGTTCAATACAAACAAGCATTTGTCTCGCAAACCAGATTTTTTTCAAGGGAATTTTCCACGTCTCAGTAATTTCTCTCGTCGTATTCGAGTGCTGATTGCCGTGTTATAGTGTGTTAACGAAGCTTTCCCTCAAGTCTAAATATTTTAAGGCAGTTTGTCGTGTGCGTATCATGGCCACGCACGCTTATATCGCCTTCCGTTTCTCTACCACGGTTGTGCTTTAAAACCACGGCGCTGCAAGTTTGCTTCAGAGACTTTCCTTTCCTTCCCACTTCTCCGCCCTTAAACTGGCTCTCTCAACTACTACACGCAGAGACAAAGCAACAGCGCGCGCATTAGATCCCATAGATGAGATGAATATTTACAATCATTATTACGGTTATAATTATATTCGAGTGCTGATTGCCGTGCTATCGTTTGCTAACAAAGCTTTCCCTCAAGTCTAAATATTTTAAGGCAGTTTGTCGTGTGCGTATCATGGCCACGCACGCTTATATCGCCTTCCGTTTCTCTACCACGGGTGCGCTTTAAAACCACGGCGCTGTAATTTTGCTTCAGAGACTTTCCTTTTCTTCCTTCTTGAGTCTCTTTCCACGTAAGTGTGAGGCTCGGAGGGAGCTGTGGCGCTTGCAAGTAGCCTGGGGCCTGACGAACCAACCGACGAGTTCAAATCACCTGTTATGTTCCTTTTTTTTCGCTCCTTTTTCTTTCTTTTTTTTTTCTTTCTTGTAATGTCTTTTCCTTTATTTTATCACTGTACGGGAACCCTCCTAAAAAAAAGAAAGATATATATCTTCAAATATGTATGGCCTCACATGTGCAGGTCATAAATACCAGGTTCTCTAGCCGAGTGCCATCCATGCGGTATAACCGAGCTCAGATTGGTCCACCTTGACTGATCAAATAGGGCACCACTGCAGGTTAAATGAGGCGTACAACTCCTGCGGGATCCGCCGTGGTTGCTCAGTGGTTATGGTGTTAGACTGCTGAGCACGAGGTCGCGGGATCGGACCCCGACCACGGCGGCCGCATTTCGATGGGGGCGAAATGCGAAAACACCCGTGTACTTAGAATTAGGTGCACGTTAACGAACTCCAGGTGGTCGAAATTTTCGGAGTCCTCCACTACGGCGTGCATAATCAGAAAGTGGTTTTGTCACGTAAAACCCCATAAATTAAGTTTTAATTCAACTCCTACGGGGACGGTAGAGTATCCGCCTCCAGTGCAAGAGGACCGTGATCCAAATCCCGGTGCCGCGCAATTCTCCACCGGAAAATACAAAAAAAAAACCGTGTGTTGAGAAAATTGCACAAACAGGCCTGGAGTGCGGCCTGATCCCGGTGACCAGAACCGGTAACGCACTCTCTCACCAGAGCAGGATTGGCCACCCTGGTGCAGTACTTGGCCACAACCTCCTATATGAATACAACAATCGAACCCCGGCCCTCAGTCCCCAGCAGCCGCGAAGCAACTGACCACGGCGGCGGTCAGATCTTTGACGCTGCAGAGGGTGCTAAGAATACCTGGCTCCGGACAGGCCGCCATTGGAATCTGAACCTGGCAACGTTTAACGTTAGAACGCTATCTAGTGAGGCGAGTCTAGCAGTGTTATTGGAGGAATTAGAGGGTAGTAAATGGGATATAATAGGGCTCAGTGAGGTTAGGAGGACAAAAGAAGCATATACAGTGCTAAAAAGCGGGCATGTACTGTGTTACCAGGGCTTAGCGGAGAGACGAGAACTAGGAGTCGGATTCCTGATTAATAAGGAAATAGCTGGTAACATACAGGAATTCTATAGCATTAAAGAGAGGGTGGCATGTCTTGTTGTGAAACTTAATAAGAGGTACAAAATGAAGGTTGTACAGGTCTACGCTCCTACATCTAGTCATGATGACCAGGAAGTCGAAAGCTTTTATGAAGACGTAGAATCGGCGATGGGTAAAGTCAAAACAAAATACACTATACTGATGGGCGACTTCAATGCCAGGGTAGGCAAGAAGCAGGCTGGAGACAAGTCAGTGGGGGAATATGGCATTGGCTCTAGGAATAGCAGAGGAGAATTATTAGTAGAGTTTGCAGAACAGAATAATATGCGGATAATGAATACCTTTTTCCGCAAGCGGGTTAGTCGAAAGTGGACGTGGAGGAGCCCGAATGGTGAGACTAGAAATGAAATCGACTTCATACTCTGCGCGAACCCTGGCATCATTCAAGATGTAGACGTGCTCGGCAAGGTACGCTGCAGTGACCACAGGATGGTAAGAACTCGAATTAGCCTAGACTTGAGGATGGAACGAAAGAAACTGGTACACAAGAAGCCAATCAATGAGTTAGCGGTAAGAGGGAAACTAGAGCAATTCCGGATCAAACTACAGAACAGGTATTCGGCTTTAACTCAGGAAGAGGACCTTAGTGTTGAAGCAATGAACAACAATCTCATGGGCATCATTAAGGAGTGCGCAATAGAAGTCGGTGGTAACGCCGTTAGACAGGAAACCAGTAAGCTATCGCAGGAGACGAAAGATCTGATCAAGAAACGCCAATGTATGAAAGCCTCTAATCCTACAGCTAGAATAGAACTGGCAGAACTTTCTAAGTTAATCAACAAGCGTAAGACAGCGGACATCAGGAACAATAATATGGATAGAATTGAACAGGCTCTCAGGAACGGAGGAAGCCTAAAAACAGCGAAGAAGAAACTAGGAATAGGCAAGAATCAGATGTGTGCGTTAAGAGACAAAGCCGGCAATATCGTTACTAATATGGATGAGATAGTTCAAGTGGCTGAGGAGTTCTATAGAGATTTATACAGTACCAGTGGCACCCACGACGATAGTGGAAGAGAGAATAGCCTAGAGGAATTCGAAATCCCACAGGTAACGCCAGAAGAAGTAAAGAAAGCCTTAGGAGCTATGCAAAGGGGGAAGGCAGCTGGGGAGGATCAGGTAACAGCAGATTTGTTGAAGGATGGTGGTCAGATTGTTCTAGAGAAACTGGCCACCCTGTATACGCAATGCCTCATAACCTCGAGCTTACCGGAATCTTGGAAGAACGCTAACATAATGCTAATCCATAAGAAAGGGGACGCCAAAGACTTGAAAAATTATAGACCGATCAGCTTACTGTCCGTTGCCTACAAGGTATTTACTAAGGTAATCGCAAATAGAATCAGGAACACCTTAGACTTCTGTCAACCAAAGGACCAGGCAGGATTCCGTAAAGGCTACTCAACAATAGACCATATTCACACTATCAATCAAGTGATAGAGAAATGTGCAGAATATAACCAACCCTTATATATAGCTTTCATTGTTTACGAGAAAGCGTTTGATTCAGTCGAAACCTCAGCAGTCATGGAGGCATTACGGAATCAGGGTGGAGATGAGCCATATGTAAAAATACTGGAAGTTATATATAGCGGCTCCACAGCCACCGTAGTCCTCCACAAAGAAAGCAACAAAATCCCTATAAAGAAAGGCGTCAGACAGGGAGGTACGATATCTCCAATGCTATCCACAGCATGTTTACAGGAGGTATTCAGAGGCCTGGAGTGGGAAGAATTGGGGATAAAAGTTGATGGCGAATACCTTAGCAACTTGCGATTCGCTGATGATATTGCCTTGCTTAGTAACTCAGGAGACCAATTGCAATGCATGCTCGCTGACCTGGAAAGGCAAAGCAGAAGGGTGGGTCTGAAAATTAATCTGCAGAAAACTAAAGTATTGTTTAACAGTCTCGGAAGAGAACAGCAGTTTACGATAGGTAGCGAAGCACTGGAAGTGGTAAGGGAATACATCTACTGAGGGCAGATAGTGACCACGGATCCGGATCATGAGACTGAAATAACCAGAAGAATAAGAATGGGTTGGGGTGCGTTTGGTAGGCATTCTCAAATCATGAACAGCAGGTTGCCACTATCCCTCAAAAGGAAAGTGTACAACAGCTGTGTGTTACCAGTACTCACATATGGGGCAGAAACCTGGAGGCTTACGAAAAGGGTTCTGCTGAAATTGAGGACGACGCAACGAGCTATGGAAAGAAGAATGATGGGTGTAACGTTAAGGGATAAGAAAAGAGCAGATTGGGTGAGGCAACAAACGCGGGTAAACGACATCTTAGCTGAAATCAAGAAAAAGAAATGGGCATGGGCCGGACATGTAATCAGGAGGGAAGATAACCGATGGTCACTAAGAGTTACGGACTGGATTCCAAGGGAAGGGAAGCGTAGCAGGGGGCGGCAGAATGTTAGGTGGGCGGATGACATTAAGACGTTTGCAGGGACAACATGGCCACAATTAGTACATGACCGGGGTAGTTGGAGAAGTATGGGAGAGGCCTTTGCCCTGCAGTGGGCGTAACTAGGCTGATGATGATGATGATGATATACCATCTACTTCGACTTCGTCTCTTTTCGCGTTGACTTTGGTGGGCACTCCTTTTAAGTTGCACAGTTTCAAGAAAGCATGACTTGGAATACATACGTAAACAAACATGACTGAGAGGTCACTAAGCCACCTGGTTTGCTCTTAAATTGTAGCATTTAATGCTGTTGCATTTAAAAGGTGTCGTATAATTTGCCCATATTCACTCTTCTGCTTTTTGTACATTATTCGTAGGCGTAAGAGCCACTACAACTTAAAAAAAAATATGGAATTAACGCAAAACATTTCTATGAATTTTGATAATTGGTATGGCGCAAAAAATATATCGTATTCAGTGCACCGCGTAACGAACGTAGTTTTACCAAGCAAGGAAATTATTCACAATTTAAGCGGCTGGCTTGCATATTATACACGTGTTAGAACAAGCACATCCACTCGTCACGCAGGGCGTGACGCGTGGATATCAATCCGCGCACGTGAAAATTAAGGAAGGTATTTTAGGGCTGATCTTGTACCCATGGTAAGCGAATGTGGGATTGCATGTATTAAGCTCAACGTTAGATAATTCATTTAAAACGTAAAGATTAACACTTTCATTGCATGAGTCGACACCATTTTTAGGAAGATTGCATTGATAAGTGTATATTGCATATTCTATTTCCAGTATTGATATATTTTAACGTGTTTGAGAAGCTTTTTATATTGTCAGCATTATTTCAAAACAATCAGTGGTGCAAATGATATTTTATTTTGTATGCTCAAAAAATTTACTAATATCGCTTGTGTATATATATCAAAACGTTTATTTAAAAGAAAAAAAAAATGCAGAAAGCGAGTGGGTGGAGCCCCTAGTCCAGGGCCCCACTGGCTTGAGCGGTCCGCCGTGCCTGGTCGAGGAGCGCCAGTTGCATCTCCCGATCCTCGCTGGCGAGCCAAGTCTCCCACTGCTCCCTTCCGGAAAGTTTGCCGGCTATTTTCGGTGTATTAATTTTGGGTGGCCTGTTCTGGCAGTCCCACGTAATGTGGGCGAGAGTTGGCCGGCCTCCGCACCAAGGACAGCGAGCCCTGTACAGCGTTGGGTGAACGGCATTTTTCAAATAAAGGTTTGGAAATGTGTGCGTCTGTATTCGGCGCCAGTCATAAGAGTCCTGCCTGGATAGGTCAGGGTGTGGTGGACTGTATTTTCTTCGCTCGCGCCGCTGGTGCTCAAGGATGTCTCGTGGTAAAAAGGGGTTTTCGTCAGAGTGGTCGACCACTCGGTTGACAAAAGCACGAGCTGCGCCGTCCGCTCTCTCATTGCCCTCGAGTCCTGCGTGACCCGGGCACCAGATGATCATGTGTTTCTGCGTTAGGTTAGATCCTAATAGGTGAGTGGTGCTGTGTGGTAGCCTCCCGGTGAGAAATAGTCTACATGCGACTTGGGAATCTGTAAGAGTTATCGACGATTGTCCCAGAGCGTCCTTAGTTTTAATAGCTAGCGCGATGGCTGAAGCTTCTGCGGTATTCGCAGATGCAACTCTAGCCGTGGCGCAAGTCACAAGCCCTTGATTTGCGGCCGCTCCTACCACTGCGAGGGCGTATTTGTAAGCACCAAATCGGGCGACATCTGTGTAGACTGTATTCGGGTTTCCACCGAATTGCTGCATTAACTTTCGAGCTCGAGCACTTCTACGTCCCCGGTGGTATTTTGGACTCATGTTCTTAGGGATTGGGGCTACTATTATTCTTTAACGAAGGACTCTGGGCAGAGATTCGAGTTCTTCTCCCGCATACTGTGGACGAGTAGGGTAACCCACGCGGCAAAGTAATTTTCTGCCAGAGGAGGTCAAGCTAAGCCGCTCCCGTTGAGATATGAGCGTCGCTGCCCGTAGCTCCTCGTAGTTATTGTGAATCCCGAGGGCCAGCAGGCGTTCAGTAGAGGTTCCCTGTGGTAGGCCGAGAGCCGCTTTGTACGACGTTCTTATCAACTCATCTAGGGCCTTTAGTTCTGTTTTCGTGGGGTCCTGGAAAGGGAGGCTATATGTGAGACGACTTAGCACAAAAGCCTGAACGAGCCGGATCGTCTCTGTTTCCTTGAAACCTTTTCGGTGATAAGTTACTCTACGGATCATACGGGAGATCTGTTTCACCGTAGTCCTAAGGGTTTTAATGGTGTGGTCTACTCGTTTGTTGCTTTGCAGCCACAGTCCGAGGACTCGCATTTTCTGGACCTCCTTTATCTGGCTGTCTCCTAGAAAGAGGTTCACCGGCTCGTGAGTTTGATGGCCTCGACCTCGTATCCTGATAAATTCTGATTTATCGGGAGCGCAGCTCATTCCACTGCTGCGAGCGACAACGTTTAAATCAGGTAACAGAGGCTCATCCCTCAATTACCACCCCAATTTATTAACTAGTGCGCCCTACAAAATCAGGCAACAGGTCATCTACTGTGCCACTATAAGTTTCTCGGAATCATCCTATTTCTTCCATCCTTCGCAACACAGGTTTGGCGAGGCCCAATTACCGCTCTTCACGACCTGCACACTAATATTGATAGTAACATGCAGACTGATGCCATCTTTATGGACTTTCCGAAAGCTTTTGATAAAGTTATTCAACACCGTTTTCAGTGAAAACTTCTCAACTGAACCTGCTTCCTAACATTTTTCAATAGATCGTCCAGTTTCTAACTAATTGTTCTTAGTCAGTCTTTGGTAACGGTCACCTCTCTAACTCTCCCAGTCACGCCAGGCGTTCCGCAGGCACCTGCACTCAGTTCTCTTCTATTCCAAATATATATTAATGACTTACCCCGGCAGGTATTGCAATCTTCACCGAAGACTGCGGCATTTACGACAGTATCAGTAAATTTCATGATGAACTTAATCGCCAGGCAAATCTAAACAACGTTCTGGATTAGTGTAACTGGCTTATGTCGCTCAATCCTACTAAATGCCAATTCATGTCCTTCCCTCGTTGCCACAGCCGACACCGTTTCCATTATTCTATCCTTAACACCCCAATTGAATTACTACCTTCTTATAAGTATCGAGGAATAACCTTGTCTTCCGCTTTATCTTGACGTACCCATATTGGTAACATCATTTCAGCATCGAATAAAACCCTAGGATTTCTCACGCGCCATCTCCGCCTTGGAGATGACGCGTGACGGAGCAGAGTGTATTCATGCCGCTTCGGCAGTAGGGCAGAGGTGTGGTTGTCGTCAACTATTTGGTGAGCGCCTAATGATCCTCAGGTACCTTCGTTTGCTCTAAGAATATAAGGTAACCCAGTTAGCCCACTTCAGCGCCAGAACTGAAGATCTGTGAATGCGATAGAGTGCATTGGCCGTTTTTGCTCGTCAGAATTTCATTCCTTTTTTTGCTTTTTCAAAGTTTTTCAAGCTCGTCATGCATGAAGCCGACTAGTTTTAGGTTGAGGCATCTGTGCAAGCTTTAGTTAAGGAACATAGTGGCAGCGCCCTACGATGACAGAGTTAAACGATTGGCAGCTTGGTCGCGGTTTGCTTCTGAGTATTGACCGTTGAAGAATGAAAGGAATACGCGAGTTGTGGGTGTAGATGTTATCAAGCGAACTTACGGCTACGCACTCAGCCAGTAATTGCTTCATTTCGTTGCCGTATTTTTGCAATATGCTCGGTGCTCTTGACAACTCGGTTGCTTGGCGAAACCGTTTCGCTGTGAAAACGTGATTGTCTGCTAGTCATATTCGTCTTTGAAAGGATGGGTGTTGCTTACTGGCACAAGGACCAGGTAAGGCCACAGTGAGTCATGCAAATATTAGTGAGTTCACACTGGACCGATTAATTCTGAGAAGTAGGTGTGGTGTGGCTGTAAAGGGGCCTAAATTAGTGACTGTAAAGTCAGGAATATCTACATCTGATTACATTATGGCAATGACTAATGACGTTTGCTATGAACATGAAAATTGCATTGCCAAAGATTCATACGATATACAAAATACGTCGCATGCAGCAATTGGCCATAAGCACCGCTGCCTACACAGCGCCCTTGAAACACAAGGGCCTGGAAACATGTGTCGCACAATATACTGTCGTCGTGCCATACTCTGGAGAGAAGTAAGGGTAGGGATTTATTGGGCTAATAAGATGCTGGACAACCTCGTTCAAGAAACCTTGGGCTCCTTTGGTATTAAAAAGCGGTTCTTTAGCAAATGTTTCTTTCTCTCTGTTTGGGCCTCCAGACACTGCAGGAGGTCTTGGAGGATACTCAGCCTCTCAATACATATACCAGAGGTTGGTGCTCAATCACCAGTAAGCCAAAAAGTGTGGGTGTCATACGTGTGTCCTCTTCTGAGACGGCAGCATTGGACATCAATTCGTCGTCTTCCACTTGCAGAGTGACAGAAACCGGAATGCAGCCTAATGAAGTGAATCTTAATAATTGTTTCAGCACCCTACCGGCGTTGCCAATGGCTTTGTACTTTCTTTCGCAAAAAAAAAAAAATTCTGTGGCAGGCAGGGATCGGTAAGACTAATAGCTTGCTATGTAATTGATGTAGCGAATTTTTCGCTAGCACATTACTTTCAATGCCTCTATGGACAGGCACCCATCATATTGAACCTTCTCGCGAAGCACTTTGCTCTAGAGAAACCAGACGGCGCTTTCGGCGGAGCGCCGCAGATTGTCTCAGCGAAAGCGCACGAATACGAAATCATTACCGCTTCTTCCCTTTCTGTGCGATTAGCTGTCGGAAATGCAACTGGTTCTTCGCTGACGCTGTGTGCTCCATTCATGCTGGAAAATATGGAGCGGTGGAGTGCAGATGTGTGCAGTAGTTGGCTGCAATAGTTGTGACTGGTATATTACGGAATGAAGTGAATGTGTGCTTCCAAATTCACAGACCGCTCCTACATAAGGACTGCCTGTGTTTCCTTCTCTTCGCGATGACGGCTTCCGTCAAGGTTAAAAAAATTCACTACTCCGCTAGTGCTGGAGCGCTAACCACCAAGGAAAGGGATTCAACCCCGGAGTGTCTGCACGAGTGAGTACCGCTTGCTACACGGTCGTAAAGGGAGTAGCTCCGCTTCTTGGTATATAGCAATTTTCTCGTTCGTTACCTGCACACATCCATCCCAACTTGCACGCAAACTTACGCCCATTCTATCACCAACGCATCAACTAAGTGAACGGGCTCTCACTCGAATCAATGCCATGCGACGGCGACTACACCAACGGCGCATTAATTTTTGAAGCTGAACGTTTTGTAACGGTCCACATTGTAAGCGCGTGACTAGCGATAATACGTATTTGCTACAAGCTACTACAACGTATAGAAGATTACGTTACAAGCCTTATGCCCAGCAACGAACAAATGTATCCCAACTGCCCGCACGCACGAGTGATCAGGCAGAAAATAAACAATCAAATAGTAACCGCCGAGAAAACATTACTGGGTCATTATTGTGAGAATTCGCTGCTTAAAAATTCTCGCTCAATAAACAACGAAGGGCTAAACACACTGATACAGATTCAGTTCATACGCTTGAAATTAGGATAGCTTGGAATACATCTTAAAGCAAAGCTTTCTTTGCCTCTTACTTCGACTCTCCCGCTGCTACTGCTACTGCCGCGGCTGCTCCTGCTGCTGCTGCTGCTGCTGTCTAGCACACAACGTCAGCGTGTGGTTCAGAGCGTTTGTATACATGACAGCAGCACGGAAAAGAAGAAAGGTGATGCGAGAAACTCGTTTGCACCCCACCACGTCGAATGTGCACAATACCCTCTGGAGCTCATTGGACATCGCCACGTTAGCCTCTTGACAGCTGTAATTAGGTTGCAGCAGCGTTGCAGCAACTGCGTTGCAGCAACTGCAGCCCTTCCTTTCTGTTAACGTACGAGTATAGAGGGAACGTAGATACAAGTGCAGAAAGAAGGGAGTAGAAGAGGCAGCTCCCATAAAGGAGGGCGATGAGGGGGGGGGGGAGGTGACGTAAGAAGGCAAGAAAACCCCACTATTATACGACAGCGATTGCGGGGAAACAAGCTAAGCTTAATTTCAAAGTACGGTAGAGTACGTCCCTGGTATTTCTGAAAAATAAGCACTAAGCAAATATGTCCAGCGGACAAATTACGCAGGGCTGCAGAAACAAAGCCGCATAAATTAAAGTGCACTGCAGGGTCCAGGCGACACTATGGAAGTGGTCGCGCGTGAATTCAACTATTTTGTTCCCGCCGTTGTAGCTTTGCGGCTATGGCATTGCTTGAGTTTGCAGATTTGATCCCCACCGTGGCAGCAGCATTTCGACGGGGGACAAATAGAAAGCGCACTTGCACTTAGATATTGGGGCACGGTAAAGAGCATCATGGTGTCAAAATTAATCTGTATCCCGCCACTACGACGTGCCTCATAATCAGATTGTAGTTTTGACAGGTTGAAGCCCACAGTTCCACTCAAGTTTATTACTTGTGCCACAATGCGATGTGCCCTGTGAGCCAATGACAATGCTCAACCCTCTCTGAAGTTAAGAAATGTGGCTCACAACAGCACCTCAATCAAACAGGCAAGGTAACGTCTAATGTCTACTCACCACTCTCGTTTTACACTAAGTGTTGAAGAAATTAAGCTTTCACCGTCAACATCAATGCTATTTATCGCCAATCAAAGCAACCAGCGGTGGGCAGCGGTGGCATAGAGGTGGAGTACCTGCCTCGCGTGCAAGAGGACCGCGGTTCGAACCCCGGTGCCGCGCAATTTTCCACCGGCTAAAAAAATATCCGCGCGTTGATAAAATTCCATAAAAAGGCCTAGAGTGGGGCCTCATCCCGGCTACCAGAACCGGTAACGCACTCCCTCACCAGAGCAGGATTGGCCCCCCTGGTGCAGAACTTGGCCACAACCTCCTATATGAATACTACAACCAAACCCCGGCCCTCAGTCCCCAGCAGCTTCGAAGCAACTGACCACGGTGGCGGTGAGACCTGTGACGCAGGGGAGGGTGCTAAAAATCTCTGGGTCCGGAAAGGCCGCCATTGGAATCTTAACTGGCAACGTTTAACGCTAGAACGTTATCTAGTGAGGCTAGTCTAGCAGTGCTGCTGTAGGAATTAGCGGCCAGTAAATTGGATATAATAGGGCTCAGTGAGGTTAGGAGGACAAAAGAAGCATATACAGTGCTAAAAAGTGGGCGCGTCCTGTGCTACCGGGGCTTAGTGGAGAGATCAGAACTACGAGTCGGATTCCTGACTAATACAGATATAGCTGGTAGCATACAAACACTCTATAGCATTAACTAGAGGGTGGCAGGTCTTGTTGTGAAACTTAATAAGAGGTACAAACGGAAGGTGGTACAGGTCTGCGCCCCAACCTCCAGTCATCATAACCAGGAAGGCGAAAGCTTCTATGAGGACATGGAATCGGCCACGGGTAAAGTCAAAACAAGATACACTATACTTATGGGCGACTTCAATGCCAGGGTAGGCAAGAAGCAGGCTGGAGACAAGCCAGCGGGGGAATATGGCATAGGTTTTAGGAATAGCAGGGAGAGTTATGAGTAGAGTTTGCAGAACGGAATAATATGCGGATAAGGAATACCTTCTTCCGCAACCGGGATAGTCGAAAATGGACGTGGAGGAGCATGAATGGCAAGGCTAGAAATGAAATAGACCTCATAATCTGCTCTAACCCTCGCATCATACAAGATGTGGACGTGCTCGGCGAGGTGTGCTGCAGTGACCATAGGATGGTAAGAACTCGAATTTGCGTAGACTTGAGGAAAGAACGGAAGAAACTGGCACATAAGAAGGCGATCAATGAGTTAGCGGTAACAGGAAAATATAGAAATTCCGGATCAAGCCACAGAAGAGGTATTCGGCTTTAACTCGGGAAGAGGACCTTAGTATTGAAGCAATGAACGACGATCTTATGGGCATCATTAAGGAGTTTGCGAGAGAAGTGCGTGGCAATTTCGTTAGAAAGGATACCATTAAGCTATTGCAGGAGACGAAAGATCTGATTAAGAAAATACAATGTATGAAAGTCTGTAACCGTACACCTAGAATACAATTGGCAAAACTTTCCGAGTGAATTGACAGGCGTAGGACAGCTGACACAAGGAAGTATAACATGGATAGAATTGAACATGCTCTCAGGAACGGAGGAAGCCTAAAAGCAGTGAAGAAGAAATTAGGAATAGGCAACTATAATATGTATGCGTTAAGAGACAAAGCCGGCAATATCATTACTAATATGGATGAGCTAGTTCAAGTGGCTTAGGAGTTCTATAGAGATTTATAAATTACCTGTGACACCCACGGGGCTAGAGGAATTTGACATCCCACAAGTAACGCCGGAAGAAGTAAAGAAAGCCTTCAGAGCTATACAAAGGGGGAAGGCAGCTGGGGAAGATCACGTGACAGTAGATTTGTTGAAGGATGGTGGGCAGGTTGTGCTAGAAAAACTGGCCACTCTTTATACGCAATGGCTCATGACCTCGTGCGTACCGGAATCTTGGAAGAACGCCAACATAAGCTTAATCCATAAGAAAGGGGACGCCAAAGACTTGAAAAATTAAAGACCGATCAGCTTACTGTCCGTTGCCTACAAAGTATCTACTAAGGTCATCGCAAACAGAATCAGGAACACCTTAGACGTTTGTCAACCAAAGGACCAGGCAGGATTTCGTAAGTGCTACTCAACAATGAAACATATTCGCACGATCAATCAGGTGATAGAGAAATAATGGCATCTAAACAACTCTTATATATAGCTTTCATTGATTACGAGAAAGCGTTTGATTAAGTCGAAACCTAAGCAGTCATGCAGGCATTACGGAATCAGGGTGTTCACGAGCCGTATGTAAAAATACTAAAGATATAGAGGCTCAAGAGCCACCGTAGTTCTCCATAAAGCAAGAAAATCCCAATAGAGAAGGGCATAAGGCAGGGAGATACGATCTCTCCACTGCTATTCACAGCATGTTTACGGGAAGTATTCGGAGACCTGGATTGGGAAGAATTGGGGATAAGTGTTGGTGGAGAAAACTGTAGTAACTTGCGATTTTGCTGATAATATTGCCTTGCTTAGTAACTTAGGGAACCAGTTGCAATGCATGCTCAATGACCTGGAGAGGCAAAGCAGAAGGGTGGGTCTAAAGATTAATCTGCAGAAAACTTTAACAGTCTCGGAAGAGAACAGCAGTTCACGATAGGTAGCGAGGCACTGGAAGTGGTAAGGGAATACATCTACTAAGGGCATGTAGTGACCGCGGATCCGGATCATGAGACTGAAATAATCAGAAGGATAAGAGTGGGGTGGGGTGCGTTTGGCAGACATTCTCAGATCATGAACAGCAGGTTGCGACTATCCCTCAAAAGAAAAGTGTTGTGTCTTACCAGTACTCACCTACGGAGCAGATATCTGGAGGCTTACGAAAACGTTCTACTTGAGTTGAGTACGACGCAACGAGCTATGGCAGATTAATGATGGGTATAACGTTAAGGGATAAGAAAAAAGCATATTGGGTGAGGGAACAAACGCGGTTAATGACATCTTAGTTGAAATCAAGAAAAAGAAATGGGAATAGGCAGGACATGTAATAAGGAGCGAAGATAACCGATGGTCATTAGGGGGGACTGACTGGATTCCAAGAGAAGGGAAGTGTAGCAAAGGGGTGGCAGAAAATTAGGTGGGCGGATGAGATTAAGAAGTTTGCAGGGACAACATGGCCACAATTAGCACATGACCGGAGTAGTTAGAGGAGTATGGGAGAGGCCTTTGCCCAGGAGTGGGCGTAGCCAGGCTGATGATGATGATGAAAGCAACGAGCACAGAAAAGTTCGCTTACATCGATTCCCACAGTGCGTGGGATCTGCCTAATTCTTTAGCCCTGCTCTTATCACTAGCACTGCATCTGCTACTCACACCATTCGGACAAAGCCTAATTAGCTCTGAAAGTGCTCTGATGTCCTTTGAAGCTGTAGCCCCAGCCTCGCGTGTTGTACAACCTGTCACCGTCCACGATATCCGCCGAAACAGAAGTTTGCAGTGCCGCACCGGCGTCGTGTACATCAATTCATGTACACAGAGGCAACGAAGGCAGCTGAGGAAGCAATGGACGAGTCACCACTTGATCAAACATGGCAGAGTTCACGCTATCGCCGTGAAAGAAGTCAATAATTACACGCTGATTAGATATACACGCTGTACACGGAGCAGAATAGAGCTCGATAAGCACCGGATTTTTGTGTTTATAGAGTCACATCGATGCTTTTACGACGTTTAGGAAATCTGCATCTATAATTGCTTCGGAATGTTTTTATTTCCTTCTACGCTTCATAGCCGGCGTTAGTGGATGTGCCTCAGCGTCATATATACTTATTTCCGGGAGCAGTACACCGAACTTCGAGAACAATGGAGCGACGGTATATGTCGGTATATATGCTGTATGTCCGTTGCGCATGAAGTGATGACAGATTTGACTCTACGTGGAGGCTCTTGACTGGACCTGTTCGAATAGCACCGGTCGCGTTACGGATACCAATATGGTAACGAGGTCTAGGGTTTGTAGTGCACTTGGCATGATAAAACATGATAATCTATAGCTCCGTAATCAAAGCGCGAGTGCAGAAGACTGTTGTACAAGTTCAGGAGACACTTTCGATTGCTACATCATGTGGTGCGTTACAGAAACTTTAGGAGGTTCATTGTTTTCAGGTGTTTCATCTCCAGATATTTATTATGGGGTATAATCTTGAAAGTAGAGTCTAAAATACTTGCCAGGAATTTATGTTCGTTGCTTAGAGAGAGTTGGTCTCCCTTTATCGCAATACCTCGCACTAGTCTTATCCATCTCTTGTATGAGAAAAGTACGAAAATGCTAACTTTGGGTTTTATTTTGAATCCATTCTCATCCGCCAATTAGACAATATTGTCGATACGATTGTCACCTGGCACCGAAATCTGCCAACAAGTAAGAGATGTCTTGAATTCAGCTATGGTAAATTAACAATTGTACGCCTCATTGAATAAACCTCTGTGTTAAAGGGGCTGCCGCTCTTCACTTCCTTCGAACCTTAGGAACGTTTTCGTGTAGTGTGATGCACTTGAGACATATTCATAGCGTTCTCCTAGATAGTCTGCCTGATCTTTCAGGCTATAACATGGGATGCCTACTAAGGATAGGCGCTGTGACTCCCTGCCTGTTATTTTACTTACCCTATTCCAGGCTTTCGTTTCATCGACGGGTCTTTGCCTTGTTTAAGTATCGGGGTGACTACAGCTTATTTCGATGAGGACGAAAAGTCTCGGAACAGCAGGAAATGTGGGGAAGCTTTCAGTCTGTCTTATAGCATTTAAGACCATCGGGAAGTGGTTATCTCCGCAGGGGTTTATAATAATGTTCTAATCAATGTATGTCACTAGTGTACTAGATACGATGCTCAAGTCATTTGAGCAGTAAGTTTTCTGTCCAAAGCTATAGTACGTCAGCTTATTCTTACTGAATAAGCATGTAAAAGTGTTATCCCCATTTCAATCACCGACAACTATGTATGGCTCTGGAAGTTCATCAATGTAGTTTTGAAATTCGGTTTTCTGGAGTTGATAATTCATAGGGATGTATACAGAGCTAATAGTAAGTAGTCTATCAAACAATACCCCTAGGAGAAAGGCTGCCTTTAGGGGCATATGGACTTCTATTTCCCTGCAGGCAACAGCCCTGTCAACTTTGATAGCCACACAACCGGATGATGCGACAGTGTCATTGCGGTCTTTACAAAATATATCATATCGTCGCAGAAAGTTCGTGATTGCATGCTTGAGGTCTGTTTCTTGAAGACACAGGATCCCGGGACTAAATTTGCGTAAGAGTTCTTTAACGTCTTAAGGATTGTGAAGACCTCAAACCTTCCACCGAATCATCTGATGGCCCATTTTATAAAAGAGAATTTTGCTGCGTCTTTGAAGAAGAAAGTTAGGTCATAGAGCCCTTCTCGAGCCCTGTCATTCAAGGTGTGTCTTTTTTGGAGCGGTCGAGAGATTCTCGCCGCTCCTTAGACACTGGTGGTGCCATTTGACTAGGAAGCCTGTCTATTGTCTTTAATAGGGCACTGGACGCCCACTCTTGTAAGCGATTTCTTGGACCAGAGAGCCTTCTCTCTAGGAACAAGACCCTTGAGGCCTCCATCCCGGAGATCGATGGCCCCTTCTTGTAAGATGACGGGACAGCACTGGCTGCTGCCGCCGAGCGGGCAGATGGCGTTACCGTTAGCTCAGCGCGTCTGGGCCAGATAGCTACCGTAAGCCGTCCCGCTGTCTGCTGATGCGCCCCTTCATCAAAGCTATTTCTTGACAGGAATGATGTCCTCCTTCGTGCCTCCTTAAACATGTTCTCTTTGGTTTGATTGCCACAGTTTCTTTTTGTGTTCTCCATGATAGGCCGGGCAGCGAGTACGCGGCGTGCGCCTTATCACAATTCACATTGTGTAGCGCTCTCACATTATTAAAACGGATCTTCATTTTCGCTACACTTGGCGCAGGTTAGTCGGTCTCGACAGTTCTGACTACTGTTGCCGAAGCTTCGGCATTTCAAGTGTCGGAGGGGAAATTAGGAATATATGTCCTCACCTTTATCTTGACATAGCATGCCATGATTTCTTCTGGCAGCCTACTTGTGGCGAGTGTCAGAATAACATGCCTTGTTCGTATTTCTTTCCTATCACGCCTGATCTTATTCACATTACATTGTTAACATTATGCTCATTATAGCATCTAGCAGTTCTACCTCTGCCAAGTCAATCAGATAACCACACGATACCATACAGCAGGTGGGGTGGTCATGGTAAGATGTGCGATCACACTCACTGGAACGTCCTCAAATGACACAACGTTGAGAAGCGTTTCATATTGCTTCTTAACGCGGATTTTCAAGAGGTCTCTCCTTGCTAACTTGGAATTCTTTAAACTGGGCCAAGAACCTCAGTGATTCGAATGCAAGAAAATGATAGACAATTCATGCTGTCTTCTCTGTTTTCTCTGGACGTACGACATGCAATTGTAGGAAATTCTCAATTTTATGGCCGCAGAACTTAACGCTTCTTCGGTACGCGCTCGTTTTTGAGAGAGATCATGAAGTGGGAAAAGGGAAGCCGCTATACACACACATGATAAATTTTGGCAGCGGCGCCAGCCAACCACGGTGCTCGCAGCACCAGAGCATGGAGCGAAATAAATGGATGTTGCTGGGCTTTGAAAAAGTAGGTCCTGCACACGCCACCTGTGCGACACTACTATAACAAAATATCGTATAAAAAAGGCTGGCTACATACACTGAGCAAATTGGAAGTAAAACAAAATCAAGAGAAGACAGCAAAGATTGAAAGGGAGGGAGGAAGACGAAGGTTGGGGAGAAGTGAAGGAAAGGGCATCTTCCGTTTCCCCCGGTTAGGCCAATGGGTGGGTGCCATCTAAGTGAAGCAGGGGCCAAAGAAGTCTATCGCCTCTTGCGGGGGCCTTTAAAGTCTGAACACCCGGCATCGGCTCAACCCCCAGGATCTTCCCTTCCCCAGACACGGCTAAGCCGCGCACGGTGACACGTTGGAAAGCCCAACCCTCATGTGCTCGATTATGTGGTGTCGCAACACATCAAATGCCTGCTGACATAGATATTCGTTTTCCCACGATAGACTGAGTTCGCGGTCTTGACAGGTTGTCTGACTTCATAATTTACCGAAGTAAGAAATTATGTATCGCAACGTTTTCAGGATGGAATGTGCTTCCTTACGAATCCCTTTACATAGAACTGTACGCTTCTTACGTGACATCAAGCATCCCAAGACCTCTAGAACTCTTGACTGCTTCAGCTGAAATGAATTGCTTGTTGCAGCGTCGCTGTTTGGAGAGAACTTTCTTTGACGGTCAAATGAATTGAGGACACCCTTGTACGACGTCAGGTTTTTCGCATCACAATTGGGGACGCGGCGACACCATATGACGTGTTTTTGGAATGAGAAATTAAGGCAAAAATTATATGTTTGCCAGAAGCACTCATAAGTAATTTTTATAAGGACAACTCTGCAACACCATAAATATGAAGCAGCTGTTTTTTTTTCCTATGCACGCTATGGGAAGAGCAAAATGTGCCCAATTTGAACATTGAGGTTATACTTTGTAAGTACTTATCCCCACAGATAGCAATATTATCTTATCATTTGTACAAATGAGCAGTATATCGATGCTATAGTGGGGAGAGCATCATGAACGCCAGACACATGGCAAGAACAATAAGGAAGTAACAGTTTCACCCGAAAAGCAAAGAGTTGATTGCGGTAGCAAATTATTAGACGGATATGTGAAATAAGAAGTCGTTTAAAGAGACGGATAATATGCTGTGAATACATGTTTACTAACCTAACTAAGAAGCACGTTTTCATCATGCATAGACAAAAACGAGCACTTCCCCCTTGATGTCCGTGGGCTCTCGCTGTCAAAACGCTGGCGGGATGAAGAGAGACAGTAGCGACAAGTGAATTCGCCTTCATGTTGCCTCCTACTTCAACGTGAGCTGTCCGTACGGGAACAGAGCACACACAGCGCCATCAGATATCCCAGGTGAGCAAGACTTCGAGCCTAGCGCATATCGTCTCCAAGGATGGACACGCGGTACCGCACTCAGTCAGCGCTGCTGAGTAGAAGAGGATGTGCGCGCTAACCAGACCTTTTCTCAGCCTTCCTGGCAAGCACAATATTTCCCCAGTCCGATCACTGCGCGCGCAAGAAGGTGTTGCGCACCCTCCCCGTCGTTCTCGCTTGCGGGCGCGAAAAGACAGCGCCGATGCGAGCCACCATCCTTCTCGGACCACTATAACAAGCTTTCGCTCGCACCTACAGCATGCAGCCACACGGGGCGCGGAGTACATAGTGACTTCTTAAAGCAGTAATATTTCGATGTCCAGCAGCTGTGTCCTAACTAATTCTGGGACACAGCTAATCTTAATCCTTAGAGAAATAATGTGTATTAGGCGTTTGACAAATGTAACGCAATGGAAGACATAGCAAGAGAAGCCTTTAGGACAATCTAAGTTTCTATGCTTTGTGACGAACGGGGAAGTAATAACCCGACAAAATTTGTGTGAAATATTGTTACGTAGGAAGACGCAGACGAAAAGCTATGTACAAATATATTTACAAGGAAAATACGCTGCGCTTGGCCAAGAGGCAACAGCCCGCGCTAGCTTCTAATCGTCGTCGTCGTCTTCACACTGCTGGCCTTTCGTGATCGCGCATATTGTGCCGTAGCACTACCCCCGGCTGCAAAAGCGCCGTCCCGGAGCGACTAAAGATCGGACTCGGAAGCAGTGTAGTAGGCCTTGAGCCTACTGACGTGTACGACATCACTAGATGTCACAGGAGAGGACGAGGTTGAGGCCACAGGAGCAATTTCGTAAGTCACAGGCGTCACCTGGCGCAGCACGCGGTAGGGCCCTGTGTATCGCGAAAGGAGCTTCTCTGAAAGTCCGACGTGACGAGAGGGCGACCACAGGAGCACGAGCGCACCAGGTGAAAACTGTACGTCACGGTGGCGGGCGTTGTAATGACACTGCTGAGTGGTTTGTGAGGCCGTCAGTCGAGCACGGGCAAGCTGGCGTGCATGGTCAGCGAGGGCGATGGCGTCGCGCGCATACTCGCTTGTTGAGACCGCAGCAGGAGGAAGTGCCGTGTCTAGGGGCAAGGTAGGTTCGCGACCGTACAGTAGATAAAAGGGAGAAAATCCGGCGGTGTCGTGCCGGGAAGAATTGTACGCAAATGTTACGTAAGGAAGGGCAATGTCCCAGTCGTGGTGGTCCTTGGAAACGTACTTGGCCAGCATATCGGTAAGAGTACGGTTTAACCGCTCTGTCAGGCCATTGGTTTGAGGATGGTATGAAGTAGTCAGTTTGTGTTGAATGGAGCAGGAACGCACAATGTCAGCGATAACTTTCGAGAGGAAGTTTCGACCACGGTCAGTAAGCAGCTGTCGCGGGGCGCCATGAAGCAAGATAATGTCACGCAAGAGAAAGTCCGCGACGTCAGTGGCGCAGCTGGTAGGGAGAGCCCGAGTGATAGCGTATCGGGTGGCGTAATCAGTCGCGACGGCTACCCATTTGTTCCCAGAAGATGACGTGGGAAAGGGACCGAGCAGGTCTAATCCAACACGAAAGAACGGTTCCACAGGGACGGTGATCGGCTGGAGATGACCGGCAGGTAGCACCTGAGGTGTCTTCCGACGCTGGCAGGGATCACAGGCAGCAACATAGCGTCGAACGGAGCGAGCGAGACCAGGCCAATAGAAGCGGCGGCGGACGCGGTCGTACGTGCGGGTTACCCCAAGATGTCCTGAAGTGGGTGCGTCATGCATCTCAAAGAGCACAGTCTGTCGTAGCTGTTTTGGCACGACAAGAAGAAGGTCAGAGCCGTCAGGGAGGAAGTTCCTTCGATACAGAATGCCACCCTGGAGGACATATCGGCGAACGGATGCGTCGGTAGGTGTAGAGCGCAGACGCTCGATAAGTGCTCGCAGCGATAGGTCTCGGTACTGCTCATCGGCGATGTTACCGAAGGCAGAGACAGAGAAAATGCCGTTGGCGCTACTACTGTCGGCGTCGTCAGGCTCGTCGACCGGGTAGCGAGACAGGCAGTCAGCGTCCTTGTGCAGTCGGCCAGATTTATAGGTGACAGTATACGAATATTCTTGGAGGCGTAAGGCCCAGCGACCAAGTCTTCCTGTAGGATCTTTCAGTGAGCATAACCAGCAAAGCGCGTGATGGTCTGTGACAACGGAAAAGGATCGGCCATATAAGTATGGGCGGAATTTCGCAACCGCCCAAACTAGGGCCAGACACTCACGCTCAGTGATGGAATAGTTGCGCTCCGCGGGTGAGAGGAGCCTGCTGGCGTAAGCGATAACACGGTCGTGGCCACGCTGGCGTTGTGCCAGTACTGCTCCAATTCCGTGACCGCTGGCATCAGTACGGACTTCGGTAGGCGCAGAAGGATCGAAATGGGCCAAAACGGGAGGCGTTGTGAGAATGTCGATTAGATGAGAGAATGCAGAGGCCTCGTTATCGCCCCACTGGAAAGCAGCGTCTTTTTTCAAAAGGTCGGTTAGTGGTCGTGCTATGGCGGCGAAATTTCTCACGAAACGGCGGAAGTACGAACAAAGGCCGATGAAGCTGCGCACATCCTTGACACACTTCGGAACAGGGAAGTGCGTAACAGCATGGATCTTGCCTGGGTCCGGTTGCACTCCGTTCGCGTCAACGAGATGTCCAAGGACGGTAATCTGGCGACGGCCGAATTGGCACTTCGATGCGTTGAGTTGCAGACCGGCTCGCCGAAAAACGTCCAGGACTGCTGAGAGGCGCTCGAGGTGCGTAGCGAACGTTGGGGAGAATACGATAACGTCGTCCAAGTAGCACAGGCACGTGGACCATTTGAAACCGTGAAGAAGGGAGTCCATCATGCGTTCAAAAGTGGCAGGGGCGTTACATAGACCAAACGGCATCACTTTGAATTGATAAAGACCGTCGGGTGTGACAAAAGCAGTCTTCTCGCGGTCGAGATCGTCCACGGCAATCTGCCAGTAGCCGGAGCGAAGGTCAATAGAAGAGAAATAGCGAGCACCGTGGAGGCAGTCAAGGGCGTCATCAATCCGAGGTAGGGGATACACGTCCTTTTTGGTAACCCTGTTAAGGTGCCGATAATCCACGCAAAAGCGCCATGAGCCATCCTTCTTTTTGACCAGTACTACAGGTGACGCCCATGGACTATATGATGGTTCAATAATGTTCTTGGCAAGCATTTTGCGAACTTCTGCGTGAATAACTTGACGCTCAGCTGGTGACACTCGATACGGGCGGCGATGAATAGGAGGGGCATCGCCGGTATTAATGCGATGTTTGACAGCTGTAGTTTGGGCTAAAGGACGATCGTTAAAGTCAAAAATATCGTGGTAGGAAAACAGAACGCGGTAGAGTTCACGAGCGTGCTCGGAGGGCAAGTCGGGGGCAATCATTTTCCGTAAGTCAGCGATGGTACAATTTGCCGACTGCGATGGTAGAGGAGTATCGGATGAAGTGTCGTCTACTGCAATGGATGCTACTGAGTGATCCTCGAATGAACAAAGCTGGGCCAAAGACATCCCACGTGGCAGCACTTGTGTCGTCAAGCCAAAGTTGACCACTGGCAGGCAGACGCAATTCGCCGTAATAGATAAAACTGTATGGGGTACTGTGATCCCATGTGTAAGGAGGACGTCTTGCATAGGAGCCGCGATGTAGTGACCGTCGGGGACTGGTGGGGATGACACTAGGTCAACGTAGGTCAGTGCCGAAGGTGGCAAGCGAACGAAGTCGGCGGAACTGAGGCGACTGGGGTGTGGTTCAGCAGGATCCAGAACAGGCAGGTCAAGGCGGAGAGTACTGGCGGAACAATCGATGAGAGCAGAATGTGCGGAAAGGAAGTCTAAGCCGAGGATGATGTCGTGGGGACAGTGGGCGATGACTGTGAACAGCACGATTGTTGAGCGATCGGCGAAGGAGACGCGGGCGGTACACATACCAATTACGGGGGCTGTTCCGCCATCGGCGACACGGACAACAGGCGTCGTGGCGGGCGTGATAATTTTCTTGAGCCGGTTACGAAGGTCAGCGCTCATTACGGACAAATGCGCCCCAGTGTCTATGAGAGCAGACACAGAAACACCGTCGACTTGCACGTCAAGAAGGTTCAGATGAGTGGGCAAAGTCAGTAGAGGATTTGGCGGCGTAGGGAGCAATGCAGCGTCACCTCGAGGCGCTGCATCGTCTAGTTTTCCGGCTGGGAGCGGCGTCCGAAGGGAGTCGGCGAATAGGAGCGACGGGGCTGGGGAGAGCGAGATTGTCGTCGTTGGGGCGAAGGCGAACGAGAATAGGGGAGGTTCGTTGCAGGAGAATCAGTGGCGGCATTATCGGAGCGTGCGGCATAGGGACGAGAAGGGCCACCTGAGGGGCGAGAGTAGGCAGTATAAGTAGGCCGGCTCGGGGAACTCCAGCGACTACGACAGTGCCGAGAAATGTGCCCGATTCGATGGCAGTGGAAACAAATAGGCTTGTCGTCAGCAGTGCGCCATTCAGATGGGTTGCGGAAACGTGGTGGGTAAGAAGATGCGGGACGGGGCGAAATCGAAGAAGCCGGGCGGGTATTAGGGCGATGGGCCGAGCAGATGGTGTGAAGACCCATGTTTTCAAACTCCTGGCGGACAACTGCCTGGATCAGTGAGACCGTGACTGCAGATGTGTTGGTGGGACTGGAGTCGAAGGCAGCCGGATAGGCGGCCTCGATCTCACGCCGGACGATCCTGGTAACATCGGCAGTGTTGTTGGGACGAGGAGCGTCGGCACAGGAAGATGTCGCTGGGGTGTTGGGCAGACGGGCAAACTGCTGGTCAATACGTCGGCTTTTGGCGAGTTCCAGGCGGCGGCACTCTCTTATAACAGCATCAACCGTCGCTACGTTGTTGCAAACGAGCAAGTTGAAGGCGTCATCGGCAATGCCTTTGAGGATGTGGGAAACCTTGTCTGACTCAGTCATGTGGGTGTCAACTTTGCGGCACAGAGCCAAGACGTCCTGAATGTACGTGACATAGGGCTCTGTTGACGTCTGCACACGGCCGGAAAGCGCCTTCTGCGCGGCAAGTTGTTGACCGTAGGGGTTGCCGAACAAGTCTCGAAGCTGTGTCTTAAGTGAATCCCAACTGGTGAGCTCATCTTCGTGCGTGCGATACCAAACTCGAGGTGTGCCACCGAGGTAAAAGACTACGTTGGCGAGCATAATAGTAGGGTCCCACCGGTTATTGCGGCTGACGTGTTCATACAGGCTGATCCAGTCATCGACGTCTTCCCCATCTTGGCCCGAGAATACGCCAGGATCACGGGGAGCGGGGAGAGTGATGTAGGTCGTCGAAGTGGCAGCAGGTGTCGGAGCCGGCGGAGTCGGGTTGTCGTCGCCGGGAGCCATGAAGGAAGGCTCGACGTACCGTCCACTGCGAAGCTCCGTGACGAGGTACAGGGAACGTCCACCTCCACCAGATATGTTACGTAGGAAGACGCAGACGAAAAGCTATGTACAAATATATTTACAAGGAAAATACGCTGCGCTTGGCCAAGAGGCAACAGCCCGCGCTAGCTTCTAATCGTCGTCGTCGTCTTCACACTGCTGGCCTTTCGTGATCGCGCATATTGTGCCGTAGCAATATCAACGAAATCACGTACTACTCCACGCAAAAAAAAAAAAAAAAAATGGGGAGAAGGAATGCTGTTCTTACCTGCTGTTGCACCATGCGCGATGTAGCAAGCTGAAAAAAGACAGGTTATATGTCAAGTGCTGTTTCTCAAATTACTGTGATGCCATAGACAAGTATAAAGAACGCAGAAAGTGGAGACACAATAAATTACGGAAGCAATTCGGGATGCAGATGATGTGCATAACCATTGAAATGAGGTAGTGAAAAAGGCACTTCAGTCAATACTTTATCTTTCTTCCTATGTGGTCTTCAAGGCCCACGGTTCATACGGTTACGGAAGGATGAAAGAAGGAAGAAAAAGAAGAAGATTGGAGACGCTGGCTGCTGCGTGTTGTTGGTGGTCAGCCATCTTAACTACTCCGACTCATCCTCTATATATATTGTAAATATAGTCTTTCCATAGGTTCTGGGTACCACGACTGCAAACGGAGCTCCGCAGTGGACATCGCATTACCGTCCGCACCATGAATTACGGTGAGCACGCGGGATCAACGTCGTTGCCGCCTCCTACGTCACCGTCACCTGCTACATCGCTGTCACCTTCGGTTGTCGTTGTGCAACCGAAGGATCCTGGAACTTTCTGCGGGACCGATGGCGTCGAAGTTGAAAAATGGGACGCCATGTATGAACGCGTGAGTGGAATCAACAGATGGGACCCAACGCTAA
This sequence comes from Dermacentor andersoni, assembly GCF_023375885.2. Classification (NCBI taxonomy): domain Eukaryota; kingdom Metazoa; phylum Arthropoda; class Arachnida; order Ixodida; family Ixodidae; genus Dermacentor; species Dermacentor andersoni. The sequence continues at coordinate 50,211,691 of NC_092821.1, forward strand.
TGCTAGCTAACCTGTTGTTCTACCTATAAGGCACGGCAAAGATGTGGTACGAAGACCACGAAGAGGAAGTAACCAGCTGGGTCTAATGCAAAGAGAAGTTGACACAGTTATTTTGCGAACAAGCCGGCCGTAAAATTGCCGCAAAGCAGGAACTGGTCTCCCACGCCCAATCCCCCACGGAGTCCTATGTCTCGTACATTCAGGACGTGCTGGCACTACGTCGTAAAGCCGATCACGATATAACAGAATCTGAGAAGGTCGGGCACGTGCTTAAGGGCATTGCTGACGAAGCCTTTATTCTGCTCATGTGCAAAACCTGATCTACATTTCATGCTATCATTAAAGAGTGCCGACAATTCGATCAGGCCAAAAGCCGACGCGTCTTGCACCCATTCGCCAGACTTCCCAATACTGCCACAGTGTCGACTTGTGAATATCAACCCGCACAGATGCACGCATCTCCATCAGAGGATGTGGTGCAAATCGCTCGACGTGAACTGGATGCGATGGCACCCGCAGCTTTCTGTTCACGTAGCCCTGATGCTACCATTATTTTCTGTTTCTGTCGTACAAGTCATCGTTCGCCAGGAACTTGAAAACATGGGTTTACATTCTGTATGTGCTGTCGCCAATCCCAGAGCTAACGAACGCCCTTCTACTATTTTAGCTCCACCCCGACGCTTCTCTCCCCGTTATCGCAACCCTATCTGAGTGGAGAACTGTGGACGACCAGCCCATCTGTTTCACCTGTCGCCGCATTGGTCATGTCGCCCGATACTGTCGCAACACTTGGGCTTTAACACTTCGCAAGCCGGCCAATCTCAGCCGTTTGGATGCAAATGCCCGCAATGTTTCGCCCACCGCAGAGCGTAACAGCGCCGACAACTCTACTAGGAACACATGGTAAAATCGCTCAACATCGCCGCGCCGACACCAGTCTCGTTCAGCACAAACACGTTGTCAATCTTCCCGTTCACCGCAGCCACGTCGCCTTTCGTTCCCTGTGGCGTTTGGCCGCACCCTTTCGGAAAACTAAGAAATGCAGCCCCGGAGGTAGTGCTGCATTGCCTAATTCCGCAGCAAATCCTGTCTGTGCCAACAAGGAGAAGCGTAATAGACGCTAAAATGGACGGTGTACCTGTCCAAGCACTCGTCGACAATGAATTCACGTGTCTGTAACGTTTAAAGAAGGTCCTCACCCCAGCAGCTGCCCGAGTGCTTCGTGTGTCCGACAGCGGCGTGCTGGCGGTTCTTGGAATGTGTACTGCGCATTTATTTATAGCCGGCCGCCCTACTTCTGTTCTCTTTGCTGTTATCCTATCCTTTGCTGTGCGCTATCCTTGGATTGGACTTTTTATCCCCTCTTTTTGCTCTCATCGACGGTGCGACCGGCGTTCTTCAGTTGGAACTGCCTCAACTCGCCGATGCTTCGAGCACCGCCTCACCGCACTTATGCTTGCTTCACGATGTGCGTCTGTCACCCGAGGCAGTTACTTATGTCCCTTTGACCGCCCAGCCACAGGTTCCTGACGGTGAATATGTGATTCGCCCTATTATCGACGTGCTTCTGACCCGGAACGTTGATCACGGTTACTAACAACGACGTCATTCTACCGCTTCAGAATTTCCGTTCTTACGCGTAGGCCTTGACTTGCCTGGCCCTTTTCCGATGACGACGAGAGGGAATAAGTTGATCGCCGTCGCTACTAATTACGGGACACGCAAAGCGATGACAAAGGCGTTGCCGACTAGCTGCGCAATAGACGTCGCCGATTTTATCCTACGCGACGTCATTTTTACCACGGTGCACCTCGACAGTAACTTACAGACCGCAGTCGCCCGTTCTTATCTCGGGCTGTCGACGACCTCGTCCGCTTTAGTGCCTCTGAGCACAAGCTGTCCATCGCCTACCACCCACAAACGAACGTTCTTACGGAACGCCTCAACCGAACAATCACAAAGATACTGTCGATGCACGTCTCCAACGATCACCGCGACTGAAATGCCAAGCTAGCTTAGGTGACGTTCACGTATAACTCGTCCCGACATGACACCGCAGGATATTCGCCCCTTTTGTCTCTTGTATGGTCGCGACCCCACATTGCAATTTGACACCATCCTCCCTTCTGTGCCTCGTATTGCAACTGAGTACGCTCGTGAAGTCATCGATCGCGCTCACATGGCACCGTCAAGTCGTCCGATCTCGTTTAGTAGCCTCGCATCATATTCAAAAAGAGCGTTATGATCGCAGCCATCGCGATGTTAAGTACGCGCCAGGTGCTTGGGTGCTCCTCTGGTCAACATGTTGTAGGGTTAGCCTCTCCCAGAAGCTTATCTCTCGCTACACAGGATTTTATGATGTCCTACGCCAAGTTATCGACGTAAATTACGACATTTCGACGCTACACTTTGATGCATCCTCAAGTGAGACGCCTGTTGATGTCGTGCACGTTTCGCAGCTGAAGGCATACTTCACTCGCAATTCTTCGCCTGTCATGCACCGAGATGGCGCTTCGCCACCCGGGGGTCCTGCTACGGAAGGATGAAAGAAGAGAGAGCAAGAAGAAGATCGGAGACGCTGGCTGCTGGGTGTTGTTGGTGGTCAGCCACCTTAACTACTCCGACTCATCCTGTATATATATTGTAAATATAGTCCTTCTATACTCGCAACATCTCCGTAACAATACAATACCTTCAAATGTGATGCAGATGTTTTTCTTTTAGAACCTATTAGTGTGCTGTATGCTCCTCTTACTAATATTTGGGACCTTTATTACTTATCTCAACCCAGATTCATAACCACTTCCTGTATTACATTTAAAGTTGGAGGCCATAAACGCGGTAACTACGTTCCCATTTATTCCCAGATGATTACTGTGCCATGCCCCCAACATGTGCTCTATGGGTTCTGGTTTATGTAGCAACTGTTCTTAGCTGATCACGATTCCACAATTTCGTATCACACATTGCCCTTGGACACACTGACCTGACTTCCAACATTATTGCTCTGTCTGTTGAGTTAATCTATGACAATATTTTTGAATTACTGTTTGCTGTGAAAAAAGACCTTGCGTCTATACCTCGCATTGCGTCTATCCTTATGCTATTTCTCCATCTTGAAAGTAGTACTTAACACCCTTTTAATGCTATTCCCATTTTTAGAAAACTTCCGGCACTTTCTGGCATCTATCTGCCTATCTATCTGTCTCTATTTCTCTATCATCATCGCTCTAGCTTGCTTGAATGGTAAGCTATGGTCTAAGGGGCAAAACCATGAACTCCTGTCCTCAAGCAACCGGTTTCACAAGGAATGGTCAGACCTACTCGGATGACTAGGAGTATGACACTGGGTATGTATCTCTCTTCAAGACTTCTTTCACACCAACTTGTGCTAGTGGGCGCGTCCCACTGGGTATGGGTCACTCCTAATGAATGAATAAATTTGAAGCTAACTTGGGTCACTGGACATGTGCCACTGGGGCTTATTGCCAGTATTTGCTGCACCACAATCAACGTCTATACAGTCTTTCAGTGGCATTGCGTATGTGCCAATTGGATTCAGCCGTTCTTCAATGAACCACTTTGGCACCAACTAGGGTCGTTGGGTTTGTGGTGCTTTTCAATGATAAAAGTCATTTAGGATTTATTTATTGCTGGCTAGAATTGAACTCTTGTCACACATATTCAGACAAGCTCGTACAAATACATATTCGCACACGCGCCACGTGGGGACTATGACGTGCCAACTCTGGGTGCGCTGAATGTCTTTCGTTACGTGGGTACCAAATACCATAGAAACTGGTTTATTTCGCTTAATATTTGCCGTTGCCTTTTCGAAGCAGATGCTGCTCTAGATATCCTGTAGAGAAAAAGGCCCAGCCCACCTTTCGCTGCGCTAGACCATCTATAGTTTTTTCTTGCGAGCCTATGTAGCCTTTAAAAGCCGTAATGGCATTTTCTGGTTTGGTTGGCAATTATAATTTTAAATACAACACACCTCTTTTGTTATCCTCACTGCTCAGACACCCAAAGACAATTTTTCTCTTTTTCACCTAGTCCTTATCGACAACTACCCATTTCTTTCATGTCACCCATTCGTATTTCTTGTCTTTTTCATCCTATGATATATCTATCGTTCCTTTTTTGTGTTTCTGCATTCTCTGGTGTTTGGGACGCTCTTCTGTTGCCTTCCTAGTAGCCTGCATCAATCGCTTGTATGGCTTTCTTTTCCCTCTTCAGAATCCATATTTCTTCAGTGATAAAAATATTGATACCACGTAATGTTCAGGATGATTAAAATGGGAATCGGTTGGGCTCTTAAATAATTCCTTCTTCGTGCAACTGGTGCGCTAACAAAATTTTTGTAATTAAAGTTCTGACTAGTGCTCTTTTTTTCCGTGCTTTTACCAACGTGTGAGGTAATACATTTGAGGACAAATAACAAAGATGTTCATTTTGACACGGTGGTTTTGAAAATTTTAACTACGTTTGCTCAAGTCTTCTCCCCTTTAGCGTTCGCGCATGAGGTACCTGTAGGCACTGTCATAACATTTTTAGCCTTAGGTATGTACTTTTCATCACGAAGTGTCTGTTGGAGCTTTTAGCGGTGATGCATCAGGCTAGTGCTTTCATTCTCATATGCACAACCAAAAATCGTAAAACTTGCACAATCTCGGGGCGCTATAACGTACAACTATTCCAAACTTTTCGATTCCAATTCTGCAATCAGCCCTCTACGATTAGTCAAAATCTTTTTTTTTTTTGGACTACCTTCACTTCACCTGTCTGTCACGCGAGGTCACTAAAATCGCGATAGCTCCCCATCTGATATGACGTGTACAGACGGATTATGCATAATTTGACTGAACAAAAGAAAAATTGTTATTTCTCATTCGACGCCTTTTCGCCATTAGCCCTCGGCTACTGGTCAAAAGTTTCAGGCTGAAGTGGAAGTGGTCCGAAAAAGTTTTTAACCAATCACGGAGGGCTGATAGCAGAAACGCAATACAAAAGTTTGGAATAGTTTTACGTTATAGCGCCCGTAGTGTTAAAAATTGTGCAAAAGACAAACCGAATGCATTTGAACGCGAGAGGTCAGTGAACAAGAAATTTTCCCGAAGTAATCATTAACCAGTAGAATTACAGAGCGACCGGCACAATATTTGGCTATAATGGAACAGTATTTAAAGGGTAGTGGCACAGTAATAACAGGAAACTCAAGAAAAAGTAACACGTTAGGTTATGTACAGTTTGAAAAATGCGTTGCTAGAAGATGCCGGAATTTTTCCTGGTCACTCTCATAAGCGAAGGCGTTAGGAAGATTGTTCCAAAGGCGAACGGCTCTTGGAAGAGCGGAGTAGTTAAATGAATTAGTCTTTCGTAGATGCGCATGAAATCACCAAGCTGCGAAGCTGGTGTGACCTGTATTGAGGCGCTTCAAGAGAAAGGACTGATGGTGCTGTATTAGGGACACATTTATGAAATAATGATAGCAGGACTATATCACGACGATCATGGAAAGCCAGTAGCGAGAGGTCGAGTTTAATTCGGGCAATGCTTTTGTTATACTCATAACAAGGTGAAATAAAACGCGCAGCCCTATTCTAGATACATTCGAGTTTTTCGATCAAGTATTTGTGATGGGGAGACCAGACGTATTCAAGCTGAGGGCGAACAAATGTTAGATAAGCTAGTTTACGAATGTATTTAGTAGAATTTAGTAGTAGAACCTAATGATATTGAAGCACTGGCGCTTATGTGTGCAATGTGCGTTGGCCACGAAAGAGTCGAAGTTAGGTAAACACCAAGATATTTATATTGAGTATCATGCAAAATAGTCATATTATTTACGTGATAAGGAAAAGTAGATTTAGTATGCTTGCGGCTAAAAGAGATATTTTTACATTTAGAAACGTTAAGCTGCTTTAGCAAAGTGTTGCACCAAAGAGAAATAAGTTCAAGATCTTTTTAGGGGATTGCATGATCATCGGTATATTTGATGGAATGATAAAGAATGAAGTCGTCTGCAAATATGCGCACGTGTGAGGAAATGTTATTGGGTAAGTCATTAATTTATATTAGAAATAGTAATGGCCCAAGAACGTTGCATTGTGGTACACCTGAAGTAACGTGCGAATAAGGAGAGGAAGATTAATAACTGCTGTGAATTGCTGACGATTAGAAAGGAAATTGCGAATCGATGTTAATGAGAATCCAATTTAAGAGCAGATAATTTCTAAATCAAACGGCAATGTGCGAAGAGGTCAAACGCGTTTGAGAAGTCTAGAAAAGCACAATCAGTTTGGAGATCCTCTTCCATGTTAGCATGCAAATCAGTTGGTAATTCTAGTAATTGCGTTTCACAAGAGAAGCTCCTCCGAAATCCGTGTTGGTTAGAAAAGAAAACTTTGTTGGCTACCAGGTGACTGTAGACATTTGATGCAATTACATATTCTAGCGGCAGTTCTCCGATGTGTGTTTATTACCTGATTTAAATATGGGTATGACATTTGCTATCTTCCATTCTGACGGCAGCTGTCAAGTCTCTAAAGATTGCTTGAAGATGTGAGACAGAATTTCACTAGATGCTGTGACGGTGTTTTTCATAGTTTTAGAATTAATGTCGTCAACGCCACAGGACGTGGTTAGCTTGAGGTCATTTATCAGACATGCGACGCCTTCAACTGTTATTTCAATTGATGACATGTATTGGTAGTCCAGGTCCGATGCATCTGGCAGATCAACCAGATGCATCGCCATTGTTCACATAATTCATTGATGAAGCCATTGGACTCCAAAGTTGAAAGATATTTGTTGGGCCAGGTGAACCATCCGGTCGATTCTAGTTACTCCTTGCTACTAGTTATCTCAGTAGCGGAGGGTTTGACTGTAAACTATACATGGCCATGTCGAATGTGTGCAATAGCATTGCCAGAGCAATGACGGTGGCTGGTTGTACCTTACAATGATAGCATCTCACATAATCTGAAAGTGATAAAGTCCGGAGTGGACGTAATTTTATTGCCCCTGAAGGATTGCAGATCATCTGCGAGAAAGTAAATTCGCACAATGAATAGACCACCACCTGTACCAAAACGCATAGCACGCCTTTGGTTAATTGCATATCGAATGTTTATGTAATGCTCTTGCCTTGTAAACGTGCTTATATTGCTCACACAGGCTGTTGAAAAAACTAAGCCACATGCTTGCAAGTAACCCACAGGTAATGGTGCCAGATTACTTCGGCCTCCCGTTCCCTCAGCTCGGGACCTTCTCGTTCCTGTCAGATTGCGTAGGCTCGGGCGGCTCTAACGACTAGAGCCCTTTCAACGGCGCGATCGCAGCTCCGCTCGTCGAAAGCAGCCCGTTCCTCGCAGGAACACACAACGCGTGGCCATCCTGTACGTTTTAGGAGACTGAATTCGATGGAAACAAAGCCGACGCCGCGCGAGCGAAACTCCTTGCTGCCCTTTGGCTTCCCGGCGGAAGCGAAACGGCTGCGATTGGCTGTGCGCGTGGCGTGATCTCGCGCTTGTCCAGCTGCAATTCTTGCTTATGAATTACGCTCCGGTGCCCTGAGCAACAGCCAACTCATCAAACCTCCCTTTCCCGGGCAGCTGCTCTGCTCTGGGAGCACGCTGGTTCTTTCGCATGACCACGACAACGCCACTTGTGAGCCAATACAAGCTTCGCATAAATATGTTGGCCATCTGTGTTCTAAAGGCAAATGTTATTGTTAAAACAAAATTGTCGATAAGTTGCCCTTCTTTGTCATTTTTATCGCTGCTTCAAAGAGTGCAATGAGCATTAAAGTCTACTACTAAACAGTAAGACCCAGGCAACCGTTCTATCGTGTTTTTCATGTCTCCTTAGGCGACCTGGCCACCACCGGGCTCCGCTGGGGTCACCATATTGACGACCAGCTTAGCGCGGACACCCGATCGACATGGGTCAAACACGGGGCAGAGTTCCCAGTCTCAATCCGTCCTCTAGCACCGGCCTCCAAGCAGCTGGATTACAATGGCACGCCATGACCCCCGGCCGTTTTTAAGGTCTCGAGTAGTGTAAAGGGTATGGGATGGAATGCACAGTGAACCGATGGTTGCATTTTCGTACGATAAAACGATGACGGCTACACATCGTAGGTGTATTTTAGGATCGTCCCGTGTGCAAGGCGGCATGCCTTGCACATTAAAGATTTGGAAGGCACTTACGCTTCGCCTTTAAGAGTGGAGCGCGATAACAATCAAAGATCCCTGACTGCGTCTCTTGTTTACCGGCTACTGCAGTTTATGTGAACCTAATGTTTATCGCGAAACGCTGGCAGCAAACACTTTGCACGAAGGCGAGCTTTCTGGCCCAAACGCGGCCTCTTGGGTGCGCTGCGGATGCACGGAGGCAAGCGCCATCTGGATGTTGTTGCAAGGAACTGGGTGTGCCGCTCTACAAATCGTAGAAACGCTGGACAAGGGGTTTGCGTTTGAGTTTTCCCGTAGCATAGTTATGTCTTCTCGTATATTCAAACTACAATCCGACGCTATCATACCTGTAGGTTGTTTGTAAGTCGTACTTTACCATTTTTCTGATGTTATTTACTATGAGAAATTCAATTATTCCAGTAACGTCTTCGTGCAGCACAGAGGGCCTGCGTGGTTAGGTGTGCGTGCTTTGGAATGATCTATCGCTCACAAGACAGTAGACGCTGGACGCGGGACACCGACGCCAGATTTTTTGCGACACGGGCCTCTTAATGCTATCGTCTTATTAGTGACACCTCCTGATAGACGGCTAGACTGTTCGCGGTCGTTTCGCACGGTAGTAAAGCCTTTAAGAAAATGTGTATTTTTGGGGCATAAGTGCAGTTCTTTAAGGAAGAATGCTACTGGCGATAACTTGGAATGTTTTTGATAACACCTAGAACGTGGATCAGGCCTCTGCAATCCCAATAAATGAATAGCGCCATTTGAATCAAATGGAAACTATTTATTTATGCGTTTATGCTTAGAAGCTATATGCGACATGCGTTAAATATATACGGGTTCCATGCACTCTGGGAATAGATGTAAGAGAAGCTTTGCATGCTGTCTGTGTTAGACGCGATAATTAGCGGTGACGTTGGTGGCGAATGTATTATTTCTTAAACGTTTAGTCTACTACGAGAGTGGCAAAGTGATGTTAAACGTCACCTTGCGAACACCACTGCAGCGATTCTGCATAGTTTACAGCACACAGAAGAAGACGTGTTTGCTTGGGGCGTTGTCGTGCGTTATTGTTCATAAACTCTGAGAGGGTTGGGCATTTCCATTGCCTGCCATGACACATCGCATCACGGCAGAAGTGTTGAAGTTTAATTGAATTATGGGACTGTATGTAATTTTATTTAATATTACAATTATATGTATACATCGCATACATAAATTCGCGGTCTGCACCACATTTCGCTGCATAGTGAAGACGCTCAATTTCCACACGGCACAATTATGACGTCAGAAAAGAAAATGTGAAATCGAGCGCTTTGGCTGAACATGCCACTTCAAGCGGGCACGCAGTCGACTGGAGGAAGGTACGTGTCCTTGCCAGGAAGAAAGGGCTATCTCGATGCCTTTATCTTGAGTCGCTCATGATTCACACTACGCCGCGCACTCTGAACAGGAACTTTGGCAATCTTTCGTCAGTGTATGTGCGCTGACTGCGTCACGTGTTCTAGACTATTTAAACAAGCTGCTCGAACACGTTCGTTTGTTTTACCTGTGCAACAAGGCTCCAGTGTGGGAGCCGAAACGTCTTCTTCTCTTTGAAATATTACTTTGGGTGGCGTAGTGCCCCGGATTTTTCTGTACCTTTTCACCATGTTGCATCCCGACCAGACTGGCTTCCGTCAAATACCGAACTTCAAAAGACCGGAAATATTGAACGAGGGGGATAAATACGAAGAATGAAGCCAAGGACAGGAAAATGTGAGTGCCGATTTTCCCCAGGTGGGTCAGTCTGAAGGCGCCATCTGCGGTGTGAAGAAGAGGCCTAAGAGGTATGTTGCCTCCGCCAGGCGGCCTCAAGGGTCCGAATACCCGGCAACGGTCCGAACCCCGAGGACTCTCCTTTCCCCAGACACGGCTAAGCCACGCACTGCTACACGCGGAACGGTCCAACCCTCATGTTCTAGGATACGGGGTGTCGCAATGCATCAAACGCCTGCTGACGAAGACGCCCCTGCGGGGAAGATAGAGGCTGCCCCATAGAGATATAGAGGCTGCCCCACATAACCACACATTCCCTTTAATCGATTTCCGTTTACGAAGTTTCTACCGTATTCAAAATATAGAGCATTAATGTAGTATCCATACAAAGTATATAATTGAACAGCGTCATACGCAGCTTTATTTTTGGGAAGCAGTTGCTCTTGGTGACACCGACAATGTAGATGTAAATTTAACATCCTGAGGGAAGTTCTTGCTGCACGCATTCAAAATGACAAACGAGCGGTATTGCCTTTGCGAGGCTGTAGGCGCTTCGATGAAGGAAACCTCTTGACATCAACATCACGTGTTGCTTTTGGAAGCAATTTTTCAGTGAGGATAGGTAACGTTTCCATAGTAGATGAGAACACATTGAAAAACTAGGTCAGCGTGTTATTTACAATTTGTGCATTAATAATAAACGTACCAAGGAGAACAGGCTGAAACTAATTAATAAATTTAAGTAATTTCTAAAACACTGCTGTGGGACAGTAATTATTTACTGTGTTAAATGACATTTCTCAATGAATTCTTTCAAATTGTACACGGTTACATTTTTTCTGTAATGCCTACATGTTTTCGTCTCAGGTTTTAGGGTAGAGCATTGTCATGGGATTTTTTCCGTAGAACAACGTGCATGGCTAAGTCTGCGTTGTTTTCTCATGCTGCCATTGTGTTAGTGGTAGCCACTTGGGGAAGCATAAGGTTAAACGTTTGTCGTCGATGTCGACGGGAAACACTGGTAGGACGGTGATTCCGTAGATTACGCGTTTGCACGGACCATTTGAAAGATGACGGTATGCCGTAGATACATCGGTGCTTTCTGTGTTATATTGAAGCACAGTATGGCATCCTCCTCATTACTATCAGAGCACAATGTATGTGCCCTTTAAGTGTAAAATGTTTTCAATAGATGCAATTCACCACTTCCTCTCCCAAGCCTCCTGTCACGAAATCTTTTCCCTAATCTCCAATTGTCCTTGATATGCCCAATCAACTGCACGGAATACGTCGCAATATGTTACTTGGCATCCTCAACTTACCTACAGTCCTTGCCCGATTATTCATTTTTATTTCGTACCAAAGAAAAAGCTTTGTTAATTCAATACATGGTTATGCCATATAACAATTACATGAAGGCATTTCACATGTTCTCTTAACCTATATGTGCTGTTACTTTACGCCTTTGGTTTTTTTTTTTGCTACTTGGCTTGACACCTATAATTTTGTGTTCCATCGCACATGAATGTACGATGGAACAGAAAATTATAGGCGTCAAGTATCTTCCCGGCCACGGCGGCCGCATTTTGATGGGGGCGAAATGCGAAAACACCCGTGTACTTAGATTTAGGTGCACGTTAAGGAATCCCAGGTGGTCGAAATTTCACGGAGTCCCCCACTACGGCGTACCTCAAAATCAGAAAGTGGTCTTGGCACTTAAAGCCTCGTGATAATAAACTAATAAAATTCACGTAGTATCAAAGAAGATATGATAAAGCATTGGGGCAAGCTAGTCGACGGTGGGGAAGCACTTGCTCGTTCTGATACTCTTAAAGCAGATGTAAATCTGTAATCTTTTGGAAAATCTTTTGGAAATAATTTCTTTATACACAATATATCAAACTGCTTATCAGCAAGTACTTGGCATGTACAGGGATTGTTAAGAAGCATATATTGCGAAGCAATATTTTCGCCAAGCAATGTAATAAATCACTGTGGAAAGGCAAATATTTAGGGTACTGCTTAGTGAACTATATGCTGCTATATGAACTTACAATGTTTTGTGAATGAAAGTAAAAAAAACACAAAGTGTATGTTTATTTTAGTGTTCTGCTAATCAATTAAATTCCATGTATTGTACTGGTATCGAGTGAGCTAAACTGTGAACGTGCAGTGACGGATGTCGATGGAAATCCTAGGGTAGTCTTTATTTGTGGTTTCAACAAAATTGAGGGAGCATGTAAAATGGCATGGAACATCAGCCAAACCTGTGGGCTTCTCCACGTGATTTTCAAATAGAGATATTTGCGAGTCTACAATGTTCAGTGTGAGAAAATTGAACAAATTATCAGCTACGTGCTTTATAAAGGAAATAAGTGTTTCATGCAACTTCCCTGCGTATCTTGTGAGATACGCTTTGGCTTCTATTAAGACATAGTTACAATTAGAAAGCAAATAAAAAAGAGGTAAGGCGTGCAGGCACGGACACAAGAGAAGCGGACAACACGAACGAAGTGAATATAGGTATTTTAGGGATGGCCTATAATAGAATATAACGAGTCTCTTAATAACTCACCACTAATCAAGAGAAGGACTGTGCAGACGCTCGCCTTGGCCATAGTGTGCCTCTCTTTGCTCTACTCAGGAACAAAGTGGTGATACGGGATCCGAGTTTGTAAGATATATATGCAGCGGCTGGAGTGACGTGGGCTCGGCAGAGCCTATCGCCACGCCTACGTAGTGCGCAAATACTGGTCACGTGGTATGAGTTCGAGTGCAGCGTACTGATACCAATTAACACAGTCCGCATACATTTTTATTAATAAAGAAATTATTGCAAGAACAGAGAATATTTCCAGGGAGACCTTGCAAATGTTAGTACAAGACATCTGATAGGAATTTCACGACAAATATGTGGATATATGTACTGTTATCTTTGGAAGCAAAAATGTAGCAATGAGTCAAACAATGGGTGAAGCGAAATGTCATGGTTGGTACAACAGACGTCATTGTACTAGAGTACCGCGTCCAGTTTATGTCCTTTAGCGTCAGAGCTGTTCTCACCTGATCTGCATTAGTCGAAACCGCTCGGCTAGAGCTTCTTAACGTCTTTTAGACATGGTGAAGATTGATTGGTTGGATTCTTTCTGTTAAAGCTTTTGCCCAGCACTTCAGGCAGCAAGCACTACGTGGATATACTGCTCAAATGGAGAGCACCTTATTCCGATGTGCTTAGAGTAACAAAAACATATTGACAATAAATTTTGCGATTGATGTTCAAACCAACAAAGGCGGCATATTAAACCAAGCTCAAGCGTTAATTCAGCACTGTTTGCCATGTGTTATACAACGCCACCTTTATTTGTTCGCGCTGACAAGAATTTACCACTTGCAATATGCCTACTTCCCCATCCTTATATGAACACATATTTGAAGTTGTAACTTAAATACAAGTATTTATTGTTCATAGGAAGAAGTGTGGCAAGCTAACAAACACCGTCACCATCACTTGCTCTGGTGTTCGCGCATATTCCTGAACCTCGAGTTTCCACTTTCAAACCTCCCTCTCAGCTGTTACCATAATGGCAGATCAATAAACTTCCCTGGCATTTAGTAGAACTGCAGGCTATCGATGCCACTGTTAAAATAGAGCTTTATTTCGTGCGGAAGTATGAGTCCTTATCCTCAATTTTCTCCCTCACCCTTATGTGCTCTGGTATTTGTCGCGAACCACTGCCAAGGTCGCTGTTTCAGAGTTTGCATTTCTTATTTTACAGAAGACATAAGTACTGTGACGGCCGCTGTTGGCGATTGGTAATACAGAATTTGTGTACAAATAAAGTACCACAGAATTCTTGTCGCGCATACAATCAGATTACGCAAGGTGCGGTGGCAACACACAACGAATAGGACAATCGATAACATTCAAGAACGCCCCAATACATGCATGCGTCTTCTTTGCTGAGCAATAACGCTGAACGTTTCTTAGCCGGTGAAAAGCGGTCTTCCGAGGAACAGCCGAAAGACGTTGGGTCTATCCAAAATTCTGATGCATCTTGTGCCGTTGTATCTTCTGTATGAGCCTGCGCTTTTTCTTCTTTTTGTGTTATCTGTGAGTCTGCAATAATGTTGCCCCCTAATGTAATACCCCTGTGGGGTCTTTAAGAGTACTGTAAACAAAAGGAAAATAACCACGTACACGTGTTAATATGCCGAAGACAGGTATTTCTCGTCTATCATGCCTCGTATGGCCATTACCACTTCATACGGTACCAAGGAAAACCGGCGATTGACATCCATCAGGAGATCGCGATGTACTAAACACATCAGTCCCTTATAGATACCAGCTGCCAGACATTCAGGACTGAAAATTTCACCCAGGCTTTCAGATGTTCTAACGCTCATGTCCGCTCCTGGAAGCTGAAACAGGGAGATCTTATAAAACGGCCTATGCAAAATCTGCACCCACTTGAACTCTGTAAATAACTGCAAAGCGCGGGTGAAGAAACGAAGTGCGTGGTCGAGCACGAGAGCGGAACAGGTACTGTTGACTGCTAGCAGAGCTTCGAAGCATAAGTCAGTGGTAATAATAGTCTTTATTTTTTAACCTATCGACGAGTTCGAGACTGCCTCCGGCGACTTGTACGTCGTCTTTCGCGCTCCTGAAGTCGAAAAATAACACAGCGTTTCGTTTACATATTACACTCATTGCCACACACCAATAGAATGATGCTGTTTTCGGACCTTGTATATTTACATTTACTGATTCGTTTTCAATGCTGCCTGTCACCGCGCGACACCAAATTAGCGTTGTGTTAACCGTTCAAAGTGAGGCAACCGAAGCATCCTTAATAGGTCATACATATTTTTGCAATACTGAAACAAATCTGCGAATTCGTATTTGTTGCAGTGCCTGTCTGACAAACACTTTCCTACACGTGGCGCTGGTGACGCGTTCGCGGACGGCATACGTCACGAAGCAATGCATCTACACACAGTGCTTTTCCAAGCCACTCCCTCTGCAGATGCCCTTTGGTTTATTCTCGGAAGAAGTTGAATGAATGCGTCCTTTAAAACAAAAGTGTGTTTCAAATGACACCTTTCTTAAATGCTTGGGAGCCTAAACGAAGAACGTCCATTCATGCTGGGTGGAGTGCAAAAGTACCTTGTCGGCTCTTGCTTTTCTTTTGTTACATTGCGAGAATGTGCCTAGCTTCGACGCGACCTACAGACTGTGTCCGCGCGCTCATTTTCTTTCAACGAGTGAATGCACACATTAGTATGTCTCAACGCTTGCCGTCACTTTTCTGTGCACATGTGTAACTATAAGAAACTTCTAAATTAGGATGAAAATTTCTCGACAGTAAAGGAAGGAGTTTGGCTCATCAAGAAAAAAATAACGCAAGAAATTGCTTGCCCACGAACTCGGTTTTCAACTGAAAAGGTTCAGTTAATGCGAATGTACAAACCGTGATTTCTGCGCCGCTGGGAATCTACGTGCACTGTTACGTAAGCAGTAGGGCGAGATTTACGTCATGCGTTGGCCTGACGCCCAAGCCAAACCTGAGTATTTTTTCACTTGTTTGCGTCCGTTCAACTTACTGCTGTGGCGAAAGCGAAAAGCGGAGATAATAGAAAGGAGAAATGTACGCAGACCTGGCGAGCCTCCCTAAGCTCCGTTTTTACGATTTCGGGCTGCGGTAACTGCGCTCGTTTTGATGGTTGCAAGTTGCTGGCAGACTTTCAAAGCAGATAGCAAGGCGCCGATGCAAAGCGTGCTGGCTATTACGCAAACAAGTTGCAGGGCGTGTCCTTTTCGAACGCTCAGATTAAAGAAAAAAAAAAGATACTTTATGCGAACATACTTCTCACATACTTACAAATTTTTGACATGGCATTTGCCGCAGTGAATCATATATTTCACAAAAAACTCTTACACAGTGTGGTCTATTGTCGTTTTATATAAATCCAGAGCTAGTACTCTGTTAAGTTAAGGACGCTACATCTTAAAAAGAAATTATCTCAGATTCGCCATAAGGACGAAGCAATGATTGCGATAGGAACCTTTTAGAGTATTACTACACTAAGTGATCGTAGCTGTTGCGGCAGCATGAATTGGAGTAAACGTAAGCTGATTAAGTAAAAATGAGCTCTTGTGCTACGGGCCCTCTCTTTCTATCCTGCAATGGGACAATTTCATTTCTGTCAATAAAGAAGCCAACGTCTTTCTTAGTGACTGTACAATCAATTTTGCTTATCGGGTACGTTTCCAGCTTCTTTCCTGAGCCGATCCCGAACGCAGTAATTTTGATGAATTTGACATGTTATGCGTTCGAGGAAATTAAGCTTCGTGTGCAGTATGATGCCAAAACAAATTTGTGTTCTGTGTTCACAGGTATGTCCTGTACATGAGGATTTGCGATGAGGCCTCTCTTTTGTGTTCAAAAGAACACAGGTGCTTTGGTTGCTATTGAACTTAAAGCCATATTCATAGGCCCATTGAGACACCTTCTTCAGGCCAAGCAGCACTTGCAGCTCACAGATTTCGAGGATACATGACTTAAATCTTGTTAATCTGAACGTTGTCGACTTCTACCGAAAAAAATATATTAGGCGGTGTTGATGAACGCAAGGAATTCATTTTTATGAAAAAAAAAATGTGTGCAGCTAAGCACGGCACCTTGCCGAACGCTCGTTTGTCTGCGCAAATGGTCTCAATAGAACATAGCGATTATAGCACGGAATGTGCGGTTGTAAAAATAACCTTCACTTACTTTAAGCACTTGATTTCTGCGGGTGCATATTACCAAAAAGAAGTGCAATATTCTATACCACCACGTGGTAATGTAAGCCTTTTTCATATGTGAGAGCACGGAAAGAAGCAAATGGTTGTTTATGAAAGCGTCACGAGTGTATATGTCACACATACAACCGATACTTCTCATCCTCGGCCACTCTTTCTTTCTTGAAATTGACGCTACTCTCGGCACGCAGGGATGTCAACTCTCTAAAATTTCTTTATAATGGCGTTAATTCTTGTTCCAGTATATCAAAGTGTAGCACTTAATATTCAACAAGAAAACTTCGAGAAGTTACTACCAACTTTATCTGCTCCCTTTCTTTCCACGCTCTAATACATTCAGGTACAACGTTTACTCCAGAACAACTGAGCTGTGGAATTTGTTACCTGGTAATCTGTTTTCGCTCCCCCTCAACGATCTTATTTGTGCAATTGCTTCTATTATGTCACGTTCCGTTACCAAGGACTTTTGTAACATTCGCTACATTATTCGTTATTTTTGAATTCTCTATAGTACCCACACCTGCAAGAAGAAAGAAAGTTGGGCTAGTTGGTACGGTAACATGATCTTGGATTGTAGAACGAAGTTCGCGCTACAATCCAAGATCATGTTACCCACTCCTGCTATAGCCCTTGCAGGGCTGTGGTGTTTTTAAAAAAAACATCAATAAATAAAGAAACTCCTGTTGTTCTTAGCTCTCTTCGTGAGGTCTTGAATAATAGAGTGTGGGATATTCTGAGGCAGCTAAGAGAATCCTAAAGAACTTGCCGAGCGCGTATCTTAGTCAAGAAGGTGATAAATTGCTGTTATGTGTGCAAAGGTTTCGCAACCACCACAGAAAAGGCTTTAACCGCACCTTTATCAAATAACTGTACTACGCCGACACACTCATTCGATGTTATGGGTAGGGAGTTTGTTGGCCTAGCTGCTTTTTGCAGGAACACAAGGCAGAGGTGTCTTGTTTTACGTTGCACTTTTCACATGTGCTCTTAGGTGAACGATTCGCCCCAACCACTACACCAGAATGGTATCTGAAGCATTCATACTGTGCTTGCGATGTTTTGTCGGTCAGAGAGGGCTGTGTAGCGTTATCTTTCCGGACAATGGGGCGACCCTCTCAATATGCCACCAGAGCCAAAGTAACTCTTTCACATGTTCGGAGAAAATGACATCGCGAAGCATGTCAACAACAACGAGATCTCATCAATATTTGTCGGGCCGCATGCCCCAGGGTGACGTATAGATATATTTTTTTTCAATATATGTTAGGAGTGGCTGGTCCGATCAGGGAAGGATCCTTTGCGTAAGATACTCTGCAGAGGCTCGTTCAACTTAGAAGAAATTGCGACAGTGCTGACAGAGGTCGATAGGGTCATCAAAATCCGACTTCCAACATTTGTTTAGACAGACAACGCAGAACTGTGCGCCTTAGTGCCTGCTAATATATTACTTGCATGTCGACTCACTACCCGAACAAACGACCCTTTTGAAGTCATCTGAGCTCGAGGCGAGCTGATGTCATTCGTCGACGTGCTTGCCGGAAGCTTCTAAAAGACAAATTCTGGAAGCGATGGCGAAAGGATTATCTGCTGCAACACCAATCTGATCATTTCGAACTAACAAGAGCAGCCACCGAGTTACAGGAACGTAACTTGTTCATCCACTCTGAGACCTCACCCCGACAACTCCGCATGCCCAAATGTCATGCAGGTTTTCAGCTGTTCTGATAGTCGCATCCGCTCCTGCATGCTGAAACAGGGAGAGCTTATAACAAGGCCTATGAAAAATCTGCACCCGCTTGAACTATGTAAATAACCGCACAGCGGGGGTCAAGAAAAGAAGTGAGTGATCGAGC
Organism: Dermacentor andersoni; assembly: GCF_023375885.2. NCBI lineage: Eukaryota > Metazoa > Arthropoda > Arachnida > Ixodida > Ixodidae > Dermacentor > Dermacentor andersoni. The sequence continues at coordinate 50,230,302 of NC_092821.1, forward strand.
ACGAGCGGGGAACAGGTATTGTAGACTACTAGCAGGCCTTCGAAGCATAGGTCAATGTTAATGACATTCTTAGTTTTTTAACCCAACGACCGGATCGAGACAGTCTCTGGCTGCTTGTGCGCCCTCTTGCACACTCCTGAAGTCATAAAATACCATAGTTTTTGTTCACACATTGAACTCATCCCCAAGCAGCAATAGAATGACGGCGATTTTGGACACTTTATTTATTTTTACTGGATAATTTTCAATGCGGCCAGTATCACGCGACATCACTTTGGCGCCGTGTTAGCTGTTTGAAATGAGGAAACCGACGTTTCCTCAACAGGTCAAGCATGTTTTTGCAAAGTTCAAAGAATACTGTAAAATCGTGTAGTAGTGCTTCTCTGGTAAATACTTTCGTACACGTGCCGGTGGTGACGCGTTAGCGGCAGCACAGGCCACGACACAATGTTTCAACGCACAATCCTTTTCTAAGCTTTTCTGTCCTTTTGTTTGTGATCGGAAGCAGGTACAGCAATGTGTGTTTTAAAGTACAAATTTCGTAAATGCTCGGGAGCATAAGCGAAGAACGTCCACTCATGCTGGGTGGACTACAACAGTAGCCCGGTGGCTTTTGCTTTTCAACTGTTACACTGCGAGAACACGCCTAGCTATGACTCAATCTACAGAGTGTATTAAGGCGCTAATTTTTTTCTGAACGCGCAATGTACAGACCAGTATGTCTCAACGCTTGCCGTCACTTTTGTATTCACATGTCTAATTGTCCTAATGGTTTAGTTGAAATGAACATGTGCCGATGGCAAAGAAGGCGCAAAGAAACGCAACAAGTTCCTCTGCAGCAAATTCGGTTGAAAAACAATAGGGTCCCTCAAGACGCTGACGTTTCGCAATGCTAAAATAGAACTGTAATATCACGTTGTAGTGCCTTTCTGGTAAATAATTTTCTACACGGGTCAGTGGTGACACATCAGCGGACAGCAAACCTCATGGGACAATGTTTCTACGCACTATATTTTTCCAAGCCACTCCCTCTATACATGCCCTTTGGTTTGTGCTCGGAAGAAGTAAAAAAGGAGACCTTTAAAACACAAGCGTGTTTTAAAGGACAGATTGTTTAAGTGCTGCTTTGGAGCAGAAGCCACTCACGATATCTGGTCTAAAAGAGTAGCGTGGTGGCGTGTGCATTTGTTTTGTTACACCGGGGAGAACGCGCCTAGCTTGGACTCGATATACGGATTATATTGGCGCATGCATCTTCTCTAAACGATTTAATGTACAAATTACTATGCCTCAACGCTTGAACATGTGCAAGTGTCTAATTATAATACATTTCGTAGTTAAAATGAAAATTTCTCGATGGGAACTGAGGGAGTATCTGCCCCCCTGCACCCCTCCCCCCAGGAAAACGCAATAAATTGGTTTCCCGAGAATTCAGTGCAAACTGAAAAGCGTCACTTAATGCGAAATTACAAGTCGGTGATTTGCACACCACTGGGAGTCTGCCTGCGCCGTGCGCTGTTATGTAATGAATCGGGCAAGAACCGCCTCATGCATCGGACTGCCGCCCAAGCCAGCCAAACTCCTTCATTTTTTTTTTTTTTTTTTTTGCGCCCGCTCGACCTGCCGCTCTGGTGAAAGCGAAAAGCGGAGATAGCGGGCAGGGGAAATGTACGCAGATCTGACGATCATCCTTGAGCTCCGTTTTCCCAATTTTGCGCTGCGGCAACTGCGCTAGTGGTTGCTGGTTGCTTGTCAGACATTCAGCGCAGGTAGAAAGCCGCTGATGCAAAGGGTGTGGTCTATTTTTTCAACTAAGTTACAGGGCGTCTTCTTTGCCGAACGCTCAAATTAAAGGTAAAAAAAAAAAACCTTTTATGGGAACGTTTTAGTTCTCGCAAACTTACCAGTGATGATTTTGGGAAGTTAACGCTAGGACCACAAGTAAGTTGAAGAAAGGGCAACACTGAGCGTTCCCTTTCTTCAACTCTAGTTTTTTCCTTTCGGTAGCTTCTTGAAATCATTAATCACCAACTGGCCTAGATCCACGCTCTGCTATGTTACCTAATGACTGCTTGCAGAGTCCTCAAACACTGCTCCTTTAGTTTAACAAATTTATTGTTTCGCTTTAGTGTCCCTTTAAACTCTATTTATCAACACAAAATAGGCCACGTCGTCTGCATATGCAAGAACCCCAACCTCATTAGTCGTTAATTTAAAGGGACACTACAGTGAAACAATTAGTAAGAATAGTACGTACAATTAAGGCGACACAATAAAAAAGCGAAACAATAAAACAGTTTTAACTAATGAAGCATTTTTTGAGAAAAAATAAATAAGCCAAGCAATAAATCAGTTTATACTAATCAGTCATTGTTTGAGAACCCTGCAGGCAGTGATTTCAAAAAAATAGGTTAAGTATTAGATGAGGAAATGAAGGTTCAAGTATCAGTATTTGAATTTAGCGCCGAAACCCCGGCGCCGGTATGTCAGCGTTACGTCAGGGATTCCAAAGAATGTTTTCGCATTTGGGCCGCGTTGGCTGAATAAAGGTTCCCTAAACTTGCCATGTTTAATATTTCGTTTCTTCAGAACACAATGTATTCAATCTATACCGCTATATATAATTAGTAGGCCCTAGAAGATGCCATCAAAATCCAAGACGTCACAGCCCCCAGTTGCGGGAACTTAAGTAGGCGTCGCCACCCGTATTTCGTTCTTGCGCTTTTTCTTGCTTACCAAACGTCTTATCGCTGTGAGAGTGGTGCTTTTGGTGTTGTAGAACGGTAATTTACTGATGCAGAAGAAATCATTTCTCACTTTAGTGTCCCCTTAAGCTATGGGAAATTTTGTTCTTGCACAATGCTCATACAAAGTGGCTCCGCATACAAGCAGAGCTGAAGCGGTGAGAAAGGGCATCCTCGTCTTACTTATGATACAAGTCTAATCGGATAGGAGAGAGGGCCATTCAATACCAGCCTCGTTGACCCATTAGCATAACATATTCTGACATCTCTAAGGAACAGGGATGCTATATTTATATGCTCTAGTTCATTAAACAGGAATGAGTGATTTTTCCTGTCTAACGCCTTAGCCACCTCTAGCTGTATAATTCCTACCTGCTCGCAATAGATCTCGCAATATCAATGTTCGTCTGAATGGACCGGCCCCTGATGCCGCATGTTTGATGATCCCCAATCACAGATCATATTACGACTTGCAAACGGTTAGCTAAAACGTTTGCAAAAACTTTATAATCCACATTGCATAAGGAGATAGGACGATATCCCTTGAATTTTTGAAATTTAGTCTCATCATTGCTTCTGCTTGTAAGGACGGTGTGCCAGTTGTAGATTGTGGCAGTTAGGTACCCTATTTCCAAGACCTCACGGTACACCTGATGTAATCATGGTGATGAGCGGGAACGAAAACACTGATAAAATTTGGCAGTAAGGCCATCCAGGCCAGGCGTCTTGCCTTTCGCTAACGAATCGATGCGTGCAGTTACCTCATTCTTATAAATGTTTTCATTTATATAATCATACTCATCTTGATTTATTTGGGCCACCAATGATACAAATTTTCTGGCAGCATCTGTATCCAATGGCTTATAGCTTCGAAATTGTTATTCATAATGGTAAAAAAACGCTTTATTTATTAGAGTCGTCTAATGAACAATGATTACACCATACTCTATATGTAATATATGTTTAGACAATGCGTGTCGGCGCTCATCACCTAGGGCCCTACTGCAAGGCTGTTCTTCGAGGAAACGCTGCTCTCGAGCACGCACTTGTGTATCTCTGTAGTTTTCTGTGTGCAAAGATTGTAACTGAGCCTTGGCACAATGAATATCATCAATATATTGACCTGGATGCAGAAATTCACGCTTATGCAATCCACTCAGAGTCCGTACAATACCTTGTAATCATTCCTTCTTTCAAAGTGCAATATTGGTGACTCTTTGATAGTTATCATTTTCACTTCCTGTTTGAATTATTCCCACACATCAAAGAGTGGCAAGTCCTTGCGGCATGACATATGAGCTATACGCTCTGTAACATGCTTTCAGAAGCACTCACACGAAACTAATTGGTTATGAAACTTCCACAACTTCCAGCACATACGTCGACTTTGGTACCGACGGCTACCAAATGATGCTGAGACTATTCAATGGTCACGAAGAAATACAGGCTGCACAGTGTAACCATAAATAACAGATAGCGCGTTAAGTTGAACGTAAATTAGCTCAAGCCTTGCATTCGAGGTACCTTAGTGTTGTGCATAGCAACATCCCGCCTTTTCCTTTCCCCCAATGTCCCCAAGCCGTTCATCGCATATCAGGCGTTTCGCAAATCACACTGTAAATGTTTTCTAACAAATAACGTACAACCTGCGGAAACGCCTACTGCATGGCTTACACAAACATTATAGTCAGATGACAATGGATATAGAGTTATTTCTGTGATTCCGTCGGATCCTATCTTTGTTTCTTGGATAGCAGCAATATGTAATTTTCTATAGCGTAACAAACGAAAAAGCTGTACTTGCCTTCGCTTACTGCGTAAGCGATGGACATTTAACGCACCAAAATGGAACGGAAGAGCACCCGCCATGATTAAATATGTAGGTGCAGCGTTTAAGCGCCGCCCCAGCGGAGCACCACTCCATTCTTAGTAAGGTAATGCACTGGGGACCATTTGTTGCACTTTAACACGAGACATCTGCAGGAGTAGGCGTTCCCTAGAGCGCTTTTGTCAACTTTGATAGTTTGGCAACGCGAGCCTCCTTTCCCGAGGGCGATGGATTGTCAGATCGCGCTGGACGCTTCTTGGCGGCCTCGCACATCGATCCAAATTCCACTGACGATCTAAATTATAGTCTTGTACTGGTGGCGATTCCGCCCATGACACAGTTCGTCGTCAGGAGACATAGTCTCATCCTCACTAGCAGGCTCCTGGCTAAGGCTACTGTCAGCCAATGAAAGCTTAATCTGCTCTTGTTGATGAGGCTCAGGGAGTGTTCCACCGGTTGCATCCACAACTTCACTCACGTCCATTAGATGATTGATGATGGTCTCATCCTCAGCTGCTGTATTTCCACGAAGCTTGTCAGTGTAGGTTCCGATGCATACATCTGCAAGGTGACCGTGGCAGTGACAGTTACTGCAGCGTGGTGTTATACATTGTCGCCGGATATGCCCGACTTTCTTGCACCGGCGGCAAAGTAGGGGTCGGCAGTAACCAAAATGAGGCACTGGTGCCCGTATATGCTAAATAGATCAGTCAGATTACTAGCAGCAACTCCATCCTTCAATGTAAACGCCACGTCTCGATTAGGCATTTGCCAGCCCTCCATGCCGTCATACGGCCACATTTCTCTAGTGATAGACTGCGCTGTGCCATATGGCTCTAGCGCTTCAACAATCCGTCTCTGTTCGAGGTGTGGGGAAAGCCAAAGAAGCATCATTTTGATATTCTTACATTCTGGGTCTATGACAAGGCACTTGAGGGTCTTCACCAACGACTCGCCTTTGTCTACAAGTTTCTGCTTCGCGATGCTATTATGACATGTCCCTAACCACAAATGCCTCATCTGGTATTGCCCAGCCTCGAGGATATCAGTTGCACTTAGTACTGAAAGGAGTGCATCGCGAAAGTACGGTGCCCTTTGCGGCCGTCCTGCCAGGTCAACATGCAGGAATACTGAATTGAGAATGGTGTGGCCAGCTGGTAACTGAGGGACGGTAACGACTTTATAGTTACCGGAATCAGTACTTCATGGTGGGCCGATCCTTGGCTGAGGGCGGATGCCCTGTTTCTGGCGGAGCTCATTGCAGATGGGGCCGTTCGAACCAGTCCTTCTTCCCTGCCACGGCACCGCTTGCTGACACACAGCGAAAAAAAAATGTCCTATAAACACATCCCAGCGCGCGAGGATACACGCGATGTGACCTAACCTAACCGTGTGGTGTCGACATGTGGGCATTTTCCATTGCAGCTGCATAATATTATACCAGGTAGGACGCCATCTAGCAACAAAAACTCACCACCCCAAAGTGACGCGTACGCATCAAAGATGCATTACTATGCCGAACAAAACTGAATTTTCTTCTTAATAGCCGCAGGCTGCCCCGTTCCGAAAGAAATAAAAGATGCATATCTCATTGACCACAAATAAAGATGGGGACAGCGGAATAGAACACAAAAACAACACGGGCGGTAACATTCAACTGATTTATTCACAGCAGCCCGTGGGCATATATAGACAAATAGAACATGCGCAGAACGCAGCAAAAAAGAACAGTCATCAGCCTAGCAGGGCAACCAATTACCAAAAAAGAAAAATGTATTTCGCATCGAAACATCGCAATGGAAGTATCACTAACACAGTCTTGGCCTTTCTTTTTTATGTGATAAGCCTCCACCAGTTCGCGTGCAGTCTGGTCCTGGCTTCTCCTCAGAATCTGTGTCTGCTTAAAGAGAGGTGCACAGTGACAGGCATTGGAATACGCAGTGGCGGTACATGGCCGTTAAGGAAGGTATGAGGAATAAAAAGAAGTTTGAGGAGATGTACACAAGAATGCTAGGAAAAATATATAATTGCGCACGTGATTAAATCAAGCTGGCTAGGCGACTATATCACTGCCGCGTTTCAAAGCAGATTCTAATAAATTATCATCATCCTCACCGTCATTAGCGTCGTATTGTGCCCTTTGTCAAATCAAGTTGTCTAGGTGACTGATCGTCACGTATCAGAGGGGATGGCAATAAATCATCATCATCATTATCATCGTATCATCCCAGTTGCCCTGATATGTGAGATGCGTGTCGCGTCGCGTCTATACGTGCGCCCTTTGCATTGCAGTTGCACATTATTACATCAGGTCGCACGCCAAGTAGTATTTGCATAGGTTAGCGGTGCAAGGTAGATAGAGAAGTTTTGAGAAAGAGAAAAAACTTTATGGAGATGTATGTATATTGATGTAATGAAAAGCATGTATGGAATACTTGATATTTTCAAGTAGGCTAGGTGACTGTTTCTAACTGTTCCGTTTCAAAGGGAATGGCATTAGGAAATGTCATAATCATTAGCATCGTATTGTGCCAGCGTGTGCATATGTGACAGGAGCAAATCAGAAAGGTAAGGCGACCCTAGAAACAAGTTTTCTCCTCACCGCCTCAAAAGTTCATAATGCCCTATGTAGCTCCCTGGCCGTTGCCACGTTAGCCTCTTCACATGTGTACTTATCCGTGACTGCCCTCAGAACCATTGCAGAAACCGCAACCCTTCCCTTTCTACTAAGGTGCAAGTCCAGAAAGAACGCAGATCGAACTGTAGGGAGGAGGGAGGAGAAGAGGCAGTTCCCATAAAAAGGAAGGAGGGAGAGGTGTGGCATGAGTAGGCAAGGAAACCCTATTACTATACAGCGGCGGTTGTGGGGAAACTGGATAAGTTTAAGTTCGAGGTACGGAACAGTACGTGGCTGCAATTTCTGAAAAAGAAACACCATGCAAATATGTCAAGCGGACAAAGTACGCAGAGCTTGCAGAACAGAACCACATCAATTAAAGCACACCGCAGGGTGCAGACAACACTACGGAAGCTGTCGAACCACAAATCGACACTCTTGTGCCCACCGCATTAGCTTTGCCGCCGCGTGGCATTTCTAGAGGTCGTGGAATTGATCCCAATCGCGGTAGTCGCATTTCGACGGGGGCGAAATAGAAAAGGCACGTGCACTTAGACTCTGAGACACGTTAAAGAACTTCACGGTGTCAAAATTAATCTGGAGTCCGGCACAACGGCGTGCCTCATAATTCGATTGTAGTTTTCGCTCTTACAGCATTATGAACGCATTCAAGTTTAATACTTCTGCCACACTGCGATGTGCCATGTTAGGCAGCGACTATGCACAACCCCCTAATAGGTTATGAAATAGGTCCCACAACAACGCCTCAGGCAAACGCCTCTCCCAGTGTCTTCTGTGTACTGCACAGACGAACAGCAGTGGTGCCCGCAAGGTACCGTTTAACATCTACTCCCCACTCTTGTGTTTGACAAAAGGTTGATGAATTTAAGGTTTAGGCCTCAACATCTCCGCCAGTTATTTTCAATCAAAGCATCCAGCACGGAATTCTTCGCTTACATTGATTCCGACAGTGCGTGCCATCTGCATAATTTTTTTGGGCTATTCTCTCCAATGTCAACACTGCTACGTCAGTCATTACATTACGGAGCGTCAACAAGGTCAAAAGAATGCTGTGCAATAAGAGAAATGAAGATATTGTTTTAAAGGTATAATAAAACACAGTGTTCTGAGGAAATGTATGCATATTCAGTACAAATGTCATATTTATTGCACTACTCGTTTTCATGAAAAAAAAATTTTACGATGTCTCTCCAGCGGCGTATAATCTGCTTCAGGACTATTTCTCAAGAAAAATTGCCTCATACAGAAATATGGTAGAAACAAAAACAATGTTTTGCGAAAACCATTTGTCAGAAATATACATTGTGTCCTTTGCTTCGACCCATTAATCATTCATCTAAACACAAGCAACATCACAATTCATAAAATTTGGGAACCAATGCACTGGTGTCATGGCTTTTTGACGTATCTAAGGTGCACTATTGCCCTGTCGCGCTGGATAAAAGTAAATGTTGGCCCTAGCAAAGGAGCTGTCTCTCCTAATATTTCTTCGCAGGACTTTCATAAAATGATACTGCTTTGCAAGAATTTGTGGACTGTATGAATGCAGACTGTAGCAAATGACAGTACCTGCGACTGCATCAATAAATGAGAAGTGGAATAAAGCAAGATGACAAGGTGGGCAAGTTGGGTAGGAATTATTTTAAAAGCGCCACTAACCATGAGAGAACTCGGGCAAAATGCAGAAAAAACGACGACACAGTGCAAACACTGTCCACAGATTTTTTAGGAAGGAATCACACATATACAAAAGAGTCATATGTCCAACAAAAGCTGCAAACTAAAAATCAGACATTCACTTGACACAGTAGAAGCTGTTGTTATGTTGTGAAAGGCAAAACTGTCGATATTTATTCAAGTGTTCCCTCAAGTATTAAGTATTGATTCTATATTGATTCATCCACTTTGAGCTGTAGCCTTGATTCCCCCCCCCCCCCTTTGTTATCCGGGGCGTAGCCAGACGGGGGGGGGGGGATTATGAGGCTTCAGCACCCCCGCCCCTTCCGAAATGTTTTTGTACTGTCCATGCCCCGTCGGCCAAAGCAACCCAAGCCGCCGGAAATCATTCTAGATTTTGTATAGAACGTCTTTTTCACGCTTGAAAAGACGTTTCACTGCGAACATTGGGTTTCGCTGCAACGTCCATGTACCGGGAGTCACATAACACAAGGAGCCTCATCCGAGCCCAAAGTATCACGGGCGTTTTGATGGTCAACGCGTGCTCACCGCGGCACCTCGTGAAGGCAGCGGAATCTACGGAGCGCATGTATTTCAATTCCGAAACGTTATAGGCATAAATCTCAACTTTCGATGTGAAAAGTGCATTGACATTTCAAACCTTGTTCTATAGATTTGTAATTGTGGAACTTTGTGGGTTTAAAGCTGTCATAAGCATTTGACACCAAAGGCGCATTCACTTTTCTAAAGTCTTACATCGGAACATAAACGAGACAAGCCAAATCTACACAATATGACACAAGTTGACAAAGCACGCAGCTAGGTCCGATGAGACGAAGCGTTGTGGTGGATCATTTGTGCCGTCATACCACATAAAAAATACCAATATTTTTTTTTTAATCTACGCCAAACCATCTGTGTCGAGACGCTAAATCTAGCCAAGGTAACTACATTCTTATTTATTTTTTCTGCTTTGACTTTTATTCGCGCGAACACATTGAGTCTCTTCAATATTTTTTGTTCTCGTTACCCTAGCCATGGTCTGCCAGAGCCAGCCAGAGCGCATGCGTTTTTCTCGTGTTGCCGCGACCACTGTGCGGCGCACTTCGGTGCGCGTTCAGTTTGTTCTGGCGGAGTGGATTTTCATCTGGCAGAGATTTGAACGCTTGGTTGCTAGCAGACGAGAAAAAGAAAGATTGGTCGCTCGCTGCCATTACTGTGGGGACTCGGCGGAATGCACCGCGCTCGCTTGAGCGCAACCTCTCCGGAAAGTCTTGTCTCGACGGTGTAGGATACCGAGTGTAGGATTCCTTAGATATTCCTTCGGTAGGTGCCCAAAGTAGGCATTTGATCGTGGCGAACATGCTTTCCTTCGCGTTCTACTCTTTTTCATTTTGGAGCCCCGCCCCACAAAAGGAAAAAAAATATATTGTTGCGGTGTGGTGAATTGTCGCATGGTGAAAGTTCGATTTTGTTACTTCTTATTTTGCGGAAAGTAATGGGCCACGGGACGCTGCAGTTGCCGGATACTCTTATTATATTATTGAGATAGCAATTATATGGATAAGCCAGGCGCATTGCTGCCGTCGCCGTAGCCCTGATGTTTCATATAAAGGCCAAGGGCGATAACATCGTGACCGAGCGCCGCATGCTGTATGTGCTAGGGAAAGCGTGGGGGTGGGTGGTTGAATAGTTGAGCTGACGATTGTGACAGTCTTGTGTGCGCAGTGGAGAAAAGCGGGGAGCAAGCGCTTCATGCGCGATACATCGAGGGGAGTGGATTCAGTGGTTGCGGCATCTAGGATTCTGTGAATCTGTGATTTTTGCAACAAGTTTATTTGACTTGTTTGACGCATTATATACAGAGACTATTCTTAGATATGCAGATTTGTTGTAGACTTATACGGGTATATTTTTTTTAAATATATTATTGTGAAGTTTGGTGTATACGTGCAGTGAACTTTGTTTGGACTGACACTTTTTTGCCCTTTGTCAAACTTTTTCTTCGCATTTGTATATCCCATTGTATCTTCGCATTTCTAATGTACGAGGGCAAGTCAAATGAATGTGAGCTTACCCACCCCGCGCAATAATGGTTCGGTTCATTACCTCCTTGGCATGCGCGTATCAGAGAGGCATCTCTCATTTACAAAAGTGACACGCAGGTGTGAGGATAAAGGTTCTTTAAGGTTCTCATACACTATGTTGAACATGGTCCATAGTTGAATAGCGTGGTGCCGTGAAGTTGTTGACAGCTGAAGGTATTTCCCATAAAGAAATTAGTCGCCGTATGGCTGCGGTGTATGTTGAACCCTGCACTTTATTGGCCACTGTGAAACGCTAGAGCAAACGGTTCAATGAAGGACATGAAAGTTGCAAAGACGACCCAAGACCGCGCCCACGCCTTCGTGCAATCACCACCAACAAAATTGTAAACGTTGATGAGCTGATGAAACAAGAACGGAGGATGAGCATCGATGAACTTGAAGAGCGTGCGAAGAAAGGTCATGGTTCTTTTCACGCCATAATTCATGAACATCTAGGTTATCAGCTCTCGTGTGCGCAATGAATGCCAAAGATTTTAAACCACCGCCACAAGACGGAGGAGTTGGGCGCTGCCTTGACTCATCTGATCCGGTATCACAATGAGGGTGACGACTTCTTGCCTGCAATTGTGTTTGGGGACGAACCATGGTGCCACTACTACGAGCCTGACACACGACGGCAAAACTTAGAGGGGAAACATTCGAATTCACCACGCCCATAGAATGCAAAGGCCGTAATTTGCGCCGGAATGTTGTTGACTTTTCTTTTTCGATCGTCAGGGGCCATTACTGATAGAATTTCCTAAATCTTGAGAGACTATCAATTGTTTTCTGGTATGGTGAAACGCCGGAACGGCTGCTTGTCGCAATCAAGAACAAACGACGTGGAAAATTGAGTAATGGAGTCATCTTGCTCCACGAAAATGCCCGTCCCCACGTCGCTGATGTGGTTATTACAAAACTGTTAAAGTACAAGTGGGAAACGCTGTAAAATCTGCCATGCAGCTCAGACCTGTCACCTTGCGACTTCCACCTTTTGAGGCAACCGAAAAAACAGCTCAAGCGAACAAGATTCGTGTGGGATGATGACGTGAAAGAGTCATTTGAAGAATTTTCGAAGCAGCAGCCCAAGGAGTTTTATGAGACGGGAATCTCGCGACTCGTTAGTCAATGGGACAAACGTCTAAATGCTCATAGAGACTACTTTCAAATAATGTACCCCGTTTGTCATATATTGGCAGTGGCTCACTTTCATTTGACTCGCCCTCGTACATTTTGCAGAACTACTTTTTATGCGTGCTCTCTGTTGCGACTATAACTTTGGTGCAGTTACTCACGATACAAGACCGGTGAAAGCTGCTCCTGCGTAATACATTGAAAAATATGACAGCGTCATTGAGATTTTTCACTGGCCATTGCATATGTACAAGAATGTAAACACGGTTCTTGAATGACGAAGTTTTATTAACATATTTGTCCTCAACTTGTTCATTTCATGGCCTTTACATTTTTCATATCAACGGCATGTAATGCTTTGCTGGTTTCGGACTGATATAGTTCTAAAGCTCCCTGTGAAGTTTTCTTTACTTTTAAATAGACAGGAGAGATGGAAGCATTGATATGAGTTATTCTGGGAAAATGTTTGGCACATACGAGTATGTTCTTCTATGAAAAAAATACACATTTTACTTGTTTTTACAGTGCGTAGCGTTTAAGAATTCGTTTGCCGCATCTTTGGCAACGGCAACGCAATTATTATCAGTGTATTTGATCCCTCGACGAATTGTTTAGGAGGAAGCTTTAGCTCGCGCCCAACGCCGACGCGGCCTACTCAATTACATGTAAAACTCAGAAACGCTTTTCTGAGATAACCCCTGGATCGCTTTCAATGAATTTTGTTGCATTTGAGAGAGAAAGCTAAATTCTAGCGTCTGTTGGAAGCGGAATTTCGATTTAGGGCCTGAATTTTGTTTACAATGCAGGCCCCAAATAAGATTCGTATTGAATAATTTTCAATGCTGCCAGTCTTACGCGACATCACATTGGGGCTGTATTACCTGCTGTTAATTAGGAAACCAATGCTTCTTCAACAGGTAAAACATAGTTTTGCAATGTTCTAAGAAAACTGTAAAATCATATTTTATTGCCCCTCTGGTAAATACATTCCTACTCGTGCCGGTAGTGACGTGTTCGCGGGCAGCATACGTCTCAACACAATGTTTCTACGCACAATCCTTTTGTAAGCTACTACCTCTATACATGCCCCTTCGTTTGCGCTCGGAAGCAGTTAAAGCAATGTGTGTTTTAAAGGACAGAGTTCGTAAGTGCCTGGGAGCAAGGGCGAATAACCTCCATTCATGCTGCGTGGAGTAGAGCACTAGCCCGGTGGATTTTATTTTTCAAATGTTACAATACGACGACGCGCCTAGCTGCGACTCTATCTACAGAGTATCTTGGCGCGCTCATTCTTTCTGATCCCGCAGTGTACACATCAGTAGGTGTCGGCGCTTGGCGTAACTTTTTTGTTCACATGTTTAACAGTGCTAAGTGTTTTAGTTAAAATGAACATGTGTCGATGGCAAAAAATGCGCGAGAAAGAAACGCAACAAATTCATCTGCCACGAATACGGTTTTAAAAAAAAGCATCAATGAAGTCGCTGAAATTTTGCGATGCTAAAACAGAACTGTAAATTCACGCTGGAGTGCCTGTGTGGTGAATACTTTCCTACACGCGTCGGTGGTGACGCATTAGCGGACAGCATACGTCAACGCAGAATGCTTCTGCGCGCTACGTTTTTCCAAGCCACTTCTTTTCAAGATGCCCTTTCGTTTTCGCTAGGCAGAAGTTAAAGCAAGTGACCTTTAAAACACAAGTGTGTGTTAAAAGACACACTGTTAAAATGCTGCTTCGGAGCAGAAGCCACGAACGGGCACTCATGCTATGTGGACTACAAGAGTAGCCTGGTGGCGTTTGCATTTGTTTTGTTACACCGGGGAGAACGCGCCTAGCTTCGATTTGATATACGGAATATATTGGCGCATGCACCTTCTTTGAACGAGTCAATGTACAAATTACTATGCTTCAACGCTTGAACATGTGCAAATGTATCATTTTAATAAATTTCCTAGTTAAAATGAAAATTTCTCCATGGTAACTGAGGGAGTATCGCCTCCCCTCAACCCCCTCCCCCTCCCCTCAAAAACAACACAACCAATTGCGTTCTCGTGAATTTGGTATCAGCTGAAAAGGGTCACCTAATGCGAATATACTTGTCGCTGATTCGCGCGCCTCTGGTAGTCTGCTTGCGCTGTGCGCTGTTGTGCGAGGAATCGGGCGAGATCCGCCTAATGCGTCGGACTGCCGCCCAGCCAACCGAACCTTTTTTTTGTTTTTTGCATCCGTCCGACCTGCCGCTGTGGAGAAAGCGGAAAGCGGAGATAACCGGGAGGGGAAATATACGCAGATCTGGCGAGGATCCTTGAGCTCCGTTTTACCAATCTTGTGCTGCGGCAACTGCGTCCGTTTTCATGGTAGCTGTTTGCTTTGTCAGACTTTCAACGCAGATGGAAAGGAGCCGTTGCAAAGGGTGTGGCCTGTTCGTCAACGAAGTTACAGGCTGTCTTCTTTGCCGAACGCTCACAAAAAAGAAAAAAAAAGAAAAAGACCTTTTAAGGGAACATAGTTCTCACAAACTTACCTGTAACGATTTGTGGAAGTCAACGTTAGGAAGACACGAAAATTAAAGAAAGGGACAACACGAAGTTGTCCCTTTCTTCAATTCTTGTTTGTTCCTTGCGGTAACATCCCCAAATCATTAATCAGACACTCGCCTACATCTACATTCTGGTACGGTACTTATGAGGACTTTATATGACGTTTGCCGCGGTGAATCAAATGTTTCCTCAATATTTCACAGACCGCATGCGCTATTGGGGTCTTAAAATAGTCTAGAGGTTGCACACGGTTCAGTTAAAGATGCGACTGCTCAATAAGGAATTATCACAGTTCCGCCATAAGTAAACATACGCTGACTAAGCAAAAATGAGATGTTGTGCCAGAGGTCCTCTGAAACCTGCCATGGGGCCAATTCATTTATATTTAATAATAAATGGTAAAGTATATCTTAGCGGCTGTGCCACAATTTCTCTATATCGGGTATGTTTCAAAACGTTTTCCTAGGGCATGTCCCAATGAAGTGATGAATAATTTTATGTTTCGTGGCGTCAAAGAGCGTCAAGCTGCTGTTAATGAGTTGGCAATGTAGGGATTATTTACGAGGTAGATTGATGTGGTTGTATAGAGGCCTTAAAAATGGTCGTCATAGCAATGTGCAGAATGTACGTGTAATAAAATTATGGCAATGAAGAATGAGGTGTACAATGAACGCACAAGTGACATTACCGATTGATAGCTTGATAAAGTAAAATAAATCAGCGGTAAAAGATTTGTTAGATGCACTACAGCCCTAACAAAGCCCTTGAAGCTCAATGGCCTGGAGGCATGTGCTTTACAAAAAATTATCGCAGATGCCTCCTCTGGCGAGAGGGTGCGCTACAAATTTGTTGGTTTAAGAACAGGTAACACAACATTATTCAAGACGCTTAGAATTGTGTTAGTGCTAAAAAGAAAAGGATGCAGTTTCGTCCAAAAGGCGAAGCGTCGATTGCGATAAAAAATCAGCAAGCAGCCACACGAAGTAACGATAGAACTTTATAGGCCATGCCAACTTGTAAACATTTGCTTGCTAACTAAACTATTAGGCACGGCTTCAGCACTCACAACAAACATGAACATATTACACTCGATGACTGCGGGCACTCGCTTTAGAAACACTGGTGTGAGCACACACCGCAGCATCAGCGAGCGAAGTTACATTGGTGCAGTCCATCGCTTCAACGCAAAGCGAGATCCGAGGACAGAGGACGCACAAAGCTGCGAGCGAACACGGTCAGCGTGGCGTCGCTCCGCGGAGGGCCATTGCGTCCAGTGCGGCCGCGCACCGCAGCGAAATGGCGCGGGCGCACAGTTACCTAGGGGAGTTGCTTCGCGTGGTCTGTACAGCAATGGAGGAAGGAACTATCGGAGGTCCGGAACCCGACGGCCCGTCTTCAACTCCCGGTCCGGTGGCCGACCTCCTTCTGGCGTCGCTTCCCGGAATTCTCCCGGCGTCTCCTTTGCGTGTCCCCCCTTCTGCCAGCGCACCATGCTTTTTCTTCTTCTCTGGCCTATTAGTCATTTTCTCATTGGTTGGTTGACGCTCCATGAATTTTCTTAATTGGTTGGCTTTTCTTTTTCAGTTGCTTTTCTTGCGCCGCACGTTCACGTGCCGGACGCTCTTCGGTGTTGTCGTTTTTTCCTTCCAGTACGGAATTCGCCTCGGCGCGCGCACTCCTTGTCGTCTGCTCCTGACCGTCCGGACCACCGCGCCATGCCGCGCACCACACATCACAGACCTTTAAGGCTCCCCGGCGGAGGCAACACACCTCTTTGGCCTCTGCTTCGCGTAAACGACACCTCCAGATTGACCCACCTGTAGGAAATTAGCAGTCATCTTTTTCCTGTCCTTCTCACACGTTTTTATCTTTCCTGTTTACTTTTCACTTCTTTTCTCTTCCAAATGTCTGGGCAGCAAGGGTTAACGTGGTGTAGTTATCCAAACTTGAGTATCTTATATTCGGCTATAGCGGCGATGCATGACTGGCGTCTGCAGGTATTCTAGCAACCTTGTAGCGTTCGCTTCTTGGGCTCGGTGGTGGGTGGCCACCATACAGCCAAATTTTCCCACTTTATGGCAAATGCTTCCCCCGTTAGCTGATTGCTTCCTCAAGAGGGGCCGCACCGATGAAACATTCAGCTTTTTCATGCAACTGAAACATTCTTTTCCAAAGTACCACGTTGTACACAGCCAACACGAAACTAAGACAGTCCGAATGATCTCACCATTTGTTGTAGCTAAATCCCCTCACGGAAGCAATCAGCCTGGTTTTATAGTAACGAAGGTGGGAAGTGGCGATGTTCTTCTTGAAGTTCGCGACAAACTGCAGTATGACAAAGTCTAAAAACTCGCAGCATTTGGAGACACTCCAGTTTCAGTGGGTCCACGCATGTCGATGAACACAGTGTGCGGTTTCACCTCGGAAGACGACCTTGTAGAACTCGGTTAAGGAGAATTACTTGAAGGATGGCAAGAGCAGAACGTCCTTAAAATACAAAGGCTAATGGTAAGGCGAGATGACAAGCAAATACCGACCAAGGGTATAATCATCAATTTCGGAAGCAGTAGTTTACCCGAATCAATAGAAACCGGTTACTGTAAGCTTCGCGTCAGGCCGTATAGCCCAAATACGCGTCGATGCTTCAAGTGTCAGCGCTTTGGGAATGGGTCGCAGAACTGCAGAGAACGTATTACTTCTGCTATGTGTAGTTTTTCTGAACACGCTTCTGTCATCTGTACTTCAGGAAGCCCCTCTGCGAACTGTGAAGGAGATCACCCAGCCTACTCTCGATTGTGCCCCTCGTGCAAAAAAGAGAAACGGATCACAGAACTGAAAGTAAAATTCAACTTATCTTATCCATAGGCACGTAAGCGTTTCGCTCGCCATAATCAGTTCAGTCTTTCCGACACCTATGTGGTGCACCAGGGAGCAGCGCAACAACCTCCTGCTGTCGCCGAAGTCACACAGAGTGTGATGTCAGTTGCAGGACTAGCACCCCTGGCAGGAGCAGGCAGTGCTGTTCTGCGCCCAGTCAAGAAGGGCCAGCAGACGTCCGGGCCTGCCGATCCTAGGGCCAAGGCCCGTGCGGCCACGCCCGACAAATCCCAGAGTGTGCCCGCCGAGTGGGCATCATCCGCCGCCTCTGAAAAGGCGATGGATGCAAACAACACTCCTGCGTCAGAGACGCCGAAAGAACGGCGAAGCTCCGTGTAGTTCACCAGAAAAAAAAGGAAAATCCCGTATCACGGGGCCTGGAAAGGCCTCGTGAGAAAACTTGAACTGCCTCTCTCGACACACAGCACAAAACACTTCCAATATGGCTACACAAAATATACATTGGAACGCCAGAGGTCTACTCCACAATCTGGACGACATAAATGAACTCCTACACATATTGTTCCAAGTGTGATGTGTGTGCAAGAGACACACCTTAATTCTAAACACACAAACTTTCAGCGACAATACGCCATTTACCGCAAAGACCGCAACGATGCTTTCGCCTCATCCGGCGGGGTCATCATTATAGTTGATAAAGGTGTCGCCTGCCAGACTTTAGAGCTGCAACGGCTATTGAGGCAGTTACAGTCAGAGCAATGCTTTTTAGTAAGCTGCTGACAATTGCTTCTTTATATATCCCGCCCAACTGTCAAACTCTCCAAACCTGAATTTGAAAGCTTTATTGTACAACTTCCGGAGCTCTACATTGTCGTTGGAGACCTAAATGCTCATCTTATCTTCTGGGGCGACTCTCGATGTGATGCCAGAGGGCGACTGATTAAAAATTTCCTCTTAAGTACAGGTACGTGTTAATCAAATTTGTACAGAGTCACAAACAAAACATTTTTATCTATCAATTTAACCATTGCATCAAGTACAGTCGTGGCGAACTTGGAGAGAAAATGCATAAAAATCCATATGGGAGTGACGATTTCCCGATTGTCTTAAAATTATGAAAACGGGACGAATGCTCTCTAAATGTGCCCCATTGGAAAGTTGGCTCAGCGAACTGGCAACGATACAGAGAGCTGACATATTTGACCTGGGATGACATTTGTGCTCTTAGTATTGACGATGCGGTGTCACATTTAGCCGCAGTTATTGTCCACATAACGTCAATATGTAACCCGCAAACAAATGCAGCACCTGTTAAACGACGTGTTTCCTGGTGGAACGATGAATGTATGGTAGCGCGAAAGAAACAAAATAAGGCTTAGAATCGCGATCGCGGCTTTCCGGTCACAGAAAACCTGATCAGCTGTAAGAAAATAAAACAAGCAGGTAGAAGAACGCGCTGCCGTGCCAAAAGGTACAGTTGGCAAAAATACATCTTCGGCATCAATTCCTATACAGACAAAAGAAAAGCCTGGAAGTGGGTAAACAAAATAAAAATCCGCGAAACTCATCTTCTACCATCAGTAAACACACAAGCAGACACTCTTGAGGACCAGGCTGATAGTCTGGGAGCATATTTCAAACACGTTTCGAGTACATCTCATTACATACATTCCTAAAATATCAGCGACAAGTAGAGCAGCTGACTCTGGGTCGGAAAGGTACGTATGAATTATACAATCGTCCATTTAGAATAGCTAAGTTCCCGGCTTCACTGAATTGTTGCAGCAAGTCCGCTCCAGAAAGGGACAGAAAAATGTCTGATATGATCAGACACTTACGCCCCGAAAACCAAAAACTCTACTGTCGCCCTTCAACTCCTCGTTCTCTGCCAGATACATACCGTTAGCTTGGAAAGAAGCAATCGTAATCGTTATTCTAAAAGAGGGCAAGGACCATCCCTCACCGAACAGTTATAGGCCTATAGCTCGGAGAAGTTGTCTATGCAAACTATTTAGAAAATAATTACCGGTCGCCTCATAAATTTTCTTGGAAGCAACAAGGTACTCGATCCCTTACCGGGCCGCTTCAGGGAGGGTAGATCCAGAACGGGTCACCTCGCCCGCATCAAACAAATACCGGTTATGCCTTTGTCCACAAACTGTTTTTCTTGGCAGTTTTTTTTAGATATGGAGAATGCATGCGACATAACCTGGCGCATTGGAATCCTCCGTGATCTATCTGAAATGGGAGAGTTCGAGGCAACTTGCTGAACGTGATCCAGAGTTACCTCTCCTACCTCTCCTATCCTGATAGCTGGTAGCATTCCGTCGTTGCCTTTTACAGAGGCAGCTGGTGTTCGACAAGGTGGTGTGCTGAGCTGGACTCTTTCTATTGTCAAAAAAACTCGATCCACACTGTCATACCACGTACTATGTTTTATTCTGTATGTGTGGATGGCATCCAGATAGGTTCGGCAAGTACAGCTTTGCCTAAATAATTGTCTACGTGGGCGGACGAAAACGGTTTTAAACTAAACCCTCAAAAAAAGTACGTGCGTCCTGTTCTCTAATAAGCGAGGTGTACTCACGGACCCCGCAATAGATCTCAATAGAGAACTGCTATCTGTGAGCCGTGAAAACAAATTTTTAGGAATCTTTTTAGACAGTAAGATTACTTTTTCACCACGCCTGAAGTATCTTAAGGGAAAGTGCCTCTAGACTATGAGTCTGCTCAAGCTCTTGTCACGCACATCTTGGGGAAGCGACAGGAGATGCCTTATAAGCTTGTACAAAAGGCGTCGACTATGGAGCAATAATCTATAATTTTTCTGGACCTAGTACTCTGAATATGCTAAATCCTATCCACCACTTAGGCATGTGCCTTGCTACAGGAGCCTTTAGGACTAGTCCTGTGCAAAGCCTGTACGTTCAATCTCACGAATGGTCTCTGTACAACCAAAGGACACATTAAGCTTTTGGTATGCCTTGAGGGCAAAGAGAAAAGTTTATAACAGCTGTGTCTTACCGGTACTCATGTACGGGGCGGAAACCTGGAGGATTACGAAAAGAGTTCTACTTAAATTGAGGACGACGCAACCAGCTATGGAAAGAAGAATGATAGGTGTAACGTTAAGGGATAAGAAAAGAGCAGATTGGGTGAGGGAACAAACGCGAGTTAATGATATCTTAGTTGAAATCAAGAAAAAGAAATGGGCATGGGCAGGACACGTAATGAGGAGGGAAGATAACCGATGGTCATTAAGAGTTACAGAATGGATTCCAAGGGAAGGAAAGCGTAGCAGAGGGCGGCAGAAAGTTAGGTGGGCGGATGAGATTAAGAAGTTTGCAGGGACAACATGGCCACAATTATTACATGACCGGGGTAGTTGCAGGCCTTTGCCCTGCAGTGGGCATAACCAGGCTGATGATGATGATGATGATAAAGGCAAAATAAGCTGTGGGTCATCCATGCAATTCAACTATTCACGACTTCTCCAAGGCCAGGCTGTTCCGTAAGCGCCCAGCTGTCCGGCCTCCTCTGTCCCTCCAGGTTGGAAGCACCCTTAGAAGAAACAGGGGTCCCTTTTTTAGAGAATGTCCTAATGGCTCCTACTCGGCTCCCACTGCCTTGGGAGTGGCAAACTATCCAATGTGACATCTCTTTCTTAGAAATATTGAAGCGAGCACCTGAGGATCACATACAATTACATTTCCTTGAATTTAAAAAGAAGTATTCCTGTGGTGAAATGTACACAGATGCTTCGATGTCTCCCGCTGGTTTTGCTTACGCAGCTCTCGGACCCTCACTTGCAACATCTGGGGCACTAATGCCACACACCAGTACCTTTACAGCAGATGCACACGGTATACTTACGGCTATTAAACACATATGGCTCACAGATGTCGCTAAGGATGTTGTCTTCACAAGTTCGTTAAGTGTCGTGAGAGCCCTAATTAATTTACGAAAACATAAGAATTTCATTTTGAATGAGCTGTACTGGTTGTTGTGCTCCGCATATATGTGCAATCAACCGATTATGTTATGCTGGGTACCTGGCCTTAAGGGTATTAATGACGACGTAGCTGCTGCCAAAAACGCTACCTTAGTGAGTTTTAGCGACACAGATGGTAATCTCCCCATCCTTGCCATAGACCTAAAGTCTTTTTTTTACGCTGTAAACTGAGGAGTCATTGGCAAGGAGTGTGGGATACACAAACATTGAATAAGCTATGCACATGATAAAACCAAAACTAGGGAACTGGATAAGTGAGAAAGCAGCATGGTACAAGGAAGTACTTCTTTGCCGATTATTAATAGGACACACTTACGCTACTCACTCTTACCTCTTACCTCTCATTCTTACCTCTCGGATTCCAATTATGGTGCCCTGGGGCGCATCTACCACGTTACCTCACCATTCAGACAGGTTGGCAACCCCTACCTCATGCGCCGCACGTCGACCTATTGTCTCCGCCTCCCCCCTACTTGACTCTTCCCGAAAGTGCAACGGGAGGCTGGCAAGGTTCCAGTTAGTTGATCCTGGTGAAAGCTGTTTTGCAGCTCTGGAAGGTCGTTCGAGAACAACCCGTCTCCTCCAGCTGAGCGCTTCCAGGCGAGGAAGGGACGCCGGAGGCAAATAAACCCTCGGACAATGGAGCCCCTGGAGCGTCCCCATTGGCCGAATGTGACGACACTTGCAGGGGCGCCTACCATTGGAGGAAAATGACGACATCTGAGCTGGCTCGACGATTGGCCGAAAATGGCGTGACCCCGATAGACCGACGGGGTTAAAAGCGAGAGACAGGGAGAAGAGTTTTTTTCGCTCTTGTTGCCATGGGCCACAGCACCCGATTTGCTGCCGGCTGCCAATGACTTTATGATTGTTCACTACTACGTGTTTTTACTGTAAAAAATGGAACTCTACCTTCAGTTCTCAAATCCTCCTCAACATCGGCCAACTCCCGTACTCAAAGGCAAGATCAAATAGTTGCAAGACACTTTGGTATTATTGCTAAGTTCTACTTAGTTGTGAGCAAAGAGTGACGCAACATAGCATTTATCTTGCATTGTATTACCACAAACATGGCTCCCCACGATTGTTTTGTTGGAAACATGTGTGAATGCATAACCTTATATCGGAGAGCTATTAAGTAAGAGTTAGTAAGCAATGTCAAATATATGCAATTTCTTTGGCTTGCACAACAAAAGAAACTACTTAGTAATAGTTTTGTGTTGAGTGGAACAATTTGACTCTTCAACAGTTCCTCATTTTGCAAACGTTTATACAGTGAAATGTAGAAGTATGTGGACGCATTTGAGGAATCATCTGGCCGAAGGTACTTCCAGTGACAGCCTGTCTCGATCTCGCAGTTCTTGACACTCTTCAATAAACAGCATGTCTGACTGCTACATTGGTCAAGTGCTCTGCAGCTACGGGATACCAAGGGATAATGGTTGATTGCGCGATTTATGGCATTTTCAAGCTTTTAACTCAGTTTATCCTCTATACGAGGTCGACGCTATGCCACTAGACCGCTGCTGTACTGATGTAATCCTACTATTAATTACTCATCGACGGCTGGTTCACCGAATTTTAAACTGCGCGAGAAGGACAGGACGTGAGCTGAAACATTGACACTGACACAAAGCGCAGACTTCCAACTAGTTTTATTTCGTGAAGCTAGGGAATTTATAATGTGCTTTATCATAGCAAAACAGGGAGCAATCCCAAGCAAATCGGCCTCGAGGCAGCGACAAAAATATAGCAAGTCTATGTTTGCATTAAGGGTGCGGGAAAGTTCTAATGTGCCGATCTAAGAATTTGAAGTCTCCTCGTCTCCTCCTAAGAATCTGTCTCCTCCTACGAATCTCTCCTTGAAGTTCACGAGCTGTGACAGCAAAAGTTGCTTGCCTCACCTGGAACAGACCTAATTCCTTTTCAACGCAAAATCAAACAAGGAAAGAGAAGTCGTCAAGGCATTCCACGTCACTAAAAGGCGTGACAGCTGTGTATTTCAACTTCTTTATCCCTATCATGGGAAAAAATATAGAATTCTTAGATGGTCACATTGGGAATTTCCTGCACTCTTAATGTACACGTGACCTTGCTATTTTTCCTCGCTGACTCGTGCATGATTTCTTTGTGATTGTTCCTTGTTTTGTCATTTGAAGAAACTTGTAAATTTCCTCTCATCACAAAATAAAGCAAGCTGCAAATCTGCACTTTATGTGTGCGCCTATGTTTCTGTTCACGTCCTGTCTTCTTCGCGCAGTTTAAATTTTGCTGAAGCTATGAACCCACTAGCCCAACAACATTGCGTACTTCAAGTACAGCTGGGCTTTTTGGTAGACATACACAAAATTTAAGCTCAAGTGTGTGTATTTTCTTCTTTATTCTCATGATTTAGCTCAGCCTTGAAGTGCATGTGTAGTTTCAATACTGGCTACTATATTTTAACTGTTAATATAATTTCTATCTTCAATTTACCGCCAAACAGAGTACTTCATAGTAAATTCTGAACATTGCTGCTGTGTAACGGGATTTCTGTTTAATGCACTGACCCCTACTACCTAATGCCTGCGGAATAAAAAAGTTATGTCGAATCCAAACACTGCGGGTGTTTATGTTACAGGAAACATTTTGCAGGTAAATGGCTATGTAGCATTGGTTCGCGTTCTACCAAACATTGCAGTGTTGACCAATATGTTTGTGTATGACGAGTGAATCCTGGTGTGACTCAAGATTTGTGAGGAGAGTACGAAGGCAAAGTATGGTTGTAATATCATGGTTTCTTTGCCTTTTCCCACCTACTGTTTTGGCTGCCGCTTTGCCGATCGGAAAACCTGGCTTATGCGGCATGCACAAACGGGTATGTGCCTATTCTTGGCCCATCTAGCATGGCTATGTGTCACTGCGACACAAGTATACAAGCCTTATATGTTGCATTAAGAGAAGTGTCGTACATCTCTGTGCATACATGTCTTCTCAACATTCTCGACTCAACAAGCACAGATCACCTTTATCCTCACTGCACATACAACAGCTTCAGGCGGTGGGATGGCTTCCTTGCATAACATGCCTACATCTGCTATTGCTAGCTTGCCAAGGCAAACACGCTTTGCATCATTTGGATTGCAACAATACATTAGATATGCATGTTTAATAGATTCTGATTAACCACTTTACATAAATTCTCTCATGTTTGTTGGATCTGCATTTCTATTTGTACTCCAGTGAAGAAACATTACAGCCGAAAGGTAGTATAATGTTGCATAGTGTCGATGTGTTAGGTTTTACAATAGGGGGCCTTGGAAATGTGAGTGAATACCGAAGGTGGTGCAGTCTAACAAAGCACCTCAAAGTCCTGCTACAAAGAAAGTATGGGAGAGACTGACATGCTCTCACTTTGACAAGCAACTTGTGTATGCACACATGCTCCGACAGACATTATGCACCGTAGTACATGGGCCCCTATCCCATACATCCAGCTACGCATTGGTGAGTACGTGTGCTTCTAGCACACCTGAAATGTCTAGTGCTGCAGCACATTACAACTGTGGTGGCTTTTCCACATGATTGACACGTATAACAGTGAATAGCGCCGCAACAACAGCGGCTTTTTCACATAGCCAAGGCGCATTTCGGTGCAGCAGATTGCAACAGCTATGGCTTCCACAAAAAGCGAATATGCATAATGCTGCAGCACGATGGAGCATGTTTTTAAGCGACACAGCGTAGGGACTGATTGAATGCACTTCAGTGGTTTTATGACTAGTTAAAGTGGTCTTGAATGTTGCGACCATGATGTTTTTACTTTTCCAACTGCAGAATGGCCCTTTCTACAATCTACTAGGGCAAATAAGTGGTTTTTTCCTTGTCAAATCCTTTTAAACAGTGCGGTGTAGCTGTGACCACAGTGTATTAGAGAAAATATGAATAATTAGTATAATGCCACTCAATAACGGCACTCAATAAGTGTTTCTCCTAGGATCGCTAAAATTCATGTCAAGAAGTTTGAAGAACTGTCGCCTACTGAGTGCGCATAAAAATAATTTCCAAATGGTGCGCACAAAGTGCTCAAACTTCAGTCACAGGATGCATTCTTAGTGTTGACCAAAATAGGGGTCATGAACCTGAGACAGCCTGCACCAGATTCAGCTTGCAGTTGTGAAGTGACTTGGGAAGTTCACAAATACATGTGAAATTATTTTATAGTACAGGCTACAGTTTGTACCCGCAGTTGCGCCTGATCATAGCACGACTGGCGCTGTATAGCATACTTATGATAAAAACAGTTCCCATAAAGAAATGCCCTCCTTTTTGTGCAACTTTCGTGACTGTCTATTAGGTATGATACACAGTCACGAGATCACAAAAAGGATCGGAGCCTCTTAAGACCAATTTCCTTGAGGCAAGGACCTCAAGTTTAGCATTGACTCAGTTTGGTCACCAGGTTCAGTTGCTCCTACTTACACATGCTTATTTCTTTTTTTTTTGCATTTAGTTTCAGGTCAACCTAAATTATTTCCGTCATGCAAGCCTTCGTATAATATGGTAGCAT
Organism: Dermacentor andersoni; assembly: GCF_023375885.2. Taxonomy (NCBI): domain Eukaryota; kingdom Metazoa; phylum Arthropoda; class Arachnida; order Ixodida; family Ixodidae; genus Dermacentor; species Dermacentor andersoni. The sequence goes on from NC_092821.1 coordinate 50,256,347, forward strand.
CCATTTTTGTATCAATCATTCGAACATTGAAATCTGAAAGCTTGCAGCAGAGTGCAAGGTCAGAAGAACAAGGGAAATGAGCGGAGGCATAACGTCTTAATATTTTATAGCTATAGTGGGTTGCAGTGTAACGGAAATTGGCAAGCATTAATTGAGCGACGAGGCTACTAAACACAGTAAAAGCAGGTTTAGTTGAAATATAGCAGCCTATAAGAAAGAGAGGTGACACTAGTTCTTTGCGATGTTTGGTCTGCATAACTGTTTTATATACCATCGGTGATCACAAACATGCCGGAGGTGAAGCATATGCTACACCTTATTTTGCATTGCCTGTGCAATTATGTTACTAAAACCATTTGTAAAAAAGCATGCCAACAATAATTCAGAATTGAGCACCATGTGTGTCCAAAAGCATCACACATCATAGCCAAAAAAACATTTACTCATTGGCAGACGTAAACTTAACAACGAGGAGACATCTATAGCGGCTTAATTTGGAAGGAAGATGTACTGGGCTATCACATTTAAGGCAACTCAACCAGAATTTCGCGTACCCTCAAAAGAACAAGCGAAATGCACTCACTGTACCCATGGCAGTGTTCAAAATGCCCAAGGTATAATTCATGTTATGCTTTGCTTGATACTTCAAAATTGTGTTTTAAACATGAGAAACACATGTGCCTATAGTCATGTCTTTTCTATGATCGAGCTGGTTCTCAGTTGTGGATAGCTTAGCAAACTAATCACTATGTAGAGACAATGACAGGCACCAACAAATGATCTGAATGAAGTCAGTTGTTCGCACTCGTGTTCACTCTGCTTGGCCAGTGACCAAGCCCCTTTTGTGAATCTTAGTTCTTGGCACAAATCACGTTTACACCTAAATTCGTTCTCACAATTGGTGGGGGTGCTGGTTGTTCTTTTCAACTTGGTACTCTGTATCCTGACTCTAACTCCAGCGTTGGCTATGCGTGATGATAAGAGACAGCAAGATGCTGCCTCACCTCCAGATGTCAGCTCTTATGGCCTGTCAAAGCAGCGATACTGCATTGCTTTAGCGGCACTGACAACCATCATGTAGAGGAATGGCTTTGCCCCACTGTACAACACATGTCACATCAGCAGATCAATAATAAGGAAATGTGCCACACATATGCACGGCACTAAACTAGACGCACTACTCACTGTCTGCAAATAGAGAATGAGGGAGAATGAATGAGCTTCACTGTCATTCTTGAGCACGTACTTACAACTGGTTTTATAAACAGATCATAGAAGCTGCGATTTAGGCAATGCCTAGCAGCACATGAAATACCAAGCACGATACGTCAACATAGAGAAACCAAAACGACTGCACGCACAATGCTTCACGGAACCAGATACAACACCCGATTTCTGTTGCATCTCAGCTGAAACAGGCGAATCCCAAACTCTGTGTCACAAAACAATTGAAAGCATTAGCTGCTACGAGAGAACCAATGACATTATTCTGGTGCGCTATGCATGCATCTCTATCCTAATGGGCAAAGAATTGTGCTGCCGCACTAGGGACCCACATTCAAGGCCCACCATCAGTCATGACACTGATTATAATTGAGGCTGCCTAGACACATGTGCGAAAAAACCCGGGGATAGATCTTGATAATTCTTTACATCAAGAGACAACGGAGCTGAACCCACATTTTCTGCCTTGGCATGCGATGCTCTACCAAGTAAGCTACAGTGGAAGTTGTCCGAACGTCCATTTTCTTGGATAGCTGAACATGTGTACTAAATATGATCCTAAGAGGGCTAGGAAGCAGCACTGACAGTCACGATGGAAGATGTGAAGTATCCTGCAAAACATCTACGGTACATAGCACATGATCTCAAAGCAGGCAACTGGCCACTAAACCTTCGTTCTCTACCATGAGGTGCCAAGGCTGCCAAAGTCAAGAGATTTGTGTTTTATGAGCGAGTAAAATCAGGGGAATCATGGGGCTCTCTTTTTTGTTCATAACAAGCACGTGATGGCAACAGACAAGAAAGCAACAGTAGCTGTGTAGAAAAATGGGCTAGAGCTGACGACAATCATTGGCAGCTCACAATTCTTTCTCTAGAATTTATTGTCTCAAGACATCTGAAAGCAAATTTTCTGCATTCTTCGTCTTTTATGTCTTAGCGCTAGAGGGCGCCGCTCTTGCTTTGGTTCGAGTACACTTCACCAAACGCAGACCACTGAGGTCGCTTCGCGGGAAAGCGTGCTTCACTCACTGAAGCATTTTCCGGCTTGTCTTGTCTACGGCTTCCGAACAGCCTGCTTAGGCAACATGCATGACCAGAAACAAGCTTCTCAGCCCATAAACAACTTCGCATTTCTTTTCTTCTAAGTGATGAGGGTAAATGAACAAAGATATTTTTGGCGAGCTCTTAATTTGGCATGGACCAATTTATTTTACAGCCGCAGCTGTTCGTGCAGTGCATCACCCAGCAGACTCAGTTTTCATGATTGGGGTTATCACGTCTTGACTTCAGCGCGCCGTTTCGTGCATCTCCTGATACTATAAGGAAATTTGTGAATTGACCTAACAAAATGGCCGACGCCTGTTATAAATTATACAGAAAAATAGAGACGCATTGTTCAATAGTGCAAAAATACTTGATCATGTTTGTCGTCGATTATACCATTAAGGAGGGCAAAAGAGAGTACTGCGGTACTAACAATAGAGTGACATCCGCTGTTCCGTGGCTCTCTTATAGCCGTGGTAAGGTATACGTCCTCACTTGCGGAAATAAGCGTGCGCATATCGGCACGCTTAAAAACGCGCGCCTTGAAGGGCGCTTTCGCGGCAAGAATCCTCTAGAATAACAGCTTGGACTTGTTGGTTTTGCATCCTGGTGTTAACAGTGCAAAACGTAGACGGGACACGAGACGAGAAGACGACACCAGAAGCGCTGCCGTAATAACACGCCGCCTTGTGCACGCATATTTCAGCAAGTATGAACGTACCTTTATTGTCGCTCGTAACTGCACGTGGATCTATTTAAGTGATGAAGGAAACTGCTCCATCTGGCATAGCAACTGACTTTGGAGTATTTTTACGCGCCATTTTCATCTTTCTATGTCCAATAAAAACATACAACTCTTTTTCTGTCATATTTCATGTAATATCGCCGAAGCTGTGCCGGCAATTTTCGCATACGCGCGAAGTCACATTCTCATTTAGAGTAATCGTTGATCAATCCTTTGATAACATCGATGAGCTGATATAACATAAGTGGCGTAAACCTTTTTTTTTTTATTTTTTAATCCCTGGAGTTAATGCACGCAAAATGAGAATGTAATTTCTGTCCATTTTGATTCGGTGTCTAAAGTTTAAAATGAACAATTGGCGTGTCTATTTTGTCGCCTACATTACGACTTACCGGCTAATTGGGTGTTTTTTCTTTCGCTTCCAGTTCAATTCGCCTTTTCCTCTGAAAAGTTCGTATGGATATTTTCAGAAATCTAAAATTTTGTTAATTGTGGGCTGTACGTCCGGAAGCGACCCATGGTTTCGGCTGTATGCCATAAGTATGGGCAGCAAATAAATTTGGTCAGTATGAAAAACGGATTTATAGATTTTTTCTCTTCGTTTCTTTTTTTTTGAGTGGGAGGGGGAGGCTTGGCTGTGTGGATAAAGACACGTCCTCACTTGCGGAAATAAGTTCACGCAAGGCGGCACGCTTTAAAACGCGTGCCGCGAAGAGCCCTTTAGGTCAAGATTTCTCTGCCGCGCGAGGATGGGTCCCGAACCCATTTGTTTTGCTGCGCCATGTTTCCGCAAACCCGAGCGAGCCAATAACAGGCGCCGAAGTCGTCACGTGTGAGGTCAATGCTCTCGCCGGCGAGCCCGACCAGCCCGCGCGCCATGTCGCAGCAGCCGGGGAGGAACAACGACTGCATTGTCGTGGGCTCCCGACTGCAAACCTCTTTCCTCCCTTGCCAACTCTCTTTTACCCCCTACACAACAAAGAGCTGTGGGACGATGCCCTCCGCGACGGACCTCCCGCGGTCCTCCGAGCTGTGTTACAACTGGCTCGAAACATCGCCGGAATCATCTTAGGGACCCTGGACTGAGGGTTCCTCCCAGACTGCTCTCGCCGCTCAAATATCAATAATAAATATGTTTTACTCTCTCTCTCCCGAGGCATCTCGAGAGAGGGCGAGAACTCTCGCCTGCCCGCCGCTCTCCGCGACCGCAGACTGGTGGGGCCGTCGGAACGCGGCGCGTGTTTACTTCCCCAAGTGAGGACGTAACTGAAGACCTAAATATGAATACCGGCAAGGAAACGCTGGCCGCCGACAAGGCACGCTGCTTCCATCGTGGGGAAGTCGCCGGCATGTGTGTCCGTGGAATGCGGCCACGATGATTTAGCGGCGGTCGTGACGCATGTCCGGCATCATCTGTCGAGCACGTGCCGTTGGTCGGCAAACGGGCTGCCTATTTGCGCAATCCAGTCCCAGTCCAACGGAAATGCTTGATGTTGGGCCGTCTCTCTTTCAACAAGTCATGGGCGTCAGCCCGATCAACCGCCGAGCTCATCCTACCCTCTCTTAGCTTACAATGCCGATACGCTTCTGCCTACTTCGCCACGTATTTTAGTCAACGCAGAAATGTTTTGTAAATGCCATTCGTTTCTTTCCTATTTCACGTGACTTCCTTGTCATGCATCTTTCTCAAAAAACACAACTTCATGTAAGCTAGAAAACGAATGCGTCGCTTATAGATTTTCTGTCCCTACCACGTATTCAAGATTGACAGAAACAGCATTCGAATGCTGCGTGCATTTCCCCAGGAATATAAAGAAAAGACGATGTCCGCGCAACCTATTTTACATCAGCTTAACAATGTTATCAAAGGACTGATTGACGATTACCTTAAATGAGAATGCTACTTCCCGCGATAGGTATGGGAAAATGGCCGATACCGCTTCGGTGATATTACATGAAGTATGACAAAAAAAGATGAGTTGTATGCTTTTATTGGATCTAGAAAGCTGAAAATGCCAGAGCGAGCAGTTTGCTACATCACTTAAATAGATCCACGCGCAGTTACGAGCGACAATAAAATGGCTATAAGGGATCCGCGGAGCAGCGGATGTCACTCTTTCGTTACTGCCGAAGTAGATGAGCGAAACGGCACGCTAGGCTCATCACGTTCATGACCCCAATCATAAAAACCAAGCCTGATGGTGTTCTGCAGATGCACTGCAAGAACAGCTGCGGCACTAAAATAAAACGGCCCCTGTCTAATAAAGAGCGCGTGCAAAATAACTTTGTTCTTATACCCTCGTCACTTGGAAGAAAAGAAATGCGTAGTCATTTATGGCAATGGGAAGCTCGTTTCTGTTCGTGCATATTGCCTAAGCAGGCTGTTCGGAAGCCGTTGACAAAACCAGCCGGAAAATGTTCCAGTGAGTGAAGCACGCTTTCGCGTGAAGAAACCTCGGTCGCCTGCGTTTGGTGAAGTGTACACGCAGTAAAGCTAAAGCAGTGCGCTCCAGCGCTGTAGCAGACGACGCGAAGCACCTCCTAGTACGTCCAACCACATGCACATTCCTCCCCCTCCATTCCAGGCGCCTACTCGTTGGCAGCAGGTTCTGTTCCGGCAGGTACAGACTGGCACCATTCTTACTCCCTACATCGTGCAGCGTTTTCGCAGAAAGGAAGAAGACCCTCGTGGCCTGAAATCTTCACATGCTGGTACCTACAGCCCCTGCAACACACGGGCAGACCTCGAACCCGCAATCTGGGACTGCCCGCTGTATTCTGCCCCAGGCAAAGGGCCCTTGCTTCGCTCCCAACTGAATGGCGACTAACATCCCTACAGACCTGGGCGCTACCGAGACACAGCAGTACTGCGAACGCCAACAAGCTCTGGCGGTCACTGTACGAATTCCTCGATGATCCTGAGGGTCCAGCCACTGGGACCAGGCTTTTTGATCTCGAGCGCACCAGCGAAATCATCAGACCCCATGATCTAGATTATTAAGCCTCCCCTATCACTGCTTTCCTTACCTCTTCACTACCGCCCCTTCCCAAGCCAATTCACCGCAGCCCTATGAGGGCAAAAATGTGAACAAAGACGTGTAAACAACAAGAACACTTCCTCTAGGACCCTGTGCGCCTACGGCGCTTCGCTTCGATTCGCGGCCGCGCCGAACGGAATGGCACTCCACGGAGCAATGCCACGCTGAGCCGTGTTCACACAGTTAAGAATGGACGAACCTGTACCTAGCTAGACTCTGCCTGCAACGCAGATTGTTCTCAAGGTACGGCCGCGCGACCACGCGCAGCCGCCACATGCGCAGCCGCAGCCGGTGCAAACGCCGTCCCATCTCCTTCCCCTTCCCCCGACGCGTCGCAACGTTGTACCCAGCCTCGGAATCTCCGCCGCTTCGGTGGCAGTAAGGTCTCTGAATAAAACTAAAAGTTAGAGACATGTTTTATCTTGCCGCCGCCGCTGCTGCGAGGATCATGCGAGGAGGCAGGAGAGAAGGTCTGTCCCTCAATTGGTTGAGCGCCGTCACGTGGCATTTTTCGCGCCCTTATTTCTATTTTTTGTTCTTTGCGCGTGGCGTGCACCAGTGTTGCCAGGTTTTGCTATATATACCAATTTGGGCTCTATAAAAAAATGTTTGGCGTCGATTTGGGCGAGTTGGCAATGCCGCTATACTTGGGCTACTGAAAATCTGGGACTTAGCTTTGGTTCGGCTATACACAAGCGGCTCTCATGAAGTATAAACAAATCTCGAAGGCCGTGTTTTAGATGGCTAAGCCGGCAGTGTGGCTGTGCGTGTGTGCGCGAAATGCTCCCACTCCCCTTAGTGCACCGTTGTCTGAGCCGATGGCTTTGATCTTTGGTGCACTTCAAGTTACACCGCGCTTCATCGTGCGAGCATCTGCGCTAGCAACATGGTCTCATCTTCGCCTTATCAGTTTCAGTCATCAGACAACCGGGCAACGGAATGAGCCTGAAAGTAGAGGATGTATTACAGTACACTGTACTAACGGCTATGCTCAGAATGGCAGAGAATAATAATATTGCCGGAAAACATGGCGCCTTCATGAAACAGGGAAGAACAGATAGATGACACGTTCCAGTGTGTTCATGGCCATTATTTCAGGGTGAAATATCGCGCCAGGCACCACTTTGGACTTGTCCCGCGTTTCTCACGGCAAGCTTTACGGCCGTTTTCCTTTGCCAGCGAGATGAATTTTTACGCGACAGCGTTGAATGTTGCAGAAAATATGCGATCGGTCCTCAGTCTCGGCGTCGCATTGCGTATGAGAAAAATGACCCCGAACCACGCAGGCCCTCCGCCTGTAGCATAGGCGTTACTGAACTAATTGAATTTCTCAAAGTAAAAAGGGTCAGAAAATTTGTTAGGTTCGACTTACACACAGTCTACGGACATGATAGCGCCGGATTGTAATCTGTATTTTTGAGAAAACATATTTTTGTTGCGCGGAAGCTTGAACACAAACCCCCTCCCTCGCGGCGGTTTGATGTCTTATGGCGAATTCGGCAAATCACACCACTGCGGATCGTGTTGCCCTGTGGCGACGATGGTTGGATGAAACGGCACATTGGGGCGGCCCGGTGTGCAGCGGTGCGATTTTCCAAATTCGCCATTAGTGGGAACGGTGCGTTCGATTCCTTGCAGCACCGTCCGAATGGCGCTCGCATCCGCGGCAGCGGCGGCGCCTGTCATGCGGAGGAAAGACAAAAAAAAAATCGTCTTAGTCCATAGCGTTAGCCGTGAGCTTTGGGAGGTGAACATAAGCTACAGTTGCCGGGTAGCGTGAGAATCGGCCAGGGATCTTTGAATGCTATCGCGTTCGCTTCTTAAAAAGGAAGCGTCCTCCAAGTTTTTTGTTTATGCTTACATTCGAGACTCATGATATCCATTTCGATAGGTTCGCCCTCTGCAGCGATTCGCTGGAACTTCAGTATCCCGGGCCAAAAAAAAAAGTGTTCTGTGTGCAAGCTTGATGTCTCACGGACGTTTTCTTACGACGGGTTGCGCAAAAAGAGATTACCAAGGTCGAATGTGAAAATGTATATGCTGTTATGAATGATGTTTATTTACAGGATGAAACGAGGTCCGAGAGGGAAGCTACAGGCAAGGCCCAGCCAGCGCAGAGTACCCCGAGATCACGCGCGTGCACCCTACCTCTACTTTCTCTGCCTCAGTCGCGCAGTGCTGCGACATTTTCCCCGGGGGCAGACGAAGCTCGCTGAGCGAGCTAAAGGGAATTGTGATGGTACTGCTTGAGTCTGGCCACGTGAACAACTTGCGTCGCACGTGAACGCCGATTACTTGCCGTCACTTTGGCGACGACATAGTTGACATCACTCAAGCGCCTGAGTATAACGAATGGTCCGGTGTAAGTGGCGAGAAACTTGCGGTACAATCCCTTTTTGCGAACAGGTGTCCACCACTAAACATAATCACCGGGAGCAAAGCTGACGGGGATATGCCGCGCATCATTGCGAATCTTGCTGTTGCCTTGGGAGGACAACGTCCTAAGATGCGCTAGTCGACGTGCTTCCTCAGCACGACACAGGGTTTGGGCGATGGAAGGATCTTCTTGGCACGATAAAGGTAGAATAGTATCCAGAAAGCTCTGGGGAGCGCGTGCGTACAGCAAAAAAAAAAAAACGTATTAAATAACTTCGTGCTTGGCACTATTGCACGCGCACGTTACAACAGGTAAGACGGCGTCCCAATTCTTGTGGTCAGCAGCGACATACATTGATAACATGTTGGTAAGGGTTCGATTCGCCCGCTCAGTGAGGCCATTGGTTTGCGCGTGGTAAGGAGAGGAATGACGATATGCAGAACCACAAAGCCGTAAAAGTTCTTCCACGACCGCGGCGAAGAATTGCCGTCCACGATCACTGATGACAACCTCAGGAGCGCCGTGATGGAGTATGACGTGATGCAACAAAAATGAAGAGACATCTGCTGCAGTGGCAGATGGAAGTGCCGCCGTTTCTGTGTAGCGAGTAAGGTCATCTACGCGTACAATAATGCAGCGGTAGCCAGCTGACGTCTTTGGGAGCAGGCCAAGCAAATCGATGCCGACTTTTTCAAAGGGTAGCGTCGGTGGCCTAACTGGTTGTAAATAGCCTGCTGGGGCCGTCATCGTTTGCTTGTGGCGCTAGCAAACACTACAGCTGGCGACATACTGTTTCTTTGTTTTCCAGAGCTTAGGCCAGAAGAATCTCTGTCTATGTCGGTGTAGTGCACGTGCAAAGCCAAGGTGCCCGGACGTGATATCGTCATGCATGGAACGAAGGACAACAGGGCGCAGGTTTTCGGGCACAACTAGAAGCAATGGGGGACTATCAGGCGAGTAATTTTTTTGTACAGCAAACCATTACGAAAAGTAAACGGTGCTGCTCCTGCTGGCTCACGTGCAGCTGCCCGTAGGCATTTCAAGGTAGGGTCGCAACGTTGCTCGCTCTCGAAGGTACTAAGGTCTGGAAAGTCGGAAGAGATGGAAACTAGGTAGTCGTCGAAGTCATCATCCTCAGCTTTAGTGTGCGGTGAAGGGAGATGGGATAGGCAATCAGCCTCCAGGTGACAGCGTCCGCTCTTGTAGTTAACGGAAAAGCTGTACTCTTGAAGGCGCAAAGCCCAGCAGGCCAACCGGCCAGACGGGTCACGCAGCCCAAGCAGCCAACAGAGTGAATGATTGTCAGTCACTATCGTTAATGCGCGGCCATCTAGATACGGACGGAACTTATGAATGGCGAAGACGACTGCTAGGTACTCGAGTTCAGTAACGGTGTAGTTTGTCTCCGTTTTGTACGTGTCCGACTAGCGTAGGCAATGACATGCTCACAGCCACCGCTGAGCTGAACAAGACCAGCGCCAACACCCGCACCGCTGGCGTCAGCATGCAGCTCAGTTGACGCCTCCGGATCAAAATGGCACAGTACCGGTCCAGAAGTCAACAACAATTTCAGCTGTTGAAACGCCGACTCGCAGTGAGCAGTCCACAAGTATGGCGTGTCTTTGTGAAGGAGAGACGTGAGGGGAGAGGCAAGCTGTGCGAACTTCTTGATAAAGAGCCGGAAATATGAGCAATGGCCCAAAAAGCTTCGCAGATCTTTCACCGCTTGTGGCTGTTGGAAGTCGCGAACCGCTGCTATCTTTTCAGGGTCTGGTCGTATGCCATCTTTGTCGACCAGAAAGCCTAGTACGAGGGCTTGACGCTCACCGAAATTAGATTTCTAAGGCCAGTTTGCTGGATACAGTCAAGAACGACCGACAGGCGTTGATTGTGCTCGTGAAATGTCCGGCCGTAGATAATGACGTCATCTAAATAGCCCATGCAAATTTCCCATTTGGGTCCGCCGAGTACGGTATTCATAAATCGCTCGAATGTCGCTGGAGCTTTGCATAAGCCAAAGGGCATAAACTCAAAGAGACCGTCAGGTGTCACGAAGGCTGTCTTCTCCTTGTCTGAGGGGTGCATGGGAATTTGCCAATATCGTGACCGTAAATCAACAGAAGAGAAATACGACGCGGAGCGGAGGCAGTCGGCGGCGTCATCTATTCGTGGTAGGGGGTGCACGTCTTTCTTTGTGACGGAGTTTAGGCGGCGATAGTCCCCACAGAATCTCCATGAGTTGCCTTTTTTCTTCACTAGGATCACAGGAGCAGCCCAAGGGCTACATGATTCCTGGATCACTCCTTTCTGTAACATTTCTTCGACCTGCTCGGCGATGACTTTTCTCTCTGAAGGTGAAACGCGGTAGGGCGTTTGACGAATAGGCGTTGCTTGCCCTGTATGGATGCAGTGTTGCATACGAGACGCCAGTGGTGTATTGGACGCTCGTTGGCCTTGAGCAAAATCAAACACTGTGGCGTAGCGAGCGAGCACAGCTTCCAGCAGACACTGCTCACTAGAAGACAGCGACTTGTTAATCATGCGCTTAAAGTCAGCAGAATTACCATGGTTGGAATCGGGGTTGGATCTTTTTTCGGCAGGTGACATTTGGACCATTCCGACGCTGACAATGGCTTGTTCATCAAAACTTGCCACTTTTAGTCCCAGCGGCAATGTTATGGACTGAGTTGAAACGTTCACTGTCCACAAACGAGTACAACCATCATTGGTGACAATGAGGGAGCGAGGGACTACCACATTTTTCTTGAGCGCATTGTTATAATCGGGCTCGGCTAAACCACAACAAGAACCTGTACGAGGGCGAGAAGTATTGACAGGTACAAACATTGCAGCCTGAGGGGGCAAACACACATCTTGTGACACGGAGAGAACGTCGGCGGCATCACTGGTGCTATCTGTCATTGAAGTTCGCGCGTCGCGGCGAAGAGAAATCGCGCCACTTCCACAATCCAAAGTTGCCCCCCACACACGCAAGAAATCAATTCCTAAAATAATGTCATGCGTTGTACGTGCAAGCACAGTAAATTCACTTCGAAATGTCTGGTCCCCTATCGTAACTGAAACAGAACAGACCCCAAGTGGACGTAACATTTCCCCGCCAACTCCGCGAAAGGTAGCGTTCCGATCCCAAGAAAACATAACTTTTTGTCCAAGACGATTTTTGAAGGACAGGCTCATAACAGAAACTGCCGCCGCGGTGTCAACTAAAGCAAAAGCACCCACATTGTCAACTAAAACACACACTTTGTTTTTAAACAATTTTACACAAGGGGGTCTTGATGTTGTACCATCGCTTACCACGCCTATTAAACACGCTTGAATGTAATAACATAGATGTCAACTCCTGTCCTGCATCGCATTTATATGGGCATTTCAGTGACATTTGAAGATGATTTAATGGGTTGTTTGTGACTGTTTTCTGAAGTAGACTGTCGTCACACATCTCAATTTGATATTAGCCTCTGTCAAATCATGTCTTATTCTTTCCTACAATGATTACCTTGTTCTATTGCTGCTTCTTTTGTACAATACTGTACACTGTGGATTCGCGTAGTTTTTATGATTTGTAATGTTTCTCTTTCTTTTTTTTTTTCATTGCACTTCTGTTTGCTGGCATACTGTCTAAGCCAACTTGTCATTGTTTTTTTTTTTCGCTTATGTATTTGTTTTGTCGGTTCTATATCAGTCCCTGTGCCTTCTGCTGCTGCCCTCAGACCGGGTTTAAGGCCCGTCCAGTTGCTGCGAGCAACTTTTTCTTTAAATCCCCCATAAATTGTACGTTTATGGAAATAAAGGCCTCGTTCATTCCTGCAAAGGTATCGTGCGGTACGGACTGAAAAAAAAAAGATGAACATATTGCGGCCTCACCCCCGTCGGTCGCACCAGCTAGTTTCCCCGCGGCGGCGGCGGTGATAACGAGCGACGACGAGGGGATGGAGAGCGTCGTTGTCGTGTCGGTGGTGGTGTGAGGCTACGATCGGGAACGGGGGAGTCACGGCGGTTCGCGCGTCCCTGCTGCAGCCGCTGGAAAGAACTGGGATACGGCCAGGGCTCGTCAGCGGGCACGCGGGGTGTGTAGGAATTTAACCGCGGAGCACGCTGCTGGCGGCGGTGGCAATACCTCGCAATGTGTCCAGGCACACCGCAGCTATAGCAAATGCGGGATTCGTGGCTTGTCGCGGGTGACACCGGTGACATGGGTGTCATGTGTAGAAACGTGCTCTCAGGCTGGTTTTAGGAGGGAAGAGCCCGCGGAACAAATCGATGTGGTGCATCTTGTCGGCGTCCCAGACTTGTCGGTTGCGGTGGCAAGTTGCTGCTCTCCGTACAATCAACATAGGTCCTACGAGGCTCTCGGTAACTCTGAGGTGCCCAGGTGGCCGGTGGCACACGAGAACGATGATCAAAGGCACACTGATGGCACACATGAGCGTCGTCAACAACTTTAAGGCGTTCAAGCTCTTCTTTAACCACTTGCCGAATCACCGAGGAGATGTCGTCGTGGGTTGGGACGGACACACTTGCAATAGTAGTAACACTGTCCAAGCGTCCAAACTTTGGCCCAATCCTTCTCATTTTCAGCGCTTCAAACGCCCGGCAGTGTTTCTTCAGGTCAGACGGAGTACTAAGATCTTCCTTCGTTATAAGAAAATTATAGACATCTTCAGCGATTCCTTTAAGCAGATGTCCTACTTCGTCTGTCATGGTAGCGCTGACGGTTCCGCGTAATTTCAGAAGAGCCTCTATGTAGGTTGTACACGTTTCGCCAGGTAATTGAGCTCGTCAGGAAAGCGTCTGCTCAGCCTTCCTTTTCTTAGAGATAGGGTCCCCGAAGCACTTGGTGAATTCTTCTACAATATTGTCCCAGCTTGTCAGAACACTCTCGTGGTTTTCAAACCAGAGGAGCGCGGTTCCAGCCAGAAAAAAAAAAACCACGTTATCGAGCTGCTTCGTAGTGCTCCAGTGGTTGTGGCGACTCACTCTGTTGTAGTGTTTAAGCCAGTCGTCGACGTCTTCGTTCGCCGTCCCCGAAAAGGTGGGTGGCTCTCGCAGCGGTGTCCAGTAGCCAACCTGATCTGCGTGATTGCTGTCTGGTCCGCCGCAGGTGGGGTCATCATTGCCTTCTCCGGAACCGGCCATGTCCGCTGCTTGTGGTCGTAAACCGGCCAAGCGTCTACTCCGTCGGACAGTTGGTAGAGCTGGGCCGTCCAGGATCGTCCAATATTTACCCCGCACCTCCACCAAAGATGTTACGAATGATGTTTATTTACAAGGTGAAACGAGGTCCGAGAGGGAAGCTACAGGCCAGGCCAAGCCAGCGCAGAGTACCTCGAGATCACGCGCGCACACTCTAATTCTTTCTCTGCCTCAGTCGCGCAGTGCTTCGACAATACAAATAAAACTGCAAATTAGAGTGGCTATATCTGGCTACAAATATTTTTTGCTCTTTTTTGTGTTTGGCTACATTTGGGCTACAATTTCTCCAGCTTTGGGCTGCGCCACCTTGGCCGACCTGGCAACACTTATACACGGGTGCTATTCTCGGTGCTCATTCAGATTTGTTTTCCTGATCGCGCTATCGTCAACAGGTGTATGAAGCTATGGAGTGTGTAAGCTGTGTTCTGTCATATATCCTGCTAGAAACGTAAGACGTCTTATTTTTGCAGTACTGAGAGTGCGTAGCTTTGTCAGTTCATGCTTTTGTTAGGCGCTGCAAATATATTTTGCAAGGACAAGCTGTTCACTACCAGTGCAAATGATATTGCCTATTGTGAGTAGGCTTTCTCCGCAGCATAAAGTGGTGCACGAGTTTGTTGGCTCACATTGACTTAGAACTGCGTAATGAAATGGGGAAAGTGCTCATTGCTGAAGAATATTTTTATGTGCAACTTTCGTCCTTGCATACGCTTTGTTCCAAAATAAGGTACACGTTACACTGGGATGTTTGCGCTTGAGAGCCAAAGGACCAGTTTCACTGCAAAAGGAGATGCCAGCGTTATGACGAAACGACGAGAATAGCTGAGATGCTCCGCGTTGATCGCGCACGTTTCGACATGACGCTCGCGTTCGGTCATCATGGTACTAAGGTTGGTTAAATTATGCAGCTGTGCAAGCGGGACACACGCACATCGATTGGGTGCGCGCAAGTACGCACCTGCGCACTTCGAGCACCTCAAACGCATCCGTGTTGTTGAATCGGTAGCTACATGGTGTTGCACACATGCAAGCGCATCGCCTTTGGCGTCCACCAGCGAAATCTTCATCGCAGTCCTTTCACGCCGGGTAAGTGTCTTCAGAAGGCCAAATAAAGAATCTGATCAATGCAAAAGAAATAAAGCGCGAAGCGGGTAGATCTGTGAAACTCGCGACAGTGTTTTTGCCTATGAGTACAATGCATGGCCATGGACAACATAACACTCAAAGAAATATCTGGCATGCATATAAACACCGTGTATATAACGTATTCATTATTCGTGAGGCGAATAATTCTGATTTTTGTACATGTACTCGACACTAAAAGAAATTTGTTCACCAAACTAGCCTCAAAAGTTTTCTTCTAACTGGAGCAGGCAGCCAACCCAAACCCACAAAACAAGCGTGCAGTTGCGCGCCAAAAAAGCACAAAAACATCTGCTTCTGTCAGTTTCATAGCGTTCCATAATCGTTCCTAGCACAGCACACAATAATCAAGCCTTAAATACGGTAAAAATTCATGCGCGAACAGCCAACAACAATTTTACTGTCTCACCTTGCCGGCTTCCGAGCGAATGACCAAACTGCGAGTGCGAGCTATGAGAGACAGAGCGAGCTACGATAAGGCCAGGAGAAGTTGAGGCTGGTTGATGAGGAATGTCGCCACCTTTAAGTTTTTAGACCTAAGCTTTTATACCTAAGCTAAGACTTTTTAGTTTTTAGACCTAAGTTGGCAGAGGTCATTGGCGCCATCCATCAGGCGAGCGGGAAAGATAATCCGCTTCCCTACCACGGGCTCCTGGATCGGCGCACGCGATCCCATCGGCAGTGCCCTTTCGGCCCTCCTGTCATCTCCTCCCCCCTCGCACTCCCTCACAACTCCCTCGTAACTCCCTCACCTTCGACTGACTGCGTGAGCACCCGCCGCCGTGACGACGCCGCAGGCCCCACCGGCCCTCCGTTAGCCCGCTGCATGAAGTTTTACTTTCGTTATCTGCTGTTATAGAGAAGCGTGCGCTGCGTTCGTTGACCGGCGGGGGCAGTTTCGCCATTTTGTGGTCCTAGATAGTGGTGTGCCTTTGCTCCGCCATGTTTCACCCGTTTCACGACTCGCACCGCTAGTGCATGATGGAATGGGGAACGAATACCTCAAAAAAGCCCTCCAAGGTTCTCCCGGGTGCCTAAAGACAGCAGGGGAGCGCGCAGACCCAATGACATAGGAAGGCGCATGTACACGAACACGGTGCTATGCATGTGTGTGTTCCATGAGTCTCCGGACGTCGTTGGGCCTTGTTTGTGCTACACTTTGCTCTTACCAGTATACAAAGCTGACAAATAGACGTTCGTCCTCATTATCACCTGGTATATGAATTGTGGTTTTCTTTGTCAAGTCTCATTCTGCAACTTCAGTAACTCGTCCAGCTTTCCATTCTGCCCTCAGAGCTTTTTCTGCGTGTCACCGTTCTACAAATGTACTAAAAGCTTAAAAATTACTGTTCGTGGTTATGTATTATCTTAGTAATTGCCTATGGGAAAGGCGCGCGAACAGTTAATCTTCATGTGTAGTCACGATACGCTTTTTAGTTTTCTGGAAAGCATGACAATTGCAAGCGTCCTATATGCAGATTCTTATTCGCCATGTCAATAAAGTGGAGGGCCGTGGAGTAGGAATGATAGTTTCTCAAGAGCCCATAATAACGCCAGACAATCAGCTCGCGCAACTGTGGCGGCGTCAAGCTACCATGACTTCATGACAATTTGACTGACATCCGTGTGCAAAAGGGTTCTTGTGAACTTATCGCAAATAAAACGTACTAGTGGCTGCAGCAAAATGTCCGTAAAATCAGCAAATGCGGCTGGCTGCTGGGTCGACAAACCCACTCAGCAGTTCTTTTCGACAAGGCTGTAAGAGGCACACTCCGCAGAGCAAGGTCTTATGGAAAGTGGCGGGAATACGAGTGGAGCCCCAAAAAGAAACGTTTGAATTCCTTTGGCGTAAAGGTGTATTGCAAGCCGCTAAAGTCCGTAGCTTTCCGCGATCAGATCGTCGAAAATGTCAACAATCACGATGATGCGAACATGACAAACAACCGTGCTGGTGCAATTCATATGTTCCGAAACTTTATACATAAGGCGTTTTGGCCTACTGGAGCGTTTGGAGCCCAAACGGCAAACTGCCTAAATATTCAAGACCATCGGAAGTATCGAAGGTGCTCCTTAAGGTGCTTTCAAGCTGCTTTGTTAACTTCGAAGTCTCTGTCCCAAATTATAGTGCCGATGGAATGCAACCATTGCAAACTTTTTAAGTGTAGACTTGACAGTAAGTACTAGTGTATAAAAATTGCAATTAGCCTTTACTTATCAACGCTTAATAGTGAAATCGCCTCACGAGCAACACGCGTCTTTGAACAATCTATTTGATCAAAATGCTTGCTTGTAGCATGTTATTTATCCCAATCAAATAACTAAGAATTTAGTATAATTCCCACGTTAGTGTAGGTCACGATGCTGATTCAAGAGTACTTCTGGCGATGAAACAAGAGCGTGAGTGACATGATACCACTAGTAATGCGTGGATTAGGCATGCATGTAACTAAGCAATAAAGTAAGCAGCTTCTGCTAGCCATTGTAGAAATATCAGGCCGTCAATTTAGTATCACATAATCACTTTCTTGTCATTCAGTCATTATCATGCCCCAGCTGTCACAGGTTGATAATCGCTACGCTTCAGCTTTGCCTTTCCATTCGTGTTATGCCGTTGTCGTCACACAATCGTGTTTAAACATTCACCATCAGTCAATGTAGCTTGAGTCTGTTCCGACTTGCGCCTTGAGCTTTATGACAGGCGTCAAAGGACACAACCAGAGCATTTGACATCAATGTGCCATACCCAAAGTAGAGGTGGCCTCGGTACACTTTCCTTCGGCGGATATTGCCGGTGCCTAGGTGCAGGTGACCCATAGTGCCAAAGCTGTCCACTCCATAGCCAAGTCCTGAAATGCACCTCGTGCTCTGAGGTAAAGTTAGGCAGAAGAAACGTGACCATACTAAGGGTTACAGGTTAATGTGTTCCATTGTAGGCTAGCGTTTAGACCATGCCGAAGAACACAGGAGGGCGATCACGGCAGCTTGTGCGTAATCCAAGAGAAACCACTTCAACTATATCCCTGTTCTTAGTGTACATCAAAGCTGAGGGTTAAGAACTTCTAGGCTCTGCGTATTTGCGCAGATTGTTCCGCTCTGCTCTTCGCATATGAGTGGGCAACCCAGTTTGTTAATGTTGTTGCAGATGAAGGTGAGTGAGGGCAGCGCAGCTGCTGACACATGCTGAAAAAAAAAACACGAACGCTTTTTTTGGCTATTTCATTGTTTCTACGGGCCTCTGTAGGTGCGCTTGTTTTACAAAAACAGTACTCTTTTACAGTGAAGCCGTTAGGCTTAGTTGGTCGGCATTTTTGTACCCGCGTCCGCTAGCAGAAATGTAGGCCGATTCAGAGGGTAGGGCAATACCGGGCCGACCCACGACGGAGGTGAGGAAGGGTTCAAGCACCCAGCAATGTGAAGCGAAAAATGCCTATATTCTTTAAATCGTGTCTACAACACACAGAAAGCACTCGTTTCAATGAAAATCAAGCACAAAGCGACCAACGGAACCACACAATCGATGATAAGGCGTTCCTAATAATAACACGGAGCACGTAGCGGTGCCCGCATACTTTTCCCGGTAAATATTACTGTTGCGCTAGCTGCCGCAGCGACGACAGGTTGCGACGTAGGGAGTGACGTCACTAGCCTTTCGCATAACAAAGAGCCAACGTAGCAGCTGACTTCCTTGTTGTTTCAGCACCGCTAAAGGTAGGGAACGCATAGTTAGGACTCCCGAGGATAGGTAAAGGGAAAAAGAAACGTCAATACGACCAACGGTGACGTGCTTTCAAAATTACCAGTGCTCCCATTACTCTAAAGTACCATTATTACCATTAGAATAAAGCAATAACTCATTGCCTTAGCAGTTGTAGTAGTGAATTTCAACAGCTTCGCTGCACATTTACTTTTACAAGCCAAGATGACTGAATTTTTTTCGCTAACTTCTCCATTCAATATCTTTTTCAGGTTTTTATGGCAATAGAAATTATTTGATGAGGCAGGTTCCTGCCGCTGATACCACCAACCTGCTCTCATGGTATGAACACATGGGCGTGCCATCACTCTATGCTCAAAATCTGCCATGGATCCAAAGCAGGTGTTTACCCTCCGTTGCTGGAATGAGTGTTGGAAGCTCAAATACTAGCGTTCCCTTTGAGCTGTGGTGTGCACATCACGCCATGGTGCATCAACTGGTCAGGATGCAGGGGACCGCAGAGTAAAGTTACCAACCGTGAAAGTTTTGTTTGTGGGTCACATCGCGCACGACTGACGTGAAAAACCTGCCAAGCTGTTGGCGACGTGCCTTATCGTGCAAGCTTTATGATGCGCCAAATTTCTACCATGATGATGTGGCTGCTGCGCAGCAGCTGTGTCGCCTGCTGCACCAGTTCAAACATGTCGAGTTGCGTATTCTGAAGAAACCTTCTGTAGAGCTAGAGCGCTAAACAAAATCTTGTTATGGCTTTCAGTGCTTCGCCTTCCTGGCTAAGGAAAGCAATTTTGCTCTTGGCGTTAATGCACTGTTGCAATTTGGGTCATGCTAGAAAATGGTCTTGCGAAGAGGAGTGCGTTGTTGATGCCTTGAACTTTACCTAGAGAGAACTCTGAGGTTTCTCTGTCACGGTGAATGTTGATTTAATGAGGCAGTAGATGTAGCGGCACGGGTGAGTCACGGACGAGTCCGAAAAAGTTGTTCGCCAAACTATTTTCACAATTGAGGGATTTGGCTGAAAAGGGTCCCTTTCGGCTCAGTTAATCGCTAATCAATTCTCAAGCTCTACAACCGCAGTTGAGAATCCACAGAACCAATCAAACGTGTTTTGGCGAACGTCGGAGCACGCTGATCGCCAAACTAGGTGAGCAGCGAAGGGCAATTATGTGCGTGATAGAATGCCGACGCGCGCACGTTGCCGATCGGTCTTATCGGCTGAAATCTATGCCTACTCACAGTAAAAAATTGAGGTGGGACTTTATAGTCCTTTATGCTACATAATTGCTGATGAAATTACCGTGCTTCTCTTTCACTGAATACATCTTACCCTGTCTTATGCCAAGTTTGCTTCTCGTTAATTTTTATGGTATTTTGCGTGTCAATACCACGATCTGATTATGATGCACGCCCTAGTTCGGGACTTCAGAATAATTTACACCACCTGGGCTCCTTTAATGTGCACCTAGATCTAAGTTCACCGGTGTTTTTCCATTTGGTACCCATGAAAATGCGGCCACCATGGCTGTGATTCAATCCGGTGACCTCGTGCTTATCAGCCCAACACCACAGCCACTCAGCAACCACGGCAAGCCCAGGCTGATTTCATGCTGCAGTGATATTTAACTGCTTACTCAATCTTTCCGGTTGTACTATTTTGAATATCAGGTTCTTTCTTTTTATTTATAAGCTTTAATGGTTCAGCAAATTTTACCTTGAGTTTTTCTCTTGAACTTACCTCTTGAGATAGACACTTGAATATTTTGTCGTTTTCGATTAGGTCCTTTGTTACTTGCGAGAGCTTAACTTCTGTTTCCCTTGATGCCTTACCTCTCACTTCCATTGCTGCGTCTGAAATCAGCCTAGTTATGGTTTTACTCATTACATCTGTGTTACGTAATCGGTTACATGGGAAGGGAGAGCAATCAAGGACGTAAAAATTAGGTGGGGTGATGAAATTAGGAAATTTCCAGCTGCAAGTTGGAATCAGCTAACGCATTACAGAGGTAATAGGAGATCGCTCGGAGAAGCCTTCGTCTTGCAGGGGACATAAACATAGCCTGATGATAAGGATGATGATACTTAGTCACCATGTCAAAAGCCAGTTGAGTACAGGAGGAGGCTGAGTGGTAGCATACGAAAGAAAGAGACGTCATGCATGCTGCGCCTTAAAACTTTCATTTAGTCTCGATCAATCAACCTGCCTACTTTTTACTTTCACTTCAAGAGTGCCATTCGTGCTGCAGAAAGCGCTCTTGGGTGTTTGAATAATGGTAATTTCGAGCAGACTGGCTTATTGTGATCCTGCTTTTATGGCTGGTATTAAGGTAAGCAAACACACCATAGCAGTGTAGACATTTGATTGAGTTTGGAAGGATCCATAGCGAAATAGGGGCCGAAGAAAAGCGCTCTTGTTGCCATTTTCTTCAGCTTTGTATGTGATGAATGCACTCCACTTTTTCACCATGGTAAGCAAAGCTACAAAAATAGACGTCTGCACTGCTACTTAGTTCCCAACTGCAGACTTCAAGCAAGAGATTCAGTCTTTCTGTAAAATGTCTTTGGAAAGTGGAATGAATGAGAATAAAACTTAAATTTGTCTGGATAGGCTCATACCATCCTTGGAAGGCGGAAAATGTATTTATGACAGGTTGCAAAGGCAAATAATGCATCTAGTTTAGGGAAGTGACCTAAAAGTTTTTTTTTTTTTTTACTTTTGTGAGGTGGGCAAACCAATCCGGCCAAAAAAATGTGCTCTCGTCCAATCGGCAACGCAGTGAATCGGGTAAAGCGTGCTCTCCTCGTCTGCCCAGTAGTATACACATCACATAATATTGTGCGAACTAACTTCCTTTCAACGAGTCGGGCGTTCCTCTGCGGCATTCCTTCGTGCTCAGTAGTTCCTGGCTTCCAGCAAATGCAAATGAAAAGAGCACCGCTTATCAGAGCGCAGCGCTGTGTATGGTAGCGCGGACGTTCTTGCATTTGATATATTCGTAGCTGAAATGGCCATATTGTGTAATGGATGATAGATTGCAGTTTTCTAACCACTATAGGTATATTGAAAGTAGGACTCAGACCAATGTGTTCATCTTGTTTCTGAACAAGATATAACCAATAAAACTAGTTAATAAGAATGTCATGTTTATTCGAGTGAGATGTTTTCCTCACGGCGTTCTCATGGGTTTCCCAAAGTGCGACTTTTAATTAGTTAATGATAACCGCGCTTCTCTTGAGCACTCAATTAAGAAACCCGAGGGCAAACATTTGCCATCACTTCCGCAGAGTCCCAACTGACACATGCGTTTTTTCCCTTCTGTAATTTTCCTGGCTGCTTCGGGGCTCGTGTCCTGAAAGTAAAAATTCAATAAATTTTAATTTCTTATTATCCGATATTATAGAACTGTTAATAAACTGTCAGAAATAGATCATTGATGGAAGCACTTTACCTTTCACAAAGCATTGCAGCAAAGTATTAAGAAACTGGTCAAAAAAGAACGTTTACTGCAAAAATATTCCCCAACATTTGTAACATGAGTCATTCAGTGAGTATACACTCTAGAGTTACACATCAAAATGTAATGCATGAAGTAAATGGTGCGTCTTTGCAAAACACTGTAGAATGAATTTGACAACATACGTGTGTGGCTTTTGAACGTTATTACATAAGGCTACTAAGAAAAGCGGTCACACATTGCCAAACGCTTGACTATTTTTCAGAAAGCTGTAGACAAATAGCCACCACGGTTGCTAAGCCACAATCACATAGGTAGGACTTTTTCTGGTCACGTGACGTAGCTCCTTCCCAGTTGCCCGACTAAATCAATGATCGGAAAATTGACGTCGCACGATGATAAGAAAAACCTGCACCGATCGGTCTGAAACCGTGAAAAAGGTACCACTTCTCGCAAGGCAATACAACCGCGGAGTTTTGCTTTGATGGCCCATAAAACAATGCCTTACCGAGTCCAACAGTGTGTCGGATTTTCATCAATATCGTGGTACACACATAACGAATACTCCTGCTTTAAACATGAATTCAGGTTGAGCCTTGAAGAAGTGACCTGGCGAGCTCTCGTGCAAGCACACTGCACCTCGTGGCAGTTGGCGGGTGGCAAGGAAGATTGCGTCGCTCGCGGCGAGAGCTCCGACGTGAATGCCTTCATAAAAATGTTGTCCTGCGACATCGCAGAAATTAGAGACGGGCCACCGTCATGTGCTTACCCATGTGAAAAACACAAAGTTGACATTTTAGCAAATTTCTATCTGATAAAGCTTTATGTGTAGCTTTGCATACAAGTGTACAACAAATGGCCCTTGGTTCTGAGTGGGTTGTGGTTGCAACGCAGTCTTGTTCGTTTCAAGTTCGGCATTTCTGCTTAGTTATGAGACCGTCTCCACGCCGTCGTCGTCGTGGCATCCTCGTCATACTTCATCGTCATTCCATTTTCGTGACGCAGTCGTGATAGGATGATAAATTTAAAACGTTCCCATATTCTTGCGAAGCGGTCGTCGTCAGACTGTATTCTTCGGCTCATCGACATCGTTCTTTCTACGTAAATTTATTCAATCGTTTTATCATTATTCTATCGCAATTATGCCCCGTAGCAGTACCATCGTCGTCTTACAGTCATGGCTAAGAATTTGTGGACATACTGCCGTCTTGATGCCGATTTGCATGCTCCTTCGCTGTCATTTGTGCAACGTTATCTGATTCTAGTCATGCCGCCGTCGCCACACGGTCGTTTTTACTCCATATTCTTCATACAGTCGTAATCACGCCATATTGGTCATACACTCATCGTCGTATAGTCGTCGTTACATAGTTGTGTTCATACGGTCGTTGTCATCCCAGTATCGTCATGCGCTCGTCATCACGCTGTCATCGTTATACCACCGTCTTCATTTCAGAATCCCCATCCTATTGCCCTCATGGCGCCGGCGCCACACCGCCTTCGTCGTTCCATGGGCATCATTCCGTCTTCATCAGTCTACTGTCGCCGTCATTGCGTCGTACTCATGGCGTACCGTGCAGAGCCAGAACCTCAGCAACGTAGTCTTATTCTGGAGCGAATGTACTTCGATTATAGCCAACGCAATAGACAACTTCGAATGACCACTACAGACTCTAAATAAAGGCGTCTTGGGCACCACAACGTGTCGATACGTTGCTTCAAAGCGAATAGCATTAAAGTGAACAGCCATCGTAATATCAATTCTGCCAGATTGTTTATACGTTTTTCCAGAACGTGATTTTAGCGCAATGTCTACACTACTGCTATTTTGGTCATTTTAATGCAATAGGTCCCGGAAGAATGGACACTTCGACTAATCGACAGTTGCAAAACAAAGGAGTTATGAGCCTGGATGCAACGTGGCGATCATGGAGCTTGTATTGCCATTATTGCGATAAAATTACTTGTGAAAATGTTAGCTGGAGGCTAAACTTGATTCAATCACAGATTGTTTAGCCCGTTGGTGCTTCTCGTGGCAGCGTTTTTCCATCCTTAACCACTGCCAACAAACCAATTTCGTTATGCACCGCCGTATAGATCGCATCCAACATAGCTATAATGCAACAAATGTGCCATTTTTCAAGCGTTGAATACATGTCGGTATTCCTTGTAAACATTTAAAAACCCATGTTATCCCGCTGAGCGACTTATGAAAAAGAGCTCAGCGAAACTTGCTTGAAGTGACATGAGTGCAGCGTAGAACACTGCCAGAAATAGATTTGATTCCTGGTTGTTTGCGTTCTGCATAATAGAGATGATGACTCCGGTGCGGCACCTTATGTATTATATAAAAAGAAAATGTGTATAACGTAAAATGCTTTTGAGTATAGACGCCTTTAAATCTAACCGAGCATGGCATAAATTAACTCAGTCATAGTTTGCAATGGAAAGTAAAGCCTGGGAGGGGGGTGGGGGCGATTTCAAATGAAGGGCTTAAAGTACCAATAAACACCTTCGGGTAACTTTGATGTCAGTGACGTCTTGCTTCGCTATGTAGCTTTTAATACTGACCAAATTGACAACCCCCGGGTAGACGTACTTGAAACTTCTTCCTAATTTAAAAGAGAATCCATGCAATAAAAGCATGCGTCAACACATTGTGCATTGAGGAAATTAACAGAAATATCTAATATGGGAAGGAACCTGTAATGTCTGATAAATATGAGTGCTTTATCCAAAGAATGACTGCTTTATCCAAAATGCATGGGATAACTGTGTAGCTAAACTTTCAGTTAGGCTGAAAAAGACTATCTATTAGCACAATTTCCCTGCTTCGGTTTTCCTGCATTATCTTCTATGTACCAGAATAAACGGTCATTTCTCAGTAAGTACTCGTGCTGTTGACTTCGTTTACTCGTCTTTCCACTTTAGCGCTCCTTTGCTTATCATGCATTAGGAAACCACCGAGCAGTCTATCTTGATAAAGACGGCCAAAAATAATACTCATGGCATGCTAACAAAATGTTGCACCTAAAAAATTCGCTAAACGATAGATTTCAGAAGTTCCTCCAAAATGCAAAAGTGGCTTAGGGGACAGCAGGCACTTTTTCTATTGTACTACGTTTGTTCAACGGGTATGTTGAAGGAAATTTGATTTCTCACATATTCACCTTATTAACCATTACCAAGGACAGATAAGATATATTACGTGTTATAATATGCAAATTTATGCAATGGATGGAAAACCTGTGAAAATTGGCAGAAATGGCTAGGATAAAAAAAAAGACGTTGCACTCACAATGCACTCTGTGCCCGCGGCAAGTCTCGAAGGATGTGTGCAGCTCGTACATTCCATCAAGCAGCCAATCGGCTTCTGTTAGAAGAGAAACATTTTGTAAGACTCTCCGCTGCGCTTCCAATAGAAAAGTGTTCCAGAAACCGCGCCCTTGAAGCGTGGTTCCACATTTCCGAACGCAACTATTTTGGCCAATTCTGTAGACTGGTGCTCAAGAAAAAGTAACGCACATTGAGCTTCAGGCACATTGAATGCCTTGCACACTCAACGTGCTATGATTTCAGCATAATTTGCTGCTAGTTCTCATAGGCGACCACTATACATAAAGTATTACCATGTTGGACGTGACGTTCGACGCGTCGCGTTCCGGCAGTAATTTTGAAAGATTAATGCTTCTTTTCTCCTAACCAATGCTCCCAAAAATTACATATTTATAAGTACGTCGAGCCTGGCATGTAACTCTTTTGTTATTATCATCATCAGCATCACCACCATAATCGTCATCATCGTCATCAACAACCTATTATATGTCTATTGTGGGACGAAGGCATCTCCCTGGGATCTCTAATTACCCCTGTCCTGCACCAATCGATTACAACTAGCGCCCGCGAATTTCCTAATTTCACCGCCCTGCCTGGTGTTCTGCCGTCCTCAACTGCACTTCCCTTCTCTTGGCATCCTTTTTGTAGCCCTAATGGTCCACTGGTTATCTAACCTGTGCATTACATGACCTGCCAAGCTCCATTTCTTCTGCTTATGTCAACTATAATGACAGCTGTACCCATTTGCTTTCTGATGCAAAGCGCTGCCTTTCATTCTCTTAACGTTATGCCTAGCATTCTTCGTTCCATGGCTGTTTGCGCGGTCCTTCACTTGTTCTCAAGCTTCTTTATCAGCCTTCAAGTTTCTCCCCTTATGTGATCTACGGTACAGTCCACTGATTGTACTATTTCCTTTTAAATGGTAATGGTAAGCTTCAAGTCAGGAGCCGACAATGCAGAAAGACAATTACATTGATTGCAGAAAATTGTATATTTTAACTACTTTCTAGGTATGACGTAGTAGTTCTGCGGAAACCCGCAAGGTGGAGAGGAGTAATGAATAAAGAGAAAATCAGACATCCACCCGTTCGTAGAAATTGCTACAAAGGAAACCCATACGGGTTCCTTGAAAAAAAAGCCTCATAGTTGAAGAAAAATTCGTCATAATTATTCCCGGACCAGGACGAATTTTTCTTCAACTATGAGGCTTTTCTTTCGAAGAATACGTAAGGGTTTCCTTTGTAGCAATTGCTACGAACTGGTGGATGCCTGACTTCCCCTTTATTCATTACTCTCTCGTTATGATGAAGCATCAGAAATGAACGAAGCAATATTCACCGACTTTTTCTTTAATGCAATGGAGTGTCGAACGAAGTGGAACAGAAATGTGTGAATTTTGCTCATTTAGAACCAGTTCACCTCATTTAACGCCTGAAGGGATTAAAGGAGTATTGAACAAAAGCATAAAAAAATAAAGCCGTAGACATCGCATTAAGGAAACACTAGCTTTTCTATACACAATAGCATTATAACCTATTTTGTATATATGGCTGTATTTTCGAAGGTTAATAACCACATGCTGACCGAAAGTCAGCGTGCGTTGGACTGTAGGAGAATAGGCATGACGTTAAGACTAGGTGGCTGTGGCATGCAGAATTGACAGCCAGCGTATGGCATATCTTGGCTTATCTTCCCAGCCTTTATGCAAAAAAAAAAGAAATTATGGGGTTTTACGTACCAAAACTACGATCTGATTATGAGGCATGCCGTAGCGAGGGACTCCGGATTAATTTTTACCAATTGGAGTTCTTTAGGGCGCACCTAAATCTAAGTACTCGGGATTTTCTGCATTTCGCTCCCATCGAAATGCGACTGCAGTGGCCGAGATTAGATCCCGCGACGTCGTGCTAAGCAGCGCAACACCAAAGCCACTAAGGAACCATGGTGGGTCCAACCTTTATGCTGTACCTAATGGGTGCCTATAGCATAAGTTTAATGAGTGCTAACGAAAGTAACTACTCGAGCGGTGATTGTGATTTTTATGTGAGTAGCAAGCATGCGACACAATTAATCTGGCGACCGATCAAGCGAGTGGCTTCTATGAATAAATGCATACGAGCGATTTCCACGTTCTGAGAGGATGTAGCATC
Source organism: Dermacentor andersoni (assembly GCF_023375885.2). Classification (NCBI taxonomy): domain Eukaryota; kingdom Metazoa; phylum Arthropoda; class Arachnida; order Ixodida; family Ixodidae; genus Dermacentor; species Dermacentor andersoni. The sequence goes on from NC_092821.1 coordinate 50,283,785, forward strand.
CGGTCTGATTCCGGAGGAACAACAAACTGCCTGGATATCACCGCTCAAATGGCGTGCCACGTTGCCGGTCACATAGCAGGCACACGTGTTCCTCGCCAGCCAAGCCTTTGGGCTCTACCTGCCACAACGATATGCAAGTAGGCTGCAATTTGTTTCTCATAGATCATAATAGTGGCATAATAAGGCTATGCCGAATGTACTGTAGTTCTCCAAAACAGCACACGGCACCAATGCTTTGGCAAGAACAGGCGCAACGATCGGTAGATGTTTCCTAAGCGGGCACTGTACAACGACCGTCACAGCGAGCCGTATGGCTTAGGTTGCACTTGAGCTTCAGGCACTGACAGCATAGCGAGAACCTAGAGAACCGAGAAATTCATTTACTCGCGACATACTTCTAAAAGCGCTAATCGTGCTGGAAAGACAAAGTGCAGTATGACGAGCTAAATCTGGATCGAAACTCCTGTCTGCCGAAGCTGTAGGTGGCTGCGTCATCTAGCGAGCTAGGCCTCCTAGCCCTAGCGTTGGCTGCCAGCAAGGTCACCTGTAGATGATGCTTTTTCGGGCATTCTGTTTTGCCTCAAGGAGGCATGCTTTTTAAGGCGAAAGCCTTAAACGGCTTATGGGACGAAAAATGCGATGCCCGGCGATGCAATGCCAGGAGTTACGCCGTCCGGCGCTATGGCACCGAAGTTCAGTGGCGCCAAAGTTTGATAGTGCCACCCACGACCATTGGTGGGACTGCAACCCACAACTTTTGCTGGGAGTCAAACCCACGACGTTTGGTGTTAATTAAGGCTCTCGAACCCACGACCTTTGGTGGCAGTCGATCCCTCCACCTTTAGTAAGACCAAAATTGGTAGACACCAAAACTAATGTTGCCACTATGGATGGTCAAACCCACTACCATCGGTGGGGGTCGAACCCGGGACATTGGTTTAATTAAGGCAAAATTATTTAAGGCGGAGTTAATTAAGATCGAGGTAATTAAGACACTCGACCACATGATATTTGGTGGGATTTGAACCCTCTACATTTGGTGGGACCACTATTTAATGGCGCCAAAATTGATGTTGCCACTTTTGATAGTTGAACCCACGACCATTGACCGGAGTCGAACACGCGACCTTCGGTGTTAATTAGGGCGACGTTATTTAAGTAGCGTAACCTAAGATCGAAATATTTAGGCATTCCAACCCACGACCTAAGGTGGGAGAAAACAAGTAATATAAAGTAATAACGCCTTAGAATGAAACTATCAAGTAACTCAACTAACGTCGCGTGAGCTGGCTGGGTTTCGCCGTCATTCTTCGCCGTCAGTGGCTGTCAACTTCATTGGAATGTTGCTGCAAACTAAAGCAAGTCCTTGCAAGAATACTTTGTATTTTTAGGCGAGGATATGAACTTGCCCTACACTCTAAGAAAAAAGAGAGTAAAAAGTGAGTCACGGCAACTTGACTCTCTTTTTTCTTCCGAAGACCCACTTTTGCGCGAGTAGAGTCACAAAACAAGAGTCAACATTTGCGCATGGGTCGTTTGACTCTCAATAGCACGCGAAGAGTCGTCGTGGAAGATCATGTCTCCTCTGATGTTCGGGATGAGTCTGGCGAGAGAAAGATTATAATGCAAGAGAATAAATACCAGATAACGTCTTCTGTTTTAGGCAGGCCCTCGGGTTCCTGTCCTGGTTGTAATGCAGTGTATCATTCTTTCATACTTGTCATGTTCTGCAATTACTTCGAACTCTATATATTGATTTTCCTTGACCATGTTTGTTAATACCTCACACGCTTAAGTTATAGCTGGTTTTATATGCTAAGGAAGACCAGAATTTGTCACACTGGGTTCTGACCATAAGTAAATATAAACAAAAGTATTGGCTACTAAAGAGAGCACAGCAAAGAGATAACAAGTTCAGTAGGCGCATTCAACAGTGTCGCTTGTAAATATAATTCCGCGACGTAAAATTAAATTTGGAACATTTTAGTTCCAAAATCAAGATCTTGTTATGAGGCGCAGGGTAATGCAAAACTGCAGATTTATTTTCAGCAGCTCGGGTTATTTAACGTGTACGGAATGCACGGTATACGCGCGTTTTCGCATTCTGCCCCAGTTGGAATGCGACTGCCGCGGTTGTGATTGGACTCGTCACCTCGAGCTCAGCAGCGCATCACCAAAGCCACTGGGCTACCGCAGTGCGTTGCGTTCCTCGACCAGAAACAAACATTAGCGTACGCAGGACTGCTTTTGAAGCCCCTAGAAATGTAAAAACAAAAATGTAGCAGTTTCACCCCAATGCTGCATGAACCACTGCACGAACAATTGCATGAACCAAGGTTCGTAGTTTCATTGGCTGAATAAACTGCAGTAAACATTCGCTTACTTCTTAAATTAGCAAGCACTGGGTCACGCGCGCACGTGCAAACATGGACAGATCTCACTCAATGACAGCGAACACTCGCTGTCACAGCGTTGGCCTGATGAAGGGCGCTAACAGAGCGGTCCGAATGCCTCTTCCTTCAAAGCGTCTTCGAAACTTGAAGTTGCGCTATCTTAGCGCCCCCCGGCTTTGCATCCATCGGAAATTATCTCCAAGACAGACCGAGGGTGGCGCAAGACCGGGCTAGAGCAACGGCCAGAGGAGGAGAAGCGCGCTAAACTAGCGCCTCCCTCCCCCGGCTTGTGCGCATTTTATCACGTGACCTCATGTAGTACTTGACTTGGGGCGCCCCTCCCGCCCGGCTCAGCCTCGAAAACTTCCTTTAACGCGCACAGCCAACGGCGCGGGATAGGATCTTATCGCACTTGACTTTATACGTAAGCTCACGGTAACACCGACAGATATATTTCGACGGTTGTGTCCATATAACTGATATCGCAAAATTCGCAATAAACAGAAAATTTTACTAAGGACCAACAATGCTGCTTCTTCACGTCGTGATACAGCGGTGAATGATATTTCTATAAAATGTATTCCTAAATCTCCACCAAATGACTACGCTCGCATTTGGTGACAGCGGAACACAGTCGCAAGAACTTGCGGAGAAAATACCGGAGTTCTGGCAGCTTCAGGTGCACTAGATTATTCAGTAACGTCGGCGGCTTTGTAGTTCTACCTTACATCAGAGTAAACTGCACTCGACAGAGATCAAGGGCAGCCCACCGTGATAGCTAAGCAAATTAAGCACAATTACGCCGCGTCTTCCCACTTCGAGCACGCTCCGACAGCCCAACGATGGATATTTGAAGCGTAACCACACTCGTACGAGCAAATTTTGCTTCTGCGAAGTGAACGCCGCGGGTATTTCAAGACGCGTGTTAAATTCATGGCTGCTTCATTCGTGAACATTACTTACGTGATGCAAAATTATCAGTGACCAAAACAGTTTTTATTTCAACGCGAGGAAAGGAAACCGAAACTAGCGCAACTCTTTTGCTAAGTTGTGCGGATACAAATGATCCAAAGCCGAAGCCGGCAATAGCATGACGCCATTTTGCAGTTGCTTTGCACCTCGCGCGAGTACGTTGTCGTTGAGTGGTTCTGAAAGCGCTGCATTAGGGGCGACTGCAACCAGGCATTGCGGCAAGTTACGGTGGGAACTTCTTTCCGTACTGTGTGATTGCGACGAGGAGGACCGCCGCCAGCAGCAGTGTGTCGCCGATTTCGTCTTTGCCGATATCGAGCAAGTGCAGCTCACCGGACCATGACAAGTACCCGAAGTGATGCGATTTGCACTGCGTCTTTCATTGTGATATGGGAGATCACAACGCAAGGAGATGACTAGATGCATACGAAAGACTACCAAATGGGAGTGACCTGTGCCATATTTCTCTTAACGTCTGAGGTAAGCATATCACCTTTTGTTCCGAGTTTACAAACGGCGCGTACTCGGCCCTTTCGGTATGGCTACATTTTGCGCCATGTTTCGCTTGGTAGTTCACAGACGTTTCTTAAGCATGCGTCTGCCAGCAGTATGCAAAATACTGCTGGCAGACGGAAGCCCCAGGAGAGGATCTGAAGGTATAACGAAGCTTTACTGCCAGGAGAAACACCGTTCTTAACGACTCTAGTGAACAGTAGTGGCCTGTCGCATCGAAAAATCCGTAGAATATCAAGAAGTGCGTAACTTGAAGTGTAGTTACCATAGTAGCATCAGTGTAACTTTCGCTGGCGAAGACAGGTCGTCGAAAACATTGAAGACAGCGTGTGTATTCTGAAGATTTACTAGCGCTTAGGTATATTACCGCGAATAATAAAAACGCTACGATGCTTTATGAAGTGTCAGGCGATGTGGCAGCACGGATATTTTCCTAGCAATAAGGCGGCTGCATACACAAGCGAACAGACACAGCGCTTTAAAAGCGCTGAAACAGAACAAATTTAATGTGAATTTGGCTGCAAGTCGAAACATATTAGCTCCCAATCTAAGACGATATATAACGGATTATTTATGCGTAATCTTTATTTTCACTGTTGTAAATGTTTAAAAGCATGAATTTGCTGCAACCTTTATATAGTAAATCCTACTAGGCTTACTAAACCTGGATGTGTTATGTGGTGAATTTGTAGTATTGCTACTGGATTTTCTATTTTGAACCCTGTGTTTTATGAAAAGAAGAGTCCTTTTATTTTTAGTTTTATGTTAGTGCGTATATGTGGCAAGCATAAATGAGTTGATTGGAAAGTTGTACCTGCCAGTGAGCTGCATGTGAACGTAAGTTTATCCAGCCTTGGCTTTTGCAATGTGCATACAACAATTTTAAGTATATACTGCTGTAGTTGGCTTAGTCGCTGTAGCGTATTTTGTAAAAGTAGAACGCTATGTATTATTTTACTGCTGTCATCCAGGAATACCCTTTTTTCGTGTACTAAGAAACGCTGACAGCATTGAATGAAATGAAGTGTGGTGTATTTTTCTACTAATTTAATGAAGGAAATTTTGTCTGCCGTGTATCAGAGATGAGTTTACCTTCTTGTACTAAACAATGCGTTACCTTCTCTGCTACTGCTGTGGTCCTATGTATTTTTGTAATTTTGAAATATATTTTATTTTAGGCATTCAAGAAAAGGCAACAGCCAGAAGACGCCACCTTATCCAGCACGTTATTGGTGCGACAAATTGTAGCAGGTACTTTTGCGTATCTCATTAGCATATGATGCTATTTATTGTAATTTTTGTGTCCACTTTCCTGGCCTTTATTCATTTAACTGTTATTGTGCGAAGGGTAATACTTTTACATCGACACAGAGTAATTGCCCAAAGGCGAGACATGGCGGGAGGAGACAACACACACAAGCCTCCTTTGACTTTATCTCAATGTTGCGCAGTTACTCTGTCGTTATCTACCAACAAGCTCATGTTCCTCACCAGCTAAATTTACTAATTCTGCGTTAGTGCAATTTCATTGACCCAACATTGAAAGTACAGAGACTTGAAATGACGAAGAGCCGAAGAACAAGGAGCATCGCTGGAGTTAATGTTTCGACAAAGTGAAGGAGATCAGTTTTCTTGTAAAAACGTTGGCTCCAGTGAAATGTCTTGTTCTATCACTATTTACGGTTAGAAGAAAGCATTATTGCTCTTGCTGAAGTATTATGCATTATGGAATAAAAATTAGCAGGGTGAAATCTCAGGAATGTCAAATTTCTTGTGTATTCTAATGCTACAGCGAAAGCCAGAAAAACAAGATGAAGAGAACCACATTGTTATTTTTCACTATCCAGTTTGGCCAGCTTCATTCCGAGCTTGCAGTTTGTTGCTTTAACGACCACTGGAATTCGTTAATTGAAATAGCTTGGTGATTCACTCATGTTAAGAGATGTTGAATTTGTATTAATGGACCTCAAGATAATTCATGTAAATAATTATACAATGACGTCTTAGATGTCAGGCTTCCAGTTGACTAGCAGATCACTTGATGGCATGAGCTCAGGTTTCGACCGAGCTTCCATGCACAAATCGGTTGCACATTCTTTTTTGTCATTTCTTGGATTTTCATAAAGATAAGTAGCGGTTCTTTTTTGTCGGCGTTCTAGTTGTGTTGTAGGACCTAACTGTTTACATTTATTTGTATTGGAAGCCATCTTACACAGACAGCTGAATTTTTCTTGGAAATTGTGACATGATAGTGCTAACAACATTTGTGCAAATTTGTTGCAGGTACACTATGGCAGCTCCCGGCCCTGCTTCCTACCACCACCGTGTCGCGATTACTTCCACTAGGGAGTTCCAAGCCTTAGTGATGATGCCAAGCAGGTTGGCAGCCGGCAGAAAGATTAAGGTAAATACATGTAACTCAGCGGCGTCTTTTTGAGTGAAGTGGCTTGTAGCCGCTCAGCAATGAAAGAATTAACTTCGAAGCAGTTTAGACTCCTTGCTATCGGTGTAGGCATGCTCAAGACCATGCATTTTGTCTTAGATGCCAAGAGCCTATGTGGATAAGGGGAAACGCAATGCAAATTTTGGAATTCGTCCCACAGTTTAATAGCGTTGGGAAAGAAAGAAAACCAGAATACGTCTATTCGAGCTATTACTGGTTGCACGAATGTGCTGCTTGTTCCTGGGAACCTTTTGTGAAAGAGCGTTAGATAATCATCATTATTTATTTTCACCGCTGCATACAGTATTTGGAAAAGCAGATTCAATCACTGCTTCTGCTTTTATTACAGTGGTTCCAAGTAACATATTTTAAACATGTCAGTTACCAAGTCACGTTGTCGATATTTAGAGCAGATAAGTGAACTGACATTCTCTCAATTAGTTCTAGTTTATGTTTTAAAACCTTTTGAGGGGGGCTCCACACAACAGCAGCGTATTCCAGGCTCGGACAGATATATGTCTTATATGCAATTAGCTTGACTTTTTTCATCGCCTGGCGCAATTTCCTTTGCAGGAAGCACAACTTCTGATATGTTGATTCACAAATATTTTCAACATGGGGACGCCAGTTCAATTTATCTGTTATAGCTACACCCAAATATTTGAAACTACATACTTTGACCAGTATATCAGCAGCAATATTATATGTGAACGACATCACTTCTTTTGTTTTTGATATGTGTGTAAGTGGTTTTTTTAATTAATTTCCCTACCACATTTTTGACACCACGAGCATAAGTTTTGAAGGCACTGGTTGATTTTAAATTAATCTTCCCTGCATGTTACCGGAGAATAAATTAGGCAATTATCTGCGAAAAGTTTCATTTTTACAGGTGATTGGACAACCGCTGAGATATCATTAATGTATAGCAGAAAAAGTAGTGGCCCTAGTACGGTGCCCTGTGGCACGCCCGAATACACCTCATGATTTCCGGACATAGTACCTGCCACTCTGGCTGCTTGTTGGCGATCATTTAAATACGCTCCTATCCAATCGAGAACATCAGCACTAAGACCGATATTGCGAAGATTGAAAATCAGTTTACGGTGTGAGACTTTGTCAGAAGCCTTCGCAAGATCTATGCATATAACATCTACTTGCACACAGGCATATATGGTAACACAGAAATCATGAATGGTTTCCGTCAACTGCGTTATAATTGAAAGGCCACTGTGGAATCCATGCTGAAACGGACATAAGTGATTATGTTCCAAATTTGTCTGTTTTTTGCCACTATATGCTCAAATATTTTACAACACACCGACGTGAGAGACACAGGCCTATAATTGCTCAACATTGTGCTATTGCCGCCTTTAAAAATTGGGACAACAATTGCTCAACCCCAATCTTGAGGTAGCGAGTGGTATGCATAGATTGGTGTTTACACAAAATCTCACTTACTGCTTGTGGCAGTAAAAACATTTTTTGCCTTAAGTATTTCGTGAAATTAACGTTCAACCTATATTGAAGGGCCTCCAGTTTTTCAGAAAGAAATTTCAAGTGGTCGCGTGCGAGGTTGGGATAGCCAGCATGGACTAGCCTGCTTACATAAATAGAGAGGGCCGTGTACACTTTACTTTATGTTAAGATACTATTATTGATTTACAAAAGGCAAAATGAAGCATTCCATCCTATAAGCAGCTCCACATTCATTTACACTTTTGCACATTTATATACATTGAGTCTGGTGACTTGTGTCTGTTTTCATTATCTGCTATGTGTAGATGGTAAAGTTCAGGTTTGCCCTATGGTGAAAAATATTTTGGTGCCTATAGATATGGATTTGTGTTTTTCAGGTTGCCTAGAAATTTTACGCTAGCCATGCCACACACTCGGGCCAGGCCTCTTGCAAACGACGTTTAACCAGGATCAACGCATCAGTGTCGAGTGAGTCCGGAAATCAAGGCAACCTGCTGTGTAACCAGCGTGCAACCTTTGGATGACCCCTCTACATGTTCCACCTATTTCACAACTGTACATCAGCTTCCATCTATTCAAACAGCATCAGCAGCTGTGGTTACTTATCGAACCATGGATGAATGTTGGGGGGGAGTGATCTGAAGAGACATTCTATTCCTCTCATGAAATTATTACCAAATAATTCTGTTATTTTAATTCATATGTGTCTTTATTACCTAGTTTTTAATAGTTCCTCTCTCAGAATTATCACCATCGACTCCTGCTATTATAATGTATGTGTCTTTATGCTCAGTTTTTAATAGTTCTTTTGTATTTGTGTATGTAATTGATAGGTTCATAATTTTTGTTATACAGAATGCTAAAATGCAAACGTATGGCATTTTTTTGTTTCTTTGATAATCTACAGCACTGCAAAGTGTTGAAGAAATGTAATCTAACACGGAATCTGGTGTAGGATAAATTTAAGAGTGACACAGAGTACTTATTTCAAACACCGATTATTTTTGAAAAAGTCAGAAATATAGGAGCACAAAAAAGAAAATATTAAACTAGAGAAACATGGGTTCCCCACATAAGTCTGGTAATAATGTGACTTTATTTTACTGCAACGATACTGGTACTCGCATACAAGGTTTGAGACGTGAAAGCTATGATACCCTTGGCATTTCTCAGTGCCTATTTGCCACACTGACGAATGTCAAAGGCATCGTAGGTTTCATGCACACATTGGTTGTGTTACACCTTTGGAGTATTGCATTTCTCAAACACAAAGGTTTACAGCAGTGCTTGAAATGGCAAATGTATTTCCTAATTTTGAGAATTTATTAGTGCAAGCGTTATGGTACAGGTCCTGTAAAAATAATTTTACACACTATATGTCCATGGATGCACGCTTCTGATGACATAGCAGTGACATGTGACCGTGGGTTGAATAGCTTTATGTATTTCAGATTTAAATATTGGCTTCCAAGTCTGGGTCAGTCTCCTACACTGAGTATTCTAGGTCAGAGGCTAGAGTAACGTGAATAAAAGAAGGAATTATAAACATCAAAAGATCTTGTTCGGGACACTAATGTGACAATCAGCAAGGTTCTTTGTGCATTCATTTCCAAATTCATGAGGATATATTTTATGGCTACTTTCATTAATGCAACAACAAATATTTGTTTATTGTAACACTAGAGTTGGCTGCCCCCATTTGCATACAACCCCTTTACAGGCTAAAAACTCTGTTTTAATAGCCTGTGTTTGGTTTTGTGCACTGAATGTGAAGAATGCAAACGGTGACATACAACAGAGTGCAAGAATGACTAAGAAATGCAAGCAGGGCGTGGGGCTTTTTCGGCAGATGCGTGCCTGTGCTATTTATAAAACTCCCTATGGTATGCCTGAAGGCATTTTCTAAAACCTTGTTACAATGCACTGACACCCACTTACTAAGGGGAAATGCTCCTCGAAACAACCTTGTTTAATTATTTGTACTGGAGATTTGAATATACTGCCATTCATAGTGTTTTGTGTTGATTTGAATTGTCATTTATTTTTGCGTAGCTGCTGTTCTTCAGTTATGTCCTACACAGTGGCAAAATATATTGACACGTGTACTTATCTTTATCGGGCGACCACGTTTGGCCGCCTAACAAATGTTATCGTGCAGCGCAGGACGCGCCTGCATGTAAAAGAAGTTTCTGGAAAGTTTTCGATGCTTCTATCCGCTGTCTGTTGTCGCCGAACTTTGTGTTATCTGATTTTATCGCGTGACGCGAATAGTGTAGAACTTTGTGGAAGACACGCGGGTCCCATCGGTTAATCTGGCACATTCGATGGCTGATCTATAAAAGCCGACGCGCTTTACCCGCTGAGCAGATTTTACGACGATCGCCGACTGTGTTCGCCGCTCTCGTTGTGCTTTAAGTGTAGCCTGTTTTGTGGGCACAGGTTCGCCCAATAAAAGCTAGTTTTTGCCTTTCACAGTTTTGCTACTGTGTTCTTTGACGTCACGACCACGTGACATCTGGTGGAGGTGCTTTGCGTTCATGTACCGGACGCCCCCACAAAGCCGTGACCCAAGCCCTCACTCGGAAGACACCAACGTCGCCAAGAACCAGCGAGGTAGCCGCAGGCTGCAAGGACTGCCCCCGGAGCACGGACTTTTGCCTGAGACGACTAGGAAGATGGCCACCACGTCCACCCCAATGGCAGCCCCAGCGTCACCCGTCGTGCTGCAGCAGCCCAGGGAGCCTCCGACGTTCCGCGGTTCAACTTTCGAGGACCCGGAAAGCTGGCTTGAGACGTACGAGAGAGTCGCTACCTTTAACAACTGGAACAGCGACGACAAACTGCGATATGTCTTCTTCGCTTTGGAAGACGCGGCCAGGACGTGGTTCGAGAACCGAGAAGCCACCTTAACGACCTGGGAACTTTTCCGAAGCGGCTTCCTGCAGACGTTCGCAAGCGTCGTACGCCGAGAACGAGCCCAAGCGCTATTAGAAACCCGGGTGCAGCAACCTAATGAGACGACCGCGATCTACACGGAAGAAATGAGCCGTCTCTTCCGCCACGCCGACCCTGAAATGCCCGAGGAGAAGAAAGTCCGCCTGCTGATGCGTGGCGTGAAGGAGGAACTTTTTGCCGGAATGGTACGAAGCCCACCGAAGACCGTCGACGAGTTTCTTCGCGAGGCCACCAGCATCGAGAAGACACTCGAGATCCGAAACCGGCAATTCGACCGCCGCACAAACTCGACGAACTACGCTGGAGTTCAATCACTGGCCACCAACGACCTGCGCGAGGCTATCCGAGCGGCCGTGCGGGAGAAGCTACAAAAGCTGTTCCCACCATCACAGCCTCAAGTGGCTTCGATTGCCGACGCCGTGCGAGAGGAGCTCCAACAACAACTTGGAGTAGCCCCTGTATCGCCCCAGCCCGAGCCGCAAGCGATGACCTACGCCGCCGTCGCACGCCGTCAAGGTCCCCCTCCGCGACCGCGCCAGGGCCCTGTCACGCCGCAGTTCCGTCGTCCGCCGCCGCCAGCGCCAGCACGACCACCCGTCGCCCAGCGCACCTACGCGAGGAAGACGGACATTTGGCGCGCTCCTGACCACCGCCCGCTCTGCTACCACTGCGGAGAAGCGGGTCACGTCTACCGACGATGTCCATACCGGGAGATGGGACTGCGAGGTTTCGCCGTGAATGCTCCGCGCCCGCAGCAAGGTGAACGCCCCCGCGATATCGCCGATTACCTCGCCGCTACTCAGTGGAGCTCTCGACGACCGTCGCGTTCGCCATCACCAGGCCGCTACCTGTCGCCGCGGCGCCGACCATACACTGGCCCAGCCCGGGGCCGCTCTGCGAGCCCATACCCGGAAAACTAAAAGCAGCAACCGATGGAGGTGCGGTTGCTGTTCGTCGAACTGACGAAGATCCTCCGCCGCCGACGAAGACGACGAAGAGACCATCTCGACGACATAATAACGACACGCCGCCGTCCCGACGAAGTCGGGAAGCCAAGACTGCACCGACGAAAGACGACTTGACGACCCACCGTTCCAGCTTTAGTTCAACACGACGCAGCCGTGACCCGACGCCAAGACGTAACTGCAACGCCAGACAAAGAACCACCGACCTCGACGTGCTTCTCGACGGCCACGCAGTTACCGCCTTAGTGGACACAGGGGCCGATTACTCCGTAATGAGTGGACACATCGCCGCCCATTTGAAGAAAGTTAAAACTGCATGGGAAGGCCCTCAAATTCGAACCGCTGGAGGACACCTCATTACGCCGACTGGAGTCTGCACGGCAAGAATTACCGTTCATGACCGGACTTACCCTGCCACCTTCGTTATCCTCCAACAGTGTTCACGAGACGTCATTCTCGGCATGGACTTCCTGAACCAACACGGCGCAATCATCGACCTGAAGTCGAAGTCAATAACGCTGTCGGAAGATCAAGCGATACCGCCGGAGAGCCCTCGTAGTCACCACGCCTTGAGGGTGCTCGAAGATCAAGTGAGCATCCCGCCTCGCTCCAGCATTGTCATTTCAGTCGGCACCGAAACACCCGCTGACGTAGAAGGCGTCATCGAAGGCGACCAACGTCTACTGCTCGACCGTGAAATTTGCGTCGCAAGAGGGATCGCTCGACTGCACGGAGGAAACACGAAGGTGTTGCTGACAAACTTCAGCCAGGAGTTCAAGCACATCAACAAGGGCACGACGATCGCATATATCGAGGAAATTCAGGAAACCAGCGATGCTTTTGTCCTCTCCGATTCTGTCGCATCTACCCCGACGACCGTAGTTCCCGAGCCAGACTTCGACATAAATCCAAGTCTCCCCGTGATTAAGAAGCAACAGCTCAGAAGTCTGCTTCGACGATACAAAGACTGCTTTTCGACGTCATCGAGGATTCGACAAACCCCAGTCGCAAAGCATCGCATAATAACCGAAGAGTGCGCTCGACCACTCCGCCAGAGCCCTTACAGAGTTTCGACGCGAGAACGCGAAGCTATAAGACACCAAGTCGACGAAATGCTGCGCGACGACATCATCCAGCCGTCGAAAAGCCCGTGGGCCTCTCCAGTAGTTTTAGTTAAGAAAAAGGACGGAACCCTACGTTTCTGCGTCGATTATCGTCGATTGAACAAAATCACGAAGAAAGACGTATACCCCCTCCCACGGATAGACGACGCATTGGATCGGCTCTGCAATGCTAAATACTTCTCATCGATGGACCTCAAGTCTGGCTACTGGCAAATAGAAGTCGACGAAAGAGATGGTGAAAAGACCGCCTTCATCACGCCAGACGGCCTCTACGAGTTCAAGGTTATGCCATTCGGACTGTGCTCGGCGCCTGCAACGTTCCAGCGCGTCATGGACACGGTAGTAGCAGGATTAAAGTGGCAGACCTGTCTCGTTTACTTGGATGACGTCGTCGTCTTCGCCGGAAATTTCGACGATCACCTCAAGCGGCTTTGCGACAGTACTAGAAGCCATCAAGTCGTCAGGGCTTACTCTGTAGCCGGAAAAATGCCGCTTCGCTTACGATGAGCTTCTGTTCCTAGGCCACGTTATCAGCAAATCTGGTGTCCGTCCAGACCCGCAAAAGACAGCTGCAATCGCACAGTTCCCGCAACCCATCGACAAGAAAGCAGTGCGTAGATTCCTTGGCATGTGTGCCTACTACAGGCGCTTTGTCAAGGACTTTTCACGCATCGCCGAGCCGTTGACACGTCTAACTAAATGTGATGTTGAGTTCAAGTGGGAAACGCCGCAGGCCGACGCATTTGAAGAACTCAAACGACGCATGCAGTCGCCGCCGGTACTAGCGCACTTCGACGAGTACGCCGATACAGAAATCCATACTGACGCCAGTAGCCTAGGCCTCGGTGCCGTTCTAGTCCAGAGGAGAAACGGAGTCGAACAGGTGATAGCTTACGCTAGCCGGTCGCTGTCAAAAGCGGAAGGCAACTATTCTACGACCGAAAAGGAATGCCTCGCCATCGTTTGGGCTACAGCTAAATTTCGCCCTTATCTTTATGGCAGGCCATTCAAAGTCGTCAGTGACCATCATGCGTTGTGTTGGCTAGCGAATATAAAGGATCCTTCAGGACGACTGGCGCGGTGGAGCCTCAGACTACAAGAATACGACATCACTGTAACCTACAAGTCCGGACGAAAACACTCCGATGCCGACTGCCTATCACGCGCCCCCATTGACCCGCCGCCGCAAGACGACGAGAATGACGACGCCTTCCTTGGCATAATAAGCGCGGAAGACTTCGCTGCACAGCAACAGGCAGACGTGGAGCTAAAAGGCCTCGTCGAATATTTGGAAGGGCACACCGACGTTGTCCCCAGGGCATTTAAGCGCGGATTATCTTCCTTCACGCTTCAAAACAATCTACTCGTGAAGAAGAACTTTTCACCAGTCCGCGCCAACTACCTTCTTGTTGTCCCGTCAGGACTTCGTCCAGAAGTATTGCACGCCCTACATGACGATCCGACCTCTGGACATCTAGGATTTTCCCGGACACTATCGAGGATACAAGAAAAGTATTATTGGCCGCACCTGACCGCCGACGTCTCCCGTTATGTCAGAACATGCCGAGACTGTCAGCGACGCAAGACACCGCCCACAAGGCCAGCCGGATTACTACAGCCAATCGAGCCTCCTTGCCGACCATTCCAGCAGATCGGGATGGACTTGCTGGGACCCTTTCCGACGTCAACAACCGGAAATAAGTGGATCGTCGTGGCAACGGACTACCTCACCCGCTTCGCTGAAACTAAAGCACTGCCGAAAGGTAGCGCAGCCGAAGTGGCGAAATTCTTTGTCGAAAACATCCTGCTGCGACATGGCGCCCCAGAAGTCCTCATCACCGACAGAGGAACGGCCTTTACAGCGGAGCTCACTCAAGCCATTCTGAACTACAGTCAGACAAGGCACAGGAGGACAACGGCCTACCATCCGCAGACGAATGGTCTTACGGAGCGGCTGAATAAGACCCTCGCCGACATGCTAGCGATGTACGTCGACGTCGAACACAAGACGTGGGATGCCGTCCTGCCGTACGTAACATTCGCTTACAACATGGCGGTGCAAGAAACAACACAGATCACGCCGTTCAAGTTGGTTTACGGCAGGAACCCGACGACGACGCTCGACGCCATGTTGCCACACGTCACTGACGAAGAGAATCTTGACGTCGCTACCTATCTCCAGCGCGCCGAAGAAGCCCGACAACTCGCCCGCCTACGGAACAAAAACCAGCAGCGTACCGACAGCCGACACTACAACCTCCGACGACGCTTCGTCGAGTACCAGCCCGGCGACCGTGTTTGGGTATGGACCCCGATACGCCGACGAGGACTGAGTGAGAAACTACTGCGACGCTATTTCGGACCCTACAAGGTCATCCGACGTATTGGCGCACTGGACTATGAGGGCGTGCCAGACGGCATTTCGCATTCACAGCGGCGCCGCGCACGACCTGAAGTGGTCCACGTGGTGCGTCTTAAACCGTTTTACGGACGCTAACGAACTTCCCTTATTTTGTTGTTTTCTTTGCTACGAGTGCTTATTTATTACTTTCGTTTGTTTGCAGCATCGGGGTGATGCTTTTTAAGAGGGGGGTAATGACACGTGTACTTATCTTTATCGGGCGACCACGTTTGGCCGCCTAACAAATGTTATCGTGCAGCGCAGGACGCGCCTGCATGTAAAAGAAGTTTCTGGAAAGTTTTCGATGCTTCTATCCGCTGTCTGTTGTCGCCGAACTTTGTGTTATCTGATTTTATCGCGTGACGCGAATAGTGTAGAACTTTGTGGAAGACACGCGGGTCCCATCGGTTAATCTGGCACATTCGACGGCTGATCTATAAAAGCCGACGCGCTTTACCCGCTGAGCAGATTTTACGACGATCGCCGACTGTGTTCGCCGCTCTCGTTGTGCTTTAAGTGTAGCCTGTTTTGTGGGCACAGGTTCGCCCAATAAAAGCTAGTTTTTGCCTTTCACAGTTTTGCTACTGTGTTCTTTGACGTCACGACCACGTGACAATATTATGGGCGCTTTCTTTTGCATAAAATGTGCACAAATAGCTTCATGCTGTATCTTATTTAGCTAGTTGGATACCGCAAATGGCGATACCTATCCAGACAGCTTGTACGATTACTGGAACTATGCAAAAAAGTATTAGGCCACCTTAAATAATTTTATAGATCGCAATTTCAATTAGATAACAGCGTTTTGCATATATTTAAGAGTATGTATGCGAATTTTTTTTAGTATAGGACAATTATAAGTGCACAAGGTTATTCTCATGCTATTGTGAGAAAAAATTATTGAAGTATACTGAATAATTATTTTTCACAATAGCATGAGAAGTATGCAAGATTAGTAGGCAGGCCTGCCTGCCTGCCTGCTTATCTTGCATAGGTCTAGTAACTTTACATGCTGTTTGAATACATATCGGCACTTTGTAGCCTACAAAGAGCTGAGTTAGCTACAGCACACTGCTTTTCGCGAAAATTTAATACACAAGAAAGTGCCCGCAAAGATCACTGTATTTACCCGTAGTGTAGGACATAACTCAAGAAGTAGCTAAACAAGAACTAATGGAGTATATGAAATCTGCATGAAGAACTCTACAAGTGGCTCTCATTTCAAAACTCTAGTAGAAATAATAAACATATTTGGAGTAATATTCAATTAGCAAAACGTGCCCCTTGCTATAGTGACCTAAAACATAGCGACGCAAAGTTGAAGGCAACTCCTCTTGTCCAAGCGACTCTGGGCTGTCTTCTGAGGGGATGCTGTTAAACACTGAATTTTCCTGCATTTGCCAGAAGTGCAGTACTAAAACGTTTGTGAATGTGCAATTGGTATTGGCACACTAACAGGAAAAGAAGCAATTCTGTCAAATGCAGAATCGACTATAACTTTGTTCGACATGTACATTTTGACCCCATATCTTTGTTTTGTGTTTTGTACTGAGTGTTTCAGTGGTGACTAAAGCTAAATATTGAACATAACTGCTTCATGAGAATGCGACAATTTTCGCTAACAGAAATTTATAGCAGTGGCAGGCATTAGAATTCCAATACTCAATAACGTCTGCTTTGTAAGAACTCGAACTAGCACCAGTTCTGAGATACAAAACCCCAAAAAGCAATGATCAAATAGGTTTCTCTTCCACACAGAATTGTCCCACAAGGCTTACAAAATGCTTTGTCGCAAAGTAATATCTGAAACAGAAAAGCATGCTCCATCAAGTATGGTAACAAATATTTTAGAGCTGTCAGTCTGAGGACTCCTAAAAACTAACAATACATTCAGCACTGACTAGCTTCAATAATGGGATGTCAGCCGTCTTGCTGAAATTAATAAAACTTGAATTATTGTGATCTTGTTTAAGAAGACATACGCAATTATGATGCAGTTCTAATCTCTGTCACTTTTGTAAATATTTTCCAATTATTTTTTCAGGCTACAATTTTTGGTAATGCTAGCACATGGCATTTAATAATAATGGTACTGGTCACTGTAGATTTTCTGTCTTCAGCATTTGTTCTGTTGCACAGCTGTTTCTTGAAATCTGAAATGATGTACCGACCTCCTTATGTTAGCAATAAACAGGGAAATATGTCAGTATGTTTTGTTTAAAATGCAGCTGATCAACCCGATAGTTATATTTGATAATTATAAATCATAACCATAATAGTTCAGGACCATAAAAACAGATTGGTTCTGACTCACAACTGTGCCCTGCTACATCCACGCAACAGTGCCATACAATGTGCATGTGTTGAGAAGAGCCAAATACCCCAGAGAGAAAGCAACAGTAACTCATTGTTTGTCATGTTGTACAAGCAGATCATGTGCCATATGTAATTTATGCTCAGTAAATACATAAAGCAGTCATGTGAGGTGTCTTACTTTAGGTTGCAAGTTCGTTCTTGTAATCTTGCTTGTTGTCATTTTGTTTCCTTTGTGAGCCTAAGTTGCCTTGGCACATATTGTCAAAACTGTTTCTTCATCACTGGGAGTTACGAAAGTTTATTTAGACATAAATTTCCCAGGAACTAATGTGGTAAGCTTCGAGATTAATTCTTTCATATGTTTATCTACCAAGTAGTTTTGTCGTTCATTAAAACATATCCACGTAATGCACAGTGGGCATCCAAATTATAAATATCTGTTCTTGCTTTCTACCCTGCTCTGGTGTTTTCATAACCTAGCATTGGGGCAATGGCCTATCTATACTTGCAGAAAAGTACTGAAGGGGCTAAAGTTAAAGGTCAACAACGTAATAAAGATACAAAGCAAAAGTGTAAGTTTGCAATTGTCCCCCATAAACATAGTTTCGCTTAGAATTTGAAAAAAAAATTGACATCCTGTTAAGGTGTGAGAGTTGCTTCGGGCACCAAGTGAACTGCGCAGCACCTTGCTAGTGTACACAACAAAGCAAAACATCACGCCAGATTGGAGCGGCAGTGAAAAGCTAAGCAAAGATGTTTTGTTTCACGCCCCATTAATGTGGCTTATCATCTGCTCCGGTTGTGTGGGAACGCATAAATTCGGAAGACAATCCCTGGCGCCAATGTTACCTTAGCACGACACCAAAGAAAGGTAGAAATCAAGAACAGGTATTCACACTTGGTTGCCCACAGTGTATTATCTGGATGTGCTTCACTGTACAAAAGACTACTGTGGTAGATAATCATAAAAAGAAAGACAAAATAATTAGAAGAGGTATGTGTCAGTCATCCGTTCGTGATCTCGAGTGTTTATAGAAACGCTGCTTTCTGTATGTGTGCCAAGCCATAGGGAGGCTTTCCGTAACTCTCTCATGCTTGTTAAGTTAAAAATTGTGGTAAGGAAAATTACAAGAACATTGCATGAGTGATTTCTTTATGTAGCACCTAATGTAACTTATTCATGTATGTGCTGGGGTAGATTACAGCCAGTGCATAATATGCTCTTACAGGATAAAGTGTGATGAGTAAAAGAAGCCTTCCTCACACCTTCCTCTTTGTTTATTTTGGATCTTTGTGCACCATGGCAGTGTATTATTACAGCTGCGTGCATGCGCCTGGGTATAGTTTGTTGATGTGTTCTGCTTCCTCCCTTGTCCTCATCATTCATGCGCTATCTTTGCTGTAACAAAATACAGCTACCTGTGCTACTTAGTTTGTCACATGTTTGCATTATGGCAAGTTTTGTATTAGTGGTTATTTCAATCTATGAAATTGTCTGTGTCAACTACTATACATGGTCTTGCAAAAGTATATGTTTGTCAACATAAATAAATTATCAGTATAAATGTTGCAGTATTTATTTTTGTATTATTGTCAGTTATGAAGTTTTTTGCACTGTGGCATGTTGTATGACAATATGAAATTGATGCACAACCTTTTAAGTGTGTTTTTCAGATCGATTTTGAACTCATGCTAACACACACAAGTTGTGTGGAAAAAGTGCCAACAAGTGTACCATAAGGTAAGACAGCTGTTCATGCTGTTCCATTGGATTATCAATTGCCAACCAGTTGTTTTCAGCAAGCAATGTATAGTGCATAGATTAGGTTATCTAAGTTGTAATATTGTTTTTATCGCACTTCATTATCTGGGTTTCCTTTGTACATAAGTGCAGCCTTTTTCGTTTATTATGTGTAGCTTACTTGCTTAGGATGTTAAATCATAAGTTCTAAATAAAAATATGTCTCTGAGAACAGTGAAATGGGTTTAACTTTTAAATCTTTTGACATATTATAAGAGGCCTGTTGGGTGGTGAATTGAGCTTCCACATGAGTTACAGAATATTTTGGGGTTTCATGGTTCTGAGTGGCATTGCAGTGTCGTGCATATGCAGCTGCAGGCTACATATTGGATATTTATTTAAGACTGTTTTGCTTGGTTGGCCATTGACTCCAGTTTAATAGTAATGAGAACTGTCTTGCTTTCATGGTGATTCTGTGCTGACTGATACATTTGAATTTTCCAAAAGACAATAACAAAGAGTGATGAAATATTAACTTTTTCTTGCTAATCTGCCATGTGCTTTCTGGCAAGTTTGCTATGGATTCTTTATTATCCTATGTTGTCTTTTCACAGTAGTCATCTTGACAACTAGCCGTAGTCGTGTGTACTTACAGCAGAAGTTGTTGACATATATTGAAAAGCAGCTCGACACTGCCATCCAAGAGTCAAAGCACTTACATAAATTAGTTATTTTAGTCTATTTGCAACAAACCTCCCCCACGCACTAAGGGTAACTTGACACACACTGATGGAGTCATCAGACTCATCTAGAATAGTTAACGGACTCTCTCAGCACTAGCCTTATAACCCTTTTGAGAGGGTTTGGAGACTACTAAAACAGAGTGTGCGTGACTATTGTGTGAGGAGTCACGTAACCACCTTGTACCAAGCACAGGTAGTCTCGGAACTCTCTGCCGAAAGAGAGTTCGGGTGTCTCTCACAAAGTGTGGCGTATACGTGACGAGTCCAGACTCTTCGAAAAGAGTAAGGGATACTCTTTTTTTTTTCTTAGTGTGTAGCGTATTTGCTGGAACGCCGGATCTAAACAGAGCCTACGTGTGCGTCGCGAATCGTCGTGTGCCTAGAGCAAGCGCCTAGACAGCAGTATTACACAACGCAAGGCGGAATGCGGCGTGTGTTCCACGCTCTAGAGATGGCTCCAAAGCGCACGCAGAAAATACAGCCGTCGGCATGAGAACCCACCTTCCACTGCGTCAAACTGCAGGGTGGACGACAAGCCCCCATTACATTAAATCAAATTGTGAAGGCATTTATGTTGGTCGCGATAGTTTTGCAGCGCGAATACCTCATATTCAGATATCCATGATGGGGACACTGCAGACGAACTTCCGGAGTCTTCGCCAGCATCGCAGTCATCGTCGATCTAATATTCCCTGGATGCTTCCGCTCAGATTGCACGGTGGCCAGGCGACATATGATGTGCGTGCGATTAATAGTGTGTGAGAGTGAGCCGAGAAGCACTCTATAAGGCATAGGCAAAGTCGGAAGGCGGGAATAGTAAACACAGGTATACGTGGTGCATGTGTCACTTTCCTTGCACGATACGATGCTGTTGCTTGTAATAATTTGTTGTCATTCTGATCGAAACTTGGCGGTGACAAATACTCACCTACCTTTCTTGACATAAGCAAGTCCAGCTACATGCAGCATGCAACTGCTACATGTCCGGACACCTGGTGGAATACAATGCAACTGCAATGCAAAAATTTTAGCATATCGGCGCGCATGTGACGGGGCGCGCATGTGACGTCGCGTGAGAATTGGCACGATACCAATGTAGATATGATGAAGATGATTTAGTGGCACTCCCTTTGAAATGGTATGGTGACAAATTGCCACCTAACCTACTTGATTTATTGACGTATGCTCTGCAGGTTTTTCATTTTGGCATTTTTGTATACACCTATATCTTCTTTTTTTCCTCAAGCATTCTCCAGCTACCTTGTACTACTGCCTATGCAAATTCAACATGGACTGCTAACTTGTATAATAATAAGCAACTGCAATGCAAAATATGCACGTATCGACGCTACGCAGCGCGCATCTCACATTGCAAGAGAAGTGGCACGATACGATGCTAATGAAGATGATGATGAGGAGTATTAATTGGCAACTCTTTTGAAACAGTGCGATGAGAAACAAGCACATAGCCTGTATGATTTAATCGCGTATGCCATACATATTTTTCGTCATAGCAATATTTGTAAATCTTCATAATCTGCTTTTCTTTCTCAAGACTTCTCCCTCTTCCTTGTACGACTGCACTATGCAACTGGTACGTGACCGGCCACATGGTGTAATAAAACGCCACTGCAATGCACAGCACCTACGTATAGACGCTATGCGGTGTGCATCTCACGTCGTAAGACAAGTGGGACGATACGATCCTATTGAAGGTGATTTTGATGATACCCTTTGAAACGAGCGGGGAAATTGTCGCCTAGCCAGCTTGACCTAATCAGGTATGCAATACATGTTTTTTACGTACTGACATTTGTAAGTAATGGACGCCGCATCGAGTAATTTAGAACAAGGGTTGTGAATGTGCTATCTGCCATAGGCAGTGTTTGCAAAAATTGGTGCAGCTCAAAAAACCTCCCTGTATATCAGTAGGTTGCTGGTGCGGACAAACATGGTCGGCCGAACACTACCTTTATTCTTCGTCTTCTTCTCGTTTCAGGGACAGTTCCGTGGGTACTACGTTACCCTTCACCCGACAACACACGACATTGTAGAGTGCTTGAAGGAGAGACTGATAAAATGAAAAGTATAAGATCCACAGCTTGTCCGATGTCCCTAGATATTTTTTTATTAACCAACAAGGTAACTGAAAAAGGCATGCAGTCCGGTGACGTCCAGCATAGCTCAGGTGGACGAGCCTGTGTGTTGCTTTCCGGATGACATTCACCTCAACTCGTGAACATTGATGGCAGTGCACGTTTATCTCTTGACACAACTGAGTGAACTTGAAGCACCTTGAAGCAGCAGGAGAAGCTGTTGCTCTTGAAGGTAGTGCGGACGGAAGGTGGTACGTTGCGAGTTTTCATTCGGTTACTGCGCTCACATGCAATGTACCACTGGCGAATGACTCATCTCATTCCTGATGGCTGGAGATGCGCCTTTTCTGAAATGACTGCTCGATGGTGGAGTTAGCTTAGACCAGAAAATGGCACCATACCGTTCCCCCGCTGCATGCGGTATCGTTGCAGTTGTCTCTGCAATAGGCGCTGTCTTGACTGGTGGTGTTGAAAGGTCCCTAGTTGCGTTGTTTTCTTTAAACAGGGTGTACTGGGGTTCCCCTTCGGTTTAGTTTGCTTGGCCGTTCACGTCTTTTTTGTTGATGCATTTGTGATTCCGACGATGCTCTTCAACATCGTCAGTGTCGCAATCGTCGTCGGGGTTTCTGTGGTCCTTCGCGGAGTTCATGTTAATGTTTTTGATTATTGTGGCGAAAGTTGCTGAGGCAGTATTGCCATCAGAATTGGCCATTAATTTGTTTTCCGAGTTAATGTGGTAATCTGCTGGTGCTTGGTACACTTCTCGCTTTTATGATACTTGTATTGTGGCAAAATCAATGTACAAGGCTCCAAAGGAGGCTCTTTGGAAGCTGTTGCGACGCTATAATGAATGAGCGCTATTGGCATGCGACAGGGCGCGGTGATTGGTGGCTGCGACGCTTCTAGAGCAGTGCCTTCGTTTTGTTGTCCGGTCGGGAAGCAGTCTGCTTCCTCTCACCGTTGGCAGTAATAGCGGCGCTCTTTCCTTGAACGATGACAATAGTACCGTAGCCGCTGTAAATGGAGCTTGGTATTGTGGAGCCTCGATAATTCGATAATGTTGCAGTTGACAAGGCTTGACCATTTGCTTCCAGTGATAGGTATGTCTCGTGAAGATCTAAAGTTCCATACCCGAACGAAGCAGTTTTAGAGGCACGGGCTGCGGAATGAGCTTCATAGAAGAATCGGGTGATTGGAAACTAGGTGGCGGGTCGCGCGTAGAAGAAGCGGTGAACGCGTTCGCTGCTTCAACGACGACAGGTGCCCAATGGCGTAATCAAGGCGCCCATATTGACAACTTTTGTAGAAAGGAGTAACCTGGTGGAAGGGTAGCTCTTGGAGAAATGCGACCTGGATATCAATCAGCGAACGGGAGCTTCACTTTGTCTACACAAGCATATGTACCGTTGCACTATTTATTGACCTTACTAATGCCTTTCATTCTATCAGTCATAAATTCTTGCAACTAAACCTAGTGCTTGCAAATAAACCTAGTTGGACCTCCACTAGCTCTCAAAATAATTTACTTATCGGATATACCACAAGCTGTTTATCTATCTGGAGTATTTTGTAACTTGAAAAACACCACAACTGACGTACAGAAAGCTTCAATATTACACCGCTTCTGTTTGGGATTTACATAAAAAATGTGTCTACTGTCTTTATATACTCATATGATCAGCCAACGCATAAGGAAATACGCTCGCTGGGCGACTCATGCGAGAGGTAGGAAGACAGGAACGTAAATATACACTGCTTTCTATGGTAGATGTCACTGCGTTTTAGAAGCAAATATTGCACACCGCAAGTACTTCCAATTTCTTTAGGACACACGCCTGGTTCTGCTACACCAGAAAAAAATATATTCGCTGCTTAGAGAGTGAAAGCTGTAAATTGCTGGCAAAGTCTGTTCTCAGTAAAAAGGTAACATGGACTAACAGTTCGTACTAAAGTTCAGCAATGAAGAAACAATACCGTGTTCAATATAGGTCCGAATCGTCTGCAGCAGTGTTTGGTGACGCTGACTTTGTTCTAAAAAGTGTGGATGGACGAAAAGAAATCTTCCCACTTCACTACAACGTAATTAATACCGTCAAACTGCATTTAGCCTAAGGTCTTCGAATGCTTCAGGACCGAATGAAAAAACAATAAGAACCACAACAACGGTAACAACAAAAACAAAATATAAGTTTGCGAAGTAGCCTATTGTCCTAAGAGGCATCAATAACGAAGCCCTTAGGGACATAATGTTCCGGTAACAAAAAAGATGGTCCCAAGAAATTAGAAACAAGACGCAGAGAATAAGACAGTCAGGGTAGATGTATATGAATAAATGACTAATGGCAAGTGGTATTTTGTAAGTATTGCTTCCATTCCAAATATAATCTGTACAGTGTAGATTCTAACTGCAGCCAAGAGAACTTTTTTGTTCTTCATCGAATCACGATTGTTTTTTTAGAAATACAACTTGTCGTTTTAGAGGCAAGACTCCCATTTCCCTTCATCAAACTTTGGAAGCATATAGGAGGTCATCGTAGTCCTCGCCACGATTTTCATTGTAGGAATATCACGTGGTGCTTAGTTGAATGTGTGGTTGCCGTCCTGTCTGGTTGTCGCGGTTAGACTGTAGTGCTAGGCTACCCGCGCTATAAAGATAACGCGCGTTGGGGATTCTGAACCACTTTAAAAAACAATTTCATTTACGACACAAGGTAACTACATATGAGGAAGTGGAAAGGGAAAGTAAGTTAAATTGATGCGTGCGCACTGTACACAACGTAAGATGACACAGCCGGCCGATAACACGTATGCCACATATATCTCCCCATATATGCCACATATCCTGCATATACCACCTAGACACTACATGTTAAAATTAAATTTTGGGGTTTCACATCTGACTGTTGTATTGTTTGTTCTTATATCTAAACAAATTCAATTGACTTGAGAACTATGATATCATAATTAGGCGCGCCGTGGCGGAGGGCTCCGGAAATTTCGACTACTTGGACATCGTTAACGTGCCTCCAATGCTGGGGACGTGAACGTTATAACATTTCACCCCCAGTGAAATGCGGTGGACGCGACCGTGATTTGCTCCCGCGACCGCGTGTTTAGCGGCACAACACCATAGCCGCTAAGCCACCACAGCGGGTTAGACACTACACCGACCTTAGCAAATGGTGTAGAATACCTTGATCATTATACGCTAGCCCATAATTTAAGATCGAGTGATATTTAGAATTCTCCTTGTTCCCGAAATATTTTAACCTATGTCTTAAGAATTTGTGTTTAAAGATCCATAAGACACTACTGTTCTGTGGTGTTTGAACGCGTAACACCCACGATTTTTTCTTTCCTAACTCTTGTTAACCTCGCTGCCTTTATCTCATTTGCATATCTCTTTCTTTCTAATTAGAGGCTTTGGTTTGCGTGAACCCTCACAATTACTTTAAACTAGAGTATTTGCGGTACTTTTATCAGTATTGAAAAAGAAACAAGAAAATCAATTATAGTTACACGAAAATATTATTCCTAAAGTTGGCACTAATTATTCTAGGAACAATGAAATATCCACGTACCACTCCTTCTGCCGTCTGCAGATAACGTGTTTTGCACACATTTACATGTATTTCTATAAATAAAACAAATACCAATGTAGCACGCACTATAAAGCATGTGTTAGTCACTACTGCATGGGGCACAATGCACCTTGTCAAGAATTGACATTGACTAAACATTTTCAAAGGCCCTAAAACAACTTGGATACCAAAACAACATAGTCAACCAAAACAACATAGTCAAAGTAGAAGCAGTTCAGAAAAAAACCGGCCTTTTGATTTTTCGCCAATATGACCGCCATTTTTCACACCTCGTCTACCCTCCCTACGTTGAAACTAACATTACTTTCAGTACGCCGTGATGTGGAATCATTAAAATTTGGACATAATTAACAAGTCATATCCTACTTCAAACACAGCTTGCATATCTTTCACCAAGCCTTCGTGCACGCGTAACTTCCACGAGCTTAATCTTAACCCATTCTATGCCCGTACAAATACTTTCAAGTACAGCTTCTTTCTCCGCAAAATACAAGTATGAAATTTCTTACCTGGCTGCGTTCGTTCACTCCCGATAAGCGAATTCGAAAGTGCTCTCTATGAAAAACAGTATGTGTAACTATTTACATTAGGTTTAGTTTATACTTTATGTGTATGCATATCGCTGTGTCGTTGCTTTTAAGAATCCATGAAAACGATTTTCCAGTTCTTTGACTGTCGCACAAATGTTGCAAGAGTCATTCTTGATTTCACTTTATTTTTGTTCCCCACTGTTTTACCCATTCCCGCAATAGCCCTCCTATGGCGCTGCAGTAGGTTGAAGTAAATAAATAAATAAATAAATAAGTAGGTAAATAAATAAGTAAATAAATAAGTAAAGAAATACCTAAATAGATAGATAGAGGAGTTGTAGATATTAAAATGGACATACAGTATTTAAAACGCGAATGCGTCAATTATCAGTTCTGTCGTGGTCATTACTTGGCAGCACATCAAAATATTTTAAACCAGCTTCTAATTGCTAACGCTCCGTAACTTGAAGAGAACTCTCTAATAAAACACAATAAACAGCACACGCTGCTAAGTGCATAATGTGTCTGGAAAATTTAATTCCATATTTTTTTGTTGTGGTTTCATAGCTTCTTTGATAAGTGAGCATTTATTGCACACTGTATTGATTGATTCTGAGTCGTCAGGCTGCATATTTTAAGTCAGTATTATTTTCAAAGAAAGAATCCCGCAAGGATTTCACACATCCACAAAAATATTTTGTTCTTCCCGAAAGTTCGTTTATTTCAATAATACAATACATGCCTGATTATTACAGCTCGAAAAATAATTTTATGCAAATAATTAGCGCTAAAAAGAGCATATCTTATTTTAGCTCAAAATGAAATCGTGCGAAATTGTCCTTAGCCCAAAGTTTCAAGAGGTCGCCTTAGAGCACATGAAATTAGTTTTTTTTTTTTTAGACAAGGCCTTCTACGGCGACGGCAAACTGGTTTGGCGTACGTAAGACCTGGGAAACTATTTGGCAACTTGGTAAAGAACACTCCTTCGCGCTTCGAGAGCATCGTAGCAAGTCGATCAATGTAAAAGCTAGAAGTACCCTCAGCTTATAGAAAATTAACGGTAAGTCCAAAATTTGCCGCCCCCCCAAAATGCTTGACAATTACCCAATTGCACCAAATACTGCACAATCTCTGGGAAGGGCCACTTAGCACCTTGGTAAAAAAAAGGCCTGTCAGACAAAGTCGACGCCAAATGAGGTCGACACACATGCTCACAAAAAAGCGAATGAGAAATTTTGCATGAATAACAGAAACAGGGCCTCCGGTAAAAATGCACGGTATGACGCTACAAGGAAAAGATACAGCAATTATTGAGAAAACATTGTGCAGATATACAAAACTTAATCACATTCATTACGCCAATTTGAGTATAAATAAACACATATACCATCTACTTAGACTTCGTCTCTTTTCGCGTTGACTTTGTTAGGCACTCCTTTTAAGTTGCACAGTTTCAAGAAAGCATGACTTGGAATACACACGTAAACAAACATGACTGAGAGGTCACTAAGCCACCTGGTTTACTCTTAAATTGTAGCATTTAATGATGTTGCATTTCAAAGGTGTCGCATATTTTGCCCATATCCACTCTTCTGCTTTTTGTACATTATTCGTAGGCGTAACAACCACTACAACTTAATAAAAGATATGTGGAAGTAACGCAAAACGTTTCTATGAATTTTGATAATTGGTATGGCGCAAAAAAAATATTTCGTATTCAGTGCACCGCGTAACGAACGTAGTTTGACCAAGCAAGCAAATTATTCACAAACTAAGCGGCTGGCTTGCATATTATACACGTGTTAGAACAAGCACATCCACTCGTCACGCAGGGCGTGACGCGTGGATATCAATCCGCGCACGTGAAAATTAAGGAAGGTATTTTATGGCTGATCTTGTACCCATGGTAACCAAATGTGTGATTGCATGTATTAAGTTCAACGTTAGATAGTTCGTTCATATCGTAAAGATTAACACTTTGATTGCATGAGTCAACACCATTTTTAGGAAGATTGCATTGATGAGTGTATATTGCATATTCTAATTTTAGTATTGATACATTTTAACGTGTTTGAGAAGCTTTGTATAATGTCACCATCATTTAAAAAGAATCAGTGGTGCAAATGATATTTTATTTTGTATGCTCAGAGAATTTACCATAATCGCTTGTGCGCAAACAGTGCCCAAGTTGTCTACACGTGCGATAGGGCCTTGTAAGCTACGAGCTGCAAACAGTTAGTAAACAGGCTGGTTGCTTTCCCTATCAAATGAACATTATGAAGCCGTATCTTAGTGAACTGGACAATACGTACGTGCTGAAATTCTTTCTGCTTAAGTTGCGCGTACCGCTTCTTCGAAGAAAGTAAGTAAAGCAACTTGTTCAGACTTTAGCAACGTGTTTAAAGGTTGGCAGCGTTTTTGAAATAACCTCCCATCTGGCTTAAACATTTGAAAATTATGTAAAAGGCATTTATACGGCCTCGTGAAACGCTCAACCACTTATGTGCTTTGGACAGAACAGATTCTATATCAGTTTGATCGGCTGATTTCTCAACGAAATTAGTCGACTGGAAGCCGCCTGTGCATTTTTATAACTCTAATTAAAAAGAGAAAGTACTGGTGTATTACCGAGTGACCAATATATTGATAGTTTGAAAGACTCTCTTGATGCCTAATATTCTTCCTAGCTATCCAATTTATACGTTCGAACACAACTCATCCTCTGTTGATATCAGATCCATGGACGTAATATCTCATTCAACTCAAGCCGAAGCGCTGCTCCCGCACAGTAAATTGTGTGTCGAAAACACAGTGGCTAATTGCTACCGTAAGTGGGGGAATCACAATAGATGATTCGCAAAAACAAATATAGACAGATACTTCATCATCACCATCAGCAGTAGCAGCAGCAGCAGCCTATTTTGTGTTCACTGCAGGACGAAGGTCTCTCCCTGTGATCTCCAATTACCCCTGTCCTGCGTCAATCGATTCCAACTAACGCCTGCAAATTCCCTAATTTCGTCACCTCATCTAGTCTTTTGCCGTCTTCAAGACGACTGCACTTCCTTTCTATTAACACCCATTCTGTAACCCTAATGGTCCACCGGTTATCTAACCAACGCATTACACGACCTGCCCAGCTTCATATTTTTCTCTTAATATTAATTAGAATATCGGCTGTACCCGTTTGCTCTCTAATCCTAACTGCTTTATTTCTGTGTTTAACGTTTTGCCTACCATTGTTCGTTGCATCGCTCTTTTCGCGCTCCTTAACTCAAGCTTCTTTATTAGTCTCCAAGTTCCTGACTCATATCAGCACCGGTAAAATGCACTGATTGTGCACGTTGCTTTTCAATGATAATAACAACTTTTCAGTCAAGAGGTGACAATGTCTGCCATATGTACTCCAACCTATTTTTATTTTTCTGTGAATTTCCTTCTCATGATCAGGGTTCCCTGTGAGCATTTGACCTTGGCCAACGTACTCCTCTACAGACTCTAGAGGTTGACTGGCGATCCTGAACTCTTGTTCCCTTGCCCGGCTAGTCATGATTATCTTGGTTTTCTGGATATTAATCTTCAACTCCACTCTTACGCTCTCTCTGTTAAAGTCATTTATAATTTGTTTTAGCTCGTCTTCAGTGTTGCTGAACAGGACGTGATCTGCAAGCCGAAGGTTACTGAGAGATTCGTCGTCGATCCTTACTCCTAAGCCTTCCCAGCTTAATAGCTTGAATATTTCTGCCAAGCACGCAGTGAATAGCATTGGAGAGATTGTGTCTCCTTGTCTGACACCTTTCTTTATAGGTGTCTTACTGCTTTTCTTGTGGAGAATTACGGTAGCCATGAAATCTGAAGACATTTTCCTAGGTATTTACGTTAACGGCATGCTCTCCTTGATTGCGTAATAACTCTATGATTGCGGGTACCTCTACTGAATCAAATGCATTTTGGTAATCTATAAAACCCAAAGAAAGAGGTTGATTGGTTGACTTAGAAAGAGGTTTCCTTGGTTCACTGAAATCCAGTGTTGCCCGTATTCTATTGGAAATTACCTTGGTGAATAACTTGTATTATACTGGGAGTGAGCTAATGGGCCTATAATTTTTATTTCTCTAGCGTCTCCCTTTTGGTGGATTAGTATAATGTTTGCATTCTTCGAGCTCTCTGGGGCCCTTGAAGTGAATAGCCACGTTATATATAGAGCCCCCGTTTTTCAGTCACTACGACTCCTCCATCTTTGATTAAATAGACTGTTATTCCGTCTTTTCCTGACGCTTTTGCCTGTTTCATGGCTTGGATGGCTCTTCTAACCTCCTCGCTAGTTGTAGAATGAGTCTCTGCAATGTTCATTACTTCTTCGAATTAGGGTATGTGTCTCCTATGGGCACTGTACAGGTCAGTATAGAATTCTTCCACTGCTTTTACTATATCTTTGAGATTGTTGATGATATTACCCTGCTTATCTTACAATGCATGAATCTTGGTTTGTTCTGTGCCAAGTATCCTTCTCACTGATTTTATACTGCGTCCATTTATACAACTTCCTGAGTATTTCTCACGTATTAATTTCTAAAATCTTATTTTCCCCTTGTTGATCACTTTTGACAGTCCCCAGAATTCTATCTTATCTCTTGATTTCGACATTTTCATTCTTTGTCATTTTTCATTACGTTCTTTGTTACTTGGACAGCTTGCCTACTGAATGGCTTGGTACCTTACCTCGCACTTCAATTCCTGCCTCTGAAGCCAGCCCAGTTACCGTCTCGTTCATTATTTCAATGTCTTCATCACTTTGTTTTAAGGCTGCATATTTTGTTTGCAAGTAGTAGACTTAACTGGTCTGCTTTTACCCTCACTGAATCTAGGTTGGCCTGCTTCTTCCTGACAAATTTTACTCTTTCTTTCTTCAAATTGAGAAGAATCCTACACGTCACCAACCTATGATCACTGCACTTTACTGTAGCCAACACTCAACATCCTTTCCTATGCTGGGATTGGCAGAAAGTATGAAATATATTTCATTTCTTGTTTCACCAATGGGGTTGTTCCAGGTCCACTTTCTGCTGCTACAAATTCTGAAGAAGGTGTTCTTTACTCCAAGCTTATTCCTTTCCGCGAACTCTACCAGCATCTCTCCTCTAGCGTACCTAAAATCGACGCCATAGTTGCCGATTGTTTGTTAACCAGCCTGCTTTCCCCACACTTTTGCATTGAAGTCGCCCATTAATACACAATACTGAATTTGCACTTTTCTCATCGCTAATTCAACATCGTCATAGCACTAATCTACTTCACCATCATCATGACTGGCTAAAGATACCACACCTTTCACGAAGAATGTTTGAACAGAATTTTCTGATTTGTCGAGTGCACAAGCCATCATGGAGTGCAGTAGCGTGAAGGCGAAGCAAATGATAACGTCAAGGCGGAGAACGCTTTCAAATCACAGGTACCTTTCGTCCAGATATTGTTGGCGAGAGACCGAATGGTGCAGCGTTAGGTTGGCACACTGACTGGTTCTGTACTTTTCTCACTAGGTGCTGTTCGTTTCGGTGTACACCCACAATTGACTGTGCTTGGCCATCTGACAACGGTCTAAGACTAGCTCATGTAGCTATGGCACATTCGTTTGGCATCATTGTGTGGGTCGTACATAGGCTCATTGGCTAAATTTTAGCGGGCGGATGTGACCCCTAACCTAATCGAAATAGCAGTGGTACTCTACCAAGCTAACAGCCAGACTTTGAACATATGCAACTCTCCTAGGGGCTAAAGATATTACAGATTTCACGACGAATGTTTTCGCAGAATCCTCACATATGTGTGGTGCACAAGACATTCTCAGTAGCATGACGGCGAAGCAAATGGTAACGTTGATTGTGTTGCAAACCTTCACTAAGTGGGACTATCTACTTTAGTCAGAGGGTGCCAAAGGCAATGGAAAGCAACACAGTGGAATAATCAAAAGAACCTTGCGTTGGATTCAAGTAAAAGACGGTGGAAAGTCAGCCCTGCAAAAGCAATGAAGGACAGCTGGGACAGCAAATATGCTGTTTTTCATATTGTAAACGAGTTCTAAATGAGTAAAATAAGGTGATTCATGAGAAACATAAAAATGAATTTCGTCCCGTATACCACCCCTTCTCTGATGCGCCCACTTCCACTTTAATAATAACAAAACCACATGCACCACTATAACCAAGCATGGTTTGCTCCAGAGTGCCCAACATATGGATTCCGCAAGCGTAAATGATTCATCATCCTGTTAGGCATGACGAATGTAATAAGTATACAAATAATCCAGAGATTAGGGCTTGTTCAAAAAAGGAAAGCTTAGTGAACCCACGCCAAGTGACCGAACGTACACGCCGGTGACATTCATCTGTAGGTAGTGAAAACACGTGTAGATGTAACTTGAATGAAACGAACACATGTCCTTTATATCAGGCAGCCACACAAAGGCATGCCTTATAATAACAGACTGCTACCAATCAGAAACTTACATGTGTCAACATCGACAGTAAACCAACGTCTTTCTAAAGCAATGCCTGTAACTTCGGCTTCATGTGGGTCCAATTTTCGGTCCACCTTTTTATACTGCATATTTTCGTGCGGGGAGGCTTGTCACGACCAGGCTCAAGACGACCAAATTGTGGCACCCGGTGCTTCCAGCGGTATAGTTGGCACGCGAGAGAAATTTGGCCAGCTCAGCAGCAGTGCACCGGCTGGTTGCCTGTTCGTTTGGGCAAAGATTGAGTAACGATATGCGACACAGTTCACCTCACGACGCCTTCCCACAAGTAAACACATAGGAAGCACCTCTTAATCTTACGTTATGAAGAAAGCTCGCCACAAGTGGTGAATTTCAAACGCCGGATGACAACGCGCCACCTCCTTCTCCTCGCTTGTAACATTCTCACCAGAATTCGACGGGCCTTATCTTCATTGTCTGGCAACTTAACGAAACCTATCTTTTTCTGCAGATCATGAAGTCAGAGTTTATTAGCCACGGGACTAGTTGATAGTCGTGTTGAGCCCACTGAAAGCAGAATAACGCAGAAGGCCACCAGGAGCCCCGGCACCGCAACCGCTGTTTCAATAGAACCGACCACCAGTTCTGCCTCATAAGATGCAGTGGTACCATGCCAGCGCCACGAGAAGTACGGCACATAGGGTTCCGTGCAATCTTTTTGGGAAACCACCGGGCCACGGACTAGGGGCCATCAGTGCCATAGGCTGGAGGCCTAGCCGCTTGTTCCGCTTCAGTGATCCCCCTAGCAAAGTCCGATATCTTATCTACGCAGTTGCTGATTTATGCGATCCCTCTAAATCTGGAGTATTACCGCCACCGTCACAGGACGCCAGCTGCAACTGCCAATAGACGCCTCGATTACACAGACAGAGGCTCAGAAATCTGTCACGTTTGACATTCGCCTGCGACAGATGAAGTGACGGAATGTACCCGGTGGGTAGTGGCAGATCAAATAACGCTTTATTGCTTGGGGTTGCTAGTATTATAAGGAAACAGAAAACGGTCTCATGACTGGACATAATAGCAAGAGTGCGACACGTGTAATCTGTCTTGCTTTTGCTATACATCAGCACGCGGGTTTGATAACAGTACATCTCTTCCCCCAAAGCTGGATTAAGTGAGACGATCTGGGGGCTTCCGCAGGCGAGTCGAACAACGTGGTGGCTGTTAAAAAAAAATTAAATTATGGGGTT
The DNA here is from genome assembly GCF_023375885.2 of Dermacentor andersoni. NCBI lineage: Eukaryota > Metazoa > Arthropoda > Arachnida > Ixodida > Ixodidae > Dermacentor > Dermacentor andersoni. Next base: position 50,317,786 of record NC_092821.1, read on the forward strand.
TTACGTGCCAAAGCCACTTTCTGATTATGAGGCACGCCGTAGTGGAGGACTCCGGAAATTTCGACCACCTGGGGTTCTTTAACGTGCACCTAAATCTAAGTACACGGGTGTTTTCGCATTTCGCCCCCATCGAAAGGTGGCTGTTGGTCTTCGGCTTGAGAGCCGACATCCCGTGCGTCCGAACCTTCATGAGCTGCGGCCTGCTCGGCGCTACACTGAGATTCGTTGCCGGTCTGGACTTCGCTCGGCTTGCTAGGTGACGACCCTGTGCCGAGCCGTGGCCGGAGTTGGTCTACGTCGCGCCGTAGCGGTCCCTCTGGTGTTTCCAGTGTAACCATCCGTGCTCCCTTTGTGGACACTACTGTCGCCGGCATCAGCTTCCGAGCAGACTGATACTGGCGTGACCATACTTGCTGGCCAGGTTGACATCGTGTTGGTGCTTTTGCCGCTCCTAGAACAAGTTCGCCGGAACCATTATTTTCTGTCACCTTTTTGTCTGTCAGTGAAGTGGTCAGCCTGGTTATGGGGACGGAAGCCCAACAGCAGTTCTGCGGGCGATTTTCCTCCTTCCATTGGTGTCGTTCTATAAAGAAATAAAAACTTGATTAGTCGTTCCTGCAATGTACCTGCCGGATTCTTTAGAAGCCCTTCCTTTACTGTCCGTACAGCCCGTTCCGCCAACCCATTTGACGGTATGGGTTGATGGTATGGGGCTGTTCTGATGTGTTTCACTTGGCTTTCCTTCAAGAAACTGGACATAGTGGCACTTGAAAACTGTGGTCCGTTATCATATACTAAGCAGTAGGGCAGGCCGAAACGTGCGAAAATACCTTGAAGTACTTGAATGGTCGCCTCCACTGTGGCGGTCTTCAAAGGTATAGCCTCAATTCACTTCGTCTAGGCATCCATGAACACAAAAACTTGGCAGCCACTGATGGGGCCCGCGACGTCTATATGCAACCTGTACCATGGTTTGTTGCTCGCCGGCCATGGAGACGGAACTTCAGCAGCCGGCATGGGCCAACATTGTATACACTGAGGGCAGCTTTTAACCAACACTTCGATGTTCCTATCTAGTCCAGGATACAAAAAAAAAAACGCTCGCGCTGTGCGCTTTATGGCACTGATACCGGGGTGACTTTCGTGCGCCGCCTCTGGCAGCACTACCCGATGGCCCCAGTAAAGCAGATCGTGACAGGCCGTGAGCTCATTACGGCGAGAGAAGTACGGCATCAGGTGTTGCTGTGCTACCGATAACTGCCGCGGCCAGCCATTTGTGATCCACCCCCTGATCTGATGCAGCGTGTCGTCCGATCGGCTCAAGTCCGCTAATTGCTGAGCGGAAAGCGTCATGGAATTTAGGTTCCGCGTATAAAGCACGTATTCCATGGGTTCTTGCCCTCCTCGGTCACCTAAGCAAGGCAGTGGTAGGTGATTCAGAGCGTCCGCGTTAGCATTTAGCTCTCCTTCGTGGTACTCGGGGTCATAATGGTAAGCAGACAGTAGCAATGCCCACCGTTGAATTCTCGCTGCTGCTATGTGCGGTATCGGCCTCTCCGGGTGAAACAGTCCAGTCTGTGGTTTGTGATCCATCACCAGAGTAAAATGCTTCGCCAACAAGTAATCTCTAAACTTCGTAACGCCGAACACCAAGGCCAACGCCTGTTTCTCTTATTGCGAGTAATTCCGCTCAGCAGGTGTCAGTGCCCTCGAACGGAACGATATGGGATAGTCTGTGTTCCCAATTCGGTGTGACAGCACCGCGCCAACTCCAACTGGCGAGGCATCGCATTCGAGCCGCAATGGCTTTTCGGGGTTGTAGTGCACGAGTACTTCCGCTGCCACCATTGCGCTCTTGGCGGCCTGGACGGCTTTCTCGTGTTTGGCTTTCCATTGCCATCGAACTCCTTTAGCCAGCAGCCTGTAGACTGGAACTAATGTGGTTGCAAGGTTAGGCAAAAACTTGGCGTAATAAGTTAGCAATCCCAAAAATTATTTTAGCTGGCTCACCGTCTGCGGTATTGGTGCGTTTGTGATGGCTTCCATATTCTCAGGAGGGTGTAGACCAGTTGCGTCGATCTTGTAGCCCAAGAACGAAACTTGATTCTCGCGGAACCTGCAATTGTCACGGTTCAACTTGAGTCCATTGGCGCGCAGGCGCTCGAGGACTTGCCGCAGAGTTGAATTGTCGTTCTGCTTTTCGGCTATAATGATGTCATCCAAGTACACCTTGACGCGAGGGAGCCCTTGCATAGCGGATTTGAGGCGGTGCTGGAACAAAGCCGGAGCCGATGCAATTCCGAACGCGAGGCGGTTGTATGCGAACAACCCTTTGTGCGTGTTCAACACGGCCATTTCTCGGGCCTCATCGTCCAGTGGAAGTTGATTATACGCATGCGGCAAATCCAAAGTGGTGAACAACTCCTCCCCGTACAAAGATGCGAAGATGCCCTCAATTTTCGGCAACGGGTAGTGTTCCAGATGGGTCGCCTGATTAACGGTTAGCTTGAAGTCGCCGCACAGTCTAATATCACCGCTTCGCTTCCCTACGGGCACGACGGGCGTAGCCCACTCGGAAACTCTCACTGGTGAATGCACTCCTTCCTGTACTTGGCGGTCAATTTCTGCAGACACCTTTTCCCGAAGTGCGTGCGGCACTTCGGGAAAAGTGCACTTCGGGAAAAGTGGCTTGACCAGTGCACTTCGGCACTGGTCAAGCCTTGAGAAAGCGTGGTACAGCGGCCTCCTTTTTGTGTAATTTCACGGGCGGCCCCTTGCAACACCGCAACTTCTCGAAAATTTCTGGAAATTTAGCCAAAAGTTTCGCTGTCGCTGCGTCACAGCGAACCACATTTACGCTCTGCGGCGCGCATTCTTCCAGTAGCGCCATGCCAGCATTCCGGAACGCTTGGATGGTGTTCCGGCGGCACAACAGAGGCCCGTCGCAATCCACTACCACCAGCGAGCTGTCTACTTGCGTATTATCGCATTCTACTTTCATGGCCACTACCGGCAGAGGCCCCAGGAAGCATGTCAGTCGCAGTAAAGTCTTCTCCAGTGCCGGCCACCATTCTCGATGGTTTTCGAATACCGCCCTTGGAAATACGCTGATAGTGGATCCTGTATCCACCAACATGCGCACTTTCCGGCCTTCCCAGATGAAATCCCTTTCGAATGGCCGTGCGGTCTCATTACCACTGTAGCTGTGAGCCACCAAAGCGTAGAGCATTTCTTCTCCACTTTCGCCACTGCCGTGTAGCTCGTTCACAGCGTACGTTCCTGAGGGGTTAGCGCGACCACTGGAGCACATCCTTGCCAGGTGTCCCTTCCTGCCGCACTTGTAGCACGTCACTTTCTTGTGTCTCCACACCTCCGAAACATGGATCGAGCCACATCTCCGGCATTGAGTAGTCTCGGCCATGGATCCATGCCCACGTCTAGATTTCTGCGGATTTATCCTGTGCTTCTCTATGAAGTTCGCTGCACCGTTGTCGTTGAAGCTCCTCTCTTGCATTGCCCGGACATTTGTGTCTGCGGTTTCCGCTGCTAGAGCAAAAGCTTCTGCCTCCGCCAAGGTCAACTTCTTCTGAGACAACATGTGTCGCCGAGCTTGTTCATCACGGATTCCGCAGACAATCCGATCCCGCAGCATGCGATCCAAAAACTTATCGAAACTGCAATCTATTGCAAGACGTCTCAGGTCGGTTATGTAGTCCCGTACCTTTTCGCCTTCTGCTTGGTTCCGCATGAGAAAAGCATAGCTCGCTGCTATCTCATTGACTTGGGGATCGAAGTGGTTGTCCAGGTGCTGTACGAAGGTCCCATAGCTCAGGTGGTTCACCGATTCTGACTGGCACTGGCCTTGAAGTACGCGAACCACGTTGCCACTTAGTGCTGACACAAGAAGCGCGTGCTGTTTCCCTAGATCTGTGATGCTGTGGCCCTCAAAAAAGGCTTCCAAACGGACACGGTAAGTGTTCCAGCTACTGGTCATGTCGTCGAACTCAGGTGGGCTGGCTGTCATCGTGCAGCCGGTCCTATCCCATCCTCGTCGCCACTGAAGTGACGGAACGTACCCGGCGGGTAGTGGCAGATCAAAGAACGCTTTATTGCTTGGTGTTGCCAGTTTTATAACGAAACAGAAAAGGGTCACATGACTGGACATGATAGCAAGAGTGCGACACGTGTAATCTGTCTTGCTTATGCTATACATCAGCACGCGGGCTTGATAACGTTACATCACGCGTGCTTGATAACACTACAATAGACATCCTGTATGTCTTCCGATTCTGCGAAGTACGAGCATCAGTCATTGGTTCTGGCTACCTGTGGCACCTCAAGTTATTATTCAATACCAACAGAGCCCCCACCTGGACTTGGAAATGTGAGTAGTGGTTAAGTGTGTGATATCGCACCGCTCGCCATTTGTTTTTATAAGCTTATAACATAGTCCATACTACACGAATAATTATTTGGCGTCTTCTCAGACCCTTCTCTTGGATTGCAGTATGTAATGATGCCAGGCATCAACCAAGTGCTTCGTAGTTTGACCCATTGTTTCGTATACGTCAACGCTGTCCTCGTGGTCTGCACCTCAGTGCACGCCCATGGCATTCATACTTTTTCAAGGTATTGCGCACCTCCAAAAATATTGGTTCCTGGTGAATGTTCCGCAGATCGAGTTTCCCATTGCTGCATTGAACTTCGTTGATCGCCTTGTAGACTACCGTGAAATATCACCTCCTGCCGCTCGTATGGAAGCCGTCAGCATCCTGCCTGGTATTTCGACCACGAAGAAACTGCTGTTTGTTTAGATAAGTCCAGGAAGCTCACTTAAATTGCGAAGTCTTCGCGTCGATCACGGTTCATCCCTCAGATGCTGTGATCCTAGTGGTACTACCGAAGTGGTGGACGGTTATTTTGTAGGTGGTTGCCTTCTTATGATCAAAGGTGCCACCACCTGAGCGCCTTAATGCCAAATTCGGCTGAAATCGTCTGACCGATTTTTTTTAGCTAAATCGTGTCTGCCATTTCCACGAGGATCAGGAATGTTATATTCTAAGCCTTCAACAAGCCGCTCAATACGCTTACACCACTACCAAGTATATCCACATTTACCCCGAGGATGTCCGCTAGCTCGCTTATGTTCCCCAATTCGCTGGTGACATCGTGCTCATCAGTACCTTTCACAACCCAATTCACAACACGAATACAAGCCGCGTGAAGCACATCATCCAATGTATTCTATAACTCGATCCCACATTTCATGTAGTAGCTCTTAATCAGCGAGTTGACATACCTAATCAATAAATAAATAACTAAATAAACAAAAGTAATGATTAAATAATTAATTATTAGTATTCCGCACGACTGTTGACGATCATTCTCGCCGTGAATTTTGTAGCCATAACTACAGCACTGAGAGCAACATCGAAGTGTCTGCTGCGAAATGCAGCCACTACAACCTAGAACAACTATGTCGCATTTAAGCATTTGATATTTTCCCAGTTATTGTAATTCTCTTCATTGCGCAATCTTAATACGGCCATCTTGAAGCCATCAGCAGCCATCGTCGTGCCAATGTCCTCAAAGCGTTGGCCGGTCTTCGTCGTGTTTGCGTCGTCGTCGTACTGTCATCGTCATGTCATCGAAGCGAAGAGCTCAAGAGAAGAAATGAAGATTAATACTCACGCAGTTAATGTTAGCATCAAGAATCATATTTGTCATAAATCCAATAAATCTCTCAAGCCACTAATCAAGCTCCTTCCCAGGGCGGGGAGGTTTCGCTGATTGTGATAGTATTACTTTCTTTTTTTCTAAAACTCATTTGGCCAATCTAATTTCTTTTATTTTGCAATTGGTATGTGCCTGCTCCATTTATATGATGCGGGCTGATGCTTTTATTTTTATTAACTCACATGCCTCAAAATAAAGAAATAGCATCGTCATATATTTGTTGTAGTACTGTCACCATGGTATGGTTGTGGGAGCGTCATGCCATCGTTATTCTAGCTTCGTCTTGCCATCGTGCATATGACCGTCACTGCACGACTGCAACAGCCTTCGTCATTTCATCGATGTCATTCCTTTTTGGTCACTGTGTCATTTTATGCCGCCATCATTTAATCGTACTAATGCCACCATTGTAACGCCATCGTCATTGCGTCATTGCCTAAAAATCCGCCTCATTTTGATGGTCGGTTCATCGTCATGATTACGCTTCGTCATTATTTTTTTTGCCATGCCGTTGTCCTCCCACTGTCGTTGCTATACTATCAAAGTGCGGGAAGGGGCTATTTTAGGAAAATATCGACGTTTTTTCAGAACTGTCATCTCATGCATTCATGTCCCGTACTCATTTGGTCTCGTGCATTGCGCGTCGCCATATTCAAACACATGCCGTACCGCCTTCATAGTTCCAGCGACCTTGTTCTGTCTTAGTCATCCCATCGCGGTCACTACGTTGTTGTCACACCACCTTCGTCATTCCTTGGACGTTATTCCTCCTTGGCCGTTCCATCGTGGTCACTGCATCATTGTTATACAGTCGTGGTCATGCCTCATGCTCATGGCCGATGCTGTAAAGCATGTGTCGTTGCAAAGTTTGCCGACACCTGAGACAAGGTCTTATGCTTATAGCGTAAAGCAGTGGGTCTAAGAATCTGGCGGTGTTTCTTGTGGAGAGTACATGCTACGAACGTAGGCAGCAGATTCTCAAAAACAACAATCGAGTGCTAAGTGGTGACTCAGCGTGTTTGTCGCACATTCTACTGTTCCAAAGGCCAAGTAACATGAACATTTCATATGGTGGGTGATAAGCATCTTCAAAAGGTAGGAAATAAACTGTATATGGTGTAATATGTAAACCTTCTTTGGGTGTTCTTTCTAGAATGTCCCTGAAGACCACGGCTACCTTAGTCTAAAAACAGTGATCAAACATTACCTCCCAAAAATATCTGTTTCGTCATTTGTCAGAGATGCACAAGCTTCCTTGGGCTTGGGCAGCTTAAGCTTAAAAATTCGTCCTGGTCCGGGACTCGAACCCGGGTCCACCGCATTTCGGGGGCAGCCGCTCTACCATCTGAGGTAACCAGGCGGCTAGTTGATGGCAGGGCGAAGTCGTATTTGTTAACAACTAGAAGCAAAGGCAAGAGTTTCAAGTAATAGTCCTTTCTAGAAACGTCTATTACGTCAAACTTTTGCCTTCGCTTCGAGCCGCCTGGTTAGCTAAGATGGTAGAGCGGCTCCCCGGAAAGGCGGTGGTCATTGGTTCAAGTTCGGGACGAGTTTTTCTTCAACTGCGAGGCTTTTCTTTCGAGGAACCCGTATGTTTCCTTTGTAGCAACTGCTACGATTGTGTGGATGCCTCTTTTTTAATTAATTACTTCTCTCCATCTTGCGGATTTCCACAGAACTATTACGTCAAGACCATATATTGTAGAAAATATTTCCTTTTATAGCAGATGTGCTGCTAGTGGCGTTCTTGTAGCGTTTTTCGTCTTTGTTATTGTTCCCACCATTATGGTCGTGGTCACCTGCGTTTCGAGTTTCAAACGTATTACTGGACCAGAAGATGGCGCGATCGTCCAGCAAATGGAACAGAAAGATAACTTTCTAAGGTAATCGTTCTTCTGAACAAATGTCTTCATGGACGAACACCAACACCAATGAGTCACTAAACCAACTCATCTGGTTCTGCTGCCCCAAGACATTTCTCCGTGCTTACACATTGTAGACAGCCACTAACGATACTGTAGCCTACTACAATGAAGGTAATTCGGCGCGAAAATTTGTTTTGGCGACAATTGGAATTGTTCCATGTGTGTGTGTTGTAATATTGCCCTTGACAGGATGGAGAAATAGCACGTTGACAGGGTAGAATTCGATGACTCTGCCGAGATAAAGCAAGGACGACGGATAAATAGGAACACTAAGCAGTGTTTCGGAGACGGCTGCAAGAAAGTGAGTAGTGAAATGTATTCTCCTGAGGCATTTTGAGCATCCAGAAGCAGTTTGCGAACATAAAACTTCATTTTTCTCAAATTACGTTTTTTATGAATTTCTCAAATTTATTGTACCTTTCCCCAGAAAGTATTCATCCCATTCCAGTGAAACGTTGTACACATGTACAACAACCACTCATAAATGTTTTAAACAAAAAAAAAAGATCTCTGGTGATATCAATGAGAACGCTGGAAAACATTAAACTGCGAGAAACCCCCCTTGTGGCATTGTGCATGCAGTGATACTATTTGTTTGGGTACAAACGACAAAGAGGATATCATATCTATTTGGTTCACATATAACCTATGGGTGTTTAGAATAACACTCTATAGTATCATCACATTTCTCTGCGTGGTTGCAGACAAAAAGTTCATTAAATAATTAAACAGACCTGAAATTTCGGGAATGGGCCACAGGAAAGGCAAAACATCTAGACACAAACAAAGTGTCTCATCTTGTACACAAGGGTATCCTATGTAAGTGCGTAAAATTTGATGCGAATATCTGCAGCCATTTATAAAATATTACGTTAAAATAAAACATGTGTCATTTACCCTGCATGCCTTCTTACTAAAGGCGCTTTAGTGCGGATATTATTTTCACTCCCTCCCACAAAAAAAAAAAATTCGCCTGCACTCATAGACACATTGTTTCCTGTTCCCCATAATCGTACGCTTTATTTGGAATGTTATTACGAGACCTATTGAGGTATGTCAGTCGAATCATGATTCTTCCACGGATCAAACCGTTTTCCTTTATATCAAATCCCGCAGCCTTTGCTTTGAAAACCTCTATGCAAAAGAAGGGGCTGTTTCGTGCCTTGGTCGGCAAACTGCGGTTTGTGACCAGATCCTGGAACGATTGACTAAAATTTCACGTACACTCCTCTCGTGCCAGCACCAACTAGCTGTTTGCGATGATCACCACGTGTTGATGATTTTGATTCGCAGTCTATGGAACATACCCACAACGGAGGTTGGGAACAAATTGAGCGGTACGTATCGTGCCAATTCAAACTAGTCATTTAATATGATTGCTGCTTGTTGATGATGATTACAATTTCCATAATGTGACACAAACCCAGAACGGCGGGCAGGCCAATTACCATGCGTACCAACGCCAAGTAGCTCTTCGAGATAGTAACCGCGCATTGACGATTATTACAATTTTCCTGCTTTGGGGGACACCCATAACGGAGGATCGACCACGGAACGTGTCCGCGTGTTCAATATGATGATCATTTCCACAAAATGGCACATAACCAGAACGCGGGATTGGCCAAGAAGCGGGTGACGCATATCGCACCAAGACCAACGAGCTCTTTGCGATGATTGGCGCGTGTTCATGATGAATACGGTTTCCATACTATGGCATACACAGAGAACCGTGTACTGGGCAATAAGTGCCCGATGTATCTAAAACAAATGAGAATAAAGTAGTAATTACAAGCCTACATAGGATTTGTCACATTGCGTAGCACAGGTACGTGAGACGACCTGCGCCCGCCTGTATTCTTCATGCCGCAGATGCAGGAGTGAAATTGCCCCCCCCCCCCCCCACCCACGCCCAATTTTTAATATTTAAGCCCAATTTATAATATTTCAATGCTCGCTTCAGGAAACCATCCTTTCACATAGATTCCAATACGTGCGTTGGGCCTGCATAATTCTTTTGTTTATGTATGGATGGAAATAAACGGAAGGGAAATGAAGAAAGCTTCGAATAATAAACCTGCACTCCATTAACTACTGCTGTACTAATGTTAAAAATGTGCTACAAATATTCTACTAATATTATGCTTATATAATGGAGATCAATTTGCGCTTAATTTGGGAAACATTAGGAAAGAATTTATTGCTTACAGCTGTACTGGCCTTAAAAAATGTGTAGCACGATCGAATCCTTAAAGTACGTTGTTTAGTAAAGGACTGGGTTATTGTCTGCCTTAATCGACACGTAAAATATCAACTGACATTTGTAAGTGCACATCGCAATATTAAAATATAATCGCAGCCGAAATGCCACATAGTTGCACTGTTGGTGAGCAGCTCACTATTAGAGGTATCCACATAAATAGCAACATGACATCTTTCAAGATTCGGAGCAAATACTTAGCCTAGTGGCGAAATTTGAAAAATGAAGGACAATAAGCGCTACATCTGTGCAGTTACAAGAGTAAACAGGCAGATCAACCATTTCAGATAAAAACTAAAGTAATTGCTGTTATAACACACTTTAGGAAATGTAGTATAAAGTTTGCAAACAGGGATAAGGTGCCTCGAAAAGGCTGGCGAACGTTTCCATAGGAGGACCTATCTTCGTCAAAGGCGGCCTCGTCATCCTCGGCATGTTAGATGTAAAGGGTTAGTGCAGTGACGTCACGTGCGTTTGTTGTCGGTGGCGGTTGGTTATAAATATGTTTGCATGAATATGTTCAGAGGTAATGAGCGCTGTCGCCTCACGTCTGTGAGCGTCGTTCTCAAGACGACGGGACACTAGCGGGAGAGTGGGTCACGTGGCTTGGCCTTTAAAGATGCCTTGTTTGCGATGTCGGGGATGGTGGCTCGTATATTCTAGGTACTGTTGTTTATCGAAAGGCTTCCTATACAGCGCTGAATTTAACGCCCCATCGTCAATGTATATTGTGTTGTCCAGAAAGTTCATGCGTTCTGTTGAGGATACGGATGGTAATTTTATCGTTGGATGAAAAGAGCTTAGAAATGCTACATATTTATCTAGGCTGTCTTGACCATGTCCCCATATTATGAATATGTCGTCTATGTATCGTAAGTATGTGTGGGGCTTGTCAGTGCAGCGCCATAGGAATTCTGTTTCTAGAATCACCATGTATATGTTCGCGTAGGTTGGTGCAAAAGGCGTACCCATGCTTGTACCGTGTATCTGTAGGCAGTAACTCTCCTCAAATTCGAAGTAGTTATGTTTTAGAACTAATTCAAGGAGAGACAAGTAGACTTCACTAGAGCGTTGTGCATTGTGTTTAGACAGCGTTTGTTTTATTGAAAATAAATCATCAGGGATTGGAATGGTCTGGCAATGAATTAAGCAAATAGCAAGAAACTTACGGGGCGTATTCCCAGACACGGTGTTCCAACCTGAAAGCAGTCATTTCAGACATATAAGCGTCTTTTCATTTTGCTTTACCGTCGTGACGGCTTTGGCCATGCACAAACACACACATACATAGCACAGAGGACACTTCTCCAAACATTCAGCGGTGATATAGCGGTAAAAGTGAGGGACGTGCCTTAACGTTACGTTCCACCTCTTCGAGGTCCTGGATCTATGATTTCAACCACATCCGCCGCATTGCAAAGTGTACGGGAGGAGCTCACTCGACACTCGTTCTGCCTCCTCGAGCGCGAAGTATAATTGACGGTGGCCTGCTCCAGACCACCGTCAGGTGCACTAGGTGCATGAATACTTCCACCGGTTAAAGATACAGGACCATACCAAACGCACGGTCGCAGAAGCACCTGCCATAAAAAGCACGGTATGATGATAATTATATTCAAAAGAAAACAATGAGATGTGCACAAACGCTTAGAATGTACACACTAACACACAGACACACATCCTATTTAGCTCAAATTGAATAATTAACTTTCCGTTGAGTAAGTGGGTGTGTTTGTATTGAAAACGTTAAAGGTAGTCGTGTTTCTACACAGTATCAGTTGGAAGAATTCAGATAGTGTGTCTTTGCTTCGAGATATCCGACTCCAAATATTGCTTGTCGTTCGCATGATTACGCATGCAAGAGAGTTAGGATTGGCGCAAAGCTCCTCCCGATGTGACGCGGTTGTTGCGTGTGGCGTTTAGTCTAACAACAGGGCGGAAGCATTGGCAAATGCGATAACTGTCCGTCTTCCCTTCTCGGCTGGCGAAATAAAAGTCTAAGAACCCGGCACCGATGTCGCAACACGCAACCGTGCAGCTGTATCGATGGCCGCAGTGGCCATGCCGAGATAATGGAGCGAGCGGAGAAGCCGGAGGGCCATGCGCGCGCGTAGTAGTGACTAGACGAGCGAGCGTGGGACTTGCCTGGGCAAATAGACTGATAATTTCCACCTACTGTAAGTTTTAAGGCGGAAGCCTTTAATAGCTCATTGTGAATGTCACCTTCGGTTAGCAAAAACTGTCACAGCTTTCCGGACTACTGATTGGTCTCCTCGGTGTCGTGACGTCACTGTCGCTGGGCACAGGTCTGCGCCTCCTGATTGGCTCGCGTGCATGACGTCACTGTCTTCAAGTGCGCGTGTCCGGGTGGTTCGGCGCCGCGCGGGATGACTTATCACATCGGCACGCGTGGCGGCCGTGTGTTCGATGGTGCGCCCTGACGTCACTGTCGTCAGGCGCTTGAGGTCGCCTCTTGATTGGGCGCTGTGTCACCTGATGTCACTCTCGCGACGCGCGCGTTGCAACCGCATGCTTCGGTGTGGTGTGGCGGCGGCGGTGGCGGCAGTTTACTTTGCGGTATCGTGTGCGAAGGATGCCTCGTCTCGCTAAACCAGTGTTTCCCAACATGCGACGTGCGGCAGCCGGTGAACGCAAGCGGCGCTCAAGAGAGGCTGAGCGTATGCGTCGCATGCATCAGGGCGGCGAGGCGCGTCCGACACCACAGAGTCCAAGGACGAGACGGGCCACCGCAAGAGAGGCAATGCGTTAGAAGCGACTCGCTGCATCTCCGGGTAGCAAGGCAAATGAAGCTCGGAAGCGCCGTGACCGCCATCTTGCCGCGGCAAGCCGAGTAAGTACAAGTCAATTGAGCGAAGTGGATCATGAGGATGGCCAACTACACCCCGGCTCCACCATGGAAGACGCGTCTCCTCCCGATCCACAAACAGCGCCGCAATAGTCCAGCGCTGTGAAGCAGCCATCCTGGACGCAGACCCACTAAAGCACAAGGTGTTCACCGGCCATAAGTTGCAAGCTGACATCCTCCAGATGTCGGCTATGAAATGATGGACTCAGAAGATATCGAAACGATAGACATAGGCGTCAATGACGTTGCAGGCATTTAATAAACATACAAACATTCACATAAGAGTGCACGAGTTGGGTGCCTCCGTGGTGTTTCCGACGCAACAAATCGCCATTGGCAATGGTGTCAGGCTTCCGCCTTTTCACAGTTCAGTCTCGACAAAGTGTCCTCCATTCTTTCATTGAAATCAAGAGCGACAACTGCACGCCACACCGCGCTGTCATATCTTGATTTCGTCAGCTGCTATGGGAAGGGGAACAGTTATTATTGCAGTATTGTGTAAATAAAAAAAAAGTCATCTTTGCCTATGCCTCCGCCCTGTTGTCAGACTAAACGCCGCATGCAACAGCCGCGTCACATCAGGGAGGAACTTTGCGCCGATCTTAACTCTCTTTCATGCGCAATCATACAAAGAACAAATAAAATTTGGAGTCGGATATCTCAGAGCACAGACACACTAGAATAATTCTTCCAAGTTTCACTGTGTAGAAACATGACTGCTTCTAGCTTTTGAATACAAACATACACAGTTACTGCCATCAAAAAAAAGGTAAATATTCAATTTTAGTTAATTGGATAGAGGAACGAAATACTTATCATGACAGTTTGTGTCCCCCTGGCCACATAACTTAGTTGCACAGGAGGTGTTCGAGCGCCTCCCAGTGCTTAACGTTAACAAACCCACAAAGCTTGATTTTGAATACCCGGTATGTATATATATATATATATATATATATATATATATATATGCGTGTAGAAAGACAGATATAAGAGCCCATTTACACTGTATTTACAGTGTAGCCAGACCGCCGGGCAGACGATGCTCGCGCCATGAGCCCTACCAATCTTTCCCCACAGAGAGAGAGAGAGAAACAACTTTATTTGCCACTGGAGGGTTGCAAGTTAGGGCAGGTAGACCTAGTGTGGCTCCCAGTGGGGGCGACGTCTTGGACCCTCGAGGCGAGTGCCAGTTGTGTTTTCTTGTCTGCTCTTGTCAGCAGCTGTTTCCAACGCTCCTCGGAGGAAGGTGGCAGTAATGATGGTGTGGGAGGGTTACCCTCGCATCCCCAGAGAATGTGTACCCGAGTGGCGAACACTCCGTGATCGCACTTAGTACAGACGAGGTTGTAATCCCCGCCAGTGAATAAGTAAAGCCTATAATGTCTGAGGAAGGAGTCAGCCTGCAGTCTGCGAAGCATGGTGGCTTGCACTCGGAAGAGGTCGGGGTGAGTCGGCGGGTACGCGCGTCGCCTGGGTGACTGTGTAGGTGGCGTTGACTGCGTCGTGGAGCAGAGTATCTGTGCATGTGTCTAGATTGTCTATGGGGCTTTGTGGACGCTGAGCTCGTACGTACCGGAAAGCGTCCCAGTTGGTGTGTTCGAATGTGCGGCGGGGTCCCTTGCAATGTATGGCTGAAACGGTCGTGCTACTCAACAATAGACCATATTCACACTATCAATCAGGTGATAGAGAAATGTGCGGAATATAACCAACCCTTATATATAGCTTTCGTTGATTACGAGAAAGCGTTTGATTCCGTCGAATCCTTAGCAGTCATGGAGGCATTACGGAATCAGGGTGTAGACGAGCCGTATGTAACACTACTGAAATATATCTATAGCGGCTCCACAGCCAGCGTAGTCCTCCAAAAAGAAAGCAACAAAATCCCAATAAAGAAAGGAGTCAGGCAGGGAGATACGATCTCTCCAATGCTATTCACAGCATGTTTACATGTGGTATTGAGAGACCTGGATTGGGAAGAATTGGGGATAAAAGTTAATGGAGAATACCTTAGTAACTTCCGATTGGCTGATGATATTGCCTTGCTTAGTAACTCAGGGGACCAGTTGCAATGCATGCTCACTGACCAGGAGAGGCAAAGCAGAAGAGTTGGTCTAAAAATTAATCTGCAGTAAACTAAAGTTATGTTTAACAGTCTCGGAAGAGAACAGCAATTTACAATAGGTAGTGAGGCACTGGAAGTGGTAAGGGAATACACCTACTTAGGGCAGGTAGTGACGGCGGATCCGGATCATGAGACGGAAATAATCAGAAGACTAAGAATGGGCTGGGGTGCGTTTGGCAGGCATTCTCAGATCATGAACAGCAGGTTGCCATTATCTCTCAAGAGAAAAGTGCAGAATAGCTGTGTTTTACCAGTACTCACCTGCGGGGCAGAAACCTGGAGGCGTACGAAAAGGGTTTTACTTAAATTGAGGACGATGCTACGAGCTATGGAACGAAGAATGATGGTTGTAACGTTAAGGTATAAGAAAAGAGCAGATTGGGTGAGGGAACAAACGCGAGTTAATGACATTTTAGGTGAAATCAAGAAAAAGAAATGGGCATGGGCAGGACATGTAATGAGGAGGGAAGATAACCGATGGTCATTAAGGTTTACGGAGTGTATTCCAAGGGAAGGGAAGCGTAGCAGGGGGCGGCAGAAAGTTAGGTGTGCGGATCGGATTAAGGAGTTTGCAGGAACGACATGGCCACAATTAGTACATGGCTGGGGTTGTTGGAGAAGTTTGGGAGAGGCCTTTGCCCTGCAATGGGCGTAACCAGGCTGATGATGATGATGATGATGAAAGGTAGGGCTGAGAACATAGTGATCGCTACCTATGCTCATACCAAGATTTTCCCAGCGTGCATCTGGGGTGTTGCAGCGAAAGTGAGGTCGGGGCATCTGTCGTTCGTAATGCTGTTACCGAAGCTGGTGGGCCGTTTGGGGTCGAGGAAGAGCGTCAGAGCCAGTGTCAGGGCAGTGTACCATACCTTCGTTTCTTTGCGACCGGAGGCTTTACGGGGGTAGCTCCACTCGGCGTGTGGTGCGTTAAGGTCACCCACTATAAGTAGTTCTCGTTCCGCGCGGTCACAAACGCCTTGCGTAGGAGAGTGGCTACAATAGTACTCTTGTCACTTGGGGGGCTCTACCCATTTATAACGATGAGTGGGGATTCGGTTCGGCTGTTTGGAAGGACCTGCACGAAGGTGTGTGAGACTTCGGGGTAGTCGAGATCGAGTTGATTGGCGGTGAGGTTGCGGTGTTCAAGCATGGCGGGGCTCGGGCAGAGGTCCGGCGCCATCGCTTGGTTGTAAGCGGTATAGCTGGCGAGTTTGGTGTCGCTGTATGTTTAATGGAGCGCTATATTGTGGAGTGCAAATGGCTAGGCCTGCAGGGTATGTTCCAAGGCTCGCCACTCTGCCTTGAAGCCCCTGTAGTTCCAGTGCCATACTGTGATGGGTGCGCTAGCCACCGCGTTTCCTGCAGGATTCGGGGTGCTGCGGGAACGCTACGTCAATTTTAATAATACCGCCAGCAGACAAGCGCGCGGCTGCTCTCCCGGTCGAGGGAGACGGGCCAGGCGACGGAGTGGGCTCTGATGTAATGAGGGCGTCCGTTCGCGGAGGGCCCGTGAGGCGATCGAGACGTGTGGTTAGGGTGCCGGGCAGCCTTCAATGAGCTGGCCGATACTGGGGGCCGGCCTTCTCAGGACGTGCTCTATTTCAGATAAGCGGGTGTAAAAGGCTTTCAATTTCGGATCAAGGTCAGAGGTAGAGGAGGGGGGGGGGTGCCTTGCGCTTAGTGCATTTGGGCTGGTTGGTGTCCATGTTGGGGTCATTAGTGGGGCCGGGGGTGGTCGCGCGATTGGTTTTGGGTGCGCCTGTGCAGACTGCTGCGAGGGATCTAACAGTCATTCGGAGTTCCTTGATCGCCGCTGCTTCAGCCGGAAGCGATGACCTATACCGCCATAGCCCGCCATCACGTTCCCTCTCCGCGATTGTGCCAGGGTCCGGTAACGCCGCAGTTCCATTGTCTACCGCCGCCACCGCCCGCACCCCAGCCCGTCGCCCTCCCCAGCATTCCAAGGAAGTCTGACGTTTGGCGCGCCCCTGATCAACGTCTGCTCTGCTATCACTGTGGAGAAGCGGGCCACGTGCACTGCCGATGCCCATACCGCGAGATGGGCCTAGGAGGGTTCGCCGGCAACGCCCCGCGCCCACAGGTTGGGGAGCGGCCACGTGATATCACCGACTACATCGTCGCAGTGCAGTGGAGACCCCGATTTCCTTCTCGTTCCCCATCGGCCAGACGCTACCTATGGCCGCAGCCCCTACCATACACTGGTCGAGCCCGGAGCTCGTCCGCTGTGATCAGAGATGCTGAATGCTTGAAAGTATATTTAGCATAAATAAAGTATATAATTGCAAAGTACACACTTTTGAGACAAAACAAATTTTTAAAGGGCTCCTTCAGACAAAGTCTTCACGGAGATTAAACCGCAACTGGCCAATGCGACTTTACTTGCACACCCAGCACCCGAGGCCCTCATGGTAGATGTTGCCGGCATTGCCGTCGGCGCAGTGCTTCAGCAATACATGGCTGGTCTTTGACATCCACTAGCTTTCTTCTCAAAAACTTATCACAAGCACAGACAAGGTACGATGCTTGCTGTCGCAAGCTTTCGGCAGTTTACCTATCCGTCAAGCACTTCTCCTCCTTCCTCATAGGCTGCCGTTTTACCAAGTTTAGGTACCACAAGCCTATCTTCCATGCATTCTGCTCTGCAAGAATGAAGTACTCCCCTTATGAAATAAGACAGCTGGATTACCTGGCCGAGTTCTCAGTGAAAGTTCAACGCGTCAAAGGAGCATTAAAAGTTCCATCAGACACGCTCGGCCAAGTCGACCGCACTGTAATGAGGGGTGTTTTGCAAGCAGAATTGGCTATCGCGCAGTAAAACAATGAAAACCTTCAGCTCCTAAGATCAACCCAAATAGCTTGTACCTGCAACATTTTCCGACGCGATCCTCTCTTCTAACCTGTCCAGTTATCGCTATCGCCCCTACGTTCCGCATCATCTTAAACGCTGCATCTTTGAACATTTACATTATCTCGCTCACCCTGGAAACAATGCTTCCCAAAGGCTTGTCACTCAGCTGTATGTCTGGCCAGGCATGCATGTCAACGTGCAGGAACGCGCACGCTCTTGTTTGGCTTGCCAAAAAACTAAGCTCCATCGCTACATCTGAACTATAAAATTCAAACAGCGCTAAACGACAGGACCAGAATGAGGAGGAGACAAACACGGCGCTGAACTTACAACTGTTTGTCTCCTCCTCATTCTGGTCCTGTCGTTTAGCGCTGTTTGAATCTTATAGTTACTATGCAACACCAACTCGCCCAATCCGCTGCCCTGCTACATCTGAAGTTTACTATAGTCACTCCTCCCGCCTACTGAACCTAAGGTTCACACTGATATCAGACCTCATCCTCCATCAGAAAAAAATGCTATGCCTTAATCATGGTCGATCGTTTTACTCGTTGGCCACATCACGGCTGAAACTGTCACAGACGCTCTTATAAGCAGATGTGTATAACGATTCAGCGTCCCATCCGAGATTACAATTTATAGAGGCCAATAGCTCGAGTCTTCCGATAATTTACTAACTGCCTCGGCATACGTCACGTCAAAATGACTGCGCATCACCCGCAAGCCAACGGACTTGTCGAGCGTCTACGCAGACAACTGAAGGTCACACCAGTGGCCCGTGGCGACTTGGCAAGCTGGGTTGATGTCCTTCCCCTAGTACTTTTGGTTGTCTGTGTTCGCACAATTGCCCAGCCCAGCTTGTTTATGTTACTATTCTGCAACCTGCAGAGGAATTCCTCAAGCCGTTTTCGGTGTCCCCAACCAGGGGCGCACTGTCATTTCTCCAACGACTGCAACACTCGTTCAGAGCGCTTCAACCCGTCCAGCCTTGACACAAGACTGCAGAAGCAGCTTTAATCTTCATGGACATGAATACGCCCTTCTATGTTCTTCTTCGGACCATCGCCACTCGGTACTCGCTGCAGCCTCCTATACCTAATCTTATTTTGTTTTAGAACGCAAGCGTAAACACTTTACAAATTACGCCAGGGACAAGCCAACAGTTGTTTTCGTTGACAGACCGCTGACAGACCTGTTTCATCGACAACACCACCATTCGTAGTTTTGACCATTGCTCCATTTTCCCCACTTCCTAATCCCTCGTCATTATTTTCTCCAGCCCCTTGACGTTACAAGGGTGCTCACTGTCATACAGAGCGTGTCAGTGTGGCCACCGAAAGTGTGGCCACATTGGCAGTGTGGCCACACTGCGTGGCCACAGAGCCATAAGTGGGAAAGACGGAAAGTGTGGCCACAGAGCACGTGACCCTAGCTAAATAAAGAAACAGCAGAGGCGTGCGCTCGGCCTTCGGAAGAAAAGTAAAATCAGTCTGAAGGAATAGCTTTGCAAGAACGCCGCTGTCTGCTAGCTAGGATCCTCTTCTTGGCCATGTGAACGAGGGGGCCGAATGAAATGAAGTCGGTATAGAATAGCCAACAGAAGAAACAATTAGTAGCCACCGTAAAATTCTACGAAAGCTGAGGTTCAGGGTGAGCGATTTGCGACGGAAGACGGGAATTAATTAGGGGAAAATCAGAGATCCGCCCCTTCGTAGCAATTGCTACAAAGGAAACCCACATGGCTTCCTTGAAAGAAAAGCTTCGCAGTTGAAGAAAAATTCGTCCTAGACCGGGACTCGAACCCGGGAACACCGGCGTACCAGGGCAGCCACTCTACCATCTGAGCTAACCAGGCGGCGCGAAGTCGAATTTGTCAACAACTCGAAGCGAAGGCAAGAGTTTGGCGTAAGAGTTCTGCAGAAACCCGCAAGGTGGCGAGCAGTAATTAATTAAGGGAAAATCAGACATCAACCCGTTCGTAGAAATTGCTAGAAACGAAACCCATACGGGTTCCTTGCAAGAAAGTCTTCGCAGTTGAAGAAAAATCTGTCCTATGCCGGGAATCGAACCCGGGACCACCGCCGTTTCGGGGCAGCCGCTCTACCATCCGAGCTAACTAGACGGCTAGCAGGTAGCAGAGCGAAGTCGAATTTTTCAACAACTCGAAGCACAGGCAAGAGTTTGACGCAAGAATTCGGCGGAAACCCCGAAGGTAGAGAGTAGCAATTAATTAAGGGAAAATCAGACATCCACCAGTTCGCAGCAATTGCTACGAAGTCCGGGACTAGTCCGGGACTCGAACCCGGGACCGCCGCTTGATTAGCTCAAATGGTAGAGCGGCTGCCCTTGAACAGGTGTGGTCGCAGGTTCGAGTCCGGGTGTAGGACAAGTTTTTCTTTAACTGCGAATATTTTTTTCAAGGAACCAGTATGGGTTTACTTTGTAGCGATTGCTATGAACGAATGGATATCTGATTTTCCCCTAATTAATTACTACTCTCCACCTTGCGGTTTCCCGCAGAGCTCTTACGTCAGAAAACGGGAATGTTCGAACCATTCAAGACTTCTACTTGCAGAATGTGCGTTCAGCGTTTGTCCTCCGTTCTTGCCGGCAACAACCTCACCTTAGCACATGTGTCAACTAGAAATTTCAGTCACTTGAAAGAGGCAAGACGAAGAAGAGGCGACTTGAGTTATCTCGTGGGTTACTTGTCGGCGGCAGTGTTCACGCAGATGGTTTTCGTGCGGGCACAAGGTCGTGTGCACCGGCGTGCCGAAACGCCAAAACGACGATGGTAGCAGCATAAGAATGAGAGCTGGTCAAGGGAATGCTCCTGAGTGGAGCGGTGAACCGGCGACGATGACCGAGAGGAAAATGTACGGCGAGTACGTGGGTTGGTCGACAGACCGTTTAGTACAGCAGCGACGAGATGCGACAGTTGTTCAATATCCTTCTGAAGGGTCGAAAAATCGTCGTGCTCTGAGACCGAAGGATCAGCCGTGGTATGCTGGTTTGTGAACGATGGCGAAATAGATGGATGAACCCTGGCTTTGCCCGTTTCGGCCCAGTCACTTTGGAAGCAACGAGATTTGGAGATGACACTTCGCAGAGTTTAACCACCGAAGACGCCAGAGCAGAAAGGCTACTGCGCGATGGGCCGAGCAACATCATTTGGACAGGAACAGAGATGCATTGGAAGAACGGTGCTTGAGAACTGCTTAATCGAGGGCGGAGGCCTGTAGTCCAAGTAGATGGGGCATATATCGAAGGAGCAAGGGTGGCTGATGATCGCCGATCTCTGTGGTCAATTAGAGCTCTTGCAGGCGGCGGTCTCGGAAAGAATCGTTCTCTCCGAGATTATGACCTTGAGGGTGTCGTAGTGTGAGGTAGGCTGAGGTGCGGTCAAAATTTGAGGGTGTTGCCCCTAGGCAAGGGCATCCAGTGGGTGGGCGTAGTGGGTATGTTGAGAGATTACGTACGAGGCCTGGTAGCTAGCTTCCGCCTGAAGGAACCAAGTGTCAGGTTGCTAGTGGCTGTACGGCGGCATCTTGACAGCGCAGTGCCCCATGGGGGATAAAAATAGGCGCAGCAATATAGAGATGAACCCTCGAGGCGCCATTGGAAGGTGCAGCTGTGCCAATAATCCAAGGTCACGAGTTGTCGCGAGAACAGGAAATACCCAAGACACGAACTTCTTGCAAGACTAATCTGATTTTTATTCCCTTTCCACCGCAGAGCTTACACCTCTCCTGCCTCTTCGTTTGCCGGCACCACGCGTCCCGCGCCAGACTTCGTCACACAGTAAGCCCTTAACCGGCAATCTAAACGCAGCAACCGATGAGGTGCGGTTGCTGCACGTTGAAATGCTGAAGATCTTCCGCCGCCAATGACGACGCTTCAAGATTTATCTCCACGACGCAGCGACGTCATGCCGCCATCCCGAAGAAGCATAGAAGCCAAGTTTATGCCGACGAAACAAGACCTGGCGCCGCTACGTAACAGGCGCATGTCAGCGTGACGCAGCCGTGATCCGACGCCAAGACGTAGCAGAAACGCAAGACGAAGAACCATCGACCTCGACATGCTTCTCCACCGCCACGACGCCACCGCTCTTGTAGACACTGGGGGCAGCTACGCCGTCATCAGCGGATTATTCGCCGGCAAGTTGAAGAAAATAAAGACTGCATAGGACGGTCCTAAGTTTCGGACAGCAGGAGGACACCTGATAACGCCAACTGAAATCTAGACGGCATGAACTACACTTCATGACGAGACCTACTCTGCGACGTTAGTTCACACAGTAACAGTACTCGCGAGCCGTAAATGCCAGCATGCAACCAACACGGCACAATCATCGACCTAAGGTCGAAGTAACAGACCAAATAATACCACCGGACTTCCAGTTAGGGTGCCTTGGGCGTACTTGAGTTGCAATTCCGCATATCGCCTCGTCAGAGCAACATGATGACATAGAACGAGAGAACGAGCAAAACGTGCTACTCGACCGTGAACTTCAGAATAGTGGCTAGCCGAGCTTGTTGGTACGAACACATTCTTTAGCAAACAGCGCGAATAAGGGGACACAGAAAAGAGGCACGGAAGTATATGTCGCCCTGAAGAATACAAGTCCACTTGTCGAAATGTTGCCTCCTGCTTTCACTTTGTTCTCGTTTTGCTCATGGTCTTTAGCATGTCTAGTCACACAAAGAGAAGCGGGGTGAACACTCGGCAGCGCATGCTTCTCGTGTTCTTCAAGAAGTGCAAACATGCTAAGGTTGTGCGTCGCACCGCCGGGTCTCCATTTACTACTTAATATTATTTTCCAATTTATATTCAGTTGGCCAATCCCTGTAGACGTAATTTGCAGCACACTATAGACATGCACAGTGGCATAAAAAAAGAACGTTAGAAAGCCGGAAACAACTCACCGCATATCAAGAAAATGACTACAAAGTTCGCTGCAGTCATGTTTCATGAAGCGTTGCTCTCACCGAGATTAGATAATGAGATCGGAAAGCAGTGCCTAAATAAATTACCAGGGGGAGAGGTTTGACCCCCAGAAAGGACCTGTGAAAGGTCAATGTATGAAAATGTCAATACCTTTAGGTTGAATAGTGGTGAACTTTCCTGCAAAACATCGCATGCGTCAAACATATTAGCATCTCATCTATTATGTGTTTCAAGTTAAAGTCATTTGCAATGAAAAAAAAGCATAGCCAGGGCAAGGTGCGTGAGTTAATAAAAAATGAATTCCAGAACAAAAACAACAAATTCTATCGAGCCACTGCGACCCCCAAGCATATCCTCCATACGTGAACATTGCCTCCCAAAATTAAATTGAACGTGTACTTCAGCATTAGAAATGTCAGGGCATAGAAAGTTTTTCTTTTTATTAATCTAAACCATGTACGGCTCTGGCTCATGTTGCATGGAGTGGTTCCGTATTTCTTCGGGAAATCGAAGCACATTCTCAAATAATAAAAACATAAGTAAATAACGTTCCAAATAATTGTTTACCCGCAACAGCGCAGCTTACCAGTAGTAGGTGGTGAGTTTGCAAGTCGTATCCACTTGGAAGGAATTTCTACGATGAGACCAATTTTGAGATATGCGCCATCAAACTCGCCGTAGAAATGCACTGTCGTTCGACTTAGTTTTGAACAAAACGGTCTTTTCTGCATTGAAGCACAAAAGTAACTGGAACGTCCGTGCAATTCATCGCACACACTTAGAAATGTGATCTCAATGCTGGGGTCATCCTGGAGATTTCATTCAATTTGATACCGCTCGAAAACTTACCGGCAACATTTTGCAGCGTCTAATATGCACCGTAAGGTAAGCATTTTCGAAGATATTATTATTATTATTTGTTAGCTGAATACGTGTTTCTATTTATTGCGCAAGGAATGTCCGCCCATTTGAATAATCGAGTTCAAGCACAAGAAATATGCTATCTGTCACAGGTGAATCCTAAAAATTACGACAAACTTAAGAAATTATAATCACATATGGATCCCTACAATATATACCTAACACAAGTTATTTAAGCCAGCCGAGATGCTTACCTGTGACCTGAATAGTCCTATTTGACCATTTCTTGCATTGGGCAACAGCTTTTTTTCTTACGTTTCAGTTCAGCAGATTTCTATGTGACAAAATCATGTAAATAATTACTTGGAATAAGTTAGATTTCTTAGTATGCTTTTATTTATTGATTACTTTGTTTACTCCGAAGTACCCACTGTAATCACGTGTAAGCCGATTTTTCACCATCGAGTACTTAAAATATGGCAGGAATGGTACAGTACTTCGAGGGACGAAAACATGTTCATGGGAGATTTTGCCGGTTTCATGACGATAGACGCGAGCCAAGTGTAAAGTGGAACCAAAAGGCCGTGACATTAGAACACGAGGAAACTATCGTAAAGGTTGTCCCGTCAGGCGCTATATATTCGCGGGTTGCACATGACCGAGAGTCTTTGTTGATTTATTAGAATTTTCTTCCTTTGGGGGGGGGGGGGGGGGGGCGGCCCTAGTCTTCTTTACGTGTTTAACGTTGTCAAGACCACTGCATATATATTTCAGTAAGATGGAATGGTCGATATAATGAAGTAATGTAGCCTTCCGCTTCGGCTTCGCTAAACCGTGTTAGAGTGTAGTCGATTACCTAAACGACTAGCCATTCAAGTCTTCCGGGAGGAGGTCCTCTACATGTTTGCTGGCAACATGAACTGGCGCTTATGTGGCTCGACAGTGAGGATTTCTTCAGACGTTTATGCCAGTCAATCATCTATGAACGATTTCTTCACTGCCATAATCCCGAGTGCCTACCCACAGCCTGAGCAGCAATGAAGCGCTGCACTTCACTGAAGACCCAGACCGAGAGAATCGAGGCACTAACCACAAGCTTGTGGCGGTGTTGTTATTGATTGGCTGTAGCAAGTGGCTGGTTATGGCATGGCGATCAAAGTTATCCGCCTGGGCGTCTCTTGCAACAGTGTCGTGGTATGTCACCACATTTTCATCAAACCAGCCTCTGTTACAAATGCAAAAAGAACACTTGAAACATAGCTATTGGAGGCATGCATGCGCGAAGTACTTCTTTTCCAGGTTTTAAAGGGGAACGTTCCTTTCACATCGCTGTTGTCTGCAGGAAAACAGAGTGTTTAATGCATCCGTTCTTGTGGCATGCAGTACAATCTGGAGAATAATAACGCCCCGTCCTAAATAAATAAGCTGCTGTACCAGCAGATCCCATCATGTAAGCAAGGTTTTCGAATGTTACAACACAGCTTCTATTTTATAGAGTGCATACAGATCGAGTTTTCAATGTCGCTGCAGATGTGTTCGCAACAAAACGATGGAACACTATGGGGAAGAAATTAAAAAGCCGATTTTGATTAAAATAAGTCACATATGAAGAAATGCAAAGGAAGCATAGAACAAGCCATTTGGAGCTTATGTTGTTTAAATAAATACTTTATTTATTTATTTCTACAAAGTGCAGTCCAATGAGCACTATAGCATGGGTGAGCTAACATAAAGAAAAATGACCTGCCAGGCATTCCGTACAGATGGTTAACTGCGAGGCTGAAACGTGCGGCCATGGTGTTTATCACTGGGTTAATCCCTTCGGTTTATTAAGTCACGGCTTGGTAGGCTGCTAGATCCTCTGTACGCTGTTGCTGTTTGCGCTCGGCTGCACCAGCCTGTTCTTATGCCCGGGCAGTAGCATCGGCGTGGTGTAGACAAGGTCGTTCCCGGTTCTGCCGGGGGCGTTGCTGATCGAAATATTTGCTCCCCAGGAGTACGTATGACACGTGGTCCTCAAATTTCGGACCCGAAGAAAAACTGCAGCGTGCGCACTCGGCTGAGACTGAGGGCAACGACATCACTACTGGCGCAGCCAATCGCGCGCCTCCCTTTCTCTTTTTTTTTTTTGCGCTTGCGCATAAGGCTGCGCCGGCGAAATTCGGCGAAGGGCGTACGGATCGACTAGCCATATGCAGCTTCGCTGTAACATACTGACACGTGTACTTGTTTAGCTTTCTCTGATGCCCGCTTTTCAGAGACACTAACAAATGATTTGAAAATTATAACAGTACTAACACATGCAGCCACAAAAGAACAAGGACAAGACAAAAGCCCTTGTGTCTCGTCCTTGTTCTTTTGTCGTTGCATGGGTGAGTGTTGTTATAATTTTCAAATCAAGTATGCACCAACTCGCCCAGAAAGAAGTTTTAATATAAACTGACAAACCTTAAGAATTATCCTTCCCCAAAACAGGCGCACGCATGATTTGGAACTTACGCGAATGATATCCTTGATTGTGTCGGTTGTGTTTGTCCTCACTTAGCCTTGTATACCTGACAGGAATTGTGTAGTCGTTCCTGGAAACCGCGTGGGCACCAGCAATTGCACTGGAGCCTTTTACGAGTAATATTAAAAAGCCGACGCGTTTGACCCGCTGATCAAATTTGCACCATCAGCGAATGTGTTCACCGCCATCTTCGTGCTTCGAGTGCAATTTGCTTTGGAGGGCAAAGATTCAGCCAATAAAACCAAGTTTCATCATTCACAGTTTCACTGCTGTGTTCTTCACCGTTACTACTAATAGGCATTTCATGGAGGTGGTTTTGCGTTCATGTAACACACGCCCCAGCAAAGCCGCGATCAAAGTCCGAAACCCAAAGAAAACATGGTCCTCGCCCCTGATCATCGAGCTAGCCTCAGGCTGAAAACCCTGCCCCGGAAACATGGAGTCCTACCTGAGATGACGAGGAAGACGCCACGATAACGGACGCAGCATCCCCTGCTGCCATCATACTGAAGCAGCCCCGGGAGCCGCCTACCTTCCATGGAGCTTCGTCAGACGGCCCGCAAACCAGGCTCCATACATTCGAAATGATCTCACCCATGAACACTGAACCTCTGAGGATAGGTTGCGCCATGTGTACCACACTTTTAAAGATGCAGCGAGGACATGGCTCTACAATCGGGAGTTTCCCCTTGCGACGAGGAACCTGTCCTATTATAACTTCCTTAGTAGCTTCGCGAACATTGTCCGAAAAGAAAGGGCCATAGTTCTTGGTGCCCGAGTGCAGCTACCTAACGAGAACGTTGCCATCCTTACGGAAGGATTTGACTGTCTTCTCATTCATGCCAACCCGCAAATATCCGAGGAGAAGAAAATTCATCTGCTCATGCGTGGTATGAAGAAAGAACTTGTCGCCAGAATGATACGAAACTCACCGGACTCCATTGAAGAGTTCCTTTGTGATGCAACTAACATCGAGAAAGCACTAGAAATGTGTAACAGGCAGTTCGACAGCTGTACAAAGTACGCCAAAGTTCAAGAACTGGACACCGGTGACCTGAGCGAATCCATCAGAGCGCTTGTGCGGGAGGAGCTTCGGAGGATGCTCCCAAGATTTCAGCCTCGGGTTAACTCGATCACAGATGTTGTGCTAGAAGAATTGCAGTGGTCACTGGGAGTTCCCGACATGCAGCCAGAATCGCGAAGGCCTGAAGCGATGACATACGCCACCATCGGCCGCCGTCGAAGTCCCCCTCCGAGCCAGTGCCAAGGCCCCTAACGGCGCAGTTCTATTTTGCGCCGCCACCGCCACCGTCAGTTCTTGCAGTCGTCGCCAAGCACAACTACGCAAAGAAGACAGGCGTCTGGCGCGCTCCTGACAACCACGCGCTGTGCTACCAGTGCCGGGGAGCGGGCCTTGTATATCGCCGATGCCCATATAGCAAAATGGGACTACGAGGCTTCGCCGTCAACACGTCGCGACCACAGCTTTGCGAACATTGCGGACTACCTCGCCGCCTCGCTGTCGACTCCACTGGCACACACCACGGTTGGTCCGCAAGCCCATATCCGGAAAACTAAATGCAGAAACCGATCCAAGTGCGCTTGCTGTGCCTGGAAATACCAAAAATTCACGCTGATGACGTCAACACTTGCACATTCTACAACATCCTATCCGACTAGCGCTCGTCCTGTCAACTTCTAGTCTTCGCCTCTCTTTGTGCTACAAACCAACAATATGCTAAACAACATAGCAAACACATGTTGTCATCCAGAAGAAGACTGGAAGACAAGACTATGCCGGCGAAAGACCTGACGACACGACATAATAACTTGAGGTCAACGCGACATAGCCAATATCCGACGCAAACACCTAACTTCAACGCGACACAATGAACCACCGATATCGACGTGTTTCTCTTTGGCTACGCACTCACCGCTTTAGTCGACACAGTAGTGGGCTACTCCCTTACAAGAAGACACTTCCCCACCCATTTCAAGAAAGCAGTACATGTGAGGGTTCTCAAATTCAGACCGCTGGAGGACACCTGATAACGCCGACTGGAATCTGCACTGCATGAATCACCGTTCATGACCGGGCCTACGCTGCCACCTTCATTATCCTCCATCAGTGATCGAGACACGTGACTCTCGGCATGGACTTCGTGAACCAATATGGCGCCAACACCGACATAAAATCGAAGTCCAGAGCGCTATCTGAAGATCAAGTGATACAGCTGGAGAGCTCGCGGAGTCACCATGCCTTGAGTGTGCTCGTAGGTCCAGTCAGCATCCAGCCTCGTACCAGCATCGTCACTTCCATCGGAATTGAAACACCCGCAGATGAAGGAATGATGGAGGTCAATGAATGTCTAGTGCTCGATTGCTAAATTTGCGTATCAAGAGGGATCGTTAAACTACATGCAAGAAAAATGGAAGTGATGCTGAGAAAGATCAGCCAGCAGTTCAAAGGCCTCAACGAGGGCAGGACGACCGCTTACATTGGTGGAAATTCTGCAAAGTAGGAATGAGTTTGTAATATTTGGGATTTTGTCGGATTTACCTCCGCGGTTATACTTTGAGAACAAATCTTCGACACAAATCCAAGAAGTCTCTCCAAGAATAAGCAGCAGCAGCTAAAAAGCTTTCCCGACGATTCAAAAACTGCTTTTCGGCGTCGTCGAGGATTCGACAAGCACCAGTTGCAAATCACCGCATAATAATAAAATCCGCTTCACCACTCTGCCAGAGCCGCTACCGAGTTTCCACGTGAGAACAAGAAGCTATAAGGAAGGAAGCTGAGGAAATGCTGCACGACGACCTAACCCAGCTATCGAAAAGACTATGGGCGTTTCTTGTGGTCTTAGTGAAAAAGGATCAAACTCTGCGCTTCTGCACCGATTATCGCCGCTTGATAAGTCACGAAAAAGGCCATATACCCCCTCCCACGGATAGACGACGCATTAGGCCGGCTCTGCATTTCTAAGTACTTTTTGCCGATGCATCTGAATACTTGTTATTAGCAAATTGAAGACAACGAAACGTATCGAGAGAAGAGCGCGTTTATCACGCCAGATGGCCTCTTCGAGTGTGTGGTCATGCCATTCGGACTTTGCGCCGTGAAAGTTCCAGCGCGTGATGGACAGTCTTGGCAAGACTGAAGTGGCAGGCTTGACGACTTGGAGGACATTGCAGTCTTTGTCCCAAGTTTTGACGACCACCTGAGGCGGCTTGTGACAGTATTAGAGGCGGTCAAGCCATCCGGACTCACCCTGAAGCAAAAAAAGTACTGTTGAGCATATCATCATCAAGTGCATATCATCGGCAAGCCTAGAGTTCGTCCCGGCCCTCCGAGAATAGCTGCCATCGCTATGTTCCCATAGCCCGTCGACAAGAAGGCAGTGTGCCGATTCCTTGGCCTGTTTGCCTCAAAGAACAACTTTGAGATAGACTTTTCAAGCATTGCCGAGCCATTAACCCACTTCCCGAAATCAGACGCCGACTTTAAATGGAAAACACGGCCCATTTGAGCACCTGAAACGACGGCTGCAGTCACCACCGGTGATTTCACAGTATGACAGAGGCCGAGTCTGAAATGAACGCCGACGCAAGTAGCGTAGGCATCAGTGCCATGCTAGTGCAAAGGCAGAACGAATTTGAATGCGTAATAGGCCACGCTAACCGGTCACAATCGAAAGCAGAACCGAGTTATTCTACGATGGAGAATAAGTGCCTTGCGATAACTTGGGCTGCGGCCCAAGTTCGGCCTCACATATTCGCCAGGCACTTCAAAGTGGTATGCGACCACCACGTCTTGCGTTGGCTGGCAAATTCAAAGGATCCTTCCAGTCGCCTACCGCAATGTAGTCTGAGATTCTAGGAATCCGACATCACCGTGGTGTATTAGTCCGGACAGAAGCATTCTGATACAGACGGCCTGTCGCGCGCCCCTATTGACCCGCCAACGCAAGGTGAACTGAATGACGATGCATTCCTAGGAACAATAAGCACAGACGACTTTACCGAGCAGCAGCGAGCGGCTCCGGAGATGGGAGGTCTTGCTGAATATTTAGAAGGCAAGACTGATTTTGTCCCGAGGTTATTTAGGGGAGATTGCCTTTGTCTTCTTTGCGAAACAACGTGCATGTGAAGAACTTTTCCCCAGCCCACACAAACTATGTCCTCGTTGTTGCCGCCGCACACTGGCTCGAAATCTTGCACGCCTTGTACGATGATGAGACAACCGAGCACCTTTGGTTTTCCAGACAACTCTCAAGAATAGAAGAGAAGTATCATTCACCATGCCTGACCGCCGATCTTGCCCATTACATCAAGACATGCCGTGACTGCCTGGCACAGAAGACACCGCCGACAATGCCAGCAGGATTACTACAGCCAATTGAGCCTCCTTGTCGAGCGTTACAGCAGATCGGCATAGATTTGTTGAGTCTTTCTGACGACATATGGAAATAAGTGGATCGTCGTGGCGAACGCCTACCTTACCCGCTGCGCTGAAACAAAAGCTTTCTGGATGTAGTGCAACCAAAGTGGCAAAATTCTTCGCCGGAAATATCCCGCTGCGATATGATGCCCCAGAAGTCCTCATCACGGACAAAGGGACGGGCTTTACTGCAGAGCTCACCAAAACCATCCTGAAATACAGCCAGACAAGCCACAGGGACAACTGCCTACTACCCGCACGGTGCTGAAGAGCGGCTGAACAAGACCCTCGCAGACATGTTTCCAATGCACGTCGACGTTAAACACAAGACATGGGATGCTGTCCTGCCATACGTAACCTTCATTTACAACACGGCAGTGCAAGAAAAACACAGATAACACCGTTAAAGCTGGTTTACGGAAGAAACGCAACAACAACCCTTGAGGCATTGCTACCACACGTCACCGACGAAGAGAACCTCGACGTCGTCGCCCATCTCAAGCGCGCCGAAGAAGCCCAACAACTCGGCCACCTGTCATTAAGAACTAGCAGAGGACCGACAGCCGACGTTGCAATTTTCAATAATGCTATAGATGTGAAGGGACGCCCGGCCACCGTGTTTGTAATTCAACGCCAGCACGCCGACGACAACTTAGTGAGAAACTGTTGCAACGCTATTTCGGAACCGAGAAGGTCATCGGATATGCTGGCGCACAGTACTATGAGGTCGTGCTAGATGGCATTTCGCAATCACCGCGGTGACGCGCACGACCTGAAGTCGTCCACGTGGTGCGTCTTAAGCCTTCCTACGCCCGCTAAAGAACTTGGGGACTTTGTTGCTTTTTTTTTGGTACTTGTGCTTCGCCCTCTTCTGCTTGGATGGAGCATCGGGACGATGCTGTTTGAGAGCGGGGCGTTGACACGTGTGCTTGTTTATCTTTCTCCGGTGGCGACTGTTCACCGGATTAAAATTAGGTTGCCCGTTATCGCTATGAGCATGAGGTGCACGCATGATGTGGAACTTACGCGAATGTTAATCGTCGATTTTATCTGTTGTGTATGTCCTCACTAAACCTCGTGTAATCGGACTGCATGTGCGACGGAAATTGTGTGGTTGTTTTTGCAAACTGGACGGGCTGCAGCGATTGCACTGGAACCTTTGACGAGACAGGTATAAACGCCGACGTGCTTGAACAGTGGATCATATTCCGACAATCGCCGACTATGTTTGGCGCTATCGTTTTACTTTGAGTGTAAGTTCTTTTTGTGGGCACAGATTCCCATAATAAAAGCAAGCGAGTTTCGTCGTTAGACAGTTCACGTACGCGGAAGTTTTGTGCACGTGAACGTGAAAGTTCTACCCTCGCTACGCGCCGCATCCATGGTACGCTTATAGTTTCGCGTACGCAAAAGTCTGCTGGTGTAGGTAGGCCGGGCAAACGCTTAGCTCTCGCTTACGTGTGGTCTACTCGCACCTTCTGGGAGAACGCCGCCAGCGGCGGAGCAGAGCGGACGCACCTCACATCGGCTTAGTGAAGTTTTCACCGAGATGGCGGATATTTCACCGTATATGGCGTGAAACCGGTCCCCAAAGGTCAGTGCAGGTGCCCGGCACCCGTCTTCCCCTTTTTTCGGAACTTTGCGACTGGATCTTGTGCGCGAGAGGCGCTTTTCTACCTGGCGCGGCGGCCACCGTGCTATAGGCCTATTTTACGCCTAACGCAACGAACGTCTCGCCACGACAGCCGGTTAGGTATTGGCCTACCGTCGTCTGTTCCGACCCCGCTCAGCGCCATGGAGCCGTTCTTGGAGATGGCTTACTGTGTCGAGGGAGAAAATATCACAGCAGAAGAGTTCACAGGGGACCCAAGTTGGCAGAGGGCCTTTGAAGCCTAGAAGAGGGCCTTTGAAGCCTGTGCGTGCGACAGTGCAACGGCGGAGTACTTCTCCCACTCGTGTGCGCGACGGCCCGAGACCGAACAACCGCCCGCCCACACCGCCCGACAGCAGGACAAACTGCGCTGGAGCCCATTCGACAACTCGTTCACGGTCAGTACCCCTGCCGAGGACCGAGCGAAGAGGTATGTGGCTGTGGACTCTTTGATACTAGACACCATGCAATATCCGCTCCGCGCTTCCGTGCCCCCCCCCCCCCCCCTCACGATGTGGTACGTGGATTCATTTACGATGCGCTGTACAATCAAACTGCAGAAGAAATCATCCAAGATTTGATAGCCATGAATAAGAGCTCCCAGTACACGACCACTGACGCAAGACCTCTGGGCAAAACCTAGTCAATCTTAATCACCTTCATCAATGGGCAAGCGTTCCCGAAGCAGCTGAACTTCTATGGGAGTCTATATGCCCGCCACCATTTCAAGGGCAAAGTGGAGGCAAGCCACAACTGCTGCAGGGGCAGGACACAGGGTGGACGTGTGTCGGCACCCCAAGAGCAACCACTGCCCGCGATACGGAGTAGAGCATCAACTCGTCGGACCACCCACCTGTAACGCCAAGTGCATCTTCTGTGGAGAGGCGCGCTTCACGGGGTGCAAAAAGTGTAAGGTGCAGTTTGACCGCATGGGCAAGACTCCACCCTCCACCGGCAAGGTGGCCTTGATCGAGAAAAAGGCTACCCCCGACTCCACCCAACAACGCAGCTCCTGCAGTCGCACGAGGCTGCCCTCGGACCCGCAGAAGAATTCGGCCAGGGCCTATCGCTCCAGGATGCAGTCCAGGACCAGGTCCAGGTCCCGATCCACCACCGGGCCCTGCCGGACCCGGAGCCGCTCCACCTCCTACCCTCCTCTACCTGGGGCGGAGATGCAGTCCACGAAACAGGTGAGTTGAGGGCCGCGGTCTCCATCTCTCGAGTGGGAGAATAAGGAACTCAGGGCCCAGCTTCGGAAACAAAGTGCCAAAACTACTGCCCTACCTGAATAAATTCAATCACTGCTTAAACGCCACATGCATACGTGCCGAACCGACTTTCCTAATCCACCACCCGCCGCTAGGGCTCCCTCTGTCAGACCCCCCTCTGCGCCGCAGGCATCTAACCCTCAGTCACAAGTAACGTCCCCCACCAGGAATCCCCCCAGAAGCGCCGTGCGCAGATTGATGGCAGCGGAAAAAATTCCCAAAACGGGACCATTTACATGACATACTTTGCAAACACTATCCAAAGCATGTAACAAAGCCTCATGGCCATGCAGAAAGACAATGCTGCCTGGATGGCAAATATAGCTAATAGACTCACGGAGCTCGAAAAACGGCAGAGCACCCAAGAAGCAACCGTGTCTCGGATACAAACTCAGCTCAATGGGCTGCTAGCTTCAACTTCTACAACTTTGGCCTCCGTAGCCGAGTCTCTCCACAGTCATCATCATGGCAGCACGGCCTAACGGGACCGTGGTATGGTAGTGGAACAGCCGGAGGGGCTAAGCGCAGAAACCTACAACTCCACCTACAGTCGCTGCCCACAGATCAAAGGCCCACAATCATAGCACTTCCAGAAACACAAGGGCCCGCAACGCTCCTTAATTACACACATTTCAAGATAGCCAAGGCGACCTCCAGCAGGGTAGCCACATTGGTACACCGAAATTATACAGCTACGCTCCATCCACTTGATATTACGGACATTGATGGAGTGCTCATAGAACTTCTTCCCCAACACAGACACGACACCAGTCTCTTTGTGCTGAACATCTACAGCCCCCCTCCCAAGGGCCCTGCATCCCTGCTAGTAACGGCGATATGTAAAACCTTAGGCATTTACGGACAGAACCAATTAGTAATAGCGGGCGACTTCAACGCAAATCATACTACCTGAGGATACAGAAAGAGCTGCCGGAAGGGTACCACGCTGTGGACGCTCATCCAAAAGGGGGGGCTATCGCTTCTCAACGATCTCAATTGTCCGACAAGGATCGGCAACAGTGTCCAACATAGCACAAACCCTGACCTTACTCTCACTAAGCACATACCAAATGGTACATGGCTCAATACACTAAACTCAGTGGGCAGTGGCCACTTCATACTTAGCATCCATATCCCTACCCGCACGCTCTCCAAGACACAAAGCCGCCAAGTCGCCATCACTGACTGGGACAGGTTTCGAAGGATTAGAGCAGCCGCACCTGAAACCATCGATAACCTGGACACGTGGGTGCAGCAACTAGTGGCAGATGCCACGGGGGCCACATCCCAGGTACCAACCGCGTCAGACTTAGAACTCGTAGACAGTAGGCTATTACACATGTGGGAGGCACACAACAGTTTACAGAAATGCTGGCTGGCCAATAAGCACAATCGCAAACTGAAAACCCGAATTACGGCCCTTGTCAAGGAAATAGAAGAGCACGCAAAACTCCTATCACGCTAACAGTGGGGGCAGCTCTGTGACCGCATGAGTTCGAATTTGGGCCTAAGGGACAAGTAGCCATGCCTGCGATGCCAGCTAAACCACGAAAATAACAAGATCCAACAGCGCAAGAGACTTTCGCGGCTGCTGCACAGCGACCCAGTGGAAGACAAAGCACTACTGGACACTCTGCAAACCCTATATCTGGCGGACAGCACAAGGGTCCCCTTACCTCCTTACGCTGGCCAGGACAATCCAGAACTAGATGCAGACATCACTGCCTGGTAAGTCCGCGCAGCCTTACATAAGCTCAGAACCGCATCCGCTCCAGGGGAGGATAACATCACGAACGAAGCTCTTCGAAACCTTGACAGATCGATACAGGCGATAACCCAACTCCAACTCCTACTGGGCCACAGAACCCTCCCACCACAGTGGACCGATGCAAAGATAACTTTTATTCCCAAGCCAGCAAAGCCGCTAGATCAAAAAAAAAAAACCTACGTCCGATTTCACTCACTTCATGTCTAGGTAAGCTTTTCAAACATGTCATACTAGAAAGACTCCAACAGCATATGTGCACACATAATCTCTTCCCTCACACAATGATTGGCTTCCGCGGGCATTTGTCCACGCAAGACGTCAGGCTTCAGCTCTCTGCAAAAGTCCTGCACCCCCGGCATGCCAAACGCACATGAGCCATACTAGCACTCGACCTCACGAAGGCCTTCGACAATGTTCAACATACCGCAGTGCTGAACGCTTTATTCGATCTACACGTAGGTGGGAGAACTCACGCCTATACCACAGCCTTCCTACAGGCCAGGTCTGCGGTCCTTAATGTGGGAGAACTGACACCAGATAAGCTCCAACTGGGTAGCAGAGGCACACCGCAAGGGTCAGTGCCCTCGCCACAGCTCCTCAACCTTACTCTCATTCCAATGGCCAGAGACCTGGCAAATATTCTCAACCTTTCGCACTCCCTGTATGCAGTTGATATTGCCTTGTGGACCACTACAGGCAGCATAACCGACATGGAGGCGACCTTACAAGCAGGGGCCGATGTGGTGGTGGAGCGGGCTACGGCAATACGCCTCGTGTGCTCACCCACCAAGTCGGAACTTCTCGCTCTTCACCCCCCCAAGAGTCGCACAGACCCAACTCTACCCCCCAGCATGCGTATCCACATGAGGACGTACTCCATTCCAGAGGCCACACAGCTACGAGTGCTTGGCATGGTCAGGCAGAACAACGCCAGGCACATGGCGACCATGAACAAACTCACTACCACACTACACGACACTATGCGCCTAATTAAGGGGATAGCCAGTAGACACAATAGGATGAGATAGCATAACTTTAGAAAGTTAGTGCAGGCCTTTGTCTTAAGCAGAGTAGTATACGAGCTCCCATACCAATATCTCAACCAGGCGGAAACGGAAAAAGTGGATGCCCTTATACGTCAAGCGTATAAGACAGCACAACCTCCACAATCCAACGCCAAATGAGCGCCTACTTCGCATAGCGGTGCCATAACACATTTAATGTTCTCACGGAAGCCAATCGCACAGCCCAAATTGGGAGGCTGTCCTCTACCTCCAAATGTCGGCACATCCTGGACAAACTAGGACTAATCACGACTGCCAAGGCCAATCAGACATGTTCCTTACCATCGGACGGACAAAACTGCATCACTATTCTTCCCCTGCCTAAAAACATGCACCGCATGCATCACGAGACACGCAGGGAGACCAGGGCGAAAGCCCTCTACAAACAACACCAACACGACCACCCCACTGTGTATGTCGACGCCGCTAGCTACCCACAGAAATCGGCCTATGCCGGAGGTGTAGTGTCACATCAACTTGGCTACATCACAGCAGCCACAGTACAGGCGCGCACGTCCATAGAGGCGGAGGAGGCTGCCATGGCGCTGGCCATCTCAACCACCGCTGCCGAGGTTATCCTTAGCGACTCCAAAACTGCCATCGGCAACTACTCGAAAGACCGAGTTCATGAACCGGCACCGAAAATTCTCAATCATCAGACCCCCTCAGATCAATTAACCGCATCTGGGTAGAATATCACCAGATCACCCTCCACTACCGCGAAATGCGGTTGAGATATCCTCCCCCGAATAAATCGGTTAACAAAATTCCAACAAAGTACCTGGCTTATTAGAGGTTGGACTGCGCAATATTTTGACGAGAAACAGAAGAGGAACACACACCACAGAGCGCTACCAAAACGTCGATGCCTTCGGACAAACAGCGGTCAGTTTCACTTCCCTGAGCCAACTTGGAGACGCGCTTGACGATACCCAGGAAAGCTGGCGGTGAGAGCTTAGGTTGAACGGCAAACTTTAGTCCCTTCGAGAGAACGTCCTTGATGGGTTCCGGTAGCACCACGTCGCCTCGTAGGTGGATGGGACCCATTGAAGAGGTGGTCTTTCGCTTCATCGACGCTCATAGCTGCGAAAGCGTCTGCATCCACATAAATTCAGCTGTCGCATCGGCCAGGTTCCTAAAACTACGCCAGTCACGGTAGCCTTTTTGTGAACCTGACCCATGCACACGTAAGAAGAGGCAGTCCCTGAAAAAACGTACTTTCTTGTGGCATACCAACACGCCCAGTCGTCAACCTTGGAAAGTACCTGGCGCCAGCTTCAGACACAAACATTCCTTTCTCCAGCTTCTCTCGCCCTGGTTCATCCAGGCTTATATCGACAGGAATGTACGCTCTATGGCACGCCTAGAACCAACTTCCATCAGATAATGTTCTTATGCTGCCCTGAGCTCACCACCTTCTCAGTGGCGACTCACCGACGTCGAGGGATGGGAGACCGCGGTGTCTACCTCCAACCCAGCCGCCCAAATACGGCTGGTGGACTGGGCTCTGAGGGTCGCCGAGGGCCACAAACTCCAGGACACCCTACGCGCTCCTGAGTCCCCTCGCAACTAATGTTGCAAAAAGGCTCAAGTAATAAATGTTTATCACCCCCACCACGCACCTTCTGCTGGCATACGGGAACGCTACTCTCGCCAAGTTTGTTCAAGATGAGCCGTAATCGGAGCCATCACGTGTTTCTCGCACTTCGCGAACAGTGCGTCCGTGCTAGCTTGTGCTGCGTTCTCTGCCCGGTAGCGCGCTAATCCCGTCACGTACACATGGGACGCGCTAAGCAAGGGCACAGAATTCACGTGCGCACGTGAGACGCAACGGGCTTACCTGCGTTCGGTGCATGCGCATTTAGATCCCGCAAGATCTTCACGCACGTAGCGCTTCTACGTATGTCAAGCTAAAAGTGCCTATTCAAAGTTTCGCTACTGTGTTGTACACTCTCACTACTACGTGACAATGCGCAGGAAAATACCATACAATGATAAGGATATTGTTCTAAGACCATACATCTTGGTTGGAGGATGCACACTTTGGGATGGGCATGAGCGAATAGACGGAGGCAGGGAATTCGTCTTCTATGGAACGAGGGAAAGAGCTGAATGTAAACATATTAGTGCGTGTAAAGTAGGGCACCTCGTTTTTGTAGTAATGTCGTCTCGTCTATAGGTCTGACACGAGTTCAGTATAGTTATTCTACGAATGTCTAGCTGATGAGTTGCCGATGGTGTAGAAGAAACCTGATGATGGTATGCAACGACGTGAATAGAACGAAGTTAAATTCAGTGAACGAAGGGCACAGGACTCTGAAAAGTCACGATCATAACGTGAATCTTGCAGCCTTTTCTGAATTGCTTCGAGCCTGTATTTGGCACACTGCTTATGATGGTTTCAAACGACAGAAGCATAGTCAGCAAAAGGACGCATTAGCTGTTTACATAACAGCAGCTTAGTATCTTTTGGAGATTTAGATCGTGTGCGAGGTAGGCAACCTAACTTTTTATTGCTTTGCTACATATGTAATCAGTCTGCTTAGACGATGATATGTTACGCGTAAAAATGGCACCTAGACACATATACACAGATACCCTATGCCGAGATTGAATATTGCAGGAACAATGAAAATGGAGAAGATCTATTACAGGAGGACATCGGAATGGTTTTATCAAATTTAATCTTCATAGGCCACGTATTTCACCAACTTTGTCCCCTAGCAAATGAATCCTGGAGGCCCTAGCGACAATTAGAACAGTTATTCACTTCACATAAAACACAATCATTGCCATAAAGACGAATTTTAGATGTTAACAGGCCAATAATTTATGCAGATTAAGAAAAACAGTGTCCCAAGAACGGATCCTTGGAGCACTCCAGATGTTACATCAGTAGCAGAAGTGTCGGTTGGGCCATGAGACACAAACTGGAAGCGAAGTGAAAGAAAGCTTGAAATACAATTAACTAGTTGATTATTTATATCACGGCGTTAAGTCTAGCAAGTAAGTGAGAATGTAATACTGTGTCGTATGTTTTCGGGTATTCTATAGAAATATTGTCAACCAGATTGCAATCATCAAGGCTAAAGGAAATGTGATGCGTAAACTCAAATAGCTACATTGTCCTGCTTAAACGCACATGCGCCCATGTTTTATGTTATACACAAGATTATAGTATTTCAGAAAAAAATTCGCTGGGTCGCAACATTCAAGTGGGGGCGGATTACCTGTGAAGCTGTTTATGTGACACACATGCACTGCACACGTTATGAAATAAAAGATTTTCCAAAACGGTACCACACAACGCCGACACAAGCGCTGCCATGGTCACAGTTCCTCCCATGCATATGCCGCAACCGCTGTTGCAGCCGCATCCAGCACCTCCGTCGAGCGTGACGCTGTAACCAGAGAAGCTCAGACCACGTCGCCGCACACTTTTCCCCTCTCATTATTCTTCCAGCAAACAAAACAAATGGCGTAATCGCTTGCGTTCCCCACCTTCTTTCAGTCTAACAGTGGAATTACTCAATAGCCGAACGTTAGTGCCTTGCTCCGGTTTGGGCG
This sequence comes from Dermacentor andersoni, assembly GCF_023375885.2. Taxonomy (NCBI): domain Eukaryota; kingdom Metazoa; phylum Arthropoda; class Arachnida; order Ixodida; family Ixodidae; genus Dermacentor; species Dermacentor andersoni. The sequence goes on from NC_092821.1 coordinate 50,357,640, forward strand.
ATTTCTAAGTTACGACCTTACCTATTAGGCCACTCTTTGTTTATGTCGTCACAGATCACCGCACTTTATGTTGGCTGTCCTCACTGAAAGACCCAAGAAGTTGTCCTAGACGTTGGGCTTACCTAACGCTTTATGAGCACACATTCACTGTGTCCTATATGTCTAGGCGGCTACATCAGGATACCGACTGCCTCTTGCCCTATGTTGTCGATCCGCCCGGCGCCAAAAAACGTGAAGCCGATACTTTGTTTTGCCCATTACCGAATTCCTTAACGTCCCAATCTAGCAGCGTCGCGAACCGTCTTTACGGTCCTTTCTCGAGTGCATGACCCCGAAAAGATTACAACAGTTCCCTCCGACTGTTCCTACTACAAGATGATACCTTATATTGGCTTAACATGCAAACAGATGGAACCAAAGTACCCTTTGTTGTTCTCCGTCATCTACTCTGTACTGTTCTCGCTCACTTGCACGATGCCTCAGCCGCTGGCCATTTGACTGCGTCCTGCACTTACCATCGCATTTGCATACGCTTCTTGTCTGGGCCATAGTGCTGTGTTCGACACTACGTGGCACCTCGCGAGCTCTGTCAACGCCGCAAAAGCCTCATTTGCGTCCCGCTAGGAGCCTTCAGCCAATAGACATCCGAAGTGAATCTTTTTTCAGCGTCGGCTTGGAACTATTTAGCCCTTTTCCAATGTCTTCCTTGCGTAACAAGTGGGTGGCCGTCGCAAGGGCCTACATCATCCGTTATGCCATTACACGAGCCCTTCCAACAAGCTATGCAATTTATGTCCCCGATTTTATTTGTGCACGAAGTGACCCTGCACCATGGCCAGCTACACACTCATCGGTGCCCGCGTCACATGATCCTCTTCTCACAGCATTTTGCCGTAGCGCCTCAAGCTGCTACGTAACAATATTGAGAAAACCCTCAGCTAACCACTATTCGTGCTAATCTGGGACACAAATCAAGCACGGGACCCACCCATGCACACACAAACACAGGCATGCATATACGTCATTTTTACGTTCTCTTGATAAGACATGAACCCACGCTGCACGTTTCTTTACCATTACTTCAAGCTTCAAATCCACACCACTAAGCTTAACATTGCATCTCCCTGGCCTTAGCATCACCTCAATCAGTTGAACAAAATAAAAGCTGTAAATGTCAGAGCATGCTCTGACCTTTCAGAATTATTTTCCCTCGTATATTAATCTCTTGGCAGTCACTTCGACATGACGTCATTCAAGTTGCTTGCAGCGCGAAGTTTCCAGTGAGTTGAGAACTGATCTATAGGCAGTGTCATTTATGTTTTATGTTCATTTGCTTAAGATACACGCATACCTTCCCGCCATCAATTCTGCTGGATGGATTTCTGCGCAAATGAGCGATAAACTTTAAGAGTCGCATCCGCTTCGACGACAATCACTGCTAGCGCGCCGAAGGGTTCGCCATAATATCAAACTATCCGTTAAGAAGTGGCTGTAAGCATACATTTCATCAAACTAATGAGGGTTAGAGCAGAAGTTACCTACAGTGAATCAATAATCTGACCACAAGAACGCTAAAACTATAAAAACTATCTTCGTGAAGGCGCGAAATGTTTTTATTCATCGGTTAATACCGCAACTGGAGAAGCGATTTGGCAAGCTTCAGCACGTAGGAGGACTACGTGTAATTGGACATCTTTTCGTCAAACGTGGTGGCGAAGCCGGTAGAATCTCTGTTTTTCAGGTTACATCCCCGGGTTAGAGTCCTCGACTCGTACAATTTCTTAAATTTGCTTGTTCGGCAGTTTCTTCAACTGCGCGAAAACCTTTTCGCCGCTTAGATCTGATAATTGCAAGTGAGCGAAAGCAGTGCATCCTCACGGACGCAAGACGGCTAGATGTACTTCGCCATTGGTTGTGCGCATAAGTACGCTTATTGCGCTGTATCTACACTACGCATATTCTGCTATTTTCACATGTGTTCGTTAGCTCGTGTAAGAACGGGGCAATGAACTAAGTGCGTGACGCGATGGTGCGATGCGTTGAGTAATCCGGCAGCCGTGTGGACTCGCGCAACGAGCGCTCAGCTAGATCGGCGAACTGGATGCACGACACGCCATAACGACTGTGCTTTTTAGCGCGCCCATTTTCTGGCTCTGAGACAGGCGATGGCGACAGGTCTTTCCAGCGCCATTCTTCTTCGTTACAATGGCCTCAAAATAGAGGCGTCTATACAAGGGCACGGCTGATACTAATTTTAAACGTGTGCCAAACAACGAAGTCTCGTGCGAGGCACTAACTCGCGCTCTAAGTTTTTATTAATTACCTGCGTAGTGGCATCGTCAAAGCAACCAATCGACATTCGGTCAAGAAAAAAAATTATTTCAGCGAGAAACTAAACGGCACGAGAGGGGGCACGGGCACCCCTTGGCGAAGGAAAACTAAAGATGACTTTAAAAGCGCTCAGTGCACTCAAGTGTTCAGGAACATGTTGCTCTCCTTTGTAGCGGTTGGTCACCGTTTCTTCCATTTGTGAATGGAAGTTGCGCGCTTTCGACGACGCACAGAAAGAGCGCTCACGTGATCGACGCATGTCTTAAGCAGTTCAGAGTGCAAATGTCGGATGTATCCCAACGTCATACAAGCAAAAATAAACAGAATACCTCGGACGTACTTCTATAAAGCCCTGTTGAATCTGTCTGACATACCTCTAAAAAAATCGGAGAGAAACGTAGGACGTACACTTCGATAAAGAATATAAAAAATTACTGCCTGTGTGATTTTACCGCAATTTTATTTGCGGTAGGACAAACAATGCTACATAGAAATTTCCTAAAGCTACTGCAGATAAATACGCAAAAATGTTATATAGGAAATTTGCGGCGTAGAGCAAAAAAATTAGTAGGGTTCCTATTTCACAGCTACAGAGGAAGAGAAAAAGGCAATGACCAGAAAATGGCAGCACGCTGAGGGCACAGGCTTGCCTATTATGTAGCCTATGACGTACGCTGATGCCGAAAAAAATCGTAAATGACAAGAACGGAACAAAAAAGCGTGATAAATACGAGTACAATGGCTTGGTAAAAACTGTTCTGCTGGCCACAATGGCGTGATCACTAAGAAGGCGTAACTACGACGGCATTACGATGGAAACCATAGCGTTTTTGCAATGACAGCAGCAATACCGACGAAGGCGATTATCTCTAATAACGACGATGACATTCACATCAGTACGACGGTATGACGAATTTCACATGATAGTGATGGCGTGCGTCATGGAATACCGTGATACGGAAGGGGTTCAAGGAGGTGCTTTCCCGTCGCTGCCCACTGCACAAAATGGTCTTCCTAAAGGGTAGACGTCACCCACTTCAACTTTTGTTCAAGCAACACGAAAGGAAGCTGAATTCAATTTTTTTTTAGGCTCTAGGAGATCTCGGTGATGAAATTACGCTAAAAAATAAACTGCTAACACGCATCTGCAGTTGGCATCGAGCCGCACGAGTAACAACAAAAGGAGATTCTCTTCAGATATAATCGTAAAGCAGCGTCCGTGTTTCGTCCCTAATTCAGGCTGATCTGCAGATTTCAGGCGATGTGACTAATACTAGCTGCTGCTTTAATGACTACTTAGACTGTATTTTTGAAAACGACCCCATGCAAGTTCTGAACTAATAGTCCACAAGCAAAACCGGTGACTAAAGAACGACGACACCGCAGTGCTTATTGTCTTTTGGTTACCGTTCTTGCTTGTGTACTTTTCTTTATTTTCGTGATGTTCCACCATCAAGCCCACGTCTCCAGTAACTGTCCTTTTCATGGCAAAGAAGCAACAGCGCACTCAAAACGAAGACGCAGGGGGATGTGGACGCAACGTAAGCGCTGACATTCAACTGGGAACGTTATAGAATAAATTAGCTAGTATACACTTAAACTCCGCATGCGGCTGCAAGACAGTGAACACTGAATTATAAGCATTCTTGGTTAAATGAGATGATACTAAAAAATAATATAATAACAGCAATATAAAGCACCGTTCTGCTCGGCTATCAATAATTTTCGTGGTCTAAGAAGGAACAAAACCTTAAAGCTGGGCAGCGCAACCCGGACGAAGAACAAGAGGAGGAAGACGGTAGGAGCGCAGACTGACAACCGACAAATTTTTTCAAACAAGTGATTAAATATACAGAGAATGAGCTTATCGAAACATCTTACGCGTACAACTGGTAAAAGGGTGTCCGCCTATTTCGCCTTTCCAAAAAATTAACCAGCCGTCCGTCTGTGCTCAAATCGTCGTCTTCCTTTTATCCTTCGTCCGGGTTGCGCTGCCCACCACTAAGGTTATGTTGAGTGATCTACCCGCCCAGCATGCTATGCTCAAAATGAAATTTATTTTCCTTGGATGGCTATTGAAATCTCAGTAACACAGTTGGGTCCTGCATTTTGCATTCTATAGGCCTCACAAATTTCACGCGCCAACTTGTCTAGGTTACAAAAAAAGAATCTCGGTCCTAGTTAATTACGCGGAGCATCTTTTATTATGACGTCGGCGGTTTTCTACTCATCGAGAACGATGTCTAGAAATTCCGCTTCAATATCTAGGATTACCTTTGTGAAGTACTGCTATACTCTCCCTTGGAGCAACGGCATTGGGATACAGCCACATGAACGTATGCCTAGCCATCTTTAATTTCTTATGTGGCACAAAAAGACTGCCTCAATAATATTTCGTAGTTTCCACAATTGATTTACTTCTACTTCCATTTAGAAAATTCTGAAAGTGAAAGCACAACTTCACAGGTAAAATCTTATCATTATTGTTAATCAAAATTTAACTTGCTCATGTTTAAGTATACCCGTTACTTTATCTATTACAGTAACAAGATTTTGTTAGTGTTCCTATCAAGGCAAGGCTGACTATCGTATTCATCACTGCTTTATTTAATGTATTAAGATTTTTCTTGGTTCACTAATTTTAATTTTTGTGTTATTTATTAACTAATTCATTTCATTTTTCAAATATATTGCCAAACGATTAGTGGCCTATTCCCCGTAGTGGGTTCGTGCCATTAATTGAGGCTTCCTCATCATCATTCGCAGTCCTGGAACTGCAATGCCCAGTGCGAGGAGCGAACAGTGCCTTTGTGTGCATTTCAGTTCATCCTGAGGTGCTCGTGTGCACACGGCCTTAGTTCGTCCACTCTTAGTAGGAACACGCTGCAGCGTGACCACGCTTCGCGGAGGGCAAGTGCACACGGCGTGGCCGCTCGTCGAAGTTAAGCGGTGCAGCTGGAGTTTCGTGGTCGTCTGATCAAGCCCTCGAGCGCGTCGAGCTTTAGCAGACGACAAATGGCACGAAGCTTCACCTCGAAGGTCCTCTGCGCCTGCGCAGCTTAGCTGCGATGCGCTGCAGCGCTGTGTGCGCTGGTTCTCCGCGAAGCGCGGCCACGTTGCAGCGTATTAACGCGACAGCGTTAAGGAGCTCGTATCGCAGAAAAGCCGGTGTCGTTGGTATCGGCGTCGGCCGTGAGCGAAAAATCCCGGCAGGCAATTCATAAATAAAAACAACTTGCGACATGGGCTGCGTGGGAATCGAACCAGGGCCTCTTGAGTGTGAGGCGGAGACGCTACCACTCAGCCACGAGTTCGATGCTTCAAAGCGGTACAAAAGCGCCTCTAGTGAATGTGGTGTTGTCTTAGAAAGGTGCCGTAGAACGTTATACTGCGGTGTATATCGGTAATTATGAGCATGTAACTTACAGGAGTTGCAGTTACACGAGTAGCGAAGTACGTTTCCGCTACATTTCTTCTGCGCTTTCCGCACACGCAGAGGCATCTTGCGGCAAACACAGCAGACCCCCTCCTCTCAATGTGCGGCGCTGCCCCGACAGTTGGCGCGCCACGCGCGCATTGGGGCTGTGCGGGGACCGGTGCGAGGCGCGTCGCGGCCCCGACACCCTCTCCCCTGACGACGCTTCGCCGTGCTCTCTCACGGGTTGCAGAATCAAGCGTCCTTCCTTTCTTTAGATCACTATCTATATATCTCTCTGCCCGTGCCGATCACGACGTTTGACAGGCGTTCCCCCTCCGAGGCACCGAGTTCTTTGGTTCGTTCCGCTTGCTCAGGCGCACGTTTCGTTGCCGCGCCAAACGCTGCGTTGCTCGGCGCTCACCGCGTGATTGGTGGGTGCAAAGTCCGATGCCGGGCGCCTCCTAAATGATTGCTGCGCCGTAGCGCATTGTCTTGCACCCCTTGGCAGGTCGACGGAACGCTGTCGCGTTCCACTCTTGAAGGCGAAGCTTAAGCGTCCTCCAATTTTTCCTACCAAGAGTGGATGACCCTTTACACTAGGCCACACGTTAGGGGGATACTGTACGCTACCGCAATGGCGCAAAGCACAAACCTATTAGTGTGCGGTACACGAAAGACATCTTTATCCTTTGTGTCTTTTCCCACAAGTTTTCTCACCGCTTCACAGACGCTATCACTTTCTTCTTTGCTGAAACAAAACAACATCTACGCCATGCCGTGATCCCGCCTTTTTGAGCCTACATAAAAGCTGGTGGACGTAAGGCATGACGGCTACCTTCACCCTTTCCCTCTCCGTAATTCGTGGCGCTCTTTACCTTGAATATGGCGTTTAAATTCTCGCATAAGCTTCACACAAGCCAACAATGCCACGCTGTCCGGATGCGTGGATTCTTTGAGCCTGACAATGAGTGCATTTACTCCTTCCGCCTTCTTGTGCTCACATGACCTAATCATTAAGGACCTTATGCTTGAAACTGCGATGTCATTCTTCATAATTTTAGAGCGGGTGGAGTTGAAGGAAAGATAATATTTCGATTAACGAGGGTGGTATTCCCAGCAAACGTGGTCTTCATTAAAGGTGTGCCCCCTAGATCTAATAGATATCACATACATCTTGAAGACATTTCGCATGCGAATTTCAAGCCATGTCGTTGCTCCTTAGAGATATTTAAAAGCTTTATCATATTATATTTAATAAATGCACTATAGTAAAATAATGCACTATAATGGCCGACATTTCGTCTGTAAGAACAAGTGATGGGAAGTAACAATGCATTAGAATGAAAATGTCAAGTAATGTGATGAATGTCTCGTGATCGAGTCGGCTTTCACCTTCATCCTCATTACTGTGAGCTAAAGTGACTGTCAAGTTTTTGTGCTGTTTCTACACTACGTATATTTCGCTCATTTTCCGTGTGCTTAGTAGCGCAGGTAAGAGCGGTGCAATGAACTAACTTAAGTTCACGACCAGTCAATGCGATGCATGCTGCTATACGGCAACCGCGGGGACGAACTGCTTTCTCGCGATCGTCTTATCAGATGTCAGTAGAGGAAATGGTCTGTGCCACGTCAGGCAAACCGCCGCCGGCCAAAAGGAAGTCGCAGTTTCGCGCGAAAGCCGAAGCATCGAATGCGATAGCAAATTCGGGGACAGCTATACGAAGTAAGGACAGTAGTTTCACCATCTGTAATGAATTTGCAAACACAGGCATACTAGCTAAACTGACAAGCATGGTGTCACGTGTGCACAAGCAAATACGTATAGATCTCACTCGATGACCACGGAAGCTCGCAGTCAAAACGATGGAGTGAGGAAGCGAGGGAGCAGCAACGAGCTAACTGACCTTCGTGCTGCCTTTCGCATTAACGCGAACTAAGCCGCGAAAACACAGCGCATGGCGGACTCTGTCCCCGTCGCATATGGCTTTAAAGATAGAATGCAGCGGCCTGGGCTTGGTCTTGCGGTCGCCCGGAGTAGAACGTGCCCCCCTTACCTACCCCCACGCCCCAGCCTTGTGTTGTCCTCACCGCTTTCCTCCCTTGAGTACGTGAGATTGAGCTGCAATCGACAACTCACGCTCGCATGCTTTCAGTGGCACATACACCATACGGCGCGGGGCGAGCATTTGATCGCCCTTGAACTTTATACGAAACCTCACGGCGACGCCGACTGCAACATGCGCCTGGATTGTCTATGTAACTGCTATGGCACTACAAAAAAAAAATATGAAAGGAGATGTATTTAGTGACTTCGCGTGGCTAGCGCTAACCTTTAGTAAAGAAAGTAATAACGACTTTAAGAACGGGACCCTGTGCGGACTAGCAGTTGTCTCGGGATCATTTAAGAACGCGTTCTTAAATTCGTTAATATTTTCGTTAATAAATGTTCGTGCAAGCCGCCCTTGGTGTCCAGCGCAAGAAACCAACGCAGCGAACGCAGATTTTACAACAAATCTAACAAAATGGCTTGCTTGTGATTGTTTATGTACTCGTAATGTTAACAACTGGCTGCAAACTGTGAACTTTGTTCCGCATTATTTTTGTACATTTCAGCGCTTCTAAAACAGATTTGTGACCGCTTTACCTGCATTCTACTTTGACTTTTTATGTTTAGCGTAATGAACGCACAAAACCACTCCATGCTAGGTTAGAAAGGCGAGCCATCAACAGCATTGACACAGATCACCAAGCAGATGAGCTGCGGCAAGTATATTCGTTATCAGGTTTGCGCAGAACGCCATCTAGACAGCATTGACTGCTCTACGTAGACAAAGTAGCATCAAAACAGAAGCGTGTATACACGGATCCTGCTGAAAGTAGTTTTAAATATATGCAGAAAGAACTACGAAGTCTCATGCAACACAGTAACTTGCGCTCCAGTTTTAATTAGTTACCTGGGTAGTGGTATCGTCAAAGCAATCGATTGACAAATGGTAATGAAAAAACTGGGTTAAGTGAAAAACCAAGCGGTACGACACGGTTCTTTGGCGCCCATTCCTGAAGGAAACATTTCATTAATTTGTGAATCGAAATTGGGCGCTTTCGACGATTGATGCCTACACACCCAAACGAAGCACTGACGCGAGCGACGCATGTGTTTAGCTGTTCAGGCTGCTAATGTCGGACGTGTCGTGAAGTCATACATGCAATAGCCAACGAAATACGTCGGGCGCACTCCCATAATGTCCTGCCGGATCCGTGTGACGGGCCTGTAAAAAAAAGCGGACGGAACACGTCGGACCTACATTTCGCCAAATCCAATAACAAAATCACTGCCTGCGTGGTTTCTCCGCCAATGAATTAGCCGTATAACAAACATTTTAGCATAATGATTTGCCAAAGCCCTGCGTCTACGGAGGGAAATATATTGTTTACGAAATTGGCGGCGTAGGGCAAAGGAAATACTAGGGCACGTAGGTAACACCTACAACGAGGTGACAAGAAAAAGACGCTGAATACAGAATGGTGGCATGATGACGGCGAAGGCTTCCCTGCCATGGAGCAGATGGCATCGATGATACGAAAACACGTAACTCACAAAACCAGAAGAAAGAAACCTTCCTGATAAAGACGAGTGCAATAATGTCGCAACATCTATTTGCTTACAACGATGGTTTCATCTCTACGAAGGCGTAACCAACGCTTGGCGACGTATGCAATAATGTTATTTGCATGTAAGCAACAATACCGACGACGGCGGCCAAATATGACAATAACGACGACGACGCCCACATCACTACGACGACATGGTGAAGTAGGCATAATAGTGATGGCGTCCATCACTGGAGACCACCACACGGAGAGGTTTCAGTGACGTGCTGTCCTCTTTTTAGGCATTGCACAAAATGGTCTGCCCAAAGGGTATTCGATCCCCACTTGGACCTATAGTTTTAAGAAAACACACAAAGAAGCCTAATTCTTTGTGGTTTCAGGCTCTGAGAGATATTCGGAATAAAGTAATATTCAATAATGAGGCTGCTGAAATGATACTGTCGTTCGGATCGAATTGCACGACTGACATTGAAAAGGAATACTCGTCAAACATAACTGTAAAATAACGTCCATGTTTCATTCCTTATACACCATGATTTTCTGATTTCAGGTGTTGTAAGTAACAATAGTCGATTTAATGACCACTTTAAGTATACTATTGAAAGCGACCCTGTGCCATTGCTGAACTATGTCTCCTATATTGAAATAAAGCAACGCATTACCAAAAAGAGGGGCCAAAGAAAGGCGACATACCGGCGCTGATTGTTTGTAGAGCGCAGCTCTTAAGCGCCTTTTCCTACGGTGAGTGTCGGCGTTGGCTAACATGTAACCCAGCGTTCGAGCGAAAGTTGAAAGAGCGAACGCGGCGCGGGAGATGAAATCAGCGAGCCGCGAACGGCGGAGAGACATGAGCACGGCTCCTTCAATGACGTGCACGCGGGAAGCTGGTGTCATGCGGAACCGCCCGATTACTCGATGACAACTCGTATCTGGCGTCAGATGTAGCGCTCGTTTAGCATTGTCGTCTGCTCGCGTCACCTGTTCCTCGCGCTTGTTTGGCTTCATTGGTTTCGTCTCGTTCCGCTTGTTTAGAATGTAATGGCTTGCACTGCATAAGCCAATATATCGCGAAATGAAAACACGTATAGAGCTGCATTCCAATTCCGTATTAGGGATTTCGTAATGGTCGGAGAATTTTTAGGGCAACGTTCTTGCTTCTGCAGCGTTTTATTTTCTAGTTGTTCCCTCTACAAGCCCAGGTCTCCAGTAACTCTCTTACATCGGAACGTATTTCCGAAGCTGCCGTGACGAGTTCGCGAATAATGAGCATCAGAAAAACTGACGTCTGCGTCCCTACCCCATTGTTTTGTTTAGCATCTCCTAAATGTACACACCGGAGTATTATCTACGTACTTAGAGAGCTTCACTGTAATGTGAGTGATATGGCTCGCAGCCGGGATTTCGTGCCTTCTTTGTGCAGAAACTATGATCATGTAGGCCTATCCTGGTGGTAGTGCAAAAGGGCTGGCCCAAGCTAAATGACACATACTCCTGTGCGCTTGGGGACCTTTAACGCGCCCTAGAACTACCTTTGTCGCACATGGCACCCAAAGAGGTCCTATGCACAAGGGCAATAACAGATGTTCCTGAATGAAAAATTTGTACAACTTCTTCAGAAAGGACTGTAAAAAAATTGTCGGCGCCTACCGTGGGAACGTGGTCTTGCCAGTGCTAGCGCGTTCGTCGTCATCGTATTCTGCCCCATCTGGTTTCATTGCACAAAGAAACTATCATCAGCAGCAATGGCTAGAGCGTCATCGTCTTCATCGACAGCGGGCTCCTTGGCGCCCAACGACGCAACCGCGCGAATGCAGTCGCATTCCGGTATGGTATGGTATGGTATTCCTTATGCGATGGCGCACACCCACTGTGGGGGATTGGCCAAGATTTGGGTGAAATTAGGCTATCTTTATTAAAAGACTGAAATTGGTAAAGCTAACTGGAGAAAATGAACAAAAATAAAATGTTTAAGAATTCAAGACAATCTCTTTGTAGCACTTATAAAATCCTCCACGGTTGAGCAAATATCCCTGTGGCACTTTCCAAGCGAGGAGGCTCCTAGGGAAAGGATATTTATAATTGAAAAGCTCAAACCAAGCTGTGTAAATCTTGATTCTAGATTTTTTCTTAAAGAAGTGAAACGGCGGCAGAATATGAAAAAATGATCTATTGTTTCATCTTCTCCACAGACTGGGCACAGAGGGGAGGGCACCAGACCAGCCCTGTGACGATAGAAGTTTAATTTTCGAATTCGACAACGTAATCGGGTAAAGATGACTTCAGTTTTTCTGGTGTGAAAGGAATTTTTGGGCCAAGGGAATAGCAGGTGTCGATATTCTGAAAAATTAGCCACAGCTGGGTTCAAAAAAGTCTTGAGTAATTGTGTATCTCCTGAATCGTGTAGTCGTCAGGTAAGCTATTGTAGGAAGTAATGGTAATACAGGGCCACAGAGGGCCTCTCTCGCGAGACTGTCAGCCATTTCGTTCATGACTAATCCTTTATGTCCAGGCACCCAAAGCAATCTAATTAAATTTATGTGGGCAGGCACTAGAAAATGAAATGTACGTAAAAGGTTAGTGACACCATTTGCTGTGAGCGAGGAACATAAGGATAAAGAATCTGTTATTATTACTACTGCCGATATTGAAAAATTTAGTTTGCGTGAGGCTAGGACTACAGCTAGAAATTCAGCCAAAAATACGGAATAGAAGTCCGGAATCCTGATTGCAAATGACCAGTCTAGAGCGGGAGAGAAAATGCCAATTCCAGATTTTTCTTCACACTGTGAGGCGTCTGTCGCAATGACCGTACTTATAGATAAACTCAATAAATGGTCCTGTAATAAGCCGTTTAATATATTATAAGGGAGATGTTTTGCATTATTTGGGTAGATGTCATCATATATAATCTGTAGGTTCTCTCGCACATCACAAATAGGGGGTACCTCCCAGAGACGTATATTTAAGGGATTTATCAATGTTTGTGCGAAGACCACCTGTGGTGTATGAAAACGATGCCAATGTACTCCGAAGAAAAGTGCAGGCTGGGAAATGAATATGCATTTCAATCTTGTAATAGGGGATTCATACAATTTTAATACTGTTTGCACCGTCAGTAACCGAAATCTACACAATATTGAGGGCAACCTGACTTCTTGGTGTAATATGTTATTGGCAACATATTTCGGTAACCCGCAACACAGTCGTAGGGCTTCCCGCTCAAGTAGAACAAGGGGACGTAATTTATAAGCTGGAGCACCAGAAAATAAAACACATCCAAATTCTAAAATGGGCCGTTCATACATTTTGTATATCATTAAAAGTGGATCTCTCCGCATTCCGGACCGACTGTTGCACAGCTTACGTAGCATACCAACTGCTCGCACTCCTTTTTTAACTATACGGTCAATATGGCCGAGCCAGCTGAGGGAACCGTCATATACTACACCTAAGTATTTCACCGACTCCACTTGAGTTATAGTCTCGAGGCGATAGGATATCGATATATTAACGGGATTGTTAAGAGGGAAAACCAATACTGAGCATTTTCTAACGTTAAGTGAAAGGCGAATTTTGTTTAACCAGGTTTCTATGGCGTTGAGGTAGTTTTGTAGTCGATAATATAGAGAGTGAATATTACTGTCTGATGCAAAGAAAGCAATGTCATCCGCGTATACGTATGTTTGTACTTCTTGATGTAGAGGAATGGAACACATCAGAATATTAAATAGTAATGGTGAAGTGACAGCTCCTTGTGGAACACCTCGTGATTGATTATATATACTCGAGGAAACGCCTCTCAGACTGCAGTAAAATGTTCTTCCATTTAAAAATTCACCAATCCAGTTTGAAAAGTAATTTGGAATCTCTAGATTTCGCAATATATCTAATAAAATTAAGTGTTCTACACTGTCGTAGGCTTTGGAAATGTCTAATGTCACAAGAGCACCTAATTGCCTCTATCGCCGTGCTAATTTTATTCTGCTTTCTAGGTCCACGTGAGCATGCCAAATTGAACATGATGGTCGGAATCCAATTTGGCAGGAGCTAAGCAAGTCCTTGTTCTGTATAAATTTAATCTTGCGGGCATATAGAATTCTTTCAATTAATTTAACCAAATTTGAGGTTAGCGCAATTGGCCTAATGTTATCTATTGTATATCCTTCCCCATGATTTTTAAATATAGGGATGATTTTAGCAATTTTCCACGCAGACGGAATCCATGAGAAGTAATTTCCAATAGCTAAAAGGTCATCAGGAGCTTCCTTAAATAAAATTCTGATCATAGTAGATGTTACCCCATCTACACCGGGAGCTGAATCTGGAAGTCGCTCCACGATCTCAGCCAATTCTAACATGGAGATTTCTGTAAAATCATCTGATGCCCTTCCTAAGCGAGAACAACTTGGCAAGACAGAAGAAAATCTAATTTCTAATCCCTTCGCGATTTCTTCTAGTGATTGTTTCATTTCATCGCTACTTAAGATTATAGAGTCGATATTAACTTGACGCGGAAGAACTTTTCTACCGCGAAGAAAACGGAACAATGCACGCTTATTTTTATTGTTAGACAAGAAATCAAAATGCTTACAGTCGAATTCATCTTTGCCTTTAGAAACTGTATGTTTAAAGACAGCTCGAAAAAATTTATAGTCACTCCAATTTCGGGGACTCTGGTTATGCAATAATTTTTTCCGAGCAGCTTTTCTCTTTCTGTAGTCTCGAGTGCATTCTTCATTCCACCAAGGACTGTAAGAATTTCTTTTATTCACTGTAATCTCAAATTGAGCCTTCTTTTGAGTATTTTCCAAAGCGGAACAGATTATCGTGGTTTTTTGTTCCGTAGGTGCATCAGACAAGAGATGAAAGAACATTTCGTAAGCATTTTTTTAAAATGTTGTAATTTATGAAAGTTCGAACCTGGTCAGTTATAAATGTTACCGGACGTGCAACGTCAAATACTATTGGAAGGTGATCACTGCTTGTCGAACAATCAATAGTCGCCCAAGAAGTTACGGAGAGACTCGGGCCAGAAAATGTAAGATCTAGTGAAGAGTAAGATCGGCCTCTAACAAACGTAATAGATCCGGAGTTTGCACACGTGAGTCGATTGTCCAACGACCAGTTCCACAATCGGGTGCCGCAAAAATCTGTTCTTAAACCCCATGAGATATGGTGAGAATTGAAATCACCTGAGAATGTCACGTCGACAAGAGTTAATAACACTATCCAGTGTGCTAGTGTCCTGTACGCCAGATGAAAAATATGCATTAACTACGGTAAAAGGACAACATCCCGGGAGAACCAGTTCTATCGCTAGGATTTCACACTCTGGAGTACAAACTTGAAATGAAATTTTAGCCTTATGGCAAAATTTAGATGAGATAAGTGTAAGTAATCCGCCACCTCTTGTAGGACGGTCTAATCGGAATGACCTGTAGAATTTCAGTTGAAAAGATTTCTCAGGATTTAGCCACGTTTCTTGTAACATAATTAAATCAGGATTAAATTGAGAAGTTAAACAAGTTAAATCTACTGATGCCGAATATAAAGAGCGGCAGTTCCACTGAAGGACTTTTAGTGATCCTATGTTTTGGAAAGTGCCGCAGTCGAAACGGCCTTCTGTAGAATGTTATCCTTTAGCACAACACTGGACTGACTTTTCTTAGCTTTTGAGTGAGGACCGGGGGAGGAGTCTTCACTAATAGAAGACATGGTTCTTTTATATGCTCGAGCATTTTGTTCTACCTCTGTCATCTCCAAATCTGTATTAATCAGATGACAAGTTGTAGGGCCCGCGGAAGAGGGAGTTGAAAGTCCAATATCATTATTGCAAGGACTGGCGTCTGATCTTTCATGGTTAGTTTGGTGCTCAGGATCAACTGTTTGCGTTAGTACAGGAGCTCGGCAGGTAGTTTGCATCAAATGAGATAAATGGCTAGAAATGGCTTGTGAGATACATTCACCAAGGCTCATTGCCAACCTTTCCATAGCTTTAGCAACTGCCTTTTCCACAGCGGCCTCTATAGTTGCAGTAAGTGATCGGTCCGTGGTAAGATTTTGTCTACCTATTGTCCCCGCATAGCAAGATGCCCTTTCTTTCACAATGTTTACGGCCTCCATCCTAGAGCAGCGTCGACGATCAATTATTTCAATCACCTGTAATTCTTGAGCCCTAACAGAACAGTTTAAATAATTGGCTGGATGATTTCCATCACAGAGACAGCATCGCTCTTCTTGGGCATTACAATCACTTTGAGCGTGTTCTCCTCCACATGCGCAACAACGCTGTCTTGATTTACACCCTGCCATACTATGGCCGTATCTCCAGCAATTGCGGCATTGAATCGGACGCGACGCCAGGGGTTCAACTCTGAACACAAGGGGCCACACCTTTAACTCTGACGGGCAGGAAGTTCCGACAAAAGTTGCTATCACTGATTCTGTTTGGACCCGCTTATTGTCTACCACTCGATTGCATCGGTAAACAGCGATTACTCCAGTCCCAGACAATCTCTCAAGTGTTTCAGCAGGAGAAAGATCAGCATCGACACCTCTGACTATTCCCTTAGTGCAGGCGAGGTGAGCAGGGATCAAGGCACTCACCGGTAATGACGCGAATGATGAGCACTTTAGCAAATCCGCGACACAGGACTGGTCTGGCGATCGACACACGATACCTTCGCGGCCGAACTGCCTCACTTCCGGGATGGTCTGGTATGAAGAGGTAGCAGCTTGCAGAGATTTCTGGATCGCATGGGGGTTGGTCAGACGTATAAAGCATCCATTTGAAGGAACCAGAGCCACCGGGATGTTGCTCACACCACTGCGGATGAACAAATCTAGAGGTAATTCACCCGTTGGAATAGAGGCCGCCCATGGGCGAAAACCCCTGCCTGGGGAGTTTATGGACATCAGCCTAGGATGAAGGTGGAGTTAGAATTAGTGAGAGCTCAATAAATAGTATTAGTAAAGCCTAATATCACCCAAAACCTGGCCAAGTGACAGAAGCCGCAGCGAGCGAGCAGAACGATGCACTCCGGCTCGAAGAGGTCGAACGTCTCGCGATCTTCGTCGTCTTCCGCAGGTGGCTCCGTTGCCGCTCATAATTTCTGAGTGGAATTTCACTTCTGTCGTCGTAATGGGGAGGCCGCGTTTACGGGGGTATGAGCCAGTGCTTAATGGAGTATGAGCCATTCCTTGTCTTACTTTACGGGAACATCTAAAAAGCAGAGGTGATACGCGGATTTCTGTGCGTACCTATATCGTCACGATGACCACAGATCAGTACAATAAATAAGCTTGTACCTTTGTTCAAAATTCTGTGTCCCCTCTGTGTCGTGCTTTAAACAGCTTCGCTGGCCAGAGTGGCATGGGTCATGAATTTTTTTTCATCGTTTAAATTTTTGACGTTAACAGAGGAATAGACATTCAAGACAGAGTCGAAAAATTGTTTCACAATGCATACCTGTGTCAATAACAAATCTTTGATTACACGCTAGTCCAATCACACCACTTGAAGCTTAAGCTTCGCCGGACGTCAGCAGGCAGTCAGAAAAGCAGATGTGACAAACGGGTCTTCTCCGTGGGATACGCCCCAACTACAGCAGGAACGAATTTGAATTCCTTGAACAGACAATCGCTTACCAAATACATCTATCGAATAGCCTCAGGACATGTGAGAGAGATCCGCAATAATGCTCGGAAGAACATTCTGACGGTGGACGTGAGTTCTCAGGCCGTATTGGAGGCTGTGAAAGCCATTCAAGAGGTTGGTAACATCCGAGTTAGTTCATTTCTAGCGTACGGCAACGATACCTGCACTGGTGTTGTATCAGATGTGAACATTCACATGAAGGATAAAGACCTGCGATCTCTTCTATCGTCGACAGTGCGGATTCTCGACGTCCACCGATTTTGCCGCTCCCGATGAATCAAGTTGGTCTTCGAGTCAGACTCTTTGCCAGCATCGATGAAAGTAGAATATGTGAGGTACTCAGTGCGTCCATATGTGCCACGACCGTTACAGTGTCACAAGTGTTTCAAACTAGGCCACGTGAGTGCTGTGTGTAAGAACCATACGTCGTACCGAAGATGTGGTGGTGCTCATCAGGTAGACTCCTGTAAGACTAACGCCATGAAATGTGCAAATTGCTCCGGAGCCCATTAAGCGACATCCAAGGATTGCCCCAAAATGCCAGAGGAGAGACAAATTCTGAAAAAAATGGTGACAAAGAACTCCATACACGAGGAGGCTGTGGATTCCGTCCGAAAGAAAACGCGTTGGTTGCGAAAAAGGCGTCGCCGCTCCCAGAGCAAGTCCCGCGAAAAAAAGCACTTCCTTTGAGTACTTCGATGGAAAGCATGCCACAGAGAAAGCAAGGCCGGCACACACAAGATGCGCTTCCTCCAGTACCTCCGCGACCGTCTTGGAATGAAACGTCATCAAACGTCCGTCCAACCTCTTCGGATGTAGAGTGGCCTTCGCTACCACAAAGCGCTTCAGGTGGAGATACTTCTTCGGCGCTTCCCAAGAGCCGGGAGGGTAATGAAAGGGTTGGAAATGAAAAGATGATCGACATGCTTAAACAGCTAGTAAACACTATGCGTATATTGATCTCCGGATTGGCAACGCCAACTGCACTATCTGTCGTACAGGCGTTAGATTCTATGGAGCCGCTATTACCAGCTCTAAAATAAGGGTGTTAATCATGGCTCTCACGATAAAACACTGGACATTGGAACAAACGATGCATCACTCTGTTATAATGCAATGGAATGCTCGAGGCCTCTGCGGCCACATGTCTGACTTTACGCAACGGGTTTTGACATACCGCTTTCCAGTGATCAGGATATGCGATTCAAATCTCACGACGGATCCTGCTGTCACTGGGAAGCGGTATGTTCGAAGTGGCCCGTGTGCCCCGAAATGTCCATCCCGTCCATAACGAGGGCAGGCGCAAGGCCAGAGCAGCAGCCATCCTGATACATATCAAGCAACGAGACATTAGAGTAAGCTTCGTCGACGCCGCGGAGTACAGCGATGGGAAGACCTTTGCCATCGTTGTAGTTCTTCACTCACTCACTCACTCACTCAAATCTCACGACGGAATTTCGCCTTTCCAGATACGTTAAGCTCTGGTCACGCAAAGCTGGACACAAGAGCAATGTGTTAATGTGTGTACGCAGTGACAAGATGTTTGTTCGGCACACGATCACTCCACATGACAGCAATTAATATGTGTGTGGGACGCTAAAACATAAACTACATGTGTTTTCGATCATCGACGACTAATACCTCCTAGACAAGGACTTGACCTCTCCTGCCTATCCACTGTGTTACGAGGTTCCCCAGGCCCTCATGTTATTGGAGACTTCAATGCTCATTATCCTTACTGGGCAAGTGCCGCAATAAACTGTCGGGGTAGAAACTTGATGGACTTCATAGACACTGAAGGTCTGAGTGTCATCAACGATGGGTCTCCAATTTACATGCGCGGCACTACCTACAGATGTCGCCTAGACCTCAGTATCGTATCTCAAAGCCTCCTGCCCTCATTCAGCTGGTGCTTGGACATAGAAACGCATGGGAGCGATGATATACCAACATATGGACAGATGCAGTGGTTTGTGCAATCAACTGCATCTGCTGTACGCTGCACTGATTGGTCCACATTCTCTACATGTGTCGAAGATTATTGCGGAGACATCACTTCACCATCCGATATGGAAGACATAATTGTATCTTCAGTGCAGAATCAACTAAGTTTATCAGTGCACCTGCATCTATAGCAGCGTATTATATTGAATATGAACGGCTCCGCGCGATCCGCCGTCGAGCGAAAAATGGTTAGGCGAACTCAATCGTCATTAGACCTTGTCTTATGTCGACGAGCTCAACGAAAAATACGGCGTCGCCTTCAAAAAATGGGAAAACAACGGTGGAGGACCTTCTGTTCGTCTCTGGATCCTCGAAAGCCACTTTCTAAGATCTGGAAGATAGTACGAAGCCTTCGTGTCTCTCAGGAAAAACATCCTTCCCGTGCTCTAGCACTTCAATTTCTGACGGAAGTGCACGTTGCCGAAGACTTCTGTAAGAGAGTGATCCGTACTGATTTTTCAACATGTCCATCATTGGATCTACCCGTGCCACCTCCTAAAGATGCTCGTCTTGACCTTCCCTTTCACGATGCCGTAATTGGAAGCTGCACTTGCTGCTTAGAGACGATCTTTTGCACCTGGACCTGACGGTATTTCATATACTGCTGAGTGCCACGTTGGTGTAGACGGTCGGAAAGTGTCCCACGCGGTCTTATATGTGTCCAAATGTAAACACACCTTTCCCGAGAAAATGCAGTCTCACAAAGAGTGCAGTATTGGTCCGGAAATTCCTGTAGTACTCAAATTACCAAAGCGAAGTCCTTAGACCTACTTTTTGGCAACAATAAAACGCTGAATTTGCCCGTAGGCGTAATGTATGCCTTTAGTGCACGCGGTATATGTGATATATTTAGGATAAATTCGAAATACCCTACACAATATATAAATAAATCTGACAGGTAACCACTATATCCATGCTTTTCTGGCAAACAAATCAAGCACGCAGGACAAATTCATACGCACACTAACATAGATGTACACATAGGCAATTCTTAGTTTTTTTTTTATTATTTGACATGAAGGCAGGCTGCACGTTTCTTTACCAGTAATGCATGCTTGACTGCATACCACTAGGCTAAAAGTTCATCTCGCTGGCTTTAACATCTGCTCAATCACTTCATCGAAATAAGAGTCCCAAATGTCAGCTCATACGATGAACTTCAAGACTTCATTAGTCGTTCGTATATTAACCTCTTAGGAGTCATTTCCACATGACGTCATTCATGTTACTTGCGCCGACGAGTCTTTGAGTGAGTAGAATTCAGGTATAGGTTGTATGATTTATGTTTTAGTTCATCTTCTTAATGTACCCGCATACCTTCCTGTTATGAAATGTGGTAGGCGGAATCCTGCGCAGAAAACAGAGATAATCTGGAAGACATAGGTTGCATAGACGGCAACCAGTGCTAGCACGAGGAAGGCTCGCACTTCTAACAAAATAGCCGCTAGGAAGGTTCTCGAAGCACTAGATACATTAAAGGACTAAATGTTAGAGGACAATGTTCCTAAAGTGCACAGTAACCTGATCCGCCACAAGAACGCTAAAATAAAAAAAATTGCGTGGCTACGGCACCAAATAATTTTAGGCCGCGGTTAATATTGCACCTGAAGAAGGGATTCTGCAAGCTTCAGCATCTGGTAGGACTACGTGGCATTTGACATGTTTCTCACAAACGTGGTGGCGTATGCCGTCGTTGCATAGCGGTAGCTTCTTTGATTACCAGTTTGCTGCCCCAGGCTCAGTTCCTCAAGTCATCCACTTCTTTGTATTTCCTTGTGCGCCAGTTTATTTGACTGGCAGAAAACCTTTTCGTCTCTTATCTCTGATAATTGCAAGTGGGAAAAGCAGTGCGCCCTCACCGAAGCTCGACAGCTAGATATACTGCGCCGCTGCTTATTGGCATAAGTATGCTCAGTGCGATGTTTCAACACTGCGCATATTTTACTCTTTTTACGTGTGCTTTTAGTGTATTTCAGTGTGGTCCATTATACAAACCTAAAAGTGTGACCCAGCGATGCGATGAGCACAGCTGTCCGGCAACCGTGAGGACGAAGTGTTTTCTGCCAGTCGCCATAACAGATGTCAGTGGGCAGAAAGGTTTCCGTCATGTCAGGCAAACTGCCATAGACAAGAAGAAAAGAAATCAAAGAAGAGAATATTTAGTGACATGATATTCAATGCAAGTGCCCAGCGAAGCAATCGCAGATTTCATTCGAACTAACAAAATGGCCGACTTGTCATCGTTCACGTACTTGTAATGTTAAGAAATGGTTTCAAAGTGTTCGACTTTACAATATCTTTTGTAGATTTCAGCGTTTCAAAAAACCGATTCATGGCATTAGTACCTATATTCTGCTCTAATCCTTTATATGCAGCGTACCGAACCAAACAGCCACTTGTGGTTACATTAGAAATGTGAACAGTCAAAAGTAGTAACACAGATTACCAACAAGGTGAGCTGCTGTACGTATATTCTTTAATACATTTGCATATAAACCCATCTATACAGCGTTCACTACTTTGCGTAGACGAAATAGCATCAAAATAGAAGCATGTATAAGTGAATACGGCTGAAAGTAATTTTAAGTGGATACAGAACTTGGAAGTCTTATGTGACGCCGTCAATTGCTTTCCAAGTTTGACAACAACAATAGCGACGACGTCATTTAATTACAATAATAACGACTACGACATCCACGTCACTACGAAAATATGACGAAGCTGACATTATAGTGACGGCGTCTATCTTTGTAAAGGATGGCACAGAAACAATGACATTATGTCCACCATGGCATGACAAATACGGCATAATGATGATTATGGTGGCACGATGACACCAAAGTATACATGACTCAAGCATCAGCAGCGCTTCTGGTATAGAAATGATGATAGCAAATAACGATAGTGAGACTACGGCCCGATGACAGTGACGGGTCGATGACAATATTGTAACGACGGTGGCGGTTATTCACTGATTGAACCTGTTAATCTCAGACTTAGTTACAGCGTATATAATGCAAAAGTACTTGCCCACATCATTGCGAGGGGCGCAGAATATAATGGCGTATGAATGTTTTGTACTATTTTGTGGCTGTAGCGAAAGGTACATCCGATGTCTCTCTTGAATTCTTTTGAGAGATACGCTAGACGAATCAGCAGTTTTTTATGAATGTACGTCCAACGTATCTCGTCGGTTTTGGCATGTTTCACGTTCAAACTCACGCGTCCCTCGTGTCAACGAACATAGTTTGTGATGTAGTGCAGCGTAGCTTTGGCTGGCGCAGACAATCCAAATATGCGTGCTCATAATTCCTGGAACAATTGCCGGATCGGATTCCGTAGCGTCATTGCGCACTTTAAAACTTGGAACCATTCTTTCATTCCACTACCATGAAACGGGATATTATGGCAACGTTCGCTTTTCACAAATAGACCAGTTATGCAAATATGCGGCGCTATCTTTTCACGTAACCCTTTCGCTACCGCGAAACGAAGAAAATTTTATAGGATATTTACGGCAATATTTTGATCGCTTAGTTTGTAGCGCTTTTTTTTTTAGCAAGGGAATGACACGATTATTTCGATTCATTGGGGTTCCTTTATTTCACAAATTGCGTGAGAGATAGGTTGAAGAAGGCTTCACTGCAATACCCTGGTGTATTTCAAAAAGGAATTTTGCAAGGCTCGAAATGGTATGAAAGAAGAAGAATACGAAGAAAAATAACCTACACGTTGCAAAAACATGCACATGAATAGTGGTTACTTTTGAGCACCTCCTAAAGCAGTTAGTACGCCGTTTTCGCATGGTAGTCACACGGGAAGCCAGCAGGTCATCCGGGCCGTCCCTAGAATAGTCGTCATCAGATTCATCAGGGGAGAACACGTCACTTTCCGATTCCGAGCAACGCATCAAGATGTTGGGCATGACAATAGACGCGAATGGGTCGAACACCATGGGAGTCACTAAGCTCACCAAAAAGGCCAACAACGCCACACGCCTACTGAGACGTGTGGCCAACCGGCATCAGAGGCTCAAGGGGGACAACCTGGTTAGACTGGCACAGACCTTCGTAATAAGGCACTTCGTGTACATCGCGGCCATGCACAATTGGTCGAAAGTGGAGAGAGACAAGCTTGAAACGCCAAGAGAGCCATGAGTCTACCCATGCACACAAGCACGGAGGCACTGGACACATTAGGTATGTACAGCACGCTGAGTGAGATTGCGTAGGCACAAGAATGGGCATAGATCACCAGCCTGTCCGCCACACCTGCGGGCAGATGGATCTTACGGCAAATCGGCGCCGCGCCTCGGGAGATCGGGTGTAACAGGCACGGTCTAACACCCGACCAGAGTAAAAAGATCAGGGCAGCCCCGGAATATGCCCAGGAATATGAACCCCGAGCACATCGACAGAAGGCTTGCTCGAGCCAAAGCACACCTCCGATAGGCAGCCAAATATCCTGTAGCAGCGGTGGTCCACACAGATAGCCCGATCATCAACGTGCACGGTCCGCACTGATAGTGCTGAGGTGGCCGAGCAGGCGGCCATGAGACTTGCGCTTTTAGAAGACGGTAAAAGCTTGGTGTACTGCGAATCAAAGATTGCAATTCTGTCCTTCGGAACAGGGAGCTATACGCGACTGTGGGCAGAATACTTGGTACTCAACACCTCGCCCCACACTTTATCAATTAGTTCCTGGTACACATGGGACTATTGAAGGGGCCGCTGCTTAACCTCAAGGAAACGGCACACAAGACCGCACAAGACCTAACTCACCGTGCGAAATCGCACTCCCTCTTGGCAGGATGGAAGAGCAAGCGCGACTCCCTCATCACTTACAACGATCTCACCCAGCATTTCAATTTAGTCAAGATAACCATCCTGCTACCGCACAAGGAACACAATGAAGCACAAGAAGTCACGTACAGGCGGCTTCAGACGGGCCCCTACCCATGCCCGGCCTTCCTGCACAAAACCTTTCCGGACATGTGCCTCACAATGCGTGTCGCTTTTGTAAAGATATAGCTAGCCTTGCCCACAGTTCTGGGTTTGCCCCCTGGCGTAGGGTGCCAGGACCACCAAGAAAGAGTGGGGCCGAGCTCTACGCAGTTCGGACCTTGAAACACAACTCTGGGGTGTACATCGGGCCCGCGACGCGGCGGAGGGACGTGGCCTCTCCGTCCCGACGTGGGAGCGGCGTGCTGCGTGCTAATCGCGAGCACTGAGGGACATCAATAAAGTTATTCATCCATCCATCTATCCATCCATAAGAACGACACAGATGCTTGTCACAGACCGCTTCGCCTGGTTAGCGATCAACAAAATTTTGGAAGCCTGCCAAGATGCTGCCAAGCCTGTCAAGCCGTGAAACTAACCAGACACACGCATTCAGCAGTGCAGCCGTTTCGACAACGAGAGAGCCGTTTCTATCAAGTGTACTTTGACTTGGTGAGGCCTCTGCCGCCGTTCCAAGGTTTCAGGCACCTCCTAAAGTGTGTCGATCGGTACTCAAGGTGGCCTGAAGTGACGCCCCTACATGACATCACGGCCAACACAGTGGTGGAAGCATTTGTTGCTATGTGGGTGTCGCGGTATGGTTGCGCTTTGTGCATAACTACTGATCGGGGCCGCCAATTCCAAAGCTCGCGTTTTTCTGCACTGACGATAATGCTCAGCACGCGCCTGCATAACACCACGGCTTACCACGCACAGAGCAACGGCCTGATCGAGCGTGTCCCCCGACAATTGAAGGCGTCATTGACCGACAGCACTTCTTCAAAAGCCTAACCCTAGCACTACTGAGGCTCAAGGTTGTATGTATACTCAGCGATGTATTCGCAGTTAGCACAGCCGAGATGCTCCAGGATTCAGTAATCCGCTTTCCAGGCCAGTTCTACGGCACCCAGCAAGGTACTTCACCAGAGACCGCACAGCATTTGGAGCGGCTACACTCCGGGTTTGACTAGCTTGCACCTACTCAACCACGTATCGCCCTAGGGCAGCCTGTGTTAGCATCCCGAAGATGGACACAACCACGTAATTCTATCTGTGACGCAGCTCTATCAAAGCACAACTGACTTCTTCCTAAAACCCCAATTCGTGTTGTTTCGCGTTCAGCGAAAACCTTGAAGATTGACGTTCGCAGCAAAGAGACGCTGTCGTGCCACCATAGAAGAGGAGCCAACTGGAACATTAAGTATTCATTCTTTCGGCCATTCACACCTCAACCTCAGGCACTCGGAGGAGGTAGCCCTTGTATCGACAGTCCGTAACTTAGTTGTCCCTTCTGTGGATCATGGCCGCCTGCTCTTTCTCGCAACCGAAGCGTCTACTCGACTGGGGCGCCACCACTGCCACTCCCTAAACCTACTTCAACTTTTGAATAAAGCCACCGGACTCCGCGTTCTCAGTTTGCCAAAACGTGTATTCGTTGCCTCCGCTTAACAGAGCTGCCAGCAAAATTCGTTATCATCATCATCATCATCATCATCATCATCAGCCTGGTTACGCCCACTGCAGGTCAAAGGCCTCTCCCATACTTCTCCAACTGCCCCGGTCAAGCACTAATTGTGGCCATGTTGACCCTCCAAACTTCCTGATCTCATCTGCCCAACTAACTTTCTGTCGCCCCCTGCTACACTTTCTTTCCCTCGGAATCCAGTCCGTAACCCTTAACGACCATCGGTTATCTTCCCTCCTCATTACCTGTCCTGCCCATGCCCATTTCTTTTTCTTGATTTCAACTAAGATGTCATTAACGCGCGTTTCTTCCCTCACCCAATCTGCTCTTTTCTTATCCCTTAACGTTACACCTATCATTCTTCTTTCCATAGCTCCTTGCGTCGTCCTCAATTTAAGTAGAACCCTTTTCGTAAGCCTCCAGATTTCTGCCCCGTACGTGAGTACTGGTAAGACACAGCTGTTATACACTTTTCTCTTGAGGGATAATGGCAACCTGCTGTTCATGATCTGCGAATGCCTGCCAAATGCACCCAAGCCCATTCTTATTCTTCTGATTATTTCACACTCGTGATCCGGATCAGCAGCCACTACCTGTCCTAAGTAGATGTATTCCCTTACCACTTCCAGTGCCTCGCTACCTATCGTAAACTGCTGTTCCCTTCCGAGACTGCTAAACATTACTTTAGTTTTCTGCGGATTAATTTTTAGTCCCACCCTTCGGCTCTGCCTCTCCAGGTCAGTGAGCATGCATTGCAGTTGGTCAATATCATCAGCGAATCGCAACTTACTAAGGTATTCTCCATTCACTCTTATCCCCAAGTCTTCCCAATCCAGCTCTCTGAATACCTCCTGTAAACACGCTGTGAATAGCATTGGAGAGATCATATCTCCTTGCTTGACGCCTTTCTTTATTGGGATTTTGTTGCTTTCTTAATGGAGGACTACGGTGCCTGTGGAGCCGCTATAGATATCTTTCAGTATTTTTACATACGGCTCGTCTACACCCTGATTCCGCAATGCCTCCATGACTGCTGAGGTTTCGACTGAATCAAACGCTTGCTCGTAATCAATGAAAGCTATATATAATGGTTGGTTATATTCCGCACATTTTTCTATCACCTGATTGATAGTGTGAATATGATCTATTGTTGAGCAGCCTTTACGGAATCCTGCCTGGTCCTTTGGTTGACAGAAGTCTAAGGTGTTCCTGATTCTATTTGCAATTACCTTAAATACTTTGTAGGCAACGGACAGTAAGCTGATCGGTCTATAATTTTTCAACTCTTTGGCGTCCCCTTTCTTATGGATTAGAATTATGTTAGCGTTCTTCCAAGATTCCGGTACGCTCGAGGTCATGAGGCATTGTGTATACAGGGTGGCCAGTTTTTCTAGAACAATCTGCCCACCGTCCTTCAACAAATCTGCTGTTACGTGATCCTCCCCAGCTGCCTTCCCCCTTTGCATAGCTCCCAAGGCTTTCCTTACTTCTTCCGGCGTTACTCGTGGGATTTCGAATTCCTCTAGACTATTCTCTCTTCCATTATCATCGTGGGTGCCACTCGTACTGTATAAATAGCTATAGAACTCCTCAGCCGCTTGAACTATCTCATCCATATTAGCAATGATATTGCCGGCTTTGTCTCTTAATGCATACATCTGATTCTTGCCAATTCCTAGTTTCTTCTTCACTGCTTTTAGGCTTCCTCCATTCCTGAGAGCTTGTTCAATTCTATCCATATTATACTGCCTTATGTCAGCTGTCTTACGCATGTTGATGAACTTCGAAAGTTCTGCCAGTTCTATCCTAGCTGTAGGGTTAGAGGCTTTCATAGATTGGCGTTTCTTGATCAGATCTTTCGTCTCCTGCGATAGCTTACTGGTATCCTGTCTAACGGAGTTACCGCCGACTTCTATTGCACACTCCTTAATGATGCCCACAAGATTGTCGTTCATTGCTTCAACACTAAGGTCCTCTTCCTGAGTTAAGGCCGGATACCTGTTCTGTAGCTTGATCTGGAATTCCTCTATTTTCCCCCTTACCGCTAACTCATTGACGGGTTTCTTATGTACCAGTTTCTTCCGTTCCCTCCTGTGACCTCAGTGACCATCCTGTGGTCACTGCAGCGCATCTTACCGAGCACGTCCACATATTGTATGATGCCAGGGTTAGCGCAGAGTATGAGGTCTATTTCAATTCTAGTCTCGCCGTTCGGGTTCCTCCACGTCTCCCGCTTGCGGAAGAAGGTATTCATTATCCGCATATTATTCTGTTCCGGAAGCTCTACTAATAACTCTCCCCTGCTATTTCTAGTGCCTATGCCATATTGCCCAACTACCTTGTCTCCAGCCTGCTTCTTGCCTACCTTGGTATTGAAATCGCCCATCAGTATAGTGTATTTTGTTTTCACTCTACCCATCGCAGATTCCACGTCTTCATAGAAGCTTTCGACTTCCTGGTCATCATGACTGGATGTAGGGGCGTAGACCTGTACAACCTTCATTTTGTACCTCTTATTAAGTTTCACGACAAGACATGCCACCCTCTCGTTAATGCTATAGAATTCAGTATGTTACCAGCTGTATTCTTATTAATCAGGAATCCTACTCCTAGTTCCCGTCTCTCCGCCATGCCCCGGTAGCACAGGACGTGCCCGCTTCTGAGAACTGTATATGCTTCTTTTGGCCTCCTAGCTTCACTGAGCCCTATTATATCCCATTTACTGCCATTTAATTCTTCCAATAGCACTGCTAGACTCGCCTCACTAGATAACGTTGTAGCGTTAAACGTTGCCAGGTTCATATTCCAATGGCGGCCTGTCCGGAGCCGGGAGTTTTTAGCACCCTCTGCTGTGTCGCAGGTCTGACCGCCGCCGTGGTCAGTTGCTTCGCAGCTGCTGGGGACTGAGGGCCGGGGTTTGATTGCTGTGTTCATATAGGAGGTTGTCGCCAAGTACTGCACCAGGGTGGCCAATCCTGCTCTGGTGAGGGAGTGCGTTACCGGTTCTGGTCACCGGGATCAGGCCACACTCCAGGCCTGTTTATGCAATTTTATCAACACGCGGATTTTTTTTTTAAATCCGGTGGAAAAATACGTGGCTCCGGGATTCGAACCACGGACCTCTTGCACGCAGCCGGGTGTTCTACCTCTACGCCACCGCTGCATTCCACTCGTTCCATTCCATTCCAAACTCGTTATATTCGATGTCAACCTTGTACCATTGCCTATACCTATAATCTGTCCTGTCGTATCAATCTCTTTTCTGCTTTTATTTTTCACCGACACTCTAAATGTCCCTTGTTTATCTTGACTGCTGACAGGTTGATACTTCCGGCTACTTTATAGCCTACCGCTTCTCTAAGTTGTACGGTACGTAATGGTCTCGCTGGATGAATTCCTCCGATTTTCATTAGGATATCTTGCATGGCCTCCAGAATTTCGCTGCACGATACGCACGGTTAACCTAATTGCGAATCTTTATTCCGGTGTTGTTTTTGTCGTTAGTCAAACAGCTTGAGCCTCAAACAGCAAAGCACTTCTCTTTGTGCTGCCGCAGAGATTTTCCATTCAAATTTTTTTTGATCATTCATATATTACTTTATAGTCTTCTCTGCTCCCGTTCCTTGCGTCCTATTTTCTGGATCTGTTTCTATCTTTCCTTGCAATTACTTCTGGCTATCTACACTGTCAATTAACCTGTACTTGGCTACCAACTTTCATGCCCTCTTCCTTTATTCCGCGTCCGCACTTCTTAGGTACAGATACTTCCGCACTTCAGCTGACGATTTATTTTGATCCATGTTCCTGAGTCTTTCTTCAAAACTAATTTTGCTCTGTGCTTCTCTTTCTTCATACAAGACCCAATACATTTCCCACTGCTTTATTTCATTTGCGGTTTTGCCCTCGGTTCCCGACGCCAACCAGCCCGCTCATCTTCAGTTAACTTCGAACCCCGATAATTTATCCGATTTTAGGCACAGAATTGCATTTACGAACCAGAGCGCTGACATCAAGACTCCTTTCCAGATTCTACGCACCACGGCATATTTCTTGTGCCGCCAAAGTCCCATATGCTTCAATATTGCGGCATTCCGATTCCCTTTTATATTTAGGTTATCTTGGCGAGTGCTTATGTAGTTCCTTTGTTTATATATACACCGATGGAGTTATATTGCTTGACTAGGTGTCGAATCAACACCCGCTATTTATCCCTCTCTTTATTATAGATCATATTGATACATGCACATTGCGTGTTTCTTGTGGACGATGCACGCGGGCGCCCCGACGAAGACGACGAACGCTCGGTGGCTCTTGAGCGGTCGGCTGAACTGGCCAGCGCTGCAGTATACTTTGTAAATATACTTTGTAAATAGTCTCTAGTCCTTAATCCTTCGCGTAACAGTTTGGTGTGGGGTGCCGTTCGCCGTCCTCGCCATGGAGATCTGCAGCGGCCGTACCGTCCTGCGTTCTGCCATGGCTACCGGTGACACTTCGTCTGCTTCTACTCCTGCGACTCCGACAACAACGTAAGTCACGGTTACCAACCTCCGAAATCATGCCATATTCTCCGGTCAAGGTAATATTCACGTTGAAGACTGGCTCAACCTGTGTGAGCGTTCTAGCCAAAACAGCCGCTGGGACCCTACCATTATGCTAGCGAATGTCCTATTCTACTCGAGTAGAACCCCTCGTGTCTGGTTCCGGACACACGGCGACGAGATCTCTAGCTGGGATGCCTTCAAGGAGAAGCTCACCGACCTCTTTGGAAATCCCACTGGTCGGCAGCTGGCAGCTAGAAAAGAGGTTGCTACCCGAGTTCAGTCTTCTACTGAATCGTATGTCTCGTACATACAAGACGTGCTCACTCTTTGCCGCAAAGTCGAGGACAAGATGGCCGAGGTTGACAAAGTCGGCCATATACTCAAAGGGATCGCGGACGACGCTTTCAACTTGTTGGTCTTCAACAATGTGTCCACCATCGACGTCATTGTCAAGGAATGCCGCAGCTTTGAGCTCCCCAAAAACAACCGCGTCAATTCACAGTGCTCCCGGCTCCCTAACATGGCTTCGAAATCGTCTTTAGTCGACCTTACCGCTTCACCCTGTAATTGAGCACGTCACATGAAATGTTCGCCGCGAGCTCGAGGCTATAAGTCCTGCGCCCACTTGACCCCACCATTGACCAACCAGCCACAGCGATCTCTCTCATTCAGGCAGTTGTGTGGCAAGAATTTGCCAACCTCAGTTTTCCTGCTGCCTGCTCCACCTCCTGACCTGACGCCCGACCGATGCCGACAGCTACGCCTTACAGCGATTTCTATTCCCCTCCCAGATACAGCAACCCTACTGAGTGGAGAACTCCGGACGACAAGCCCATTTGCTTCCGCTGCCTCAGCATTTACCACGTCGCTCGCCACTGCCGCACCTCCTGGACGTCGCCTTATTTGAGCTCCTTTTCCCGTCTCCGCCCCTATGCCTTCCCGCATTGTTACTCGAATCGACTTGTGTCTCCTACCTCAGGTGTATCAGTCGATGACAGTCATCCTGCTCACTCACCGTCACCTCAGCGCCGTCGGTCCCCATCGCCCCAGCCACGCCGACCAATTATGGACCCTGCCGGATGGAAAACTAGACCATGCAGCTCCTTGGGGTAGTAATTCATTATCTTCGTCGTTTTGAAATCCTCCATTGACGCTCCCAACGAACCAGAACGTACTTGATGTTCACGTCGAGGGTGTACTTCTGACGGCGTTAATAGACACTGTAGCTCAGGTGTCCACAACCACAACTGAGTCCCCAACTGAGTTGGAACCTCCATCGTCGACTGAGGAAGACTCTCACGCCTCCTACTACTCGATCCATACGCGTGGCCGATG
Source organism: Dermacentor andersoni (assembly GCF_023375885.2). Taxonomy (NCBI): domain Eukaryota; kingdom Metazoa; phylum Arthropoda; class Arachnida; order Ixodida; family Ixodidae; genus Dermacentor; species Dermacentor andersoni. Next base: position 50,389,003 of record NC_092821.1, read on the forward strand.
GTAGCACTGTTGACCTCACTGGAATGTGTACTTGTCGTATCAGTATCGCCGATGCCACGTTCCTGTTCTTTTTACAGTGCTGACCTATATTTTCCATGACCTAATTCTCGGACTCGACTTTCTTAGGGTGCATTCAGCTTTGATCGACTGTTCTGCCGGTACACTTTGCCTCGAAATTTCTCTACTCACGCGTATTCCTGCCGAACTGTCGAACAACTTTAGTACGACTGCCTTCGTCTGCCTGCCGTCTAAAGTCTTGACTTTCAATGATTTGCTATCATCGTTTCGTGTGCCCGATGGTGATTACGTCACCACACCTTTTACTGATGTCCTTTTTATGCGCAATATCACTGTGCGCCACTCCGTCGTGACCGCCGCCGATAACCGGGCATGCCTCCCCGTCCTCAGTTTTCGTCTGACAAAGGAAGTTCTACTCCAAAGCATATCGGTTGCAACGCTGCGTGCTATAGATGACCACGTCATGACGTTTTCAGTACACGTCTGCTCAGATTCCTCACCATGTCCACAGGCCCTGGCGCACCATTTCTTCCCATGATTGCTGCGGACCTATTTCCTGAACAAGCATCAGCTTTCTGTCGCCTTTTGGTTTCCTACCACGAAATCTTCGACCTGCACAATCGACAATTGGGCCAGACTTCAACTGTAAACATCACATAAATACTGGTGATGTCAATCTTATTCATCGCCGGCCATATCGAGTTTCTGCTTCAGAGCGTAAGGTTATTCAAGATGAAGTGAACAAGATCCTTGTCAAAGGTATTGTTAACCCTTCGTCGAGCCCTTCGGCGCCGCTCGTGGTACCTGTTAAAGATAAAGATGGCACATTGAGTTTCTGCGTAGATTATCGTCATCTAAACCACCTTACCTGGAAAGACGCCTACCCCTTGCCTCGCATTGACGACGCCCTCGATTGTCTCCATGGTGCCAAATACTTTTTATCAATAGACCTCCGGTCTAGTTATTGGCACATTTCTGTGGATGAAAAGGACCAAGAGAAGACCGCGTTCGATTCAATGTTATGCCATTCGGTCTATGCAACGCCACAGCAACGTTCAAACGTACGATGGAATCTTTGCTTCAAGGGTTCAAATGGTCAACATACCACTGCTACCTAGACGACCGTTCTCATATTTTTGCCTACATTTGAGAAACACCTTGAGCGCTTATCAGCTGTTCTTTAAGTCTTCCTCGAGGCTGGGCTCCCACGAAACTCCTCGAAGTGTCACTCCGGTTGACGGCCACCTCGTCGACGCTTCCGGTATTCAACCAGACCCGAAGAAAATTCGTGCTGTCACGCCTCTTCCTGTGGCTCAGTCTGTCAAACACGTCCAAAATTTTGTAGAACTCTGCTCCTACTGGCGGCACTTCGTTAAAGTCCGCGCAGCGATTGCCCGACCGCTCACTGGTCTTCTGAAGAACGACGTGCCTTTTACGTGGGACCCCGCTCAAACTGCCGCGTTTGCCCAGCTCACTACAATTCGCACCACGCTAGCTATACTGCCCCACTTTGACCCTTCCTCTCCTACAGAGTTGCGTACCGATCCCAGTGGTCACGGTATCAGAGCCATGTTAGTCCGGGCGGTTTCAAAATTCCGCCCGTACTTGCATGCCACGCACTTCTCTGTAATCACGGACCACCACGCGCTCTGCTGGCTTTCCTCACTCAAGGATTCTTGAGCTATCGTCTGAATTGACCGACGCTCCATTATTCTTTGTAAATATACATTGTAAATAGTCTCCAGTCCTTAATCCTTCGTTCGCGTAACAATATTACCCAATTTCTTATACTTAGGGACATCGAAAAACAGCCTCTAGCTGCCGACCCTGCATACATGCGCGTATTATACGGGATAGCCTCGATTCCTGTAAATAAGTTCTACGCGCCGAGCCCGACACCTCATGCAAGTGGTACCATTAGTTGTGGCTGAAAACCCGCTACAAATGGCGAGCGAAGCTAGAAGTATGGGAGTGTATGGAAATGTTGAATATTTTGGACGCCTTTTTGACCAGTGAAAAGTTGATTTCCACGGAAGTATTGCATCAATTGGTATATTTCCGGGAATTAAGCAAATTGCAGCTGTTGTAGGAGCAGCTCTTGAAATGACAAAGAAGTCGTTCCAATATCCGAGTTTTCAAAACAAGGTAAGTGAAATTGATGCGAATAATATGTAAATCTTGATTTTGGCTCCAGCATAGCGTCAAAGCGATAGCCGAGCGCTCTGATCAATGACAGAACATCACTCACACAACTAGCGTTAGTTATCACGCCCAAAGTGGGTTGCGCCCTGCTAATTTTGTCGCTTCTTCGCTGCTTATTCTGGCAATCTTCCTCCAGATGTTATAGTAAGAAATCCAGGTCATTTAGCTTTCCATCATTGTCACCATTTTCACTAAAGAAAACTGGCTGCTTTCGTGAACATGCGACTCTGTTTCAAAACATGTTTTGACGTTCGGCATAACATATTCTTGACAATGAATATGATAACCTGTTTTGAAAGTTCGTTTCTCTTCGAGACAAAGACTGATAGGAGATAATATTGAGAACTCTTTTTGCCTCTGCAGCTTTGTCATCGGAAAGGCGTGTTTGTGCGACTCTTCTACTGCTCGAAACGTATAAAACGTTCGGGTCAGTGTGCGCAAATAAAAGACACAAAAGTAGCAAAATTAGCAACAGTCACAAACGTTGTATTCGCACAAAGGAATACAGTTGAAGCATTTGTAGGAGTCGTCGTCATCATCATCATTACCATCAGCAGCAGCAGCATCAGCCTATTTTATTTTCACAGCGGGACGAAGGCCTCCCCCTGCGATCTCCAATTACCCCTGTCCTGCGCCAACCGATTCAAACTAACGACTGCGAACTTCCTAATTTCATCGCTCCACCTAGTCTTCTGCCGTCCTCGACTACGTTTCTCTTCTCTTGGTATCCATTCTGTAACCCTAATGATCCATCGGTTATCCAACCTGCGCATTACATGACCTACCCAGCTTTATTTTGTTTCTCTTAATCTCAACTAGAATATCGTCTATACCGGTTTGCTCTCTGATCCAAACCGTTCTCTTTCTGTCTCTTAACGTTATGCCTGCCACTCTTCGTTCCATCGCTCTTTGCGCGGTCCTTAACTTGGTCTCAAGTTTCTTTGTCAATCTACAACTCGCTGCCTCACATGTCATCACCGGTAAAATGCACTGATTGTGCACCATCCTTTTCAATGATAGTGGTAAGCTTCCAGTCAGGTGCTGACAATGTCTGCCGTATGCGATGTGCACCATTTTTATTCTTCAATAAATTTCCTTCTCATGATCAGCGTTCCCTGTGATTAGCTGACCTAGGTAAACTTTCTGCTTCACAGGCTGTAGAGGCTGACTGGCGATGTCAGCGAGCACATTCCCAGTGCCCTGTCATTGTCATATGTGTAATGTGGCTATGCACCGTGGAGCTTGCGGCTGGCCCAGTTGCTGGCACTGCGTGGCAGGAGTGGCATCTCGGAGGCCCTGACACTGTTGCCTGGGCCAACACTCACTGACCTGCAGCAGCGCCTTCCCGGCTGTACGTATGCCCTGGCGTGCATACTTGACACACGCTCCTATACATTGATGTCTGCCGAGTTGCTGCCGCTATAATATCTTCGTGACATTAATTCTAAAAAACTAGTCTGGAATATTATGTGCCATAACCACAATATGCGATTAAGCAGCACACTGTAGTGGGATATTCTGGATTATTTCAGAGTGGCTTAGTTGCTTTAAAGTGCCCCTATATCTGGGTACATGAAAGTGTTTTCATTTTGCCCGCATTAGAATGTGGCCACCATGGCAGGGATAGAACCTGCAACTGCAAGCTCAGGGGTTCTGCGCCAGGGCCACTAAGCTACCACGGCGAACTCATTCATGTCATTCTATTTATGGTATCTGCATAAGTATACTGCAGCCATGATAGTGGATTAGTGGGTGTGGTGTTCTGCTGTTGATAATAAGTTGACAGGTTTAATTAGTACCAACCACATTGCCGTGGGTGGAAATGGGAAAATGATCGTATGGCGAGCATTGGTTCTGTGTTAAGGGCATAGCTAAACTATTGCCCTTCTGAAATACTCTAAATAGCACCGTGAGAGGGAGCTTATTGAATCAGGAAATTCTGGAAAGCAAAGGATGGGTGGTGAATTTCCACACTAGCTCACTCTGAAGTCATGGATATCGACAGCGTCTGCTTAAGCCTAGTTAATACTCTGTCAGTAAAGTTATACTACGCTGTATTCTTAGAGGGACAAAGAGTGAATACTAGAACAAATTTTAAGAACCTTCACTGTGCCATGACTCATATATGGCAAGATACCTTGAAATCTGTGACGTTACACGGATGTACCGGCACTGAAATAAAATTTTCGAAAATGAAAGTTTGGACTTCATTTTCTAGTGATGTACCGCTTAATGCGAATTTATTGCAAATAAGCGTTTTCATTCTTCATCAGATTACACTGGTTGAGCATATTTCTTTAGTGCTGCTTTGAAAAAGAACAGCTTGTGAAATTAATGTGCCCACCACCGCACCTCTCATATCCCTTCTGCTATTGCTTTGAGATGTTGAGCTCTGACAATTAATCTATCAACTGATTCCAATCACTCACAAATATAGCATAGACTCTTTAGGGCATTAGTCGCTGGTGTCGCAAATATCCGCACTATAACCGAAAGGACAATTTTCAAAGCCTACAAAAAAGGCCGAATCTTGGACGCCATGAATGGAGGCCTCTCTGTCAGCCAGGCGATTCTCGCGTATACACAGGTGCTGCAGAACACCTTGTACCATGTGACTTATACAGTGCTGCTGCTGTGGGAGACGTGCTCTTTTTTTCTTCTGTGCCTTGTTTCTTTGGTCCGTGTGTCCTCGTCCACATTGCCCTCGTCGCTGTCCCATCCGGTGAAAGCACGCCTGCTATCTGGCTTGTCTGTAGGATTTACCAGCAGCCACATTATACCCTGTATATTGTCTTGCAGATCTGCGGCTGAACCCGTATCCATATACGTACTTATATTGATTTCTACGGGAGAATAAACAAGAGTTGTAAAACACGGCATCATGTCTGGTACCACGCTATATATACGATGTAAAGTGGTATGAGCTGCATTATTTAAAAGAGGGGGATTTTGAGGACCATAAAAATGCGAAACATGTTTACATGGTTAACCATAGTATGGGACTTGAAATAGACTGTTGTAACGTTGCACAACATAAGATCTTGTGCAGCAATGTATGCCAGTGGCCCTGTGCTTATGGATGACAGTAATCAACCGGAGGAGGGGGCGGATTCATAGTGCTGGACATAAATTAATTTTATGAAATTAGAATAATGCAAATGGTATACGGCAAAAACACGCAATATGAACCCAAGACTTCTCTCACGATGCATCACACAATCTACTTTTCCATGGTTCTGACACAGAAGGAGCACTCACGCAATTGTCCGCTTTTTTTTGTGCGCATCTTATATGTCAACTAGATTTTATTCCACCCCATATTTTCCCACTACACATGTCCTTCCAAAGGTCTGTGTTCAACGCCATCATTTAAAGTGCTTTTGAGATGCTGTGTGTTTGGTAGTGTCCGCACCTGTAGCCTTGCGCTCCCTTTATTTTTGTACTGATGTACCTCCTGGTACGTCTAATATAACATATCAAGCATAGTAGAGCATTCTGTTATGCACGTGACAAAGCATGTCGCATGCTTCTTTTTACAAGCGACGCTATTCTTCTGAGCAACGGGGCACATGCTCATCAGTTGTATGTATGTCTGTACTCCATTCTTCACGTAACACTACGGAGGGCTCTCTCATGGCTCACATGTACGGTCGGAAAATAGCGCGTCACATATGAACAATAGATATATGCTTCGTGTACTCTACGTCACACTTATGGTACATCTGGCTGGTCATTTTCAAGCGCGCCATAGTATTTGTACAGCGCGCACTACATGCGCCTAGTTGTTTGAGAGTGCCACGCTAAAGCTCAAAGCGTTCGGAGGTGCTCTCGGTTTCAACCTGGAAGCGCGACAAAGATCTGGCGGAGTTCCCTTTACGTGGCTCCTGCAGCTGCTGTTGTTGACGTGACGTCAGCCGCAGTTGCATGCCTCGGCAGCAGCGCCCTTGTTTGTTTACAACAGAAGACGTGCTGACATGTTTATTTCTCTGGCCTCCGATTGCTCTATGCGAGCAGCTGCACGTTGGGCTTGTTTACACTTTCTCTGAATGATGAAGAGTGTGCTCCGCAATCCGAGTCGGAGTGCAGTAGGGGGCAGCCGAATGTACTGCAAGTGTCGTAGCTTTTATGTTGCAAGATGTGGTGTAATTATTACATGGAAGGTGTTATAGATCTGATCCTGTTAACCACCTAAAGAATGGAGCAACACATTTCTTCGGTGAGCGGACACAATGCATCATCTGAACTTGTGAAAGCATAGTATGTCGCATACTGGAAGCACAAAGGTCCACAAGTAATACACGATTCGACCTAGCCTTATGTCCCCATGTTGTAGTTCTGAAATATGGACTAGCTATTCCGGAGAAAACGTTGCGGATCAAGAGCAACTGCAATGTGAGACATGTGCAGGGAGACTTCTATGACCGCATTAATTGGGCAGCTTCCCCGGCATGGTCTGCTAATTACCTCATTGCGCTTGCATCCCACGCAGGTGGATCAGTGAGCTCACTGCATTCGTCGAGCTCAGAGGAGCCCAAGCTGACGGTGGTGTTTTTACGTGGAGGTTGCACGTATGCCGAGATCTCGGCACTGTAAGACGACGGTGAGTGGCACCTTTCTTGCTGCACTCATACAGTCTTCATGAGTTCACTTGGCAAAATACTATATTACCACTGTTTTTTCTATTTTTGTGTAACTCTTGCGTTGCAAATAATTACTTAATACTTGCTTTCTTCCTACTTTCAAGCTTCCGATGAGGCACACATATATAATAGGTTTTTCCAGTTACCGCGGTGAAATAAGCAAAGTAGTTTGTGCAATTTATTAAAAATAATGGCTCATGCATGTAAACGTATGTAAATGTAAAGGTATGCATGTATAAGTATGTAAAGTTCGAAGTGTGTGGACTAAATATCGACATTTGCAATAAAGTACGTGTGGAAGCACTAGTATAAATCATAAGTGCATTTTACAAGTAGCACAGACTTTAACCCACTCTCCCGGATTGCTATGATGGTCTCCAAGATCAAATTTAGTAATAAGGGAGGGGGAAGAAATGTTAACTTTAATGTTCAAAAAGTTTCATGTGCATGGATGAATTAGCATTTGTAAAGAATTCCTTAACAAGTGCTCAAAAGTATTGCGCGTGGGGAATGTTTCAAATGCATGAGCCATATGGAGGCAGTGTTTTTAAGTTTGTCATACAGCTCTTCCGTTACCGCACCCATAGAAATCTTAGAATTTGATCGATAGTTTTGCTTCGAATCATTGTAGTCGCACGACAATTGGACGATCACAGACAACCACGGAGGCATGTCGATGTCTTCTGTGACAACAAATTTGGCCGGAGGCTGCAGCTCTTCATATAGCGTGTCACAAAGAGGAAGAAGCGCAACCTCGGCAGGGACGTAGTCAATGACGGCATGATGTCTTGAAAGAAAATTCAATCCCGAGATCATGTCGTGAGAACAAGAGGGGAGATCGAAAAATTCAATAAGATAAAGGTACTCTTTAATGACGAATCGGGCTGCGAACGCATGAAGGAATGAAATGGCGGCTCCCTTATTTACAAGTACTAGTGCCTGTACTCCTTCCAGGATCCCATCAATCATGTTACAAGGGGAAATCTGAGGCCTTGAAGATTTCGCAGGGCACGAAGTTCTCGCCTCCCGAAATGCCGTGACTAGTATTCCTGTGGACGAGTACTAGGCCGACACCTCATGGGCGAAATGGAGCGGCAGTGGGGGGAGGGCGATCTACGACTCGCGAAAGCGGATTCGTTCGATGTGCTCTGTTGCTGCTCGAGGTGGCGCTTCGGTCAGGAATCCAGCGAGCCCAATGACCAGTCACGACTACGTCCAGTGCTAGGAGTGAACAAAAAAAAAGTGTTTATTCTACATTACTTACACTGGCTCTAGTTTAGGAAGCCTACTCCATGTAGGAGCATACATCAGAACACGTCAGCCCACCTCTGCACCAAAAGTGTCCGCTTTTTAAAACAGATCGTCTTCCCTAGGATACTAGACTAGGGAATCTGATGACTGTATCTCCGCCAATCACAATTGTTGAATCAGTCACAATATCCCCGCCCCCATGATGTCGCACTGTTCCGCCGGACCACCTCCTATGTTGTACCTTTGCCCCCGCATATGGTGCAACTGTGTGGTTATCTGGGAAACCCAAGTCGATGCTATTCTCACGATGAAAGGGGCCTTCAACGTTGGCCCCTTTCATCAATTAGTTCAGATTGTCAGGGTCAGGTTCAGGTAGAGAGGTCTTCGTGGTAAACGCCGCCTCCACGGAGGACGGCAGTTGTGGTCGCCTCAAAGTGAGCTCTTTTGTTCACCTGCCAACAATTGGCGATAGGACTGCCTTGACTTCCGGATAGGTGCAGATGAATGGAGTTTGCCTGTTTTGAAACACTCAAGTAATGCTCATCGCCGCATTGAAATATAACAGCTCATAGAATCGAAAGCCGGATCCGGTGAAGCAAGGTGTTGAATTCTCTTGACGGGTAGTTGAAAGTCTGTTGCCAGAAGCGAGCAGCAGGTGGCATCCAGCGCCTGCAGAAACGTGCCACGTGGACAGCGATTCCGCAGGAGTAACAAATCGGCCGGTTGTCTGTTGTGCGCCATGGGTTATGCAGGTGGGGATACTGTGGCACAAACTGGACGAGAGACGGTGATGTCCGCGCTGAGCACCCGGCCCCGACAGAAACGCGACACGTGGCCGGCAATTCCGCGTGAGTAACAAATCGGCCGGTTGTCTACTGTGCGTCATGGGTTTTGCACGCGGGGATATTTTGGCACTAACTGGACGAGAGACGGTGATGTAAGCGTTGGTGCATGGAACGAGATATGGGTCGGCGTTGCGAAAAAGCGGGCGACCTGCGCATAGCTGAGTGACGCAGCAACAGGAGTGTTGTGAAAGGCTTGGGGAATGCACTTAGCCACTTGATTCTCGATGACGTGGTGCAGCCTGGGCGTCCACGGAGAGGAGGGCGTGTCTTGTGTCAGAGGCACCAATGAAAGTTGGTGGGCCACCTCTTCACGAACAAACTGTTCAATATACACCATCAGCGAAGAGTCATCAGTGGCAACCGTCGAGCCAGAGACAGCCTACGAAAAAATTGCACGTGGCGACCCACTGCATGCGCAACTCATCATAGCTCTGGTTGAGGGTCACTTCTTCAGACATAGTGCTGGGGTTCGTTACCAACTGCATCTGACAGGCATCGTCGTCAACCCCCTTTAAAATATGAATGATCTTTTCGCTTTGTGACATTGTCGCATCGACAGGCTTGCAGAGATCCATGACATCATCGATGTAACTAGTGAATATCTCACCGCTCTGCTGCGCTCGTTCTTGCAACTGCTACACGGCGCGAAGCTTGCGGACTGCAGGCCACCCAAACATTAATGTGAAGTTAGTCTTGAATGCCACCCAAGTCGATAAGTCAGGTTCGTGGTTGCAGTACCACAATTTTGCAACGTCGCTCAGATAGAATTTGGCGTTCTTCAGTTTCGTCGCATCGTCCCACTTGTGGTTGCACACCTTTTTATAGAAGAGGAGCTAGTCCTCAACGTCGTGATCTCCGATCCCACTTACAATGGCAGGGTTGCGCTGATGCAATGCACCCGAGCAGGCCACGACAGGCATTATGGCCGTTGGATGCGGTGACGCGTCTTCGGCCATAACGGGAATGAATGGCTGAGTCCGGCTTCGAAGTTAAAGGCTTCAGGACATACCCGGGCACCTCCACCAAATGTCACGAGATTTATTGGGCTCGTCAAGCGGAAGCCAGAAACATAGCGTCAACAACGATAGCTCAGCTAGATTGGTGAACTGGCCGCGTGACACACTATGGCGACAGCACTTTCTAGCGTGCCGAACTTCTTCTGGCTCCACGACATGCGAGGGCGATAAAACTTTCCAGTGTCATTCTTCTTCCTTACACAGCTCGGTAACGATATTTCACATGCTGACGTGTTTTTGTCAGTTAGAATAGCGTTTATTGAGCGGAGTTACACCGCATGTACATTTTGAAGTGTGCGTTTACAACTATTGTGATCCTACTAACTATAACGACGTTGTTTTATACAGCAACTTCTAGCAATGGGGCCTTTCCCGGCCATTACATGCAAGAAAATGAAAAAAAAATGCTGTGACTGCAAATGTTTCGAGAAGAACCGCCATTAAGCAATTATAGTGTTACGTGAAAGCGAAGTAGGTGAACTATTTACAGAGTGTAAGTACAAAGGAAGCAAGCGGTGGCCAACATGTAAGCCAGCCAACATCAAGCAAGGCACGTCGCCGTCATCAGATAAGCAGTTAACCCTTATGGGTGCATCTCACTAAGTCCAAGGGTCTACATCATCGTCTTAGAGCAGCACGTAGCATGACCCCCGGTGGTAGAAGCGCCGGCCCGGCACCACTAAGGACCCAACAGCAGAGGAAGAGTGGTAATGCTCGAGTCTTTGACGGAGTACATGCGCATTCTATCAAAGCAGGGGCCCTATAACGTAAAACTATTCTCATATGCTTTTATTCCTATCTACTGAGGTCAACCTTGCGTAACTGCCAACGCAAGCGTCGGGCGGTGACCCGCAGCGTTGTCTGAACATCCCACTCAAACGCTCTCCTCGTTTATAGAACGTCAGTTTTGTTTGCTTTCGAAGCGAATACAATTGCCTACATTCAGTGGTTTTTTCTTATCTGATCGGGAAACAACAGGCGAGAAGCATGCTCGAGTGGAGTGGATTTCGATAGGCCCGAGAAAGTGCAGTGAAAATAGATAACGGGATGAGGAGAGGGGGGTGGCGGCGTCTGCGATTAGTCCGCTTTCCCTTAGCTTGCGGCGGCTGTTCGAAAATCGTGGCGGCATGCAACTGAACGTTAAGAATACCGCTAAAACGGATCCTCAGCAGAGAATAGTTGGCGAAGCGATGTCGTATACGCACCGAAAAGGCACGATAACGTTATACGGCCGTGCGAAAAAATTGATCATGCGCAAATAAATCCATGCTCTCTCGTAGGTGCTAATAGCCAGTGCCTGAGCGATCGGCGGGAACCCATCTTCTATTTCTTTCGGAAGAGAACTATTTCCGGCTATTAAAAAACACTTTTGTACGGCATAATAATGCATCTTTAAAGCCTACAAGTCACTCTGGCGCGGTGAGTTTTCGCGGTTTTGTGACGTCACGTGACGGACACGCGATGGGGGTGCACCCGAAACCTTTCAACCAATAGCAGAGGGCTAAGGGCGCGAAGGCGCGTGATCAGAAATATTTTTTTTCTTTTATTCGGTGCATTTATGCATAATCATTGTGTACACGTAATATTAGATGGGGAGCTTTCGTGGTTTTCGTGACGTCGCGTGGCAGACAGGCGAAGTGGGGTGGTCCAAAAAGTTTTCTACCAATCGCATAGGGCTGATTGCAGAATTGTAGTAGACAAGCTTGCAATAGCTTTACGGTATAGTGCCCCAGGAGTTTCGCATAGCACATCCTCTGCGCACTCAAGGGTGTCCGAATTATTCCACAAGTTTTTTTGACTGACTGACTAACATGACTAACACGGAATGACCATGACTATAACGCTGATGGAATAACCATGACCCCGAGGACATAGGTAATGCCTTAAGTGAGTAGAAAACAATTAGGTGGCATCGCGACAGACAGACAGACAGACAGACAGACAGAGAGACAGACAGACAGACAGACAGACAGACAGACAGACAGACAGACAGACAGACAGACGGGCAGGCGGACAGACGGACAGACGGACAGACGGACAGACAGACGGACAGACGCACAGACGGACGGACGGACGGACGGACGGACGGACAAAAGTACCTGAAATAGACAAAAAATGCTGGTTGCATTAAAAGCCAGGAGGCACAGCGGGTGCGCTTGATCACGTACCGTTTTGTCCATCGCCAAAGACCGCAGCTAATATACACTAATCTGTGCAGCGTATCGCTACTGTGTCGTGGCCAGCTTTCGTCGAATTTCCCGTAAACCGACAGACACCAATGACCGAAAATTTGCATAGGGCTGCTGTTTTTATAATGCTCAGTTTTGCGAAGTTGCAAGTAGCATGTCGGGGCCCGACTGAGGCACAGGCCCAACTAGAGCCCACAGCACCCAAAGCCCGGCCCAAGCCCGGCCATCGGGCCGGACTGAGCTCGTGCAGTTCCCGAAATTCTGAAAGGCCGCTATTGTTTCCTCATGCAAAAAACACCAATCTGACCTTATGACGCACCTATGCAGTACTCACCTTTTAATGTGATTAGCATTCTTTACATAGTTCTGGTGATTTGAGCCTATCTATCGTATTTGTTCATGCTTTCTCGCCAACACAATGGCCGAAGTGGTCTACCAGCTTTGGCTACTAGGTACATAACTATGGTCGTGATGCCGTCATGGTCGTTTATTCGTCGGCATTCAAGCTTCGTTACCTGGCTCTCTTCATACCGTCGTCATCATGCTTTCGACGCCAACCAGTGGGCCAAGTTGTGTAATAGTTTTTCGAGGCATGTGTCCGTGGTGATGCCGTCGTGGTCATTACAACATTGTCATTTGTGCTTCGGGACCTACCACACGCCATGACGTCGTTGTCACCTCATCATCGTCAAACAGGCCTCTTGAAACAGTCAGCGTTACGCCATTGCCGTCATACGCTCGTTGTCATCCGCTGGTCCTCATACTTATTCATGCTACCTTCGTTGTTGTAGTCATACAGTCGTCGTGATGCATCCGCCTTCATACGATGGTCATGATGTCGTTGCGTTTATTTTATCGCGGCCATTCTGACATCGTAATACAACACTCGCTATGCCACGTTGTCACACAGTTGTCCTGATTTATTGTCGTCCTGCCGACGACGTCTACTACCTTCATCATGCTATCGACGTGAATAAGTCATCGAGATTTTATCGTAATTATGATGTTGTCCTTCAACTGTGATTATGCCACCAATGTCATGCCATCGCTGTCATGGCGTCATCATCAGAGATTCGCTATCATGCATCCGTTGCCTTGTCTTCGTCACCACGCTATCCTCGTCATGCCGTCGTAGTCACGCCATCTTCATCATACAGTCATCTTCAAGCAATCATCCTCATCTTGGAGTTGTCACGCTTTCGTCGTTTCTGAACGTCCAGGAATGGGCATATAATTGTCTTCATCTAATTGTCGTCATGCCGCCTTTGTAATTCCAGTTTCGTTAGTTGTCTGCGTCACACAGCCGTCGTCGTGTCATGATGCTCAAGCATGAATATGGCAAGAGAATGCCATAGCAACATGGTTGGTCACTGGATTATGCATCCGCGATCGCTGCAGCTCACGTATAAATCAAGTATAAACAATAAAGTTAGAGTATTCAGTGAGAACCACAAAAACGTGCATTGGTTAGCGTTTATTGTCATGAGCCATTGCTTACGCCAACTAGTTACGGCGTCACAGTCAGTGAGGGTTATATTTATATCTACACCACTATTTTTTATTCTCTATAGATACATCAGTGATCAATGAACAGATGAACGCTCAAGAATTTACTTAATGGCATTATGGTGTTCTCCTCACAAACTTCAAGCCTAACTTACTTGAATCGCGAATAAACAAATTAATATAGAGGGATTCATAATAATTCAAAGGACTTCGGAATTGCAACTTGCCTTTAGCACTTGCCACATTTCACCTTTCGTTGTACTACAGTCGTGTTCCTTATCTTTTCGAACTAGAAATTATTGTGGCATGTTTTGGATAATGTGTAAGTTTCAGTTCAAATTAGCACATGAATAGATAGCCGTACAACAGGCAGATGCTGATAACACCAGCGTAGCGAAAGAAATTAGAAATTGCTTCCCTACAACACCAACTCAGCATTCACACAGGTAATTATGAGGTTCTCTATATTTAGTGAATATTGATTTTCATCATCATCAGCAGTAGCACCAGCATCAGCCTGCTTACGCCCACTGCAGAGCAAAGGCCTCTCCCATAGTTCTCCAACTACCCCGGTCATGTACTAATTGTGACCATGTTGTCCCTACAAACTTCTTAACCACATCCACCCACCTAACTTTCCGCCGCCCCCTGCAACGCTTCCCTTCCCTTTGAATACAGTCCGTAACCCTTAATGCCCATCGGTTATCTTCCCTTCTCATTACATGTACTGCCCAAATCGTTTTCTTCATTTCAACTAAGATGTCATTAACTCGCGTTTGTTCCCTCACCCAATCTGGTCTCTTCTTATCCGTCAACGTTACACCCATCATTCTTCTTTCCATAGATTGTTGCGTCCTCCTCAATTTAAGTAGAACCATTTTCTTAAGCCACCAGCTTTCTGCCCCGTACGTGAGTACTGGTAAGACACACCCACTTTTCTCCTGAGGGATAATGGCAACCTGGTGTTCATGATCTGAGAATGCTTGCCAAACGCACCCCAGCCTAATCATATTCTTCTGATTATTTCACTCACATGATCCGGATCCGCGGTCACTAACTGCCCTAAGTAGACGTATTCCCTTACCACTTCCAGTGCCTCGCTACCTATTGTAAAGTGCTGTGCTCTTCCGAGACTGTTAAACATCACTTTAGTTTTTTATAGCATAATTTTAGACCCATCCTTCTGCTTTGCCTCTCCAGGTCAGTCAGTATGCATTGCAACAGGTCCCCTGAGTTACTAAGCAAGGCAATACCATCAGCGAATCGCAAGTTACCAAGGTATTCTTCATTAACTCTTATCCCCAATTCTTCCCAACCCAGGTCTCTGAATACCTCCTGTAAACACGCTGTGAATGGCATTTGATAGATCGTATCTCCCTGTCTGACGCCTTTCTTTATTGGGATTTTGTTGCCTTCTTTATGGAGGACTACGGTGGCTGTGGAGCCGCTATAGATATTTTTCAGTACTTTTATATACGGCTCGTCTACATCCTGATTCCGTAATGCCTCCATGACTGCTGAGGTTTCGACTGAATCTAACGCTTTCTCGTAATCAATGAAAGCTATATTTAAGGGTTGGTTATATTCCGCACATTTCTCTATCACCTCATTGTTAGTGTGAATATGGTCTATTGTTCAGTAGCATTGGCTGAATCCTGCGTGGTCCTTTGGTTGACAGAAGTCTAAGGTGTTCCTGATTCTATTTGCGATCGCCATAGCAAATACCTTGTAGGCAACCGACAGAAAGCTGATCGGTCTAATTTTTCAAGTCTTTGGCGTCCTATTTATTATGGATTAGGATTATGTTAGCTTTCTTCCAAGAGTCCGGTGCGCTCGAGGTCATGAGGCATTGCGTATACAGGGTGACCAGTGTTTCTAGAACAATCGGCCCACGATCCTTCAACAAATCTGCTGTTACCTGATCCTCCCCAGCTGCTTTTCCCCTTTGCATAGCTCCCAAGGCTTTCTTTACTTCTTCTGGCGTTACTTGTGGGATTTCAAATTCCTCTAAACTATTCTCTCTTCCATTATAGTCACGGGTGCCACTGGTACTGTATAAATCTCTACAGAACTCCTCAGCCACTTGAACTATCTCATCCATATGAGTAATGATATTGCCGGCTTTGTCTCTTAGCGCATACATCTGATTCATGCCTTTTCCTAGTTCCTTCTTCAGTGCTTTTAGGCTTCCTCCGTTCCTGAGAGAATGTTCAATTCTATACACATACTTCCTTATGGCAGCTGTCTACCGCTTGTCATTAACTTGGAAAGTTCTGCCAGTTCTATTTTAAATGTAGGGTTAGGGGCTTTCACAAATTCGCGTTTCTTGGTCAGGTCTTTCGTCTCCTGTGATAGTTTACTGGTATGCTGTCTAACGGAGTTACCACCGGCTCCTATTGCACACTCCTTAATGATGCCCAAAAGACTGTCGTTCATTGCTTCAACACTAAGGTTGTCTTCCTGAGTTAAAGCCGAATACCTATTGTGTAGCTTGATCTGGAATTACACTATTTTCCCTCTTACCGCTAACTCATTGATCCGCTTCTTCTGTACCAGTTTCTTCCGTTCCCTCCTCAGGTCTAGGCTAATTCGAGTTCTTACCATCCTGTGGTCACTGCAGCGCACCTTGCCGTGCACGTCCACATCTTGTATGATGTCAGGGTTAGCGCAGAGTATAAGGTCTATTTCATTCCTAGTCTCGCCATTCGGGCTCCTCGACGTCTTTCGGCTATCACACTTGCTGAAGAAGGTATTCATCATCCGCAAATCATTCTGTTCTGCAAACTCTACTGATAACTCTCCCCTGCCATGCCTAGTGCCTATGCCATATTGCCCCACTGACTTGTCTCCAGCCTGCTTCTTGCCTACCCTCGCATTGAGGTCGCCCATCAGTATAGTGGATTTTGTTTCGACTTTACCCATCGCGGATTTTACGTCTTCATAGAACCTTTCGACTACCTGGTCATCATGACTGGATGTAAGGGCGTAGACCTGTACGACCTTCAATTCGTACCTCTTATTAAGTTTTACAAGACCTGCCACCCTCTCGTTATTGCTATAGAATTCCTGTATCTTATCAGCTATATCCTTATGAATCAGGAATCTGACTCCTAGTTCTCGTCTCCCCGCTATGCCCCGGTAGCAGAGGACGTGCCCGCTTTTTAGCACTGTATGCGCTTCTTTTGTCCTAAATTCACTGAGTGCTATTATATCCCATTTACTGCCCTCTAATTCCTCCAATAGCCCTGCTATTCTCGCCTCACTAGATAACGTTCTAGCCTTAAACATTGCCAGGTTCCGATCCCGATTGCGGCCTGTTCGGATCCAGGTATCCTTAGCACACTCTGCTGCGTCACAGGTCTGACCCCCGCCATGGTCAGTTGCTTTGCAGCCGATGGGGACTGAGGGCCGAGGTTTGATTGTTGTATTCATATAGGAGGTTGTGGCCAAGTACTGCACTAGGGTGGCCAATCCTGCACTGGTGAGGGAGTGCGTTACCGGTTCTGGTTACCGGGATCAGGCCACACTACAGGCCTGTTTATGTAATTTTATCAACACGCTGATTTCATAGTATTCCAGCCGTATATTAGGAATCATTAGAGAACACAACGTTTTATTGCACCTAGAAACATAACGTATTGCAATTTTTTCGGTGCACACTGAGGTAGCATTTTCTAAATTAGATAATCTAACAGTTATAGAATGCCAGAAGCAGGCATTTAGTCATCTTTAGCCAACAAGACACAAGCCTGAAAATCATCCCTGCCTTCGCCCTTTTTCTTCTCCGCTTGGTAGCAGCTTTACAAACGTATCCTACCAGAAAATATATTCTAATTACAACTTAAGGGACAGTTTTTAGCTTTGGTGCTGCTATTTAAATACATGGGAAATCCGTAATCGTATTGCAAAGGAACCACTCCACCAAATCTGATTAGGGATGTTGAACTTGGAATAACAAATTAGGATGTAGTGATGTCAGAAAGTGATATTTAAATTAGGCTGTCCACATTTTTACATTTTTTTTTAATTACTACAGTTCAAGAAACAACACGTATTAATATTATAATGGCTTATTTTTCCATCAACGTGATGGGGCAGGTAAGGGGGAAAAGCTGAAACAGACAGCTGGACTAGTTCCTGCCCCCCCCCCCCCCCCCCCCAAAGAAAGAACAACACATTCCGTAAAGGCAGACACTTCAGCTACCGACAAGAAATGAAAACGCATTTTTGATTATACAAAAATACCTATCACTACAAGCATCTCTGTGGGACTTATGCACTTTCCCAAACGTGTGAACATGCAACTGTAATAATGGCTTTATATTTGCAGGACACTGCTGGAAGACAAATGTAAACACCCATACACACAACAACGGCTCGTTAACATCTCCATAGTGGTATATCACGAACATTCGTCACTAATTTTCACAATAAAAAGAAACAGAAAGAGAGTTCAGGAAACACGTGAATGACGTGCAGAAATCTATGATGTGCATACCAAATTACACAAACCAGAACAATGTTCAGGGAAATACACCTAAGGCAGAAAAAGACAATGTTAGTTGCTGTTTTGGTGTATTTTCAGCTGGCTGTGACAAAAATTCAATAATTCTGGCAGTTTTCTTTTCATCATTTGGTATCCATAGGTATCTCTAGACGTCTTTACATTCCAAATTTCCCTACTACCTGCATCAAATAAAGGATTCTTCTTTGACAAAGAAGCGAAAGCTGAGAGAAAGGTTGTGCTTTCTTATACATCCTTTTTATATGTCAGACACAACCGGTATGGATACATGCGAGTAATTTTCCTAATTTCCAACTTTTAGAACAAAGGCACAGATGGTGATCTTCAGGAACACCGAGAACATGTCGCAACATTTTTTTTCTGCGTTGTAATAATTTTACGTAAATTTGTACCAGTCGTAGTTCCCCAAGCTAAATGGGCATAACTAATGTGACAGTGAAATAATGTATTGTAAAAAAATAACCTCGACATGTATAGGCAGCATCTCTTTATTAATGTACGTAACTACTACGACACTTGAAGTCTTAGAAACATGTTCCACGTGGTCTTCCCACGTTGAGTTCTCATTGAACACAACGCCAAGAGTTTTGAATGCGCGGAGTATTTCTATGTTTGAATCACCTAAAAAAAGATCTGTATATATAAAAACACTCTTACTTCTTGGACGGAAAAGTATGGCTTTCGTCTTGGCCGTGTTTATTTCTAATGCATTAGCACTTGACCACTCATGCAAACGCGATAGTGAGCTGTTTGCTTCAGAAATTAGGTCATTCGGACATGCAGCAGAGAAAAGCATAGTCGTGTCATCGGCATAAATTATATGTTTCATGTTCGGATTAATACATGTAATGTCATTCAAATATAATTAAATAAACGTGGTCCAAAGATACTTCCCCGAGGTACTCCTGATGTTATCGTTTTTTTTTTCTTTTTTGTCTGAAGAGAAACCATTGGGGTGGTAGACACATTGTTGTCGATTTTCTAAATATGATGCTAAAAGTGCTAGTGCATTACCGCGGATTCCATATGTATCTAATTTTTTTTAGTAAGATCGAATGTTTAAGAAAATTAAACGCTTTTGTGAAGTCTAGAAAAACACCCAAGGCTACTTCTTTTTGTTCAAAGGCGTTTAAACTTTATTGTTCCTGCTCCAGTAAAGCCTGTTCCGTCGACCTGTGCTTATGGAAGCCAAATTGTGACTGGGAGAGCACACTGTATTTATCGCAGAAATTCATTATTTGGCCGTAAAATACCTTTTCCAGCCTTTTAGAGAAAATAGGGAGTGTGGACACGGGTCCGTAGTTTCCAATGTCATTCTTATCGCCTTTTTATAGAGCACTGCCACCCTAGCAACCTGCGATCGCTTTGGAAACACTACTAGTAAAAAATACAGATTAAATATGCGTTAGGCATGGTGAAATTAGTTCAGTTACATGTTTGACAGGTGCAACTTTTATATCGTCTGCATCGCTGCTTTTACTGTTATTTATTCCTCGGAACGCCGAAAGAACATCAGGCTCTATTACAGGACTAAAAAAAGGAATTCCTGGTTTTTCGTTCTGATGTAACCGAGGGCCCCTTAAGTCGGACGTTCTGCTTTAAGTTCAACAAAGTATTTATCAAATCCATCCGCTAGTCGAGCGCCTGTGATCTCTTCATTGTTACGCTCAATCTTTGTAACAAAGCTAAAGTTCGTGTGGCGATTTAGAAATGTATTTAGCTTGTCCTATATTTCGTTTGTTCTTCTTGCAGAACTCTGAAAAAAATTTCAAATGTAAACATTTCTAGCAGCTCTAATCTCCTTCGTTAATTTACTGCGGAACACTTTAAAGGTTTTTAACATATCTGGGTCCCGTGTGGCCATGAATATTGCATACAGTTTGCCTGTAATGTCAATCTGTCTGAGAAGTTCTTTTGCAATTCACGGCTTACGTATGTTCTTTGGCTTCGAAAAGACTTTCTTGGAAAAACATTTATATATATATACATATATATATATATATATATATATATATATATATATATATCCAGACTCAAAATTATATTAAATGCACTTTCAGCATCTGTCTCGTTCAGCACAATTCGCCAGTCTACCCAAGAAACTTTTAATTTGAATATGCCCATATTCGTTAATGAAAATTCGTGAAAGTATTGCTGTGTGGGTGTCGTTTTACGCATCTGTTTATCCAAGCACAAATACATAGAGAAGTGATCACTTATATGCGTGTAAATTATTCCAGCCTTCATATTAGATGCATGCAAGTTGGTTATAAACGTATCAAGCAGCGAAGAAGATATGGGAATACTTATAGTAGGCTTATTAATGGCATTCATACATCCATAGGCTTTAATTAGTTCAATTACCCGTTTTGCGGGTAGATCTCCAAGTATATTAATGTTAAAATCGCCGCCGATGATCACAGATAGCTTATTTTCATTTGTAAAAGTCAACAAAGAATCTAGGAGTACCAAAAAGTTTTGCGCATTCCTGCTCGGAGGCCGGTATGCTAGGCCTACATTTTTTTGTCGACAGCCAAACACAGGATTTCATACTCTTCCTGCACGCAAGAGTAATTCGGCACTTGGTCGCCGACAAGATGTTTCTTCCCAATCATTGCCACGCCTCCTGCACGTGAGGTAGTTTGCTTCAAAAAATAGTTGTAAAAGGGTAAGCATAATGCATTAGCTTCTTCTGTGTACCACGTCTCCATAAGCATAATGATGTCAAAAGCAAAATCAAGGTTGCAGAAGCACATGTTGAACTGAGCGGATTTGTTCTTAGCTGACTAGGCATTGAGGTGAAACAGCTTAAGTGAACTGGCATACTCCAGACCACAAACATCTTTAAACTCGGATATAATATTAAGGAATATTAATGCCATAAGAAGGAAAATAAGAAACCTAAGTCTATTAAATCTTGGCTATGTCTTCCTTTCATCTTACATGATGTACTGTTGTTCCATCAATCAGGCGGCCAAAAACTTTGCCGTTCCGATGCCAGGTGTATTTGAAATCGTGCACTTTAACCTATTGCCACGTTACCTCAAGTAACACCCTGCTTTGTAAGGTCAAGTTTTCCTGAATGTAGAAGCACATTTCTGACTGGTTGAGTTGTTTTTTTCTTATTAAAAACTGAGCCTTCAAATACTGTCTTGCAAAATGTGCTATGATACCAGGTACCTTATCTTTAGGTGCTGCAAGCCTGTGAAAAGCTACAATGTCGCATTGAGTTATTTCTGGAATGTGAAGCTCCGCTCCGACTTCATAAATTTTTGACATTGAGTCTTAGTTTTCACTGAAGGGTATGCCATGAAACTCGAGATTCAGTTTCTTGCTTTGCCACACAAGATTGTTTAGATCTTCAGTTATTCGTCGTTTTTCAATTTCGCGGTCTTGGGATTCAACTAATTGAATTCACTTTTTTTGGATGCGGTATTTCATTGTCATGATTGCGCGTATGTACAAGAACTTCGTCATATTTCTCTAACATCCCTTCCAATGCCTGTTGAACTTTTTCTACTGTGTGCTTTCGTGTCATGTGGTTTTCCAGTTTTGCATGAATACCTTGAAGCACAGTCGCTAGGTCTGCATCTTGTTATTTTTCGTTGTGCTGCTTTGGCTACCTCTCGGCTTTGCTATCCTACATGTTTGGCAATGCCAACCCGTCCGCCATACTTCGCTTTTTGATTTGTAGGTTGATCCTGCTATCCCTTAGCAGACACTGAAATGGTACATGAAGGAAAATTCTCCGCACACCAGCCCTTTTTCACAACTTTCTTTACAAACCGCACATGCATCGTCGTCTGAAAGTGGCATGTTTGCAAGGAAAACACATCCACAGAAAGAAAAACACAAATACAGCAATGGCTGCAGCATTGACGATAAGAACAAGAGGCAACAAAGTACAACCTAGAGAAAACTGGTTCCAACTTACCTGCAATTTGCAGAACAGAAAAAAAATTATGGGGTTTTACGTGCCAAAACCACTTTCTGATTATGAGGCACGCCTTAGCGGAAGACTCCGGAAATTTCGACCACCTGGGGTTCTGTAACGTGCACCTAAATCTAAGTACACGAGTGTTTTCGCATTTCGCCCCAATCGAAATGCGGCTGCCGTGACCGGGATTCGATCCCGCGACCTCGTGCTCAGCAGCCTAACACCATAGCCACTGAGAAAACACGGCGGGTTTGCAGAACAGTGGTTTAGCGCTTGTCGACACGCCGCTACTGCTGCCAAGAATGATAGGACATCGCATTCGGGACTCTTATACTCGGTAGCGCCCAATGCTGGGCGTCGCCTCTGTCGCTGGTGGCTGAACACGTGTCCCGGCTGAACATGATGATAGTGCAGCAGACAGCAGGCTTTTCCCAGTCCGATGATACCATCATAGGAAGTCGGCGGCTTGCTCTGGTATCCCGTAGTGCTTCAACGATGTTCCGTAGACGCCTGCAATTTGCAGAAGAGAGGTTTACCGCTTGTCGACACGCCAACACGGTTAAGAGACAAAGCCGGCAATATCATTACTAACAAGGAAGAGATAACTCAAGTGGCTGAGGAGTTCTATCGAGATTTATACAATACCAGTGGCACCCACGACGACAATGGAACAGAGAATAGTCCATAGGAATTTCGAATCCCCCAAGTAACGCCCGAAGAAGTAAAGAAAGCCTTGGGAGCTATGCAAAGGGGTAAGGCAGCTGGGGCGGATCAGGTAACAGCAGATTTGTTGAAGGATGGTAAGCAGATTGTTCTAGAAAAACTGGCCACCCTGTATAGGCAATGCCTCATGATTTCGAGCGTACCGGAATCTTGGAAGAACGCTAGCATAATCCTAATGCATAAGAAAGGGGACGCCAAATACTTGAGAAATTATAGACCAATCAGCTCACTGTCCGTTGCCTACAAAGTATTTGCTGAGGTAATCACAAATAGAATCAGGAACACCTTATACTTCTGTCAACCAAAGGACCAGGCAGGATTCCGTAAAGGCTACTTAACATTAGACCATATTCACACTATCAACCAGGTGATAGAGAAATGTGCGGAATATAGCCAACCCTTATATATAGCTTTCATTGATTACGAGAAAGCGTTTGATTCAGTCGAAACCTCAGCAGTCATGGAGGCATTGCGTAATCAGGGTGTAGACGAGCCGTATGTAAAAATACTGAAAGATATCTATAGCGGCTCCACAGCCACTGTAGTCCTCCATAAAGAAAGCCACAAAATCCCAATAAAGAAAGAAAGGCGGGGAGATACGATCTCTCCAATACTATTCACAGCGTATTTACAGGAGGCATTCAGAGACCTGGATAGGGAAGGATTGGGGATAAGAGTGAATGGAGAATACCTAAGTAACTTGCGATTCGCTGATATTGCCTTGCTTAGTAACTCAGGGGACTAACTGCAATGCATGCTCACTGACCTGGAGAGCCAAAGCAGAAGGGTGGGTGTAGAAATTAATCTGAAGAAAAATAAAGTAATGTTTAACAGTCTCGGAAAAGAACAGTAGTTTACGATAGGTAGCGAGGCACTGGAAGTGGTAAGGAAATACATCTACTTGGGACAGGTAGTGACCGCGGATCCGGATCATGGGAATAAAATAACCAAAAGAATAAGAATGGGCTGGGGTGCGTTTGGCAGGCATTCTCAGATCATGAACAGCAGGTTGCCATTACCCCTCAAGAGAAAAGTGTATAGCAGCTGTGTCTTACCAGTACTCACGGACGGGGCAGAAACCTTGAGGATTACGAAAAGGGTTCTACTTAAATCGAGGACGACGCAAGGAGCTATGGACAGAAGAATGATAGGTGTAACGTTAAGACATAAGAAAAGAGCAGATCGGGTGAGGGAACAAGCGCGAGTTAACGACATCTTACTTGAAATCAAGGAAAAGAAATGGGCATGGGCAGGAGATGTAATGAGGAGGGAAGGTAACAGATGGTCATTAAGGGCTACGGACTGGATTCCAAGGGAAAGGAAGCGGAGCAGGGGGCGGCAGAAAGTTAGGGTGGACGGATGAGCTTAAGAAGTTTGCAGGGACAACATGGCCACAATTAGTACGTGACCGGGGTAGTTGAAGAAGTATTGGAGAGGCCTTTGCCCTGCAGTGGGCGCAGCCAGACTGATGATGATGATAATGATGATGACGATGATGACACGCTGCTACTGCTACCAAGAATGATAGGACGTCGCCTTCGGGGCTCTTCTTTTACAAGGTAGCGTCCAATGCCAGGCGTCGCTTCTGTTGGTGCTGTCTTAACACGTGTCCCGGTTGGGCAATGACGATAGTGCAGCAGATAGCAGTCTTTTCCCAGTCCTGTGATACCGTCATTGGAAATCAGCGGCTTGCTTTCGTATTCCATAGTGCTTCAACGATGCTCCGTAGATGCCTGCAATTTGCAGAACAGAGGTTTAGCGCTTGTGGACACGCCGCTACTGCTGCCAAGAATCATAGGACATCGCCTTCGGGGCTATTCTCATACTCGGTAGCGTCCAGTGCCGGGCGTCGCTTCTTTCGGCGCTGGCTTAACACGCGTCCTGGTTGAACATGATGATGGCGCAGCAGATAGCAGGCTTTTCCCAGTGAGTTAATGCCATCATTGGAAATGGTCGGCTTGCTCTGGTATGCTCCGGATGAAGCCGGCAATTTGCAGAAGAGAGGTTTAGCGCTTGTTTAAATGTCGCTATTGCTGCCAAGAATGGTAGGACATCGCCTTCGGGGTGCTGCAGCGCTCGCTCCATTGACCTTATTTCAGTTTTAAACTCAGCGATGCTAGCTGGAAGCTTGCGCATGAATGCAGCGAAATGTTGTTCTTTCGCCCTTTGCATTGAAGACAAAGTTTCGTTTTCTCGGCCATACCTTGGTGAGCATGTCACAACAAGCGCAACATGTCCTCGACAAACACGGTCACTCTTTCATTTGGTTTCCGAACCCGGCTCTGCAGAATCTGCTCGGCCTTTCCTTTCGGGGCTGCTCTATATGTCTCGGAGCTGATGAGCTGAGTGATGGAGCCCTCATAATTCTCGAACCGCGTGCGATTGTACTCTTCAAGGGCAAAGTACACGTAGTGCACTTTCCTAACGACTGCGACGACTCAGTGGAAGTGTTGAAGCCAATCCTCTACGCCCTCGACCCCATCACCATGAAATGTCTTCGGAACGCGCACTGCGTACACAACACTCGTGGTAGAAGTGGATTTGCCTGTGTCGCTCTTTTGCGTCTGAAGTAGTTCTGTGGTAAACATCCTTAACAGGCTCAATGGGCCACTTTCAGGAGGTAGTCCTTGCAAGTGGGGGCTGTGGCACTGTTCCCAGTTTTCCTCCGCAATTGTTGAAATGGTGGCGGGACCTTGACGCCTGTGGGGGTCAGATTAGTACAGAAGATTGTCCTTCCACCAGTTTTTTCATGGTACTAGCACGACAAGTAAAAGCCGGCCACCCAGCAGAACAGCTCCAATCCAGCATAACGTCTTCTTCGTCGTCCTCGTTTTCCTCCCTGCTAATCTGAATAAAATTCCTCTAGAACCCTTTAACTCGTACAAATACTTAGGAGTTCATATAACAGCAAATTGAACCTGGAACCTTCCCTCTGAGTAAATAATAGGGAACGCTAATAGCATGCTTGCTTATTAACGTCATCAGTATTGAAAAGCAACATTATCATTAAAATTACTGCTTTACCAGTCATTAGTGTGTCCTAAATTCGAATGCACTGCAACTGTGTGGGACCCGTAACACGAAAACGTTATTTTTTCACTTGAGCTTGTTCAAAATAATTCAGTCCAATTTATATTTTCCAATTACAGCCGTACCACTAGCATAACATCAATTAAAGGCAATCTATCTCTTCGATCACTTGTATCTTGTAGAATAATACCACGTTTGAAACTGTTTCACAAGAGTTATTACCATTCTTCCTCTCAAAGTAACTTCATTTTTCACCTTCATAACCTGTCTAGCCGACTCGATCATCGCGATAACGTCGGATTTCGAACAGGCAGCACTAACACATTCAGTTACTGTTTTTTTCCCAGATCACCATGGCAATAGCACCACCTTCTCCGCGAAATTATCTTTATTGTCTATAACAAACTCTTTCGTAAGGCATAAGCTAACATTGTATAATTAGGAATTATTAACATGTTATTTCGTTTGCTTGCAAACGACTAAGGACGACACGAGCTAACATTGTATTTATATGAATGATCAAAGTGCTATTTTGTTCACATTATTTGTCGTACTTGCAAGCAATTAGGCAAGACATCAACATTGAAAAACTAGGAATTATTAATAAGCTGCATTGCTTATTTCCCGTATTTCATTCTTATGCTTCCCGTTTTACCACTCCTGTCTCTAATTCGCTCGGGCCTTGAGGGTACCCTAAAAAAATAAATCCTCCCCGGCGCGCAAAATAAAACTCCCGCAAACTGTAACTGCAAAACACATGCAAATGGACTGAATGTACGTGTCAATATTTCGATTCATCCATGCGAATCTTTATTGGCAGGCACACTTATTTTGTGACCTTTCTGAGCCCATATTATTTAGCACCCGGAAACAGTGGCACAGGGTGAGGTTTCTGTGGAAAGATTATTTCTAGTGACATTCGCGATGTTCAGATTAAAGTTGTTTGTACGAGATCGGGCTTCAAAACACTCTTGCAGTTTTTACCATATTGTTACGATGTTTAATTCTCAGTTTTAATATCAGAAATCAGAGGTATCCCAAAGTCTTGAGAACAGCTTGGCGTATGTGCCTTGCAGCATCAATACCGATTACTTGCGGACTGAAGAAGCTCAGTTATAAAGTAATCCTGAGTGCAGGACACGTCGTTGCGTAAGATTTGCCTTTCCTAAAATGGTAGTTGAAGTTGCGATTGTTAGTCTCGTTAATTGTAGTTTTTAGCTGTTATCTAATATTTTACTGAGTTCAACGGCACTGGAGCTTTCCCAGGCAAGTTCAAAGTGGCACAGAATACACGCAGCGTGTCGAGTTTCGGTCATGATACTATAATGTGTACGTTACATGGGCGATGTTTTTTATCTACTAGCAAACACTTTACTATGGCAAATTGTGTGGACAGGAGCACACGTTTGGCTAGTTCACAGACAAGGCGACACACGTCATCGCCTGCAAGGAAACGCTATCACACATAGGAAATATTACTTCTTGTACAGAGGGTGCTATATAGTTGCGGGGTATCGTGGCTGATTGAAAAATCTAACCGAACGTATCAACGCATGCGTCATCATTGCAGATTCTTTCGCAGAATTCTTGATAGCAAATAGCCTGATTTTATTCAGGTGCCCCGAAGTTTTTCACCTTTAGACGCATCATTTGTTCTCGCCTGGAGTCTGCAAAAACATTCTGTAAATAGGAATAAGAATAACTCTTTAAACGACTACCGGAATGCCAACGCCGTGTTTGACAAGTTCATTTAAAAAATGGTATACTTACCTTCCGTAAATGCAGTGCGGCTAAGTGGCAAAATGAAAAGTAATACAAGGTTGTACGATGTACATTAGTTAAAGCAAGACATTTTTGTCGCTTTTTAAATGTCTGTCCTATTGCTAGTCTGTTAGTTAAAGACACGTGTAGCTGTGGATAACCTCAACTTAATATATCTCAAGGATAGACGTACATATGACGGCATTTGTTTGTTTTTTAGGAAAGCCTATAGCTAAGAAAGACGATACGCTTGGTGTTAGTGGAAGTGTGTACACTAAGAAGAATACTCTTTTATTTTACACAACAGAGTAGCAAGATATTGAAAGTTCAAATATGAACTACAATCTATCCCTGGTTACGACATTGGCGTTCATGGCTGCTACTCTGTCAACTGCTATAAGTGTTCGCAGTCAGGATGACAAGCGGACATCTGACAAAGGTACGCTTGCTTTGAAACACCTTTTTGATCAATGCGTGTCTTGTCCAATGTCCAATGTGCTCCAACGTGTCATAGCATGACATTCTATTCACCGCACAACTATGGCGTATAACTCAGATTTAGCACCTTGCGCAACGATTCATCGGCAGTCCCGGTGGCATGCTAAATATGTTCCTCGCATCAGATCATTCCAAGCGGGACGACGTCCTTCCAATTTTTACATACGCATACAATACCACTACTGAGGAAACGACGGGCTACTCACCATGCATCTTTCTACATTAACGACGACAGTTGTATGGTATTGAAACCATACTTCTGCTCAACCCAACTGCCTCCGAAATTGTACCACTTTGACAACTTTTTCGGTACTCTGAAGAGTGCGATTCGCTCACTCGCTTTTACACGGCAAATGACCTTACAAATTAAAAAAAAACGCAGCGAGCAAGTTGGGCGTGCACTGTCTTTCGCCATTCACCGTGTTCCCTTGTGATGATCGTGTTAATTTTCTGCGAGACTCAATGGAAAGCTTGCTGAAAAATATGATAGCCGAACTGGATAGCCGTGTGTAGACCGCCTGACTACTACGTTGTACAGCCAATTATACTATTCTTGGAGAAGTTCTGTCCTAGCGATGACACGGTGCTCATCAGTTGCCCGAGGCAGTTTCAAGACAATCGTCTGGTCATCGAGCGAAAATGTCATAATGGATCCCATTCGTTACCGTGACAATTCAGAAACTGCATGAATCCTTGCGGATATTCTAGACGTCTGCAACGCAGGCGCAAACATGTTTTTTTTACTCGCGTTCTTAATGCTATTAGCATTTCAGCATTTCTAGGAAACTTTAGGCAGTTTTCGACAGGTCTGAATATGTCTGCGTTTGTACGTGTGTGTGTGTGTGTGTATGTATGTATGTATGTATGTATGTATGTATGTATGTATGTATGTATGTATGTATGTATGTATGTATGTATGTATGTATGTATGTATGTATGTATGTATGTATGTATGTATTTAGGGAACGCCAGCAGGCTCCAGTCCTGGCCAGCCGCACTCAAGAGCGGCCAGCCGATCCTCAAACCACTACTCGCGCTCACGAGTCACTTTGTCCTCCACTTCTTCGACTGCTGGCCCCGATGCCGGAGCTCCTATAGCGCCCCTCCCTCTGCGAAGGCGATGATGGCACTGGTCCACGGCAGCTGGCCGCGACGGCACCACACCCCCACAAGGGGAAAAACCTTGCATACTGCTGCACCGAACGAGGATAGACAAAGCAGGCAACGTCCGAATCATGATTCACCAAGGTCTTGCACGAACCCGAAAGCCCTAAACGTGGCTGGCTCCCCGGACGTGCGCTTCGCAAAGATGCGGCAGACCGGGTTATGGAGCCTCCGAGCAGTCGAGGTCTTGCAGGAACCAGAAGGCCCTAAACCATTCTCGGAGGCGAAGCTCGTCCGGTCTTCCTCCGCTACCTCGTTGTAACGAGTGCATGCAGCAGTTCACCGGAAGAAGAAGCCGCCCGCTCGCGGCCATTCCACCATACAACGAACACACGGCACCGCACCACACAGTTAATAGGAGGGGAGATCGCAGATGATGAAGATCGTCGCTCGAACGGTGCCGCTTCCATTAGTGTTGGCAAGTGACTTCGGTTATATCGGCGGTTTCAGTTTCAAAACATAACTGGCTCGCCCTCAGGGGGCGCTGATGTATCGAGACGAAGCCTATTTAAGGCACCGCCATGACAATAAACGCATGCTCTGCCTCGGTCCCCGTCTGCGCCTCCGTGCCTCTTTCTTGAGGCCGCCGTCCCGGAGCGTCCAACGTGCCTGGCGTATCGTTTAAGGCCGGCCACGTCGCCATAAAATTTCTGTGACGAGGATGTAACATTTGGGGACGGGGTAGTAGACGCCGTTTCACAGCGTCGTCAGCCACAATATGGCGGCCGCGATCAGCCTCCTCTTGCTCGGGACATTCCAGATGGCTGTTACCTTCCCTTCCCGACTGCTTTCCAGGATGGCGGTTACCCTCCCCGCCCAGGTTCCAGTCGAGATGGTGGCCAACGGACCAACGCTCCCTCCCGACCGCGCCTACATGGCGGTCCCCGAAAGCGAGAAGGTGGGCCTCCGTGTCAGGGCTGGAGGCCACCGGGCACTTCCTCTGTCTCCGCGCGGTCGGCTCGGCCCGGCGGCTGCTTCCGCTGCGGCTCGCCGCAGCACTGGGCAAGTTTTCCGAGTTTTCCTGTCCGCCACAAGCTCTGCCACACATGTGGAAAGAAGGGACATTTCTTACAAATGTGCTGTTAGTCGGAAAGTGCGTGGGGACCAGACAACGAGCTGGATTCGCAAGCGAATACTACTAGAAGGACAGCGACCATTCTACATATTGAAGACGCTGTCGGCGCCCTATCGCTTATGCGCGTTGCCGCACAGGTTAACAACGTAATTTCTCCCTTTATCATCGACACAGGGGCAGTCGTCTGACTCATGAATGTTCAGGACTACAAGAGGTACTTTTCAGATATCCGCCTCCTTCAATCGCATTTAATCATCCAGCACTACTCGGAAAAAGTGGTGAGGAATTTGGGATCTTTCTCCACAACCGCCAAGTTCCAAGATAAATCTGCTGTGGTGAACTTCTTTGTCAATGAACGCGGTTCATCATTTCTGGGACTCGATGTTATTAAGGCACTCAAGCTAGTGAACAATGGAGCGACTTTGTCTAGTCTCCAAGCCTCATCTTCACCACCGGACTTCAAAATTGGTTCCCGCTGGACGGAATATCGTCCGGCTTCAGTGAACTTGTACGGTGGAGCGTACTTCAACGGTGCACCGCGGGCCAACGCATGTTCGACTTCACCGGCAGCGAAAGTGAACTAGTGTATAGTGTTGGAGAGAGAAAGACGAAGGGAAGAAGGAAAGGCAGGGAGATTAACCAGACTGAGTCCTGTTTGCTACCCTATACGTGGGGAGGATATAAGAGTGAAAGAGAGAGAGAGAGAACTTAGGTGTAGGATGTCTATAGTCGCGTACTCATGCCTGTTGCCTTCAGGTAGTGAAAAAGCGCTCGAACTGCTCTCGGGGCTAATGAACTGTGAGGCCAGGCTCCTAAGATCTTCGCTTCCGTAAATGGCCTGTCATCCACTCTATTCAAGGCACACTGGAAAGTCTCACGTTGATTATCGAAGCAAGAACAGCGGCACAGAAGGTGACTGATGGTATATTCCTACTTGCACTTAGCGCGCATTGCTGAATCCGCCATTCCAATACAATAGCTGCAGGAGTTGGTGAATCCTACTCCTACCCACAGCTGACACAGCAGTGTTGCGTCACGTCGTGGAAGGTTCGCTGGTAATTTAAGTTGCAGTGATGGGTCGAGGCTGTATAAACCACACTTAGAGTTCTGTAGTGTATGCCAGTAACTTAACGTAATGGTACGAGCGAGACCGCGATGCTGTCTTGCAGCGTCGACTCTCGATAAAGGTATAAGGAGTGTCGGTGAGCCAGCCTGGGCATGTCGGGCAGCGTCATCGGCGAGGTGATTACCAACGATGCCACAATGTCCCGGCAGTCACTGAAATATGATATCATGTCCTCGTTCAGAAGCGCAATGGCTGGTTTCGTTGATTTGTGACACCAGCTATTCATAATTGTCTCGTCGTAAACTTCGCAAGCTCTGGAGGGCTGCTTTCGAGTCACAAAATATTGCCTATTTGTTGGGTGGTTCTTTTTCAATATATTCGACAGCAGCGGGAAAAGCGACCAGTTCAGAACCTGTAGATGTCGTTACGTGTGAAGTCTTAAACTTGATGACGACCGATTGTGATGGTAGAACAACGGCGCCCGTAGAATTTTCCGAGACGGAACCATCCGTGTAAACATGGATTCGGTTAGCGTATGAACAATGCAATGTGATCTACTTGAGAGCGGCGGTGGTCAGGCTAGCTTTCTTCACTATTCCTGGAACAGCAAGGTACACAGGAGGCTTTTTTTAGTTTTATCTTTCTTCAGCACCTTCGCCGTCCTGCAACGATGTTTCAGATTTCT
Organism: Dermacentor andersoni; assembly: GCF_023375885.2. Lineage (NCBI taxonomy): Eukaryota > Metazoa > Arthropoda > Arachnida > Ixodida > Ixodidae > Dermacentor > Dermacentor andersoni. Next base: position 50,421,134 of record NC_092821.1, read on the forward strand.
CGTTTTGGTAATAAATATCGCTACATTTTGTTATATGCCTATTTACAATATTTTATTTTTATAAAACGGCTCCACTTCTTAAAATTAATCATTCCGTAAGCACTAGTCTTATTCAGTTCACCATATTGCGTGAGCGCAAATACTTGAGAAAGAAAAGTCAGACTCGTCAAGGTGGCCTTCACGGTCGGAAAACGACAAGCTTTCTTTAGGAATTGTTCGCACGAAAAATGATCGTTTCTGTAGCCGAAATTCCAAGGAGATAACATGAAAAAATATTTATTTAATATAGCACTTAAGCACAGCTTCAATACTTCAGTTGGCCAGAAAGAGCGTGCAATATTCTTTGTATGTGCTACCAATTCTATTTCGTTCAGCGCAGATGGAAAACTAACACAGACGAAGAGGTCAAGAAACAAACACTTGTACCATGGCCTTCTTTCCCTGGGTTGTCTTTTCTAACTGTTGCGAAATGAAGTTACACTAATCGCCCAACTTCTCACTAAATTAGAATCAATACATTCTGTGTCAATATTCATTAATAAGTATTTACCAGTTTCAACACTTAGAATTCTGGTCAATTTAGTAGTACCGCTGCAAAGGTGGGCCTCAATGGTTCAATCCTATTATTTCTTTTCTTTCTCAGCATCAGGAGTTGTAAACCACTGCATACGCCGTGGCCTGATGACAAATGCAGGAAAGGTGCGTGCCTTTATGAACATACTAACCAATTTGTTTGAACACGCAATGCAGTATTACCTTAAATTAAATTATATTAAGTGAATACCTCGTCTAATATACAGCACAAAGGTAATAAAAATATATACATGTCAGGAATTACGTCTTTGGAATAGTAAACTCATGAATAGGGCTTCCGTATATGGTAAATGCGGTCGCATTAGTAATCGTAATAAACGCTACATTTATATATTGTGTCAACAATCACGTAAGAAATTCTATTTGTAACTGAAGCACACTTCTTATACCATACATGTAAGTTAGGGCATGAACATGCACTTTTCTGACTGATGTCATGCGTGTTCAGACACTGATATATCAATTTTTTGTTTCATCTCCTTTTTTTCCAAAACAATACAAACTCCAGATGCATGCACTGCCCATGGGCGATGAGACCCAGGAATAGCCGTATATTACCGAGCTCTATTATACAACACAACTATTTGGACCTGTATTTCAGTTATCTGTTTAATGAAAGTCCTCACAGGCTCTCAGCTGGAGTGTTGCTTGAGGGGGTTAAAAATGTTAAATAATGAAAAGAAGTTACGGTCAACTCAATGTACAAAATTTAGTTAGCTATATAAAGAGACAAATGGCTGTAGTAAACGAAAAATATTTTATTCAGATGCAATGGTTCATTAAGTAGATAAGGTTGTCGACATATAATGTCAGAAAAGTTGTGCGAAAATCATTCAACCGAGTTAATTTCAGGACATGCGTATGACGTGATCAACATAGATCCCAAATGCATCTGTAATCGTTCACATTGTTGCCTTAGGATATGCTGAAGAAGGCCTGCACACCACGATGTGCGCAGCACAGTTTTCTGGCTGCATGGATAAGCTCTTTGATGCCCTGAAAGCCGACAGTAACAAATTAGTCCACCGAGTGTGCGGAGTGCGATTCGCATAGGCTGAATGCGTACTTTTTGAAACCTAGTCCTAAAGCAAAATGACAGCTTTTATAGGTTGTCACCCCAGGGACTGCTTCAGCGACATTGAGTTCGCCTTTTTAGCTTGAAACCTCCCGTGTCTGCCCAGCGTTAGAATGGCAAGAAATTTGTCTCTATCTGTAGAAACGCAAGCATTCAGATAAATGTGGTTACCTACACGTTCTTCATATAAGCTGTAAGAAGCAGTTGATATTTTTCTCTGAAATATATGTCAAGCTCAACATAGATATGGCTTGTTTTCGTGTGTGCGTCTTTTAGGATCTCTGAATATTTCTAACGTGACTTGGGGGAGAGGAGAGGCGGGGTTTGTTCTCGCGCCTTTGTAAAACATTTAATGCTCCACGGGACTCACTTGATAGAGTCGCCACGTTACTGGCGTAGGACATTTTTTTTTTATTTTAACACCTACTGTTGCGCGTTTCCTCGTGACCAGAAAAAAAATATGCATTATTCTTTTTTTTCTTTTTGAAGTCATTGGAGCAATATTGCGTGATGAGGCCGCAACCATCCGTTGCATTTGCAATTGCCTTTTTCGTGAAACGATGTTCTGCACGCTCAACAAAAATCGCCACACTCGATACGAGCTTAAAATAAATCGTGGCAAAGTGTCAAGAAAATAGGTCGAATCTTCCGCTCTTTCACTATATGTAAACAATTGAACGCCTTGCGTTTGGCGCAAATCACGTTGCGCGACTATGTTAGCGATGCAATTGGTCGAAAGAGTCAAATACACAGCCAAAGTAGGCTTTACTAGGTTGCCTTATGCATGAGCTAGCGGAATTTGAGCCGAGATAGTTCCGTGTGCTTTTCCTGTCTTTTCCTGAAAATTGCAGTCCTACAAGTACGGCTCACGAAAACTCATCAGTCATGACTCGTCTTGTTTAGAATGAGCAGCCAGACTAATTTATGAGATCGCGGCATGGCTGACGCATTTTGCCATGTTCTGTCATTCAGTGGTTACCGCAAATACTTCATGAAGATTCGATGATGCACGTGTAAATAACTATTACATGAAAGCGTCTAAACATGACAAGAGTACCGCCGCGCACGCACGTTTCTATCGCCATCGCGAAGTTGTGTATGGTTATGACACCAATATATCGCTGGAATTAACCGTTCAAAGCGCGCCCACATTTCTGCCTGCAGGCCAGCCAGTATTTTACCAGCTTGTCTGTTAACTGTCACGCTTAAATGCACAGTCAAGTTCCACAACATTTCAGTAATATTTAGTTTAATGTCAGTCGTAAACACGTGAAGTGCTATTCGAAGCGTCTATTCCTAAAGCACACAGGCAAATTAAGTAGTTGCAAAGCTGGGGACAGCTGCATGTGGCGGCCATTTGCCGCAACGGGAACTGAAGGAACAAATCAAAGGGACAGTGCTGAAGCAGTTTGTCTCTTTTGTATACCCCAGTCATTTCTTCATCATGCCTACGTCTTCGCCTGCTCCTTCAAGAACCCACAGTGACTGGGCAGGATGCGCCAGTACACGGCCCCTGGGGTCGTCTACAAAGATGTCTGCTATTATAATGTTTTCCAATGGCGTAAAATGCTTACGTTAGGGTTCTGCCAGTGAAACCTTTGCGTGACGCTATTCGAGAGAGCTTTAGTATAGCTTAAAACAACGATTTGCTGCAAAGTGCAAAACTTGTAATCATCGCAATTAGGTCGAAATTGTGTTTTTCTTTCGAGTGTGTTTTGGAAATGCATGTGAACAATCCCAAATATGTATTTTCTGTTTTGAACGATTCGCTGTTACCCTATATAAGATATGTTTTATTTCATTCAGATTATGATAAGCTGCAAATTTGAGTGTAAGAACGATAAAACGTACGTACATATCACAAGCAAGCAGGAGTGCATTGTGAGTTGAATTCTACTACTTTTAGTTGTATTTGCAGCGAGAGTGCCTTTCCTCTTATGACTAACTATGGATATAAATAGCACTTAGTATTTATTCGTACTATTAGTTCATTAAATGCAAGAAAGTGAACAAACGGATTATCGTAAAACATTTTAGTTTAACAATCAATTGATAGATAGCATACCTGATATTTCTTGTAGCCTTCGAAGTCTTGTTTTAGCTGGGTAAATTAGTGATTTTTAATATGCGCAATATCTGTCACTGCCGCATCCTGCTAAAATTAAAAAACTCTCGTGCGCGCCGCAAACATTTCCCGCATATGAGCAATTTATCCCTAAAAGATCCAAAGCGCATGACCCATAAACGAGTGAATTTTCGTTTGCACCAAACTATGACTAACTTAACTGTCAAATTTCAACTTTATTTCGCATTTTCCTTTATGCAGCAAAAGAGAATGCAAGGGCAGGAACAAAAAGCTGCACAATCGCAGCTTGACGAGGTTCCTGTCACCGTTCTCCGACAAATAGTTGCAGCATATTCGCAAATAGAGTGTGTTACACATGTACAAAACGAAGTCGTATTATACATACATCCATATTAACGCACACACACACACACACACACATATATATATATATATATATATATATATATATATATATATACTAACCCAACATCTATATATATTTGCATCGGTACATGAAGACATACATCTGTATCCAAAAAAGGGGGGAAAGTCATGCACAAATGATAAGAAATTCCTGAAAAATTCGCGTTACAAATAATACAAAAAATTATGTCAATGTCACATCAATGTTCAGCGGAACATAAAAAAGGAATGTGGAACGATGGAAAAGCGAAAGATTTGGAACATGGTAAAAAAATTATGAAATTTCACATTTATTAATTAAATTTAATGTCAGTGCCTTTCTCGTAATGTCGTTTAGTTAGGCATGGGAGGCACATATATCACGTTGAATATTCTCGACACCTGGTACTGCCAATCGCCTAAAACCGTAATTAGTTCTTGTGAAAGGTAACATCCTCTGGCTCTGTTTTCTGAATTCATATAACGCTTCCTTTGAATTGACTAATTTGCACAAATTTATGAAAGCCTTTTTGTTAAACCAAAAATATTTTTTTAAATTTTTAGGACTATGTTATATCCATAAAAATATTCAATAGGGAGCACATTAAGAGCCACAAATATCTCCAGTGTATACGCATCAAACAGTGCGTTAGAAACATGTCGGACTTTCCTTTTGCAATGTATTTAAGCTTTGTACGTTTGCTTGCGATGTCGTACCCTACACTAGTTTACAATAGCTTGTGTTACGTTTCGCCTCCGACGTGCGGTATAGCCGGCTCGGATGCAACGGACGCCGGGGATTCGTTCCCAGCGGCGGACATTTTGACCAGTTCAGCGTTGCCCCAACACCTCCTGCTAAGCGCGTCCAGGCATGTTTCAATGCCACGTGTCTTCGTGTGTGTGTGTGTGTGCGTGTGTGTGTGCGTGTGTGTTTGCATGTTGGTGCCCACGCTTGTCAAAGCGCGGCACCCGGGGAGAGGAGCTCCCCAACTGTGAAGCGCGGATGTCTGACCGGCGCTGGCCCTGCGGATACTTGTCACTTCTTGTCACAACGTCTCCGTGCGCCGCCGTCACTTGCGCCTCTTCCGAGCCGTTCCTTCTTGCCCTCGACTCCGAGAGTATAAAAGCAGCGGCCCCCGGACGCCAAGAGAGAATCTTCGATTTATTCAGTCGAGTAACGTGGTCTCCCGTTTCCCCACTTCGGTCGACTTGACCGGCCGCTCTGTTGCGATGCCAGAATAACCAAGTTGTTCGGTTAGCAGTCGACTCATCCTTTGCCAGGACCTTCAGATGCTTCCAGCTGTGCCCCAGGCCGCCATGCCAACGCTACCCTTGGGGCTTGCGACCCATTTGGAACAACTGGCTGCCAGCGGTGGGATCGCGACAACGGAGGCCAGCAGCGAAGATGTGCGGTCGACTGTATGCTGAGCAGCTCAACGACCATCCGGGAGCGGTGCAGCGAGCCCTGTGTGATGACTGGTTGCCTGCAGCGGAACGACTGCGCTGAGTTCTTGGCTGCGAGGTTTGGTGAGTGCAGGACTTTCTCCTTCTGAGTTTTGCCAGGCTTTTGTTAGTGTCAGAAACAGAGCTGGTAATTGTGGTTGTCGTTGCTGCCGGGTTAGTTTGCGGCAAGACAATAGTAGGCGGTAGAGAAAGCAGCATTCAGAGCAGCCATGGAGTTGAAGTCGTTGCGCAAACCGAAATTGCTGGAGCTGGCATGAGAGTTGGGTCTGGATGCCTCAAACAAACTCAGAAAACCAGAACTGCTAAGGGCTATTCTTGTGTTAGAAGCTGAGGATGAGGAGCTGTCGGAATGCCTTGAGACCATTGAGGAGAGGGAGACGGCAAAAAGAGAGGAGCACGAACGTAAAGAGCAAACAAAAACAGAAAGAGAAAGAGGAGCGCGACCATCAACACGCTTTGGAAATGAAGCGTCTCGAGGTACAGATTGAACGCGCTCGTAATGGAAGTCAGGCACACGGTGCAGGAGAACGAGTTTCGTTCAAAATGACTGACCTGATGCGGCCGTTTAAGCTTGAAGAGGACATTGGTTTGTTCCTGGTTAACTTTGAGCGAACGTGCGAGAAGCAGGGGTTATTGGCAGGTTCCACTTACAGAAGAGGCTAGTAGGTATGCGGCGTTCATTTCACCGATGGGAAGATTCCGTCCTAAAGTTTTGAGTTTTGGTTTGAAGAACGCGCCATACTGCTTTTCAAGCCTCATGGACAAAGGGTTGCGGAGACAGGAAGAATTCGCTTTACCGTATTTAGACGACGTAGCAATATTCTTCGCATCCTGGTCTGAGCATATGGCACACTTGCGGGCAGTGCTAACCCGCCTGCGCGAAGCGGGCTTGACAGTCAAGGCTCCCAAGTGCCAGTTAGCAGAGGCCGAGGTTCTCTACCTCGGTCACGTGATTGGACGGGGTCGTCGCCGCCCCTCTGAAATAAAGGTGGCCGCTTTGCGAGACTTCCCGCAACCGCGCACGAAGACCAATATTCGGTCGTTCTTAGGTGTCGCCGGCTACTATCAGATGTACATCCCCAGGTACTCTGATATCGCCGCTCCCGTGACGGATGCTCTAAGAAAAACAGAGCCCCAAACAGTCGTCTGGGACGAGACAAGGGAAAGAGCTTTTAGCGCCCTAAAGAGCGCCCTAACGAGCCAGCCTGTGCTACGATCGCCAGACTACACAAAAGGGTTCGTTGTTCAGCGCGATGCTAGTGAGCGAGGCATGGGCGTTTTACTGTGCCAACGGGAAAATGGAGAAGTGGAACACCCCGTCCTTTATGCTAGTCGTAAGCTGACCAGTCGTGAGCAGGCGTACAGCGCCACCGAGGAAGAGTGTGCGTGTCTCGTGTGGACCGTTCAGAAATTGTCATGCTACCTAGCCGGCTCGAGGTTTATCATTGAGGCGGATCACTGCCCTCTCCAATGGCTGCAGACCATCTCTTACGAAATGGCCGCCTCCTGCGCTGGAGCCTCGCTTTGCAATAATATTCCTTTGAGGTGCGTTACAAAAAGGGGAGTCTCAACGGTAACGCCGATAGGTTAAGTCGAGGCCCCTAACGTAGGAATCAGCCTGAAAGTTGTTTGTTACTGATGTTTTTCTTCCTCAGGCAGGATTTCTAACATATTGCTTTTGTTTAGTGTTTCAAAGTCATGACGTGCTTTCTAGTGCAATTTTCCAATTTGTGGACGCGTTCTGAGTGCTGCTAGACTACTGTAAGGAACTAGGCAGTAGTATAAAAGGGGAAAGAGCCTGGCATGGCTTAGTGAGGGTTGTGTCGTGCTTGCTGACTGAGCGGTTGAGTTTCGGCGTAGTTCTAACGCTTGCTGGGAACGAGAAAAAAAAGGCAACTCTTCCGAAGTCACTTTGCAGTGTCCTGTGTAAACCTGAACGTGAGAACGAGGCCTTCTCGGTGCGCTGCGCTCAAGAAACGCCGAGGGACAACCGACTTCGGTTATGAGCATCATCGAGCGACATCCCTCCGGACAGCGGATGCAGTCCCCTGACCATCGGGATCTCCTTCTCCCGGCGGGGCGGTCTGTTACGTTTCGCCTCCGACGTGCGGTGTAGCCGGCACGGATGCAACGGACGCCGGGGCTTCGTTCACAGCGGCGGACATTTTGGCCAGTTCAGCGCTGCTCCAACACCTCCTGCTAAGCGCTTTCAGGCATGTTTCAATGCCACGTGTCTTCGTATGTGTGTGTGTGTGCAGTGCCCACGCTTGTCAAAGCGCGGCAGCCAGGGAGAGGAGCTCCCCAAATGTGAAGCGAGGAGGTCTGACCGGCGCTGTCCCGGCGGATACTTGTCACTTCTTGTCACAACGTGTCCGTGCGCCACCGTCACGTGCGCCTCTTCCGAGCTGTTCCTTCTTGCCCTCGACTCCGACAGTATAAAAGCAGCTGCCCCCGGACGCCAAGAGAGAAGCTTCGATTTATTCAGTCGAGTAACGTGGTCTCCCGTTTCTCCACTTCGGTCGACCTGACCGGCCGCTCTTTTGCGATGCTAGAATAAACAAGTTGTTCTGTTAGCAGTCGACTCATTCTTTGCCAGGACCTTCGTATGCTTCCACCTGTTGCTTCCAGCTGGATGCTTCCCCAGGCCACCAGGCCAACGCTACCCTTGGGGCTTGCGACCCAGATGCAACACTAGCATGTGAAAGGAAATACTCTTAAAAAACATCAGTTTTACCTTAGAGGACAGTATGTGTCGTAATTGACAGATTATTTCACATGCTCTCGCCAAAGTGGATATAATACGCTCAACGTGTGCATCCCAAATTAAATGTTTGTTAAAATTTACACCTAACGTTTTCACATTATCAACTAATTCTACCCTTTCTGTGCCGAGGTAAAGAACAGTATTGCAGTTTACCTGCTTTTGTGGCGACGTCAACAACATAGCCTTATTGGCATTAATTGCTTATGAGTTTAGATTACTCCACTTTTGTAATAGGCTAAAATTTTATTTGCCATATCTGTAAGTTGCGCAATATCAAGTGATCCGTAAAAAATGGTAGTATCATCCACATAGACAATGAATTGTGCATGTTCACTGATATTGGTGAAATTTGCAGTTGATACGATTAGGTGAATGTCTCATTTTTTCTTAATGCTGTTTATGGCATTATTATAAATATTAAATAAAATTGGTCAAGTACACTTCCTTGGGGAACGCCTTGTGTTAATTCCCTTGCTGATGAAAGTTGTGATCCAATTGCGACGCACTGCTTTCTGTGCTCAAGATATGATTTCAGATGTTTAAGGAGAATCTCGGGAAAGACATAATGGCTTAAGTTTGTAAATAGGATTTCATACTTAATCGAATCGAATGCCTTGGAAAAATCAACGAATAAACCTAGAGTTAACATTCTGTTCTCAAAGTTATATAAAATTATTTCTTTTTGCATCAGCAAGGTAAGCCCTGTCGACATTCTATACCGGAAATCAAACTGCATATCTTATAGGATGCTATGTTTATCACAAAATGACGTAATTCTCTCGCAAATGATCTTTTCCAGACCCTTCGAAATTACAGGAAGTATAGATATTGGCGTATAATTTGTTAACTCGCTTTTGTTTCCGGACTTAAATAAAACAATCACTTTCACATGTTGCATTTTATCAGGCAAAACGCAGTTTAATGAGCAAAGGTTAAAAATGTGATAAGCACATGCAACAAGACATTAGCACACATTTAATGGGTTTAGTCTGCAATCCTCTATATCGCGCGATGTGCTCTTCTTTAAGGACTTAAGGTTGAGTATACTTCTTCTGGTGTTGCAGGTTCAAAAAAATCTTTGGAAATACTGTAAGCTGTGTAAGTATAAGCTATGCAAGCAAATAAGTAAAAAAAGCTGTGTAACTAGTGTAAGTCTTCTTCACGTTGCCCAAGGAATCGAAGGTCGTGTTACTTGATGTTATGCTGTGGAGTGGATAGTTCGTTCAGTATCGTTACTACGAGAAGATATACTATGGTGTCTTTAAATAACTAAATCACATGAAATGAAGCGCATGAATATTACCACAGAGCTTTATTTCTGTGAAAAGAAAGGCTTTGTTTTTTCTGGTGTATCCGACACGTACAGGGGCTAGAAACCACTAAACTGACGTATAAAGACATAATGGTGGCACTAATTGACCGGGAAATGTAACTGCTGAAACTACATGGACAAACCAGTAAGCGGCCATCATTGTAGTGGAAGATGCGTGTTTTCGCCTTAATCTTGTCTGTTATTTTTAGGCAGGTGCAAATATCTTGCCTTTTGGATATAACCTCGCTCTTGTTGGACGTGCTGAATGCTTGCCAACTACCATCAAGATTTCAACATACGCTGACGACATCTGTGTCTGGACTTCGGCAGTCACACGTCCTCAGATACGTGCGCGACTTCAAAGAGCGGCCACTTTGACAGCGAACTACTTGTGTAAACAGGGTCTCAGCATTTCACCTGAAAAATGCGCACTAGTCGCATTTACTCGGAAACCGATGACGCCTTATGTCATCTCAATCAATGGGCGGACCATTTCCTATGTCCGAAACCACAGATTCCTTGGCGTCATTATTGACCGAGACCTCTGTTGGAGCCCACACGTGGCCTACATGAAACGGCGCCTGACAGCTACTTCCCAGTTGTTCAAATACTTGACAGGGAAGACGTGGGGGATGTCAGTAGACGCAATGCCTAAACTCTACAGAGCTCTCTTTCTCGGTTTTTTAAGATACAGTCTACCTGTACTCAACAACACCTGCAAGACAAATATTCGTGTTCTGCAGGCAGTACAAGCTCAAGCACTCAGAGTCTGCCTTGGTTTGCCCAGATGTACGTCAACAGAGACGACTCTTGCGATTGCTCGGGACCATCCAATGCGAACTCACATTACGGTGGAAGCCCTGATAACGCACATCAGACATTTTGCACGTGCCCCCTATCACCACCTTGCAGCACTACCTTCAGACAGGCACCAATCATCATTCTCTAAAACTATCAACAAGTACAACGACAAACTTCCCTCGGGCTTCACCGCTGCATATAAACCATCGATACCCCCTTGGTGTCTTATCAGCCCCACAGTACATCTCAGTGTACCAGGAATCGGAAAAAAGTCTGAACTGTCGTCGCCTGTCCTCAAACAACTGTATCTGCTTCTTCTGCACGAGAGGTACGCGGACAGTGAACACATTTATACTGATGGTTCCACAAACATCCAGTGTTCGTCCGGTGCTGTGGTTGTCCCATCAAAAGCTATTACCATCAACTTTAGGACTGACCACCCGACAACATCGACATCTGCTGAACTAGCTGCTCTTCGCGCTGCACTCCGTTTCGTCAGTCGGGAGCCACCTCGACAATGGTCCATTTTCAGCGACTCAAAGGCAGCCCTACAATCTGTACTATCAGCTCTGCGTCGCAGGCCATTCGAACAGCTCGTATTCGATATTAGATGCCTACTCCATACATCACAGGAGAAAGGACACCACGTGACGTTTCAGTGGCTGCCAAGTCACTGCGGCGTCACTGGAAACGAAGACGCCGATAATGCCGCTCGGGCAGCTCTTGAAGACGCACAAGAAGAGGCCATACCACTTTCACGATCCGACGCTGCTAGCAGACTTCGAGTGCTTGCACAGGAGATGACGCTCTCTTCATGGTGCACACCAAACAGCCAGACCAACCAGAGCAACCGTCAATACCACCTGCCCTCTTTGATGCATCTCTATATGCCAACTGGACTCCGCCGAAGCGAGGCGACTCTGCTTTATCGCTTATGGTTAGGGGTGGCTTTCACGAAATCTTACTCATTCCGCATTGGAATGGCCGACAACGCTCTCTGCAATGCCTGTCTTTGCGAGGAGACGCTGCAACACATTCTGTGCGACTGTCCTGAATATAATGTTCAGCGACAGTCCCTGGCATCCGTTCTCGCGCACCTTGACACTAGACCATTGTCCCTCGACACGATTTTCACATCCCGCCGACAGAAGACATTGCAGGTGAAGGCGACGAAGGGACTACTTCAGTTTTTGAAAGAGACGGGATTGGACAAGCGGCTCTGACAGTGTTATCACGTACAATGCCAGATTGATGGACTCTACCGGACGATGTTTGTGTGCTGTGCTATGTGCTCTCTCTCTCTCTCCCCCTTCCCCATCTTTCATCGCCCCCATCCCTCTCCCATGTGTAGGGTAGCAAGCCGGTTACGCTAAACTGGTTAACCTCCCTGCCTTTCCTTCTCTACTTTTTCCTTCCTTCCTTCCTTGGATATAACTAGTAGTTGTTAGTTTGCGCGTCATCTTGCGTGTCTGATGTGTTTGTCTTCCCCTTTCTTTGGTTAAAAGCATGCGCCACAACATGGCTTCCATGTTCAAGAACCAACTATCCTACACACAATCGGTTATTTATTTATTTATTTACAGATACTGCCAGCCCTTACACAGGGCTATAGCAGGAGAGGAATACGAACAATTATAAAGCACATATTTTGTACATGCAAAATTGTACATTGAAACACAAAAAGGGACAATAAATTAAAATTAATAACACCAAGAGCTAACAGCATAAACCACTGATGATAACAAAGACACGAAGTAAAGTATATTACTTACAAACTAGGGTATTCCCAATGTGCTTTGCGAAGAAATCAATTGATGAGGATAAAACGGCTTCTTCAGACAGGGAGTTCCATTCTTGGATAGCTCTTGGAAAAAAGCTATATTTGAAACAGTTGGCATGTATAACAGGGGGACGAATAAACATTGGATGACGATGTCTAGTGGTTTCACCAGAAATAATTTCAAAAAAGTCTGTATACCTAATATGAACATGATGATGAATTATTAGGTAAATATATTTAAGCCTTTCATATTTAGATCTAGCCTGTTGTGTCGGTAGGTCTGCCTGTACACAAAGTTGAGAAGGGGAGTCCGTCCGCCTATATTTATTGAATATGAATCTGACTGCCAGACGCTGTATTTGTTCGATTTTTGATATATTTATAGCAGTGTAAGGGTCCCAGACAACATTAGCATATTCAATTATAGGTCTAATTATTGTTTTATAAGCTAGAAGTTTTGTTTCTTGAGTTGCGAACGGTAAATTGCGCCTGAGACACCAGAGTGACTTGTTCGCCTTGGCACACACATAATCTATATGGTGGTTCCAGCGAAGATCACTTGTGAAAATCATGCCAAGATACTTATGCTGATCAACTCTTATAAGTTCATGATAATTAATAAAATAATAGTTTAAGAAATTTAACGTTCTAGAGACTGTCATAACTACAGCTTTTAACGGATTTAGCACCATTTGCCATTTATCACACCATTTCTTTATCTTCTGTAAATTTGCTTGTAATTTAGCCTGGTCTCCTACTGTACAATATTATTGTATATAATGCAGTCATCTGCAAAGAGCCTGATGGAGACGTCTATATTATTTGGGAGGTCATATATAAACAAGAGGAATAAAAGGGAGCCCAAAACACTGCTTTGCGGAACTCCCGACTTTACACATGAAATCTGAGACCTTGTACCACTAATTTCCACACATTGCTCGCGAGAAAGAAAATAGGATGAGAACCATTGTGTAATAGCAGCATTTTTGAACATAACATTAATTTTTCTTAGTAGTTTATGGTGAGACACTTTATCAAATGCCTTCGCAAAGTCCCTGAAGATCATATCCGGCTGTCCCCGAAAGTTAATAGTTTCTGAAAGATCATGGGCTAATTCGATGAGCTGAGATGTTGTGGATAGGCCTTGACGAAAGCCATGTTGATTGATAGATAACGAGTTATATTCATTAATATAATTTAACAGATGTTTCGAGATGATGTGTTCAAGCAACTTTGAACAGGTATTAGTAATTGATATAGGGCGATAATTTGCTAAATTGTCAGCACCGGCGCTTTTGAGGACAGGAATCACTTTAGCTTGCTTCCACACCTTTGGTAAAAAACCGCTATAAAGTGAAGACCGAAAAATAAATGCAAATATTTAGAATTCCATTCGGCGTGTCGATAACGAAACTCGTTAGGAATGCCATCGGGTCCAGGGTTTTTCTTTATAATCAAACGAAGCAAAACGTTGAGCACACCTTGTTCAGAAATTTCGACGTCAGCAATAGGCGGCCTGTCAGATGGAGTTTCAATACTCGGCATAATCCCGTTATCTTCTGTGAACACAGATGCGAAATAATCATTGAAACTCTCGGAAGAAGGATGCTCATTAGATTGTGTCGTTGAGCGAGCATTCGATGATGGATTTATATATCTCCAAAATTTACCCGGTGCTTCCTTTAGAAATTTTATGATTGTGATACCAAAGAACCTTTGTTTGGATTCTTTCATAAGTATCTTAAGATTCCTTCCAATGCATTGAATGGTGGAACGAGTCTGAGTGCTAGGATTCTTTTTATAATTCTTACGTTTTCGTTTTATTAGCCTCTTTAAGTGTATTATTTCTCTAGTTATCCAAGGGCTTCTATTGCTAGCTTTTTTTATACGCTTAGGTATATACAGTTTTATAGAAGACATGACCAAATCAGAAAAGTACTCCCAGAGACAATCAGGACCCTGATTATGCATATAAAGTTCAGAGAATCTCTCATAAGAGTCCGCTAGCAATTCTAGAACCCCAACATCATCAGCTCTAGCAAATTTTAACACGACATTTTTGCGGGGATGATGTACAGTATTGGCGGAAAGGCTCAAAGACAGTACTACAAGTTTATGGTCAGAGATGCCTTCACTGGTCTCACAGTCTATTTGTAAAGGCAACAGGTGATTAGACACGAAAACAAGATCAAGGATAGACGAAGAACGAGCATTGATTCTAGTATAGTCGGTCACCACTTCGTTTAAACCAAAACAAAAAACAAAATCAAGAAGCTCATTGCAATTCAAAATTTCTCTATCTCCAGGAGAGTAAGCATTCCAGTTTATTCCAGGTAGGTCGAAATCACCCAAAAGTATGATATTGTCTCCTTGTTGCATATTGTACTCCACAAAGCGGCGGAGAGAAGAAAGAACCTGGACTGGTGAATTTGGTGGCCTATATATACCGCCTATGTGGACTGAACGATTCGTACAAATTATCTTAATCCAAACTGCCTAAATGTCAGCGGGGACAGGAAGTATAATAAAGTCAATGTTATCGCGAATCATTAACGCAGCTCCACCACCACTACCATCCCGGTCCTTCCTTACCATTACATAAGACTTTGGAGTTACCTCGCTATCTAGTATATATCTATGAAGCCATGTCTCATTAATCATTGTAATATCTGGATCATGCTCTAAAATCATAGCTTCGAGAATGACGACGCATTCCTTGGAATGATAAGCGCGGAAGACTTCGCTGAACAGCAACGGGCAGACTCGGAGCTAAAAGGCCTCGTCGAATATTTGGGAGGGCACACCGACGTTGTCCCCAGGGCATTTAAGCGCGGATTATCTTCCTTCACGCTTGAAAACAATCTACTCGTGAAGAAGAAATTCTGACCAATCCGCGCCAACTACCTTCTTGTTGTTCCGTCGGCGCTGCGTGCAGAAGTACTGCGCGCCCTACATGACGATCCGACCGCTGGACACCTCGGATTTTCCCGGACACTATCGAGGATACAAGAAAAGTATTATTGGCCGCGCCTGACCGCCGACGTCGCCCGTTATGTCAGAACGTGCCGAGACTGTCAGCGACGCAAGACACCAACGACAAGGCCAGTCGGATTACTACAGCCAATCGAGCCTCCTTGCCGACCATTCCAGCAGATCGGGATGGACTTGCTGGGACCCTTTCCGACGTCAACAACCGAAAATAAGTGGATCGTCGTAGCGACGGACTACCTCACCCGCTTTGCTGAAACTAAAGCACTGCCGAAAGGTAGCGCAGCCGAAGTGGCGAAATTTTTCGTCGAGAACATCCTGCTGCGACATGGTGCTCAAGAAGGCCTCATCACCGACAGAGGAACGGCTTTTACAGCAGAGCTCATGCAAGCCATTCTGCAATAAAGCCAGACAAGTCACAGGAGGACAACTGCCTACCATCCGCAGACGAATGGTCTTACGGAGCGCCTGAATAAAACCCTCGCCGACATGCTAGCAATGTACGTCGACGTCGAACACAAGACCTGGGATGCGGTCCTGCCGTACGTAACATTCGCTTACAACACGGCGGTGCAAGAAACAACACAGATCACGCCATTCAAGCTAGTGTACGGCAGGAACCCGACGACGACGCTCGACGCCATGCTGCCGCACGTCTCTGACGAGGAGAATCTTGACGTCGCTACCTATCTCCAGCGCGCCGAAGAAGCCCGACAGCTCGCCCGCCTGCGGATCAAGAACCAGCAGAGGACCGACAGCCGACACTACAACCTCCGACGACGCTTCGTCGAGTACCAGCCCGGCGACCGTGTTTGGGTATGGACCCCTATACGCCGACGAGGACTGAGCGAGAAGCTTTTGCGTCGCTATTTCGGACCGTACAAGATCATCCGACGTATTGACGCGCTGGACTATGAGGTCGTGCCAGACAGCATTTCGCTATCACAGCGGCGCCGCTCACGACCTGAAATAGTCCACGTTGTGCGACTCAAGCCGTACTACCAGCGTTAATGAACTTTGGGGCTTCGCGTAACTGACCTTTGGACTTTGTTTATTTTCGTTGTTTTGTTACTTATGTTTATTAAGTGTCCTTTTGTGTTTCGCTCTCTTATATTTGTAGCATCGGGACGATGCTTTTTAAGAGGGGGGTATCGACACGTGTACTTATCTTTATCGGGCAACCACGTTTCGCCGCCTAACAAATGTAATCGCACAGCCTGGGACGCGCCTGCATGTATCCGAAGTTTCTGGAAAGTTATCGATGCTTCTATCCGCTGTCTGTTGTCGCCGAACCTTATGTTATCTGATTTCATCACCTGACGCGAATGGTGTAGAACTTTGTGGAAGGCACGCGGGTCCGAACGATTAGTCTGGAACATTCGATGACTGCTGTATAAAAGCGGACGCGCTTGACCCGCTGATCAGATTTTCTACGATCGCCGAGCGTGTTCGCCGCTATCGTTGCGCTATAAGTGTAGCCTGTTTTGTGGGCACAGGTTCGCCCAATAAAAGTCAGTTTTGTCGTTCACAGTATTGCTACTGTGTTATTCAACGTCACCACCACGTGACAATATCCTCGACCTTATTTAGTATGCTTCTTGCATTCACATTCAATATCCTGAAGGAATCGCTTTCCCAAATTCAAGCAGGGCCATCATGAGGGCGTGCTTGACACTCATAGCGCTCTTTAGTGATTTCATTCCATGCATAAAGGACGTTATTGACCTTGATTTTGTCATATAGTAGTTTAACTTTTGCTCCCTTTGCCCTTTCCTCCTGTGTATAAAGCCATAGACATTTACGTACTTCAACAAACCTTTTCAAAAAAAAATTTAAATATGGGGTTTTACGTGCCAAAACCACTTTCTGATTATGAGGCACGCCGTAGTGGAGGACTCCGGGAATTTCGACCACCTGGGGTTCTTTAACGTGCACCTAAATCTAAGTACACGGGTGTTTTCGCATTTCGCCCCCATCGAAATGCGGCCGCCGCGGCCGGGATTCGATCCCGCGACCTCGTGCTCAGCAGCCTAACACCATAGCCACTGAGCAACCACGGCGGGTGACAAAGCTTTTCGAATAATCCTCACTGATGCTTATATTCGTACCCTAAAGCATAGAACAATGACGCAATATTTTAGGTTTGCCTCTGAAATCAGCCACCCTCATGATTATGGGAGGCTTCCTACCTTCAATCCTTTTACCTAGGCGATGGTTTCTTTCAATTGAATTGATTTTTAGCTTCAAAATGCCGCTAACACATCCCCGTTCACCTTTTAATGTTAACGTTTTTTATTGTTTATGTGATGTACAGACCGAAAGTATTCTTGTACTCAGTCCTTTTTTTTTCGGCTATCTACCTAGCCTGCCTAGATGGCCACGTAACATTTTGCTCCGCACCATGTTATCGATGTTGAAATATGTACCTGTCGGCATCGTGTATGTGACGCGATCATGGGTGAGCGAACAAAGGTACCACAGCAGCACAATGACGACAATGACGCTGGCATCATGCCAGAGATGATCACAAAAAGATGATAGGCCACCAGATAATAACGGCTACATAATCTTCACAGGGGAATGACTACAAAGATCACGGCGACTACGAGACCATAACCGCGCGGCGTGACCTTTCGTTCTATGCCTAGAATGCATTACCACAAACGAAGCAATAATGAGGATGAAGGCCACAGGTACATGACCATGACCACGGCATCGTTGCAACGACAGTGAGATAGCGGTGACAGCAATGAAAAGGCGACGCCGCCACGACAGTGACGTGGCGAAAGTGATGTGTGTCATAGTGAAGGTTTGCGTTTGGAAAGTGTCTAGCTTGTACTGCGTGGTTCAAGATGCTTCCAATGACAAACGTTCCCACAGTGCGTGTGACACGGGTAACTTTCACCTAATTAGGTGTCTGTCAGGGGAAGTAGGGGGGAGGCGTTCGAATGTGATGATAGGTAATTCTAGAAAGACCAATTTGTACATTGTAATCAACTTTCTCGTGATTAGGGCGGAGGCTGCTTGTAGCACGCTGCGATTGTTATTTTCCTGATCAAAAAGCAGAATGACCGGAATAAACGGCAACTGCACGTTCGTTAAATCAGGTGTCCGTTGCGCTGACTCTATATTTACGAAACAGTCAAACAAGCCGGACATGGGCTCAAGGCTCCTTCGAGAGTTTATGAATGCGTCAAATAAGGCATACCGCTATAACAAAGCAGTGTTACAGAAAACTACGCCATCCGCCACGCTTTTCCAGTGCCTATGGCACTGCCCTGCTGAGTTCTATATCGCTGGTTTGGTCACGACGGCGCCAGCTGCATTCGGATGGGATCGGAATGAAAGAATCCTTGTGGACCGGTGCACTCCGTGTGCGTTCAGGAACTGCAGACGGTCAACATTCATCCCGCGTCTTACAATTCACCGTGCCTAATGATGCCATACTAGTGCTGTCATATGAAAACTAAGAATTTATTGACTACGCTACAAGGGAGTCCATTGTTTCACTTCACCTCGACACTAACTGCTGCACATCTGTTACTATAAAACTATGAAGGACGTTACGGCACAAACTGTGAAGCTCGAAGTTCTAACGGCCACCCGGATGAACTTTATTCCATTTTTTTCGTTCCGTTTACCAGCACACAGCCCTACAAGTATGTGCGCTCTGCGGTGCTAGTGTACTGTAGTATACGTAGTCCAGTTCATCTGGCACTTAGAGCTCGACATCAGTTACCAGACATGCCTCGACCAATTACTTCGGCATGAACCGCCTCAGACACAGCACCAACCACAACTCTTAAAGTTCCTTACCACCGCGCGGAGGCAGACGACCTTCGTTCGGCTGCCAGCCCGTCTACCAGCAGCCGTGCCACTCAGAAGTTTTCTGGCCTTTGCCTCTCCTGCACCGACTACGCTGTCACAGAGCCCCCGAACTTTCTTGTGCCGCGTAGGGGCGCATCCGAAATTCCGGTCCACACCACGACTTTCTCGTTAGCGCCGACGGCCCGCGATATCAGTGACATCTCAGACCCTCAGCAACCTACCCCGCCGCACGCCAGCGGGCATGTCTGTATCTACTTGTCAACTGGCGTTCACTGAGCGAGCCTCCGATTCGTCTGCATGTCCGCCTTGTTACCAGCAGCCATTACAAGGTCGTGCGCAAAGGTCATGCTCCGAGGATTATTCGACATGCTCTTGAGGATTATTCAAAAGAATAGCGCAAAGTAGCAGGGACAACGACAGAGAATACGACAGGACGAGCGCTAATTGAATCTTTTGAATAGTCATGACACACCAACTAGCCCAGCTTTCTGCTTTGATAGCTCTTGAGGAGCCACGAATTTCGACGCTGACACCATTACGACCTCATCCCTGTCATGGTGTGCACGCACTGCGTTGGAAAGGGAGGGCGAAGACGACAACGAGGATGACTAGGGCACGAGTACGATCATGCAATGCCACCGGAAAAAGTCCAAGAAAAGAAAGAAGACGGTCCGGACAGCCTCATGACACGATAGAGTAACGTTGAAGTGGCGCCATTGTCAGAGCATAGGTGCAGGGGAGAAGGCAGAAACGGCAAAAGCAGCAGCCTACGGGACAATTAGTCTGAGTTCGTACTTTAGCATGGGGCTCCTAAGGCTGCGGCTTAATGTCTAAAGCTGGTGCACGTCTTCTGGGCATCCAATGGAGCACAGACCAAATCCTCTGTGCTCCTCGCCTTCAGATCCTACCCTACTTTCCTGCCTTGTCGTGCCACGTAGTCTCGCCACCCCGCTACACCTAGGGTACCTCAGTGCCGTAATATCTACACCTTGACACCCCCCACTTGGCCTTATTGTGATCACGCGATAGGCGGCACCACATTTCCCTGAAACGCAAGCTCAGTGATTCATCCAGTGCATTATTGCGACCGTAGACAGGCGTGCTCGTGCCGCCAAACCACGCGTAGCCCAAAGCGCCACTGGACGTTGACATACATATTATGCTTGCACCATTGCCATGCAAGTCACCCTCTCCTCGCCTTGTCCCGTACAATTGTTTGGCTTCCCTCAATCAAAACAAAGGTACCGTGTCCCTTGAGATTTCTCAGGAGGTAAACTCTTCCTCCTCTTATCATTCGCCTCTTTCTGTTTTCCTGTCTAGCCACAGGGGAAGAGCAAGAAGTGACTCCTGTGCGGCACCCTGTTTTGCACTACTCTCATTTTACCAGTATTTTTACTTGTTTTCGGGAGGCGCTGCTCTCGACACTTTCGGCGATGGAAGCGGAGTCAGCTAGACGTCCGCAGGAGACAGACATCACAGCGTCAAGCGCTCCGAGGAAGCGCAATCACCTCATTAGCGACACAGGTAGCGAGGACATCGTGCTGTATTACTCTGCTTCAGAAGATCTGTCAGATGGCGGTGATTACTTTACAGTTGTTAGGCAAAAATGAAAAAGGAGAATTATCACTGCTTTCTCGTCTTCGACAAGGACGACGGCGATGGCAATGACAATGACACGGCTCATACCTACCTCTTCTTGCCCGAGATACCAACCGACGACCTGAACTGGTGAAACAGGCACGCCATATCTGTCACACTGGAGGCTCTTGTTCTGAATGAGATTACGGATATGAGAATTAAGACCCATAAGAACATTCTCGTGGTCGATTTCAAGAACAGAGCAGCGCTGGATATCTTGAATACAGTCAAAATGCTGGGCAAGGTAAATATTCGCATCATAATACCACAGGACAGCGATACTTCATCAGGTGTGATTTATGATGTCGATGAGTCAATCCATGACGACGATCTCCCTATTTTGGGTAAACCCGCCACAGCAAATGTAACAGTTATTGTAATACGTCGCCTAGGAGAATCACCTTGTGTGAAGATAAACTTCAAAGAAGGAAGCTTGCCGTCACACGAGAAAGTTGGACTTTTTCGTCATCCAATACGACCGTTCGTTCCAAGACCACTTCAGTGCCGCAATAGCTTGAAGACTGCACATGTCGGCGGCATATGCAATATTCCACCGTATGGCCAAAATGCTCTGAACAGCACAGCGCTGATGCTTGCCGTGCGACTGATATCAAGTGTGGCAATTGCTCTGGTTCCCATGAAGCATCGCCGAAAGACTGCCCGAGACACAAGACGAGCCTGAAAGTCCTAAAACAAATGGGGAGAGACAACTCAATGCCCCGAGAGGCCGCCACCGAAGTGCGACGGCGTCGCGCCCACCGCAGACAATCTTCGTCTACTAGAAATACTGAGACTGTCGTGAGAAAGACGCCAGTTCCTGCAGGTGGTGGTCCCAAGGCGCTCACCCACTCTAAAAACGTGGTATCTGGTGACGCATTGAATAAGTCTACTGCGAAGGCCTGGCCTGCACTTCCGACATTAAGTGCTCCAGCAGTACGAAGATTGACGGTGGACTACCAACGCACCAATGACGACACAAATTGCATGCGAGGTCAAGACACCAAGTAATCCCTGTAATCAAGTCTCTAATGGAAGTCATTGACGTGTCTATAAATGACATGCAGACGCCATCTGCTCTGGGCGCACTGCAAGTGCTGGAGTGTCTGGATCCGGTTCTTGCGAACCTCGAGCAACAAGTACAATGGCTCTAACGCGTCAGCCTTCTTCAGACAAGTCAAGGAAGCGTATATTATGCAATGGAATACCCGTGGACTGAAATCTCGTATTGCTGATTTTCGCCATCACATTTTCACCAATCGATTTCCCATTATTGTCGTCTGTGAACCGAACCTACAGAAACTCGTCCGAATCTCAGGCAATGAAACTTATGTGCCATCATTTTGTGATGACATTAGCAAGGTGATCATACCCATACGGTGTGACCTGACTTACGTTGTTCATCGAGTGCGGCCACATGACAGTAATCAGTATGTCTTTGTGACCGTGACAAAACGCAAACTTCTGTTTACTCTAGTGGACGCTTACCTTTCTCCATCAAGTAGCATCGACAGAGAGACTGAGTTACAATATAGAGATGACTACTGGTTCATGGATTGTTGTTGGGGACTTTAACGTACATCATTCACTTCTGGGAAGCACCAAGGTAACTTTCAATAAAGAAACCTCGTTTCCTTTGCCTGCGACAATAAACTTTGCTGTCTAAACCATGACAGTCTCGCGTTTATGCAGGGCCGGACGTACAGTAGTTGTTCAGACTTAGGTTTCGCCTCGCGATGCCTCACTCGCTGCTTCCATTGATTCGCGGACGTAGAAACCCACGGAAACGACCACATTCCCACCTACCTGAAGATAAAAGGCTTAACGCGATCCGTTCAATCAAATTTTAAACAAACAATAGATTGGCCCGTGCTTATATCACTTATGGAAGTCACATACCACGAAGGCTTTTCAGCTACACAAGAAATTCAGATCGCCAAGGCTATGCAGAATGCTACGCGTTCATTTCGGCCACTGGTTAACTACTCAGATGTTGATGCGGAAATACAGAGCCTCCGTACAATCCGTTGGTGAGCACAGTGACGGTACAGACAGACTAAATCGGCTTACGAACTTAGAGAGGCCAGACGCATCCAAAAGTAAATTTAGCGTCGCCTTGCTATACTGAAAAATTATTGCTGTAAATCCTTTTGTGAGTCTCTCGATCCGCTTAAATCTCTGTCGGTTGTCTGGAGAACTGTTGGCGGACTTCGAACAGCTCCTCAACAGCGCCGGCCATTTAAATCTCTAGCCCTCCATCAACAACGCCGAGAAGTCGACGTGCTGAAGATTACTGCACGAGGATCGCGGATCCGGCGTTCACCTATTAACCTTGCGCACCTATTCCTATGGTCGCCCCTTGCTACCGAGATGTTCGCATGGACGCTCCTTTCTCCATCGAAGAACTGGAAGCCGCGCGTGCTGGGTGCAGGCGGTCTTAATCACCAGCACCCGATGACATCACGTACTCTGCGCTTGCGAACTTTGGGGAACAGGCCAGAGATGCACTTCTTGGCCTTTCCAACGCATCATGGCATGATGGCCTGGTTCCTACCACGTGGAAATACAGCCACCTCTTCCCACTCTTCACGTCTGGCAAATCTTCATTGGAATTGCCATCTTACCTTCCAAGAGCATTGGCCAGCTGTGTCGGCAAAGTAATGGAGAGAATGAGCCCTACTAGGTTATAACGATACTTAGAATTTTACAACGTCTATCGAGAGGTAATGATTGGTTTTCGATGCTGACGCTCGTCAATAGATAGTGTCATTGACCTTGTAACATATTTACAGCACCCGTAGCATCTACAACGAGTCACTGCGGCCTTATTCCTTGATGTTAAACGTGCGTACGAGAGTCTACATAATTATGCAATTCTGGATACTTTAGAAGCTGTAGGGATTGGTGGCCACGCCTATCGCTGAATAAGCAGCTATTGGAATGGAAGATCTTTCTTTATTTTGACTCAGGACGAACCAACAACCGTCTTGCTATACCAGTCGTGGTGTACCGCAAGGCGGAGTACTCAGCCCTACCCTTTTCAACCTGGTGCTTGTTGGTCTCGCTGATTTGTTGCCGCAAACTTCGTTGCTCGTTGGTCTCAATGATTCGTTCCCGCAAACCGTTCAGGTCTCCGTATACGCAGACGACATTTGCATATGGGCTTCAGGCGTGACATGCGTACATGTCCGCCCGCGACTTCAGAAAACTTCAACGGCTGTGCCAACATACCTAAGAAGGGAATGCCTGGAACTTTCACCTGAGAAATGTGCACTCGTTGCTTTTACTGGTAAAGCGATGGCCCCGTATGCTTTGCGGATTAATGACCAAATTGTACGATGCAGGCGCACACACTGATTTCTTGGCGTTATCATTTATATATACTTGTCTTGGAGCCCTCACGTCTCGTACATGACAAAGCGTTTTGCCGCCATTGCGGACTTTCCTGGGTTTCTCAGCGTGAATTCCTGGGACGCAACAGTACCATCAATGCTGCAGCTATACAAAGCATTGTTCTTTGGCTTTCTGTGGTGCAGCTTACCCGTGCTACGAAATACTTCTAGCACAAATATCCGCAAACTCTTGAGTCTACAAGCACAAGCACTCCAAACTTGTCTCGGTCTCCCAAAAACTACGTTATCAATTGCGACAGTGGCCATCGCCAGAGATGCTCCTTTGACAGTCTACATTGATACAGAAGTCCAGAGAGCACACACCCGACACCTAAGTCGGATTCCCTCAAACCATTTTGCTTACTTGCCAGCAAAGAGGCCGCAATAAACTTTTGCCAAAAGTATTGTATTGCCATCAGAATTTACGCCTGCTATACGATTATCGGACCCATTGTGGTGTCTACACCTGCCGCAAGTGCAGTTTCCAATTCCAGGCATTGGAAAGAAAGCTGGAGCGCCATTGCGAGCTTCCAAGCAAGCACCTTTGGAACCCATTCACAACGTGCACAGATTCCGGCAACATGTTTACACTGAAGGTTCGGTAAAACTCAACCGCTCTGCTGCTGCCATCATCATCCCGGCAAAATTTCGAGAAATCTAATTAAAAGCTTCATGCGTCACTACATCAACGGGTGCAGAACTTGCAGCACTCCGTGCTGCACTTTGTTTCGTTAATCCCGAACCACTACAGCAATGCACAGTCATTAGTTACTCCAAGAAAGCCCTTCAGTGCACACAAAGCCCAATGCGCCACAGACCCAACGAACAACTGGCCTCAGATATTCGACAGATATATCATCACAGCCATGACAAGGGACACAACATAATCTTTTTATGGCTTCCAGGACATCGCGACTTCAGAAGGAATGACCATGCCGACGAAGCCGCCCGATCTGCCCATCAAAGTGGCCAACATGTCTTGACTCCGCTTTTGCGAACATACGCTGCGGCTGGGCTACGATTGATGTCCCGAGAATGTACTTTGTCCCTATGGGACTCGAATGCTTTTACCATGTGTCGTTTGTGTTCATTGTCTCCGGACATGCGGATGCACATACTGCATGGGTTACCACGACGTGAACAGATCATGCTGTACCGTCTGTGGCTAGGCATGCATAGGATTGGCCACCCTCGTCCAGTACTAGGCAACAACCTTCTATACAAATACAACCAACAAACTCCGGCCCTCAGTCCCCAGCAGCTGCAAAGCAACTGACCACGGCGGCTGTCAGACCTGTGCCGTAGCTGATGGTGCTAAGATTATCTGGGTCCGGACAGGCCGCTATTGGAATCTGAACCTGGAAACGTTTAACGCTAGCACGTTATCTAGTGAGGCGAATCTAGAAGTGCTATTGGAGGCATTAGCGGGCAGTAAATGGGATATAATAGGGCTCAGTGAGGTTAGGAGGACAAAAAAGCATATGAAGTGCTAAAAAGCGTGAAGGTCCTGTGCCACCGGGTATTAGCGGAGAGACGAGAACTAGGAGTCGGATTCCTGATTCATAAGGATATAGCTGGTAAAATGCAGGAATTCTTTAGTAATAACGAGAGGGTGGCAGGTCTTGTGAAACTTAATAAGAGGTACAAATTGACGGTCGTACAGGTCTACGCCGTTACATTCAGTCATGATGACCATGAAGTCGAAAGCTTCTATGAAGACGTAGAATGGGCGATGGGTAAAGTCGAAACAAAACACACTATACTAATGGGCGACTTCTATGCCAGGGTAGGAAAAAAGCAGGCTGGAGACAAGTCAGTGAGGGCATATGGCATAGGTTATAGGAATAGCAAAGGAGAGTTATTAGTAGAGTTTGCAGAACGGAAATATTTGCGGATAATGAATACCTTCTTCCGCAAGCGGGATAACCGAAAGTAGACGTGGAGGAGTCCGAACGGCGAGACTAGAAATGAAATAGCCCTAAAACTCTGCGGTAACCCTGGCATAGGGTGCCACGATATGGAATTAGCCTAGACCTGAGGATGGAACGAGGAGAGATTGGCTGAGGGTACAAACACGAGCTAATCACATCTTAGTTGAAATCAAGAAAAATAAATAGGCATGGGCCGGACATGTAATACGGAGGGAAGATAACCTATGGTCGTTAAGGGTTACGGACTGGATTCCAAGGGAAGAGAAGCGTAGCAGGGGGCGGTAGAGAGTTAGGTTGGCGGATGAGATTAAGAAGATTGCAGGGAAGACATGGCCGCAATTAGTACATGACCGGGGTAGTTGGAGAAGTATAAAGAGAAGCCTTTGCCCTGGAGTGGACGTAACCAGGCTGATGATGATGAGGAGGAGGAGGAGGAAGGAACGGAAGAAACTGGTATATAGGAAGCCCATCAATGAGTTAGCGGTAAGATGGAAAACAGAGGAATTCCTGATCGAGCTAGAGAACAGGTATTCGGCTTTAATTCAGGAAGAGGACATTAGTGTTGAAGCAATGAGCGACAATTTTATGGGCATCATTAAAGAGTGTGCAATAGAGGTCGGTGGTGAATTCGTTCGACAGCATACCGGTAAGCTATCGCAGGAGACGAAAGATCTGATTAAGCAACGTCAATGTATGAAAGCTTCCAACCCTACAGCTAGAATAGAACTGGCAGAATTCGCGAAGTTAATCAACAAGCGTAACATAGCGGACAAATGAAGTATAATATGGATAGAATTGAGCATGCTCTCAGGAACCGAGGAAGCCTAAAAGCAATGAAGAATAAACTAGGAATAGGCAAGAATCGGATGTATCCGTTAAGAGACAAAGCCCGCAATATCATTACTAATATGGATAAGATAGTGCCAGTGGCTAATAGTTGTATAGAGACTTATGCAGTACCAGTGGCACCCACGAAGATAATGGAACAGGGAATAGTCTAGAGGAAGTGGACAAACCACAAGTAACGCCGGAAGGAGTAAACAAAGCCTTGGGAGCATGAAAAGGGGGAAGGCAGCTTAGGAGGATCAGGTTACAGCTGATTTGTTCAAGGATGGTGAGCAGATTGTTATATAAAACTGGCCATCCTGTATAAGCAATGGCTCATGACCTCGAGTGTACCGGAATCTTGGAAGAACGCTAACATAATTCTAATCCATAAGAAAGGGGACGCTAAGACTTGCAAAATTATAGACGGATCAGCTTACTGTCCCTTGCCTACAAAGTATTTACTAAGGTAATTGCAAATAGAATCAGGAACACCTTATACTTCTTTCAACCAAAGGACCAGGCGGGATTTCGTAAAGGCTACTCAACAATAGACCATATTCACACTATGACTCAGGTGATAAAGACATGTGCGGAATATAACAGACCCTTATATATAGCTTTCGTTGATTACGAGAAAGCGTTTGATTCAGTGGAAACCTCAGCAGGCATGCAGGCATTACGGAGTCATGGTGCAGACGAGCCGTATGTAAATTTACCGAAAGATATCTATAGCGGCTCCACAGCCGCCGTAGTTCTCCATCAAGAAAGCAACAAATTGCCAATAAAGAAGCGCGTCAGGCAGGGAGATACGATCTCTCCAATGCTATCCACAGTGTTTACAGGGGATATTTAGAGACCTGGGTTGGGAAGAATTAGGAATAAAACTTAATGAACAATACATTAGTAACTTGCGATTCGCTGATGATATTGCCTTGCTTAGTAACTCAGGGGACCAATTGCAATGCAGGCTCACTGACCCGGACAGGCAAAGCAGAAGGGCGGGTCTAAAAATTAATCTGCAGAAAACTAAAGTAATGTTTAACAGTCTCGGAGGAGAACACCAGTTTACGACAGCTAGCGAGACACTGGAAGTGGTAAGGGAATACATCTACTTAGGGCAGGTAAGGACTGCGGATCCGGATCATGAGACTGAAATAATCAGAAGAATAAGAATGGGCTGGGGTGCGCTTCGTAGGCATTCTCAGATCATGAACAGCAGGTTGCCATTATCCCTGAAGAGAAAAGTGTATAACAGCTGTGTCTTACCAGTACTCACCTACAGGGCAGAAAACTGGTGGCTTAGAAAAAGGGTTCTACTTAAATTGAGGACGAGGCAACGAGCTATGGAAAGAAGAATGATGGGTGTAACTTAAGGGATAAGAAAAGAGCAGATTGGGGGAGGGAACAAACGCGAGGTAATGACATCTTAGTTGAAATCAAGAAAAAGAAATGGGCATGGGCAGGTCATGTAATGAGGAGGGAAGATAACCGGTGGTCATAAAGGGTTACTGACTGGATTCCAAGAGAATAGAGGCGTAGCAATAGGAGGTGGAAAGTTAGGTGGACGGATGAAATTAAGAAATTTGCAGGGACATCATGACAACAATTAGCACATGACCGCTGTAGTTGGAGAACTATGGGTGAGGCGTTTGCCCTGCTGTGGGCGTAGTCAAGCTGATGATGATGATAATGCTTTCCTTATTGAAAGGGCCAACAGCCCCACGTGCAACACATGCAACAGCGATGATACGCTCGCACATATTATCTGTGTCTGCCCGCGATATAATGCCCAGAGACAAGTGCTTAGCAGAGTATTGGACCAGTTGGGCAATCGTCCACACTCAGAACTCAAAGCTTTAGGTCAGTGCTCCCAAACAGCATCCATGCTGAAGGCATAGTATTAAGCTTCCTGCGGTCTGCGGGCACTTCACGATAGATTTTAAGAACGCCGCCCCCTACCGCTTTATAGTGTACGCGGTTTGTTCGTGCTCGTCTCTCTTTCTCTCTATCTCCCCCTTCCACTCTCTTTCTCTTTTTATCTTTCTTAACCCTTCCCTACGTGCAGGGTAACAAACTGGAACTATGTCTGGTTAACCTCCCCGACTTTCTATTGATCCTTTTCTTTCTCTCTCTTTCTGTTTGCCTCTTCTCTTTTTCTTCTTTTAGTCATTACTACTCACTGCTAAGCATTTTTAGTTATTTGTAGTCAATTGTGGTCAGTACAAGCCATCGTTAGACATGTTGGTCATATCCTAGTAATTAGTAGTCCTTACAAGTCATTTCAGTCATTATTAGTCATTACTGGTCATTGCTAAAAATTTTGGTCGTTTTAATCAATTCTAGTTGTTACAATTCGACGTCAGACATACTGGTAATTTCACAGACATTACTAGTCATTATAAGTCATTTCAGTTATTATTAGTAATTACTGCTCACTAGTAAGCATGTGTTGTCATTTGTAATCAATTGTCGTCATTACAAGCCGTCGTTAGACAAATTGTTCAGTTGGGAGTCTTAGTAGTTATTACAAGTCAATAGTTGTCATTTTAGTCATCATTACTCTATACTAGACATTTCAAGTCCTTTCTAATCAATTGTGGTCAGTTCAAGCCGTCTTTAGTCAAATCGGTCATTTCGGAGTCATTAGTAGTCGTTACAAGCCATTAGTATTCATTATTACTCACTACTTTCTCTATCATAACGTTATCATTCAAAAACTGACACCATCAATCAGTTTTTATTCTTTAATCTGTCTTTAATTTGTCTTTATATGGCGTGATGACGCTTCGGCGGACACTTCGGCGGAAGGTCTGCTGACACAAACTTCACCACGCGCCTAGAAAGGCTTTTGCCCTTAAAAAAAAAGACTTCCCACGCACAAAGCTTGGGCCATTGGGCATGGGCCACTTGTGATTTGAGGCACTTCAATGAACCTGTTCACCGCCAACTCGGGTAGCTGAGTGTCTAGGCGGGGATTGTGTCGCTTCTAAATGACAAAAAAAAAACATATTCAGAATTGACGTAGTGCTAGGCGAAACTGAACCAGCGTCACGTATAGTCAGACAGTCTTGTCTTAATATATATGGCTATATGTGTGAGTATGTGTGCGTAAATATGTGTGACTATACTGGCTGTCCTAACTAACGTTAGCCAAGTTCCTAAGAATAAAATCTAGAGCATACGAGGGTGCAAGGAATAATATCGGGCCACCAGTGCTGTACCGTACTAAGTACGTCATTTCTAACCTCAATTTTCACAGTTTAAGCACGGATAACTAAATGAGAATAATCAACAAGCTATTCAATACTGAAAGGAGCACGAATTAGGCAGGAAAATAATAATTGCATTTTAAAACATCCAATTTAGTTTCCTTCGGTATGCTATATATCGCGGTAGTGTTGTGTCGGTGCTCTAAGGAAAACGCGCGGAATATGAGTTCAGCGACAGAGTTACGCGTCCGTACGCCGCGATACCAGCGGTGCCACGTGTTACTCGGAAGAAATAACGCTGCTCACTGCCTTTGTCCTCCTCCCTAATGCTGATGCACACTGTATTGGCTCCACGCAGGAAAAGCAGCTCGCCACGACCAACGCCTAAACCAATGCCTTCGCCCTTTCAAGTGGCAAGGCATTCGAGTGTTCTGTCGCCCAGACGCATAACGCAGTTCGCGGTACACAGATGCATATTGCTCCTGCCCCCCCTCCCCCACACACACACACATGTACAGGAATGGGGGTATAGTAGTGCAAATACCGAAAAACTAGCAATTATAGAAAACATAGCCATGAATTGACATATTCTGTACAGGGAAAGTCTATCTAACACGATGTGATGATAAAGTGACACACACAAAATAACTCGCACCAATATAATGCCACTTAAAATAATGCTTAACATGATTTCAGATAATTTTAGCACCATCGCAAGGCAGCTCTTTCCATTGCATTATCACGTAGCTGATGGCGAGCTCACTGGCACGCAGGCAGACAAAACGTGACACTACATTGGCAATAAATTTAAAGCAAATTTATTGAGACAACTGTTGCCCAAAAACAAGCGATCCAACAACCTGGCGACGTTGAAAACAGCGACCGCGTATGGTCTTTGTTGTACTGATGAACCAACGGAAGCGATGGCACCTTATTTATACCTTGTGTCGCGGAATATTCAGACGCGTCCAGCGATGCCGCGCGCGTCACTGCTCACACACAGAAAAGTGATAACACGCCTGAACGGTAAAGCAGAAATAACACACGTGGTATAGCCCCCCCCCCCCCCCCTGAGTGAGAAAGCATCGCGCGGATGCCGAAGAAGAATGGCAACAAGGCAAGAAACTCGTAAGCATCCCATAAAACATGAAAAATGGCAAATTTCCGTTAGTGCGCCAACGCTCACAACACTTCTTGAGGCGCACGACGTGGAACATTTCAGATGGCTCGCGACGTCGTTGTCACTCTGTCACTCAATCTGGCACAACCTCGTAGAGTAGCGCACCAAGTTGTGCTTTTATAAGGCGAGTGAGAAGCGCGACGATTCGTGAGAAATCTCAGACAAAACCCCTGTAGTACGCACAGAGCTCCAAGAACCTACGGACAACTTTCTTGTCACTGGGCGTTGGGAGATTTTCGATTATGGGAAACTACGTAGCCGAGGAAGAGGAGCCGTTCATAGGCGAAATGGCATTTTTTATGGCATCAGAGCCCCCCTCCTCTTCCTATTCCCCATTATAGGCCTTCGAGCCATCCCTCAATAAACACATCTTGTCAACATCATGGCTTCAGAGTGAGTCCTGACGCCTTAACGCCTCTAGCACAGTCTGCATCCTGTGAGGGTGCTCGTCGAATTTGGATGAAAAATTGACAACGAAGTTAGGCCACAAATCATGCACTAAAGACAGAGTAGTCAATCCCGGTGTCGACGAGCGCAACCAGTGGACGTCCGTCTCGGCTAACTTGCTTGTGGACACTTGGCGTCCGGCTTCAATGTCGGTTGGTCACCGACTGTGCGGTCTGTCGCTTCGTACGGTAACGGCTGCGTCGAGTGGAAGCCTGCTGTCAAGGTGCTGTTGCAGTGGTTGTGTTGGGACGCGGCTTCGTGTTTTGTTGGTGGATTCGAAGTCGCGTATCATTAGGTCGCGTCGTCGTAGCGTCGTATTGCGTCGTGGTCGTGAGAGGGCTCTCCGGTCTTCGCTCGAGAGCGGCGTCACCTCCCGACGTCGCTGGCTTTTCTTTCCTCTACGAAGAGTGCGTGACTTCCTCCTCTCATACCCTTGGTACGGCGATGACGAGCGGCGTTGGTAGGGCGACGGGGACCAGAAGTGACGTGGAGTGGCATCTTCAGTCGTTCCCAAGGCAGTCCTTGCGGCATCTTCGGCCGCAAGGTTGGCCTCAGTTTCTCAAGGCTGCTGGGCAGGAAAGGCTCGTGGGACGTTGATGGACGCACGGAGACTCACCTGAGAGGGGGGGTCCTCTCGAATGAGGTAGCCGGCTTCACCGCTTTGAAAACACAGCTGTCATCAATCTGGAGTTCTCCAGGCTTCAGCCTTCCTCGGCGTTGCTTGCAGGAACTTATTTGAACTGACGTGCTGCAGGCGTGGCGGGGGGGGTTTGGGTTGGCTGCGAAGTGGTGTCGTCAGGGTTTCCCATCCCAAGCTGACAGGCCTCGCATGCCTTTATAGAGCGCGGCGTAATTTGAAACCCGCGGCTCCTGGCAAGGCTACGATAGAACTGGTGCTGGCTCGGTGGGATCAACTTTGCCCAGGGCTAGCTGTACCTCGTTGCACACGAATTCGGCGAGCGAGAAAATTTGTGACTGTGCATCCAGTTGCGCAGCTTTCGCAGTTGCGCAGTTGCGCAGTTGCGCAGCTTTCGGGATTATCGCTGTCAGACGGAGGAGCGAGCACGTGTCGGTCGCGCTGCTCTGCGCGAAGCTCGAGCGTCTTCTCGATCGTGGCGGCTTTACTTACCCACTCCCCGACGGTCTTCGGCGGGTTGCGAATGAGATCGAGGACAACTTGCTCCTTGACGGTCCTCATAAGTTATTGAAGCTTCTTGTCTTTATTCATGCGCGCCTGCGCGTGGCGGAATAGCTATTGCATTTCTTCCGCAAAGACGGTTACGGACTCGTTTGGGTGCTGCTGGCGAATTCGAAGCAAGGTCTCAGCTCACGCTCTACGCATAATACTTGCGAAAGTTGCAGATAACTTGCTCTTAAAGAATGCCACGTTGTCAATGACAGCTCCTGGTTCTCGAACCCGTTTCCAGCGGAGTCTCAGAGGAAGAAGACGTTCCCAAGTTTGCCTTCGTCGTACCACTTGTTGAAGGTGGCAACTCGCTCGTAACGCTCGAGCCAATCTTGTACATCTTCGTAAGGCAGACCACTCAGAAGCAGAGCTGCTCGCGGCTGCTGGGCGACGAACGGCGCAGCTGCAGTTAGAGTACTTGCAGCTACACACGGCGACCAGTGGCAGGTTGTGGTCCAAATTCAGCCGGTTGGCTCCGTTCTCGGTGGCGGCTCTGGGTTTCTTCCTTGCGTTCTCTGGAGCAGTCTGTCGTGTCGCCAGCTGCAGAGGCACTTGGGATAGTGTCGCGGCTTAGTGGGGGTGTCAAAGGCATAAGCACCTCCACTTAATGTCACGTTGGTGACGGCGAGCTGGCTGGCACTCAAGCAGGCAGAAAGGGACCCTACGTCTGCAACAATCTTAAAGACAGTTTATTGGGCGAAGTTATGCTTACGACAGAACAGGCCCCGGAGCATGGCTACCACAGCGACTGTCATTGTGAAAAAAAAAAACGAGAAGATAACCAAAAAGTGCATCGCAGTTACCGCTTTGAAATTGTGCAGCGTATTCTGCGGCACTGCTACAATTTTCAGATCATATGAAAGGAAAAATATATGTAGAATTATGGGATACTCTTTGCTTTATGAATATGTGTTCGTTTGTTTATGTTTTAGGCATATCGCGACGTCATACGTATGTTCACGGAATACTTCAGTTTCAGCATATTAGCAATATTCAGAGGCATGAGAATGCTACTGTAAATGAACGTCAGGCTGGCACTCTTTATATGTCACTTTCAAAAACGGTTTTTATGAAAATAAAATCCATTTTGTGCCATTTACTATGCTAACTCTGTTTATAAAAGAACTTTTGCAAGAAGAAATGTTTCACCCTTAGGCCGTTGAAATGCGATAAATATTTTTCGAACACCTAATTTTCGAATCTGAAACCGAATAGAAGTTTCTTTATTTCACAACTTGAGCGATTTCATCAGAGATATTGTTTGCTTAGAATATTGCGCAACGTTAACCTCTTTTGGTACGTTATAAAAGCTATAAGAAGCATTTTGCGGCACTTGCTCTTTTCTAATCATTTAAAATCTTTTACTAGAGGGCTTTTAATATATAGACATTTTCTTCTGTTCAAACTCCTTTTTCTCGAAATGTTACTCCGTGCATTTTATAATTACGCGGGAAGTGATAATTTTATTGTAATAAATATTTTAGCATGAAATGTTGTGTGCTGTTTCTTCATACATTAAGCCGTGCAATGAAGTGGCACGGTTTAATGTATAACGGTTGGCAGTTGGCAGGTGGCAGGTGGCAGTTGTTGGCAGATGGCAGTTGTTTCGGAAAGAAATCTGCCACGAGTCACACTTTTCAGCTTTTTGATGATAGCCCGCTTTTGCTCCAAGATATGGCTATCGTAGTGGCTGGTTGCAAGATTATTTTACCATTACGTACCTGCTAAGTAGCATTTTAGCAGAGAAGAAGTTTGGGCGTGTTGGTGGGATACATTCAGACTGAGATACATAGCGCAACAAAATATGACACAGGGACAAGCGCTCGTCCTGTGTTCTGCTTGTCCGTGTGTCATATTTTGTTGCACTATGTATCCCAGTCTGAATAAGTAGCATTTGTTTCGTACATAGCATATCACTGTGATGACGGTTGGCGCGACAGCCATATTTTGGTAAATCTTCATTATTATAAAATATTTCCAATTTTTCATAATACAATCACCTGACAGGTTCTAACTACATATGCGTTACAAGAAAACATGAAACGGCAGCGTTGTGACTAAAATTTCAAATTTTTTTCTCGATGGTGGCGACATACCTTAAAATTAGGAATACAGTATTTCTTTATTGATAAGTTGCCTCTCTTAAGAATGAGTTCCAGAGCTTCCTAAATCAAGTTGGCTAATCGTTCACTTATTTACAGAACACGAGCCACGAAGCAGCTCATTTAATTAAAGTAAAGGCGAATTACACATGCGAGTTGGGTGTCTGCAACGAACATGCTCAATGTGTACATTCCGGACTCTATATCGGCTGCTGGAAAGCAAGAAGTTTCAAGCATTTTACAAGCAATAAAGGTTCTGACGCACATGGCACATTATAACGAAAATGTGTGTGAAGTGACAAGAAAGGGAAGTGACTGAATAAAGATGCCTCTTCCGTGTAACCTTGTTTTATGGTTATTGAAACACTTGATGACAAAAAATAAAAAGCAATATTTATAAACTCTATTTGGGACTTTTTTAATATGCAACATTTGCTTTTGCGTGATAGCATTGTAAACCATCGTCGACAAGAGGCGTATTTACAACAAAATCTATATCCACCCCGCTTCCCTCCCAGCAGACAATTAGGAATCCCTATTTGTGCACGTGCATTAGCTTTACTGCGCAGCTGTACCTGGGAGTTCCGCGACAGCTTTCTCGTGGTGGCAGTGGCCGGCGTCAAGTCGGTATCGACTCTCTGCCCGATAATAAGAACAGCCAGCAGCGCCGCCCGTGTCGGAGCCCAGAATCGGCAATGCTTCTATAGAGGTTATACCATTTCGCTAGTGTTCTGAACGCGCCCGCAGAGATGAAGTTATTTACAAGGGCGGCCGAGAGATGGCGGTGCCGCAGGCTAACCCGAGAAGTGCGCTGGCGACTTGGTGGTCACGCTGTTGTTTTTTAGGGGGCCCGCGGGTGCTCAGGAGGTCAGAGTAGATAGTAATGAAGAAGGTCCCCTAGGGGAACATCAGAAGAGCATCGCTGTCGATAACAGAAAAAGGAGAAAAGCAAGAAAAAGAGCTCGTTATGCAATAGGCTACATGAACATGCAGGGCGGCAGAAGAAAGGAAAAGTGGGCAGAGATTGAGGAGCAGTTACATAGAGAACAAATAGGGGTGTATGCGGTTGCAGAAACGCACCTTAGAGACTCAGAAGAGCCGCCAGTTATTGAGAATTATGTTTGGGAAGGGTTCAACAGAACTAAGCCGGAAAGAAAGGGAGGGGGAGTCGGAACGTTCATCCATTAGGGAGCCAAATGGAAAAGAGTAAATTC
The DNA here is from genome assembly GCF_023375885.2 of Dermacentor andersoni. Classification (NCBI taxonomy): domain Eukaryota; kingdom Metazoa; phylum Arthropoda; class Arachnida; order Ixodida; family Ixodidae; genus Dermacentor; species Dermacentor andersoni. The sequence goes on from NC_092821.1 coordinate 50,457,334, forward strand.
ACAATGTCAAGAGCATCTTTGGTTATCAGGTACAATGAGTGGCAAAGAAACTTGGCTGGGTGTTACGTATTTGTGGACCGGAAAACATTGCACAGACAAGAAGAAAGAGTTAGTGGAATGCATAAACACTGATATTGAGGACTTCGGGAATGGTGCTGAAATTGTCCTTTTAGGTGACATGCATGCCCACATACAGGATTTAGATGGCTATACCGAAAATAACGGGAAATCAATGCTAGACCTTTGTGAGCAACATTACCTTGTGATCGTGAGTACAGGGCCTAAGTGTGAAGTACAGACCACGTGGGAAGTGAGAAACCGGCAATCGACCATTGATTACTGTCTGATGACAGAAGGAATTCATGATAAGTTGAGAGAAATGATCATCAATGAGGAAGGGTTTAGCAGCATAGGGAGTGACCATAAAGGCATCGTTTTGAAAATGGGATATGTAGTTGGGAAAGAGAGAAAGGAGAGCAAAATGGCCTGTCCAAATTTGAACCCTGAACAAATATCAAATATTGTCACTAGAATTGAGGAAGAACTTGGCAAATGGCCAAGTAAAGAGTGGGAATATGGTGAGCTTCTAAGTGTAATAACGACAGAAATACGGAAAGAGAAACAACATGTTCGTTGGAAAGGAAAAAGAAACCGAAAAGCTGGTCGAACAACGATATAGGAGGAGCGATCGCCGAACGACAGAAAGCATCTCGAGAGCACAGGCAGGCAAAAAAGGCACAGTTGCCACAGTGCCACCCACGACGATAATGGAAGAGAAAATAGTCTAGAGGAATTCGAAGTCCCAAAGGTAACGCCGGAAGAAGTAAAGAAAGCCTTGGGAGAAATGCAAAGGGGGAAGGCAGCTGGGGAGGATCAGGTAACAGCAGATTTGTTGAAGGATGGTGGGCAGATTGTTCTAGAGAAACTGGCCACCCTGTATACGCAATGCCTCATGACGTCGAGCGTACCGGAATCTTGGAAGAACGCTAACATAATCCTAATCCATAAGAAAGGGGACGCCAAAGACTTGAAAAATTATAGACCGATCAGCTTACTGTCCGTTGCCTACAAAATATTTACTAAGGTAATCGCAAATAGAATCAGGAACACCTTAGACTTCTGTCAAGCAAAGGACCAGGCAGGATTCCGTAAAGGCTACTCAACAATAGATCATATTCACACTATCAATCAGGTGATAGAGAAATGTGCGGAATATAACCAACCCTTATATATAGCTTTCATTGATTATGAGAAAGCGTTTGATTCTGTCGAAACCTCAGCAGTCATGGAGGCATTAAGGAATCAGGGTGTAGACGAGCCGTATGTAAAAATACTGAAAAATATCTATAGCGGCTCCACAGCCACCGTAGTCCTCCATAAAGAAAGCAACAAAATCCCAATAAAGAAAGGCGTCAGGCAGGGAGATACGATCTCTCCAATGCTATTCACAGCGTGTTTACAGGAGGTATTCAGAGACCTGGATTGGGAAGAATTGGGGATAAAAATTAATGGAGAATACCTTAGTAACTTGCGATTCGCTGATGATATTGCCTTGCTTAGTAACTCAGGGGACCAATTGCAATGCATGTTCACTGACCTGGAGAGGCAAAGCAGAAGAGTGGGTCTAAAAATTAATCTGCAGAAAACTAAAGTAATGTTTAACAGTCTCGGAAGAGAACAGCAATTTACAATAGGCAGCGAGGCACTGGAAGTGGTAAGGGAATACATCTACTTAGGGCAGGTAGTGACGGCGGATCCGGATCAGGAGACGGAAATAATCAGAAGAATAAGAATGGGCTGGAGTGCGTTTGGCAGGCATTCTCAGATCATGAACAGCAGGTTGCCATTATCCCTCAAGAGAAAAGTGTATAATAGCTGCGTCTTACCAGTACTCACCTACGGGGCAGAAACCTGGAGGCTTACGAAAAGGGTTCTACTCAAATTGAGGACGACGCAACGAGCTATGGAAAGAAGAATGATAGGTGTAACGTTAAGGGATAAGAAAAGAGCAGATTGGGTGAGGGAACAAACGCGAGTTAATGACTTCTTAGTTGAAATCAAGAAAAAGAAATGGGCATGGGCAGGACATGTAATGAGGAGGGAAGATAACCGATGGTCATTAAGGGTTACGGACTGGATCCCAAGGGAAGGGAAGCGTAGCAGGGGGCGGCAGAAAGTTAGGTGGGCGGATGAGATTAAGAAGTTTGCAGGGACGGCATGGCCGCAATTAGTACATGACCGGGGTTGTTGGAGAAGTATGGGAGAGGCCTTTGCCCTGGAGTGGGCGTAACCAGGCTGATGATGATGATGATGATGATGCCACAGGATGAAGTAACCAGTAAATGGGAAATATACCGGGAGAAAAAGTCTATGGTTCAAATACTGGTGCAAGCAAAATTAAAAGGGGAAAGTGAACGTTGGTTGTCACAAATACGTGAGAAAAAGAAGGCCGCACCTACAATATTTTGGAACCACATAAAATTATTCAGCAGGAAGTCAACAGCAATACAACATATCCTAGACGAAGATGAAAGCAGACTGGAAGGAGAAGCGGCAATAAACTACATCCGAAAAATAACAGCCGAATATTTCCAAGGCAATGACGAAGTTGTATTAGAAGAAAAAAAGAGCATGAAAGAGACCCAAGTGGAATAGGAGCTGGAACTAAGCGGAAGAGAAGATTCCTAAGCGCACAGCCACAGGGCTAGACGAGGTTCCCGTTAGGCTGATAAATGAACTAGGACCAAAAAGTAAGGAAGCTCTGGAGAAAGCAGTGGAAAAAACTTTAAAAGATAGACGAATACCAGAGAGTTGGCGACAAAGTAGAATGAATTTAATTTATGAAGGTAATTACATCGGTAATATACAGGCTAGCAATGCAGGCAATCAAATTAAAGCATCAAGCATGGGCAGAGAATAATGACATGTTGGGAGATCTTCAGAATGGCTTGAGAATAGGTAGGCATTTGAATGATAACTTGTTTGTTCTTACTCAGTGTATTGAAATATCAAAAGCAGAAAGACCGTTGTATGGGGCCTTTTTAGACATTACAGGAGCCTACGTCAACGTAGACCGCAACATTTTGTGGGATATTCTAGAAGGGGAAGGCTTAGATAACGATTGTCTATAGCTTTTGAGTGAGATTTACCTAGAAAATACCGTTTGCATTGAATGGGAAGGGATGAGGAGCGAAGAAAGTTCATATCAACAAGGGACTGAGGCAGGGGTGCCCTTTATCCCCGCTGCTGTTTATGATGTACATGGTGTGGATGGAGAGGGTGCTAGAAGGAAGTAATATCGGGTTTAATCTCTCATACAAACAGGCGGGTACAATAATAGAGCAGCAACTTCCAGGCTTATGTTATGCGGATGACATTGTGTTGCTACCTAGCAAGAAAAGTTATTTGCAACGTCTAGCTAATATCTCTTGAGAGGAAGGCAACAATTTAGGTTTGCAATTTAGTGTTGGAAAATCAGGTGTTATGGTATGCAATGAAAACAGTGAACAGAAAGTGGAGATACAGGGCCAAGAAATACCTCGGGTAACAGATTATAGATACCTTGGAGTATGGATAAACGATGGCAATGGATATATGGAAACACAGGAAAAAACAATAACAGTAAAGGAGAAGAGAAATGCAGTGAAAATGAAGCACAGAGCGCTATGGGGATACAATAAGTAGGAAGGTCCTCCGCCGTATGTGGAAAGGTGTAATGGTTCGAGGACTTACTTTTGGAAATGCGCTTGTTTTCTTTAAATCAGGGGTACAATCAGGACTCGACGGGAACCAAAGGCCAGTGGGTCGCCTCGCATTGTGCGCTCAAGGGAAGACTACAAATGAAGCTGTGCAGGGTGATATGGGCTGGACTAGTTTTGAAGTGAGAGAAGCTCGCAGTAAAATTGAATATGAAGAACGGCTGAGGACTATGGAAGAAAGTAAATGGGCTGGGAGAATGTTCAGGTATCTGTACAGGAAAAACATTGATTCACAGTGGAGGAAAAGAACTAGGGACCTTACTAGCAAGTATGCGGCCTGTAGGGTGGGCAACACAGCAACAAAGAAGGTCAAGTGGAAAGTCAGAGAGGCTGAATTAATCTCATGCGTGGCAGCAATGGAAAAGAAACCTGCCATGAGTAACTGCTTAAGAGGAAAAAATGGAATCAGGAAAGAAACCATTTATGATAACTCAAAGGGAAGCTTGTTACTTTTCGAAGCGAGATCGGGACGCCTTAGAACACGCATCCATAAAGCGAGATATAAGAAGGAAGAAGAAGCATGTGCTTGCTGCGGTAAAGCTAGGGAACCGCCAAAATCAGCAGTGGCGTCTATGTGAACGTGCGAAATCAAAATTGAACTGCGCGCCATGGAACTGCGTTGTGGGGACGCCGCGCTAAGCAGTGCAAGAAGTTGTAGATGGAGTGAAAGAACCGCGAATGTGATCATACGCGACCATTCATTGCCAATAAATTCGCTTCTACTAAATGCATTGATGTATTGGTTGCGGGAAAGTATCTTTTAAATAGCCTATTTTAACTTCAAGTGCATTTCTCTATTACAATAAAGAGATAATTCAGGACGCTTTGAAAGGGTACAGTAAGCCGCAGCACCATTGGAAATGGATCACTTGTAACTTTTCATCTAAACGCAGCCTTTGTGGTAAAATGTGCTGTGGTGTCCTTCCAGCACAGCTAAAGAATATGTGTCAGGTTTCTCTCATGAAATAGATGATGAATGAGTCTAGCTTGCCATAAGTGCGCTGCCTTTCCATTCTTTTCAAAAAATGGCTACAGAAGTCTACCTAATATCTCAGCTTGCGGGCTTCAATTCATTGGTGGCTCTGCCGAGCTGTAAAACAATATTTATTAAAGCGAAAGCTGCTTTGGGGACAAATGATCGTTTCAGTTGATTGACAGTCTCGCAATACATTTTTTTGGGGCTCATATTGACGGTCACCAGATATTTTCAAGCGTAGTCGCAACTTCAACACTGACCAGCTGGTTTTTAATGTCATGTGAAGTCCAATGCAGCCCCTACTCCGAGAGAACTTCCTGCGTGCTGCGCAGCAGCATAGTGTTCTCATGTATTCACCAAAATTGCGCACCAATTCGACTTTGTGAATGTGGGCTACCGGTGGACCTGTAGAATACACAAACCACAACACCGAGTGTACAAGCTTCTTTAGTTTTGGGGTTTTTCCCTTCAGTATCTGTAGAATACTCTGCGAACACGCACAATGGCTACTAATAGTGGCTCAACATGTTGAGGTGTCCCAATCGAAACCCGCTAAGCATGTCAAGACGCTGTCGCGCCCGCTAGAAATTCATAAGTGCATTGTATGCCGCTTGTCGATACATGTGCCCGTGGCGTAACGGTTTTGTCGCCAATGAAGTGACCCATTCAGTGAGGCTGCATAGTAATATATATATATATATATATATATATATATATATATATATATATATATATATATATATATATATATATATATATTAAAACTGACACTGACGAACATATGGCAATCGGTGAACACGCGGTACAGCAAGCAAGCGCGACTTCATCGTCCTCTTCGCCCTTCGAGCCGATGCGCCGAAAAGTAGTAGGCGCTACAGGGCCCTTCCCCTGGTGAGGAAGCTGTGGGGCTGCTGAGCGGTGCGAAAGGAAGAAATGATGGTCGTATCTTTAGCAAAACGCACTCTAGGACGGCGATGTAAAGGTACGAAGGCGTTTGCGGGGCTGTGTGTGCTTATCGAATCATTGTCTAAATGAGCCAGTTTAAAATGGTCAATGAATAGGGTGTACTCGCGCCCGTTAATCATCACTGTAAAATGTTTCCGCGTACGATGGAGTACCCTGAACGGGCCGTCATATGGCGGTTGCAGCGAAACACGAACTGCGCCTCAGCGTATGCAAACGTGTGTGCAGTCGCTGTTGCGCGTGCTTACAAACGTGTTCCTGCTCCTGGAGCGAACAGGTGGCAGGACAATGGTGTCCATCATTGCTCGGAGTCGGCTTGCGTAGTTGGTGATTTCAAAGGGTACAGGTGACGACTATGTACCAAAAAACTCTCCGAGCACGCCAGGTGTTGTGCCAAAAAAGAAGTTCTGCCGTAGAGCACTGCATGTCGCACTTCATTGTAGACCGGAGACCGAGAACAAGAGGAAGTCGTTCCGTCCATGGCAGGGTATTGCCGCAAAACATTAGGGCAGCCATTAACTGTCGATGAAAAGCTCCACCATTTCGTTAGACACCAATTCTTAGGCAGTTGCCTTAATGTGTGAAACCAAGGTTTTCGAGATTAGCGGAAAACTGTGGGCTCAAAGCGACGACCGCTGTCAGCTGTTATAGTAGAGGCTACGCCATGTCGGCTTACCCAGAATTGAACAACAGCTTGTACGACTGTTTCTGCGCTGATGTTCGTAAGCGCAACAGCTTCGGGCCAACGAGTAAAATGGTCGTTGCATGGTAATATCTACTTGTGGTGTTGCATAAATATTTGTGTTTTGCCTCCTCTTGCAGAGGAGGCAAAGGTTCAACAATATCTATGTAGATATGACTGAAGCTGGCATCAGGAGGTCGGAAGCTTTCCATTGGGGCGACTGTATGTCGCGAAACTGTAGCCTGATGGCATTTCAAACAACCGCCCGTCCAGCTCTGAGCATCAACTTTGATACGGCGCCACACATATTTAGAGGATGATAGGCTTCGCGTCGCTCTCGTACCCGGCTTTGACAGGGAGTGTAGGTTTCAAAGACGGTTCGGCGAAAAGCTGATGGCACATATGGACGACAGCGGTTCTTCGAAGTATCACAGCTAATTGGAGCGTCACTTCCAGGCATGAAAACATCTTCAAGCACAAGTGAAGAACCACTGGTGCGGAGCATGCGGACATGGTCGTCATCACGCTGTGCTGCTGCAAAGCGTGTCAAATCCACGTGGAGCTTGGTATTAGAGGTCAAGTCGATGTCCAGCCGAGATAGTGCGTCGGCCAGTCTGTTTTCCTTGCCACTGACATGAAGAATGTCACCGGTAAACTCAGATATAGGCGCCAGATTTCAAAACTCTCGAGGAGAGTACGAGCTGCTGTTTGAAATCAAGGCGTACGTTAGACGCTTGTGATCTGTCAGTATGATCAACTGACGACCTTCGAAGCAGTGGTGGAAGTGTTTGACAGCAAGGTATATAGCCAGCAACTCGAGGCCAAAAGCGTTTAAGCGCCGCCCTTGTGGTGCTATTTTTTTAGATGGCACAACTAACATATAATGCAACTGTGCCACACATTTCTTTTCCTTTTGGGTTAGTTTTCTTTAGCCTGCATAAACATTTCCAAGGTATTGCATTCTTCAAGGCATACTTGCATGTATTTAGATTATCCAGGTAGTTGTCACCGATCCAATAACGAAAGAGCGTTATCTAATCACAATGCGCGCGTGAAGCGAATTGTTCCTTGATTTGCAGATCAGATTCTGACAGTGAACGAGTTTGCACACACCCATCGTGGTGTTTTGAGTGTCATTTTTTTTTTTTTGCAGCGCAAGCTCACCTAATATAGAGTTTGATTCGTGACTCACCCTTTTGTAACTGCCTTGTTCTTCGCATCACTCCAACTTGACAGTAGAAACATCCTACATATTAATTGAGTGGTTACTACGAAATGCACTATAAAATTTTGTTGCATGCACGTTTACTCTTTTATTGATATAATATAGTATTCAAAAGTGACCTTTTAATCTGAGAGGCTAAAAAAGAGCGCCACAAGAAGATTACCAGGAGGTCTGCAGAATACAGAAAATTTAAATGCTTCTTAAGTCGCCTTTCACTCCACGACACGGAAAGAATATTCAATAGAGCTATCCTTAAGATAAATTAAAACCTATCCGCTTGAAACTTTTTTCTGAGTTCTCCCTTTGCAAGCTGATACAGACATGAAGTTGTTTTGTATCGTAGACCTTTGACACATGTCCAACCATCGAATTAAATGTTATTCTTAGGAATGTTTGATTTCGGGAAGGCGTTTCGCTCCGGTTCAAACCACGCAAAAGGCTAAATGGTGAGTGAAGAGGGTCGTTAATTCGAGCCCATGTACTCCGGTTTGATCTCGCCTTTGTCGCAGAAATTTATGGTAACACACGAAGTGTTTATTATAAATAAACGCATCACGAATGCGACAAAGCTGCCGGCTGCCAGCCCAGTTTTTTCACCTCGTACTTCAGCCTAGGATAAAAGGCGCAGGTCACCAACAAAACAAAGGGCAACATCAGAGAGAAATAAAAATAATGGAAGGGTTAAAGGCAGACAGGTTAACAGTGGACGTGCCCGGTTGGCTACTTCACACATGGGGAGGAAATATATTTTGTGGACATTTAGCGTTAAATTCGACAGAAACGTGCTAAGGGTTACGTCGCATCTCGTGATGCCCCTGATCCATGACTCAAACCATCTTGGTCACCATAATCCACAATGTACCACCTGCCGAGTGCCCCGGGCTGATCTTTTCCACTCTTTCTGGAGCTGCCCCAAGCCCATGGCGGTAGAGTCTATTCCGAACCCTTGCTTTTCCTCGTGGGAGGCCGTTCTTCGGGCCACTTCCTCGGATGACCAGCTCTGGCTGGTGGACGGTGCTTGCCTATAGATGTCGGCCAGGGGGCTCCCGCACGTCTAGGCGCCCAGCCACATTTAAAAATATGCAGTAAAATTTTATCCATCCATCCATCCGCGTTGACAACGTGGGGAATACGGCACCAAAATCCGATGTGGGAAAACTGATTCTGCAGCCTTTATTGGCGCTTAGCGCGATGTCATCCAAACAGTCCTTCTCTAAACAGCCCACAGCCCACCATTCAGTTCTTTACCGTCTTCTCCACGACGCTCGCGATTTCCAAGATCCTCCCCCCCTGGCAAATGCACTCGCGTATTTCTAGCGGACCTCGAAGTTGCATCGGCCTCGCAATTTCGGAGCTGTTTGCTAGCCGGATCCGGAATGCTCTGACGTTTTCGTCAGTGCCCTCGTATATTTAAGAAATCCTTCCCATTTTCCAGAATGTTATCGGCACTTTGGCATCGCGTACAAATGCAATGTCATCAGCCTTGAATTTATTTATATTTTTGTGTTTTTCGTGAAGTGTGCTCCTATAAGAGCTAACAGGTAGTTTTTCTAGCAGTGGTTCGAGAAAACACTTAGCTGGCGTTGCCGGTCTCTGCAAAGACGTAGTGTGCCAGTGTGATTCCCTAACGCTTCACTAACTTCATGTTCAGGAAAGGCTGTAAATCGTCTAAGTGCTAAACATAAGCAGGTGCAAGAACTTCAAGGTCTATATCCGCAGCAGAAATATATGGTAATGGTCTAGAGTTTACCACTGCCTCGATTTCTGCTAAAACCCGCCGTGGTTTCTCAGTGGCTATGGTGGTGCACTGCTGAGCATGAGGTCGCGGGATCGAATCCCGGCCACGGTGGCCGCATTTCGATGGGGGCTAAATGCGAAAACATCCGTGTACTTAGATTTAGGTGCTGTTAGGATCGGCCTGCAGGGGTACTGCTCTGCAAAGCTATGTCAGCACGCTGCACCTGCTTCGATCGACCCGCGGTGCTGGCGCCCTTCGAAGAACCAGCGAGGACGACAGCGCTAACCGACCATGTGCCTCGTTCGGAGAATCGGTGACGGCAGCAGGGCGGGCGACGTTGTTTGGCGCCCCATGTATTGTTGGTTGATTTGCCGGGTCGTCATGGTCTCTCTCTGCAGCAAGAAGAGCTTTCCCTAACAAATGGGGCCGTTGCGGTACGGGGGCTCCAGGATTCGTCACAGTCTGCTGACACTCGTGGCGACTACAGGAGAAAGGCAGCTCTGAAATTTAGAGGCGCAAGACAATGAGCAACAGGCGGCCGTGTGCGGGGGTCAGCTACGAGTTCTGCGAAGGCCGTCTGACGCCGGTTGGGGACCGTGAACCTCGCGCAAAAAGTGTGTGTGTGTAATCCCTCGTGCAGAGAGGCGACTCGTTTACAATGACTGGTCGAACGTTTTCTCACCTAGGGATCTAGGGAGCACGGAGTGTTTATAAGCGGCTGTTATCGGCTGCTAGGATGTGCTCGTCGTGTGCTCTGTGATCGTGCTCGTGAGCTGTGTGCTCGTTTGCTGTATGCTTCGTCTTGCGGGCGCCATTTGGGAGTCACGCTCGACTGGCGAATGTCTCTCTTGTTTAAAATGTAAATACTGTAAATGAAGCCTGTACGCCTAGTTCCTCCCAAGTTCCTCTCTACGACCTACAACCCCTTCAACTGGCGGCAGCGGCGAGATCGTCCACCAACTCTAATAACTTAATGGCAGCGGTGAGATAGGCCTACGGCTCCTAGATCGGCCTACGACTCGTAGACAGCAACGGCAGCTCACGCACTTTGGGACATGGAGACCGACCGGTATCCCGATCAGGTTGGAGGTGACTTGAGATCGACCACCTCTTGCAACTGACTGTATACTGTATAAGCGTTTGGTTTTGGCTGTAAAATTTGCCAGGCTTCAATTTCTCTGTTTGTGCATTTGATTCGCTGGGATCATTTACTTACATTCTGATTTGCGAGGATATCGCTGCAAGTATTGTGTGACAGCAGAGCGAGAGCTTAACGTACCGACCATGGTCCTATTGTGTTTGACGAGAGCTGACCTGTTGTGGCTGTATGAAGAGGTCGAGGTAAACATAGAGGAGGACTTGACGGAATCAGAGATCCGTAAGCCCATTTTGAAGAGTGGCAGTGATTTGAAATTCATAGAACAAATGGGCAAACAAATTCTAGGTAAAAAATGGGAACTGGAAGCAATTCGGCAAGAACAGGACGAATTTAAACAAATACAGGAAAAATCTAGGCAGGAACTAAAAAGTATTTCGCAGGAAGACGGCCTAACAAAAGTTACGAGGCAGTACATTGATGCACTGAACAATGAGATTCAAGGTTTGGAGGAGGAAACCGAGCGAAGTCAACAGCGGCTTGCGAAATCTGTAGGCTGGACGCAGCGAAAGTGGGAGGAAGTCGATAGCAGATTGCGGTCGAAAGCCGAGAGAAGTAGTAGTACCTGTGGGATTAGCAGCACGTTCATAGGTGAACTCAAAGTGCTAGCAACTAACGAAGCCTTAGTTGCAACAGAGGCCGCTAAAGGCCGTAGTGAAAGCGACGAGGAACAGAGCACTGTAGAGACAGCTAGGCCAGATGTGAATGAATAGGCACAGTCACCGCGAGTGTGCGTCGCATCTAATGTTAATGAGGTCGTTAGCGAGGTACAGCATACTGTGGACCCGACGCACACGAGAACCCAGGTCGAGTCAGATCTGCGTGCCGAAAAGAAGTGCCAGCTGGACGATGCAGTTGAGGGCAGGTCGCAGGATTGCGAGCTGCGTAGCTCAAGGGAAAACAACTGCATTGTTCAGGGATCGGTGCAGCTCTACGCCAGTCTAGGTAGCCAAGAGAGGGGTGATTTAGTTAAGAATCATTCGGACTGTGCGAGTGAGACAGCGATTGACGCCGACGGGCTGTGTGCCGATGCACAGCGTGAGCTGGACAATGAAGTAGAGGGCAGTTGGCTGTCTCTTAGAAAACGCGCACATATACAGGAGCTGCCGCTAGTAGTTGTTTTGCGATGTCCCTAAGTATGAGAAATCGGGGAATATGATCTTTAATAAATGGACGAAAATAGCGTGCGTTGATTCAACACCATGTCAACCAATATAACTCGCTCGGCATGTATATAAACAAAGGAAACACTCAAGCACCCACAAAGATAACCTGAAAATAAAAGGGAATTTAATGCAGCCATAATGAAACATAAGGGACTTTGGGGCCACACTAAATTTGCGGTTGTGCGTGGAATATGGAAAGGAGTGATAAAGTCAGCGCTCTCGTTCGAGAATGTCATTCTGTGCCTAAAATTGGATATATTTTTTCACATAGTAGTGACGGTGAAGAAAAAAGCAAAACTCTGATTCTAGAAACTAGCGTTTTATTGGGCGAACTTGGGCCCTCAAACGCAGGCTACACTCAAAGAACAACGATAGAGACGAACACACTCGGCGATCGTCAAAAATCTTATCAGAGGGTCAAGCGCGTCAGCTTTTATACAGCAGTCGTCGAATGTTCCAGACTAATCGCTGGGACCCGCGTGTCCTCCACAAAGTTGTACACCATTCGCCTCACGCGAGGAAATCAGATAACACAAGGTTCGGCGACAACAGACAGCGGATAGAAGCATCGATAACATTCCAGAAACTTCCGATACATGCAGGCGCGTCCCGCGCTGTGCGATAACATTTGTTAGGCGGCGAAACGCGGTCGCCCGCGAAAGATAGGCAAGTGCATGTGTCAGTGTTATCAGTGTTCGGAATATCGAAGTTAACCGAATATGCCTGGGCTGGTTGGCCTTGGGAAATGACGGCAAAACCACAAATGATTAAGAGCAAAGGGAAATGTGTTTGGCCTCATTGAAAGTCAGGGAAGTCCAGAGCAAGATTACTTTTGAAGAAACAATCAGGAACTTGGATGAAAATAAATCAGTGGCTAAATTGCGCAAATATCTGTACCTAAAATTGTGCACGCTGAAATAGAAAGAGGACAAGAATGTTGGCAGCCAAGTACAGGGTTATTGATACAGTAGGTAGGAAGGAGGATTCAGAAGGTGAGAAAAACAGAGGCAGCGAACTAGCTGCAAGAATGCAAACGGAAATACCATGGAGAGTTAGTTGAATGAGAAAAAAAAGAAATTAGGATGAAAAATCTCAAGCATAACGCGAGGGGAAGTGCCTTGCTATTTGAAGCTCGAGCTGGCTGTCTAAGGACAGAAACAGAGGAGAGTGAATATTCGCAATTAGAACAGGCATGTGTGAGGTGAAGCGAAGTTCTGGAGACCACTGAGTAAGTCGTATTGCAATGCGAAAGAGTTCACCAGAGAGACAATTATGTAACATACAACTTCCACAAAGGCTCAGATTTAAAGTAGCCGGAAGTATCAAGCGGTCAGCAATCGAGCTAAACAAAGGTCGTTTGGGGTATTGGTGAAAAAAGAAGTTGGAAAGGGACTGATACGACTGGACTTATTACAGGGCATACGCAATGGTACGTGGTAGATAGCGATGGTTAACGAGGTTGTTGGGAGCTGTGTTTGGTGGAGGCAAGGAATACAGGCTTTTACAAACTGAGAACCAAGAGTCCGCCGGCTTTATTCAAAAGTAGAAGCAGGTTTGCAAAGCGGCAGTGGTGACGCCCCAGTCGGGCAAAAGCATCGGTTCCTAGAAAGAGCAGTCGGCAATAACCCCCACGGCGATTCAATCTGGATTTTAGGAGCAAAGGGTAATGACACACACGGTAAGGACAAGGATGTGACGGAGAGTTCCTACAAGATGTCTACAAGAACGCTGGAGAGAAATGCATTGATCGCATGCCTGGGTAGCTCGACCAGGCTGGCTGACGATTTGTCCCTGCTTTGTTTCATAGCTCATATTCATTCACATTCTTGGTCAAGCTGACCACTTAATTATTTCATCTTGCTTCAATGATAAGGCTTCGTAATGGCACACGTTCCTTGCTAGCCTCAAATGAGAATATTGACACGTGTACTTGTCTTTATCGGGCGACACGTTTCACCGCCTAACAAATGTTATCGCACAGCGCAGGACCCGCCTGCATGTAAAGGTGGTTTCTGGAAGATTATCGATGGTTATCCATCCGCCGTTTGTGACCGATCATTGTGTAATCTGATTGCATGTGTGCGCGACGCGAATAATGTAGAACTTTGTGGAAGACACGCGGGTCCCAGCGAAGACTCTGGAACATTCGACGACTGATGTATAAAAACTGACGTGCTTGACCCGCTCATCAGAATTCGGCGTCCGCCAATCGTGTTCGCCGCTACCGTTGTTCTTTGAGTGTAGCTTGTTTTTGAGGGCACAAGTTCACCAAATGAAACGCTCATTTCGTTAATCACAGCTTTGCTGCCTTCTTAACCGTCAATACCACGTGATCTTAGCATTCTATTACAATGTACTGAGCCGTCCTCAGGCTTTTGTTGCAACAAACACATGCCTGACCCTGTAGCGTATATTTTCTCCGGCGTGTATTTCATCTTAGGCAGCCAGCTTATCCTTCCAATTGCAAATCACTGCTTTTTGGGAATCACAGACATTGGCCCTCCTCAATTCTTCCTTACTGTTTTTTTTAATCTCCGCAGGTTTTCTTTCTTTTCATTCTGTGCTGCAGCAGCCAAAATTCCGCTTAGATTTTCTCTCCGCCGGAGGTATTATACTCGCGTTAGAACTTCCAGATGCTTTGGCGCCTAGTGTAATTTAAAAGCTTTTCTTGCTGCAAGTATATTTTACAAGGTTTACATTGTTGCGATAGCAATATAAAAACACAAGAGGAGCGTTAGTACAGACACGGCCATGCTGTAACAATATCCACGCGTTTGAGCGACTCGCGCGTGTAGGGTGGCAAGGAGTGTATTGAGATGCGGAGGGGATTAGCTACAACAGCGTCGAAGCGAATCACGTAATTTCGTACTCAGGCACAATCTGAGGCCGAGCTAGCGGGTGTTCCACTTCGTTTTCTTCCACGCTGTGCATAAAGATGGATTCCCACGACCCTCCGTTCAATTGCCGCTGCCGGAGCGCTTAGGCATTCTCGCATCGACGGCTGGCATTAGGGCTGCATGCGTAGAGTTTATCATTCCAGGTAGGCATCTGTGTGGTGGTGTGTAGTGGTGGTAAACGGTCGTGCATAGACTGGTCTGAGTGGAAACCACGCAAACGTATATATAATTCTAGAGTTCACGAACACCTGGAGTTTTACCACTTTTCCATCACCAAGGAGATTTTGAACCCGTTTGAGTCATTTTGTGCACGACCGAAGAGCGGCACCGGTAAACCCATTCACAAAGCTCCGCATCGAGCAAGCGTTATGATGTGCCTTCTATTTTGTAGCGCGCAGTTCCTTCTGCGCCAGTGCAGTTGATTAGCCTGTTGGTGGCGCCTTGTCGTCTACGCATATTGTTAGAATGTGCAACTTCCTTAGGGATTGAGTCCATCGCATGACCTTGCTATGGCTCTAATTACATGAAGTGTCGTCGAAACTGCCGCTTTATTAAAGAAGTGTGCAGATTGCTTGACATTTGCGACAAAAAGCGGATACTGCACATTTACATAAAGTATATGGCTGGAAATTTTTAGCCAAACCTTTGCTACCTCCGGAAAAGGCTTTTTTCGCCTTGTTTTATTTGTAATTCCTTGGGGTAGGCCAGGCACACAGTCATATTCTTGCGTGTGGAAAGACACAGACAGAAGAGGCTATTTACAGGCTATTTACACTGGAGCCAGGCAGCCAGGCTGACACTCGCTCGCGCCAAGCGCACCGACCAACTTCGTCGTCGTTCTCGCGGCGGCTCATTTCTTGAGCATCGCTTGAGCATATCATAATACTATCCCCGGCGGCAAAAGCACCGTCACGATGCTGTTAAATATCCAAGGCACGTGGAGAGTTGTAGGGCTTGAGTCGGGCGACGTGGACGATGTCCCTGGTTGTCACAGCGGAGGACGTAGTGGGCGTGGCTAAAACGATTTCATAGGTGACATCGGTCACTTTGCGGAGCACGCGATATGGGCCTGTGTAACAAGAAAGGAGTTTTTCACATAGGTCAACTTTACGCGAAGGTGACCAAAGCAACACGAGGCTGCCGGGCACAAAATGGACATCACGGTGACGGAGGTCGTAGCGTTGCTTCTGCTTGTCTTGAGACACTTGTAGACGACTGCGCGCAAGTTGGCGAGCGTGGTCAGCATGGGCGATTGCATCACGGGCATAAGCGCTAGTTGAAGCTGTGGCGGACGGAAGCACAGTGGCCAGTGGTAGCGTTGGTTCGCGGCCATACAAGAGGTAAAACGGGGAAAAGCCAGCAGTTTCGAGACGGGAAGAGTTATATGCAAAGGTAATGTAAGGTAGAGCCAGGTCCCAGTCACGGTGGTCGTCTGAAACGTATTTGGATAGCATATCTGTAAGGGTGCGGTTCAAACGGTCAGTGAGGCCGTTCGTTTGAGGGTGGTAGGAGGTAGTAAATTTATGCTGATTAGAGCAGGCCCCCATGATGTCGTCAATGACTTTCGCCAAAAACGTACGGCCACGGTCTGTTAGCAATTGACGCGGAGCACCATGCATCAAAATAATATAATGTAGGAGGAAGTCCGCAACATCAGTTCGCAACTGGTCGGAAGAGCACGGGTTACGGCGTAGCGGGTCGCGTCGTCCACCGCGACTGCAACCCACTTGTTTCCTGATGTAGATTCCGGAAATGGGCCGAGAAGGTCTAAGCCGACACGATGAAAGGGCTCGGCAGGAATGTCGAGCGGCTGCTGGTAACCAGCGGGGAGCTCGGAAGGCTTCTTGCGTCGTTGGCTAACTTCACAAGCGGCGACGTAACGTCGTACGGAACGGGCAAGACCAGGCCAGAAAAAACGGCGACGTACACGGTCATAGGTTCGAGATACGCCGAGTTGTCCTGCCGTTGGTGCGTCGTGGAGCTCTTCTATAACGATGGAGCGGAGGAGTTTAGGTATTACAAGTAGGAACTCAGAGCCGTCCGGATGAAGGTTACGACGGTACAGAGTACCGTCGCGGAGGACGAAGAGGCGTTGAGTAGCATCGGCCGGAGAGTGCTCAAAACTGTCGATGAGTGCTCTGATGTAGGTGTCACGGCGCTGCTCGTCGGCGAAATGAAGCAGCTGTGATACAGAGAATACGCAAGAAGCACTGGCAATATTAGAGGAGTCACAGTCGTCAACAGGGTAACGCGACAAACTGTCAGCGTCTTGCTGCAGGCGGCCACTCTTGTACACCACGGAATATGAAAATTTTTGTAGCCTCAAAGCCCAGCGACCAAGCCGACCTGTAGGATCTTTTAGCGAAGAGAGCCAGCAGAGAGCATGATGCTCAGTTACTACGGAAAAAGGGCGACCGTAAAGGTAAGGACGGAACTTCGCAACCGCCCAGGCTACAGCAAGGCATTCTCGTTCCGTAATGGAATAGTTGCGCTCTGATGGTGTGAGGAGGCGGCTCGCATAAGCAATTACGCGATCCTGGCCACACTTACGCTGGGCTAAGACAACACCTACGCCATGACCGCTGGCATCTGTACGCAATTCTGTAGGGGCATCAGGGTCGAAGTGGGCGAGAATGGGTGGTGAGGAGAGAAGAGTAACGAGACGAGAGAAGGCGGCGGCTTCTGCAGTACCCCACGAGAATTGTACGCCTTTCTTCAAAAGATTAGTGAGGGGTCTAGCAATTGCCGCAAAATCTCGAATAAAACGACGAAAGTACGAGCATAGCACTACAAAACTTCGAACGTCTGCGGCTGTCTTCGGAACCGGAAACTCTCTGACAGCGCGAGTTTTGTCGGGATCAGGCTGTACTCCGGAAGCATCAACGAGATGGCCCAGAAGAGTAATTTGCCAGTGGCCAAAACGACATTTGGACGAGTTAAGTTGCAGCTTCGCCTTTCGAAATACATCAAGTATAGTTGTGAGACGTTCAAGGTGAGTGTCGAACGTTGGCGAGAAGACGATGACGTGGTCGAGGTAGCAGAGGCATGTGGACTATTTGAAACCTTGGAGCAAGGAGTCCATCATACGCTCGAAGGTGGCAGGGGCGTTGCATAATCCAAACGGCATTACTTTAAATTGGTATAGGCCGTCAGGTGTGATGAACGCGGTTTTTTCGCGGTCCATATCGTCAACAGCAATCTGCCAGTATCCCGAACGAAGATCAATAGACGAGAAATAGCTGGAACCGTGCAGGCAGTCAAGGGCGTCGTCTATACGTGGGAGCGGGGAGACGTCCTTTTTTGTAATGCTGTTCAGGTGACGGTAATATACACAGAAGCGCCACGTGCCGTCCTTCTTCTTAACCAACACCACAGGTGACGCCCAGGGACTCGAAGAAGGCTCAATGATGTTGTTATCGAGCATTTTGTTGACTTCATCTTGAATTACTCGGCGTTCCGACGCAGAAACTCGATACGGTCGTCGCTGAATTGGCGTAGCATCACCAGTAAGAATACGATGCTTAACCGCGAGCGTCTGGCCTAAAGGGCGATCGTCGATGTCGAAAATATTTCGGTAGGACGATAATACTTGGTAAAGCTCTTTAGCCTGCGCCGAGGACAGGTCCGTTGCAACCATTTTCTGTATATTGGGATCGGCACCCGAGGCTGGCGCGAGGGGCCTGCTAAGCTCGCGAGAATCATCGGCCGATAACGCTGCCACGTATTGGTCGTCGAGACAATCAACGGTGGCAAGGCAAATACCTTGCGGTAGAATTTGCTTTGCCAATCCAAAGTTACAGACAGGCATTCGAGTGCGGTTCCCAGTAATATTAAGTATACTGTGAGGCACTGTAACGTCATACCTTATTGGAATGTCGGGCAGAAGAGTGACGAGGTACTCGCCATCAGGAACTGGTGGGAAAGACAACAGTTCAATGTAGGCTATTGACTTTGGCTGCAGGCGAAGAAAACCGGTGGGACGTAAGCGGCAGTGGGGTGCGTCAGAAGGTTCTGCGAGCATCGGCAACTCAAGGCGAAGGGTACCGGAAGAGCAGTCAATAAGAGCAGAATGTGCGGAGAGAAAATCGAGGCTGAGAATGAGGTCGTGGGGGCAATGAGCAATTACGGGGAAGAGGACAGGAGTGTGGCGGCCGGCGATGCTTACGCGTGCTGTACATATGCCGATGATAGGCACAGTACCGCCATCCGCAACGCGTACGACGCGGGCCGACGCTGGGGTGAGGAGCTTTTTGAGTCGTCGTCGGAAGGCAGCACTCATAATTGAAAGATGTGCTCCTGTATCGATGAGTGCCGTGACAGGATAGCCGTCAACGTCAACGTCAAGAAGGTTTCGGTTCGTGGGTAACGTGAGCAGAGGATTTGAGGGCAGGGTCGATAATGCAGCATCACCTCCAGAAGCTGCAGTGCCTAGTTTTCCGGCTGGATCCGGGAGGCGATAGGCGGCGAAGAGAAGCGACGGGGTTGGGGCGAACGAGACTGATGGCATCGAGGTGAGGGCGAGCGGCTGTACCGAAGGTTCGGAGCAGGAGCATCAGCGGCAGTGGATTCATGGCGGCTGGTATAGGGAACGGAAGGTCCAACGGTGCGGGAGTAAGCGGTGGTGTATGTCCGAGGAGTTGGTGGCCATCGGTTGCGGCAGTGACGAGCGACGTGGCCGATGCGACAGCAGTGGAAGCAGATCGGCCGGTCATCAGGGGTACGCCAATCGGACGGGTTGCGGCGAGATGTGGCGGAAAAAGACTGCCGAGGACGAAGAGGGCCGCTAGAGAACCGGGAAACGTTGGGTTGAGACGTGGAACACACAGAGTTCAGACCCATGTTCTGAAATTCCTGTCGGACGACAGCCTGGATCATCGCAATGGTGGTTGCTGGCGGATCGGGAGGCATCGAGGAGAAAGCTGGCGAACAGGTGGCCTCGAGTTCGCGGCGAACAATACTGGTGACGTCGTCAGAGGTGGTGGTCTGACGTGGTCGACCCTCACATGTCGACGTAGCAGCAGTGTTGGGTCTGTGTTGGTTGTCTGTGTGGAAAGACACAGACAGAAGAGGCTATTTACAGCCTATTTACACTGGAGCCAGGCAGCCAGGCTGACACTCGCTCGCGCCAAGCGCACCGACCAACTTCGTCGTCGTTCTCGCGGCGGCTCATTTCTTGAGCATCGCTTGAGCATATCGTAATAATATATTTAACTGGATGGACGGAACCTCGCCTGAGAATGTAGGTACAGGTGGGACACGGTCATGGAACGGTGGACCTGTGCGGGGTCCGGGACAAGAACTTCGGCCCCTGCAGCCGTCTATATGGGTGGATGCTCGAGTTGGCTTTTCCTCTGAATATATGTGCACCCAGTAAATTATATTGCTTGACTGTAAGCGTGAATTCCTGTTGAACGGATACCATGTCGCTTATCGTATAATTATCAAAAATTTGCGCAGCAATCTTTCCTGTGGTAAGCTCACAGCCTATATTCGTCAGTGCATTAACGCTTATATTTCGCTGACTTTGTAAATTTCTTTCTTTGTCCGCTAGTATCACTATGTCGTCAGCATGCATCCACCCAGGGATGTGCTGCTGCGCCGTTTGGTTTATATGAATGTAAGCTAAGTTGGAGCCTAATTGGCTGATTTTCAGTCGTCTTTCAATGCCCAAACATACTGCGCGAACAACCAGCAATGGCGATGGAGACAGTCCTGCCCCAGCAATTGAAAACATTTCCACCAGTTCATTGCATTTCCTGCCAAGAAATACAATTTGTATTCGGTTGTATCAACATAACTCCCTCAGCATTTCCACAATAGCCTCGTCAATGACTTCGTGGTTGTGAATATCGCATAGTAATTCCCGGCGTGCATATTGGCAAGCTCCCTCACTAACTAGAAATCTTTTGCCATCAATGTCTGTGCTGAGCTATTGAAATATCTGTTCACTGCGTTAGAAAAAAAGCCCTTAAAATCTAAAAGACTGTCTTGTCTGTAGCAATTCTGCAGTTCCCGCAGTAGGCCATTTTCATCAGCGACTCGGACAGCTCCAATTTATTTACATGTATGGTCCTTCCATATATCACCAGTGTTACAGAAAATGACTCGTACGAGCTCGTAATAAACTTACCACCTTCGCTTCTATAGATAATGTTTACCCTTCTATCACGTTTACCAATCAAGATTTTTATTTTAATACGTTTGTCTACGGAATTACTCAGCTATGCCTCTCTATTTGGGCCTCTACGTTGGAATACATTACGAAACAGCACTTATAACGCATCCTTTTTTATATATGAAAACATGTGGAGCTCTTGGAAGCTGGAATATTTTCAGTGAAGATAACAAAAATGTTGCTTGGAACCGGCAACTCTGAATCCACTGAAGGATATTTTCCCCATTGTCCGTGTAAGGAATGTGTCAAGAATGCATTCATGAAAGAATCAACCTACGCGCACTTGAGGTCTTGGTCTTCGACGCCTTGCTCCTTGGTGCTGCTTCATCAAAGACATTATCTACTGTGTTTTGAACTATGAGCGGCCACGTGGCAAAATTTTGAGCGTTGGGATGGAGGCGTCCCAATAAATATTTTTACTCCGTATATTTCAGTATCGTTGTGAGTCAGTTTTGCCAGACGACATACCTCACTACCACTTGCCGACTGAGGAAGTTCACCTGATTGGGGAATAAGTGATGAGACAAAGACTTGGTGCTGGTATCATTGTCATAGTTGTTTAGTTAAGCATTTTCAACCTTCAAAAAGAATGCTATAACTTTCGGAGAATCTTTACTAACCATGGTGTACGTCTGAGCATGTCTGAAACAATTTAATACCAGTTGTAAAAACATTAGGTTCATGACTAAAACATCGCAAACGCAATTTGCGTTCCACGTGCCACGAAGCAGACTTCCCGTGTGTTTCAGTTCATTTACCTTATTCACGCATGAAGTGCAGAAAATATCTTTAGCTTAACCTTCATCATCACACTCAGCAACAAACGTCACTTCAGCGAACTACAGATGCCGTGTTGGATGCGTCACCATTAAAGGAATATATTTTGTGCTCGCTTCCTTCTGCTGATTTCTCAGCCTGTCTACCCGTTGTCAATGTACAACGCTTTGACTGCGCTACAAAGGTCATTGCGAATAAACATCGCGAGAGCCGAAGTCGGCTGCAGCGTTAAACATCCACAGACATTATAGCCATTGCCTCATGGCCTTTCTGTGTAATTTAACGGCAATGCTACAGCTTAACTGAATGGGCAAAATCTTTACAAACCTATATTTCAACATATCGACTGAATATCGACAAGTTTCAACTAAGTGGCGCGCATGTGATAGTCTATTTTGAAAGCATGTGCATTTACGACGCTTAGTCGGAAAATTTGTGCTGCGTAAAAGCCGTGTTTTCTTCATGGATGGGTGGTGAAGTCACATGACAGGAGCAAATAGCATTGCACCGTCGCGGCAGAGGGCGCATTGACTCGAAGATGCGCGAAACTTAAACCACAAAGTGATTTATTAGAGCGCGCGTTGGAAAGGTAGTGGCAGAGCGAGTGTAATTCAGTCTCTTTTCCTGCATAGGATTTAGAGAGGCAGCGCGAGAAAGATAAAGCATATATTCGTGTGCACATCTTTAGAGTGGGTGCATTTGTACTTCCATTTACTCGTGCGCGCGTGTTTGTGCGCGCGTGTGTTTCCGTGTGCGTACGTGCGTGCAATATGTGCATGTGTGAATGCGTGGGTGCTTGGCAATGCGTATGCGCGCAAACATGTCTGGTGTGTTTGTGAGCAAAATATTTTCTGGCTGAAATGTAATGGCGAAGAAAATGGGATATGAATATTATTTAAACGCGTGTTTAAATCCACGATACAAAATCGAATGAAAGGGCATTTGTAGCATTATCTGTTCCTGAAACCCAAACCGACTAAAAAAATGATCGCCTTTGACCTCCGTACCAGCCCCATATTTGGTCACGATGACACCATCACTGTCGGCACGGCCCTATGAGACGCTGTTAAGCAGTTCCGCTTCGCCGTCTTCCTTGCCTCGACGCCAGCTCAATGTCTTAAAGCCATGAAAGCGCTAAATCTTTGCCACCGTTCTATTGTGAATCGCTTCTGCGTGGATGCGTGCTTTCGGCGTTTGCTGCCACGTTGATATTACATCTTAAACTACTTGCTTTCCAAAAAGAATGTGAAAAAAATCGAATGAGCACTGCATTTAAGGATCATGCTCATGTAGACTTAACATTGATGACATCACAAAAAGCACGGCACACTAGGTTTACCGACAATATTTTACCGTTAGCTATGTTTTCCGAGAGCATATATTTGGCAAACATTTGTTCACATAGCTCTTACCGGAGCCTGATCAATAAATGTTTATTCGTTCCGCAAGGTAATATAGAGGACGGATTGCAAAATACTCGTTGAAACGTTGCTTTAGCGAATGCCAGTAGTCGAAAAGTGTCCAGCTTTTCAGCTTTCGATATTTCGGTGCAGTTGTGTCGTTTGGGTTACCCCTTCTGCCAGGCGCACCATGTTTCAGCTGATGCTTGAAGCAACAGCACGAGAGTTCCTTTTCTTTCTTTCCTTGTTTATATTTATTTAACACCTAAGCCAGAAAAAAATAGAAACAACCGTGTGTTGAGAAAATCGCACAAACAGGCCTGGAGTGCGGCCTGATCCCGGTGACCAGAACCGGTAACGCACTCTCTCACCAGACCAGGATTGGCCACCCTGGTGCAGTACTTGGCCACAACCTCCTATATGAACACAACAATCAAACCCCGGCCCTCAGTCCCCAGCAGCTGCGAAGCAACTGACCACGGCGGCGGTCAGACCTGCGACGCTGCAGAGGGTGCTAAGAATGCCTGGCTCCGGACAGGCCGCCATTGGAATATGAACCTGGCAACGTTTAACGCTAGAACGTTATCTAGTGAGGCGAGTCTAGCAGTGCTATTGGAGGAATTAGAGGGCAGTAAATGGGATACAATAGGGCTCAGTGAAGTTAGGAGGCCAAAAGAAGCACATACAGTGCTAAAAAGCGGGCACGTCTTGTGCTACCGGGGCTTAGCAGAGAGACGAGAACTAGGAGTTGGATTCCTGATTAATAAGAACATAGCTGGTAACATACAGGAATTCTATAGCATTAACCAGAGGGTGGCATGTCTTGTTGTGAAACTTAATAAGAGGTACAAAATGAAGGTTATACAGGTCTACGCTCCTACATCTAGTCATGATGACCAGGAAGTCGAAAGCTTCTATGAAGACGTGGAATCGGCGATGGGTAAAGTCAAAACAAAATACAGTATACTGATGGGCGATTTCAATGCCAGGGTAGGCAAGAAGCAGGCCGGAGACAAGTCAGTGGGGCAATATGGCATAGGCTCTAGGAATAGCAGAGGAGAATTATTAGTAGAGTTTGCAGAAAAGAATAATATGCGGATAATGAATACCTTTTTCCGCAAGCGGGTTAGCCGAAAGTGGACATGGAGGAGCCCGAATGGTGAGACTAGAAATGAAATCGACTTTATACTCTGCGCGAACCCTGGCATCATACAAGATGTAGACGTGCTCGGCAAGGTGCGCTGCAGTGACCATAGGATGGTAAGAACTCGAATTAGCCTTGACTTGAGGAGGGAACGGAAGCAACAGGTACATAAGAAACCAATCAATGAGTTAGCGGTAAGAGGGAAACTAGAGGAATTCCGGATCAAGCTACAGAACAGGTATTCGGCTTTAACCCAGGAAGAGGACCATAGTATTGAAGCAATGAACGACAATCTTATGGGCATCATTAAGGAGTGCGCAATAGAAGTCGGTGGTAACGCCGGTAAACAGGAAACCAGTAAGCTATCGCAGGAGACGAAAGATCTGATCAAGAAACGCCAATGTATGAAAGCCTCTAACCCTACAGCTAGAATAGAACTGGCAGAACTTTCTAAGTTAATCAACAAGCGTAAGACAGCGGACATAAGGAACTTTAATATGGATAGAATTGAACAAGCTCTCAGGAACGGAGGAAGCCTAAAAGCAGTAAAGAAGAAACTAGGAATAGGCAAGAATCAGATGTGTGCGTTAAGAGACAAAGCCGGCAATATCGTTACTAATATGGATGAGATAGTTCAAGTGGCTGAAGAGTTTTATAGAGATTTATACAGCACCAGTAACACCCACGACGATAAGGTGAGAGAGAATAGTCTAGAGGAACTTGAAATCCCACAAGTAACACCGGAAGAGGTAAAGAACGCCTTGGGAGCTATGCAAAGGGGGAAGGCAGGTGGGGAGGATCAGGTAACAGCAGATTTGTTGAAGGATGGTGGGAACACTGTCCTAGAAAGGTTGGCCGCCCTATATACACAATGCCTCATGTCCTCGAACGTACCGGAATCTTGGAAGAACGCTAACATAATCCTAATCCATAAGAAAGGGGACGCCAAAGACTTGAAAAATTATAGACCGATCAGCTTACTGTCCGTTGCCTACAAAGTATTTACTAAGGTAATCGCAAATAGAATCAGGAATACCTTAGACTTCTGTCAACCAAAGGACCAGGCAGGATTCCGTAAAAGCTACTCAACAATAGACCATATTCACACTATCAATCAGGTGATAGAGAAATGTGCGGAATATAACCAGCCCTTACATATAGGCTTCATTGATTACGAAAAAGCATTTGATTCAGTCGAAACCTCAGCAGTCATGGAGGCACTACGGAATCAGGGTGTAGATGAGCCATATGTAAAGATACTGGAAGTTATCTATAGCGGTTCCACAGCCACCGTAATCCTCCACAAAGAAAGCAACAAAATCCCTATAAAGAAAGGCGTCAGACAGGGAGATACGATATCTCCAATGCTATTCACAGCGTGTTTACAGGAGGTATTCAGAAACCTGGAGTGCTAAGAATTGGGGATAAAAGTTGATGGAGAATACCTTAGCAACTTGCGATTCGCTGATGATATTGCCTTGCTTAGTAACTCAGGAGACCAATTGCAATGCATGCTCACTGACCTGGAGAGGCAAAGCAGAAAGGTGGGTCTGAAAATTAATCTACAGAAAACTAAAGTAATGTTTAACAGTCTCGGAAGAGAACAGCAGTTTACGATAGGTAGCGAGGCACTGGAAGTGGTAAGGTAAGGGCAGGTAGTGACCACGGATCCGGATCATGAGACCGAAATAACCTATAGAATAAGAATGGGCTGGGGTGCGTTTGGCAGGCATTCTCAAATCATGAACAGCAGGTTGCCACTATCCCTCAAGAGGAAAGTGTATAACAGCTGTGTCTTAGCAGTACTCACCAACGGGGCAGAAACCTGGAGGCTTACGAAAAGAGTTCTGCTGAAATTGAGGACGACGCAACGAGCCATGGAAAGAAGAATGATAGGTGTATCGTTAAGGGATAAGAAAAGAGCAGATTGGGTGAGCGAACAAACGCGGGTAAATGACATCTTATTGAAATCAAGAAAAAGAAATGGGCATGGGCCGGACATGTAATGAGGAGGGAAGATAACCGATGGTCATTAAGGGTTACGGACTGGATTCCAAGGGAAGGAAAGCGTAGTAGGGGGCGGCAGAAAGTTCGGTGGGCGGATGACATTAAGACGTTTGCAGGGACAACATGGCCACAATTAGTACATGACCGGGGTAGTTGGAGAAGTATGGGAGAAGCCTTTGCCCTGCAGTGGGCGTAACTAGGCTGATGATGATGATGATGAACACCTAAGCACTGTTCCGAATTTATCGCGAGCCTCAAGACCCGCTTGAATGTCCTTCAAATATCCAGAACATTGCCACTGATTGCGCAGGAAAAGAGCGTTGTGTTATCGGATTGCCCTCGTGACGCGTACACTAGCATACACTCTCAATCACGCGCGAGCCCCAGCGAGTGCGCTTCAACGTGGCAGCAGTAAAACGTGATGCACCGGTGCCTCTTTCCGTAGATGACATTCCGACTACGGTCGTGCTACACATGTCCTCGTCCAGCTCAGCGAAATAGAAGCTGAGTGTAAAAAGTACTTTAGATGAAGTTACTATCTTAGAATCATTTGTTTGGTTCACGTGTATATACAGCCATCGTTGTCCTTTTAGTGTTATTTCTTGCGCAGCTCAAGTAAACCTAATATTGAGTTGGATTCGTGATTGACTCTTTTGAGAGTGCCTTGTTTTTCGCATCAGTACAGTAAGACAGTATACAATTGCTACATATGCATTGTTGGAGAAAAGAGCGCTACGAAGACTCGTACTAAAAGAGGAACATGTACGATGGACGAGGCGCTACATGTTCCTCTTGCAGTCCGCGTCTTCGTAGCGCTCTTTTCTTCAAGTACGCAAAACCAACTCGCCCACATGAAGCTCCTACATATACATTGAGTGATTACGGTGAAATGGAGTAGGAATTTTGCTAGCGTGCGCGTTTACGCTTTTACCGAAAAACTTCATTATTCACAGGTGACCTTTTACCCCAAATTATAGCATTGGATGTCGTAGAAAACAATACGATAAAAGGAAGTGCTGGTTTTCGATTAATAGCTGGTCATACATTCGGCACCCATTCTTACCTACTTACTGGAAGTGACCCTCCCTAACTTCTAAGGGGTGGCAACATCCGTGCACTTCTCCATGTCTTCGTGCAGTACAGGCAAATGGAAACTGAGCGTAAAAAGTACTTTAGATGAAATTATTATTTTAGAGTCACTTGCCTGGGTCATTCGTAGTGCAGCCTCGCCTTTGAGGATTCACCTGTACTGGCATAAGTTTTTACAACGCGCGCCTCTCAGTTCTTGCATTACATCAAGAGCCCTATGGAGGCAGCCCTGCCTTGTGCATCCTTTAATACATAACTTCTTCATAGCGAAACATTAGGGCCTTTGCTATCTTGCGTTATTTTCATTATTTTGATGCTTTTATATTGACACGTGTACTTATATTTATCGGGCGAGCACGTTTCGCCGCCTAAACAAATGTTATCGCACAGCGGGGGACGCGCCTGCATGTATCCGAAGTTTCTGAAAAGTTATCGATGCTTCTATCCGCTCTCTGTTGTCGCCGAACTTTATGTTATCTGATTTCATCGCCTGACGCGAATGGTGTAGAACTTTGTGGAAGGCACGCGGGTCCGAACGATTAGTCTGGAACATTCGATGACTGCTCTATAAAAGCCGACGCTCTTGACCCACTGATCAGATTTACGACGATCGCCGACTGTGTTCGCCGCTCTCGTTGTGCTTTAAGTGTAGCCTGTTTTGTGGGCACAGGTTCGCCCAATAAAAGCTAGTTTTTGCCTTTCACTGTTTTGCTACTGTGTTCTTTGACGTCACGACCACGTGACATCTGGTGGAGGTGCTTTGTGTTCATGTACCGGACGCCCCCACAAAGCCGTGACCCAAGCCCTCACTCGGAAGACACCAACGTCGCCAAGAACCAGCGAGGTAGCCGCAGGCTGCAAGGAGTGCCCCCGGAGCACGGACTTTTGCCTGAGACGACTAGGAAGATGGCCACCACGTCCACCCCAATAGCAGCCCCAGCGTTACCCGCCGTGCTGCAGCAGCCCAGGGAGCCTCCGACGTTCCGCGGTTCAACTTTCGAGGACCCGGAAAGTTGGCTTGAGACGTACGAGAGAGTCGCTACCTTTAACAACTGGAACAGCGACGACAAACTGCGATATGTCTTCTTCGCTTTGGAAGACGCGGCCAGGACGTGGTTCGAGAACCGAGAAGCCACCTTAACGACCTGGGAACTTTCCGAAGCGGCTTCCTGCAGACATTCGCAAGCGTCGTACGCCGAGAACGAGCCCAAGCGCTATTAGAGACCCGGGTGCAGCTACCTAATGAGACGACCGCAATCTACACGGAAGAAATTAGCCGTCTCTTCCGCCAAGCCGACCCTGACATGCCCGAGGAGAAGAAAGTCCGCCTGCTGATGCGTGGTGTGAAGGAGGAACTTTTTGCCGGAATGGTACGAAGCCCACCGAAGACCGTCGACGAGTTTCTTCGCGAGGCCATCAGCATCGAGAAGACACTCGAGATGCGAAACCGGCAATTCGACCGCCGCACAAACTCGACAAACTACGCCGGAGTTCAATCACTGGCCACCGACGACCAGCGCGAGACTATCCGAGGGGTCGTTCGGGAGGAGCTACAAAAGCTGTTCCCACCATCACAGCCTCAAGTGGCTTCGATTGCCGACGCCGTCCGTGAGGAGCTCCAGCAACAACTATGAGTAGCCCCTGTATCGCCCAGGCCTGAGCCGCAAGCGATGACCTACGCCGCCGTCGCACGCCGTCAAGGTCCCCCTACGCGACCGCGCCAGGGCCCTGTCACGCCGCAGTTCCGTCGTCCGCCGCCGCCAGCGCCAGCACGACCACCCGTCGCCCAGCGCACCTACGCGAGGAAGACGGACATTTGGCGCGCTCCTGACCACCGCCCGCTCTGCTACCACTGCGGTGAAGCAGGGCACATCTACCGCCGATGCCCATACAGGGAGAATGGACTCCGAGGGTTCGCCGTTAACGCGCCGCGACCACAGATTGGCGAAAGACCTCGCGATATCGCCGACTACCTCGCCGCTACTCAGTGGAGCTCTCGACGACCGTCGCGTTCGCCATCACCAGGGCGCTACCTGTCGCCGCAGCGCCGACCATACACTGGCCCAGCCCGGGGCCGGTCAGCGAGCCCATATCCGGAAAAATGAAAGCAGCAACCGATGGAGGTGCGGTTGCTGTTCGTCGAACTGACGAAGATCCTCCGCCGCCGACGAAGACACCGACGAAACTACCTCGACGACATAACGACACGCCGCCGTCCCGACGAAATCAGGAAGCCAAGACTACACCGATGAAAGACGACTTGACGACGCGACGTTCCAACTTCAGTTCAACACGACGCAGCCGGGATCCGACGCCAAGACCTAACTGTAACGCCAGACAGAGAACCACCGACCTCGACGTTCTTCTCGACGGCCACGCAGTCACCGCCTTAGTAGACACAGGAGCCGATTACTCCGTCATGAGTGGACCCATCGCCGCCCAGTTGAGGAAAGTTAAGACTGCATGGGAAGGCCCTCAAATTCGGACCGCTGGAGGACACCTGATTACGCCGACTGGAATCTGCACGGCAAGAATTACCGTTCATGACCGGACTTACCCTGCCACCTTCGTTGTCCTCCAACAGTGTTCACGAGACGTAATTCTCGGCATGGACTTCCTGAATCAACATGGCGCAGTAATCGACCTGAAGTCGAAATCGATAACGCTGTCACAAGATCAAGCGATACCGCCGGAG
Organism: Dermacentor andersoni; assembly: GCF_023375885.2. Lineage (NCBI taxonomy): Eukaryota > Metazoa > Arthropoda > Arachnida > Ixodida > Ixodidae > Dermacentor > Dermacentor andersoni. The sequence continues at coordinate 50,487,182 of NC_092821.1, forward strand.
AGCTGTCGGCGTCACCACGCCTTGAGTGTGCTCGAAGATCAAGTGAGCATCCCGCCGCGCTCCAGCATTATTATTTCCGTCGGCACAGAAACACTCGCTGACGTAGAAGGCGTCATCGAGGGCGACCAACATCTACTGCTCGACCGTGAAATTTGCGTCGCAAGAGGGATCGCTCGACTCCACGGAGGGCAAGTGGAAGTTATGCTAACCAACTTCAGCCAAGAGTTCAAGCACATCAACAAGGGCACCACAATCGCATACATCGAGGAAATTGTGGAAACAAGCAATGCCTTTGTCCTCTCGGATTCAGCCGCATCTACCCCGATGAGCATTGTCCCCGAACCAGACTTCGACGTGAATCCAAGTCTTCCTATGAGTAAGCAGCAACAGATCAGAAGACTTCTCCGGCAATACAGACTGCTTTTCGACGTCATCGAGGATTCGACAAACGCCAGTCGCAAAGCATCGCATAATAACCGAAGAGAGCGCTCGACCACTCCGCCAGAGCCCTTACCGAGTTTCGACGCGAGAACGTGAAGCTATTAGGCAACAAGTCGACGAAATGCTGCGCGACGACATCATCCAGCCGTCGAAAAGCCCGTGGGCCTCTCCTGTAGTCCTGGTAAAGAAAAAGGACGGAACCCTACGCTCCGGCGTCGATTATCGTCGACTGAACAAGATCACGAAGAAGGATGTGTACCCCCTTCCACGGATAGACGACGCATTGGATCGGCTCTGCAACGCTACATACTTCTCGTCGATGGACCTCAAGTCTGGCTACTGGCAAATAGAAGTCGACGAGAGAGATCGCGAAAAGACTGCCTTCATCACGCCAGACGGCCTCTACGAGTTCAAGGTCATGCCATTCGGACTGTGCTCGGCGCCTGCAACGTTTCAGCGCGTCAAGGACACGGTGTTAGCCGGACTGAAGTGGCAGACGTGCCTTGTTTACCTGGATGACGTCGTTGTCTTCGCCGGAAATTTCGACGATTACCTTAGGCGGCTTGCGACAGTGTTAGAAGCCATCAAGTCATCAGGGCTCACTCTGAAGCCGGAAAAGTGCCGTTACGCTTACGATGAGCTTTTGTTCCTAGGCCACGTGATCAGCAAATCAGGAGTACGCCCCGACCCACAGAAGACAGCTGCCATCGCAAAGTTCCCGCAGCCAACCGACAAGAAGGCAGTGCGCAGATTCCTTGGCATGTGTGCCTACTATAGGCGCTTTATCAAGGACTTTTCACGCATCGCGGAGCCGCTAACACATCTAACCAAATGTGATGTCGCGTTCAAGTGGGAAACGCCGCAGGCCAAGGCATTTCAAGAACTCAAACGACGCATGCAGTCGCCGCCGGTACTTGCACACTTCGACGAGGACGCCGATACCGAAATCCACACTGACGCCAGTAGCCTAAGCCTCGGTGCCGTCCTAGTCCAGAGGAAAGAAGGACTTGAAAGGGTGATATCGTATGCTAGCCGGTCGCTGTCAAAAGCGGAAAGCAACTATTCTACGACTGAAAAGGAATGCCTCGCCATCATTTGGGCTACAGCTAAATTCCGTCCTTACCTCTATGGCAGGCCATTCAAAGTCGTCAGCGACCATCACGCATTGTGTTGGCTAGCTAACTTAAAGGACCCTTCAGGACGGCTGGCGCGGTGAAGCCTCAGACTACAAGATTATGACGTCACGGTAATATACAAGTCCGGAAGAAAACACCCCGACGCCGACTGCTTATCGCGCGCCCCCATTGATTCCCCGCCGCAAGACGACGAGGACGACGACGCCTTCCTTGGGATAATAAGCGCGGAAGACTTCACTAAACAGCAACGAGCCGACCCGGAGCTAAAAGGTCTCGTCGAGTATTTGGAAGGGAACACCCACGTTGTCCCTAGGGCATTTAAGCGCGGGTTGTCTACGTTCACGCTACAACACAACCTGCTTGTGAAGAAGAACTTCTCACCAGTCCGCGCCAGCTACCTTCTTGTTGTACCGTCAGCGCTGCGTCCAGAAATACTGCACGCCCTACACGACGATCCAACCGCTGGGCACCTCGGATTCTCCCGGACGCTGTCGAGAATACAGGAAAGGTATTATTGGCCGCGTCTGACCGCCGACGTCGCCCGTTACGTCAAGACATGCCGAGACTGTCAACGACGCAAGACACCACCGACAAGGCCAGCAGGATTACTACAGCCGATCGAACCTCCTCGCCGACCATTCCAGCAGATTGGGATGGATTTGTTGGGGCCGTTTCCGATATCAACATCCGGGAATAAGTGGATCGTCGTGGCGATGGACTATCTCACCCGTTTTGCTGAAACTAAAGCCCTACCAAAAGGCAGCGCAGCCAAAGTGGCGAAGTTTTTCGTCGAGAACATCCTGCTGCGACATGGTGCCCCAGAAGTCCTCATCACCGACAGAGGAACGGCTTTTACAGCAGAGCTCACCCAATCCATTCTGCAGTACAGCCAGACAAGCCACAGGAGGACAACTGCCTACCATCCGCCGACGAATGGTCTCACGGAGCGCCTGAGCAAGACCCTCGCCGACATGCTAGCAATGTACGTCGACGTCGAACACAAGACGTGGGACGCGGTCCTGCCGTACGTAACCTTTGCGTACAACACGGCGGTGCAAGAAACAACACAGATCACGCCGTTTAAGCTGGTTTACGGCAGGAACCCGACGACGACGCTTGACGCCATGCTGCCGCACGTAACTGACGAAGAGAATGTTGACGTCGCTAGCTATCTCCAGCGCGCCGAAAAAGCCCGACAGCTCGCCCGCCTGCGAATCAAGAGCCAGCAGAGGGCCGACAGCCGACACTACAACCTCCGACGACGCTTCGTCGAGTACCAGCCTGGCGACCGTGTTTGGGTCTGGACCCCGATACGCCGACGAGGACTGAGTGAGAAACTACTCCGACGCTATTTCGGACCCTACAAGGTCATCCGACGTATTGGCGCTCTGGACTATGAGGTCGTGCCAGACGGCATTTCGCATTCACAGCGGCGCCGCGCACGATCTGAAGTGGTCCACGTGGTGCGCCCTAAACCCTTTTACGGACGCTGACGAACTTCGTCATTTTTGTTCTTTTCTTTGCTACGAGTGCTTTTCTTTATTTCGTTTGTATGCAGCATCGGGTCGATGCTTTTTTTAAGAGGGGGGTATTGACACGTGTACTTATCTTTATCGGGCGACCACGTTTCGCCACCTAACAAATGTAATCGCACAGCGCGGGACGCGCCTGCATGTATCCGAAGTTTCTGGAAAGTTATCGATACTTCTACCCGGCTATCTGTTGTCGCCGAACGTTGTGTTATCTGATTTCATCGCCTGACGCGAATGGTGTAGAACTTTGTGGAAGGCACGCGGGCCCGAACGATTAGTCTGGAACATTCGATGACTGCTCTATAAAAGCCGACGCTCTTGACCCGCTGATCAGGTTTACGACGATCGCCGACTGTGTTCGCCGCTCTCGTTGTGCTTTAAGTGTAGCCTGTTTTGTGGGCACAGGTTCGCCCAATAAAAACTAGTTTTTGCCTTTCACAGTTTTGCTACTGTGTTCTTTGACGTCACGACCACGTGACAATATTTTGCGCAGTGCACAGTGACCCTCTTTTAGCCTCCTTAAAGCCGCAACAGATCTACATCGGCAACTTAAGTTGATTACATCAAATATTTTACTTACACAGATCCTCATCATGTGTCATGGCGTTCTTTGGCCATAGCTGGCCTTTGCGTCATTAAAAGTCACAAAACGAATTCTTGTCCGTTATTTTCGTTTACTTGGCTGTCGTGCAAGGCTGACTGATATTGAAGCAACATGACACGTTTGTTTACAGGCTATCTTGGTGCGAATTTTTGAGTACAATATCACAAAAAATAGTTTTACTGCCTCAGTACCAGTTGGCATGATGGTCGCGCTATGTTGTAGTTTGAAACATAACGAATATCAATTTAAATAAAGCTAACAAAGTGAAACAACAGCGTTGTGCGCCTGTCTTCGGCACATGTAAACAGTGGCGCAAGCGGCTGCACGAAATGCATGACACGTTACTGCTCACACACACGCACGCACGCACGCACGCCCGCATGCCGTGGCCATCTTTGAGGCTGGTGCGTTTCGCCGATGCCGCCCGGTGCGGCAAGAGCCAAAGCCAGTAGCAGAGGCCTCAGGGAATGTCCACCCGTTACGCTTACTGTGTTATTTATCCGCATATTCAGACCCCTCTAAGGGAGTTAGTGCACATCTGTTAGTATTTTGGGAGATAATTGATAGATGTCTTAACCATAGCACGCCACCTAAACGTTCAGCTCAAAAATTCATTTTATTTCCCTGAGGCCTTCTGAAAGCTTATGCCTTCTTGCCGTTCATCGGCCGCCGGAATTCAGTATTTATTGTGCCCAATTTTGTCAACTACGATCCCTCAAAAGTCCGCAACGATGCAACGGCCACGGGATTGAAGTCGATTAATTGAACTTTACCGTGGACGCGACAGCCGCGTTTACACTCTCCGAAAGAAACTATTCCAATAATGCTCGCCATTCTAAAGTATATAAATTCGCAGTCTCAAATAATTTCTTTATATGTTGGCGTATAGTCGCCAGTCGTCGTGTTGACATGCGAGTGTTGTACTCTGAATATATTTTCTGCTTAAAATGTGACCTGGCATGCACACCTATTCTGCTACACTGACGCCAACCGCTGTCGTCAGGCCGCCGCCTTAGTCTCATCTTCGTCATCACCAGAGAATTCAGAAGGCTTTTCTCACAACCGCCACCATTGGGATTTGAGTCCATGTATCTGCAGCATTCTGCATTTGGTAGATGGGAGCGCCAACTACTGGCGCTGCCGCCACTCCTCGCCATTTTCCATTCATCCGGCTTCTCGCTTTTTGCTTTCGCTGCAGGCACAGGCAGAACGAACGCAAAAACGATAGAAGTAAAGATTGCTTCAGGTGCTAGCTGACATAACATATTAACTTTGGCAGGCACCTCACATCAGAGCGTGTGTGGGTTAGCGGCTGCGTGCATATCGTGACATTAGCTTTATTTTAAATGTACTTTCACTGACTCTTTTCGGTTAAGTTTCAAACGGCGGATAAAAATTAGACATGCCGTTGTAGTTATGTCTTGTTTTCTAGGCTTAAACTGTGAAGGCTCAGTGCTAACTGTAAAACAGCAACAGATTCATCATCAGACTTGGACATTCATATACGCAAATTTTAATTTTTTAGGAAATGGAATAAATACACTATATTTCGAGCTCGTGTCGCCGCCAATTCGTATCGACCAAAGGGCATCGTACAGCCAATGCATGCGGCAGGATACTGAATGAGTAAAGTAGAAAGTGTGACTGGTTTCCAGTTCCTTCATATAAAGAAGGCAAGGGATCCGCCAACAAGACACATCTTTTCGATAACAGCGAAATACAACGCCGCACTGATACGCTTCTTAAAGGGATTTATTTTATTTTTGATCGAGGATGCGCAATCTCAAGAAGTGTGGCACTTATAACGTGGCCGCGTAATGCTGGAGCCGCACTCAACCTTGACCAATACCGCCACCTGCGGTTTCACGCGCTCCCATAGAAGTAGGCGGGGACTGAAACTCCTGAATTTTAAGTGTCTAAGCTCCGTGCATAGAAACGAAAACATGGTTTCCAATAGATTGTGTTGGCTTTGATATGTTTGGCACGAGGCTCAAGACGGCACCCCGTCTTCCGACGCGTTACTATGTTGCGCTCGGGTACATTAAACGGCATATAATAGCTTGGTCATACCAGTACTATCCTACGCGGCAGAAACCTGGAGGCTTCCGAAAAGGGTTCTACTTATATTGAGGATGACGCAGCGAGCTATGGAATGAAGAATGATAGGTATAACGTTAAGGGGTAAAAAAAGAGCAGATTGGGTGAGGGGACAAACGCGAGTTAATGATATCTTAGTTGAAATCAAGAAAAAGAAATGGGCATGGGCAGGACACGCAATGAGGAGGGAAGATAACCGATGGTCGCTAAGAGTTATGGAATGGATTCCAAGGGAAGGGAAGCGTAGCAGGGGACGGCAGAAAGTTAGGTGGGTGGATAAGATTAAGAAGTTTGCAGGGACGTCATGGCCACAATTACTACATGACCGGGGTAGTTGGAGAAGTATGGGAGAGACCTTTGTTGGAATGCATCATGTAACTGCGCAAACAACAATGGACAGAGAAGGAAACACACAAGAAAGGTGCGGTAAAAGAGCGAGGGACAAAGGTTCCTTCCGGTCCTTTCCTTTCGTCGGTCCTTTTCTTTCAAAAGTCCCTTCCGGTCCTTTCCGCGCCTGTCTTGTGTGTTTAATTCGTTGTCCCTTGTTGTTTGCGCGGTTACATGATGCATTCCAATATCTACCACCAACTAATCCGCCTATCCCTGTTAAAAAAGAGGCCTGTGCCCTGCAGTGGGCGTAACCAGGCTGATGATGATGATGATGACGATGACATTAAACTCTGTCGCCAAGGGATGCGCACCCTAACATGCTGCAGAGGTGCTTGCGTTGAGTGTATGTATGACGAGAAACGCTGCTCTAACTGTCTGTTCTCTAACTTAATCAGTAAATGTTTATCTTTAGTATTCCCGCACTCACAAAAGACACGAATATGGCAACCGTAACCGCAAGAGTCACGGTATGGTCATAACTGGTGGCGACAGCACAATTGTAATCCACAGAGCCCGCCATTAAGTAGTACGCCGCGAGTTATAACAGATGAATGAGTAATATTTAAAGATTCGTATTCAGTAAATGTTTATTATCAAGGACGGCGGCTGCTTACAACACCGAAAAGGACGGATGCCACGCGGCGACTTCAATCATTTGCTCGCTACATCGAACATCTGCTCTGAAATTCAACCAGTTTCACATTATATTCTCTTGACCCTTAACTGCTAATTTACCTGCCATTCGGACTCTATAGATACTCTTGTTGTCCCTCGCTCTTTTACGGATATGCGTACACGAGCTTCCACCGACACTTGGTTCTCGTTTTTCTTAAGGCATTTATCCAATCAAACCGAAATTGCCGCGCGAAATAGCGTGCCTACATCTCCATAATCACGCTGTCCCTAAGCTGGACTCTTCGATCGGAAAACAATGTTGCTCTCGTGCATATGGTCGAGCGTCGCATATACAATTTTCTAGGAATGCCAACATCGCGGCATGCAATTTCTGCGGGTGATGAAACTATACCACGTTCTGTGCCACCTTCCACACTCAAGGCTCTGCTCCGTGAGCAACTATTTGCCTCTGTGACGGAATTCCCCTCTCGGAGTAAAATATCGTTAGTTTTCCTAAGCACTATTGTATGCTAAGACCACAAAATACCAACTGTGCTGCTTGAAGGCGGCTTCACTGTGTGTACGAATGCTTCGGAAGGTTAGCGGTCATTCCTCTACCGAGTGTGTTCACCCTCGCTACCACCAAATCTGTTTCTTTCGGAAGCTGGTCATGATGGAAAGGTAGAGAAAGAGGGGGCTTAGGAAAGCACACCCCCCCCCCCCCACACACACACACGCACACACACACACACACACACACACACAAACACACACTTTATATATATATATATATATATATATATATATATATATATATATATATATAAACGAGTTGAAAGGGGGCTAACCGAGAGGCCCGATTTTTGTTAGTCATGTCATAAGAAGCCAACATAGACTGACAGCAAGGTCTACATAGGGGAAATTATTTTTGCTTAATGAATGAAATAAAGAAACGATAAATAATGGAAATTAAAGTGGATGAAAAAAAACTTGCCGCAGGTGGGAACCGAATCCACAACCTTCGCGGTTCGGTTCGCTTCGCGGTGGCCTTGGCGGTAGAGGTGGAGGTGGTGTTGTAGGAAGTGGCATGCGCGTCGCAGAGGCAACAGGCTTCTTATAGAAGCGTTTGCGACGGGAACGTCGCTTCCTGACTGTATCGGCAGCTTCGCGATGAGATGAATGATTTCTCGCCATCTCTTTCAAGATGGCTATTTCCTTCTTAATAGGTGGACAATTCTTCGATGAAGCTTCATGAGACCCTCCGCAGTTCGAGCACATGGTTACTGTCGCGCCACATTTACCTGCAGCGTAGGGCTCGGCGCAGTGGGGGCATGGTGCCTGATTTTCACAGACGCTGCTCACGTGTCCCAGTTCCATGCATTTACGGCGCTGAAGAGGTTTCGTAGTGAAAGGCCGCACTGCATGTCTGAAGTGTCCCACCTAAACATGCGAGAGTACATATTTACCTTTGAATGCAATCTTCAGGCATCGTGAACTGCCTAGTGGCTTAACATCAACAATGACCTCATCATTTGGTCGCTTCAAAAGAATCGCTAAGATATGATTAAGGATGGCTACGTGTACGTTGCAGATAACGCCGGTGACTACGTCAGGTCCTAGAGGGATGTGAGAGGGCACCTGAATGCCATCGAGGTCCGTTACGCTGCGTATAGGGGTCATAGTAGCTGCATGCTGGTAATCAACCAGCAAAAGATTTTCTAGGATATTCACTCGAATGTCCGATATTTCATTTGGCACCAGGGCTTCCAGTGATGTCCACAAAGATTGCCTATTAAGTAGCTTCATGTTGATGGTGGGAAGTCCGGGCTCAAATACGATGGTATTGGTGTCCTGCTTCTGCGTGTGTCACACTGTTTGCGTGCTTGACGATGAAGAGGTCATGGTGTTCCTTCTCTTCGCTCTGCGGCTCTGCGCAAGCTAGAAGTCATCATCGGAATGGTCCTCACTGCGGAGAGAATAAACATGAGTGTCCTAGCTGTCGCTGTCGCTCCGTTGACCGATCCGCTTCGTGTGGGCGGCCGCCCCTGACAACACAGTCGCCGGCAGACGTGCACGGTGGTTCTCTTCCATCCCGACTGAGCAGGGAGCGAGGACCAGCAGATGAACTTAGATTTGCACAGAAACAAACCGGAGCTAGAAAGGACAGCGCTGTATCCAAAACACTTCTGGATATTTGAAAATAGATGCAGGCGCGTCTTGAGCTAAGCGATAACTTTGCAACAGTGGCGAGACGCTAAGAAAGCCGGTCCGAACGCCCGGCATTGGCTCAACCCCCAGAATACCCTTTCCCCAACAGGGCTAAGCCACGCACGGCTACACGTGGGAGGTTCCAACCCTCGTGTGGCCGGGTACGTGGTGTCGCAACACACCAAACGCCTGCTGACGCAGACGCCCCTGCGGGGTGTGACGAGAATGGCGTAATGGTGACTGTATTACGAAACCTGCATGAGAACAATGGGGTGACGATGTTGAAATGACCACGATGGCATCACCTCCACGGACACATACGTAGTGAGACTAATAGACAACTTCGCCCACTGGGTTGGCGTCATAGGCGTGACGATGGCGTCACCACGAGTTTCAGAAAACGAAGCTCGCATTCCGGTGATTGAACCACCATGACGGCATCACGACCATGATCATACACCTAGTCGCCCAAGCAAGTAGACAACTGCGGCCATTGCATTTGCCAAAGATTGTGGAGAGATATGATAGATAGGGTCATAACACCAGAAGTAGGCAAAGAACGCTAATCGCATTAAATGATCAGTACTGCATAGGTACCTCCTAAGTTTAGGTTGATGTTCTTTACGCCAGAAAACAAATGCGGGGTTTCGGAATTTATACCACTGCGGGGGCCCTGTGCTGCCCGAAGGCCGGGCTCGGACTTGGGCGCTCTGAACGCCAGTTGGGCCCGTACATCTGTCGGTCCCGGACGTGCAATTTCTAACTTCAGAAAACTGAACACTCTAAAAACAGGTGCCCTGCTGAAATTTTAGATCCCTGGGACCTGTCGGTTGACGAAAAAGTTGGGACAGGCGGTTCACAGCACAGCAGCTTTATCCACCATGGAGAAAACGGTGCTTCTTATAAAGCCTGCCTGCTGTAGGCCTCCATTTTAATGCGATCAACATTCTTTGCATTTCAGGTAATTTCATCTATCTATCTATCTATCTATCTATCTATCTATCTATCTATCTATCTATCTATCTATCTATCTATCTATCTATCTATCTATCTATCTATCTATCTATCTATCTATCTTCTATCTATCTGTCTATCTATCTATCTGCGTCTTACGCAATGTGGCCGAATAATTGTCTGCTCACTTGTGTCACAACGTGTGTCCACAGGGTCATGGTAGTTCCTACAGTTCCGTATCCTACAATTATAGTCATCGAGTGCTAGTCATGTCATTCTCCTATTGCGGTCATGCCAGCTTCATCTTTTCAGAAACGTCACCTAATTTTCATCGTATGCTCGTCATCATACCGCCTTTGCGGTTTCGTCGAAGTCGTTCCGTCATATACATACTGTCGTCATAAAATCGTGATTATGTCGCAGTTGTCATCCAATCATTGTCATTGCATCGAGAACATACGGTCATCTTGATCCATTTGTTCTCATACCGCGTGCTTGATACCGTCGTCGTCGTTCCATCATCGTCCTTCCACATTCGTCCTTTGATTCTTGTCATACTGCAGGCGACCCGTCATTTTTGTCATACAAGCTTGTCACTCCATCATCGGCGTACACATTTGCTCATTTCACGGTTGCCTGGCCACCGTCGCCACACTGTTTTAAGACGACCGCCATCATTAGAGAAGTGCCATCCAGTATGCTGTACTCACGTATGGAGCAGAAACCTGGAGGCTTACGTAAAGGGTTCTACTTAAACTGAGGACGACGCAACGAGCTATGGAAAGAAGAATGATAGGTGTAACGTTAAGGGATAAGAAAAGAGCGGAGTGGGTGAGGGAACAAACGCGAGTTAATGACATCCGAGTTAAAATCTAGAAAAAGAGATGGGTATGGGCAGGACATGTAAGGAGGAGCGAAGATAACCAATGGTCATTAAGGGTTACGAACTGTATTCCAAGGGAAGGGAAGCGGAGCAGGGGACGGCAGTAAGTGAGGTGGGCGGATGAGATTAAGAAGCTTGCAGGGACAACATGGCCGCAATTAGTACACGACCGGGGTAGTTGGTGAAGTATGGGAGAGGCTTTTGCCCTGCAGTGGGCCTAACTATGATGATGGTGATGATGATCCAGTATGCTAACCTGTCTTCGTCGTCATACTGGCTTGCTCTTCCACCAACATGTGTTCTCCTATATTCCGTTGCAAGTGTGCCATCCTCAATCAATCGTTATTATGCCAACATCATCATGGCATTGTAAGTTCTTCGTGCTTATTTATTGCCATCACATCAGAATCGTCGTATCTTCATGCCTCGAGCTCATAACGCCTTCCTTGTTCTATCAACATCATTCTTTCTTTGTAATTGCACTGTCGTCACTGCATGCGCCTTCGGCGTGCGGCGCTCTTACTATAGTCGACAGATAACCTTGGGGAGCGATGGTCATAACAAAACAGACCGACTACGGAGACAGTGTATGTGGCATCTAGCTGAATCACTTGAAAATCTCAGGAAGACCCCTACAGATTCTAAATAAAGGTGTCCTAGCCAATATGGCATGTCACTACGTGGTCGCTACAATGCGGGAACGCTAATCGCAATAACTTCGATAGTAATCTGAAGATGCGTTTTTCCTGCTCTAGGTGGCTCGCTGCAACATTCTGTGATCAAACAAGCAGATGATGCCTACGTTATACTTGCGTTGCGCTGAAACAAAGCTAGAAAGAGTAGAAATCTGCATATATTTCGGAATAAGGATGCCAAATTATTGACAAAAACTGGCACTAATATAACACGCTGAATAAAGCAATAAAATAGCACGGCATAAGTGAAAAGATGGTGCACAAAAACGTTAGCCTTGCGGATCACCATTTTCTTTTCAATGATGAAAGCTTCTTGTGTTCGTATATATGGTGCTCGTGATAGTCAATAGACCAGCGTATATATATTTGCATTCGCGTCATATTTATTGACATGAGTTTTATCACTGTTCATCCAAATTATTATGCGACATTCAAAAGAGGTGAAATGGCTGGCGGTGCGTACGGGAGTGTTCACGTATCACTTCGCTAGAGTGTCCTCCGCGATTGTTCGAAAACTTTTTTGGGCCACCCCCACTTGGCCTGCCTGTCACGCGAAGTCACGAAAACCACGATCGCTCCTCATCTGACGTGACGTGTAGCACTTATTATCCATGATTGTGCCGAACGAAAGAGGAATAGTTATTTATGATTCGACGCCTTTTCTCCATTACCCCTTGGCTATTGGTGAAATGTTTTGGGACTGCACCCAATTCACCTGCCTCTCACGCGGCGTCAAAAAATCACTAAAACTCCCCGCGTCAAAGCGACGTGTACGCGTTACGGATGCATCATTATGCGGAACAAAACTGAATTTTTTTCTGAATAGCCACAGGCTGCCCCGTTTCGAAAGGAATATGAGATGGCTGCCACCGATCGCTCAGGCAATGCCTACTTGCAGCTGCCGGAGAGCATGGGTTTATTTCCATACAATAAAACATTTTGCGTTGTCGTGTAGCGCTCTCGAGCACCTTCCGCAGGTCTACGACCTCACTCGGTCAACTCATCTTTCCTGAGGGCCCGCTTTAGAGACATTATTTGACGTCAGGAGACTCGAATAAAAACATATGGAGTTAGTTTTACGTCATAGGGCCCCTGCTTTGATATAATGCACATGTACTCCGTCAAATGTTTAAACTGCATTCCTTTGTGCGAATACTACGTCCGCTACGGTTGGAAAATCTGTTACTTTTGTGTGTGTCATTTGCATAAACTGGCACGAATGTTTTCTGCGTTTCAACCACCAGAAGAGTCGCATATACGCGCCTTTCCGAGAACACAGCTGCAGCAGTGAAAACATTTCTTAGCAGTGTCTCCACAAATCTTTGTTTCGAAAGGAAATGAACTTTCGAAACACGTTATCTGAAAGCCTTGGATTTCTTAGTATACCATCTGGCGGAACATTGCCAGAGTCAGAAGCATAAAAGTGAGAAAATAAGCAATGCGCAACCCGCCTCGAACGTTCTATCTCGCCCTCGCTGTGTGAGCGATGTTCTGTTATTGTTCAGACTCCTCGGTGATCGCTTTGACGCTCTGCTGGAGCCAAAATAAAGGCTTCCGTATTATTTGCATCAATTTCCATGAAGTTGTTATGAAAACCCTGATATTAGAACGACTTTTTGGGATGTCAGAAGCTGCTCCTACAACAGCTGCAAGCTCAGTATGTATTTGCTAAGTTCCCGAGAATATAACAATCGAGGCAATATTGCCATCGGATATCGCTCTTTACTGGCCAAAAAGGCGTCCAAAATATTCAATATTTCTATGGACTCCCACATTTCAAGCTTGGCCCGCAATTTGTAGCTGTTTTTCAGCCGTATCTATTGGTACTACTTTAACGAGATGTCCGGCTAGGTGCGTAGAAACTGCTTCCACGGGTAAGCTTCCGTGATTACTTTTTGGCCAAAATAAGGCTGTCTTTTAGAAAACGCGCACATATACAGGAGCTGCCACTAGTAGCTGTTTTGCGATGTCCCTAACTATGAGAAATCGGGTAATATGATCTTTAATAAATGGACGAAGAAATAGCTTGTGTTGATTTAACACCAAGTCAACCAATATAACTCCCTCGGCGTGTATATAAACAAAGGAAAGACTCAAGCACACACCAAGATAACCTGAATATAAAAGGGAATTTAATGCAGCCATAATGAAAATAAGGGACTTTGGGGACACTAAATATGCGGTGGTGCGTAGAATATGAAAAGGAGGCATAAAGTCACCGCTCTCGTACGAAAATGCCATTCTGTGCCTAAAATTGGATATATAGTCACATAGTAGTGACGGTGAAGAAAAAAGAAAAACTGTGATTCTAGAAACTAGCGTTTTATTGGGCGAACTTGTGCCCTCAAACGCAGGCTACACTCAAAGAACAACGATAGCGGCGAACACACTCGGCGATCGTCAAAAATCTTATCAGAGGGTCAAGCGCGTCGGCTTTTATACAGCAGTCGTCGAATGTTCCAGACTAATCGCTGGGACCCGCGCGTCCTCCACAAAGTTCTGCACCATTCGCGTCACACGATGAAATCAGATAACACAAGGTTCAGCGACAACAGACAGCGGATAGAAGCATAGATAACATTCCAGAAACTTCCGAGACATGCAGGCGCGTCCCGCGCTATGCGATTACATTTGTTAGGCGGCGAAACGCGGTCGCCCGATAAAGATAGGCAAGTGCACGTGTCATTATTATCAGCGTTCGAAATGTCGAAGTTAAACAAATAAGCTTGGGCTGGTTGGCCTTGGGAACTGACGGCAAAACCGCAAACAAGGTAAAGCAAAGGGAAATGTGTTCGGCCTCGTTTAAAGTCAGAGAAGTGCACACCAAGATTAGCTTTGAAGAAACAACCAGGAACATGGATGAAAATAAATCAGTGGCTAAATTGCGCAAATATCTGTACCTAAAATTGTGCACCCTGAAATAGAAAGACGACAAGAATGTTGGCAGCCAAGTACAGGGTTATTGATAATGTAGGTAGCCAGGAGTACTCAGAAGGAAAGTGAGAGAAACAGAGGCAGCAAAGTAGCTGCAAGAATGCGAACGGAAATACCATGGAGAGGTATATGAATGAGAAAAAAGAAATTAGGATGAAAAATCTCAAGGATAACGCGAGGGGAAGTGCCTTGCTATTTGAGGCTCGAGCTGGCTGTCTAAGGACAGAAACAGAGGAGAGTAAATATTCGCAATTAGAACAGGCATGTGCAAGGTGCAGCGAAATTCTGGAGACCACTCAGTAAGTCGTATTGCAATGCGAAAGAGTTCACCAGAGATGATTACGTAACATATAACTTCCACAAGGGTTCATATTTAAAGTAGCCGGAAGTGTCAAGCGGTCAGCAGTCGAGATAAACAAAGGTCGTTTGGATTATTGGTGAAAAAAGAAGTTGGAAAGGGACTGATACGACTGGACTTATTACAGGGCATACGCAATGGTACGTGGTAGATAGCGATGGTTAACGAGGTTGTTGGGAGCTGTGTTTGGCGGAGGCAAGGAATACAGGCTTTTACAAACTGAGAACCAAGAGTTCGCCGGTTCATTCAAAAGTATAATCAGGCTTGCAGAGTGACATTGGTGACGCCCCAGTCGGGCAGAAGCATCGGTTCCTAAAAAGAGCAGCCGGCAATAACCCCCACGACGATTCAATCTGGATTTTAGGAGCAAAGGGTAATGACACCCACGGTAAGGACAAGGATGTGACGGAGAGTTCCTACAAGATGTATACAGGAACGCTGGAGAGAAATGCATTGATAGCATGCCTGGGTAGCTCGACCAGGCTGGCTGACCATTTGTCGTCCCTGCTTCGTTTCATAGCTCATATTCATCCCCATTCCTGGTCAAGCTGAAAATTTAATTATATCATCTTGTTTCACTGATAATGCTTCGTAATGGCACACGCTCCTTGCTAGCCTCAAGTGAGAATATCCACAAGTGTACTTGTCTTTATCGGGCGACATGTTTCACCGCCTAACAAATGTTATCGCACAGCGCAGGACCCGCTTGCATGTATCGGAAGTTTCTGGAAGGTTATCGATGGTTCCATCCGCTGTTTGTGACCGATCCTTGTGTAATCTGATTGCATGTGTGCGCGACGCCAATAATGTAGAACTTTGTGGAAGACACGCCCCTCCTATCGAAGACTCTGGAACATTCGACGACTGATGTATAAAAGCCGACGCGCTTGACCCGCTCATCAGATTTCGACGACCGCCGATCGTGTTCGCCGCTACCGTTGTTCTTTGAGTGTAGCTTATTTTTGAGGGCACAAATTCGGCCAATAAAACGCTCATTTCGTTAATCACAGTTTTGTTGCCTTCTTAACCGTCACTACCACGTGACAATATCTCAGCATTCTATTACAATGTACTGAGCCGTCCTCGGGCTTTTGTTGCAACAAACACATGCCTGACCCTGTAGCGTGTATTTTCTCTGGGGTGCATTTCATCTCAGGCAGCCAGCTGATGCTTTGATTTGGAAATCACTTCATTTTGGAAATCACAGACATTGGGCCTCCTGAAGTCTTTCTTAATGTTCTTTTATATCTCCGCAGGTTTTCTTTCGTTTCATTCCGTGCTGCAGGAGCGAAAATACCGCTCACATTTTCTCTCCGCCGGAGGTATGATATTCGCGTTAGAACTTCCAGGTGCTTTCTCGCCTAGTGTAATTTAAAGGATTTTCTTGCTGCAAGCACATTTTACAAGGTTTACATTGTTGCGATAGCAATAGAAACACTAGAGGAGCGTTAGTACAGACACGGCAATGCTGTAACAATATCCACGCGTTTGAGCGCTCGTGTGTGTAGGGTGGCAAGGAGTGTATTGAGAGGCTGAGGAGATTAGGTACAACAGCGTCGAAGCGAAACACGTAATGTCGTACTCAGGCACAATGTGAGGCCGAGCTAGCGGGTGTTCCACTTCGTTTTCTTCCACGCTGTGCATCAAGATGGATTCCCACGACCCTCCGTTCAATTGCCGCTGCCGGCGCGCTAAGGCATTCTGGCATCGACGGCTGGCATTAAGGCTGCATGCGTAGTCTTCATCATTCGAGCTGGGAATCTGTGCGGTGGTGTATGGTGGTGGTAAACGGTCGTGCATACACTGATCTGAGCGGAAACCAGGCAAACGTATATATAATTCTAGAGTTCACGAACACCTGGAATTTTACCACTTTTCCATGCCAAAGAAGATTTTGAACCCCTTTGAATCATTTCGTGCACGACCGAAGCGCGGCACCGGTAAACTGTTCACAAAGCTCCGCATCGGGCAAGCGTTATGATGTGCCTTCTATTTTGCAGAGCGCCGTTCCTTCTGCGTCAGTGGAGTTGACTCGCCTGTTGGTGGCGCCATGTCGCCTACGCATATTGTTAGAATGTGCAACTTCCTCAGGGATTGAGTCCAACGCATGACTTTGCTATGGCTCTAATTACATGAAATGTAGTCGAAACTGCCACTTTATGAAAGGAGTGTGCAGATTGCTTGGCGTTTATGACAAAAAGCGGATACAGCACATTTAAATAAAATATATTGCTGGAAATTTTTAGCCATACCTTTGCTACCTCCGGAAAACGCTTTTTGCGCCTTGTTTTATTTGTAATTCCTTGGGGTAGGCCAGGCAAACAATCATATTTTTAACTGGCAGGCCGGGGCCTAGCCTGAGAATGCAGGTACAGGCGGTACAAGGTCATGAAACGGTGAACCTGTGCTGGATCCGAACAAGAGCTTCCGCCCCTGCAGCCGTCTATATGAGTGGATGCTCGTGTTGGCTTCTCCTATAATTATATGTGCACCCAGTAACTTATATTGCTTGATTATAAGTGCGAATTGTAAGTGCGATTGAAGTGCGAATCCCAGGGTTGTGCTGCTGCGCCGTTTGGTTTATATGAATGGAAGCTAAGTTGACGCCTAATTCTCCGATTTTCAGTCGTCTTTCAATGCCCAAACATAATGCACGAACAACCAGCAATGGCGATGGAGGCCGTCCTGCCCCAGCCGTTGAAAACCTTTCCACCAGTTCATTGCATTTCCTTCAAAGAAATACAATTTGTATTCGGTTGTGTCAGCATATCTCTCTAAGCAGTTCCACAATAGTCTCGTCAATGACTTCGTGGTTGCGAATATCGCATAGTAATTCCCGGCGTACATATTGGCAAGCTCCCTCACAAAATAGAAATTTTTACCATCAATGTCCCTGCTGAGCTATTGAAATATCTGTTCACTGCGTTAGAAAAAGAACCTTTAAAATCTAAATGACTGTCTTGTCTGTACCCATTCTGTAGTTCCCGCAATAGGCCATTTTAATCAGCGACTCGGAAAGCTCAAATTCTTTGACATGTATGGTCCTTCCATATATCACCAGTATTACAGTAAATGACTCTTTCGAGCTCGTATTATCCATACTTTCGCCTTTATAGATAATGTTTACCCTTCTATCAAGTTTACCAATCAAGATATTATGTTTTAATACCTTTGTGTACGGATATACTCAGCTATGTCATTCTCTTTGTGCCTATACGTTTAAATACCTTACGAAACAGCACTTATAACGCATCCTTTTTTATATATGAAGACACCTCGAGCGCTTGTGAGCTGGGATATTTTCAGTAAAAATACCAAAAAAGCTCCTTGGAACCGGTAACTCCGAATCCACTGAAGGATATTTCCCCATTGTCCGTGTAAGGAATGCGTCAAGAATGCATTCATGAAAGAATGATCCTAAGCGCACTTGAGGTCTTGGTCTTCGACGCCTTGCTCCTTGGTGCTGCTCCATCAAAGACATTATCTACTGTGTTTTGAACTATGAGCGGCCACGTCGCCAAATTATGAGTGTTGGGATGGAGGCGTCCCAATAAATATTTTGCTACTGTGTATATTTCAGTATCGTTGTGAGTCCGTTTTCCATAGGACATACCTGACTACAGCTTGCCGACTGGGGAAGTTCATCTGATTGGCGAATAAGTGATGAGCTAAAGACTTGGTGCTGGTATCCTTGTCGTAGTTGTTTAGTTAAGCCTTTTCAACCTTCAATAAGAATGCTATGGGAAATATTCAAGCAGCAATAGCAGACTCATGGCAGAAATAACATTTCGGAGAATCTTTACTAGCCATGGTGTACATCTGGGCATGCCTGAAACAATCTAATACCAGAGGTAAAAACATTAGGCTCATGACTAAAACATCGTAAACAGAATTTGTGTTCCACGTTCTACGAAGCATACTTCACATGTTTTCACTTGATTTATCTTATTCACGCATGAAGTGTAGAAAATATCTTTAGCTTAACCTTCATCATCGCACTCAGCAACAAAGGCCACTTCAGCGAACTACAGATGCCGTGTTGGATGCGTCAGGATTAAAGGAATGGATTTTCTGCTCACTTCCTTCTGCTGATTTCTCAGCCTGTCGACACGTAGTCATTTCAAAATGCTTTGACTGCGCTACAAAGGTCATGGAACATAAACTTTGCGAGAGCCTAAGTCGGCAGCAGCGTTAAACATCCACAGACATTATGGCTCTTGCCTTTTGGCCTCTCTGTGTAATTTCACGGCAATGATTTTCAAAAATTTCACAGCTTAACGGAATGGGCAAAATCTTTACAAACTTATATTTCAACACATCGACTGAATGTCGACAAGTTTCAACTAAGTGGCGCGCATATGATAGTCCATTTTAAAAGCCTGTGAATTTACGACGCTTAGTCGGAAACTTTGTGCTGCGTAAAAGCCGTGTCTTCTTCAAGGATGGGTGGTGAAGTCACATGACAGGAGCAATAGCATTGCACCGTCGCGGCAGAGCGCGCATTGACTCGAAGATGCGCGAAACTTAAACCATAAAGTGATTTATTAAAGCGCGCGTTGGAAAGGTAGTGGCAGAGCGAGTGGAATTCAGTCTGTTTTCCTGCAGGATATAGAGAGGCAGCAAAGAGAGAGATAAAGCATATATTCGTGTGCACATGTTGAGAGTGGGTGCGTTTGTACTTCCATTTACGCGTGCGCGCTTGTTTGTGCACGCGTGTGTTTGCGTGTGCGTACGTGCGTACAATATGTGCATGTGTGAAGGCGTGGGTGCGTGGCAATGCGTATGTGCGCAAACATGTCTGGTGTCCTTGTGAGCAAAATATTTTCTTACTGAAACGTACTGGAAAAGAAAATGGGATATGAATGTCATTTAAACTCGGGTTTAAATCCACGAGACAAAATGTAATGAAATGGCGTTTATAGCATTATCTGTTTCTGAAACCGAAGCCGACTAAAAAATGATCGCCTTTGACCTCCATACCAGCCCCATATTTGGTCACGATGACACCATCACTGTCGGCACGGCCCTATGAGACGCTGTTAAGCAGTTCCGCTTCGCCGTCTTCCTTGCCTCGACGCCAGCTCAATGTCTTAAAGCCATGAAAGCGCTAAATCTTTGCCACCGTTCTGTTGTGAATCGCTTCTGCGTGGATGCGTGCTTTCGGCGGCACACGTTTGCAGCCACGTTGATATTAAATTTTAAACTACTTGCTTTCCAAAAAGAACATCAACAAAAATCGAATAAGGACTGCAATGAAGGATCACGCTCATGTAGGCTTCACATTGATGACATCACAAAAAGCACGGCACAGTAGGTTTACCGACAATATTTTACCGTTAGTTATGTTTTCAGAGAGCATATAATTGGCAAACATTTGTTCACATAGCTCTTACCGGAGCCTGATCAATAAATGTTTATTCGTTCCGCAAGGTAATATAGAGGACGGATTGCAAAATACTCGTTGAAACGTTGCTTTAGCGAATGCCAGTAGTCGAAAAGTGTCCAGCTTTTCAGCTTTCGATATTTCGGTGCAGTTGTGTCGTTTGGGTTACCCCTTCTGCCAGGCGCACCATGTTTCAGCTGATGCTTAAAGCAACAGCACGAGAGTTCCTTTTCTTTCTTTCCTTGTTTATATTTATTTAACACCTAAGCCAGAAAAAAATAGAAACAACCGTGTGTTGAGAAAATAGCTATTACCGGAGCATGTTCAATAAACGTTTATTCGTTCCGCCAGATAATCTCGAGGACGGATTGCAAAATACTCGTTGAAACGTTGGTTCATGAAATGCCAGTAATCGAAAAGTGTTCAGCTTTTGAGCTTTCGATATCTCGGTGCTGTTGTGTCTTTTTGGGGACCCCTTCTTCCAGGCACACCATGTTTCAGCTGATGCTGAAAGCAACAGCACGACAATACCTTTTCTTTCTTTCCTTGTTTCTGTTTATATAACGCCTAACCACAGTTCCGAATTTATCGCAAGGCTCAAGACCCGCCTGAATGTCCTTCAAATATCCAGAACATTGCCACTGATTCCGCAGGAAAAGAGCGTTGTGCTATCGGATTGCCCTCGTGACTCGAACACTGACGTACACTCTCAATCACGCGCGAGCGCCAGCGAGAGCGCTTCAACGTGGCGCATTCAAATGTGATGCACCGGAGCCTCTTTCGTAGATCAGATTCCGACTGCGGACGTGCCACGCATGCCCTCGTCCAGCTCAGCGAAATAGAAACTGAGCGTAAAAAGCACGTTAGATGAAATTACTGTTTTAGAAACATTTGTCTGGGTCACGTGTATATATAGGGTTATTTCTTGCGCAGCTCAAGTAAACCTAATATTGAGTTGGATTCGTGATTGACTCTTTTGAGAGTGCCTTGTTTTTCGCATCAGTACAGTAAGACAGTATACAACTGCTACATATGCATTGTTGAAGAAAAGAGCGCTACGACGACTTGTACTAAAAGAGGAACATGTACGATGGACGAGGCGCTACATGTTCCTCTTGCAGTCCGCGTCTTCGCAGCGCGCCTTTCTTCAAGTATGCAAAACCAACTCGCCCACATCAAGTTTCTACATATGCATTGAGTGATTACTGTGAAACGGGGGGGAGGGGGGAGTAGGAATTTCGCTAGCGCATGCGTTTACGCTTTTACCGAAATAAGTTATTATTCACAGGTGACCTTTTACCCCAAATTATAGCATTGGATATCCCATAGATGAGATGAATATTTACAATTAGTATTAGGGTTATAATTATATTCGAGTGCTGATTGCTGTGCTATCGCTTGTTACCGAAGCTTTCCCTCAAGTCTAAATATTTTAAGGCAGTTTGTCGTGTGCGTATCATGGCTACGCACGCTTATATCGCATTCCGTTTCTCTACCACGGGTGCGCTTTAAAACCACGGCGCTGCAGTTTTTGCTTTTCTTTCCTTTCTTCTTCTCCGCCCTTAAACTGGCTCTCTTAACTACTACACGCAGAGACAAAGCAACAGCGCGCGCATGCGATCCCATAGATGAGATGAATATATATATATATATATATATATATATATATATATATATATATATATATATATATATATATATATATATATAGAAAACTATCGGTCATAGCTCTCGTAGTATAGCCCTCTTGGCCGTTTCCTTTTTTTTCTTTCGAAAGTAGTCCTGTTAGGGTTATTATAATTACACGAAGGTATTTCGCCCTCGTCAGCGGCTAGCTTCCCATGCTATGCGTGCCGCCATCGCACCTGGTTAAGCTTTTCCTAGACGCTAGAGTTATGCTTTGTCCGCGCAACCTTGAGCGATCGGAAAGCGCGTTTTCCCCTCTTGGCCGGCGGAGAGGGGAGGCTTCGTTCCGGCCGCGAAGCTCTCCACATCTCTGTAAGGTGCCTTGTGGTGGTCTCGTGCTGACGATGCCCTCTCGGTGAGCGCATATTTCCCCCCTCATCTTTTAAGAGGTTCAATACATACAAGCATTTGTCTCGCAAACCAGATTTTTTTTCAAGGGAATTTTCCACGTCTCAGTAATTTCTCTCGTCGTATTCGAGTGCTGATAGGGTGTTATAGTTTGTTAACGAAGCTTTCCCTCAAGTCTAAATATTTTAAGGCAGCTTTCCTAGCCTCTAAAGCCGCTCGAGTTCGCTCTTCTCCTCGAGCGCCCATTTTTCCTAGAAAGTATGCCTTCCAACCACTATCGCGGACAACATGAGTCTCTTTCCACGTAAGTGTGAGGCTCGGAGCAGGAGCTGTGGCGCTTGAAAGTAGCCTGGGGCCTGACGAACCAACCCACTGAGCTATCTTTCCGGGCAACATCGAAGGGTCACGAGTTCAAATCACCTGTTATGTTCCTTTTTTTTCGCCCCTTCTTCTTTCTTTTTTTTTTCTTTCTTTTAATGTCTTTTTCTTTATTTTATCACTGTACGGGAACCCTCCTAAAAAAAAAAGAAAGATATGTATCTTCAAATATGTATGGCCTCACATGTGCAGGTCATAAATACCAGGTTCTCTAGCCGAGTGCCGTCCATGCGGTATAACCGAGCTCAGATTGGTCCACCTTGACTGATGAAATAGGGCACCACTGTAGGTTAAATGAGGCGTACAACTCCTGCGGGACCCGCCGTGGTTGCTCAGTGGTTATGGTGTTAGACTGCTGAGCACGAGGTCGCGGGATCGGACCCCGACCACGGCGGCCGCATTTCGATGGGGGCGAATTGCGAAAACACCCATGTACTTAGAATTAGGTGCACGTTAAAGAACCCCAGGTGGTCGAAAGTTTCGGAGTCCTCCACTACGGCGTGCATAATCAGAAAGTGGTTTTGTCACGTAAAACCCTATAAATTAATTTTTAATTTAACTCCTACGGGGACGGTAGAGTATCCGTCTCCAGTGCAAGAGGACCGTGATCCAAATCCCGGTGCCGCGCAATTCTCCACGGGAAAATACAAAAAAAAAACCGTGTGTTGAGAAAATTGCACAAACAGGCCTGGAGTGCGGCCTGATCCCGGTGACCAGAACCGGTAACGCACTCTCTCGCCAGAGCAGGATTGGCCACCCTGGTGCAGTACTTGGCCACAACCTCCTATATGAATACAACAATCGAACCCCGGCCCTCAGTCCCCAGCAGCCGCGAAGCAACTGACCACGGCGGCGGTCAGATCTGTGACGCTGCAGAGGGTGCTAAGAATACCTGGCTCCGGACAGGCCGCCATTGGAATCTGAACCTGGCAACGTTTAACGTTAGAACGCTATCTAGTGAGGCGAGTCTAGCAGTGTTATTGGAGGAATTAGAGGGCAGTAAATGGGATATAATAGGGCTCAGTGAAGTTAGGAGGCCAAAAGAAGCATATACAGTGCTCAGAAGCGGGCACGTCCTGTGCTACCGGGGCTTAGCGGAGAGACGAGAACTAGGAGTCGGATTCCTGATTAATAAGAATATAGCTGGTAACATACAGGAATTCTATAGCATTAACGAGAGGGTGGCATGTCTTGTTGTGAAACTTAATAAGAGGTACAAATTGAAGGTTGTACAGGTCTACGCTCCTACATCTAGTCATGATGACCAGGAAGTCGAAAGCTTTTATGAAGACGTAGAATCGGCGATGGGTAAAGTAAAAAAAAAATACACTATACTGATGGGCGACTTCAATACCAGGGTAGGCAAGAAGCAGGCTGGAGAGAAGTCAGTGGGGGAATATGGCATAGGCTCTAGGAATAGCAGAGGAGAATTATTAGTAGATTTTGCAGAACAGAATGATATGCGGATAATGAATACCTTTTCCGCAAGCGGGTTAGTCGAAAGTGGACGTGGAGGAGCCCGAATGGTGAGACTAGAAATGAAATTGACTTCATACTCTGCGCGAACCCTGGCATCATTCAAGATGTAGACGTGCTCGGCAAGGTACGCTGCAGTGACCACAGGATGGTAAGAACTCGAATTAGCCTAGACTTGAGGAGGGAACGAAAGAAACTGGTACACAAGAAGCCAATTAATGAGTTAGCGGTAAGAGGGAAACTAGAGGAATTCCGGATCAAACTACAGAACAGGTATTCGGCTTTAACTCAGGAAGAGGACCTTAGTGTTGAAGCAATGAACGACAATCTCATGGGCATCATTAAGGAGTGCGCAATAGAAGTCGGTGGTAACGCTGTTAGACAGGAAACCAGTAAGCTATCGCAGGAAACGAAAGATCTGATCAAGAAACGCCAATGTATGAAAGCCTCTAATCCTACAGCTAGAATAGAACTGGCAGAACTTTCTAAGTTAATTAACAAGCGTAAGACAGCGGACATCAGGAACTATAATATGGATAGACTTGAACAGGCTCTCAGGAACGGAGGAAGCCTAAAAACAGTGAAGAAGAAACTAGGAATAGGCAAGAATCAGATGTGTGCGTTAAGAGACAAAGCCGGCAATATCGTTACTAATATGGATGAGATAGTTCAAGTGGCTGAGGAGTTCTATAGAGATTTATACAGTACCAGTGGCACCCACGACGATAGTAGAAGAGAGAATAGCCAAGACGAATTCGAAATCCCACAGGTAACGCCAGAAGAAGTAAAGAAAGCCTTAGGAGCTATGCAAAGGGGGAAGGCAGCTGGGGAGGATCAGGTAACAGCAGATTTGTTGAAGGATGGTGGCCAGATTGTTCTAGAGAAACTGGCCACCCTGTATACGCAATGCCTCATAACCTCGAGCGTACCGGAATCTTGGAAGAACGCTAACATAATCCTAATCCATAAGAAAGGGGACGCCAAAGACTTGAAAAATTATAGACCGATCAGCTTACTGTCCGTTGCCTACAAAGTATTTACTAAGGTAATCGCAAATAGAATCAGGAACACCTTAGACTTCTGTCAACCAAAGGACCAGGCAGGATTCCGTAAAGGCTACTCAACAATAGACCATATTCACACTATCAATCAAGTGATAGAGAAATGTGCAGAATATAACCAACCCTTATATATAGCTTTCATTGATTACGAGAAAGCGTTTGATTCAGTCGAAACCTCAGCAGTTATGGAGGCATTACGGAATCAGGGTGTAGATGAGCCATATGTAAAAATACTGGAAGATATCTATAGCGGCTCCACAGCCACCGTAGTCCTCCACAAAGAAAGTAACAAAATCCCTATAAAGAAAGGCGTCAGACAGGGAGATACGATATTTCCAATGCTATTCACAGCATGTTTACAGGAGGTATTCAGAGGCCTGGAGTGGAAAGAATTAGGGATAAAAGTTGATGGAGAATACCTCAGCAACTTGCGATTCGCTGATGATATTGCCTTGCTTTGTAACTCAGGAGACCAATTGCAATGCATGCTCACTGACCTGGAGAGGCAAAGCAGAACGGTGGGTCTGAAAATTAATCTGCAGAAAACTAAAGTATTGTTTAACAGTCTCGGAAGAGAACAGCAGTTTACGATAGGTAGCGAAGCACAGGAAGTGGTAAGGGAATACATCTACTTAGGGCAGGTAGTGACCACGGATTCGGATCATGAGACTGAAATAACAAGAAGAATAAGAATGGGTTGGGGTGCGTTTGGCAGGCATTCTCAAATCATGAACAGCAGGTTGCCACTATCCCTCAAAAGGAAAGTGTACAACAGCTGTGTGTTACCAGTACTCACATATGGGGCAGAAACCTGGAGGCTTACGAAAAGGGTTCTGGTGAAATTGAGGACGACGCAACGAGCTATGGAAAGAAGAATGATGGGTGTAACGTTAAGGGATAAGAAAAGAGCAGATTGGGTGAGGCAACAAACGCGGGTAAACGACATCTTAGTTGAAATCAAGAAAAAGAAATGGGCATGGGCCGGACATGTAATGAGGAGGGAAGATAACCGATGGTCACTAAGAGTTACGGACTGGATTCCATGGGAAGGGAAGCGTAGCAGGGGGCGGCAGAAAGTTAGGTGGGCGGATGACATTAAGACGTTTGCAGGGACAACATGGCCACAATTAGTACATGACCGGGGTAGTTGGAGAAGTATGGGAGAGGCCTTTGCCCTGCAGTGGGCGTAACTAGGCTGATGATGATGATGATGATGATGATGATGATGATGATGATGATGATGATGATGATGATGATGATGATGATGATAGCTTTGGATGTCGTGGAAAACAATACGATAAAAGGAAGTGCTCGTTTTAGATTAATAAGTGGTCGTACATTCGGCACCCATTCTTACCTACTTACTGGAAGTGACCCTTGGATGAAAAGTGGATGAAAAAACAACTTGCCGCAGGTGGGAACCGAACCCACGACCTTCGCGGCTCGGTTCCCACCTGCGGAAATTTGTTTTTTCATCTACTTTTATTTCCAGTAATGTATCGTTTCTTTATTTCGTTTATTAAGCAGAAATAATTTCCCCTATATTGTCCTTGGTGTCAGTGTTTGTTGGCTTCTTATGATATGATTATATATATATATATATATATATATATATATATATATCATCACCCTGGGTACGCCCACTCCAGGGCAAAGGCCTTTTCCATACTTCTCCAACTACCCCGGTCATGTACTAATTCTGGCCATGTTGTCCCTGCAAACTTCTTAATCTTATTCCCCTACCTACCTTTTCGCCGCAACCTGCTACGCTTCCCTTCCCTTGGATTCAAGTCCTTAACTTTTAATGACTGTCGGTTGTCATCCCTCCTCATTACATGTCCTGTCCATGTCCATTACTTTTTCTTGATGTCATTCCCTCACGTTTGTTCCCCCACCCAATCTACTCTTTTCTAATCCCTTAACGTTACACCCATCATTCTTCTTTCCATAGCTCTTTGCGTCGTCCTCAAGTTAAGTAGAACCTTTTTCGTAAGCCTTCAGGTTTCTGCCCCGCACGTGAGTACTGGTAAGAGAAAGCTGTTATACACTTTTCTCTTGAGTGATAATGGCAAACTGCTGTTAATGATCCGAGAATGCCTGCCAAAAGCACCACAGCACATTCTTATTCTTCTGATTATTTCAGTCTCATGATCCGGATCTGCGGTGACTACCTGCCCTAAGTAGACGTATTCCCTTACCACTTCCAGTGCCTGATGATGTATGTGTGTGCGAGTGCGTGCGTTTGTGTGCATGTGTGTGTGTGTGTGTGTGTCTGTCCGCAACGTCGGGTGCACTTTGATCTTCGAAGAGACAGGAGGTTTCTTGATTGATCTCCTAAATAACGCTTTGTAATTTGGTACGAGACCTCACTGAAGTGCGACGTAATGCCTGCTGCATTTGTCTCGCACTTACCACAAAATTACGATTAAATTATTTCGGTGGCCGTGTGCGATAGTCAATGGGACGCGTCCATGATTAACCTCCTTTCCTCTTTCGCTTGTATTCTCTGTCCTTTTCTTTATGATGTTGCGCTTTCTTTTGTAGGTGGCTTGCCTCATGTGTATAACGAAGAACGAAATGAAAGAAAGCTAGGTGCACTGGTGGAGGGCAGCACTTTTCGCATTCATGAGGCGTAGATTTATAATCGACATTTCGTATCCAAGCATTTTGTGAGCGATACAGGATTGGTGAGCTACGGTAGCTCGTGGGCTTGGACTAACGACGCTCATCATACAAAAATTACGCCCTGTTTCTGGTTGTGAGCCAGAGGGAAAGGCAGGAGGGTGACACGCGTTCACCAAATAGAAGAATTCGGAATAGCTTTTTCTTCGACGTTTCCACATACTTCAAGGGCCCCCGATACGAGCCACTTCCAAGTCAGTATTTTCCGGTATTCATTCAATGAAAATGTAGCTCCGAAAGAGTAAACCGCCAATCTTACTCAATGTAAGGAAAACTTTCTTTGGAAAATATTAGCGCATAAAGCACAACCATTGCTGCGTAAAGGTCGTCCTTGGTCGGAATCTGATCTACGGATCAAGAGATCGGTTCATCAGATTCGGGAGTTAAGAGATCAGTTCATTAGTTCCGGGAGTTAAGATGTTATGGATAATCTATTCGCCAGTAAATTCTTCGCACGCGCAATCTGATTCGATAGCTATATTTTGCTGTTCAGCCCGTGACATTATTCTGGATAGAGAGAGAGAGGGAGAGAGCAAGGACAGGAAAGGCATGAAGGTCCACCAGACGAGTACCCGGTTTGCTACCCTACACCGGAGGTGGGGAATAGGGGAGTAGAAAGAGGAAAAAAGGCAGAGAGTAAGTACTCAGTGCGTGTGGGAGGGACAATTTAAAGGGTCTCTTAAGGCGCTGCACTTCAAGTATGGTAGTAGTGCAGGAATCGCTTTTCGGGCCATTGACAGGCGTGGTCACGATCCATGTATCTGACTCGGTGAACGGTCTTGTGTATAGTCTGCGTAAAGTTGCCCGCAGAGGGAGGCGTGGCACATAGTATTGAGGGCAGGTACACAATAGGTGCTCGATGGTTTCCTCGCACCCACAGTAGTCGCTCATCGGGCTCTCGGCCATTCCCAAACGATAGGAGTAGGCATTCGTGGGCGCCACTACCAGCCGCAAGGTGCACGTTTCGCCGTGGGAAAGGCTAGATGGCAGTTGTAGCCGTAGCGTTAGGACCAGTTTGTGTAATCGGCAAATGAAAGCACTATAACTCCAGAGATCTTGTGACTTTTTGCGTGCAAGTAGGCGCAGTTTCCTGGCAACGTCCGACCTCGCCAAAGGGGTTGGACGCGTCTGGGCATCTTCGTTGGTAGACCGGGCAGCCTTGTGAGCAAAGTTGCTGCCGACGATGCCACAGCGAGCAGGAATCCATTGAAAGATACTGTTGTGCCCTCTTTCCAGAGCATGGTGGCGCACTTCCCTTATGTCAGATATCATCCGCTCATAAGTTCTGTGATGTAATGCAGATTTGATACTGTGAAGAGCTGCCTTAGAATCGCACAATAAAACCAATTTCTCTGTTGACTCGTCGGTGACGTACGTCATAGCGGCGTGGAAAGCTGCAAGTTCTGACGACGTAGATGCAGTCAAGTGTGACAATTTGAATCAATCTGTAACCTGCCGAGCTGGGATACATATATATATATATATATATATATATATATATATATATATATATATATATATATATATATATATATATATATATATATATATATGTGTGTGTGTGTGTGTGTGTGTGTGTGTGTGTGTGTGTGTGTTTGTGTGTGTGTGTTTGTGTGTGGTCGTGATACGTCTGGTGCAGTAACAGGAGCGTAAGTTGCTTCATGGGCGGCGATGGCTGATTGGTCCTTGTCATTCCGGGAATAGCAACATTCATTGAGGCTGTCGCAGGAACCATAGGGGAGATGAAGGCTTCGCCGACGGTGTAAAAAAAAGGGCCGGCATGCGCTCTTGATGAGCGCTAATAACTTTTGAAAAGGTCGCTTGGGGTCTCTCGGCTTGTAGGGAGGCTAAATGATGGTCGGGAATCCTTGATAGATGGGGAATGTGCGCTCTGAGAGAGTCGACAGACACATGTGTCTGGATCATATTGTTGCGCGCGAAGGAGACCGTTTGTAACCCTTACGGATGAAGGGGACCGTTTACTTTAAGTCGCGAAGGTGAGCGCAAGAGCGGTCAGCTGGTTTATCAACTGAGCGTCGTCCTCTTCTTTCTTCTTCCACTCGGGACCGCAAGCACGTTCACTGGTCTTCGTTTTCTTCATGCGTAACATTCCTCTCGTCGCAGACGAAGCCCGCCGGGCGAGTCAATCCATGTGTCTTGACGTGAACAATTTCAAGCGGGCGACATGGACCACTTGTTTCTTGGCAGCTCTTCTACCACTCGCCGTGAGGCGAGCTATGTTATACGTGACTTCCGTGAGTCTGTTAATAATCACAAACGGTCCATCGTAGGTGGCCAAAAGCTTTTGGCATAACCCGCGTTTCCGTACTGGAGTCCACAGCCAAACTAAATCACCAGGGCGATAGGTTACCGGACGGTGGCGAATGTCGTAGCGTGCTTTTGATCTGTCCTGCGATGCCAAAGTGCGCAAACGAGCAATACGACGAGCTTCTTCGGCGAGGCAGAGAGCCTCGGCGACAGTGGGATTTTCGTGACTGCAGAAGGGGAAAACAGTGTCGATTGTGTACCGGGGTGGCCGTGCGTACAGCAGGAAGAGAGGGCTATAGCCGGTAGTCTCGTGCTTGGCGGTGTTGAACGCGTACGCGATAAAAGGCAGTACGTCATCCCAGTTCTTGTGGTCGGATGAAACGTACATAGATAGCATGTTTACAATTGTTCGGTTGGTGCGCTCCGTAAGCCCATTCGTTTGTGGATGGTATGGTGTCGAGTGACGCAAGTCGGAATCACACAAACGAAGCAGGTCCTCTACGACGTCTGCTGTGAATTGTCGTCCACGGTCGCTGATGATCACGCGAGGCGGACCATGTCGCAGGATCACATATTGCAGCAGGAATGTTGAAACGTTAGTGGCAGTTGCGGAGGGCACGGCCGCCGTCTCGCAGTAGCGTGTGAGGTAGTCGACGCAAACAACTATCCAACGGTTTCCCTTGGCTGATTTTGGAAATGGGCCTACGAAGTCAATGCCCACTTGTTGGAAAAGCGTGCTTGGAGGCGGGATCGGCTGCAGAAGACCTGCTGGAGCAGTAGATGGCCGTTTGTGGCGCTGACACTGCATGCAGCTGGCCACATACGTCTCAACAGCTTGTCGCATTCCAGGCCAATAAAAGCGTTCCTGAATCCGGTAGAGCGTCCTCGCCGAACCTAGATGGCCAGACGTAGCGTCGTCGTGCATAGCACTCAGAATCGCTGTGCGAAGGCTCTCCGGCACCACTAGGAGAAAACGGGCGCCAGTGCTGGAAAAGTTCTTCTTATAGAGGAGTCCATCACGTACAAAGAAATGGTTTGCTGTCGTCGAGGCGGTCGTAGCGGTGAAGAGCGGTGTTAATTTATCGTCTTTTCGCTGTTCGGTTTTGAAGCAGTCGACGTCTGGAAAACGCGGCGACACAGAAGCCACGAGGTGATCGAAGTCGTCGGCGTCACAGTCCGTAGTACTAAGTGGCATACGCGAGAGACAGTCCGCATCAGCGTGTCGTCGACCACTCTTATAAGAGACGGTGAAGCTGTATTCTTGCAGTCGGAGCGCCCAGCGCGCAAGGCGGCCACAAGGGTCACGAAGATTCACAAGCCAACACAATGAGTGGTGGTCGGTGACCACTGTAAAGGGGCGTCCATACAGGTAAGAACGAAACCGCTGAACCGCAAATATAACCGCGAGGCATTCTTGTTCCGTCACAGTGTAATTCTGCTCGGGCCTACTTAATGAGCGGCTTGCATATGCGATTACGTGTTCGCGGTCACCGTAGCGTTGAACTAGGACGGCACCAATACCTATGCCACTGGCATCCGTATGGAGTTCTGTCGGAGCTGAAGGACTGAAGTGTTGAAGAACCGGTCATGACGTCAGCAGGAACTTCAACTGACGAAAAGAAGAGTCGCACTCCGGAGTCCACTCAAAGGGGGTGTCCTTTCGTAGCAGGCATGTCAGCGGATACGCAACGTCGGCGAATTTAGGAATAAATCGGCGGAAATAGGAACAAAGCCCCAGAAAACTACGGAGCTCCTTGACACAGCGCGGTGCACTGAACGCTTCAACGGCTGCTGTTTTTTGGGGATCAGGGCGGATGCCATCCTTGTCGACGAGGTGCCCAAGCACAAGGGTTTGGCGGTCTCCGAAGTGGCATTTCTTAGAGTTTAAAACTAGACCAGCGTTTCTGATGCAGTTCAGGACAATATCCAGACGCGAGTTGTGTTCGCTGAAGGTGCGGCCAAAGATGACGACGTCGTCGAGGTAGCACATGCAGATGTTCCACTTCAAGCCACGCAATACAGTGTCCATAAATCTCTCGAAAGTTGCCGGAGCGTTGCACAATCCAAATGGCATCACATTAAATTCGAAGAGCCCGTCAGGGGTTACAAAGGCAGTCTTCTCCTTGTCGTCAGGATGCATCGGAATTTGCCAATAGCCGGATCGTAAATCTACTGAGGAAACGTAAGAGGCGGAATGAAGGCAGTCTATTGCGTCATCAATACGTGGGAGTGGGTACACGTCCTTTTTTTGTTACAGCATTCAAACGGCGATAGTCGACGCAAAATCTCCAAGATCCATCTTTTTTTTTAACAAGAATCACTGGAGCTGCCCACGGACTTGCTGACTCTTGTACGACTCCCTTTTTCATCATTTCGTGCACTTGTTCGTTGATAATCTGGCGCTCTGATGGTGAAACACGATATGGCTTTTGTCTAATCGGATTTGCCGAACCCGTGTTGATGGTATGGCGCGTTCGAGACGCAGGGATTGCAGGTATATTGTCCTTCTGCGCAAAGTCGAATACCGAAACGTGCTTCGAAAGCACACCCACTAACGTTCGGCGTTCACTCGTGCTGAGCGATTTATTTACCATCGACAAAAGGGCCGTTTCCGAACTGTGGCCATCAGGTTCTTCCGGCACATCTGTAAGTTCAGCCACTGATAAGGACGCGTGTTCCCTAGCGAATGCTAATTTCATGCCATCTGATAGTATAACGGGCTCCTTAGAACAGTTTACGGTCCATAAGCCAGTGCGTCCGCCTTTGATCGACACCACACAATGTGGCACCAACACATTCTTCTTCATACAGTTAAAGTGCATCGGTTCTACGGTAGCTTCAAAGCAGTCGGAATCGGCGCCGCAACAGACAACGGGAACGCAAACGGTAGATGATGCAGGTATGACCGTATCACCACAAACACACAGTGTAGTTTCGCGATCTACAGGGTTCTCCAGGAGTCCTGATGGAATCCTACCACTTAAGAATACTTTTCCTGTGCGGCAGTCGACAGTAGCACCACACTCCCGCAAGAAGTCCATGCCGAGAATAACATCATGGGTCGACCGAGGAATAATTACAAACTCTGTCGTAATAACATGGCCTCCCAAAAATACGTCAGCACTACACACACCAATAGGTCGCAACGGCTCACCACTCACTCCACAGAACCTTGAATCTTCGTCCCATTTAAACAAAACCTTTCGCCCTAACACGTGTTTAAAAGAGACACTCATGACCGAAATTGTTGCGCCTGTGTCCACCAGAGCCATCACAGGGACATTATCTACAAGCACGCGCACTTTGTTTTTCAGCATCAACACAGGAGGTATTTCTGTCAGTAGCACGTCTCCAGCGACCTCACCTCCATCGGCCGCGCTAGCTAGTTTTCCGGTGACGAAGGGGACGCGGTACGACGCAGCGGTGAGGGAGAACGGGGAGCACGACGTTGCGGTGGGGGTGTCAAACTTCTGTCAGATGTTGGGGAGCGATTCCGGGAGCTGCTCGGCCAATACTCGTCGCCAGACGATACGTGTGCTGGCCACGGGGCATCGTGTGGCCGTTCGGAGGGCCGAGAAAACTCTGACGGCTGGCCATACCACGTGGTCATACGCTGGTTGCAAAACCGCGATATATGACCCGGGACACCACAGGAATAACACACCGGGAGAGGTCGAAACCTTGGTCGTTCGTCGATGAAGCGGATATTATCATTTTCCCGCGTGTAGTGGGTTGGTTCGTGGCGTGTGTCACGACGATACATCGGGCGTCGAGAAGGCGTGCGCTGAGTGCGTTGGTCATAGCGCGGAGTCGGCGGGCGTGTTGTCATCCTCGACTCTGGGGCTGCGCTGTACTCCACGGCCGCTGCGGTAACCATCGGTTGCCAAGGGGCCGAATGTGGCGCCGTCATAGCCTCTCGTGACGTGTACACGCCATGGTGGTCAACAGTTGAATGCAACAACCCTTCGCGGCGGGAAAGTTCCTCGCGGACAATCTATCGGATGGTCGAAGGAAAGTCGAGGCAAGGACTCGTGTCCACACTGGCAACCGTCGTAACGTTTGCCAACTGACCAAACTTTGGCGCAATCCGACGCATCTTGAGCGTTTCAAAAGTTCTGCAGCGCCGAATGACGTCGGACACAGAACTGAAGCTCTCCTTTCCAATTAGAAAATTGTAGACATCCTCAGCCACTCCTTTCAGCAAATGTCCAACTTTATCTTCTTCCGACATGCGAGCATTGACCACCTTGCGCAGCTTTAACACTTCTTCGATGTATGTTGTGCATGTCTCACCTGGTAGCTGCGCCCGTTGCGACAGTGTCTGCTCCGCACGCTTCTTTTTGGCGACTGAGTCCCCAAAACACGCCTTTAACTCGTCAAGAAAATGTTCCCACGTCGTAAGCGCGTCCTCGTGGTTCTCATACCACACGAGGGCGGTATCGGTTAGGGAGAACACCACATTGGTGAGCTGAGCGGTTGCATCCCACCCGTTGGATTTGCTCACTCGTTTGTAGTGGACGAGCCACTCGTCGGCATCTTCCCCCGCTTTGCCTCCGAAGGTGGATGGAACTCGGTAGTATGGCAGTGGACTGCTAGGCGCTGCCCTCGGAGTGGCTCCTTCTTCTGGCATGTCGAAGATGGTCACGACTGATGGCGGGAGGCCGGCAAGTCGACGGCTTCGACGAAGCTGCGGCAGTGATGGTTCCGTTGTTGTGAGCGGTACCCCGCACCTCCACCACTTTGTTGCGCGCGAAGGAGACCGTTTGTAACCCTTACGGATGAAGGGGACCGTTTACTTTAAGTCGCGAAGGTGAGCGCAAGAGCGGTCAGCTGGTTTATCAACTGAGCGTCGTCCTCTTCTTTCTTCTTCCACTCGGGACCGCAAGCACGTTCACTGGTCTTCGTTTTCTTCATGCGTAACAATATGTTCTGCCGCGATGGCAGTTGTTGCTGCTGTTGAGGCGCACAAAGGCAGCCCTAAACACGTGCCTAGGGCAAGGCCTACCTTGTATGCTCTCCAAAGTGCGAAAGTTCGTCTTGCATGTATTTGGCAACAAAGGCAGACTCTAACGTAGGTGTCTGAGAAACAGCCCCCTGTACAGTTGCATATAGAATAGACTGGTGTACCCCAGTTTTTGCTGCAGAGAAATTTGAAGACCTGAGCAATGTCAACTAACTTCTTTAGGTAGACGCAGTGAGGGCTGCACAAGATGTTGCGGTAAATGACGACACCCAGAAAGCGATGCGTCTTAACATAGGATATAGCTTGACCAATGATTGAAACAGGATACAATGACATTCGTTTGCGCGTAAAGCAAACTAATGCGCATTTTTCAGTAGAAGCACTGAGGCCTTGTTCTCGGAGATAAGGCGCCCTTATGGTTGCCGCCCGCTGAAGCCTGGCTCCTACCTGAACGCGAGCTACCACAAAGGCCCAGATGCAAAATGTCGCCGGCGTATATTGAGACATGAACTGTCCGCGGTAATTACTACGCTAGTCCTGCGAGGACGAGGTTGAACAAAATAGGGCTCAACACTCCACCCTGCGGCCCACCACGGCAGATGTAGTGTTCCCAAGTCGGGCCGTCGTCGGTCTGTAAGAAAAGCACCTCTCAGTCAAACAGTCCCGAATCCATTGATACACACGGCCGCCAACTCCCACAGCCTCAAGTAAGTTCAGTATGGCCTCATGGGCGACGTTGTCGTGTGCTCCTTTTATAACTAGAAAAAGCGCCTCTGAGAGGCGCTTGAACCTTTTTTGATTATGAACGCAGGTAGCGATATCAGTGACTTTGTCGATGGACGAGCGACCTCGACGAAAGCTCGTCATGGCGCCCGGATAGATGTTGAATCGCACTAGGTACCATTCGAGGCGAGCACGAATCATTCTTTCCATCATTTTGCCGACGCAGCTCGAAAGCGCAATCGGATGATATGATGATAGATCAAGCGGAGACTTTCTAGGCTTCAAAATGGCATCAAGCGGCTCGATTTCCATTGTTCATGAGCGGCGCCATTCTGCCAAGACACATTGTAGTAGTTGAGCGTCTCATCACGTGCATCATGTCCAAGGTGGCACGTGATGCCATCATGTCCTGGTGACGAAGGACGCCTGCAGGTCGACAACGCGGCGTCAATCTCTTCGAGTGAACTAGCACGTTCATTCAGCGATGTCATTCAGTGCTGCGTCAGTAATGATGACCACGGACCCAGCAACCCGTGCACAGAACTCTTCAGCCACTTCAAGTTACGAGCGGAGTTGGTAGAGGGCCAGAGCAGCAAAGGGCTTCCTTTGCTGCGGAAATGAGCGAAGACTCTAAAGCGTTCTCATATGTGTGAGAGCGATTTTCATGGATCAAGCGACTGATAGAAAGTTTTCCATCGCAGTTTTCCAATTGACCCATACGACGCTGGGCTTTCTTCTGTATGCGTCGTGAAGCCGTCAGATACAAGGCGGACTTCGCGCGCCGATACCTTCTCTTCGCCTGTAGGCGTGCCGCACGCAGCCCCTCCAGCTGAATGTCCAAGACTATTCGCCTTGCTGGCCTTGTAAGCGAGCAGATGGATGTTTTCAATGCCTCTGTGAGTGCCTCTTCGATAGTGTGGGAAAAGCCTTCCCGACATGCGTCATCCTTTTCCTTGTTAAACCTTGACCAATCAACTGTGCGCAAGACTGTGTAGGAACGTTGCTTAACTCCCCTAATCTCTATGTATGTTGAAATATGCTCGCTTCCATGTGTTTCTATGCCTGTAAACCATTGGACGCTCGAAGCAGCGCGCTGTGACACCAAAGTAAAGTCCAAGCAGCTAAGATAGGTCGTGCCTACTGAGTTGTAGGGTTGCCGTCATTCACACAGCCCAAATCATGGTCGGCAGCAAACGAGGCAAGACTCCCGCCTCTGGAGTCAATTTTAGTGCTTACCCATAACTAGTGATACGCGTTATGATTCCCAGTGATAACCAAGGGGCCATTGTTCATAACTAATAGCTCTTAAGTCGTTTGTCGTCAAAGTGACCCGCTGGGGATATGTAGGCTCCAATTAGTGTAAATAGCACAGCCCTCTTTTTGAGATTCAGGCAGAGATATTGGTTGTCGTCATGAGGCTCTACCGCGTTAGCGACATATGTGAAGTCCGCGCGGATGCTGATGATTACTTTCGCGCTCGCGCCGCATGTGGACGAGACGAAAGATTCGTAACCGGACAGTCTGAGTAGAGTTGACGTATTTGATCCGCAAATGGCCAGTATGGGAAAGCTATTTTTAAAAATGAATTGGCGAAAGTCGGCAATATTGGTCCTTAGACTTCTGGCATGCCATTGAAAAAGATTGGTCGAGCCATGATGCTTAAACAATGCTAGCAAGCATTGGATCTGGTGCATCCAGTATTCACAGAGCACTACGAGCTGCTGGTGTTCGCAGCTTGTTGAGTATAATGCGCATAGGATTAATTAGCGATTGCAGCATTACAGCCAACTGCCTGTCTTGATCGCACAAATAACTGACAGTACACGTAGGGTGTTGTCCAGCAAATGTTTGCCGTTATGGTGCTGGTGAATGCCGGCCAAGATTCGGCAGATGTGGTCTTCTCAGTGGCCTTGTTCTTCGTGGTCCTTTCCACAGTGCGTGGCCTTGGCGGTAGCGGAGGAGGTGGTGTTGTAGGAAGTGGCATGCGCGTCGCAGAGGCAACAGCCTTCTTTGAGAAGCGTCGGCGACGGGAACGTCGCTTCCTGATTGTATCGGCAGCTTCGCGATGAGATGAATGATCTCTCGCCATCTCTTTCAAGATGGCTATTTCCTTCTTATTAGGTGGACAATTGTTCGGTGAAGCTTCATGAGACCCTCCGCAGTTCGAACACTTGATTACTGTCGCGCCACATTTACCTCCAGCGTGGGGTTCGGCACAGTGGGGGCATGGTGCCTGATTTTCACAGACGCTGCTCATGTGTCCCAATTCCATGCATTTACGGCACTGAAGAGGTTTCGTAATGAAACGCTGCACTACATGTCTGAAGTGTCCCACCTTAACATGCGAGAGTACATATTTACCTTTGAATTCAATCTTCAGGCATCGTAAACTGCCTAGCGGCTTAACATCAAAAATGACCTCATCATGTGCTTGCTTGAAAAGAATCTCTAAGAAATGATTAAGGATGGCGACGTATACGTCAGAGATAAAGTCGGTGACTACGTCAGATCCTAGAGGGATCTGAGAGCTCACGTCAATGCCATCGAGGTACGTTGCGCTGCATAGAGTGGTCATAGTAGCTGCATGCTGGTCATCAACCACCAAAGGATTTTCTAGGATATTCACTCGAATGTCCGATAGTTCATTTGGCACCAGGGCTTCCAGTGACATCGACAAAGATTGCCTGTTAAGTAGCTTCATGTATATGGTGGGTAGTCGGGGCTCAAATATGATAGTATTGGTGTCCTCCTCCTGCGTGTGTCAGACTGTTTGCGTGCTTGACGATGAAGAGGTCCTGGTGTTCCTTCTCTTCGCTCTGCGGCTCTGCGCAAGCTAGAAGTCATCATCGGAATGGTCCTCACTGCGGAGAGAATAAACATGAGTGTCCTCTCTGTCACTCCATAGACCGATCCGCTTCCTGTAGGCGGCCGCCCCTGACACCACAGTCGCCGGCAGACGTGCATGGTCGTTCACTTCCATCACGAGGACCAGCAGATGAGCTTAGATTTCTACAGAAACAAACCGGAGCTAGAAAGGGCAGCACTGTATCCAAAACACTTCTGGATATTTGAAAATAGATGTATGCGCGTCTTGAGCTAAGCGATAACATTGCAACAGTGGCGAGACGCTAAGAAAGCTGGTCCGAACGCCCGGCATTGGCTGAACCCCCAGAATACCCTTTCCCCAACACGGCTAAGCCGCGCACGGCTACACGTGGGAGGTTCCAACCCTCGTGTGCTCGGGTACGTGGTGTCGCAACACACCAAACGCCTGCTGACGCAGACGCCCCTGCGGGGTATGACGAGAATGGCGTAACGGTGACAGTATTACGAAACCTGCATGAGAACAATAGCGTGATGATGTTGAAATGACCACGATGGCATCACCTCCACGGACACATACGCAGTGAGGCTATTAGACAACATCGTCCACTGGGTTGGCGTCATAGGCGTGACGATGGCGTCATGACGAGTTTCAGATAACGAAGCTCGAATTGCCGTGATTGAACGACGATGACGGCATCACAACCATGATCATACACCTAGTCGCCCAAGCAGGTAGATAACTGCGGTCATTGCATTTGCCAAAGATTGTGTAGAGATACGATAGATAGGCTCAAAACGCCAGAAGTAGGCAAAGAATGCTAATCGCATTAAAAGATCAGTACTGCATAGGTACCTCCTATGTTTAGGTGGATGTTCTTTATCCCAGAACACACATGCGGCGTTTCGGAATTTAGACCACTGCGGGGGCCCGGTGCTGCCCGAAGGCCGGGCTCGCACTTGGGCGCTCTGAGCGCCAGTTGGGCCCGGGCATCAGTTGGTCCCGGACATGCAATTCGTAACTTCGGAAAACTGAACACTATAAAAACAGGAGCCCTACTCAAATTTTATGTCCCTGGGACCTGTCGGTTTACGCAAAAGTTGATACAGGCGGTTCACAGCACAGCAGCTTTACGGTGCACAGATTAGTGAATATTAGAGACGCTTATCGGCAATGGAAAAAACGGTGCTTCTTATAAAGCGTGCCTGCTGTACGCCTGCCGTTTTAATGCGACCAGCATTCTTTGAATTTGAGGTACTTTCATCTATCTATCTATCTATCTATCTATCTATCTATCTATCTATCTATCTATCTATCTATCTATCTATCTATCTATCTATCTATCTATCTATCTATCTATCTATCTATCTATCTATCTATCTGTCTATCTATCTATCTATTTATCTATCTATCTATCTATCTATCTATCAATCTATCTATCTATCTATCTATCTATCTGTCAGTGTCTTACGCAATGTGACCGAATAATTGTCGACTCACTTGACCCAATACGTGTGTCCACAGAGTCATGGTAGTTCCTACAGTTCCGTATCCTACAATAATGGTCCTCGAGTGCTAGTTATGTCTTTCTCCTAATGCTGTCATGCCAGCTTCATCTTTTCAGAAACGTCACCTAATTTTCATCGTATGCTCGTCATCATACCGCCTTTGCAGTTTCGTCGAAGTCATTCAGTCGTAATCATACTGTCATCATAAAATCCTGATTATGTCGCAGTTGTCATGTAATCATTGTTATTGCATCGTTAACATATGGTCATCTTGATGCATTTGTTCTCATACCACGTGCTTGATATCATCGTCGTCGTTCCATCATCGTCCTTCCACATTCGTCCTATGATCCTCGTCATACTGCAAGCGACCCGTCATTTTCGTCATACATGCTTGTCACACCATCATCGGCGTACACATTTGCTCATTTCACTGTTACCTGGCCACCGTCACCACACTGTTTTAAGATTATCGCCATCATTAGAGATGTGCCATCCAGTATGCTGTACTCACGTATGGAGCAGAAACCTGGAGGCTTACGAAAAGGGTTCTACTTAAACTGAGGACGACGCAACGAGCTATGGAAAGAAGAATGATAGGTGTAACGTTAAGGGATAAGAAAAGAGCAGAGTGGGTGAGGGAACAAACGCGAGGTAATGACATCCTAGTTGAAATCTAGAAAAAGAGATGGGTATGGGCAGGACATCTAATGAGGAAGGAAGATAACCAATGGTCATTAATGGTTACGAACTGGATTCTAAGGGAAGGGAAGCGTAGCAGGGTACGGCAGTAAGTGAGGTGGGCGGATGATATTAGGAAGTTGCAGGGACAACATGGTCACAATCAGTACACGACCGGAGTAGTTGGAGAAGTATGGGAGAGGCCTTTGCCCTGCAGTGGGCCTAAGCATGATGATGATGATGGTGATGATGATGATGATGACCCAGTATGCTGACATGTCATTGTCGTCATACTGGCTTGATCTCCCACCAACTTGAATTCTCCTATATTCCGTTACAAGTGTGCAATCCTCACTCAATCGTTGTTATGCCACCATCATCATGGAATTGTAATTTTTTCGTGCTTATTTATTGCCATCGCTTCAGAATCGTCATATCTTGATGACTCGAGCTCATAACGCCTTCGTTGTTCTATCAACATCATTCTTTCTTCGCAATTGCATTGTCGTCACTGCATGCGCCATCGGCGTGCGGCCCTCTTACTCTTGTCGACAGATAACCTTGGGGAGCAATGGTCATAACAAAGCAGACCGACTGCGGAGACAGTGTATGTCGCATCTAGCCGAATCAATTGAAAATCTCAGGAATACCACTACCGATTCTAAATAAAGGTGTCCTAGTCAATACGGCATGTCACTACGTGGTCGCTACAATGCGGGAATGCTAATCACAATAACTTCGATAGTAATCTGAAGATGGGTTCATCCGGAATTTATATGCCGG
Organism: Dermacentor andersoni; assembly: GCF_023375885.2. Lineage (NCBI taxonomy): Eukaryota > Metazoa > Arthropoda > Arachnida > Ixodida > Ixodidae > Dermacentor > Dermacentor andersoni. Next base: position 50,528,793 of record NC_092821.1, read on the forward strand.
TTCCCGACACTAAAAAAAAACTCTGGTGAACATTCTTCCTAGGTTATTAAGACCTCGAATCCCCAGAGGTTATCGCGCTCAGGCGGGAGACAGAGAAGCCGACGTTCGATGTAGGTTGCGGAGTGATTTTGACAGCAGCCCGTCTATTAACAAGACGGGAAGCATACTGGGGTGATAGGGAGTGGCGAAAGGCAAACTTCAAGAGTTGCTGGACATCACAGAGTTCAAGCAAAATGACGAACGGTTAGAAAGATACTTGGATTGCAGTCGAGTTTAAGAGATTAGGACCTACCTAATTGGTGCGAGACTCCCGGCTACAGAATTCACTAGACTGTCTTCAGGGAACCAAGCTATCGTTCGGATTACAAATTAAAATTGAATCAGCGAGATGATTTTCAATGCATCTGGCTGCATTTTTCAAAAGCAGGTAACGTGCCTAGAGGCAGTGACATCTCCAATATTTGGCTAGTGCACAAAAATACGTAGGTTTTCGACAGCGGTGCACTGCTTGTGCGTGATGATTTTAATAAAAATCAAAAATTAAATAAATATCCCAGCAGTTGTTAGACAACCTAAATAATTTTGAAGCAAATACACACTGTAAAATTTATTTACAACTTTTATTCTAGATAAGACATACGGAAACTCACTACTAGCTTCATTTATTTTTCTTGATAATTTTTTTTCAAGCGACTTGAATATTCTTTTTATAGTTTCTCGCTCAATTAGTCCTACTAATAAAATTTAAACTCATATATTCAATGTTTTTGGACATGTAATCTTACGCGAAACTGCATATTTTCTCAAGATGGGTGAGGGAGACGCGAAAAAGAAAACAGAACGCAGAAATTTTTATTGTGTCAGTGACTTTTTCATTTTAGTGCTATTTTTCCAAGTTATATGGCTCTTCCCTCGTGGTCGCTGCATTGGATCTTTTTCCTGCGCTAGGTGGCTCGCTGGAAATTTCCGTGATCAAACGAGCAGATGATATTCTAATTTTACGGGCATTAAACTACGGTGCCTACGTTATACTTGCGCTGCGCTGAAACAAAGCTAGACAGAGTAGAAATCTGCCTACATTTCGAAATAAGGATGCGAAATTATTGACTAAAACTGGCACTAATATAAAGACGCTGAATAAAGCATTAAAATGGCATGGTATAAGTGAAAAGATGGTGCACAAAAACGTTAGCCTTGCGGATCACCATTTTCTTTTCAATGAAGAAAGCTTCTTGTTGTCGCACATGTGATACTCGTGATATTCAATAGACCGGCGTATATATATTTGCATTCGCACCATATTTATTGACATGAGTTCTATCACTGTTCATCCAAATAATTATGCGACATTCAAAAGGGATGAAATGACTGGCGGCGTGTACGGGAGTGTTCACGTATCACTTCGCTATAATATCCTACGCGATTGTTCGAAAACTTTTTTGGGCCAGCCGCACTTGGCCTGCCTGTCACGCGACGTCACGAAAACCACGATCGCTCCCCATCTGACGTCACGTGTAGCACTTATTATGCATGATTCTACCGAACGAAAGAAGAATAGATATTTATGATTCGACGGCTTTTCTCCATTACCCCTTGGCTTTTGCTGAAATGTTTTGGGACTGTACCGAATTCACCTGCCTCTCACGTGACGTCCAAAAATCACGAAAACTCCCCACGTCAATGGGACGTGTACGCGTTAAAGGTGCATCATTAGGCCGAACAAATTGAATTTTTTTCTGAATAGCCATCGCCTGCCCCGTTTCGAAAGGAATATAATATGGCTGCCACCAAACGCTCAGGCAATGCCTACTCGCACCTGCCAGAGAGCATGGGTTTATTTCCGTACAATACAACGTTTTGCGTTGCCGCGTAGCGCTCTCGAGCACCTTCGTCAGGTGTACGACCTCACTCGGCCAACTCATCTTTCCTGAGGGCGCGTTTTAGCGACATTGTTAACCTTCTGCTGCATGCCACCACGAGTTTCGACCACCCACCGCAAGCTATGTAAATGCAAGCGGACCAGTTGCAGACGGCGGCACTACCCTCCGCAATTCATTATCGGTTTTAAGTGCACTGGCCCGGCCACATTGAAACGCTCTCCACTTGAGCGTGCTCCTCCCTTCTTGTCAGCCAGTTAGATAAGAGGGGCTCCTAATTCTAGGGAATCTCATTCGTTTTTAATGCAAAGTGACTTCCTATAAATGAGGAGAGCGCTTGATCGGTCTCTTTACACAGCCCTTCGTGTCCCCGCCCGATGCTTGCGTCCGCGGTTAGCCGAATTTGACGTCAGCAGACTCGAATAAAAGCATATGCAAATAGTTTTACGTCATAGGGCCCCTGCTTTCATATAATGCACATGTACTCCGTCAAATGCTTGAACTGCATTCCTTTCTGCGAATACTAGGTCCGCTACGGTTGGCAATCTTGTTGCTTTTGTGTGTTTCATTTGCGTAAACTGGCCCGAATGTTTTATACGTTTCAAGCACCAGAAGAGTCGCACATACGCGCCTTTCCGAGAACACAGCTGCAGAGGCGAAAACATTTCTTAGCAATGTCTCCATAAACTTTCGTTTCGAAAACAACGGAACTCTCAAAACACGTTATCTGAAAGCCTTGGATTTCTTAGTACACCATCTGGCGGAACATTGCCATAGTCAGCAGCATAAGAGTGACAAAATAAGCAAGACGCAACCCGCCTCGAACGTTCTCACTCGCCCTCGCGGTGTGAGTGATGTTCGGTTATTGTTCAGACTCCTCGGCGATCGCTTTGACGCTCTGCTGGAGCGAAAATCAAGGCTTCCATATTATTTGCATCCTTTTCCATGACGTTGTTATGAAAACCATGATATTAGAACGACATTTTTGTGATGTCAGGAGCTGCTCCTACAACAGCTGCAAGCTGAGTCTGTATTTGCTAAGTTCCCGGGATTATAACAATCGAGGCAATTGTGCCATCGGAAATCGCTCTTTACTGGCCAAAAAGGCGTCCAAAATATTCACAATTTCCATGGACTCCCATATTTCAAGCTTGGCCCGCAATATGTAGCTGTTTTTCAGCCGTAACTATTCGTACAACTTAAATGAGATGTGCGGCTAGGTGCGTAGAACTCATTTCCACGGGTATGCTTTAAAACTTAGCTTCGTGATTACTTGTTGGCCAAAAATAAGGCTGTCTCTTATAAAACGCGCACGTGTTCGCCGCTGCCGTTGTTCTTTGAATGTAGCTTGTTTTTGAGGGTACAAGCTGGCCCAAAAAATGGTCATTTCGTTAATCACAGTTTCATTGCCTTCTTAACCCTCACTACCACGTGACAATATCTTAGCATTCGATTACATTGTACTGAGCCGTCCTCAGGCTTTTGTTGCAGCAAACACATGCCTGACCCTGTAGCGTATATTTTCTCCGGGGTGTATTTCATCTCAGGCAGCCAGCTCATGCTTCGAATTGCAAATCACTGCTTTTTCGAAATTACAGACACTGGCCCACCTGAATTCTTTCTTACTCTATTTTTGCAAATCTCCACAGGTTTGCTTTCGTTGCATTCCGTGCTGCAGCAACCAAAATCCCGCTTAGATTTTCTCTGCTCCGATGGTATGATATTCGCGTTAGAACTTCCAAGTGCTTTGGCACCTAGTGTAATTTAAAGGCTTTTCTTGCTGCAAGTACATTTTAAATGTTTACATTGTTGCGATAGCAATAGAAACACTAGAGGAGCGTTAGTACAGACACGGCAATGCTGTAACAATATCCACGCGTTTGAGCGCTCGTGTGTGTAGGGTGGCAAGGAGTGTATTGAGAGGCTGAGGAGATTAGGTACAACAGCGTCGAAGCGAAACACGTAATGTCGTACTCAGGCACAATGTGAGGCCGAGCCTGCGTGTGTTCCACTTCGTTTTCGTCCACGCTGTGCATCAAGATGGATTCCCACGAGCCTCCGTTCAATTGCCGCTGCCGGAGCGCTTAGGCATTGTGGCATCGACAGCAGGCATTAGGGCTGCATGCGTAGAGTTCATCATTCCAGCTGGGCATCTGTGTGGTGGTGGTAAACGGTCGTGCATACACTGGTCCGAGCGGAAACCACGTAAACGTATATATAATTCTAGGGTTCACGAACACCTGGAGTTTTACAACTTTTCCATGCCCAAGAAGATTTTGAACTCCTTTCAGTCATTTTGTGCGCGACCGAAGAGCGGCACCGGTAAACCCATTCACAAAGCCCCGCATCGGGCAAGCGTTATGATGTGCCTTCTATTTTCTAGCGCGCAGTTCCTTCTGCGCCAGTGCAGTTGACTCGCCTGTTGGTGGCGCCATGTCGCCTACGCATATCGTTAGAATGTGCAACTTGCTTAGGCATTGAGTACAACGCCTGACCTTGCTATGGGTCTAATTGCATGAAATGTCGTCGAAACGGCCACTTTATGAAAGAAGTGTGCAGATTGCTTGGCGTTTGCGACAAAAAGCGAATACAGCACATTTAAATAATATATATTTCTGGAAATTTTTAACCAAACCTTTGCTACCTCCGCAAGACGCTTTTATCGCCTTGTTTTATTTGTAATTCCTTAGGTAGGCCAGGCACACAATCATATTTTTAACTCGCAGGCCGGGACCTCGCCTGAGAATGCAGGTACAGGCGGGACACTGTCATGGAACGGTGGACCTGTGCTGGGTCTGGGACAAGAACTTCGGCCCCTGCAGCCGTCTATGTGGGTGGATGCTCGAGTTGGCTTTTGCTATCTTTATATGTACACCCAGTGATTTATATTGCTTCATTATAAGTGTGAATTCCTGTTGAACGGATACCATGTCGCTCATCGTATTATTATTAAAAATTTGCTCAGCAGACTATTCTGAGTTAAGCTCACAGCCTATATTCGTCAGTACATTAAAGTTTATATTTGCCGGACTTTGTGAATTTCTTGCTTTGTCCGCTGGTATCACTATGTCGTCAGGATGCATCCGCCCAGGGATGTGCTGCTGCGCCGTTTGGTTAATATGAATGTAAACTAAGTTGAAGCCTAATTCGCTGATTCTCAGTCGCCTTTCAATGCCCAAACATAATGCGGGAATAACCAGCAATGAAGATGGGGGCAGTCCTGCCGCAGCCATTGAAAACAATTTCACCGGTTCATTGCATTTCCTGCCAAGAAATACAATTTCTATTCGGTTGTCTCAACATATCTCCCTCAGCAGTTCCACAAAAGCCTCGTCAATGACTTCGTGGTTGCGAATATCGCATAGTAATTCCCGCCGTACATATTGCCAAGCTCCCTCACTAAACACAAATATTTACCATCAATGTCTGTGCTGAGCTATTCAAATATCTGTTCACTGCGTTAAAAAAAGCCATTAAAATCTAAATGACTGTCTTGTCTGTACGCAGTCTGCAGTTCCCGCAAAAGACCATTTTCATCAGCGACTCGGACACACCTACCTACACCTACACCAGTGTAACAGTAAATGACTCGTATGAGCTCGTATTATCCTTACCACCTTCGCCTTTATAGATAATGTTTACCCTTCTATCACGTTTCCAATCAAGATATTTTGTTTTAATACTTTTGTCTAAGAAATTACTCAGCTATGCCTTTCTCTTTGGGCATATACGTTGGAATACATTACGAAACAGCACTTATAAAGCATCCTTTTTTATATATGAAGACATGTGGAGCGCTTGGGAGCTGGGATATTTTCAGTGAAAATAACAAAAATGTTGCTTGGAACCGGCAACTCTGAATCCACTGAAGGATATTTCCCCATTGTCCGTGTAAGGAATGTGTCAAGAATGCATTCATGAAAGAATCAACCTACGCGCACTTGAGGTCTTGGTCTTCGACGCCTTGCTCCTTGGTGCTGCTTCATCAAAGACATTATCTACTGTGTTTTGAACTATGAGCGGCAACGTGGCAAAATTTTAAGCGTTGGGATGGACGCGTCCCAATAAATTTTTTGTTACTGCGTATATTTCAGCATCGTTGTGAGTCAGTTTTGCACGAGGACATACCTCACTACAGTTTGCCGAGTGAGGAAGTTCATCTGATTGGCGAATAAGTGATGAGACAAAGACTTGGTGCTCGTATCATTGTCATAGTTGTTTAGTGAAGCCTTTTCAACCTTCAAAAAGAATGCTATGGGAAATATTCAAGCAGCAGTAGCAGACTCATGGTAGAAATAATATTTCGGAGAATCTTTACTAACCATGGTGTACATCTGGGCATGCCTGACACAATCTAATACCAGTTGTACAAACCTTAGGTTCATGACTAAAACGTCATAAATGGAATTTGCGTTCCACGTTCCTCGAAGGAGACTTCACATGTTTTCACTTCATTTATCTTATTCACGCATGAGGTGTAGAAAATATATTTAGCTTAACCTTCATCATCTCACTCAGCAACAACCGTCACTTCAGCGAACTACAGATGCCATGTTGGATGCGTCAAGATTCAAGGAACAAATTTTCTGCTCGCTTCCTGCTGCTGATTTCTCAGTCTGTCGACACGTAGTCATTTCAAAACACTTTGACGGCGCTACAAAGGTCATGGAACATAAACTTTGCGAGAGCCTAAGTCGGCTGCAACGCTAAACATTCACAGACATTATAGCCATTGCCTCTTGGCCTTTCTGTGTAATTTCACGGCAATGCTAGAGCTTAACTGAATGGGCAAAATCTTAACAAACTGATTTTTCAACATATCGACTGGATGTCGACAAGTTTCAACTAAGTGGCGCGCATATGATAGTCCATTTTAAAAGCATGTGCATTTACGACGCTTAGTCGGAAAACTTATGCTGCGTAAAAGCATGGGTGGTGAAGACACATGACTGGAGCAAATAGCATTGCACAGTCGCGGCAGAGTGCGCATTGACTCGAAGATGCGCGAAACCTAAACCATGAAGTGATTTATTAGAGCGCACGTTGGAGAGGTAGTGGCAGAGCGAGTTCAATTTGGTCTGTTTTCCTGCAGGATATAGAGAGAGATAAAGCATATATTCGTGTGCACAGCTTGAGAGTGGGTGCGTTTGTACTTCCGTTTATGGGTGCGCGCGTGTTTGTGCACGCCTGTGTTTGCGTGTGCGTACGTGCGTACAATATGTGCATGTGTGAATGCGTGGGTGCGTGGCAATGCGTATGTGCGCGAACATGTTGGCGTGTTTGTGAGGAAAATATTTTCTTGCTTAAACGTGCTGGCGAAGAAAATGGGATATGAATTTTATTTAAACTCGTGTTTACATCCACGAGACAAAATGGAATGAAATTGCATTTATAGCATTAACTGTTTCTGAAACCGAAGCCGACTCAAAAATGATCGCCTTTGACGTCAATACCAGCCCCATATTTGGTCACGATGACACCATCACCGTCGGCGCGGCCCTATGAGACGCTGTTAAGCAGTTCCGCTTCGCCGTCTTCCTTGCCGCTAGGACAGCTCAATGTCCTAAAGCCATGGAAGCGCTAAATCTTTGCCACCATTCTGTTGTGAATCGCTTCCGCGATGATGCGTGCTTTTGGCGGCACACGTTTGCCACCACGTTGATATTAAAATTTTAAACTACTTGCTTTCCAAGAAGAACGTCAATAAAAATCGAATGTGGGCTTCAATTAAGGATCATGCTCATGTAGGCTTAACATTGTTGACATCACAAAAACCGCGACAAAGTAGGTTTACCGACAATTTTTTACCGTTAGTTATGTTTTCAGAGAGCATATAATTGGCAAAGATTTCTTCGCATAGCTCTTACAGGAGCATGTTGAATAAACGTTTATTCGCTCCGCCAGATAATCTCGAGGACGGATTGCAAAATTCTCGTTGAAACGTTGGTTCATGAAATGCCATTAATCGAAAAGTGTTCAGCTTTTCAGCTTTCGATATGTCGGTGATGTTGTGTCGTTTTGGGGACCCCTTCTTCCAGGGGCACCATGTTTCAGCTGATGCTTAAAGCCACAGCACGACAATTCCTTTTCTTTCTCTCCTTGTTTCTGTTTATTTAACCCCTAACCACTGTTCCGAACTTAACGCGAGGCTCAAGACCCACCTGAATGTTCTTCAAATATCCAGAACATTGCCACTGATTCCGCAGGAAAAGAGCGTTGTGCTATCGGATTGCCCTCGTGACGCGAATATTGGCGTACAATCTCAATCATGCGCGAGTGCCAGGGAGTGCGCTTCAACGTGGCAGCATTCGAATGTGATGCACCGGTGCCTCGTTCTGTAGATCAGATTCCGACTACGGACGTGCCACACATGTCCTCGTCTAGCTTGGAGAAATAGAAGCTGAGTGTAAAAAGTCCTTTAGATGAAGTTACTATCTTAGAATCATTTGTCTGGGTCACGTGTATATACAGCCATCGTTGTCCTTTTAGTGTTATTTCTTGCGCTGCTAAAACCTAATATTGAATTGGATACGTGATTGACTCTTTTGGGACTGCCTTGTTTTTCGCATCACTATATTAAGACAGTAGACACGTGGCACATACCCATTGTTGAAGAAAAGTCCCCTACGAAGACTCGTACTAAAAGAGGAACACGTACGACGGACGAGGCGCTACATGTTCCCCTTGCAGTCCGCGTCTGCAAAAGTTTGCAAAACCAACTCGCCCTCATCAAGCTTCTACATGTGCATTGAGTGATTACTGTGAAATGGAGTACGAATTTCGCGAGCGTGTGTGTTTACGCTTTTATCGAAGTAATTTATTATTCACAGGTGACCTTTTACCCCAAATAATAGCATTGGATGTCGTAGAAAACAACGCGATAAAAGGAAGTGCTCGTTTTCGATTAATAACAGGTCATACATTTGGCACCCATTCTTACCTGCTTACTGGAAGTAACCCTCCCTCACGTCTAAGGGGTGGCAACAGCCGTGCACATCTCCATGTCTTCGTCCAATACAGGCAAATGGAAACTGAGCGTAAAAAGTACTTTAGATGAAGTTAATATCTTAGAATCATTTGTCTGGTTCATGCGTAACGCAGCCTCGCCTTTGAGGCTTCACCTGTACTGACATAAGTTTTAACAACGCGCGTCTCTCAGTTCTTGCAATACTTCAAGAGCCCTATGGAGGCAGCACTGCCTTATGCATCCTTTAATATATAACTTCTTCATAGCGAAACATTAGGGCCTTATCTATCTTGCGTTAGTTTCATTATTTTGATGCTTCTATATTTTGCGCTCTTTACAGCGACCCGCTTTTAGGCCTCATTAAAGCGGCAACATATCTACATCGGCAACTAAAGTTGATTACTTCATATATTTTACTTACACAGATCCTCATCATATGTGATGGCGCTCTTTGGCCACAGCTGGTCTTTGCGCCACTACAAGCAACATTTCACATTTATTTACGAGGCTATCTTGGTGGGAATTTTTGAGTACAATATCTCAAAAAATAAAGTTTTACTGCCTCAGTACCAGTTGCCATGATTGTCGCGCGATGTTATAGTTTCAAACATAACGAATATCAATTTATATAATGCTAAGAAAGTGAAACAACAGCGTTGTACGCCTGTCTTCGGCACATGTAAACAGTGGCGCAAGCGGCTGCACGAAATGCCTGACACGTTACTACTCACACACACGCACACACGCACGCACGCACGCATTCCGTGGCCATCTTTGGGGCTGGTGCGTTTCGCCGATGACGCTTGGTGCGGTAAGAGCCAAAGCCAGTAGCAGAGGCCTCAGGGAATGTCCACCCGTTACGCTTACTATGTTACTTTATCCGCATACTCAGACCACTCTAGGGGAGTTCGTGCACATTTTTGTCGACCTCTGTTAGTATTTTGGGAGATTATTGGTAGATGCCTTAACCATAGCATGCTACCTAAACGTTCAGCTCAAAAATTCATTTTTTTCCCTGAGGCCTTCTGAAAGCTTCTGCCTTCTTGCCGTTCGTCAGCCGCCGGAATTCAGTATCAATTGTGGCCAATTTTGTCAACTACGATCCCACAATAGTCCGCAACGTAGGAACGGCCACGGGATTGAAGTCGCTTAAGTGAAATTTGCCGTGGACACGACAGCCGCGTTTTCGCTCTTCGAAAGAAACCATTCCAATAATGCTCGCCATTCTCAAGTATATAAACTCGCAGTCTCAAAAAAATTTTTTATATGTTGGCGCACAGTCGCCATTCCTCGTGGTTACATGCGAGTGTACTACCCTGAATATATTTTCCCTTTAAAATGTGACCTGGCTCGCATACCTATTCTGTTACAGTGACGCCAACCGCTGTCGTGAGGCCGCCGCCTTAGTCTCATCTTCGTCATCACCAGAGAATTCCAAACGGCTTTCCTCAACACCGCCACCATGGGGATTTGATTCCATGTATCTGCAGCATTCTGAATTTGGGAGATGGGAGCGCTAACCACTGCGCTACCTCCACTCCCCACCATTTTCATTTATCCGGTTTCTCACTTTTTGCTTTCGCCGCAGGCACAGGCAGAACGAACGCAAAAACGATAAAAGTAAGGAATGCTTCAGGTGCTAGCTTCCATTAGACATTAACTTTGGGAGGCTGCTCGCATCAGAGCGTGTGTGGGCTAGCGGCTGTGTGCAGATCGTGACATTAGCTTTATTGTAAATTTACTTTCACTGACTCTTTTCGGTTAAAGTTAAAACGGCGGACAACAATTAGACATATCGCTGTAGTTATTTCTGGCTTTCATTTTTTTCTAGGCTTAAACTATAAAACCTCAGTGCTAACTTTAAAACAGCAGGAGATTCATCGTCAGACTTGGACATTCATCTACGCAAATTTTAATGTTTTAGGAAATGGCATAAATACACTATATTTCGAGCTCGTGTTGCCGCCAATACGGCCCGGCAACTCGTATCGACCAAAGGGCATCGCACAGCCAATGCACGCGGCAGGATACTGAATGATAAAAGTAGGAAATGTGACTGTTTTTTAGTTCCTTTATATAAAGAAAACAAGGGATCCGCCAACAAGACACGTCTTTTCGATAACAGCGATATACAATGGCGCCCTGATACACTTCTTAAAGGGATTTCATTTTATTTTTGATCGCGGATCCGCAATCTCAAGAAGTTTGGCACTTATAACGTGGCCGCGTATAGACTGGAGCCGCGCTCAACCTCTACTAATATGGCCGCCTGCGGCTTGACGCGCTCCCGTAAGACTAGGCGGGGACTGAAACTCCAGAATTTTAAGTATCTAACATCCATGCATAGAAACGAGAATATGGTTTCCAATAGATTAGGTTGGCTTTGATATGTTTGGCACGAGGCTCAAGACGGCACCCCGTCTTCCGACGCGTTACTATGTTGCGCTCGGGTACATTAAACGGTATACAATAGCGTGGTGTTACCAGTACACACTTAAGCGGCAGAAACCTCGAGGCTTACGAAACGGGTTCGACTTAAATTGAGGACGACGCAAAGAGCTATGGAAGGAAGAATGATGGGTGTAACGTTAAGGGATAAGAAAATAGCAGATTTGTTGAGGGAAGAAACGCGAGTTAATGACTTCTTTGTTGAAATCAAGAAAAACAAATGGGCATGGGCAGGACATGTAAAAAGGAGGGAAGATAACCGATGGTCATTAAGGGTTACGGACTGGATTCCAAGGGAAGCGAAGCGTAGCAGGGGGCGGCAGAAAGTCAGGTGGGCGGATGAGATTAAGAAGTTTGCAGGGACGACATGGCCACAATTAGTACATGACCGGGGTAGTTGGACAAGTATGGGAGAGGCCTTTGTTGGAATGCATCATGTAACCGCGCGAACAACAAGGCACAAAGAAGGCAACATACAAGGCAGGCGCGGTAAAAGAGCGAGGGACAAAGGTCCCTTCCGGTCCTTTCCTTTCGTCGGTCCTTTTCTTTCGAAGGTCCCTTCCGGTCCTTTCCGGTCCTTTCCGCGCCTGTCTTGTGTGTTTCCTTCTTTGTCCCTTGTTGTTTGCGCGGTTACATGATGCTTTCCAATATCGACCACCAAATAGCCCGCCTATCCCTGTGAAAAAAGAGGCCTTTGCCTTGCAGTGGCCGTAACCAGGCTGATGATGATGATGATGATGATGATGATGACGATGACATTAAACTCTGTCGCGAAGGGATGCCTACCCTAACATACTGCAGAGGTGCTTGCGTTGAGTGCATGTATGACGAGAAACGCTCTTCTAAACTGTCTGTTCTCTAACTTGTTCAGTAAATGTATACCTTTAGTATTCTCGCACTAACAAAAGACACGAGTATGGCAACCGTAACCGCAAGAGTCACGGTATGGTCATAACTTGTCGCGACAGCGCAATTGTAATCCACAGAGCCTGCCATTAAGGAGTACGCCGCGAGTTATAACAGACGAATGAGTAATTTTTAAAGATTCTTATTCAGTAAAGATTTATTATCATGGACGGCGGCTGCTTACGTCAGCGCAAAGGTCGGATGCCACGCAGCGACTTCAATCATTTGCTCGCTACATCGAACATCTGCTCTGAAATTCAACCAGTTTCACATTACATTCTCTTGGCCCTTAACTGCTAATTTACCTGCCATTCGGACTCTATAGATACTCTTTTAGTCCCTCGTTCTCTTACGGATCTGCGTAGACGAGCTTCCACCGACACTTGGTTCTCCTTTTTCTTAAGGCATTTATTCAATCAAAGCGAAATTGCAGCACAAAATAGCGTCTCTACATCTCCATAATCAGGCTGTCCCTCACCAGGACTCTACGATTGGAAAACAATGTTGCTCTGGTGCATATGGTTGAGCGTCGCATATACAATTTCTTAGGAATGCCAACATCGCGGCATGCAATTTCTGCGGGTGATGAAACTATACCACCTTCTATGCCCCCTTCCCCACTCAAAGCTCTGCTCCGTAAGGAACTATTTGCCCCTGTGACGGAATTCCCCTCTCGGAGTAAAGTATCGTGAGAAGTTTTCCTAAGCACTATGCTTTGCAAAGACCACAAAATACCAACTGTGCGTCTTGAAGGCGGCTTCACTGTGCGTACGAAGGCTTCGGAAAGTTAGCGGTCATTCCTCTACCGAGTGTGTTCACCCTCGCTATAACCTAATTTACTTCTTTCGCAAGCTGGTCATGATGGAAGGTAGGGAAAGGGGGTCAACGGGGGGCTTAGGCAAGCACACACATACACACCTATATATATATATACATATATATATATATATATATATATATATATATATATATATATATATATATATATATATATATATATATATATATATATATATATATATATATATATATATATACATATATATAGTTGAAGAAACGGGGCACACTTACGAAAATTGCATTTCTAATGGTTTAACGTTTCGACCGTGGCACGGCCTTCGTCAGAATAAACACAGATACAAGTACGCACCCGCTTTTATTGGCATACGCACGTGGGCATAATCAGCAGTACATGCACGTGTACACTTGCAAATAACAGGAAAAGTGCAGCAGAATATATAACTCAAGCACGATAAGTGATATGTATGAAATATCATTATGATATCACGATGATTATACATGGAGTTACAGAATGACATAAAGTGTGACATGGCAAAACTAGCAACAAATTGATTTGGTGTGATTTGTCAATGCTGTACAAGAACAAACACATCAAGATATGGCAGAAAGACACGACATCTTTCCTACGCTTTCGTTGATACCAGATGAAACAGTGTTAAATACGGTGTGAAACAGTGAATATTTCTTCTAGTACGTTATCAAGGGAAGAATATAGTGTTCTATCACGAGGTTTGAACTTTTGTCCCGCAACTGGCGGATACAATGAATTCCAGCTGATTAATGATTTGCACAATTTTGAAAGAAACATGAGGTTACGCGAGTACTTCCACGATCGGGGCACCTCTAACAAGACACCTCTTTTTTCTACTAAGCACTGGACACCTCCCTCTCAAAGGGATAAATGTCTGGATCTATATATCAGAGCTGTGCAGCGGGATGTACTTGAAGCATACAATATGCAATTACCAGTCCGTCGGAACCTTAGCCCTAAAGAAAGGGATGCAATCGAAACATTGGCTAACCGTGACGACATCATCATTAAACCTGCTGATAAAGGTGGTGCAGTCGTCATTATGGACAAAGCCAGTTACCTAAGTAAGGCTCACAGACAACTTAATGATCAATCATTCTACAGGCACCTGAGTTAAGACCCTACGGAACAGTTCAAAAGCACGGTAAAGGAAACTTTAGACAATCTCGCGAAAGAAAACAAGATTGAAAAATCTGTGGTTAAGTCATTAGTCCCCCTAAGCCCGGTATCTGGTAGATTTTATCTCCTTCCTAAAATAAATAAGGAAAACAACCCAGGGCGACCGATAGTTTCAGGAATAGGCACAGTCACAGAAAATTTGTCCGGCTATGTAGATAACCTCATCAGTTCAATTCCTCCTAAATTTCCTTCTTATATCAAAGATACTAACCACTTCCTGTCCGATATCGCTGACGCGTGTCACAAGCAATGCCCTTCTAGTCACACAAGACGTGGCATCGCTGTACACGAACATTCCCCATACAGATGGGATTCAGTCTGTACTCGAGGCATATAACCACTCTGTAGATGACAAACCGATCGACGATTCTACCCTTGACAAAATTCTAACGCTAATTCTTGAACTTAACAACTTTGAATTCAACGGCGAACATTATGTTCAAACTAGTGGTACCTCCATGGGTACAAAAATAGGTCCCAATTATGCTAATATATTTATGGGCATGCTAGAAAAGAACATCCTCGCTACTCATGACCTCAAACCATTCTATTACACACGCTTCATCGATGACATTTTCCTAATTTGGCACCATGGTGAAGCTGCATTGCTTTCATTCATTACTGATTTTAACAACGCCGCACCGTCAATTTCCTTTTCCCATTCATCGGTTATCTTCCCTCCTCTTCACATGTCCTGCCCATGCCCATTTCTTTTTCTTGATTTCAACTAAGATGTCATTAGCTCGCGTTGGTTCCCTCACCCAATCTGCTCTTTTCTTATCCCTTAACGTTACACCTATCATTGTTCATGGCATAGCTCGGTGCGTCGTCCTCAATTTAAGTAGAACCCTTTTCGTAAGCCTCCAGGTTTCTGCCGCGTAGGTTAGTACTGGTAAGACCAAGCTATTGTATACCGTTTAATGTACCCGAGCGCAACATAGTAACGCGTCGGAAGACGGGCGTGCCGTCTTGACCCTCGTGCAAAACATATCAAAGTCAACATAATATATTGGAAACCGTGTTCTCGTTTCTATGCACGGAGGTTAGACACTTAGAATTCAGGAGTTTCAGTCCCCGCCTATTCTTACGGGAGCGTGTCAAGCCGCAAGCGGCCATATTTGTAGAGGTTGAGCGCGGCTCCAGCATAAACGCGGCCACGTTATAAGTGCCACGCTTCTTGAGATTGCGTTTCCACGATCACAAATAAAATTAAATCCCTTTAAGAAGTGTATCAGTGCGCCGTTGTATGTCGCGGTTATCGCAAACATGTGTCTTGTTGGCGGATCCCTTCTGTTCTGTATATAAAGAAACTGAAAAACAGTCACATTTCCCCTTTACTCATTCAGTATCCTGCCGCGTGCATTGGCTGTGCGATGGCCTTTGGTCAATACGAGTTGCTGGACCGTATTGCCGGCGACAAGAGCTCGAAATATAGTGTATTTGCGCCATTTCCTAAAAAAATTAAATTTCCGTATATGATGATGATGAATCGTAAGTCTAATGCTGAATCTGTTGATGTTTTATAGCACTGAGCCTTTATAGTTTAAGCCTAGGAAAGAAGAAATAACTACAACGGCATGTCTAATTTTCGTCCGCCGTTTGAAATTTAACCGAAAAGAGTCAGTGAAAGTAAACTTACAATAAAGCCAATGTCACGATCTGCACGCAGACGCTAGCCCACACACGCTCTGATGTGAGCAGCCTGCCAAAGTTAATATCTTATGTCAGCTAGCACCTGAAGCAATCTTTACTTTTATAGTTTTTGCGTTCGTTCTGCCAGTGCCTGCGGCGAAAACAAAAAATGAGAAGCCGGATAAATGGAAAATGGCGGGGAATGGCGGTAGCACAGTGGTCAGCGCTCCCATCTCCCAAATGCAGAATGCTGCAGATACATGGACTCAAGTACCAATGGTTGCGGTTGTGAGGAAAGCCGCCTGAATTCTCTGGTGATGACGAAGGTGAGACTAAGGCGGCGGCCTGACGACAGCGGTTGGCGTCAGTGTAACAGAATAGGTATGCATGCCAGGTCACATTTTAAGCGAAAAATATATTCAGGCTAGTACACTCGCATGTCACCACGACGACCGGCGACAGTGCGTCAACATATAAAGAAATTTTTTGAGACCGCGAATTTATATACTTTAGAATGGCGAGCATAATTGGAATAGTTTCTTTCGAAGAGTGAAAACGCGGCTGTCGTGTCCACGGTAAAGTTCACTTAAGTGACTTCAATCCCGTGGCCGCTGCATCATTGCGGACTAATGTGGGATCGCAGTTGACGAAATTGGCCCCAATAGATAATGAATTCCAGCGGCTGATGAACGGCAAGAAGGCCAAAGCTTTCAGAAGGCCTCAGGGAAATAAAATGAATTTTTGAGCTGAACGTTTAGCTGGCATGGTATGGTTAAGACATCTATCAATAACCTCCCAAAATACTAACAGAGGTCGACAAAAATGTGCACTAACTCCCTTAGAGTGGTCTGAGTATGCGGATAAAGTAACATAGTAAGCGTAACGGGCGGACATTCCCTCAGGCCTCTGCTACTGGCTTTGGCTCTTACCGCACCAAGGGGCATAGGCGAAACGCACCAGCCTCAAAGATGGCCACGGCATGCGTGTGTGCGTGTGTGTGAGTAGTAACGCGTCATGCATTTCATGCAGCCGCTTGCGCCACTGTTTACATGTACCGAAGACAGGCGCACAACGCTGTTGTATCACTTTGTTAGCTTTATTTAAATTGATATTGTTTATGTTTCATACTATAACATATCGCGACAATCAAGCCTACTGGTACTGAGGCAGTAACCCTCTATTTTTTGTGATATTGTACTAAAAAATTCCCACCAAGATAGCCTTGTAAATAAATGTGCCATGTTGCTTCAATATCAGTCAGCCTTGCACGACAGCCAAGTAAACGAAAATAGCAGACCAGAATTCGTTTTGTGACTTTTAATGGCGCAAAGGCCAGCTATGGCCAAAGAACGCCATGACATATGATGAGGATCTGTGTAAGTAAAATATATGAAGTAATCAACTTAAGTTGCCGATGTAGATCTGTTGCGGCTTTAAGGAGGCCTAAAAGCGGCACGCTGTAAACTGTGCAAAATATAAAAGCATCAAAATAATGAAAATAACGCAAGATAGCAAAGGCCCTAATGTTTCGCTATGAAGAAGTTATGTATTAAAGGATGCACAAGGCAGGGCTGCCTCCATAGGGCTCTTGATGTAATGCAAGAACAGAGAGGCGCGTGCTGTAAAAACTTATGTCAGTACAGGTGAAGCCTCAAAGGCGAGGCTACGCTACACATGACCCAGACAAATGATTCTAAGATATTAACTTCATCTAAAGTACTTTTTACGCTCAGTTTCCATTTGCCTGTATTGGACGAAGACATGGAGATGTGCACGGCTGTTGCCACCCCTTAGACGTGAGGGAGGGTTACTTCCAGTAAGCAGGTAAGAATGGGTGCCGAATGTATGACCTGTTATTAATCGAAAACGAGCACTTCCTTTTATCGCGTTGTTTTCTACGACATCCAATGCTATTATTTGTGGTAAAAGGTCACCTGTGAATAATAAATTATTGCGGTAAAAGCGTAAACGCATACGCTAGCGAAATTCCTACTGCATTTCACAGTAATCACTCAATGCATATGTAGAAGCCAGATCTGGGCGAGCTGGTTTTCCATACATGATGAAGAGAACGCTACGAAGAAGCGGACTGCAAGAGGAACATGTAGCGCCTCGTCCGTCGTACAAGTTCCTCTTGTAGTACGGGTCTTCGTAGCGCTCTTCAACACTGCATATGTAGAACGTGTATACTGTCGTACTATAGTGATGCGAAAAACAAGGCAGTCCCAAAAGAGTCAATCACGAATCCAACTCAATATTAGGTTTACTTGAGCTGCGCAAGAAATAACACTAAAATGAGAACAATGGCTGTATGTACACGGGACCCCGACAAATGATTCTAAGATAGTAACTTCATCTAAAGTACTTTTTACACTCAGCTTCTATTTCGCTGAGCTGGACGAGGACATGTGTAGCACGACCGTAGTCGGAATGTCATCTACGGAAAGAGGCACCGGTGCATCACGTTTTACTGCTGCCACGTTGAAGCGCACTCGCTGGCGCTCGCGCGTGATTGAGAGTGTACGCCAGTGTTCGCGTCATGAGGGCAATCCGATAACACAACGCTCTTTTCCTGCGCAATCAGTGGCAATGTTCTGGATATTTGAAGCACATTCAGGCGGGTCCTGAGCCTCGCGATAAATTCGGAACAGTGGTTAGGTGTTAAATAAACATAAACAAGGAAAGAAAGAAAAGGAACTGTCGTGCTGTTGCTTTAAGCATCAGCTGAAACATGGTGCGCCCGGCAGAAGAGGTCCCCAAAAAGACACAACAGCACCGACATATCGACAGCTGAAAAGCTGAGCACTTTTCGATTACTAGCATTTAATAAACCAACGTTTCTACGAGTATATTGCAATCCGTCCTCGAGATTATCTGGCGGAGCGAATAAACGTTTATTGAACATGCTCCTGTAAGAGCGATGCGAACAAATGTTTGCCAATTATATGCTCTCTGAAAGCATAACTAACGGTAAAAAATTCTCGGTAAACCTACCGTGTCACGCTTTCTTTGATGTCATCAATGTTAAGCTTACATGAGCATGATCATTAATTGCAGTCCGCATTCGATTTTTATTGACGTTCTTTTTGGAAAGCAAGTAGTTTACAATTTTAATATCAACGTGGTAGCAAACGTGTGCCGCCGAAAGCACGCATCATGGCGGAAGCGATTCACAACAGAATGGTGGCAAAGATTTAGCGCTTCCATGGCTTTAGGACATTGAGCTGTCGTAGAGGCAAGGAAGACGGCGAAGCGGAACTGCTAAACAGCGTCTCATAGTGCTGTGCCGACAGTGATGGTGTCATCGTGACCAAATATGGGCCTGGTATAGACGTAAAACGCGGTCATTTCTTGAGTCGGTTTCGGTTTCAGAAACAGATAATGCTATAAATGCCATTTCATTCCATTTTGTCTCGTGGATTTAAACACGAGTTTAAACAAAATTCATATCCAATTTTCTACGCCAGTACGTTTAAGCAAGAAAATATTTTCCTCACAAACACACCACACATGTTAGCGCGCATACGCATCGCCAAGCAGCCACGCATTCATACATGCACATATTTTACGCACGTACGCACACGGAAACACACGCGTGCAAAAACACGCGTGCTCAAACACGCGCGCACGCGCAAATGAAAGTACACAGTGTCAAGATGTGCGCACGAATATATGTTTTATCTCTCTCTCTGCTGCCTCTCTAAATCCTGTGCAGGAAAACTGACTGAATTACACTCGCTCTGCCATTACCTTTCCAACGCGCTCTACAATAAATCACTTTATGGTTTAAGTTTCGCGCATCTTCGAGTCAATGCGCGCTCTGCCGCGACGGTGCAATGCTATTTTCGCCTATCACGTGATTTCACCACCCATCCTTGAAGAAAACACGGCTTTCACGCAGCACAAATTTTCAACTAAGCGTTGTAAATGCACATGCTTTTTAAATGGACTATCACATGCGCACCACTTAGTTGAAGCTTGTTGACATTCAGTCCATATGTTGAAATATAAGTTTGTAAACATTTTGCCCATTCCGTTAAGCTCTAGCATTACGGCGAAATTACACAGAGAGGCCAAAAGGCAATGGCTATAATGTCTGTGGATGTTTACCGCTGCATCCGACTTAGGCTTTCGCAAAGTTTACGTTCCATGACCTTTGTACCGCAGTCAAAGCATATTGAAATGACTACATGTCAACAGGCTGATAAATCAGCAGAAGGAAGTGAGGAGAAAATGCATTCCTTTGATCCTGACGCATCCAACACGGCATCTGTAGTACGCTGAAGGGGCGTTTGTTGCTGAGTGCGATGATGAAGGTTAAGCTAAAGATATTTTCTACACTTCATGCGTGAATAAAATAAACCAAGTGAAAACATGTGAAGTCTGCTTCGTAGAACGTGGAACGCAAATTCTGTTTACGATGTTTTAGTCATGAGCCTTATGTTTTTACATCTGGTATTAGATTGTTTCAGGCATGCCCAGATGTACACCATGGCTAGTAAAGATTCTCCGAAATGTTATTTCTGCCATGAGTCTGCTACTGCTGCTTGAATATTTCTCATAGCATTCTTATTGAAGGTTGAAAAGGCTTAACTAAACAACTATGACAATGATACCAGCACCAAGTCTTTAGCTCATCACTTATTCGCCAAACAGATGAACTTACCCAGTCGGCAAGCTGTAGTGAGGTATGTCCTATGGAAAACTGACCCACAACGATACTGAAGTATACGCAGTAGCAAAATATTTATTGGGACGCCTCCATCCCAACCCTCATAATTTGGCGACGTGGTCGCTAATAGTTCAAAACACAGTAAATAATGTCTTTGATGGAGCAGCACCAAGGAGCAAGGCGTCGAAGACCAAGACCTCAAGTGCGCTTAGGATCATTCTTTCATCAATGCATTCTTGACGCATTCCTTACACGGACAATGGGGAAATATCCTTCAGTGGATTCAGAGTTACCGGTTCCAAGGAGCATTTTTGCAATTTTCACTGAAAATATCCCAGCTCCCAAGCGCTCCACATGTCTTCATATATGAGAAAGGATGCGTCATAAGTGCTGTTTCGTAATGTATGCCAATGTAAAGGCCCAAAGAGAAAGGCATAGCTGAGTAATTCCGTAGACAAAGGTATTAAAACAAAACATCTTGATTGGTAAACGTGGTAGAAGGGTAAATATTATCTATAAAGGCGAAGGTGGTAAGGATAATACGAGCTTGTACGAGACCTTTACTGTAACACTGGCGACATACGGAAGGCCCATACATGTAAAAAAAATTGGAGCTGTCCGTGTCGCTGACGAAAATGGCCTACTGCGGGAACTGCAAAATTGGTACAGACAAGACAGTCATTTCAGTTTTAATGGCTTTTTCTAACGCAGTAAACAGATATTTCAATAGCTCAGCACAGACATTCATGCTAAAGATTTCTAGTTAGTGTGGGAGCTTGCCAATACGTACGCCGGGAATTACTAGGCGCGATATTCGCAACCACGAAGTCATTGACGAGGCTATTGTGGAACTGCGGAGGGAGATATGTTGAGACAACTGAATACATATTGTATTTCTTCGCAGGAAATGCAATGAACTGGTGGAAATGTATTCAATGGCTGGGGCAGGACTGTCTCCATCGTCATTGCTGGTTGTTCGCGCATTATGTTTGGGCATTGAAAGACGACTGAAAATCAGCGAATTAGGATTCAGCTCAGCTTACATTCATACAAAACCAAACGGCGCAGCAGCACATCCCTGGGCGGATGCATGCTGACGACATAGTGATACTAGCGGACAAAGCACGAAATCACAAAGTCCGGCAAATATAAGCTTTAATGCACTGACAAATCTATGCTATGACCTTACCCCAGAAAAGTCTGCTGAGCAAATTTTTAGAAATTATACGGTAAGCGACATGGTATTCGTTCAACAGGAATTCACACTTATCGTCAACAGTATAAATTACTGGGTGCACATATAATCATAGGAAAAGCCAACTCGAGCAGCCACCCATATAGAAGGCTGCAGAGGCCGAAGTTCTTGTCCAAGACCCAGCAAAGTTTCACCGTTCCATGACCGTGTCCCGCCTGTACCTGCTATCTCAAGTGAGGTCCCGGCCTGGTAGTTAAAAATATGATTGTGTGCCTGGCCTACCCCAAGGAATTACCAATAAAACAAGGTGAAAAAAGCCTTTTTTGTGAGGTAGCAACCGTTTGGCTAATAATTTCCAGCAATATATTTTAAATAAATGTGCTGTATCCGCTTTTTGTCGTAAACGCCAAGCAATCTGCACACCTTTCTCATAAAGTGGCAGTTTCGACGACACTTCATGTAATTAGAGCCATAGCAAGGTCATGCGATGGACTCAATCCCTAAGGAAGTTGCACATTCTAACAATATGCGTAGACGACAAGGCGCCACCAACAGGCTAATCAACTGCACTGGCGCAGAAGGAACTGCGCGCTACAAGATAGAAGGCACATCCTAACGCTTGCCCGATGCGGAGCTTTCTGAATGGGTTTACCGGTGCCGCTCTTCGGTCGTGCACAAAATGACTCAAACGGGTTCAAAATCTTCTTGGTCATGGAAAAGTGATAAAACTCCAGGTGTTCATGAACCCTACAATTATATATACGTTTACGTGGTTTCCGCTCAGACCAGTGTGTGCACGACCGTTTACCACCACCACACAGATGCCCAGCTGGACTCTACTCTATAAACTCTACGCATGCAGCCCCAATGCCTGCTGTCGATGCCACAATGCCTAAGCGCTCCGGCAGCGGCAATTGAACGGAGACTTAGGGAATCCATCTTGATGCATAGCGTGGAAGAAAACGAAGTGGAACACCCGCTAGCTCGGCCTCACATTGTGCCTGAGTACGACATTACGTGATTTGCTTCGACGCTGTTGTAGCTAATCCCCTCCGCCTCTCAATACACTGCTTGCCACCCTACACGCACGAGTCGCTCAAACGCGTCCATATTTTACATCATGGCCGTGTCTGTACTAACGCTCCTCTAGTGTTTTATGGCTATCGCAACAATGGAAACCTTGTAAAATGTACTTGCAGCAAGAAAAGCCTTTAAATTACACTAGGCGTCAAAGCACCCGGAAGTTCTAACGCGAGTATCATACCTCCGGCGGAGAGAAAATCTAAGCGGGATTTTGGCTGGTGCAGCACGGAATGAAACGAAAGCAAACCGGTGGAGATTTAAAAAAACAGTAAGAAAGAATTCAGGAGGGCCAGTGTCTGTGATTTCCAAAAAGCAGTGATTTGCAATTGGAAGCATGAGCTGGCTGCCTGAGGTGAAATACACCCCAGAGAAAATATACGCTACAGGATCAGGCATGCGTTTGTTGCAACAAAAGCCTGAGGACGGCTCAGTACATTGTAATGGAATGCTAAGATATTGTCACGTGGCAGTGACGGTTAAGAAGGCAACAAAACTGTGAATAACGAAATGAGCGTTTTATTGGGCGAACTTATGCCCTCAAAAACAAGCTACACTCAAAGATCAACGGTACCGGCGAACGCGATCGGCGGTCGTCAAAATCTGATGAGCGGGTCAAGCACGTCGGCTTTTATGCATCAGTCGCCGAATGCTCCAGAGCCTTCGCTGGAACCCGCGTGTCTTCCACAAAGATCTACATTATTCGCGCCGCGCACACATGCAATCAGATTACACAAGGATCAGTCACAAACAGCGGATGGAACCATCGATAATCTTCCAGAAACTTTCGATACATGCAGGCAAGTCCTGCGCTGTTCGATAACATTTTTAGGCGTTGAAACGTGTCCCCCGATAAAGACAAGTACACGTGTCAATATTCTCATTTGAGGCTGCCAAGGAACGTGTGCCATTACGAAGCATTATCACTGAAACAAGATGAAATACTTAAGTGGTCAGTTTGACCAGGAATGGGACTGAATATGAGCCATGAAACGAAGCAGGGACAAATCGTCAGCCAGCCTGGTCTAGCTACCCAGGCACGCTATCAATGTATTTCTCTCCTGCGTTCTTGTATACATCTTGTAGGAACTCTCCGTCACATCGTTGTCCTTACCGTGGGTGTCATTACCCTTTGCTCCTAAAATACAGATTGAATCGCCGTGGGGGTTATTGCGGACTGTTCTTTTTAGTAACCGATGCTTCTGCCCGTCTGGGGCGTCACCACTGCCGCTTTGCAAACCTGCTTCTACTTTTGAATAAAGCCGGCGGACTCTTGGTTCTCAGTTTTTAAAAGCGTGTATTCCTTGCCTCCGCGAAACACAGCTCCCAACAACCTCGTTAACCATCGCTATCTACCACGTGCCATTGCGTATGCCTGTAATAAGTCCAGTCGTATCAGTCTCGTTCCTCCTTCTTTTTTCACCAATACTCCAAACGACCTTTGTTTATCTCGACTGCTGACCACTTGATACTTCTGGCTACGTTAAATCTGAGCCCTTGTGGATGTTGCATGTTAAATATTCGTCTCTCTGGTGAACTCCTTCGCATTGCTATACGACTTACTGAGTGGTCTCCAGAATTTCGCTGCACCGTACACATGCCTGTTCTAATTGCGAATATTTAGTCTCCTCTGTTTCTGTCCTTAGACAGCCAGCTCGAGCCTGAAATAGCAAGGCACTTCCCCTCGCGTTATCCTTGAGATTTTTCATCCTAATTGCTTTTTTCTTATTCATATAACTCTCTTTTTTCTTATTCATATAACTCTGTTTGTATCCTTGCAGCTGGTTTGCTGCCTCTGTCTCTCTCACTTTCCTTATGAATACTCCTCGCTACCTACAGTGTCAATAACCCTGTACTTGGCTGCCAACATTCTTGTCCTCTTTCTATTTCAGGGTGCACAAGCTTAGGTACAGATATTTGCGCAATTTAGCCACTGATTTATTTTCATCCATGTTCCTGATTGTTTCTTCAAAGCTAATCTTGGTGTGCACTTCTCTGACTTTAAATGAGGCCGAACACATTTCCCTTTGCTTTATCTTGTTTGTGGTTTTGCCGTCAGTTCCCAAGGCCAACCAGCCCAGGCATATTCGGTTAACTTCGATATTCCGAACACTGATAATATTGACACGTGCACTTGCCTATCTTTATCGGGCGACCGCGTTTCGCCGCCTAACAAATGTTATCGCACAGCGCTGGACGCGCCTGCTTGTATCGGAAGTTTCTAAAATGTTATCGATGCTTCTATCCGCTGTCTGTTGTCGCCGAATAGTGTAGAAATTTGTGGAGGACACGCGGGTCCCAGCGATTAGCCTGGAACATTCGACGACTGCTGTATAAAAGCCGACGCACTTGACCCGCTGATAAGATTTTCGATGATGGCCGAGTGTGTTCGCCGCTATCGTTGTTCTTTCGAATGTAGCCTGCGTTTGAGGGCACAAGTTCGCCCAATAAAACGCTAGTTTCTAGCATCACAGTTTTGCTTTCTTCTTCACCTTCACTTCTACGTGACAATATATCCAGTTTTAGGCAGAGAATGCATTTTCGAACGAGAGCGCTGACTTTATGACTCCTTTCCAGATTCCACGCACCACCGCATATTTAGCATGGCCCCAAAGTCCCCTATGTTTCATTATGGCTGCATTAATTCCCTTTTTATATTCAGGTTATCTTGCTGGGTGCTTGAGTCTTTCCTTTGTTTATATACACGCCGAGGGAGTTATATTGGTTGACTTGGTGTTGAATCAACACACGCTATTTCTTCGTCCGGTTATTAAAGATCATATTACCCGATTTCTCTTACTTAGGGACATCGCAAAACAGCCACTAGCGTAAGCTCCGGTATACGTGCGCGTTTTCTAAGAGACAGCCTTATTTGTGGCCAAAAAGTAAACATGGAAGCTAAATTTTTAAGCATACCCGTTGAAATAAGTTCTACGCACCCAGCTGGACATCTCATGCAACTAATACTACTAGTTACGGCTGAAAAACGGCTACAAATTGCGGGCCATGCTTGAAATATGGGAGTCCATGGAAATATTGAATATTTGGGACGCCTTTTTCGCCAGTAAAGAGCGATTTCCGATGGCACTATTGCCTCGATTGTTTATTCCCGGGAACTTAGCAAATACAGACTCAGCTTGCAGCTGTTGTAGCAGCAGCTCCTGCTATGACAAAATGTCGTTGACATGACAAAATGTCTTTCTAATATCAGGGTTTTCATAAAAGCGTCATGGAAGTTGATGCAAATAATATGCAAGCCTTGATTTTGGCTCCAGCAGCGCGTCAAAGCGATCGCCCAGGACTCTGAACAATAACAGATCATCGCTCACACCGCGAGGGCGAGTTAGAACGTTCGAGGAAGGTCGCGCCTTGTTTATTTTCTCACTTTTATGCTTCTGACTCTGGCAATGTTCCGCCAGATGGTATACTAAGAAATCCAAGGCTTTCAGATAACGTGTTTCGAATGTTCATTTCTTTTCGAAACAAAGATTTGTGGAGACACTGCTAAGAACTGTTTTCGCTTCTGCAGCTGTGTTCTCGGAAAGGCGCGTATATGCGACTCTTCTGGTGGTTGAAACGCAGAAAACATTCCGGCCAGGTTACGCAAATGAAAGACACAAAAGTAACAAATTTTCCAACCGTAGCGGACGTAGTATTCGCACAAAGGAATGCAGTTGAAACATTTGACGGAGTACATGTGCATTATATCAAAGCAGGGGCCCTATGACGTAAAACTAACTCCATATGCTTTTATTTGAGTCTCCTGACGTCAAAGAATGTCGCTAAAACGGGCCCTCAGGAAAGATGAGTTGGCCGAGTGAGGTCGTAGACCTGCGGAAGGTGCTCGAGAGCGCTACACGGCAACGCAAAATGTTTTATTGTATGGAAATAAACCCAAGCTCTCCGGCAGGTGCAAGTAGGCATTGTCTGAGCGATCGGTGGCAGCCATCTTGTACTCCTTTCAAAACGGGGCAGCCTGTGGCTATTTAGACAAAAATTTAGTTTTGTTCGGCATAATGATGCATCCTTAACGCGTACACGTCGCTTTGACGCGGGGAGTTTTCGTGATTTTTTCACGCCGCGTGAGAGGCAGGTGACTTGGGTGCAGTCCCAAAACATTTCACCAATAGCCAAGGGGTATTGGAGAAAAGGCGTTGAATCATAAATAACTCTTCTTCTTTCGTTCGATACAATCATGCATAATAAGTGCTACGCGTTACGTGAGATGGGGAGCGATCGTGGTTTTCGTGACTTCGCGTGACAGGCAGGCCAAGTGGGGGTGGCCCAAAACAGTTTTCGAACAATCGCGGACGATATTCTAGCGAAGTGATACGTGAGCACTCCCGTACATGCCGCCAGCCATTTCATCTCTTTTGAATGTAGCATAATTATTTGGATGAACAGTGATGAAGGATCGTATTGAAGCGGAAACCAAGAAACAGAAGAAACATTTTATTCGTTGCGATTGGACTCATTGCCTGTGTCTAGTCGAGATATCGAGGCTGCCACATGTAAAGGCCGAATTCTTTGTCAAGTGAAGGAATTCACAAATGTGGCATGGCCCACGTCGATCCAGGATGAACAGTTGTAGCCTTTTTTTCGCAGATGAAACGAACTGATGGTGCATCAGGGATGCGTCATGCTGGGCGCGAGAGTAGTCGTGCCTGCAAAGCTGCAAGGGTTCGTTCTGGACGAACTCCATGACGGCCATCCCGGCATCGTGCGCAGCAAAGAACTAGCACGCAGCTACGTGTGGTGGCCAACTCTTGAGGTGGACCTCGAACTTCGTATCAGAAGCTGCACTAGTTGTCAAGAGCAACGTAACGCTCCAATCAACGCACCTCTTCACCCGTGGTCATGGCCGACTTCACTGTGGCAGCGTGTTCACGTAGACTTTGCGGGACCTTTTCAAATCAAATCAAATCAAATCAGTTTATTTTCATCTCAAGGATGAGGGCAATACCATGCTTTTAGTGGTGCTCGACGCACATTCTAAATGGCCAGAAGTTTTCGAGATGAGATCGACAACTACAGAAAGCACGATTCGTTGTTTGACCAAGCTCTTCGCACGCTTTGGTTTCCCTGAAACAATTGATTCCGTTAATGGACCTCAGTGTGTTTCGCAGGAGTTCAAGCACGTCGTGCAGGCAATGGGAGCGCGGCACGTCCTCACGGCTCCCTACCACCACAGCTCCAATGGGTTGGCAGAGCATTTCAGCCAGACCTTAAAGAATGCACTGCGCAAAGATGGCGCAGGAGGAACACTGGAGATAAAGCTGCATAAATTTTTGCTGTCGTATCGCAACACGCCACATGCGATGACTCGTGAATCCCCAGCGGCATCGCTCCTAGGACGACGCTTACGCAGTCGGCTATATACCGTAAAGCCTTCCGTGGGGGAAAGAGTAGCAGACAGACAGTGCACTCAGGCACTTAGTCGTCCGTGTCGCAAACGTCACTTCTTGGTAGGCGCCAGCGTGTTAGCACGTAATTATTCTGGAAAACCAAAGTGGGCTCCCACTGTGACTGTTGCTCAAACAGAACCTATCTCTTTTCAAGTACGTGCAACCACCCCGAAGGGCACCTTCAGCTGGCGTCGTCACCAGGATCAGCTGCTACAGAGGCCTGCAGAGGACGTTGCCCCTAGGCATGGAACAGCTGGCGAAGTTACGACCAGCGAGTTCCTGGTTTATACTCAGACTGCCGGCGCACCAGTTCCTTCAAGTCCAGAACCACCCATGGCAACTCCGGTTGCGCAACAGGCAACACCAGCACCCACCGAGGCAAGACGCTACCCCATGCGAAATCGTCGCCCACCAGATAGATTCTAAGCTGGACTCTGAATGACTGTGTGCTCCATTAAAAGGAGAGGTGGTGTTGTGTCGGCTGGCGCTCATCTTGATAATAGCTCTCTGCGAAGTGCGCATGCGCCAATAAGTGTTAAAAGCAGAGTGCCCCTTACTAGGGGCCCTTTTTCTTGCCGAGCCTCAACCCACAAGCATGGGTTAATAAACGTCGTTCACCCGGAACTTGTCCTATCCTTTCGGCATGCCTGGCGCAAAACGTAACAGTTTTGGCACGTAAAGCCCCATAGCTTAATTTTTAATGTTATACGTTCGGTTCAATTCGCGTCTTTCATTTTTATATTCTTGTCCCAAGTTATGTGGGAAACTTTATAGGCCAGTTCGCATGTAATATATACGATGTCCTTGCTAACGTCACCTCATATACAGGACGAGAATACCTCATAGCCAGAAATGCAAGTGACATTCTGAACGTTCGCTTCGCAAATTACGGGGATTGGAATATAAGACAAATTGTCTAAAAATCTGAAATTCTCCATTTGAGGCCCTGGGAATTCTATTGCAATAAAGAAGCAGTCCTCACTTCCTTGTGGAAGGGCAGCAACGGCGGGGCCATGGTGCTATGCGAAGCATTCGTGTACTGGAGTCAACGTGTCCAGTACTTGCTCTGGACTACGTGCAGCAAGAATGCCCATGCTATTCAGCAGTAGACACATGACATTCGTGAGTGACTAACATAGCAATCGCTGGCGAATCTTTCTCTCGCATGTGCTTAACTGCAGGGACATACAACTTCAACTCGTGAACCGTAAAAATTATCAGGTGTGGTTCGCTGCCTGAAAACTATTTACCTCGAGGAATCGCTCATGTGTTTGGCACCCTATATACCCTCGTTTGCATCCTATATACCTAAATGGTTTAATGGTGTACCGGTGACGGGTATTGTATTTTTCAGTTCAGCTTCAGTTCTGGTTAAGGCACGTTCAAAGAATTTCAGTTTGGGTTTGTGCTCAGTTCAGGATAGAATTCCGGTTCGGTTATGGTTTCGTGTTCAGGTTCGGTTCCGACAACCTTACGAAGGCGCAAAAGCGTTGATGCGTTTCTTAATATGCACCGATTAAATATAACTGACTGGCTCGTGACTGACTCAAAAATGGAATCGTCTTCGTCTGCGTAGATGCGTGATGTGAACTTTCCGACCATCCCTCTATAAACTTTTAGGCGGCTTATCTTGTCCGCAGTGCAGTGAAGGCAACCACTCTGTTGAGAAATCCTCTCTCTCAATGATTGGCTTCAACATCCTGCTCTCCAAATAACATTTTACACATTGCTCGCCGGTCACTCATGAATATATGCAGACGCAAGCATGTACGCCAAAGAATTTTATAAGAGTGTGACCTTAAACAGGCAAAAAATAACGTCATCCAACGTCTGTGTAGACCGATTGAATATACATACGGAATTTTCAGTAAGCCAAACTGCTGAGAACATTTGATGGACATATCGCCGTGACGGTACAGCCTGGCAGATTGTTCATTTTCATATTAAAATGCGCAGAGCAGGGGAATATAAATGGCTGTGCTGTTGGTTTTGCTATAAGTTTCCAACAGGTAAGGAAGGCGAATAAGTGGAATCTGCCTTACACAACGAGACTTCTTGGACTCCTTGAAACACACCAAATTGGTTACAAGGTAAGAAACGTATGGCACTATGCTGCCAAACACAAACTTTCATCAAGCACACCAGAAGCGTTCGTCCTTAAAGCAATGCTTACTTACTTGCAAGAGAGGTTCTCGTGGTCAGAAATTCTCGCCGCACCACTTGAGGCTTTGTTCTAAAATGACTGCCTTACGCAGGTGTAAAATTTGTAAAGAATATGGTGTTTAGTTCTTTCAAACTACAAACAACCTGGAATTGTGTGATGTATTAGGGACATGCACTAGATGATTACGACTACCGCCAATTCAACGAAATAAGAGACCGCATTCAACACGATACGCGCTAGTCTCTTCTCCATGACCAAGCATGCGTTAATTTTAATTAGGGATTACCAACATAGTAAGTCGTTAGAGTAGGCCCTTGTGATCCATTCTTTACGAAGTTGAGTTCTCCGTGTAAAGCGTGAAAATTATTGTAAGGTTTTAAGGATGTGCATCGCTGCCAATCGCAGCGGCGGCGCTGCTGTGTTTTCAGCCGCCCCATCCCAACTGACGCCATTGATAATTTGAGAATCTTATGGTGAACAAATGTTTTTCCGTAATAGTTCCAACGTTACTTATCTTGTCTCTGTAAATAGCGTAAGAGGAAGAGAAAAACTTGAAGGACGCTTAGGCTTCACCTTTAAGAGTGGGACGCGATAGCATTCAGAAATCCCTGACTTCTTCTCACGCTTCCCAGCTACTGCAGCTTATGTAACCATATTTCTTTTTTCTGGATATGCTGGCGGAGAACCCTATGCACGAAGGCGAGCTTTCCGGTAAGGTATGGTATGAAGAACTTTATTTAGGTCCTGAGGGATCAGTCTGGGACTGATGCGGGCCGCTCCCACGTCTGTACAGAGAGAACGAGCCCCTCTGCCATCACACGGGCCCTCTGGACAGCCCTGAGCTGGTCCACCAGCACTTCACAGTGCAGCATTGCACCACTGCAACAGTGCACCACTGTTCACCTCGAGAACCCTCACCGGCCAGCGCCATGCAGCGCCAAAGCATTTGTTTCTATATTGAGCGAACCCCCACACTTACTACAATACACTGAAATCCCGCAGTCCGGATTAATTTTATTCATGATGCCCGGGTTAGGGTACGTTCGTGTCTGCAGAAGCCTTAATGTAACCGTCTGTGGCCTATTTAATTTAGAATATGGCACGGGGAATGCCCTGCGCCCTAAGTAATAGTGATTGGTGATTTCGTTGTAGGTTAACAGTTGGTACCTGTACTCAGGAGCGGGAGATCCAGCCCCTTCAGGAGTACACGGTACACTAATCATCGTGCCTCCCTGTGCGCCACCTCGTTGAGGTTACGCGGGGCTTCCTCCACTGTCCCCACGTGCGCAGGGAACCACGTAACTGTATGCGAAGTGATATCACTGCCCTGCAGCAGTCTATTAGCCGGTTCCGAAACAAGTCCTCTCGAGAGGGCTTTAATCGCACATCGCGAGTCACTAAACACCAAAACTCTTCTTGAATAAATTACTGCTAGAGCAATAGCCACCTGTTCGGCAACCCCCAGATCTTTGGTATAAATGGAAGCAGAATTTCTAATGCTCCCTTGGCTATCTAACACCACCCCTGAATAAACATTTTTTACCATTATTCCATGCGGCGTCAACAAACGTAGACTGTTCCTCCTGATCCTTTGCCTCTCGCAAGAAAGCCCTAGCTCTCGCGACCCGCCTCCCTACATTGTGCACGGGGTGCACATTCCGCGGAAACGGACGAACCATGATATTTGCCCTAAGCTTCAAGTTCAACTCGTTTAGGGGCGCCCTATCGTGCGACACAGCCAGGCAGGGCGCCAGAAGAAAGGAAAAGTGGCCAGTGATTGAGGAGCAGTTACATAGAGAACAAATAGGGGTGTATGCGGTTACAGAAACGCACCTTAGAGACTCAGAAGAGCCACCAGTTATTGAGAATTATGCTTGGGAAGGGTGCAAGAGAACGAAGTCGCAAAGAAAGGGAGTGGGAGTCGGAATGCTCATCCATTAGTGAGCCAAATGGAAAAGAGTAAATTCACAATGTCAAGAGCATCTTTGGTTATCACGTACAATGAGCGGGAAAAAAACTTGGCTGGGCGTTACGAATTTGTGGACCGGAAAAAATTGCACAGAGAAGAATAAAAGGTTAGTGGAATGCATAAGCGCTGATATTAAGGGTTTCGGGAATGGTGCTGAAATTGTCCTATTAGGTGACATGAATGCCCACATACAGGATTTAGATGCTATACCGATAATAACGGGAAGTCAATGCTAGACCTTTGTGAGCAACATCATCTCGTTATCGTGAACACAGGGCCTAAGTGTGAAGGGAAGATCACGTGGCAAGTGGGAAACCGGCAATCAAACATTGATTACTCTCTGATGACAGAAGGAATTCATGATAAGTTGAGAGAAATTGTTATTGATGAGGAAGGGCATAGCAGCACAGGAAGTGACCACAAACGCATAATTTTAGAAAGGGGATATGTAGTTGAGAAAGAGAGCAAGGAGAGCAAAATGGCCAGTCCAAATTTGAACGCTGAACAAATAGCTAATACAGTCACTAGAATTGAGGAATAACTTGGGAAATGGCCAAGTAAAGAGTGGGAATATGGTGAGCTTCTAAGTGTAATAACGACAGAAATACGGAAAGAGAAACAACACGCTTGTTGGAAAGGAAAAAAGAAACCGAAAAGCTGGTGGAACAAGGAGATATGAGAAGCGATCGCCGAACGACAGAGAGCCTCTCGAGAGCACAGGCAGGCAAAGAAGGCGCAGTTGCCGCAGGATGAAGTAACCAGTAAATGGTAAATATACCGAGAGAAAAAGTCTATGGTTCAAATACTAGTATGAGCAAAATTAAAAGGTGAAAGTGAACGTTGGTTGTCAGAAATACGTGAGAAAAAGAGGGCCGCACGTAGAATATTTTGGAACCGCATAAAATTATTATGCAGGAAGTCAACAGCAATACAACAACATATCCTAGACGAACATGAAAACAGACTGGAAGGAGAAGCTGCAATAAATTACATCCGGAAAGGAACAGCCGAATCTTTCCAAGGCAATGACGAGGTTGTATTCGAAGAAAAAAAGAGCATGAACGAGACCCAAGTAAAAGAGGAGCTGGTGCTGACAAATTTAAACTGGAAGAAACGGAAGAGAAAATCCCTAAGCGCAAAGCCACACGGCTAGACGAGGTTCCCGTTAGGCTGATAAATGAACTAGGACCCACTAGTAAGGAAGCTCTGGTGAAAGCAGTGGAAAACACTTTAAAAGATAGACGAATACCAGACAGGTGGCGGCAAAGTACAATTAATTTTATTTATAAAGGTAAGGGGAAGAAAGACAGAATTCACTCGTATAGCCCGTTGACCATTACATCGGTAATATACAGGCTAGCAATGCAGGCAATCAAATTAAAGCTTCAAGCATGGGCAGAGAATAATGGCACTTTGGGAGAGCTTCAGAATGGCTTCAGAATAGGTAGGCGTTTGGATGATAACTTGTTTGTTCTTACTCTGTGTATTAAAATATCAAAAGCAGAAAGCAGACCGTCCTATTTGGCCTTTTTAGGCATTACAGAAGCCCACGACAACGTAGACCGCAACATTTTGTGCGATATTCTGGAAGGGGAAGGCTTAGGTGACGATTGTCGATAGCTTTTGAGAGAGATTTACCTAGAAAATACCGTTTGCGGTGAATGGGAAGGGATGAGAAGCGAGGAGAAAGTTCATCTCAACAAGGGACTGAGGCAGGGGTGCCCTTTATCCCTGCTGCTGTTTATGATGTACATGGTGAGGATGGAGAGCGCGCTAGAGGGAAGTAATACCGGGTTTAATCTCTCATAGAAACGGGCGGGTACAGTAGTAGAGCCGCAACTCCCAGGTTTATTTTATGCGGACCACATTGTGTTACTACCTCATAAGCGAAGGTATCAATTGTATAACCATATGCTTATCCTTCTTCCTTTTTGTCTCTTTGCAAAACATTATATGTAATTGAAATAAGCGCTTTGTGCGGTATGTTTTTGCCATACTTATTGCTGTTAACATAGCTCCATGAAACTCTACTCTTGCCAAGTGCCCTTTTGTATACTTATGTAAATGCCTGTACTACTATGTCTACAGACCTTTCTAACCCACTCCTGTGAAAATCCCTGATGGGATTGACAGTATCACAAAATAAAAAAATAAAAAATAAAGTGATTAGCAACGTCTGGCTAATATCCGTGGACAGGAAGGCAACAATTTAGGTTTGAAATTTAGTGTTAGAAAATCACATGTTATGGTATTCACTGGAAACAGTGAACAGACAGTGGAGATACAGAGCCAAGAAATACCTCGGGTAACAGAATATAAATACCTTGGTATATGGATAAACGAAGGCAATAGATATATGGGAACACAGGAAAAAACCATAACAGTAAAGGGGAAGTGAAATGCAGCCATAATGAAGCACAGAGCGCTTTGGGGATACAATAGGTACGAGGTCCTCCGAGGTATGTGGAAAGGTGTAATGGTTCCAGGACTTACTTTTGGAAATGCTGTTGTTTGCTTTAAATCAGGAGTACAATCAGGACTCGACGGGAGCCAAAGGCCAGTGGGTCGCCTCGCATTGGGCGCCCACAGGAAGACTACAAATGAAGCTGTGCCGCGTGGTATGGGCTGGACTAGTTTTGAAGTGA
This sequence comes from Dermacentor andersoni, assembly GCF_023375885.2. Taxonomy (NCBI): domain Eukaryota; kingdom Metazoa; phylum Arthropoda; class Arachnida; order Ixodida; family Ixodidae; genus Dermacentor; species Dermacentor andersoni. Next base: position 50,563,764 of record NC_092821.1, read on the forward strand.
GGGAAGCTCGCAGTAAAATTAAGTATGAAGAACGGCTGAGGAATATGCAAGAAAGTAAATAGGCAGGGAGGGTGTTCAGGTATCTGTACAGGAAAAACATTGATTCACAGTGGAGGAAAAGAACTAGGAAGCTTACCAGCAAGTATGCAGCCTGTATGGTAGGCCACACAGCAACTAAGAAGGTCAAGCGGACAGTCAGAAGCTGAAATAATCTCATGGCTGGCGGCAATGAAAAAGAAACCTACCATGAGTAACTACTCAAGAGGAAAAAACGAAATCAGGAAAGAAACCATTTATGATAACTCAAAGGGAAGCTCATTACTTTTCGAAGCGAGATCGGGATGCCTTAGAACACGCAGATATAAGAAGCAAGATATAAGAAGGAAGAAGAAGCATGTGCTTGCTGCGGTAAAGCTAGGGAAACGACGGAGCACGTTTTATTAGAATGTGAAGACGCCTACCCAGTGGTCCATTTAGGCACCACTGGCCTCCTTGAAGCCCTTGGGTTCAGCTGAAGCAGTGGTAAAGCAAACATGTCCGTAATAGGCATTAGTAAGAGGCGATTGGAGGATTGGTGGAAGAAAACTAGGGAAACGACAAAAGACGGAGACGTATAAAAGCACAATTCGCAATAGGGGATCAGAAAATTTGGGCGTGGTAGTTCATAGTGTTTTTCTTTCTTTTTTCATTGTTTAACCTAGGTAGGACATTAGGCAGTATAATAGCAAGAGCTTGGTGGCGCAACAAACCGCCCCGTTCCAAAGGGGACGCTCATAATATCCATCCATCCATCCAGCCACCGATTCTTCAATTTACTCTAATATATACCTACCCGCTGGTGTATCTAGCAACCGCTCCCTCTGTGCAGTACGCTGAGCCTCGGCAATTTCATCTAAAGTATTATGCAAACCCAGTCGTAACAACATATCTTTTGACCTAGTCATAGGCAGACCAAGCGCAGCCTTGACGGCTGTTATGAATAATGCTTCCAATTTATTTTTCTCCCCTCTATTCCAATTTAGCATAGCTGCCACATACAAGAAATGACACATAATAAATGCGTGAACTAAGCGCATCGCACCTTCTTCTCCTAAACCCCTATGCCTATTAGAGATCCTTCTTATAAGTCTTATGGCCTCTTCCGTCTTCTTGGTAATACGCTGAATGGTTCTAAAGTTCGATCCGTTCGCTTCAAGTACAAAACCCAGAACCCTGATTGCTTCAACTTTGGGTATCACCGACCCTTCCCTAGTAAGAATTCTAATGCAAGGCTCAACTTCCTTTACCCAACGCTTCGGCCTACGACGAGCTTTCCGGCGATTTTTTTCTTTTTTTTCCCGTGGCAGGCGGCGCTGCTGCGGCGGTTGCGCGGTTGTATGGTGAGGAACACAGCAACAAAGAACTTCAAGCGGAAAGTCAGAGAGGCTGAGATAATCTCGTGGGTGGCGGCAATGAAAAATAAGCTTCCCGTGAGTGACTACTTGAGAGGAAAGTACGAAATCATGAAAGAAACAATTTATGATAACTCCAAGGGAAACTCCCTACTGTTCGAGGCGAGATCAGGATGTCTTAGGAGGCGCACTTATAAAAATAGATACAAGAATGAAGAAGAAGCATGTACTTTTTAGGTTGTGGGCAGCAAATCTAGCAACCGGCAACATCTCCCGCTGCGACGTCGTGTCGCCCTGCAAGGCAACGTGCCAGCGATGAGGCTGCAGCACACGGCACTGTCGGTTTACAATCGGCGACAGCATCTTCACGTTTGCGGCCGTCACTCCACGCTTGAGAATTACTACCACAAAAAATTCAGGACCCTTTCACTATGTGAAGATGGAAGATCCGCCAAAGTGCATTGCTCAATAGCTGTGTCAAGTTCAATATTGTGCTTGTGCTGTATTGGTTGAATGAAGCCACAAACACACAAGTTCAATGTTTGTTTCGCGTTTTTCGTACTTTCTTAATTTTCATCTTTTTATTTTGCTTTCTTCTTCCCTCGTTACCTCTTTATCTTTTTTTTTACATTTTATATTTTTTTTTTTTGCTTTCTACATATAAACTGACCTTTGCACACGCATAGTCATAGGCTAGCGCTTGGGTAACAGCGTTCATCGCCCCAGCGCCTTGTTTTTGTGAACAGCATACGTTCGTTGTTAGTTTCGTCTTGTCTTTTAATTGTTTTCACTTTTTCTTTTCCTTTTTCATTTTCTAAATTTTTATTTCTTTTACTTTTTTGATTTCCTTAGGTTTTATTTTTTCACTTTCTACATATACACTGGCGCTTCTACATTTATCGAGCGAACAGGGGTACGTGCCATTGAGATTGGACTCTATCTGCACTATCACCAAGATCTACATGGTCATTTGTTTTTGTCAACATCTTGGACACATTTTTTTGCCAGATCCTAGCCACTGACAGCTTTGCTGTAAAACAACTCTTCCTAAACTCTTTCCCGATTGAAAAATGCGGGTAAGCCAAGCTTGCGCGGCGTGTGCGGGACGTTCGTCAGGGTTAAGTAACCTGTAAGTAACGGTGCCGGATAGCTTCGACCTCCCGCTGCCTCAGCTTGGGGTATTCTTTTCATTGCTGTCCGATTGCCTGTGCTGGGACGGCTCTAACGGCTGCATCGGTGCGCTGACAGTGGACCATTTCAAGCATGACTTCTTGCCGCCGCTCGCCGGAGGCTGCCTTTTCCTCGCGGGAACGCACAATGCATGGCCGTCCTATCCGTTTTCCGAGAGTGAACTGAACCGAAACGAAACAGGCACATCGCGCACGAAACCCTTTCTTGCCCTTTCCCTGCCTGGCGGAGGCGACACGCCTCTGACTGGTTGCGAACCTGGCGTGAGAGTGCACCTCTACAGCTGGTATCGTTGCTAATGACTCACGTTCCGGCGCCTGCGCAGCTGCCAACTGATCAAAGAGCTCTTTCCCGCAGCTGTTGTGCTCTGGAAGCAACGTGGGCTTTTTGCGTGACCATCAGAATGCGACCAACACTTGTGAGTCAAAACGAGCTTCGCTTCAGGAAATTCGTGGGGCCAGAGCATTCATATCGGGCCGGATTATCAGCGAAGCAGTTGAGGCTGCATACATGGGCTGCTTGCTTTATCAAATCATACAGTTTCAATTCGGCTCCACACTACGCCGACACAAGCGCCGCCGCAGTCACCGCACCTGCCGTGCATTTGCCGCAACCACTGCTGAAGCCGCGCCGGCACCTCCGACGCGCGTTACGTTATCACATCACATGACGTCACTTTATTACCTTAAAGACCCCGGTTAGGTAGTATTACATAAGGGGTGGGTTTACAAATCAAGGTTACAGAGAGGGATCTTCATGAGAAACAAATGTAGTTAGGTTGTCCGCAAAAGTTGATGAACACGTGATGGCTGCAATGTCACGGGGAAGGCCATTCAAGTCCACTGCTGTGCGAAGAAAAAATGAGGCTGCAAAAGTAGTGGTGCGAGCACGTGCGCGTACGATTGAGTAAGGATGGGACGTACGGTGGGATATGCGCGCCGGTGGGAACACAAGACCGCCCGCAACGGGCACAGGCGTCGTCGCCACACTCTTGGTCCTCTTATTATTATTCAAAGAGGATTTAGAACAAATAAAGCGGGGAATTCCAACCTGCTACACTAAGTGCACTTTCTAATATGTACGTGGTGTTTCTCTTACAAAGTAAAGTTTATGTGGTACTATTTGGACCCAAGATGCAAAGCATCTTTTGGAAGTTGGAGCAGTTCTTGAAGCCTACTTCACCTCCGCGAGGGGTCGGCCCGGCATTGCACTAACTTCGGGATCAGCAGACATATTCCTGTCGCCAACACAGACAGAAACCGGGTAGAGTACACTTCTGGCAACGCATACCCGGCATTGCACTAACTCCGCGATTGGCGCACATACTCCTGTCACCTATATGGACGCGGTGGACGTATACAGGGGCTAGAGGTAAAGAGCATCGCCGTAATAGAGAGCTTTAGCGTGTCCAGTATTCAGGCAAACGCAACTGTAGTGGGCCTGGGCGTTTTACCGGAGGAACGGAGCCGCGAACGTGAACGGCCTGCACGGTAAAGCCACCTGGTGGCACATAGCTCTACCAGACAAACATAGAGCTATTATAGCCGTAACTAAGTATATTCTAATTTGCTGCTGGTGTATATTTTCGGCAGGAGCGTAATAGTAAACATATTGTTATGCATGTTCTAGGCCACGTTATCGCTATCTCGCGAAACACAAGCGACTCAACAGGACTCGGGTGGCTGATAAAGGCCGAATATCACCGATAGCGTTGCGCGCGCCAGAGATATCCGCTAGTGCGACGCAAGCGCCGGCGCTGCCATCTCTTGTTCACTTCGCTGATTACTCGCACCGAGGGAGGAAACTTCAACGCGCCGACTTGCATACATTCTTTTTTTTTAATTAAAAAGACGCCGTTATCATAACTTTTGACTGTGTGAAAAGGCATTAATCTTGATTACAATAGAAGCGCAGCAGCGAAAAGTAACAACGTCGCAGTAAGTTTGCTATATTCAACCAATATTATTTCATATAAACACGTTCTCCTAAAAAATGATTGCCCAAAACACAAATTCCAACACAACCCGAGTGCGATGCAGATACTATGAGCACGCGTTATGAATAAAAGGTTTTCATAGCGCCAAACGACGGGAAAATGTGGCGATACGCATTCCTCTCGGCCACCATTCCATATGGCTGCTCATTAGCATAATTCGCGCGGATCGTCGAACCAGAAATTATGGCGACAAATCACTACAATGGCGGCCCAGCGCAACGTCACGCAACGTCAATTTGACGTATACCAATCGGCCCTTCCTGTGACGCCCCCCGCAGCATATTCCTTCAGCCAATCAGCAAGCTGGCATGGCGGCTATCTTGGATCGCCACCACATATTCGCGAAATTGCAGATGCATTAATTGCACTCGCTTCTGTACGCTACCCCTCTCTTTCTCTTTGAAGCGCGAACGTGGCACCGTAGCTGATAAGGACAAAATAAACGTATTAGTCGATAACATTTGCGGCCCCACGTCACGTTACATCATATTGAAGAAAACGCAAAATTGCATTTTGCAAAACTTCCGCTTGCTGGCACAAATTTCAAGTCACGTGAGCTCTCGACAGCCAACCAGGGAGTAAACATGGCGGACAATGGCGGCCGTGACGCCACCATGGGTGCCAAGAATCCTAGGGGCACGGCACCGATACCATCATGCACAACTCACGCACGCTACTTTTACAGACCACTGTCGTATTCGGCATCTGCTCTTGGGCCCTGGTTCCTGGCGGTGAGGCCCGGCGGAAGAATTACAGCTTCCACCCACCCCGGTGCTCATTTGGCCGAATCTGGATGCCTCTGGTAGCTTCACCTGGCAACAACGCTCAGCAATGACCATAACCCGCTCAGCCAGCGCCGCTTATAAACGCCCGCTGGAGACTGTATCACTTGGGCACGGCACCGATACCACCATGCACAACTCACGCACGCTACTTTTGCCGACCACTGTCGTATTCGGCATCTGCTCTTGGACCCTGGATTCCTGGCAGCGAGGCCCGGCGGAAGAATTACAGCTTCCACCCACCCCGGTGCTCATTTGGCCGAATCTGGATGCCTCTGGGAGCTTCATCTGACATCAACGCTCAGCAATGGCCATCTGGTCAATGGTCTGTGCTTGCACGTTTCCAATCACATATCTTCGTGTCCCTGATCATCTGCTCAGCGTTTCGGGTTCAGAAGAAAACAAATTCTCGTCTGCTCATTCCGTTCAGTGAACACGGATATGTTTTTCTTATCAAAGTGTTTTGAAACACACGAAGATGAGAAGCCCGGAAAGAGCACCTGCACTGTGTCTGATTCGTTGCACGGGATTCCTTTCATGTTGCATCAGCCAGAAAAGCGGTCTTCGAGTTGCCCTGGAGAAAAAGATACATTGCTCGGTGACGAATGTGGCCACTATCGCTTGGACATTTCACTCCGTATGAGGGTGCCGAAAGGCAAGAATGTAACCAACCTTTTCAATGGGCCCTATCTGAAGGAGCCCAGAGTTGTTCTAATCGATGTGTAGGAGCCTCAATGCACAAAAAAATTGTACAGGGTCTCTTATGATATCCCTCAGATGACTTGAAGGCGACAGCCCAAGCTCTGTTGCATTGAAGACGACGGCATGACTTACACGTAACCCTTAAATCGCTTAGGCTATTTCGCCTACTCATCCCCCTAATTCGCTTACTGATCCTATTAATTTGCTTAGAGATCCACTGAACTCACTTCATCATCCCCCATAATTCGCTTAGTCTACTTAACTTAGTCATTACTCTTAATTCGCTGAGTCATCCTCATATTTCGCTTATTCAGCCTCTTCATTCGATTGGTCTAATAATCTTCGTGATCCTCTTAATTTGATTAGTCACCCTTTTAAACCGTTTAGTAATCAATATTAATTATATTGCGTTAGCTCGCCTGAGTAATCCACTCAATTCGCTTTATCATCCTTCTTAATTCCGGCTTGCCGCAACATCCAGTCACAAAAGCACTCATATAAGCAGTCGTCTTGAGTAAAGTATTACAGCCAGGTGGCGTATGAAATCTGTAAGGAGAATGCGAATCCACCTGTAGGACCGTGGTAAACCACCAAGCGCAGCCGCACTAAGGATGCGTAAAAAGTGAACAAGATAGCGTAATTCATCCATACGCATCGATATATAGGTAGGCACACTTATTTTCCGTGCCTTATAACAATGTTGTTTGAGAGCTCGTATTTTTCAGCACCAAGAAACGATGGCTCAGGGTAAGCTTCCATGCAATATGGGTGACAATCGTGATTTTCACGTAAATTTTGCTGGTAGGAAATCGTGCCTCAGAACTTTATTGCAGTTTGCACCATAGTGTTGGGAGCGTTTATTTCTCAGTTTATAGTTAAGAAAACATAGGTATCCCGAATTCCTGAGAGCAGCTTGACGTTCGTACCCTGAAATTTGTACCGTGCCGATTGCTTGTGGAGTACAGCGGCTCAGTTACAAACTAATCCTTAGTGCCCCACACCTTCTTGTACAACATTTGTATTTCCCGGTATGCTAGAGTTGCAAATATTTGTCTGGTTACTTGCAGCTTTCATCTATGCTCGATACGTTTACTGAGTAAAATGACACTAGAGCTATCAGAGTCAAATTCAAGGTCGCGCGGAATGTGCGCAGTGGGTCGAGCATTCGTCATGGTACTATCATGTGTTTTTTACATGGTCGAAGTTTTTTTTTTTTTACTTACTAGCACATACTTTGCTATTGCCATTTATGTGTGCAGGAAGCACACGCTTGGGCAGTCCTTAGGTAAGGGGATAAACGCCATCAGCTGCAAAGAAATACTATCGCATAGTGACCCTCTTCGCGAAGCAGTTTGTCCTAGACAAACGAGATGGCGCTTCCGGCGGCACGCCGCATGTCGCCTCAGCGACTGCGCACGAATACGAATCCATTACCGCTTCCACCTTGCTTCTGTGCAATAAGCTGTCGGAAATGCAACTAAGTTTTTGCTAACGCACAGTGCTCCAATCATGCCAGATTCAATCATGTGGATTGATGAAGTGTGGCTGCAAAAAAAGTGAATCGCATATTAAGGTGTGGAATGAATGTGCGCAGTCATGTTCGCGGACCCTTGCTGCAAAAGTCCGTGCATGTTACCGGCACTTCGAGATGTACGGCTTGCTTCGGTAATACAGAAATTTGTTCATCGGCCAGCCTTGTATCGCTAACCTTCAAACAAAGTGATTCAGGCCCGAAACGACAGCAAGAGTGAGTACCACTCGGTAAACAATGACAAAGGGAGTTGCACCGCTTCGTGGTATAGCACGTTGCGCGCGCAGTGTCTACACACATCTACTCTCAATTGTCACGGAATCTTACGTCCGCTCTATTGCTAACGAGTCAAACAGTGAATGTGCACACATTTGAATATATACGCACCATATACGCACAAAATATGACGGACTACACTGATAGCGCATGAACGGTCGAAGCTGAACGTTTCATGACGGTCCAAAGGAGTAAGCGAATTACTGGCAATAATACGTCTTTGTTACATGGTACTGCAATGTAGAAAACAGCTGTTTCAAGCCTTGTTCACCGCAAGAACAAGTCTATTGGAAGTGAGTACAGCCTTGAGCGATTGGGCAGAAATAATCAAATAGTGACCGCACCAAAGAAATTGCCTGAGACAGAAACGTGAGGAGCCGCTGCTTCAAAATATTTGCTTAATAAAAAACGAAGAGCAAAACACAGTAAACCTGACTCAATTCATGAGCGGGAAGTTTGGATTGCTTCGAATATATATTTAGCCTCGCTTTGAAAACATGCGCCATATACGCTGCTCGCGCCCTTTGGACATAGCTTAATCAGCTACGAAGCGCTTTGGCGTCTTTTCGGAAGCTGTCACCAAAGTTTTGTGTCGTCCACCCAGTCATCGTCTATGATATCTCCCGAAACAGATGTTTTCTAAGCAGCACGGGCTTCATACACACTGATTGTAAACGCGGAGGCAAGGGGGGCAGTTGAGGCAAGCGATGAACGGTCACCATGTGGTCAAACTTCGCAACGCCCACGGTATCTCCACGAAAAGGGTCAGCAAAAAATTTTAATTGTGACTTCTTCCACACGGAATGCTGTATAGTTGCGTGATATGGCGGTTGATTGAAAAGTGTAACCCGACACATTAACACCTGTACAGACATATTTTGCTGAATGCCTAAAAAAATTAGGGGATTTTACGTGCCAAAATCACTTTCTGATTATATGAGGCATGCCGTAGTGGGAGACTACGGAAATTTGGACCACATGGGGTTCTTTAACATGAACGTTTGATGTATGTCGGCGCAAGGGCCAGGTATGGCCATAGAGCGTCAATCTTTAACGTGCTCCTAAATGTAAGTACACCGGTGTTTTTGCATTTCGCCCCCATCTAAATGCAGCCGCCATGGCCGGGATTCGATCCCGCTACCTCGTGCTTAGGGGCCCAACACCATAGCCGCTAAGCAACCACGGCGGGTGCAGAATTCATGAAGAAAAGTAGCCCAATTTTATTCAGTAGCGCAGAAATTACCGCACGGTACTCCGCTTTTCCACGCATTACTCTCTTCTTTGGTGTACTAAAAATATTGTGTCAATAGAGATAAAAATAACACTCTAAATGCCTACTTTAAGACTGTGAACGTCGCATTTGATAAGTTGAGTTAAAATTCGCACTTTTATGTTTCGGAAACTCTCTGCGGCTAAGTAGCAAAATGAAAAATAATGGAGCGTTTTACAAGATACATAAACTAAAGCAAGATTTGCTGTTTTTAAAGCTCTGTCATTTCGCTGCTTTGTTAGTTAAACAAACGTGTGGCTCTGGATAACCTCAACCTAGTTTATCTCAAAAGAAGAGATACACGTAAAAGGTATTGCTCTTTAGGAAAGCCTATCGCAGCTACGAAAGAAGATATGTTTCGTAGAAGTGGAAGTGTGTGCATTAAGCAGAATTCTATTTTCTTTTGCACAGCGGTTGTACCAAGATATTGACAGTTGAGGTATGAACTACAAACTATCAGTGGTTACTACCTTGGCGTTCATGGCAGCTATTCTGCTCACTGCTGTAAGTGCCCACAAGCGGGAAAAAACTCTGAGATTTGCTAACGGTAAGTTCGCTTTAAAAAAACTTTTGAATCAATGCGCGTCTTGTGCGTTGCTTCTTTTTAATGGACGACCCATAGCATGCCGCGCTAGTCACCGCACAACCCTCAGATTTAGGACGTTCCACAAGGATTCATGCGCACTTCTTGCAGCATGGTAGAAATGTTCCTTGAATCTGACCAATCAAAACGAGATGATGTCCTCCGCTTTTTTACGTACGCGTACAATACTGGCACTGGGGCTACCACGGAAGATTCACCATGTATATGTCTTTATTAACGTCGACGAGTGCATGCTATTGAAAGCATAATTCTGCATAACCCAGTTGCCTCCGAAATCGTTCCGCGTTGGGAAGTTGCTCTGCACGCTGAAGAGTGCAAGCAGTTCAGTCGTTTTTACGTGGCCGATAACTTCACAAATTAAAGATCGCAGCAACCACGATCAGCATGCACTGTCTTTCACCGTTGGCCCTGTTCTCTTGTTATGATCGTCTTGCCCTTATGCAAGACTCCATGGTAAGGTCGCTCCACAATGGGACCGCCGAACCGGATCGTTATGTGCACATCTCCCATCAGCTACGCTATCGAACCAGTAGTACTATTATTGGAGACATTCTGTCCTGGCCGTGACACGTGCTCATCATTCGCCCAAGGCCGTATCAAGGCACTCTCGTCTTGTCATTGAACCAAGTTGCCACGATTGCTCCCCTACGTGACCGGGACAATTCAGAAGCTGCTTGTTGCGCTGCACATGTTGTACACGTCTGCAATGCTGGTGCAAGGAACGACCAGCCTTCTTGAATTTGCGCTCTTAATGCCATTAGCATTCTTTTCCGAAACTTCACGCAGTTTTCGTCATATCTCAATGTATGCATGCATCTATGTATGCATGTATGCAGGTATGCATGTATGCATGCATGTATGCAGCTATCCAGACATGTATGAATGCATGTGTGCATGCATGTATGCATGCATGTATGCAGGTATGCATGCATGTATGCATGCATGTATGCATGCATGTATGCATGCATGTATGTATGCATGTATGCATGCATGTATGCATGTATGCAGGTATGCATGCATGTATGCAGGTATGCAGGTATGCATGCATGTATGCAGGTATGCATGCATGTATGCATGTATGCATGCATGTATGCATGTATGCATGCATGTATGCAGGTATGCATGCATGTATGCAGGTATGCATGCATGTATGTTTTTTAACAGAGTTAAACACTCATGTCTAGAACAACGGAGCGTCGCGCTCGGGCCGGCACGAGCGACATCAACAGTTCGAAATAGGCCACATCGCAGGATGCGCGCCGCCAATGACTCGCCGGCCTTGCATTTTTTATCCTTGTTTATCGCCGCGGATGCAACTACTTTGGCCGTCAGAAGCGCAGTCAATGGTGTAGCGCCGAAAAGAAAAAAAAAACGCTCAGAATCGCCGGGCTCGACGCCCTTATACTGCAGGCTTATTCTCAGTGCGCGGTATCATCATCCCGCCATTGCGTGGCACATATATCTCACGCATCGCGCCGTGGATCTTGAATAGCGCACTGCATTTATTGCCGCCTGTTAGGAGTGAATTTCACAAACCTAGTTTCGCCTTTTATCAGTCGTCAACTCGCCAACGATGCGTTAATTGCGAATAATGGCAGGTTTCGATAGCACATGCAGAAAAATGGTGCCTAAATATCCTGAACATAGCAGATTTATTGAAACAAAGACATGTAGGTACCTCAAAAACGCTGCCGAATAAAAGCACAAGATGCATGAGTGCTAATCGGAAGCATTTCCTCGTGCGTTTCATGAGGCAACGTTGTCAATGCTGGGACTACCACAAAGTTCGAGGGAGAGGCCACTTAGCCACTGCTGAACCCTCGTCGTAGTCCAGCAATGAAGGGGCTAGTTAGTGAACGTTCACGGTTATATTGCGCTTAGTTTTACACTGGTGATATTGCGCGAACGACAGGACGTGGACGTACCTAGCGCAACGTTCGCTACGTACGTCCAAGTCCTGTCTTTCACTCAATATCGTCAGTGTAAAACTAAGCGCAATATAACCATGAACCTCGTCGCAGTGTTTGTCATTGCTTCCACAGAAGGGTGCAGTGAGAGAAACTAATATCACGTTGCAGCTCCACCAGACGGCTTTACGCTCTGAATTCTCGCAGGTAGAAGCTCGCAAATGTGGTCCACAAGAGTGGGATCATTCCGCAGACGTGCCCACTCCTTTTCAACAGCACCCCACAAGTCGTCTGAATTGCATCTTGTCTGGCCAGGCTATTCGGCGAGATTTTTTTTTTCATCAGACCCTACTCATTTCTAATAATATTGAGGTCCGGGCTTTTGGCAGGCCAGTCTAAGGCCATTGCGCTGAGGCTGTCAAGAAGCTCTCGAACTTTAGTGGCTGTGCGAATGGACGCCCTATCCTGCTGAAAGCCCTATAGAAAGGGACCGGCCAGTACGTAAGGTAAAACAACCGTTTCTAATACATCTGTGTAAACTGCTGCCCGTCATCCGCCCTTTAAGCCTGTGGAGCGGTCTTAGGCCTTGATAATTCACTGCTCCCCACACGGTGACTACCGTGCGCCCACTGGAGCTAACAATGCAGACGTATTTTTCGTCATCCCTGCGTGATAAACCGTACATGCCTTCAGCACTGATAAGCCGCGGCATTCGAAGAAGCTCAAATACCAAGCATTAAATTAACGTTGCTACACTACTCCTGCCTAGAGGCTTACACACCAGAATTCCTCATCCTCAACCCCAAATACAACACAAGCAGATATATTGTCATTAGAGTGATATTTTCATTAATTACCCTAATTAGTACGAAGACTCTGTCTTGGTGTCAGCATGGCTGTAATTTGTCTCTCATAAAAGAACGTGTTCATTTTCTCTCTTTCTCGGCCTAGAACATCATGCAGACAATTTTTGCCCGCTAATGCAATATTTGCAGTATAAAACCGCTAGAAAATCAATATTACCGGCTGCTTTCTGGACGGCAAACACATTGCCTACGGGGCCAGCGTGTACAGAAGGTGGCTTCGTCGCTGAAAAACGGGGCGCCAGTTGCTTGGTGTCCAGTTTTGGACAACGGAAGCGAAGTCCATGCGCTGATCGCTGTGTGTTTTTTTCAAGCTTGGTTCTGTGAGCACCAATTCTGCTTTTTATCTCATCTCAATGAAGCCAACGACCTATGGTCCGCATGGAAACGTCCAATCCCAGAATATACAAAATTTTCCGGATGCTGAGAAAGTGGTCTTCAACAGACGCTATTACGATAAGTCAGTCCTTTTCAGTGGTTGTAGCACATTCTGGTCTAAGACGGGTAGCATCAGCAAGCCGACGCTTCTTGTGAAAAGCATGGAGCACTCTTTTAACCGTGTTAACAGTTGCCAATAGACGACTCGCAGGCGACGATATGGCCCCTTGTGTCATCGTGCGCCCCATCACCGTGATGGTTTTTCTTTCATCGATTGTCAAGCGTGGGTGCCATTGTTGAAGTTCTAATCCAGCATCAGTAAAGACGCATAAAGATTATATATGCATTTCTACAGCAGCTGGCTCACTCGCGCACGCTCCGAACGCTGAATTCAGGAGCGGCGAAGCACCTGCTTCAGAGCAGCCCTTGGCGAGAAATACCAAAAAAACTTCATTCAGTTGACAACTGGGTGCAAATCTGCTGCATGAAAAATGAGACCGGGAAAAAAGAATAAGCTTGCAGCGTAGCGCCGAGTAGAACGATTGAATGCGTTTTGTTTGTTTGTTTTTGTTTTCGAACTACACCGTCTGGCTATTATTTTTTACAATGATGAGTCTAAACGAATACGTCCTGATGCAAATGTTTTTGGATACAGCGCACCATATCTGATTATGTGCGGCCAAACGGACCCTGAATACAAGGACGCGGAGGCGACACCCAGTGCCTCATTCGTCTTGACTTTGGAACGCGGCGACGCCACCATAGAAGAGAGCACACCAAAAGGATTATGATCAGTGGCAACGACGTCGTCATCTTCGTAACACATGACTGGCATTTGGAACAAAGAATGAAGAACGTAAACACTGCGCCGACCTGTCAGCAGACGTAAAACCCTCCAATTTTCCAAAAGCAGCGTCATTCTTAGATCTTTCCGCCCCCCGCTCTCCCCGCCGTTTCCTCCGCCACGCCTCCTGTCACCCCAGCCTCGTCCGCTTCCCCATTGGCCAATATGTGTCACGTGGAAGCAGCCGCCATGCTTTTGTATGTTTTCTTTCCAGCGAGCTCCGACCGCCACTGTTGGCCCTGCGCGACGAAAGTACGCGCAAACGAACCGATCGCGTGCGTGAGCGGAACAAATCGAGTGTGTTAGGGGCGAGAACTTAATTGTGAGGCCGCGCTGCTGCGTCTTCGGTAGCCGCAACCGACACAGCGACGGCAAAAGGCTTCTTTCTTTTTGCATCCGGCGAGCGCAACGCACAAAGAGAACAAAAAATTAAATTATGTGGTTTTACGTGCCAAAACCACTTTCTGATTATGAGGCACGCCGTAGTGGAGGACTCCGGAAATTTCGACCACCTGGGGTTCTTTGACGTGCACCTAAATCTAAGTACACGGGTGTTTTCGCATTTCGCCCTATCGAATCGCGGCCACCGTGGCCGGGATTCGATCCCGCGACCTCGTGTTCAGCAGCCTAACACCATAGCCACTGAGCAACCACGGCGGTTCAAAGAAGAGAAGTGTGGATACATAGGATAAGGCGGGTTGACTTTGAGAAAGTGGCCAAAAACGCACGTCTTTGTGAAGTGCCACGGTTCCTCACAACCTCTGCTTGGAGCCTAGTTTCACGCGTTCACGCCTGCCGCTTCAAAAAAGTGTGTGTGCTCATGCTGTGCGTGCTTTTAGCGCGTTTAAGTTGACTTTTTTTCAAATGTGCTCTCTTTGTTTCTTGTAGTTTCGTCTTGCGGTGAAAGTGTACGCATCTGTAGCTGGCCTGTGACACAAGAGCGACTTTATTCATGCTATGTTTTGAGCTCCACGAGAAGTTAGCATATTCTCGACGCTATTGCAAGGCTCACTATGACTTACGGATGCAGTCGTTTAGCTTCGAATGTATGCCCGCATGTATTGATTTGGTTTGTGGTGATTAACGTTTTTAACGTCCCGAAGCAATTAAAGCTATGAGGCAGGTCGTAGTGGATGACTCCAGATAACTTTACTTAGGTGGCCTGGGGATGTTTAACGTGCACTTTGATCGTAGTTGTGCGTGGGTAAATTCCTCGTTGGCGTTTCGTAATTCTCACGCGGGCGCGGTAGCTCTGCGCCAGAAGTTGGCACCTCGGCGTGATTGCATTTCTTTATTAGATTTTGTTTACTAGTTGTAGGAACGTGCCATTATTTCGTCTTATTGACGGCGCCTCCAGGACAGCAAAGCGGCAACGGGAGCACTTGTAATGTCACGTGCTCTCCAGACGCCTCTGTTAGCCATTACATGGGCTCTCCTGCCCGGAACAGTACTTGTAAAAAGAAAAAACAAACAATCTAGCCTCGCGATTACCAAAGCACCCCGCAATGAAAAAAGAGCCCCGCAACTGCTGCAACATACCGCGCCCGTGCGAGGAGAATTACGGAACACCAAGGAGGAATCTCTCCACAGGCATTTTGCATTTCACCTCTATCCCGCCTGCTGCCGGACGCGTCCTCAATGTTCGAGGCATGAGCAGCGGCTAATCGCACGTTTTGTGTGCAGGATTATAATGGCCTAGAAAGGCCGCAAAGGACCGCAGGCCCGCTGATAAAGATTAACATTTTTACTGCTTAACGTTAACATTTTTAGGCGTCCAATTAAATAAATAGGTATCGCATGCGTCATATGCACTGTATGTAAGTAAGTAAGTAAGTAAGTTTATTTCGACCCCACGTCATACATGAAGATGCAGGGGTACCAAAGTAAAAGTGGTCTTTCAACAGCTTGTGAATAGCATGTGAACCTACGAAACCACGTACACATACTTTCACGCTGTCAAAACCTGAAACTCTGGTAAGTACGCGCGTGTTTGAGCACACCGCGTACATGCGTCGTGTTTCAGCAACACGAACTCTCAACGTGCGCGTTCTTCACGCCTTAAATAATGGTCATTTTCTCTATTTTTTTCCACAATTCCAACACGGCATTCTTAAGGCCAGTTACCGACTGACGAAGCAAGATCTCGATTGAAAAAACTGCTTTGCACGGCTCGAAAGAAATTTTCCGCTGATTTCCTCCAGTAGCGTGTTAGCCGTCGTCTGCTACGGCAGGGCCAGCCTGGGCGGGGCAACCGTCGAGGCCGCGCCGAGCGGAGGAGGAGGGAAGTGGTTGGCGATACTTTTGGAGATTGAGGCGTTTTAAGCAGACGAAGGAACAAGCGTGCGACATCTCGAACCTACAAAGAGAAGGCGAGATTTTCATGCTGGCATGTCACCAGGGGGGGGGGGGGGGGACACTCCCTGGTTTCGGTGGCACAGGAAATTGGCGCCATCTCTGTAATGGGCGAACGCAAAAATCCGTTTCCCTTGCATGGCCTCGTAGATCGTAGCGCGCACGCGCGCCGATCCAGGTGGCCGAGCCCTTCCCCCCGCTCAACTCCTCTCTCCACGCCCTCTCTCGTAACGCCCTGGCAACTCCCTCACCTTCGACTGTCTACGCACCTGCGCCGCCGTGCCGTCCCCGCCGGCCCGGCTGATGCTTAGTCCGCGACGTAACGCTTTAGTTTTATCTACTGCCATCGAGATGCGTGCGCTGCTGGGCGTTGACCGACGTTTCGTCAGTTCTGTGGTCCTCGGTAGCTGTGTGCTTGTGCTCCGCGATGTTTCACCCGTTTCACGACTCGTACCGCTCGTGCATCGTGCAGTGGTGCACAAATGCCTCAAAAACAAGTCCTGCAAGGTTGTTCCGGGTGCCTAAAGACAACAGGTGAGCGCTCAGACCCAAGGACATCAGAAGGCGCATGTACACGAACACAGCCCTGTCCATTTGTGGGCTCCATGAGGCTCCGGACGTCGTTGCGCCTTGATTGTGCTACACTTGCCTCTTCCCGGTAGAGAAAGCTGACAAATAGATGTTCCTACTCATTGTCACCTGGTCTGTGACTTGTGTTTTTCTGTGCCAAGTCTCATTCTGCAACTTCAGTAACTTGCCCAGCTTTCCATACCACCCTCAGTGCTTTTTCTCTGTATCACGTTCTGCAAACCTACTAACAGCTGAAAAATTACTGTTAGTGTTTGTGTACTATCTCAGTAACCCCCGATGGGAAAACCGCGCGAACAACCTTCATGTGTAGGCATGATACGCCTTTTTTTCTTCTTGAAAGCATGAGCATAGGAAGTGTCCTACATGCAGATTTTTGCAGTTCATGTTTATTATACAAAGGAGAGCCCAGTAGGTACGACTTAGTGCCTTAAGTGACGTAATTTTATTGCTAAGCATTGCATTCTGGTAGAAAGAAGAGTCGTGTTGGCTTGTTTTACCTGGTCTTTGATTGAGGAATAAGCCTTTCTGCGAATGTTTTCTATGTGCTGCTGCAAAAGCCGGCTACCTTCTGTTCCCCTTGCCACCGTTACTCAAGTTGTGGCCAAGTGCAAAATAATGTGATAATGTGTGTTTCAGTTTTCAGTACAATGTTATTTTTTTCTGCCATGTTTCTTTTTTTTCAATTTGTTCAGCAGTAATGAACATGTCACGCATTTCATACACTTTCGTGCAGATTTATAAGTAAGCTTTCTTTTCGTATGACTCTCAATCAAACAATGTTAGCATTTTATTCTATCTTTCAGGTATTTTGCGTGTCATTGTTTTTGCCATTACCAGTGAGTTTTCCCTTCTTATAGTTGTCATAACTATGTCATACACTCTTGTATATGTCATGCACCTTTCACTTTTGCTCATTTTTTGAGCGTGTATCACACTACATTGTAAGAAAAATCTGTTTTCGGAAACGAAGTCAATAAAGCGAGACTCAACATCTGTTGTGTTGGAAGTGGAATTTTTTTTATGTCCCGGCACATGCTAGTATAATATAAGTATGGGCAAAACTGCGTGCGTGCCAACGATAGCCCACGGCGCACCACGCGCCAGCTCCCAAGCAATGCCAATGCGCTGCGTAGCGCGCGCATTGCTAGCGAGCTGGCGCGTGCCGCGCCGTAACAAGCGCGCTATAACAAAAAAAAAAAAAAACGCGCCGCTTACGGGTAAAAACAAAAAAAAAAAGTGAGCGGCGCGCGCGGCGTGGGGGAAAGGGGAAAGGAGAGTGGAGCGGGTCGGCGTAATAAAAACAAAAAGGAAAGAAAAATGTTTGGGAGAGGAGGTGCCGCGCGGCTGCTGCTGCTGTTGCCATGACAACGTAAGCAATCATGTGCGCCGCCATTTTGCTTCTGCGTCGCCCATTGGTTAGGGCCGTAACTGAAGGCGACCTTGGCGCTAGCGTCGAAAGAGCGTCTGCTCGAAAACGGCCAATGGGAGCCAAACGGAGTGTCCCCGCCCCCCTGATGTCACTGCCGCAGCGGCTCGCCGCCAGGTGGTGCGGCCGCTCTGGCGCAGCCCCTCAATCTCCCAAAGTAGCGCCATTCACTTCCCTCTGTTGTAATCGCACCGCTGGCACGAGTTGTTGCAAATGGGTCGCAAGCCCCAAGGGTAGCGTTGGCCTGGCGGCCTGGGGCACTGGAAGCATCCGAAGGTCCCGGCAAAGCATCAGTCGACTGGTAACAGAACAACTGGTTTATTCTAACATCGCAAAAGAGCGGGCGGTCAGGTCGACCGAAGTGAGAGACGGGAGAGCACGTAACTCGACAGAAGAAATCGGAGCCTCTCTCCAGGCGTCCGGGGGCAGCTGCTCTTATACTCTCGGCGTCGGGCAAGAAGGAAGGTCACGGGATGAGACCACGTGACGGCGGAGCACGGACGAGCTGAGAGACATGTTGAGACGAGTGTAGTGACTCAGCCGCCGAGCAGGCGCCGATCAGACCTCCTCGCTTCACACTTGGGGAGCTCCTCTCCCCGGCTGCCGCGCTTTGACAAGCGTGGGCACACACACACACACGCACACACGAAGACACGTGGCACTGAAACACGCCTGGACGCGCTTGGCGGGGAGGCTTTGCGGCAGCTCCGAACGGGCCAAAATGTCCGCCGCTTTGAAGGAAGCCCCGGCGTCCGTTGCATCCGCGCCGGCTATACCGCGCGTCGTAGGCGAAACGTAACAGACCGCCCCGCCGGGGGAAGGAGATCCCGATGGTCAGGGAACTGCATCCGCTGTCCGGAGGGATGTCCCTCGATGATGCACATAACCGAAGTCGGGCGTCTATCGGCGTTTCTTGAGCGCAGCGCACGGAGAAGGCCTTGTTCTCTCGTTCAGGTTCACACAGGACACTGCAAAGTGACTTCGGGAGAGTTGACATTTTTGTTCTCGTTCCCGGCAAGCGTTAGAACTACGCCGAAAGTCAACCGCTCAGTCAGCAAGCACGGCACAACCCTCACTAAGCCCTGCCAGGCTCTTTCCCCTTTTATACTACTGCCTAGTTCCTTACAGTAGTTTAGCAGCACTCAGAACGCGTCCACAAATCGGAAAATTGCACTAGAAAGCACATCATCACTTTGAAACACTACACAAAAGCAATATGTTAAAAATCCTGCCTCAGGAAGAAAAACATCAGTAACAAACCATTTTGAGGCTGATTCCCAAGTTAGGGGCTTCGACTTAAGCCATCGGCGTTACCGTTGAGACTCCCCTTTTTGTAACGCACCTCAAAGGAATATTGTTGCAAAGCGAGGCTCCAGCGCAGGAGGCGGCCATTTTTGGGAGAGATCGTCTGCAGCCATTGGAGAGGGCAGTGATCCGTCTCAATGATAAATCTCGAGCCGGCTAGGTAGCATGACAATTTCTGAACGGCCCACACGATACACGCACACTCTTTCTCGGTGGCGCTGTACGCCTGCTCACGACTCGTCAGCTTACGACTAGCATACAGGACGGGGTGTTCTACTTCTCCATTTTCCCGTTGGCACAGTACAACGCCCATGCCTCGCTCACTAGCATCGCACTGAACAACGAACCCTTTTGTGTAGTTGGGCGATCGTAGCACAGGCTGGCTTGTTAGGGCGCTCTTTAGGGCGCTAAAAGCTCTTTCCTTTGTCTCGTCCCAAACGACTGTTTGCGGCTCTGTCTTTCTTAGAGCATCCGTCAGGGGAGCCGCGATATCAGAGTACCTGGGGTTGTACCTCTGATAGTAGCCGGCGACACCTAAGAACGACCGAATATCGGTCTTCGTGCGCGGTTGCGGGAAGTCTCGCACAGCGGCCACCTTTATTTCAGAGGGGCGGCGACGACCCCGACCAATCACGTGACCGAGGTAGACAACCTCGGCCTGTGCTAACTGGCACTTGGGAGCCTTGACTGTCAAGCCCGCATCGCGCAGGCGGGTTAGCACTGCCCGCAAGTGGGCCATATGCTCAGGCCAGGATGCGGAGAATATCGCTACGTCGTCTAGATACGGTAAAGCGAATTCTTGCTGTCCCCGCAACACTTTATCCATGAGGCTTGAAAAGCAGTATGGCGCGTTCTTCAAACCAAAACTCAAAACTTTAGGACGGAATGTCCCCATTGGTGAAATGAACGCCGCATACCTACTAGCCTCTTCTGTAAGTGGAACCTGCCAATAACCCCTGACAAGATCTAGGGTGGAAATAAACTGAGCGCTACTCACTCTCTCAAGGCGCTCCTCGATGTTAGGGATCGGATAAATTTGATCCTTAGTGATGGAATTAAGCCTGCGGTAGTCGACGCAAGGACGAGGTTCCTTGCCCGGTACCTCAACTAAAATCAAAGGGGAGGTATAATCACTCTCACCCGCCTCAATAACACCGAGCTGTAGCATTTTCTTTACCTCAGCCTCCATGATATCGCTCTGGCGGGGTGACACCCGGTACGCCTTGGATCGTACTGGCTCTGGGGAGGTAAGTTCTATGTCATGAGTAAGGACAGAAGTCCTACCAGGCCTCTCAGAGAACAGACCTTGAAACTCTTGTAAGAGCTGGTGTAGTTCGGTTTTCTGCTCAGGCGACAGCGATGCTTTACTGATTAAGTCACTAATGACTTGATCGGTGTCTTTCCTGTTCGTCACTGAGCCTAGTCCCGGAAGCTCGACCGGAAGCTCTTCGGGAGCGTTTACCATCATACACACTACTGCTTCCCGTTGCTTATAGGGTTTGAGCAGATTACAGTGGTAAACTTGCTGTGCTTTCCGTTTTCCTGGCAGACTGACCACGTAGTTCACGTCCGACAGTTTTTGAACAATCCGTGCTGGGCCCTCCCACTGCACGTCGAGTTTGTTTTTTAGCGATGTGCGCAATATCATGACCTCATCGCCCACCTCAAAACGACGGGCCCTGGCTGTCCGATCATAATAAACCTTGGCCCTCTGCTGGGCCATTGCCATTGCTTCACCTGACAACTCCTGTGCCCTTCTTAAGCGTTCGAGGAGCTTAAGCACGTACTCCACCACGACTGGGTCGTCGCCCCTGCCTTCCCACGATTCTCGAAGCATGCGAAGCGGAGATCGCAGCGAGCGACCGTACACCAGCTCAGCTGGCGAAAACCCCGTAGCCGCATGCGGCGCGGTCCGTAATGCAAACATCACCCCAGGCAGACACAGCTCCCAGTCAGTTTGATGTTCAAAACACAATGCTCTCAACACGCGCTTCATGACGAAGTGGAGCTTCTCAACGGAATTCGACTGGGGGTGGTGCACTGAGCTGTGTAACAGCTTTACCCCGCACCTTTCGAGAAAGGCTGTCGTCAAAGCGCTAGTAAACACTGTGCCCTGATCTGATTGGATTTCCGCAGGAAAACCAACTCGCGCAAATATGGACAGTAGTGCATTGACTATCTAAACTGAGCTGAGTTCCTTAAGCGGTACTGCTTCAGGGAACTTTGTCGCTAGGCAGATCACAGTCAAAATGTGTCTGTACCCCGTGGTTGTTACCGGCAGAGGTCCCACTGTATCAATAACGAGCCGTCTAAAAGGCTCCGTATTGATAGGTACCAACTTCAACGGCGCCCTCGATTTGTCCCCTGGTTTCCCCACCCGCTGACAGGTGTCACATGTCTTCACAAAGTGGTCTGCGTCCCGAAAACACCCTGGCCAATAGTACTCTTGCAAGAGACGGTCCTTAGTTTTCTTAACTCCTAGGTGTCCGGACCACGAACCCCCATGCGACAAGCGCAACAGATCCTGACGGTAGCACTGAGGCACGATCAGCTGATCGAACTCCACTCCTCTGCGGTCTAGATACTTTCGGTACAGGACCCCACCTCTTTCCACAAAGCGAGCATTTTTCTTGTCGATGCCTTCCTTGACAATGCAGCGTATGTTTTCTAGGCTGCCATTCTTCTTTTGCTCGGCTATCAAAGCCGCCCGGCTGACTTTTAGCAACCTATTAAGTCCGTCTGACGTAGGCGCGATGAGCAAATCTGCAGATAGCTCTTCTAACTTTCCCGCATCGGGAATTTCCTCTCCAGTATCTGGTGCCTTTAACGCTACAGGCTTAATTTTATTCAGTTCGGGCGTGCTCTGAATATCGGCTTGCTGCGCCTCTGACCCTTTTTCATTGTTCGACAACGTCGGTCCCGCAACTACCGCCTTTGCAGCGAGCTCCCGAACCTTAGATCTGGTTAAGGCCTGAACGCTAGCCTCACCAAACAAAAGCCCCTTCTCGCGCAGGAGGTGTTTCGGACCTGTTCGAAAATAGGTACGGGTACTGGGGGGGCAGCATAGATGACACTGCGGCCTCCGTCTCAAGCGCTCCGAAAGGTCCTTCAATAAGCACTTTTGCTACGGGCAGACACACGCTATGAGCTTCCACGGCTTGCTTGATCCATGCACACTCGCCCGTGAACATATCGGGTTCTACGTAAGAGGGGTGAACTACATCCATTGTAGCTGCGGAATCGCGAAGCACTCGGCACTCTTTCCCGTTCACGAGGAGGTCTCGCATGTAAGGCTCGAGAAGCTTCATGGTCTCGTCAGTGCTGCATAAAGACAAAAACACGACTTTTGTTTTTGTTTATGGACACTGCGCCGAAAAGTGACCCGGCTTCTGGCACGTATAACAAACGCGCGCTTGCCTCGTCTCGAACCGCTTTCTGCGTTCGGCTTCGGTTGCCGCCGTCTCCTTACGTTCGGTCGGACTGCTTTCACTCGCATTCGCACTACGTGTGTCCCCCTTTGCTCTCATGGGCGTGAACTTCGGCCTCTCAAACTTGGAGCCAAATTCACCCTTTTGACCATCCTTAGCTCCACGAGCCCGACGCGTCACAAACTCTTCGGCTAGCTCAGCGGCTCTAGCCACCGTACTAACGTCTGGCCTATCCAAGACCCAGTACCGCACGTTCTCAGGTAACCGACTATAAAACTGTTCTAGCCCGAAACACTGCAGAACTTTCTCGTGGTCACCAAACGCTTTCTCTTCTTTGAGCCACTCCTGCATGTTTGACATAAGCCTGTAGGCAAACTCTGTATATGACTCACTTTTGCCTTTCTCATTTTCCCGAAACTTCCGACGGAACGCCTCCGCGGACAGCCTGTACTTTTTTAGCACACTCGATTTCACGTGGTCGAAATCCTCTGCCTCCTCTCTTTTCAAGCGAGCGACTACGTCGGCCGCCTCGCCGGGTAACAAAGTGAGCAAGCGCTGTGGCCACGTTTCCCGAGAGAACCCCTGCTTCTCGCACGTTCGCTCAAAGTTAACCAGGAACAAACCAATGTCCTCTCCAAGCTTAAACGGCCGCATCAAATCAGTCATTTTGAACGATACTCGTTCTCCTGCACCGTGTGCCTGACTTCCATTACGAGCGCGTTCCATCTCTACCTCGAGACGCTTCATTTCCAAAGCGTGTTGACGGTCGCGCTCTTCTTTTTCTTTTTGTTCTTTTCGTTCGCGCTCCTGTTTCTGTTCTTTAAGTTCGCGCTCCTGTTTCTCTTTTTGCTCTTGAAGTTCGCGCTCCTGTCTTTTTGCCCGCTCCTCAATGGTCTCGAGGCATTCCGACAGCTCGTCATCCTCAGCTTCTAACTCAAGAATAGCCCTTAGCAGTTCCGGTTTTCTGAGTTTGTCTGAGACATCCAGACCCAACTCTCTTGCAAGCTCCAGCAATTTCGGTTTGCGCAACGACTTCAAATCCATGGCTGCTCTGAATGCTGCTTTCTCTACTGCCTACTATTGTCTTGCCGCAAACTAACCCGGCAGCAACGACAACCACAATTACCAGCTCTGTTTCTGACACTAACAAAAGCCTGGCAAAACTCAGAAGAAGAAAGTCCCGCACTCACCAAACCTCGCAGCCAAGAATTCAGCGCAGTCGTTCCGCTGCAGGCAACCAGTCATCACACAGGGCTCGTTGCACTGCTCCCGGATGGTCGTTGTGCTGCTCAGCATACAGTCAACCGCATCTCTTCGCTGCTGGCCTCCGTTGTCGCGATCTCACCGCTGGCAACCAGCTGTTGTAATCCCACCGCTGCCACCAGCTGTTGTAATCGCACCGCTGGCACGAGTTGTTGCAAATGGGTCGCAAGCCCCAAGGGTAGCGTTGGCCTGGCGGCCTGGGGCACTGGAAGCATCCGAAGGTCCCGGCAAAGCATCAGTCGACTGGTAACAGAACAACTGGTTTATTCTAACATCGCAAAAGCGCGGGCGGTCAGGTCGACCGAAGTGAGAGACGGGAGAGCACGTAACTCGACAGAAGAAATCGGAGCCTCTCTCCTGGCGTCCGGGGGCAGCTGCTCTTATGCTCTCGGCGTCGGGCAAGAAGGAAGGTCACGGGATGAGACCACGTGACGGCGGAGCACGGACGAGCTGAGAGACATGTTGAGACGAGTGTAGTGACTCAGCCGCCGAGCAGGCGCCGATCAGACCTCCTCGCTTCACACTTGGGGAGCTCCTCTCCCCGGCTGCCGCGCTTTGACAAGCGTGGGCACACACACACACACGCACACACGAAGACACGTGGCACTGAAACACGCCTGGACGCGCTTGGCGGGGAGGCTTTGCGGCAGCTCCGAACGGGCCAAAATGTCCGCCGCTTTGAAGGAAGCCCCGGCGTCCGTTGCATCCGCGCCGGCTATACCACGCGTCGTAGGCGAAACGTAACACCTCCTCCTCCGCTCGGCGTGGCCTCGACGGTGGCGCCGCCGGTGGTGGGCCTGCCGTAGCAGACGACGGCTAACACGCTACGGGAGGAAATCCTCAGAAAAGTTCGTTCGAGCTCTGCGGAGCAGTTTTTTCAATCGAGATCTTTCTTCGTCAGTCGGTAACTGGCCTTTAGAATTTCGTGTTGGCATTGCGGAAGAAATAGAGAAAAGGACCATTATTCAAGGCGTATTTAAGGCGTAAAGCGCGCGACGTTGAGAGTTCGTGTTGCTGAAACACGACGCAACACGCGGTGTACTCAAACACGGGCGTAATTACCAAAGTTTGAGGTGTTGACAGCGTGAAAGTATGTGTACGTGGTTTCGTAGGTTGATTTACGTACCTGCAGGATACTTTTGTTCGGCCGGCGCGTGAGAGATTGCTGACCGCACACAGCCTGAATGGCTGTGTGCGGTCAGCAATGCCTGGCAACAGGGCCGTTTTTTTTCATTGCGGGTGCTTTGGTAATCGTGACGATAGATTTTATTTTTTTACAACTACTGGTCCAGGAGGGCACATGTAATGGCTAACGGAGGCCTCTGAAGAGCACGTGACCTTACAATAATGCAGGCGTCGCAGGGAGTGTTCGCATACAAAATTGGCTGTCCGCGGGCTGTCCGCGATCTTATACCCCCTTGGTATGCACAGGCTTCGGCGAGCCCCATCCAGCCCTGGTTCTAGCTTTGGTGTTCCCGTTGCCGCTTTGGTGCCCTGGAGGCGCCGTCAATAATACGAAATAATGACAAGGTGTTACAACAAGTAAATAAAATTTATTGAAGAAATACAACCGCGCCGAGGCGCCAACTTCTAAAGCAGCGCTAGCGCGCCCGCGCGAGTATTATGAAACGCCAACGAAGAATTTACCGGCCCACGTATGACTCTACGATCAAAGTGCACGTTAAACATTCCCAGGCGAGCTAGATAAAGTTATCCGGAGCCATCCACTACGACCTCCTTCCTAGCTTTAGTCGCTTCGGAACGTTAAAAACGTTAATCACCACAAACCAAATCAATACATGCGGCCGTAGATTCGAATCTAAAAGACTGCATCGTAAGGCCTATTGAGCCTTGCAAAAGCGTCGAGAATGTGATAACTTCTGGTGGAGCTCAAAAAGTCGCTTTTATGTCACAGGCCAGCTGCAGATGCGTGCATTTTACCGCAAGACGAAATTACATGAAACAAAGAGAGCACGTTCGAAAAAAAAAAGTCAAACAACGCGCTAAAAACCACGCAGAGCATGAACACACACTTTTTCGAAGCGGAAGGCGTGAACTAGGCTCGAAATAAGAGGTTGTGAGTAGCCGTGGCCCTTACTTCACTAAGCCGTGCATTCTTTGCCACTTCCTCGAAGTCGGCCCGCCCGATCCTGCGAATCCACACTTCTTTTTGCGTTGCGCCCGCCGGACGGGAAAGCAAAAAGCTTTTTGCCCTCGCTGTGTCTGTTGCGGCAACCGAAGGCGCAGCAGCATGGCACCGCAATTAAGTTCTCGGCCCTACACATTCTATTACGCTAACGCACTCCGTCAGTCCGCCTGCCGTACTTTCGTCGCGCAGGCCCAACAATGGAGGACGGCGCGCGCTGGAAAGAAAAAATATACAAAAGCGTGGCGCCTGCTCCGCGCTGGAAAGAAAAAAAATGTACAAAAGCGCGGCGCCTGCTTCCACGTGACACAGATTGACCAATGGGGGAGCGGAGGAGGTTGGGGCGACAGGAGACGTAGAGGAGGACGCGCCAGGGTGAGCGGGGTGGCGGAAAGATCTAAGCATGGCGCTACTTTTCAAAATTGAGGGGTTTTAGGCGCAGCTGCGTTTTAACGCTGGCGACGCGCCGCGCCCATGTTATCGCTAGTGCGTACACTCTTAGGCAAAGTTACACCCTTTGGCTTGCCCCTTCGACCACACAACAATAATCGTTATCTGCCTTGATGCGTTTCCTTTCCTTAACGCTGCGAGCCCGGAACTTTCCAGTAACAAACGGCACGCGCGTTATCAGAAGGGGCACTCCAAAGGGTGTAAACAGTTCTATGCTGATAACGCGCGTGCCGTTCGTTACTGGAAAGTACCGGGCTCGCAGCGTTAAGGAAAGGAAACGCATCAAGGCAGATAACGATTATTGTTGTGTGGCAGAAGGGGCAAGCCAAAGGGTGTAACTTTGCCTAAGAGTGTACGGTGTTTTCAGCGGCGATGTCCGCTCCGCGATAGATCCAGAGTAGCGCGCGTCGTCTCTTCACCGACAACGCCATAGATAAGGCATGCGGCGAGCCCGTCAAAACAAAGCGCTGCATGCGCGCAGGTATGTCTGCGCCGGCTGCACTGAATCGCGCCAGCGCGTCACCCTCACCCTCGCTCTCTCGCTCTCCCGATTAGTAAGTCCGTCGTGCTACACTTCGCTCCACTTGCAACGTGCCGCATGAGACTGATTGTCCGCGCTGGCCAATATATCGCGAAATAAAAGCACGCATAGAGCTGCGCGCAAATTTCGCATTAGGGAGTATCGCAATCTTCGGTGAATTTCCTATTCCCGATAACGCCAATAAATCGAGCTTGATGCCACCAACGCTCACAAATCTAATCGCACCCGAGCACAATGCTCTCGCACACCATGCGTGATGTACCGTAGTACTGAGGTGCTTCTGCATAATGTCGGAGAATCGAACGTAAAGGCAGAAGTACACTGTTTGGCACATGCGTTTGCGCTCATGAACTTGATTTGCACCAAGTTTACCTGTAAATGTTTTCAGACTTCTCCTATAAGAAGCCTGCAGCAACATGAACATGTCGTCTGTTTGTAACCGCACCAAATAAATAATGAAATACTTAGAAGGCCTAGTGGCATCAAATTATTAGAGTTTTGAAATAGGAAAATCTCGACAGTAAATTGAGCAGTTGCTTGCTTAATGAACGAAGGTACGGTAGTTAACTTTACAATAATTGATCGAGGTAACTAAACCAAATCAGCAGTTCGGAGCCAGTCCTCGCGATTATCTTGCTGAGAAGAAATTTTGAATTCTGCATGCTTCTGTAAGAGCCCCGCGAACAACATTTTGCAACTAAACTCTATGAAAGTATCACTGACGTAGAAAAAGAACATCTGTAAAGTCGACCGGACCGCGTCAAGCCTTTTGTGATATTGTCATAAATAGTAATGCTTCGTGAGCACGTTCCTTGCGATCAGTCTATTTGAATATTTATTCACGTTGCTGTTACGAAGGCAAGCAGTTTGAAGCTTTGATATTATTATGATATCATCGAGCGATGCTCAAGGGACGAGCCGCCGCGAGAACGACGACGAAGTGGGTCTGTGCCCTTGGCGCGAGTGAATGTCGGCCTGGCGCTCTGGCTCCAGTCCAGTGTAAATAGTCTGTAAATAGCCCCTTTCGTCTGTGTCTTTCTACACGTAACAATCTGGTGGAGGTCAGCGATCCCCGTCCTCGCCACGGAACTACGGAGTGGTCGGTACATCGAGCTTGTCCCCATGCCTCCCGGTGACGAGCCCGCCTTTGCAACGGCTTCGGCTGGTCCGACTACTCCAATCGTCACGGTTGCCCAACATCGCGACCCTGGCGTGTTCTCTGGCCTGGAGGGATAGGACGTTGACGAATGGATCAAGCTATATGACCATGCCAGTGCTAATAACAGGTGGGATGCAACCATTATGCTCGCCAATGTCATCTTTTATCTTGGCGGCACCCCACGCGTGTGGTACCAGAAGCATGACGACCAGATAAGCAGTTGGGACTCTTTCAACGAAAAGCTACGGGAACTGTTCGGCGACCCCATTGGCCGCAAGGTTCCCGCGAGAAAGGCTCTTGCGTGTCGTGTTCAGACATCTACAGAGCCGTACGTTTCATACATCTTCGACGTCTTGGCTCTATGCCGCAAAGCTGACGATGCTATGTCTGAATCAGATAAAGTGTCCGATGTCCTAAAAGGCATCGCCGACGGCGCTTTCAATTTGGTTGTTTTTGGCAATGTCTCGACAATCGACTCCATCATTAAAGAATGCCGTCGCCTTGAACAAGCTAAGAGCCGCCGTATCACACACCACACCACGCGGCTACCCAACACCGCTGCTACGTCGACATGTGAGGTTCGACCGCGTCAGGCCACCACCTGGGACGACGTTACCCGTATTGTTCGCCGTGAACTCGAGGCCACCTGTTCGCCAGCTTTCTCCACGACGCCTCCCGATCCACCAGCAACCACGATTGCCATAATTTAGGCCGTAGTCAGACAGAAATTTGAGAACATGGGTCTGAACTCCGTGAGTTCAACATCTCAACCCAGCGTTCCCCAGTTCTCTACCGGCCCTCCTCGTCCCCGACAGTCCTTTTCCACCACATCTCGGCGCAACTCGTCCGATTGGCGTACCCCTGATGAAAGACCAATCTGCTTTCACTGCTGTCGCATCGGCCACGTCGCTCGTCACTGCCGCAACCGATGGCCACCGCCTCCTCGGACATACGCCACCACTTATACCCGCACCTTGGGCCTTCTGTTCCCTATGCCACCCGCCATGAACCCACTGCCACTGATGCTCCTGCTCCGAACCTTCGCTACAGCCGCTAGCCCTCACCTCGACGCCGTCAGTATCGTTCGCCCCAGCCCCGCCGCTTCTCTTCGCCGCCTATCACCTCCCGGGCCCAGCCAACACCTCAGTTCTCTAGAGGGTGTTGGCCCAGCCGGAAAACTAGGCACTGCAGCTTCTGGAGGTGAAGCTGCGTTGTCGACACTGCCCTCAAATCCTCTGCTCACGTTATACACGAACCAAAACCTTCTTGACGTTGACGTTGATGGTTATCCTGTCACGGCACTCATCGATACAGGGGCACATCTTTCTATTATGAGTGCTGCCTTCCGACGACGACTGAACAAGCTGCTCACCCCAGCGTCGGCACGCGTCGTCCGCGTTGCGGATGGCGGTACTGTGCCTATCTTAGGCATGTGTACGGCACGTGTTAGCATCGCCGGCTGCCACACTCCTGTCCTCTTCACCGTGATTGCTCATTGTCCCCACGACCTAATTCTCGGCTATGGCTTTCTCTACACGCATTCTACCCTTATTGACTGCCCTGCGAGTACCCTTCGCCTTGAGTTGCCGATTCTCGCAGAACCTTCTGACGCACACCAATGCCGCCTACGCCCCACCAGCTTTATTCGCCTGCCGCCAAAATCAATAGCCTATATTGAACTTTTGTCTTCCCCACCAGTCCCTGATGGCGAGTACCTCGTCACTCCTCTGCCCGCCATTCCACTACAGTATGACGTTACCGTGCCTCACAGTATACTTACTATTACTGCGAACCGCACTTTCATGCCCATCTTTAACTTTGGATTACCAAAGTTGATTGTTGAAAGCCTTACCAACGTTGTCTTGGCGACCATCACGTCGCAACTTTATCGACCGATGCTTCTTGCGAGCTTAGCAGGCCCATCGTGCCAGCCTCGGCCGCCGACCCCAAGATACAAAAAATGGTTGCGACGGACCTTTCTTTTGCGCAGGCTGAAGACCTTTATCAAGTATTATCGTCCTACAGAGATATTTTCGACTTCGACGATCGCCCTTTAGGCCAGACGCCCGCGGTCAAGCATCGGATTCTTACTGGCGATGCTACTCCTATTCACCGACGACCGTATCGAGTTTCTGCGTCGGAACGCGAAGTAATTCAAAGCGAATTGAACAAAATGCTAGACAAAAACATCATTGAGCCTTCTTCGAGTCCTTGGGCGTCACCTGTAGTGTTTGTTAAGAAGAAGGATGGCACGTGGCGCTTCTGTGTAGACTACCATCATCTGAACAACATTACTAAGAAGGACGTCTACCCGCTCGCACGTATAGACGACGCCCTTGACTGCCTGCACGGTTCCAGCTATTTCTCTTCGATTGATCTTCGTTCTGGATACTGGCAGATTGCTGTTGACGATATGGACATAGAAAAAACCACGTTCATCACGCCTGATGGCCTATACCAATTTAAAGTAATGCCGTTTGGATTATGCAACGCCCCTGCCACCTTTGAGCGTATGATGGACTCCTTGCTCCGAGGTTTCAAATGGTCCACATGTCTATGCTACCTCGACGACGTCATCGTCTTCTCGCCCACGTTCGACACTCACCTTGAGCGTCTAACAGCTATACTTGATGTATTTTGAAAGGCGAAGCAGCAACTTAAGTCGTCCAAATGTCGTTTCGGCCGCCGCCAAATTAATAATCTGGGCCACCTAGTTGACGCTTCCGGAGTACAGCCTGATCTCGAGAAAACTCGCGCTGTCCGAGACTTTCCGGTTCCGAAGACAGCCGCAGACGTTCGAAGTTTTGTAGGGCTATGCTCGTACTTTCGTCGTTTTATTCAAGATTTTGCGGCAATTGCTAGACCCCTCACTAATCTTTTGAAGAAAGGCGTACAATTCTCGTGGGGTACTGCAAACGCCACCGCCTTTTCTCGTCTCGTTACTCTTCTCTCCTCACCATCCAATCTCACCCACTTCGACCCTGATGCCCCCACAGAATTGCGTACAGATGCCAGCGGTCATGACGTAGGTGCCGTCTTAGCCCAGCGTCAGCGGGGCCAGGATCGCGTTATTGATTATGCGAGCCGCCTCCTCACACCATCGGAGCGCAACTATTCCATTACGGAACGAGAATGCCTTGCTGTAGTCTGGGCGGTTGCGAAGTTCCGTCCTCACCTTTACGGTCGCCCTTTTTCCGTAGTCACTGACCATCGTGCTCTCTGCTGGCTCTCATCGCTAAGAGATCCTACAGGCCGGCTTGGTCGATGGGCTTTGAGGCTACAAGAATTTTCATATTCCGTGGTTTAACACAAGTCTGGCCGCCTGCACCAAGACGCTGAGAGCTTGTCGCGTCACCCTATTGACGACCCTGACTCCTCCAATATTACCAGTCCGGCTTGCGTATCCTCTGTGTCGCAGTTGCTTCATTTCGCCGACGAGCAACGTCGCGACGCCTACATCAGAGCACTTATCGACTGTTTTGAACACTCTCCGGACACGCCACACTACGCCTCTTCGTCCTCCGCGACGGTACTCTGTACCGTCGTAACCTCCATCCGGACGGCTCTGAGTTCCTACTTGTCATACCTAAACACCTCCGCTGAACCGTTCTAGAAGAGCTTCACGACGTCCCAATGGCAGGACACCTCGGCGTATCTCGAACCTATGACCGTGTACGTCGCCGTTTTTTTCTGGCCGGGCCTTGCCCGTTCCGTACGACGTTACATCGCCGCCTGTGAACTTTGCCAACGACGAAAGAAGCCTTCCCAGCTCCCCGCTGGTTACCTGCAGCCGCTCGACATCCCTGCGGAGACTTTCCATCGTGTCGGCTTAGACCTTCTCGGCCCATTTCCTGAATCTGCATCTGGAGACAAGTGGGTTGCAGTCGCGGCGGACTACGCGACCCGCTACGCCGTAACCCGCGCTCTTCCGACCAGTTGCGCAACTCATGTTGCGGACTTCCTCCTGCATGATATCGTTTTGATTCATGGTGCTCCGCGTCAATTGCTAACAGACCGTGGCCGTACGTTCTTAGCCAAAGTCATTGACGACATCATGCATGCCTGCTCAATACAGCATAAATTTACCACCTCCTACCACCCTCAAAAGAAAGGCCTCTCTGAGCGTTTGAACCGCACCCTTACAGACATGCTATCTGAATACGTTTCAGACGACCACTGTGACTAGGACCAGGCTCTACCTTACATCACCTTTGCCTACAATTCTTCCCGTCTCGACACTGCTGGCTTTTCTCCTTTTTACCTCTTGTATGGCCGTGAACCGACGCTACCACTGGACACTGTGCTTCCGTCCACCACAGCATCAACTAGCGCTAATGCCCGTGATGCTATCGCCCATGCTGACCATGCTCGCCAACTTGCGCGCGCTCGTCTACAAGTCTCACAAGAAAAACAAAAGCAGCGCTACGACCTCCATCACCATGATGCCGATTTTGTGCCCGGCACCCTCGTGTTGCTTTGGTCACCATCGCGTAAAGTTGGCCTTTGTGAAAAACTGCTTTCCTACTACACGGGGCCATATCGCGTGCTTCGCCAAGTGACCGATGTCACCTACGAAATCGTTCTAGCCACGCCCACTGCGTCCTCTGCTGTGACAATCAGTGACATTATCCACGTCGCCCGACTCAAACCCTGCTACTCTCCACGCCCCTTGGATATTTAACAGCACCGTGACGGCACTTTTGCCGTCGAGGGGGTAGTATTACGATATCATCGAGCGATGCTCAAGGGACGAGCCGCCGCGTGAACGACGACGAAGTGGGTCTGTGCCCTTGGCGCGAGTGAATGTCGACCTGGCGCTCTGGCTCCAGTCCAGTGGAAATAGTCTGTAAATAGCCTCTTTCGTCTGTGTCTTTCTACATGTAACAATATCAATATAGCAGCGAACGTGTGCCGCCGAAAGCTTGCTTGGTCGTTGAAGTGATGCACGATGATGCACGTCATGATGATGGTGCAGATTTAGCGCGTTGCTCGAATTTCACTCAAAGGCAGGGGCCTCAAAGAGGACAGCCTCCTCAGACTCATGCAAGCCTTCATTACCAGCTGTATAGCGTATGCCACACCGTATCTTGTGTTTAGACGAGAAGAAAAGGATAAAATACATGCGATCATTAGGAAGAGCGTTAAGAGAGCCCTAGGGCTCCCAGACTCGACCTCGACAGACCTCCTCCTCAAAATGGGGGTTCACAACACGCTAGTTGAACTCACTGAGGCAGTACGAGTGTCTCAGTTGGAAAGATTAGGCCAGTCTAAAACAGGGAGAAAAATCACGGAATGGGTAGGAATTCAATGTGACAGGGGTGTCCCGACTGACAAGAAAGAGATTCCGTTGGACGTGCGTAAGCGCTTCCGAATCGCCCCCCTACCTAAAGATATGCATCCTATCTACAACAAAGAGAGGAGAGCTCACAGGGCTAAGGCTCTAGTAAATAAACTTAAAGACACACCGGCGCATAACGTAGCGTACGTGGACGCCGCTTGCGGCAGAGACGGGGCTGCGGTATCGACGGTGGTTGATGGCGACGGGTGCGTTAAGATAGCGTGCTCCACGTGCACGAGGGACGCCTGTACAGCCGAGGAGGTTGCAGTAGCGCTCGCTTGTGCGGGTACAAAAGCGGGAGTAATATTATGCGATAACAAATTAGCTATCCGAAATTTTAACAAAGGGAGAATCTCGGAAGAAGCCCTCCACATTCTACTCAAAAACCCTCCCAGGAGGGACATAACTTTTATTTGGGTACCAACCCATGAAGAAGTCCCAGGCAACGAAGCCGCTCACGAGCTCGCCCGAGCACTCTACCACCGGGCAACTCTAGAGCAGCCAGTTCCAGGGATAAAAGATAGCATGATCACGTACAGGAAAATTGTCGATCACTACAAAGCCGAAAGAAGAATCTTTCCGCCTCCGTATCGGTCTCTCTCTCTGGAGGACGCTCGCATTTGGCGACGCCTCCAGGGAAACAATTATACATCACCACATTGGATCTACTTAACACAGACGAGGGACTATAACGATGGCCTCTGCAAAATTTGTAAGCAAAAAGGTACGCTAGACCATATAATATGGGAGGGTGCTGGCTCCCCAGGGGCCAAGGAAAACATTGACAGTAGAGAAGCGTGGGAGGCTTTGCTCCAGAGCGAGGCTGAAGACGACCAGCATCGAGCGATCCGCCTGGCCGTTGAGGCCGTGAAGACTCACCGTCCTCAACGCGCGGGGACTGCTTCGTCCTCCCCCCCTACCTACGTGTAGGTTAAGAGGCGGGCACCCCAGCTCGGTGGAACAATAAAGTTTTCGCTCAATCAATCAATGCGCTGCCACCGAGCGAAAGAAGTTAACGAATGGTACCAGCTAGGAAGTGACGATGGTGATGGCGCCATCGTAATGAAATCTGAAGCCGCGCTTTTAATTTTATGTACGTTTCGCTTTCAGAAAGCAAATGTTTGAAGTGCGATGTCATTTATTGTCGCCGCGTAGATTTAAATACGGGCTTAAATAATTATATATACAATTGGCCTCTGAGAGTAGGTGTAAGGAAGGAAGCGCACTCATACACACACACACACACACACACACACACACACACACACACACACACACACACACACACACTCTCCTTCGCATTCACATACGCTCTTTCTTTCCCTCGCATGTAGTACGTACACACACACACTCTCTCACTCGCTCACACACGCACTCCCTCCCTCACACACACACACACATACTCTCACACACGCACACTCTCTATCGCACACACACAGTCTTTCCCTCGCGCGCACACACGCACTTCCATATGTTGCATATGCATATGTTGTTAGAAGGGATTTTCCTATCATGGTAGTCAATTGAAACTTTCTGGTCTTCAGCCGATATCTTGAAATATATTTTTTTGCCGATTCAGTTACGCCTGTTCATTGCCTGGAAGCACTAAAGGCGAATGTCAAGAATTCCTGTACATAGGGTAGTTCGAGGTCTAAAATATGGAGCAACGGGCTGCTATCCTCATGGAACTGAGCTCAAAAAGGATCGTCGGTCCAACATATGTAAATGGCAATGTGCCACTGGCCCTATGCTGATTTTCAATGAAGCCTTTGACGCCGACATGGGTCATTGAGTCTGTGATACTCTGCAAGAGGCGCATTTCAATGGTCCACGTTGATGCCAAATCTGGTATCTCAGTAAGGATCGATATCCATTTTACCTCATTGACGGCAACTTGCATCGCCGATTACGTTCCTCTGGTAAATGAAAAAAAGAACTATTTAATGTTTCTCCTGTGCTGGGTGGACTCAAATCATCGATATGGTGTTCAGACAAGCACGGATTGCGTGCTTTTCCCGCAAAATGGCGCAGCCTGTCGAGAAGAATGTGCGAGTGAGGAGCCTAGGTGCACGTACGGTTGACCCATAACACCTTCAGGCGGTTGAAATACGGTGTGCGGTTGTATTGCTTCAACGCTAATCGGATTAACTCTTTGCAAAGCTCTGTGCTTGTCAATCGTCAGCTAACCAAAAATTCTAGGAATAACCAGGAATTCTTTCTATAACCAAGTATTCCGCGCAAGGCATTGTATAAATATGAACCAGAATTGCGTATCGAATAATTTTTCCTGTACAGCACTGAGCGATTGAAACGTAATACTCGTACAACGTTGCGATCGGTACTTTCATGTGCCACCGGTGGGCGCTGGTGACACTGAAATGATGCATTGTAGAGCGAAGCTTTTTATCCGGACCCGGTGGCGTCGTTGGCGGGCTTCGCTAAAAAAGTGCCACGTGACCTAGTGGGAAGGGAAGAGAAATGCTCAACAGGGGGAAAGCGTCAGAGTGACCCCTTTTCCCCAGTGAGGATGCTATCTATACGCGAATCTTATACGGTTGTCAAACGATGCATCTTCAGCGATCGACCCAGAGGCATCGAATTTACCGATGATTAATTCCACCGTTCCGCGAAAAAAAAAACAAATGTTATGGAGGGGTTTGGCGGCCAACGAACAGTGTCCAGCGAGTAAAACACGATACTAGGAGCGCGTGGCTGCCGGAACTTCTCTTGCCAGCAAGATGTGCCGGCAGCCACATCAATCACAGAAAAATCTAACCAATCGTCAAAACGATTACAGCACCTGCATCTCCAATGGTCGGCCTTGCGCCCAATATACCGAGCTTTGGATTACTGGTTCCGGACTTTAAATCCCTGCTACAGCTATAGGAAGACGACGAGGAGTGCGTACTCCTGAGGAAGAAGCTGCCTAACGCGAGCGTGAGCGAGAGTTGGCTCGTGAACGGGCTCGTCGTCATAGGGCCGACCCCGAGCTGCACGCCAATGATGCCGAGCGTAAACGGCAGTGCTTTTGACGCATTCTCACCACGCGATGCAAGCAAAAGCGAAAATGAGGTGAAAGGATGGCGAGACAAAAAAATTTACAATATAGACTGCTTTCCAAGTTTTACTTGCATGGCGTAACACTAGGTGTGACTAACACAATTTCGTTGTTCGACCATGTTCATGGACTAGAAGGAGCGGTGATTTTCTTTTCTGTCACATGAAAGCGAAAATCTTTTTGATGCATCATAACTGCATTCGGCCTCCTCAGCAACAACTTAGCGTTCACGGGTGGCGAAAAAAGCGCCGGCCGCCACGCTGTAGGAGCATCGTGTTTTAATTGCTGAGCACTGTACATATGGGAGTGCTACCACTAGCCTCTTTCATTCATCCGCGTCTTCAGCATGTAAGTAAATGACATAAATAACATGAAATGAAAGCGAAACCTAAAACACGCTTTGATATTTAAGAATTGTAGCACGGGAGTTCACGAGGCAGAATTTTCTTCTTGACACAAATTTCCAGATGGTGTACTCGAACGGCAAAATTATCTTTATTTCCAAACGTGTAATCACGTACTAGCTGTTAAAAATAGGGTCCACACAGATACAATAGAAAACAGCAAAAATTCATAAGAATACAAATACACTGATAGGAAGACAACAGAAAACACATTTCACGAAAAACTCCATTTGTAATATTGCTCAAAAGCAGCCAGTATCCGTCCAAATTTCCATACCTTGCATCATTTCCACGCCATATCGCACTTCTACAATTCTACCAAGTTCCAGTAACTCGTTCTTGCGTGCCAGTGAAATCCGGGCACATTGCGCTTATTACCCTTGTGTGCACAAGACCACAAAAGCACCATCTCGCTGTTTGAAGGCGATTCCACAGCCTTTGAGTGTGTTCACAGTGATAGTCTCTGTATAATTTTAACGATTTAGCATTATTTGACGAAGTTTCCGGCGACTTTCTACCTGTCTCTCAATGTTTGGGTGATTGTATCTAACCATTTTCGCGCCAACCTGTGCCACTGCGTAGTCCATGGCCGAATATTTAGAGCATAGGGCTGGCTATGCTGAGGGAACAGCGTTCCAAGTGAGCCATCGGGCTAACTTGAGTCACTGATTATGTGTCAATGTGTACATGTGGGCCGCTCTTTTCCGCCGACATGGGTCACTGTGATTGCGAGTACGCGTACGTATCACTCTTCAATTACACTATTATGCTTACTTGGAGCACTCCGTATGGACCGTGTGATGGTCTTAGTAAACCTTTTTGTTGCCAACTTGAGCCACAGGGTAGGGGTCAGTGGGTATGTGCCACTTTGCAGTGTAAAAAACATCGTTTAAAATTATCCGATACTCGGCGGAATCCAAAAAACGTCGCACTGGTTCCTCAAGGCCAGCAACCAGCCGAATGTTCTTGAGGAAACGCGAAAGAGTATGCTTACTGCATTACACGCCTCATTTGTTGTCTTTAGAGTTTCACGTTATTTGACCCGACCCTATCCAAAAGTGTGGAGTAGTGAAAGAAGCGCGCCCTTGGTAATTGTTCCTGCTTTGTTTCTCAGTCTCATGACAGAGTCTATACTATACAGCTTGAGTTCGCTTATAGAGATAACATTTGTATGCTTGAAGCTGAGAGTTAAAGAAATAAATGATGATAATTGATGTCCAGAAAAATTGCTCCTCATGGGGGTATGTGCAAAAAATCCAAAATAAACTTACCTCTTCATCATCATCATCATCATCATCATCAGCCTGGTTAGGCCCACTGCAGGGCAAAGGCCTCTCCCATACTTTTCCAACTACCCCGGTCATGTACTAATTGTGGCCATGTTGTCCCTGCAAACTTCTTAATCTAATCCGCCCACCTAACTTTCTGCCGCCCTCTGCTACGCTTTCCTTCCCTTGCAATCCATTCCGTAACTCTTAATGACCATCCGTTATCTTCCCTCCTCATTACGTGTCCTGCCCATACCCATTTCTTTTTCTTGATTTCAACTAAGATATCATTAACTCGCGTTTGTTCCCACACCCAATCTGCTCTTTTCTTATCCCTTAACGTTACACCTATCATTCTTCTTTCCATAGCTCGTTGCGTCGTCCTCAATTTAAGTAGAACCCTTTTCGTAAGCCTCCAGGTTTCTGCCCCGTACGTGAGTACTGGTAAGACACAGCTGTTATAAACTTTTCTCTTGAGGGATAATGGTAACCTGCTGTTCATGATCTGAGAATGCCTGCCAAACGCACCCCAGCCCATTCTTATTCTTCTGATTATTTCAGTCTCATGATCCGGATCCGCAGTCACTACCTGTCCTAAGTAGATGTATTCCCTTACCACTTCCAGTGCCTCACTACCTATTGTAAACTGCTGTTCCCTTCCGAGGCTGGTAAACATTACTTTAGTTTTCTGCAGATTAATTTTTAGACTCACCCTTCGGCTTCGTCTCTCCAGATCAGTGAGCATGCATTGCAGTTGGTCCCCTGAGTTACTAAGCAAGGCAATATCATTAGCGAATCGCAAGTTACTAAGGTATTCTCCATTAACTCTTATCCCCAATTCTTCCCAATCCAGCTCTCTGAATATCTCCTGTAAACACGCTGTGAATAGCATCGGAGAGATCGTATCTGCCTGCCTGACGCCTTTCTTAATTGGGATTTTGTTGGGAGGTGCACCGGTGGCGTAGAGGGAGAACACCCGCCTCACGTGCAAGAGGTCCGTGGTTCGAATCCCGGTGTCGTGCGATTTTCCACCGGATTAAAAAAATATCCGCGTGTTGATAAAATTGCATAAACAGGCCTGGAGTGGGGCCTGATCCCGGTGACCAGAACCGGCAACGCACTCCCTCACCAGAGCAGGATTGACCACCCTGGTGCAGTACTTGGCCACAACCTCCTATATGAACACAACAAACTTACCTCTTAGTGAGTGATAAAAAATAATTAGGCAGGATATTTGCAGGACTGTTGTAGACGGCGCCGGTCGGCATAAGAACGATATAAAATTAATTAAAATAGAATATTGGGGTTTTACGGACCCACAACCAGCATCTCATTATGAGACGCGTCGTAGTGGGGGATTCCGGATTAATTTTGACCAACCGGG
This sequence comes from Dermacentor andersoni, assembly GCF_023375885.2. NCBI lineage: Eukaryota > Metazoa > Arthropoda > Arachnida > Ixodida > Ixodidae > Dermacentor > Dermacentor andersoni. The sequence goes on from NC_092821.1 coordinate 50,603,609, forward strand.
ATTCTTCAACATGCGCCTAAATCGAAGTACACAGGTGCGTTTGCATTTCGCCCCCATCGCAATGCGGCCACCGTAGGCGGGATTTGATCCCACGACCCCGTGCTTAGCACCACAAGAACGAAGTCCCTAAGCAACCGCGACAGGTCGATAATATTGTTACGACCCAATGAAGAGTGGCGACAGCTAGAAGACAATGTGATGTGTAGACATAGAATCGCTCTCGACAGTCATCTTGTTTAGGCATCGTTGTCTCTCGTGTAAATATTATGAATACATATTTATATGCGATTCTGCAACAAAGGAATTGGTGAGAGGGGCGGGGTACCCACGAGAAACAACAATGGAGCTCCGCAGTGGTCGTCACCACGAATTGGACGACATGACGAACGAAACAGTGGCCTACATGGCGCGGCCCACATCAACGCCTACAACCACGACGGTTGTGCTTCCTCAGCCGCGGGATCCATGAAAGTTCTGCGGCACCAACAACCTCGACGTGTAAAACTGGATTGCCCCGTATGAGCGTGTTAGTGGCCACAACAAATGGCATCCAACAGTTATCTTGGCTAACTCGGTATTCTACTCACAAAGCACCACGAAGGTTTGGTATGATAGCCACTAAAAGGGCTTGACAATTGGGACACCTGCAAACAGAAGATGAGGGACTTGTGCAGCCATACTGCCGGGGGGAAGAGCACCGCTAGGAATTAAATAGCGACCTGCGCTCAGGCTTCCACACAGTCAAACGTCTCTTACATCCAGGAGTGCCGCCTCTGTGCCGTAAGGTCGACAGCGATGTGGCTGAGTCGGACATAGTTGGGCATGTACTGAAGGGGATTGCTGTCGATGCTTTGAACCTGCTTATATGCAAAATTTGTGAAGCACTACAGGACACGATAAGGGTATCAACGCTTTTGCAATGCCGTTCGCACGTATGCCGAACACAGCTGCGACATCCTCTTGGGACGGCAGGCTAGGAGTGTAGCGATCACCATCGTCAGATTACCTGACGTGGATAGCGCGGCGAGAGCTTGAATCCGGAGCCCTTGCAGCCCCTTTCCCCACACCAGTGAGCCGAACAACTTGCCTACATCACCATCTGTGCAGGCAATAGTCTGCGAAGAACTCGCTAATCTTGCATTTCATTAAATATGTGCCGTTGCCGCTTCACAGCTGTCTCATGTTCCAGATCCATCGAATGCTTCACGGTATCCTGCACGCTACCGTAATCCCGCCGAGTGGCGAAGCGCAGACAATCGGCTAATCTGTTTCGCCAGCTGGCGTATTGGTCACGTTGCTCGCCACTGTAAGAACCGTACTTTCTCCTCCGCTTTGCGACCACCATTCGCTAGTTATTATCGCTCCGAATAAAGTGAGCGTCGTTACCAGCCTCTACAGGCGCCTCAACAGCCAAACAATGATGCTCGTGCTCCTTGGAACAGTTCCTCGGCGTAATTCGCACGTCACAAGTCCCGTTCGCCACCAGCTCGTCGAACATCGTCACTATCGCCGCAGGCTCGTTGCCAACCATCTCTCATGCAGCTCTAATGCCCGTCTCCGGAATACTAAGTGATACAGCTCCCGGAGGTGACGCTGCATTGACGACTCGACCGCAAAACCCTCTGATCATTTTGCCTACCAAACAGAACTTGGTGGACGTTTTAGTCGATGGCGTCATTTTATCAGCACTCATTGACACTGGCGCGCACGTATTCGTGATGAGTGCCCAATTGCGCCGCCGCCTGAAAAACGTTCTCAGACCAGGTGCATCCCGCACCATCCGCGTAGCCGACGGAGGAACACTTACTGTGCTTGGTATGTGCACTGCTCGCATTCGAATAGCGGTTTACCTAACTACTGTTTGCCGTTTTGGAAGAATGCTCTTACGAGGTTATACTTGGATTAGACTTTTTATCGTCCCATTCAGCCGTCCTTGATTGCGTGTCCAGCGTCATTCAGGTTGAACTGCCCCACGACTGCTATTGTCCACCTGTCAACAACCACGGTTATGCTCTCCCGAAGGCATTCGCCTCAAGCCTCTGCATACGTCATTCTACTGTCGTTCCCATTTGTTGCTGACGGCATCTATGTACTATGTCCAACCGCTGACATACTGCTGGAAGAAAATTTGGCCGTTCTCAATACCGAGCTCACTGTAATAGGAAATCAGGCCTCGCTCCGTCTCCATAATTTTAACTGCACGATTCAGATTTTCCCCAGAGGCATGTCTTTGGGTGCCGTCTCACATGTGAACAATTTCGAGATATTGACTCTTGACGCTGAAATTCCATCGCCCTCTACAGCAACCTCCGGTTCACCGGCTCTCACAGACGTACTTAGCAAGATTATTGCTCCTGATCTTCTTCTGACACAAGCTGCTGACCTCCGCGGTCTCTTGCAAAGATTTTTTACCTTGACGGCCACCCCTTAACCGGGACATCGATGGCTATCCATCGTATTTACACCGGAAGCGACAATCTGATACGCCGCTGGCCGTACCGTGTTTCACATGCTGAACGACAACTGTTACAATCAGAAGTCAATAAGATGTTCACTAAAGGCGTTATCGAGCCATCAAGCACTTCGCGGGCGAACCCTGTGGTCCTTGTCAAGAAGAAGGACGGCAGGCGGTTTTGTGTGGATTACAGATACCTCAATGAAATTACACACAATGATTTGAAATCCTTGCTGCGTATTGATGACGCCTTGGATTGCTTGCACGCAACAATGTAATTTTCATTGATAGACCTCCAATCAGGCCATTCGCAAATCTCGGTAGATGACATGGACCGTGAGAACACTGCCTTTGTAACACTTTATGGCCTCTAGAAATTCAAGGTTATTCCGTTCAGCCTTTTTATGCCCCGATAACTTTGGAAAGAATGATGGACTACTTAATTGGCGGCTAATATTGGGCCACGTCTCTGTGTTGTTCAGACGATGTCATAGTATTTTCCCCAACTTTCACGAGTCGTAAAACTCGTCCATCGGCTATTCTTGCTGTTTTCCTAAGCGCCGGTGTGCGATCGATTTAACCTGAGTGTCACGTTGGACGTCGTCAAGTTACTGTTCTTGGCCGTCTCGTCAGTGCCGCTGGCGTTCAACCCGACCCTGAGAAGATTCGCGCTGCCCAGAACTTTCATGTTCCGCCTTCCGCTGCGCACGTAAGAAGCTTTGTTGGAAGATGTTTATATTTCCATCCTTTCGTCAAGAATTTCGCCGAAACCACTCGCCAGTCACCGACTTGCTTAATAACGACGTTGCTTTCACATGGGGCCTTGCTCAAACCAAAGCCTCCTCCGCTCTCGTACGCTTGCTCACGGCTCCCCAAATGCTTGCTCATTATGATTTATGTGCCGCCACTGAACTTCTCAAGGATGCGAGTGGCTATGGAATTGGGCTGTACTTATTGAATGACAGCGTACCGCAGAGCTCGTGAGTGCATATGCTAGCTGCCTGCCGTCAGCAGCCGAGAGGGACTAATCAATTACCGAACGGGAGTGCCGAGCGTTAGTTTGGGCAGCTGCCCAATACCTGACCTACTTATATGGCCGCACATTTTCCGTGGTTACCAATCACCACGCGTTGTGCTAGCTCTCCTCACTTAAAAACCGCACTGGGCGATTGGTTAGATGGGCGCTACGGCTCCAAGAAAATTCATTTGCTTTTTTATATAAGTCAGTGCGTTTGCACAAGGACGCCGACTACCTTTCCCGTAATCCTATCGACAGCCATGATTATGATGCGCGTGACACCAACTCTTGCGTTCTGGCCATTTCTGACCTGTTATCATCGTCTGAATTCTGGACATTCGCAGCCCTCGCTGCGCATGTTCGTGCTTCGCGACGACGTTCTCTAGCATCGCAGCTTACGCCCTGAAGGACCAGTATATTTACTTGGTGTCCATGCCATCTCCGGGCATCAGTTCTTGAGCAGTTGCATGACGCCCCTGCTTCAAGCCACTTCGGCGTTTCGCGTACTGACGACCGCCTCTGGAACCGCTTCTACTAGCGAGGCCTGTACCGCTCTGTGCGCTGCTACGTTGCAGCCTGTGCGCTTTGTCAGCGCCGCCAAAAGCTGGTGTGCGGCCCGCTAACCGCACTAAACCCATCGATGTGCCCTCAGAATCACCATTTCGGGTTGGTCTCGCTCTTCTCGGCCCTTTCCCGATACCGAAACCCGGCAATAAGTGAGTCGTCACGACTGATTACGCGAGCCGGTACGCTATCATGCGAGCTTTCCGCACAAATTGCGCCACTGAAGTGGCAGAATTCCTTTTATAATATGTCATTCACTATCACGCCGCACCCCGGCAGCTCCTCACTGATCGCTGCCGCACCTCTTTGTCCCGACTAGCAAAAGACCTACTTCACTCGTGGCCTGCTGAGCAGAAGCTTTCCACCGCCTACCACCCACAGAATAACGGACTGACGAAATGCTCTTCATGTACGTTTCTGACGACCACAGTGATTATGACAGCACGTTACCCTTCATTACTTTCGCCTGTAATTCGTCCCGTCACGACACCCGTCGCCTTTTCACCCTTTTACCGCCGTTCGGCCACCACCGTTCTTTGCCCCTTGACGCACTGCTTCCTTCCTCAAAGAACACTCCCACTGAATATGCTCAAGATATCGTCGCCTAGGTTCACACGGCACGCCAGATTGCCGGCTCCCGGCTCGCTGAGTATCAGGCCACGCAGAAGATCCGGTATTATAGCCGACCGACGGGCGTTCGATTTCCTGATGGCTCCGTTGTCCTCGTATGGACGCCACGTCGCCGCGTCAGTTTGCCTGAAAAGCTGCTCCCGCGCTACACAGGGCACTACACGATATTGGGTCAGCCAGGTGATGTGAACTATGCAATTCCTCCGATGGACTTGCGTGTGCCCGCGAACGTTGTCCCGGATGAAGCCTTACGTTTCCACGAATTCACCTCCATTATAGTTGGCGCCGAGACGGCGCCTTGATAGGCGGGGTTTAGGTTACGGCGCAATCAAGCGTGGTACCGGACCGAAGAGAATATGACGTGTAGAGGTGGAATCAGTCTCGATAGCCATCTTGTCAGTGCATCGTTGTCTCTCTTGTAAATATTGTAAATGCATCTTCATATGTGACTTCTGCAACGTAAGAATATAAAGCTTGATATCAATTTGTGTACGCATTCAAAATAAGTTTCTTATATCTAGCGAGGAGCTAATATAGGCTAGCATAGCTTAAGGTTTTACGTAGGATCATATTCTGAGCTTTAGTCTTGTCGCTTGGCATACAAGCTGATAGTTGCCGTTTTTGAAAGGCAATTTTCCGTTGCGCTTGTTCGCAGATAACGCTTAGAGATAATTTCAGTTTAGTCATTCTGCGATATTAAAATCAAGTTACAGAAAGTTTTTCACCAGCTGGCTTTATTTACTCGCACTCTTCAGGTCAAATTTGCGCTAATAAATGAGACGTTTTACTCGCCCTTTGTCACGTCGGAAGTGCAGCTGCTTTTGCCGTTTCATGCTATATATAATTACAAAGCGGTACAAAGCCACCAATTTTTTTCTCATTCTTACATTCCATGTCGCTATCGTGGTATACGAAATATTGCTGTGCCATCCTGTACTAATAGCCGTATATGAATGTTGCGCCCTGCCCGCAAGTTCATCGACTATAAATGTATCTGGATTCTTTCTTGCCATCCCAGATACATCAAACTTTAAGTCTTCGTGGTACGTGAGGTGCTCACCTTATAACAAAGTTCTTTTCTCAATGTTTATTGAAACCCCTATTTCATGTAAACCATAGTGGCAAATATGTACAAATCATGTTCACTGCCTAAATATACTTTGCTGTGGCCATAACTATCTGGTGAAACAGGTTTCTTTTATTCAACACGAACTAACCGGCCAAACTGAGCCAGTGATCTCTGCCCGCGCAAAATTCTGCAATTATTTTTTAAAATTAAGATTGGCTTTCTTCTTCACAGGGAAATGTCACTATAATGGACATACTATCTCCGATGGGAACTCGTTATGGCCATCGGACTGCACGCTACTTTTATGCAATGCAGCCGGACAACATATGATTCTTTACGGGTACGGTATTTCATGCATGCAACCTAAAATGCCTTAAAGGTAGGACACTTCTTGCACGGGATATTTTAAATACCGCGGAAAAGATGATGGTGAAAAGTTTAGGTTTTAACAACGTGCCACTCAAGCAGTACGCCTACTCACCCTTCCTCATAATTTAAGCCGATATTGAAAACCTGGATTATTACACTGATGCTTAAAGAAAGACTGATCAAAATCGTTTACTATCCCATGAATAATATAACACTAATAAGAAAATGTTTATTATAGAAGTCTCCTAGTCTGTAAACATCCTAAATTGTTATTCGAAATGTAGTACAATTATAACAAGAAATAAAAACAATCTTGTTTCAGGTGTCCTCCACCATACGATTACGAGGCAGAAACTTCCCCGAATGAGAATGATTGGCCCAACTGCTGCTATGAGAATAAATAGTGGAGTCTTCAACCTGCTACTATTCCATTTGCAAGATTTTTGGCAACGAGATGACTACTGATTATTTCACAATAAAAGACCAAGCTGACTGCGCAAATAACCCAGCTTGCACAAAAGAGATATAATCATTCATATTCATGGATACTTCGACTTGACCGTCCAAAATCGAGATTGAAAAAGTGAACATCCAGAAGAATTCAATCAACCCGAAAATTCGGCAATAAGGCGGGTGATGGAAGACGATTAAAATTGTGCGTTCTAGCAGCCTACAATTAGTTTTTTGTTGTTGTTGTTTTCGTTTGTTTTCCTTCTTGGCTAGAAATTTTGGCAGGAATTTAACGACGTAGGTATTTGTTTTTACTTCGCCCGGTTTGAAGAGAACGCAATTAACGAAGGCGCGAATGTTTGCATTGTGGGGAGTGTGGACTGAAGGGGCAGCTGCTAGCTCCTTAATTTGGTAGTAAACTCAGCAACAACGAAGAAAAGTTACGCTCACCTTTTGGACCGGCAGAAGAAGCTAAGAATTAATGACGAACTGAAGGTATTTGCGTACCTTGCTGCCCCGAGTACAACTATATACGTGTTATACAATCCCCGTTGCCCCGAGTACAACTATATACGTGTTATACAATCCCCGTTGCCCCGAGTACAACTATATACGTGTTACACAGTCGTACGTACATATGGCCATGTTATCTCAATAGTGCATCTTGAAACGACGATATCATTTGTAGTCGATCAGGATAAAAAAATTTAACGTATGATTAGTTCTGGCGACAATGAAGTTGGCAGAACGTCGCGCTCTTTATAGATAGCCTATGGTGCTGCGAGCAAAGTGCTCGGGAAAGTCGGACCGTCCCCTAGATAGTGCAGTCTGACACGGCGCGAGCTGTAGCGCTAAAGCGTGAGCTGTGGCGATGAAAAAAGGCCAGAAACTGGCACGCGGCGCACGGACCGAGCCTTTTAATAAGCTGGATGCAATTGGAACTAGAGTACTATGCATGCTTGAGCGAACGTTAAGGGACTGTCAATTAGGTTTTATGGCATGGCACATCTGAACATTAACAGCGACGATGGAGTACCACACCACTTGATGATGCTGACTGGCCTGCACTGTGTATGGCGCACCCGCATGGCGGAATTTCACTGTGACCTGGGAGCGCGACACGCTTGGCAGTTGTTATTCAAGTGCGTGACACTTCCTTTAGAAATGCAGAGACTGCAAGGGTGTGTTTATTAGTGACTGTCGAGGTTACAGCCTTCGACAACGTTCAGAGAACATCAAACGACACTGCCAGCCCAGTTGCACTGATGGTTCAAACTGTACAATGATTTTATGTTGGTTGTACAATTTTCGTTTTGTCATTGATGTACGCGTGTTTCACTGTGGCCGACAAGAAAAAAATAAACGACCGTGGGTTAGGTGTTAGAGCACCGCGCTGCTAAGCGCCACGGCAGCAGATGGATTCCACCATAGGTCACACGTTATTTTCTTTTTGTTAAAGCTAGACACGAACCTAGCAACTTACTGCAATCTGCCAAAATTGATACAAAGTGTGATTTATATTAATAAAGAAAGAAAAGTGATCGTGGCCTAATTGTATGAGCACCCGTCTTCTGCTCTGAGTTAAATGTTCGATGTCCACATAGGTCTCACTTCATTATTCCGAAAGCATTGTATGGCTCATGAAGCGTAAAACGCGGCGGCTTGGCCGGAGATTGCACAAAAAGTGACGGGGTCACAAAGACGTGTTCGTGCCACTGCTCGCGCGCTCGTCGTCGTATTCTTTTTCATCTGGCTTCGATGCCGCTCATCATGCCAGCGTTCCCATACTGCCCCTCCCTCTGCAAAGTTCTGATGGCACTGGTGCACTACCAGTAAGTGTGGTGATTTCAGCGAGTTCTCTCGTGCGCTCCGATGGACGAACCTTCGACTTCTAAGTCATTAGATGCGCCCGGCTACTATGGATTACGCAAGTACGCGAATGAGGCCGGGGCACGTAAAATGATGCAAGGCTACCTGAAAGCAATACCATTACGTTTGCTAAAACGAGTCATCAAAGGGAAGACGGCGCAATGCTTTCGCATTCATCCACGTTGGGATACCAAAATGGCCTTGTCCTTTATTTTTTTCATAAAGCGAGATGAGGTAGTGTCGTACCTACCGCAATATGTCAAGCATGAAGTAATAAAAACTTTGACCCTACTTATTACAACTTATTTTCATAAAGTGGCGATAGCGTTATGGAACCGGCAGTATTTTGTATTTTCTAAGGTACATTATCTATCATGCTTTGTTCTTCAGGTGCCGAGTGCGAAACCACCCTGAATATACATTTTTTTGCTCTTATATTGCAGCAGCGTGGCAGCTGACGCTGCAAGAGGATGCAGTGGCGCAGCGTTCGCTGCGGCTAGCTGACAAAGGAAAGAATTTGGCGCCTGATCGCTTGCGCGCCGCCGCAGTCTAGGCAGCCGAGCCGACCGAGTGATCGAGCAGCCTCTCTGATTGTGGAACTTTAGAACTGCTGCCTTCACCGTTCTTTCTACTTTGTTAGAACCAGCCATGCAGTTTCTGACGCGTGTTTGTCTTTGAATTGCGGAGCATCACCTGCCTAACACGTCTTTTTGCTCACGTAAGTAGCCAACGGCACTTTTATATTGTTACGGGAGAATAAAATATATCTATTTGCAATATATACAGTTACGAGGTTGTAGCTCAGTAGTCAGGGTACCACCGTCTACCGATCGTCGAGACACCTTAACCTCCTCTTCACGTCACAACGTCCTTTCGTCCCCAGCGGCACCAACAGGTATGTGACATTAACCCCCGGCGGCCGAAGCATCGTCTCGATGCTTCCTAGGGTGTCGAATCAGTGTGCGAGTTATAGGGCTTTAGTCGCGAAACGGTGCACGATATCAGTTATTGGTGGGGTAGAAAACGTCGAAGTCACAGGTGATATCACATATGTGAGGCTGGTGACTTGGCGAAGAACTCAGTATGTCCCGACGTATCGCGGCAGCAGTTCTTCGCAAAGGCAGATGCGGCGGGAGGGCAACCGAAGCCGGACAAGTGACCCAAGGCTGAAACGAACGTCCCGACAACGACTGGCGTAACGATCCTTCTGGCTAGTCTGAGACGCCAGAAGTCGGTCACAGGCAATGCGACGTGCTGTGGCCGCGAGAACAATGGCGTCATGAGCATAGAACGTGGTAATGGTGGTATCGGAAGGGAGCAGCGAGTCAAGAGGCAGGAGTGGGTCACGGCCATATTCTTGATAAAACGGAGAATTGGAAGGAAGTAAATCAACTTTATTCAAGGTCCTGCAGGCCACGAGAGCTTTGGGGCTCTCGTGGAGCGGGCGTCTCCCACGACGGAATCGGGAAGTTGAGTTTCCTGGCGGCGACGTGGACCTGCTAGACGGCCCAGAGTTGGGGAGCGAGTTCTTCGCTCCGGATTGCTTCAAACTTGGGCTTGTCCGGTCCGGAGTTCATGTGAGCTTGCGAGCACGGCTCGCAAGCTCACATGACGTTAATGGATGCATTGCTATTGGTGCAATGGGACTTGTCGTAGAGCTCAGGCATGTAGTGGTGTAGTCTGTTTTGCGTGGGGTACGTGTCTGTCTGTAGCATTCTGAGTATAACTGCCTGAGCTCGAGTGAGCGTGCGGTGTGGCGGGCTACACTCTCTGCGTTGTAGGCAGTGCACCACAATAGCGCACTGTGGTGTCGTCACTTTCCGTCCTTGTTAGCTAGCGCTAAATATGCTTTCCAAGTAGTGTCTAGTGATTTCATTGTATGTAGTGGGGGCGCCCTTGTTCTCCGAGTGGTTGGGTGAAGCCGCGTCGTCTTTAAGCGCGCGCGCAGCCTCGTCTGCCGTCTCGTTAAGGTCGGGGACGTCGCCGATCTTTGGTCCTAAGTGTGCCGGAACCAGTATATAACGTGGTTCTTAATCTATTTCTTTGTGACAATTCTGAGAGCCTGTGCGCAGACCATGCCCTTTTGAAAAGCTCTGATAGCGGCTATGGAGTCGCTGTAGCTGTGCCAACGATTGTCGTCGGTGAGCGCAACGGCCATCGCAACCTGTTCGGCCTGTTCAGGCTTAAAACTGCCACTGCAAAAGCTTTGTTTCCCTCCTTTGCCGCCGCGTCCGCAAAAGCTGAACGTTCGCGGTTCGCCAAGGCTTGGTTAAGGAGGAATCATCCTCTCGCTTGTCGTCTATCCCTGTTGTTTTCGGGGTGTACGTTTCTAGGTATAGGTGGGACCGCGATCTTGGCGCGGATGTCCCATAGGAGGTTCGCAAAGTCTTTTTCTATGTTTCCTTGAGCAAAGCCTAGCTTCCCTAGTATCGTGCGCCCCGGAGGCGTCGTCGAGGTAACACACACAGACGGTCCAATTCAAGCCTCGGAGAAGAGCGTCCATTATTCTGTCGAACGCAGCTGGGGCATTTCAAAGCCTGAAGGGCATGACTCTGAATTGAAAAGGTCTATCAGGCGTAATAAAGGCTGTCTTCTCGCGGTCCTTCTTATCCACAGCGATCTCTCAGTAGCCCGAGCGGATGACAATCGATGAAAAATATTTAGCCCCATGTAGAGAGTCAAGTGCATCATCCGTACGAGGAAATGGACAAACGTACATCTAAGTGATCTTGTTCAGATGGCGATATTCAACACACAATTTCCTGGTGTTGTCTTTTTTCTTGACCAGGACAACTTGTGAGGCCCATGGGCTAGCGGAAGGCTCTGCGATGTTGTTCTTAACCATCTTCGCGACTTCACTTTGAATGATGCTGAGCTTCGCAGCAGACACATGGTAGTGGCGTGACTACGGCTGTCTGGCCGAGCGGGCGCTCATCGAAATCGAAAAAGTCGTAACTAAACAGAATACGCCTAAGGTCTTCAGTTTAAACTGGAGAGAAGTTGGTAGGAATCATTTTATTGACGCCGTGGTAGGGTGACGAGGCCGAGCGGGACAATGCGACGATAGGGCTGACAGAGGCGGATATAGTGTGGGCGAGCGGGGAATATTTCGTACTCGCGCACAGGTGTCAGGCGGGCCACTGTCAGCTTACTAGGAAGAATATGTGCAACAGACCCAAAGTTGAGAACGGGAAGCCGAATAAAATTATCCACAATGGTGACGCCATGCTGCGGTGTTCTGCAGCGCGACGTCATGGTGTAGAATAATGTCAACAAGCGGAGAGACGATGTAGTCGCCATCAGGAACATGTTACAGGTACCGTACTAACGGCTTGAGGCGGCAATCGGGCAAATTAGGCAGAGCACAGGGACGGATTATGTGCATCAGAAGCAAAGTAGCTGTCAGAAGGAAGCTCCAAGTGAACGAAACCTGTAGCGCAGTCTATTAAGGCAGAATGGGTCGAACGAAAGTGAAGCCCCAAGATCAGTTCATGCGGATAGCGCTCTTGCACAATAAACAACACGGTGGGCTGATGGCCGGCAATTGTGATTCGTGCTGTACACATGCCAAAAACAGGTGGCGTACTGCCGTAGGTAACGCGTACTGTGCGCGGTACGGCAGGCGTGAGGATCTTTCTGAGTCTTTTGCGAAAGGTGGCACTCATTACAGACATCTGCGCACCAGTGTCGGCGAGGGAGTTGACTGGGACTCCATCCACCTCAACGTCTAGTGTACTTCCAAGGGTAGGCAATGGAATGACAGAATTTTCAGCCCGAGTCGTTGATGCAGCGTCGTCTCCTGGAGCTGCACCAACTACTTTTCCTGTGCCACGCACGTGGGAGAACAACAACGGTTTACCTGCGGCGAAGGAGACCGACGACTTAGGGACGATGGTGACCGGCTGGTTCGGAAGGTCGCAGGGACGTTGTTGGTATTCGTAGATAAAGGACACACAGGGAAATGGGGAGCACCTTGATCTCGACGATCGGACGGAAAGCTCCACCTAGGGAGCGATGACCAACGACGACGGCAATGACGAGCGATATGTCGACCACGCGAGCAATTGAAACAAATCGGGCTATCATCCGGTGTTCTCCATTAGGCCGGGTTACGACGGCGAGTTGGAACCGCTGAAAACCGGCAAGCAGTGTTTGGGCGGGCCGGTCCTGACTTACAGCAGCATCATGAATGGGGCAGAGAGATGGGAGGTCTAAATTTGCTATCACTTGTCTGACAATGGCCTGTATAAGCGAGACATAACATGCTTTGTCTGGGCAATGCTGACGACGAAGAGCGGAAGACATGGCTTCGAGCTCGCGACGAATTAACCACGTTAGATCTTCTTGTCCAGATAGTGGAAGTCTACGTGGCTTACACAAAGACGTCGAAGCTGTATTTGCTAACTTGTTGAGCTGCTGTGTAATGCGGAGACTCTTTAATAGTCTTTAATGATAGCGTCCACCGAGTCATAGTACTTGCGGATAAGCAGGTTAAACGCGTCATCTGCTATGCCCTTCAGGATGTGGCCAATCTTATCGGTCTCGTTGATGTCTTTGTCAACTTCACGACAGAGCGCGAGAAGATCTTGAATATATGCGACGTAAGATTCTGTTGACGTTTGATCACGGGTCGATAGCTCCTTTTTGGCTGCCAACTGACGGCCAGAGGGATTTCCAAAAAGCTCTAGAAGCTTCTGCTTGCAGACGTCCCAAATCGTTATGTCATGTTTGTGGGTCTCGTACCTTGCTAGTGTTGTGTTTCGAGGGAAGAATATCACATTCGCTAGCATTCGCGTTGCGTCCCACCAATTATTTTCGCTTACACGCTCATACCAGGAAATCAAGTCCTCAACGTCCCTGCTATCGATGCCATTGAAGGTCCCTGGGTCACGCGGCTGGGACAACACGACGGAGGTCAGAGACCACGGCAACGGTCATGGGCGGTCGGTTATTGGGGCGCTTTGGCTGTCGATCATCGTGCCAGACCCTACGCTGCGACCGCTGCGCTGCGTCGCGTTGGTACCCCGCACGTCCAACAAAATGTTGCGAGGCGTAGACATGCACAAGTATTGCTTATGCAAGGCGGATGTTGAAGGTGCCAGCTCACACTAGAACATGGCGGCGGAAACGCCCCAGCAACAACATTCTTTCGTCATCGTCTCTTGTCTGCAAGTCCTGCGGGGGTATTCTGTAAGAGTGCATATAGTGGACTGTCCATTTCGGTCGCTACAGATTGGCTAGGGCCACTCATCTCCACCTCTCTCGTACAGCTGCATCCAGTCAGCAGCGGCCGAAATGGACAGTCCACTAGGTGGGCTCTTACTGAATACCACACCTCCCCTGTTCTGCATCGCTAGAATATATTCATACAATAATTACTAGAGGGAACTATGGCGCTGGTGTCAGGGGAGCTGTTACCTGGGCGGTTCAACTCGCATTGGATTTATGGGAAGCCCATGGATTTGCCTAAACGTCGTCCTTCTTGCTTTAAACGTCTCTTTGACTTTGTAAAGTAGTGATTATCAACAAAGTACTCTGTATTAAATAATAAAAAAACACATTGTTATAACCATCCTCTAGTACAGACCTCTAGTACAGAAGCCCACATGGACACCATCATGCCACGGAGGCATGCATCGTCAAGTAGCACAAAACGCCCTTATCAATTTCTTGCGGGCAAGCGAGTCTTGAGGCGCTTGGCGCGTTTAAATTTGGATACCTGGATAGGTTGACCCGCTATTAGTAGCGATTGTGTGTGTTGGCTGAGTATTCTACAGACGCGGAAAGGAAAAGCCCCACAATAATTAAACATTTACACTCGGTGGTGTGCTTTGCCTTTCCTGCAGCTCCGCTGGCAGCCAACATTGGCAAAGCTGAATAGGTGCTATTTTTTTTTTCTTTTTTTGTATGAGTGCATCGGAACACTATGCTGCGCAGCACGGGGAAGACCTCTGAGAGCAGGGGCTGCTTTGGATTTCACGCGACATTGAAGCCTGGGTCTGCGCTACAAATTTAGGGTGACAGTTAAGATGACCGAAAAACATTTTTATTGCGAGACTATCAATCGGCTGCAACGGTCATTTGACCCCAATGCAGTTTCTGCTTATAGTAAACAATGTTGCCCTGCTTCGCAGAACCACCAATGAATAGATACTCTCAATCTGAGATGTTAAGTACACTTCTGCAGCCACGTCATGCAGGGGAAGGAAAGGCAGCCGACATTTAGCAAGCTAGACTCATTCATTATCTCTTTCAGGAAGAAAACGTGACACATATTCTGCAGCTATGCTGGAAGAACACCGCAGCATATGCGACAACAAAGTCTCCGTTGAAAAGAAAAGTTACTGGTGATTTATTTCCAATGTTGGGGTGCTATAACGTAAAACTATTCCAAACTTTTCTAATCCAATTCTGCAATCAGCCTACCGCGATTGCTCAAAAAGTTTTTGGGCCACCCCCACTTCACCTGTCTGTCACGCAATGTCACGAAAACTGCGATAGCTCCCCATCTGGTATAAGGGGCACAAAATGATTGTGCATAATTTGACCGAGCAAGACAAAAATAGTTATTTCTGATTCGACACCTTTTTGCCATAAGCCCTCGGCTATTGGTCAAAAGTTTTCGGGCTGCAGCCACTTCACCTGCCTCTCACGCGACGTCACAAAACCGCAAAAACTTACCCCGTCAAAGTGACGCGTACGCGTTAAAGATGCATTATTATGCCGAACAAAACTGAATTTTCTACTGAATAGGCGCAGGCTGCCCCGTTCCGAAAGGAATAAAAGATGGCTGCCGCCGATCGCTCCGGCACTGGCTACTCGCTCCTGCCAGAGAGCATGGGTGTATTTGCGTGTAATAAAACTTTTTGCGTGGCCGTGTAACGTTTTCCAGAAATTTCGGCACGTTTACGACCTCGTTCTGCGAAGTCTTCTTTGGTGAGGATCCGTTTTAGCGTCATTCTTAAGCTTCCGTTGCATGCCACCGCGATAGTGGACGAGCCACCGCAAGCTAAGTAAGAGAAAGCGGACCAATCGCAGCCGCCGGCACCACCCTCTTCATCTGGTTATCGATATTCAGTGCAGTGGCTCGGCCCCATCGAATCCCTCTCCACTTTAGCATGCTCCTCACCTCTTGTGAGCCAATTAGATAAGACAAGCCGCTCCCTGCAGGCAATGTTATTCGTTTTTCAAGCAAACGAAAGTGACCTGCTATGAACAAGGGCAGCATTTCATTGGTCTGTTCAGAGAACCCTGCGGGTGACCGCCCCATGCTTTCGTCGGCGGTTACGCAAATTTGACGTCAGGAGATTGGAATAAAAACATATTGGAATAGTTTTACGTTATACGGCCCTTGTTGAGGCATACTGTACTGTTTACGGGCACCCTGAATCGCCTTTTTATTTAAGTAGAGAAATGCATTTGAAGTTAAAATAGACCATTTAAAGAATACTTCGCTGTGAGCAGTACGTCAAAGCATTAAGCAGAAGCGGAAATATTGGAAATCAATAATCACGATTGATCCCTTTCGCGGTGTTTTCGCTCCTTCTTCAATGTCTTGCACTGTACAGGCTATGGCTTAGCGTGGCGTCCTCACAACGCTCCGCTTGCTGAACGTCACTGTGGCGGGTAGTTCAAATTTGATTTTGGGTGTTCACGTAGATGCCACTACTTCTGATTTTCGCACCTACGAAGCGCCAAACGTTAGCCACGCGTGGTTGTCCTCAGCGAACCGCAATGTGGTTAGTCAGCTCTACGGACCTTAGATGCAAGCGCTGGGTTTGCATATTGGCTCCCTAAGTCAGCCAACTCGTCGCAGCACCCCACGGCGGTCGAGGTAATCTACGCTACGTAGCCGACCTACCTGCAACTGTAGTGTGTATTCCCAGCATTTGTTTCATGCACAACATGGCTTCAGTGCGCGCTCGCGCTCATATGCTACACTATAGCTGTGCTCCGTACTGCAGATTTGCTTTGTCCTGGACCAGCTTGACCGTCTGATAGTATCGACATGCACATTGCGCATTTTGAAGCGCTATCAATAGCTCAATGCGAAGCAAAGTCTTCGAAGGTGTCTAACCAGGAGCAGCCAGGAGTGAGCGCTTACTGAGAAGCGTGCGTGCTTTCTGGCCTTAAGTGATGCGGGGTGCAAGGGTAATTGATCGTTCAAAACTCAACGAAATTAACAAGACTCGACGGCTCCGACGCTGATAAGCAGGACGCAGGGCAGCGAAAGTTTGTTTCCCGCTCGGGAGGCCATGGCCTAGTGTGAGCATACGATAGTCATCTTATTGTGGAAGTACGTAATTGAATAAAGGGAAAATCAGACATCCACCCGTTCGTAGCAATTGCTACAAAGGAAACCCATACGGGTTCCTCGAAAGAAAAGCCTCATAGTTGAAGAAAAATTCGTCCTGGTCCGGGACTCGAACCCGGGACCACCGCCTGTCCGGGGCAGCCGCTCTACCATCTGAGCTAACCAGGCGGCTAGCAGATGACAGGGCGAAGTCGAATTTGTCGACAACTCGAAGCAAAGGCAAGAGTTTCACATAATTGTTCTGCGGAAACCCGCAAGGTGGACAGAAGTAATTAATGAAGAGAAAATCGGACATCCACCCGTTTCTAGCAATTGCTACAAAGGAAACCCATATGGGTTCCTCGAAAGAAAAGCCTAGTAGTTGAAGAAAAATTCGTCCTGGTCCGGGACTCGAACCCAGGACCACCGCTTTTCCGGGGCAGCCGCTCTATCATGATCAACCCCTCAACCCGTTCCTAGCAATTGCTACAAAGGCTACTTGCTAATTCTCTACAAAGGCTGCAAGTAGCCTTTGCGGCAATTGCTAAGAACGGGTGGATGCCTGATTTTTCCTTCATTAATTATTTCTCTCCACCTTGCGGGTTTCCGCAGAACTATTATGTCAAACTCTTGCCTTTGCTTCTAGTGTTTGACAAATTCGACTTCGCCCTACCATCTGCTAGCCACCTGGTTAGCTCAGATGGTTAGCTCAGATTACACTGACCCTTCCTGTTACATCGGTTCACTTCACCTTTTGAGGCGCACATTGAAATCATTCGCACAATGCTGAGAAGTTCTAGCGTGCTCAACCTTGGTTCTAAGGCGAACTTGGGGCCAAGCTCAAGAACACCTTCAAGGTAGTCTGGAAGACTAACCTCGTCGATGGCTCGAACGCAAAAAGGTCTTGTAGCTCTCTTTTATTCCGATGCTGGCGCGTAGGCCGGGTAGGGCCCTCTGCCACAAGAATTCTGTGCCGCTGCTGATGATCGCTAGGAAGTCGCTCCAATTCCTGCTGGTACCTTGTTCTCTCCGTCGAGCGTCCAGAAACACCCTCAGCAAACCTTTCCCCAGCCGCGCTTGCCTTTGCCACTTACTTCTTATTATATTTTTATTACAATAAAATTATTTATTATATTATATTATTCAGGACTCTGATGCCAGGACAAATGAAAGGGGTGAGGCCACCAAACAACCACAGTACTTCCTTGGGCAGGTGCTTGCAGTGAATGTAGAAGGAAAGTGACCTAGCTTGGCAATCGGCATAGATAAGGAGGAGGGCAACCGAACATGGATTTAACGATGAACACAGAAAAGAGCCCGATATACAAGAAATAAATTTCGGCATCGCCATTTGTCGGGCTTGTTGGTGAACTGACTTTGGCAGCATATTTAGCGCCAGCGAACAAGGACACAAGGGAGACAACAGCACAATGCCCTAACTTCAACTCAATTTTCAGTAAACAACCATGTATTTAACCCATGCACAGTGGCGCCACGTGATCCAAATTATAACCAACCAAAAACGACGTCTCTTATCTAACAAGTCGACCGAAGGAACCCCAACACACGTATCACTATTCCGATAGATAGCCTGAGCCTCAATAATCTCTCGCCCATCTTAATCTTTGTGCTTCGTAAGGACTCGGCAGAACCTATACAATGGCGCTCAGCCGCCCTCGTGACAGTGAGTTGACAGATGACCATGCTGCTTATTTCTCACGGTTATACTTAGTTCTCGTAACCGGCCATTAAGACACCTTCCTGTCTGTCCGATGTATTTTTTGCCATAGGACAGTGGAAGCTCGTAAACATCATCATCATCATCATCATCAGCCTGGTTATGGCCACTGCAGGGTAAAGGCCTCTCCCATACTTCTCCAACTACCCCGGTCATGTACTAATTGTGGCCATGTTTTCCCGGCAAACTTCTTAATCTCATCCGCCCACCTAACTTTCTGCCGCCCTCTGCTACGCTTTCCTTCCCTTGGAATCCATTCCGTAACTCTTAATGACCATCGGTTATCTTCCCTCCTCATTACGTGTCCTGCCCATGCCCATTTCTTTTTCTTGATTTCAACTAAGATATCATTAACTCGCGTTTGTTCCCTCGTTGCGTCGTTGCGTCGTCCTCAATTTAAGTAGAACCCTTTTCGTAAGCCTCCAGGTTTCTGCCCCGTACGTGAGTACTGGTAAGACACAGCTGTTATAAACTTTTCTCTTGAGGGATAATGGCAACCTGCTGTTCATGATCTGAGAATGCCTGCCAAACGCACCCCAGCCCATTCTTATTCTTCTGATTATTTCAGTCTCATGATCCGGATCCGCAGTCACTACCTGTCCTAAGTAGATGTATTCCCTTACCACTTCCAGTGCCTCACTACCTATTGTAAACTGCTGTTCCCTTCCGAGACTGTAAACTCGTAAGCAGTTTCCGCGCAACCCACTGGTGCTTTACGGTAATTTGTAGAGCATCCGATAGCTCACTTATGGTACGGGTCTGTTAATCGAGATATTTTAGCGAGTTCTTTTCTTTTTTGCGCTTTCCAGGGAAAGCAGCGAAGGCTAGTTTTTAGCCTAATTTCGTCCGTCTAATAATCGGCGACGGTGGAGCATACAATATACAATTTAACTTAATTTTCAAAAGGTGTAATCAACATTCAGCCATAATCTATTAGCAGGCACAAACATGCCACAAACGTGTTTATAGTTGTAGCACTATGCTAAGTTTCATTTCAGTATTTCAGAAAAAAATTATAACAAAAAAGTGGCAGAACGCCCCACCTCGCGGACCACTGCGCAAAGAGGGGCAGTTCTTTTGAGAATCACTTTTAGGAATATTTTTGCGTATCGTTCGGCTGGGTTACGATGTGGAGGCAACTGCGAACTCGAACGAAAAATTGAGACTCCCAACACACATACGAGACTCAATCTTAGTGGCACCTGTACCTCGCAATATGCATCCAAACTTTCACGAGGAAAGAAGACGGGCAAGATCAAGAGCACTTCGCAAGAAATTCTCTGCAGTCCCTAACACAGGATTCACAGATGTGGCTAAGTATCCAAGGATACCTGCTTTCGCAGTAACCGGAATTAGTTCCAAAGGCGAAGAAAAAGCCGCTGCAACGATAATCTCAAGAGATATGGACACGGCCGAAGAAGTGGAAATAGCTCTGGCCATCTGCACATGCACCGAAAATGCTTTATACTGAGCGACTCGCAATCTCCGTGTCGTAATTTCCGAAAAGCCATGATATTCACCAAAGCTCTGAAAATCTTGCAAGAAATATGGAACCGCTCGCAAGTTCCCGAGACTTACGTCATCTGGATCCCTGGCCACATGTCACCGACGGGAAACGAAGCGGGACACGCCGCAGCCCGAGATCATACAAGCCAGGTCTTCCTTTCAGAGGAGTTCCGAAAGCCGACAAGGTCCGAGGATACAGGTGTATTACCAAAAAAATATTAGGATATCCTGCAGCATTACACGTTTGAAAAATAGGTATACCCCTTATTGCACCCCAGTGTAACCAGAGAGGAAACAGCTGCTCCGCAGCGTCTCCAAACAAAATCCAATGTACACGGCATTATAATGGATTGACTACGCCCGACGCAATTCTCGTACCTTTGCCTATCCTGCGAGGCGCCGGACACCCTGTCACATGTTGATGGGATGTCCTAATCTTGCCGAACCCAGCAACCAAGAAGCTCGATAAAGAACCGAAAATAAAAGCATACAAGAAGACTGCCAGGAATTGTGGGAGGTCATGCTCGCGGTTACGAACTTGGAGGACCAGCGAAAGCTGGTGAACCAGGCCAGGGAAGTAGCAAGGGCCAATGGCTACCTGGACTGAAGAGGCCACTTGCCTTCGGTGAAGAAGGAACTCTTTCTCATTGATTCGGTTTATTAAATGTTTGTTTTCTCTCTCTATCTCTTCCCAAGATTTTGGGACACTAGCACTGAACACTAGAATAGCCTAGCACCAGAATATTATTGCTAATGACAAAAAAATATCTCCGAACTACAACAGCCCTGTCACACATTAATCTCATCTTGCAATAACAACACATTTTCATTTACAACATAAGTAGGAACACCCATCAACTAAGAGTGCTGTATAGACTTCATACTATGCATAGCAAAAATTTTTTTTCGGAAGAAAGGGAATGATCTACAGACGTATATTGTTGGGTGGATGACAAAATTAATATTCCATCCGCTGTTAGCCATGGTTGGTATGTACTACGCTTACTATGCCAGCATTAAACATCTCACGTGGATCTTGACATTGAGAAATCATGATAATGCATGTAAGTACCCATTGCGTGGGTACCAATAATGTTTTATGGCAGTTCTCACAAATTATGTCGGATAACTGCCAATTTGTAGGCCATGCTCGCAGTTGCAGTCACTGTCAGAAACGCAGTCGCAGTGTCACTGTCAGATACAATGGGCCCAATATATTTGTACTTCTTGAGTTATGGAACAATTAGCTTCGAATCTAGTATGAGTATGTACACTCATGTGTATCCTGAGCTCAATACTGATAATCCCCAATTGTAATTGAAAAAGAAGTTAGTTCAGTTTTAATTAAAAATGCTCCTTCTTGCAACATATCATGTGAAAAACAGAAAACAAAAATTATATTAGGAAATCATGTAAATTTGAAAATTGATTGTATAACTGGCCTATAGGTGAAGCAGTAGATTTGGCAAGAAATCAGGCGTCTAAAAAAAGTTCAAAAAAAATTTTTATTACTGGATGTTGCGGAGAATTCAGTAAACAGATTATGCTCATTCTTTTTTATGTGGTATTCATCAGTGATTTTGTTGGTCAGTTATTTGCCGTAGGTGAACTAAACAGATGAACAGTCTAAATCCCATGCGCAGCTCCAGTCGCCTTGGTGCACGGTCAGGTGGGACAAACATAGTGGTCCTTTGAGTGAATTTTGTTGCTCTCCTAAGCACATGTTGAGGCACCGGCCAGTGTGCTGCATCTACATCCGACCAAATATACACATCATCACACGACTAGACTATACTACCCTTAATAGACAGAAGACAAATTTAGTGGTATATTTAAGCAGGCCTCCCTTGTCAGGGTGCCTATATATCCAGTGAAAAATAAAATAGCGATAATGTGCATGACAGTGCGCAATTGAATTGAGAAAGGCAAGCAGGCAAGGCAGGCTTGCTCGGTGAAAGATACCACCGAATTTGTCGAGTGTGTGTCAGACAGTGTACTGTATTCCTTTCACATGTGGTGAAAGCATACAGTACAACGTTTACAGTACGTGCTTACATAGTTACAGTGCATACATAGTTACATAGATACAGTAAATACTTGTACTTAGTTTGCCCTATGTAGAAGTGTATATAGGGCAAACTGGCCAGTGCCTTATCATGTGCCCAAGAAATCGTCATATTTTATTCAAAAGACCATTATGGTCGTCCAACTTGGCCGTGCATTTCAACGACGGGGCTTCATGTTGGATTAGAATCGTTCACTTGTTTTCATCCACCGTAAAAATGAAATCAGTGAGGCATACCACATACATAGCAAGACATGTGAGCGAGCCCTCATTGGTAATGCATCAAAAAAGGCATCCTGTGTAGATTACGAAGGATCGAAATCAGTCTGTCCATATTTGCTACTGAAGTAATTGCAGCATAGTGAATACTGACCTTCCTATTAATTTTCAAGAAATTAAAGCTCATCAAATGTGTATTTGCCAGTGGCTGTTATTCTGGGAACAAGACACCAATAACTGTAAAGATATCAATGATAAACAATTTTGTGCACACTGCATGCTTAGACTTGTGACATAGTTAGCCTACTGCACTTCTATGTCTTACGTTCACAGAAACCTGCACGAGCTTGGAGCACAAACAAAAAAATACGTAAATAAAAGATACAGAATAGGATATCCCGTTAAAAAAATTCACAATCAAAAGCGATAAACATACTATGTACAAAGTTAAAATAAATTTTCCTTACCGCCGAGCAACTTCATTCATTCAAATAACTTTATTCAGTGACCTTTGATTTGGGGGGGTAGGCCTTCACCCCATCTAGGTTTCAGCCAAGGGTTGTTGGCCCTTGGCAGCTTTCTCAGCTCGCTGGACGGCTCGTTGGTGCTGCAGGTCCGAGCTGAGCAACGCAGACTCCCAGCGCGCGCGGAAGCTGTCGCTGTTTGAGGCTGCATCCCCGTTACCCTGTATTAAAGCCGTACATTCCCATTGGATATGCTCCAGGGTGGCTCTATAGAGTTGCAATGTCTGCACTTGTCCGTTGGGTATAAATCTGGGTGTATCAGGTGCATAATAGCTGGACTCGGATAGGATCTTGTCTGTCTCTGCCACCATTCTACAGACTGGTTTTTGCTTAATTTTGGGTGTGGCGGGGGGAATGTACGCCTCTGAAATCTGTGGTGTTGTGTAATTTCGTGAAATCTGGTCATTCGATCTTCCCACTCCCACTCATAGGTAGTCGGTGAGGCGGGGCTAACGGAGGCTCGGTCCGCAGGTTCTCGAGCCATGCCGGGCGCCACTTCATTGCTACCGTCTAGTAGTGTGTGAGCGGGTGTCAAGATGAGATCGACACCTTGTACAAGAAATATACTAAACATTAGGACTGGATAGGTATAGTTTTATACAGAACGCAATAATGTGGGCATAAAAGCTATGCACACAACTAAGGAGCAAGTTCAATAAATTTGCATTGTTAAGCTTCGTAAAGTAATGGGTGATAAAATTCACCATGAATGCTCACAAGCCCGCTTTTTTAGACACGTGCACTTCATTTACACCTGACACGACCATGCATATCACACGCCATGCTGCGGCAGCCATATATCCACGCGGTCTACATTTGTGGGGGCTCCTCCATATTGTGGATAAGGTTCTGGGTGACGGCCTCACTACCAGAAAATTAGTTCTGTGTTAGCTTATAGCAGTGGCAGAGTAAAACTACCACTATGTGAACACTTGCAAGGAGCATCCAAAAAGAGTCAGGAAAAAAATGTCAGTGCTAATGTGGCACTAGAGGAAAAGGTTGAAATCATCGAATCTCATGATAATAAGGGCTTCTTCACCAAAGTAAAATTTGGACAAGCCGCAGCAGCACATTGCAATGTAATGTTCTTGTTTTTTTCCATTACTTAGTTTAGGTAACTTTCCCCCTGTCATGTTTAGCTGAGTCAAAGTTATGTCAGCGCACCCAGTCTTGAAAATAAAGCTGTACTGGCTGTTATTGGCTTACATTTATTATTTATTACATTTATTTAACGGGAAACCTCGTAAGCAGAGATTGTGCACAACGTCGATGCATTTATAAGCGAGGGAAATCGGTAAAGAGGTAGACAAGTCGTTACTATAAAATTTTTTCAGACTAGAGCCCACTAGCTCAGGTCGACCTCTCTGACCTTCCTCTCAATAAATTCTATTATATAATATCAGACAAGCGGGAGCTCACGCAAAGATGCGCAAGATGGACACAATTTCCGAAAGTACCTTTCTCAGCCGAAAGAAACGATTATCAGGATTATCGATTCCGCATTGTGGCAATAGAGCGGAGTAACAAAATTCTGACAACCAGCGCGCAGCAAGCATCAGCGAAGATTTCACTGTTGTGGGTGTTCGATTTCCTACGTTCGCAAGGCACTGTATGCACACACGAGAAGCAGGCAGAACACGCATGAACGCACGGGTAGTTATCAAGCCCGATTGCTTACCGTTTAACAGTACAACGAGGTCGAAAGGCGCTCTCCAAGTTTCCAGTGCAGCGTCGACGATTTTACTCGCAACATACATGCCGTCGCATAGTGGACGAGCTGAGGCCCAATAATAATGCACATTATTTCTTTAGGACGTCCGCCAAACTTTCCACGACAACCAGAGACAAAGCGAACACACTCCACGGCATCAAAATCGGTAGTCTACACTTAGCTGGCGCGCCACGCATACGGCAAGCTTACAGGGAGACGCAAACCATCTTCTGGCACCTTCGTGTGCGTGAACAACGCCGCATTTTATTCCAGCAGACCTAAAAACGCATGACCAAACAAAAACATCGAAGCAGCTCGCGGTACCGATTGAAGACGAAACAATAAGAGCATGCCGTAGTTTACCAGTCCCGTGGGACCAGCGCCGCCAGCGCCGTCTTATACCTGTGCGGCCATTGTGGCCTGCGTGATTCCCGTAATAATAACCACTACAGCAGGTTTTGTGTTATTTTGTGCCCAACTACGTACATATGTTGCGAGACAAAAAAGAAGCATTGACATACTTGTATTGTACGCTGTAGTTTAGCGCAGAAGTAAATTACATGACTTATTCTTGCTTTTGAATCGCTTAAGCCGCATGCAGCCGGCAAAATCATGGCCTTCCACATCTGAACAAGTTACCTTCAAAAAGCTCTCACTGTCGCGAGATTTGAACGATTTCAACTTCGGTCACTGGCCTCAAAGCCCTAAATGACGTTTTGCGCAGCCGTTACCTGCGCTACCTGCGATGTCACTTCGTTTCCCTTTGAAGCAACCTCCTGTTGTCCCTGAAACGTAGCCCAGAAATTGTTGACATAATCTCGGAGGTACACATGTGCAGTGTGTGATGTTTCTGCGCGCTTTGTAACTCTCCCTTGTGAAAATGGATTTAGAGTTCCTTTACAATACTTAATGAGTTCCTATGGAGTCAAAAGGGACTCTATAGGAACTCGTGCTCTATGGAGTCGTCTGCGCAGAATCTCTATAAAAAGTATAAAACGACCTATTTATAAGAAAATGTATTTTCACACACAATAGATTTGCATTAGAGGTTGTATAAACGTCATATGTACTGAACTCTCTGAAGTAGTTTTTCTAGAACGCTCTTCGAACTTCTAAGACGACCTGTCTGTAGAATGGCTGTCCATTCGCCCTCTATAAGCCTTTTATAGAGACATCACAGGCATCATATGTACTAAATTCTATAGAAGAATGTTTATAGAGTGTTTTTAGCACTTTTAATGTGGCCTGTCTATGGAGTGCATCTACATTCACCTTCTGTAGGCGTTCTATAGACGGTGTATTGCCATCATATCTGCACTAAATTCTACAGAAAATGTTTATAGAAAGTTGTTAGCGCTTCTAATGTGGCATCTCTATAGACTAGCACTCCACTACCACTCTACAAGCGTTCTATAGAGGATGTATTCACATCATATGTGCCAAATTCTATGGAAGAATGTTTATAGAACATTTTTAGCACTTCTAATGCACCCTCTTCGTAGACTGGCACTATATTCGCCCTCTATAAATGTTCTGTAGAGGTTGTATTTACATCATATGTACTAAGTACTATAAAAGAATGTCTATTGAACGTTTTCAGGACTTATAACGCGGCCGGTTTATAGACTGGCTCTCCAGTCCCACTCTATAAATGTGCCATCATATGATATAATAAGAACTGAACACTATAGAGGAACGTTTATAGGACATATACGGTAGCTAAAGTGCGGCTTGTCTAAAAATAGCTCTATATTTGCACTATATAAACGTTCAATAGAAGGTGTTGAATTCTGTTGAATAATATCACAAAGTGTCTCTCTAACTCGTAAAGGCAACAGTGCACGCATAGAAAATTTTGTGCGTGGAACAAATGATATGAAAAAGTGATATACATTGATTCAGAGAGAATAGGACAATTGCGTTTGCCGTTAACGTGGTAACCACTCACGCCACTTTCCGAGGAATAAAAAGCCTGATTATTTCAGCCCCATTTCAGAGGTTTTGTTATAAAGCAAGGACATCTTTAAGAAGACACTCATTTAAGAAGGCGAACAAAGTAAACGAAATTACACAAACCAATGTACTGGCATGAAAGCGCGCATTGTGGTTTCTATCGCATATGCATGTAAATCACAAAGATTACCGAAAAACACTCAAAACTGTGCGTGAGCAGCCACGTCTCTTTGCTGGAATGCAGTGACGGCAGCAGTTGGGTTGGAAACACCGAACGCCACCACACATTTCTGGCGCACACCACTAAAATGTGGCAACTGCACGCTGCAGAGACGTGCAGTTTTTTTGTTTTTTTCAAACAATATTCAGGGGTCGCATAGTGCACACAGATGGCACGGACGACATAAGCGCGATCCACGCACGATTAAGCACACCGCCATAAAAGCAAGATATGGACCACATAAGCATAACCTGCGCCACAGAAGCAAAATTAAAAACCATCGCATATTTGTCGCCATGTGACAGACAGCACACTAATCCAAACACTCTTCTTGATTGATGGCAGCCATCCGAGAATAGAAGGCGCGCATGAGAATCTGCCATGTTACGTAATAAAGCGCCCAGGAAACAGTGAGGGCATGCTTCTGTAGGAAAGGGAGCGTTTGAGAGAAAGGTCATTTCGCGCTCCGCTAGCGAGCTACACGCGCCCAGCACAATTGCAAAACTTGGCTGCAGCGCATTCTATCCACGGACTCTGTTTTTACCACAACCGTAGGCTGGTTTAGCATCCCTTTAAAATGCCTTGAAGCATAAATAACTAAGCTGAAGAACGTAGTTTACTATTCAACAGAAACTGCATGCACGCTGGGTGCATGGAGCCTTTTTTTTACATTTCGTCATGGGGCGTGTACCCGATGGAGATGGCCACAAGACATCTGCAAGGAATTTAATTATTTTTTATGCTTTGGCGCGTATGAAATTTTTTTAGGAATACAACTGAAAACTTCACATCGCTAAAAACAAAAGCCGCTCACATTGAGACGGTGCCAATGATCACGGAAATGCAGCAGTGAACGATTGATGTAAATAAGCATCTCGTTCACGTGATCTCTGCCATTAGTTATGCGATTTCAGTAATGTATGCGGGCCTGCACGACCGTGCACCGTGATTACGTGGAATGTTCAGGCCTGTAATTTCGGTCAATAATTTTCGGAGATACCTTCTCCCTCTTAAGCAACGAGCTTTCTTTTCTTTTATTTTTATTCCAGAAATGTTAGAGCATGGCATAGTAATACAAAGAAACTAAATAGCATAAGTAATGAATACAGCATTCAATAACATAAAGCTGTCTCATAAGTGCGAAGAAAAAAAGACATCCCGCTGGTTCAGATAATTAGTGTCCGCTAAAAGTGACAGCTTTGAAAGTGATTCCCTGAGAATACCACTGTTTAACGATGCCGCGTACAACACATAACATCTTGACCCTCATATTATCTTATTTGCACTAACCAAACGACGACTGTATCTGCTAAAGCGAAATGTGCACAAAGGAAGGTAATGTCGGGCATTGCTACCAAGCGGGCCAGAGAGCGGGCGGGAAACTGGTTAGCCCGTGGCATCGCCATGTCCTGGGCCGTTCTAGTAAATAACTTCCTCTCCGCTGGCGCGTTGAGAACACTAGCGAAATATTTTAGCCTCTGTATTAATATCGCCGATTCTAGGCTCCGACACCGGTTGCGCTACTGGCTGTTCTCGGGCAGAGACTCGATACGGACTTGACGCCGGCCACTGCCAACACATGAAACCTGTCGCGAAGCTCCCAGGTACCGCTCTGCAGTAAAGCCAATGCACGTGCACAAATAGGGGCTCCTAATTCTTAGTGGGAGGGGAGGGGGGTGGCGGACACAGATTGTGCAGTAGATATGTCTCTTTTCGATGGTCTCTTACAATCCTATCACACAGCAGGAAAAAGTGGAAATTAAGAAGTTGCAAACATAATTTATAAAATATTGCTTCTTATTCTTTTGCCATAAAGTATTTCAAAAACCATAAATCAAGGTTACATTGAAGGGGCATCTTTATTGAGTAACTTCTCTTCCATGTCACTTGACACATATATTTGCTATAATGTGCTATGTGCGCGAATACGTTTAGTACTTGTCGAATGGTGCAAACTTCGCTGGTTTCCAGCAGACGATATATAGTCCGGAAGGTACACACTGAGCATCTCCGTTGCAGACACCCAACTGGCATGTGTAATTTGCATTTATTTTCATTAAATGAGCTGCTTCGTGGCTTGTGTTCTGAAAATAAGGGAATGATTAGCTAACATGATTTAGGAAGCTCTAGAACTTATTCTGCAGAGAGGCAACTTATCGATAAAGAAATATTGTATTTCTAATTTTAAGGTATGTTGTCACCTTCGTGAGAAAAATTTACAATTTTAGTCACAAAGCTGCCGCTCCATTTCTTTCTTTTAAAGCATATGTAGTTAGAGCCTGTCAGGTGATTGTATTAGCAAAAATTTAGATGTTTTTATATTAATGAAGATTTGGCAAAATCTGACGGTGGTGCCAACCGTCATCACAGTGAAATGTTAGGTACGAAACAAATGCTACCAAGCAGGTATGTAATGGTAAAATAAACTTTGCAACCAACCACTACGATAGCCAGATTTTGCAGCAAAAGGGGGCTATCATCAAAAGGCTGGAAAGTGAGACTCGTGGCAAATTTATTTTCGAAAAAATGGCCAATAATATGGAAAGCCACCGCTCGCGTTTGGTCGTTCTGATTCATTGCACGGCTTAATGTATAAAGAAAGAGCCCACAACATTTCATGGTAAAATATTGCAAAAAGAAGTTATCACTTCTCGCGTAACTATGAAATGCACGAAATGGCATTTTGAGAAAAAAGGCGTTTCAACATAGGAAAATATCTATGTTCACCCAATATGCTTCCAATAGCTTTTATAACGTACCAAAACATATTGACATTGCGTGATATTCAAATCCAGCGATATCTCTAATGGAATTGTTTGATATTCTGAAATGAAAAAACTTCTGTTTTGGTTTGAGATGCAAACTGGAGGTGCTCGAAAAGGATTCATAATATTTCAACGTCCTAAGATGGAAACGTAACTATTCTTGCAAAGTATACTTTCACAACGAGAGAGCTTAAAATAAAAAATGGCACAAAAGTGATTTTTTTTCATAAATACCGTTTTTGAAGGTAACACGCCTTAAAGAGTGCAAGCCTGATGTCGACTTACTGTGTCATTCACACGCCACATAATATACCTAATGTGGTAAAACTGAAGTATCCCTGTGAATATACGTATGGCCCCGCCTGTGCCCTAACATAAAAATAATGAACGCATATGCATAAAGTAAAGGATATCACATAACTCTACATATTCTTGTCCTTTCGTACCAGCTCAAAATTGTAGCAATGCCGCTTGATACTGAGCATAATTTTAAAGCGATAACTGCGATGCATCCTTTAGTTATCTCCTCGGTTTTTTCACAATGACACTTGTCGTGGTAGCCACTGCCCCAGGGCCGGTTGTGTCGCAAGCAAAAGTTTCAGCGGGACATCATGCGTTCTCTCCTCTTGTGCACACCGGAGAGTACGTCTGGTTTGACGTTGTGCGCGCTGCGCCAGAACCCACTGAAGTAACCTTGGTTCGAAAACAAGTGCATTTCGGTGCCTTGGTTGAACTAATGTCTTCACGCTAGCGGTATCAAAGCAAATGTCAAATGGCGGGTTTACAGTCCCTGACCCTTAGCACAGTAGCCCTATGATCTAACCCTCAGGTTTCAGAAGCATACATAAAAGCACCGGACAACCATACCAGTGCTTAATCTGTGATTGATGGTACTTTGAGAGTTTTTGTGCATACGTCGCTTGATTATATTGCCTTGGTGATCGGTTCAGGTCCTAACAGACCGGGCTGCACTGTTTTTTTATAGGTGTACAATAAATCAGTCGTCATGTCATTTCAATCGCAATCAACTTGCTGCAGTCCCTACCGAAAAAGTCATCGACTTACACAAACACATTGCTCCTCTTGGTCAGGCATTGCAGGACCTCAAACAGTACTGCTTAGGAAATATGCGCACATTGTTTCCCTCTATATTGATAATCAGGATATGCGAAATGTGCAAAAACTATTTTTCTGGTTTGCTTCACGATGATTGAAAACACACTGCCAGTTGTAACCAGGTCATTTCTCCCTCCGTTCAGGTCGTTTCAGCACAGCTGAGCTATCTGTAGAGCGTAAGTTGTCTTGGCAAGCAAAACCCCACAATTTAATTTTTTTTATGTTTACAACGGGGTTGTTTGGAAGGCTCTTCATTCTAAATATTGCCCTGTGCGTTTATTTCTGCATTACCGTGCACATATGTTATCACTTTTCTGTCTACACGCAGCAATGCGCGCGGCGTCGCTGGACGCGTCTCTAATATTCCGCGACGCAAGGTATAAATGAGGTACCACGGCTTGCGTTGGCTCGATCCGACGAACGCCGTGCGCGCTTACTGTTTACAATATCGCCGAGTTGTTCGTTCGCTTGTTTTCTGGCACAAATTCACCCAATAAACTGTCTTTAGGTTTACTGCCTACGTAGTGTCCCTTTCTGTCTGCTTGCGTGCCAGCCAGCTCGCCATCATCTGCGTGACATTTGCTGGAGGTGCTTATGCTTCCGGCATCCCCACAGAACTGGAACACCTACCCAAGTGCCTCTGGAGCGGGTTACACGGTAGATACCTCCAGAGAAAACAAGGTAGAAACCCGGATCAACAGACGAGTACAGCGACAGCCGGCTGAATGAGACCACTACCTGCCACTTGCAGCCGGGTGAATCACCGTTTGGCGTCATCAATGTAAGCCGTCACTACACCTGCAGCGTTCGTTGTCCAGCAGCCGCGGGTACCTCTACTTTTGAGCGGTCGCACTTGTGAGGATGTACAAGATTCTCTGGAGCTCGACGAGCGAGTTGCCACCTTCAACAAATGTTCTGACGAAAACAAACTTCGGAACGTCTTCTTCCATCTCCAAGGCTCCGTTGGAAACGGCGACGAGGGCCGGAAGCTATCCTTGGCAATATGGGATTCATTCAAGAGGCAGTTATCTGCAACTTTTGCAAGTATTATGCGCAAAGGGTTAACAGAGGCTTTACTTCAAACACGCCAGCAGCACCCAGACTAGTCCGCAACCGTCTTTGCGGAAGAAATGCAAAAGATATTGCGCTGCGCAGGCGCAAGCATGTTTTAAGGCAAGAAGCTTCCGTACCCTCTGAAGACCGCCAAAGAGCCACTTTTTGTAGCTCTCATTCGCGACCCACCGGGGAACGTCACCGAGTGGAATAGCGAAGCCACAACCATCGAGAATATGCTGGAGCTTCGCGCAAAGCAGTACGACCGGGAAATGTTCGCGCTTCCGTCAGACTGCAACGATCCTCGAAGTGCCTCCGTGGTGGCTCTTCGGGACACCACGCCATGAACTGCGCACGCTAATACCGGGTGCGCAACCACAAATTTCCTCCCTCACTGACATCGCACGGGATGACATACAGCAAGCCCTGGGAATACTTGATCCCACCGAACCGGCACCGTTCCTATCGCCACCTTGCCAGGATGCGCGGGTTTTGACTTTCACCGCCGCTCTACAAAGCCAAGATAGGCCAACGAGCAGGCCACGGGAAACCTTCACGCCACCACATCGCAGCCAAACCTACCCGCCGCCGCCGCCACACCCGATGAAGGCCGCCCGCTCAAATACTTTCTGTCAAACCACCCCGAGAAACAATAACGTCTGAAAAAGTTCAGACTGACGACAGCTTTGTTTTCACTGTGGTGAAGCCGGTCGTCTCAGTTGAGAATACCCCCCCCCCCCCCCCCGTCAGATGGGTCCTCGTGGGTACAACGTCAACACCTTACGACGCCTTTCTGGCCAATGGCTTCGAGAAATTGAGTCCTACCTTCGAGCGACCGATGTGGCCCCACGTATCTTCAGGTCCCCATCGCCTTACCCATCGACTCGTCAACGCTCTACCAAGGGTACGGCAGGAGGAGGTCGCCGTGTCCTGGTAAAAGAAGCTATAGACAGCGACGTCGGGAGGTGACGCCCCTCTCGAACGAAAACCGTAAAACCCTGCTGCGGCCCCGCCGCAACCCCAAACTACGACGACATGACCCAATGATAGGCCACTGTGAACCTACGCGAAGACACCACAAAACAAGAAGCCGCGACCTGACAGCACAAATTCGATCACGAGACTCAATGCCACAACAGCACCTTGCCACGAGCCTTCCACCCGACTCAGCCATGACCGTACCAAGCGACACACCACACAGCCGTGACCAACTGACATGGAAACCACACGCCAAGTGTCGACTCGCAATTTAGCCTAGACGGATGTATAGTGGTTCTACTCGTCGGCACGGGGGCCGACGACTCCGTCGTTAGTTCAAGATTTGTGGCCCAAT
The DNA here is from genome assembly GCF_023375885.2 of Dermacentor andersoni. Taxonomy (NCBI): domain Eukaryota; kingdom Metazoa; phylum Arthropoda; class Arachnida; order Ixodida; family Ixodidae; genus Dermacentor; species Dermacentor andersoni. Next base: position 50,636,529 of record NC_092821.1, read on the forward strand.
TCAAGAAAGTGAAAACTGCCTGGGAGGGTCCTCAAATACGCACGGCAGGATTACCCCTTCATAACCCGACTGGACGACGCACTGCACGAGTGGCTCTTCACGGTAACACCTGCACTGTGGAAGGCAACATCCTACAGCAGTCCTCTCGCGACGTTATCATCGGTATGGACTTCCTCAACGAAAACGGTGTGGTGATCGATCTACAAACGAAGACCATTACACTGACGACAAAACAGTCAGGAACAGTGCAGAGAAATTTTCGTCATTGCGCCGCGTTCGCCATCCTTGACGATGAAGTGAGCATGCGGCCAAATGCGAGCGTCATGGCACTTGTCGAAACCAATGCGTTCTGAAGCGGTGATGCGATCTTTCAAGCAAACGTACAGCTGCTTCGTGATCGGCAACTGAGTCGCATGGGTTGTTCATCTGCGTCAAGGCACATCGGCTGTGCTGTTAACCAGTTTCAGCGCGGAACACAAGCAGCTCAACAGGGCTACGGCAGTCGCTTTCCTGGAAGAGTTCACCGAAATAAGTGACGCCTTAGCGCTCTTTGAGTCGTGCCACACGTTGTCATCGTCGGTGATTCATGATGCGAACTTCGACATTATACCCACTCTGCCTCAACAAAAGCAACAAAACCTACGTCGCCTTCTTCTGTGATACACTCTTAGGCAACCTACACCCTTTGGGGTGTATATCTGCCACACAACAATATATAATCGTCATCTGCCTAGCTTGCGTTTCCTTTTTTGAGAGCGCCGTGCCCCCTACTTTCCTGTCGGGAATGCTGTGCCATGCTGATAACGCGCATGCCGTTAGTTACTGGGAAGTACCAGACTCGCCGCGTTAAAGAAAGGAAATGCGGATAAGATAGATGAGGATTATCGTTGTGTGGCAAAAGAGAGTGATTTTGCTTAATTGTGCAAGCCGATTGGTCTTCAATGTTGTCGTGGATCCGGCAACCATCGGCAGCCAAGCATCGTATTATCACCGATAGGTCGGCTCTTCCCGCGCGTAGAAGTCCCTACGCGTTTAGATACATGTTGAAGCAATACTTCGCGACGATGTCATTCAGCCCTTCAAGAGCCAACCATATGAGCCGACGGTCTGCACCCGTGGTGCTCGTAAAGCAAAAAGACGCTACTCTACAATTCTGCGTCGATTATCGGTGTTTAAACAGCGCCACGAGAAAAATACGTCTACCTGATTTCAAGAGTAGACGACACTTTAGATCGACTGTTCGGAGCCAAGTAATTGTCGGTGTACCTTCGGAGCAGCTACTGGCAGATTGAGGTCGACAAGAGGGACAGTGAGAAGACTGCCTTCATCACGCCGGATGGGCTTAACGAGTGTAAAGTTATGCGGTTCGGAGTATGCTCAGTGCCAGCGACATTTCAGTTTATCATGTACACCGCGTTGTTTTGGTTCAAATTGCAGACATGGCTCACATGTGTCGACGACGTTGTCATTTTCGCACCCACCTTCGACGAGCGCCTTCACATGCTGCACACTGTGGTATAGGTGATTAAGGCGTCGGGACTCACTCTCAAGCCATAGAAATGCCGTTTCGCCTAAGAACAGCTGCTCTTTCTCGGCCACGTAGTTGGTCGAGAAAGCGTGCGGCTGGACCCCAATAAGAAAGACTGCAGCCGTCGAAAGTTTCCCAACGACCAGTGAAAACAAATCTGTCCGTAAGTTCTTGGGGCTCTGTGCGTATTACAGACGCTTTGTCTGAGATTTCTCACGAATCTTCCAGTCTCTCACTCATCTTATAAAAGCCCGACTGGGTGCGTTAGCCTACGAGGTTGTGTTAGATGGTGTGACACCGTGACAATGACGTCGCTTGAGACCTGAGATCTTCCACGTCGTGCGCCTCAAGAAGTTTTGTGAGCGTTGGCGGACTAAAGGATATTTTTTTCGTTTTCCATTTTTTATTGGATGCTTACGAGTTTCTTGTCTTGTTCCCATTCTTTTTCAGCATCCGGACGATGCTATTTCACGTGGCGGAGAGGCGAGGCAATGCCGTGGGTGTTTATTTCTCTTTTACCATTCAGAATGTGTTAAGACTTTTATGTCTATGAGCCGCGACGTGCAGCGTTGCTGGACATGTCTCGAATATTCCGTGACACAAGGTATAGATAATGGACCACCGCCTTCGTTGGCGCATTAGTCCGACGAAAGCATTCTTTTAAATATCATCGTATTGGTACGAGTTTTGTGTGTGAGTCATGACTTTTTCTGCAAATCGTCTTAGGTGAATTTTCTCCGTTTTATATGCCTCATTTCGAGGCTAGCTTTACTAAATTAATAGTTTTTCTCAATTTGTCTTGCTATACCCCAACACACCTACATGTCTGTGGGGGCGGGGGGATGAGGGGGGGCGATAGGCTTCTCTGCACTACGACCTGTCTTACGCGTGGGGGTGGCGCGGCACTCGAATAAATTAACTCTGCTCAATGCTTGGCTGAGCTGGCACGTGAAAATGGCAAGTCATCGGTTGTGGCGTTGGTCATGGCGAGCTGCCTTTCCCGCGTGAAGCTAGTGCAATGCGCAGCTGTATTGAGGAGGAGGACAAAGGCACTTGGCAGAGTGAATTCTTCCGAGTAACTCGTGAGACCGCTGGTGTCGCGGCGTGCGGGCGCGTAACTATGTGGACAAGTTCATATTGCACGCGTTCTCTTTATAATGCGAAAAAAAAAATACTTCCCCTAAACATAGCCTGCCGAAGACAAATTAACCTGGTGTCTTAAAACGCAATTGCTAACTTTCTGCCGAATTCGCGCCCTGAACTCTGTAATTAAGAAAGTTCGTTAATAATCTCATCGAATTATCGATGGTTCAATTATGAAAGCTGGAATGACAAGAGACGCACCTAGTGCGGCACGCACTGCTTACACAAAATAAGTAGTTGCGTTCCCGTGTGTTCTGTATTTTATTTTTAAGAACTTCGCTAACGTTAGCTAGGACACCCTGTATATTCCCAGATATTCAGTCACACATATAGACAAGTATATTCAGAAAATATTGCCTGACTATATGTGACGCGGGCTCGGTTCCGCCAGCACCACATCAAATCTAAAGATTTTTTTTTTTCATTTAAAAGCGGCACAATCCCAGCGGAACACATCTAGTTACAGAAGTTGATGGTGAATAGGTTCATTGAAGTACCGCACGTGCACGGTGGGCCATACCCAATTATACAAGCCTTGCACTCGGGCACAGTCCTTTTTTTTTTTTTTTTGATTGAGGGTAGCCAAACAATTCAAGCCAACAAACGCCCAGTGGCGCTTTGGACTACGCGTGGTTTGCATGCAGGAGCATGCCTGTCGACGGCAGAAGGAGAAAACTGGACGAATTACTAAATTTCTGTTTCAGGGCAACGTGGTGCCACCTGTCCGGTGATTCCAATGAAGCGGAAAATATGGTGACCCTTTGCGCTGAGTATAGCTGTCAACCGGCTTTCCCAGCAAACTGGCACTATAGATCGTGGCGGGCGCGGTCTGGGCGGCCACTTGCGCTTATGAATGCAGAAGTGAAATATGAAATTGTTGCAGTGTGCGCAATTTGCGTAGAAGGCAGAGTAGCCGGCACCCTTGCATCCTGGAGGCCGCGGAGAGGACATAGGCGTGGAATTGACCGCAGCAAAACGGGTGCAGTCAAAGTTGTAGCAGAGGTATTTCGCACACACAAAGAGAAAGTGTTCCGAGCGACGGGGTTGCAAGGTTTCGTGAAGTGTACGCCCTGACATTCGCGAGGCGACAGAAGTCCTCGCAAGACATTGAGGCCAAGTGAGGGATGTCACAATGTAGATATTACGGTACTGAGGTACCCTAGGTGTAAGGAGGCGGCGAGACTACGTGGCAAGACAAGACAGGAAAATAGGGCAGGAAATGAGGACTCGGAGCACAGAGGCTTACGTCTGTGCTCTACTGGACGCAGCGAAGACGTGCACCAGCTTTATGCGTTGAGCCGTAGGCTTAGGAGCACCAGGCCTATATACGAACCCAGAATCATCGTCCGATAGGCTGCTTCGGTCGCTGTTGCCTTCTTCCCTGCATCCTATGCTCCCATAAAGACGCCACTACAACGTTCCTCGCTCGTGCCATGAGGCTGTCCGGAGATTCTTCTTTCTCTTTTTCGACTTTTTCCGGTGCCATAGCACGATCGTACCCGCGTCCTCGTCATACTCGTTGTCGTCTTCGCATTCCTTTTGCAACGCAGCGCGTGCACATCATGACAGGAATGAGGTCGTAATTGTGTCAGCCTTGAAATTCTTAGGTCCCCGAAATCATGAGCACGTCAGAAGTCTAGGAGCAGCTGATTAGACACCGCGACCTTTGCGGACAATCCTGAGGATTGTAATGGCCGCTGATGACAAGGCGGACATGTAGGTGAAGCCGATGAAATGTCATGACATGGCATAATATCAGAGGCTTGCTCAGCGAACACCACGTGACAAGTAGATAAAAATTTGCCCTCTGGCGTGCGGCGCGGTAGGTTGCTTAGGGTCTGAGATGTCACCGCTATCGCGGGACGTCGAAGTTGGCGAGAAAGGCGTGAACTGGGCCGGCACTTTGCATGCGCTTGTTTCCGGCACAAAAGGGTTCACGGGCCCCGTGAAAGCGTAGTCGGTTCAGGGGAGGCAAGAGCCAGAACTGCGGAGTAGCGACACTGTTGATCGATGGGTTGGAAGCCGAACGAAGGTGGTCTGGTTCCGCACGGTGGCAGGGCAGTGAAGGAATGTGGTTGGTGCTGTGCCTGAGGCGGTTCATGCCGATGTAATTGGTGGAGGCATACCTGGTAACTGCTAGTCGAGCTCTGGGATCCGGATGAAACGGCTACGTAGTATGCCAGCACCGCATAGCGCAGGTCCTAGTAGGGCTGTGGGCTGGGGGACGGGACGACAAAAAGGGAACGAAATTCTCCCGGGAGGCCGTTAGGACTTCGAGCTTCCCCGTTTGTTCCAAAACGCCCTTCACATTTTTTTTCTGGCACAGACGCACAGCAGTTAGTATCATGATGTAGTGAAACAATGCCCTCACATGTAGCGTAGTCAACAAATTCTTAGTTTTCATTTAAAGGCACCAGCATCGCGTAATCAGGCACGGAGAATTGTGAATCGCGGGATGAATGTTGACCATCTGCGGTTCTTGAACTCACACGCTGTGCACCGATGCACGACCATTCTCTCATTGCGATCATGTAGGAATTCAGCTGCCGCCATCGTGACCAAACCAGCGATCTAGACCTCAGCAGCACAGCGCCATAGGCACTGTAAAAGCGCGGCGGATGGTGTACTTATCTGTAACCGTGCTATGCTACAGCGGTACACATCATTTTGCGTCCTCATAAACCCTTGAAGGCGCCTTGAGCCCGTGGCCTGCTTGTTTGACTGTTTTGTAAATTATAGACTCAGTGCAACTGACCTCTGATTTAACTAACGTGCAATTGCCCTTTATCCCCGTCATTCCGTTTTCTGAGCAAGAAAATGACAATTTCAGCATGCTACAAGCCGATGCCACCACAATGAAGAAAAATTTGTTTACAATGTACAAATTGTTTTTTGTAGAATTGCCTATCATAACGTTTGAAAGCCTCCCCTCACTTCCCCTGTCAGACACCTAATTAAGTGAAAGTTAGCCACGCCACACGCGCTGTGGGAGTTTTTGTTATTAGAAGCCTCTCGAACCACACAGTACACGCTATACATGCTCCAAAAAGCAAAGCTTTACTACGGCCCAATTTACCCTCGCCACGCCGCGGCATCGCCTTTTCATGGCTTCGTTTCGGTGTCGCCTTTTCATTGCTGCCATCGCTATATCACTGTTGTTGTAACCACGCCGTGGTCATCGTTCTGTACGTGTCGCCTTCGTCGTCGTCATTGCTTCCATTCTGGTAATTAGAAATGCATTCTAGGCATAGAATGAACAGTTACACCCCGTGGTTATGTTCTCGTAGTTGCCGTGGTCTTTCTAGTCGTTCCCATTTCAAGATTATATAGCCGTTCTTATCTTGCAGCCCATCATCTTATTCTGATCATCTTTGTCATGAATCCAGCATCACCATCGTCATTGTGTTGCTATGGTACCTTTGTTCGCTCACCCATGATCACTTCACACAAACGATGCCAACGGGCACATATTCCATCATTGATAACAAGGTGCGGAGCGAAATGTTACGTGGCCAGCTAGGCAGGCTAGGTAGATAGCCGAAGAAAAAAAGGACTGAGTACACGAATACTTACGTTTAAAGTCTATACATCACATAAAAAATAACCGATTGTGTGAAGCATAGTTGATTCTTGAATATGGAAGGCAAGTTGCGGTACATGTTTGTAATGTAACAAACGCGAAGACGAACACAATCAGCCGCGCAAGATGACGCGCAAACTAACAAGTATTTACTTATATCCAAAACGCGAGATATTTGTTTACGCCTACAGATAACAAGCAAAATTGAAACGAAAACGCGCATCTTCCACTACAAGATGTCCGCTGACTGGTTTGCCCATATCGTTTTAGCAGTTACAGTGGTAGTAGTTAAAGCGTCAGTGATAAATATTAGGAATATTAAAAACCCAAATTTTCTCATATAAACACAATTTTCAATGCTACAAGAAACATTAGTTATTTTATCTATCACTTGATTGTGAAATTAAAACGTTTGATTTTGATCCGTTTATACACTTTATTGCTTATTATTAGACTAGTTATAAATAAATACCAAGTGCTCTATGTATACACAGTTAGTCATGGAGGAAAGGCAACTCGCGCTGCCAAATCCAACTGAAGTTAAAAGAATTCAACTCACAATGCACTGCTGCTTGCTTCTTGCTTGCGCGTTCGTTTTACCGTTCGCACACTCAAACCCGCAGCTTATCATAATCTGAAAGAAATAAAACATATTCTAAATAGGGTAACAGTGAATCACTAAACAGAAAATAAATATTTCAGATTGTTCACATGCATTGCCATCACCAGATAGGGTGACCAGATAAACTGACACACCTTCTGTCAAACAATCAGAAGCTAGAAGTTGCCCATTTGATGCACAGTTGGAAATATTCCTGTTTGAAATTTGACAGTTTCTGGCGATTAAGAAATATTTCATACATTGTTATTCAAAGCGGCCGAATTGGCATTTATATCTAGCATTCTGGACTCACTAATCCTACAAATTATTTAACTCTTTTGTTAGCGCTAGAAAATAGTCGTTCTTTCTTTTTTTTAGGTCTCAGAAAAAAATATATACCGCTACAAATATTATTCCAGCACACGTTGCAGCATGCCATATTGTACATAATGAAATATCCTTTTCCAAAAGATATGTTGCAAAAAAATAACATATCAGGTAACACATAAAAATTCTAGAATGCGCGATTTTTGCTGCCTATTGATATCACTAATATCAAAGAAATTCAGAATATACATGTCTAAGATAAATAAGCCAGGAATAGTGTCTGAGAAAATAAAGGCATAGAACACCGCCGTTCTTCAAATACAAAGAAAATTAATCCAGCTTCATCACTCGTGCTACGGGGTTACGTAGTTCCTGGATTTTGTGACGCAGAGGTGCAATCTGCACTTTTCGCATAAAACGTCTGGTTTTATTCAACTTTACGCTCCACGTAACACATTTTGCAGTTCCTCCTTTCCGACATCTTCTGAAGATGGTCTTCTGAAGATGGTCCCGTATGAAGTTCAAGGAACGTACTTCCCCAGTTGGTGTGGAGTTACGCACGTCTCTCCAGGGTCGATCGCTCTCAGCGTAGCTGGACAACTGCAGAATTATGCATCCAAGCATATCTGTTTGCATTTTTGCACATTGTGTTTGTCACGTCTACAGGGAAGAAGAGTAGTGAGAAATCCCACGCTGTTTTAAACTGTCTTGCACTGCTCCGTATAGTGCTGGGCCGAGATGTGCTTTCGGCAGCGTTCTTGGCGTGAACGGAAGTTTCTTTGCTGCAGCAAATTAATGCCAAGTGAAGTATGCACGCTTAAGACAATCTGTAGAGCTCTCAGGTCGTGCAACAAGATTGGCAGATAAGCGTCCACAAGGAGGGAGAGCACTCAAGGTCGTAAACGAAACTCGCCGGTGGACAGCTGCGGATGTTCTAGGCTGACTCAAAACATCGTCACTGTCATCATCATCGTCAGATCTTCGGAATTGCAACTTGAGTCCTCATCACTAAAATTAAGTGTGGGTGCAGCATAGTTTCGAGCGGGACGCTTTTCTTCCCACGCGGCCGCCCGGGACGGCGCCATGTAAGCCATTTTCAGTAACAGCGTAATGACACCGTCACCGCCCCTAGCCGAGATTTAAGATAGAACCAAAACTGAAACTCTCGGAAACTGGTCGACAATTCTAACACCACTTGTCGTACATGCGGCAGACCTTCATATATACAATCTGGTGGAAGAAAACGATGCGAGCTTCAAACCAAAGCTCACTAGTGAACAGTTGGCGTCATTTTCGGTTATTTACCACCACTCAGCACAGTGGGAAGACAAAGCCGCCGATGTAATTTCATTCTTGACTTGCTGGGAGCTACTTTATTACAAGGTGTTGGTGCTAGTGAGGAGAAATCGAGAGCGGCAGGCTTTTTTCTCGAGTGCGGCAGAGGGTGGCAGCCACGCCCCCTTTGGCTGCAACATACGCGCACTAGTTCGCAATAAGGTCCGTCTAAAATCGCAACTTCAACAGAGTGGAATTGTTCTGAATTTCAGTGCCTGTACTAACTGGGTGGCCTTAACTGGATAAAAAACAGCTCAAACATATCAAAATCGGCTATTTAAAGCATCTATCACCGGTGATCGATTGGAATGGACGTGGTAACGAAACAACTAATGAATGTTTACTTGACGTTGACGTCACGTTGACGCAACATACTTGGCGTTGACGTGACGTGCATACGTAATCAAATGCAGCTGCTGCGTAAGCTTCGTCTAGTGTGTCCTTTGTGTTTGTATATCTTTGTGCGCATATGATTCATAAAGTACATTCGCTCGGGTATGGTGTAGTGGGTAATTTAAATGGGAAGAAATTAGGGACGCACAAAAAGCCGTAGCAGGGAACTTTCGTAACCGTTTTTGTCCCTTTGTACTTTACTGAATAAATCGTGCGTCTTTTGAACTGCCATTGCGTCATAACAACAGCTGTGTGTGATCACGTTATATTACTCTCGCATGCCCAATTAACAGACAGTTTTGGTATAGCGTGAGCTAGCGTTTAGCGCACGCAATTCAAAGCGTGCGCCCTAGCGCACATGCACAAAAAGTTGGTGTTGTGCGGCCGCACGTCATTTTCCCAATTTAGCAGGAGACGCTAACGCTCGCAAAGCACAGACGCTAAGAAATAGCGTTATCGGACATCGTAGCACCCATGGCTCCCGCTTCACCGTGAATTCTTGTGATGGCTACGCACTCACTTTCGTTGATCGCCATTAACTATTGAAATGAGCTTTCACTTCCTCAAAACTCCCCTGAAAGAGTAGTTATGAGCGCATAGCACATCCAATTTTCGAGCTCGTTCTGCGATTCTGGCATCCATAGGCTCGGCGATACGCGTAAGCGTAGCAACAACAGAATGGTTGGTAATGAACTGCCTTGGCTTTGATACGTTTGTCACGAGGCACCACATGTGGCCCTGTCGTTGAACGCCTTCCTTACGTTCGCGTTCACATACGTTAAACTAAAAATCTTAAAGGTACGCACGCAAGGCGATTAAATATATTCTAAAACTGTCTACTGCCGAAAAATGCTGCTTTAATTACTATGAACTAGATGACAAGCCAATCTGTTTTGGAGCTTTGACTACTGGCACCTTGATGGTGCGGTGAAATTTTGCAGTTTGCGGTGCATCGTTGTTTGGCGCTAGACTAAAACTCTCTAATGGCAAGCATGTTCCTTCCTTCCTCAGGGATGTGTATTGGCGCATTCTACCCAGTGAATTCGGGTTATTCAAGGAGTAGATGACGACGTAGGCATGATGAAGAAATGACAGAGGTATACAGGCGAGACAAACTGTCTCAGCACTGTCGCTATGATGTGTTCTAGAAGTTCCAGCACTCCTTGGGGAAGAATGGCCTCCACATGCAGGTGTCGCCAACTTTGCCTGTACCGTAGGAAATACCACATTTTGATGCCTGCGCGCTTCAGCAATGACGCTTCGAATAGCGCCTCGCGTATTTCCAGATGATATTAAACTTAGGATCACACAAAACTTATGGAGCTTGACTGTATCATTGGGTGTGACCCTGTACAGACAAGCTGGTGAAATACAGGCCGGCCGGCAGGCAGAAATGTGAATTGCGCTTTGAACAGCTTATTCGGTGATATACTGGTGTCATAACCAGACACAACTTCGCGGTGGCGATAGAAACGTGTGTGGGTGGTGGTTCTCCGATCATATTTGGACGCTTTCATGTAATAGTTGTTTACACGTGCATCATGGATCCTTCATGAAGTATTTGCGGTATCCACTGAATAACAGAACATGCTAAAATGTGTCAGCTAATCCCTGATGTCATAAGTAAGTCTGGCTGGTCGTTCTAAACAAGACGAGTCATGACTGATGAGTTATCGTGAGCTGTACTTGTAGGACTGCGATTTTGGGAAAGAGAAATGATGCGCACGCGGAACCACCTTCGTTTAAATTGCAATGGTTCACAAATAAAGCAACGTAGTAAAGCCCAGATTAGCTGTTTAGTTTTCATTCTTTCGGCCAAACCAGCCATCTCGATACTGAGCCAGAGATATATTTCAGTAAAGAATATCAACTGCTTCTTATAGCTAGCATGAACGACGGTGAACCTAACCACAGTTATGTGAACGCTTGCGTTTTTACAGCTACAAAGAAATTTCTAACCACTCCAAAACTGGGCAGGCACAGGCGGTTTCAGGCTAAAAAGGCGAACCGAATGCCGCTGGTGCGAGAACCAATAAAAGCGGTCATTTTGCTTTAAAACGAGCTTTCAAGAAGTACGTATTCAGCCTATGTGAATTGCACTCTGCACCACTGGTGGAGTAATTTCTTACTGTCCGCTTTCCGTGCATCAAAGAGCTTAGCCACGCAGTCACAAGACTGCGCTGCACACATCGCGGTGTGTAGGACTTCTTCAGAATATCATAATGCAACAATGTGAACGATTGCATATGCATTTGGGACCTGGGCCGTATAACGTAAAATTATTCCAATATGTTTTTATTCCAATCTCCTGACGTCAAATTAGCGTAACTGCCGACGCAAGCATCGGGTGGTCACCCGCAGGGTTGTCTGAACAAACCAACCAAATGTTCGCCTCGTTCATAGGAGGTCACTTTTGTTTGCTTGAAAAACGAATAACACTGCCTGCACTGAGCGGCTTGTCTTATTTAATTGGCTCACAAGAGGCGAGGAGCATGCTCAAGTGGAGAGGGATCGATGGGACCGAGCCACTGCACTGAATATCGATAAGCGGATGAAGAGGGTGGTGCCGGCGTCTGCGATTGGTCCGTTTTCCTTTACTTAGCTTGAGGTGGCTGGTCGAAAATCGCGGCGGCCTGCAACTGAAGGTTAAGAATGACGCTAAAACGGATCCTCACCAAAGAAGAGTTGGCAGAACGAGGTCGTAAACGTGCCGAAAATTCTCTAAAACTTTACACGGCCACGCAAAAAGGTTTATTACGCGCAAATAAACCCATGCTATCCAGCCGGGGCGAACAGCCAGTGCCGGAGTGATCGGCGGCAGCCATCTTTTATTCCTTTCGGAACGGGGCATTCTGTGGCTTTTCAGAAGAAAATTCCGTTTTGTTCGGCATATTAATGCATCTTTAACGCGTACGCGTCCCTTCGACGGGGTAAGTTCTTGCGGTTTTGTGACGTCGCGTGAGAGGCAGGTGAAGTGGGTGCAGCCCGAAAACTTTTGACCAATAACCGAGAGCTAATGACAATAAGGCGTCGAATAAGAAATAACTATTTTTGTTTTGTTCGGTCAAATTATGTATAATCAGTTGGTACACGTCACATCAAATGGAGAGCTATCGCGGTTTTCGTGACGCCGCGTGACAGACAGGTGAAGTGGGAGCGGTCCAAAAAAGTTTTTGACCAATCGCGGTGGACTGATTGCAGAATTGGAATAGAAAAGTTTGGAATAGTTTTACGTTATAGCGCCCCTGTCTTTATCACGTCATGCTCATGTATGTCGCCAACATTATCCGTTGGATTAACCATTGCATCTGAAATAAAATATTTTTCATTTATTACAGACACTTCTCACTTTATATCGCTAACTAAATTGCATATGTTGAGTTTACCGCCACTTCTTTCATTATTTGACATTTCTAATCTCCTCAAGCAACACTCAGGCTGAGAGTCTGTGAGGACTTTGATTAAACACATGACTGAAATTTAGGTCCCTACAGCTGTGTTGTATAATGAAGCTTGGTAATATGCGCCTACTCCTGGACCTCATCTTGAGTGTGCAGTGCGTCCATCTGCAGCTTGTATTGTTTAAAAAAAAGCAGCTCAAACTACAAAAATTGATATGTCAGCGTATAAGGACTTTATGACATCAGTTAGAAAAGTGCATGTTCATGCCTTAAGTTGTAAGCCTGAGACTGGTATGAAAAGAGTGCTTCGATTACAAATGAACATTTTTACGTGATTCCTGACACAGTGACACGTTGATTACGATTACTAATACGACTGTATTTATCATATACGGAGGCCCTATTAATCAGTCTGATATTACAAATACGTAATTCTGAACATGTAAATATTACTATATCGCCTTCATTCTCAACATTAGATGAGGTAATCACCTAATCTATTATAATTTACACTAATATTTCTTTGCGTGTTCAAACGAATCGGTTAGAAAGTTCATAAATCCACGCACCTGTCCTGCCTGTGTCATGAGGGCACGGCGTTTGCACTGATTTACATGTCCCGATGCTGCAAAAAGAAATTAAACAGGATTCAAGTATTGAGGCCCGCCTTTGCAGCGTTACTATTAAATTTGCCATAATTCAAAGAGCTTAAGCTGGTAACTATTTATTAATAGATTGAGACTCCGAATAAATTAGTTTTAGTATGGTGGAAAGTTGGGCGGGCTGATATAACTTCATTTTGTAACAGTTCAATAAGACAACACACTGAGACAAAAAAAGCTTGGTATTTTTCCATTTCGAATCCTCCCTTAATTTAATTGCCATTCTTTTCGAAAATATTTGCGCTCACACAGTACGGTGAACTGGACAAGAACCCAGTGGTTAGAGAATGATTACCTGAAAACAAAATATCGTAAGTAAGCTTATGACAAAATGTGAGCGATATTTATTACCAAATCAAGAAAGAGGAATTCTATGACATTCTTACAGTGCGGCGAAGGTGCTGGAAAGAGAGGAAACGCTTATAGAGAAAAAGGAAAACAACGAAGTTATTGGGCTCACCACGGTCTTTCTCCTCCTGTTTTAGCTGCCTGTTCAAAATCCCGTTCCACCTCTCTAAACCACGCAAAAGTTTTGGTATAAGTGTGGTGCAGCCAGAATGAAAGGACGGAACCACTAATATGTGGACTCTTCTGCTGCCGCCGACTAGCGGGACTCCCGCCTTCCCCAACCGACATGACCCAAGACCTGGATCTTGATGCTCCGCGGGCAGCGCCTGACGGTTCCTACTTGCACTACGAGAGCCACGGAGATTCACCGGGAACTCAGGAGAAGACGTTGACGAGTGGATGAAGAACTACAAGTGGGTGAACCGGAACAATGAATGGGAATCAACAGATAAGGTCACTGATATCGCTGTCATGTGGTAAGAACACCGCCAGAAGAAGTTCGTGCCTTCAGAACGTCTTGTATAGAAAATTCAGAAATACTTTAGCAATTCCAGCGTGAAGAAACGTGCTGGGAGGATAGTGCTGTAAATTAGAGACATTCCAAGCCAGATTTGTACTACGTACGCTGTAGAAATGTTGAGGCTGTGTTAGGCAGTGAATACCATAATGTCCAAAGAATGCGGGACGCGTTCTTCAAGCAATATCCAAAGACGTGTACTGTTTCTTTATAGTAAAGACAGCTTAATTAAGATTTCTATGTGATACAGCATTTTCGCGCAATTGAAACACAGAAGGTGAGGCAGATAGCGCCAAAGTTTGGCCATTTCTCTAACGTTCCCACAGTGCTTAGTGCCGACACAATCTCGCCTAATAACTTTTCATCATCATACGGCGGATTGAACAAGAACTGCTTCGGTGCCAATAAATGTCCCATATGCGACAGCAACACAATTCGTTACGTCGGCCCCATGACAACTGCCGGTTAAGACAGCAGACGCCGATGAATACTGAGGTGCAGTGCGATAGTGACTCGTATACTGGCGGCAGCCCCCTAACTACGACCGACGTTTACGTTCCGCTCTCTTTAGGCAACAACCGCAAACTAACTACGGTGCCCATGAGTACTGAAAGTTGTATCCAGTGCCTTGCGACAACAGTCAGTGCTTCGTACAACCACGCGTGTCTCGACCTCTTCCTGTGTTGTACAGTCTCGGTGTGCGGGGCCACATCGCACGGTATTGCAAATACCGCCCTTCATTCCAAAATAAGCCAGTCTGCCCGTCTGCAGAGTCTTTCTACCTACCCTTCCATATGCGACGGGCATATAGAAGACGCATTTTCCATATTCAGAAAACTGGCTTTGGGAACAACTCGGCGGCCTGTCATCGATGTATGACGTCGCAACCTGCTCCGTGGTCTCCATCACCGCGACGTTGCACTTTGACACCACCACGGAAAAACTAGTCGGAGCAGCCAGTTGGGGTAAGGCCCTTGGATGACGGGCACTACCAAGAGATATACTTTCCCCAGCCCCACCGATATAAAAAAATTGTTTATGGGCTTGTTGATGGCGTACCTACAATGGCTCTTGTAGATGCAAAGGCGACTATTTCTGTGATGAGTCTCACCATTAAAAGCAGTCTAGGACCGAAAGTGATATTTTCTTTGAACGATGGTGCCACGTTCCATGCAGTAAAACGTTGCGTCCTGCTGGCGTTTGCACTGCTGACGTGCCCATGTGCGGTAAAGTATTTACTTCGATATTTGCGGTTATGGAACGGCTAACAAAGCAGGGTTTTTAGGGCACTGACTTCTTGCTAGACTAGGGCGCAAGTGTTATTGGAGAAGTTTTGATGCTCGGTAGTCTCCCAACTGAACTCTTTTACCATTCCTTTTTTTATGAATGCGTCTTGTGCTTCTGAAGATACAGTCGTACCCTCATTTTCAGCCGTGTTCGTTCCAGTTACTCGTTCCGTCAACGACCTTGCCTTGCTTGACTCCACGATGGAGGTGATTCATTTCACCTTTATGAAAAAAAAAAAAACGTTCTAGTTCGCCATTGCGCAGTGTCGGTAGTCGGAAGGCTCACTGGCGTATACACGAGGAATTGTTTGACGGAGGCTGCGGCTTTGTCTGCTTGCATGAGACTTGACCTATTCAAGCATGAAATATCCACAATGGTGGTTGTACTGAGTAATGCTCCAGACTAGCAAGTTCACCTCCTCCCTCCCGACTCGCAACTTATTAAAATGATCAGCAAGTCACTTATCACTAGCTGGCGTCATGCACTTCTAGATGTCGTTTCTACGTGCTCTCAAGCCTTCGACTTTTTGAAAGGCAGCAAAATGCCGTCGAATTCCGTATCTCGAATATTACATCCCACCAATACCACGTCAGCGCATCCCATACAGCAGAAACATAACAGTGTGTCACGATCCGAGCCCAAGATCGTAAGCACAATACTCGTCTCCAAAGTGTGCTCAATTCTATTAAACAGGCCAGCATTGTGCTTAGTCCAAGATGTGCCATTCTGGCGATCGCCAAACCATGGTGTATGGACATCTTGTCAAAAAGAATGGCACCCGATAAGAACCACAAAAGGTGGCGGCCATAGACTTATTCGAAACATCCAAGTTTGTGAAATATGTTCGCAGCTTCGTAGGTCTATGCTCGTAATTCCGGTGGTTCATTCGCGCTCGTATTTCCGGTGGTTCATTCGAAGGTTGGAGGGTGTTCTTCACGTTTTGACGTGCCATCTACATAAAAACACCCCGTTTCAGTACACCTCTGAGTGTGCTGCAGCTTTTCGCCAGCGCAATTTTTCAGTTATCGATGACATTCTCATTTAATTGTATGACAACAAAGAGCATGTCGTAACGTACGCAAGCATGAACGCAGTTAGGCAATGACCAAACAGGAGTGCCAGTAGTAGCCTTTGCGTTCGGCGGTTTTGTACGTACGTCTATGTCCCCCGTTTACCATCCTCACACATCGCCATTCTCTGTGCCGGTTGGTCATCCTTGATGACTCATCCAGTCGCCGTATGCGATAGGCGCTTTGTTTACAACGTTTCGTCTCCATTTACTGTTTCTCACAAGAGCAGTCACCGACATGTTGACGGAAAGTGCCTTTCACGAATGCCACTACACATGACGGATTGTGAAGTTGATAGCTTTGACTACTCCACAGCTTCCCTGTCGCCTGTCTTTCCCAATGCCTTTAGCTTTGCCGCCGAGCACTAGAAAGGCACAAGTCTCAGGGCGCTTTTTCCTCAAACATAAGAAGGCAAAGCTGAAGGCCGCTTTTGTGTCCGAAATGGTCTGCTTTGCAAGAGAAACTTCTCCATAACGGGCGCCCGCTTTCGTCTGGCAGTTCCAAAGCCTCCTCGAACGTCTGGTCTAAGCAATAGGCATAACCACCGTACCTCTGGTAACTTGGCGACCACGCGAGCACTTCATGCGACTAAATAAGGACTTGACTGGCGAAAACGAGCAAAATTACTCAGGATTATATGGCCAGTTGTATCCAGTGTCAGAGGCACAAGCGACCCACTTCACCTCCAGTCGCTCACATAGAGCCAGTCAAGCCTCCCGGTTTCCCGCTTGAAAATGTCAGCATCGATATCATAGAACTGTTTTCACGTTTCATTAGCAACGGTTGGATAATTACGCGCGTCGACTATCTGACCTGCTACTGCGAGACGCTAGCCCTAGTCCGCAGTCGCAGCCAATGTTTCTCACTTTATGTTGCACTCAGTTACACTCCCACACGCCGCCTGCCGTGAGAATAGGTGACCATGGCCGCTCTTATGTATTTGGCAGCAGAGCGGCCGCCGGTTGTCGCCAAACGTACGACCAGCACCGAGCTCCAGAAGATAATGCCGTTCATTAGGGCGAAAACTTTATGTCTCATCGTTCAGTCGACCTTGAGCGAAAACGCGTCGACGGCACGAAAGGTAGAAAAAAGCTACAAGCCCTCGAGACTTAGTGTGAGTCTAACCCACAACCTTAAGTGTTAATTAAGGCTATGTACCCTCGACCTTTGGTAAGAATTGAACGGCGACCAAATTCTGAGAGTCTAACCCATGACTGTTGATGTTAATGAAGGCGAAGTTATTTCACGCACAGTTAATTAAGACTGAGTTAAGGCAGTTCAACCCACTACCTTTGGTGCGAGTCGAACCCGCTACCTCTGGCCGTAAACAAGGCGAAGTAGATACAGGTGATCAGGTGAGAGTTCAGGAGGCACTCGAACCCACAACCTTTGGTGGGAGTCGAACCCACACCCCTTCGTGTTAATGAAGGCAAAATTAATTAAGACACAGGTAATTAAGATATGGCATTTGAGGTACTCTAATTCACGACCTTGGGTGGGAGTCCAAATCTGCACCTTTGAAATTAAGAGGGATGACTAAGCGATGTATACTAAGCGAATTAAGGGGGATATGTAGATCATTCATCTGTCTTTTATGCATCGGCACTTGGGATATTGTCTTGAAGTTGCTTTAGGGTTCACATAAGTGACCCTGTGAACTTTGTTTTTGTGAAATGGTCTTTTGTGCGTTGCCTGACCAATCGAATTGGTGTTATCATAAAAAAGAAACGCGAGTGCTGGCGAGCGCCGTATTATCTGACAATGGAAGCGTGAGCAAAAGGGAAACATTGCAGACATAACTTCGGCAATTCTAAGTCTATGTTGTCGAAAAAATACTTGGTTTCTGTGCCTCCAACCTTCAACAATAAACAGCTACTCATTCGATGACACTGGCCTGACCAAGCGTGTGAAACGAACGCTGATCAACACCCTATCACCGTACGTCGCTTCAGACCACAAAAACTAGGACGCTGTATTAGAGTTCGTGCTCTTCGCTTTCAACACCGCGAAACGCGAAACCACCGACTGCAGCCGCTTCTCCCTCCTTATATGCCTGGCTATATTGTTATACGCTGAACATACATTTTTTTCGCCATCCATGACAACTGTTCCACCTCGGAAACTTTCTGTCAGGCAAAAAGGGCCGTCTACTGGCTCGTTTACGTACGCTGTCCTCGCAAGACGACTCCACGGTACGTTGTGATAGGCGACACTAAGGAGTAACTTCCTTTACCAGCGACCTCGATCAAGAGTTGCTCGCACGCTATACTGGATCGTTTGTTGTCGTTGATAGCGACTTACAAAATTGTACGTGTAGTGAAGAGGAAAGACAGGAACTACTGAAAGAAAACGACGAAGCCCGGCAGTCCGGAGAGCGCGAGTTAGCGACCGGCGCTCTTGGACCAAAGCTGTTGTTGCGTAACCCTGCTTGTAAATAAACCAGCTTACAGTTTGTTGAAAGGTGCGGTGTAATCTCCCAGTCTCCCAACCTGAAACTACTACGAAGCCGTACCTTAGCTCTATCCTCAGCGATGCCGGAAGAAACCCCACACAAGGCTCCCAGAGTCAAGCCACCGTCTGTCCCTGCGTGCTGCCTCAACGTCACCCAAAAATATTTAGCGGTACTGAAGACCAACACATCGACGACTGGTTGGCAACTTGCCACAAGGTGACTGCAGTGAACAAATGGAACGATGCAACTAGGTTGACCAATCTAATATTTTACTTGACCGGCGTCGCCAGTCTCTGGTATGAAATCACGAAGCCGAGATTAATAACTGGGCGTCGCTCAAGGCAGCTTTTTCGGAAATCTCCGGCCGCCCCGTGATACACAAGCTACGCGCAGAAGAGCAGCTTCGTGAAGGCGCTGAAGAACCCGGTGAAAACTTGAACAGTTACGCTGAAGACGTCGTAAACTTGTACAAGCGTCTAGACCCGTCGATGCACGAATCGGATAAGATCAAGCACATCCTCAAAGGAATAGCCGATGACGCATTTCATATATTATTGCCCAAAGACCCTCAAACCATCGCAAGTGCTGTGAGCTGGTACCTGAGTTTCAACGAATTGCGCAAGCAGCGCGCCCAAACTCGTCGCCCCCTGGAACAGAACGACTCGATCGCCGTCTTCACTCTGGGCGACGAGAATGCGCCACTGATTTAGATCAAGCAGTTCGTGGGTGAGTGGCTCACCCGACAGCTCTACATTTTATCCAGCACGCCCGAGCCAGCACAGGCACAGCATCTGGCCCTAGTCATACGACAAAGGATACAGGAAGAGGTACTGACGCTTTGCCTTTCACTGGTCCGCCACCTCTGGAGTCTGTGCCCTTGTCGTGCGCGCAAATCGTCGCTGCTGGGTCGCTCCGTCATCCAACCTATCCTTCCGCGTCGGCACTCGTTCGGCCACCATTTCCGTTAAGCTTACCAGTCCCCACGCTTTCGCAATTCATAGCGCACTGCGGACTATCATCATATTTGGTATTGTTGCCGTTATGCAAACAAAACGTGTAGAACACTTCTGCCGCTGTCGCCTTCCATTTCAAACTAATGACATGCGCCCGTCTGCGTACCATCCTACATGCTTAAACAGGACAGGGTGGATGCAGGAATCCTCTACGCCCAAACGCCTACCCTCTGCTAGCCACCGATACCCATCACGCCGACGCCGCTCTCTGTCACCTATGCGCCGTCAACAATGCTTTTCTTACGCAGAAAACTAGATGCCGCAGTTTGCGAGGCACGAACAGCGTCATCGTCGAAAAGTTAAAGTCTACGAATTTCTCCAGGAAACCTCAGCAAATTTTCTGTGGATCGTTTTCGTACTCTTGCGCTTGTGTACACTAATGCTGCCGTTTCAGTGGTAGATACAATAGTTTGCCGCTTGCTTAGAAAGGTTATCACGACATCAAAGGAGTTGCCCCTCCGTAACGCCAGCGCACACCATATTTTTATTTATTTATTTATTTATTTTCAATACCCTAAAGGCCCCGAGAGGCATTACATAGGGGGGGATACAATTCACACATGATATTGTAATAAAAATGACTGAAGGCAACAAGCACAGATTTCGGTAGAAGAAACACTTTGTAAAAGAAAGATGAAAAAAAAAGAGGGAAAAAAAAAACGAAAAGTAATTTGGGCGAGAGTACATGGTACAATTCATATTTGCTGTACATGGCACTTTTCAACAAGGCAGAAGTGGCAGGTGTGTGCGGGTAAATGGAAATTTAGAAATTATACATATATGTAACACAGGCCAGTCAAGAAGTGGCAGCTGAACATTTTATACATTTAAAAATGTGCGCAGGGCTGATTGGAAGGCAGACGGGTCAGTGATTGTTACAATATCTTCAGGTAGGGCGTTCCATTCGTTCACTGATAACACGAAAGGGGAATTTTGGAATTTTTTCGTCCTAGCAAATATGGGAGCCACTTTGCATACATGGTCATTGCGGGTGGACAGATAATGGGCGGGTAAGATGGGAGCAGATGAAAAAGATGAACCACTATAGTAAAGGGAGTGAAAAAAAGACAGACGGAAATATTTCCGTCGTGTGTCAAGATCCGGAAGATTAAGGGTCTGCTTTAATACTGACACACTTTGATATGGAGAGTAGGAGCGCAAAATAAAGCGGGCGGCCTTATTTTGAATTGATTCGATGCAATCAGAAAGGTTAGCTGTGTGAGGGTTCCAAATAATTGAGGCGTAATCGAGGGTTGTTCTGACAAGGGAGATGTATGCACGAAGTCTTGTGTCACTGTTTGCAAGGTACAGACGGCGTTTTAAAAAGCCAAGTTTTTTTATTGCCTTGTTAGTAATATGCTCAACATGCATGGCCCAGCTTAAGTCAGATGTAAGAATAACGCCCAGATATTTAAAGGAAGAGGTTCGTTCGAGTATGCAATTGCGTAGAGTGTATACGTTAGATGGAAAGGTTAGCTTGGAAGAAAATGTCATGGCCTTAGTTTTCTCTGCATTAATTTCCATCTTCCATACGCGACACCATTCAGCTAATGTGGTTAAATCTTTTTGTAATATGGCAACGTCATCAGGGGTGGTTATCTGTCTATAAATTACACAATCATCGGCAAACAGCCGTATTGTTGAAGTTATATTCGTAGCTATGTCATTAATATATATTAGGAATAATAATGGGCCTAACACTGACCCTTGAGGTACCCCTGACCTAACGCGGCAGAAAGTAGATTGGTTGTTATTAATAGTTACCGACTGAGAGCGACCAGATAAAAACTCGTTAATCCACTGGGTAGTTTTCTCATCTAACTTAAGGCTGTTTATTTTCATGATTAGCCGTTTATGGGGAACACGATCGAAGGCTTTCGAGAAGTCAATAAATATTGCGTCAGTATAAAGCAAATTGTGCAAAGAGTCATGTAGGTCAGTGGTTAGTTCGAACAACTGTGTTTGGCAAGACCGTTTGTATCTGAAGCCATGCTGATTTTTGAATAACAGATTATTTGCATTAAGATGACTCATAATGTGGGAGTAAATTATATGCTCAAGGAGTTTACAGCAAACTGATGTCAGTGAAATCGGGCGGTAATTGCTTGGACATGAGGGATCACCAGATTTGAATATAGGTATGATATGGCCAGACTTCCAATCATCTGGAACACAGCCGGTATCCAGTGATTGTTGGAAAATTAAACACAGTATAAATGCTGATACGTGGGAAGTTAGTTTTAGTAGTTTAGAACTGATGCCATCCGGTCCAGGACTGGAGCTAAGCGGGAGCCTGTCGATAGCCCGTGATACACCTGTTGCAGTAACGGTGATGGGCTCGCTTGGATGAGTTATCGTAGAAAGAGAGACGGTACAAAACTGGTCGAGTGGCGGTTCGTCGGTAAAAGCTTGAGTGAAAGTGTTGTTCAAGAGGTCACCACATGCTTCATTGGGCACCATGCAGCCATCTGCGTCCTTTAGGGTTATTGCAGTGTCCATATCTTTAGGGTTAATTACACGCCAAAACTTTTTTGGATCAGACGTTAACAAAGTGGGCAGGGTATAATTGAAATAATGATCCTTAGCTTCTTCAATTGTTTTTTGTGATTCACGAGCTAATTCTTTATATTTTTTCCACGCATAATCAGTTTTGGTTCGCGAGGCTTTATTATACGCTCTTTTCTTTTTATTCAGGCAATGTTTGACTTTTTTTGTGAACCAGGGAGCATTTGTTCTTGACGTGAATGAAATCTCAGGGATGCACGTATTTTCGATTTTCTTAAGGAAGTCACGGAACACTATCCAATTGTCATTAGTTGAACGATTAATGAATTCGTTTGAAAAGGAGCTTGCAAACTCGGTTAGCATGCTATTCATTTTTCCAAAATCTGCCTTTCTGTAATTAAGTATGCGTTTTAGCTTTGTTGGTTTATTAGGAAGTGGGAGTGGGTGCGAACAATGTACTACTCTATGGTCACTAATTTCATCAAGGACGTGAACTACAGCATTAGTCGGATTGTTAGTTAGGACTAAATCGAGGGTGCGTTCGCCTCGTGTCGGCTCCTTTACCAACTGAGTTAAATGAAACAAGTGTAATGTTTGAAGGAAGCGAGACACCTCAAGCCGGGCGGGTGTTAATGGCGATGATGGCATTGACCAGTTAATAGCAGGGTAGTTAAAGTCGCCGCCAAGCAACAAAATACACTGTGGATATTTGTTATAAATAAATTCAAGCACACTGGTCATGTGGTCAACGAAATCGGGTTTGCTATCAGGAGGCCGATAACATACGCCGATGATGCATGTGCGACCTTCAAATCGGGTTTTTACAAAGATCATCTCAAGAGGGGTATCAATATCTACAAGAGAAGGTTGATACGCAGTCCTTATTGCTATCAAGACACCACCTCCTCTAGACAAAGTTCTATCTTTACGAAATATTGAAAAGTAGTCAGGAAGTGACAACTCGCTATTGCGTATGTCACCCCGGAGCCAAGTTTCTGTGCATAGTATAATATCAGCAGAGCACGTGTGAACTATTGAAAGTAAAGAATCAACCTTATTTATAATGCTGCGAAAGTTTGCCAGAAGAATAGATAAGTTATGTACCTTTCTACTGACAGGCTCGATTCGTACAGTTTGTCATTCTGAGGCCCGTGGTTGAGGTGTGTCTGCCTGAATTACACGGGCAGAAACCGCATCATAGCAGTAGATGTGCCCTTTAAGCTTCAGTTTGTTGTACCGTATCGTGTAGCGGTCATCCTTCCCTTTATTTTGTTTAGCAAAGTCACGCAGCATTTTCCTTGCAAACTGTATTTTTGGGGAAAAATCTTCCTCAAGCCAGATCTTGGGTTCAACATCTCTGAGTTTATGCGCATTGCGAAGAAGTGTGTCTTTCGTCTTGAAGTTTAGGAACTTGATAATTAACGGACGCGTAACATCAGGTCGAGGCTGCCCGATTCGATGCGCGCGTTCAATGTCTTCAGTGTGCAAGGTTATATTTAGGTGAGTGGAACAGAAATCTCTTACTAACTTCTCGCTAGCGTCATAGTCTTCCTTCGCAACTTCAGCTAAACCTTTGATAATTAGATTGTTTCTTCGTGAACGATTATTCAGGTCATCTACAACATCTTCTAAGTCGCCATTCGTACGTGACAAAGTCATTTTTACTTCTTCGAGCGAGTCATTAACAGCTTTAACACCAGTGCCGATTTCGGGTACAATAGGTAGATTTTTTTCAACTGCGCAGACTCGGGACCTAATATCGGCAACATCTCGCTGGATTTCTTTCAGAATAGTTGCAGTGGTGTCAAAATTCTTTTTGTTAGTATCCATGAATTCTTTGAGAAGCGCATATACATCATCTACTTTGGGGCCAGGGTTGGCTTCAATGTCCCCAGCACAGAGCAACAGCAGCGCTAAGCAAATTGACACGGCAAGCGAGGGCTTCGGGCAGACGACACAGACTAAGCTGACTACGGCATGTGAGCGCTCAGTTAAATCAATCTTATTCCGGTGACAGGTACTGAAGGCGCCGATACGAACCCTGTAGGTAACTATGTCAATTCCCATCACTCAAAGAGGTACAGGAATGTTGGGCAAAAACAGCAATAAGGGGATAAGCAGCCACGGTACTTGTTAAAGAAGAAAAAAATTAGGGGTGAGGGGTGTTAAGTGCTACTACATACCTAGAACACAGCAGTGAAATGTTAAGGCGATGTCGTGCGTGACCGCATATCCCGGAGGGCCAGAGCGAAGCAGTGCCTTTTATGCGGTGCGGTGGCGCTGGACCGAGGAGTCGCAGCGCAGGCGCAGTAGCTTGCCCTACCAGGACACCGACGTCAGTCGGTCGACACGTGGGCCAGGCCGTATCTTCAAAGTCTGGTAGGTCGACGCACGAGCAGCAGGCGGTGGCGATGGCAGAAATCTAGAACACAGCAGTGAAATGTTAAGGCGATGTCGTGCGTGACCGCATATCCCGGAGGGCCAGAGCGAAGCAGTGCCTTTTATGCGGTGCGGTGGCGCTGGACCGAGGAGTCGCAGCGCAGGCGCAGTAGCTTGCCCTACCAGGACACCGACGTCAGTCGGTCGACACGTGGGCCAGGCCGTATCTTCAAAGTCTGGTAGGTCGACGCACGAGCAGCAGGCAGTGGCGATGGCAGAAATCTTTTATGCGGTGCGGTGGCACTGGACCGAGGAGTCGCAGCGCAGGCGCAGTAGCTTGCCCTACCAGGACAGCGACGTCAGTCGGTCGACACGTGGGCCAGGCCGTATCTTCAAAGTCTGGTAGGTCGACGCACGAGCAGCAGGCGGTGGCGATGGCAGAAATCTAGAACACAGCAGTGAAATGTTAAGGCGATGTCGTGCGTGACCGCATATCCCGGAGGGCCAGAGCGAAGCAGTGCCTTTTATGCGGTGCGGTGGCGCTGGACCGAGGAGTCGCAGCGCAGGCGCAGTAGCTTGCCCTACCAGGACACCGACGTCAGTCGGTCGACACGTAAGCCAGGCCGTATCTTCAAAGTCTGGTAGGTCGACGCACGAGCAGCAGGCAGTGGCGATGGCAGAAATCTTTTATACGGTGCGGTGGCACTGGACCGAGGAGTCGCAGCGCAGGCGCAGTAGCTTGCCCTACCAGGACAGCGACGTCAGTCGGTCGACACGTGGGCCAGGCCGTATCTTCAAAGTCTGGTAGGTCGACGCACGAGCAGCAGGCGGTGGCGATGGCAGAAATCTAGAACACAGCAGTGAAATGTTAAGGCGATGTCGTGCGTGACCGCATATCCCGCATATCCCGCATGACCGCATATCCATATTCAAGCGTCAGCTGCCTGCAAAGCCAGCGTCGTCATTCAAGATGTGTATCCCACTGCATTTCTTGCGCTACTGACCTGTTCGCATGATGTCATCCTCGGTTGTTATTTTCTCTCTCGACATGATGCTGTTAGTGACTCTGCTCGTGCCGAGGTGGTGTTCTCTGCGTTGTTTTCCGCGTTGTCTGAACCTACATTGGCAGAGTTCATAGTCGCCGACGATGGAAACATAAGTAGTACAGCCCTTGTCCCCATGTCCTGTGCCTGTTTTGGTGATTCCATAGTCCTATTTACACTCTCCGAGGCCGTTCAATACCACAGGAATCTCCCGTTGCCATTTGCCGTTCTCGACGTGCCCAACGGTGCTATATTCTTGATTTTGCGACTCCGTCGGAAAGCGTATAGGAAAATTTCAGGCATTGGACGTATCCTTCATTGTCTGCCTTGGCGATGCAGACAACATGTAGCTTATTGCCCTCACGCCTTCTACTGATACGCCCGATCATCCACCTTTAGATATGTCTAGCTCCATCATCGACGACAAAAATGCAGAGGCACACCACGAGAAACTTTTTGCCTTTCTACACCAGTTTAGTGGTTCGTCTGATTGCCAGAAGACATCATTAGGCCGACCGTACACTGTTCTTCACCCGATTGACACCGGCTCCCAAACACCTCTGTGACAGCGCCCTTGCCGCATATCTCCTGCGGAGCGTCCTGTGATCTCCGAGCAAGTCGACGACATGTTTCAGTGGGACATAATTCAGCCGTCCTGTTGTCTGTGGTCGTGGTCTGTTGTTCTTGCCAAGAAAAAAAAACGGCTCGATGCGCTTCTGTGTTTATTACAGCTGATTAGGCATGCAAAGTTGCATGCAAAGATGTATATCATCTGCCACGCATCGATGATGCCCTGGAGTGCTTGCAAGGAGCCGAATTCTTATCATCACTAGATTTAAGGTCCGGTTATTCGCAAGTCCCTATGACACCATCTGATCGCCCAAAAACTTCCTTTGTAGATCCCGATGGGCTGCGCGAAAGAAATGTTGTGCCGTTCGGCCTATGTAATGCCCCAGCAACATTCTAAAGGCTGATTGACAGCGTCTTGCGTGGGTAAAAATGAAAGGCATGCCTGTGCTACCTTGCTCACCTGTTTGTTTTTTCCCCTGACTTCGATGTCACCTCCACCGTCTTTACGAAGTATGGAGCTGCTTGACACGTGCAGGACTTCAGCTTAACATCAAGCAGTGCTTGTTCGGAGCTCGCAAACACAATGTACTTGGCCACGTAGTCTCGAAGGACGGCATTCTTTCCGATCCTCATAAACTTCGTGCTGCTTCTGAATAGCCGAAACCTACCACCATGAAAGCGCTTCGCAGCTTCATTGGTCTGCACTCATACTTTCGCCGCTTTGTGAAGAACTTCGCTTACATCATAGATGGAATGATATGCAGGTTGTGATAAAACCACGAAGACTAAAGTTGGCCTTCGGCACTACGGGGTGGTATGCATCATTAGTGTGGCACCTGCTGCAGTCACAGTGATCGAGCCACAGTGAAGGAACAGCGGAGGTTGGGACGTAAGCATGCACGGGGCAGTAAGGTTTGCCGAAGTTCTACAGCAAGTGCGCTTCACTGTATAAGCCTTCAACATGCTCCTATTCTAGGAGATGGTGCTAACTAAGCTATGTGGATGCGCAACCGTAGAATGATAGAACGCCATAATGCTGTCACCGCACAGTTTGGCCGGTGTTGCGTGGGGAAACACCCCCCTGATATTGCGCCACCCGTGTATTGAAGCTTATAATCGTTTCAGCTCACATAGTGATCATTGAGGACGCATCGTAACTTCGGGCTCTGAGGAACACGTTAACTTAATGCTCCATAGTCCTTTTTTTTCGCTAGAACCGTTTCTTTCTTGAACCGGACTTCGCTTGGCCGCACAGTGGCTTACATAGCACCTTGCCTTTTTACTATTCTGGTAATAAGAGACATCGGGAGCCACGGCGAATATATTGTAGCGCGATTCCTTGCTAAGCAACCCAACACCGTAGCCATGTAGCTCTTTGTGAAGAGTACTGAATTAGCTATGAGGACATTTTGTCTTTGTTATAACATTTTTTTTTCTAAAAATGCGTTTACCCAAAGAAACTCACCACTTGTAAGAAGGAAGAGTACGATGCATCTTGAAACGACCATTCTGTCCGCGTCTGAAGTGCGGCTCCTGTGGGGACGTGTACGCTACATTTCATTTCATCCCATTTTATTACTTTAAAGATCTGCGAGGGGTCTTACATTAGGCGTGGAAGCAAACATTCAGATGACCTATAGTGTTCAATACAATGAAAAGTGATTTGTAATGTTTTCGCAAAAGTGGGTGAGGACGTAATGGCAGCGATGTCCCTGGAGAGGTCATCGCAGTCTGCTGCAACAAGGGGAAAAAATGAGGCACCAAAAGTGACAGTGCGCGATATATAGGCAAAAGAAATTGTAGGATCTAAATACAAAATGGCAAGTGATTTCATGTGACGGGGTAGTCGTGTGCACTAAAATTTGCGTTTAGATCAGGAAGTGCCAGTGCCTGGCATTTCATCTTGAAGAAACCTTCGAGGATGGACAAGAATAACAATATCACATTTTTGACGTAAAGCCGAAACAGTGAATCGGATAGCAACTTGTTAGAATATTCAGGAAGAAATCGCGGTCACTGACTAAGTCACGCTGAAAGAACACACGTACTAGTTTGGAGACCTCTACGCGTTTTTTTATCACATCTTACAATATTACACGAAGTACAAGGGTCGTAGTTCTGGTGGTATGAAATGAAGTAAACATTAGCTAAATAAAAATGAACTGTTTTGCTAGGGGTCCTCTGTTTGAATGGGGCCACGGAACAATTTATTTGTTTATTATTAAAGTCAACATCTTTCTTAGTGACTTTGGCGCCGTTTTTCAGTATATGTTATGTTTGAACCGGCTTCCCTGAGCCGATCGCGGAGGTGCTGCACAACCGCACCAATAAAATTACATCGATTTTCAGTTTCAGCTTTCACATTGTTTTACACTTTTAATATTTGCGCCTGAGAAAATTTAAGAAAATGGCGTGCGCTGTTTGCGTTTTGTTTCAGGACATTTGCTAGTAAGCTGCATTCTCAAATTCTCAGGAATAATTTCGTTTTGAATGTATGACTTGGTATGAGGAACTTTAGTAATGGAATAGTGAGGCAATATAACCCGCACTTACTGCTTCTCATATAGTTTGCCAGGTCATATAGCCTCCGTATACCTAAAAATATACGGAACCACACGGTGACGCCAATAGCAATAGTTCTCTTGGGGTGCACATATAATTGATATCGCAATAAAACATCGCGATACCTATTTTATTCCAATGTCCTCGAAAATTCGTGCTATTAGTAGATGTCTAAATTGTACTGTTAGAATATATGGCATGAACTTTCATGGTGGAAGTTCTTACTTTTCTGCCCTGACATATTCAAAGCAATCATAAAACAAAACAAATGAATAAGGTAAACGTAACTGCATTAGCTAGGACAATGCTACTAATTCAGGAGGCAATAAAGAATGCCAACATTTATTACAATTTTAAAAAGACAATGTAGACTTAAATGTGGATAAACGAAGTCAGTAAAATTGAATGCATGGATGGATACAACTTTATTGTACGTCCGGCAAGGTTTAACTTAACTCAGGCTCAGGTCTCCCGCGGCGGAACGTCCTGGCCCTGCCTCAACGCCGCCTCACGGGCTTGCTGGACTGCCCACGTGTGGATTCCGAAGTCTGAGCTGCGCAGAGCGGCGGCACACCTCGACGACAGAGTCTCCGGAGCAACTGTCATCCTTCCTATAACTACATTGCACTCGCACAGGATGTGTTTGAGTGTTGCTGGTCCTTCCTGGCACAATTTGCACGTGTCGTCCTGATGCTTATCTATGGGAAGATACAATTGAACGTTTCCACTTTTATCAAAGGCTTGTTATAGTAATATCTATATGTCGAACCCTAAGAAGTTCTGGGTTGGTTCGTGTTTGGTTTCAGCGCACACCAATTTTGTTCCAATTCGGTAAAACAAAACCTTACAACGGTGCACGAAGCGGTTGGCAACGCTGAACGACTATGTGAACAAGTCCGGCACTTTAAAACTCATGTAGCCCAATGGCGGCATGCTGCACAATGCTATCGACTTGTCCGCAAGTAGCACGCGCGTAATTTGTCAGGAGATCGAAGAAATGATTTCTGTGGAACATGGGATACCGAAATGGATGTTCTTTTTACACAAATATCAATTACAGTGGCATTTTGTACCGCCAGCGCCACACGTACACATAAAAGCGTTCATTTTAGCCAGTTTGGTCCAAAGATTGCGCAGAACGCGGTACGGCGCCCTTTCCCTCGTTTCATTGCATTGTCATCCACATTTAGTACAGGCGGAACTGTAGAAGCCTAATTGGGTGGTTGGAGAGCAAAAGGTATGAAACAAATCTAACCCGAGTATTCGAGAAAAAGGACCATAAATACAGAATCGATAATCGACTATTGCAGTAATTAAAAAAAAATGTGAAATGAAACTCTTCCGGGGGTGTTTAGGGCAACAAAAGGCTTTTACACACAATTCGATACCGTCATACAGTACGATCGCATACGGTTCGCGCTGCAAGTGAACATTAAAAAAACATTAAGTGGCGACATTTCAATTCAATTCAATCCAATTCAATTTATTTCCCAGAAGCATCTGGACGGCTTCCTGGCTAAAAGCTGCTAGAACAGCTGGACAAAAGGCGCAGGAAGCCGTTACGAAGCATAGCGGACAAGACACACAAAAAGACAGGTATAATCGCAAGCAATGGAATCAAACACGATTTCAGTTTAAGAAATCAGTTTTACAAGATACGCCGAAGATCAGCAAATTAAGTATTGAAAGAAAGAAACAAAGTTCAATACAGGTAACGAAAAGACACAAAGTTGAAGTTCATTCTCAAATAACAATTTCAAGTGCACTGCACGCAATCAGTAGGCATGAAAACACGAAATAAAAAAAACAATATGACTTACAGCACGATACATAAGCAATCGCAAACACTCTGTACATTAACAGTACACAATAGGCCAGAAACACGGTATCAAACCGAAAGGTCACTCACAGTACGCTGGATCTTTTATTTAGTTACAATTGCACAACATATGTTTGTAGCTGCCTTCTACTATATCCAGCAGCATTTTGGTGCTTATTAAGTGTTAGGGGGAACATTGTGAGCCAGTGACTGAAATTTGTAATTCGTTCGAAAATGTGGTATCGCCCATATATCAGTGCAGCGCGTTTTAACAGTCGACGAGTAACGTTGCTACGATGCCAGAGAAGAGAGGTATATAAAGATTTTAGTTGATGAAAAATTAAACAACTGCAATAACCTAAATTCATACATTTTATCCGCCCGAAGTAAATTGTGCTCTAGAAATGCTTCTTTCGTGGTATCTGTGCGTTCAAAACTTGAAATTTGCAGTATAATTCTTTTTGGTATGGTAACAATCTTATTTATATGAGTTTTAGTTGTGGTAGACCAAACCAGGTTGCAGTAGTTTATGTGTGAATAAAACAGAGCGTAGTAAATTTGAAGCTTTGCTTGTAGTGGAAGAATACTACGACAGCGCGATAATAATCCTTTAACTGCAGGCAACTTTCGACAAAGAAATTCGATGTTAGTATCGCATTTCAAATTTGAAGAAAAATATATTCCTAGAGTTTTGTGGTCGCTGACAATGGCAACAGGCTGGTGTTCATAGCTAAGCTGATGAGACGAGGAAACCTTCTTGTTTTTTGCACAGAATATGATGGCCTTCGTTTTAGTTGCATTAATCCTGAGTCTATTTCTTTTTGGACCACAAAGACACCTTATTGCGAACTTCATTGGATTTCTTAATTGTTTGATATAATTAGAACCGCAGACAGTAAAAGTGGTATCATCAGCGTATATCATAAATTTAATTTCGGTGTCTATCAGTACAATGTCATCAATATAAGTATTGAATAAAAGTGGACCCAGTACGCTACCCTGAGGCACTCCGTGCGTGACGGGTAAAAAAGATGATTTGTTATTGTTAATAAAAACACATTGCTGTCGGTCACGCAGGTATGACTCAAGCAAGGCGAAAGGTTTCCCGCGAATCCCGTATTCTGTAAGCTTTGTCGTAAGAACGTCGTGGTCAATGGAATCAAAAGCCTTACTAAAATACAAAAAAAGACCTACTGTATACAATTGTTGTTCAATGTTTCCTAAGATGGTTTCCTTTAAGGACAATAACGCCAATTCTGTAGATCTTCCCGCTCGGAAGCCAAATTGAGACTCTTATCACATTTTTCATGTCGAAGAATTTTGTTAATCGTGAAAATATGGTTTTTTCCAACCCCTTCGAAAAAACAGGTAGAAAAGAGATTGGTCTGTAATTCGATGCATTGTTTTTGTCTCCCCCCTTGTATATCACTGATACTCTAGCCTTTAGTAATGAACAGAATACAGAGGCCTCTTCTAAAACTAGCGCTGAAGTTAGTAGGGTCTTACAAGACATCAACCAGAGAAAAGCGGCAGGAGAAGATGGAGTGACGGTCAATTTCATGAAAGATGGAGGAAATATCATGCTTGAAAAGCGTGCGGCCCTTAAATGAAATGTCTCTCGAATTCAAGAGTTCCAGATAACTAGAACAGTGCCACGGTTGTACTCATCCACAAAAGGGAAGACGTTAAAGAACTGAAAAATTATAGGTCCGATATTACTTCCAGTATGTTAAAAATATTCACCAATTTTCAATGGGACAAGGGGAACACTTGACTTCAACCAACAGAGCAGACAGGCATCAGGAAGGAGTACTCTACAATGGATCACATCGATGTAATCAATCAAGTAAGCGAGAAATCTGCAGAGTACAACACACCCGTCTATATGTCTTTCATAGATTGCGAAAATGCATTTGATTCACCAGATACCAGCAGTCATAGCAGCAGGCTTGCGTAATCAGGGAGTACAGGGGACATACGTGAATATCTTGGAAAATATCAACAAAGGTTCCACAACTGTCTGATCCTCCAGAAACAAAGTAGAAAGGTACCTATAACGAAAGGTGTCAGGCAAGGAGGCTAAATCTCGCCAATGCTATTGACGGCATGATTGCTGAAAGTATTGAAGCTCGAACTTGGGTTTCCGCAGAACTATTACGTCAGTATTGAAGCTATCAAACTGGCAAGGCTTAGGAGTGGGAATCAACGGAGAATATCTCAGAAGATGTGATTGCAGCTGTTTGCAGATGTCATTGTCCTGTTTAGCAACACTAGGGACCAATTGCAACAAATTATTGAGGATCTTAACAGAGAAAGTGGGGGAGTTGGGCTGAAGATTCATATGCAGACGATCAATATAATGCTCATTAGCTTGGCAAGGGGACAGGAATTCAGGATCGCCGATCAACCTCTGAGTCTGTGGAGTACGTTCACCCATGTCAGTTATTCACAGGAAACTTCGGTCATGTGAAGGAAATTTACAAAATAAAAACGGGTTGGTCTGCACATGGAAGATATGGCCAGTTCCTGACTGGAAGCTTACCATTATTATTGAAAAGAAAGTTGTACAATCGATGCATTCTAGCTGCGCTAACATATGGGGTAGAAACTTGAAGGTTGACAAAGAAGCTCGGGAACAAGTTAAAGACCGCGAAATGAGCGATGGAATGAAGAATGTTAGCAGTAACGTTAAGAGACACGAAGAGAGCGGTATGGATCAGAGTGTAAAAGAGGATAGCCGATACTCTGATTAACATTAGAAGACAAAAATGGAGCTGGGCAGGGCGTGTAATGCTTAGGTTAGGTGACCAGTGGACCATTAGAGTTACAAAATGGTTGCTAAGGAAAGGAAGCGCAGTCGGAGGGCAGAAAACTATGTGGGGTGATGAATTTGGGAAATTAGCAGGCGCAAGCTGGGTTCGAGTGGCGCAAGACAGGGGTAATGGGAGATAGCATGGAGAGGCCTTCGTCCTGCAGTGAACTTAAAATACGCTCATCATGATAATGATGATTATATGTCCCATTTTCTGTCTATATTATACTGCTGCAACGGCGCTTCTCTTCCTGTCTAGGCTCTCGTGACTCTTCCTGTCGTTCATCGATCGCTTCTCGTATTTCCCTGTTCCACAAGCGTTTTGGTTTCCTTCTTGATTTGCAAGAAACGTGTAGCTTCGCTTTCCTTATTTCTCTCCTTTATACACTTAGAACGTCACTATGTCCACTCTTTGCATGGTCGTTTGCCGAGTTCTTTCTCAGCTCTTACGACAATATTTTTCGTTTGTTCAGCATTCAAAAGCGCACTGGCAGTTCTTCGCTTCCTGTTCTCCTTCCCTACTTTATAACCCATTTCGAAAATGATTCGTTTGTGGTTCCTCCCTATTTCCCTATACCCTTCCACGTAAATTACCATTTTTCTCAACTTGTCATATATTACTTCTCTCAATAGACAATAATCAATGGTCGATTTGCAATTTCCAACTTCCTATGTGATCTAGCCATCACATTTAGGCCCTTTATTCACTATAACGACGTTACGTTCCTCACAGAGATATTTCATTAACTTACCGTTGCTGCACGAATGACCGTCTAGATCTTCTATGTGAATATTCATATCACCAAATAGGATAACTTTCGGCATCTTTCCCGAAACCCAGTATTGGCACTTAGGCTTTCAACTAACTCTTTTTTATTCTCTCTGCAATTTCTTCCCCTCAACAAATACGTTACGTCCAGCCACGTTCTCGCTCCGCTAACTGAACCTGACAACCAAAGACGCTGTTGACACTTTGAATTTACTTTTGTGATTTGGATCCCTGATGTATGAGCATTCGGACTACTCCTGCCCTCCATTCTTTCTGATTTAGTTATGTTACACCCTTCCCCAACAATTCCCCAACACCCTTCCCCAACACCCTCCAACATTCTCACTGCTTCTTCGGTCTCGACTGCTAGATAGAGACAAATACGTTTTAAGGCGAAAGCTTTAAGGGCCCCGTGTCGCAAAAAATTGGGCGACGGCTTTCTGCGTCCGGCGTCCTGCATCGGGTGTCATTCTGGCGAAAATAATTTCTATCCACGCATACCTAGCCTCTTCGTGTGGCGCAAGGATGCTTTTGAACTAAATGAATTTCTCAAGCTAGAGTACATAAAAAATTCTAACGCACGATTTACAGACAACCTACACATATGATAGTGTCGGAATGTAATTTGAAAAACTAGAAAAGTTGTTTCTGTTACATGAAAACTGAAACCGCTTTTCGAGCGTTTCTACCATTCATAGACCGGCCACGGCATGCGCCACTTGCGTGCGCCAGCGCGCCCAAATCTTGGCGCCCACAGTGCGGAATGCCCGGTTCCTTGCAACACCTTAAGATGACCCTCGCTTCGGCTGCATGGCGTCCCACGCAAGAGGCCACGTTTCTACCAGAAAGTCAGCGTACGTGCACAGGGTTTGCCGCCAGCGTGTCCCGGTAAACATTAGGGTTACATACGCTGCAGTTGCCGGGAAGCGTGAGAAGCAGTCAAATATTTTTAATGCTATGGCGCTACACCCTTAAGAGCGAAGCTTAACCCTTTGAGGGTCGATGCCGTAAATATACGATGCCGCGAACAGGTGCGAAAATGGTCGATGCCGTATATTTACGGCGCCGTCTGTACGTTTAAAACGCGCGTTAATTTCCTAACTTTTTCTTGTCTGGCACGTGCTGCCACTATGTGGGAATACATGGAATGTTTTCTCGCGTCTCTATCTTTTGGTTTTCGTTGTATAGTTCTTTCCTGCTCCAGCGCGTCTGCTACCACTCGCGCATTGGCGCCTTCGCGGGCACGCGGTGGTTAGTTTTGGTTTTGTTCCGCATGGGGTTTCGGCTTCTTTCGCTCGCAAAAGTGATGGCTATCTCGTTCTTATCACTCAAAGGGTTGCTGCCTGTTACTCGCTCGTTTGTTGCTCACAGGGGTCCGCATACGAAGGATGCCGCCGTGCATGCGTTTCCTTTTTTTTTGGCACTTTATTCAGAAGTTGCCTCCCACGGCTCCTCAGGGAAACAGTACCCAAAGGAGGTGCCACGTCTGCGCCAACACCACTCGGCAGCAAAAACGTCGCAAGGATACAAGGTACATGTACGCTGAATGCAACAAACCACTCTGTGTGGAGCCATGCTTCAAGGACTACCACATGCTGAAGAAATATTAGTGCAAGAGGAACATTAGAGACTTGCGAAAAACTTTTCGTGTGCGTATTCTTCTTGTGTATTTTTCTCGTGTCGACATGTGTATAAGAATGCGCCAATTTCTTTTAATTCTTATAATTTTTTCCTATCTTTTATTGTTTTTCAAGAATAAAGAGTACATATATGCCAACGCAAAACATTTTTTTCTCACTTTACGGTCACCCTAGAAAAATTACGGTAAATTCATTTCGAAATAGGTCCCGCTGAAGAATTTAAATGTGCAATAAAAAACTCGACCCTGGGTGGTCGCATATAGCGAAAAAAATCGACCCTGAAAGGGTTAAGCATGCTAAAATTTTTTATTATAGCTAGGCAATATCCTCCAGAACCTAGCCATAAGCAGCTTCACTAAAAAACTTATTATGTTTCACTTGATTGTAACCTCTTTTTTCCAAGACCTGATGTAAGCTTATAATCTAAAATTCTTCATATGCCACTATGAATGTTTAGTGACCGTTCTAGCCCTACTACACATAATTTCATTCATTCATTTCATTTATTGATACTGTGAATCCCATCAGAGATTATAACAGGAAGGGCTGTATGGTGATACATACGAACATGGTATAAGGTGTTACATACTAAATCTTATACAATAAAGAGTTTGGGCATATAACAATTTGATTACCTGATTATACAAGAGAATAACTAGAACGAAGAGGATATGACAATAGTAAT
The DNA here is from genome assembly GCF_023375885.2 of Dermacentor andersoni. Taxonomy (NCBI): domain Eukaryota; kingdom Metazoa; phylum Arthropoda; class Arachnida; order Ixodida; family Ixodidae; genus Dermacentor; species Dermacentor andersoni. Next base: position 50,672,970 of record NC_092821.1, read on the forward strand.
TACAGTTGCAGAAACCAGTTACAGAGTCAGTATTGAGGTAATAACAGTCAGGCAACAATCAAAGTTACAGTAATGCCAACAAGAAAAGAAATATATTGCATCATTGCCATAATTATATTCAAGCACAAACACCGTTAAAATAACAAGGCAACAAGGAACTACGTAAATAATGAGAAGAATTATTGATGCAATACGTATAGTTGGTCAGCAGTTAGGGTACCAAACGTATCTAAGGATGAGCTGTCAGTGAGACCTGTGTTAAGATTATTCCATTCGCGTGTGGCCCTTGGAAAAAATTAGTATTTGAAAAGATCAGTGCGGAATGAAAATTCGCTTAATGTGCGTGTAATTTTATTACGAGTTAATCTATTCGAGGACGTTGATATGTATTTCATAATGGGCAGTTTAAGTTGATTGTGTATTAACTGATACATGATTTTTAGTCTAGCAAGCTTGGCTTTGTTATCCATGGTTAGAAGTTCTGCTCGTTTCAGCAATGCTGTTGGTCAGTCTGTGATGGAATGTGTATTGTATATGTATCTCAGCGCTTCTCGCTGTACCCCTTCAAGTTTTTTTAATCAGCTTGTTAGTAAACGGGAACTAAACGGTGTTGGCGTACTCTAGAACCGGTCTTATAAGTGTTTTATGTGCGAGTAACTTTGTTTCAGATGGTGCTAGTTTAGGGCGTCTGTTAATGAAGAATAGCTGTGTTATTGCGGTTGATGAGGTATTGTTAACGTGAGAATCCCACCTGAAGTCAGATGTTAGTGTCACACCAAGGTACTTATGCTCATGAGCAGATGCAAGAGGAATGTTGTTAAGGGTGTACAGGAAGGCTGATTTATGTTTTTTTGTGGTTATAGATAATAGAAGGAACTTTTTTAGACTGATATTTATCTGTCAGTCTTTGCACCGCTGGGAAACTGCTGCTATGGCGTTATTTAAAGTTGTATGATCATCAAGGCAGTACATTTCCTGGAAAAGAACGCAGTTATCTGCAAAAAGTTTAATGTTCTGTGAAGCATATGCTGGTAAGTCAATACTAAAGAATAAGAATAACACTGGGGCTAAGACACTTCCTTGGGCACTGCTGATGTAACGTTAGTTATCGCGGACCTCTCGATGTTAATTTCAACAAATTGTGTACGATTACTAAGATAGTTTTTAATCCAATAAATGATAGGGCCGCTTCCCAAAGTTAGTTCTAGTTTTGCAAGAAGTTTAGTGTGTGACACGCTGTCAAATGCCTTCGAAAGGTCTAAAAATATGAGGTCTATTTGTTTCTCCTTATCAATGCTCTTCGATATGTCATGTGTTAATTCAATTAATTGCGTAATAGTAGAAAGGCCTTTCCGAAAGCCGCGCTGACATGGGTTTAAGATATCATTTACTTCTAGATAAGCATTTACGTGTGTATTGGTGTTATTTTGGCAGTTTCCCATTCCGTAGGAAGGGTGCAGGTGGATAATGATTTGTTAAAAAGGAGGATTAGGAATTTTGCCATCCACTCGGCATATCGATGAAGGAATATGTTAGGCATGTTAGCTGGCCCTGGTCCTTTTTTTGTGTCTAGATTTAGTAAAAGATTTAGCACTCCTGTTTTTGTTATATTAAATGGTTCCATCTTCACACCAGTGCCGGAGGTTATTCCTGGTAGTTGTCCGTTATCAGATGTAAAAATAGTGCAGAAATAATTATTGAAAGAAATCGCAGCGTTTTTGTTATCCGCAGGAGATGTCGGTCTTTCATCTCGTTTTTTAGGGTTTAAATAACGCCAGAATTTTTCGGCAGCATTGTTTATAAAGCTAGAAAGTGTTTTTGTAAAATAGTGTGATTTGGCCTTCTTAATTTTTGTTTTCAAATCGTCCACGGCGTAAGTTAATTGTTGAGCAGTTCGTTGTGAGGGATGGGATTTTTTGTTTGTTCTGACTCTGCGAACTTTCCTTTTTGCATGAATAACGGTCCGACTTATCCAGGGGTTATGTTCATGAGTTTTCTTAGTTTTCAAGGGGACGTAGTTACGGATGCAATATGACACAACGGACTTAAATTTGTGCCATAGAGAGAGAGAGAGAGGGCTCTTTATTGGAAAAACAGAGAATTTTGCCGGCGCGTATATAACTGCTGGCATGCTACTCTGTATAGGGTAGGGGGAATGGGATTAAAAGATTCCAGAAAAGAGTTGGAGAAAAAAAGGATAAAAGTAAATATGAAATGTCCGAGTGGACCTGATACTAATATATACAGGTGACATGGCGGGTAAATTTAAGCTTTTGCATGGGAAGGATGCAATTTTTAAAGCTTTCCTATTTGACCAATTTCTGTCAGGTAATTGAACAATAAATCCAAAACCCGTCGCTGTTTTGAAGGGCCGGGCATTGGACCTAAGATGCTCGGTAACGTTAACGGTTCGTGGCAAATCATGTCCATTTGGTGCTCAAAAAATTGTCTCTCGTCGCGGTACGCGGGGCATTCTGGTAATATGTGCTCAATTGTCTCTAAGTTGCGACAGTTATCACAGTATGGGTTAGTGGTAAGTCCTATGCGGTACAGATAATTGTTCGTGTATGCCACGTTCAGTCGGAGACGATGGTACAATGTCTCTAAGTGTCGAGGAAGTGGTCGTGGAATTTTCGGTCTCATTTCTGGGTCAATGTAACGTAGGAAGTTATCTTGGTGAAGCGGCAGATTCAAGATGCGGTCTTTTTCTTGATAGGCATATTTTTTTGCCATGTTTGAATCATCGGCTTTTGTAAAATATGTTCTTTTGAACTTGCGGTATTGGAGTCCATTTCTGGCGGCTTCGTCCGCTCTTTCATTTCCCGAAATGCCGGCATGGCCAGGTATCCACTGGAACTTTATGCAATGCCCAGCAATCTTAGCCCTGTGGTGAAGATAAGCAATGTCAAATGCTGCTGGTTGATTATTGCAACGCTTGTGCCTGTTCCAGATACTTTGTAGGGCTGCTTTTGAGTCTGTGAAAATCACCCATGTCTTTGGCGGCTGCTGTCGAAGTACATACACAAGGGCCTCCTTAATGCCATATAGCTCCGCTGAAGTAGATGATGTCGCTCGCTCAAGACGAAACGAGAATCGTTGCCCTGTAGAGGTTACAAAAAGTCCGCATGATGAACGATGTGGAGTTGTAGAGCCATCTGTGAAAATGTGCGTGGCGGCTGCGTATTCTTTGTGCATATATTCTAAAGCTATCTGATAAGTCGCTGCCTGAGGCATTTTCTTTTGCGCACTGATTCCAGGTATATATGGCACGATTTCCAGTGGGGACAGTGTCCATGGTGAAATGTTTCGCGGCATAATTTGTGACGCCTGAGCAGGAATCGAAATAGATATGCTTCCGACGGCCTGCCCAAAGCTAGATGTAGCACGGGTTCTGGAAATATCCTTTAAAAAGTGAGTCTTCGTATGAATGACGTGGCGGAGGTGTATCCGAAGTGTCTCCTGCGAACGTAGCACTTCCAGAGGCAGGCATCCAGCTTCTGCTACAGTCCCTGACCGGGACGACCCCTTCGGAAGGCCAAGACATACCCGAAGGCAGTTGTTTCGTGCTGCCTCGAGTTTTCTCTTGCTTGTGGGAGATATTTTGTGCAGGATCGGGAGGTAATATCGTAGTGTTCCGTCGACGTAGGCCTTATGGAGGAGCACCATTGATCTACAGTTGCTGCCCCACTGTGATCCGGCTAAAAATCGGAATACGTGCGACGCCGAGGAAATCTTCTCACTCAGTTTTTTCACTTGGGGCGACCATGTGAGGTTCCTATCGATCGTCACTCCAAGAAACCTTTGCGTCTTGACGTATGGAAGGGCACGACCACCCAACACTAGTGGGTATTTTTCCATACACCTCCGCGTGAAAGCCATGGCAACGCTTTTGTCGGGGGACAATTTCAGACCCCTTGGATTTAGGTAGGCCGATATATTTGCTAGCGCTCTCTGGAGGCGTTGTTGGGTGGTACTGCGGGAACGCGCCGCACTCCAAATGCAGATGTCGTCCGCATACAGTGTGATTTTGACGCCAGGGGGCAGGTTTCTTTTCAGATGGATGAGGACTAAATTAAATAATACCGGGCTTAACACAGCTCCTTGTGGCACTCCCTTCTCGACGGCATAAAGCGCCGTGGGGCCATCCGGGGTACACATGAAAAGTTGGCGTCCTTGAAGATAGTCTTCAATCCATGCGTAGAGCCGTCCTCCAAGACCAAGGGTTTCCAAAGCGTCAAGTATTGCTTTATGAGAGACCGAATCATATGCTGCCTTAATGTCTAAAAATAATGCAGTAGGTATGTTTCCAGAGACCAATTCCTCTTCAATTGATGAGACCAAGGCAATGACATTATCAATTGCGGATCTATTTTGCCGGAAGCCATTCATTTCCTCCGGGTAAACTTTTGCAGTTTCCAAGAACCAATTTAGTCGTTTGTAGATCATTTTTTCGAATAGCTTCCCTACGCAGCTAAGCAGAGATATGGGTCTGAAGGAGGCGTATTTTGTTGGCTGCTTCGCTGGTTTCAATATAGGAATGACTTTCGCAAGCTTCCATTCCGTAGGAACCTCCCCATTTATCCATGAGGCGTTGTAGTACTCCAGAAGGCGTATGCGAGATGTGTGGCATAGATTTGCGAGCGCTTCATAGCTCACGCCGTCATGGCCAGGTGATGATCGCTTGTTTACGTCGCCGATTGCTGCCGTGAGCTCTTCGATGGTGAATGGTAATTCTAAGTCAGGAAGGGTAGCTCGAGGTGGACTAGGCTGACGACTTGCAATTTGCCGCAAAGGTTGTGCCCCGTTGGAAAGGAGCCTGCAGTACTGCTCTGCCACCTCTTTCAGGGATGCGCGCTCATGTAATGAGAGGGCGATAAAAGGATACAGCTGTTGCGGCTCTTTGCGAATGCCTCTGACGACTCGCCAGATTTTGCTCAGCGGTTGTCGTATGTCCAGTCTCCCACAAAAGTCCCTCCACCTTTTTCGGTCCAGTTTGGTGAGGTAACGTCGTATATGTCTTTGTGCCCGTCGACAAATTCTGAGGTCTTCGATATCCTTCGTACGTAGAGCCTTCCTTTCGGCACGCCTTCGAATGGCACATAACCTTTCAAATTCCTCGTCGTTTGTTGGTACATTACAATGCTTAGTGGCAGAGCGGGTACTTTGCTTGAGGCAATGAGCTATTGTCGGTATTATTTCTGTATTCGTAGTTGAGGCTGTGATTCCTTTGTCTACGGCTGCTGTGTAAGCTTCCCAGTCTACCGACTTCAGTTTCACTTTGCTGGGCGACGTCCGAAAATGGAGGGCAGAGATTAGGATCGGGTAGTGATCACTACCTCGAGTCTCGAAATCTGTACACCATCCGAACATAGGGGCCACTTGACTTGATACGAATGTGACGTCAATGCAGCTAACAGTCGTCGGATTTTTCAGGTATGTTATGCTGCCATCGTTCAAGGGCTCTATATTGTATTTTGCAAAAAGCTTCGCCAGCTTGGCACCCCGAGCACATGTATGTGAACTGCCCCAGATCTCGTTATGTGCGTTGAAATCGCCACAAATAATATGTGGAGACTGAGTGTTTGTCAACAAGTTTTCCAATCTTGTCACGTCGAAAGGTGATCCTGGTTCCAAGTAGACGCCGATCAGGGTAAACACTTTAGATGCAATCACTGTGGTTGCGCAAATATATTCGTTCTTGTCATGTGGTGCTACGTCAATCGCAGAGGCAGGTATGTCGTTGCGAAATCCAACGAGCAGTCGGCTAATTCCATTTTGTCGCCTTGAATGATGAAAATAATACCCTTTTATCCTAAAGTGCTCGTCGACGCGAGACTCGGAAATGACTAAAAAAGGGAATCGGTACACTCGCGTAAGATGCTTAAAGTCTGCTAACTTCGAGCGCAAGCCGCGAGCGTTCCACTGGAATATAGTACATGTGCGGAAGTGTTTGTTGGTGGACACCACTTGTGAGACGATTGTTGGCGAAGCCATCGTTGCTACTGCGAAGAATCACGGCTTTGCGCCGTGAAAGAAGACGACACTAGCGGTTCCAAAGCCAGGACGGCCTCTATTTCAGGGATGCTCTTAAACGATGGGCTGGCACGCAGAATAGCCTTGATTGCGGCGAACATCATGGGAATCAGCATACTTGGTATCTCATTTGCAGTGCTACCATCTAACAACTTTTATTGGTTCTTCCTGTTCTTCTGCTGCGACCTTGAGGACACTTGTTGCTGTCGTGGGCTTGAGGTTATATCACTTGAGGGCTTTGATGGAATCGTTGCAGTTGAAGGCCTTTGCTGGTTTTCTTTCACGACTGAGGCGTAGGACTTTTTCAAAGCCGTGTCGCTGCGCTGCACCGTGTCGTGTTGCTTTTGGTTTGTAGATGTATACATCACATCCGGATTCGGTGGTGGTTCTCGTCGTTTCCGCACTTTTCCTTGGATTTGCTCCATCGTCCGTGCAAGGGTGGCTGATTTCTTCTTAGGACACCCTCCGTATGACGCAGCATGCTCAGCTCCACAGTTTGCACATCGAGGCTGGGAACGTGACGTACACTCCTTATGCGTATGTGGACCAGCGCATATCTTGCAGCGGATGGGGCCTTTACAATATTTCGCTATATGTCCATGTCTTTGACATCTGAAACATTGAGTAGCAGACCCCATGTATTCCGTCACAGGATAACTGCAGAATCCAAGCGACACTCGGTTTGGTAAAGGGGCGTCCTTAGAGAATTCCAGGATGACCGAGCGTCTTCGGGTTTCCGTTACTACGCCATCTTCGTTAGGGACGTAGAAAACTTGCCTTTTAGCAGATATGACTCCTTGTTCGCTCAAATACTCCTTGAGGTCGTCATCTGAGTACTCAACAGGAACGTCCTGTATCCTCCCGTACGTGGCAGAGTAGGAGTATGGAACTCGAGCTTCTACAGGAATACTCGATAGATCTGTCACTGTGAGGAGACGATTGGCTGCAGGAAGTGTAGACACTGTCACCATGAGGCTGCCATCCTTGTTGAGGCGGTGGCTGAGTATCTTTTCTTGGGCTGTTGTCACGACCGCAGAAGCCAGAAGATTCGGGTTTACTTTCCATAAGCTGCTGTCAGGCTGAGTTGGCTTGAATATAACAGGAACACCTGCGGCTCTTTTCTTTTTGTAAGAGACAACAGTGAAGGCTGTCTGGTCCATCTCTTCGTTGTCTCCTGCAGATTGCCTTGCGTCGATGTCATCTTCACGTAGCCTTTTTCTTGCTTGCTCATCTTCTCTGTGGTCTACAGGAGCAACGTGCTGACCTGATTGCTGATTGTTTGCGACGGATGCCATCAGAGCATCACGAAGGGCGGCCGACGGCGGAGGCTTGCCGCGCTGCTTCGGTCCGGTGCGCTTCGGGAGCCGCTTGCTGTGCTTCTCTCGCAGGACGGTGACCCCCAGGCCGGCGTTCGGTGAAAGAGAGGCACAAAGAGTAAAAAGGCGCTCTACACTTGCTAAAAAAGACTTAAAATTACAGACAGGCGTTCGGAAGCGAGCCGATCGCTCGTCGTCTTCTTCGTCTACCTTGTGCCATAATATTTATGATGATGATGCTTGTAATGATGCTTTTATCATCAGCTCTGCTGTAGTCTTTATACGTTTTTGTTGGTTGTGAAGAGGGTAGCGAATCTTGATACGGCACCTCACACAATACTAGTTTGTGATCTAGCAAGCCGGTTGACACTTATAATTTAGCGTTTTGGGTGGGGAAATGATTGCTTAAAAATACTAGGTCTAAAATGTTAGAACTGGATCCTTGCACAAGGGTAGGTTCAGTTATTACCTTGGTTAGGTTAAAAGAGAGCATAATGTCGAAAAGAATATAGGCGCAAGCTGAACGGTGATGCAATGTGTGCCATTTGATATCAGAGAGATTAAAGTCGCCTAGTAATATGAGCTTGGTCCCCTTCACATGCAGCTGCATATACACGTGCAACGATTGCAGTACTCATTGCAATGATTACAGTGCTGCGCTACGTGATGCTGTCAGTTCTCCGAGTTCTTGGCATAACTGTGGCTCAATGGTGTTTCTTGAGGGCGCCGCCTACGTAACCGCTTGCAGGTAATGCTGCTGCGGCCTGCTCCTTTCCCTCGCAATTGCTCCAGAAACCAGGGGAGCCTAGCGGGAGTTGGTAATGCTGGGAAAAAAGCACAACTCTGATTAAACCTTGCTAAAGGTCAGTACCACCTAGCAGACAATATGGCATATTTTATTGCGCACAGCACATGAACAGTGCTTGCTAACGCAATATGTGACTCTATTCTAAGTACTGATTCCGTGGTCAACTTGCACATGCAAGGTGAGCTAGACCGCATTGGATTGTTTGTGAGGTACATCACTTTGTGTTGCAGAAAGCCGTGAAAACATGTTGGTGAGAGTTGGGCAACGATCAGTTTCCAGTGGCGGGAGAAGTTCGGAGCCCGCCTTTGGGCCACTATAATTTTCAAAATCGGGTGCTCGAGCTCTTTCGTTTCCAGCAGCCTTGTGGGATGGCAGCTATGATCAAACCCACCCGTCCTGCTTAGTCAATCTGCGATATTGCTATTTCGGCCTTCATCGATACATATTCAGCGATACTGAACTCGCTGCTTCACTCACATTCCCTCCGCATGTCACGTTTGATAAGAGCATATATGCCGCAAAATAAGCGCACACAGTAAAGACGCATACACGGTGACCCATCACTATCTCCGTTTTATTGGTGTGTCACATTTGGTAGCCACTATGTCTTACAACAAATGCCAACTACGCCAAGAATAATCAGTTCTCTTAGATAACAAAGTTCTTGATTTATTAAAATCTTGCAGCCAAGGAGCTTCGGGGACCGTTACATTCTTGGACTCGCACGAGGGTGTCCAAAGTTCATTTTATGAAGCTAGGACAAATTCATTGCTGCAGACTTCGGCATTTCCAGAGGGAAGAACTGGAATCAGCTGCAGTCACGGTCCTGAGATGGTGGCAAGAGCTGAAAAATGCAGAAGCAAGTACTACGCGGTGTTCGTGGAAACATATTCTTAGGCATATTGATCAGTACATCCGAAGATATCACAGACCGTGAACACTTCGATACAGAAGCTTGTAGGAAGGCATCTGTGGACAAGTATGCGGACTCTTATTCCCAAATTAGAAATTCTTTCTCAGGCTTCAAGGCAATGGCCAGGAATTATAGCGATTACCAGCAAGGCTTTCTGCTCTCGCTCTATTTGTGGTGGGCGAGTTACGTATTTCCGAAGCGATAGGCGCAATTGCGTCAAAGAAGCGATGGCTTTGAGAAAATACTATAGGGTAGTTGAGCAATGTTACTATCGACTCGTACATTTTAAGGTTGCATATATCTGTGGAGGTACTATACTTAAGTGTTGCGTAACTGCAAACGCTCTGGAGGCGGCATTTAATGGAAAAGGTTCCTTTAAAAAGGAAATAACAAAGAAAATTCTACAGCTTTATGCTAGACGATGAAGTTGAGCTGTCGTACTTTATTTTGTCGTAAATTGTAGGCGCTAAGTTCGAAGATTCATTTCGCTCCCAAAACACAATCTAATGCGCGTTCCGCGTTCATATATATTAAAGGGCGAGTGTCTGCAAACAAATGCCGGGCTCATTGAATATTTTCAATACACATCATCCAATGCACATCCCCTTCTAATTCAACATGTCGGCTGATGCCATATGAATAAAGAAAGTACTGAAAAAGAAGCTACAAGATTTTCACGTTTGACATCAATTGCCTTTGCTACTCATCGTCCTTACATGCCAAAAAGAAGATAGGGCTGCATAATTCATAGCAATGGCTTAGCTTAATATGGCTAAAACTTTACTGCAGTTCTTTTCGAAAATTTCATTTTATAGGAAATGCAAATTGACATAACGAGGGATATGTACTATTCATATAGCAAAAATAGGTATTCATTGGCCAAGGACACCATCTTGCTCTAGCACATTGTCTTCATCTATTCTGAGATAGTACTGGCGCCACACTGAGAATGAAGGAAACAAGCAAATACTTGTATGCTTGCTTATGCAGGTTTATTATTGTTTGAGTACGAATGTGAAAATTGTGTGCACTATGTACGTACGTGGTCATGTTAATATATAGGTATAGTCCTCAGCGATTCGAGCGCGATAATACCAACGCATGGCAGCTGGTGTTCTTGCGCAAATACTGAACGGTGTGTGATCGCTGGAGGCATACATGGTGTCGCGATAAGTCACAAAGGCTCTCGCTTTCATCGCATGCCATAGTGCAACAACTCGATGTCCTCAGCGCCCGCCGCCATGCCCTCCGTGTATCACGCTTGAATGGCTTAGCCATGTACATACCCGAGGTCATCCATAGTTTTCTGTCTAAAGTGCGCCTGCGGCTTCCTTTTTAAAACAAATCTCGGTCACCTGCCTCCGCCTGACAAGTGGTGCATGTAAAACAATTGTTGACTTGATTCCAAGTAAGCGAGTATATCCAGTGCCTTGAATTCACGCACTTTTAAGTCTATTGCAAGGTGTCCTGTCTATTTCTCGAAACTTCAACATCGATCGGTACATTGGCAAATTTCCACGGACAAGGAGAACAAGAAAAGGCCATCGGCTTTTGGACTATACTCGCAGTAAAAGCTGCGTCTAGCATTTTAATTTTCTTGGGAGTCGAGACCAACCAAGCCATCGAACGTCGTGAACAAATGTCCCGCATGGCACAAGAGCTCCGTATCCAGCGGCACGCCGAACGTGTGGGCCTTGATGAGGCACAACTTCGTTCCATTTGGCCATCGTGATGCGGCATTCCAGTACAAGATTCTCTCGAATAGACGGCCATGTTGAAGTTAACGGGACGCCTTGCAGTCATGGCAACTGTACTACGACCTTTAAACGCAGTAGGGACAGTGTTCTTCGTGTCCACAAATGTATCCGATAGCTAGTCGAAGTTGTCGTCGCCTACAGTATGTGAAACACGCATCCCAACGTTTACGAGAACTGCTGAGAAGCACGAGTCGCCCGCCGCGTTAGTCCAGTGGCAATGGCGTTGAGCTTCTGAGGTTTGTGGTCGCGGGTTCAACCTCAACCGCGGTGCTCGCTTTCCGGTCGCGTTGGAATCGACATACACTCGTGCACCATGCATCAGAGCACGTTTACGTTCCCCGAAGTGGTCAACATTATTCTGGAGCCCTTCGCGCGGCATTTTAAATACTCAGGCCATGGCCTGGCAAGTAAAGTTGCAGAATTTATTGTTTATTTTTGTTTTTAAAAGCATGCGTCGTCAACCATGGTGTTAAAGAAACACTAAATTCTTTCATGTTAAGAGAAGCTTCATGTCTTTCTGAAGTGCCGTTAACCCTTGCATCAAAAAGAATTAAGCATCGTTGTCCGCTTGGCATCCTGCTGTCATCATTATATCCACAACTTTCTGTAATAAAATTTCTCTTGAGGAAATCCTGGGTTCCGGCATCTGTTATGAATTTATATGAATTTATCAAGCAAACCCTTATTTGTGACACCTATAACGCAAATAAACCATAAGCCAAGCAGGAACCACATAACGGTTCACACCATAACGAGAAGGATCCATAGCTTACGAAAAAATTGTATTTTGTTGCAAACAAGACAAAACAGTTACATATATTGGCAATTCGAGTGGGAACATGATGCGTAGTACTGGACAAACAGCAAACAAACCATAATAAACGGGAGTAAAAGCTGTTGGAGTTGTATCAAATATATATATATATATATATATATATATATATATATATATATATATGCGTGCGTGTGTGTGTGTGGGTGTGTGGGTGTGTGTGTGGGTGGTGTGTGTGGACACCCAGGGGCACGGTATCTTTTTTTTTTGCCATAGAAGAGCCAAGAAATAATGACACGTAGAGAGCATACAACTTTTTTGCTATTTGTTACCGCTATAAAGGTATGATAAATAAATGGAAATCGAAGTCGGCGCAAACGCCACTGGCCGTAGGTTGGATACGAATCAATGTCTTTTTATTACGCCTGCGATGCTCTTATAAACTGAGCCACCACGGCATCGCTTTCCCATACATTTTCTGCGGTATTTATGTCTGTCTACTACAGCTCACCCTGGGGGTGAAAGCAAACGCTACCAATCACGGCCAAGACAGTGCACGTAGAGCATCCTATCGACCACAGGCATCACGGCATACGTGAACTCTTTGGGTGGAAGGAACCGGTCATTATACCTACCGATGCTACCTCAAGCCGTCAGAACTGCTGGATTCGCAATGTAATGAACGCAATGAAAGGAAACCGAGGTACCCAATATTTTGATAGTCTTGTCAAAAGCAACCAACAAACAGTTACACGAAGGACAGCAAAAGGGATATTGCTTGTATCTCTTATTGAATAAAGGAATGATACGTTACTGCAACTGAAAGTTTCCAGATATTATTTCCCAAAGTGTGACTCGAAATACGTGGACCTGCCAGTATTTTTCTGTTTCAATTCATTTGGAGCGTTTTGTTAAAAAAGTAGGGGGAAGAACAGTCCATTCTTACGGCGAATTTTATAGCGCATATTTTGAAATAAGTGTAATTGTGCAAATTCACTCCAAGTGGACAAGCCTTGCAAACATTCTGGCCTTGCTATGTCCAATATGTGCCGTAAAGTAATTGATTAGAGAGGAAAATATTAAATTTTGTTAATTTGCTGAGTATGTGGTTTGTCTCTCGCGCAAGTGTTGTCCACATTTCTAAATGCAGCTTAAGGACCAGAGTTACGTTATTTGCAAGGGCCGATATTTAAATATTCCGCAAAACTGTAAAGAAGATCACCCTATATATGCACAAATACAATATACATACACTTTTACGCCTTTCACACTACTAACGCTAATGCATTAAAATAGGAACAACATTAAATCAGTAGAAAGTGGCAAAGAAATCACATAAGGCAAACGGAGAGAGGTAACGCTGAACTAAATAAAACTAGATATAATAAAATCGGTAAAAGTAACTCTTTGCTTCCCCACATCTGAAATTTGTCATGGTAAAATTTCGAACTTGTGTCAATATGTACAATCGCCAACATGTTGATTTTGCATGCAAGGGCTCATAAGATTTTTCGAGTTACCAGGCGTTCGTCAAAAAAAAGTAAGTTCAAAAGGAATTTTTTTGTTGAATTTGAGAGTCACCGATAACGTTTGCTGACCGGTCGATATTACATTTAAGATGGCGGTACGAAGCAAATACTGCGGCGCTTTGACGTCGCCTCAGCCAGCACGAAGGAGCGTCAGCCCCAGTTGGACAAAAAGCGCCAGCCAAGGCTAGCGAATGGTTAGTCAGCCTGTCGTTTCAACGCGTGTCGGAAATTCGAGATTGCGCCAAATCCCGCAGCAATCTAGCGAAAAGATCGAGCACCTAAAGCCGCGCTGAATACGGCTCACACATGCTTTTGCACCCACAGCATATTTCCTCCAATATAGGGCAGGCAGGTGGGCTGCGTAGGCGCTCAGCCAAGCTCATAGCCGTGCGCAGCAATAGCCGGGCTAGAGGAGGAGACGCCCGCTCACCTGCCCCCTCCCCCTCGTCCCCATTACCGCGCGGTAAATGACGTTACCGTGCATTTCCCCTCCGCCCCCCTCGTTGCCCACGCGGGAAGACAGCGCGAATCAAGCCACCACTCTTGTACGATCATTCTCGCAAGCTTCTCATCCCAACCACAGACAGCACGCGGCACACGGTAGGATCTTATCGTACTTGGAGGAGGAGGAGTAGATTTTAATGGAGAGAAAGGAGGAGAGGTCTGCCTGCAGAGCGTGTCTCTAGCCTGCTACTCCTTACTGGGGAATGGGGAAGTGGGAAATACAGGGAAAGGTAGGTGGCGGATGATTATGATATGGTACAATGAGATACTATATACACGTTGTCCAATATGCGGATGCGCACTGGAGACGCAATACACTAAGAGTAATCTTGTCCATACAAAAAGTAATCTTGCCACAAAAAGTTTTTGCGCAAACACATTTCGCACTGACTACACGTCTCACAGATTCTATTTATCGTACTTGGACTTTATACGGAACATATATGGTGCTGCTACTGTGCCGTTACGGAGCAGATTCTGAATCAAATCCCCGTCACCGTTTGCTAATTAGACAATGCTGCCACACCAGGCGACACATGGAGACAATATTTGTCGATACCGAGTGGAGCAAGCAGTTCTCCGGAAACAAGGAATCATAGTTTATGCCAAAAATGGAAGCTGTTGGACGAAAAGGTTATAGAATTCGGACACGAAGCTTATAGACGTAGCTTCCATGTCCTTATTGAAATGTTTTTCGTCGATATTTCTAAATAGGGTCTAACATAAGCGGGTCAGTGGCACCAAATTGAAATCCATTTGAAAAGTTCAACATGACAAAGCGTAAAAGTTCAGCATGGCACAGGGCAGGTCAACGTGGAGACGATTTGAAAAAGGGCAAAAGGATGACATTAAATGGCTGCTTCTTGCAGCTGTACAATCCTTGAAATGAGATACAGCTTCATGCGTCATGCGTTAACCTATAGCGTATAGGAGCCTTTCTGCCACATGTTGTCAATGGAGATGTGAGGCCCATTTTTCTCGCTTCTATACCAATTTTTTTTTTGCATCTGAGTGAACCTACGGTTTAAAAAAAAACATGATATCATTGACGCTGAGAAGCCGAAATGACAACTATGGAACAACCGCGACGGCATCATGACCAAGAGCAGATACTTAGGCGTCCAAGCCATTAGATACCTTGGACTACTGGGTTGGTGTTAGGAGATGCATGTATATATATATATATATATATATAATCTTGTGAGACAAGGTTTAGGCAGCCAGTCTCTTCTGTATGCTCTCGAGTGAGAGCCCCACCACCAGGCCCCAGAACGAAGATGCTGAGTATGTACAGGTGAGAATATGCAGTGCATGAATAATGGCCACACTAATTTCCCCTCGCTCACAAGTGGCCAGCCAGGCCGCGACTTAGCTAGGAGGGAAACGCCGAATAAATCGTTTGAGGCACGAAAAGTGAACGATCTCGGAACCACGATAACGATGGTTGGAAGAAACGTCTATTGGACTAACGCGATAGTTCAAGGGGCATGTTTGTTCATTAATAATGTAAGGTCCAAGAAAGCAGGATTCAAACTTTTCACACAAACCGGTTGTACGAATGGGCATCCAAAGGAGCACTTCCTCTCCAGGACGAAAGGACACGCCGCGACGAGAGATGTCGTAACGTTCCTTGCGATCTAGCTGACTGACTTCTGTGTTGAAGCGAGCATGTTGGCGGCATTCCTCAAGTCTCGAGACGAACTGTTCGGGTATGCTGGCTGAGGTGTTAGTTAGGGCACTGAAGAAAGCGGCGTCCATGGTGAACGTCCGTGAACGGCCGTAATCTAGGTAGAAAGGGGTGTACCCTGTCGTTTGTTGGATAGCGGTGTTGTGAGGAAAGGTCGCAAAAGGTAAAAGTTTGTCCGAGTTGTCGTGGTTTCGCCCGATATCCATTGATATCATATCGTTCAGTGTCCGATGAAATCACTCTGTTAAGCCACTTGCTTGAGTGCGATATGCAGATGTCGTCTTATGAACTGTGCCACAAGCTCCGAGTGTTTCTGGGATCATTGTTGACATGAGTCTTGCGGTGGTGGCTCAAGAGTACATGAGGGACACCATGACGCAGCACAATGGTATCCAAAAAAAAGGTGGCAACGGTGGAGGCCGAACTAGAGCGTAGAGGAGTGGTCTCTGCGCAACGTGTGAGCTGGCCAACAGTTGTCATGATCGACCTGCCGACGTTACGGGCAGAAGGCCGACTAGGTCTATCCCAACGGGGGCAAGCGGTGTCGCGGCAAATGGGATGGGCTGTAACAGCCCAGCAGGAGGCGAAGTCGGTCGTTTCCGACATTGACACTGGACGTAAGAAGCGACGTACTTGGCCACAAAGGTAGACAAGCCTGGCCAAAAGAACGGCTCCTAACGCAGTGGTATGTTTTGTGGAAATCCAAATGGCCAGCAGATGGGTCGTCGTGAAATTCTTCAAGGGCTTGTGTGCGCATCGAACGTGAAAGAACAAGTAGCCAGCGGTGTCCGTCGAAGTTGTAAATGTAGCGGTGCAGCACATCCTTGTCAAGCTTAAATAGTCGCAGTTGTCGACGTAATCTGGCATTTGGTGCAGAAGTAGTTCCGCACAGGCGTTGGATAATGCTGTTGCAGTAGGGGTCAGAACGTTGACATGAGACGAGCTGAGTGACGTGATTGGAAGATAACGTGTCAGTAACCGCTAGAAGTAATAGCGAGAGCGGAGACCCAGTCTCATCATGAAGTGCCAAGCAATAGAGAGATGTACTCGAAAATAATAGTGGCAGCGGGCAGCGAGGGAGAGCGTCGGCATCTTTATGCTTTTTCCCAGACTTGTGGACAACGTCAAAATCGTACTCTTGCAAGCGGACCACCCAGCGACCAAGGGGTCCAGACAAATTTCTGATTGACGACAAGCAGCATAAGGTGTGGTGGTCGGTTATGACCGTGAAGTGGCGTCCATAAAGATATGGTCGAAATTTTTGTATCGCCCAAACTACTGCGAGACATTCCTGCTCTGTGATCGAGTAGTTCTTTTCGGCAGCCGTTAATGTGCGGTTGGCATAGGCAACAACTCTCTCTCGTGAAGTGGTATCACGCTGTAGAAGGACAGCACCGATCCCATGGCCACTAGCATCAGTGTGCAAACAAGTTGGTGCGTACTCATCGAGGTGACACAGGACAGCGTCAGTGGTTAAGGCTTGCTTGAGGGCTTGAAAAGAAAGTTTGCAGTCGTCTGTCCAAGGGAAAGTAGTGTGCGACGTGAGCAACTTGTGCAGTGGTGACGCCACGGCAGCAAAATGACTGATGAAGCGGCGGAAGTAAGATGCCAGGCCCAAGAAACTTCTTAATTGTTTTTGATTTTCAGGGTGAGGGAAGCGAAGCACGGCAGCAACCTTGTCGGGATCTGGTAGAACGTCATCTTGGCTGATAAGGTGGCAAAACACTTTGATGTTCTTTCTGGCCAAATGGCATTTCTTTGTGTTGAGTTGGAGTCCAGCGTTGGAAATGCGTGTGAAAACCTCGTCCAAATACTCAAGGTGCTAGCGAAAAGTTGTAGAAAAATAATGATGTCATCTAAATAACACAGACAGGTCTTCCACTTAAAACCACGTAAAACTGTGTCGATCATGCGTTCAAATGCGGCAGGAGCATTACATAAACCGAAGGGCATGACGCTGTAGCTGTAAATTCCGTCTGGTGTTGCAAAGGCTGGCTTGTCCTTGTCCGCTTCGTGCATAAGGATTTGGCAGTACGTGGATCGGAGGTCTAGACTAGAGAAATATTCTGCACCCTGGATCGAGTCAATGGCATCGTTGATTCTTGGCATCGGATATACGTCTTTCCGCGTGATCTTATTAGGGCTCGATAATCGACGCAAGAGGGTACAGAGCCGCCTTTCTTGCGAACCAACACAACAGGAGACGACCAAGAACTGGGCGATAACCAAATGATGCCTCTTTTTGCATTTCATCTACGTTATCCGCAATGATTTTCCGTTCTGCGGAAGGCATGCGATACGGGTGGCGGCGTACAATCAGACTGCCTTCGGTTTCATGCGTTGTACTGAGACGGAAGTGCGCCCCAGAAGCTTCGAGTGAATGTCAAATAGGGCGCTGTGTTTCTGCAGGAGTGCCAAAAGGTCTTTCTGCGCAGCAGTCAGATCGGGATTTATCGCTGCCGTTAAAGCAGCGGCAGCAATATGATAATCAGTTGGGGTAGACAAAGGTGGTGATTCGGCGTGAAGCGATACCAGCGAAGGAGGTTCGGTGTCAGTAAAGCAAGTCACAGTAGTGCGCTGGGAGAGCACAACTGGCGAAGAAGTAGAGGTACGAACAGTGACGAACGCTCTACCCTCCTGAAACCGCACCAGGCTAGGAGTAAGGCTAAGCCCACCAGAAATGCAATGACCGCTCGGCATAAGGAACGCATCACCATTAAGAATAGTGTCGGAAGTCAGTGTGAGGATATGCTCGTTGCCCGCAGGAATGTAACAGTCGGTAGACGTGACAAAACGCAGGCTGTGAGCATCGACAGCAGACGAAGATTCAGTGTCCATCATATAAATAGTTCGCTGACGCAAGAGATGAAAGCTGAGGCAGAGGACAGCAAGTCTCATCCCAAAGTCATCGCTGAGGTACGCGAAGACAGCACGACGAACTGAATGTGGTGAAGGATGCCATCCATGAAAACATGCGCAGTGCAAAAACCGGATGGCTGAAGAAGAACTGCATTAACGCAACGAAGGGGAGGGCCATTATAAGGTGTCTTCACTTTTCCCAATCGAGAACACAAGTCGGTACTAATAACGGAAAGTGATGCACCTGTGTCACCCAGGGCTTCGCACCGGACACCTTCAACACACTCCAAAAGTACAATGAAGGGCGCTCCGGAGGAGTTTCACGTTGTCCAAAGGATGCAGCTTTCCCTCCTGCAGCTGCACCATGTAATTTCCGGGCTGTGATCGGAGGACGAAGTAGCCGATCGAAGAGAAAGAGGAGCGCCGCGTCGGTGATGGAGAGCGAGCACGAGTGAAACGCAATAAACCGGCAGCGTTGAAGTCCTGTGGAGATGGGAACGTCGTGGATAAGAATCGTAGTAAGAACGCCGACGTTGTAGTACAGGGCAAGAAATCCCATCCCTTTCAAACGCGTCATAGCCATAGTCTTTCGTCTTGCTGAATGCGTCGGCAAAACCTTGAAATGTGGCCGCGTATGCCGCAGCAGTAGCAAACCGGAGACGGAAGAGGTGGTGGTCTTGCAGTGATGGGATTCAGGGACACGTGCGGTTGAGCTGCCTGTTGTGGTGGCTGCTTGGAGGTTGGCACCATAGAGGCAACCTGAGCGTAAGTTGGCGTAGGGATGGGATGCGGGCTCGGGACTTGGGGGCAGGTCACGGCAACTATCTCTTCCCTCATGATATGGCGTAGGCCGCCACCAGGAGGTGTCAGATCGACCTCAGGAGGGCTTGACGAAGCTTGGGCGTGCAGATCCTCATGGATGATGGAACCAATCAAGGCACGTAGCTCGCTGCCATTGAATGCCTTGAAGTCAGATGTGTCAGGGTGTAAGCGGAGCATTTGAAGCTCATCGAGACGCTGACACATACTGATGACGTCTGCGATGGTAGTGGGATTCAGCACTGCAAGAGCATTGAATGCCACAGTCCCAATACCCTTGAGCAGGTGGCGTACACGGTCACTCTCTGCCCCATCGAGGTTTTCATGCGGTGGCAGAGGGCGCGCACGTCCTCTATGTACGAAGTGTAAAACTCGCCCCAGTGCTGAGCACGTTCAGCAAGCTTCTTCTCGGCGATATTGGAGCGAACAGACGAGTTTGCGAAATTCTGGCGTAGGTTGTGTTTAAAGGTGTTCCAGTTGACGAAATCAGAATCAGAATCAGTTTATTCAAGACAAAAATGGGGATAATTACATGATAAGTATATACAGAAGGAGGTGCCGTCCGTAGTTAGAAACTGAAATGACCCCTCCTATGCATGATGAATAAAATTAATAAAACAACAATGGCAACATGTGGAATTTCCGATAATAAACGTTTTAGGAGACAAGGCGTAAATGAACAGAAAAGCAGCAGATTAATCTATTAAGCGATAACAAGGCTTTGCATTAGACAACAAAAGGTTAAACTACAAAAAAATAGCTTAAGAAGAAAAAAAAAGAAGTACAGAAAATTCGAGAGACGTATAGACAAAGTGAAAGTTAAAACATAACACATAGTACATTCAAATGGGAAAGTCGGAGGAAGCTAAAAGAAAATACTTCAGTTCTGTGCGAAACCTGTGAGCTTTGAACAACTTTAAAGGGAATGGTAATGTGTTCCACAGCGATAAAGCTGGAAAATGTAATGACTGCTTACCATAGTTAGTGCGAACGATTGGTAAAATGAAGTTCATATTTCCTGCAAATCTAGTATTATTTACATTAGTAAGGGACATCTTTCGTATGATGGTTACGGGAATATCACTGTTTAATGCCCTAAAAATAAATATGGCCAAGTTATATTTAACAAGATCAGTCACATTCAAAATATTATGTGCATGTAACAGCTCATTTGCGCTAATGTTACGAGGTGAAAATGTTATTAGTCGAATAACTCGATTCTTAATGGCTCGCAACGAAGTTAGGTGACTGTTATAAGTGTTTTCCCATGATTCAATGTTATATGAGAATGAACAAAAGCATAATAAAGCGACTTGAGAGTTAAAAATGAGAAATATGGTCGTGCTTTGATTAAAATGCGTATTCCGTATGCCATTTTCTTTTTCATATTAGCTATGTGAAGGTGAAATTTAAGATGACAATGAAATTCCACACCTAAACAGGCGCAGTGATCAACTGCAGTGATTAGCTAATTGTTGATGAAAATAGATTGAAGGAGCTGAGGCTATCGCTGATGTGAGTCAAAGACGACAAAATTGGTCTTATGGTTAATCTGCAGCTTGTTAATTTGACACCATGTGGGAATTTTCACGAGATCTTCGTTTAGCTTACGTGTTAGCGTTGATATGCAGTTGTTAGAACTAAATATAGTAGTATCATCAGCGCAAAGAATACACTTCAATGAGGCGAGGCAACTAGGCAGATCATTAATATAAATTAGGAAAAGTAGAGGACCTAATATGGACCCCTGTTGTACACCAATCTAAGTAGTAGCTTCTTTAGAGTAGTGCCCAGAAATGTTAACGACTTGTTTTCTATCTTGTAAGTAACTGCGGACTAGAAGTAGAGGCGGACCAGTTATTCCGATGGCCTCAAGTTTAGCACAAAGAATTGTATGATTTAGTGTGTCGAAGGCCTTGGAGAGATCAACGAACACTGACGCTGCAAAATTACCATCGTCAATCGCTTTTTTAAGATAATCAGTAAGAGAAATAAGTGCTAGATAAGTTGAAAAGCCAGAACGAAACGCAAACTGATAAGAGGAAAGAATACCGAATTTATCTAAATATTTTGTTAGATGGTTTTCGATAAGTTTTTAAAAAACTTTATTAAAAAATGGAAGAACGCAAATGACTCGACCGATAAGACGATAATGACTCGACCGCGCTTAAGTTCTCGTGGAAAAACACTGATTTTAAAAATCAGGGTAATGATAGCTGAGAGGACGTTAGCGACATCTTCCGTGACCATTTTAATGTGGTAGGCGTTAATATTGTCACGTGGTAGTGGCGTTGAATAACACAGTAGCAATACTGTGAACGACAAAACTAACTTTTATTGGGCGAACCTGTGCCCACAAAACAGGCTACACTTATAGCACAACGATAGCGGCGAACATGGTCGGCGATCGTCGAAAATCTGATCAGCGGGTCAAGCGCGTCGGCTTTTATACAGCAGTCATCGAATGTTCCGGACTAATCGTTGGGACCCGCATGCCTTCTACAAAGTTCTACGCCATTCGCGTCAAGCGATGAAATCAGATAACACAAGGTTCGGCGACAACAGACAGCGGTTAAAAGCATCGATAACTTTCCAGAAACTTCGGATACATGCAGGCGCGTCCCGCACTGTGCGATAACATTTGTTAGGCGGCAAAACGCGTCACCCGATAAAGACAAGTACACGTGTCAATATTATCTAGACACGCACTAGTGGCCTTAAGTGTTTTAATTACTAAAATAACTTCATCAGGTGTTGTTGGAAAAAGGAAAAAATGACTGAAGTAAGCGTTTAAAGGACATGTTACAGCATGAAGCGGAATCAGAAGTGTTATTGAAGAAAGCATCACAAAAGGCATTTGCAATATCAGCGGATTAATGTGTACCATGTCATTGCGAATCATTCTCGAAATGTCGTTCTCAGAGTTAAGGTTTAAAAATGTGTTAACTACTTCCTACTTTTTTCAAGTGTTGTTATCACATTCTATATTATTTTGTTCGTTATAATTTCTCTTCGCACTTCTCAGCTGTGCAGAAAGTGAGTTGGAAAATTTTGATAACAGGCAAGTAATTTAGTATTGAAAGGTTGCTTCTTTGTTTTCTCGTGAAAATTTTCACGTGACCGCATTGCTTTCAGAAGGCTATCTGTAAGCCACAAATTTTCTGGCGATAATACCTTTTTTCTGCATTTTATTTTACGAGAGTGGCAGTTTAAATGCGATGGAAGTGTCGTTAGAAACTGCGAAAAAGCTTTTTGAGGTTCATTAGATGATACAACTTCCGACCAGTCTGTTTTGGTTACGCTAGCAAGGAACATTTCTTTGTCAAGTATAACTCTGTAAGATGACGTGTTAGATAAGGCTGAGTGATTGCGCAGGCGTAGAACGAGAGGCTAGTGATCGGAATATCGGTGGTAATAATGCCAGCCTCAGGTGGATCTGCTAAGTTCGATAATGCGTGATCAATTAAAGAGCCATCGGCAATGTTAGGACAACGAGTAGGGAGAGAAATTAAACATTCATATCCAAAACTACGGAACATGCTTGAATAACTAGAACAATTTGATGAATTGGTATCTGTGAGGTTAATGTTGATATCACCCATAATTATTGCGTTACAATAAGCGCATGACACTTTTTCCGTGGTTTGATCAAGGGCCCAACAGAAGTCAGTAACCAGAGAAGAAGGTGAGCGATAAATGCAGCCAAACACTAAGTCCTTTTTGTCTATACTGAAGACGGAGGAATTAAATTCAACAAACACAGATTCACTGTTAGTAATATTCAACTCCAAGTCAGGCCGTCGTTTATACGGAATGTTAGATGAGACAAATATAGCTGAACCACCGTGATTACTCGTCCCTCTGTGAGAATACTCAGAAGTGTATGAGTTAAAGCAGAATAGGTCCTTGTCATCATTACTAAGCCAGGCTTCAGACACACGTATTATTGAAAAGGCGTTGTTAAGTGTCGAAAACAGGTGTTGAAAATCATCAAAATGCTTGCGGAGACTTTTATCACTTAAGTGAATAATTGAATATTAGTCGCGCGACATCCATTTGTTCAGCGCAGATGTTGAGAGGTAAGAATCCATGGTGGATGGTACTGACATTTTAGAATCGAGGCAGTTAGTTGAAAGCAGAAAGATCAGACTCATCCGCAATGCGACAAACACGGCTCTCATTAGTCTTTTTAGCCTTAATCTGAAAATTGTCCGTCCACAAGTGCTTCCAGTTGTTGGCTTTTTTTAGCACCGGTGCTTTAGAAAAGAGTGCCTTAATTTGTGGTGTCAAGTGGTCATTTGCAAATATGGGAAGTTGTTATTATATTTTCCGATGTCATTCAGGCAGAGCCTTGCCTTTCGTGCCTTGCTGATAAAATCGTCCTGTTTCCTTCGAGAACAGGACCTAGCAATTAAATTTTTCCTACCCTTATCTTTAGTAGAGACTCGATGAACAACATCGACATCGGAGGAAGTCACGGGGCATCCAATTTTCCTTCCCACTGTCTCCAAAACTGCAGCACAGTCCTCGCTCTGAGTACAGGGGATACCCCTGATACCTATATTGTTCATGCGAGAGTACTGCTCGAGCTCGGAGACCCTTCGAGAAAGTGAGTTTTCCGTTTTCAGAGCTTTGTTTTCTACCATAAGTGAGGCCTTTTCACTGTGCAGCTTGTCGACCAGATCATTTAGAAATTTTTGTCTAGATTCAAGGCTCTCCACGTGCTTCTTGATCTCCAGCACGTCAAACCCAGATATCTTCATGTTAACGATAATTTTGTCAACAATGAGATCAGTCAATTGATCCGATTCATTAAGAAGTATTGACTCCATTTCATCAATTCTCTTAGCGAGCTCAGCACGGGTAGGCATATCTAACAGCACTCAACTAAAAAAACACTAAAACATTAATGCAAGGACACAAGTAGCATAAAAGCAGTTCTCGGCAGCAGCGACAGTAGCAGGATAAAGAAAACGACAGATCGTAACTGTCGTGACCAACCTGTACAACGAGAAAGGAATGCGTGAGCTAGTGCGCGAGCACTGCCACTCGTGCCGAGACTGGTAGACAACAGATGAAGATGGCCTTTAAGTAGCGATGTTGGGACAAGCGAGCACCGCCTGGTGGTCTTCTGTGAAGATCTTGAATGACAAGATGACTTCTTTGGTGTCACGTGCAGTTGATCCAGACAAATCCGGGTGGTCTTCTGAGAAGATCATGCTTGACAATATAGCCTGTACAACTAGAAAGGAATGCTTGAGCTAGTGCGCGAGCACTGCCATTGCTGCGGAGACTGGTCGACAACAGATGAAGATGGCCTTTAAGTAGCGATGCTGGGACAAGCGAGCACCGCCTGGTGGTTTTCTGTGAAGATCTTGATTGACAAGATGGATTTGTGATGTCACGGGCAGTTGAACCAGCCAAATCCAGGTGGTCTTCTGACATGATCTTGCTTGAAAAGCTAGCCTTTACAACCAGAAGGGAATGCGTGAGCTAGTGCGCGAGCACTGTCGCTGCTGCCGAGACTGGTCGACAACAGATGAAGATGGCCTTTAAGTAGCGATGCTGGAACCAGCGAGCACCGCCTGGTGGTTTCCTGCGAAGATCTTGAATGACAAGATGGCTTCTTTGATGTCACGGGCAGTTGATCCAGCCAAATCCGGGTGGTATTCTGAGATGATCTTGCTTGACAAGCTACCCTTTACAACCACAAGGGAATGCGTGAGCTAGTGTGCGAGCACTGTCGCTGCTGCCGAGACTGGTCGACAACAGATGAAGATGGCCTTTAAGTAGCGATGCTGGAACAAGCGAGCACCGCCTGGTGGTTTCCTGTGAAGATCTTGAATGACAAGATGGCTTCTTTGATGTCACGGGCAGTTGATCCAGCCAAATCCGGGTGGTCTTCTGAGATGATCTTGCTTGACAAGCTACCCTTCACAACCACAAGGGAATGCGTGAGCTAGTGCGCGAGCACTGTCGCTGCTGCGGAGACTGGTCGACAACAGATGAAGATGGCCTTTAAGTAGCGATGCTGGGACAAGCGAGCACCGCCTGGTGGTTTTCTGTGAAGATCTTGATTGACAAGATGGATTTTTGATGTCACGGGCAGTTGATCCAGCCAAATCCGGGTGGTCATCTGAGATGATCTTGCATGACAAGCTACCCTTTACAACCAGAAAGGAATGCGTGAGCTGGTCCGCGATCACTGCAGCTGCTGCCGAGAGTCCTGATGCCGAGCTGATGATTGTAAAACCAAATTCTCGCAATGTCGGTTAGGTAGAAGGCGACGTGACCAAGTTTAGCTGTTTCGTTCCAGTGGTTAAAGTCACTCACGCGCTCGTATAGCTCCAACCAGTCATCAACGTGGTCCTCTAGATGCCCAGCAAACACTGGTGCATCCTTCTTAGGGGTGGTGACCGTCCAAAAAAGGGTTCCCGCAGGTGCAGGCAAAGTGGATATCGTGGTATTGGTCTGTTGGTCTTGCGACATGGTTGAGTGCAGTCGGTAGAGGCGGCGACCCGAGTGGAGCTCCAGGGATGCAGCGTAGGTAAAGCTGGAGAGACACCGGGAGCGAGAGGACGAAGAAACCGGACAGGACACTCCACCACTTCTGCGAGAAGATTTAGGCAGACAGTCTCTACTTTATTCTCTCGAGTGAGAGACCCACAACCAGGCCCCAAATCGATGACGATCAGTACGTACTGTACAGGTGAGAGTATGAAGCATATGAATAATGCTCACAACATATATATATATACATATATATATATATATATATATATATATATATATATATATATATATATATATACATATATATATATATATACATATATATATATGTCTGTCTGTCTGTCTGTCTGTCTGTCTGTCTGTCTGTCTGTGCGTGCGTGCGTGCGTGCGTGCGTGCGTGCGTGCGTGCGTGCGTGCGTGCGTGCGTGCGTGCGTGCGTGCGCGTGCGTGTGTGTGTGTGTGTGTGTGTGTGTGTGTGTGTGTGTGTGTGTGTGTGTGTGTGTGTGTGTGTGTGTGTGTGTGTGTGTGTGTGTGTGTGTGTGTGTGTGTGTGTGTGTGTGTGTGTGTGTGTGTGTGTGTGTGTGTGTGTGTGTGTGTGTGTGTGTGTGTGTGTGTGTGTGTGTGTGTGTGTGTGTGTGTGTGTGTGTGTGTGTGTGTGTGTGTGTGTGTGTGTGTGTGTGTGTGTGTGTGTGTGTGTGTGTGTGTGTGTGTGTGTGTGTGTGTGTGTGTGTGTGTGTGTGTGTGTGTGTGTGTGTGTGTGTGTGTGTGTGTGTGTGTGTGTGTGTGTGTGTGTGTGTGTGTGTGTGTGTGTGTGTGTGTGTGTGTGTGTGTGTGTGTGTGTGTGTGTGTGTGTGTGTGTGTGTGTGTGTGTGTGTGTGTGTGTGTGTGTGTGTGTGTGTGTGTGTGTGTGTGTGTGTGTGTGTGTGTGTGTGTGTGTGTGTGTGTGTGTGTGTGTGTGTGTGTGTGTGTGTGTGTGTGTGTGTGTGTGTGTGTGTGTGTGTGTGTGTGTGTGTGTGTGTGTGTGTGTGTGTGTGTGTGTGTGTGTGTGTGTGTGTGTGTGTGTGTGTGTGTGTGTGTGTGTGTGTGTGTGTGTGTGTGTGTGTGTGTGTGTGTGTGTGTGTGTGTGTGTGTGTGTGTGTGTGTGTGTGTGTGTGTGTGTGTGTGTGTGTGTGTGTGTGTGTGTGTGTGTGTGTGTGTGTGTGTGTGTGTGTGTGTGTGTGTGTGTGTGTGTGTGTGTGTGTGTGTGTGTGTGTGTGTGTGTGTGTGTGTGTGTGTGTGTGTGTGTGTGTGTGTGTGTGTGTGTGTGTGTGTGTGTGTGTGTGTGTGTGTGTGTGTGTGTGTGTGTGTGTGTGTGCGAATTCAACCTACAAGTGACTGTTCACCTACCATATCCAGCCAGAATATATTAATATATATATATATGGCATGCACGTGTTTATGCAAAACGCTTTACCGTTTCATGTATTTCCTGACAAATGCCGGAGCCCTTACGAAACGTAACACATCAAGAGGCGTTTTCTCGTGCGTGCGAATTCAACCTACAAGTGCCTGTTCACCTACCATATCCAGCCAGAATATATATATATATATATATATATATATATATATATATATATATATATATATATATATATATAGCGTGTGTGTGATAGTTATTCTTCAGTGCTAATTCCTTGGTTTTACGGGCTTCTCAAAAATCGCCCCCGGCAGGTAGAAATCTGTGCGTTGAAGCTGGTCTATTCGAACAGGCTGCCATTGCTAGCACCAGCAGTCGAAACGCATGTTCAACAAATTCTTGAAAATTGACTACTTGACTTCCTAATTAATTAGTTTACAGTACATCTTGTAATTTACAATTGTGCCCTTTCACTTCGCAAGTCTGATCCACATGAAAAGAATTTCCGGGTTGACACCAGTTTCGAGATATTATATCCCAAACTGTGATACAAGATACACGGCCGTTCCAGTTACCTTTGTGCTTCAATGCATAAAAGAGTATGTTGTTCAAGAAGTGTACCTGCAGTGCATTTAAACCCTCACTTTGCTGCCCATATCTCCGAATCCGTGCCGGCTACAATTTGTAAATCGCAATATGTGGCGTAATGTAATTATTTAAGAAATGAATTTTTAAAGCCCTGTTAACTACTTGAATATGAATATATGTATTTAGATGTTTCGAGCAGGTAATGTCCGCGTCTTCGAAAAGTCAAGTTCAAATACTAGAAGAGTGTTTTCCGCAACACGAAATCCCTTAAAATACCGTAAATCGTATATATATATATATATATATATATATCTCTCTCTCTCTCTATATATATATATATATATATATATATATATATATATATATATATATAGAGAGAGAGAGAGAGAGAGAAAGGGAGAAAAACAGATAGATAGATAGGGCAAAAACGCCTGATTTAAACAAAAAATGCTAATCGCAATGAAAAAATTTTACAGACCAAGGACCAAAGCGTCTCCGGATAAACGTCTGGATGTGGCTCGTCTATTTCAGTTGATGGCCGCGGTTTTTAGCCTTCTTTACGCGCTGAAGTGTCAAAGTAATTTCCTCGAAATTTATCGTACACAATTGGCTGATCATTAGCGGCATCGCGAGTCGGTGTGACAACTCGACCAGCCCGACGCACCGTGTATGCGCCACTTTCCTTGTGGGAGAAAATGTCACCAGACGCAGCGCCGAAGCAAGACCACCGATCGTCTGGTTCTGTCAGCGATGAAGTACCAGTTCTCCCTCGAAGGAGCATGCGACAAAAATGTTCTCCTGGTAGTTGTCGACAGAGCCATTGTTGGAATAGTTCAAGAAGATAATTTTGTATATAACAGGCATGGAGATGCTTCCACACAACCAGCGCGTTGCTCCAGCGTCTCGACGGCTTCTTGCGTGGAAGCTACAGTAGCGTGTCGTTACCCACAAATACAATGTGGGACGCATACCGGGGTGGTTGGACTTGGTCTCGATGCATAAAGTGTCGCTTCATGTGCTATGGTTCTCTGTGACTCCTGTGGGCGTCGGCGCTGGAGAGGAGTACAGACGGCGTCACTCGCGCGATAACAATAGCGAGAGAGCAGCCCAGAAAACTTCCGAGCACGCGTCTTATCTGTCTGCTGCGCCGGAACACAAAGCGTGTTTTTAAATTGTTTCACTGTGCCGAAAATCTATTTTTGTGTTTTGAGATAAAACACATGAGCATTAGGCCTGAAAATTTATACATAAAGTTTTGCGTAAGTCTCACGGTAACCATGTAAAATTGTGGTATATGTGCAAAAGAAGCATGTTTAAAATCTGCGGGCATAGATTTTAACGTACTCCTGCTCCTGCATATCGCGAACATCGCCGTCAATGCTTTTCTTGCTCGTTACATTAAACGGGCTAGATCAGTGAGCAAAACCGGAAGCCGTCCAGGGCACATGTTTGTAAACATTGAAATGGTCTATACTTGTGGGTCGTTGTCCACGGCGACGAAATCCCTCAGAACCTAGCCATAAGTAGCTTCGCTATAAAACCTACTAGGTGCAACTTGCTTTTACCCTCATTCTACAAAGACCTGATGTAAGGTTGAACACTAGAATTGTTTACATGCATGCCAATTTGAATATTTATTGGCAGTTTTAACCCTGCTAAACATAATAGTGCGCTACTTGCTACTTTCAGTTCTCCGAGTTCTGTGCATAACTATGATTCAGTGGTATTTCTTGAGGGCGTCGCCTATTTTATTGTCTTCAGGTAATGCTGCTACAGCCTGCTTCTTCACCTCGCAAATGCCCTAGAGACCAGGCGCTCTTGCACAAAACTCTTTAGTCAAGTCTAATTCCCATCTTCAGAGCGATTTGAGTCAAAATGGAGTCGTAGGCTTCCCTGGATTAGGACAAGCTTGATTAGCCCGCTAGATTAGGACAAGCTTGGGAAGTAAGCTTGGAACATAGTCTGCCCGTACGAAGGCTGATTCCAACCTGTATAGCGCTGTGCCAAGATGGCTGCAGTGCGGCTGGCTCGACTCGAACTGATTGCCGAACACCTGATGCACTGCGAATGTATGTTCCGGGATCGCCCGAACATCTTCGAAGTGTTCAACGAATGCGAGCTTGAGAGGCTATTGTGGTTTTGGTCGCGCAGGCATCGCGAACCTCCTTAAGTTTCTCCTGCGTGACGATCGCGAACATCCGACGCGCCAGAGCCACGCTTTGAGCGTTCAGCAACAATTGGTGCTCGCGCTCAAATTCATTGCCGCCGGTGGTTTTAACGCGGCAGCGTTAAGGAGCTCGTGTCGCAGAAAAGCCGGTGTCGTCTGCGTCGGCGTCAGCGGCGTTGGCCGTGAGCGATGAATCCCAGAAGGCACTTCATAAATAAAAAACGCCTTGCAAGATGGGCTGGTGGGAATAGAACCGGGGTCTCCGGAGTGTGAGACGGAGACGCTACCACTCAGCCACGAGTTCGTTCCTTCAGAACGGGACAAAATCGCCTCTAGTGAATGCGGTGTTGCCTTAGAAACGTGCCGTAGAAAGTTATACTGCGGTGTATATTGGTAATTATGACCATGTAACTTACAGAAGTCGCAGTTTCACGAGTGGCGAAGTACGTTTCCGCTAAATTTCTTCTGCGCTCTGCGCACACGCAGAGCCATCTTGCGGCAAACACAGAAGACCCCCTCCTCGCAATGTACGGTGCTGCCCCGACACGTGGCGGGCCACTCGCCCCATGACCGGGTCCACCTTCATGGCGCGTCGGGGCCCGGCTATCTCTGCGGATCGCGACGTTTGGCTGGCGTAGCGCGTTTGAGTAGGCGGTGCGAACGGGGTGCGATAACGCTATCGCATTCCACTCTTGAAGGCGAAGCTTAAGCGTCCTCCAATTTTTTTTATCACGGCTGGCGATACCAACAATGCATGAATCGACGGGACGAAGCTGCATTTTTAGCCGCTAGCGGTGATGTTCTCGTGTGACGCGGGTGACGATGAACACAGCGAAATAAGCGTGCTACGAGATTCTGGCGATAAAAGCAAAGAAAATTTGATCTACACAGTTAGTGAAGACTCTTTTGCATTGCACCTGAACAAAAAATACATATATTGCGTGTATTCACGATCAACATAAAAAAATTCTGAAATGCTCAATATTTACAAGACAAGACTGAAAAGGCCTGAATATTGTCCGACGTAACATGAACGCGCGCACACGTTACGTCACATTGGCGACAACACCTGTCTATAGTCCGATCGATGGTTCGACGCACTGGCGCCGTCAAAGTAACCGGACGCGGCCAACGTGCTCCAACGCGCCCGGCGTCTAAGACGCTCGCCCGCGCGCTGATAACATCGGGCTGTAAACACGCCTATAACCGCCCGAGCGCATGACTGTTTTTCTCCAACGAAAAGGAGTTGGTAAACTTGTTTTGCATTGTTTTTTCCATTCTTTTACTTCTCGTCGGATCCTGTGTCATAAATTGAAAATTTCGGTTAGGCCTGCACATGCATAATCGCGCTTTTTTCTCGTCACAGCGGAATTGAATTGGCTGAATAATGAGGCTCTTCACTCGGCTATCAGATGTATGAAGTCCAATTTCTCGTCTTCCGTCCAGTGCTGACTTCTGATACGCCTATTTGCAGGCTGGATGTCCACGCCTGTCGTTCTGTGCGCGGGAAAGCATCTAGGAAAATCGCGGTGTCTCGCCGGATGTTTACACCAGCCGACGGCCGCCGATTGGTCAGTGCCAGGTTATGTGGAGCTCGCAGCCGAGTTCGGGCCGTTGCCCGTCTCATTCCCTGTCGGCGGGAAAACTTACCGCCTAGGTACTTAAAGCACCAACCGTCTCTAGACTGTAATTAATTCTTGTCGGTTCGTGCAAGCGCGGTACTGCGGCCGGGAAGTCCAATCTTAGGTTGGCTTAGGAAAAGACGAGATTCAAACTGAAGTCTTGACTAAGAGTCTCACGTTTGTGACGTATAATGTGACTCGGTTCTAAGCCCTGAGTTCGTGGTCAACTTGCACATGCAAGGTGAGCTAGACCGCATTGGATTGTTTGTGAGATAGATAACTCTGTGTTGTATAAAGCCATGAAAGCATGTTAGCAAGAGACTGCCAACGTTAAGTCTCCGGTGGCTGGGAGAAGGCTGGAGCCCGCCTACGAGCCGCTATAGTTTTCAAGATCGGATGCTCCAGCTATTGATTTCTAGCAGCCTTGCGGGGGTTTGTTATGATCGCACACCCCAGTCCTTCTTAGTACATCTGCGTTATTGTTATTTCGGCATTCATCAATATTTATTCACCGATACTGAACTCATTGCGTCACTCTCATTCCCTCCCAAATTCAGGTAAGATAACCGCACATAAGCCGCAAAATGAGCGCGCACAGTGAAGACGCATACGCAGTGAAAGATAACTCTCTTCCATTCTTCGGTGTGTCACACTTGGTAACAACTATGTCTTACAACAAATGCCAACTAGGTCAATAATGACCGGTTCTCTTACGTGGATAACAATGTTCTTGATTTATTAAAATCTAGCAGCGAATGAAGAACTTTATTGAGAGGATCGTCACATTCTTGGACTCGCACGATGGTGTCGAAAGTTCACTGTGTAAAACAACGACAAATTCACTGCTGGAGACTTCGGCATTTCCAGAGGGAAGAACTTGAATCAGGGCAAGTATTCGGTAAGAGTCCATCCAGTGGACACGTCCATTTCTTCCGCTCTTGAACTTCTGATTAGCTGGGCTGTGCTGCGCGTCCGTAGCAACCAGTCACCACCGCGAAACAGCACTTCAGCAGCAGACGAAATGGACATGTCCACTAGGTGGACTCTTATAGAACACCTACCCAGCTACAGCCACTGCTGGAAGACGGCGGCGAAAGCTGAAATGTGTAGAAGTATGCACTATGCCGTGCTCGTCACAACATGTTCTTAGGTATATTTATGAGTACGTCATATCATAGACCGTGAATAATTCTATACAGACGCCAGTATGAAGGCATCTGGAGACACGTATGCTGAATATTTTATCCCAAAAGTGGAAATTCTTTCTGCGATTTCAACGGACTAGTCCAAAGTTATGGTGATTACCAGTAAGATTTTCTGCTCTCGCTCTTTGTTGGAGAGCGAGGTACGTATTTCGGAAGCAATAAACGCATTCGCGTCAAAGATGAGGTTGCCTTGAGGAAAACATGTAGGGTAGTTGAAGCGCAATATCATTGTCGACAGAAAAATTTTACGGTTACATATATTTTCGGATGTACTAAACTTATATGTTCCTGAACTGCAAACGCTCCGAAGGCGGCCATTTAAAGAAAAAAGTTTCTTTAAAAATCAAACGCCAAAGAAAATTTCACAGCCTTTTGCTAGTTGCTAGACGCTGACGTTGAGCTATAGTGCTTATTCTGTCGAAAATTGTAGGATGTAAGCTTGAAAACTTATATCGCTCCAAAAACACACATCCTCTAATGCACGTTTCACATTCATATATATTAAAGGGCAAGTGGCTGCACCCATCCCCTGGGCCCATCCAATCTTTTAAATACATATCGACCTCTACACATACCCTTCTAAGTTAACATGTCGGTTTGTGCCATATTTATAATGTATTCCAAAAGGACCTGCAAAATTTTCACTTTTCACATCAGTGATTATTGCTAATCATCGTCACTACATGCCATAAAGAGGACAGGACTGCATGCTTCACAGTAACGACTTAGTATAATCAGGCTAAAATTTTAGTGCAATCTTTTTCGTTAATTTTGTCATTTTATGGAAAATTGACGTTTTCATCACGAGAGATGCGGTATTCATAGAGGAAAAATAGATATTCATTGGCCAAGGACACCATCTTGCTCCTGTACATTGTCTTTATCATGACACAGTAATTGACTTAATATGAACGAAAACAAGGAAAACCTTCTAATATTCTTATGCAGGTTCATTATTGTGTGATTGCGAATATGCAAATTGTGTGTACTTAGTACGTACTTGGTCGTGTGAATATGTATGTGCATTGCTCAGCGATTTGAACGCGATAATCGATATCTGTACCAAAAGTAAACCATTTGCCAGGCAGCACCACATATCTGTTCATACAAATAATGGAAGGGTCCTTAGATTACGAAAACATTGTATTTGATTACAAGTAGCCAGAGAAGAAAGCATCAGAAATAAATTGGCAATTGAATGGGGGGCATATAAAATAGTACTGGAAAACCAGCAAACAAATTAGCAGTAACAGCTAGTAAGATGTCTTTACATTAGATGTGTTATATATATATGCGGTGCGGTCAGGACATCTGGGGGCACGATATAATGGAAATGAAAGTGGAAGAAAAACTGTTGGCCTCCGGTTGGATACGAACCAATGTCCTTTTATTACACGTGCGATGCTCTTTTGAACATAGCTACCGCCGGTGCCGTTTTCCCATACACTTTCTAGAGCTAACCCTGGGGGTGTAAGCCAACGCTACCACTCACAGCCAAAACAGTAGATGTAGAGTATACTATCTGCCGCAGGCATCACGTAGTACGTGAACCTTTTTGGGTGAAGGAAACCCGCCCATTATACCCACCCACGCTACCGCCAGGCACCAAACCTGCCGGATTCGCTATCTAGTGAACACGAAGAAAGCAAAGCGAGGTACCAATAATTTAATTATCCTATCCAAAGCAGCCAACAAGCAGTCACGCGGAAGACAGGAAAAGGGAAATTGTTTGTTTTTATTATTGAATAAAGGAAGTATATACAGCTGCAACTGAAAGTTTCCACATAATATTTCCCAAAGTGTGACACGAAATACATGGAACTTCCAGTTACTTTTGTGCTTCAATTCATGTAAGAGCGTTTTGTAAGAAACGTGAATGGTACAACAGTGCATCTTTACGGCGACTTTTATGGCGCATATCCTCAGAGGTGTAATTCTGGAAATTGATTCCAAGGAGATAAGCCTTGCAAACATTATGGCCTTAAAAGGTAAATCGCAATATGCGCGGTAAAGCAATTGATCAGGAAGATAGTTTTTAAATCTTGGTAATTTGCTGAATATGTGGTTCGTTTTACGTGCAAGTGTTGTCCACTTTTCTGAACATGAGAACTAGAATTCAGTTCTCTTCAAGAGCCAATATTTAAAAATTCCGCATAACTGTAAAATGATGTCCCCGTATATACACAAATTCAATACACATGCGCTTTTACCCCTTTCACACTCCTAATGCTAACGCCTTAAAATGAGAAAGCCTGACTATCAGCAGAAAGTTGTAATGAAAGAACAAACGGCAAATCGGGAGAGGTAACGTTATTCTAACGGTAGATATAACCAAATCGGTAAAAGCGGCTCTTTGCTTCCCGATATACGATCATTTTTATGGTAAAATTTTGAGCTTCTCTGTGGACACGTACAATGGCCAACGTGTTGATCTTACGTGGAAGGGCTCGCAAAATTTACGCACTTGCCTGGCATTCGTTAGAAAAAGAAATTTCTAAAGGAATTCTTTTGTTGAATTTGAGAGCCGCCGATACCCTATGCTGTCGTGTCGGGGATGACTTCAAGATGGCGGAACTAATCAAATACTTCGACGCTTTCATGTCTCCTCTGCCAGCGAGACCGAGAAATTTGAGATTGCGTGATATCCAGCACCATTCTAGCGAAAATATTGGGCAACTAAACCGCGGTGATTACGGCTCACCCATGCTTTGCACCCACGGCAGATTTCCACCAAGAAAGGTCAGTCAGGTGGGCCGAGTAGGCACTCAGCCACGCTCATAGCCGTGCGCAACAGTGGCCGGGCTAGAGGAGCAGGCACACGCTCACCGCCCCCCCCCCCCCCCCCCTCCCTTGCCGTCCTCCTTACAAACGCGGTAAATCATGTTATCGCGCATTTTTCCTCCGTACCCTTCTTTGCCCATACGGGAAGACAGTACGGTCACCGTAGAATCATTCTCACAAGCTTCTCATCATAGCCACGGACACAGCACCCGGCGCGCGGTACGATCTTATCGTACTTGGACTTTATACGGGACATAACGGCTGCTGCTATGCCGTGACGGAGCAGATGCTGAATAGAACCCCCGTCACCGTTTGCCAATTAGACAGTGTTGCTCAGCCAGGCGCCACTTTTCATACCCGGCTTGGACACAATCTATGTCGAAAACGAGGGAAGCAAGTTCTCGTGTGTCTCCGGAAGCGAGGAATCGAAGTTAACGCCTCGAAATGCAAGCTGTTCCACTAAAAGGTCATATGTTTGGGTCACCAACCACGTGGACATAGTTGCATGTTTTTATAGAAAGGTCTTTCGTCGATAAATTCAAATGGGACCTAACATAAGAGGGTCAGTGTCACCCGGTCGAAATCCCTTTTAAAAGTTCAACATGACAGAACGTAAAAGGTAAACATGGCACTGGGCAGATCAACGGGAGGACGATTTGAAAAAGTCCAAAATTATGACATTAAATGCATACGTCTTGCAGCTGTACGATCCTAGAATACAGATACAGCTTCATGCATCATGCGGTAAACTATGGCATAGGCGCCGTACTGCTACATTTTAAAAATGGGAAACTAAAGACGATATTTTTCGCTTTTAAATCATGTCTTATTATATCTGAGAGAAACTATGGAGAAATAAAAAAGCACATGATGTTAGTAATATTGAGAAGCTGAAATGCCAAGAATGGAACGGTCGCCACGGCTTCATGACCAAGAACACATACTT
This sequence comes from Dermacentor andersoni, assembly GCF_023375885.2. Lineage (NCBI taxonomy): Eukaryota > Metazoa > Arthropoda > Arachnida > Ixodida > Ixodidae > Dermacentor > Dermacentor andersoni. The sequence goes on from NC_092821.1 coordinate 50,709,185, forward strand.
AGCGGTCTAAGCTAGTAGGTAAGTTGGACTACTGGGTTCGTGTTAGAGACTACACACACAAACACATACACACACACACACACACACACACACACACACACACACACACACACACACACACACACACACACACACACGCACACACACACACACACATATATATATATATATATATATATATATATATATATATATATATATATATATATATATTGACACAACTATATTTGGCAGAACCATAATTCAGCGGGTATGCGCCAGTGGGGACGATGCTGAAGTAGCGCGCGTTTTTAGGTGAAGCGGGGAAAACGAAGAAGACGTTGTTGTTGTTCCCTTGGACGACTGATGAAGAAACAGATGAAGAAACAGAAGAAGCTTGGTGGATCTCGTTATCACTTTCTGTGCGTCCAAGGTCGCGGTGGTCGTGGAAGATTGACGAGCTCTGCGTTTAGGAATCCAGTTCCTCGTTTCTGGCTTCTCCTGCTTTGGGGGTGTAGGTCAAGTATCGGGTAGTATTCTCTTTGCTCAGCTTGTAATTTTCCGTTACTCTTTTCTTTATGTGTTCTTGTGTTAGCCTTGCTTGATGTCTGTATCATCACCGGGCTACGGGGCTTCCCCATGGTCAGCCTCGGTAGCTCCTCATGAGCTGCCGCTGGAGTTTTTTCTTCGCAGTGGAGCCGGCAATGTTCCTGTGGCCATGGGTGCCCACCGACGGCGGAACGATCAATATGAAAAATCCAAAGACGATTCAGGGCGAATTGCAGAAGGCCACACCGCACTTCCACCAGATCACAGAGGTCCGCCAATTTGGCAAAGGGGGTATACTATGCTGCTCACCAGACCAGACCTGTGTGAAAGAACTACTCAGTTGTACCACCTTCGCTTCTCATCCGGTGAGCTGTTTCGTACCGCCACGTCTCGCATGCTGACGAGATTTTAGACATGTTCTCGGTGGCTGGAGTCATATCCGTTTACCGGTGTAGTCGAGTAATTGACAATAAAAAGGTACCAACAGAGTCAGTCATAATTACATGTGCTGGGACGATGCGGCCAACAGAAATTAAGGTCTGGCCCTTAATTTACAAGGTAGAAGCTCTGGCTCCACGCATTCTACAATGCAACAAGTGTTGGCGATTTGGCCACAGCGTTAGGGGCTGCAGATCTGCACCCGGCTGCCGTACTTGTGGATACAACCACAATTTTAGTGATTGTTCGTTATCAGAAGAAAAATGTTGTCTCTGTGGTGGTGGTCACCCCGCTAACTACTCGAATTGCCCTGCAAGATCACAGGAAATGCAAATTATAGATGTCATTGAAAGGAGACGCTGCTCACGCCGAGATGCTGTTGTTGAGGTTCAGGGGAGACCTAGGGGATATGCAGGAGTGACAGCCCGTCAGCAAATGGTCGCAGACTCAGCCCTTTCCGATTCTATTGCGACAGTGGTCGAAAAAGCGTTGTCAAAAGCAATGGAACAATTAACATTAAACTTGTCAGAGACGCTAGCTCAAGTGCTGACTTCACAACTGATTCAGCTGTTCAGTCCTTTAACGAGTGCTAATGCTAGCTCGCAGATTCTTTCACAGACCCTAACATCGAATGCTCAACAGCTAATGGATCCATTATCAGTTAATGTAGAAGACGCAAACATTGCGAGGCCATCAACTTCTACTCAGCAGACCGACAACGGCTGCTTGTCTGGATCAGTGTCGGAAAACAACCAGGATGTAGAAATGGACCTCCCGACCCTCAAACGCACACGATCACCTAACGACAACTCATCGGTCTCTGTGCCGCACTCAAAAAACAAAAAGTTTGTGAAAGATAGTCGTTCCAAGTCAGATTCTAATTCTAACTTTTCCAGCTCTGTCCCTGAATCAAAAACCGCAAAGTACGGTAAAGACAGTATCTCGAAGAAAGATTTTCTAAAAGACAGTATTTTAGAGCAAGCGGTCTCTAAAGTAGGCATTAATTCATCATAGGTTATTTAAAGGTATTACAATGGAACTGCCGTTCCATTATTTCAGCAGCTACCGATTTATTATATTTTTGTTCACAACTTTCTCCCGACATTATTCTTTTGCAGGAAACTTGGCTTTCCAACGGCCAAGATTGTCATATAATAAATTATCGTTTATTTCGATTGGACCGTCCATCGAGAGGCGGAGGACTTGCTTTCTTAATAACAACTAAAATATGCCACAAAGTAAAAATTGCCTATCAGTATATGTCTAAAGAGTGTGAGATACTAGCAATAGATGTAACTATTCCTGGTTGTTCCCCATTTTGATTAGTTAATACATATTTTCCCACAGGCGTGCATGATACTCGTTTCCTCGATACCGTTGTCAAATTTTGTAGGAAAGAAATTGTGCTAGCCGGAGACTTTAATTCTCATCATGTGTCTTGGGGTTTCAAAACCGACTCATGTGGAAAGCGATTGTCGGACTGGGCAATTAGTCAAAATTTTTGTTGCTTAAAAACGAATTCAGCTACCTTTATTCAGGGCCTTTCTAAATCAGCATTGGATGTTACATTTGCCAGTTCAGGAATCGCCGTAACATCCTGGTCTACTGTCGACTCAGCCTCAACTAGTGACCATCTTCCTATTAGGTTTGATATTGTCTGTCCTGTTATTCCCCTGGAGTCTCCGACGCGGACTTTTGTCAACTACCAGAAATTTCAGAGTGTCTTGAAAACGGTCCTCAACTCCCAGAAAATGATACCCAATGACATCAAAGCCATGCGGCTTTGCGCTGTATTAAAATGTTCCTTTAAAAAGTCGCAATTTAATGTTAACATAAGCAAAGGTAATACCTCTCCTTGGTGGAATTCGGATTGCACGCGGGATTATAGAAGACCAAAAGCCGCATGGAAGAAATTACTTTACAATCAGTGTCCGATAACTGGAGTGATTATAAATTCGCAGCTGCTGCGTTCAAGAGAACAGTAACGAATGCCAAATGCGAATATGACGAAAAACATCATGACTTCCTCTCTAAGCCCAGCAACAAAAAAGCTCTGTTCAGATTCCTGCGATACAGAAAATTCATACCGACACGACCGAATACTGAATCGATAATTCTTTCACCACGCGAGATATCTGCTTCATTAGCATTCATAGGAAAAGGCTTAGCTCAACTCTTAACATCACGTTTGCCGAATGGGCCACTAAGGCCCCCCACCGCCGATGACTTTGTGGAAGTCACAATGTCAGAACTGTCTGATGTCCTTGGGTCTCTGCCTGCCTCAGCTCCAGGTCCTGACGGCATTTCCAATGCCATGCTAAAATTATTGTTTGAAATGTCTCCTGACGACATTCTGAATACGGTAAATTATTCTCTACAAAATTCATGGATTCCACAAGAATGGAGGACAGCCAAAATTATTCCGTTGCTTAAAAAACAAGGAGCCGGCTACAATCTTGACAACATTAGGCCTATCTCTCTTACGTCAAATATGGTAAAACTAATTTAAAGAGTTTTATATGATCGTATGATGGATCATATATACCAAAATTCATTACTGAGCACATGCCAAATAGGTTTCCGGCCCGGTCTGTCCATTTGGTGTGCGCATGTAGATTTAGAAAGCCGCATCCAACTTGCTCAACATAGAAAAGAAGTGAGTGCTTTAGTGACTCTTGACATCGCAAAAGCTTATGACAGCGTTGAGTACTCTCTCCTGCTAGACAGATTACAGTCCTACAATTTTCCTAGATATATAACGGCATAGATTATTGAATTTCTAAGAAACAGAAAATTTCATTGTTTTCAAAACGGTTTTTCTTCAAGGCAGTTCGATCAGACAAGAGGGGTGCCCCAGGGGGCTGTTCTGTCTCCTGTGCTATTTAACCTATTGATGAGTTCAGTTCCTCTGCACCACGATGTAAGTCTGTATATCTATGCCGATGACATTGCATTTTTCGCGACTGCTGGAGACATCAATTCTCTTCACCTGTCTTTGCAAACGTACCTCTGTACTCTACAGACGTGGCTTCACGATCTGCATCTATCACTTAACGTAAACAAAAGTGCAGTCCTTGTTTTTCCGTTATCCGGGCCGTTACAGTTATCATTAGTATATGAACAAAGAACCATTCCTCAGGTAGAGTCAATTAAATACTTGGGTATCATATATGACGGAAAATTTAACTGGCGTTCTCACATAGAGAATATTGGAACGAAGGGGACACGAGCCGTAGGTCTACTACGTAGAATTAGTAACCGACGTTCTGGTATGCGAAGCAACACACTAATTATGATTTATCGTATGTATATACGACCGATTCTAGAATTTGGCTGTGTTTTATTCTCTGGAAGTGCAAAATATAAATTAAAGCCCCTTATTCTGTTAGAAAGAGAAGCTCTTCGACTATGTTTACGTCTCCCTAAATTCGTTGCTAATAATGTATTATACCAGGAAGCGCGCCTACCTACTCTTCACACGCGACTCCGCATGCTTACGGTTCAAACCTACTTAAGAGCTTATGAATCTTCGCTACGACAGGGACAATATGCATTTATTAATGAACCACATCCATTTTTTGAGAACACGTGGTCACGGTTGCATACCCCACAAGTTGTATTTGTTCAAGCACAATTAACACCTTTAAATGTTAGCCTTAGAGAAATAATTCCGCTTCATAGCTCTACAGGATCGCTCAAAATTGAATTTGCAGACATTTTTCCTAACAATGCAAAATTTCTGCCCACAACATATTTGAATGACCGTTTACAAGAATATTTGGCCCGTTTCAAAATAAATGTAATAGCGACTGATGCTTCTTCGTGTGAAGAGAAGGCAGGTGTGGGTATCTACTCACCATCCCTTGATTGGTCTTTTTCACTTCGCCTACCAGATTACACATCAATTTTTCATGCCGAACTTCTGGCAATAGTTCTTGCCTTGAGGAAATTACCCGTTGATACTACAGGAGTTATTATTGTTACAGATTCTCTATCTGTATGCAGCGCACTTACTGCGTCTACAAAATCGACAGCATTGAACACGTTTTATTCATTAGCTCCGCCTCATTTAAGCTTAGTTCATATGGTATGGGTCCCTGGCCACCGAGATATTTATATTAATGAAATAGCCGATTCCTTGGCCCGAGCTTCTTTAACAGGCCCTGTGCTATCTCTGCTGCCGGCAACCGCGCACGTCACTGCAGCCAGATATAGACAATTTTCTTTGAGCGAAGACAAGAAAGCCCTGTTATTAGCAAATTGCACAGATTTTTCGCACCTAAATTATTCTTGGAACCGAAAATGGTGTCCTAACCGGAAATTCGAAGTTTCATTTACTAGGCTGCGTTGCCGTATTCCAAAACTTAATTTTTACTTGCACAGGTGTGGTCTGGCGGTATCCCCTCTATGCTACCTCTGCAATGAACCCGAATCAATAGATCATTTTTTATTATCTTGTCGGGGATTTTCTGTTCAACGAAAACTATGTCTAGAAATCCCACTTCAAAATTTAGGATTACCTTTAAACAGCAGTACTATTCTCTCCCTTGCAGCAACAGTATTGGGATACAGCCACAGGAACATATGCCTAGCCATTTATAATTTTCTATGTGGCACAAAAAGAATGCCTTGTTAATAGTTTTTAGTTTCCACAATTGATTTACTTCTACTTCAGTCTACGAAATTCAAAAAAATATAAAAGCACAAATACACAGTTTAAGTCCTTCTAGTATTATTGTTCAAAAATTTAGCTTACCCAAGTTTAAGTATATGTTTCTTTTAATAATTTAGTATTCCTATCAACGCAAGGTTTACTATAGTATTGATCACTAGTTTTACTCAGGTATTCACAGTTTATTTTTCATCTAGGATTACATATTTATTTTACTTTTTGTGTTAGTTATTTATTAACCAAATTCTTTTATTCATTCAATCATATTACCACCCGATTCGTGGCCTATCCCCCATAGTGGGTTTGTGCCATTTGTTGAGGATTCATCATCATCATCATCATAAAGTGCGTTTCTTGGCGGTGCTGCTACGCATACTCGTCGATCCCACGTCGTTACACTGGTGGAGGTGCTCGGTATTCTTCATGCTTGGCACCCCTTCGCGGAGCCGACGATCGAGCCCGGAATCACCATCGCGCATCGAAACACCGGTCCACCAGTTCAATCGTCGCCTGTTAGGCTTAGCGCCCGAGTCCAGTCCCCTGCAAGAAACTTCGAGAAATCGTTTGCCTCCTACAAATAACATGGCCACCGCAGCTTCATCGCAAGTAACACTACAGAATCCTACGGTCCCGGAGAGCTTTCATGGTGATGCCTTTGAAGACGTCCAAGATTGGCTAGACCAGTTCGAGCGCGTCGCCCAGTATAACCATAAGACCAGCTCGGCGGACAAACTCTCGAGTGTCTATTTCTATTTGAAGGACAATGCTCGTACGTGGTACGTAAACCGGGAGAGGAGCTTTGCCACGTGGGACGACTTCCGCGCACAGCTGCTGGATACCTTTTCAAGCATCGACAGGAGGAAAAACGCGCAGCGTCTCCTTGAAATCCGCGTTCAAAATAGCCCAATGAGAGTGTTACTATGTTCTCGGAAGACATGGCCCGTCTTTTCGTAGGGCAGACCCAGACATGCCAGAGGAAAGAAAGCTGCGATATCTCTTGCGAGGAGTGAAGGAGCAACTGTCTGCCGGCCTTGTGAGAAATCCACCGACAACAGTGGCACAGTTCACAAAAGAGGCTACAGCCATTGAACGGGCCCTGCATCAACGATACCGCCAGCACGACATGAGCAACTCGACGGCGAACACTTCCGCACTGGCTGCGAGTAACGACATGTCTCTGCGTGAAGTTGTCCGAGCAGTGGTGCGAGAAGAGCTTCGGCAGCTCGGCTTTGTGGTTGCGCCAACGGAACCGACGCCAGCGTTATCTTTAGTTGCTGATGTCTGGCAAGTCCGGCAAGCTTTTTCAGCGCCAGACTGTGGCAACGTTCCGCGGCGCCTCATTTATGCGGAAGCTGTTCGCCGTCCACTAAACGCAACTTCAACGCCGTTGACACCCATAACTGCAACACCACCTACGCCACAAGTAGAGCCGACATCGTCACCCTCGTCGACTCTACCGACCCCGCCGATTATGCCAGCACAAACAACGCCGTATTTTCGACATGCGCACGCCACTCCTTGGCTCCATGGAGAGTTACCGCTGAACTATCAGCGCCGGAAAACCGATTTGTGGCGCACCGTCGACCGTCGACCAGTGTACTACCATTGTGGTGAAGCTGGACACGTCTATAGAGTTTGCCGCAAATGGAACAACTATCGCGCCGCTCAACACCCAAGCTTTCCTGCCAACTATGCTTATTCTCCGTACGACGGTCGACGCGCTTACAACGACGCTCCTGTGAACAGTCAGCCACAATATACGACGACGCCCCGACCCCGTTCTCCTTCTCCATCTCCGGCGCGCTACAATTCGCCGACTCGTCGCAGTTTTGCCGACGTCACTAGGGGCATATCGCCTAGCCCTCGACGGGGAAACTAGCCGCAGCGACCTCCGGGGGTGAGGTTGCCAATACCCTAACTGCTCCACATCCCCCGTTATCGACGAACGACGACGTGAGGACTACATTGACGAAAAAGACGCCCAGCACAACGACGAATACGATGGATAGAAGTACGAAAGACGTAACTGACATCGTCAGCGCCGAGCTCTTCGTTTGCATTGACGGCCATGAAATAGCCGCTCTGGTTGACACTGGCTCCCATTTTTCAATCCTTAGCTTACAGGTCGCTGACAAACTGAGGAAGGTGAAGACACCATGGCACGGGCCCAACATAAGAACCGCCGGAGGTCAGTTGATGACACCTGTCGGGAAATGCACAGCCCGACTCTTAATCGCCGGTTCAACCTTCGTCGTCACCCTCGTCATCCTTACTGAGTGTTGTAAAGAACTTATATTGGGCATGGATTTCCTACGGGAGTACGGCGCCGTGATTAACATCCCTGACAGAAGCGTCACATTTGCCATGAGTTCGGATAATGTCACCCATGAGAAGCCACAACAACCTCGCTTACGTATTGCCGCGGACGACGTCATACTTTTGCGCGGAGTTGCTCTCTCGTACAGGTGCGCTGTGACAGCCTTCAAAGTGGGACTGGAGTAGCTGAACACATCAGTGCGCTAGCACTGAATTGCGGTATGTCCATTGCCAGAGCACTTATCAATGTAATCGATGGAAGCGCCGAACTCTTGCTGACAAATTTTAGTAAGGAGCGCCGACACATCGTCAGAGGCACTGCTGTCGCCTATTTCGACGAAGTGACGGAAATACAAGACTGCCACTTAGCGCAGGAGTCGGCCTCTACAATCCACACAGCTGCACCTATTGTAGACGTTAATCCGACGTTAACGGCCGTTGAGCGGAACCGTCTTCTTGAGCTCATCAATCAGTACCAGGGCTGTTTCTCCTCTGCCTCAAGAGTTGATCAAACGCCACTTACCAAACACCGCATCATTACTGATGTCGACGCCAGACCCATCCGACAAAACCCTTATCGTGTGGCCCCAAAGGAACACAAAGCAATACAAAAACAAGTGAAGACGATGCTGGAAGATGGCGTTATTCGACCATATAATAGTCCGTGGGCATCACCTGTAGCTTTAGTGAAGAAGAAGAACGGTAGCCTGCGCTTCTGCGTCGACTATCTGAAGCTCAATCAGGTCACAAAGAAGGACGTTTATCCACTGCCACGTATTGATGATTCTTTGGACAGGTTGTGAAACTCGTGCTACTTTTCCTCAATGGACTTGAAAAGCGGTTATTGGCAGATCGAAGTGGATGAGGGAGACCGTGAGAAAACAGCCTTTGTGACGCTTGACGGACTTTATGAATTTCAGGTACTTCCTTTCGGTTTGTGTTCGGCGCCAGCAACATTTCAGCGTCTAATGGACACTGTGCTTTCCGGACTCAAATGGCAAACATGCCTGGTGTACTTGGATGACGTGATTGTCTTTTCCGCAACGTTCGACGAGCACTTACGAAGGCTGAAAACTGTTTTTGAAGCGATACGCTCTGCCGGTCTCACTTTGCAGCCTGAGAAGTGCCACTTTGGTTTTCATGAGCTCCAGTTCCTCGGTCACGTCGTCAGTAGCCAAGGAGTCCGACCGGATCCGGATAAAATTGCCGCCGTCGCTAATTTCCCGACTCCATCAGACAAAAAAGCCGTGCGACGTTTTCTGCGACTATGTGCATATTACCGGCGATTTATTGCGAATTTCTCGCGTATCGCATTGCTGTTAACACAGCTAACCCGAGAAGATATGCCTTTTACTTGGGGCATAGACCAGCAGCGGGCATTCCACGAGCTCCGGCAACGCATGCAATCGCCTCCCGTATTAGCACACTTCGATGAGGAAGCCCCGACGATATTGCATACAGACGCTAGTAATGTCGGTCTAGGGGCGGTGCTAGTACAATGGCAGGGCGACAGCGAAAAAGTGATTGCTTACGACAGTAGGACACTATCCCGAGCCGAAGCTAACTACTCCACTACTGAAAAAGAATGCCTCGCAATGGTATGGGCAGTTCTGAAATTTCGTCCGTATTTGTATGGTCGGTCTTTCACCATCGTTAGTGATCACCATTCCCTCTGCTGGCTCATTAATTTGAAAGGTCCTTCCGGCCGGCTCGCACGCTGGAGTCTTCGACTCCAAGAGTTCGACTTTGTTGTTACATACAAGTCGGGAAAACGGCACGCAGACGCCGACTGCCTTTCTCGGTCTGCTGTTAAGCCGGCACCACAAGACGATGACGACACGGTTTTTCTGGGACTCGTGGACATTGCCGATCTTTCACGCCAGCAACGGAATGACATTGAATTGCTGCCGCTTATTGATTACCTCGAAGGACGAACCAACAGCGTGCCAAGGCTCTTTGCAAGAGGAGTGGCATCATACTGCTTGCGTCGCAACGTCCTCTACAAGAAGAACTTCTCGCCTAGCGGCAGCAACTGCTTACTTGTTGTTCCATCACCGCTTCGACGTGAAATCTTACACGCCTGCCACAACGAGCCGACTGCTGGGCACTTGGGCTACACTCGCACATTGGCACGGATTCGGCAGAATTACTACTGGCCGAGACTTACTGCGGTCGTTAAACGTTACGTTCAGACATGTCTGGATTGCCAACGTCGTAAACCGCAATCCGTCAAACCAGCCGGCTTACTGCACCCTGTTGACGTACCGGCCACACCATTTGCACAAGTAGGCATGGACTTTCTGGGCCCCTTCCCTACGTCTACTACTGGTAATAGGTGGATAATCGTTGCCACAGATTGTCTCACTAGATATGCCGAGACAAGTGCCCTGCAGCGGGCAACAGCAGATGAAGCGGCACGATTTTTTCTGGAATCCATCGTTTTAAGGCATGGCGCTCCCGCAGTAGTCGTCACGGACAGAGGTACTGCGTTCATGGCCCAGTTTTTAGATATCGTTCTACGTCTAAGTGGTACCGCCCACCGGAAGACAACAGCGTATCACCCTCAAAGAACGGACTGACAGAACGACTCAATAGGACATTGGCTGATATGATAAGCATGTAAGTAGATGTAGAGCATAGGAACTGGGACGAGGTTTTACCTTATGTCACCTTCGTGTACAATACGGCTCGTCAAGAGACCACTCGCAAGACGCCCTTCAGTCTCGTATACGGCCGTGAGGTTACAACAACATTAGACGCAATGCTCCCTCATGAATTTGACGACAACGAGACGGGTGCTGAAGAGATAACACACCGAGCAGAGGCAGCTAGGCAGCTTGCGCGTCTGCGAATCCACGAACAACAGGACTGAGACGCCAGACGCTACAATCTTCGGCACAAAGCCGTAACATACAACATCGGCGACAAAGTGTGGGTCTGGACACCTATTCGACAGCGTGGGCTCTCTGAAAAGCGCCTACGCAAATACTTCGGGCCCTACATAGTTCTCCGACACATCAGTGACGTCAACTACGAAGTCGTTCCAGACAGCTCGCGCTGTTCAAAGCGCCAACGGCGTTTACCCGAGGTCGTTCATGTGCTGCGTATGAAGCCGTACTATGAGGACTGCCAAGACTGCGCAGTTCTTTACCGCTGCTTTCCAAGCCTCTATCATTGGGACGACGATCTTTTCTAAAGCGGGAACAAATGACACAACTATATTTGGCAGAACCATAATTCAGCGGGTATGCGCCAGTGGGTACGACGCTGTAGTAGCGCGGGTTTTTAGGTGAAGCGGGGAAAACGAAGAAGACGTTGTTGTTGTTCCCATGGACGACTGATAAAGTGCGTTTCTTGGCGGTGCTGCTACGCATACTCGTCGATCCCACGTCGTTATATATATATATATATATATCCTCACTCACACCTGTCGTTTCCGAAACTGACAGTATGCCTGCCGGCAAAAAACTAACCACTACACTTTATGAGCAACCTACGGACGTTCACAGGTGACTGTTAAACACAGCAAAACTAACATACCATGTTGTCAAGCACTTCGCTTCAAAAGGCTGTGTTCCAAACACTCGGATTTCATCTACAACCGCGACACGCACCGCGATGTCCTGATAATGCAGAAGCATCCGCTCTGAATTGTGAATGCTGCGATTACGCTAGCCAATCAGTGGACCGCAGTGCGCTTCTCAGACTGGATCAGCGGGTTGAACAACGAAGGCATAGCAATTTAGTTTTATGACATTGTGCATTGATTCCAAACGTTAACACCATCCTTAAAAAGATATCATAACATACTCATGCAGAGTAATTGCCTGAGACACGTGTTTCCGGAGCCGCTTCGCGCATTTTACCAACGATAAACAAAATTTACGCGACCTACTAACGTCTTCTAAAGCATTAAACCTCTTCAGAAAGGCTGTCATCCTTGCATCACGTCACAGTGTAAAGGTAGCGCTCACGTGACGAGATGACGGAGTGTTATTAGCACCGCGTCAAATTTTAACCTAATATAAAAGGTAACTTCGATGGAGACGCTACCAATGTAACCTGTATGACAAAATGCTCAGCGTGCAAAGTACAGCTGTACTTTGGGCGAACCAAAACAGCCTTTACATTGGGTTTTAACAATCATAGATCGCATTTAATGAGCCTTCCTAATCTTCCCCTAGCTAAGCATGTCACTATCCAGGGCCACTATTTTCGCATGCTAACCACCACCACACTTGAATTTGGTTTCAAATCGCACCACGAAAGGGACTATGGCGAATCATTTCTAATCAACATAGCTAGTGCCGTGGCTTCTGGGAGAAACGAAATCCTGAACACATCCACCTTTCTGTTCGTGAAATTGAGTATCGAATTGTCATTGTCCTCAAAATAAAACGTTCGTCTGTCATTGTAACGGTTACGCTAAGTCTCTAGCATAGCGGTTCGCACGCACGACACACACGCGCGCGTCTCTCACTAAACAATTTTCTGATTGCGTATGTATCATTTTATTGCGCTTAATCTAGGACAAGTGATGTCCACGAATTATTTTCCTCTTATTTTTGATAAAACTTGAGTACACACCTTTTTTGCTAGGCTTTTTATAAACCGCGCTCTTGTTTTACACAGGTTGTCCTAGCTAAGTTTAGCCAGATTTAAAAAAATATTCGAATGCCACGTAGCTGGACAGAACCAAGGTAATGTTGTTTGTCGTCGCTTGGAGATACGCAAATATAGTTTTCATTCCGCCTAATTAGAAAGATAGTCCTAATTAATTAATGAACTTCTGAAATATTATGAATAGATGAAAAGTGTCAATGAGAAAATTGTAGACCATCATGAAAAACTCTCGATATGCTTTCTGTTGCTCAATACATGCTACAGAAAAGTATTTTTCCGAGCGTGAAAGAAGCCTGCGAATACACGCAAAGTGCCCCGATCGGCCGGTCGCGCGACAGTTTTGCGTGCATTCGCGTGCGGCTTTCACGCTCGGAAGAACACTTTAATGTGGCACGCACTGAGCAACAGAAAGCTCTATCGGGATATTTTCATGTTTCTCTACAATTTTCTCATTGACACTTTTAATTAATTATATTGTTTGAGAAATTGATTATTTAAGGCTAATTATATAATTAGGGGGAATGAATAAAAAAATAATTTGAGTATGTCCAAGCGCCGGGAAACAACATTACCTTAGTTCTGTGCAGTTACGTGACATTCGCAATGTTTTTAAACTCTGCCTAAAGTTAGCTGAGACACCTTGCATATTACGTTGGTTGCTCTACGAACCTGTTCCTACCATGGTGCGTTTCCCAGGTCTTACATGTCTACTGCTGATTCATCACAGGTGCAACCACCTCACATCGAAAATCTGTCATGATTTTACAGCTGATAAGCACATATGGGGGTACACTGTACCATGTACGTATTTATTCGAAACGCCTTACCGTTTCATATATTGCCGACGAAGGCCGGACCGCCGGCCGAAACGGAGGAAATAAAGGAGCATTGGTTCGTATGTTATACTCAACCTAGAACTGGCTGTTCAACTACTGGATCCCAGGAGAATATATATATATATATATATATATATATATATATATATATATATATATATATATATATATATATATATATATATATATATATATATATATATATATATATATATGTATATATATATATATACAGACAGAGAGAGAGAGAGTAGAAGGAAAAGTTCTGTAGGTCAGGTGCATAGGTAGTTAAAGAAACCAAGGAGCACACTTACGGAAATGGCATTTTTAATGTTTTAACGTTTAACTGCAAGTACCCCGAGATTGCCGCGTCTACAGGGTGTATTCTGATGAAGGCCGTGCCATGGCCGAAACGTTAAACCATTAAAAATGCAATTTTCGTAAGTGTGCTCCTTCGTTTCTCCAACCACACACAAACACACACACACACACACACACACACACATATATATATATATATATATATATATATATATATATATATATATATATATATATATATATATATATATATATATATATGTGTGTGTGTGTGTGTGTGTGTGTGTGCAGGAAAGAGATTACGAGACTTTCGGAAGTAAGACTACGTAATGTTTCCGGCTGGTGGACCAGCTTTCGTCAGGGTAAGTGTAACGCATGCCAACATATACGCGGCTTTAAAAGCACCGTATCAAGAGCAGAGGCCGCACTATCTGCGCTGACTAGAACTTATACTGCGCATCGTAAATCATTATCAATGCCGCGCATATCGGCATACAGAACACAATGAAATACGGATGTGGTCACAATACAATATATACAAACATGATTCTCAGGTAAGTACCAGCGGTTACCATGATTCTGCGTAGTGAAAAAAAATGACGCACATATACACATGCAAAGGCGCAATGTCAGCACATGGCATCTCTAAGTGCAACCTAGAATTATCTAAAAATAGAGGTGTTAAGCTTACAAATTCAAGCCAACATGCCTCAAAAAGCCACACGACGACTAAAGCGTATGTACTTCACATGCTACATCGGCAATACATTATCTATTTGGACACAGCGAAACAGCCCTCTTAAACTTCATTACGGCATTCAATCAGGCACATCCCGCTATCAATTTCACACATCGTTACTCACCATCGTCTATAGACTTTCTTCACGTCACTATTACTATTTCCGACAGACGCCTAATTATAAAACTCAACAAAAAGCCAGCAGATAATCATTAATTTCTTCATTTTGAAAGCAGACACGAGCGTCATTGCACGACTGCGGTTCCATATTACCAGGTACAGCGCTTTAAGCACATATGGTCCGAAGAAAACGATTATAATACATGTTGCCAGGAGGTCAAAAGGAGACTTCTCGACCGTAAATGTCCATAAATGACGATCAAGGACACGATACACCGATACAGGCAAGACACGACCGGATGGACGTTCTAAAGAGCAGAAACAAGCCAAGTGACACCCAGTCGGCTAATTTGATACTAACACATTCCACGTCTAACCCTCAGGTCTCAGGCATACTCCGCAAACACTACTACATTCTCACCCAAAGCGACAGGTTTAAAGCCGTTTTTCCTGAGCCCCATTACGTAGTGTATAGACGTTCGAAAAACATAGGTGACATACGAACGTTTTCAGAAATCGCCACACCAAACAGCTGCTGCAATAAACCGCGTTTCGAACTATGCCCTCGTATAACACCTACATTGACTTCCACCAGCACAGCCAGCTAATTCGTGGCAACAATAAACGGCATTTTCAAGAGCGATTCATGTAGCGTAGTCTTACTTGAGTGCGGTACTTGCCACATGCAATACATAGGGAGACTGAAGCACTTTTCAGGATTCATTTTCACAATCACAGATACATGCCTAATCCCAACCAGACCTACCACTCTCGAAACATGTTAACATGCCGGGCCACTTATTTACCAATCTGAAAGTAACGATTCTTGAATCTAGATTCCGCACCAGCCATGACCGCGAACTTCACGAACCTTACCTTATTCATAAATTTAACACCGTCTCGTCTGGAATAAATGAAAACAAAGGAAAACTAACCTGGCTAACTTTAGATTGAGCACAAAGATACACTTACCACACAGTGCAATATATGCATATATATATATATATATATATATATACATATATATATATATATATATATATATATATATATCGAATGAGTATCAGCGCATGCACTCTCCTACTGAACTATGCAGACGTGCGAATCTCTCCGCTTTAGGACTAAGGACTAAGTTTGACCGACTGCAATTTTTATTCATAATTGTTCACAACCAGGTTAACATTAATTTTGCTGATTTCTGTGCAATTGCACCAGATCAACGCTCCAGACACAAGCACAGTTTATACATACAGCCGCCAGTAACCCGGAATGATATATTCACGTATAGTTTTTTTCCGAAGGCGATCAAAGAATGGAATGAATTACCCAATCCACTTGTCACGTGTTCCTCTGTCAGTGCTTTTGCTGCTGGTTTGGAGAATCTTATGTTCCCCGATATGAATGCGTCATAGCAACTGTACTGCGAGTGTTTTGAGTTTGATTACCGCATGTCACTCTTTACAGATACTGCTATTGTATTGTTTTTTGTTCTGCATGTGCCCATACTTTGTATATTTTTTATTGTATTTCTATCCACTCTTGCAGTGGTACATTTTAGGACTGACCGTGTAAATAAACAAACATATATATATATATATATATATATATATATATAAATATAAAAGCACGTAGGAGAAATAACAGGGCTTTACTGGCGTTTCGGCCGGGGCCCGGCCTTCATCAAGAGTGCGACTGCAAGCTGAGAGAGCCCAATTTACACATTTTCTCTGTAAGAAAAGAAAGAAGCTAGCGAGAGGAAACAAAAGCGTGAATACAAAGTTTACGAACTTGTGCATGTAAAAAAAATGTAGTAATGTGAGGAGTACCAGCACGTGCTGGTACTGTGGTGAAAGATAACGTAAACAACGTAAATGCAAACTTGCGTGAAAGAAAACTTCAAGGCAAGCAAAACGGGTAAGCAGTGCCTTCATAACCCACAAGTCAACAGGTGTTAATTCACGCGATATATATATATATATATATATATATATATACAGATAGATGTATATATATATATATATATGTATATATATACATATATGTGTGTAGTTCGATAATTTTAGGTGATACAGAATTTTCAAGGACCGCCCGTGACTGACTGAAATTCTTGTCCTTTAGCTGGTTCCCTATTCTACTAATTCAGGCAGATGGACTAATTGCGCTCCCAATTAAGTACAACACATATTGTGATTTACGAAATGTAGCCCTTTAGTTTGCAAGTCTGATCCATATGAAATGAATTTACGGATTGACACAAGGTTCGAGATATTTCCAAAAATGTGAGACCAAATACATAAGCGTTCCAGTTACTTTGTGCTTTAATGCATAAACGAGTATTTAGTTGAAAATATAAGTGACCAGCAGTGCATTATTAGCTCGATTTTGATGGCGCTTATCTCCGCATTGGCATCATTCTGGAAATTTATTTTGTTTGGATATGCATGACAAACTAGCCGGCTACAATTCGAGCGCACGCACCCCACGTCGGCTCTGTCTTCCTGCAGTGATTTCTAGCGGCAAATGTTGTCGGATCGGCCAGAATTGACTAAAATCGTCAATCGGAAGTAGAGGACTCTGCGGACACTAGCGTTTTGTCCGTAAGTGGTTTTTTCGCCATTTGAGAGCCAAATGTCTGTCAGCCGTGGTATCGACGTGCTAACCCTAACGCCGGCCAGGCTCATGGAGGCTCCCGGTGCCGCCGCGTCAGCCGTGCGGCAGCCAACAGGCGGTATGAGTATCACCGTCCAAGGTCGCACCGCCGAAAAAGGCGAGCTCGACGCCACGGATTGGATCACAGTGCTCAACAAATGCAACCTCGAGGAGAAATGGGCACGGAAAGCCAAGCTCGCCTCAGAAGAAGTGAAAGTGATAGACACTTTGCCGCCATTACTGAAGTGCGACGGCAAACAGCAAGCGGAGAAATCGATCACCTCGAACCAAGTGAAGCTTCCCGAGAATGGCCGGAGAATCATTTTCCGCCCCAAGGGAGGCATGGTAGTCAAACAGTACGATGGACCGACCCTGACCAAAGCCATACATGTAATTGCGAAGATTGAATGGAACAAGGCATGCTAGCTCGTCAAGAACGAGACGCAAAGAATGTTTGTCTTCGTCACTCCCAGCACGGAGGCAAGAGACAAGCTCCAACGCCTCACACACCTGGACATTGAAGGGAAAGTCATTGAAGGGACATTGAAGGGGCACGGGATGACCGTCCACCTGGCAGTGCCCGACGACTTCTCGAGAGGAGTCATCCACGGAATAGGACTCAACACCTCACTGCAAAAGATCAAGCAGGGGACAGCAGAACATGAGGAGAATCCTAAGGTACTGGAGGTCAGACGACTAGGATAGAGCAAGACCATCATGCTCACATTCACCACCAAGGGGGTACCGAGGAAAATCAAATGCCTAGGTGCCATCCTGAACTGTTACTTGCACAAGAAAAAATACGACGCATACTATAAGTGCGGAGACCTGGGACACCAATCCCACATATGCGAGAGCAATGAGGAGAAGTGCAGAGGCTGGGGCATCCCAAACCCAACCGAGGGACACGACTGCAACCCCACCTGCAAGCTGTGTGGCCAGCCGCACCCCACCGGTGACAGAACCTGCAAGGAGATCTTCAGAACCCCATACATCGTTAAGAAACGGCAATGGGAGAAGCTCCAGCAACAGGAGGAGGAAGGAAGAAACTACCAGAACATTGCAGCAGGCGGGACGAAAGCAAGACGCGGGCCACGAGCAAGGAGCGACTCCGGTCCACATCCTTCCCGAGGCAACCGCAGCAGGCCACCACCACCTCGCCCAAGAAGCAAGGGTCACCACCCACCAAAAAGGTAGGCTGGGAAGCGAGGAATTCCCATGACTCAGACATAGTGAGGGAGCTCAAAGAGCAAATGAAACAATACAACGAAGTTATTAAACAGCAACAGGAGCAACGGAAGCTTTACCAGGAGCAAACACAAGCTCAGATGCAGGAGCTTCGTAATCACGTTATCGAGCTGCAAATGGAGAACAATGAGCTCAAAGCTCAACTCAGAAAACCGGAAGCCCATCATGAGGCCATGGACGATAAGTCGTCTGAAGCCGAGCCAGAGACGGCTGCACAGCCAAAGGAAAAGCGAGCTAAAAAGACCGATTCGGGCCTTAAGAAGGCCGAGGGCAGGGTAGACAAACTTGAGGTAGATATGCGTCAACTCAAAGAGGCAGTACAACAGGTGGCCATAGTTACCCAGCGTAACGCGGAGAGGGTAGACCAACTCTCAGCCCAGCTCAACCAACTAGTCACCCCAATGGGAACTAGAATGGACCAACTGGCAGAACAGCAAAAGCAAATCCTTCTGCAGTTGAGTCATGGCCAGACTCAACATTAGGGCAAACACAATATGGCATTGGAACTTTATGGGTTTCACAAAAAAAAAGAAACGTTCTCCAGGCCTACCTTGCGAGACGCGATGGTCCCGGCATCATCGCTCTCCAAGAGTGTGGAAAAAACGCTAAAGTGAGCGGATACAAAACGTACCCAGGCCGGTCGCCAAGCACTCATACTGCTACCCTGGTGAAGAGAAATATCAACGTCGTGCAGCATGAGATAGGATGCACGCCGATTGACTACGTGTTAACGAAGATTATACCACAGACGAGGAAAGAACGCAGCCTGCTAGTCCTGAACGTCTACAGCTCTACTAAACTAAGGAAAGGCTGTGGCTTCAGGGAGCTCTTTGCCAAAGCGCAAGCACTGGCATAAGGGCAGCAGCGTCTCGTAATAGTAGGTGATTTTATTGCGCGCGCCACACCAAGCATCGGGATACAACCACTCCCAGATAAAGGGAAGGGAATTATGTGACGCCATGATGCAGTGCAATTTAACACTCCTAAACGATCCACTCGCACCGACGAGGCAGGGGAACAGCATGTCATACGACACCACCCCCGACCTGGCCATGATCGGAGCGGTCGTTGAGGCTACATGGCACAACACTAGAGAGAACCTAGGCAGTGATCACGGAATAATAGAGATCGTTGTCCAAAACGGGGTCAAAATCAAACGTCAGAGGAAAACACTCCAATCCATCAATTAGCAGTCCTTCCGCGACAACGGAGGCGGTTGCGGGGAGATCACCAACATAGCTCAATGGACCAATAGCATCAAGCAGGCGTGCAAAGAGGCTGAAGAGGAAATAGAATTAGATGAGGAACAAGACTGGGTTGATAGCCACATGAGACAACTGTGTCAAAAGAAAAAAGAGGCAGAAACCAAGCTCGCCCAAAAAAGGGGCAACCGTAACCTGAGAAGGGTAATAGCAGCTCTCAACAAGGAAATTGAGAGCCATGCCCAAACACTAAACAGACAACACTGGAAAAACATCTGCGATAGACTAGACGAGTAATTAAGCTCCGTCACCACCGGTAAACTATTGAGGCACCTCCTGGACCCAGACTACACCAAAGCAGAGACCAGGAGAAAAATGCAAAGAATAACACACAATTTCCAGGGGTCGGAGGAGGATATGATCAACCAGATAAAAGAGAAGTACATAGGGGAAACAAACACCGAAACATTCCCTGGCTATAGCGGCAAAAACAACGAGGAGCTAGACAAAGCAATCACTATAAGAGAGGTCGAAGCTGCCTTAAACAAGCTCAGAGGAAAAACTGCGGCTGGCCCAGATGGGGTCAACAACAAGATGCTTAGAAACCTCGATGACAACTCCCTTCAGCAACTAACGGCATTCATGCAAAAGTGTTGGGAGCGGGGGGAGATACCTGGGGAGTGGAAGAAAGCAAATCTAGTCCTCATCCTGAAACCAGGGAAAGAAGTCAAACTAGAGAACCTTAGGCCAATATCGTTAACCTCCAGTGTAGGCAACCTCATGGAGCACGTCATGCAGAACAGATTCAACGGATACTTGGAAAGTAAGGAACTCTACCCAGACAGCATGATTGGATTCAGACAACAACTATCCACAAACGACGTCATGCTACAACTCAAAGACCAAGTCACCATCATCATCATCATAAGCCTGGTTACGCCCACTGCAGGGCAAAGGCCTCTCCCATATTTCTCCAACTACCCCGGTCATGTACTAATTGTGGCCATGTTGTCCCTGCAAACTTCTTAATCTCATCTGCCCACCTAACTTTCTGCCGCCCTCTGCTACGCTTCCCTTCCCTTGGAATCCAGTCCGTAACTCTTAATGACCATCGGTTATCTTCCCTCCTCATTACGTGTCCTGCCCATGCCCAATTTCTTTTTTTTTGATTTCAACTAAGATATCATTAACTCGCGTTTGTCCCCTCACCCAATCTGCTCTTTTCTTATCCCATAACGTTACACCTATAATTCTTCTTTCCATGGCTCGTTGCGTCGTCCTCAATTTAAGTAGAACCCTTTTCGTAAGCCTCTAGGTTTCTGCCCCGTACGTGAGTACTGGTAAGACACAGCTGTTATAAACTTTTCTCTTAAGGGATAATGGCAACCTGCTGTTCATGATTTGAGAATGCCTGCCAAACGCACCCCAGCCCATTCTTATTCTTCTGATTATTTCAGTCTCATGATCCGGATCCGCCGTCACTACCTGCCCTAAGTAGATGTATTCCCTTACCACTTCCAGTGTCTAGCTACCTATTGTAAATTGCTGTTCTCTTCCGAGACTGTTAAACATTACTTTAGTTTTCTGCAGATTAATTTTTAGACCCACCCTCCGGCTTTGCCTCTCCAGGTCAGTGAGCATGCATTGCAGTTGGTCCCCCGAGTTACTAAGCAAGGCAATATCATCAGCGACTCGCAAGTTACTAAGGTACTCTCCATTAACTCTTATCCCCAGTTCTTCCCAATCCAGGTCTCTGAATACCTCCTGTAAACACGCTGTGAATAGCATTGGAGAGATCGTACCTCCCTGCCTGACACCTTTCTTTATTGGGATTTTGTTCCTTTCTTTATGGAGGACTACGGTGGCTGTGGAGCCGCTATAGATATCTTTCAGTATTTTTACATACGGCTCCTCTACACCCTGATTCCGCAAAGCCTCCATGACTGCTGAAGTTTCGACTGAATCAAAGGCTTTCTCGTAATCAATGAAAGCTGTATATAAAGGTTGGTTATATTCCGAACATTTTTCTATCACCTGATTGATAGTGTGAACATGGTCTATTGTTGAGTAGCCTTTACGGAATCCTGCCTGGTCCTTTGGTTGACGGACTTCTAAGGTGTTCCTGTTTCTATTTGCAATTACATTAGTAAATAATCTGTAGGCAATGGACAGTAAGCTGGTCGGTCTATAATTTTTCAAGTCTTTGGCGTCCCCTTTCTTATGGATTAGGATTATATTAGCGTTTTTCCAAGATTTCGGTATGCTCGAAGTCATGAGGCATTGCGTATACAGGGTGGCCAGTTTCTCTCCAAGTATTTCTCTCCAAGTATATTTCTCTCCAAGTTTCTCTCCAAGACCAAGTTTTGGATAGGAAAACTAGTGACTCGAGAGTCATAGTGGGACTGGACGTCAGCAAAGCGTTTGACAACGTCAAAGACAAAGCGATCCTGTCACACCTCAATCACCTAAATGTAGGAAGCAAGCTATACAACTATATCAAAAGCTTCCTCACCGACCGAACGGTGAACATAGAAATTGGGGGCACAATAAGAAAACACATTAACCTAGGCAACAAAGGAACACCGCAGGGATCGGTACTATCCCCTACCCTTTTTACCATTGCAATGATCGGGCAGCCAGAGACACTCAGAAAGCTAGAGGGCCTCTGCCACACTCGGTATGCTGACGACCTCACCCTTTGGGTCGACAGAGGCGGGAGCGATGGCCAAATAGAAGACACCCTACAAAGGGCAATCTGGGAAACAGAAAGCTATCTGAGACCAATAGGGCTAAAATGCTCGCCGAAAAAAATCGGAGATGCTAATCATGAGCAAGCAGCAGGTCAATATCCAGCTCCTGGTCAACAACACCCCGGTCCGAAGGGTGGACCAGATAAGGATACTTGGTATGTGGATACAAGAAAATGGGAGAAACACCGAAACAATAAACAGACTAGAAGCTACGACCAACCAAACTTGCAGGCTTCTCAAGAGGATAGCAAACAAAAATGCGGGGATGAAGGAGGTGAATCTACTTAGGCTTGTCCACTCTTTCATCACTAGCCGTATCACCTACGTTGTCGCGTACTTAAAGACAACTAAAGCAGAGAGAGACAAGGTAGACATCCTCATCAGGAAAGGTGTCAAAACAGCCCTAGGTTTACCACCCTGCACATCAACCAAGACGATCCTCAACCTAGGAGTGCAAACACCTTAGAGAAAATGTGCGAGGAGAAACTCACGGCACAATATCTCAGATTAACTGGCAGCAAAACGGGCAGATCCATCCTTAGGAAACTGGGCTACCAGAGCCCAGAATCGCGAGAGGGGATAACCACCATCCCAAAAGAAATAACCAACAGGTTAAGAATACCCTCCCCCCCCCCCCCCCTCCCAAGAAACATGCACCCCCATACACAACAAGGAACGCAGGAGAAGCAGAGTCCCAAGACTCCAAAGCTCCCTCCTCCCAAAACGAGGGGTAGTGTACACCGATGTGGCAGAGTACCCAGAAGGGCACTACGCTGCAGTAGTAGTGAGCGACAAAGGTGAGCTAATCTCGAGCTGTAGCGTGAGACACTCTTTACCAGAGGAGGCAGAGATGGCGGCGATTGCCCTAGCAATCACAAATCCATCAACCAGAATAATTATCACCGATTGTAAAACTGCAATCAAAGCCTATGACACCGGCAAGGTGTCCAAAGAGGCCGGGAAAATTCTGCAGGTAGGCAAGGAGAACGTACCCAACGACCTAATTAGAATAATATGGGCACCCGCCCATAGTGGGCTCACAGGGAACGAAATCGCCAACGAGGTCACCTAGGACTCACACACTGGGTCCCAGCGCAGGAACACTACTCCCTGTCCGAAAAGCGAGACCTAACCACATACAGAGAAATTCTAGAACACTATAGAATGGGCATGAGAACCCTCTCTCCCCCCTCCCATAGATCTCTCACAAAGAAGGAAGAAGTAATCTGGCGAAAACTGCAGACGGGTACCTTCCCAAACCCGTATGTCCTACACAAATGGCATCCTGAGGTGCACTCTTTCAAATGCAAAAACTGTGAAGGCACAGCGACCCTAAATCACATGCTCTGGGCTTGCCCAGCACTAAACGGTCTACATCGAAATAAAGAGTCATGGGAATCCTCCCTCCGTAGCCAGGAAGAACAAGCCCAAAAACAAGTCATTTCTCAAGCCCAGGCCACCGCCGGAAGCCAATTCCGGCCGACCTCTAGGGGGGAGGTAAACGGTGAAACGCGGAGCTGTGTCTCACCCCGATCACCCATACTCCCTGACGGGTGCAAATAAGGTGCTTTCTCTCTCTCTCTGTCGAGTTCAAGGCTCTTTATCATACGTATCTGGCCTCTAAAGCCGAACGCGTCTAAAAACATGTGGTGCCATGTAGGAACGGTGCAGCAAAGAAGTAGTTTACGAGTTTAGCGCTTAAAGCGTAGGCGTTTATACAATAATTGCTACAAAGAACTCTGGCACTGCGCTTACAGGTGCTTCAAGCATAGCTGTGTGAGTTAAGTGTGAAGCATGTTAAGTTCCTACTTTGTAACCTACGGAGGCAGAAGCACTCAATATATATTGCAAGCAAAAGTGTCGCTAAGTGGCATGCAAGTGGACGAACCGTTTGACTTGAATGCTCTTTCCACCAGAATTATTAAGGTTAATTTTTGTCATGCTGTGGCTGTACGCATTAGGTACCCCTTCGACTATGACTGATCCAACGTTGAGATGTTCTGAAACTGACATCAACACATCGTGAGGAACCTTTTCAAAAGCTTCTTGTGAATGCAACTTTAACATTGCGACCTAGCCATAACAATTCACAGCATTCCACCACACTTCGTGCTTTCACTACGTTTCACAGAATGGTCCTGCCTCTAATTCCGCATGGTTGGAGTGGACCTACTACTTCAATAATTAGCGTGTGTAATGCACGAGCTAATATATTTATCAATTTGTCTAATCAACGTTAACTAGGCATATAGAAAGATACGATGTGACTTGACGCAACTGATCTGTCTCATCTGCTTTTGGTAATAAAATACTGTGTGACGTTTTAAAAGAAGGAGGAAGTGTCGCTTCCTTGTAGGTTTCATTAAATACAGCGGCTAGTGTAAGCGCTAGATTGTGCTTATTCATCTTGCAGAAACAGGCACTTATTCCATCTCGTCCCAGAGTCTTGCCAAGGTTCAAGCTCCCTATAGCCTTCTTCACTTCGTCTAGGCGGATAGGCAGTTGTAGATCTTCTAGAGTTGCGTGATCGAACTGCGGTATTTAATTCACCTGTAATGTGCACCGCCTATAGAGGCGATACTGATAGCCACCTAGCGGGCGCTTCCAACAGTACGCGCGGGATCAGCGGCGCACGACAACCCTTTGCAGCAAGGATGGCTGAAGCTTGCGGCGGCGATTTCCCCTTTGTTCGGATGCCAGACTGCTTCTTCTGCGGTGACAGCTGTAGGGAATACGGTGGCCTTCGTAGGAGCGGGTATGAACACGATGTCACCGGTATTTGGGACAATCTGGTCCACATACCTGCCAGGTGCGTGTCACAAACGACATGAACTTCATTTACATGAACTGGAGCTCACGTTAACTAGCCGCTAAATTTTGTTGAGTAATGCGATGTATGGATCGTTTTTTTTTTTCAATTCTACCCTTGCCGTAATGCTGTTTCTGTACCTCAATAATAAGCACCCGTCGGTAATGGAACTTATATCTCAAACAAATCCGCACGGTGCGACGTCTGCCCATACCGCTGTGATCTTTCTCCCCATGAATGCATGTGACATCGCCGAATAAGTTTCGCCAAAGCCGGCTCAAGAAGAGCAATTGCTAATTTATTTATGGAAACGCGTACACAAGTGAACGAAGTCACTAAACGCAAGGCTTAATACGAGCGCGTGTTAGCGCTTTACCGCCAATTAAATTCTGCTGCATACGCCGATGAACTGCCGTTCTCGCTGCAGTTCTTGCAATTTTAATTTCTCCACGGGAGCTATGTGCTTGGAAACGTACAAAGCAAACGTACACACACACAGATGACCAGTTGGCTGACTAACTTTACAGTACTTTTTTTTTTTAATTTTACTAGAGAGATGCCCCATGACATATTTAAAGGCAGAGCAGCGCCAGTCAAAGTAGATGAATGGTCGCGACAAGGCAGGGTTTAGTCCTCTGCGGCGTAAGCATAATAAAGAATTCAGTGTAGTTTAAAAATTTACATGCAAGGTACTACGTTTTGAAAGAAACAAATTACTCGGCGGAGAAATTCTGCTCAGACAGCATCGAGGTGTGATGACTACCCAAACGGGACGCGAACTTTTCAGCGAAAATGGAACAAAAATACCATATGCAGCAACTATTAGCAATTCTCGTTCTGAACCGCCTGTTTTCGAAACACATTTCCCTGCAGAAAGACGCAATATCTAAAGTACCCTCGGTTGAAAAGAATAAAGCTGTTAAAGAAGCACTTTCTGTGTATCATTCCGGTAAGACACAGCGTGATTTTACACTTTGCAAATGAGGCAGGGTAAAAACATCACACCTCAAAAAAATCGACAAGAGTTATGCTTCAACATGCGCGAAGCCGTGCATAAAATAGATTCAGAAACAGGAAGTGCACGAGAGCTGGTGCGAAGATTTAGAGGGCCGCATAAAACGAACGATTGCAAGCATCAGTAGCTTTAACATACAACACAATGCACTCGTGCGGTGGTGCGTTAAAGAAGCGGCAAACAGTATAAGCGGCAAACAACGTTCAGAAGTTAAGCGAAATGCCTTTAAACCGCATGCTGCACTGCAGATGGACTTCGTCGTTTACCCGACTAAATATGAATGAGTGGAAAAAACACCGACGCGACAAAGGAAAGGATGATAACAAGAATAACAAGAAATTTCCCGCCGAACGGCGGCGGTTCATTGCTACCGTTGCTCCCGCTGATGAGGCATTGCGGGAAATGATTAGAACCGTATCGCCGGCACGTTTTTGCCGGTATTTGGGCCACCCCCTCCGCCATGCAACAATTCTTCTTCAACATTCCTGGAAGCTTTGGCCACCCCACATATGGGAAGGGTGTTGCTTACTTTGCTCTGAAAACGTGAATAAGACAGAGAAGCACGACCAACGATGCCGCAAGCTACGGCGCACGGCTGGCTCCATTCCCGAGCGTTCTGCGCAAGGCCGCCATTAGTGGCGCGTTCATCGCACTACGCGAATAGCGAAATTCACTGTTGCAGCTTTAAATATACAGTGAGCTGTAAGAAGACCGTTACTATTCTGCCGATTACGGTGAAATACAAAAACATCCGTGTCCTGTGCATTGGGGACACGTTAAACATGCCTTGGTGGTCAAAATCAATGCGGAGTCTCCCGCTACGACGTGGCTAATAATCAAGTCGCAGTTCTGTCACTGAAAACTTCTGAGTTCGTTCATTCATTCATCGACAAAACAGCTTTTTATGGTATACAATGAGGCCTCTTCAATCTGAAGCTTTTGCATAGTGAATTTTTTAATAAATTCTGCTTCGACTATTTTGTTACGACGAGCATACTTCTCCACGACTGTGGCACGCATCAGCGGTGTTTCACCAAGGTTAAAGCTATCCGCTCTAGCAAATGTTATTCTTAAATGCGCTAGCCGCCTTGCTTTTCTATGCTATCAGTGCGCACCTATGCGCACATAACAACCTCTCAGACTTCATGTTCTCGTTCTTTACAGTACTTTCTCGTTCGATTGCAGCCATCTTAAAACGCCACGGAAGAATGCGTCAACAAGCGGCAGAGAAAACCCTCTCTCGCGGGTAAGCCAGAGCGTTTTGATCAGCAGATGCACTAGAAGACACGGATGCATATAAAACCCCACAAGTGTGAAACGACCCTATGGACACCACTTAATATTTAAACAAATGGTACATATACGACGTACGGCATGTTTAATGCGTGTGTATATATCCAGCTTGACGATACATTGCTGAACATAAAATAATTTATTCGTACAACGTGCTGCTCTCTAATACTAATATATGAATCTCGAAGACCATAATTTACACACACACACACACACACACACACACACACACGCACACATACACGGTTCATGAGCCAATGACGCCATGACTGCTTCGCTTTACGAACATGTCTGCTGCAGTTGAGTCTGCCTGGATTTTTTATTTATTTCGCGCACTATCAATAAAGGCTCAAAGGCTAAATACGTAATACATAGCACCCTCAAAAGTTCCCGGTGGGATTGTTTAGGAAGCAATAAAGTCTTGTCATTTGTAAGTCAGACCTTTCGCTCACATTAAAAATAACGTGGAAATATTGTTTCGCGCGAAGCCAGGTAATTACGGCCCAACAATTATCATCGAGGCCGAAGAGAGAATATAGTCAAACACCGTAGTTCCTAGGGGTAATAGTTTTGCGGAAACCCGCAAGGTGGAGAGAAGTATTCAATAAACGGAAAAATTGGCTTCCGCAGAACTATTACGTCAAATTCTTGCATTTGCTTCGAGTTGTTGATAAATTCGACTTCGCTCTGCCATCTGCGAGCCGCCTGGTTGGCTCAGAAGGTAGAGCGGCTGCCCCGGAAAGGCGGTGGTCCTGGGTTCGAGTCCCGGACAAGGCTGAATATGTTTTTTTAACTGCGAGGCTTTTCTTTCAGGGAAGGCGTATGGGTTTTCTTTGTAGCAATGAGCTACGTTTGGATGGATGTCGCATTTTCGATTTATCGTAGACTGTAGTTCTTAGCCAATGATGCAGAGGTTTTAAAACCGTTTGACTAGTTTTATGTGAAACAATATCTACACGCGGATGAAATTTCCTGTAGAACCTTACGCTGGCTAGCCACCAGCTGTCGGTAATACGTCATTGGGTGGAAACTTTAACGACGCCCCATCTCAAAGCGCAATGACCCTGGCTGTCTGCTGAAATGTTCGTGTTCGCTTCTACACGCACGCTTCTGACGCCCTACCGAGTTCCGATCAATGGCCAACCTAAAGGGCCCCCTAGACATACGCGTGCGAGAGCGCGAAAGCTGTACACCTCCACCTCCCCCCTCCCCCTTGCGTTTGTGCCGCCCGCGAGTAATGGCGGTTTGAATCTGCAAGGGCAAGGAGGAAGGAAAAAGGAGGGAGATTCGCGCAACGCCACTGGGGCCGAGTGTGGTGGCCCAACTCGTGATCGCACGTCAAAGTGAGCGGTTGGTTTTAGTGTTCCCGCTATGCGGGCGGAACCATGGCAGGGCAGGTTAGCATGCGCGTAATGAATTAAAGGAAGTGAGCAACTCCTCCCCTACTGGAAAGGGGGGTTAGCGAAGCGTGTCATTCAATCAACTGACCTTCGTCAGGGTGAAAACCCACAGGTAACGATGCCGGAATGCTTCGGCCTCCCGCTCCCTCAGCTCCGGATCTTCTCGTGGTTGTCGGACTGCCTGGCTCAGGCGGCTCTAACAGCTGGATTAGCGCGCCGACGGTGAGCTCTTTCACGGGCGAGTTTAAGCTGCCCGTAGCTCGGGGGAACGCAGAACGCGTGGCCGAACGATCCTTTTGCCGACTGAATTATATGCAAACGAAGCCCATCGAGTAATATAGTAAACGTAAAGACTGGACACTCCCGTAGGTGCCTGCGGCCGACTTTGGCTCTCAGCGAACCGAGCGGAATCGGCGAAACGCATCAGCCTCCAAGATGGCCGCCGCACGCCACACAATCTCGGAGGCCTTAACTTCAGTTTCGTTTCTTTTATTCCCTTCTTTATTTTTTGTGACTCATACCGTTGCTTTAATTGAGTGGTTTCATACAGCCGCTTGTGCCGCTGCTCATATGTTCCGACGAGGAGCGCGCAAGGGTGTTTGAGTTGATGTTAGTTTTATTTAAACTTATGTTTGCTCTTTCAAGATGTAACTTGACCTACATGTGCGCATGTTCCATACTGCGCACGCCAAATCACCGCCTGTGACCACATCGGATTGGGATATAAAAGACAGTCCGCACCTTTTCTTCGTCAGTGGGCACGGCGAAACGGAAGGGATCATGCCGCTCACCAAACGATTTATGTTCCTTCCCCAGGTTTTGTTGTTTGTCAGCGCCGTTTCATCGACTACAGCAAATTCGTCGACAGTGCTCCCAGTGTGTGACGTGGACGACAGCCGCTCCCCTTTTCCTCACTTCCTGTCATCTGCCGACCTACATGTGCGCATGTTCCATACTGCGCACGCCAAATCACCGCCTGTGACCACATCGGATTGGGATATAAAAGAGAGTCCGCACCTTTTCTTCGTCAGTGGGCACGGCGAAACCGAAGGGATCATGCCGCTCACCAAACGATTTATGTTCCTTCCCCAGGTTAGTTTGTCTGTTTCTACATTCCGCAGTAGCGATATTACATTGGTGGTTTTGCCGTGCCCACGGACATGCTTGTCAATTGCTTACGACTGTTTCTGTGTGTGTAAATTGCTTGTCTGTGGAGACATTGAAGAAAACCCAGGACCCACAGTTGAACAAATGTTTGAAAGCCTTCAGTCAGGGCAAGCAAGCATATTTATTGAGCTAATTGGTATTCGGGAGCGTCTTATATCGAATGAACAAGCCGTCGCCACTCTTAATACACGATTGAATGCAATCGATAAGCTTCTGCTAGAAATTAGCAAAAAAACCTCCCAAACTCAAACGCTAGAAGACAAAATTCGGTCTTTAGATCAAGTAGCTATGAAACAGAACGAAAAAATAGCTGACCTTGAAGACCGCAGTCGCCGATCAAACTTAGTTGTTTTTGGCGCCAAAGAGCAAGACGATGAAGATGATAAAACGTTACGAAAATCGGTCATTGATGACATCTTTTCAAAAAACTGCAGCAATCATGCAAATCTATCGCGCGTATTCATCGTCTTGGAAGACAGCCAGGAAAAAGACCTGTTATCGTATATTTCAAGACTTTTTGGAAACAGAGGCAGTTTTTCGAAACGTGCGTAAGCTTAAGGGTAGTGGTATATCTATCCAGAATGATACAGCAAGGAAACTCTGAGAAAACGAAAACTTCTTTGGGAAACTGTCAAACGGGATGTCGACAATGGAAAACCTGCTTTTCTTATCAATGACAAACTGAAGTTTGATGGCTGCGTTTATGCTTGGGAGGACAGCACATCTCAACGAGTTGTCGTGAGCCGCGAAAACAAAACCTCTAGTAATGCGTGACAGAACACGTGCGCCATTTCTAAAATCCTGCGAGTGCTAAATTTCAATGCCAGAAGTATAATAAATAAGGTAGAACAGCTTGAATGCCTTCGTTTCAGATACGACCCCCATATTGCAATTGTCACAGCAACCTGGCTGCATGATGGTGTTAGCAACGAAATACTGGTATCACCATCACATAAGATTTTCCGTCGGGACCGTGGATCGAGGGAAGGAGGTATTGCGATTATTCTAGAAAGCACGTTTTCCACTGACATACCTCCTCAGATCGAAAACCATGAGAGTCTGTTTTTTGAAAGTTAATGGTTGGGGACATGTAGTTCTGGTATGCGCGGCTTATAGGTCACCATCATCCCCTCCCGAGTTCTTGTCCTCGCTGCGTGACTATATGACTGTGCTGAAACCCAGGAAAATTATAATGGCGGGCGATTTCAACCTACCCGCAGTTAATTGGCTGCACAGACCCGAGATGCAGCTGGCCGATAGCCCTCTTCTTGACATAATGTTTGCATGTGACATGAAACAAGTTGTGCTTGAAAACACGCGTGACAATGCTGATACTGGTTCAATTTTCGATCTTGTATTTCTTAGCAAAAATATGACAGAGCTCGATGTCCGAGTGGAGGAGGGCATATCGGACCACAAGCTTGTGCTGGTCAGTAGTAGGCTTGATAGTTGTGAAAGGAAGCACGTTAAGCCCTGCAAAACTGTTAAAGACTTTATTAATGCCAATGATCAATCTATCCTTGATGAACTTTGGAAGCTGGTCGACAACTTACCAAAAAGTGATGTTACTTCACTATGGCGTGCGTTTGTGACCTGCGTTAACTACTGTATTGATGCCTTCGTGCCGACAAAACTTATTAAACCACAATGAAGAAACCCATGGCTTGACAGAAAAAATTATGAATATAAAACGCAGGTTAAAACGCGCCAAAGAACGCCGGAACAAAAATCCTGAAGTTATTAGCCACCTGCAAGTCCAGCTTTCAGACGCATTGTCTTTTGCCCGTCAAAAGTATTTTTCCACTACTTTGCCTAATTACATAAAAACCAGTCCCGATAAATTTTAGCGATATCTTAGCAGTGCAAACACACATTTGCAAGAAATAAGGCAACGCGACATTGTGATCACCGATCCTCGGAAAATATCTAACATAATGAATGAATATTTCCATTCTGTGTTCACCCGCGCTGATAGAGCCATGGAGGCTCCTTCTTCTCTGTGCCAAGTGTCAGACTTCATATCTTTTGAAGGCTCGTTTTCCTTATTGCTAAATGTTAAAGAAAAATCTTCTGGGGGACCGGATGGCATACCAAATTCTTTTCTTCGCCGTTACGCCGAGCCTGTTGCACACATGTTAACAGCTGTCTTTTCTTTATCTATGACCACAGCGACTTTACCTGATGACTGGCGTGTGGCTCGTGTCATTGCAGTTCACAAGAAGGGTGATCGCCTAAGTATTGAAAACTATCGTCCGATTTCGTTGACATCCACGTGCTGTCAAACACTAGCACACATCATCGCTCATTATATAACTAATTTTCTTGAAAGTAACAACTTGCTCTCTCCATTTCAGCATGGCTTTCGAAAGAAACTGTCGACATCTACGCAACTTTTAACAACTATTCACGAAATCGCTCTAACGCTTGATTCTTCCGGACAAGTTGATCTTATCTTCCTTGATTTCAGTAAAGCGTTTGATCACGTCCCTCATGGTAAACTTCTTGAAAAGCTTACTATGCTCGGCCTTCCTGCATTTATCATCAATTGGATAAGAGCCTACCTTTCAAACCGTAGCCAGTTCGTAGACGTTAACGGCCATGCTTCTACTGCATTACGAGTTCCGTCCGGAGTACCTCAAGGAAGCGTACTCGGCCCGATCCTTTTCCTAATCTATGTTAATGATATAACTAGCACAATTCATCCACACGTTAACATCAGATTGTTCGCAGATGATTGTCTTGTCTTTAAAGAGATTACTTGCCGTGATGATCAAGTTCACTTAAGCACTAGCTTAGCCAGACTTAATGAATGGTGCACCACCTGGTCTATGACCCTAAATGCTGACAAAACTGTCTTACTTCGTGTCACGAACAAAAAGCAACCTATCGCATTTCCATATTACATCAATAGTACACAAATAAAGGAAGTCTCTGAATATAAATATCTAGGCATAACGATTACCAACACGCTATCGTGGTCGAAACACATTGCGAACGTTTGTGCATCTGCCTCTCGAAAGCTTGGCTTTCTGCGTCATAAACTGAAAACAGCACCTTCAAATTTAAAACTTCTAGCATACAGAACTTATATATTGCCCAAACTAGAATACGCCTCAATAGTACGGGACCCGTATTACATGAAGGATAAGCATAAGCTTGAAATGGTTCAGAGGCGAGCAGTACGGTTCATTTTCAACAAGTTTAGGTCTACTGATTCGCCGTCACAACTAATGACCGAAAACGATATCCCTACCTTAGAAGCACGAAGAACTGTGGCACGACTAAAATTTCTTTTCACGATGTACGACAAGTCGCTTGAATTTAATGGACGAACGTACATTCAACCTTACCTTTCACGCGTGTCTCGACACCGTCACGCTCACAACTTGCTCCCTTTCGGTGCACGCACTAACCTCTTTAAAAATTCATTCTTTCCTCGTACAGTTGTTGAGTGGAATGATCTACCCTAAGAAATTTTCTCTGCTGATAATTTTGAGCAGGCACTACTCATGTATTTTGCACAATGATATGGAATGTTATTTTTTCCCCTCTTTTATTCATCTTACCGACTATGCAAGTGCATTTTGTTCTGACAAGAACTTGTTATTTTGATGTGATATTGACTATCCCAGTGCATTTTTATGATAGTGTGAATATCGTCCTTTCCAATACAAAAATGCCAACTTGTTACTTTCTTTTTCTTTGCTCTCTTCCTTTTCCTGTTCCATATGTCTAGCACAAGAGCATATATTATTCTTGTCCTACATGAGTGTTTGCGGAAATACGCCCACCTGCTTGGTCTGTATAGACTGCAGTATGTACAAATAAATAAATAAATAATCATGACAACTGTTGGGAGGTAGAACTTTATTGCTTGTGATATTGTACGTCTAGTAACTCAAGGCGAAAGGAGTATAGTATATAAATGTGTCATGTTCCTTAAATATAATAAACTGGCTGCACAGCCAACAACACGAAAAAAGCAGACAATTTGTTGCAGCAAGATTGTAAGCGGTAGACACATGAGCACCGGAAGAAACTGCGAAATACAAATACTACGGGTGTCACATGGCGCACTCTAAATCGCGATAAAGCCCTATCCTATCTGAATTTCTCGGTCTCGATTGGTTCTTTTGCACAAGCTAGGCGAGGGAGCCAATCACAGCCTATAATTTGTATCCGGATCGGGCTTCATGGCGATCGAAAGTGCTCGTCTGACACCGGTATAATGGGAATATTCGGAAATTAACGGGGTGATGGCAATAAATTTACACAAGCAAAACACATAAAGTCGTGTTGCAACCAGATAATGAAAAAACAAACAAAAGGACACTGCACGGACACGCCATCAATTAATTTGCTCAAGATGGGATTGTTCTAGAAGGAAAAAATATGACTCTTATACTTCTGTGAAGGAGGATGAATTAAGGTAACATAATTATGTGAATGGTTGCGAGCCAAATTAAAATGGCCACAAAGATAGTTGGGCACGCACCAACATCCTCATCTCGAATGTATAAGCCAGTGCATCAGTCATTAAACAGCTGCAATTAAACACTTTCTGTTGGGGGTCTTCACCTGCTGTCTTCGAAGCGTTGCAATCGTCTTGTGATACTTGGAAATTTGCCCTTGAATATGCGTGATGTTCTTCAGCTGTAGAATGTATTTTGAGGAAATAGGACATTCCTGCAATACGTAGAATGACAGGCAGACGTTAAGCAATACTGGATGGTTTGAAGCTATTCAATTTAGACGCTACGTTCCTTCGTATAAGCCATTCTGGAGCCTTCAAAGCTTTAGAATGGAGAGACTGCATTCCTTCGTGTAATGCATATTTTCCGGATCTAAGGTTCAGGAAGCACTGTTAAAAATTCTAAGAAACAAGACACTTTCTACGGTAAAGGCTCCATACACAATTAAAACATCGAAACACGTATATTCAGCCCAATGCAAAAAAGCTAACAACGCTCGAGTGCAGATAGCCTGCTACAGAGCTTAAAAGAACGCGTATTATTCCCATACTGCAAACATTGCACGTGTACCGCTTTAGAAATAGCTACATATCTTTTGTAAAACTAGAGGACCATACTTTTTCAGAAGCCGCCGCGCGTAACATAATGTTCTCTGCACCGAATGGCATGTGTTCATAGGCTGCATTTCTTAACCATTTCATTTCCTAACTTCGTCATTGTACCGAACGTGCCTCACAGCTCGAACGCTGCCGCGTCGCTGTTGTTATCGCAAGCATCACCGCACATTGCTGCGCATAAAAAAAAAGAATGTGAAATGAAAGTCAGCGTCGCAAATGGACAGCAGCTATTTATGGTTTCCAGGCAGCCGTCACTCGTTAATGCGCCTAACAGTGACATAACAAAATACGAAACGAAAGTGCAAAAGAACTTCCTGTGGCTTTGCCATGAAACGGCGACGAAACAGTAGCGTCAGGCGCTGGCAGAAGAACCCAACAACGATTCTCGGGCGCATTTTACAGGAAGAGCCCGACGACAGGGCCTGACTAGGCATCGCTCCTGTTAGGTTGGGCCACCTGTCAAGGTGCTAGCCGCAGCCCCAGCCACATTTTACTTGATGTGCTGTGCCACTAGCGGAATCGACGAAGCTGCATAGCTCGGCCGCGAAACGGCTCGAGTGTCCAGTCTTGTCGTTTACTATGTTACTCTATGCGAAGGCGGCGCAGCAT
This sequence comes from Dermacentor andersoni, assembly GCF_023375885.2. NCBI lineage: Eukaryota > Metazoa > Arthropoda > Arachnida > Ixodida > Ixodidae > Dermacentor > Dermacentor andersoni. The sequence continues at coordinate 50,745,009 of NC_092821.1, forward strand.
GCGCGAAACGCTTTCCACCCTTTTCCCTCCCCGCCGGATGCGAAACGGCTATGAATGGTTTCGCGCGTGGCATGAGCCCGCGTCAATGCAGATGGAATACGTGCTAATGACTCACGCTGCAGCACTGGCGGCCCTGTCAATTCATCAAGTTGCCGTTTCCCGCAGGTACTCTGCTCTGGTAGAATCTGGGTTGCCTTTGCGTGACCAAAACAACGCCACTTCGGAGCCAATACCAGCTTCGCTTGCAAACTACTAGTATAGCTACTGGGAACCAAACGTCTCAGCAAATCTGGGTTACTGCCCCGTGATCTCGATCCAAGATGTCACGTGATGGGCCACCTTTGTGCAATGGGCTGGCTTCACGGAGCGTTCCCTTGCCAGGGCTGGTTGCGTGACTAACCCCCGTATTCAGAAATGCATCTCGATTCAAATCGCATCTGTCGTGAACGCACCAAAGAAAACGGAATGAGCATCTTGGGCGCGTTCGCACCAGGCGTCGTTTATATCAAGCCGAGCATGGGTTTCAAGTTAAGATGTATTTCTGAATGCGGGGGTCATGCTCCCCTAGCTTTTTCCTTCCTTCATCTACAAGACAAGCGCCAGTGCCCGCTCACTTGGCCTTTCAGATGCGCTCATCCGCGCCTCGTCGTTCGCGCATCGTCTACTTGCCTCCCTGTCGGCATAGAGTTTGATACAGTAATTACTAGACGAAACTCTGGCGCTAGTGTCTACTTCAGCTAAACCATGACGCCACGGACGCATGCATTGACAAGCGCTTTGAAACACGTTTATGAGTAATCGCAGGCATACCAGTGCCTTGAGACGCTTGGCACGTTTTGATTTGGCCACCTCGACAAACTCAATCGTTGCAATTAGTAGTGGTTGTGCGTGTGTGCAGTGTCCTCTGCTGTTGGAAGAGTACAGATTGTTGTAAAATTTACGACACTGAAGCCTTATAACGCGTAATATACAAAGCCGCCAAGAACGTCTACATTCAAAAGCACGAAGACCAGATTCTATGAACTTCAGATCATTCCCATGGTGCGTATACGACTGAAGCGCCAGAGTTCCCTCTATATTCTATAAAACTGCATGCCTCTCGGTGCATGCTCCTTTGTCGGTTAATTGACGCAAGAAATGTTTCGCGCTGTGTGCACAAAATTTGTTTAAATGCATGTGACAGAAGGGCTTCCCCTGTGGGCTTTCTCAGCATTCACCTTGCCGCCTCCTTAGCAAGTAGTTAGGACGAACACCCTCACGAATGTTCACCTTCGGCAGAGCGTCTGCTCGGCGTCTACTTGGCGTTTGCTCGCTCCCGTCATCACCATGCATGCTAGATCGGGGCGCCAATTTATACAGGAAGTAATTACGTCTTTATAGCGTTCCGCATACTCAACGCATCACAACTGCTAATGCTTTTTAACCCATGGAATGGTATGTGAAACTGTGAGTGTGTAGGCATACTAGAAAAAGGCGAACCTTGTCTCCTCCTTAAAAGCCACACAAGTAGTCACACCGACCATTAGAGTTTTAAGAAAATTAAACCGCTAGTTCACTCTCTCCATCTTTGCGTACAACGATGGCTCAGTGGTTCTTCAACTTCTGGGTGGGCCTTTTATCTTAAAAGCCAATTTAGGTCGAAAGTCTTGTGCTTGTGTATTGGCGAGTTACGTTCACCTACCGTCTCTTCAGGTTATTTTGACGCCATTATTCACTTGTTACGAGCAATCTGTATTTCCCAGTCGGTGTTTAGGCTCAGTACATTACAGCTGAGATCGCCGCCCTGCTGCTCACGGGCTATATGAGAAGACATGCAAATTAGTTTGTTATACGGCCGATGCAGAACGCGTCTAACTCGAGTTATTGTACACGCTCCGACAGGTAACGGAGCAGTGCTTATATTGCAGCAATCTTACGCTTAAAATAAAGCAAGTTTGTTAGCTAAAGGGGCCCGACGCCACGCTTGAAAGAGCCAAGCTCGGCTTCACACCGGAAACGAGGGCGTATTCGATGTCCGCTCTGTGTGTCTCACTGTGCCGCTTTGTTGCAGAATTGGCGCATCTCATTAGTGGTCAATGGTAGATGATTTATTATAAGGCAAAAAAATGTGCATAAGCCATCGACGATGATTGACTGCGTAAGTGATAGCCGAACGCTTCTGGAAACATGCTTGCTTTCATAAAAGAATTATGTTCCCAGGGGCGACTGTTTGTTGCAGTCAGGGCATTTAGCAAGCACTTGTCGTTTCATTACGCATTTCTGTACTGAGCAGAAGTCTTAGCCAGCTACAATGTGGCGGTGTCGGAGCCCTCTGCAGCCATCAGCGAGGGAGAGAGTGGTAGGATAATGGAAGTGGTTGCTCATCTCGTACCGTGGTGTTGCAAAAAACTCCATCCTTGCAAGAATCTCTTCAGTCTTGTGTTTCTGCCTTTGACTGGGCAACAGGTGGCGATAAGCCAGGCCTGTGTGGACTTTTTCGCGTGGTCAGCATGTAATCGCTCAGATTGTTTCGGCTTCCACTTGGGCTGAAAACATAAAACAACGCACTGCAGAGATGATACACTTGATGCATTTGATTCCAAGGAAGTCGGAAGTCATCCCAGCATGCCAGCTTGTCCACTGTACACTCCAGTCCCGCCTTGTGCACCCAGCCGAATTTCACCATCTCACAAAAACAGAATGGGAACTCCTTCCGTCATGTATTAGGGAGCTTATGTGTGCCACCCACGGGACTAACGTGCATGATTACTTTTCTGACTTCAAGTGTCACCCAAGTGTTCACGGTTTAGAAACTGGAGCATCAGCACTGTTCCTCTCGCGCATTGAACGTTTGAGCATTCTGTCCCGTAACTGCGTTAGTTCCACACACGGTGTATGCAGTTCTTTCTCCCACTATAACAAAATATATTCTTCCATGGCATCGAGTGCAACTTAGGGAGAACAAACCATATCGCTGTCTTCACCGCCCGGTCTGTCGCCAGGCAAAGGAACTGGTCACCGCCTCATTCACACTCATAACATAAAGTGCACCCTCGTAGATTGTATTGCTGCGAGTATCACTAGCGGATCCCTGTATACAGCCTTCGTGCGCCCAAGACTACCACAAGCAGGACAGGCGTGCAAGTACAACGTCTACCCATGATAGACCATGATGCTACCTAGCTGATCTAGTCATCATACGAGGGTCGTTGATGTCATTGATGCGTTTCGTCAAAGTTGGACAGTAATCGAAGCTTGTAATACGCAGCAGCACTAAGCTAGCGATCCACCACGTACGCCGCGTAGCCCGATTCAGATCGCTATCAGAGGCCATGCACCTGCTGGCAAGGAATAGCTCCACTCTGATAATATCCAGTCGGTCCCACGTGCGGCTCTAACTCGCCATTAAGAGCTTGGTTCTGCGTTCGGCTACCCGCTATATATATTCGACCCAGTTTTGTAATATTCTGATGGCACTGATCATGATTAGCAGCCTCTGTTTATGTCCTCTGGAGGACGAAGGCCTCTCCTGGCGATCTACGATTGCCGCTGTCTTGCGCTAGCTGATTGGAACATGCGCCTGCAAAGGTACCAGTGGGCACCTGAACACACAAGCGGGAACTGCTGCGCCTAGTGAAAGATATTCCATGCACAAACTGAGGATTCAAACTTCCGCGTGCTTCCGAGTTCCCTTTTAGAGCTCATTTGTCGAGGGGACTTGTTTCTGCGGCAAATTCGCGTGGCAGCTGCGCTGACACCGACAGTCCTAGGTCCTCAAAGCAACAATGCGTATTTTTCGGGTACTTCCCACGCAGCATACCCTTCGTCAGCGCCCATCTGTATGGCGACGGGACCCAACCCCTGTGTACAAGGATGGGAGCCTGGTAAAACGCAGACCAGTTGCCATGTTTTAGGCGCCCCATCGACGTAGGCAAGCGACCCTATGAGTGACGCTCGAGTCGGAACCACGAAGCCTAGAACCAAATCATAACAGGCAGTGAATCCCCACTGGACAAATGGTATCGTACACTAATGGGTCCCCATAACAGCTTCGTGCCATCTCTACTAGTGCAGTGAATGTGACACACTTTATTTATTTTTTTTACTTTCATTTGTAAAAAACCTTGCAAGGCCCCTACATGGGTATTGAGTAAGGGGGGCATGGAATAAAGTAAGTACACACAATCTAGTAACATAACATTAATTTAAAAAAACACCAGCCAAGTGCACAGCCTAAAAGTTAGATAAACATATTAGCTGCATAATGCTGTATATGAGTACAATAAAAAAAAGAAGTCTATAAGTTTGTAACAAACGTATTACAGTGCAAGAAATAGGTAGTAAAAATAACACAGAAAAATGAGTGTGATATCAATGGTTAACAAGGGTTAAGCGAGTTAAGTGAGTGCCTAAATTTTTCACGGTCAGTTACCGCAGCTATGTTGTCTGGGAGGTTGTTCCAGAGCCGAATGGCACGGGGAATAGCAGATGAGTTAAATGCTCCTGTTTTCCAGTAGATGCGCGTGAAGCTATGATGATTGTGCAATCTGTGCGACGTGTGCGATGACGTTTCTAGGTGTAGGGAGCGTTTGTTTGTGTGGTGTTAGGGTTCGCGTCTGACACCACGTGGCGAAAGGAATTTCATCCGACCATCTTCGTTGAAATGAGCCGTGACTTCTCCTGCGATGGTTGGCGTCCCGCACCTCGGTCACAAAGAATTTTCTCTCACCCGACCTTCTTTCACCAGGCCTCGTCGAAATGAAGCGTGACTTCCTAATTCGCCATGACCGTTTCGACTGTCTACCTGTCTGCCGGAAGCTCCACAGTGTACAGGCCTCTTTTGTGTGTGTGTGTGTGTGTGTGTGTGTGTGTGCGTGCGTGCGTGCGTGCGTGCGTGCGTGTGCGTGTGCGTGTGTGTGTGTGTGTGTGTGTGTGTGTGTGTGTGTGTGTGTGTGTGTGTGTGTGTGTGTGTGTGTGTGTGTGTGTGTGTGTGTGTGTGTGTGTGTGTGTGTGTGTGTGTGTGTGTGTGTGTGTGTGTGTGTGTGTGTGTGTGTGTGTGTGTGTGTGTGTGTGTGTGTGTGTGTGTGTGTGTGTGTGTGTGTGTGTGTGTGTGTGTGTGTGTGTGTGTGTGTGTGTGTGTGTGTGTGTGTGTGTGTGTGTGTGTGTGTGTGTGTGTGTGTGTGTGTGTGTGTGTGCGCGTGCGTGCGTGCGTGCGTGCGTGCGTGCGTGCGTGCGTGCGTGCGTGCGTGCGTGCGTGCGTGCGTGCGTGCGTGCGTGCGTGCGTTCACACCTTTCCCATCATTTTCCCTCCCCACCGGATGCAAAGCGGCTATGATTGGCTGCGCGCGTGGCGTGAACGCGCCTACGCCGCTGGAAAAGGTACGAAGGAAAGGGAAATAATACAGGCTTATTACTTTAGAAAGGAAAGAGATAAATGTGCAAGTGTTTCCTCTCTTGCCTTGTCGGGTAAAAAAAAGCTTTTTTGCATGAAAGATTATGATGTTGCTGACTTGCAGGTGTTTTTGCGACTGGTGTACGCATGCATATGCTGAAGAAAGGTATAATAATATGGCTGGAGAATTTCAAATAAACTTCCACTTGGCAGTCAGCGCTTGTCTGTGGTATTGGATTCCTCGTGTCCTTGTTTTATTCGCGCTGTTTAACCTCAGTTCTAAACGTAGATGAAACGCTCTGTCATCGCGGACGCCGGCAATGTGATGGTGTGGCAGGGGGCGCTAGGCGTATGGTGAATCAGCCCTGACCCTCAATGTGCGAAGCGCGAATGCGCCTTGGAGAGAGAGTACACAATTGCGGCACCAAAGGTATTTTTGCGCATCGAACCTTTGTGTAATTTCTATTGAAAAAATAGGGCTACCATCTGAAAGGTGCACAGCAGCCCAATTTTCGCAATAGAATTCGTCCAAATCCACTCCTTTCATTTTGCATATTAAGGCGGAAACCTTTAAATGCTCATTGTCAAGGTCATCTGCCGTTAGCAGAAAGTGTCACAGATTTCCGGCCTCCTGATTGGTCTCCTCTGTGTAGTGACGTCACAGTCGTCAAGTCTGGGTGTCGGGGTGGTTCGGCGCCGCGTGGGATGACTCATCACATCGGCACGCGTGGTGGCCGTCTGTTCGACGGTGCTCCCTGACGTCACTGTCGTCAAGCGCTTGAGGTGGCCTCCCGATTGGGCGCCGTGTGGCCTTACGACACTGTCCCGAAGCACGCGTGGCGACCGTCTGCTTGGATGTGGTGTGGCGGAGGCAGTATACTTTGCGGTATCGTGTTGGAATAATGCCTCGTCTCGCCAAGCGAGTGTCTCCCAAAACACGACGTGCGGCAGCCGCTGAACGCAAGCGGCGCTCAAGAGAGGCTGGGCGTATACGTCGCATGCATCAGGTCGGCGAGGCGCGTCCGACACCGAGAGTCCAAGGACGCGACGGGCCAACGCAAGAGAAGCAATGCGTTTGCAGCGACTCGCTGCATCTCCGGGTACCAAGGCAAATGAAGCTTGGAAGCACCGTGACCGCCATCTTGCCGCGGCAAGCGGAGCAAGTACAAGTCAATCGAGCGAAGTGGATGATGAGGATGGCCAACTACACCCCGACACCGCCATGGAGGACGCGTGTCCTCCTGATCCACAAACGGCTCTGCAACGGTTCCGCGCTGCAAAAGTCATCGTAGATGTGGACCCACTACAGCACAAGGAGTTCACCGGTCATTAGTTGCAGGCCGACATCCTCCCAGATGATAGCTTTGAAATTATGGACTCAGAAGACATCGAAACGATAGACATAGGCGTAAACGACGTTGCAGGCATTTAATAAACAAACAAACATTCACATAACAGTGTACAAGTTAGTGTAACAGTGTATAAGTGTAACAGTGTATAACAAATCGCCATTGGCAATGGTGTCAGGCTTCCGCCGTTTCCCACTTTAGTCTCGACAAAGTGTCTTCCGTTTTATTTTTCGGTTACTCATCATGCATTCGTGTGACGAAGCGAGCGAAGCGCGCCATCCTTTTCTCTTTTAATAACCACCGGACGACTACACCATTCTTGCACTTCCTAAGTATAACTATTTTTATTTGTTGGCATTCTTAGGGTACTTCACGCGCTTACTGGGGCTATGTAAGCAGGTACGTATGTATGTATGTATGTATGTATGTATGTATGTATGTATGTATGTATGTATGTATGTATGTATGTATGTATGTATGTATGTATGTATGTATGTATGTATGTATGTATGTATGTATGTATGTATGTAATCGTTTTTCCGCATACATCGTTCACTCCTTGATCCATGGTTGAATGGGCAGCTATCAGACTAAGGTTTTGAAGGACAGTTCGCAACCTACCATCCGACCAACTTGGGTAACTGAGTACGCGGAAACGCGTACATAAGGCGCCACTGGTCAACGAAACATTTTCACGCCGACAGGGGTCAATTTAAGATGCCGAATCGGGTAGGCAACGCTGTTCGAAGGAGTTGTTGGACCCTGAGTTGGAGCGCTGGATATGCGCTGCTCAGTCAGTGCTGGTCTCCGATGAACTTCTTTGATGCCAACTTGTCATTCGGCATGTGCCACGAGGTGCGTGCCGCTCTTCCATGAATGTCTTTGACTTCAACTTGGGTACCTATGTATGTGTCACTGAGAATGTCATTCTCTAGAATGACGGAAAAAGGTCGCTATGTGCAACTGAGTGTGCGGCAAGCCAGTGAACAATTGTGGGCGTTTGGAGGCACGCACCAGCGCGCGACGCTTTTAGTCTCGGAGGCCAGGCGCGGGCTTCTCGGCAGTGTCCTCGGCTTCTCGGCTTCTCGGCAGGAGCCACATTGCCGCAAGATGCCCATTTCACAAGATGCAATTTTCATTGCACCAAGTGCTATTTCGGTCGCATGCGATGGAAATTGCAGTCGGGGGTGTCCCCCCCCCCTCCTCCCTACCTCTGACGCCAAGACGAACCGGTTGGTTCCACGTCGTATTGATCGCTGCAAATTTTCATCGAAATTTCGTCGAGACTCACGAGAGCCATTTCGCAGTCTGCTTTGGAAATGGCATCGGTCACTCAGCACAACATTTACTGTTACATTTTCATAGTAAACGCCGGCTCAAGGAGCCTTGCACAGCACAACTATTTGTATGGAGCCATGGATTGTGCAAGCAGTGCCTACTATCAGCACCTACACGCGAAGAAAACATATAAAAACTCGTAGTTCATATTCGACTCCGTGATTTCTACGCGTTAGTTGACACGTTACGTTGCTAACCAAGCGACGCATACTTTTACGTTGGTTTCTGGTAGTGATAGTACGAACACTTTCGTGGCGTTATGTTATTCACACGCGCGCCCAGTGGTAGATACCACTAAGTAGCCCTTATGAAAAGGCAGAGCCTTCGTATGTAGTCCCCATATCTGCTTTGTTGCCCACAAGGTGTATATATATATATATATATATATATATATATATATATATATATAGTAACGAATCTTCTGCAATGGCATACTTACCGCTGTCACTGGGAATAAACAGCAGCGCCAATTTGTTTTCGCAGCGGTAATGCACTATAAGCACTAATTAGGCTGTTTTATCTCTTTTTTCTGATGTGTCACTTTTTTTCCTGCGCAAAAACCAATAAACATTCAAGGTGTCGCAATCTTTGTATCCCTACTGCAACTGTATTAACCCTCGCTTTAAATGCTAGTTGCATATTGCAGTTCAGCGCATTCAATTTCTTTTTATTTATGCTGGGCGTAACATATTGAAGTATTAAAACGAACTGCTTAGCCTGTAGCGAAGATGACAGGCGCGTCGTCAACACCTCGCTCGAGGGTAGAGCTCGCGCACTTGGTTCCTCATGCTCTACCAGCAGGCCTGTCTGGTTATCCTTCTGGCTTTGCAATTAAACCACGTTACATAACTCGTGGGAATTGTTAGGCTTTCTTCAACCTTGGAACTACGCAGTCGGCAGTTGCCGGCCATCATGACTGAAGACGCAAGCCAAACAACACCACCGTCATTGTCCACCTTATGTCCCTGCTCGCTGCGTCAACGGGATCCAGCAACCTTCAGCAATTCTACGTCTCCATCCAAGGACTAACGTACACAGTCGACTGTGTTCTTCTGTCTGCATGTTCATAAGAGATCATCTTGGGGTGGGGCGAAGGGACTTCCATTTCGTTCACAACGCCGTTATTGAGTGTGCTCGCACCGAAGTCGAATTTTCGCCATTTCCTCACGCCCAATCAAATGATCCTGATTATTCCGTCGACAAGCTGCTCGTTTCTGCTGATACTACGACACCTCCGCTCTTATCTGTGATTGTGCCTGCCTCCTTCACCTGTGCTAGATGCCGTCGCCCTTTTTACGCCATCGTCCATTTTTTTTTGTTTATCGACGATGTTCTCTTCGCTTCGCTGTCATGATCGTCAACGGGGGCTTCACTCATATGCTCATCTCCAACGATTGTGCCTCGCTCCTCACTTTGTGTCGCGGTGAGTGACTTGGACATCTTGAGCCAATCGACTGGGTGACCATCTTCGACGCAACTCTCGATGGAACCTGTTCCGAGATCAAGGCACTGGCTAATCTAAGCTATCGAAGATGCCGGACGTCTTCGACAGCTCTATGGATACCCTCTTCAGCCCCACACAATACTCCCAGCTTGTCAGCCTGCTTCGCAATGTTCATCTATGTTGTACTGTCAGCGAGCGACTTTCTGCCACAAATCAACGGCCTATCATGAGGTCATCACGACATCACGAATCTACCACGACAGCAGTCGCAATGGCAGCCCCAGTGTAGCTATCAACGATATTACAGCAGAAGCGTACGGAGCCACTGACGTTTCGCGGACCAACGTTTGAGGACTCAGAATGCTGGCTGGAGACGCATGAAAGGGTCACAACACTTAACAACTCCAACAGCGACAAGCTGTGCCATGTCGTTTTTGCATTGCAAGACGTCGCGAGGATGTGGTTCGTGGAGCGAGAAACCACTTTAAGATCGTGGGACCTCTTCCGCAGCGGCTTCCTCCAGACAGTCACAAGTGTCGTATACAAAGAGCGAGCGCAAGTTCTGCAGCTGCCCAATGACACCATCACGATCTTTCCTGGAGAGATGACCCGTCTTTTCCGGCACGCTGACCCGGAATTGTCCGAGGAGAAAAAAGTCCGCTTCCTGATGCGCAGCGTCAAGCAAGAATTTTTCGCCGGATTGAACCGCAACCCGCCGAAGACCATAACTTAGTTCATCATAGAAGCAACGACGATTGAGAAAATTTTGGAAACGAGCACAAGGCAATATAACCGCCTAGTAATCGTGCTGCAGTACGCCATCCAAGCACTGGGCTCCGACGACCTCCAAGATATTATCAGGACCATTGTGCGCGAAGAACTGCACAATATGTTACCTTCGTCGCAATCTCAAGTGGTCTCGGTCACTTACATTTTAAACGAGGAACTACAGCGATCACTTGGAGTACCTTAGGTGCAGCCGCAATCGCCAGAACGCCAGCCAGAAACGATGACATGCATCGACGACGGCTGCCGCCGTGGTCCGCGTCCGTGCCTGGGTCAGCGCCCCGCAGCGTCGCAATTTCGTCGTCTACCGCCATCGCAGCCAGCATGCTGGACCGTCACCCAGCGCAGCGTGCCAAGGAAGACTGACGTTTGGCGCGCCCCGACCATTGGCCGGTCTGATATCACTGCAGAGATATGGGCCATACCTTTCGCCTGTGCCCTTACCACGAAATGGAACATCGAGTCGACGTCAATGCTCCGCGACCGCTGCAAGATTAATGCCTACGCGATTTCGCCGACTACCTCGCTGCCACTCAGTGGAGCCCTCGATGACCGTCCCGCTCGCCGTCACCAGGCCGCTACCTATCACCACAGCGGCGCCCATACACAGGCCCTGGCCGGGGCCGGTGCACCAGCACATATCTGAAAAACTAAAGGCAGCTAGCGATGGATACTCGATTGCTGTGTGTCGAACTGACGAAGATACTCCACCGACAACGAAGACGCCGAAAATACTATCTGGAAGACATATTAACGTGACGCCCTAATGCCGACGAAGCTTAAAACCAAATAATACCTGGTTCTGCGGTCGCTCAGCACACCGAGAAATGCCTACAACTAGCCCGTTCTGAGACGTCTGCTCAACAGTGCCTACAAAAAGGGCGTCATGACATCAGCCCTCCCCTCACCCCTTCCCCATCGACTCACTCGTGTCGCTTTGAGTCCCGCCTGTTGCTGTTCCTGGCCTTTCGCCCAAACTCCTCCGGAAGTACCACGGGCCCTACCGCGTGGTTGCGCAAACATCACCAGTTAATTTCGTGGTCGAACCCCTATCCCCTTCTCCCGATCTGCGTCGTCTGGGGCGAGAGACTGTACACACTGTCCGGTTGAAGCCGTATTATGATCCGCTCACCTCTTCCTAGGTCGCCAAGATGGCTACTCTTCAATTTCGGGGGTAATTGTGGCGAAGAAGATCGTCAGGGTGAAAAGCCCCGTTGCCATCGCGTGGCTCGTACCCAGTTCACTCTCTAGCTGCGCCCTACCTGGTGGTGCTGAGTTTATCGCTGGTGCTCTACTAGCCGAATAAACCCCCCCTTACAACTCCAACGCTTCACTGTGGCCAATGAAATGCAACGTTCAACATACACAGCAGCCATCCGGCGTCTAATTTCATTTTAGGAAACATCTTCAGCTGTCAAAAAGCTCACGACACCACGCTGTTAAACGTTTGGAGAGTCCGTTATGTCACGCAGCTATGTTTAACCCCGTGTATGAGAGCTAAAGAACCTGTATCTTCACACCAGCGTGTCACTTTTGTAAATGAGAGATGCCTGTGTGCTTCGCGCATTATTCGTAGATAATGAACTGAACCCGTATTGCACGGGGTTGGTTGGCTCACTTTCATTTTGTTCGCCCTCCTACATTAGAAATGCGAAAATACAATGGAATATTTAAATGCGAAGGTGGAGCTTTAAAAAGGGCAAAAAAGTGTCGATGGATACAAAGTATACTGCACGTATACACCAAACCTCGCAATAAGATAGTATGTCTCCAATAAATCTACGTATCCAAGAAAAAGTCACGGTATATAATGCGATATACAAGGGAAATAAACATGTGCAAACACAGATTCACATATCGCCGAATCCTAAGGCCCGCCTCCTCCTTCCACTCCCCCCGATGTATCGCGCGCGACGGAAAGTGGCGAGCTGCCTCCCCGCTTTTCTCCCTTGCACACATAAGACGGAGCCACCTCCGTAGGTCACCCATGTCACCACCTCTCTGTCACTCGCACATACAGCATGTGGCGGAGAGGTTACGCTTAAGCGAACGCGTTGTAATTCGTCGAGTCCCCGCAGTGATGGCGTTGAGCGACCATGCACTGTTTCTTTTTCTCGTCTGGTTGCCAGAAAGCGTCCAAAACTATGTCAGGTGAAAATCCACTGGGCCAGAGAAAAGCGAACGCGCATAGAAGGGCGCCACGTGGTAGTCGGGGCAGCAGGAGAAAAACGCATGCGCTCTGGTTGGCTCTAGCAGCACACGGATAGCGAGAACAAGAAAATTGAAGAGGCTTAATGCGTGCTCGCGAATAAAAGTCAAAGTAGAAAAATAAATAAAAATGTAGTTATCTTTGCTGGCTAGTGTCTTGACATGGATGATTTGGCGCAGGGGAAAAGAATGTTGTATTTTTTCTGACATGACGGCACAAATGAACCACCACCACAACGCCTCGACGCATCGCACCTCCCTGCTTGCTTTGTCAACATCTGATAGTGGGTTGATTTGGCTTGTCTAGTTTTATGTTCCGATGTACGACTTTAGAAAAGTTAGTGCATTTTTTGCGCCAAATCTTTATAACAACAGTAAACCCACAAAATTCCGGAATTGAAAATCTAAAGCACGACTTTAGAAATGTCAATGCTCCTTTCACATAAGAAGTTTATCAAAACTTTACACCCATAAAGTTTCGGAATTGGAATCCATGCGCCCCTAAGATTCCGTGGTCTCCGCGAGATGCCGCGATGAGCTCTCTCGCCATTATCTCGCCATCAATACACCCTTAGAACTTTGTGCTCGGATAGGGCTCCTTGCGTTATGTGACTCCCGGTGTATGGGAGTTGACACGAAATCCAGCCCGAATTTGGAATGTACCCGCTGAGATGTCTTTTCGTGCCTAAAAAAGACATTTTAGACAAAATAGACAGTGATTTCAGGCGCCGGCGGTCGGTGGTTCATGGAAAGCACGAAAGAATTTCGACGGGAGGGGCTGAAGCCCGACAAGCCCTCTGCCCCCTGGCTACACCCCTGGCAACTAGGAAGACTAACATGCGCGAAGCCATGCATAAAATAGGTCCAAGAACATGATGTGCGCGACAGCTGGTGCGAGGATTTACTGGGCCGCATAAAACCAACAATTGCAAGCTTCAGTAGCTTTAACATACAACGCAATGCGCTCGTGCAGTCATGCTACCTAGCTAGCGCAACGCGGTAAAGAAGTGGCAAACAGTATAAGCAGGAACTGCATTCAGAACTTAAACGAAACGTCTTTAAACCACATGCTGCACTGCGGACGAACTTCTTCGCGGACTCGTCTAATTGTGATCGAGTGGAAAAAACACCGACGCGACAAACGAAAGAACAAGAACAAGAAATTTGCCGCCCAACGGCGGCGATCCATTGTTACTGTCGCCCCCCTGATGAGGCGTTGCGGGAAATGATTATGACCGTATCGCCAGCATGTTTTTGCCTATATTTGAGCCCCCCACCATGCAATCATTATTCTTAGACATTCCTTGAAGCTTTGGCCGCCCCACACGTGCGAAGGGTGTTGTTTATTAAGGCGTAAGCCTTTAGTGGCTCATGAGTGTCCGGGCGCAGTCCGTTCTGGACGCAGGAAAGCGGTGATCACGGGCGATGGGAGCAAGGAGAGGAGGCGCCATGCCACTAGCGCTCTGCCAGTGGGCGCGTGGGAGAGCGCCGACATGAGCGTGGGGGCGCGCGCACATCGGCGACGAACCTTGCAGTCATATGTCTGTGATTGAATCCAATGCTCGCGGCCACGAGGGCGTTCATTCTCAGAACAGTTCAGACAGCAGCAACAGAGGCAGTCATAGATACGCTTTAGCCTATCGTAGTTTAGCTCAGCAACGTGTCCAAAGTATTTTTTTTTGCTCTGAAAACATTAATAAGACAGAGAAGCACGATCAACGACGCTGCAAGCTACGGCGCACGGCTGGCTCCATTCCCGAGCGTTCTGCGCAAGGCCGCCGTTAGTGGCGCGTCCATCGCACTACGCGAATATAGAAATTCACTGTTGCAGCTTTCATTATACAGTGAGCTGTAAGAAGACTGTTACTATTATGCCGATTACGGTGAAATACAAAAACACCCGTGTCCTGTGCATTAGGGGCACGTTAAACATGCCCTGGTGGTCAACCTGCTGTTCTCTAATACTAATATATGTAAATCTCGAAAACCACAATTTACACACACAAACACACACACGCGCACACACAAACACACACACGGTTCGTGAGCCAATGACACCATGACTGCTTCGCTTTACGTACATGTCTACTGCAGTTGAGTATGCCTGGATTTTTTATTTATTTCGCGCGCTACCAATAAAGGATAAATACGTAATACATAGCACTCTCAAAAGTTCCCGATGTAATTGCTTAGGAAGCAATAAAACCTTGTCATTTGTAAGTCAGACCTTTCGTTCACATTAAAAATGACGTGAAATATTGTTCCGCTTGAAGCCACGTAATTACGGCCCAACAATTCTTATCGAGGCCGAAGAGAGAATACAGTCAAACACCATGGTTCTTAGGGGTAATAGTTTTGCGCAAACCCCCAAGGTGGAGAATAAGTATTCGATAAACGGAAAAATTGGCTTCCGCACAACTATTACGTCAAATTCTTGCATTTGCTTCGAGTTGTTGATAAATTCGATTTGCTCTGCCATCTGCGAGCCGCCTGGTTAGCTCATATGGTAGAGCGGCTGCCCCGAAAAAGCGGTGGTCGTGAATTCGAGACCCCGACAAGGACGGATTTTTTTTCATCTGCGAGGCTTTTCTTTCGGAAAAGCCGTATGGCTTTTGTTTGTAGCAATCAACTACGTTTGGATGGATGTTGCATTTTTCCTTTATTGTAGACTGTAGTTCTCAGCCAATGATGCAGAGGTTTTAAAACCGTTTGACTAGTTTTATGTGGAAGAATATCTACGCGCTGATGAAATTTCCTGTAGAACTTCATGCTGGCTGGCCACCAGCTGTCGGTAATACGTCAGTGGGTGGAAACTTTAGCGACGCCCTATCTCAAAGCGCAATGACCCTGGCTGTCTGCTGAAATGTTCGTGTTCGCTTCTTCTACACGAAAGCTTGTAACGTCTTACCGAGTTCCGGTCAATGGCCAACCTAAAGGCCACCCTAGACATATGCGCGCGAGAGCGCGAAAGCAGTAGACCTCCGCCACTCCCCTCCCCCTTGCGTTTGCGCCGCCCGCGAGTAAAGGCTCAACCAGACGTACGCGTCCCAATGCGCCCGCACGCGCCGCACCACGCCTGGAAGCGTACGGCGTCAGGCGCGGAGGCTGTTTCGCGTGTCGGCGCGCGGCGGCGTGGAGACCTACAACCGCTAGAATTTTTGCGCCCGTGCCGGAAGCTGCCGCTCACGTCAGTAGCATGACACACCTCACATGACCACGGCAAGCCAACGTCACTTCCGGAACGACACTTCGCGCGACGTTCAGGCAAGCCCGGGTCACCCTAGCGTTGTTGCGGGGTTTGCGGAGCTTGCGAGAAACATGGCGGCGGTCCCGGCTGCCCGCTTCGAATTGAATTTGGCGTTGCTTTTGTAAAATGCACTTCGTTCGTAGCAAATGACTGTGTAAACGGCTTTCGCTTAGTCTCAGGCCGCTTCGACGACAGAGTATTATGGATAACCTCGTAGTGTTTTCGAGATCGCTTCTCGTTTCGAACGAGTCCAAGCCTAACAAAAGAAACATTCGAGATGTCAGCGCCACCTGTCGCTAATGGCGCGAAATAGCCGCAACAACGGCATATGGCCTCTGAGATTCGAAGATATCGCCGGTCAACTAAAATTGTAGAAAACGTGCGCTGCTTAGCGTACGCTATATTATAGCGTATAGCGTACGCTGTAGTTGCTGACGGTAAACTAAAACTGTCTAATATGTAACACATTGCTTAACGTGGCCGTTAAGCGAAGGCTAGACTGCCTTGAACATGGCAAGCTAGCAACACTGCGCCGCCGCGACGAGACGCGCGGCTACGCGCGGCAACTCGTGCATCGTTTGGGTGCGCGCCCTCTTCCTCCGTCGGGCGCCACGCGACGTCGAGTCAGCGCGGTGTGTGCGGACGCATTGGAACGCGTACGTCTGGTTGAGCCTTAATGGCGGTCTGAACCTACAAGGCCAAGGAGGAAGGAAAGAGGGAGCATCGCGCTACTCCACTGTGGCCGGGTGTGGTGGCCCAACTCGTGATCGCACGTCAATGCGCGCGGTTGGCTTTAGTGTTCCCGCTATGCAGGGGGAACCACGGTATGGCAGGTTAACACGCGCGCACGGAATAAAAAAAATGACCAACCCTTCCCATACTGGAAATGGGGGTTAGCGAAGCTTGTCCTTCGTGCACCTGACCTTCGTCACGGTGAAGTAACCCACAGGTAACGATGCCGGCTTGCTTCGGCCTCCCGCTCCCTGAGCTCCGGATCTTCTCGTGGTTGTCGGACTGCCTGGCTCAGGCGGCTCTAGCAGCTGGATTGGCGCATCCAAGGTGAGCCTTTTCACGGGCGAGTTCTCACCGCCGCTCGTCGAAAGCTGCCCGTAGCTCGGGGGAACGCAGAACGCGTGGCCGAACGATCCGTTTTCCGAGACTGAATTAAATGGAAACGAAGCCCATAGAGTAATGTAGTAAACATAAATAGTGGACACTCCCGTAGGCGCCTGCGGCCGACTTTGGCTCTCAGCGCACCGAGCGGAATCGGCGAAACGAATCAGCCTCCAAGATGGTCGCCGCACGCCGCCAAATCTCGGAGGCCATGATTTCAGTTTCGTTTTTTAAATTCATTTTTTTTTTGTGACCCATTACCGTTGCTTTATTTCAGTGGTTTCATGCAGCCGCTTGCGCCGCTGCTTATATGTTGCGACGACGAGCTCGCAAGGGTGTTTCAGTTTATGTTAGTTTTGTTTAAGTTTATATTTGCTGTTTCCAGCGGTAACTTAGTGAAACAATCATGCCAACGGTTGAGGAAGAACAACATTATCGCTTGTGATATTGTACGTCTAGTAACTCACGGCTAAAGGCGTATCGTAGATGAATGTTCCATGTCCCTTAAATATAAATCAACTTGCTGCACAGCCAAAAACTCGAAAATAGCAGACAATTTATTGCAGCAAACTTGTAAGAGGCAGACACATGAAAACAGGAAGAAACTGCGATATGCAAGTACTACGGGTGTCACACGGCGCACTTTAATTCGCGATCAAGCCCTATCCGATTTGAATTTCTCGGTCGCGATTGGTTCTTTTGCGCAAGCTGGGCGAGGGACCCAATCGCAATCGAGAATTTAGATCCGGGTCGGGCTTGACCGCGATCGAAAGTGCTCCTGTGACACCGGTATAATGGAGAATAGTCGGAAGTTAATGGTGTGATGGCAATAACTTTACACAAGCAAAGCACATACAAGATGTGAACTATCCAGATACTGAAAAAAACAAAAAAAAGCAACTGCACGGACACGCCATTAATTAATTTCCTCAAAATGGGATTGTTCTAGAAGAAAGAAATATGGCGCTTATACTTCTGCGAAAGTGGGTGAATTAAGGTAACAAAATTATGTGGATGGTTGCGTGCCAAATTAAAATGGCTAGAAAAATAGTTGGGCACGCACCAACATCCTCATCTCGAATGTATAAGCCAGTGCATCTGTCATTAAACAGCTGCAATTAAACACTTTCTGTTGGGGGCCTTCACCTGCTGTCTTCGAAGCCTTGCGATCGTCTTCTCATACTTGGAAATTTGCCCTTAAATATGCGTGATGTCCTTTGGCTGTACAATGTATTTTGACGAAATAGGAGATCCCTGCAATACGTAGAATGACAGGCAGACGTTAAGCAATACTGGAGGGTTCGAGGCTATTGAATTTAGACGCTACTCTCCTTCGTATAAGCAATTCTGGAGCTTTCAAAGCTTTAGAATGGAGATACTGCGTTCCTTCGTGTAATGTATATTTTCCGGATCTAAGGTGAAAGAAGCACTGTTAAAAATTCTAAGAAACAAGACTCTTTCTACGGTAAGGACTCCTTACACAATTAAAACATCGAAACACGTATCTTCAGCCCAATGCAAAAGAGATAACAACGCTCGAGCGCAGATAGCCTGCTACAGAGCTTAAAAGAACGCGTATTGTTTCCATACTGCAAACATTGCACGTGTACCGCTTTAGAAATAGCTACATGTGTTGTGCAGAAGTAGAGGACCTTACTTTTTCAGAAACCGCTGCGCGTAACATAAAGATCTCTGCACCGAATGGCATGTGTTCATAGGCTGCATTTCTTAACCATTTCATTTCCTAAATATTCGTCATTGTGCCGAACGTGCCTCGCAGCTCGGACGCTGCCGCGTCGCTGTTGTTATCGCAAGCATCACCGCACATTGCTGCGCATAAAAAAAGTATGCGAAATGAAAGTCAGCGTAGCAAATGGGCAGCAGCTGTTCATGGCTTCAAGGCCGCCGTCACTCGTTAATGCGGCTAAAAGTGACATAACGAAATACGAAGAGATTAAGTATTTAACAACGTGCAAAAGAACTTCCTGTGGACTTACCATGAAACCGCGACGAAGCAGTAGTGTCAGACGCTGGCAGAAGAACCCAACAACGATTCTCGCGCGCATTTCACAAAAAGAGCCAGACAACGGGGCCTGAATAGGCTTCGCACGTATTGGCTCGCGCCACCTGTCAAGCTGCTAGCCGCAACAGAAGCCACAGCCACATTTTTCTTGATGTGCTGCGCCACTAGCGGAATCGGCGAAAGAACTCGGCGATAGAACCGCGAAAGAACTCCAGTGTCCAGTCTTGTCGTTTACTATGTTACTCTATGCGAAGCCGGTGCAGCTTGCGCGAAACCTTTCCCATCATTTTCCCTCCCCACCGGATGCAAAGCGGCTATGATTGGCTGCGCGCGTGACGTGAGCGCGCCTACGCCGCTGGAATACGTGCTAATGACTCACGCTCCAGCACCGGCGCCCCTGTCAATCCATCAAGATGGCGTTTCCCGCAGGTACTCTGCTCTGGTAGAATCTGGGTTGTCTTTGCGTGACAAAAATACGCCACTTGTGAGCAAATACCAGGTTCTTTTGCAAACTACTAGTATAGCTACTAGGAACTAAACATCTCAGCAAATCTGGGTTCTTGCCCCGTGATCTCGATCCAAGAGGTCACGTGATGGGCCACCTTTGTGAAAGGGCTGGCTTCACGGAGCGTTCTCTTGTCAGGGCTGGTTGCGTGACTAACCCCCGTATTCAAAAATGCATCTTGATTCAAATCACTTCTGTCGTGAACGCACCAAAGGAAAGGCAATGAGCATATTGGACGCGTTCGCACCAGGCGTCGTTTATATCAAGTCGAGCATAGGCTTCAAGTTAAGATGCATTTCTGAATGCGGGGGTCATGCTCCCCTAGCTTTTTAACGAAACAGCGTTAAGGAGCTCGTGTCGCAGAAAAGCCGGTGTCGTCGGTGTCGGTGTCGGCGCGTTAGATGTGAGCGATAAATATGGGAAGGCACTTCATAAATAATAAAAACAACTTGCAAGAGGGGCTGGGTGGGAATCGAACCAGGGTCTCCGGAGTGTGAGACGGAGACGCTACCACTCAGCCACAAGTTTTTTTTTTCTTTATTGCCGGCTTTGACATACACAAACAATACAGAAAAAAGAAAAAACATGTCAACAAGGATTTTGCTGGCACGACATATCAAAATTTTTTCAATGCTGCAAGTTTATCTAGCATGTCAATCCATGTTGGTTGTTCAGGGAGTGCCCGATGGACGTCCCTGAACCGTACTACAGATTCAATGAAGTGATCACGTGTAGGTCGCGAATTGACATCAGCATTGTTGAATTGAGTTCTAGCTTTCCACAAACTGTGGAGGCCCTGGAGCATTATAGCGTCATACAGAAAAGCCTCCGTTTCTACCTGTAAGAATCTTATTCCATGTGGATCTAAAGGTAACTGTTTCTTTAAAGTCCTTTGTAGGACATCCCAGAAAAAGATGGGATCCCAGCAATCTAGAAAAGCATGCTCTATCGTTTCAGGTTTCTTGCATAAGAAGCAAGGACCTAATTGACACTATGCTCCCTGTACCGATTTACCGTATGTCAAACCGTGGAGGCCCAGGAGATGTCCTCAAAAGGGTTAAAAGAATGCCAGTACACCCTTCGGTAAAAACTTTTTTCTTTAAACTACACACTAACACATTATCAGTTAAAACATGGATGCATAACAGGGATATTTTTGTCTCAGCCACAAGTTCGATAGTCCATAGAGGGACAAAAGCGCCTCTAGTGAATGCAGTGCTGCCTTAGAAACGTGCCATAGAAAGTTATACTGTGGTGTATATCGGTAATTATGAGCATGTAAAATACAGCAGTCGCAGTTACACGAGTAGCGAAGTACGTTTCCGCTAGATTTCTTCTGCGCTCTGCGCACACGCAGAGCCATCTTGCGGCAAACACAGAAGACCCCCTGCTCGCAGTGTACGGCGCTGCCCCGACACGTGGCGCGCCACTCGCCCGATGGTCGCGTCCGCCTTCGTGGCGCGTCGCGGCCCGGCTGTCCATGCCGATCGCGACGTTTGGCTCGCGTAGATCGTTTGAGTGGGTGGTGTGAACGGGGTGCGATAACGCTATCGCGTTCCACTCTTCAAGGCGAAGCTTAAGCGACCTTCGTTATTTCCTTCCTCCATGTACAAGACAAGCGCCAGCGCGCGCTCACTTGGCCTTCGAGATGAGCTCATCCGCGCAGCGTCGTTTGCGCAGCGTCTACTTGCCACCCTGTCGGTATGGAGTCTCCTGCAATAATTACTAGACGAAACTCTGACGCTAGTTTCTACTCCAGCTCCAACGCGAGCGGTTGACCCAGCATCGGAATTGTAGGAAGTACATGGATTTGCCGAAACTTCGTCATTCTTCCTTCTAATGGCTTCGTGACTTTGTAAACTCGTCACTTTCAACAATGTTCTGCGTAATAAATAAATATTATTAAAATTTTCCGATGGCAGAAATTGAGCACTATAGGTCCAGCAAAGATGCCTAATATTTAAACCATTACGCCATGGACGCATGCATCGACAAGCGCTTTGAAACGCCTTTATGAATAATCGCAGGCATACCAGTGCCTTGAGACGCTTGGCAAGTTTCGCTTTGGCCACCTCGACAAACTCAATCTTTGCAATTTATTTATTTATTTTATTTATTTTACAATACTGCCGCTCTCAGCCGAGAGCCTAGCAGACGGGCATGAACACTTTCTTTTCCCCACATAAATACATGTGCGAGCTACACAAAGAATGAAAAAGCAACAATATTCAACAAAATACAAAAGATAAGGTAGATAAACTATACAACAGAACACTAAACAAAGCAGAATAATATGAACAACAACCGGGGCATATCATAGTCAAAGCAAAAACGTGAAGCATTTGGAAATAAACAAGTGTATACATTTTTTTTTCTAAGTACTGTTAGTTTAACATAAAGAGAATAGGGAACAAACATGAGAAATCATTAATAATCTCTTGTGATGAGCTCTAGTTGTGAAACGAACAGGGATAAAGAATTTGTCGCTGTTAATGACGAGTTAAGTTCATTCCATTCTCTGATTACTCGAGGAAAGAATGAGTACCTGAATGCGTCATTAGAAAAGGAATACTCGGTTAGCGTATGTTCGTGTTGATGCCGTGTTATTCTAGATTGCGAATATGAAATGTACCGGGTGATATCAATTTTATACTGACGGTGCAGCATTTGAAACAGAAATTTGAGTCGACCTTGTTTCGCTCTCGTCGATAATGTGTTGAGGCCTGAGGAAGCTAAGAGACGTGAAGGTGAGTCAGTAGTACGATATTTGTTATGAATGAACCTTGCGGCTTTTCTTTGTACACCTTCAAGTTTAGCTATGTTAGTTGCTGTGTAAGGAAACCAAATTGTGTTAGCGTATTCTAAAATAGGTCTCACAAATGTTTTGTAGGCCAGAAGCTTAATGTTCGTTGGAGCGATCTTTAGGCGTCTTTTTAGATAAAATAGCTTTCGTAGTGCAGTAGTTGTAATGTTAGTTATGTGTGTTTCCCAATTGAGGTTTGATGTCAGTGTTATCCCTAAATATTTCTGTTGCTCAACCATGGAAAGAGGCGTGCCATTAACGATATAGGTGAAATGAGAGGGTTGCTTTTTTCTTGTTATTGTCATTGCCACTGATTTATTGACGTTAATAGACATTTGTCACTGGGAGCACCACTCGGCTAGCGTGTTAAGGGAATCAGAAAGATCGAGATGGTCGTTATGGCTGTTAATTTCTTTATATATCACACAGTCATCCGCGAAGAGTTTGATTTTGCAGCCTATATTATTGGTTATATCGTTAATAAAGATCAGAAATAACAGCGGCCCGAGTACCGAGCCTTGTGGTACTCCAGATGTGACAGGAACGACATCAGATGGCATGTGGTCAAACATAACAAATTGTGAGCGGTGTGTTAGAAAAGCTGTTATCCAAGCAGAAACTTCTCCTTTCCCGATGGCATGCTCCACTTTTGCAATTAGCTTAGTGTGACTCACGCAATCAAAAGCTTTAGATAAGTCAAGTAAAATCATGTCAATTTGAGAACGATTATTAATACTAAGAGCAAGGTCATGAACTACCTCTGTTAGTTGAGTGATGGTTGATAAGCCAGATCGAAAACCATGCTGGTGAGGCGATAGGATGTTTTCACGTTCTAGAAATACTGTCATGTGTTTTAGAATGATATGTTCTAGTATTTTGCATGAAGTGCTGGTGAGAGATATGGGTCTGAAATTGGCAACGTTATTTTTGTCGCCTTTCTTGTGGATCGGTATTATTTTAGCCTTTTTCCAGTCGCGTGGTAGATTAGAAGTTGCTAGTGATTTACGAAAAATGTGTCCCAGATATCTACTGCACCACTCAGCATATTTTTTTAGGAATTCGTTTGGAATTTCGTCAGGCCCGTTTGATTTCTTAGGGTCAATGTTGAGGAGAAGATTGTGGATTCCGGCGTCCGTTATTATTAACCGATCAAGCACTGACGTACAGAATGGTGGAAGAGGGGGGAGTGTACCATTGTCTTCCGTGAAGACTGATTTGAAGAAATTGTTATATTTGTTTGCTGTTGCACTTTTTTCTTCTTCAGTTAGTTTGGTTGTTGTCTGCTCGGTACTGCGCAGATGTTTCCAGAATCTTTGTGGGTTATTTTTTAGGAAGCTAGCAAGAGTGACACTGTAGTAATATTGTTTCGAATTTTTTAGTTTCTGTTTGAAATGCATAACTGCAGATTTTAACTTCAAGGCTGTAGATGGTTTTGGGTTATTCTTGTTTGCCTTACGAAGCCGATTTGCGCGCCGTTTAGCATGGATGATTTCGCGTGTGATCCATGGATTCTTAAGGTGCTGTTTTTTCTTTTGCATTGGAATATAATTAGTTATACAGTGCAGGACAATGCTCTTAAAATGTAGCCACAATGCATCTACATCAGTAGATTCCCGAGATGCTTTTTCCGAAAAGGAATCGAATTCATGAGACAGATAAGTTAGCATGCTGGCGTCATCTGCTTTATGAAAGTTAAAAAAGCTTTGTACTGTGGACTGGGTACTAATACAATGATCAAGCTGGAATGTGCACATAGGTATACTATGATCAGATATTCCTTCAATAATGTCTATTTGTGCTTGACTTGTAGTAAAATGGTTGCTAAGAAATATGAGGTCGAGGATATTTTTCGTTGAGCCTTGAACGCGGGTAGGACGAGTGACAAGTTGATGTAGGTTAAAATTTAGCATTAAGTCTATTAGCACTTCAGAGGCTTCTGACGTATGATGCATTGTGGACCAGTCTATGTCAGCTAGGTTAAAGTCGCCCGCAAGAATAATCCTGGATTGATGGACATGACGCTGCATATATTTTTGAATTGCTGAAAGGCATGCACTGTCAGAGGAAGGGCTCCGATAAACGCAACCGGTTACGATTGACGTCCCGTCGCACAAAAGTTTGCAGAAAACCGCTTCAGCGTTGTTCACCTCGGGAAGAAGGACAAAGCGAAGACAGTTTTTTATCAGTAAGGCCACCCCTCCACGTCGTGAAGGTCGGTCTTTTCGGATGATTGTGTAGTTTGGCGGGGCAATCTCGTGGTCGAATATAGCGGGTGATAGCCATGTTTCCGTGATGGCCACGATTTCGGGCTCGTAATCAACTAGAAGGCTTTCCAAGGCTTCTGTTTTATTTAGGACACTGCGGGCGTTTACATTTATCAATGTTAATCTTTTGATTGTGCGGCTTGTGCCGCTTGTGCGGCTCTGCGGGTTATTCGGCGGTTTGTTTCTGCGTCGTTTTTTTGCATCGGTACTTTGTCCTTCTCTTCGTCCCAAATATATGCGCGTTTGTTAATGTAAAGTTTGTCAAAAGAAAGTGATACTTTTTCCTTTTTTTCACGGTTTGGTTTTGCACTATCCCAAAGTTTCTTCCGTATGTCTCTTATTCTTTTAGAGAAGTCTTCACCAATTGAGTAGTCAGTTGTTTTTAGTTTGAAACCTCGGCTTAAGATTGCCACTTTTTGTCTGTAGTCAAGTAACTTCATTATTACCGGTCGAGTTTTATCTGTGGCGCGTTTCCCCAACCTATGTATACGCTCGATGGCAACTTTTTGTAGTCCCAGGGTGTCTTCGATAATGTCTTTGTTTACAGTTTGTTCTAACGACTCGCTAGTTTCATCGTTTTTTTCCTTTAGGCCATAGATAATTAGGTTAGATCGCCTACTGCGGTTTTCAAGGTCGTCAATTTTATGTTGAAGACTGTCTATTACTTCGCTCATGCAGGCGATTTCTTGTAGACAGGATTCGACTCTATTTTCAAGGACTGCAAGGAGGTCAAGCTTGTTTTCTATATCTACTAAACGTTTTTCTTTAATATCTTTGATGTCGGCAGCAATATCCTTCAGCTGTTTTGAAATTTGGGTTAGATCGGGGCCAGGGTTAGTTTCAATATCACCACCTAATAGCAGCAATTTTGTCAAGGCCAAGGCGACATCAAAAACCAGGATACAAAACGGTGGGCACGGCAGCACTAGCAAGAAAGGGTCGCTTGAGCGGATGCAATAACCAAAATCCTTTCTCACCTGTACAATGAATGCAAACGGGTTAGCGTGCCGCATACTGGTAGTGCCACCGTGCCCAGTGGCCGAGTCGATCCCAGGCAGGCTATTTAAGGCAGCGGAGAGCAGTGGCGCTGAACGCAGATCACGGGCCAAGATCTCCGAGCATGCTATCTTCCGGTGTTGACGGTGCAATTCCCACGATGAGTATGGCGGTGGATCCAGCACGTGGCATCGGGTAGCGTAGAGCTCCTGCGCCGGCCTGGTCGCCCCGGCTTGCGCAGTGCCTCCATCCCCGGCATGAAGCAGGAGGCCGAAGGACAGCTGTACAATGAATGCAAACGGGTTAGCGTGCCGCATACTGGTAGTGCCACCGTGCCCAGTGGCCGAGTCGATCCCAGGCAGGCTATTTAAGGCAGCGGAGAGCAGTGGCGCTGAACGCAGATCACGGGCCAAGATCTCCGAGCATGCTATCTTCCGGTGTTGACGGTGCAATTCCCACGATGAGTATGGCGGTGGATCCAGCACGTGGCATCGGGTAGCGTAGAGCTCCTGCGCCGGCCTGGTCGCCCCGGCTTGCGCAGTGCCTCCATCCCCGGCATGAAGCAGGAGGCCGAAGGACAGCTGTACAATGAATGCAAACGGGTTAGCGTGCCGCATACTGGTAGTGCCACCGTGCCCAGTGGCCGAGTCGATCCCAGGCAGGCTATTTAAGGCAGCGGAGAGCAGTGGCGCTGAACGCAGATCACGGGCCAAGATCTCCGAGCATGCTATCTTTCGGTGTTGACGGTGCAATTCCCACGATGAGTATGGCGGTGGATCCAGCACGTGGCATCGGGTAGCGTAGAGCTCCTGCGCCGGCCTGGTCGCCCCGGCTTGCGCAGTGCCTCCATCCCCGGCATGAAGCAGGAGGCCGAAGGACAGCTGTACAATGAATGCAAACGGGTTAGCGTGCCGCATACTGGTAGTGCCACCGTGCCCAGCGTTTTTGCGGCGTTTTTGCAGTGCCCTCTGCTGTTAGAAGAGTACAGATTGCTGTAAAATTTACGACACAGAAGGCTTATCATGCGTAATATACAAAGCCACCAAGAACGTCTAGATTCAAAAGCACGAAGACCAGACGACTCCACGTACTTTCGATCATTCCGATGGTGCGTCAACGACTGAAGCGCCGCAGTTCCCTCTGTATTGTATAAAACTGCATGCCTGTCGGTGCATGCTCCATTGTCGGTTAAGTGACGCAAGAAATCTTTGGCGCTATGACCACAAAATTGTGACATGTGACAGAAGGGCTTCCCTTGTAGGCTTTCTCAGCATTCACCTTGCAGCCTCCTTAGCAAGTAGTAAGGACGAACGCCCTCATAAATGTTCACCTGCTGCAGAGCGTCTGCTCGGCGTCTACTAGGCTTTTGCTCGCTGCCATCATCGCCATGCATGCTAGATCGCGGCGGCAAATTGTTTATACAGTGAGCAATTATGTCTTTATAGTGTTCCGCATACTCAACACATCACAAGTGCTAGTGCTGTGGCGCCATTCGTAAACTAAAAATCAAACCTGTTTAAAGATGGACGCCGCGTGTGTAGATCTAGAAGTGTGAAAATAAACAGCCAATCTCAATAATTACGGCGAAAAACACCTAATGCTTTGACCTCACCTTGAAAGGAGACATAGCGATGACGCATTTCGCCACTTCTTTCTTGCTGAGAGGGTGGAGAGCCAGTAAAAATGGCGAATACGGATCAACGCGGGGTGGTCAGGGCTGCATGGGCGCTGCCATGTTGCTATAGGCGATTGCGGTTAGGGAGGCTATTACGGTTGCCGGCGGTAACTGCCACACTAGTTCGCAGAATCCGACGTGCGTGCGGAAAGGCCATACCATGTCACGTATTGCGGTATTGTTGCGCGTAACGAGCCAATATAAAAGCTCTGTAGTGCATCCGACCATCAGAAGATATCTGGGCTCGAGCCGCGCTTCGAAGCGTGTGATCATTGCTGCGGCATCTGCGCATGCGGGAGGCGCGTGGACGTGAGCTTTCGTGCGCCGGCAAGCGTACGTGTAGTTTGATCTTGAGTCTCAGGTTCGGATGCATTGCTTCTTGTGTGCCATCAGCAACTGAATGGTTGTTTGTTCTAGCGGAAAAAGAAGCAGACGACGAGCACTCCCAGTTGATCGCTTCTTTCGTGAACGCGCTCGGAAAGCACCGCTTATTTAAACCATTTCGACCATCGAAAAAAACCATAGAAAGCCTTGGGCCACTGGAATGCTTGCCTCAGTCATAAAAAGAAAAGAACACGATTGTTCCTCCATGGACAAACATTCAAAGCATTCTCGACTTGTGAAACGACGCGAAACGAGTTAACAGCCGAACTTTGGTGGTCGAGAAAGTATTACGAGCAAATCTTTATTATATAGCTTTGCTGCATCCCAAACAGCTTGGAAAACAGTTACTAAGATATAAGGTGTAATGCTTTTTAACTCATGGAATGGAATATGAAGTTCTGAATGTGTAGGCTTATAACATACAAGAAAAAGGCGAAGCTTGTCTCGTCGTTAAAAGCCACACAAGTAGTTACACACACCATTACTGTTTTAAGAAAATTAAATCGCTAGTTCACTCTCTTCATCTTTGGGTACAACGACCGCTCAATGGTTCTTCAACTTCTGAGTGGACCTTTTATCTTAATAGCCAATTTAGATCAAAGGTCTTGTGCTTGTGTATTGGAGAGTTACGTTCACTCTAGCGTCTCTTCAGGTTATTTTGACGCCATTATTAACTTGTTACGAGCAATCTGTATGTCACAGTCGGTGTTTAGGCTGAGTACATGACAGCTTAGATTGCCGCCCTGCTGCTCACGGGGTATATGAGAAGACATGCAAATTAGCTTGTTATACGGCCGATGCAGAACGCGTCTAACTCGAGTTATTGTACACGCTCAAGCAGGTAACGGAGCAGTGCTTATATTGCAGCCATCTTACACTTAAAATAAAGCAATTTTGTTAGGTAAAGGGGGACGACGTCACGCTTGCAATAGCCGAGCTCGGCTTCACACCAGAAATGAGGGCGTATTCGATGTCCCCTTTATGTGTCTCGTTGTACCGCTTTGTTGCCAAATTGGCGCATCTCATTAGTGGTCTATGGGAGATGATTTATTATAAAGCAAAAACAATGTGCATAAGCCATTGACGATGATTGTCTGCGTAAGTGATAGCCGAACGCTTCTGGAAACATGCTTGCTTTCATAAAAGAATTATATTCCCAGGGGCCGCTATTTGTTGCAGTCAGGGCATTTAGCAAGCACTTGTCGTTTAATTACGTATTTTTGTACAGACCAGAAGTCTCAGCCAGGTACAATGCGGCGGTGTCGGAGCCCTCTGCAGCCATCAGCGAGGAAGAGAGTGGTAGGAGAATGGAAGGCGTTGCTCATCTCATACAGTGGTGTTGCAGAATACTCCACCCTTGCAACAATCTGTTCAGCCTTGTTTCTCTAGCTTTGACTGGATAACAGGTGGCGATTCCTGACACTTACTTCATGCATGCTGATGGTATAACTCTGTGGACATTTTCGCGTGGTCGGTATTGTAATCGCTCAGATTGGTTCTGCTTCCACGTGGGCTGAAAATACAAAACAACGCACAGCCGAGATGATACACTTGATGCATTTGATTGCAAGGAAGTCGGAAGTCATCACAGCATGCCAGCTTGTCCACTCTACACTCCAGTCCCGCCTTGAGTACCAAGCTGAATTCCACAATCTCACAAGAACTGAATAAGACACCTCCACTCCTTTATTAGGGAGCTTATGTGAGCCACCCACAGGACTAACGCGCATGATTACTTTTCTGACTTCAGGTGTCACCCAAGTGTTCACGGTTGATAAACTGGTGCATCGGCACAGTTCCTCTCGCGCATTGAACGTTTGAGCATTATGTCCCGTAGCTGCGTTAGTTCTACACACGGTGTATGCAGTTCTTTCTCCCACTATATCAAAATATATGCTCCCATGGCATCAAGTGCAACTTGGGGAGAACAAATCATTTCGCTGTCTTTACCGCCCGGTCTGTCGCCAGGCAATGGAATTTGTCACCCGCCTCATTTACATCCATAACACAAAGGTCACTCTCGTAGAATGTATTGATGCGAGTATCACTAGCGGATTGCTGTATACCGCCTTGGTGTGCCCAAGACTATAAAAAGCAGGACAGGCGTACAAGTACAACGCGGACTTATGGTAGACCATGATGCTACGTAGCTCATCTAGTCGTCATACCAGGGTAGTTGAAGTCATTGATGCGTTTTGTCCAAGTTGGGCAGTAATCAAAGCTTGTCATACGCAGCAGCACTAAGCTAACAATCCACCACATACACCGCGTAGCCCGATTCAGATCGCTATCAGAGGTCATGCACCAGCTGGCAAGGAATAGCTCCACCCTGATGAATGTCCAGTGGGTCCCACGTGCGGCTCTAACTCGCCATTCAGAGCTGGGTTCTGCGTTCGGCCACCCGCTATATATATCCAACCCAGTTTTGTAATATTCTGATGGTGATGATGATCATTATCAGCCTCTCTTTATGTCCCCTGGAGTACGAAGGCCTCTCCTGGCGATGTCCGATTGCCGCTGTCTTGCGCTAGTTAATTGGAACACGCGCCTGAAAAGGTACCTGTGGGCACCTGAACACACAAGCGGGAACTACTGTGCCTGGAGAAAGATATTCCATGCACGAACTGAGTATCCAAACCTCCGCGTGCTTTCGAGTTCCCTTTTAGAGCTCACTTGCCGAGGGGACGTGTTTCTGCGGCAACTACGCGTTGGAGCTGCGCTGACACCGACAGTGTTAGGTCCTCAAAACAGCAATACGTATTCTTCGGATACTTCCCACGCAGCAGCCCCTTCATCAGCACCCGTCGGGACGGCAACGGGACCCAACCTTTGTACAACGGGACGAACCCTAGTATAGCGCAGGCCAGTTGCCATGTTTTAGGTGCCCTATCGACGTAGGCAAGCGACCCTATGAGTGACGCTCGAGTCGGAAC
Source organism: Dermacentor andersoni (assembly GCF_023375885.2). Classification (NCBI taxonomy): domain Eukaryota; kingdom Metazoa; phylum Arthropoda; class Arachnida; order Ixodida; family Ixodidae; genus Dermacentor; species Dermacentor andersoni. The sequence continues at coordinate 50,775,448 of NC_092821.1, forward strand.
CACGAAGCCCAGAACCATCTCATAAAAGGCAGCGAATCCCCACTGGCAACATTAGTAGCGTAACACTAATGGGTCCCCATAACAGCTTCGTGCCATCTCTACTACTGCAGTGAACGAGACACACTTGCTGTGGTAGTACCCGGAAGCACCGCAAGTGTTTCTCCTGTAGCTAAAAGCCACTGATCATCCTCCTGATGATCTGGAGGCCACCCTCCTGATTTGTGCCTGTGGATACATAGACGGCTTTAGCAGTCTTTGCGAGACTTTATACACTAAGATTACATGTTCATATATGTCTGACACGATTTCTCTATTCTTCTTGTCAATTGTTGTATGCCTAGAACCCAATTACCGAATAAAAGCAAGCGCACGTTGTCACACAATCTAAAGAAAGTTTCCAATAGACATAAAATTAATTTGCTATTCAGTGCCCCGTGTAAGCTGTCGTCGATATGCAATAATTTGAAAACGCGCGAAAGGCCCCTGCGCACCACAAACCATCAATCCCGTTTCACTGACGGCAGGCGCAACGTTATTTATCAGATACCGCTGAGCTGTAGAAAAACTTATATAGGTCAAACGGAACAGTGTTTTAATGAAAGACCTCTTCAGCACAGCAGTAACCTAAAAAATGGCTATGGGAGTCATTTAGAAGGACACCGTTACAAGTGTCACTGCCCTCCCTTATTCGAAAAACAAAAATCATAGGGAAAGGAAAAGGTAAGAGGGAAAGGAAAATAGTAGAGGCTTATCACATTAGAAAGGAATCAGATATGTGTAAGCACTCCCTCTCTTGCCTTGTCGGGAAAAGAAATAGTATTTTTGAATGAAAGATTATAATGTTGCTATTCTGCAGATGTTTTTGCGACTGGTTTGCGCATGCCTATGCTGAAAAAGGTACAAATGGCTGGTGAATTTCAAATAAACTTCGAGTTGGCAGTCAGCGCTTCTCTGTGGTATTTGTTTCCTTGTGTCCTTGTTTTATTTGCGCTGTTTAACATCAGTTCTAATTATGAACCAACTAGCCGTCATCAAGACATTACTAATGCAATCACCGGCCTTGCAAGACCCAGCATACGTATGTGTCAACCTTATCACCGTAACTACTTGCCAGTCACATTCCTTGAGCTATTACCTGAGAAGACGCATCACGCCACCGGAAATTATAGGCCTTTTTGGCTTTATAGAAGCTTCTTGGGAACGCGCAAAAAGGATGTGCAAGTTACTGAAGTCTTAAAAATGGCGCCAAATACGACTATACAATGATTGGCTGAAAGCACTCACTGAAGAAAGGAAAGACCCCTGCAAGAAGGGCCGAACGCTGCGCGAGTACAAGAGACTTTCCTGGCAATCTACAGATTTCCTGTAGCAACGCACCAGGATCTTACCGAAGCCGTGCGCTAGGATTAGCAGTACCAACGTAGTCACCAGGCTTGGTGAAGCTACAATTCTAGACCAACTTATGAGGACCCTGGAAAAAGGTCCAAAATACAGTTTTTAGCCAAAGCTTCCTGCTCCACAGCTCCTAGCCATGGGTAGAAGCATAGGAGACAGAGCTGAGGATCAAGACCGTGAACGAGTTGTTAGTGAAGCTGTGGACTGTGTTCTAAAGCCCGGACCATGTGGAAAATCGGGTATGCCAACCACAAAGAAAATTGTAAAGGACCTAAAGGATCATGCTCTTGAAGTACTACAGGCAGATAAAGAAGGCGGTTTTGTTGTTCCGCCTAAAGACCTCATGAACCAAAAATCCAAGCAAGATATTATCAAGAATTTCAAAAGCTCTTTCTTTCGACCCAAAAAACAAAATAAGGCCGCCCTGAAGCTGCTCAAATACTTGCACCTAGACTCGTTACGGCACCTTGTCAACAAAGCGGAGACGGAGTTCCTTGATGTTTTTTTTTTTCGCTTGCAAAACCCACAAGCCTGAGTACCGTCTTAGGGTTATTGGGTCTGAGAAGACGTCATGGCAATGTCATGTAGGAAAAGTTCTGCAAGGCCATCTCAAGAAGTTGCAGACAAATGACCCTTTTCTGGTAAGAAACTCTGAAGAAGTTATCTTGGCGATAAATGAGGACCAGGGGGCTGCACAAACCGCATTTTCAATAGATGTAGAGGACTTATATTATTTTGTGCTGCGAGATGGTTTGACGTGCGCTGTGCGCGATAGGAGAGAAGATATTGGAGAAGTTAATTTTCAGAATTCTGTAAGTGTCAACAGCGACAATTTTTTACGCTTTTAGACTTTTATGTTCATTCAACTGCTGTTAATTATGATGGCCAATTCTACGTCCAACGCACTGGAATCTGTATAGGATCAGCCATAGCCCCCATTTTACGTGACATTTTTTTTATCCTTCGTTGACAACGGAATTTCTGCTAAGTTGGTGGACATGCCTGTAATGCAAGTGTTTAGGTATGTTGACGACTACTTAATTGTTATGAAGAAAGATACCTGTATGCATCTTCATGACGCTGTCGAAGAAATTTTGGACTTGTTCATCAACACATCGGCAGGACTTAAGTTCACGTATGAAATGCCAATTAACAACCGTATTTGGATGGACGAGCATGTATTCTGGGGATAACATCCTAGATCTAAGAAAACCTTGTTGCGCTACGACAGGGCACACTCCAAATCGATTAAGAGAGGTATAGCAACAACGTGTATTAAGGCAGCACTTAGTAAGTCGTGTGAGCATGAGTGCGACCAAAGTTTTTCTAAATCAGATAGCGCGATTACAGAACGCAGGCTTTCCCAGTTCTGTGATCACTTCAGTATGCGAAGCAATCTTGCAGAAAGAGAAAGGAAGTTCCGAAACTTCCCAAAAACAAAAGAATAAAGACAAGAGGCACGCGCACGTGGTGCCATACTTACACAAGTTGTCGCACAATCTAAAGAAAGTTTCCAATACACCTAATATTAATTTGCTTTTCAGTGCCCCGTGTAAGCTGTCCTCGATATGTAATCGTATGAAAAAGCGCGAAAAGCTCCTGTGCACCACAAATCATAAATCCTGTTTCACTGAGTGTAGGCGCAACGTTATCTATCGGATACCGCTCAGCTGTGGAAAAACTTATATAGGTCAAACTGGACGGTGTTTCAATGAAAGAGCTCGTCAGCACAGCAATAACCTAAAGAATGTCTATGGGACTCATTTAGCAGGGCACTCTAACAAGTGTCACTGCACTCCCATATTTGAAAAAACAAAATTCATAGGGAAAGGAAAAGGTAAGAGAGAAAGGCGAACAGTAGAGGCTCATCACATTAGAAAGGAAGGAGAAAAATGTGTAAGCACTCCCTCTTTTGCCTTGTCAGGAAAGGAAATGGCATTTTTGGATGAAAGATTATGATGTTGCTGTTTTTCAGATGTTTTTGCGACTGGTGTGCGCATGCCTATGCTGGAAAAGGTATAAATGGCTGGCGAAATTCAAATAAACTTCCAGTTGGCAGTCAGCGCTTGTCTGTGGTATTTGTTTCCTTGTGCCCTTGTTTTATTCGCGCTGTTTAACCTCAGTTGTAAATAAGTGGACCGTCGTGGCGACGCACTACCTCACCCGCTTTGCTGAAACGAAAGCTTAGCCGAAAGGTAGTGCAGCGGAACTGGCGAAATTCTTCAGTGAGAACATCCTGCTTCGATATGGTGCCCTAGAAGTCCTCATATCCAAAAGAGGCAAGTCCTTTGCAGCAGAGCTCATCCAATCCCTTCTGCAATGTAGCCAGATAAGCCACAGGAGGACAACTGCCTACCCCCACAGGATAATGGTATTACGGAAAGGCTAAACAAGACCCTCGCCGACGTGTTAGCAATGTACGTCGACGTGAATCACAAGACGTGGGATGCCGTCCTTCCGTACGTAACCTTGTCTTATAACAGGGATTTCGAAAGAACACCTCACATTACGCCATTCAAACTTGTTTATGGAAGTAACCCGGCGACGACTCTCGACGCCATGCTGCCGCACGTCACTGATGAAGAGAATCTCGACGTCACCGCCTATTTCCAGCGTGCCGAAGAAGCCCGACAGCTCGCTCGCCTACGCATAAAGACTCAGAAGAGTACCGTCACGCGGCACTACGACTTCCGACGACGATACCTGGACCGCCAGCCCAGCGACCATGTTTGGGTATGGACTCCAATACCCTGACGAGGTCTTAGTGAAAAACTGCGATACAACTTCCGGTCCTACAAGATCATTCGATCTTGTAGGACCGGAAAAATCTTTTAGGAAAAAGGCGTGTCGGTGTGTAAACACAAGAATTTTGGATCACAAGAGGTGCACAAGAGGGGCACTGCTCACAACATGGGTGCTGGCCGCTTTACAATGATACCATAGCTTTATCGCACCAGAAGGATCAGCTAACCAGGGAAACAATCGAAGCCTTTCATATTCGCAAGAGGGGAGAGGGTTGTATCAGTCAGCCATCTGCACATCTAAGCCATGGTCAGGTTGCCTTTTTGGAAGTACACTGAAATAAAAAAAATAAAAAAAAATTGTAATAAAAATGGTTGTTAGGGTTGCAACAAATACGATAAGATTGCACACCATGATAGATAGGTGCCATATCTTTGACGCCCGAGTATGCGCGGGCAAATTATTTTTTAAAAAATGCCTTTAATCTTGCCTTGATTTTCTTTGACGCCTGAGGGTGCGCAGGTATATAGATATAAAGTATGTGTTCTGAAATAAAATAGTTGCGAGTGCAGCGTGTGTCGTCTTTTCTTGTGTGTCTTCACTGCGTCCGTGTCATTGCGCTGCTTCACCAGCAAGGTATGATGATTACTCACCAACTAGCCCAACTTTCCACTTTACTGAGCATTTCGCTATTACAGCGGCGCCGCTCATCACCTGAAATATTCCATGTTTTGTGACTTAAACCGTTCTACCAGCGCTGATAAACTTCGAGACTGTTCCTGTGTTACTTTTTTCTTTGCTAAGCGTACTTTTGCTTTGCGCTCTCATGTTATATCCGTAGCATTGCCCACCGAAATTTCCGGAGTCCTCCACTACGGCGTGCCTCATAATCAGAAAGTGGTTTTGGCACGTAAAACCAAATAATTTTTTTAATATCTGTAGCATTGGGACGATGCTTGTCGGAAGGAGGCATTGATACGCGTACTTGCTTATCTTTCTCGAGTGACCGCTTTTTTGCCGGCAAACAAAAGGTGAACGTTACCGCTCAGCCCAGGACATGCCGGAATGTATCGTGAGATTCTCGAACGTTATTGGTGGTTCTATCCGTTATTCGTTGTCGGCGAACCTTCTTCTCTTGAATCTTCGATGGCTCATGGATAAAAGTCGACGCGGTAAGCCCGCAGATCAGATATTGACGATCGCCGACTGTATTCCCCGCTATCGTTGTGCTTTTAGTGTAACTTGATATTGTGGGCACCAGTTCGCCCAATAAAGTCAGTTTCATCGTTTACAGTTTTCCGACTGTTTTCTTTATCGTCACTACAACGTGACAATATTGAAAGAGGTATGTTGGGTGAGAATAAATGATGACAATAACAAATGTGTTTAAAGTACGCTTGGTTTTTCAGCAGTGTTGATTGAATTGCTGTGTTAAACACAACTGCTAGCTTCAGCTTGAAAGTAATACTATAAAAAAGTTTGTGAAATTGTACTTCTTCTGATCTGCTGCCTTGACTGCCTTTTTGATCAACTTGCGTATATATTGCACTATGTATGGATAATGCAGGAAGGAAAGAACCGGAGAGAAAGCAATTTTTTCTAATGGTTCAAGATATGTGCGGTGGAAGCCAAGTGGCATGTTAGGTTTCCCTGTGTTTGTTTATGGAGCAACTAGCAGGAGTAGCTAAAGGAGCTAGCCACACTCTATGACATCCTCTTGATCGAGTCTGGTGTGTGGGATAGCAGCGGCTAGCTCCGAGATCAGCTGCGGCAGGTGGAGAGGACGAGCTGCCGCAGAAGTTGAAGTTATGTGTCCAAGTACTAGTATGGGATTGGGAGCGGCCTTTCAGCTTTTATTCTTGAATGAATAAAGCTGACAAGTGAAGTAAAGCTGATTTTGCATAATAAATTCTTCGAAACTGTTCGCCTAGTTTTGAATACTTTGTTTCTTTTTCAGACATTGCAGAGCGATTAGAATATACACCTTGAAGAAAAGGGTTAAAATGGGTATACTTCAGTGACCTTGCACCTGGATAGCTTAAAAAGTGTGTTGACATAGCAGCGGACTAACACTTTGGAGAGCCATGCAAACGATATCATCAACATTCTCGATTTTCTGTGAGTTAGTAAAACTTCCACGACTATCTTTAGACTTGTGATAATTTAGTAATGTATGTTACATAGTCCGTCACTTTGATGTTTATTAGTGGCTGCAAGCAAAACAAAGCTGAGACGAGTGTGCTGTTTTAATGATTATGGCAAATGAACTCTGCGGAATTCTGCAAGGTGGCGGAAGATTCATAGAAAGAAAAAAATGGCAAAACCTTGTACTACATACAGGGGATGTAAATTTTTCTTTTCATGCGTTAATGGTGAATTTTTGGCTGTGCCACATGCAACGCAAGTGTACACTACAAAGGTCTTAAGAGCTGCATTAGTAACGCGGTTGGAGTAGTTTTTCTACAACGAAATACATATTTACATACCTAGCGATAAGCCAGAATTCAATGTATGCATGGAAAACACTTAGATGATAAGGTAGAAGTGATTACACAAAGCACTAACTAATGTCTGTTTGGTAAGACATTGTCAAATAGGAGCGATGGTGCAGAATACAGCCCCAAAAATGTGAACGATGAAACTAGTTTTATTGGACGGAGTTGTATCCACAAAAACAGGCTACACTGAAAGCACAATATCAGCGGTGGGCACATTCGGCCTTGGTCAAAATCTGATTAGCGGGCCAATGGGGTCGGCTTCTATACATCATTCGACGAAGGTTACAGAACAATCGCTGGTTCCCGCGTGGTTTACAGAAACTACCATACGATTCGTGTAGCACATCCAATGTGATTATACAGAGTTCGGTGAGAAGATATGCAACAGATAGAATCAACAATAACATTCGCGTTAGTTAAAAACGACGCGTGCGCGTCTTGTACTGTGCGATGACGTTTACCATTTGTTAGAAGAGAAAGAGCGGTCACCGGAGAAATATAAAGAATCAAATGTGTCATAACCTTCTGCTAAAATGCATCGTCCCGATGCTGTGTACAAACAAGAAAGCGAACACAAAATCACGAATGAGAACGAAAAAGTTTACAAAGAAATAAAGTCTCTAGCGTCCTCAGCGGGCGCAGAAAGGCTTACGACTCACCACGGTGACGACTTCAGGTCACGCGCATCGCTGCTGAGATTTGAAAATGGCGACTCACATGATCTCATAGTCCAGTGCACCACTACGTCGGATGATCCTGTAGAGTCCAAAATGACGTCTTAACAGCTTCTGGTTGAGTCATCTTCGGCGCACTTTGGCGAACCCAACACAATCACATGGCAGGTGTTCCATGTATTATAACCTAGTCGAAGAATGTAGTGTCGACTGTCCGTCCTCTGCTGGTTTTGATGCGCATGCGGTCGAGCTTTCGGGCGTCTGTGGCGTTCTGGAGGTAGGCGGTTACGTCGAGATTCTTTTCGTCGGTGACGTGCGGCAGTATGGCATTGAGAATCGTCACCAAGATCCTTCTGTACACCAGCTTGAACGGCGTCATTTGCGTTGTTTCTTGCACTGCCGCGTTATAGGCAAATATTACGTAGGACAGGAGGGCAATCCACGTCTTGTGCTGGACGTCGACGTACATTGCTGCTAACATGCCAGCGAGGATCTTGTTCAGCCGCTCCGTAAGACCATTCGTGTGCGGCTGGTTGGCAGTTGTCCTCCTGTCGCTTGTCTGACTGTATTGCAGAATGGCTTGGGTGAGCTCTGCTGTAAAGGCCATTCCTATGATGAGGATTTTTGGTGCACCATGTCACAACAGGATGTTTTCGATGGAGAATTTTGCAGATTTGGCTGCTCTCCCTTTCGGCAGAGCTTTCCTTTGAGCAGAGCGGGTAAGGTAGTCCGTTTCCACAACGATCCACTAATTTCCGGATGATGACATCGGGATGGGTGCCAAGAACTCCATCCTGATCAGCTGAAACGGTCGACTAGCAAGCTCGATCGACTGTGTTAATCCCGCTGGCCTTGTCGGTGGTGTCTTGAGTCGCTAGCAGTCACGGCATGTCATGATGTTACGGGCGACGTCGGGGGTCAGGCGCAACCAATAATAGAGAGTTATATTTCAGCGAGCCAGTGGGCAAGTGGGCCCAGAGGGGCACCGTAGACGCCAGTGCGCATGTGCGGTGCAACCTGCGCAGTGGCGTCTGCGCTGGTCTGCTGGGCCCGCTGGGCCTACTGGAACAGCTGGTTCGCTCAGCTGGAACTCTCTAATACTTCTCTTGTATTCTTGCTAATATTTGGAAAAGCGGAGGTGTCCGGCTGTGTGATTGTCGGGCAGGGCATGGAGGACTTATGACCGGAGTGCTGCCGCCGCAACGAGTTCGTAGTTTGCGCGGGCTGGGAAAAAATTTATTCTCACCAGGACGTCGTTTCGCAATGAAAACCATTGTGATGCACACCTGAATATACTCTCGACTGTCAGTTTTGTCTTCCAAGTACTCGGCAAGGCTTCATAGCTCTATGTCCTCTCGGTGCTGCTCGACAAAGTCGTCTGCGCTTATTATTTTTTAGGAAAGCGTCGTCATCTTGTTCGCCTTGCGGTAGCGGCCCTGTAGACCCGCGACAGGCAGTCGGCATGAGAATGCTTCCTTCAAGACTTATACCCTACGGTGATGTCGAATTTCTGGAGTGGAAGGCTCCATTATGCTAGGCGAACGGACTGATCCTATAACTTTGCCAGCCAACACAAGGTCTGAGGGTTGCTTAATACTTTGAAGGGCCTGCGTTACGTTTAAAGCCGAAATTTCGCAGTTGGCCAAATGATCGCAAGGCACTCTTTCTCCGTCGTAGAATAATTAACTTCCATTTTCGACAGTGATCGGCCAGCATAGTTTCCACGCTTCCTTCCTTTGAACATGCATGACACCCATGCGTCAGTGTGGATTTCCGTCTCGGCGACTTCGTCGAAGTGTGAAAGCACTGGTGGTGACTGGATCTATTGGTTCAGATAGTGAAATGCATCTTCCTGATGTGTTACCCATACGAAGTCGACGTTGAATATCGTGAGATTCGTTATTGGTTCCACAACTCTTGAAAAATATCCTAAAGTGCCTGTAATAGGCACCCGGACACGGGAACTTAGCTATGGCAGCTGACATCTGTAAGTTGGATTCTGCTCCAGACTTGTGACGAGAAGGCATCGGAAGAGAAGCTCATCGCAAACTAAACTGCACTGTTCAGGCTTCAGAGTAAGTCCCCATTACTTGATGGCTTCTAACACTGTCTCAAGCCGCCTGAGATGATCCTTGATCCTCATTCACCACGAAGACGACGACGTTATCTAAGTAGACAAGACAGGTCTGCCAATTGAACCCTGCCAGTATCGTGTGCATCACGTGCTGGAATGCTGCTGGCACGAAGCACAGGCGGAATGGCATGATCTTCCAGTCATAGAGGCCCTCCGACGTGATGAAGGTAGTCTTTTTGCGATCCCTCTCGCCGACTTCTTTTTGCCTTCGAAGAGTTATGATTTGGGCTAGTTTGTTCTCCATGAGGCTGTGTTGTGCAGCGCGCAGCCTGACACAGAAGTGCGCTAGTCATCGTTTTTCTGTGTCCCTTGTCCCGCTTCGCGCTGCACCACACAGCTTATATTTGCCAGTAGCCAGCCTCGTGATCAATCGACGAGAAGTATTTAGCGTCGCAGCGCCGATCCATTGCGTCATCTATCTGTAGAAGGGGCTGTATGTCCTTCTTTGTGACCTTGTTCAGACGGCGAGTTACGACACAAAAACATAGCATTCCGTTCTCTTTCTTCACCAACACTACAGGAGATGTCCACGGGCTTCTCGACGGCACGATGACATCGTCGCGCAGTTTTAGGCATGAAATGCTTTTAGCTCCTGTTGTCGGCGACCTTCATGTCACCTAGGCACAGTGCAACTAGGCAGAATGCACGAAATTATCTTAGTATCTACATGACCCACCGTAGTTGCTTAGTGACTTTGGCGTTGCGTGGCTAAGCACGAGGTCGCGGGATCAAATGCTCGCCACGGCGCATTTCGATGGTAGTGAAAAGCAAGAAACACCCATGTGTTACATTTAGGTGCACGTTAAATAACACCAGGTGGCCGAAATTAATCCGGAGCACCCTCCTACCACGTGCTTCATAATCAGATCATTTCTGCACGTGAAACCCCGTAATTGAACTCAATTGAAGTACCTCCACGCGATGGCAAACATGACCTTGGTTCTGTCCAGCTACGTATCATGTGCATATTTTTAAAGTTTGGCCAAAGTTTAGTGAAACACCCTGTATATGTGAAAGAAGAAAATTTTGAAAACGGTCTATATCAAAAATTGATCCCTTAAACGTGCGATTATTGATGACTGTTTGCAGCAGTGCGGCCGCGGTGTGGGATGGCTACCGCGTGCATTTGATGCTTGCTAAGATTGTCAACAAAGCTGCGCATCAACAGTGTTACGCGATCGGATTGCTAAAGCAAACCCAGGAGTAAAACAATGTCAATCGCGTCAGTTTCTTGTGCGATAACTTGAGAAAAGAAATAAAATGATACCACCTTTAGTTGCTCTGCGTCGCAAAAGTAAGTGGTTGATCAATACGAAATTGTACAGCCAAATGAAACTGTTTGTCACGAGTGCACTCATTTTGGCTGAGCGAGGCTGCTGTATCAAATGACGTCGCTTGCTGACTGTTTGGAACACAATAAAAAGCAATCAGCAAATCTTAAATTCTTAATCAGCCACCCTAACATCGAGTACCACAACATCCGCCTAAATGGTCACATTTCATACAGCAAACCGCAGCGGCGGTCGAGCATGACCGGCAGCCTTCACTGAAACAGCGGCATAGGCACCGCGTTGTGCGGCCGCTTCCCGCTCTTTGCACATATGCTCTGTGCGAAGGGAAAAGTGTTCGATTTCAAATCGGTATGGCTAAAACTTAATCATCGAAGCGGTTGTCATTTCAAACCCGCCTGTGGCGGGTGCTACCAAGAACTTATGAAGGTTCTTGTTTGGAGCTTGTGGCGAATGGACGTGCTTTTCTGGGCTCCGTGGCGGGGACGAAATCATAAGTTTTTGTGCGTGCTTTGAGCTTGCTTCTGTTTTTTATTTGCTGATTTTTTCCCTTTAAATAGTAATTGGGTTTTTTGTTGTTTCCTTTTTTTGTTCCAACACGTCCAGCCGGGTGGGACGTCGAGTGTTAGTAGTCTTCAAACGGTAGCTTGGAAGTGGCAAGACAAAGAGCTATTAGTGGTTTTACTGTGCGTGTTTGGCAGGAAAGTGAGAGCGTTGACGCGTGGTTAAGCGCGTGCGAGAGCATGTCATACCTTCGGTCCCCGAGGCATTGACTGTTTTTGAAACAGTGGTGAGAGTTGCTTTCCGACATTTTGAGGATTTGGATCCTGTGCGTATCGGTTCTTGCTAAAAGGCACGTGCTCTGCATTGATATAGTGGTATAGTATTGTAGTATTTGCATCAGTAGTAGCATTATTATAGTATTATAGTATTTGCAAAAAGCCGTGCAATACATGGCGAGAGAGACGGGAAAGCAGGCAGTGTGCGGGGGGTCCCTCAAGGCAGATGAGGATACGGATGAGAATGGAGAGGGCATCGACCAACCGGCACACAATGTGATGTCCACACTAGGCTGCAGAAGATGGACGCTTTCCAGGAAGAGCTTGTCAAACAGGTGCAAGAGCTCAAAAATGAGCTAAACAGGGAGCGTGATGCACGGAACGTAGTTGAAAAGAGACTTGAAGCAGCCGAGGAAAAACTGAACCGGGCCGCCATTGTGGACGAGAACCTGGGTGACAATGGAACGCAGACCTCCGACGCGACATACGAGGGAGTGTCACCAGGGTACGTGGAACTCGTACAGCGTGATGAAGGGTTAGCTGGGAAGAGCGGCAGCTACCTCGAGGCCACCGCGCGGAAAGACCAGGAGCCGAGGGACAATGCCCCTTGTCGAGTCCGAATCACGCGGAAAAGGACAAAGGGAAGCAGGGCGAGGTAGGAGAGAGTAAAAGGGTGATTACCGCTGGCGACTCAAAACTGACTGGGTACTCAAAAGCAATTGTGAAGAGGGTGAAAGGCGACAAAAGACTGCCGGTTGGGACATTTCCAGGGCGGACACTGGGTTCTGTCATGGAGCGAGCAAAAGAAAAGCTCGCGGAAAATGCCCACGTGCGCAACCTTGTCATAGTAGCAGGTGGGCTAAATGACGTCCTAAACAGGAAAAGGACAGGACTAGCCCAGCGCTTGGCGAAAGGGTTGGACGACTTGCGCGAGCTATCCCCTCAGGTGCAGATCATGGTGTGCACCGTGCCGGAGGTGCCTGTACGTGACAGTCACGTACAAAGAGCCGTAGTGGTTGCTAATGAGGCAATATGGAAAATGAGGCGATAGCAATGCTTCGAGGTTGTCGAAGTAAACAGGGAAGTGAGAAGTTGTGGTGGTTTTAAACTAGACGGGATTCACTTCAATTACAGGCTGGCACGAGAAGTGGGCTGGCGACATGGTGGTCGCACTGTTGCTTTTTTAAGGAGACCGCGGGCGGTCAGGAGGTCAGAGTAGATAGTAACGAAGAGGTTCCCCTAGGGGAACATCAAAAGAGCATCGCCGTCGATAACAGAAAAAGGAGGAAAGCAAAAAAAAAATAGCTCGCCATGCAATAGGCTTTATAAACATGCAGTGCGGCAGAAGAAAGGAAAAGTGGGAGAGATTGAGCAGCAGTTACATAGAGAACAAATAGGGGTGTATGCGGTTAAAGAAACGCACCTTAGAGACTCAGAAAAGCCACCAGTTATTGAGAATTATGTTTGGGAAGGGTGCAACAGAACTAAGTCGGTGAGAAAGGCGGGGGAGTCGGAATGCTCATCCATCAGGGAGCCAAATGGAAAAGAGTAAATTCACAGTGTCAAGAGCATCTTTTGTTATCAGGTACGGTGAGTGGGAAAGGAACTTGGCTAGGCGTTACGTATTTGTGGACCGGAAAAAATTGCACAGAGAAGTATAAAGAGTTAGTGGAATGCATAAGCAATGATATTAAGTGTTTCGGGAATGGTGCTGAAATTGTCCTATTAGGTGACTTGAATGCCCACATACAGGATTTAGATGGCTATACCGACAATAACGGGAACTCAATGCTAGACCTTTGTGAGCAACATGACTTGGTTATCGTGAATATAGGGACTAAGTGCGAAGGACAGATCACGTGGGAAGTGGAAAACCGGCAATCGACCATTCATCACTGTCTGATGACATAAGGAACTCATGATAAGTTGAGAAAAATGGTCATCGACGAGGAAGGGTATAGCAGCATAGGGAGTGACCATAAACGCATCGTTTTAAGAATGGGATAGGTAGTTGGGAAAGAGAGCAAGGAGAGCAAAATGGCCAGTCCAACTTTGGACGCTGATCAAATAGCATATATAGTCACTAGAGTTGAGGAAGAACTTGGCAAATGGCCAAGAGTGGGAATATGGTGAGCTTCTAAGTGTAATAACGACAAAAATACGGAAAGATAAACAACATGTTCGTTGGAAAGGAAAAAAGAAACCGAAAAGCTGGTGGAACAAGGACACACGAGAAGCGATAGCCGAACGACAGAAAGCATCTCGAGAGCACAGGCAGGCAAAGAAGGCGCTGTTGCCACAGGATGAAGTAACCAGTAAATGGGAAATATACCGGGAGAAAAAGTGTATGGTTCAAATACTGGTGCAACCAAAATTAAAAGGGGAAAGTGAACGTTGGCGGTCAGGAATGCGTGAGAAAAAGAAGGCCGCACCTAGGATATTTTGGAACCACATAAAATTATTAGGAAGGAAGTCAGCAATAATACAACAACATATCCTAGACGAAGATGAAAACAGACTGGAAGGAGAAGCGGCAATAAATTACATCCGAAAAGTAACAGCCGAATCTTTCCAAGGCAATGACGAGATTGTATTTGAAGAAAAACCAGAGCATGATAGAGACCCAAGTGAAAAAGGAGCTGGTGCTGACACAGTTAAACTGGAAGAAAGCGGACGAGAAAATTCCTAAGCGCACAGCCACACGTCTAGACGAGGTTCCCGTTAGGCTGATAAATGAACTAGGACCAAAAAGTAAGAAAGCTCTGGTGAAAGCAGTGGAAAAAACTTTACAAGATAGGCGAATACTAGACAGTTGGCGACAAAGTAGAATGAATTTAATTTATAGAAGTAAGGAGGAAAAAGACAGAACTCACTAGTATAGACCGTTGACCATTACATGGGTAATATAGAGGCTAGCAATGCAGGCAATGAAATTCTTCAAGCATGGGCAGAGAATTATGTCATTTTGAGAGAGCTTCAGAATGGCTTCAGAATAGGTAGGCGTTTGGATGATAACTTGTTTGTTCTTACTCCGTGTATTGAAATATCAAAAGCAAAAAGCAGACCGTTATATGTGGCCTTTTTATACATTACAGGAGCCTACGACAACCTAGACCGCAACGTTTTCTGGGATATTCTGGACGGGGAAGGCTTAAGTAACGATCGTCTACAGCTTATGAGAAAGATTTACCTAGAAAATACTGTTTGCGTTGAATGGGAAGGGATGAGGAGCGAGGAGAAAGTTCATATCAACAAGGGACTGAGTCAGGGGTGCCCTTTGTACCCGCTGCTGTTTATGATGTACAGGGTGAGGATGGAGAGGGCGCTAGAAGGAAGTAATATCGGGTTGCATCTGTCATAGAAACAGGCGGGTACAGTAGTAGAGCAGCAACTCCCACGTTTATATGATGCGGACGACATTGTTTTGCTAGCTAACAAGCAAAGTGACTTGCAACGTCTGGCTATCTGTGGACAGGAAGGCAACAATTTAGGTTTGAAATGTAGTGTTCGATAATCAGGTGTTATGGTACTCAATGAAAACAGTGAACAGACAGTGGAGATACAGGGCCAAGAAATGCCTGGGTAACAGAATATAAATACCTTGGTCCATGGATAAATGAAGGCAATAGATATATGGAAACACAGGAAAAAATCATAACAGTAAATTGGAAGGGAAATGCAGCCATAATGAAGCACAGAGCGCTATGCGGATACAATAGGTACGAGGTCCTCCGAGGTATGTGGAAAGGTGTAATTGTTCCAGGACTTAGTTTTGGAAATGCGGTTGTTTGCTTTAAATCAGGGGTACAATCAGGACTCGACGGGAACCAAAGGTCAGTGGGTCGCCTCGCATTGGGCGCTCACGGGAAGACTACAAATGAAGCTGTGCAGGGTGATATGGACTGGACTAGTTTTGAAGTGAGGGAAGCTCGCATTAAAATTGAGTATGAAGAACGGTTGAGGAATATGGAAGAAAATAAATGGGCTGGGAGAGTGTTCAGGTATCTGTACAGGAATAACATTGATTCACAGTGGAGGAAAAGAACTAGGAAGCTTACCAGCAAGTATCCGGCCTGTAGGGTGGGCCACACAGCAACAAAGGCGGTCAAGCGGAAAGGCAGAGAGGCTGAAATAATCTCATGGGTGGCGGTAATGGAAAAGAAACCTGCCGTGCTTAACTACTTAAGATGAAAAAAGGAAATCAGGAAAGAAACCATTTATGATAACTGAAAGGGAAGCTCATTACTTTTTGAAGCGAGATCGGATTGCCTTGAGAACACGCACCTATAAAGCGAGATATAAGAAGGAAGAAGGATGTGCTTGCTGCGGTAAAGCTAGGGAAACGACGGATCATGTTTTATTTGAATGTGAAGACGTCTACCCAGCGGTAGATTTAGGCACCACTGGCCTCCTTGAAGCCCTTGGGTTCAGCGGCAGCAGTGGTAAAGCAAACATGTCCGCAATAGGCATTAGTAAGAGGCGATTGGAGGATTGGTGGAAGAAAAGTAGGGAAACGACAAAAGACGGAGACGTACAAAAGCACAGTTCGCAATAGGGGATTAGAAAATTTGGGCGTGGTAGTTCATAGTGTTTTTTCTTCTTTTTTCATTGTTTAACCTAGGTAGGGCATTAGGCACTATAATAGCAAGAGCTTGATGGCGCTACCCACCGCCCCGTTCCAAAGGGGACACTCATAACATACATCCATCCATGTGTGAGTAACTATACTTAAGAGGAGAAAACGATATGAGTAAAGAAACCATTTACGATAACTGAAAGGGAAGCTCATTACTTTTTGAAGCGAGATCGGATTGCCTTGAGAACACGCACCTATAAAGTGAGATATAAGAAGGAAGAAGCATGTGCTTGCTGCGGTAAAGCTAGGGAAACGACGGATCATGTCTTATTAAAATGTGAAGACGTCTTCCCAGCGGTCGATTCAGGCACCACTGGCCTCCTTGAAGCTCTTGGGTTGAGCGAGAGCAACGGAAAAGTAAACATGTCCGCAATAGAGATTAGTAAGAAGCGATTGGAAGATTGGTGGAAGACAAGCAGGGAAACGACAAAAAAAAACGGAGACGTTCAAAAGCAAAGTTTACAATAGGGGATCAGAAAATTTGGTTTTTGTAGTTCGTAGTGTCTTTTTTTCTTTTTAAACCTAGATTGAACTTTATGCAGTATAATAGCAAAAGCTTCGTGGCGCAAGCCACCGCCCCGTTCCAAAGGGGATGCTCATAACATATATACATCCATTGTTGGCTGCGCCAGACGTTATACTTCGCTGAACCTAAAAAACGGGCTGATCAAAATTTCGGCATTTCAACGTCAGCAGAACGAATCACTTGCTTCGAAGCAGGAGAAAACATAAATGCACGTGGAGGCTTTGTAGAAATTGCGCTGTCGATGAACAACTGATATCAGATATTGCAGTCGATCGTAAGTTTCGTCGGCGCTCTCGGCAAGCAAGTTCGCGGAAGCCCCCACATTGCAACTACTCGCGGTCACCGTTTACGTTGTAGTCGGCCTAATATGACAGACAAAGTGTTATGCTAACTTACATGCATTTGCTTGTCAAACGCATTTAATAAGCCCAAAAGTTATCAGTATAGGGCACCTATAATCATTAAACTATGAGATTCCGCAATCGTATTGCTGTTGGAAGGAGGTCTTGAAGGTCCG
The DNA here is from genome assembly GCF_023375885.2 of Dermacentor andersoni. NCBI lineage: Eukaryota > Metazoa > Arthropoda > Arachnida > Ixodida > Ixodidae > Dermacentor > Dermacentor andersoni. The sequence continues at coordinate 50,792,638 of NC_092821.1, forward strand.
TATTTCTGTTGAAGGGTCGCGTATAGATCGTTTGAGGGAGCTTCAAAATCTTATCGGTGTGGAAAGCGCGCCCATAGCAGGCCTTGATGGAAATTTAAGAACCCTATTGCTGTTTGAGGGTCACATGGAGAAACTTTCAGGGATCTTCAAGAATTTTATTTGTCTAGGTAGCGTGCCCATAGAGCGTCCTGCGGGACATTCAAAGATATCACTGGTGTGGGAATCGGGATCATAGAACGTGTTGAGGGACATTCAAGAGTCTTATCGGTGTTAGAAGCGTGCCTGGTAAAAATCCTGAAGGACACCCAAGAACTCTGTGTGTGCAACTATATCGATCCGACTGAATTTTTTTTACTGAGCTGGCAATTAGCGTGTACAAGGGAAGCGCAGCACATCGGCTTATGCTCTGCGACCGTTGCTTTCTTCCAGTCCTGGCTAAATACCTTGGCAGACATGGCTTTGTAATTATCTCCTGATAAATTTTCAAACTTCGCAATTTGTATTCGTGTGATATTAGTAAAGGACAGCCACTCCGCGAGATGTAGCACAGCCATACTGGAGCACACTCCAGTATTGCCATATACATAGCAGGTGCACTATATTCGCGCATGATTGTGTCTGTTGCCTGCCGTAAAATTTCTGCTTGCAAGATGTGGCACAATATGACTTTTTTCTTTCCCGAATACAAGCTGATTCCAGAATGTGACTACACTTTTTTCAAAAAAAGTGGTCAAAAGTGAGTCACAACAACTTGACTCCCTTTTTCTTTGCTAAGACCCCTTTTTGTGTGAGTAGAGTCACAAGATAATGACGAACCCTTCTACATGTGTCAATTGACTTCCAATGGCTTGCAAAGAGTCGTCCTCAAGTATAGCGTCTGCTTTGTGATTCCAGATCAGTCTTAGCGAGAGCAAGATTATACTGCAGCAGAAGAAATGCTAGATAATTTCTTTTTGCTCTATGCTTGCTTCTGGCTGAGGCATACCCTCATGGTTCACATCGTGCCTTTAATGCATTTTCTCATTCTTTCGTGCTTATCAAGTTCTGCAATTACTTTGAAATATAAATGTTTATCTTCCTTGGTCATGTCTGCTGATCTCTCAAACGCTAAAGTGATAGTCTGTTTCCTGTGCTATGGAAGAACTGAATTTGTCACACTGGATTCTGCCATCAATAAATCTCAACAAAGCATTGGCTACTAAACGGAGCGCAGCAACTGGATAACAAGTTCTGTAGATGCACTCAACATTGATTATAAATGTAATTCCACGACCTTAAATTAAATTTTGAAGATTTAGTTTTCGAAACGACGTCTTTATTATGAGGCACATGGTAATAAAAACTGCAGATTCATTTTCAGCAGCTCGGGTTATTCTCATGTACCGTTATTAACATAATGGTACATGAGTGTTCTTGCATTCTGCCCCCAACTGCCAGCCTCGGCAGTTGTGACCGGACACGTGACCTCCAATTCAGCAGCGCAACGCCAAAGCCAATGGACTACCGCGGATCGTTGAGTTCCCCAACGCGAAGGAAGCATTAGCGTGCTTAACACTTCTTTAGAGCTTCCTCTTAATTAAAACAAACCAGAATGGAACAGTGTCGCGCGAAAGGCAAAGCTTTGCTACGCATAGCCGTGTATCAGACAACTACACGATCCAAATTTCGCTGTTTCATCGGCTGTACAAATTGCAGTAATCATTATCTAATTAAATTAGGAAGCAAGGGGTGCAGCGCGCACGCCTATATATGTACAGATCTCGCTCAATGACTGCGTACACTCGCTGTCACAACGTTGGCATGATCAAGGGCGCAACCAGAGGGTACCGAAGGCTTCGCGGCCTCTTCCTCTAATGCGTCTGCAAAACTCGAAGTAGCGTTACCTCAGCCCCACCTCTGCACCCAATGGACTCTAAGATGGACTCTACCTTTAAGACACTTCAAGACCGGTTTAGAGCAAAGGCGAGGGTAGGAGAAGCTTGCTAAACCATCGGCCCCTTCCCCCAGCTTGCGCGTCTTTTATCACGTGACATCTACATATACATGCATCGAGGAAGAAAAAGAACTAGACAATAACTGGCGACACGCGCAAGATAGCGGCGAAATGCCATGCTAAAACGCTGCTTCCACGCACGGAAATGTCGTTGCAATTGTGACCACGTGATTGTGACGTTCTTTAAACAAGTATGGCGTGTTCCGGTTTATAGTTTTGCGCGCGCTGCGTGAGCTGCTTCTACTTTTCAGCTTAATTAAGAAATAATCTAAGGGTTTCATACTGTATTGTCTGCTAGAATGTTCTAGTTAGTTGCGCTGGAAGAACAGGATAGTGGTTGAGCTTGCGTTCTCGAGTGAAACTTGCGCACAATGCTGTAGCAAGTCGTTTTGCCTTGCAGTGCGTTTATGATTGGTAGTGCCATCGTGCGCTGCTCGTGTTCAGCTTTCCAGTGCTGTTGCTATTTTTTGTGGAATCTGCTGTTGTTAATGGGACACATGTGTGCTCGCAGTATGACGGCACTTCTTTCTCTTACGGTGAAATAGTTTAAACTTGTTCTAAATGCTTGTCGCTGCCATTGCCACTTAGTGCTGTTTGTCGATCGCGAAAAAAAATTTTTCCTCCTTTGTGGGAACTGCTGTTGAAGATAATGCCCCAGTAAGTGAGCTGTTGCAAATTTTTATGGCGCTTGATACAGCATTTACCTCTACTGTTTCTTGTCTTCTTTGTTCATACGGTTTCCCTGCTCGCCACTATTCAAAAGGCATATGTTGAGTGACCCGAATGTAAGCGATCAAGACAAATATTCAGGAACGTGGCCCAGGCGCTCATAGTTATACCCTGGCTTAATTTATTGTAAAGTTTGGCTGTCTTGAAGACCAACAAATTTTCCTCAAATTATTCCAGCTAGTTTGCTAAGCTGCTTTTTAGCATTGCTTTTTTATGGTGCTACCCTAGATACCCTGTTTGCACAAATGTTCCTTGAAAATTGTTTCCAAAGGCGACGTAGGTTCACTGGGGGCACCTGCATTATGTTATAGAAGTAAGACGCATGCAAATATGACCGCTCTACGTTTGCAAGTAAATGGCACTCTCAAACAAATGCCAAGTTTCAATTGTATGAATTTTCGTTCACCTTGCTGCAGTTCACCGAGCTTTTACGTGTAATCCCTTGACCTCTCAGCTTTACCTTGATCCTCTTGTCTAACAAAACCTTTTGAGGCATTCCACTGAGCAACATATCTCGGTAACATCGTGACAGTTTTCGCCTCTATAACCTTCCTTTCCTCCCATATTTATCATTGAAGTTGTCAACCACTTGTGATTTTGTTCAAACAGAGTGTCATGCAGCGACAGGATTTCGCTTCACAAGAAAGTCTGTGAAGGAGATTGAGTCTCACCAGGACTTTCTCTTGGGCAAGTTGGTGAAGTCTGCTAAACATAATTTCTGTGCGCATGAAGATATATACAGAAAAAGGACACATGAACGTGCAAACTGCCAACTGGTTTAATTATTATAAGGCTGGAACATACGGTGCCAATTTTGTGCACACGCAAGACGCAGATGTTGTGACAGTGCTAGTTTGTCTAGTGATACTACAAATCGGCCTGAAACAAGTGCTGCAGCTATGTGGAATTAAAGTAATTGAAGTATTCCTACCATGCGCAGTATCTTTCTGATAAAATATGCCTTGATAGGCTCATGCGCTGTTTAGTTGCTACTCCTGTCCTGGATCCTCATGTTCGAAATCACCGCTCAACTGAGCAGGCCTTGTAATGTGCACTGCACCACCTGGCATAATTCAATTGTTTGAATGCTCACTCAGATAGGCATTTAAGCACTGGGCCATTTGGCCCACATAGAACTTGCCACAGCTGAGAGGCATCTCATAGGCAATCCCACAGAACAATGCTTTAAATTGCTGGTATGATTTTTCATACACCCGAGTGTTGCTTTACAAGAACACGATTCGGCTAATTTGACAGGTTTGTAAAAAAAAAAGAAATGGGACACCGTATCCAGCAGGCAAATTCTTCAAGCTGTGGGTAAATGCTTGCACATACGGCAACCTGAGGTCTAGTGGCGTCGGTTCCTGTAGCGTCTGATTGGGAAGTCCATGTAGAGCTGTTCTTCAGCTTTCAAGCAATGGGTTCGGCCATAGCATGCATGACCTATAAGCCGAACTTCCTGTCGATCAAATCTTCTTCATTTTGCCATCAGTGATAAATAATTGACTACTTTTACTGTAACACCCACTTGCAGATAGTACAAGGTGATCCCTTTTTGGTCGCAAAACAAGGTCGCCGTTACCTTACCTGCGGAAATATGGCATTCGAATTCCTCAGGATGAGGAAAAATGTCTTCACTTTTCTTTGTTTTGACATTGTACAAAAATCACCGTGTGCCAATTTATTAGGAGCAGACTCCAAAAACAAATGACCCTTGACACAATAGCGCAGACGCTTCTGGCACTGGCCAGGTGGCCCATCGGAGCAAGAACGACCAGCGCTTCACGCGGCATGTTGAGTTAGCACTGGCAAACGAACCTGTCGGCCAGTGTTGTACTAGCATCGAAAGTGTATGCGCGCCCTTGCCTTGAGACGCAGAAATGACGTGAGTTTTGCTTTCCTACTTGAAGCTAATAGCAAAATTATTCGCTTTCACGTACGACACCTTGCTGTACACCGCTGCACACATTGTAGGCGTGAAAGAACGGGTCTTTTTTGCTGGAGTAGATAGATTGAATGCAATGGAAACACAGAGAAAGAGTTTTTTTTTTACTTTGCCACACCGTATATGAAGTTATGGGTTGATATAGCAATTCAATAGAGTCTCCAAACACGACTCGGCTCGATATTCGTGTAGCTCGCTCTATCGTGGCGTTGCTTCGACGCTCTAGTGAGCCCTAAAATTTTGCAAACTTTATCGTGCTCATAGTGATTAGCCGCTTCTAAATCTAATGCACAGAGGTAATGGTGAATGGTCACCATTATATTCACGCCACTGAAATTTCTATGCATTTTACTGGATCTGCTACTGCGGCCACACTTTGAAAAATGACGAATTTAAAATTGATTTAGGGGCACGTTGGCGTAGATATAAATGTGGATTTATATAGTAAGGTCATCGCACGATGTCCTTATGCTGCATCATTAGTAGGCGTTGCACTGCTATCGCAACTTAGTGACAGGCTATCCAAATGTAACTGAATACGATTCGAATTAACTTGTCTCTAGTTGCAAATCAGAATGAATAGGTCTGGTTAGAGAGACACTGCAGCTCCATGTGTGTAGCACCTCCCAAGCACATACCTTCAACAGATGCTGAAGTAACAGGCGTCGGGCCTGGCGGCCAGCGTGAGAGCAAGGAGGCGATGAAGCCTATGAAGCATTAGGGGTAATGGGAATCGTGTATTAGATCGCCCGGAGAAACAATGTAAAGAAGACATGTCTTTTATGTCAATCTTGAATTATTGGAAGATTTTCTTGCGCTAACGTGGCAAAGAGAAAATCTTAACCAACTTCTATACGGACAGGTAGAAGAATGACAGAAATGTCCGGCAATGCCATTAGGATTGTCAACATACGAGCACGAAGAGCGCAGTTGGCCGGTGATGTGAGAACTGACGACTTAACAAGAACCACGACACGGAATGCAACGCGTATGCGTCGGCTCCCGCCTTTAAAACAGATTAATTCTTTTATATAACACGCTACCTTGCTGTTCCGCGACCAGTTTCCAAGACCAAAGTGTACCGTCTTACAGGGTGCCTATCCCCCATCAGTACCCTAGTAGCGCTTATGCTGTGAACGATGTTGCAGCGCTCACCGGAAAGCTGCACTGTCGGGAGCGTATATTATATGAAGAACTTACCTAATTTTTGCATTTTTTGTCAGAAATTGCGGCACGCTTATCTAACGCTTTCAAGCTTAGTGCACTTTTAAGCACCTTTATGACAAATGGAGTGTGTTCCCTGTCAATTTAGCAGAAAACATTCTATTTTTAACTGATTCTGAACAGTATCCACAATTTCCGAGCTCGTGACTTCCTTACGCCTCTTCTGGCATTCTTATTTTCCAAGGTTAACTAGCCCGTATCAAGCTTAGCCATTATTCTTTTTGCCAGATAATGAAAATAGGCAAATAAAACAGAGAAAGCATAGAGCACATTGTTTGGGTTTATTTGGAATTTATAAATAATGTGGAAAAGGGAAATGAAAGTGGACGAAAAGACAGCTTGCTGTAGTGGGATGTGCATCCACCCCACCTTCATTAGGCATAGACTGCTTTACCAGATCAGCTACTGTGGCAGTCTCCCTCCCATATACTTTAGTGTGTGAATAGCAGCCCTCAGGGTAGGCCACTACCACCCAGAGCAACGACAGAAGACGTAGGATAGTCATTTAACTGCAGGAGTCATGTGATACATCAGCAGGTAACTGATCGAGGGCCCTGACTTCAGCTGCCCCTTGATGCCCTAAGGTACCATGCGATGGTTCACTGGCCATTTGCTCAATTAAGGGAATGTAGCCTATTCATGTCATTTCATCAAATGAACAGGTGTTTAAAATCCAGCTTCACTCAATTTCTTGTACCTGCTGTGACCGAATCTGTTTTTTGAAAGGTGAAAAGCAGCTCAATGAGGACTCACCACTCAGACTTAAAAGGAATAGGCATGACTAGATCCGAGTTTGTGCCACATGTGCTCGCAATTAACCACGAATTGAAAAGTATGGCTGCCAGATATGGCGCCCCAGTGGTTTTTCCCGCACCCCACAGATTAGCCCTATTGTGCCTTTGTACCACGAGTAGTCAGAGACAAGGATGTATGAAGGACCATGCCAAGCACATTTTATGTTGTGCTTTGGGGGTAATTTGTGGGAAACCTCCCATCTGTTGTGCGTTCTATGGGTCCTATAAGGAGACGGCGGGTGTACGCATGATTAATTAAGGAACACATCAAATATATGTCGCGTGACGGTGGCCCCTTTCCACTTTTTAATATGCTTCACTAACGTAGATTGCGTATGCTTCACCGCGTAACAGTACTGTATTGCGGCAAAGCTGATTATAGAAAACCATTTTATCACGATGGCACGATGTTAACTTAGCACGATGGCCTAAGTTGACAAGGCCGGCATGTGCCCGGAGATGAACGACGCAATACGTCGGCCCAGCCTCAGAGCCGCCGATGTCTTGCCTGTCAATGCGAAGGACAACTGCAATGACAACTTCGAAGCTTGCAAGGCTGGAACGATACATTTCTTCAATTACATCTCTCCTGTAGGCCTATTCCTCGAAGTAAACATCCCATAGAATACAGATATATCTCGCAACCACAGCGCTGCCTGTTCCATATCTCAAAAGGCTGGGATATCAAATCTCATCCAAAGACTGAACGTGCAGGCCCAGCCCTTGAAACCTCCAGCTGTGTGCCTACTAATATTCTGCGCCTTCATCACGATGGCAACTCCAAGTTGGCATCGATGGCACGATGGCAACTCCATAATACTGAATGCATCAAGAAGAGAACAAACGTGAAGCAAAGGCACCTGGCAGCTTGGAAAGGCAGAATCACGCACTCAAATGCAAGGAAAAAGTAAAATTATGCTTTATGTAAGAAAACATCTCCTTTAGAACCCTTTCGAATGCAGTAAATAAGTGACAATATAAACTCCCTTTCAAATAAAACAGCCCAACCGCTCAATATAGAAAACATAAACAGCTCCGAAATTGCATACCTGTGCAAACTTGACCTTAAAGCCTGAAATTCATTAAAGAACCTTGCAATCAGATCAGAATGTGTGTCTCATATAAGCTGAACATATGTTGGTTTCGTTTCGGAGAATGGTTACAAACAGAAAAGTTTTTAGTTAGTTAAACATCTGTAGTGGTGACCGAAACATAAGTTCGGCAATAGGAAAGAAAACAACATCTTTGTGCAGTAGTGTGAGGGTTAACGTGGGCAAAAGTGCTATGTGTAATTAGGCTCTATTTTGGGCGGACATACCGAAATATCAATTGCACTGGTATTTTGGTAGTCATGGTATTCATGGTCGTCACTGGTATTCAATTGCACTGACTCAGGTTACCTTTACAGGAAGCGATATGCTGCCCTTTCATTTGTAGAAATTTCGCCATATATTTTTCCAACACTTGCATTGCTGTCACACAAATGCATACCTCGGAAGAGCCAGATGGCTGGAAAATATGTTTTGGGGTGGTGTATAGAGAAACGCATGTGATAAATGTCATCTATATAAGGCAGCCATTTGTCTATTCACCAGGAGGCAATGTATACTATCATTGTGCGAAATTTTACTGTGGACAGATGTCATATGTTGTGCATTGCGTAAAGTATATCCTTGCATTTCTGGTGGACTGTAGCAATATATTTCAGTTCTACCCCTTCCCTCCACTTTAGGTTTGTGTCCAGCGAAGGAATGCCTTCTGCTTGAAGACACATGATACAGTCGAAGTTGCTTCCACCTTCAACTATTGTTGGGGCAGTTATAGCTATTTGAGCTAATTATTGCACCGAGAAAATCTTACTGAGCTCCATCAGATTTTTCAAATAAAATACTTCCTTAACAACAATATGTCCGGGGGCTATCTTTAGAACTTACAACGCTTACTTATACCATAAATTCTTATTCAAAGCACCCAATACACAGCGGGCAGGATGACATCTGCAAAGTTCCTATTGAAGAAGTAATGACATGATATTTACATTTAACAATTCTTTTTTTTTTTTGTAAACAGAGGCTCTATAGATCTTGAAAATAATACTGACAAGCCTCGGAGTGCAGTGACAAGCCTTGAAGCGCCGGCTAGCTCGGTCGGCCAGGGTGCTGCTGCTCGTGAAGGCCAATGTCGCCGCATAGAGGACGACCCAAGGAACTGGAGCGAGTGTTGCAACACTGCAACCTCCTGCTTTCTCGTCACCATATACTGGGTCGCGACATCACGGCATAGCATCCTACGGGAAAACTAAACTGGCTGTATAAAAGCTATTATATTGTACAAAATAATTATATAATAAATATAATCTATATAATGTAGTATATTAGAATAATTTTGTCGTATGAAAACACGGCGCGCAGTCAGAACAGCAGCCACGACGTTTTTTGTTCCCTTCTCTCAGACCACTTTCAGCGATGCTTGATTCCCTTCTAAACATGGACCAAGCAGCTCCGTCCAACACTCATGCATTAGGCGCTACCAAGCGCCTTTTTAACCCCTTCCATGTCACGCTATTAGCTCGGTGGGCACGAAAAGCAAAAACACCCGTGTACTGTACATTTGGTGCACATTAAAAGAAACCCAGGTCGCCTAATTAGCCCGATATCCCCCACTACGGCGTGCCTGACAATCATATCGTTGTTTTGACGCATAAAACCCCAAAATTTTTTTTCTGTAGTGATCAGAACTTGTCAAACTATTTTTGAACCCCCAGTTGCCAACAAGCTTTACCTTATCAGAAAGCATAAATTTGTTTCTATTCGCGCTGTACCATGGATATGTGTTACCATCAATGAAAAGTCCGACTTAAGCACCAAGACAAATCTTGGCTTTCCCGTGGTCATCACCATCAGCAGCAGCCTATTTTATGTCCACTGCATGACGAAGGCCTCTCCCTGGCATCTCCAATTACTATTGGCCTGCGCCAACCGATTCCAACTAGCGCCCGCGAATTTCCTAATTTCATCGCCCCACCTAGTCTTCTGCCCTCCTCGACTGCGCTTCCCTTCTCTTAGTACCCATCCTGTAGAACTAATACCCACCGTGGTTGCTCAGTGGCTATGGCGTTGGCCGGCTGAGCACGAGGTCGCGGGATCCAATCCTGCCCCCGGCCGCCGCATTTCGATCAGGGCGAAAACACCTGTGTACTGAGATTTAGGTACACGTTAAAAAACCCCAGGTAGTCAAAATTTCCGGAGTTCTCCCCTATGGCATGCCTCATGATGAGAAAGTAGTTTTAGCACGTAATACTCCATAATTTAATTTTTTGTAACCTTAATGGTCCAAGGGTTATCTAGCCTGCACATTACGTGACCTGCCTACTCAATTTTTTTCTCTTAGTGTCCATTAGAATATCGGCTATAGCCGTTTTCTCTCTCATCCAAACCGCTCTTTTTGTGTCTCATAAGGTTATGCCTAGCATTTTTCGTTCCATCGCTCTTGGCGCGGTCCTTAACTTGTTCTCAAGCTTCTTTCTCAGTCTCCAACTCTCTGCCCCATATGTCGGCGTCGGCAAAATGCACTGATTGTGCACCTTCCTTATCAATGATAATAGTAAACTTCCAGTCAGGAGCTGAGAATGTCTGCCGTATGTACTCCAACTCATTTTTATTCTTCTGTGAATGTCCTTCTCATGATCAGGGTTCCCTGTGATTAATTGACCTTGGTAAACGCACTTCTTCACAGACTCTAGGGGCTGAGTCGCGATCCTGAACTCTTGTTTCCTTGCCCAGCTATTGATGATTATTTTTGTTTTCTGCATATTATTCTTCAACCCCATTCTTACACTCTCTCTGCTAAAGTCCTCAATCATTGCTGAATAGAACCATGTTATCCGCAAACCGAAGGCTGCTGAGATATTCACCGTAGATCCTTACTCCTAAGCCTTCCCAACTTAATATCTTGAATACTTCTTCCAAGCACGCAGTGAACAGCATTGGGGAGATTGTGTCTCCTTGTCTGACATATTTCTTTATAGGTATCTTCCTACTTTTCTTGTGTATAATTAGGGTAGCTGTGGAATCTCCGTAGATATTTTCCAAGATATTTATATCAGCGGTCTGCATTCCTTGATTACGTAATGCCTGTATGACTGCTGGTATCTCTACTGAATGAAAAGCCTTTCGTAATCTATGAAAGCCATATAAAGAGGCTCATTGCCCTTTGTGGATTTCTCGATTACCTGACTAATTACGTGGATGTGATCCAATCCACAGTATCCCTTGCTGAAGCCTGCCTGTTCCCTTCGTGGACTAGACTGCAGTGTTGCCCTTACTCTATTGCAAATTATCTTGCTGAATATTTTACATAATACTGGGAGTAAGCTAGTGGACCTATACTTTTTCAATTCTTTAACGTCTCCCTTTTGTGGATTAGAATAATGTTTTCATACTTCCAGTTTCCTGGGACCCTTGAAAGCATAAAGACACTTCGTATAGAGATCCAGCAGATTTTCAAGCGTTATGTCTCCTCCATCTTTGATCAACCCAACGACTATTCCATCTTCTCCTGCCACTTTTCCCCGTTTCGTGTCTTGCAAGGCCCTTCTGACCTCATCACTAGTTAAAGAAGTCTGTGCAACCTGTCCATTACTGCTTCGAATGCAGTTATCGTGGCTCTTTTGGTACTCTACAGGTCAGTAAAGAATTCTTCCTCTGCTTTTACTATACCTTCGAGATTACTGATGATATTACCCTGCCTATCTTTCAGTGCATATATCTTTGTTTGCCCTATGCCAAGTTTCCTTCTTACCAATTTCAGGCTGCGTCCATTTTTTACAGCTTCTTCAGTCTTTCTCACGTTATAATTTCAAGTACCCTTTATATTCGCCTAGTTGATCAGTTCTGACAGTTTCGCGAAATATATCTTATCTATTGAGTTAGACACTTTCACTCTTTATCCTTTCTTTATTAGATCCTTCGTTACATGGGGGATCTTGCTACTGGTTGCCTTGATGCCTTGCCTCCCGCTTTAATTGTGGCGTCTGAAGCCAGTGAAATTGCAGTTTCATTCATTACCTCGCTGTCATCTTCATCTCTGTGTTCTAAGGCTCGATATTTGTTTTCGAGTACCAATCTTCATCGCTGTGTTCTAAGGCTCGATATTTGTTTGCAAGTACTAACCTCAATTTGTTTGTTTTTACCCCTACGGTCTCTAGGTTGGCCTGTTTTTCTTAACCAATTTTACTGTTTCTCTCCTCAAACTGAAGTGCGATAACTCTCCCTAACCTGTGATCACTGCACTTTACCCTACCTAATACTTCTGCATTCTGCACTATGCTGTGTTGGCAGAGAGCGTGAAATCAATTTCATTTATTGCCTCACCATTACGGATTTTCTAGGTCCACTTCGTTTTGCCACGCTTCCTGAAAAAGGTGTTCATTATTCGCAGCTTATTCCTTTCTGCGAATTCTACCAGCATCTTCAATCTAGCGTTCCTAGAATCGACGCCGTAGTTGCCAGTTGCATGTTCATCAGCCTGCTTTTCCCTACTTTGGCATTGAAGTCGCCCATTATTGCAGTAAACTGAGCTTGTCCTTTTCTCATCGCCAATTCAACATCTTCATGAAACTGATCTACTTCATCATCATCGTGACTGGCAGTTGGAGCGTGAGATTGTAATACCTTTAATCTATACCTCTTATGAAGTTTGATTACGACTACTGCTACCCTCTCATGAATGCTGTAGAAGTCGTAAATGCTACCCGCTGTGTCCTTATGGATTAGGAATCCTACCCCGTATTGCTTCTTATCTGAGAGACCTCTATAGCAGAGGACATGTCCGCTATTCAGCAATGTATGAGCCTCACCAGTTCTAATCTCACTAAGGCCGATAATATCCCAAATAATGTCTGATGGTTTCTCAAACAGTCCTGCTAAGCTAGGCTAATTTGACAGAGTTCGGTAAATAAAGGTTGACAGAGACAGTTTCCATTGGCTGCCTGTCCGGACCCAGATATTCTTAGCACCCTCTGCTGTGTTACTGGTCTGACCGCCGCCTTGGTCAGGTGCTCTGCAGCTGCTGGGGACTGAGGGCCGTGGGTTAATTGTAGGAATCATGATGGAAGGAGTGGCCGAATACTGCTCCAGGGAGGCCAATTCCTGTTCTAGTGATGGAGTGTCTTTGTTGAAGCTTAGTGGGCCTCCATAATTTGGTTGTACCTGGATTAGTACAGCCCCACTCGCTCTAGGTATTTTTTGCCGATGTCAGGTGTCACTCCGAACCTGGAGATGCTGCGCAGTGAGCTCTGTAAAATTGTGCCATCTGCAATGACACTTAAGTTTATTTGTAAATTTTTGAGTTGACAATCGGCCGCATTTCGATGGGGGCGAAATGCGAAAACACCCGTGTACTTAGATTTAGGTGCACGTTAAAGAACCCCAGGTGGCCGAAATTTCCGGAGTCCTCCACGACGGCGTGCCTCATAATCAGAAAGTGGTTTTGGCACGTAAAACCCCATAATTTTAATTTAATTTTTTGTAGTCACCAGCCGTGGTAGCATAGTATATATAGTGTTTTAGGGTTAAACCCTAGCCACGGCGGAGGCTTTTGATGAGGGTGAAATGGAATACGCGAGCATTGTATTGCACGCGAACCTTGAATTGGGTGCACGTTGAAGAACCCCACGTGGTCCTAAATCACTCTGGAGTACCCCTGCTACGGTGTGCGTCATACTCACATCATGGTTTTGGCACGTAAAAGCCGCTGAATATAGTCATTTTCATATCATTGTGTAATTTATTCATGGTGGCTAAAATATATTCTGCCTCTCGTGTGTCTTATCTGACTTAAGGCACACGCCGTGGTTGCTCAGTGGCTATGGTGTTGGGCTGCTGAGCACGAGGTCGCGGGATCGAATCCCGGCCACGGCGGCCTCATTTCGATGGGGGCGAAATGCGAAAACACCCGTGTACTTAGATTTAGGTGCACGTTAAAGAACCTCAGGTGGTCGAAATTTCCGGAGTCCCCCACTACGGCGTGCCTCATAATCAGAAAGTGGTTTTGGCACGTAAAACCCCATAACTTAACTTATCTGACTTAAGGTGTCTTTGTTGTCAACTGGACCTCCTCGAGTAAAAATTCTACCATGTCATACCATTCTTGTTGATGTCATATTTTGTTCTCATAATTCACTACTTGCTACCAACTCGTGTATAGCATATACGTTCATTTCTGTGATCTACATTGTAAGCAGTTTCTCACCATTTGGCATTTTTGTTTATCTATACCATGTGTTCAGTCACCCGTATTTGTACTTTTTGTTGGGTCAAGAGCTTAACCACTGCCCGTCCAATCGCAATGCCCCATGTATTGAATATTCTGTGCCTCTATGAACGCATGATTTATCATGTGGCAGCTTAGCATTTGCAGTTGCTGCTTTTACTAACAAAAAGATGACTACTTCTTGATCATGCTGCTACCCAAATTCACAATGTAAATGGTTGCTTGCATATGTGAACGCGTCCTTAATGGCAAATGCAAAACTACAGTTTGCACAAGCCAACGGTGACAGCTAGTGATAGTGTAAGCCGCACTGTATGCAGTAAATGCTCAGTAAATATGGAACGTGACTGGTGCCAAGTAGGAAAATTATTTTCGTTTTTGAAATGCTAATATTGTATACACTAGAAGTGTAGCAGTATACAGAACAGTACATGCGCCAAACTTTCCATGCGACTTCATGCCCTTGTGCATAAATTTTTGCATTTATGTATATGTAGTAATGTGCCAGTGTCTGTTCTTTTACATCCCTAGTGCTTTGTGTGATGGCATCTAATATGAAAAAGTCTGCTTAAATATACTGCAACGATGCCAAGTAAAGATTACACGATCTATTCACATGAGTGCAAATTCTAGCAACAATGAAATTTTGCCTACCGTATACGTTGATTTCGACTTGTAGAAATATTCCTAATGAGCCTGTACAGTTAGACAGTGATGTACAAAAAAAAGGAAAAACTTGTATTCTAGAGGCCAAATTTCCATGGAAATTCTAAACATCATCATCATCATCATCAGCCTAGTTACGCCCACTGCAGGGCAAAGGCCTCTCCCATACTTCTCCAACTGCCCCGGTCATGTACTAATTGTGGCCATGTTGTCCCTGCAAACGTCTTAATGTCATCTGCCCACCTAACTTTCTGCCGCCCCCTGCTACGCTTCCCTTCTCTTGGAATCCAGTCCGTAGCTCTTAGTGACCATCGGTTATCTTCCCTCCTCATTACATGTCCGGCCCATGCCCATTTCTTTTTCTTGATTTCAACTAAGATATCGTTTACCCGCGTTTGTTGCCTCACCCAATCTGCTCTTTTCTTATCCCTTAACGTTACACCCATCATTCTTCTTTCCATAGCTCGTTGCGTCGTTCTCAATTTCAGCAGAACCCTTTTCGTAAGCCTCCAGGTTTCTGCCCCATATGTGAGTACTGGTAACACACAGCTGTTGTACACTTTCCTTTTGAGGGATAGTGGCAACCTACTGTTCATGATTTGAGAATGCCTGCCAAACGCACCCCAACCCATTCTTATTCTTCTGGTTATTTCAGTCTCATGATCCGGATCCGTGGTCACTACCTGCCCTAAGTAGATGTATTCCCTTACCACTTCGAGTGTTTCGCTACCTATCGTAAACTGCTGTTCTCTTCCGAGACTGTTAAACAGTACTTTAGTTTTCTGCAGATTAATTTTCAGACCCACCCTTCTGCTTTGTCTCTCTAGGTCAGTGAGCATGCATTGCAATTGGTCTCCTGAGTTACTAAGCAAGGCAATATCATCAGCGAATCGCAAGTTGCTAAGGTATTCTCCATCAACTTTTATCCCCAATTCTTCCCACTCCAGGCCTCTGAATACCTCTTGTAAACATGCTGTGAATAGCGTTGGAGATATCGTATCTCCCTGTCTGACGCCTTTCTTTATAGGGATTTTGTTGCTTTCTTTGTGGAGGACTACGGTGGCTGTGGAGCCGCTATAGATATCTTCCAGTATTTTTACATATGGCTCATCTACACCCTGATTCCGTAATGCCTCCATGACTGCTGAGGTTTCGACTGAATCAAACGCTTTCTCGTAATCAATGAAAGCTATATATAAGGGTTGGTTATATTCTGCACATTTCTCTATCACTTGATTGATAGTGTGAATATGGTCTATTGTTGAGTAGCCTTTACGGAATCCTGCCTGGTCCTTTGGTTGACAGAAGTCTAAGGTGTTCCTGATTCTATTTGCGATTACCTTAGTAAATACTTTGTAGGCAACGGACAGTAAGCTGATCGGTCTATAATTTTTCAAGTCTTTGGCGTCCCCTTTCTTATGGATTAGGATTATGTTAGCGTTCTTCCAAGATTCCGGTACGCTCGAGGTTATGAGGCATTGCGTATACAGGGTGGCCAGTTTCTCTAGAACAATCTGACCACCATCCTTCAACAAATCTGCTGTTACCTGATCCTCCCCAGCTGCCTTCCCCCTTTGCATAGCTCCTAAGGCTTTCTTCACTTCTTCTGGCGTTACCTGTGGGATTTCGAATTCCTCTAGGCTATTCTCTCTTCCACTATCGTCGTGGGTGCCACTGGTACTGTATAAATCTCTATAGAACTCCTCAGCCACTTGAACTATCTCGTCCATATTAGTAACGATATTGCCGGCTTTGTCTCTTAACGCACACATCTGATTCTTGCCTATTCCTAGTTTCTTCTTCACTGTTTTTAGGCTTCCTCCTTTCCTGAGAGCCTGTTCAATTCTATCCATATTATAGTTCCTGATGTCCGCTGTCTTACGCTTGTTGATTAACTTAGAAAGTTCTGCCAGTTCTATTCTAGCTGTAGGATTAGAGGCTTTCATACATTGGCGTTTCTTGATCAGATCTTTCGTCTCCTGCGATAGCTTACTGGTTTCCTGTCTAACGGCGTTACCACCGACTTCTATTGCGCACTCCTTGATGATGCCCATGAGATTGTCGTTCATTGCTTCAACACTAAGGTCCTCTTCCTGAGTTAAAGCCGAATACCTGTTCTGTAGTTTGATCCGGAATTCCTCTAGTTTCCCTCTTACCGCTAACTCATTGATTGGCTTCTTGTGTACCAGTTTCTTTCGTTCCCTCCTCAAGTCTAGGCTAATTCGAGTTCTTACCATCCTGTGGTCACTGCAGCGTACCTTGCCGAGCACGTCTACATCTTGAATGATGCCAGGGTTCGCGCAGAGTATGAAGTCGATTTCATTTCTAGTCTCACCATTCGGGCTCCTCCACGTCCACTTTCGGCTAACCCGCTTGCGGAAAAAGGTATTCATTATACGCATATTATTCTGTTCTGCAAACTCTACTAACAATTCTCCTCTGCTATTCCTAGAGCCTATGCCATATTCCCCCACTGACTTGTCTCCAGCCTGCTTCTTGCCTACCCTGGCATTGAAGTCGCCCATCAGTATAGTGTATTTTGTTTTGACTTTACCCATCGCCGATTCTACGTCTTCATAAAAGCTTTCGACTTCCTGGTCATCATGACTAGAAGTAGGAGCGTAGACCTGTACAGCCTTCATTTTGCACCTCTTATTAAGTTTCACAACAAGACATGCCACCCTCTCGTTAATGCTATAGAATTCCTGTATGTTACCAGCTATTTCCTTATTAATCAGGAATCCGACTCCTAGTTCTCGTCTCTCCGCTAAGCCCCGGTAACACAGTACATGCCCGCTTTTTAGCACTGTATATGCTTCTTTTGTCCTCCTAACCTCACTGAGTCCTATTATATCCCATTTACTACCCTCTAATTCCTCCAATAACACTGCTAGACTCGCCTCACTAGATAGCGTTCTAACGTTAAACGTTGCCAGGTTCAGATTCCAATGGCGGCCTGTCCGGAGCCAGGTATTCTTAGCACCCTCTGCAGCGTCACAGATCTGACCGCCGCCGTGGTCAGTTGCTTCGCGGCTGCTGGGGACTGAGGGCCGGGGTTCGATTGTTGTATTCATATAGGAGGTTGTGGCCAAGTACTGCACCAGGGTGGCCAATCCTGCTCTGGTGAGAGAGTGCGTTACCGGTTCTGGTCACCGGGATCAGGCCGCACTCCAGGCCTGTTTGTGCAATTTTCTCAACACACGTTTTTTTTTTTGTATTTTCCGGTGGAGAATAGCGCGGCACCGGGATTTGAATCACGGTCCTCTTGCACTGGAGACGGATACTCTACCGTCCCCGTAGGAGTTAAATTAAAAATTAATTTATGGGGTTTTACGTGACAAAACCACTTTCTGATTATGCACGCCGTAGTGGAGGACTCCGAAAATTTCGACCACCTGGGGTTCTTTAACGTGCACTTAATTCTAAGTACACGGGTGTTTTCGCATTTCGCCCCCATCGAAATGCGGCCGCCGTGGTCGGGGTCCGATCCCGCGACCTCGTGCTCAGCAGTCTAACACCATAACCACTGAGCAACCACGGCGGGTCCCGCAGGAGTTGTACGCCTCATTTAACCTACAGTGGTGCCCTACTTGGTCAGTCAAGGTGGACCAATCTGAGCTCGGTTATACCGCATGGATGGCACTCGGCTAGAGAACCTCGTATTTATGACCTGCACATGTGAGGCCTTACATATTTGAAGATATATATCTTTTTTTTTTTTTTTTTTTTTTTTTTTTAGGAGGGTTCCCGTACAGTGATAAAATAAAGGAAAAGACATTAAAAGAAAGAAAAAAAAAGAAAGAAAAAGGGGCGGAAAAAAAAAAAAAAAACGGAACATAACAGGTGATTTGAACTCGTGACTCTTCGATGTTGCCCGGAAAGATAGCTCAGTCGGTTGGTTCGTCAGGCCCCAGGCTACTTTCAAGCGCCACAGCTCCTCCTCCGAGCCTCACACTTACGTGAAAAGAGACTCATGTTGTCCGCGATAGTCATCTCATCTATGGGATCTAATGCGCGCGCTGTTTCTTTGTCTCTGCGTGTAGTAGTTGAGAGAGCCAGTTTAAGGGCGGAGAAGAAGAAAGAAAAGAAAAGCAAAAACTGCAGCGCCGTGGTTTTAAAGCGCAGCCGTGGTAGAGAAACGGAATGCGATATAAGCGTGCGTAGCCACGATACGCACACGACAAACTGCCTTAAAATATTTAGACTTGAGGGAAAGCTTCGTTAGCAAACGATAGCACGGCAATCAGCACTCGAATATAATTATAACCCTAATACTAATTGTAAATATTCATCTCATCTATGG
Source organism: Dermacentor andersoni (assembly GCF_023375885.2). Classification (NCBI taxonomy): domain Eukaryota; kingdom Metazoa; phylum Arthropoda; class Arachnida; order Ixodida; family Ixodidae; genus Dermacentor; species Dermacentor andersoni. The sequence goes on from NC_092821.1 coordinate 50,811,564, forward strand.
GATCTAATGCGCGCGCTGTTTCTTTGTCTCTGCGTGTAGTAGTTGAGAGAGCCAGTTTAAGGGCAGAGTAGTTGGAAGGCATACTTTCTAGGAAAAATGGCCGCTCAAGGAGAAGAGCGAACTCGAGCGGCTTTAGAGGCTAGGAAAACTGCCTTAAAATATTTAGACTTGAGGGAAAGCTTCGTTAACAAACTATAACACGGCAATCAGCACTCGAATACGACGAGAGAAATTACTGAGACGTGGAAAATTCCCTTGAAAAAAATCTGGTTTGCTAGACAAATGCTCGTATGTATTGAACCTCTTAAAAGATGAGGGGTGAAATATGCGCTCACCGAGAGGGCATCTTCAGCGCGAGACATCCACAAGGCACCTTACAGAGATGTGGAGAGCTTCGCGGCCGGAACGAAGCATCCCTTCTCCGCCGGCCAAGAGGGGGAAACGTGCTTTCCGATCGCTCAAGGTTGCGCGGACAACGCATAGCTCTAGCGTCTAGGAAAAGCTTAACCAGGTGCGATGGCGGCACGCATAGCGTGGGAAGCTAGCCGCCAGAATAACTATACCAAGGACTGCTGCTGATGAGGGCGAAGTACCTTCGTGTAATTATAATAACCCTAATAGGACTACTTTCGAAAAAAAAAAGGAAACGGCCCAGAGGGCTATACTACGAGAGCTATGACTGATAGTTTTCTATATATATATATATATATATATATATATATATATATATATATATATATATATATATATATATATATATTCATCTCATCTATGGGATCGCATTCGCGCGCTGTTTCTTTGTCTCTGCGTGTAGTACAGTTAAGAGAGCCAGTTTAAGGGCGGAGAAGAAGAAAGAAGAGAAAAGCAAAAACTGCAGCGCCGTGGTTTTAAAGCGCACCCGTGGTAGAGAAACGGAATGCGATATAAGCGTGCGTAGCCATGATACGCACACGACAAACTGCCTTAAAATATTTAGACTTGAGGGAAAGCTTCGTTAGCAAACGATAGCACGGCAATCAGCACTCGAATATAATTATAACCCTAATACTAATTGTAAATATTCATCTCATCTATGGGATCTAATGCGCGCGCTGTTTCTTTGTCTCTGCGTGTAGTAGTTGAGAGAGCCAGTTTAAGGGCAGAGTAGTTGGAAGGCATACTTTCTAGGAAAAATGGCCGCTCAAGGAGAAGAGCGAACTCGAGCGGCTTTAGAGGCTAGGAAAACTGCCTTAAAATATTTAGACTTGAGGGAAAAAGGGGGAAAGTGATCATTATAGTGATCATTATTTGGATTGTTATTGCTTATTTGGTTTGTATATATTTGTATGTGAGAAAATAATTTAGCATGTGAATGCTTTCCTGTCTACTCGTTGCTCGTCATACAGGGTGCTTTTTCAGCATCCAGAGTTATAAAATAACGAGTGTAACGAACTTCGGATTTCTATAATTTCATACACGAGGCGGAAATAAATTGCTGTTAATAGCGTGAGTTTCACAGAAGCTAACATATTCATTCTAATTTACTATATTATTAGTGCTTTGAGGAGAGTTGAAAATCCATAGTTGGAGCCAGTAAAATTATATTGCACGGTATCATATCAAACATGAACGCTCCATAACGAAAAAAGCGACGAAGTCTGAGGCTGAACATCGCGGCAAACACGAATACGCCACGTTTTGTTTGGCAAATGTTTGCTGCGAACTCACTCAAACTTATTCACAGAGCGTTTCCTTGTGACGTAGTTTCGAGGCGCACGCGGTTTCAGTATTGCATGGTTTGAGCTTCAGATTCCATGAAAGATATCTCGAATTAGACCCAGTTTTCAAGATTAAAAAAAAATGGGAGTGCATTGAAATTTGCACGCTTCAAGTTTCTTTTTAAACAACTGCAACCACAGGCACTATAGTAGAACAATGAATGTTTCCGTTAGTTTTTCTCAAATCCAGGTTATCAGCGGCAAAGTACGTCCGCCTCGCTTACAACTCCTTTAGAAATGTCCGCTGAAAATCAGCCACTTTTACGTCCTCGGTATGTCCAATCCTCAGCTTCCGCTTTTTGGCATACGTCGGGGCAGCCCAAAATGTACAATTCCCTTGCGCCTTATAGTCCACCAGACGCTCAATAACACGTCCCGTGCACTTTTTCATGTGTCCTGCGGACGTTCTCAGCCTCCAGCAACACGATCCGCAGGATGTCCAAGGGTTGTGTGTTGTCCATTAAGGCACTCTTCATTCATGTGTGCTCGACGCGTTTTTCGTTGCAAGCGCAAGCACAGAAAGAGACAGAGAGTGTGAACTTTAATGAGAACCAGGAAGTTTAGTCGGCTGGGCCTAGGCCTCCCACGATGGGACTTCGAGGTTTTACCTATTCGCCGCTTCGTGCGCCTGCTGGATAGCCCAGAGTTTGTCGTCGAGATGGGAGCTGCGCAGGGCGGCGCGCCATCTCCACGAGAGGGTCACGGGATTAAGGTCTGAGTATGGATGTTTGCACTCCCGTAGCATGTGGGGGAGTGTTACTGATTGAGTTTTACAGATCTTGCACGTCTAGCTTGGGTATATGTCGGGGTATATGATGTGATAGCGTGTGAGGGAGGGGTTTGTATTGTTCTGTAACAGGCAAAGGGTGGTGGCCTGTGCTCTGTTTAACTTGCAGTGAGGGGTGGCGAAGGTCCTTCTTGCGAGGTAAAATGACTTCCCAAGGTCTTTGTATCTTGTAAGGTGGTCGCGTCCTGTGGTTGCACCTGCATCGTCTCCGCCACGGTTAACCTGACCTCGTGCTACGGAGTGTGTGACCTCGTTGAGGTTGGTGAGGTGCGGGTGCAGAATGCCGGCGTGTGCTGGGATCCAGACGAGGGTGATTTGATTTTCAGGGGAATGTATGGCTTGTTGTAAGATACGGAGTGATTGTTGAGAAATACGACCCGTGATGTAGTTGTTGATTGCTGCGCGAGAATAGCTCAGTATGTTGTGACAGGCTGGGTCAAGAGGGGCCAGGGCGATGGCCACTTCCTCGGCCGTCTCGTCATTTTGGGTAACGATGCTGGCAGCATGTCGGAGCAAGCCACCCACTGTGGTAGCCGCCGCAAAGCGCCGTGCATCTTGGTATTCAGCTGCGTCGATGAAGGTGGCGCCCGCGGTGTTGGCATAAGCTTTGATAAGGGCGGCAGCTCGTGCCTTCCTGGGTTCTTGGTTGGAGTCTGGGTGCACGTCTTTCGGAATAGGGTCGGTGTGTATCCATTGCTGAATCTCGGGCGGTATTGTGTGTTTGTCTCCATGTTGGCGGTGGTAGATATAAGGCTTGGTTAGAATGCTGCGGCCCGTTTCCGTGAGGGTAAGCCCCTCCAGTTGTGATCGACGTTGCGCTTCGATTAACTCGTCTAGCATGTTGTGGGTGCCTAATTGTAATGGAAGTTCCTTGCTGGTGTGGTTGAGCAGTCCTAAGGCCTGCTTATAGACTCTTCTGAGGATGATGTCGAGTTTAGTTTTTTTTTCAGCTTTGTACCAGTTGAGAAAGGGCGCAACGTAAGTAATGTGACAGATGGTAAAACATTGGACAAAGCGGATGAGGCTTTCTTCCTTCATACCCCCTCGTCGGTTGGTCACTCGTTTCAGCAGTCTGGATGTATTAGCGGTCTGTCGAATGATCTTGGAGATATTCGTAGAGTAAGCTCCATTGGCTTCTATGGTCATACCAAGAACGTGGATGCTAGGGACTACGGGTATGGGTTTGTCATCCCTTAGGTGGAGTTCTATTTCCTCGTATTGGCGTTTATTCGTGGAGCCATGTGAGGGGCGTCCACGGCGGGTGGGGCGGTATAGGAGAAGCTCCGAGATTTCAGGGGAACAGCAGAGTGCCGTGCCTTTACGATAATTTTCTACAACGTCAATGACGTCTTGTAGGGCAGCTTCCATTTGGCCGTCACTGCCCTTTGCAGCCCAGATTGTAATGTCGTCAGCGTATATGGTGTGTTCAATGCCGTCGAGTTTTTGCAGATCTTGTTCTAATCCGAGCATAACCAGATTAAACAGTTTTGGGGAAATGACAGAGCCTTGCGGCGTGCCCGTGCTGCCGAGAAAGAGTTTCTCCTATCGAATGTCGCCGACCGAGAGGAAGGCTCTCCGATTGTATAGAAAGTCTCGTACGTAGTCATTAGTGTGTTCTACAAGGCTGAGTAAGGAGGTGCGTTCGAGGATGGTGGGGTGTCTTATGGTATCGAAGGCGCGCTCGAGATCGACGCCCAAGATCGTCTTCGTGTGACGGGATTTGCCATCTAGGATTTGATGGTGAAGTTGGAACACAGTGTCTTGGGTGGAAAGATGCCGTCTAAAGCCAATTCTCGAGCAGGGGTCAGCAGATGTGTCTACGAGATGAGTATTTATAAGGGTAAGGAGTGCGTGCTCCATGACCTTGCCTGCACATGAAGTAAGCGAGATGGGCCGGAGATTGGCGAGGCTGGATGGCTTACCGGGTTTGGGAATGAGAATTACGTTTGCCGTTTTTCATGTCCGAGGAATGGATCCTTGGCGCCAGAAGTTGTTGATCAATTCGGTGAGTTGTTGCACCGAGGGGTCATCTAGATTTCTTAGTGTTTAATTCGTAACACAATCTGGGCCTGGCGCCGAACGGCTGTTCGGCTTGTGCAAGGCAGCATGAATCTCTGCCAGGCTGAAATCTTCATCAAGGGCAGGGTTGGAGGTCCCTGTGTATGGCCCGTGAGGTTGGGTTGGCGCAGATGGGATGTACTTTTGACATAAGGCACTCTGAACATTGTCCTGGCCATGGGTTTTGCTTTCTTGAATAAAAGCTTGGTGAGGCGATCTTGTTGATGTGAGCGGGTGGTGGTGCTATCAGGCAAATGTATGAGGATTTTCCACGAGCGGGGGTGGTGGAGTTGCCCGTCTAGAGAGTTACAGAGCTCTGTTCATTGCTGTTGACTTAGAACACGACAGTGTGCTTCAATTTCCTTGTTAGAATGGAATATTAGAAGAATTTCCTTGTTAGAATAGAAGACCTTGCGTCTGAGTCTTCAATTGAGCCGTTGTCCCTTCCATCTAGAGAGGGTGGATGTTTTGGCCTCGATAAGGTAGGCGAGTCTACTGTCCATGCACTCAGTCGGGGAATCTGTTGTGATAGTGCGGGTGGCCGATTTTGTATCAGACTGTAGATCGCATGACAATAATTCTATGCCTACAATGGGTGTGTCCGCTACAGCTGTTACACGGCGTTTACGGAACGCATCCCAGTCCCTTCAAGTAAAGTCCCTTGTTCTTATCGTAACGGCTATTAGGTGTGGGAGAGTAATTTCGATAATAGAGTGATCACTCCTGAGGTCGTGCTGGGTGTTGCACCCATGGGCGTTGTCTGCGTTTTTGACGAAAGTGAGGTCTGGTGCCGTGTCTCGTTCAGTGGAAGTGCCGAGGCAAGTGGGGAAAGCTGGGTCGGTAATGAGTATAAGCCCGAGATCATGGGAGTCTTGCCATAAGTTACGCCCTGCAGCAGAGCTGTGTCTGTCACCCCATCCTGTGTGCGGGAGATTGAAGTCGCTTCCGATGATGACGGGGCTGCCGCCTGAGATGCTCAGGGCGTTTTTGAAGAGGGTTAGAACTCGGCTATGGAGTTGAGGTGGAATGCTTTGGATATTGAGGATAAAGATTTCTTCCTTTCGTTTTCTGTACGGGATGAGCGACAGAGAGAGAGAGAAAAAGATTATTTCAACCATCGAAGTCGTTGCTCTTGAGGTCGAGTGGGTGGTTTCCCCCTGCACTCCAATGGCCGTGGCTGCTTGTCGAACTTGCTCGATGAACGCTTCTAGAGCCGCCAGGGTATTGCCGTTCAGCTGTGCCTCCCGCCGCTCAAATGGCGTGCTAGGCGTATTGAGGTGTTAATGTTCGCCCGCACTAACATGAGATGTGAAATAGTGCACGGCGTATGTCACCGCACCTGGGGCAGATGCCACGATATGTTAGTGGGTACATTTTGCTCTATCTGCGTAGGTTTGGGAACCTGTTTCTTTGAGTAAGTCTGAGAGTAACTGCCTATTCAAGGCTGAGCTTTTTCTGAGGAAGAGGATAAATCTTGGGCTTGAGTTGCTGGATCGAGGATTTTCGGGACGATTGGTTGTGCTCCGCTCGGTTGTTTAGCGCTGGAGCTACAGATTTCGCCCATTCTTTTTCCTCCACTCCTGTGTGGCCCGATGTCCACGTGTTTCGATGGGATTGTTGCACACTCCGGCCTAGGATATGAGCAGCCAGCAGTGGTGTTCTCCCGTTTGTAAAGTTACGCAAGGCCTCTTGCGAGTTCGTAACGACGTGAATTCCCTGCCTATGGCGCCATATCTTCTCGCTTAATTGCTAACGCCGCGGCTATAGTCTCAGCCGCAACTTGGGTCAGGGCCTAGACGGAGGCCGCGAGGGTCAAGGAGTCGTCACTCCCGTTTACGGTAGCTGCTGCGAAGAGGGCCGCTTCGGGGTACGCCGCCATGCCCGCGTATGTTACGTACGGGTCACCCTTCAGTTGTCGGCGCTCTCTGTCCACGCTAGCTTTGCCTCTGCCTTCAGAGAGTTCATGACTCATGTGCTTCGGGATAGGTCTCGTCTTGATCCTGCTTCTGACCTTGGACGTCAATTAACTTTGCCCATCGAAGGCTTGGAGATTCGTTACCGTTCCGGTCCAGTGGAGAATGGCTCTTCCCACCGCCGTATTCATTAATCTGGCTTCTTGGGAAGTAAGTCCTGTGTGAGGCAGCTCGGCGAAAGTGTTGTTTATCCCGAAAGCGACTAACTTCTCGTTTTAGGTGGTGGCGGGGAGAAAGGGAAAGCACTTGAATTATTTAAGTCCTCGCTGGCTTCCGCACAGCCTTAGGCACGTTTTAAGACATAGTGCAAGAAAAATCAATTTTGATTCGCAGTGATGTTCAATAGTATACGGCACAGCCAATCAAAAAGACAAATTTGAATTAGAAGCGGCTCCTGAAGTCATCCTCGCTGCGGCTTCAAAAACTGAAGGTGAACATTCAGCCTTATCCTTTGCTGCTTCCAAGAAATGCTTCTATTGATGATTTTCTCAGCCTACAGTTTGCCAAGTGACGAATTCTTCCACATTGAGGCATTATATATAGCCGAAGCAAAGAAGAATGACGTTCTGAGAAGACCTGACGGAAAGGGTAATGCCTGACCCCCGCATATCGGTGCTATGGAAGTGACGAACTGAGCACTCTCCTGAAATAAGGTATCGAACACGTTGTCTATCGCTTAACTCTACAACAGTGTACTACAAGCGGTTGTTCATTCTAAGTGAGCGACAATTATGCACAATTTCGCTTGGACTTCTTTTTTGCGGTCATCACACAATTTCTGCGGGCCAAGCGAAAACGTCCTCGTTACGTTCGCTGGTCTGAGTACGTCGGCAGCGCTCACCTCAGATAAGCAATTAATTCAGAAATGAGCACTCCCATAAAAATTGATTCCTAACGTAACGAGCTGCGACCAATACTGAAGCATTCATGTACCAGCGGGATGTTAGGGTGCACAACTTACGAAAGTTAGCCTGTCGGTGTCGGTTTGCTGCCGCCGATAAACAAGAAAAGCAACTGATAAAGGAGGACCGAAAATACAGGGCCACGTAGCATGTGCTGCGGCGCTCCTCAGCGGAACTACGGCAAACTGATTAATAATCCACTTTCGCAGTTATATTCAAATAAGTATTTATTGCGCCTGTGCTCAGTGGTAGATGAAAAGAGAAATACTAAAAGACCTAGTGAAACCGTTGATTTTTGACATACCGCCGGTGCAGAAAAGAATACTGCCCTATAGCTTGAAACGGAGATCCTTCTTGCCACAGATGCCTAATAAAAATGGTTGATGTGCGCCAATACGAAGCTAAATGATATCCTTGCCAGTGCCACTTCAAAAATAAACTATTATATGCAGTGTACAATGTCAGAGATAAAAATAGATCGAGTAGTCTTCTAGAATTAGTTCTGAAATATTCTGCGTCCTCGAATCCCACACGTGGAAATTCTGAAACACAGTGTTTCAAAATCGGAATTAAAGCAACATTCGGCTGATCAAGTACTGAGAGCTACGATATCAATGATTTATACTTTGAAAATAAGATTGAAAATAAAGACTGAACAGACAACAGTTCATGTATCAAATTATAATTTGGGATGAGTTCGTGACTTCTTTGGCAGCAATAAGTAGGAGACTAGATGACCTTTCCGTGAGGTCTTCTGAGAAGGTCATGCGCCTTCGTGTCAGCTGTGAAAAGTACATCACCGTGGTGGAATTCGTGACGTGGTAAATGGTAGGCTGACAAAATCATCAAAAGAAGCAATTCCTGGAAGCAGCAAAGGTTAACGCAGGATGCTCACCCTGTTTTGTGAAGCCGCCGCTAGAATGACTTCAGGAGCTGCCTGTAATCAAAATTTGTCTTTTTGATTGGCTGTGCCGTGTATTGTATAACATAGCCGATAAATAAAATTTGTTTTTCTTCGAAGACATCTTTAAAAAGTGCCTAAGGCTGTGCACAAGCCTGCAAGGGCCTAAACAATTCAAGAATGCTTTTTCTTCCTCCCCGTCACCACCTAAAACGAGAAGTTAGTGGCTTTCGCGATACACAACACCTTCGCCGAGCTGGCAGACACGGGTATTACTTCCCAAGAACCCAGACAAAGAACACGGTTGTGGGAAGAGCTGGCCTCCTCCGTACCAGAACGGTAACCGATCACCACCCTTTCGATGGGCAGCAGGATCAAGGCGAGACAAATCCCGAAGCACATGAGTCATGAACTCCCCGGAGGCAGACGCAAGGCTAGCGTCGACAGAGAGCGCCGACAATTGAAGGGTGACCCGTACGTAACATACGTGGACATGACGGCGTACCCCGAAGGGGCCCTCTTTGCGGCAGCTACAGTAAACGGGAGAGACGACTCCTTTACTCTCGCGACCTCCGTCTAGGCGGTGACCCCAGCAGTGGCTGAGACCATAAACACGGCGCTCGTAAATCAGCGTGAAGACATGGTGGGAAGGGAAGTTCACGTCGTTATGAACTCGCAACAGGCCTTCCGTAACTTTACCAACAGGCGAACACTGTTCCTGGCTGCTCAGATTCTAGGCCCGAGTGTGGAATCAGTCGTCACTTACAGCGCATACATAGACGAGAGACAAAAAGGACGTCGAAGACAAGCGCTGTCCCTCATCCCTCCTTTGTCATTTGTCCCTCCTCTATGTATGCACTGTAAGTGGCAACTGATACCATGGAATAACAACTAGCGCGTACACAAACCTTGCCGAGGGCGGAACAATGCCACCGAAACACGTGGACGCCCGGCCACACGGAACTGGAGGGAAACGAATGGGCGAGTGCCATGACTCGAGCGGTAACCAACCTTGTGGGGCAAAACCAATCGTCCCGTCAATCCGCACCCTTTTGTTTCGCGCCCCTGCCATCCAACTATGGCGAACGCCTCGAGGGCTAGCAGCTCAAGCCCAAGATCTTTCCTCTTCCTCAGAAGAAACTCAGCACTGAATATGCAGTTGCTCTCAGAGTTACCCCCCAAAAAACAGATTCCCAAACCTACACAGATAAAGCAGCTGAACCCACTAACATATCCACTAACCTACTAACCCACTGCCTGGTGCGGGGACATCCACATCTCGTGGCAGTGTGGAGGCAAACGTAAAAGCCTGGCGGGACTAGAAGCGTTCGTCCAGCAAGTTCGATGAGCAACCACGGCCACTGGAGTCCTGCAATTTGGACACCACTCACTCGAGGTCAAGAGCAAAGACCTCGCTGGCTGAAGTGCATATTTTCTCTCACTCTCTTTCTGTGCTTGCGCTTGGAACGAAAAACTCGGCGAGCACACATGGACGGAGAGTGTCGTGATGGGCAACAGACAAGCCTCGGACATCCTACGGATCAGGTTGCCGGTGGTTAAGAACGTCGGAAGGACGTAGGAATAAATGCAAGGGACGTGCTAATGAACGCCCGGAGGACTGTAGGTGACAAGATGATTGCTCATCTCGGGCTCGCCCGACTATTGTCAAAAACGGACGCTGAGGACTGGACATCCTGACAACCTGAATTTCCGACCTGAACCTGACATAGAGCTCACAGCTGTCAAACTGCGTCATCTGTAATTACATTAGGGTTCTAAATTTTTAAGTTCACAATTTTTGCGCTGACCTGCCGTGGTGGCATAGCGGCTTTGGTGTTGTACTGTCAAATCCCAGCCTCGGCGGGAAAATTCTGATAAGGCTGAAATACTCGAACCTTGCATTGGGTGCAAGTTAAAGAACCCCAAGTGGTCCAAAATGATTATGAAGTGCCCCTGCTACGCTTTGCACCATAATCATATCATGGTTTTCGTATGTCAAAGCCTTTGAATGTTCTAATTTTCACATATTCGTGTAATTTATTCATGATGTTTAAAATATATTATTCCTCTCGTGTGTCTTATCCGATTTATGGCATCTTTTTTGTCGGTTGATCCTGCACGAGTAAGATATTCTACCACGTCATACCACTCATGTTAATGTCAAATTTTGTTCTCTTAATTCACTACTTGCTACGAACTCCTGTATATCATATATGTTTATTACTGTGATGTAATTTGTAATCACTTTCTCACCATGTGATATTGTTGTATATCTATACCATATGTTCAGTCACCCATAATTTTACTTTTTGTTTGGTAAAGAGCTGAAGCACTGCCCTTCTAATCGCAATGGCTTGTGTATTCAATCTTTTATGCCGTTATGAGGTTAGGCTTTATCATGCGGAAATTTAACATTTTCTGTTGCTGCTTTTACTAACGAAAAGAAATTGTACTTGTTGATAATGCTGGTGCCCAAATTCAAAATATATATGGTTGCTGGCATATGTGAACGCACTCCTAATGGCACATGCGGAACTACAGCTTGCACAAGCCAACAGTGACTTCTAATGACCGTGTAAGCTGAACTATATGAGGTAAACGCTCAGTAAACCTTGAAGACAATAGCTGCTAAGTAGAAAAATTATTTTTTGTTTTTTGAAATGATGATGATGTATACACTGGAAGGGTAGCAGTATACATAACAGTACATGTGCCAATCTTTCCATGCGACTTCGGGCCCTTGTGCATACATTTTTGTATTTATGTATATGTAGTAGTGAGCCACAGTCTGTTCTCATACTTCACTCGCGCTTTTTGTGGTGGCATGTAATTTCAAAGACTGCGTAAAAAAGCTGCAACGATGTCTAGTAAAGGTTGCGCGATCTACTCACACGAATTCAAATTCCATCAAGATTGAAAGTTTGACTACTGAATACGTTAATGCCTACTTGTGCAAATATTACGAATGACCCTGTATAGTAGGACAGTTATCTACAAAGAGAAGGGAGAACTGGTATTCTAGAGAAGACATTTCCATGACAATTCTAAAAATAGTCAACACTATTTAGATTGCTTTTGTTCATTTGGGGTATGTATATTTGTATGTAAGAAAATTAATTACGCATTTGGAAACTTTCCTGTCTATTCGTTGGTCGTCATACCAGGTGCTTTTCGAGCATACAGAATTTAGAGGAAAAAACGAGTGTTGCGAACTTGGAGTTTCTGTAATTTCATAGACGAGGCGGAAATACTTTGCTCTTAAAAGCGTAAGTTTCAGAGTAGCCAATACATTCTTGCTAATTTACTATATAATTAGTGCTTTGAGGGTAGTTTAGAGGCCAAACTTGGAGCCAAAAAAATTTTATCCCACTCCCATAAAAAGAAAGCTTGAAAACTACGCTTATTCTAAATATTCATCAAAAAATCTCATTGCTCAATCCAGGCGATGGCTAACACAAGCGCACTGTCAGAAAAAAAGGCAGCCCCGCTATCATATTGCTACGGAACAATATGTGCGATCACGAAAAGGCGAGCAGTGCGAACACAACGACGACGATGAAAAGCTACCGCGGGCTGTTGCCTCTTGGCCAAGCGCAGCGTATTTTCTTGTAAATACACTTGTACATAGCTTTTCGTCTGCGTCTTCCTACGTAACATATCTTGTGGAGGTGGACGTTCCCTGTACCTTGTCACGGAGCTTCGCAGTGGACGGTACGTCGAGCCTACCTTCATGGCTCCCGGCGACGACAACCGGACTCCCCCGGCTCCGACACCTGCTGCAACTTCGACGACCTACATCACTCTCCCCGCTCCCCGTGATCCTGGCGTATTCTCAGGCAAAGATGGGGAAGACGTCGATGACTGGATCAGCCTGTATGAACACGTCAGCCGCAATAACCGGTGGGACCCTACTATTATGCTACTATTATGTCCGTGTCGCCGATGGCGGAACAGCCTCCGTAATTGGTATGTGTACCGCCCGCGTCTCCTTCGCCGATCGCTCAGCAATCGTGCTATTCACAGTCATCGCCCACTGCCCCCATGACATCATCCTCGGCTTAGACTTCCTCTCCGCACATTCTGCTCTCATCGATTGTTCCGCCAGTACTCTCCGCCTTGACCTGCCTGTTCTGGATCCTGCTGAACCACACCCCAGTCGCCTCAGTTCCGTCGACTTCGTTCGCTTACCACCTTCGGCACTGACCTACGTTGACCTAGTGTCTTCCCCACCAGTCCCCGACGGTCACTACATCACGGCTCCTATGCAAGACGTCCTCCTTACACACGGGATCACAGTAACCCATACAGTTTTATCTATTACGGCGAATTGCGTCTGCCTGCCAGTGGTCAACTTTGGCTTGACGACACAAGTGCTGCCACGTGGGATGTCTCTGGCCCAGCTTTGCTCATTCGCGGATCACTCAGTAGCATCCATTGCAGTAGACGACACTTCATCCGATGCTCCTCTACCATCGCAGTCGGCAAATTGTACCATCGCTGACTTACAGAAAATGATTGCGCCCGACTTGCCGTCCGAGCACGCTCGTGAACTCTACCGCGTTCTGTTTTCCTACCACGATATTTTTTACTTCAACGATCGTCCTTTGGCCCAAACTACAGCTGTCAAACATCGCATAAATACCGGCGATGCCCCTCCTATTCATCGCCGCCCGTATCGAGTGTCACCAGATGAGCGTCAAGTTATTCACGCAGAAGTTCGCAAAATGCTTGCCAAGAACATTATTGAACCATCATATAGTCCATGGGAGTCACCTGTTGTACTGGTCAAAAAGAAGGATGGCTCATGGTGCTTTTGCGTGGACTATCGGCACCTTAACAGGGTTAGCAAAAAGGACGGATTGATGACGCCCTTTACTGCCTCCACGGTGCTCGCTATTTCTCCTCTATTGACCTTCGCTCCGGCTACTGGCAGATTGCCGTGGACGATCTCGACCACGAGAAGACTGCTTTTGTAACACCCGACGGTCTTTATCCATTCAAAGTGATGCCGTTCGGTCTATGTAACGCCCCTGCCACTTTTGAACGCATGATGGACTTCCTTCTTCACGGTTTCAAATGGTCCACGTGCCTGTGCTACTTGGATGACGTTATCATATTCTCCCCAACGTTCGCTACGCACCTCGAGCGCCTCTCAGCAGTCCTGGACGTTTTTCGCGAGCCGGTCTGCAACTCAACGCATCGAAGTGTCAATTCGGCCATCGCCAGATTACCGTCCTTGGACATCTCGTTGACGCGAACGGAGTGCGACCGGACCCAGGCAAGATCCATGCTGTTGCGCACTTCCCTGTTCCGAAATGTGTCAAGGATGTGCGCAGCTTCATCGGCCTTTGTTCGTACTTCCGCCGTTTCGTGAGAAATTTCGCCGCCATAGCACGACCACTAACCGAGCTTTTGAAAAAAGACGCCCCTTTCCAGTGGGGCGATAACGAGGCCTCTGCATTCTCACATCTAATCGACATCCTCACAACGCCTCCCGTTCTGGCCCATTTCGATCCTTCTGCGCCTACCGAAGTCCGTACTGATGCCAGCGGTCACGGAATTGGCGCAGTACTGGCACAACGCCAGCATGGCCACGACCGTGTTATCGCTTACGCCAGCACGCTCCTCTCACCCGCGGAACGCAACTATTCCATCACTGAGCGTGAGTGTCTGGCCCTAGTTTGGGCGGTTGCGAAATTCCGCCCATACTTATATGGCCGACCCTTTTCCGTTGTCACAGACCATCACGCGCTTTGCTGGTTATGCTCGCTGAAAGATCCTACAGGAAGACTTGGTCGCTGGGCCTTACGCCTCCAAGAATATTCGTATACTGTCACCTATAAATCTGGCCGTCTACACAAGGACGCTGTCTGTCTGTCTCGCTACCCGGTCGACGAGCCTGACGACGCCGACAATAGTAGCGCCAACGGCATTTTCTCTGTGTCTGCCTTCGGTAACATCGCCGATGAGCAGTACCGAGACCTATCGCTGCGAGCACTTATCGAGCGTCTGCGCTCAACACCTACCGACGCATCCGTTCGCCGATATGTCCTCCAGGGCGGCATTCTGTATCGAAGGAACTTCCTCCCTGACGGCTCTGATCTTCTTCTTGCCGTGCCGAAACAGCTACGACAGACTGTGCTCTTTGAGATGCATGACGCACCCACTGCAGGACATCTTGGGGTGACCAGCACGTACGACCGCGTCCGCCGCCGCTTCTATTGACCTGGTCTCGCTCGCTCCGTTCGACGCTATGTTGCTGCCTGTGATCCCTGCCAGCGTCGGAAAACGCCTCAGGTGCTATCTGCCGGTCATCTCCAGCCGATCACCGTCCCTGTAGAACCGTTCTTTCGTGTTGGATTAGACCTGCTCGGTCCCTTTCCCACGTCATCCTCTGGGAACAAATGGGTAGCCGTCGCGACTGATTACGCCACCCGATACGCTATCACTCGGGCTCTCCCTACCAGTTGCGCCACCGACGTCGCGGACTTTCTCTTGCGTGACATTATCTTGCTTCATGGCGCCCCACGACAGCTGCTTAATGACCATGGTCGAAACTTCCTCTCGAAAGTTATCGCTGACATTGTGCGTTCCTGCTCCATTCAACACAAACTGACTACCTCATACTATCCTCAAACCAATGGCCTGACAGAGCGGTTAAACCGTACTCTTACATATATGCTGTCCAAGTGCGTTGCCAAAGACCACCACGACTGTGACGTTGCCCTTCCTTACGTAACATTTGCGTACAATTCTCCCCGGCACGACACCGCAGGATTTTCTCCATTTTATCTACTGTACGGTCGCGAACCTACCTTGCCCCTAGACACGGCACTTCCTCCTGCTGCGATCTCAACAAGCAAGTATGCGCGCGACGCCATCGCCCTCGCCGACCATGCACGCCAGCTTGCCCGTGCTCGACTGAGGGCCTCACAAGCCACCCAGCAGTGTCATTACAACGCCCGCCATCGTGACGTACAGTCTTCGCCTGGTGCGCTCGTGCTGCTGTGGTCGCCCTCCCGTCACGTCGGACTTTCAGAGAAGCTCCTTTCGCGATACACAGGGCCTTACCGCGTGCTGCGCCAGGTGACGCCTGTGACTTACGAAATTGGTCCTGTGGATTCAATCTCGTCCTCTCTTCTGGCATCAAGTGATGTCGTGCATGTCAGTAGGCTCAAGGCCTACTACACTGCTTCCTAGTCCGATCTTTAGTCGCTCCGGGACGGCGCTTTTGCAGCCGGAGGTAGGGCTACGGAAGAATATGTGCGATCACGAAAAGGTGAGCAGTGCGAAGACGACGACGACGATGAGAAGCTAGCGTGGGCTGTTGCCTCTTGGCCAAGCGCAGCGTATTTTCTTGTAAATATACTTGTACATAGCTTTTCGTCTGCGTCTTCCTACGTAACAATATCAGAGAGGAATGCTCCGTAACGAAGAGTGTGACGATGTCTGAAACAAAATATCGCGACAAACACTGATAGGACACGTTTTGTGTGGCAAACGTTTGCTGCGAGCTCACTAAAACATGAATACTTTGTTTAGCGCAAAAAACAACAGACACAAGAAAGACGACAGGACAAGGCGCGTTGTCCAGTCGTCTTTCTTGTGTCTGTTTTTTTTTTCGCGCTAAACAAAGTATTCATGGATTCGCACCAACTAGCCCGCCAACGCATTGTGCTCACTAAAACATTCACAGAGCGTTTCCCTGTGACGTTGCTTCGAGGCGCACTCGGTTTCAGTATTGCTTGGTTGTAGCTTGAGATTCAATGAAGGATACCTTGAATTAAGCCCAATTTTAAAGATTTCAAAAGATTGGAGTGCATTAAAAGTTGACTCCCTCCAAGTCTCTTTTTGAACAACTACGCCCGCAGGCACTATAGTAGAACAATTATTATTGCCGTTAGTCGTTCTCAAATTCAGGTTATTCGCGGCAAAGTACATCCGCCTCGCTTAGAACTCTTTAGTAGCGGACTTTCCGCTGAAAATCCGCTACTTTTACGTCGTCGGTATGTCCAGTCTTCAGCGTCCGTTTTTGACAACAGTCGGGCGAGCCCGAGATGAGCAATCATTTTGTCACCTACAGTCCTCCGGGCGTTCATTAGCACGTCCCTTACATATTTTACTACGTCCTGCGGACGTTCTTAACCTCCGTCAGCATGATTCGTAGGATGTCCCAGGGTTCTCTGTTGCCGATTAGGACAATCTGCGTCCATGTGCGGTCGCCGAGTTTTTCGCACCAAGCGCAAGCACAGAAATAGAGAGAGAGAAAATATTTACTTCAACAAGCGAGGTCTTTCCTCTTGACCTATAGAGAGTGGTGTCCTAATTGCAGGACTCCAGTGGCCGTCACAGCTCGTCGAGCTTCCTGAACGAACGTTTCTAGTCTCACCATGTTTGGACGTTTGCCTCCACACTACCACGAGATGTGGATGTCCCCGCACCAGGCGCAGATGCCGCGATATGTTAGTGGGTTGAGTTGCTCTATCTGTGTAGGTTTGGGAATCTGTTTCTCTAGGTAACTCCGAGACCAACTGCACCTTCAGTGCTGAGTTTTTTCTGAGGAAGAGGAGAAATCTTGGGCTTGAGCTGCTGGCCCTCGAAGCGTCCGCCGTAGTTGAATGTCAGGGGCGCGAAACAAAACGGTGCGGATTGACGGGACGATTGGTTTTGCCCCACAAGGTTGGTTACCGCTCGAGTCATGGTACTCGCCCCTTCGTTTCCCTCCAGTCCCGTGTGGCCGGGCGTCCAACTGTTTCGGTGGCATTATCCCAAACTCGGCAAGGTTTGTGTACGTGCTGGTTGGTAATCCAATATATCAGTCGTCACTTACAGCGCATACATAGACGAGGGACAAAGGACAAAGGAGGGACTAGAGACAGCGCTTGTCTTCGTCGTCCTTTTTGTCCCTCGTCTATATATGCGCTGTAAGTAACGACTGATTCCACACTCGGGCCTAGGATATGTGCGGGCAGCAGTGGTGTTCGCCCGTTCGTAAAGTTACGGAAGGCCTGTTGCGAGTCCGTAACGACGTGAACTTCCCTTCCCACCATGTCTTGACTCTGATTTACTAGCTCCGTCTCTATGGTCTCAGCCACTGCTCGGGTCACCGCCTAGACGGAGGTCGCGAGAGTAAAGGAGTCGTCTCTCCCGTTTACTGTAGCTGCCGCAGAGAGGGCCCCTTCGGGGTACGCCATCACGTCCACATACGTTACGTGCTGGGCACACTTCAATTGTCGGCGCTCTCCGTCGACGCTAGCCTTCCGTCTGCCTCCGGGGAGTGCATAACTCATGTGCTCCGAGATAGGTCTCGCCTTGATCCTGCTTCTGACCTTGGGCATAAGTTATCGTTGCCCATCGAAAGGGTGGAGATCGGTTACCGTTCCGGTCCGGTGGAGAATGGCTCTTCCCACCACCGTGTTCTTTGTCTGGATTCTTGGGAAGTAAGAGCCGAGTTGGACAGCTCGGCGAAGGTGTTGTATATCGCGAAAACCACTAACTTCTCGTTTAAGGTGGTGACGGGGAGGAAGAAAAAGCATTCTTGAATTATTTAGGTCCTTGCAAGCTTGTGCACAGCCTTAGGCCCTTTTTAAAGACATCATTCAATAAAAATCAGTTTTATTTATGAGTAGTGCTCAATAATATCTGGTACAACCAATCAAAAAGACAAATTTGGATTACAAGCAGCTCCTGAAGTCATTCTAGCGGCAGCTTCACAAAAGTTAAAGTGAGCATCCTGCGTTAACCTTTGCTGCTTCCAAGAAATGCTTCTTATGATGACCTTGTCAGCCTATCATTTACCACGTGACAAATTCCTCCGCGGTGATGTATTACTCATAGCTGACACAAATGAGCATGACGTTCTCAGAAGGCTTGACGGAAAGGTTAATGCTTGTCTCTTACTAACTGCTGCTACGGGAGTGACGAACTCAGCACTGTTTATAATTTGACGCATGTAATGCCGTCTCTTCTGGCTTAATTTTTATTTGATCTTTAAAGTACAAATCCTTGATATCGTAGCTGTCAGTACTTGATCCGCCGAATGTTGCTTTCTTTCCAATTGCGAAACACTGCTTTAGAGAATTTCCACGTGTGGGATTCGAGGAAGGCGAATATTTCAGATCTAATGCTATGAAGGCTACTCGATTCATTTTTATCTCTGACGTCGTAAACCATATATAGTAGTTTTTTTTGGGGCGGGGCACTGGCAAAGGTTTTATTTAGCTTCGTGTTGATGCACATCTACTCTTCTTAATTAGGCGTCTGTTGCTAGAAGGTTGTCATTTTCAAGCTATAGAACAGACTTCTTTTTTGCTCTCGGGGAGTGTGAAAAATCAACTGTCTCACTACGTCTTTCAGTATTTCTCTTTTCATCTAGGACTCAGCACAGGCGCAATAGATCCTAATTTGAAGATAACTGCGAAAGTGCATTCTTAACGAGTTTGCCGTAGTCTCCTGAGCAGCGACGCAACACTGTGCTACGAGGCCCTATATTTTCGGTCTCTTTTATCAGCTACTTTCCTTGTTTACAGGCGGCAGCCAACGCACAGCGACAGGCTAACTTTCGTAAGGCGCGCAGCCGAACAACCAGCTGGCACGTCAATGCTTCAGTAATGGTCGAAGCTCGTTACGTTAGAAATCTATTTTTGCGGGAGCACTCATTTTCGAAGTAATTCCTTACGTGATGTGATGGCTGCTGACGTGCTCGCACCAGGGAACGTAATGAGGACGTTTTGTTCGGCGCGCAGAAATTTTGTGATGGCCGCAGAAAAACGTCCACAGAAAAATGTGCTTACTTGTCACTAACTGAGAAAAAAACAACCGCGTGTAGTATAACTGTTACACAGTAAAGCGATGAGACAGCATGTTCGATACCTTAAGTTCTAGGTTGAGCCTGCAAGTTCGGTGCACCGTAGGCGCCAGATTGGAAAGTAGGGGCCTCATCGTGAAAACTAATGTTATATACATTACAAATTATTTTCTGTCTTTCATTTGAGCAACCGGTGAAAGAAGTGTTACTCGCTTAGTTCTGGAAAGAAATCAGCTATCTGCCTTGGAAGGCTTTGATAAAGGACGTGTGTTCTGGGCGCTATAACGTAAAACTATTCCAACATGTATTTATTACAGTCTCCCTGACGTCAAATTTGCGTAACTGCCGCGCAAGCATCGGGCAGTGACCCGCAGGGTTTACTGAACCGACCAATCAATCGTTCTCCTCGTTCATAGGAGGTCACTTTCTTCTCCTTTAAGGACAAATAACATTGCTTAGAGTGAGCGGCTTGTCTTATCTAATTAGCTGATAAGAGGAGAGGAGCACGCTCCAGTGGAGAGGGATTCGATGGGGCCGAGCCAGTGCAGTGAAAATCAATAACCAGATGAAGAGGGTCATGCCGGCATCTGCGATTGGTCCGCTTTCCTTTATTTAGCTTGCTGTGTAGGGTCGAAAATCGCGGCGGCGTGCAACGGAAGATTACGAATGACGCTAAAACGGATCCTCAGCAAAGAAGAGCTAGCAGAGTGAACTCTTAAACGTGCTCTGATCTTTGTCTTTCTCCCTAACTCTCAATTTTTATTGTCTCCTCTATTCCTCTTCCGATTGGGGCTGAGTGCTCCCATAAATAAAGATTCCTAACGTAACGAATATGGACCATTACTGAAGCATCCATGTACCAGCGGGTTGCTCGGGTGCACATCTTACGAAAATTAGCCTGTCTTTGTGCATTATCTGCCACCCGTAAACAAGAATAGCAGCTGATACAGGAGCACCAAAAACATAGGGCCTCGTAGCATAGTGCTGCGTCGCTGTTCAGCTGAACAACGCAAATTCATTAAGAATCCACTTTGGCTGTTATTTCCAACAGCGTAATTATCGCTGACGTGCTCAATGGTGGATGCCAAGAGAAATACTAAAAGATGTGGTAAAACAGTTAATTTTTCGCACTCCCCGAGTGCGAAAAAGATGGCTGTCCTATAGCTTGGAACGGAGATTCTTCTTGCAGCAGATGCCTAATAAAAATTGTTGATGTGCATCAATACGAAGCTAAATAATATCCTTCCCAGTACCACTTAAGAAATAAACTATAATGTACTGTGTACGACTTCCGAGATAGAAATGTATCGAGTAGTCTTCATAGAATTAGTACTGAAAGATGGAAATTCTGAAACACAGTGTTTCGAAATTCGAATGAAAGCAACATTCGACTGATCAAATAATGAGAGCTATAATATCAAAGATTTATACTTCGAAAATTAAATTCAAAATAAAGCTTGAACTGACAGCAGTTCGTGCGTCAAATTAAAAAGAGTGCTGAGTTCGTTACTTTCATAGCAGCAATAAGCAGGGGACAAGCATCACCCTTTCCATCAGGTCTTCTGAGGACGTCATTCTCCTTTGCGTCAGCTATGAATAATATATCACCGTGGAGGAATTTGCCATGTGGTAAATAGTAGGCTCAGAAAATCATCAAAAGAAGGCTTTGCAGAAAGCAGCCAAGGATAATGCAGAATGTTCACCTACAGTTTCGGGAAGGCACCACGAGGATGACTTCAGGAGCCGCTTCAAATTCAAATTTGTCTTTCTGATTGGCTGTGCCGTATATTATTGAACATTAGTTGTAAATAAAATTAGTTTTTCTTCGAAGACATCTTTAAAAGGTGCCTAAGGCTGTGCGAAAGCCAGCGAGGATCTAAATAATTCAAAAATGCTTTATCTTCCTCCCCGTCTCTAACTAAAACGAGAACCTGTCGCTTTCGGGATCCACAAAACTTTGCCGAGCCGTCCGACACAGGTCTTGCTTCCCAATAACCCAGATTAGAGAACACGGTGGTAGGAAGTGCCATCCTCCAGCGGTCACGGATCTCCATGCCTTCGATGGGCAAGGATAACTCACGTCCAAGGTCAGAAGCGGGATCAAGATGAACCCCATACTGAAGTACATGGATCATGAACTCCCCGCATGAACTCCCCGAAGGCGGATGCAAGGCTAGCATCGACAGAGAGCGCAAACCCATACGTAACGCACGCGGACATAGCAGCGTACCCCTAAGGGGCCCTCTTCGCGGTACCTACCGTAAACGGGAGAGACGACTCCTTTATCCTCGCGGCCTCCGTCTAGGCAGTGACTGCAGTTGTGGCTAAGACTATAGCCGCGGCGCAACTATTTAGGCGACAAGACGTTGTAGGCAGGAAGTTTCACGTCCTTACGGACTCGCAACAGGCGTGTCGTAATTTCCCCAATGGGCAAACGCCGCTGCTGGTTTCTCATATCCTAGGCGCGAGAAATTGATCAATCCCACCAAACACGTGCACGCTGGCCACACGGGACTGGAGGGAAATGAAGGGGCGAAAGCCGTAGTTAAAGTGGTAACTAACCGAGCGGAGCACAACCAACCTTCCGTAAATCCCGACCTTTAACTTCGTGCACCTCCCATACAACTACGGCGAACGCCTCGAGATCCAGCAACCCAAGCCCAGGATTTATCCCCTTCCTCAGAAAAAACTCAGCTCTGAAGATCCAGTTGCTCTCAGAAGAAACAGATTCCCAAGCTTACACAGATACAGCAACATGTACCCCCTCACATATCACGGCATCTGCCCTTGGTGCGGCGACATGCCCCGTGCACTATTCCACACATCGTGGCAGTGCCGGGGCAAACATTAACACTTAAATACGCCTAGCAAGTCATTTGAACAGAGGGAGGTACAGCTGAAAGGCTGTACCTCCCTCTGGCTGTACACAGCTGAAAGGCTGTACCCTTTCGAAACTAGAAGCATTCGTCCAGCATGTTCGATGAGAAGCCACGGCCACTGGAGTCCTTCCATCAAGACACCACCCACTCCGCCTCAAAAGCAAGGACCTCCATGGTCAAAATAAATGTCTTCTCTGTCTCTCTCTCTCTCTCTCTCTCTCTCTCTCTCTCTCTCTCTGTGCTTCCGTTTGCAACGAAAAACTTGTCGGGCTCACATGACCGGAGAGTGCCCTAATGGACAACAGACAACGCTGGGCCACCCTCTGGATCACGTTGCCGGAGGTTACGAACGTCTGCGGGACTTCGCAAAAGATGCATGGGACGTGCCAACGAACGTCCGGTGGACTGTAAGGAGCAAGGGAATGGCACATCTTGGGCTGTCCTGACATGTCAAAAACGGACGATGAGGATTGGACATCCAGAGGACGTAAAAGCAGCTGATTTGTAGTGGACATTTCTAAAGGAGTTCCAAGCGAGGCGGACGTACTTTGCCTCTAATAGCCTAAATTTCAGTAGAACTAAGGGAAATTATAATTCTTCTACTATAGTGCCTGCGGGCGCAGTTTTTAAAAATAAATTTGGAGGGTGTCAAATTTCAATGCACTTCCATCTTTCTAAATCTTAAAAATTGAGCCTCATTCGAGATATTCTTCATCGAATCTCAAGCTCAAACGAAGTAATATTGAAATCTAGTGTCCCTCGATGCTAAGTCGCACAGAAACGTTATGTGAATAGGTTTCAGTGAGTTCGCAGCAAAACGTTTGCCAAAGAAAACGTGCCGTATCAATATTTGCCGCCATGTTCAGTTTCAGACTTTGTCGCACTTTTCCTTAGGGAGCGTCTCTTTTTGATATGATAGCGTGCAATAAGATTTTACTGGCTCCAAATTTTGATTTTCAACTCTCCTCAAAGCACTAATAATATAGTAAATTAGAATGAATATGTTAACTTCTGTGAAACTCACGCTATTAACAGCAAAGTATTTCCGCCTCGTCTATGAAACTACAGAAATCCCAAGTTTGCTATGCTCGGCTTCTTTCTTTAATTCTGGATGCTCAGAAAGCACCCTCTATGACGAGCAACGAATAGACAGGAAAGATTCCAAATGCGAAATTATTTTCTCTCATACATATATGCACACACCAAACGACCGATAATAATCTAAATAGCGGTCACTATGTTTATAAGTTCCATAGAAATTTGTGCTCTGGAATACCAGTTTTTCCTTCTCTTTGTACATCTCTGTCTTACTGTACAGGCTCTTTAGGAATATTTCTACAAGTTGTCATCAACGTATACATAGGCAAAATTTCTATGTCGCTGGAATGTGCATTCATGGGAATATATCGTGTAGTCCTTACTTGACATCGTTGCAGTTTTTTTGCGCAAGCTCTTTCAAATTGGATGCCACCATACAAAGCGCGAGTGAAGTATCGGAACAGACACTGGCTCACTACTACATATATATAAAAACATATATGTAGTGTACAAGGGCCCGAAGTCGCATGGAAAGTTTGACACATGTATTGTTCTGCGTACTGCTACCCTTCTAGTGTATACATTATTTGCATTTCAAAAACAAAAGCAATTTTCCTACTTGGCGGCAGTCATGTTCAATGTTTACTGAGCACTTCCTGAATATAGTGCAGCTTACACTCTCATTAGATGTCGCTATTGGCTATTAAGAGTGTGTTCACACATGCCATCAACGATTTATATTGTCAAGTTGGGCAGGAGAAGGATAAATAAGTACTCATCTTTTTGTTAGTAAAAGCAGCAACAGCACTTGGTAAACTGCCACATGATAAATCCTACCTTCATAAAGGCTCAAAACATTCAATACATGGGGCATTGTGATTAGATGGGCACTGGTTCAGCCCTTGACGAAACAAAAAGTACAAAGATAGGTGACTGAACACATGATATATATATTGTGCACACGAATTGGTAGCAAATAGTGAATTAACAGGATTAAATATGACGTCACCACGAATGGTATGACATGGTAGAATATCTTACTCGACGATGATCAATCGACACCAAGGACGCCATAAATCAGATAAGACACACGAGAGGCATAACATATTTTAGGCACCATGAATAAATTACAAGCATATATGAAAATGACAATATTCTGATGCTTGTACGGGCCAAAAGCGTGATATGATTTTGATGCACACCATAGCAGGGGCACTCCAACATAATTTTTACCACTTGGGAGCCTTCAACGTGCACCCGATGCCAAAGCACGCGTGTTCAATTTCAGCCTCATCAAACTGTTGCCGCCGTGGCTGGCATTTGACAATACAACACTGCTATGACAAAGCTGCTATGCCACAACGGCAGCTGATCACAAAAAATTGTGAACTGAAAACTTTACAAATAACCTAAATGTCATTACAGATGACACAATTTGACAGAGCTCACTGCTGTCAAGATGCAAGAGATGCGACATACCACGCTGCATACATTTAAAATATTCGAACCGTCAATTTCCCTTCTGGTCAGAAGAATACTTCCCCAGCGTCTGCTCCTAACGCCACATGCTCCAGCAAAAAGTATAAAAATTATCCTCCTACGCATTGACTGACCTCACAGCTCAGCACTGATACGCCCATCACGCACAAATATGTTGCCGCATGTAAGCAATTTAAACCAAAATAATAATTTATTTCTGGCAACAGTTATTAAAGAGCGCATAGCGGTGCGCATACAAGTTGATAAAACACATAAATAGGTCACATTTGCTACATCAAAGTGTTAGGACAGGTACAAAGATAAATGCTTTTATCAATAAGGTTTCCGAAATGATGAACGTTGTTGCAAAGCACGTTGAGAAATTTTGGCATCAACATCAAATTTGCCACAGTGACCAACCGGTGCCATTGGTGAACTGCGCAAACAACACAGGTTTCGCAACTGGGACCGATGAAAATTTTGAATTTATGAGAGCCACTTGGGAACAGCACTAGTACCACTTTATCGTTTGTTACACAATATATTTGGTATACCCGAATGCAGAAATATAATGATACTAAGATGGATAGTTTATGACTTGACATATGATCTAACATAAAGAGAATCAATAGGCAGCGAAGGAAGCTACAAGTCATAAAAGTTTAGAGGGATAATGCATTGAGACACATTGGCTAATGACACTAATTTATGTTGTCAGAATGAGGAATATCCCTAATTGTATACTGCGCCCAGTTACTGCCACAAAGTAAACTTAAAGGTCGCACTTCTCAACTGGCATGTATCTCGCTGGGTATAAAAAGTAAGCAGTATATCATCACTCGCTCACTGTGTAACTCAGGTACGCGGTGCGAAATGCCAAGCAGCGTAGAGTCCATCTATTAGAACAAAGAAAACGTAATGAACCAATATTTTCAAGAATCATTGTATTTCGTTAAATGAAGACAGGGTACTTCTAAAGCTCAGAAAAAGTACTGCCAAGCCTCAGAACACCATGAATGTTTTATTAGCTTTGCTACCACGAGCCTCGGTTTCCATTCTATGACATAGCATGTAGTCAGGTCAAAGCAGGACGTTGTGATATTCAGACACTCGCTTCGGCTCACTCTGGCGTCCACTATTCTCTTACACCGGTTTTCAGAAGGAGTAACAGCATAGCAGGCGACCAACCAAGCCACAGCAAGTGTAAAAATGTCACAATGTACTGCTCCGACGTCACCCCAAGCCGCGTTATGATGTCAAACGAAGTATCCTCCAGCGAAGACACCGAAACTGGCTTTCAAACAGTTACAGTAAATTTCTCGAGTGCTCATCGTCATCATCATCAGCAGCAGCAACAGCAGCAGCAACAGCCTGGTTACGCCAGGTGCAGGGCAAAGGCCTCTCCCATACGTCTCCAACAACCCCGGTCATGTACTAATTGTGGCCATGTCGTCCCTGCAAACTTCTTAATCTCATCCGCCCCCTTAACTTTCTGACGCCCCCTGCTACGCTTCCCTTCTCTTGGAATCCAGTCCGTAATCCTTAATGACTATCGGTTATCTTCCCTCCTCATTACATGTCCTGCCCATGCCCGTTTCTTTTTCTTGATTTCAACTAAGATGTCATTAACTCGCGTTTGTTCTCTCACCCAGTCTGCTCTTTTCTTATTCCTTAACGTTACACCTATCATTCTTCTTTCCGTAGCTTGTTGCGTCGTCCTCAATTTAAGTAGAACCCTTTTCGTAAGCCTCCAGGTTTCTGCCCCGTAGGTGAGTACTGGTAAGACACAGCTATTATACACTTTTCTCTTGAGGGATAATGGCAACCTGCTGTTCATGATCTCAGAATGCCTGCCAAACGCACCCCAGCCCATTCTTATTCTTCTGATTATTTCCGTCTCATGATCTGGATCCGCCGTCACTACCTGCCCTAAGTAGATGTATTCCCTTACCACTTCCAGTGCCTCGCTACCTATTGTAAATTGCTGTTCTCTTCCGAGACTGTTAAAAATTACTTTAGTTTTCTACAGATTAATTTTTAGACCCACACTTCTGCTTTGCCTCTCCAGGTCAGTGAGCATGCATTGCAATTGGTCCCCTGAGTTATTAAGCAAGGCAATATCATCAGCGAATTGCAAGTTACTAATGTATTCTCCATTACCTTTTATCCCCAATTCTTCCCAATCCAGGTCTCTGAATACCTCCTGTAAACACGCTGTGAATAGCACTGGAGAGATCGTATCTCCCTGCCTGACGCCTTTCTTTATTGAGATTTTGTTGCTTTCTTTATGGAGGACGACGGTGGCTGTTGAGCCGCTATATATATATATATATATATATATATATATATATATATATACCTTTCAGTATTTTTACATACGGCTCGTCTACACCCTGATTCCGTAATGCCTCCATGACTGCTGAGGTTTCGACAGAATCAAACGCTTTCTCGTAATCAATGAAAGCTATATATAAGGGTTGGTTATATTCCGCACATTCCTCTATCACCTGATTGATAGTGTGAATACGGTCTATTGTTGAGTAGCCTTTACAGAATCCTGCCTGGTGCTTTGCTTGACAGAATTCTAAGGTATCCCTGATTCTATTTGCGATTACCTTAGTAAATAGTTTGTAGGCAACTGACAGTAAGCTGATCGGTCTATAATTTTTCAAGTCTTGGGCGTCCCTCTTTTTATGGATTAAGATTATGTTAGCGTTTTTCCAAGATTCCGGTACGCTCGAACTCATGAGGCATTGCGTATACAGGGTGGCCAGTTTCTCTAGAACAATCTGCCCACCATCCTTCAACAAATCTGCTGTTACCTGATCCTCCCCAGCTGCCTTCCCCCTTTGCATAGCTCCCAAGGCTCTCTTTACTTCTTCCGGCGCTCATACGCTTGTGAAAATATTTTGTAGTCTCTAGAACTCTTGGCTCTTCACTTAGCGCAAAAAAGCTCAGTTGAACATGTCATATCAACGCCGATTTAATGCCAATGCAGCACAAAAAAGAATGCTTGGAAATACTCAAGTAACGACACCTGCTTGCATTCCTCATAATGTATGTAGAGGGATTTTTCTTCTGATACGTGTTTAGAAATTTATGTCGAGATGTTTCTTGCTTGTGTACGATGGAAAAGTTTAATACAAAGCTTTAAAGGCATTTAAATTTTAAAAAAATATTCTGTACAGACCGTATGAGACATTTTTCAAATCTTGCTGGGAAATGCTCGGGCGCACGCCACAGCCATGGTTTGTTATTCGCAACAGCAGAAGTTGTCGTTCCAAATGGCTGCCAACTCACTGCAGCTGACATTCAATCGATTGAAAAACAATGCAGTAATTCAATTTGCAATACCCCGCAATTCGAGGCATGTGGACATGGTGAAATAAAATTAATAAATGACAAGTTCGAATGTAATAGCTTGTTATTTATGCTGACGTAAAAGGGAAGCTCCCCAAAACAGCTTTTCAGTATATCTCTGATGTACTTATTAGCAACAATTTCTTCACAAAAGTCGCCTTCGCGAAACCTGCATGCGCCCTTAATGGCGCAAGATCACCAGGTATGAATGGTACTGCAGGAAGAACATTTCTGTCTTACAGCTTTCGCTCAGTCGAATCTCTCGTACATTTACTGTGAGGAGGAGGACAAAAGGAAGGTTTTCTACGTGCCTCAGCGCATGCGGCAGGCCAGACACAAGTTCAAAGTGCATGTACTATCATGTACTCATGAGAATACGTGAAAACTTCTCGCTGCAGGGTTTGGCAAAAACTGTAAGGTTGCCACCCCCGTTGGTCGCATTGAACGGTAGATGAAAGAAGCCCCCTTCCTCGTTCAGCAATATCAACTGTTCAATGTGCGGCCTGCTATGAAAACAACTGTCTAGCGCCCAGCTATATAACGAGTCTCTGCAACATTCGCGAGTGACTGCATCATCACATTCTGGATGGGAAGTGCGGAATGGCTTTGCGCTCAGCTCGAAAATCGACGTGTCGCAATCTCGTATCGCGTCGGCACCGTTACCACCGCTACCACTAACATCGTACTGTCCGCGTTCAGCACAGTGCTCGCAGGCCCCGCTGCCTCAATAACGTTCCCTCTGGAAAGTTGGCCTGGGCTCCGAGGAACCGTATCTCAGCTGAAATTGCCTTTTCAACCACCAGCGCTTACGTTCGGGCGCTACAGAAAACATCGAGATGCCTGCAAGTATTCTCGTTGTTTTTGGCCGTCTTCTCATTAACCGATCTTCAGTGAAACCTATGCACTGTCACGTTGTCGAGACTTCGAAACACAACGAACACGCCACTACCGCAGATCTTGCATTGGCGAATGCTACCTAATGCGACAACAAATGTGTTTCTTACAAAGCCCATTTTGTTTAAAATTTCTTTCTCGGCTTCAAAAAAAGTACTTCAGGGTTCGTTTGCTTAACGATCCAAATTATGCCGAACTCCTGCACTGCGGCGCCTCCGATACACATAGTGCAGTTTTGGCACGTAAAACACCCGAAGTCTCTTTTTTTTTTAAGCTAGGACTTGCATCGCGAAACAAAAAAGAAAAGATGAGCCGGTATTTTCGACAACTAGCAGTCATCATTGTTTTTTCTCGTTCAATGGTGCGAGCCAAGACGCGAAATAGTATTTGCTTTTTTACTGCACACGTAAGAACCGAGAACAGTGGAAACTGAGCGTTGTCAAGATACTTTTCCCCAGCACGGCTCAGGACGCCCGGTAAGAAGCGGCAACGGGGTTTTCAGTGCATTGGCATATTTAAAAGGGCACCTCGCAGGAGGGACCTCTGGTTTATGATCAAGGTAACCCGAATCGACATTCCCGAATCGAATGAAACATGTGGTGACCGTCGAGGCAACTGTGAGGATAAAATTCATTGATTGCTCATTATGGGTGTCGGCATGGACGCTTGACTGAAAAAGTGCTCGCTCTCTAAATTAGTGTTTTAGGTTACGCTGCTGACTCCTAATAATTACCTGCAAATGCTTTAACAATCAGCTCTGCCAAAATTACTATGGGCGAGAACTGCCTTTTTGATGCAACAGGTAACATCAAATCGCAGTAAGGTTTTGTCGAAAGGGGACATGCCTTTTCCTATGTTATGTTATCACGCTAGTGAAAAATTTCTGTGTTTCGACAACATATGATAACCAATCAGCTACTTCTAAATATATCAAGGTAACTTCAAGCGCCCATATTGCTACCAATGCTGCCTAATGTACCATCACAATCCAGTGTTAGCCTAGGTTAATGGACGCCTAAGCCAACATATTGTGACGGATTTCAGTGCGACGAACTCACCGTGCGATTGCAGCCGGTCTCCCCTCCGTGCGCCTTACTGTAGGCCACTGAGTGCCAGTTTCCTCAGTGAAAAAAAAGGAAGACAGTGCATTGAAAGAGAGTAGAAAGCATTGCCCACTGCTCCCGGTATGCAGAAATGGACTAGAAGGTACCAGACAGCTTTTTTTCGGTTAGGGATAGTTATTATTTATCGCGTGTTGCCAGTGGTCTATTACTAGCGATATGTGGGGCTCCTTAGCGTAAAACTATTCCAATCTCCTGTCCTCGAACTCGCACAACCACTGACGCAAACATTGGGCGCAAGCGCGCAGCATTGCTTGTAGAGACCAATGAAAAGCTATCCCCGTTTATAGGAAGTCACTTCTGTTTGGTTTCAAAGTGAGAGACACATTGAGTGGTTTTTCCTTATCTAATTGTCTTACAAAAGGCGAGGGGCCCTTTGAAGTGGCGAGGGTTTCGGAAAGGCCGAGCCAGCGCGGTCGAACTACGTAGTCAACCGGACGACGAGAGTGGTGCCGGCAACTACGAGCTGTCCGCTTCCCCTAGCTTAGCTTGCGTGGATAGTCGAAAATGGCGGATACGTGCAACGGATGGTTAAAAATGCCGCTAAAACTTATATGTAACGAATAAGAGTTGGTAGAGTGAAGTCGTATTCCTGCCAAAACGTCTCTAAAACAGCAGACTTGAACGCAAAAACTATTATACCCAAATAAACCAGAAGAAAGAGGGGTTAACCGAGGGGGCCGATTTTTATTAGTCATATCATAAGAAGCCACAAACACTGACACCGAGGAAAACTTAGGGGAAATTACTTGTGCCTAAATAACGAAATAAAGAAAAGATAGATTAATAGATTCTAAGTGTATGAAAAAACATTGGACGACGCTTAAGCTTCGCCTGCAAGAGTGGAACGCGATAGCGTTATCGCGCCCCGTTCGCACCGCCTACTCAAACGCGCTACGCTAGCCAAACGTCGCGATCGGCACAGATAGCCGGGCCCCGACGCGCCATGAAGGCGGACTCGATCATGGGGGGAGTGGCGCGCCACGTGTCGGGGCAGCGCCATACATTGCGAGGAGGGGGTCTTCTGTGTTTGCCGCAAGATGGCTCTGCATATGCGCAGACCGCAGAAGAAATGTAGCCGAAACGTACTTCGCTACTCGTGAAACTGCGACTTCTGTAAGTTACATGGTCATAATTACCAATATACACCGCAGTATAAATTTCTACGGCACGTTGCTAAGGCAACACCGCATTCACTAGAGGCGTTTTTGTCCCCCTTTGGAGGAACGAATCCGTGGCTGACTGGTAGCGTCTCCATCTCACACTCCGGAGACCCTGCTTCGATTCCCACCAGCCCATCTTGCAAGATGTTTTTTATTTATGAAGTGCCTTCTGGGATTTATTGCTCACGGCCAACGCCGCTGACGCCGACACCGGCTTTTCTGCGACACGAGCTCCTTAACACTGTCGC
The DNA here is from genome assembly GCF_023375885.2 of Dermacentor andersoni. Lineage (NCBI taxonomy): Eukaryota > Metazoa > Arthropoda > Arachnida > Ixodida > Ixodidae > Dermacentor > Dermacentor andersoni. Next base: position 50,842,931 of record NC_092821.1, read on the forward strand.
GTTAAAACAACTTGCCGCAAGTTAGATTAGTGTTAGCGTAACCAGGCCCCTCGGTTAAGCCCCTTTCTTCTCCTTTATTGCATAGCGAGGGCCTCGAATCCGGCAGCATCGATGCCTTCAGGTAGCATGTGTGGGTATATTGACTGCTTGCCTTCAACCAAAAAGATCACGTTCTTGTGACGCCTGCGGCAAAGAGGATGTGCCACATCCGGTGCCAAGGTTTGTGAGTGGTCGCGCTGGCTAAAACATCCAGGGTTCTACTAGGAAACATAAATGACCAAGAAAGTGGATGGGAAAACGGCACCCCGGTAGCTCAATTGGTGGAGCATCGCACGCATAATGTTAAGGTTGTGGGATTGTCCACACTTTCATTCCATTAATTTATCGTTTCTTTATTTCATTTATTTAGCGCAAGCAATTTCCCCTATGTTGTCCTTGGTGTCAGTGTTTCTTGGCTTTTTACTATATTATACGCAAATAAATTCTTGTGCCCCGGTAGCTTCGAGCAACCAGTCACCAGTGCCCTAGCGATCGCATGGTAGCCATCTTCTGTTCATTTCGGAACGGTCAAGTCTTTGTCTAGGTAGAAGAAACATCAGTTTAATTCGGAATTTTAATGCTGCCCTAACGCGCTGACATTACTTTGACGTGGTGAGCTTTCGCGGATCTGTGAGATCGAGTGACCGACCGGCGTTGTGGGCCTAGCCCGAAATCTTTTAACCAATCGCCGAGGGCTAATGGCGGAATGGGTGCCGAATCAGAAACAATTATGTTACGTTTTTCGCCTCAAATCTTCCTTAATCAGTATTTACACATCATATCAAAGGCGGAGTATTCGCGGTTATTTCAGAACTGGCAAGACAAAGGCAAAGTGGGGTTGCCCCGAACATTATCTGATCGATCGTAGAGGGCTGACTGACAGTTGGAATCGAAACAGTTTCGAATTGGTTGAGGTTATAGTGCCCGATATGCTCTGTCTTTACAAGCAAGAGTTTCTGTATAGGCACTGAGAGCCCACTCTCCTTTGTTAGCGTTAGCGTAGAGAGCCAGGATAGTTGAAATGAGAAAACTGTGCAAAGTTATACTCTTTTGTTTTGAATATACTCGGTTTACATTAAGAGAGATATTGGCAAATGAGAGTAAAAGACAGCTAATAAATTCCATTAGACCCATGGACTTATAAATTACAAACGTTATGGGACGGATAGAAAGCAGGTGAATGTTTTTTTTTTTTTCTTAATTCGACAAGCTAGTCAAAGGTTCTGGACTCATGGATATGTCACTTTTTATCTCTTAGGTTTGCTTGATTTACTGCGCAATTTTGTTGTTTCTTAAATTAAGAATGTTTGCATATGCAACAACAAAAACGAACTTGGGAGCACAGTGCCAACCTAATGAAGAGAATACACAAATAATTTCGTTACTTCTGCATTCTTCTGATATGCCCTATTTATGCATAAAACATTACTGTGTTCCCACTTAATTTTTGTTTTAGACCATCAGCTATAATATCATAACGCATAAACTATCTTATGAGCAAAATTATTATGTGTACACGAGGAGGCGACAGTCCCACATGCTGTTAGGAAACTTTTTTGCGCGGCCCTAGTAGCAACACGTTGTTGCAAACATATTCACCTATAATTGGTTCAAAAAGAAGACACTGCCCGTCCCAGTGTGCTCAATGAGTTTTCGTTGCAAGGGCAAGCACAGAAAGAGAAAGTATTCGTGAATTTTCTGATGTCATCGTTTTTAAGTGCTTTAGCAAAATTATCTTTCAACAATAAGTTTTGTGTGAAATTGGTCTGTTCAATAGTATAATATTCGGCACAGCCAAACTAAAAGACAACACTCAGAATAAGCTCCTGAAGCCAACCACGTGGTCATGTGAAACTGCAAATGTACAGCTAGCGTTATCCTTTGCTGCTTCTAGAAGTTCTCTTGCTTTATGGTTTTCCCAGTCAACCACTAACGAATTGACAAATTCCTCCACACCATTCATAGCTTACAAAAAGGAGAATGACGTTGTCAGACGATCTGATGGAAAGGTTACTGCCCTGCATACGGCGCCTTGGAAGTGACTAAGACCTGACCACTGTTTACAATTTGACGCATGAACCGACGTCTATTCTGACTTTCTTTTCAAAATATAAACCCTCGATTCAATGGCTCTCAGTTCTTGGTCCGCCGAATGTTGCTTTCGTTCCAATTTCTAAACGCTGAGTTTCAAATAATTTGCGCGTGTTGATACGTGGATGCAGAATCTTTCAGTACTGATTTTGAGATGATTATACCAGCCATTTCTGTCTCGCACGTCGTGCGCTCTATATAATACTTTCTTTATCAAATGGCACTGGGAAGCATATCTTTTAGCTTCGCATCAAATTAAAAAAATTCTGCGGTTTTGCGTGCCAAAAACCACTTTCTCATTATGAGGCACGCCGTAGTGGAGGACTCTAGAAATTTCGACCACCTGGGGTTCTTTAACGTGCACCTAAATCTAAGCACACGGGTGTTTTCGCATTTCGCCCCCATCGAAATGCGGCCGCCGTGGCCGGGATTCGATCCCGCGACCTCGTGCTCAGCAGCCTAACACCATAGCCACTGTGCAACCGGGGCGGGTAGCTTCGCATCAGTGCACATCCACAATTCTTCACTAGGATTTTGTAGGAAGAAGCAAGACCGTCTCAAGCTATACCCCAGTGTTCTTTCTTTCACTCGGGAAGTCTGAAAAATCTGCTCTTTCGATACGCCTTTAAGTATACTTACTTGCTATTACCATTGAGCGCTGGCGCAATAATTACTGCGATAAATATAACTGCGAATGTGTATTGTTAATCAGTGGGCGGTTTTTCAGCTGAACGGTGGCGCACCACTAAACTACAGGGCATTACGTTTTTGGGTCCTCAATTTCTCAGCTGCTTTTCATGTTTAAGGGCGATAGCTTACCACAGTGACAGACTAGCTGTGGTTAGTTGCGCAATCGAGCAACCCGCTGGCACAAGACTCTTTCAGTAATGGCCGAAGCTCGTTACGTTAGGAATCCTTTTTTTATGACAGCCCGCATTCCGGCAGTCATTGCTTACCTGGTGTGAGCGCTGCCAACGTACTCGCGCGACGAAACATGAAGGCGACATTTTGTTCCACCCGGAGAAATTGTGTGACTCCGCAGAAATAAGTGCGCAAGGAAATCTGCTTACCTGTCACTCGGTGGGAGAAAGAAGCCGGGCCAAGCTGTCCAGTACACTGTAACGCAGCAAAGTGATGAGGCTTCGTGAGTTGTACCGTAATTTGGAACGTGAGCCCGCGAGTTCGGCGCAGTGCAGGCGCCAGATTGGCAATCCATGGTATCAATGTGAACATTAAAAAAATCAGGAGTTATACTTTACTTTTTTCTCTTTCTTTTAACAATCGGGGACAAGAATGACACGTTTTTGGTGGTGAAAGAAGCCAGTCATTTGCATTGGATGCCTTTCGTGAAGTGCCTTTGCTCTGCGTAACAAAATCCACCGAGTATTACGATACTCCCTAATGCAAAACTTGAGTTCAGCTGTATAGGCGTTAGCATTTCTTGAGATATTCGCTGCCGGTGACAATCGGTCACGTATGGCAAACGTAGCGAAATGTGGTGCCACTGCCTCGCCAATCTGGAGATCGCGAGAGCCAGTTCGTTTGCTCAGCACGTGGGTGACGCGTTGGCGGGATTCACAGAAGCCGCCGCCGACACACCTCCCAGTCGACGCGCGTTACTCTTTCGCCATCTCGTAGCCACCGCCGCTGTACTACGCTTTCCTTCTCACGCTTTCGGCACAACCACCTCCTCACTCCGCCTCATGACTCCGATGCACCATGCTCTTCCTTTGCCTCCTCGCCCCTCTTCTCTGTCGCCGCTTCTTTTATGCCCAGCTCTGAGCCGTGGTCGCTGTCATCATCATCTGTTTTGCTCATTCGCTCGGTTACGCCGGAAACTCCGACGGTCGCCACAGGAACGGTCGCCTAAGAGCTGGGCTCTAAAATGAAGTTTCAGCGGCACACCGCGGTGACATTCCGTACTCGGCGGTGTTTTAGACCCGGACCGGCTACTCTGTAGCCTTCGCAGTGCATGGCACCGTACAAGGAGCGGGACGCCGCGAACTGGATCACAGGTGATCTCTGATTGCCAATAACTACATTTTGGCTGAACCCATTGAGGTACTTTTTGTAGAAATGTATTTCTGAAATAGCCTATTTTGCATCAAAAACCTTCCTCAATTTCAGTAAAACATTTTCGTAGTTCGTTCACGACGGCGATCAGAATTATGCCGTACTCCTGCACCGCAGCGACTCCAATCCACATGGTGTGGTTTTGGCACGCAAAACACCAAAAATTTTTTTAATTATGGTTTGTAGCGTGAAACAAAAAAGGAGCCAGTATTTTGCTAACACCTAGGAGTCATTCTTGTTTCTTCTGGCGCCATGGAGCGAGCCAGCACGGTAAATAATGTTTGCTCTTTTACAGCACATGTAGCGAGCGAGAAGAGTGAAAACTGAGCGCAGTCAAGATATTTTCCATACCACGGCTCAAGACGCCCGGTAAGAAGCGGCAACGTGGTTTTCAGTGCAGTGGCATATTTAAAAGGACGACTGGCGGGAGTGACCTCTCGTTTATGATCAAAGTAAGCCTAATCGGGTTTCCCGAATCGGGTTTCCTGAGCAGCAGTCGCGACAACGAAAGTGAACACTAATTCCTGCTACTTCTACTACCTGCAGATTCTTCCAAGCCGCTGCCTCATTTCTGCTTGGTTCCTGCCATCTGTGCCCTACGCAGTTCCTTCACCATCGAGTCATCTGTACAATCATCTGGCACGTGCTTGACCTCCCCGGACCACGCTGCGCTTGCGCTGCCTTGGCACGGAGAGGATATAAACGGATTCGCTGTGGCTCCAGCTTCATTTAGCAGCAGTCGCAACAACGAGAGCGAACACTAATTCCTGCTACTTCTACTACCTGCAGATTCTTCTAAGCAGCTGCCTCGTTTCTGCTTGGTTCCTGCCGTCAGCGCCCTGCGGAGTTCATTCACCATCGAGTCATCTGTACAATCATCTGGCACGTGATCCACCTCCCTAGACCACGCTGTGCAGGCGCTGCCTTGGCACGGAGAGGATATGAACGGTTCGCTGTCGCTCCAGCTTCATTTAGCAGCAGTCGCAACAACGAGAGAGAACACTAATTCCTGCTACTTCTACTGCCTGCAGATTCTTCTAAGCCGCTGCCTCGTTTCTGCTTGGTTCCTGCCATCTGCGCCCTGCGCAGTTCATTCATCATCGAGTCATCTGTACAATCATCTGGCACGTGCTCCACCTCCCTGGACATCGCTGTGGTTGCGCTACCTTGGCACGGAGAGGATATAAACGGTTCGCTGTGGCTCCAGCTTCATTTAGCAGCAGTCGCAACAACGAGAGAGAACACTAATTCCTGCTACTTCTACTGCCTGAAGATTCTTCTAAGCCGCTGCCTCGTTTCTGCTTGGTTCCTGCCGTCTACGCCCTGCGCAGTTCATTCACCATCGAGTCATCTGTACAATCATCTGGCACGTGATCCACGTCCATGGACCCCGCTGTGCTGGCGCTACCTTGGCACGGAGAGGATATAAACGGATTCGCTGTGGCTCCAGCTTCATTTAGCAGCAGTAGCAACAACGAGAGCGAACACTAATTCCTGCTACTTCTACTGCCTGCAGATTCTTCTAAGCCGCTGCCTCGTTTCTGCTTCGTTCCTGACATCTGCGCCCTGCGCAGTTCATTCATCATCGAGTCATCTGTACAATCATCTGGCACGTGCTCCACCTCCCTGGACATCGCTGTGCTTGCGCTACCTTGGCACGGAGAGGATATAAACGGTTCGCTGTGGCTCCAGCTTCATTTAGCAGCAGTCGCAACAACGAGAGAGAACACTAATTCCTGCTACTTCTACTGCCTGAAGATTCTTCTAAGCCGCTGCCTCGTTTCTGCTTGGTTCCTGCCGTCTACGCCCTGCGCAGTTCATTCACCATCGAGTCATCTGTACAATCATCTGGCACGTGATCCACGTCCATGGACCCCGCTGTGCTGGCGCTACCTTGGCACGGAGAGGATATAAACGGATTCGCTGTGGCTCCAGCTTCATTTAGCAGCAGTAGCAACAACGAGAGCGAACACTAATTCCTGCTACTTCTACTGCCTGCAGATTCTTCTAAGCCGCTGCCTCGTTTCTGCTTCGTTCCTGACATCTGCGCCCTGCGCAGTTCATTCATCATCGAGTCATCTGTACAATCATCTGGCACGTGCTCCACCTCGCTGGACCACGCTGTGCTTGCGCTACCTTGGCACATAGAGGATATAAACGGATGCGCTGTGGCTCCAGATTCATTTAGCAGCAGTCGCAACAACGAGAGCGAAGACTAATTCCGCCTACTTCTACTGCCTCCAGGTTGGTTTTCATTTATCGTGGAATTTTCCTACCTCACGGTTCTTTTTGCGATTGCTGCTCACTGGCTTTTGGTTTTTGGCTTTTGCTACTTCTGCTGTGAGATGGCTATAATGCTGAGCAATACAAAAAGATTGAGTGGCTCGAATCCTTGATTGATGGCAAACTGGATTCTGTTGTTGAAGAGATTGCTACAAGGAGTGTAGAAAAGCTTGAAGAGCAGGGCCCTGGCAATATTTCTGCACTTGCTGATAGTGAACGTTTTATCAGTCAGCATTATGAAGAAATGTGGACGAGGTTTGATGGACTGTCCACTACGAACAAGGCTTTGACTGCACAAAATGAATCTCTGACAAAAAGAATTGCATCAATGGAACAGTACAGCAGGTTGAACACTATTGAAATGAAAGGCATCCCGTCAACGCAAGGAGAGGATTGCTCTGCCATTTCGAGTATTGTTGCTGATGCAATTGACTCTCAAACTGATACGGCGGACATTGACACCATTCATAGGGTCGCTAGCAAATCACCCCATAAAAATTTAATCGTTAGATTTTGCTCCCGTGTCAAGAAGAATGACTTCTCCGCAAGACTCGAAAGGCACGCCTGAGAACCTCCATGATACGGCTCTCTGGTGATAATGATGGCCCTATTGATGTCAATGAGCACCTCACATTTGAGAACAAATGTCGGTTCAGCCGAGCTCTAGCTCTAAAGAAGCAGCATAAGTGGCAGTTCCTTTGGACAGACAACGGTGTGATTAAAGCACGCAAGACTGAAGATAGAAAAGTGTTCTTCATAAGCTCTGAGTCTAACCTCAGCGTCATCCCTTAACCTGATTTGCGATTAGTCTGCGTTTTAGTCATTCAGACATTCCCTCAAACATGTCTTTGTTTTCACCTTCTGAAGCTACATCACTGCTTAAATCTGCTGGTTGTTCATTGCTTCACTTCAATGAGCGAAGTTTGCGTAAGAATCATGATAACATATCTTCATTCATCGACTCTCTTTCCCACAATTTTTCATTCATCTGCATAACTGAGACATGGCTTGGCCCGGTTGATAGCAATTTATACGTGTTCCATGCCTATCAGATGCCCATCAGGCTGTGTATTGTAACCGTGTTGCATATCAACATGGTGGTAGCGCGATTTTTGTCCCACCCCACATCAAATATAAACAAGGACTGGATCGTTCCATAGATCTATTTAACTGCGAAACTGTTTGGATTGGAACCGTTGCCTTGTCTTTTCCAAATTATTGTGGCGGAATTATTATTGTTTGTATTTGCCGTTCTTCTTCTTCTTCCATACCTGATTTCCTTCGTCATCTTAGCTTAGTTCTTCAAGCAATTACTGGTGAAAACAAGCCTGTCCTAATTGTAGGTGATATAAATATTAACTTCCTCGATGTCGACAATAGTACTGCACGCACGTATTCGGACTGTTTTACTGGCTTTGGGCTTGAGCAATTAATAACTTCGGCCACCAGGATTTCCCCTTAAGGAAACAGCTCCTTCTTAGATCATGCCCTCACTAATATTTCGCCTTCACCAGAGTCTGGTGTAATTGACATAGACATATCAGATCATTGCCCTCTATTCGTCACTTTCAATTCTAACCATCCTAGGTCAGATCCCTCTTATCTTACGTCTCGTCTTGATAATATAAATTTTGTTGATGCAATTCACAAAATTGATTGGACAGTTATAGCTACCAAACTAAATCCGGAAGAAGCGCTTCAGTTATTTATATATTTACTTTTAACAGCTGTTCATGCTAACACTGTCACTGTTAAGTGCAAAAAGAAATTTAAATTTCCGCATAATCCTTGGATCACTAATGGGCTACTTGTGAGCATAAGGAAAAAAGGAAACATGTATAGAAAGACTAAAAAACAGCCTTTCAATGTTAATTTAGCATTACGCTATAAGAAATATTGCAACATGTTGAGTAACTTATTCAAGAAATCAAAAAGGCAATATTACGAAAATGAATTTATGAAAAATAAGTTTCATCCAAAAAACAATGGCAACTTATTACCGAGTTTTTGAATGTACCGCGTTCTGGCATTTGCATTGAATAAGTAATTTGCATAATGTGTTCATCACTGAGCCGCCTAGCATTGCTCTTGCATTCAGTAATCACTTTTATGAAATTTATAATACTACCCATGTTCCTTCTGTTTATCATACGAGCCGAAGCGACCAATCTTTCTTTTTGTTTCCTGTAACATCTGAAGAAGTCCCTATTGAGATTTACAACTTAAAGGGCCCAAGTCCGGGTTTTGAGAGAATTTCCGCATTTCATTTAAAGCTTGTTGCTCCGACTATTTCTGTTGCTCTCAGTTACTTAATTAACCTTATGTTGAAAACCGGTATATTCCCTAGAAATTTAAAAAAAGCTAAAGTCATTCCTTTTCATAAAGAGGGTGACAAAGCTCAAGTCGCGAACTATCGTCCTAATGTACTTTACCTTCAATTAGTAAAGTTGCAGAAAAATATTTCGTCGTATTACATTTACCTGGACAAATTTAGTTTGCTGAAACCTTGTCAGTTCGGGTTTCGTTCAGGAAGCTCGACTAACTTGGCTTTGCTAGCATTAACTGATTTTATTGGACATTCAATTGATCTCGGATACTTTGTTGGCTCGTTATTTTTAGACTTTACTAAAGCCTTTGATGCAATAAACCACAAAGTTTTGTTTACTAAACGAGTCTGTGAGCATTTCTGATCCAGCTCTTAATTTATTAAAAGGTTATCGATTTAATCGTGAATTAACAGTTTACGCAGGCGGGGTTTTCTCTGAAAGCAAAATTGTTAACCAAGAGGTGCCTCAGAGCTCAATTTCAGGTCCACTATTATTTTCCATTAATATAAAAGATTTACCTGACTGCCTTAATTATACCCTACCTATATTATACGCAGACGATACGACTGTTGCCCTCTCGGATAAATCATTACTTTCGCTAACTTTGAAACTAAACAGTGATCTGTCAAAAATTACTGAATGGTGTAACTCCAATTTTCTAGCTATAAACCCTACGAAACCGCAATTCATGTTATTTAGGTCATCACAGAGACATTTACCTTGCTCTGCGACCGTATCTGTGAATGGGCATGACATTCCTGCCTCGACTTGTGTTTCTTTCCTCGGCATCAAATTAGATCCCCACCTTAATTTTACTGACCACATTGCACACATCAAACAAAAAACACCATTTGGCATTAGAGCACTACTCAAATCACGTGCATTTTTTTTTTCAAAGAAGCATTTTATCGTTATACTTTGCTTTCATTCATAGTCATATCATTTATGGTATCGCTTCTTGGGGTAATACTTATCATTGTCATCTGTCCTCAATTCAGCACATTCATAATCAGGCTATCCACATTATAACGCGAAGCCATTTTTTCTCTAACCCCTCTTCACAACTACGTACAAACAGCATCCTTCAACTTACTGATTTAACTATCATTTAGCGATATTATTTGTCAAATTACTGACTCAACAAGTTTCTTACAACTTCGTTACTTCTGATCTGCTTTTTTAATCCTAATAACAGAAGGTTTGCAGCAGAATGAAATTTCTTGTTGCCTTTATGTCATACTTATTACGGAAAGATGGCTTCCTCTTTTTTCACGCTAAAACTATGCAACAGTCTTCCATACTACATTAAGTTGTCATCCACCTTGTAATCTTTCAAATATGAACCCAAGAATTATTTGCTGTCTGATTAATTTCCTACAATGTTATTTTGCTAATTAGAAACTGTGTAATTACCATTGATTGTGCATCCTTCCTCTTCCTTTTGTCTTTTATGTGTGTCTTAGTACAGTTTCTTGGTTATATTTTGCTAATTTCATAATTTGTTTCTCTACTCGGTATTCCGCCTTATTTTTTTATATAACTTCTAACCCAAGGGTCCCGGTGCAGTGTCTGACTTTGGGACCCTTGTCTGTATATCATTTCTTGTAACAAATTGTTATCAACGAATAATAAACTGAAACTGAATGAAAAGTCTGGTGACTGTCGACACACCTATGTGGATAACATTCATTTATTGCTCATAATGGTGTCCGCATCGGCGCATGATTGAAAAAGTGTTTGCTCTCTAAATTAGTGTTTTCGGGTACGCTTCGCACTCCTAATATTTACCTACATATGAACTAACAGTAATCTACCAAAGTTAGCAGCGGTGAGGACCGCCTAATAGATTTTATACCACGGGTTCCATTATTTCGCAGTAAGGCTTCGTCGAAACGGGACATGTTTTTTCCTATGTTGTAATACTATACTACAGAAAAATTTCTGTGTTTCGAAAACATATGATAACCGGGCAGCTACTTCTAAAGATATCAAGGTAACTTATAGTCAAGGTAAATTCAAGCAGCATTATTGCTACCAATGCCGCCTAATGTACCACCGCAATCCAGTGTCACGCTAGGTTAACGGGTGCCTATGCCAACATATCGTGGCGGATTCCAGTGCGACGAACTCTCCGTGCGATTACAGCCAGTCTCCCCTCTACGTGCCTTAGTTTAGGCCGCTAAGTTCCACTTCTATGAGAAAAAAAAGAAAAAAAGACAGTGCATTGAAGGATAGTTGAACGCACGGCCCACTGCACCCATTAAGGAAAAATTCACCAGAAGGTACCAAAACAGCTTCGTTTTTTTATTTGGTTAGAGATAGTAATAAATTATCGCGTTTTGGTAGTGCTCTTTTATTAGCATTATGTGGGCCTCCTTGACGTAAAACTATTCAAATCTCCTGTCGTCGAACTCACACAACCACTGACGCAAACACTAGGCGCGAACCCGCAGCAGTGTTTGGAGAGACCAATAAAAAGCTCTCCTTGTTTATAGGAAGTCACTTTTGTTTCGTTTGAAAGTGAAAGACATTGCTTACAATGACGAGTTTTTCTTATCTAATTGCCGTGCAAGAGGCGAGGAGCACATTGAAGTGGAGAAGGTTTTGGTAAGGCCGAGCCAGCGCGGTGAAAGTACGTAGATAACCGGACGGCGAGAGTGGTGCTGGCACATACGAGCAGTCCGCTTGCCCTAGCTTAGCTTGCGGGGATAGTCGAAAATGGTGAAGGCGTGCAACGCAAATTTAAAAATGACGCTAAATCCGATATTTAACGAACAAGAGCGGGTGTAGTGGTGTCGTGTACGTTCCAAAAGGGCTCGATAACAGTACACCTCCACTGAAAAACTGTTATTATACGCAAAGAAATTCCTCCTCCCCTGCAGCTTCGAGTAACCAGTGCCAGAGCCATCGTCAGATAGCCATCTTGCATTCATCTCGGGACAGGTGAGTCTCCGTCTAGGTAGAACAAAAATTGGATTTATTCGGCATGTGTAATGCATCTTCAACGCGCTGACGTTACTTTGACGCGGTGAGTTTTCGCGGATTTATGAGGTGGGGTGACCGACCGGCTTTGTGGGCCTAGCCCGAAATCTTTTAACCAATGGCCGAGGGCTAATAGCGGAAAAGGTGCCGAATCAGAAACAATTATGCTACGTATTTCGCCTCAAATCTTGCTTAATGAGTATTTACACATCATATCAAATGCACATCATATCAAATGCACATCATATCAGATGCACATCATATCAAAGTTATTTGAGACGTCGCGATATAAACAGGCAAAGTTGGGTTGCCCCGAAAATTGTTTGACCGATTGTAGACTGGCAATTGCAATTGCTTTAGGTTATAGTGCCCGATATACACTGTCATTACAAGCAAGATATTGTGTATAGGCACTGAGAGCCCGCTCTCCGTTGTTAGTTTTAGCGTAGAGAGCCAAGGTAGTTGAAAAAGGAGAATTGTGCTAAGTTATACGTTTTGTTTACAATGTAATCAGTTTACTTTAAAATAGATGTTGGTAAATGATAGTGAATGAGAGGTAACAAATTCCCTTAGGCCATTGGACGTATAAGTTACGCACATTACGGGAAGGATATCAGGCACGTCAATCTTTTTTTTTTTTTAATTCGGCAGTCTAGTGAAATGTTTTGGACAAATGACCATGTCAGTTTTTATCTGTTTGATTCGGTTCATTTACTGCGGTGTATTGTTGTTTCTTATATTAAGACATCTTGGTAAATTCAACAACAAAAAGAAAATTGGAAGCACCGAGTCAACCTAATGACGAAAATATACTAATATTTTTGATGCTTCAATATCTTTCTCATATGCTTTATTTATGCCGAAAACATAACATTGTTCCCACATAATTTTGTTTTACTATATCTGCTGGATTATCATAACGCATAAAGCATTTCATAAAGAAAATTACCACGTGCACACGAGGAGGCGAGAACCCCGTCTACTGGTACGATCCTTTTTCCCCGGCGCTAGTAGCAACACCTTGTTGCATATATATTCACCTATAATTGTTCAGACAAAGCTCAATTAAAAGGGGCTCGTGAAGCCATCCTCGCGGTGGTGTCAGAAAACTGGTTGTGTATGTCCAGCGTTATCCTCTGCTGCTTCTAGAAGGTTTCTCGCTTGATTATTTTCTCTCACCCATTCACTAGCTGACAAATTCATCCACTGTGATGTATTATTCATAGCTCACCAAACTTGGAATGTAATTTCCAGATCACTGTAAGGTCCTGCTCCTTGAGTTCAGCATATAGCTGCAATGGAAGCCGCGATGAACTTTGCACTCTGTTCAATTGGATGCTTCAACTCCCGTGTGTTATGACGTTATTCCCATGGTCATGGATTGGATCCATGGACCCATGGATTGATAAAAGAACTCTTAGTTGTTTATCAGCCGAATACTGCTTTTATTCCAAGTAGTACTTCATAACCACATTTCCGCACGTCGGATTATATGATGAAGACGCTTTCAGTGCTAATTAAATGCAGAATTTTTGTGATATTTCTTTCTTTTACGCCATACATTCCATATAAAGTTGTTAGACAAACGTCTCTGGCAAGCACATATTTTAGCTTCGCATCGGTTCACGTCTACATTTTTGGTAGCCAGCTGTTGAAAGAAGGATGTCCATTTCAATCTATAGAGCAGTCTTCTTTCTTGCAATTGGTGAGCCTGAGAAATCAACCGATTCAAAATGACTTTTTATATTCATGATTGCTTCTGCCAAGGGATGGAGTTGCTACAAACAGTATGACTGCAATCAGTATAATAATGGCAAAGTTAATTCTGAATCACCCTGCCGTTGTTCAGCCGAACGGCGACGTACCACTACGCAACGGGCCCTCTGGTTTTGGGTCCTTCTTTATCGGCAACTGTTGATGCTTAGGGATGGTGGCAAACTCGCAGCCAGCGCCTAGCTGTGGTGCGTCACGCAACCGAGCAACACGCTTGGACACCACGGATTGAGCGTGCTACGCAGACTGCGTTCACACCTTCGCATCAGCGCGATTTATCACTGCGAATGGCCCCTTGCGTCACTGTGTATTTTAATATAAGTGTTTGCATTAACTTCTTCAGGTTTAGCAAGGATTTCAATTTTTGTTCTTGAATAATTACTGAATTCCTCAAATTTAAATATACTCATCTATTACAAATAGCTTTGTCCTGATTCCATCAAATTTGTAACTGTATCACAATGACGGGCCCTTGATCATTCACAAAGAGAAGCCACCCTGTTAAGCTTACCAAAAAGGATAAAACTCCCGCTGATTATTCCGCACCTAGTCAATAAATGTATTTAGAAAATCTATTGCCACTCAGCTTATCATTTGACCAGCCAAAAACCGTCATGCGGCTGACAGAATGTCATCAGAAGCAGTGGTTGGCATTCGTTATCGCTTGAGCACCACTTTGACGTGCAGAATAATTTTAAAATTTTAACTTCTACGAGCAGGTGATTTTCAAGCTAACTTATTCCAGTGATCGATTGCAACTGGGAAGCGGCGACGGTGAAATTTAAAGTTTTACCGTCCAATAGAATAATGAGCTAGCAATGCCGCTCTAAAACACGTGCAGATGGACAATCCAACATATATCTCAGCTTGGGAAAACGCCACATCTTCACAATAAAGAAACAATGGCAGCACCTATCCCACAGTGACGGTTGCCTAGAATGCAATTACCATTGAAGCGACAGAGTGTCACGACCAACTGCTACCGTCGAAACGCCCTCAAGGAGTATAGACACAGAAACTTTCGATCTTGTTTGTTCTGGTACAACAAATGCTAATGGCCCAGTAATCAGGGCACGAAACGCCAATTGCATCAGAGCGTGACAGGGGATTATTCGGAGTCTTGTTTGTAGCGACCATTCCACGCTTCGGTTTCAGAGAGCAGTTAAAGGAGACAAGGATTGTAAACACAGCTGGACACGTGATCGCACAAAATGGTGACGTGCGCGCGCAAGTGAGCTCGCCGACGCGAGGGCTTCGTGTTGCTTGTTCGTCTGATACGCCTGCACGTGCTCCGCGAAGTCCCCGCCGTCATCGTCGTCCTCCTTCTGTCATTCAGCGACAACTATTTCCAGCCGGTGCAAGTCGCCGTCGTGTAAACGTAGCCAGCCACTTCGGATTGGTTCCATACAAAACAGCGACTCGGAAAGTGCGGCCACGGGCAGCTACCAATCTGCGCATGCGCCGGCATAAGTAATAAGAACCATTCATGGAGGATGAAGCATATTCCGGAGCACGACACAAGGCGTGGTAAAACTCGGCAGAGCATCAGGCTTGGGGGTACATGTACAATCTTGGTGAAAGATCGTCGGACTGCTCTAAGCTCGCCCTCTTTTGCTTATGCAAGGCACGCTCGAAATGAAGTGAGCAAATCTGGTTGCTCTTCAGCGGAGTCCATTCTGAGCGCAAAGTGGCGTGCACGAACTTGGACCACTTCTGCCGTTCGTCGACGCTGCCGATGGAGCTATGTGGATAAAATCCATTGATTCGTCATTTTGGTGTCAGCATTGCGCATGACTGAAAAAGTGCTCGCTCTCTAAATTAGTGTTTTAGGGTACGCTTCTCGCTCCTAGTAATTACCTACAATCGCGTTAACAATCAGTCTGCCAACATTACTATCGGTGTGGACCGCCTAATAAATTTGATGCCACAGTTGCCATTATTTCGCGGTAAGGCTTTGTCGAAACGGGACAGGCTTTCTTCCTTGGTTGTAACAATATCCTACAGCAAAATCTCTGTGTTTCGCTAAGTCGCAGCAATATATAATAACCGAACAGCAACTTCTACAGATGTCAAGATAACCCCTAGCGCCCATATTGCTTCCAATGCTGCCTAATGTGCCAGTACAATCTTATGTCACTCTAGGTTAACGGGTACCTATGCCACTATATCACTGCGGATTCCAGTGCGACAAGCTCTCCGTGCGACTGCAGCCAGTCGCCGCTCAGTGCGCCGTAGTTTACGCCACAATGGACAAGTTTTATGCGCAAAAAAAGAATACAGTTCATTTAAAGATAGTAGAAAGCACTGCCCACTGCTCCCGCTGTGGAGAAATGCACTAGAAGGTACCAGAAAAGCTTTTTTCCATTGTTGCTCGGCATGGTTACTATTTATCGCGTGTTGGTAGTGCTCTTTTACTAGCGATATGTGGGGCTATTTAGTGTAAAAGTATTCCAATCTGTTTTTATTCTAATCTCCTCTCGTCGAACTTACACAACCACTGACACAAACATAGAGCGGAAACTCACAGCATCTTTTTGGAGAGACCAATCAAAAGCTCGCCGCGTTTATAGGAAGTCACTTCCGTTTTCGTTGCAAGAACAAGCAGAGAAAGAGAAATCATTCGCAAATTTTCTGATCTCATCATTTTTAGGCAGTTTCACAATAATATCTTTCCAGAAGAATGCATTTTATTTATTATTGATTTAGTCAGTAGCCTAAGATTCGGCACAATCAAAGTAAAAGACAGAACTCAATTCGAATGGGCTCCTGAAACCCTCCTAGCGGTGGTATGTGAAAACTGGAGATGACTCTAGGGTTATCCTCAGCTACTTCAAGAATTTGTTTTGCTTGACGATTTTCTGTCAACCATTTACTATTTTACAAGTTCCTCCGCTGTGATGTATTATTCATAGCACACAAAAATAGGAATGCAATTCCCAGATCTCCCGGAAAGGTTACTGCTTGAGTCCTGCTTATTTCTGCTAAAGAGGCGGTGATGAACTTTGCACTGTTTACAATTTGACGAATGTACTGCCATCTGTTCTGGGGTTATTCGCGTGGCCTATATCATCAACACAAGTCGAATTCCGCTTTCATGCGAAGTAGTACTTCGTAACCGCGTTTCCACGTGTCGGATTCTATGACGCAGAAGCTTTCAGGGCTACTTAAATGAAGAATGCTCGTGCCATTTGTATGTTCCACGTCGTACACTCTAGATAAGTTTCATAGACAGGTGGCTCTGGCAAGTCGCTATTTTAGCTTCGCATCGGTGCACGTCTACATATTTCGTGGCCAGCTGTTGGAAGAAAGATGTCCATTTCAATCTATAGAGCCGTCTTCTTTCTTGCAGTTGGTGAGTCTCAAAAATCAACGATTTCACTGCGCCTTTTGGTATTCTTGAGTGCTTCTGCCAATAAACAGACACCAAATAGTTGCTACAATCAGTGTAACTGCACTCAGTATAACAACGGCAAAGTTCATTGTTAATCACTTTGCCCACTATGCAACCGGGCGACCGGGCCCACTATGCAACCGACGCACCACTACGCAACCGGGCGTCAGGTTTTTGGTCCTTCTTTATCAGCTGCTTTGGATGTTGGGGATGTTTGAACCAAGCTGTGGTAAGTTGCGAAACCGAGCGACAAGCTTGCATATTAGTGCTTCAGCGTGCTACCCAGAATATTTTCACACCATCGCATCAGTGTGATTTATCACTGTGAATGAGCCGTTGTGTTACTGTCTCGTGGACCATAAGTGTTTATGAAATCAAGAGTTCGACAAAAATTCTTCTGGTCTTGATTGCTCATAGTCAAGGGCAAAACGGACGCCGACCAAAACATTAAAAGAAAAGAAACCAAGACGTTCCGCCTCCAATACGGGGGCTTTGTTCACAATCTTGTAAACAAGGTTATGAAAAAGGCCCCCGTATGGGAGGCGGTACATCTTCGTTTACTTTCTGTTACTGTTATTGGTCGGCGTCCATTTTACACAATACCATAAGTGTTTACAACAAGTTCTGGAAATTTAGTGAGGATTTGGATTTTCGTTCTTAGCTAATGACTGAATTTCTCAAAAAAAATATACTCATTTAGTACAAATACCTTTGTCATGGTTCCATCAAATGCGTAAATGTTTCACGATGAGGGCCTTTGATAATTGACGAAGAGAAGGCACCCTGTTAACCTTACCGAAAGAGGATGCAAATCGCGCAGATTATCCAGGACCCACTTAATAACTGTATTTAGAAAATCCATGGGCACTCAGTTCATCACTTGACCAATCAACAACTATCATATGGCTGACAGAATGTCATGAAAAGCAGTGCTTGGTATTGCTTTTCACTTGAACACCACTGTGCCCTCCAGAATAACTATTATAAGATGGGACTTCTACGACCAGCTGATTTTGCAGCTAATTTATACCAGCGGTCCAGTGCAACAGTGAAGCGGTCACTATGAAATTTGAAGTTTTACCACAGAATAAAATAATGAGCTGGCAATACCACTCTAAATCACGGGCAGATGGGCAATGCAACATATATCTGAGATTGGGAAAACACCACACTTTCACTTTACAACAAAATTGCAGAACACATTCCACGATGACGGATGACTGGAATGCACTTAGCATTGAAGCAACAGAGTGAAACGACCTATGCTGCCGTCGAAATGCCTTAAAGGAGCGCTGACACAAAAATTTTGATCATATTTTGTTCTGCTACTATAAGTAGCTAATGACCCGCTAATCACAGCACGAAACATCGTTTCAATTCAAAGCGCGACAACTAATTATTTGGAGTCTTCTTTGTAGCGCCCAGTGCAAGTTTCTGCTTCAGAGAGCAACGAGAGGAGAAAAGAATTGTAAGCACCGCTGTAAAGGTGATCGCGCAACATTATGACGTGCGACGCCAGCGCGCTCGCCGACGCGCGAGCTTCGTTTGCTATTTCGTATGCTACGCCAATACGTCGTCGTCCAGCGGTGACTATTTCCTGCACACGGACGTTTCCACCGCATTACAAATGGCCAACCACTTTTGATTGGATCCACTACAAAGCACCGACTCGTAAAGTGCGGCCACGGGCAGCTACCAATGTGCGTACGCACCGCTACAAGTAGCACAAATCATTCGTCGAGGGCGCTTTGGGAATGAAGGATATTTCGGAGCAGGGCACAAGGCGGAGTGAAAGTCGGCACAACATCAGGCTTGAGGGTACATTACAATCTTGGTGGAATATCATCGGACTGCACTACGCTCGGCGTGTTTTTGTTTGTGCCAGGCACGCTCGAAATGAAACGAGCAAATCTGGTTGCTCTTCAGTCGGGTCCATTCTAAGCGTCCAGTGGCGCGCACGAACTCGGTCCACTTCTGCCACTTATCTACAGTGACGGTGGCGAATGAGGAAGCCAGGCGAGCCGGCGATCGCTGGAAAATGGAATACGCCGATAGTTCGCTGGCCGTTATTTGCGAAGCTGACGTCCCAAAGCACCTACATTCCTCAACACAATCAACGTCTGTGCGCCTATGACGCTCATAAGTGACAATAAAATTAGTTTTCCCGACGCCGTCGGTAGCGATGACAAAACACGTTAGCCATACTAACCGCTTCGCAGAGATGATTGTTGCGGGGGCTGCGCTGACCGCTTGCGAGTCACAATTACGCCAACGATTCACTATTGCTAGCAACCTTCTATACCATGCGCACTTTCGAGGTCACTTTCTAAGTTCTTTCGTGTTATAGAGAAATTTTGGCTGATTATTCTGGTGCCGTAATCGGCGGAAAAAAAAACGGTGGCGATCGGAGCGGCGAGAAACTTGCCCGCCGGGCCCGCCCCGATGCCAGCGCCAACTCGTGACGTAGCGTTTTCTCGATTGTTTACAATCCTTCCTGTATGTCTATGTCGCGAGGTGCTGTGTTTTCAAATTTATTTTAAGTATGTTCCACGCTATATTCGCCATTGATATTTTGCAGACGATGTATGTGTACCCACATAAATCGATTTCACATATTAGCTCGACTTCGAAATTTTGTGTCAGTACTCTTTTAACAGGCATGTACTGCAGCAAGACTCCTCTGTCGGCCTTGCTTACAAACAAGCATCACCATTTAGCGCCATCGCCGCAGAGCCAGCACGTGGCCTCAAAAATGTGAGGTGCGACGGTGCATACGTTCCGAAAACATCATACGCGAGCCGGGCCTCTCTGCCGCGTTTTTTTTCTCTGACACCATGCGCTTTGAAGTTGGCGCATGGTGTCAGAGATGGTCGCACAGAGGCAATATATAGCGATTCAAACGCAGCCATTAAGGCCTTCCAAACAGGGATGGTCTCCCCTCAGGCCCTGCACATTCTCCAACGCGCCAAAGGTATATCTCCGCATTCTATCACTTGGTTTCCCGCTCACTTAAGGTCAACTGAGGGCTCTCCTTCTAAACCTAACGAGGATGCACACGAGGCTGCGCGAGGACTCACTGACCACGCCGCCTCCGCCGTCCCCCTGCCCCGGGAGGAACCCTTGCTCACGTTCCATGAGCTTACCTCACACTACTACCTGTCAAGACGGGCATTCCCGCTCCCGCACCCCGCCTTATGCAGGGCGCGGGCGGCGACCCTTCGACTTTTACAAGCCCGTGCGTATCCTAACCTTACGGTTCTTCGTTCAATATACCCTGAAAGGTTTCCCAGTGCAGACTGCCCTACCTGTGGACTAACGGCAACATTGGACCATGTGTTCTGGGAGTGCGAAGCCATCGGCTCCTCCTTCGGCGAGAATAGGTGGGCTGCGCTCTTGGGCAGGCGCGAACTCAACTACCAAACCCTGGCCGTCCAGAGTGCCCGCGATCGGGCCGTCAAGCTCGGCTTGGCGGTCCATACGTGGGACTAGCCGGGTAGCGCGGGGTCTTGCCTGCGTCTTCTCTGCACCTATTAAAGTTATTTCACTCACTCATGGCGTCAGAGACGAGGTGCGTTGCGCGCTATTGTGCGCGAATGCTGCGATTTGTTCCCTCTCTGGCCGCGCACCCAATGGCGGCGACAGACAGTGCCACAGCCAGTGGTACCCACCCAATGCCACACTCAGTCGCTCGTGCCCAATGACCCAAATAGGCGAGAGTTTCATGGAAGACCAGCCCGTAACCAGTGCAGTTTAGATGGAGCTCGCTAAGCGTTTGCGTGAAATAAGTCGTTGAAAAGCGCAAGTGCCATTGTGCACTGCGAACGCACTGCCATCGCTGTAGTATCCACGCTTGGTACGAGTTTAATCGCGCCGAAAATTGAAGAAAATAGAACAGTCTTTTTGTCAATACGCAGCGGCAGATGCCCCGTGGCATTTACCCAGTTACCGAAGTTGGCGACAAGGACGTTCATTAAAGAGCAGCACACATCTACTGAGACATATGGACACAAATCGGTATCGAAAAGGATCACAGATGAAGAGCATAGAACGAGTCAACATCATCATCAGCCTGGCTACGCCCACTGCAGAGCAAAGGCCTCTCCTATACTTCTCCAGCTACCCCAGTCATGTTCTATTTGGGGCCATGTTGTCCCTGCAATCTTCTTCATCTCATCCGCCCACCTAACTTTCTGCCGCCCCCTGCTACGCTTCCCTTCTCTTGAAATCCAGTCCGTAACCCTTAATGACCATCGGTTATCTTCCCTCCTCACAACATGTCCTGCCCATGCCCATTTCGTTTGCTTGATTTCAACTAAGATGTCATTAACTCGCATTTGTTTCCTCACCAAACCTCATATTTTCTTATCCCTTAACGTTACACCCATCGTTCTTCTTTCCATAGCTCATTGCGTAGTCCTCAATTTAAGTAGAACCCTTTTCGTAAGCCTCCAGGTTTCTGCGCCGTAGGTCAGTACTGGAAAGACACAGCTGTTATACGCTTTTCTTTTGAGAGATAATGGCAACCTGCTATTCATGATCTGAGAATGCCTGCCAAACGCACCCCACCCAATTCTTATTCTTCTGATCATTTCAGTCTCATGATCCGGATCCGTGGTCACCACCTGCCTTAAGTAGATGCATTCCCTTACCACTTCCAGTGCCTCGCTACCTATCGTAAACTGCTGCTCTATTCCGAGACTGTTGAACATTACTTTAGCTTTCTGCACATTAATTTCTAGGCCCACCATTCCGCTTTGCCTCCGATCCGCCGCTACTTCACTTCTACTGGGCCACCTCCTATATGGTCTACCTCCAGCCTGCTCTCCGTTCGAACCCACTGGGCCCTCCCGGCCGGGCTGCTCTGATGCTGCTGGGACGACCCTCTAGCTTTCTCCCTCCTACCCTCTCTTTCCTTTAATCCCATCTCCACCACCCTGCTGGCGCTGAGCCGTGCTCCCGCATGGGTTGCAGAATATAGTGGCAATCTTTCCTCCTTTCCCACAAGAACCACTTCTCCAGGTCAGTGAGCATGCATTACAATTGGTCCCCTGAGTTACTAAGCAAAGCAAGACAGTATGATCAGCGAATCGCACGTTACTAAAGTATATTGCGATAGAATGAGTATAGCGCTCCAAGTCAGCGTGAGGGAGGTTCATTCTGTAGCGGGCATGCACCCATATCCCAGTCACCCTTGTCGGCGACCAAGAGCGCTGCATATTCACGTACTCACCCAGTGGCAAGACAGTAGCCAGCACATATCCAGTTGCCCATGTTGTCTCCATACATTAAAGAATATACCTGAGTAGAAAGCAAGAAACACAAGGGTCAAAGAAAGCTTCGCAAAGAAATTTTTCCTTTTATGAGGTGTTTATACAATGTACGTTTTTGATCATGCTATAAATGAACTTCGCTGCTGTACTTTTAGTTCTTTTTAACTTCTGGCTCGACGCAATTGCGTCAATCAACCTGCAAGAAAAATTAAGCTACCCCTGTGTCTTTTCAGCTTCCACTGTGATGGTCTTGCAATCATGTAAGTTTATCTTTTTTTTGCATGCGTGTACGAAACCGCTAGAATTTCTAGAGCCAACGTGTCGTTGTTTGTTATAGGTAGACAGGAAATAGGAAAGCCTCACGAATTTAAAGAATGAAATTATATTTGCTCGAGGCTCATTACAGTTTGCAAGGGGGTGGTGGAATTATAGCATAAATGCTCGTTATTCTAAGCATGTAACCAGGTAACACAAAATACCCCTATTTCACTGGTTTTAACATATATCTTCCACTCAACTATTCAAAAGTGTTTGTGCCATTTGCCACTGTGCATGTAAATATCTTAATCGTGTTTCCTTCTTCTAGTCTTTCAATGTGGCAAGAAGCGCAGCACACTGCATACGCGGGTCAGACGACGCCTGATCGAATAAAAAGTAGATTCAGATAGTAGCTAAGCAAAAGACTGGAAATTCTTGTGCGCTTATGATAAATCTAATCGTTGACGTACTCCTATATTCGATAAAAAGTGCGCAGTAACTCTACTATGCAGTTCCGAATGTGACAGCGAAGCAGTTAGGGGGAGTTCGCAATGACTTCCTTGTGGTAGGGTTGTCGGTACATAACTTGGAAGAAGAGCCACCACGCAGCCTGCGTCGGAGCCATAAATTTACATTGAAGTGTAATGATCAAGAGTTCTAAAAAAAAAGTATTTCTTTTTGTATTTGTCACTAAACAATTAAGCAGAAATCACGCTTGGGATCATCGACGTCATGCGATGCATTTCTGAAAGCTCGGGTTGCGGTTCTCGAAGTTTGGATATGTGGCGTCTCCATGTACAGGCTCCGTTCATGTAATGGCATGTGCCAGCGGGACCAGGCGCAGCCACACGTTTTATCCCTTAGTGATATTCCATTCTTTCTTCTATTTAGAACGCAGCTATTAGGCTACCATTCCTGTGGCCATCGTCAGCGTTCTCCCCCGCAACCGAGCGAACGAACACAGTGCAGAATGAAGACGAATAGGGAGTGCAGCTGAAGATGAAAGACTGCAATGGCGAAGAGAGCGGGAGGAGGAAAGCGAAGAAAGAGTGCAGCGGAACCATGAGACAGAAAGCGGAGTGGTAGGGTATGGCGAAAGTATGAGAAGTAAAACGAAAATTGGCATTGGCTTAGCTCGGCTATGCCAAGATATACGTAGCGAAAGCTAAGGCATAGAATGGTTAGCCTTGGTTAATCTTGATTGCAAGTCCAGGTTAGTCTGGTTGTCTAGCTATGTTGTGGCCTTTAGCCAGTCGTTTGGCGCGCTCTTCGTCTGTTTCCTGGACGATTCGTTTCCTCTTCATGTCGTTCTGATGTCGATTCCAGGCCTCCTCCTGCTTATCAGAATTGTCGCCGTCCGCACTGCCGCCTCAACTGTGGTTGCGGCGCACGCGAGCTCTCCTCAATCCTCCGACATGTTATCAGGCATGCGACGCAGCTGGCAGAGCGAGCGGAGGCGAGCGCAACGACGAGGAACGTGGTGCGATGTCATACCAAACGACGGCAGCTGAAAGGCGCGGCGTTGTGCAGCGTCGGAACACCTGTGTCTTGGTGCTACTAGTGGCGCATGCGCAGTAATGACTAGGGAGCGAGAGACAGAGAAATATCCGCGGCGAGGCGCGCGTTGTGACGTCATGTGCCTACTCGGAGCACCACCACGGTGAAGTCGCAAGTTCGCGGCCTGTAGAGCTTTCGCTTTAAAAGCGTAGTGCCGCGCAAGACAGGCATTGCGGTGACGATGGCTACGCGATGGCGCCAGATTAGCGCGCTTCGTATGTATGGAAACAAAGAACTGCATGAGTGAAGCATGTATGACGATCATAACTTATAGGTCTTGACATGAATGTCATGACATGGGATTCATGTAGGTCATTAAACAACCGCTTACCGTCTTCGTGCTCCCATGGTCGTTTCGTTAGCTTGTTAAGCTCCCCGCACACTGCTTCGCATAACATCGATTCCCAGAGAGCGCGAAATCTGACGTCTGTTTTTTTTTTTTTGCGATAGCAATTATATAGACTCTACAAATGCATTGCTGACGTCGGCGTCGCTGTGATGTTCTACGTATATAACGGCGAAGAGTGGTAACAGCGTCGCCGCACGCTCTACTACGCAAGTGTGACTGAAGCCGTGCGAGGGTAGCGGAGGATCGCGGCTCAATCGAGGATCGTGTCTCCTTTCATTCTCATTACGTCAGCGGACCACCAAAATGTGACGTCACTGCCAAACTCGACTCTTCGTACACCGTGGCGTTACAGAACATGGCTTCAGAGCACCGTTTGCTGATGTCTGTGTAGGGCTGTGTCTGGACCCCTACTTGGCTGTCATTGTAAAGCGACTAATGAATCGTCGAGGGCGCCCTGGTTCCTTTGTTGATTTAAAATTTGCTCTACTCGTCTTCGCTGTAGATGCGCTCGTAACACATATAGAAGATATGAAATCTGCTTAGACATTAAAATCCTGCGTCATACACGTCATTTCGCTGAATAGGCTTTCGTTGTAGGTGAGTTCTACTGTATGTCGAGTATATATATTTACACTATGACAGGCAGCTTTCCAAGCTTCACTATCTCCGGGATCGCTGTATATTATTAGGAGTTAAAAATCACGCGTCTTTGGGCGTGATGTTCTCTTACCTCACCGCTGACTACGAATCGTAATTTGTTACATTTGAAACAAATTCTTTGCGTGGTTTATATGAAGCATTAACTTTACCTTGTTAAATTGTTTCTCAGGTCATGTTTCATTGGCTCTACTTTGGAGGTGAGCCAATATCGACTGACATATTGTGGGTAGTCCGTCTAGGCATTTTAGTCAGGACCAATTTTAGTATCTATTCTCATGAATACGTTCTTGGCGTAATCCTTCTCAGACAATTTTAAAGAAAAAATTTATGTATATAAACAAAGCTGGTTTATTGCAATTGATATGAAAAGCTTTGGGCATAGCAAAGGAGTTGCAGGAATATGATTGAAGCCTCGTGTAAATTTCGTGCAGTGGGAAACCATTTTTACCGGTCTCACGCTGCGGCGCTTACGGACAGGCATCTGAAGTACATGTCATAGTTCCTGATAACATTTGGCCGTTCCTTTCAGTTTACTCATTTTAAAATAGCTCCTAGGGTTGCAGCTAACGTCACAGAGTTTATTTTAGGCTCTCAGTGGGCAGTGAAGTCCATGACGTTTCAAAAGGGCTGGAATTCTTATAACCTGCAACCAACATCTGAACTCCCGCTATATATTAAGCGCCCGCCCCTTCCAAAGCGCCAGCAGCAGCCGAAGTATTCACCCCACGGCGGTCACTATGAGACCACTAGGTGCGGCGAGGGAGACATGCACTTCCTTGCGGTGGAAAAGGGAAGGCTGAAAAGGGGGGTGAAGATAATGCAGAGTGACAATGAACAATCCTTGGAAGAAAACCCAGTGGTCGCAGGCCTTTTGTGAGATTCATCTTGAGAAAGCATGCTCGCAGCTGCAGTTCCCACACTTCTCGTGCAATCCGCTAGACTTTGTGTTCGTTCCTACAGCAAATGTACAATTAGCTTCGTCTAAAGATGTCTGGATGACAACCCAAAAATGCCTTGAGTGGTTCAGCCGCAGTTCAGGCTCCAACACGAACGATGCTCGCTGCTAACTCGTCATCGACTAAGCCCCGTTCTACAAAACGAATGCCCTTGTCGACGCAGCAGAAGCCGCCAGTACCGACATCCTGTTCATACATTCCAACAGGGCGTACGGGAATGCTGTAGCCTACGGACGTCTAGTGTAATAAGTCGTTCAAGGAATCTCTCCGCATATCATGAGCTGAGTTCAAGAGAAAGGATGAGAAGACTCCTAAAGGGAACCATCAGAAGCCTTCGCGCCAAGACGTGCTGAACTTTGTGTCCACGGCTTCGGCTGCTGTGTCTGAAAAGATGGTTGCGCGATTCTTCAATGGGTGTGGGATCAGTGTCCTGTTGGACTGCAGCGAGGACGGGCACTTGCATAACCGACTTGCGGGCACCGGAGAGCAGTACGACTCAGTCTTGTACGACTGAGCGCTACGATGGTGCGGTACTTCACGTCAGTAAGCACACCTCACTGCTGAGATACCTGACGGTAACGGCACATTTTTACTGAAGATACCTCATGTATATATACGCATTCCTCTTGACTTTGCATTAAAATTTGCCCACCAGCTATGAATGAGATATGTGGAGTGAAGGAGGAAGTAATAAAGAAAACTATAGAGCACAGTCCAATACACGACATAACGACAGTATTAAACTTCGAATAACCTCAATTTAAAGAAAACTTCAAATGCCAATGATGCGTTTATTCACCAATCTTCTCAATTACCAATTTACATCGACTTCACTTTCTTTCTCACGCAACAGCTCCACAGACAGTCAGCTCTTTGCATGCGTCCTCTTAAGAGAAATAAATTCGCAACACAATATATAGGACTGAAACAGTTCTGCAGTCACAGTGTTCTGGGCAGCACTGCATCCAACGCCTTGTGTACCACAGCTTCGGAGTAAATCCAGCGTGTGCCAGAAGGTGCGCACGCAGAGGCTGTTTCCTTGCAGTAGCATGGAGATTTTAGTTTCGACGTTTCTAAACATATTAACTTCTGAGCACTCTGCACCTGACGACTCTATTTCGCTGACGCATGCAGTGCACTTCTCCTGTTTGAAAAAAGTATGCACGACATAGCCACCCAAATAGTACACAACGTAATCTTGTGCAGCTGGCATGCTGTATCGATAATCTGGTGCAGTGTTTCCCTTTGCCGGATCATTCTTTGGAGAAGTGCACAGCTTCGACAGTTTTAACTTGACCACAGCTTGAAGCTGTTCATGTATTGCCAGCCGTTCTTTCTTTCCTGCCTTCATGGTTTCTCGAACAGCAGCAAGCACGAAAGTTGGCTCCACCACGGCATTGCCAGTGATGCAAGTCATTATAGGTGTCCAGGTGTCTGGATGTGTGTGCGAAGCTCGTGATAGTCGTGTGGTCTTCATCCCCTTCAAAGCATCTAGTGACTCCGAAAAATATCTAAAAAAAGAAAACTGGAATGTCGTCTGTTTCCCTGAAAAATTTCGAAACACTTGCGTCTCTATACCAACAGATATGTGACATATATAACCTTTCAAACGGTTCCCTCATTTCCAGCCTACAAGGAATCCCAGTTCAGGTTTCCATCAGGACGTAGTGTGCTCCTTTGGAATCAAGGTCTCTGAGAGGCGAGTGTCACTCGCAGGGATACCATAGGCACTTGTGAGGCAAACATGACGGTTCCTTCTCTGACGTGGTTCTGCTCTGTCACATCTACAAGTCGAAGGAATTCTCGGACCAACTTAAAAGTAAACCAGTATGTACCATTCATTAGTAGTGTGCAAGAAAGAAAAAGATCAGCAAGTTGCACACTTGCAATAGTGAAGAAAGCAGCAACATGAACAGCACATGTGTTTGAACAAGCAAGTTTCATGCTTGCATCATCACTATACTCTTCTAACCGAGGCTTATTGCCGTAACTGAATCTCTCTGTTCATTTATGTCTACGCAGGGCGCACCAAGCGTGTTCACTTAGCTAGTGTTTACTACAATTAATACTGCTATTGTACGTACAAGTATTATTTCATGTACAAAGCATGTTGCTATCGCTTTCTGGCGAAACCGACTCCATCTTACATACCTCAATTTTTTTTGATGAGCTTCACAATAGTGTGAACTACGCTGTTCCACCACAGTTTTCAAGGCCCGGATGTTGAAGTCTTCTGTACATGCAAGTCTTATGTGCATGATAATAGGAAACGAACTTTTCTGAGCGCACGCCGGCGACAGACAAACACTAAGAAAAACACTGAACGCGCCCGCCGAAAGCGGGCGGCTCGATCCCAACGCGACGCAAGCGCCACATATCTGACAGGATGCGAGTTGCAGCCGCCTCCGAAGCGGGCTTTTCCATCTGACCTAATCTGAAATCGTTGGATTTGCGGTTGGCTGCGCGGACGGGAAGATTAAAATTGATTTCAAATATGTTCCAAGCTATATTCGCCGTTTCTATTTGGCAAAAGATGTGAGTGTGCCCACCTAAATCGATCTCACACGTTAACTTGACTTCGAATATTTGTGCCCGCGCTCCTTTAAGGCACAGTCATTTAAGGTATAGGTATTTAAGGCACTCGAACCCCCGAACCTTGGTTGGAGAAAAGAAGTAATAATAAGATAAACCGCACAAGGATTAAAATGTCAAATATAGTAATGAATGTCTTGTGAGCGCCCAGGCTATCGCCTTCATCCTCTTTAGTGTAGGCTAAAGTGACGGTCACCTCTTAATCTTTAGTACACTAGAAAAAAATTGAAGCACAGGAATTGCCTCAGATTTGTTATCGGTGCGATAATATCAATCAGTGGCAGGCTTCCTGAGGTGTGTTCTAACGCATCCGAACGACTGCTGCGTTTGTTTATTTCGTGTCGAGTCCACGACACTGCGACAAGCCGCAGTCATAGGTTGCGTAATCGCTTGTGAGCAAATATAAAATTATTACAGGAACGCGTCAAGGGCACTGACATAAGAATTGCAGTGAACGTTCACGAAATGTATGCATGCAATGCTGCTGAAAAATGAGCCCTCTGTGACGTCTCCAGATGAATTCAAGCGTTAAAGAAATACAAAGTACTAAAGAACGAGGCGTTGTTGGGGCTTGCGTATTCTCCTTGAAGAGCATTGCTATCCGCACAGTCAAAATGAAAATGCAAGAAGACAAAAGCGATTTTCAGTGTCACGTGGATGCGTAACGAAGCATCTTATGCACCTTTATTGCAAACTGCGACGCCAAACAGACATTTATGACCTCATAATAAAGCGTTATTTAGGACAGGAGACTAGCATATCCCAATAGAGTATATATATCAGGTGTTTAACCTTCAACAGCGCTTATACTCCTTGCATACTCGAACCGGTGGGGCACAAATGCAACTAGTTCAGTTTCCAGTACAAGCCCGGGAACACCAGCGAGAACCCGTGCGTTTACAGCGCTCACATACCTGTGCGCCCCAGCTTCATAGTAGTGAAACCAGCGTCTCGTTCAGGATGACGCAGCATTTTTCCAGTGATCCGGTGCACTGTGACTACGAGCCAGCGCCAGCGTGCCCAGTATGATCCAAAATCAAAAACGCGCTGTATTCACACTGGAAGGCACTAAAAGACGCTGGCTTTTTCTAAAGAAGGTGTGGGAATCTGTCGTGCCGCTTTAATGTGTTAAGTTTCTGAATATTAAAAGAGAACTCGGCTTTACAGGAATATTACACTGAGTTGACGAGCCATGAACGGGCCAAAGGTACGAGACGCCATGAACTCAGCCGTAAGCTGTGGGATATCCTCCGAGTTTGGGGCGTCCTAGGTGCCAAAACGGAAGTATGTTGTGGAGTTTTTGTGAACACCCGCAATCAAATATGAAGTGCAAGCGGCGATAACGTGTAGTAGGCGGAACGCTGTGGGTCCACTCCGCTCCGCCGCAGCTCTCGTAGCTGGTACAAAGAAATGAAGTGGGCGACCGCAAAAGAGATCACAGGTGATCTTTACCAGTAATTCCATTTCTGCTGAATTCACCTAAATACATTTTGCTGCCGCACATTTCTGAAATAATCGGTTTAGTGACTCCTCTGGGAGTGCTCAGAAGCGTTATATGGTGTCAGAATTTACAATAGACCAGTCACATACGGGCAACATATTAAAGTAAGTGATTTAATTAGATTCAACTGAAACACTTATTGGGACCCTAAAAAGGAGCAACATTGAAAATTGAGTTGTGATTCTTCAACGTCTAACAAGTCTGCAACATATTTTATTAGTGGTGTATGTTCTACAGAAGAACCTATTAAAAGGTGTCTATTCTACATCCCACTGTTTCTTGTTTATGTTACATTTGTTTTTAACTTTTCCATTCCTGGTATGGATTTAGCTCCTCATCACATTTATCACCTGACATATCTAGGCAACTTCTGTATAATCCAACACGTATGCACAAGATAAACGCATTGAAATGCTGTGTACTAACAATGCATCAGCAATTATTTCTGCACTCATGTATTTTATTGCGTTCATGAAAACAGTTTTAGTGCGAAACAGCTCCCTTCTGTGATCGTCGTAGAGCTATGACCGCCCGTCTTTTACTTAGTCAGCGAATCAATATATATCTTAGTCAATCAATCAATCAATCAATGAATCAAACAATCTATCGTATACTTTGTGTATACCTTACTCAAGCTTCATGCTTTTCGCGCGTAAGTATTGTGCAATCGGTATGCCTGGAATATGTAGGCTCTTTAGCCGCTCCGCAGAATTGTCCGAACATATGTGCTCGTTTTAACTGTGAACTTACAGGGTATTTGCCAGTTCCTTACACGTACATTCCTCCTATTTGCTCTCATTTATAACAACAAGTGTTTTCGAACCACCATTCCTGTCCGCGCCATCTTGTTTCTCCTCAAGTGCATGTTCAGCAATAATGTTAATATTCATTTCTTGCTAGAATTATTACCATTTCAACTCTCGGTTATAAATCTCCAATTTTCCAAATATAGTCTTGAGAGCACTTAGATGAGCGATATGTTCCCCAAACTTATATAGATTGTTGTAAAAGTTACACGAGGGAATGCAAAATTACTTTAATCTCGTGAACACAAACAATAATAAACAACATAATTTATTTTATGTTAATGCTATTAGCATTCCTAGCGGCACTCAACCAAACCCCAGGAATGGCGGGTGCGAAGCGAAATTTGATAAACATCAATATATTTGGCAGAAAGAGTCGAAGTTATAACACAATTCAAATAGGTTTTTAGACTCCTCAACGTGGCAAGTACTTGAGACCTCAATGTTACAAACAAATACGACGCCAATAAATACTTTATAACATATTACACTCTGTGATGCTGAAACTAAGCAAAGAACTCGAAAAAAAAAAGAACAGGGTGGATCCTTGTTCCAAGTTAATGATATAACCGGCGATGCCTTTGTTCACTGTGTACCATTTACTTAAGCAGTTGCAATCGCTTCAGACCTTCAAGATTATTTGTCATTTTATTCTAACAAATGTTTTTTTTTCCTTCCGTCTAATTCCAGTATGTTCGTCCAAGGGCCCCAGCAAGGAACTTGAGCTTGCTGTTGGTAAATATTCTGCATCAAATTCTTTTCCCTCTTTAAACCGTTTGTCCATCTTCTAGTACCATAACGCATTGCTTCCCACCTGAGAGGCACAATACAAATGGCTCTTGTTACCAACTCGTGCAGTTTTTAGTAAGTGAATGCATTGAGAATTATCTCAAAATTGTAAGAACTAACGTGGCTTTCTATGTACATTATTAACTTGGTTTCCTGAAGCCGGCTGGCGGGTGCTTCAGTACAGACACTGCTCTACGTGCAACATCTTCTGTGGACAAAGTAAGCAGCTGTCACTGAGAAAAAAAGTGACACAATGACAAGAACATCGTGGAATTGTATTGGATAGTAGAAGGAGTGCATAAGCGTTTCGAACTAAAAGCCAAGATGTCGTATTGCTTTGTGAGCTCGGCCAAGTGCGCGAACGCGAGATTTTCATCGCGCATCTATTGGTAAGCTGTTAAAGGATCGTCTGCCTTGTGAATGAACAAGTTAGAAACTTGAACCGAGACACGCGTGAACTCAATATTGCAGTCAGGTTAAAAGTGGGATAGCCACTACTTACTACAGCCTAACGGGAGTGACTACCGCTTCTCGAAGCTCCTGTATTGCAGTGCAATATAAATCTCGCTACGTTAACTAATATATGCCCAGTGTCCTACATGTAGACATGTAGGACGCTTCCTTCACCTACCTTAAAATCGACATTTGTTTAACTAAAGATTAGCACCAGCTACAATGAGTCCAGCAGGCCTCTGCCTCAAAGTGCACAAGCCTACACATTATTTGCCCCATCTATCACCACATGCCGACGGCTTGGGGGATGGCTGGGCTGGGGGAACGCATACTCTATACAGAGTACGCCATGAAGCGAAGAAAAAGCAAGCAATGAAACTTTCGATTCGATTATTTTCGATTTATTTTCGAATTCTTGCAATGCTTCTTCTACCAGCTACTGGTCATAAAAAGGTCGTACGTTACAACGCCGCAAAGGCAGCCGTGTTATATTTAAAACACTGGGCAAGTAAGGTGCCAGGGTAAGATGACAGCGTACGGGAGCAACTTTTACGTAATTTTACCGCGCGTATAAGCACCCTATCGCTGATTCATGTGCCGCTCATACACACATATCGCCATCTGCGGTGTACTAGGCGAACTACAATTTTTTCTTAATAGTTCTCATTTTTTTTGTGGTCATTTTACAACGGCCTCAGAAGAGACGCGTGTGCGGCAGCGCCGGTCCACTTTTCCGCTGTACTGCATGGCTTCCGTTCTTAACTACATAATAAAAATGTGAATTGGCGAACATTTTCCCCGAAGTAGGCAATTTGATTGCACATAGATGTAGTTTTAGGCTTTTGTTCTTCTTCTTCAGCAAGGAATCTGACGTCCAGGCTTCTATCCAAAAAGACCACCACCTATACTTCTGCATTAGGTCCTAGACCGCCGAGATGCCGTCGAAACTGGCAGTATTGGTCCACGAAACATTTGCAGCCACGGTGACCGATGGAGACAGCGGTGATGAATGTCACCCTGACATGGCTCGCTTTTCTGGAAGCATATCGTTTGAGCGGAAATTATGGAAATCAGCACTACGTCCAGTGAAGTCGATAGTGAGCCAGTCATAAAGGCCGTGGAATGCAGCGGCAAACGGGAGAAGCGGGATCTGAAGACCGAATTCCCTCAGAGTCACTGGCCACACGAGCAACAGGCAGAAAGCTTTCTTACTCCGGCGCAAGCATTCAAAAACTTTTGACAGCGACGTCATCATATTTCTCGTGCATGAGACAAACCATTATTCGGATCAAAAAATGATAGCCTACAATTATGTACAGAAGAAAGACAAATACCGACAATTACGACACTCCCTAAGCCAAACTTGAGCGCAAGTCTATAGGTGTTATCATTCCGCGATATACTGGCTGGCAGTGACAATCTACCTCGGGCAGCACGTTCCAAACGGAGCGAAGCGTTGCAAAAGAAGTAACATTCAAGCACATTGATATCGGCAAGCAGAGTCGGCGATCCTTGAAAATCTGATTTGCGGGTCAAGCGCGTCGGCTTTTACATATTACTTTACGATGGTTCCATTGTAATCGCGCGTTGCCGCGTGGCTTCCAAAAGTGCTACACAATTTGCGTCGAACATGCAATCAATTTACAAGTACTACGGCCCCAACTAGTAAACTCGTGCGGCACTCTGCCTTCCACCTCATCCTTTTGTCGCACTCTGCTCCACCGCTTTCCGCTTTGTGTTTTCACTGCAGCCTCCTCCTCCACTTTCCTCCTCGCGATTTCTTCTTTCATTTCCTGATGTGCTCCGCGTTCGCTTTCATCTTTCGCTGTAATCGTTCACTCGGTTACGCCGAGGTACGATGCGGACGCACGCAGACGCTCGCCGCAGGAGCAATCGCCTAAGAGCTCCGCTCGAAAAGCAACGCTCCATCTTAGTGGGTACGCGCCTGTACCATGCTTAAGAACGCTTTGAAAAATCTCCAATGACAACCACAATAAGCTCCTTGCGAACTCGATGACGCGTAACCGCTTAAGCAAATTTTGCAATCTGCATGTTGCGGACAACAACCTCTTGCCCCAGAATGACAGATTTGCAGAGATGCACCACTATTCAAGCTTTTGAATGAAACATTTCTTCAGTATGAACCACTTTTGAAGTGCTAGCATCGAACGAGAGAATCTGGGAGCATTTCGGAAAACACGGGTACAATCAAATCATGAAGGGAAAATCAATTCGATTCGCATACGAATTGTGGAGAATGTTTTTTTTTTTTGGTTCTCGGTTGAGCCTTACCATTGAAAATTGGGCGTGACCAATGACGCCAAAATTTACCTTGGCCTCTGGGTTCTGTTGTGATGGACCCAATTGGCGGCCTCAAGACTGAAGCTGGCCTCTGTTTGCACGTATTTTTCGACAATTTGTTCCCAAGATTGAAGCCTGGTGAAAAACTGACCGCCATCGACGTGAGATGCAGAGGAACAGTCTGCGAAAACAGGATTGAAAAATGTCCCCTTCTAACACAAAAAAATTATCAACTGTAAGAATAGAGGCAAATTTCATTTGAGGGTGAATATTGATAACGAAGTAATTGTTTGCCGCTGGATGGACAATGGTATTGTTACCCTTTTCTTAGATGCTCACGTGTTCAGCCGACACATCAGATGAAGGGCTACTCGAGAAAAAAATTCACTGAAGATTATGATAATTCCTAATGCGAAATTTGAACGCAGCTTTGTACGAGTTCTCATTTCGCGTGCCAGTATTTTATGTTGTGGTTATATGGATACACGGTTTATATTAACAAGGGAACGCTGTGAGTTGCGTTGCTGGCACATTTCAAACGGAGCGAAGTGTGCCGCGATTGCCTCACTCTCGAGATCGCGAGAGGCCGTTCGTGGGTGATGCGTGGGCGCGATTCACACAGACCACCGAAGATTGACCTCCGCTCATGCAGCGCTTAATTTCTCTGCAGACAACGCGCGCTACTCTGGCTCCATATCGTAGCCATTGTCCCGCCGCAACGCCCCTCTTGTGCAAGACTACGCCTTTCTTCTCACGCTTTCATTCCACCAATGACGAGAGCAGCCCTTCGTCGCGGGAAATCGTGCCACCAGTCTCAGCGGTGACAACACCCAAGCGAGCAACACGTGGAGCCTGACTCGTAGCCCCTCGCCTTCGGCTGTTGGAGGAGCAGCGATACCCGTCACACACGCTTGTACCGCGGACTTAGGTCACCAGCTGACGCCGCCGATGAGCATAGCCCTCCCCACCTCACACCACCCTGACCCCCCCCCCCCCCCCCCCCCTCGGAAGCGCACGTGCGATCACCCTCGTGGGTGCGGATGCCGTGGCCACCGTCAATTCAGCCCATGCGCCAGCCTTCTCCCCTCCGCTCCTCTCCGCTTTCCGCTTCATGCTTTCACTCTAGACCCATCATACGCTTTCCTCCTTGCGCTTTATTTCCTCTCGCTCCCGCGAGAGCGCAGAGAGCTCTCGCGGGAGCGCGGGGTCTCCTTTTTCTTTCCCCGCTGCAGTCCCCGCTGCTTACCCCGCTGCAATCCTAGTTCGTTCTTTCTTCCTTCGCTGTCCTCATTCACACGGTTACGCCGACGCCGAAGCGGTATGACGAAGCTCAACGCAGGAGCAGAAGCTTATGAGCTGCGCTTCAGGATCACCAGTCAGCGATTAGAGTCCGTGAAGGAGTACGTTTACTTAGGTCATTTACTCACAGGAGAGCCTGATCATGAGAAGGAAATTTACAGAAGATTAAAAATGGGTTGGAGCACTCACGGCAGACATTAGCAGATCCTGACTGGAAGCCTAACATTATTAAGAAGGAACCTATACAAACAGTGCATTCTACCGGTGCCAACGTATCGGGCAGAAACTTGGAGGTTGACAACAAGCTCGAGAACAAGTTAAGCACCATGCAAAGGGCGATGGAAGAAAGAATGTTAACCGTAACGTTAAGACACAGGAAGAGAGCGGTGTGGATCAGAGAGCAAACTGGGATAGCCGACATTCTAAAGGGAAGCGCAGTCGAGGACGGCAAAAGACTGGGTGAGATAATGAAATTAAGAAATTCGCAGACGCTAGTTGCAAGCGGATGGCGCAGGATAGGGCTAATTGAAGTGGGCATAAAATAGGCTCATTATGATGATGATGGTCTAAAGAAACAAAATTTGCGGCGAACCAGTCGTTATTGAATGCAAAGAGCAACGCGAACGTGAGAGCTGTAAGCAGAATACACCACAACCTCTCAAAGTATCGGATGGCCTTGACGGGAAGAAAGCGACACTTTTATGTTTGCCCACCATCTATATGCATTTGGGAACAACGTTCTGCAGTTGCACAGCCTACAGATTTGAAATGTTGAGCACCTTGCCTTTCGCAAGTCGATTGCACTAGCCAAGCTCATGAATTACGGGTGTAAACCGTTCAGTAGGAAGGAAGGAAAAGGGATAAGTAGAAGGCAGGGAGGTTAACCAGAAAAACGTCTGGTTGACAACCCTACACCACCGGAATGGGGAAGGGGGAAACAAAGATAACACGGAGAGAGAGAGGAGCGAAGGAAAGAAGGAAATT
The DNA here is from genome assembly GCF_023375885.2 of Dermacentor andersoni. Taxonomy (NCBI): domain Eukaryota; kingdom Metazoa; phylum Arthropoda; class Arachnida; order Ixodida; family Ixodidae; genus Dermacentor; species Dermacentor andersoni. The sequence continues at coordinate 50,879,665 of NC_092821.1, forward strand.
GCGGTGAGTTCGCTGACGTGTGTGGTCTTACAGAAATTGCATTAATAGTCACAGATGGTCACACAAGCCCGTCGTCCTTAAGAAACACAAGAGCGCCTTCACCATTTTATGGGCCGACGGGCGATGGGGGCGGTGTTCCAGCAGCACCTGCACAGAAAGCGGCCGATTGTCCAGTTTTTGGAAAGCTTTGGCAAGTTCTTGTCTCTCTGGGGTGTATCGTGGACAGTGGCACAGTAGGTGGTCGATGTTTTCTTCGGTACCGCAGACCTCACATGCTGCACTGTCAGTCATTCCAATTAATGTAGAGTATGCCTTTGTGAAGCCAACTCCTAACCAAAGGCGACAGAGAAGCGTAGCTTCACGTCGAGGAAGTCCGAATGGAGGTCGGAGTTGCAGGGAGGGGTTTAGTCGATGCAGTCGTAAGTGTGGCGAGTTCCACTCGGTCAGTGTGAGACTGCGTGCCCGGAGTCGAAGCTGCCTTGCGGCGCCTGTCCTCGAAAGTGGAATTGGAACGCTGCGCTCTCCTTGATGTGCTGTGCGAGCAGCGTTATCGGCGGGATCATTGCCACTGATTCCACAGTGGCCAGGTACCCATTAAAAACGACCTCGTGACCTTTTTGTTGGACGTGATGGTAGTTTCGCGACTTCGTATGTCAATTGGTCATTTCATCCGTGTCGGAGAACTGACTGCGTGCACTGTAATGCCGGTTTTGAATCACGGAACACTGCCCATTTTGTAGGTCTTTCAGAATCGATGAATTCCAGTGCTTGACGCAGGGCCGTTAGTTCTGCCGCCGTAGAGGTCGTGACATGCGATGTCTTGAACCGCAGTGTCATTCCTCGCGTTGGTATAACCACGGCACCAGCAGAACTGCACGACGTAGTCGATCCATCGGTATAGATGTGCACGTGGTTGCTGTACTTCTCTTGCAAAGGAAGTAAGCTCAGCTGTTTTAGAGCAGGGGCCGGTATATCTGTCTTCTTCTGTAGTCCTGTAATCATTATATGTACTTGTGGACGGCTCAAGCACCACGGAGGAAACGCTGGCTTGGTCGCAGGTGCGTACCCTGAAGTAAACGACAAACGATGTGCACTGACAATACCGCTAAATGTCGAGCAGGGTCTTGCACCAGTAAGGCTCGCCAAGTCGTGGGAAGGGGTCCTAGCATAATGCCTGAGATGCATACGCATTGTCTCAACGGTAATGTGCGTCGTGATTGGGTAATCCTGCTTAAGGGCAATGGTTTCAGCCGTTGATGCACTGCGTGGTAAGCCAAGACATATCTTAAGGGCTTCAATACTCTGAATCGTACGCAGGTTAGTCTTGCAGGTGTTCGATATTGCAGGCAGGCTGTATCGCAGGAAACATAAGAACAACGCCATGTACAGCTGTAACATAGCGTGTATAGATACTCCCCAACTTTCAGTAAAATGCAATCAGTTCTACCGTCCGACACACTCTCGTTTTCATGGCACTCGTCACATTGTTTTCTCCCAATGCAAACAGACAAGGTACGCATACTTCCAGGAGAAAAAAAGCACTGAAAGTGCTTTAAGCTTCACCACAACCGCATCAAGCCACTCATACCCCCGATGTCCTATATGTAGAATTGCTTGGAAAACAGTGCGGCACTTGCCTGAAAATAAGTTTCTAAATTTTTTCTTTTCTGGCTTTAAGTACCTCTTTGTCAAAATATTTTTGTAAATTTTTCTGAGTTTAGAGATATCTAAATTAACTCTCTAAACGTGCAATGGCTTCATTGCTTGAAAGTCAGTGAGAAAACACCGAATGCTACGGAATATTTCAGTTACAGGATAAGAACAAGTCGTTAGCGATTTCTAAAACGAATCCTGAAGAAATTATAAGTAATACCGGTTTGCTCACAAAAGTGTAATGTCTGTTGAAGAAAAGTGTTAAATAAATTTGATGACATCAGTGAGCACAATTCATTTAGTATCCTTGGTGTTGTGTCGAAGGAGAGAGAAAAGCTGCGAAGCTACATATCATGAAAAAATATTCCATAAATCACGATTACTGACATTTCTAGTCGTATACTATTAGGGGTAGCTTTTCTAGATGCGATTTTCTTCTAATTTCTGATGTTCTGGTAAAAATATGATTCAACATTCTATATCCGATTGCAACCGCACAATGTGCTGTTGTGGACTTTGCACAGTTTCACAACAAAATGATGCATGTATTAGCCGTTATATCTCTCCCAAATATGCGATATTAGCAGATTGTGTGGCTAATCGTTACATATCATTTTTTGCAGTTAGTACTGTTACTTGCGAACCCGTGTACGTTTACACAGAGGAGGGTGACGTAAGTTCTCACTTTTTTACTGCATAATTGGATAACAATACACAGGGCCTCATTTAGTTGTTCTTGCGCATTGGTTGCGCATGATCAAGCGCAAGACTAAAACGATGTGCTAAAGCTTTCAAATTGATTGTAGAGAAAGATTGCGTATTTGTTAGTGTATGGCCTGCCTCACTACATTCGAGCGCGAAAACTCTCAAAAAGAGTTTCATTAGCTTCACTCGCATGCTTGCCGGTGAATTTCTGTAAGCCGACTCTAGATGACACTAGCTGTGCTGCAAACGACGGCCATATAATCACCCTATCCCGCATTCGAGATCAAACCACAACTTTGTCCACCGATAATAAGGACGAAGACAGGTGACGCAAGACGAAGAAGGTCCTGGACGAAGAAGGTGACAGGTGACGAAGACACAAAACGAGGGCACATCAACTAGACCAAACTCAACCACTTGCGTCCACCGGCTCCAAAAAAAGCAGCGCGGTGCTGCTGGTTAGGCCTAGCCAGATGGTGCTGTGGACGGAAAGCTGCTGCGGGAGTTCGCCTTTAAATTGTTTGTATCAGTAGACCACATCAACTGGCGTAAGGTCACGGGCTTGAGTAGTGGCCACGTCCCTGAAGCGGATTCCGCGGGCTATCAGCCGGCAAATACAATGAATGCCGATTACTTTTGTGTGTTTGCTTACTAGACGAGATAGCCTAAGGTCGCCTATGGGCCTAAATGCATTAAACCTTAAAAACGTTCTTGCGCAGCCCAACTTAAAGTGGCAATGGCGAGAAACAAGGACACACAGCGATATTTGCACTTTACGACGATCCGGAAAGTACACTGGGCAGCGCGATGGGTGAACGCGAAACACACATACGACATCAGCTTTACCCGCCATGGTTGCTTAGGGGCTATGGTGCCGGGCTGCTAAACACGAGGTCACGGGATCGAATCCCGGCCACGGCGGCCGTATTTCGATGGGGGCGAAATGCGAAAACACCCGTGTACATAGATTTAGGTGCACGTTAAAGGATCCCAGGTGGTCTAAATTTCTGGAGACCCCACTACGGCGTGCCTCATAATCAGAAAGTTGTTTCGGCACGTAAAACCCCGTAATTTTAACATCTGCTTTCACAACATTTTCAGAAAACCTTCTTTTATTGAACAACACGACCACACGTCCTTTAGCAATATTTCTTCCGGGCTGTTGCTATAAAAACAAATATGTCGCATTCATTTTCTTAGCATTGCCCATGCCCAAAAGGCGATCGGAAAACAGTTGTTTGTAGTCCCGCCCCTGGATGCGTAATCTTGCAAAAGAGTCCGAGCACAGTTCCAGACTTCGGAAATAATAGGCCAGTCTCGTGTAATTCCCACTACCACAAAAATGACAGAAAGTGTTGAACATACTGAAGAGGCAGCGCAACATGACAAAAAAGAAAAAAAGAATATGCCACGATTACATGAATAAGATGGTATGCAGTAAAGTTACATATTGAAACCCACAGCTTCGCTCGGGCAGTCTGATTTCAGTTAGCCTGTAGCGACCATCTGTAACTTCGTTGTCCCCGCCGTGGGTGGCACTGCCCATTCTTCCGGAAATCCAGTTTACCTAGCCGTGGGGGTCACTGCCCCCTGCTCGAACAGAAGTGGTTGTCCGATTGGGGCAAACCTGCCCTTACTCTTAAGTAAAGCCAGTCGATTCTCCGTTCTAAACCAGTCAAAACGTGTATTACTAGCCTCCGATAAACCAAGCGCCCAACAAGTGGTGACCTAGATTATTTACGTTTTTTTTTCTAACACTAGCCATGGATGACGCTGCTCCTGCTCCTGCTGAAACACAGGACACCACGATTAGGTCCCATGTCATCGCCGCAGAGCTTCAGCTTCCGAGTTTTTGGCCCAAGAATCCTCGAGTTTGGTTTATGCAAGTAGAGGCCCGTTTACAACTACGGCGCATCACTTCACAGGCACCATGGTACCTGCACGTGGTCGCCGCGCTACCCTCCGAGATCGCCGATGCCATAGACGACTTGATAGCGGGTACGCCTTCGGCCGCAGCATACGACGACTGGAAATGCGCATTCCTGCAGCGCCTCGACTCAGCGCAGAAAAGTAGGCTCCAACAGCTCCTCTCCGAGTAACTCTGCGACCAACGACCATCTCAACGGCGGCACTCGTTGTGTCACTTACTGGGGGAGCACTCCGCAAAGGAAAGCCAGGATCCAATTTAGCGCGAGCTGTTCTTGCAACGCCTCCCACTGGCGGTTACTGGTGGGTTCCCTACGAGATGAGTCTCGGTCGGCTAGCTGAACTCGCTGGCCGCGTATGCGACTGCAGCTACTTACCGCCGGTTCGAGTCCGAGCCAGAAGACCGACTCCGCGCCTGGAGAAAACAGTCGACCGCCTTGCCAGTGTACTGGAGAGACTGACGACTGGAGGCAACACTGTAGACCAACTTCGGTGCAACCACTCGGCTTCACAGTTTTATAGTGAAGCTAGAGACACGCCGCGACAGTTGTGCTGGTACCACCGTCGCTTTCGTGAAAAAGCACATCGCTGCACTCAGCCCTCTTCATGGACCAAAAACGTACCGGCCAGTCACTAACGGTGGCATGGGACATCGGCCTTCAAGCAAGCCGCCTACTCTTCGTAGTCTATCACATCACGAGCACCCGCCTCCTTGTCGACACCGGAGTCAAGCTGTCCATCGCTCCCGATACAGCTGCAGATCGCCAACGCGGCACGTCCGCACTAACATTCCACGCAGGGAACACTGCGAAAGCTGGACAGTGCCGAATGGCGGCCTGATTACTGAGCTTTGAATGCTGCCACTTCTCCGGATGTATATCCCCTTTCCCACATACATGACTTCGGCGCTCGTCTCGCAAGAACCTAAATATGCAGCCAGGTCGATTTGATGGGCGCGTACCACCGAATTCCTGTGGAACCCAGCGACATTCCGAAAGCAACAATCACTACTCCATTTGACCTATTTGAATGTTTTCATAATCATTACGGTTCGAAGAATGCGGCGCAAACTTATCAAAGCTTCGTGGATGAGGTTGCGCGTGGGCTGCGGTTCATTTTCGTGTACCTTGACGATATTCTCTTGCAAGCCGCACAGACGAAAAGCACAATGAGCACCTTCGCCTCCTATTTAAGTGACTGGTGAACACGGCCTGGTCCTAAAGTCCCAGAAATGCATTTTCGAAGTTGAAGCCCTGGAATTTCTGAGCCATCGCACATCGCCCCAACAAATCAAGCCACCGGAAAGACGGGTGTGGGCAATCGAGCACTTCTCGTGCCCTACCTCATTGCAAAAGTTGCAATAGTTTCTGGCGCTCACCGATTTTCACACGCGCTTCATACCATCCTGTGTGCAAGTGCTTCAGCCGCTTACGGACCTGCAGCGTCGTGACCACAAAAAAACAGCTACCTTCCGCTGCTTCTCGGAGCACGAACACTCTCACCAGGAAGCCATAACGCGGTTGGCTACCGCACTGTTGCAGATTCATTCGTTGCCCGACGCGCCAACTCGCCATATGGTAGACGTGTCGACCATGGCTGTGTGTGCAGTACTGCAGCTGCGCGATGGCACAGACTGGAAGCCGCTTGCTTCATTTCAAAGCTTCTCAGACGTACAGAAGCTCGCTACGACACTTTCGAGACGGAAACGTTCGTCATCAATTGCGCTGTCAAGTATTTCCATTTTTCCTTGACGACTGTAGCTTTTACATTCTGACCAACCACAAGCCCTTAACCTTCATTTTCAAGAACACCAGTTCATCGAAGCCACAATGTGAGCTTAGGCAACTTATCTTGGAATTTTCTACGGATATCCGCCTTCTATCTGGGACAGAAAATCGGGCACCTCGCGCACTGTCCGGGATTGGCGCAGTGCCAGCTGACCCTGTTGATTTCCAAGCTCTTGCCTCCGTTCAGCAAAACGACCCCGAGCTGCGCCAATTGCGGGGAAAAGGCTCGTCGCTCCATCTTGCGGAGGTACCGCTTTCCTAAACAACAACATTGGTCACGAGCGACACATCATTAGGCAGCTCCTCACCCGTTCGTGCCCCGTTAGTTCCGGCGTCCAATATTATATTCACTGCATGGGCTAAGCGATCGCGGCATGAGAGCGACATAGATGCTTACCACCGACCGCTTCGTCTAGCCAGGGATCAACAAAGAATTTCGAAACTGGGCAAGAAGCTGCCAAGCCTGTCAAGCCGTGAAAGCAACCCGGAACACGCGTTCAGCGGTGCAGCTGTTTCCACCACCAGAGCCGTATCGGTCACATGCATTTCGACTTGGTGGACGTCTTCCGTCCTGCCAAGGCTTAGGTATCTCCTCACGTGTGTCGACCAGTACTGAACGTAGCCTGAGGCGATGCCTCTACGAGACATCATGGCCGAAACAGTGGAGGAAACATTTGTTTCTACTCGGGCGTCGTGGCATGGTTGCCCTTGGCACATAGCTACCGATCGAGGCCGACAATACCAATGCTCGCTTTTTTCTGCCTTGGGGAAACGGCTCGGTACGCGCCTTCATAGCACCACGGCTTACCACCCACAGAGCAGCGACATGGTCGAGCATCTCCGCTGACAACTGAAGTCGTCATTGACCGCCATGTTCGACATGCAGCACTGGGTGGAAATGCTAACGCTAGCACTACTGGGTCGGCCAACAACAATCAAGGATGACATCGGTATCAGCGCAGCTGAAGTTCTATATTAGTCAGCAATCCACTTTATGGGCCAGTTTTTGGGCAGCCATCAACGTGCTGCGCCAGCGACCACGCAGCACTTAGAGAGGCTACATTCCTAGCGCGACCAGCTTTGACCTGCACCCCCACGTATTGTCCGCGGGCAGCCTGTGTTTATTTTTCCTGCAATGTACACAACCACGCATGTCTCTCTGCAGCGCTACTCTATCAAGTAACCATTGACTCCTTCCTATGAAAAGCGAAGAGCCCCTTTCATGTGGTTTCGCGTTCTGTGAAAACCAAGAAGACTGACGTTTGCGGCAAGGAAGAGACAGTCTCGTGCGGCCGCGTGACACCAGCCTATCTTGAATATGAACTCTTGATTGCGCCCGCCATTCACACCTAAGCCTGCCGCATTCTAGGAGAGGAGTCCTTGTAGCGACTGACCATCACCTCGTTGTCCCCGCCGTGGGGGTCATTTCCCCTTGCTCCAGAAATTCAGTTTGCCTCAACCATGGCGGTCATTGCCCCTGCTCGAAGCGATGTGGCTACACGACAGGGGCACCCCCCCTGCCACTCAGCAACCTGCTTTTACTCTTGAATAAAAGCAACCAATTTTCCGTTTTCAACCTGTCAAAGCAGGTGTTACTTGACTCCGCTAAACCCAGCTCCCAACAAACTTGCCATAGTTCGCACTAGCACTGTATTGGAAGACATGAGTAGTGGTTGTAATAGTAGTTGAACACTTAGCAGCATAACACCTGATGCGGCGCCACTATGACTCTATTATTCGACTTAAGCCAATAAAAAAAATTTGCCAAATATGAGCTTATACGTATAAAGGGTGAATCATTACGCGGAGAATGAGAAGAAGTTCGAAGCAGGGATCAGTCCGGCTCCTTGGCCGGCCCACCTTTCTTTCCTGGAGAGACTATGAAAGCACATTATATCAGTGCTACTACAAAAAAGGTGTTTTACATCAGAGCGAGCTGTCTGAAATAAATTGAAAAAAAGAAAGTCACTTGAAAACTTGTCTGCTTCTGTAGGCCACCAGAACACGCGTGCAACAACCATTGGCGTTAAATAGTATTCAAGGACATGAGCATGATCTTTGCGTTTCCGTTTTTTTTTTTTTTTTAGAAGCTGCTGCGGCTGAATCAGCAGTAGCACTGGTTGTTACGTTCCTATATACTGAAGATGAAACGTTAAGGATAATAAATGTCACTCTAGAAAAAATTCAAAAATGTGAGAAAAGCTTTATTGCGCTGCTTATTTGATGACAACTCTACAGAGAAATAATGCCTTCAAGGGGGTACTCCGGTGTGCAGCATCACCAGCTGACATGCCTCTAGCATTTGTTCGTCTGGTTTATTTACATAAGTCCCCATCTGCAAAAAATTAATAGCAACAAAACAGCCGCAGTGGTTCTTACACATTATAACAAAACCTTACGTGACGCACACGTAGTGGCGTATATGTAGTGCACAAAATTGGATGTGTTTTGAGCTAGGAATACTCATAATTATTGTCCTCTGACAAACAATGTCCAATGGCTAGCGTGCATCACGTAACGCAGTGCAATTTGTGCCCATGTGTTCACGTAAACATGCTGCCACCGAGCATGCCTGTTGGGGCTTCTCTGCGCGAAGTGGTGTCATGGGTGCATGTTCTCGCACAGTTCTCTCATTGAAGGGGCGCAATCCTTGCTTTCAACATGGCAGCTCTTCGTTCTTTTGGTCATGAGAACTAGCCGAAGATGAAAAGAACGCGCACAGGAAGAGAAAACAAAGAGAAACGCTACTCACAACTATTTATTCATGAGAGGGATTTCCCGTTTATACCACCATGGCACGCATACGCGCAATATAACTGCAGGAACACCACAGGGTCCACGCATGCACATCGGCGATGGTTGTGGAAGAAGTGAAATTGTATCAAGTAGTGCGATTGATGGTTCACATATTCAAGGACATTTCACATTTTTTTATAAAAAGCTTCGAAGGCAAGTTCTAAGGCAGCGTTACTCCTCCTACCTACACTGATTATCTACATGAAACAAGCATCACAACCACACACAGTAATGTGGGCCACCATATGTGCGTTCTTTCTTTTGCTTTTGCTTCATTCGGAGTCGCTCAGCAATGTTCGGTTTGGCCGATAGACTGTTTACAACAAGATAAGCGGATAGCATAAACAAGATCTCTGGATATCTTAACGAACGGCATGTCATGCATCTTGCGACCACCTCGTTTGCTTTGACAGATGAAGCTATAGGGGGCAGAAAGAACTAGAGGCACACCATGACGCTCCGCAACCTTTTTAGGGTTGTGTAATACTGTGCACATACGGTATAAGCTCGGATTTCAACTTCAGACGTTGTACCTCCGCATATACACTTTACGCTCCATGCTTCACTTATCGCAGAAGTGTATTGGCTACAGAACGCATGATTAAGCAGTTCCCAAAAGACGTCTTACTTGACTAGTGATTCCAGACTAAATTTGCTATGAGCACGGTTTCCAGAGAGCTGATTCAAAGCAATGCGTAGCTACTGCTCGTTCCACTACCCTGGAAATCAGGCAATCATAGAGCGATGGTTGCTTCTAAGCCCGCGGCTGATAAGTCCAGCAGACAGGACATTTCTCAAAAGAAATATTTAAATCTAAAGAATTGATACCCGCGGGTGTAAGCTAGCTGATGCATAAAAAAAGGCATTTACCTTGATTGGTAAAGCCGCCCATAACTGCATTTTGTCGCAGTCGATAAATGCCCCGTAGTTAAAATATACTATTCCAGAAATACTTTGCCACAAACATTACATTAATGGTATCAGATGCGCAGTTACTGGCAATCAAACATCGCCTATGATTCCCTTCACGGTACTCCCGCTCCTTCTTCAATACATTGCACTGCAAAGGCTATGGTGTACCGGGGCGGGCCTACAGTGCTCCGTCTACTGAATGTCGCCTTGGCGTGCAGTTCAAATTTCATTTTGGATGTTCACGGAAACGCCAGTACACCATTTTGGCGCCTACGACGCGCCAAACTCGGAGCCCATCTTTTACCTTACGGTGGAGTTCACGGTGGCTCATCCTTTTGCTATGCTACGGTATGCTTGACAGGTACGCGCGACTTTCTCGCATCAAGTTACAAGTATTACATTTCCTTTCGCACTTATCTCTGCGACAATCGCACCATTTACGAGGGTAACTCCAAAGGTAGTCTTTATGTTCACTTGTCACAAGCTTCGGCCATGACGGCAATCCAACTCAAACGCGTGCAACTCGGTAAGCAGACGGCCTTTACCAGTCGGATGGCGGCGCTCGGTCAAGCCCGCGCGCGCTTGGGACGACATCGCCCTCAGAGACCACTCAGTGAACGTAGCAGCCCTCAACAAGCCGCTGTGAGCCCAAATCGCTGGCTTGTCACGATACCCCGCGGCGGCCGCGGTGTCTACGTTACGTGGCAGACGCAGATACGCGCAAAAGTACTGTGTCTGCTATGTACACAACAGAGCTTAAGTGCATGCTCGTGTTCAGGCGCTCCAGTCTCTCCGCGCTACGTAGTGCAGATTGGCTTTCTGCTGCGCCAGCTTCAAAACGGATGGTAGCCACGCGCAAAGTGTGCATTTAGAAGCGCTGTCAATAGCTCAATACGAAGCAATGTCTGTCAATGCGTCTTGCTAGGAGCCACCAGGAGTGAGCGCACTCTAACAAGCGTACTTATGGTTTGTCCTTAGGTTTCGCATGGTCCGAGGCTATTTTAGTATTGCGAGCGAATCGAAGGTTAGCGAGAACCAGCGGCTGCGACACCCATAAGCAGTGATGCCAAAGTATAGTTCCTACCGAGATGGCCGCGGCCGAGCGTGAGCACCGTTACGAACGGCCTGCAAGGATACCGGCTTACAAAATTTTCCCAGCCAGCTGCAGCTGCGGAGGTGGCGAGCTTCCGAGAAGCCACCGTGGAACCCTTCCCCGCCTGCTGCGGCGACGCGTATTGTAGGGGCAAGACAGTGCCACATCAACACCCCGTCAGTGCCATTATGACTAAACGCGTTCGGCGGACCAAGTATTGTTAGTGGATTCGCCGTCGCCGTCACAGCTTGTTAGAAGTGGTGGAAATCCTGGGAGAAGGTGCCTTGTGGCCGTCTCACGGAGTTTAGAAGTCATGGACAGACACGGCGGCCATTGTCTGCAGGGTCAACACTGGAATGTAGAGGCGCCTGCTCGGGGCAGGACCCGTGTCTGCGAGAACACTGTCACCTCGGTGTGGTCAGTAAAACCTGTGCGGAAGTGAGTACGTAAACCCTCTTCCTCAAAGGCGGGTCGGCTACTATGACTTTGGACCCTCCGTTTGGTCGAACGGCTGTTTTCCATCACCTAGAGAACTAGGGAGGACAGAGTGTATTTAAGGAGCCGTCGGTGGCTCCTCAGCTCAGTGTGCATTCCTCTTTCAGTCATGCTAGACTGATGAACTGTGACGTTCTCATGAAGATACTGTAAATAAATCCCATATTCCACGTTCTCGATGAGAAGCAGTCGTTCCTTTCAACAACGTCCTCAGCATGGATAAGTTGGACGACGGCGTAGTCCAGCTACCACCCCAAACATTACAACTGGTTGACAGCAGTGAGACGGACTTTGCGACGTGGTGCTGTGTCCTCGATGAGTGCTTGGCGCTTGCTTCAACTCTCTAAGCTTCATTTTGTGGATGTTCTGTTTAGAACAGTAGAGAAGCTACATTGTTGATTGTTAGCTAGGCTGTGTATTCCTAGGTACATTTAGCGAGCAGTACCAAGGCAGTAAAGCAGAAATCAAGGAGTTAAGGGCAATGCTGTGAGAAGAATTGTTGATTGTTGGTGAGGAACTGGGCCTAGAGGTACGTAAGGAATTGCTAAAATCAGAATCATTGGAGCTAATTTCCAAACAGGCCAGTCAGGAAGGCACTGAAATTGGGTTAAAACTTTTTAGGAAAAGAGAAGAACGGGAAAGAGAAAAAGGGGACAGAGAAGAGCGGGACAGAGAGAGAGAGAGGAACGCGAGAAAGATCGCGAATTAAGAAAATGCAACTTGAACTTGAAAGCAAACGTTTGGAGTTGTCTCAAGGAAGTGAAGGGGCTATGGGACGATCAAGTGAGGCAGAATCATACCGCATGCACAGGCTGTTAAAGCCATTTGAGGTCGGGAACGACATAGACTTGTTCTTCGGAAATTTCGAAAGGACTTGCGAGAAGATGAACTTCGTTCCAAGTACATGTCCACAGCGGTTGCGCTCTATGTTGCCGTGTGAGGCTGCGGAAGTAATCGCAAGACTCAGTGCACAGGATGCATATTGACACGTGTACTTGTCTCTATCGGGCGACAAGTTTTGCCGCCGAACAAATGTTACCGCACAGCGCGGGACACGCCTGCATGTATCCGAAGTTTCTGGAAAGTTATCGATGCTTCTACCGGCTGTCTGTTGTCGCCGAACGTTGTGTTATCTGATTTCATCGCGTGACACGAATGGTGTAGAACTTTGTGGAAGACACGCGGGTCCCATCAGTTAATCTGGAACATTCGACGACTGATCTATAAAAGCCGACGCGCTTGACCCGCTAATCAGATTTCCGACGATCGCCGACTGTGTTCGCCGCTTTCGTTGTGCTATAAGTGTAGCCTGTTTTGTGGGCACAGGTTCGCCCAATAAAATCTAGTTTTGCCTTTCACAGTATCGCCACTGTGTTCTTAACGTCACCACCACGTGACATCTGGTGGAGGTGCTTTTCGTTCATGTACCGGACGCCCCCGACAAGCCGTGATCCAAGCCCGGACCGCAAAGAGAACACCAACGTAGTCCCGGAGCATCGAGGAAGCCGCCGTCTTCAACAGCTGCCCCCGGAGCACGGACTTCTGCCTGAGAAGACCAAGATTGTGGACAAGGCAACCCCAATGGCAGCCCCAGCGTCCCCCATCGTGCTGCAGCAGCCCAGGGAACCTCCGACGTTCCGCGGATCAACATTTGAGGACCCGGAAACCTGGCTCGAGACGTATGAGAGGGTCGCTAGGTTTAACAGTTGGGACAGCGACGACAAGCTGCGGCATGTCTATTTCGCACTGGAAGACGCCGCCAGGACCTGGTTCGAGAATCGAGAAGCCACCTTAACGACGTGGGACCTGTTCCGAAGCGGCTTCTTGCAAACGTTTACAAGCGTCGTGCGAAAAGAGCGAGCCCAAGCACTACTAGAAACCAGAGTGCAGCTGCCAAACGAGACGATCGCGGTCTTCACGGAAGAGATGGCCCGTCTTTTCCGGCACGCCGACCCGGAAATGTCAGAAGAGAAAAAAGTCCGCTTCCTGATGCGGGGCGTCAAGCAAGAACTTTTCGCAGGACTTATTCGTAACCCGCCGAAGACCGTAGCTGAGTTTTCGGCAGAGGCATCGACGATCGAGAAAACCCTGGAGATGCGCACCCGGCAATATAACCGCCAGGGGCTCACGCCGCAGTAAGCCATCCAAGGACTGGATTCCGGCGACCTTCAGGAGACCATCAGGGCCATTGTGCGCGAAGAACTGCGCAAGGTCCTGCCTTCGTCGCAGCCCCAAGTGGCTTCGATCGCCGACATCGTCAAAGAAGAGGTGCACCGATCGCTTGGAGTTCCCGAGCTGCAACCACAATTACCGCAGCCCCATCCAGAAGCGATGACATACGCCGCCGTCGCACGCCGTCAAGGTCCCCCTCCGCGACCACGCCAGGGCCCTGCAACGACGCAATTCCGTCGTCCGCCGCCGCCGCCGCCAGCACGCCCACCCGTCGCCCAGCGTACCTACGCGAGGAAGACGGACATTTGGCGAGCCCCCGACCACCGCCCGCTCTGCTATCACTGCGGAGAAGCCGGCCATGTGTACCGCCGATGCCCATACCGCGACCTGGGATTGCGAGGGTTCGCCGTCGACGCACCGCGCCCTCGGGAAGGTCAACGCCCTCGTGACATCGCCGACTACCTCGCCGCTACTCAGTGGAGCCCTCGACGACCGTCCCGTTCGCCGTCACCAGGCCGCTACCTGTCGCCACAGCGCCGACCATACACTGGCCCAGCCCGGGGTCGGTCCGTCAGCCCATATCCGGAAAACTAAAAGCAGCAACCGATGGAGGTGCGGTTGCTGTTCGTCGAACTGACGAAGATCCTCCGCCGCCGACGAAGACGCCGAAAAGACTACCTCGACGACATAACAACGACGTCACACCGCCGTCCCGACGAAGTCTGGCAGGAAAGAACACGCCGACGAAAGACCAATTGACGACGCCACGTACCAACCACAGGTCAACTCGACGCAGCCGTGATCCGACGCTGAGGCCTAACTGTAAAGCAAGACAAAGAACCACCGACCTCGACGTGCTTCTCGACGGCCACGCAGTTACCGCCTTAGTAGACACAGGAGCCGATTACTCCGTCATGAGTGGACCCATCGCAGCCCAATTGAAGAAAGTTAAGACTGCATGGGAAGGCCCGTTAATTCGGACCGCTGGAGGACACCTCATCACGCCGAGTGGAATCTGCACGGCAAGAATTACCATTCATGACCGGACTTACCCTGCCACCTTCGTTATCCTGCAACAGTGTTCACGAGACGTCATTCTCGGCATGGACTTCCTGAACCAACACGGCGCAATCATCGACCTGAAGTCGAAGTCAATAACGCTGTCGGAAGATCAAGCGATACCGCCGGAGAGCCCTCGTAGTCACCACGCCTTGAGTGTGCTCGAAGATCAAGTGAGCATCCCGCCTCGCTCCAGCATTGTTATTTCGGTCGGCACCGAAACACCCACTGACGTAGAAGGCGTCATCGAAGGCGACCAACGTTTGCTGCTCGACCGTGAAATTTGCGTCGCAAGAGGGATCGCTCGACTGCACGGAGGAAACACGAAAGTGTTGCTGACAAACTTCAGCCAGGAGTTCAAGCACATCAACAAGGGCACGGCGATCGCATACATCGAGGAAATTCAGGAAACCAGCGATGCCTTTGTCATCTCGGATTCTGTTGCATCTACCCCGACGACCGTGGTTCCCGAGCCAGACTTCGACATAAATCCAAGTCTCCCCGTGATTAAGCAGCAACAGCTCAGAAGTCTGCTTCGACGATACAAAGACTGCTTTTCGACGTCATCGAGGATTCGACAAACACCAGTCGCAAAGCATCGCATAATAACCGAAGAGTGCGCTCGACCACTACGCCAGAGCCCTTACCGAGTTTCGACGCGAGAACGCGAAGCTATACGACAACAAGTCGATGAAATGCTGCGCGACGACATCATCCAGCCGTCGAAAAGCCCGTGGGCGTCTCCGGTTGTTTTAGTAAAGAAAAAGGACGGAACCCTACGTTTCTGCGTCGATTATCGTCGACTGAACAAAATCACGAAGAAAGACGTATACCCCCTCCCACGGATAGACGACGCATTGGATCGGCTCTGCAATGCTAAATACTTCTCATCGATGGACCTCAAGTCTGGCTACTGGCAAATAGAAGTCGACGAAAGGGATCGCGAAAAGACCGCCTTCATCACGCCAGACGGCCTCTATGAATTCAAGGTTATGCCATTTGGACTGTGCTCGGCGCCTGCAACGTTCCAGCGCGTGATGGACACGGTGTTAGCAGGATTGAAGTGGCAGACGTGTCTTGTTTACTTGGATGACGTCGTTGTCTTCGCCGGAAATTTCGACGATCACCTTAAGCGGCTTGAGACGGTATTAGAGGCCATGAAGTCATCAGGGCTCACTCTGAAGTCGGAAAAGTGCCGCTTCGCTTACGATGAGCTTCTATTCCTAGGCCACGTCATCAGCAAATCTGGAGTACGCCCTGACCCGCAGAAGACAGCTGCCATCGCAAAGTTCCCGCAGCCAATCGACAAGAAGGCAGTGCGCAGATTCCTTGGCATGTGTGCCTACTATAGGCGCTTTGTCAAGGACTTTTCACGTATCGCTGAGCCACTGACACAGCTAACTAAATGTGACGTCGAGTTCAAGTGGGAGACGCCGCAGGCCGACGCATTTCAAGAACTCAAACGACGCATGCAGTCGCCGCCCGTACTTGCGCACTTCGACGAGCACGCCGATACCGAAATCCACACTGACGCCAGTAGCCTAGGCCTCGGTGCCGTGCTAGTCCAGAGAAAAGATGGTCATGAACGCGTGATAGCTTACGCTAGCCGGTCGTTGTCAAAAGCGGAAGGCAATTATTCTACGACTGAAAAGGAATGCCTCGCTATCATTTGGGCTACAGCAAAATTCCGCCCTTACCTCTATGGCAGGCCATTCAAAGTCGTCAGCGACCATCACGCGTTGTGTTGGTTAGCTAACTTAAAGGACCCTTCAGGACGGCTGGCCCGGTGGAGCCTCAGACTACAAGAATATGACGTCACGGTAATATACAAGTCCGGAAGAAAACACTCCGACGCCGACTGCTTATCACGTGCCCCCATAGATCCCCCGCCGCAAGACGACGAGGACGACGACGCCTTCCTTCGAATAATAAGCGCGGAAGACTTCACTAAACAGCAGCGAGCAGACCCGGAGTTAAAAGGCCTCGTCGAATACTTGGAAGGGAACACCGACGTTGTCCCTAGGGCATTTAAGCGCGGGTTGTCTTCGTTCACGCTACATAACAACCTGCTGGTGAAGAAGAACTTCTCACCAGTCCGCGCCAGCTACCTTCTTGTTGTACCGTCAGCGCTGCGTCCAGAAGTACTGCACGCCCTACACGACGACCCAACCGCTGGGCACCTCGGATTCTCCCGGACGCTGTCGAGGATACAGGAAAGGTACTACTGGCCGCGTCTGACCGCCGACGTCGCCCGTTACGTCAAAACATGCCGAGACTGTCAGCGGCGCAAGACACCACCAACAAGGCCAGCAGGGTTACTACAGCCGATCGAACCTCCTCGTCGACCATTCCAGCAGATTGGGATGGATTTGTTGGGGCCGTTTCCGACGTCAACATCCGGGAATAAGTGGATCGTCGTGGCGACGGACTATCTCACCCGCTTTGCTGAAACTAAAGCTCTACCGAAAGGCAGCGCAGCCGAAGTGGCGAAGTTTTTCGTCGAGAACATCCTGCTGCGACATGGTGCCCCAGAAATCCTCATCACCGACAGAGGAACGGCTTTTACAGCAGAGCTCACCCAAGCCATTCTGCAGTACAGCCAGACAAGTCACAGGAGGACAACTGCCTACCATCCGCAGACGAATGGTCTCACGGAGCGCCTGAACAAGACCCTCGCCGACATGCTAGCAATGTACGTCGACGTCGAACACAAGACCTGGGATGCCGTCCTGCCGTACGTAACATTCGCTTACAACACGGCGGTGCAAGAAACAACACAGATCACGCCGTTTAAGCTGGTTTACGGCAGGAATCCGACGACGACGCTCGACGCCATGCTGCCGCACGTCACTGACGAGGAAAATCTTGATGTCGCTAGCTATCTCCAGCGCGCCGAAGAAGCCCGACAGCTCGCCCGCCTGCGGATCAAGAACAAGCAGAGGACCGACAGCCGACACTACAACCTCCGACGACGCTTCGTCGAGTACCAGCCCGGCGACCGTGTTTGGGTATGGACCCCGATACGCCGGCGAGGACTCAGTGAGAAGCTGCTGCGACGCTATTTCGGACCCTACAAGGTCATCCGACGTATTGGCGCACTAGACTATGAGGTCGTGCCAGACGGCATTTCGCTGTCACAGCGACGCCGCTCAAGACCTGAAGTTGTCCACGTTGTGCGACTCAAGCCGTACCACCAGCGTTGACGAACTTTGGGACTTCGCGTAACTGACCTTTGGACTTGGTTTCTTTTCGTTGTTTTGTTAATTATGTTTAATAAGTGTCCTTTTGTGTTTCGCTCTTATATTTGTAGCATCGGGACGATGCTTTTTAAGAGGGGGGTATTGACACGTGTACTTGTCTCTATCGGGCGACAAGTTTTGCCGCCGAACAAATGTTATCGCACAGCGCGGGACACGCCTGCATGTATCCGAAGTTTCTGGAAAGTTATCGATGCTTCTACCGGCTGTCTGTTGTCGCCGAACGTTGTGTTATCTGATTTCATCGCGTGACACGAATGGTGTAGAACTTTGTGGAAGACACGCGGGTCCCATCAGTTAATCTGGAACATTCGACGACTGATCTATAAAAGCCGACGCGCTTGACCCGCTAATCAGATTTCCGACGATCGCCGACTGTGTTCGCCGCTTTCGTTGTGCTATAAGTGTAGCCTGTTTTGTGGGCACAGGTTCGCCCAATAAAATCTAGTTTTGCCTTTCACAGTATCGCCACTGTGTTCTTAACGTCACCACCACGTGACAATATGATTATGCAAAGGTTAAGGCTAGTCTTTTGAAAAAGTACCGCCTTTCCGCCGAAGCTTTTCGGCAGAGGTTTAGAAGCACAGATAAGAAGAATAGCGAGGAATATCCGGAGCTGGCATACAGCTTAAAGGCCGACCTAGTCGAGTGGATGAAAAGCGCGGAAGCGTACGACAGGGCAGGCCGCCATTGGAATATGAACCTGGCAACGTTTAACGCTAGAACGTTATCCAGTGAGGCGAGTCTAGCAGTGCTATTGCAGGAATTAGAGGGCAGTAAATGGGATATAACCGGGCTCAGTAAAGTTAGGAGGCCAAAAGAAGCATATACAGTGCTAAAAAGCGGGCACGTCCTGTGCTACCGGGGCTTACCGGAGAGACGAGAACTAGGAGTCCGATTTCTGATTATTAAGAACATAGCTGGTAACATAGAGGAATTTTATAGCATTAACGAGAGGGTGGCAGGTCTTGTTGTGAAACTTAATAGGAGGTACAAAATGAAGGTTTTACAGGTCTACGCCCCTACATCTAGTCATGATGACCTGGAAGTCGAAAGCTTCTATGAAGACGTGGAATCGACGATGGGTAAAGTTAAAACAAAATACACTACACTGATGCGCGACTTCAATGCCAAGATAGGCAAGAAGCAGGCTGGAGATAAGTCAGTGGGGGAATATGGCATAGGCACTAGGAAGAGCAGGGAAGAGTTACTCGTAGAGTTTGCAGAACAGAATAATATGCGGATAATGAATACCTTCTTCCGCAAGCGGGATAGCCGAAAGTGGACGTGGAGGAGCCCGAACGGCGAGACTAGAATTGCAACAAACCTCATACTCTGCGCTATCCCTGGCATCATACAAGATGTGGACGTGCTCAGCAAGGTGTGCTGCCGTGACCATAGGATGGTAAGAACTCCGATCAGCCTAGACCTGAGGAGGGAACGGAAGCAACTGATACATAAGAAGTCGATGAATGAGTTAGCGGTGAGAGGCAAAATAGAGGAATTCCAGATCAAGCTACAGAACAGGTATTCGGCTTTGACTCAGGAAGAGGACCTTAGTGTTGAAGCAATGAACGACAATCTTGTGGGCATCATTAAGGAGTGTGCAATAGAAGTCGGTGGTAACTCCGTTAGACAGGGTACCAGTAAGATATCGCAGGAGACGAAAGATCTGATCAAGAAACGCCAATGTATGAAAGCCTCTAACCCTACAGCTATAATAGAACTGGCAGAACTTTCGAAGTTATTCAACAAGCGTAAGACAGCTGACATAAGGAAGTATAATATGGATAGAATTGAACATGCTCTCAGGAACGGAGGAAGCCTAAAAGCAGTGAAGAAGAAACTAGGAATTGGCAAGAATCAGATGTACGCGTTAAGAGACAAAGCCGGCCATATCATTACTAATATGGATGAGATAGTTCAAATGGCTGAGGAGTAATATAGAGATTTATACAGTACCAGTGGCACCCACGAAAATGGAAGAGAGAATAGTCTAGATGAATTCGAAATCCCACAGGTAACACCGGAAGAAGTAAAGAAAGCCTTTGGAGCTATACAAAGGGGGAAGGCAGCTGGGGAGGATCAGGTAACAGTAGATTTGTTGAAGGATGGTGGGCAGATTGTTCTAGAGAAAGTGGCCACCCTGTATACGCAATGCCTCATGACTTCAAGCGTACCGGAATCTTGGAAAAACGCTAACATTATCCGAATCCATAAGAAAGGGGATGCCAAAGACTTGAAAAATTAGGGACCGATCAGCTTAATGTCCGTTGCCTAAAAATTATTTACTAATGTAATCGCAAATAGATTGAGGAACACCTTAGACTTCCGTCAATCAAAGGACCAGGCAGGATTCCGTAAAGGCTACTCAACAATAGACCGTATTCACCCTATCAATCAAGTGATAGAAAAATGTGTGGAATATAACCAACCTTTATATATAGCTTTCATAGATTACGAGAAAGCGTTTGATTCAGTCGAAACCTCAGCAGTCATGGAGGTATTGCGGAATCAGGGTGTAGACGAGCCGTATGTAAAAATACTGGAAGATATCTATAGCGGCTCCACAGCCAACGTAGTCCTCCATAAAGAAAGCAACAAAATCCCAATAAAGAAAGGCGTCAGGCAGGGAGATACGATCTCTCCGATGCTATTCACAGCGTGTTTACAGGAGGTATTCAGAGACCTGGATTGGGAAGAATTGGGGATAAGAGTTAATGGAGAATACCTTAGTAACTTGCGATTCGCTGATGATATTGCCTTGCTTAGTAACGCAGGGGACCAACTGCAATGCATGCTCACTGAGCTGGAGAGGCAAAGCCGAAGGGTGGGTCTTAAAATTAATCTTCAGAAAACTAAAGTACTAAAGTAATGTTTAACAGTCTCGGAAGGGTACAACAGTTTACAATAGGTAGTGAGGCACTGGAATTGGTAAGGAAATACATCTACTTAGGACAGGTAGTGACTGCGGATCCGGATCATGAGACGGAAATAATCAGAAAAATAAGAATGCGCTGGGGTGCGTTTGGCAGGCATTCTCAGATCATGAACAGCAGGTTGTCATTACTCCTCAAGAGAAAAGTGTATAATGTCTGTGTCTTACCAGTACTCACCTACGGGGCAGAAACCTGGAGGCTTACGAAAAGGGTTCTACTCAAATTGAGGACGACGCAACGAGCTATGGAAAGAAGAATGATAGGTGTAACGTTAAGGGATAAGAAAAGAGCAAATTGGGTGAGGCAACAAATGCGAGTTAATGATATCTTAATTGAAATCAAGAGAAAGAAATGGGCATGGGCAGGACACGTAATGAGGAGGGAAGATAACCGATAGTCACTAAGAGTTACGGAATTGATTCCAAGGGCAGGAAAGCGTAGCAGAGGGCGGCAGAAAGTTAGGGGGGTGGATGAGATTAAGAAGTTTGCCGGGACAACATGGCCACAATTAGTACATGACCGGGGTAGTTGGAAAGTTATGGGAGAGGCCTTTGCCCTGCAGTGGGCATAACCAGGCTGATGATGATGATGATGTACGAGACCAGAGACATGATTATTGACTGCATATGTCTAGAGCAATTTCACAGAAACATCCCACAATCTGTGAAGCTGTGCGTGCAAGACAGAGGAAATGTAAACACTGTGGAAAGGGCTGCTGAATTAGCCGAAGAGTACGCAATGCGTAGAAAGCTGAACGCCGAGGACGGAAATTGGGACGGTCGAAACAGACCACGGAAACCATTTGCGTTCAAAAAGGGTTCGCAGACTAGACGACCGGAACGTGCAGACGTGGAGCAAAAGGCCTCAAAAATAAGAGGAGAAATCAAACGGGGAAACCGTATAAAGTGAGCAGAAAAGAAAATCCGAATCTTTTAGACCGATCCGCTGCTATAAATGCCACAAACTGAGACATATCGCTGTAAACGGCGGGAGGCCTCGCGTAGTTTTCTTCTACGTGGATGAAAAAGAAGAGAATATGGAACTTTTAAGCCCCCATCTTCACGACCTGCAAGTTAATGGCAAACCATGCCGGGTGATGCGAGACAGTGCCGCCACTGTGGACATTGCCCATCCGTCTTACGTGACGGTAGATTACTTCACTGGAGAAGTAGCATGGATCAAACAGGCTTTAGAAGAACACAGCGTGTGTCTGCCCAGAGCCAAAGTCAAAATCAGTGGACCGCTCGGCGAGCTCGTGACCGAGGCTGCAGTTTCCACATTTTTGTTGCTGCAGTACCCTTAAATTTTTCGAATCGGTCTGATGAGTTACTGCGTGACAAATGGCTTAAACTGGGAGAGGGCGTAGTATAGGCGTTGACGCGAGGCCAAGCTCGTAAAATCGCGTCGCTTTCTGCTGAAAATGCAAAAGTTGCTCCCGCGAAAGTAGCAAAAGAGGTAACTTCAGTAACCGAATCCGATCTAGGCTCGAGGGACGTGAAAACGGTTGAGGAAACACTACCAGCTGACCAGCTCAATGAGAGCGTATCACTAGGGTGTGAAAATTCACGCCAGCAGGAAGAGCGAGCTGAAGCACTCGCAAGCGAGACAGGGTCGTTACTATCACCGGCCTCAAATAACTTTGATCAGCTCTTACGTGTGGGCAGAGAGTCACTGGCAGCCAAGCAAAAGAACGATCACAGCTTGGCTAAACTACATCACAGAGCTAAAGATGGCATTGCTAGGCGGATCGTGACGATACAAGAGAGAGGAGGATTGTTGTATCGGCACTACAGAGACCGAAATGGTAGGATTCTAGATCAGTTAGTGGTACCTACTAATTACAGGAAGGAGATGAGGATATACCACTGCAATATGATGAAGCCGTTCGTAGAGCGGAGCGGAGTCGTTAACTGTACCATCAAAGAGCAGGATGATACTAGTACCAAGTTTAGTGAATATAAGACGACCTCCAGCTCTGAAATCAGCCTAGAAGAAGTGGTAAAACATTCGGTAAGCTCGCACCCTCTTAGACCCGAGCTGGTAGATGAGCTAAAAGGGATGTTAGGGGAATATCTCGACAGATTCAGCGATCGGTCAGGTAGAAGCGAACTAATAACGCATGAAATAGAGCTGAAATCAACCAAGCCCGTAAGATCAAAGCCTTACAGGGTGTCTCCACGACAGAGAGAAATTATGGAGGCAGAGATACAGTGCATGCTAGACTTGGGAGTTATTGAGCCCGCTCAGAGTGACTACACGTCGCCGCTTATACTTGTAGAAACCCCTAATAAGGACCCTCGTCCGTGTATTGATTACAGGAAGTTAAATGCCATCGCTAGGGATCAGCTGTACTCGATACCCAACATTGAAGAACGAAGTGAAAGAGTTAGCGCTGCTAAATACATCTAAACTATAGCTCTCGTGCGGGGATATTGGCAAGCTCCCTTTTCAGAAAGTGGCAGCTGCTATGCCGCATTTATCTCCCCTGTAGGCACTTTTCGCCCTCTCGCCCTCAGCTATGGGCTGAAGAACGCGCCGTTTAGCTTCTCTAAGTTAATGAATATTCTCCTAAAAGACTTGCAGGAGTTCGCCTTGCCATATCTGGATGATGTAGCAATTTTTTCGCACAGCTGAGAACAGCACGTATCGCACCTCAAGCAGGTGTCCTCACGGTTGAGCTAAGCCGGCTTAAATATGAATTCGGAATAGTGTAGGTTTGGCTGTTCGCAGGTTACTTATCTGGGCCATGTTGTCGGTCAAGGCATGAGACGGCCGGCTGAGCTGAAAATAGCTACGATTGGAGAATTTTCTCAGCCACAGACCTTCGTTCATTTTTGGGACTTGTGGGGTACTATCAACGGTACATTCCGAATTGCTCGCAAATGGCAAGTCCTTTAACAGACGCCCTCCGAAAGGGAGCACCAAGTAACGTTTAAGCACCAAAATTTGGAAACGCTATTGGTTTCTCGTCCTGTGCTTCGCGCGCCAGACTACGCAAAGGAATTCATAGTTCAGTGCGACGCAAGCGACAGAGGTATGGGCGTGGTGCTTAGTCAGGTCGGCGATGATAATGAGTAACATCCTATCCTCTATGCCTGCCGTAAACTAACTGTAAGAGAGGAAGCCTACAGCGCTTCGGAGAAGGAATGGGCTTGTTTAGATTGGGCAGCCCAAAAGTTGTCGTGTTATTTGTACGGAGCGAGGTTCATCTTCGAGATCGACCACTGTCCTCTGACGTGGCTCAAGCAAATGTCACACAAAAATGGCTGCTTGCTCGGATGGAGCCTCACTCTCGAAGAGTACAACGTCTCCGTTAGATATAAAAAGAGAAAGTTGCATAGCAATGCGGATAGTTTGAGCAGGCCAAATTGAATTCTGCGTTTAATGGTCCCACCTAAATTTTGGGGTTGTTATTGTTGATTTTGTTAAGCCAAGAAGATCCCCTTTTATTTAGCAGGACTCCATCCATGATTGCTCAATTTGTCAGCACGAAATTGCTTCAAAAATTGGCATAGCGAAATGCAGCATTTTTTTGTTTCTGCGCTTATGTTTTCTATGAAGCCTAGCGGGTCTAAAGTGAGATCCAAGATACTTCATCTCGGCGCAGAGCCGTGTTGTGGGATTTGCTTGGCAGTTGCCTGTCCTTGTTCGATGTTTTGGGACGGTGTCTTCATTTCACAGCTGGTCGCTGCAAGCCAAGGCATCTAAAATCTCCCTTGCCACCAGACATTCTCTTCCTGCCCAGTGGTTATCAGCACTGGCCAGTTGAAATTTTTCGGGCCATGGAGGAGCTGTTACGAACGGCCTGCAATGGTACCGACCTACAAAATTTTCCCAGCCAGCTGCAGCTGTGGAGCTGGCGAGCTTCCGAGAAGCGACCGTAGAACCCTTCCCCACCTGCCGCGGCGACTCGTGTTGTAGGGGCGACGATGTGCCGCATCAACACCCCCTGGGCGCCGCTATGACTAAACGCGGTCGGCGGACCAAGTATTGTTAGTGGATTTGCCGTCGCCGTCACGCCTTGTGAGAATCGGTGGAAATCCTGGGAGATGTCTTGCAGCCGTCTCACGGGGCTTAGAAGTCACGGACAGACACGGCGGCCATCGACTGCAGGGTCAATGCTGGGTGAAGAGGCGCCTGCTCGGGGCAGGACCCGTGTCTGCAAGAACCCTCTTACTTCGGTGTGGTCGGTGAAACCTGTGCGGAAATGAGTGCGTAAACCCTCCCCCTCAAATGCGGGTCGGCTACGATGACTTTGGACTCTTCGTTTGGTCGCACGGCCGTTTTCCCTCACCTAAGGCTCTAGAAGGGACAGAGTGTATTTAAGGAGCCGTTGGTGGCTCCTTAGTGTGCATTCCTCTTTCAGTCATGCTAGATTGATGAACTGTGACGTTCTCATGTAGGTATTGTAAATTCCTCGTTCCCGATGAGAACAAGTCTCTCCCTTCAACAACGTCCTCAGCGTGGATAAGTTGGACGACGGCATGGGCCAGCTACCATCTATTTCAAGCCCGACCCCAAACATTGCAGCGCACGATGGTCTGCCTCTTCCGAAAGTGCGCACTTCATAACAGAAATCAAAGCGTATATTTTTGTTTCAAACATCACTTACAGCGCATACATAGACAGGGACCAAAAGAACGACGAAATTGTTCTTCTTTTGGTCCCTGTCTGTGTACGCGCTGTAAGAGATGTTTGAAACAATGGAATACCAAGTAGCCCGTACCCAAGCCCTGCTTCCCCATATTTTTCTTTATTTAAGCCGGTTTACTCATTTTACTCACTAAATATACACAATAACAGTTCAAAGAAGCACATTTATCCAAACAGTATTTTTGATTGATGTCAGCTATCGGCCAAACGGAATCTGCCCGCTCACGTCAAGGGCAGCCGCCGATAGCCCTAGGGGCAGCGGTGGAGAAAAAGGCCTACAGAGGAGAAGGCTTCCGTAGAAAAGCTAGCGCTTGATAAAAAGGGTACTTCGCCCCAAACACTGCTCACGAGGGCAAAATTCGGCCGAGGTACTTACAACAGCGAATGCTGTGCACGAAATGCTTTTTCCCCAGGCTCGAGGGGTGAAACAGTGCCCCTTTAAAGGCTGCTAAACTCGTAACAGGGGATGTAAGTTCAGTTTGTTCAAAGAGACACTAAAGCAAATACGAATTCAAGCTAAAGTGATAGATTAGGGCTCGATAATCTCTAAGGCGTCAACATTATCGCGAACAGAGCCTTAGTAATCGAGAAATTGTGTAAAATGCGGAACATGATTAGAAGGGACATTCAGGTACTTGCCCGATGACGAAAGCAATACTCAGTTAAATTCTCTCAATAGTACTCAACTACTCTTTGCAAAAATCATCCTTATATTATAAGATGAAATAGAATGCTACTTGCCCAGTTCTATTTCGTTTTTATAAAAAATAATTGAAGTTACCGTTGACAAGGACGTGGACTGCCGAAAAGTTTCGTTTTCATTCGACTCTGGACCGCCCACATTTTCGCGATTCAGTACTTTCCTGATCGCGTAGTGCTGCGGTGGTTTCGCTGGCTCGCAAAACTCGCACAGACTGCAAGTAGCAGGGAATTCAACTTCCATGTGATGTCGCGGGTTGCCCGAATGGTCTACGCCACTTGAGCAAAAAGCAGCTGCAGCAGCGAATCCACCACTCTAGCTTGACTCCGTGTGTCGGACGCCGTTTTACTCACCGACGGCGTCAAAGGATGATGATGACGTATTCAACGTCACCACTACCCCGGTTGGGTGGCGGAAGATTTGAATTTCGACAAAGTCATTTGGTCACTTCAGGTAGAATTGTATCCTAAACTAAGTTTTTTATTGGCACGAAACAGGCAATGGGAGGTTTTGGGAATGGCAGTTAGACAGTCCACGTCGATTTAGTACTTGTCTTTAGCGTCCCTTTAAGAAGACAAGCAATTATTCACGTAACTAAAAACCTTTAAAACTTCCTCCCATTGAAAGACACCCCAAATACATCAATAAACGATAGCAAAATATTATATAAAATATGAAGGATGTATGACACATTTCTGCACTCCCGCACGCTGCAGAAAACCCTCGTCGAATGAAAATAATAAAAGTGTAAAATAAATAAAAGCTACGTAAAGTTAGAAAGTTGCACATGGACAGGCCTTTAGAGCGCTGAAAATAGTCGCATGGTTTCTTTTTACACACCTTCTGAAAGAAAACAAAAGTTTAGCCAAAAGGATTTAGTGGACAAGACATTCCAAATCAAGGGAGAAACCATAAAGAAATGCGTCATTACATACAACCACTTGCGCATCCTCAGACGAAGTTGTGTTGCGAAACGGATCGTTGCTCATGAAATCCCTTACCTTTTTTCATTAAAAACTCGCTCACATTTCGCCGCCACAACCCACGCTGTCTTACAATAGTTCTGAAAGGCATATTTGGGTTATGTGTTTGACGGTGAAGAAAGCGCTCAAACCTTCTTCTTTTTTTTTCCTGATCCCGATCTTTTAACGAGGGTGTTGGCGTGCGAACTCTTCCAGATATAAATGGATTTACACTGGACTGTCACAGCACTATTCTTCGGAGGAATCACATTTTTATCCATGGCTACTGCGTTTTCTTGTTAAACAATCCTGTCGGCAGTCACAAGTCATAAGAGGCCCAAATGCACTTAAAGCAACAACTGACGTGACAAGAAGCATATTATCACCTTACGGCCTATGCTGAACTATTGAAAACATAAAACGAAATGATTCTACATCTCTTCAGAAGCACTTTTTAACCTTTCCTAAAACGAAATTAACACTGAGAAAATCACCAAGCACTTACACAACTAGCAGGTGCAGCCACAGTGAGATGTGCTTAGCGCCACTTTTAAACGTTTTTAACCGCGCATACAAGCTTGTTCCTTGACAGGCATTTCTGCCAAGCATGCTTGAATATTTTAGCTTTCATCTCAAAATAAAACGCACTTTTGTTTGCTTGATTTCGGTGCTGTGCCCGCTTAAGCCTCGAGACAATCACTTTCAGCAAGTACACCGAACTGTTTGCTTGTCTGAAGTTCATTCTTCGCCACTTGTCATCCGTGAACTCGCCCATCCAGTGTAACACTTTACTCGCTTTTCCTTCATTAACCTTTTTTGACACGCTAATAGAAAGAAAGACAATAATTTCATATCCATAGGATACCTTTTTACCATGAGTTCCGTATTGCAGGTTATTCTTAACAGACATCAAAAAACAGCGGGCAGGCAATACTGCCCCATGGTACACTGACATGCATAGGTTGCAAAGAATATTCAGAAACATCCGATTTATTTCAGTAAATCTAGCTATTTTCGACTCTTTCTATCGAGCTCGGAAGGGCGTGCATTAGATCCGGGAAAAATGTACAAATGACGCCGTCGTTTCAAGCGAAAACATATATTTTCAATCGATTATTTCGTTCCAAGTAGAAGTAGTTGTGTCAATAGGTCCTATTTGGACACCTTGCTTCCAAAGCGATTGGTATGAACGTTTTCTCAGTCAATGGCATAACTCTCCTGCATAAACTCTGCGCCTCAACCGATATGTGGAAGACGAAAACACTTGCAATTTTAGGGGAGGCCTCACATACTTTACCCTCCCTCAACTGGAGGCATTTTTTCAGAATTAAAATATAGTTGCTAAAACAGTAATTGGTATAACCATTGTCATCAACCCTTCATCACGGCTTACAGACTATCCTTTAATTAGGTTACGAGGGTGAGCCATTATTTGTGCGAAGTATAATTCAGAGCACTTCAGTTGTAACGCACAAGCAACTGGGGCGTTTATTTGATATATTAGGTGTTAACTGGTCAGTTTCATTAATGTTTAGTTTATTCGTCTCATTGAAAAAGAGTCTAAGCTACTAAAAGGACAGTATAAACTTCTGCGTGCGTCGTATTCTTGTTGCGCTCGCCTGCTTTTCTTAGTATCGATGCAATTCCTTGATAAGCTATGCATATATGGACTCAGAAGTCACGTTATTGTCCATGAATTATAGCGCCTATACACTCACAGCCTTTTTCCTTTTCACAGGCTAGTGTAGGTTGTACCTTCTTCTGCCACGATGGCGGAACAGTAAACGTATACAGACCGGAAGGGCAGTGCGTTGTGAGTATTCCGCTTTTTTGTTGACGCTTACTGGACTTGTTAACATGATGGACGTGGCCGACAGAATCATCATAGCTAGATGTCGTAACTACAAATAGTGGGGTTAATCATACAATGAACACAGTTTTCCACTAAAGTTGACGTTAGTTCACGTGGAGGTTGCACAAGCGTGGAAAAATAGGTTGTCGCTTGTGAATTTCTAAGTCCAGTTAAATCACCGACTTCCCAACCTAAACTTGTAATTGCGGAACCAACCACTGATCATAATACTGTTTAATGTATCCTATACTACACCACAAGCAAGCTTATTACTGATTAAGCAGAGGCGTAAATCTTACTCACAGGTTTTGTTTTGTTTGTTTTTCTGCGGGGAGCACCTGGTGGCGCAGTGGTAAGCCAGGCAAATACAGAAATGTTATGGCAGTCACCAAGGGAGATATAAGTTAATTATATATTTATCCCTCTATAAATCCCTTTATAGAAAGTAATTATATTTCGCTGCTTGTTGCAAAGTTTCGGCAGCTACATAATCGTGAAGACATTGCATTTCCAAGGTTTTCTTTTCACAAGAACACTTATGTCGCCTATAACGCGTCTATAAGTTGTAGTTAGACGAAGCGTAACAAGTTGCACCTCCAAGTGTTCTTTATTTTATTTTTTTGCAATTTTGTTATTGTTTAACCGCAAGGGCCCTGCATGACATTGCATAGGGGCGAGAGGAGAGCAGACAGCAATGATTTTATCGGTAATAAGTGATAGAATAAACCACATAAGTGCCCTCACCAATTCATGCAAGTACATTATATATTTTAAAATACCAGTTGAACGAAAAAGGAATTTTTTGTAATGAAACTTAACAGAAGGCAATTAGCCTCATGAAAAAGATTGATTGGTCAGACATTAATTATTTCAAAAATTCTTGCCATTTACTAAACCGGTTAGCAGTGTTTTTTTGGGAAATACGATGACTCTGAGTAACTACGTTTGCTGGTAATGAATTCTGTGAAACTTACAGCCCACGAGAAGCGTTTTCGAACGTATTTTCTCGCAAGAAGATAAACTTTCATTTCTGGTTGTAATAAATGCGCTCGAACTTATAATCTGCCTCTTGAATACGGGTCCACCAAAGGTTGATTTGCTATGGCACAATGATTGGCACAGTGTGTCGAAGAATACTAAGTGGACGCAGTTTCTGCGTATTGGAAGTACGGTTAGGTTAGTATGGGTTAATACGCCTAGGTACGGTTCTTCTAAAGGGGGGAGAGCGTGGGGCGGGTGGTCCAGGCAATGGCCGAGGGTGTGTTAGTGGCGAGAGTGTTAGCGACCCTCGCCGTTAACAGACAAGTCCACTTGTCGAAACGTTGGCTTCTGCTTTCACCTTGCTCTCGATTTGCTCACCGTACCGAGCATTGGTGCTATTCAAGACACCTTTTTTTGCCATTGTAGAGCGGCACACACGTGCTGGTGCATAGCTGGTGATGCACGCGTGCATCAAAGAGGTTCATTGAAGACCAACATCATGCGAACCAAGTTCTGACGTCCAACAAAGATGAATGATAATAAAGAAAAAAATGTCTGATTTTCCCTTTATTAACTACTTCTCTCCACCTTGCGGGTTTCCGCAGAACTACTACGCCAAAGCTGGATGATGTTAAATAGCGCAAAAGTCTGCGACAAGGCTCCCCATAATGGTTTAACCATGAAACTTGCCTCTACAAACATCAACAGTAGGGCTTCGAAATAAATTGATAGTTTTTTGTGCAATTGATCACCGCCTCTAATAAATGTAATGCCGGGCCTTCCGCAAGTCACTGTTTTGGCGCGAGCCTTACTTCTAATTCATGTTAACGAAATCAGTAACCACCTGTGATCGCCGATGAGATGATTTACGGATGATTGTCTTCCACAAGGGCAGATTCATAATAGCGAGGCTATCAATGCGAGGCAATCTGGCTTAACCCAAATTTATCGCTTGTGTTATTAAAGGCACACTGAAATAATGCCCCACAAAATAAATATAGGACATTTAGACGACATAATAACCCTGAGCTGTAATCTTACATAATGAATAGTCTGGCACTCGAAAACGTATCTGCACTAAAATATTTTGTCGTTCATTCACAATCTGGTCTCTCTTGGAGTGCACCGATTACTTAAGCCTAATCAGCGCTCTGCTTTAACCGGTCAAAAAAACAACTTCTGTACGCGTTATACAACGCATGCCAAAATAGATTATGCCACCTTTACCTAGTAAAATATGTCTAGTGAGGTCCACTTCAGGTTAGTGGCACTCGTACTGCTTAAGATAGCACTCTGCCAACAAGACTACTAAACAAATGCACACATAACTTCACTTGGCACAAAAATAGACCATGCCACCCTCATTTGGAACCCTAGTGAGGTGTACCGAAGGAACAAATTTCAGGCCATACAAAATGAAGCAGCCCTCTATCGCTGGGGAAATATTCACGATTCTGTATTGTAAACTACATCAAAGACTTAATGAAACTGCTCGCAGAAGAGAAGCGAAGGCTTATCTTGCTTCTCTCGCACTTCCGTCGGCTTCATCACGGAGATTCGTCCTTTTTTAATATGAAAGTGAAAGTGAAAGTTTATTTTCTTTTCAACGAAAAGAGGGCGCCAAGACAAAAGGCAAGAGCCTGACAAGGTCCCGGTCACCCGTAAAACAGCTGGCATTGTGCACGAGCACTTCACAACAAATTCACAATGAATTTCTCAAGCATTGTAAAAGCATGAAGCAGTAAGATAACATGCACAGAATTTGTGCAAGATAAGAATAAATTGAATACACAACTTATCATATGAGCGGTATAAAGATACATTAGTTTTTTTTTTTGAAAACATAAAAATATC
Organism: Dermacentor andersoni; assembly: GCF_023375885.2. NCBI lineage: Eukaryota > Metazoa > Arthropoda > Arachnida > Ixodida > Ixodidae > Dermacentor > Dermacentor andersoni. The sequence continues at coordinate 50,911,461 of NC_092821.1, forward strand.
AGTCCTAAAACACAGAAACAATATCACACAGCTTACAACATGTGCAATATAGAAAGAACATTTGAAAGGTAGTAAAATAAATACAAATAAGCACAAAGTATCTCGACTAAATAAATATATCATTCCGTTTGTTCCAATAGGTATTTTTTTAATTGTAGATTTAAAACGTTTTTGTGGAAGGTAATATTCAGTTTCAAAGGGAAAGTTATTTATTACCGTGGGCATCTGGTAGCTTAGTGTTTGCTTGCGGTAATTGGTGCGTGTGATAGGAACAAGCTTACGTTTGGTCCGAAATGCATAATGGCTGCTGGAATTATCTGGACAAGAAAAGAACAATCTATGATGATAGAAGTATACTTAAGTAGACAGAAGTTGTATACTTCTTTTACTTTAAGGATGCCATATTTCCGAAATAGCGGTGACGTAGGTAAATCTGAAGGTGTGCCATGAGACCCCTCAATATCACGCATAGCGCGTTTCTGAATTGAAATTAGTTTGAGGTAATTGCTGGACGTCCTAGTTCCCCATACAAGGGTAACCTTGTACGGGGAACCTTGTAAGGTAACCTTGAGTACAGAAGTGCGTATTACATGGATATCTTTAACCAGGGGGGCAGGGGGCAACAAATTAGATATCTTATACAAACAGCCGACTGTTTTACTTAAATGAGACATTAATTTGGTGGTATGAAAATTTCAAGAAAGATTCTCATTGATCCAAACAGCGACAAATTTCTGGTTTGAAACACGCTTTAATTCAGCATGTTCGTAGAAAATTTTCAGTGATACTTTCTACTGTGTTCATAGGATGTAAAATTATGTAGTTTGTCTTTGATAAATTGAGGCTTAGCCTATTCGTGAATAGCCAGTTATGTAACTTTCTTAAATATGCATTTGCCGTAGCCTCCAATTGGGACAAGGAGTGGGATGAAAAAAATGTATTCGTGTCGTCAGCGCACATGACCAGATTAGGCGATTAAGATATGCTAGCGATATCATTTATGTATACTAAAAACAATAACAGCCCTATTATAGATCCTTGAGGAACACCATGCTGAATTGCCAATTTCTCTGAGGGTATGCCATTAACTTGAACATACTGTAATCTCTTATTTACATGGTTCTTTAGCAAGTCAGATGCAATACCACGTATGCCATAACTGTTGAGCCTGCGTAGCAGGATGTTGTGATGAACGCAATCGAATGCCTATCGGAAATCTAAGAAAAGACCAAGAGTGTACTGTTTCGTTTCGATATTCTTAATCATTTTTTCTTTTACTGTTAAAAGCGCCTGCTCTGTTGATTTGTTTTTCAGAAATCCATACTGCGAGGAAGTAATAACACTGAACTTATGGAAAAAATTTTCGATACGAGTATTAATGACACCTTCAAAAACTTTTGATAAGACGGGTAGAACAGAAATGGGTCTATAATTCGATATGTCATTCTTTTCCCCACTTTTGTAAACTGGACATACACGTGCTATCTTCAGCTGATCTGGGTACGCTCCGCTTTCTAACATACGATTTGCGATGTAACACAAGACGTCACATATAAAAGAAGATACATGCTTCAAAGGTACCGCTAGTATGCCATCATGCCCTGGTGAAACATAATTTTTTACCTTATGTATTAATGAAGCCATTTCATGAGTAGTAGTTGGCATAAGCGCAATAGAATTTTGTAAGGCAGTGATTAGATTATAAAGTGCGTCTGGCGCTGATGACGTACATACAGAATCTGCTACATTAATGGAAAAATCGTTGAATGTGGTTGCGAGATCAGAGCCTGTAAGTTCGCCATTGACTGTCATAATAGTAAGGGGCGGGTCCGGATTACATTTATTAGTTAAAAAGGCAATTTCATGCCAAACTTTTCTCCTGTCAGAGCGTACTTTGCTAAACCAATCAATATAGTAAGTAGATTTACCTATTTTAACATCCTAGTTAAGTTTATTTCTGTATTTTTTAAATTTAATGAGGGTATTGGCATCACGGCTCTTGATAAACTTGTGATACAAATGGTTTTTCGTTTTAATTCTTTTGTATAGTTCCTGAGTCATCCAAAGCTTTTTAAACTTTTTGCATGTTTTAGTTTCCTTTAGTGGAAAGGCAGTGTCGTAGCACCAAAGAAACTGTTTAATAAATGCATTATATGCTTTGTTAACGTCAGTTGTATCGTACACATTATCCCAATGTGAACTTTCGACTAATGTTTTGAACATACTCATCGTGTTAGCATTAATTACTCTGTATAACCGTGAGACCTTCACATCTGCGTCGTGAATGACAGGCAGGAAGCAAAATATTGGCAAATGATCGCTGATCTCATGGGACAGGACACCAGAGAGAATGTTGTTAGACTCCAGATTTGTAATACATACGTCTAGTAGACTACTTGTTTCAACAGTTACCTTTGTGGGTAAAGATATGCAATTCCAGCATGCAAATGATGCAATGGTATCATTGAATTGCGTTGCACATGAATAGTTCGACAATAAGTTAATATTTATGTCACCCATAATAATAAATACGCATCCGGTAGAAGTGAGACACACCAGTAAATTTTCAAGGAAGTCGAAGTGCCGGTTGTTACCGGTGGGAGGTCTGTATATTGCAACGACCACTACATTTCTAGTAGATACAGTAAGGCATTTCACATTAGAATCTATTACGCAAAATTCATCTATTACAGAATGTTTGTACAATTTATTTACATACACAGCAAGACCCTTGCAGCACACAGCCTTGCAGTGAAGCCTTAATAATCCATTATAAGTGTAATTGTCAAAGCGGGGATGATCCTCATGGGATGTTAGCCATGTTTCTGTAAAGACCCAAAAAATCAAATTTATGCTTTATGGACACAAAAAACAAGTTCGGATGGTCACCCTTGTGTTTGATACTTCGAGCATTAAAATGAATAGCACTGACCCCTTTTTCTGGAGAGCCGAGCTTCGTATTGAAACCTTCAACATTATAGCCAGCACAAGTTGGCTCGCAGTTCATGGCGGTGCGACAGTCCATCTTAGGAAACGGACCTTACCTAGTCATTTTCTCCAGATCACCATGAGCGGTGATCCTCAGAGCAACAGTCAGTTCACTTTGACGTGCGAACACCTTACCCCCTATAGCCCAGACATATGTCTATGACACTAATTTCTTACGTGCAATGGCAGCACCTAACAACTGCTTGTTAAACTGAGATAGATGCTCATTTACATAGACAGCCCCTCCATCCGAGGAACCAAGCATACTGTTATTAAGTCTCTGTTTTCTTGCCTTAGAAAGAAACGTGTTCCTTTTTTCTCGTCGAACAAAACGAACTATAATGTTCGTCTCGTCCGAGTTCCGAGTGGGAATGCGGTGACATGTATCGATGTCTAATTCACTGACTGGTTCGCCAACAAATTCACCAATTCGTTTTATGACATCAACAGGCTCTGAATTCCCCTTGACACCCTTTACTTCCAAATTGTTGAGCCTCGTGTGCTGTTGTGGCTCTTCAACTTGTCGTGTCAACCGCTTGTTCTCGCTCCTCAAACCTTCATTACACTTAACAAGTTCGCTAACTTCTTTTCTCAGTGCCTTAACCTCAGCGGTGATCTTCTTCGTCTCATCGCAAGTGTCGCTGCAGAATTTCATGCTCTCTTTCACAGCACGAAGTTCTAGTCTCATTTCACGCTTAAAATCGTCGAAGGCTTTTGCTAAATCCTTAGACATATCAGAAAAAGAAGAATGACAAATTGAACAATACAAAGTGGGAACTGTGTGTGTGGCAGCAGTGCGCAGTGCCTAAAAAGAACAAGAAGTTGCTACTAGCGGGTGCTTACCTGCAAAGGCAGAATACTTTTAGTAGATGCTCGCGCGGCCTGCGCACTGCTGCCAACTAAGAGGACAGATGAGGGTGCGTCCGCTTTTGAAGGCCCAGGGCAACAGCTGGCCCACGCCAATTGGTTGATCGATGCTCCTAACACCGATCAGTCGGCACGCGCTGAACAGAGGGTGCTCTTTGCGGCGATCTACGGCGCTAGCTCCGTGACAGCACAGTTGCAGTCAGAGATACACTTGCTTCCCTGGATCAGCTGCAGCCCGAGATATGGATCCTTTCGTTGTCTCCACAAAAGCAGAATACCTTTAGTAGATGGTCGCGCGGCCTGCGCTCTGCTGCCAACTCATAATTGGTGGAATAATGGTGGTTTATTATGGAATGTCCTAATAAACCAGCCCATCTCATTTTTCCACCAATTACATCACGCATTTCCACTACAGCCCACGTGCGCTCTCCCTATCTTTTTTTCTAATTTGCCACTTTTTCTTGGAACTTATCATTGGAAGAAATTTACGAGCGACGATGTAACTGCGCAATCACGATTCATTTCGTTATAAGTTTAGGCACTCCTTCCATGTAGAGTGGCAAATTTTTTTACCTTTTTCACGCTTGTGATCACTATTGCATTGTAATGAATCTACGCTGTATAGTATAGAATGCTGACTATTGCATTGTGTCGCGTATTGTTTGAACAATTTATGCTTCCCCATTGCTTTAATTACGTCGTGAACGTAAGCATACTGTATTGTTGTCCCCGGTATGTAATGGCCTTAGGACTATTGGTTCCCAAGAATAAATTAATAACATTTCCGTAAATATTTGTGCTGGTATTTGTGCTGGTATTAACCCAGATTAGCACATGAAGTTATATTTCAACGAGTTCCTTCTATTCGCAACAACTTATGCGTGCGGGCTTATGTAGCAACCACTGTACTAAGGGAAATGTTTGCCCTTTTCGGTAGCGCAATTAACGCCTCGTTGTATAGCATATCAGCGCAATTTTGCACAGGTTAAACGTGGCAGAGAAGTTGATTGCGTTCTGCTATGGTTCTAGGATATGAATATTACTACATACCGGAGCCTGCGGAACGATACAGAATACAACTGCAGGCTGGGTGCGTGCAATGGTGGAGGCCCAAACTGTACATCACTACAGAGGGACACCGTGGAATGCTGGATATAAGCGAATGCTTCGTCGCCCATCTGAAAGCTCCTACTGCATCGGTAGACCTAAATCGTACAATTGATGTCGTTAAATAAAACTTTGCAAAAAAGGTTATCCGGATTCTTTCGTTGTTACAAGAAAATTCTCAATTTTGCATGCCAGTGTTTAGCCATTCACCTTTACTGGACATATCCTCTTGTCTCACGATCACGTATGCATGGGTTCATAGCTGTCTTGTTACCACACCGCGATCGCAACTTGAGCGAACGTAACCACGAAGTTTTCACTTATCGACAGTGTTCCCCTTTCCAAGTGTTCGACATTAGGAAACGAATGGTGTGCTAAACAAGAATGATGCTCACACACTTATTCTACTATCGTCCCCGTACGCCTCGCCGAATGGCCAGCAGAAAGCAAGCTGTCCCCCTAAATTAACATAGTGGCATCAATTTTTTTATTTTTGTAATATTCTCGCTGTGCCTTAGATCATCGTTGTTCTTGGCGCGCATACATTCATTCTAGTGTTAAAAAGACTAAACCACCATGTTGCTAGTTGAGCACAATTTTACAGAATTCGGCTAAGCAGATGAAGCCCCAGGAAAAGGAGAATGACGTCCGAGTTGTATCGGTTGTTCTAGGCTGGAGCGCTCATTTTAATTTCAGATGTGCGCAGTCGCATTTGGGACTGCAGCTCTGAAGTTCCGAAGAAGTCCGATATCTGACGCCATGACGCACAATACCAAGGACCAAATACCTGTCTGGCCACCTGCTGTTGCTGTCACCAGCTCTGGTGTGACGCGACACAGGCACCCAGCATTCTTTAGCGGAAGCATTGATCAGGACTTCGGACGCTCGCTGTATTTGTACTAAAGAGTTAATCGGCATAGCAACTTGGAAAAGTACACCAGAGTGGACAAATTCATGTCCTACTAAACGGATGTGGTGATCATTTGAGCCCTAACTGTGATCGCGACATGAAAACCTCATCAGTTTTCACGAGCACTTTTAATGAGGTGTTTGCTCCTTCCCCTGTCCAGAACCTCGTTCTGAATAGCCCCTTCCCGGACGAGCACAGCAAGCTGATGAGATTTTCAGATTATCCCTATAGCAAAACCCAGCTCTTAGAGTCCATTGCCATGGGGGATTATGGGCCCTTTGTCACGCTGGTTGTTGGGGTGCTGGACTGGCGCGGCATACTGGCAAGCACTGGGCACTGCTGCAGAAAGCAGCTCAGGAGCTAGATAAACGCGGTGCCTGCCAACCATATATATTTCCTATAAATAACAAAGCAAGAGACACCGTTTAAGTAAAATAAAATAAAAGAAATGTTTAAGAAGGCTCAAGACTGTCAATAATCCATTCGCTCGACAACCAGATCACAAGTCAACTGTTTTGCCACTATGACACGTCGTAATTCCTTTTTACGGTGGAGCTGTCTTAGGCTAACTTCAAGAATTTCGTGATGTGCGTAGGTAAAAACAATGGAAGTGTATTCTTTAGCTTTCTTTAATCCCTTGTGCACGTTGAACATTTGGTTGTACCTGCTGACTGTCCAGCCTCGCAAATAAGCACTGTTGCTTATGCGGGCAGGATGTGCAGCTGTGAATTGAATGGATTTAATAAAATTATTATTATTATTATTACAGAACTCAAACGACTTATTTATCACGTGAAATCGTACCAGCGTACATGTCCCAACTGCGTTTCAGGCCAGATGTGTGAAAACCGGTGATGGATGATGGCTTGGTGCGTTGCGATCTACGTAAACAAAGACAGCGCGGCCGTCTAGTGTTGGGGTGCTGAGCCCGAGGCTGTGCGATCGAATCGCGGCCACGGCGACCGCAGTTCATTGGGGGTGAATTGCGAAAAACACCCGTGTACTTAGATTTGGGTGCACGTTAAAGAACCCAGGTGGTCCAAACTTCTGAAGTCCCCCACTTCGGCGTGCCTCATAATCAGATCGTGGTTTTGGGACCTAAATCCTGATAATTCTATTTTTATTTTTCAAGACAGCACCAGCGTTGCTCCTATATGTGTCCTACCACCGACGCGCGGGACGCTCGTCGTGGACAGTGCCGACGCATGCGCGGCAGAGACTGGGGACTAAATCGTTGTCGCCACTGTATACGTTCATCCCGAAACGTCAAACGGGGATCTTGACGACTTTATAAACAACACATTTTTGTGGATCCTTCCGGGGGACCACAATCCGATCATCGCTGTGGGTGACTTTAATGTCGATGTGTTTCATCGCGACAGAAAGTGGTTCTTGGCGTTTCACTTGGAAACGCCCGGCCTTCGATGTTGCACCAATGCCAATGTCTCTACGACACTCAAGCGGTCGCTCATAGACCTAACGTTCCCTAAGAACATCACCAGTGAAGTCGTATAGCCCATGGCCGTCTATAATAGCGCCCACAAAGCCATAATTATTGTGGTCATAAGAAAAACGTAAATACAAATAAACATAACGTGCATACATGTGTTATATTGTTTTGTTGTTTTATTTGATTTTCTTTATATTTATATACAGCTCCGCTGGTCATGCACCTTAACAGAGTGGAATGGCTCTGAACAATTTTTTTTCTTTATTACATGGCAGCACAACTTCAAGAAAAAGAACGCGCTACAGAGATTTAAGGTGATGAAGATACATAAAAAATATCGGGCAATCTTGTGCAAGCGTCTAGCACAGACATTCAGTCGGGTGGTGCATTGCATTGTGCTTGTATAACAGACGGCTTAAACTAGGCCACGCCGCAAGATGCTGATGTTCGAATAATTTTACATGTCAACATCCATATGCAGGCTCAATTGGTGCTTCGATGTCGCTTTCAGACATGGTAGATGCGATTCCTCCCTGCAACTAAAACTTATGGCTCTATCAGTCAGAATAAAAAAAAAATTGTCCTCATCGAATAGTATGTCGTCAAGTGAAAAACTCTGATTTTCATTTACGATTGTTATGATCGGCAATTTAAATTATAAAATAAGAGTCTTAATATAACCGCCAACCCCACAAGGTGTACGGGCTGTTACTGCCGATATTAAGAGCGATATTAAGGAGACAATGGGCTTCGGGTCAGGAGCGCCTGAACGCGTTGAAGAGACACTGGGAGCCATCTTCTAAGTTCTGGGCTCAGGTGGACGCTAATGAAGCCTATGTGCCTAGTCTTGGTCGAGTGTTCCATGTGAACATTTCAGTAGATTTTATTTGTGCCCCCTTATACAATAGTGCCCTAATTTATGATTAGATATGCGATCACATGAGTTACAATATGCCTGTTATGCGAAGCCTACAAATGTACAGCGAACTGTGCTATTACTGAAATCCTGCGGCATTTGTTCCTTTTGGTCCAGGATTTCTCGTCATGTTGAACGATTTTGGTAGACACGAGACAAATATTTTTGGTAAACATACGGACAGGAAATTTAGGATTGGTGCAAGCTTTGTCTTGATTAGGACTTCAACGAGTGAGCCAAAATAGATCTGATGGTGTCTAGTTGGATCCTTGGTGAGGTTTAACTGAACACTCGTCCTGAGGCACACATGAAGCCGCGCTAAGAGGCAATCAAGAAGTGTCTCACACGTAAGGAAGAAAACCATCACGTCATCCAAGTAGCACAAAAGCATCGAATCCTTGAACCCATGAAGAAGGAATCCTTTATTCGTTTTAAGGTGACTGGCCAAGTTAGAGAGGCTCAAGGGCATCACTTTGAGAATAACCTATGAAAATTTTATTGGCGAAGTAAATTTGGGCGGAATCCATCTCGCGATCACTATCGACATTTTTGCGATTAGCAATCGACTAACACAGCACCACACCGTCTTGCTGAAGACACCTCTACTTACAATCTGTGGTGGCCATTCCAAGCTTTCAGTTGTTTAGGCATGTCATCATCATCACAAGCCTGGTTATGCCCACTGCAGGGTAAAGGCTTCTCCCATACTTCTCCAACTACCCCGGTCATGTACTAATTGTGGCCATGTTGTCCCTGCAAACTTCTTAATCTCATCCGCCCACCTAACTTTCTGCCGCCCTCTGCTACGCTTTCCTACCCTTGGAATCCATTCCATAACTCTTAATGACCATCGGCTATCTTCCCTCCTCATTACGTGTCCTGCCCATGCCCATTTCATTTTCGTGATTTCAAATATGATATCATTAACTCGCGTTTGTTCCCTCACCCAATCTGCTCTTTTCTTATCCCTTAACATTACACCTATCATTCTTCTTTCCATAGCTTGTTGCGTCGTCCTCAATTTAAGTAAAACCCTTTTCGTAAGCCTCCAGGTTTCTGCCCCGTACGTGAGTACTGGTAAGACACAGCTGTTATAAAGTCTTCTCTTGAGGGATAATGGCAACCTGCTGTTCATGATCGGAGAATGCCTGCCAAACGCACCCCAGCCCATTCTTATTCTTCTGATTATTTCAGTCTCATGATCCGGATCCGCATTCACTACCTGTCCTAAGTAGATGTATTCCCTTACCACTTCCAGTGCCTCACTACCTATTGTGAACTCCTGTTCCCTTCCGAGACTGTTAAACATTACTTTAGTTTTGTGCAGATTAATTTTTAGACCCACCCTTCGGCTTTGCCTCTCCAGGTCAGTCAGCATGCATTCCAGTTGGTCCCCTCAGTTACTAAGCAAGGCAATATCATCAGCGAATCGCAAGTTACTAAGGAATTCTCCATTAACTCTTATCCCCAATTCTTCCCAATCCAGGTATCTGAATACCTCCTGTAAACACGCTGTGAATAGCATAGGAGAGATCGCATCTCCCTGCCTGACGCCTTTCTCTATTGGGATTTTGTTGCTTGCTTTATGGAGGACTACGGTGGCAGTGGAGCTGCTATAGATATCTTTCAGTATTTTTACATACGGCTCGTCTACACCCTCATTCCGCAATGCCTCCATGACCGCTGAGGTTTGGACTGAATCAAACGCTTTCTCGTAATCAATGAAAGCTATATATAAAGGTTGGTTATATTCCGCACATTTTTCTATCACCTGATTGATAGTGTGAAAATGGTCTATTGTTGAGTAGCCTTTACGGAATCCTGCCTGGTCCTTTGGTTGACGGAAGTCTAAGGTGTTCCTGATTCTATTTGCAACTACCTTAGTACATACTTTGTAGGCAATGGACAGTAAGCTGATCGGTCTGTAATTTTTCAAGTCTTTGGCGTCCCCTTTCTTATGGATTAGGATTATCTTAGCGTTTTTCCAAGATTCCGGTGCGCTCAAAGTCATGAGGCATTGCGTATACAGGGTGGCCAGTTTCTCTAGAACAATCTGCCCACTATCCTTCATCAAATCTGCTGTTACCTGATCCTCCCCAACTGCCTTCCCCCTTTGCATAGCTCCCAAGGCTTTCTTTACTTCTTCCGGTGTTACGTGTGGGATTTCGAATTCCTCTAGACTATTCTCTCTTCCATTATCATCGTGGGTGCCACTGGTACTGTACAAATCTCTATAGAACTCCTCAGCCACTTGAACTATCTCATCCATATTAGTAATGATATTGCCGTCTTTGTCTCTTAACGCATACATCTGATTCTTGCCAATTCCTAGTTTCTTCTTCACTGCTTTTAAGCTTCTTCCGTTCCTGAGAGCATGTTCAATTCTATCCATATTATACTTCCTTATGTCAGCGGTCTTACGCTTCTTGATTAACTTCGAAAGTTCTGCCAGTTCTATTCCAGCTGTAGGGTTAGAGGCTTTCATACGTTGGCGTTTCTTGATCAGATCTTTCGTCTCCTGTGGTAGCTTACTGGTATCCTGTCCAACACAGTTACTACCGACTTCTATTGCACACTCCATAATGATGCCCACAAGATTGTCGTTCATTGCTTCAACACTAACGTCCTTTTCCTGAGTTAAAGCCGAATGCCTGTTCTGTAGCTTGATCAGGAATTCCTCTATTTTCCCTCTTACCGCTAACTCATTGATCGACTTCTTGTGTACCAGTTGCTTCCGTTCCCTCCTCAGGTCTAGGCTAATTCGCGTTCTTACCATCCTATGGTCACTGCAGCGCACCTTGCTGAGCACGTCCACATATTGTATGATGCCAGGGTTAGCGCAGAGTATGGGGCCTATTTCATTTCTAGTCTCGCCGTTCGGTTTCCTCCACGTCCACTTTCGGCTATCTCGCTTGCGGAATAAGGTATTCATTATCCGCATATTATTCTGTTCCGCAAACTGTACTAATAACTCTCCCCTGCTATTCCTAGTGCCTATGCCATATTCCCCCACTGCCTTGTCTCCAGCCTGCTTCTTGCCTACCTTGTCATTGAAGTCGCCCATCAGTATAGTGTATTTCGTTTTGACTTTAGCCATCGCCGATTCCACGTCTTCATAGAAGCTTTCGACTTCCTGGTCATCATAACTGGATGTAGGGGCGTAGACCTGTACGACCTTCATTTTGTACCTCTTGTTAAGTTTCACAACAAGACCTGCCACCCTCTCGTTAATGCTATAGAATTCCTGTATATTACCAGCTATGTTCTTATTAATCAGGAATCCGACTCCTAGTTCTCGTCTCTCCACTAAGCCCCGGTAGCACAGGACGTGCCCGCTATTTAGCACTGTATATGCTTCTTTTGGCCTCCTAACTTCACTGATCCCTATTATATCCCATTTACTGCCCTCTATTTCCTCCAATAGCAGTGCTAGACTCGCCTCACTAGATAACGTTCTAGCGTTAAGCGCTGCCAGGTTCATATTACAATGGCGGCCTGTCCGGAGCCAGGGATTCTTCGCACCCTCTGCAGCGTCGCAGGTCTGACCGCCGCCGTGGTCAGTTGCTTCGCAGCTGCTGGGGACTGAGGGGCCGGGGTTTGATTGTTGTGTTCATATAGGAGGTTGTGGCCAAGTACTGCACCAGGGTGGCCAATCCTGCTCTGGTGAGGGAGTGCTTTACCGGTTCTGGTCACCGGGATCAGGCCACACTCCAGGCCTGTTTATGCAACTTTTTTAACACGCGGATTTCCTTTTTTTTAATCCGGTGGAAAATTGCGTGGCACCGGGATTCGAACTACGGACCTCTTGCACGCGAGGCGGGTGTTCTACCTCTACTGCACCGCTGCAGTATACTGCATATACTGCAGTATATGTGATATACACTATATCTGGGTCGGCCCAATGTGCTGCGTCTTTCGTGCGCCATAAACAACCGTGACCATAACGGGATGACAACGGCTTTGCGAGGACGACACAATGAAGACGATGAATGACGAAGAAAAATTGACCTTGATGTAGCGACGAAGATGGTATGACGACGAGGGCCTGATGACAATGGGATGGGGATATTGAAATTCTAACGATGGTATAACGGCATAATGACAATGAGCTAACGACAAATGTATAGCAAAGATGGATGAGAATGGGATGATAAAAATCAAGCCACCGCGGCGACATCACGACCACGGTATGACGACGGCGGCATCATAAAGACCGAGTGATGAATGTGTGACGACGATGGGGGAAATGACAACGACAGCTCAAAGTCGATGGAAGGCCGATGGCGGTTTGACGAAGATAATGCGAAGACGGCAAGATATCGACTGCACGACGACGATGGCGTGATGACGACTGCATGACGGCGGCTCTATGAGGACGATGGCGTGACGACAACGACACTACGAGAATTGAATGATGAAGCAAAAAAAAAGACGGGCAAATTCACCGCGGCGGCATGACGTTGACGTACGATGCCGCCGGGGCAAATTTGCACTCATTTTCCCTACTCCTGCCAAAGCACCATTAAGGGCGGCAGTATCTGAAGATAAATAAAGATACAACAGTCGCATGACAAAACTGCAATGACCACAATGACATGAACACGACGCTTTCACGGCAACGAGCACATAACTCCTTGTGCTCGAGCACATAACGAAGCTACTCGACAACTTGAGTAACTAGACAGGCGTAAGAGCCTTGATTAGATAGATAGATAGATAGATAGATAGATAGATAGATAGATAGATAGATAGATAGATAGATAGATAGATAGATAGATAGATAGATAGATAGATAGATAGATAGATAGATAGATAGATAGATAGATAGATAGATAGATAGATAGATAGATAGATAGATAGATAGATAGATAGATAGATAGATAGATAGATAGATAGATAGATAGATAGATAGATAGATAGATAGATTCAATGTGCATGCAGTACGCAAAGAATGCTAATCACGTTGACAAAACAACCCTATGATCACAGTAATACGGCAAACATGTCCGAAAATAGGAACTCTAGGAGGTATCTACTACATACGAACAGTTATGACTGCGAAATTATGACTACAAAAAGCAAGCGTAAAATGTTATGTAAACAATATCAGAATAAATTTGATAGTGTATAAGAAATACCATATACATGCGGACAAAATACATAAACACAGAGATGCGCGTAAGAATCGAGTAGATCTGATTCAGAATGAATCGTTATATGAATTGCACTGCAAACATTTCTGGTGTCATAAAAAACAGTAAATGCACAGACAGTGAAAAGCAATATTGGGCAACTGGTAGTATAAACAAAATGCTTAATGTGTAAAATATAATGCAGATTATTATTTTAAGTTTGTTGTTAATATTGCAAAGGTAATAAGTCATTAAACTCCGACTATGGAACTGGAGGGATCTTTTACTTGGTTCTTAGAGAGTTACACATTGGAACTGCTGAAAAAGGGATAGTTTTGCCAAGCTTCGTGAGTAGGAAAAAGATAGTATTGACACGAAAAATGGACCGCCGTCCTTAATTGTTGAATGATATGTACGCTCACGGTGGTGATTAAAATAAACAATAAAACGTAAATATAGTATTATTATGACGTAATAGTTCTGCGCGAACCAGCAAGGTGAAGAGAAGTAATTTTTTAAGGGAAAATGAGACATCCACCAAATCGCAGCAGTTGCTACAAAGGAAACCCGTACGGGTTCCTCGAAAGAAAAGCCTCGCAGTTGAAGAAATGTCCTCGTCCGGGAGTAGAGCCCGAGATCCCCGCTTTTCCGAGGTAGCTGCTCTACCATCTGAGCTAACCAGGCGGCTAGCAGATGGCAGGGCGAAGTAGAACTTGTCAACAACTCTAAGCAAAGGCAAGAGATGATGTAATAGTTCTGCGGAAAACCGCAAGGTGGACAGAAGTAATTATTTAGTTGAAAGTGCGACATCTACCCAATCATAGCAATTGCTACAAAGGAAACGCATACGGGTTTCTCGAAAGAAAAGCCTCACAGCTGAAGCAAAATTCGTCAGGGCGAAGTCTAATTTGGCTAGTGGCAAAGTCGGATTGTGGCGTCTGTTTCACAGTAAAGCGAAATTGCGGTGCCTAACGTAGTACAAGATTGAGGACCATTTTGAACATCGGGGGTACTTGAACAGGCCGAAAAACTCTACCCAAGAATCGAGCTATCGGAAAATTATTCCATTCTGCCGGCATCAGAAGGCAGGTATTGCGGTGTGCTATAATTTCGCACTGTTATGCGCATTTTTATTCCACATGGTTCACAGGTATTACAGAGCAACTTCTTTTTACTGCACCACAGCAGAGTGACACGTCACTGCGCATTCAACAGTCACCTTGATAGCCAAGTTTCGTTTTTTTTAAATATACCGGGCAAAGTGTCTGCATTCAATAAGACATGTGAGCACCTGGACTTGTTACGCATGGTTTGGGGCTTGCCAAGATGTCACTAATTAGTGATCGCTTTTTATTTCACACAGCGCACAGGTGGCACAAAATAAATTTTAATGCAGCAGGACACAGTGATAAACGCGAAATAAGGGCAAGAAGGTGACTGGGGGACTCTTGTGTTATGCTGTTTTGAATGAAGGTTTTTCCTGAAGCTAGCAACCATAAACTCCTCATTATTAGGAGTTACATTACCTCGTATATTCTTGATTGTGTTGGAGCTGGCTGTCGCGGCCTATTTGCAAAAGATATTGCAGTCGGGGTCCGATGGCTTACCGTGCGCACATTATATAGTTAAATGCCATGGTACTCTCACTACGATTACTGCAGCCTGTATGCTGGACTGGAAACCCAAGACTGAAATCCAGGCTGGAAACCCAAGTACAGGCACAGCACAGGAGGCTCTTAGACGATTCATCACAACATCAAATGCAATCGCATAAAAGCTGCGCAGGTGTCAAAACGGCTCAGCCTAAACCAACAGCTCAAACTGCGCTGCGGTGATAGCGATAGCGCTAGTGTCGGCATGATCGAAAAGAGGGACGGCGTCGCACACGACACGTAGGGTCGGCAGCTCTGCAATATCTTGGAGTTGCGCGTGACTGCGCTCGGTCAATAGCAGCGGAGCGGCGTTGTTGCTCTCTGTGTGGTAATCCGCAGTGTTATGACGGCGCGTCCTGAGCAGTCTCTCCAGGGCAGAAATTTGTCGTTGCTGGCCTCATTCAGTGGTTATGCGCAAAGGGCAACAGTACAGCGACCCAAACATAGCAAGAAGTGCTTCCGCCACTCTTTCGGCCGTGATGCCTTGAAGAGGCATCGCCTCAAGCCTTCTTGAGTACCGATCGACGCACATGAGGAGGTACCTAAAACCGTGGTAGGGCGCAAGAAAATCCACCAAGTATAAATGCACGTGATCGAAACAGCTATCTGATGGTGTAAACGGCTGCACCGCAGAACCAGGTCACGCCATGTCACTATCACTGCTTGACGGGCTTGGCTTCTTCATGCCCAGCTTCGAACACCTTTGTTGATCGCTGGCCAGACGAAGTGGTCTGTGATAAGCATCTGTGTCGTTCTGATGCCGGGATGGCTTAGCCCGTACAGTGAATCTAATATTGGCCGCTGGAACTGATGGGACACGAACGAGCGAGGAGCTGACTACGATATGTCGCACATGACCAATGTTGTTGTGAATGGAAGCGGCACCTCCGCCAGCAGGAGCGACGAGCCCTTTCCCTCGAATGCTGAAGCTCGGAGTCATTTTGTTGTGCGTAGGCTAGAGCTTGGAAATCCACAGGGCCATCTGGCACAGCACCGAGCCACGACAGTGCGTCAGGTGCCTGATTTTTGGTCGCAGAGACATGGCAAATGTCCATAGAAAATTGGGAGATAAACGATAGTTCCCGAAGCTCACGTGCTGAATACGAGAATTGTTGTTCTTGAAAACGAAGGTTAATGGTTGTGGTTGGTCAGAATCTAAAAGCTACATCCTCAAAGATAAAGAACGAAATGCTTGACAGCACAATTTCGCTCCAGAAGGTGCTGTAGCGAGCTTCTGTAGTTTGAGGAGCTTTGAGAAGAAGCCCAGCGGTCTTCAGTCTGTGTCATCGTGCTGCTGCAGTATCGCGCTCACTGCCGTGGTCGACATGTCTATCATAATGGGTCTTGGCGCGTCGGGCAACGGATAAACCAGCAACAATGCGGGCGCCAACCGCGTTTTCGCATCCTGGAAGGAGTGTTGGTGCTCCGAAAACCAGTGGGGTAGGCGTTTTCTTGGAGTAGCCAGACAGTAGGTCGGTAAACCGCTGAAGAACTTGCACAGGATGGTATAGAGCGCCTGTGAAAATTTATGAGCCTGAAAAACTCGCGCAGCTTTCGGAAAGAGGTTGGAGAGCGGAAATCCTGAGTTGCCCGCATCTGTGATTCCAGTGGCTTGACGCCTTGGGGTGATGGCTGAGAAAATCCAGGGCTTCAACTCCGAAAATGTCTTTCTGTGACTTTCTGACCAGGCCATGTTCATCGAGTCGCTCAAATAGAAGGCGAAGGTGTTCTTTGTGCTCTTTGCCTGTGCCACTTGCAATGAAAATGTCGTCAAGGCAAACGAAAATGAACGGGAGTCCGGACTTTACCCCCTCCATGAACCTTTGAAATGTTTGTGCCGCATTCTTCAAACCGCAAGGCGTACAGACAAACTCAAATATGCCAAATAGAGTAGTTTTGGTGTCTTCGGAGTGTCGCTTGGTTCGACAGGAATTTGGCGGTGCGCGCTCACCAAATCAATCTTGCTATATATTTTGGTTCCTGCGAGACGGGCGCTGAAGTCCTGTATGTAGTGAAGGAGATATTGATCCCGAGTACTAATGGCATTCAAAGCTCGGTAATCACCACAAGGCGGTCAGTCACCAATCTCCTGCTTTGGAAAAAGATGTAGGGGTGCAGACCAGCTGATGGAGAAAGGACGAACTACGCCGAGCAGAAGCATGCGTTCTAACTCACGGCGGGTGACTTTCAACCTCTGTACAGCGAACCTACGTTACCAGGCGGCAACAGGTGGGCCGTTGGTGGTGATATGATGCGTCACATTGTGTTTCACAGGCAGCACATTGTTCCGGGGCTTCGTGAGTTGCTGGTACTCAGCAAATATGTTGTTTTATGTTGAGACTGGCCAAAACCTACAGATTTCAGATTAGGTGAGGTTGGACTGAAGGTAGATTGGGATGGCTGAGGAAGTCCGTTCCCAGTATGCCAAAGTTCACGTCGGCGGTCACAAACACTCATCTGCGCAAGCGCCGGAGACTGATTTTTAGCGTTATTGACCGGAGCCCATATGGTCACGTGGTAGTGACGGTTAAAAAGGCAGCAAAACTGTGATTAACAAAACGAGCGTTTTATTGGGCGAACTTGTGCCCTCAAAAAGAGGCTACACTCAAAGAACAACGGTAGCGGCGAACATACTCGGCCATCGTCGAAAATCTGATCAGCGGGTCAAGCGCGTCCGCTTTTATACATCAGTCGTCGAATGTTCCAGAGTAATCGCTGCGACCCGCGTGCCTTCTACAAAGTTCTACAGAATTCGCGTCGCGCACACATGCGACCAGATTACACAAGGTTCCGTCACAGACAGCGGATGGAAGCATCGATAACATTCCAGAAACTTCGGATACATGCAGGCGCGTCCCGCGCTGTGCGATAACATTTGTTAAGCGGCGAAAGGTGGTCGCCCGATAAAGATAAGTATACCTGTCATTACCCCCCTCTTAAAGATAATCAACCCGATGCTGCAAACAAACGAAAGTAATTAAGAAAAGCACTCGTAGCAAAGAAAACAACCAAATAGGCAAGTTCGCCAGCGTCCGTAAAAGGGTTTAAGGCGCACTACGTGGACCACTTCAGATCGTGCGCGGCGCTGCTGTGAATGCGAAATACCGTCTCGCACGATCTCATTGTCCAAAACGCCAATACGTAGGATGACCTTGCAGGGTCCGAAATAGCGTCGCAGTAGTTTCTCACTTAGTCCTCGTTGGCGTATCGGGGTCCATACCCAAACACGGTCGCCGGGCTGGTACTCAAAGAAGCGTCGTCGGAGGTTGTAGTGTCGGCTGTCGGTCCTCTGCTGGTTTAGATCCGCTGCCGGGCGATCTGGGGCTTCTTCGGCGCGCTGTAGATGGGTAGCGACGTCAAGATTCTCCTCGTCAGTGACGTGCGGCAGCATGGCGTCGAGCGTCATCCTCGGGTTCCTGCCGTAAACCAGCTTTAACGGCGTGATCTGTGTTGTTTCTTGCACCGCCGTGTTGTTAGCGAATGTTACGTACGGAAGGACGGCATCCCAGGTTTTGTGTTCGACGTCGACGTACATTGCTAGCATGTCGGCGAGGGTCTTATTCAGGTGCTCCGTAAGACCATTCGTCTGTGGGTGGTAGGCCGTTGTCCTCCTATGCCTTCTCTGACTATTGCAGAATTGCTTGGGCGAGCTCCACTGTAAAGGCCGTTCCTCTGTCGGTAATGAGGACTTCTGGGGCGCCATGTCGCAGCAGGATGCTTTCGACAAAGAATTTCGTTACTTCGGCTGCGCTACCTTTCTGTAGTGCTTTAGTTTCAGTGAAGCGGGTGAGGTAGTCCATCGCCACGACGATCCACTTATTGCCCGTTGTTGACGTCGGAAAGGGTCCCAGCAAATCCATCCCGATCTCCTGGAATGGTCGGCAAGGAGGCTTGTTGGCTGTAGTAATCCGGCTGGCCTTGTCGGGGGTGCCTTGCGTCGCTGACAGTCTCGGCATGTTCTGACATAACGGGCGACGTCGCCGGTCAGGCGCGGGCAATAATACCTTTCCTGTATCCTCGATAGTGTCCGGGAAAATCCGAGCTGTCCAGCGGTCGGATCGTCATGCAGGGCGTGCAACACTTCTAGCCGCAGTCCTGACGGGACAACAAGAAGGTAGTTGGCGCGCACTGGTGAGAAGTTCTTCTTCACGAGTAGGTTGTTTTGAAGTGACAACAAAGACAATCCTCGCATAAATGCACAAGGCACAACGTCGGTGTGCCCTTCCAAATACTCGACGAGGTTTTTCAACTCCGGGACCGCTCGCCGCTGTTCAGCGAACTCTTCCGCACTTAAAATGCCAAGAAAGGCATCGTCATCTTCGTCATCGTTCGGCGGCGAGTCAATGGGGTCTTGGAATCCAGTCCGTAACCCTTAATGACCATCGGTTATCTTCCCTCCTCATTACATGTCCTGCACATGCCCATTTCTTTATCTTGATTTCAACTAAGATGTCATTAACTCGCGTTTGTTCCCTCACCCAATCTGCTCTTTTCTCATCCCTTAACGTTATACCAATCATTCTTCTTTCCATAGCTCGTTGCGTCGTCCTCAACTTAATAGAACCCTTTTCGTAAGCCTCCAGGTTTCTGCCGCGTAGGTGTGTACTGGTAAGACACAGCTATTATACACTTTTATCTTGATTGATAATGGCAACCTGCTGTTCATGATCTGAGAATGCCTGCCAAACGCACCCCAGCCCATTCTTATTCTTCTGATTATTTCCGTCTCATGATCCGGATCCGCCGTCACTACCTGTCCTAAGTAGATATATTCCCTTACCACTTCCAGTGCCTCGCTACCTATCGTAAACTGCTGTTCTGTTCCGAGACTGTTAAACATTACTTTAGTTTTCTGCAGATTAATTTTTAGACCCACTCTTCTGCTTTGCCTCTCCATGTCAGTGAGCATGCATTGCAACTGGTTCCCTGAGTTACTAAGCCAGGCAATATCGTCAGCGAATCGCAAGTTACTAAGATATCCTCCATTAACTTTTATAGCAATTCTTCCCAATCCACGTCTCTGAATACCTCCTCTAAACACGCTCTGAATTGCATTGGAGAGATCGTATCTCCCTGCCTGACGCCTTTCGTTATTGGGATTTTGTTGCTTTCCTTATGGAGGACTATGGTGGCTGTGGAGCCGCTATAGATAGCTTTCAGTATTTTTACACACGGCTCGTCTACACCCTGATTCCGTAATGCCTCCATGACTGCTGAGGTTTCGACAGAATAAAACGCTTTCTCGTAATCAACGAAAGCTATATACAAGGGTTGGTTATATCCCGCACATTTCTCTATCTCCTGATTGATAGTGTGAATATGGCCTATTGTTTAGTAGCCTTTACGGAATCCTGCCTGGTCCTTTGGTTGACGGAAGTCTAAGGTGTTCCTGATTCTATTTGCGATTACCTTAGTAAATAGTTTGTAGCCAACTGACAGTAAGCTGATCGCTCAATAATTTTTCAAGTCCTTGGCGTCCCCTTTCTTATGGATTGGGATTATGTTAGCGTTCTTCCAAGATTCCAGTACGCTCGAGGTCATGAGGCATTGCGTATACAGGGTGGCCAGTTTCTCTAGCACAATCTGCCTACCATCCTTCAACAAATCAGCTGTTACCTGATCGTCCCCAGCTGCCTTCCCCTTTGCATAGCTCACAAGGCTTTCTTTACTTCTTCCGGTGTTACCTGTGGGATTTCGAATTCCTCTAGATAATCCTCTCTTCCATTTTCGTCGTGGGTGCAACTGGTACTGTATAAATCTCTATAGAACTCCTTAGCCACTTGAACTATCTCATCCATATTAGTAATGATATTGCCGGCTTTGTCTCTTAACGCATGCATCTGATTCTTGCCAATTCCTAGTTTATTCTTCACTGCTTTTAGGCTTCCTCCGTTCCTGAGAGCATGTTCAATTCTATCCATATTATACTTCCTTATGTCAGCTGTCTTACGCTTGCTGATTAACTTGGAAAGTTCTGCCAGTTGTATTCTTGCTGTAGGGTTAGAGGCTTTCATACATTGGCGTTTCTTGATCAGACCTTTCATCTCCTGCGTTAGCTTATTGGTATCCTGTCTGACGGAGTTACCACCGACTTCTATTGCACACTGCTTAATGATGCCCACGAGATTGTCGTTCATTGCTTCAACACTAAGGTCCTCTTCCTGAGGTAAAGCCGAATACCTGTTCCGTAGCTTGATCTAGAATTCCTCTATTTTCCCTCTTACCGTTAACTCATTGATCGACTTCTTATGTACCAGCTGCTTCCGTTCCCTCCTCAGGTCTAGGCTAATTCGAGTTCTTACCATCCTATGGTCACTGCAGCGCACCCTGCTGAGCACGTCCACATCATGTATGATGCCAGGGTTAGCGCAGAGTATGAAGTCTATTTCATTTCTAGTCTCGCCGTTCGTGCTCCTCCACGTCCACTTTCGGCTATCCCGCTTGCGGAAGAAGGTATTCATTGTCCGCATAATATTCTGTTCCGCAAACTCTACTAAAAACTCCCCTGCTATTCCTAGTGCCTATGCCATATCCCCCCCACTGCCTTGTCTCGAGCCTGCTTCTTGCCTACCTTGGCATTGAAGTCGCCCATCAGCATAGTGTATTTCATTTTCACTCTACTCATCGCCGATTCCACGTCTTCATAGAAGCTTTCGACTTCCTGGTCATCATGACTAGATGTAGGGGCGTATACCTGTACAACCTTCATTTTGTACCTCTTATTAAGTTTCACAACAAGACCTGCCACCCTCTTGTTAATGCTATAGAATTCCTGTATGTTACCAGCTATGTTTTTATTAATCAGGAATCCGACTCCTAGTTCTCGTCTCTCCGCTAAGCCCCGGTAGCACAGGACGTGCCCGCTTTTTAGCACTGTATATGCTTCTTTTCGCCTCCTAACTTCACTGAGCCCTATTATATCCCATTTACTGCCCTCTAATTCCTCCAATAGCAATGCTGGACTCGCCTCACTAAATAACGTTCTAGCGTTAAACGTTGCCAGGTTCATATTCCAATGGCGGCCTCTCCGGAGCCAGGGATTCATAGCACTCTCTGCTGCGTCGCAGGTCTGACCGCCACCGTGGTCAGTTGCTTCGCAGCTGCTGGGGACTGAGCGCCGGGGTTTGATTGTTGTGTTCATATAGGAGGTTGTGGCCAAGACTGCACCAGGGTGGCCAATCCTGTCTGTACTGTCGCTAGCCAGTACTGTCGCTAGCCGCCTAAGGTGATTGTCGAAATTTCCGGCGAAGACGACGACGTCATCCAGGTAAACAAGACAGGTCTGCCACTGCAATCCTGCTAACACCGGGTCCATGACACGCTGGAACGTTGCAGGCGCCGAGCACAGTCCGAATGGCATAACCTTGAACTCGTAGAGGCCGTCTGGAGTGATGAAGGCGGTCTTTTCGCGATCTCTTTCGTCAACTTCTATTTGCCAATAGCCAGACTTGAGGTCCATCGACGAGAAGTATTTAGCGCTGCCGAGCCCATCCAATGCGTCGTCTATTCGTGGGAAGGGGTATACGTCCTTCTTCGTGATCTTGTTCAGACGACGATAATCTACGCAGAAACATAGGGTTCCGTCCTTTTTCTTCACCAAGACTACAGGAGATGCCCACGGGCTTTTTGACGGCTGGATGATGTCGTCGCGCAGCATTTCGTCGACTTGTTCTCTTATAGCTTCACGTTCTCGCCGCGAAACTCGGTAAGGGCTCTGGCGGTGTGGTCTAGCGCACTCCTCGGTGATTATGCGATGCTTTGCGACAGGTGGCTGTCGAATCCTTGATGACGTCGAGAAGCAGCCTTTGTATCGTCGGAGCAAACTTCTGAGCGGTTCTTGCGTAATCATGGGGAGACTTGGATTAATGTCGTAGTCTGGTTTGGCAACCAGGGTAGTCGGGGTAGATGTACGCGATCATTGTGCCATTGCTGATGTGCTTGAACTCCTGGCTGAAGTTTGTCAGCAACACTTGAGTTTTCCCTCCGTGCAGGCGAGCGATCCCTCTTGCGACGCAAATTTCACGGTCGAGCAGTAGACGTTGGTCGCCCTCGATGACGCCTTCTACGTCGGCAGGTGTTTTGGTGCCGACGGAAATGACAATACTGGAGCGAGTACTGGAACGCACTGACTTGGCTTTCGAGCACGCTTAAGGCATGGTGACTACGAGAGCTCTCCGGCGGTATCGCTCCATCTCCCGACAGCATTATCGACTTCGACTTCAGGTAGATGATTGCGCCGTATCGGTTGAGGAAGTACATGCCTAGAATGACGTCTCGTGAACACTGTTGGAGGATAACGAAGGAGGCAGGGTAAGTCCGGTCATGAACGGAAATTCTTGCCGTGCAGATTTCAGTCGGCGTGATGATGTGTCCTCCAGCGGTCCGAATTTGAGGGCCTTCCCATGCAGTTTTTACTTTCTTCAACTAGGCGATGTGTCCACTCATGACGGAATAATCAGCCCCCGTGTCGACGAAGGCGGTGACTGCGTGGCCATCAAGAAGCACGTCGAGGTCGGTGGTTCTTTGCCTTGCGTTGTATTTCGGTCGGCGTGGGATCACGGCTGTGTCGCGTTGACCTGTGGCTGGTATATGACGTCATCAGGTTGTCTTTCATCGTCGTATTGTTTGCTTCCACAGTTCGTCGGGACGGCGGCGTGTCGTTATGTCTTCGAGGTAGTTTCTTCGACGTCTTCGTCGGCGGCGGAGGATCTTCGTCAGTTCGACGAACAGCAACCGCACCTCCATCGGTTGCTGCTTTTAGTTTTCCGAATATGGGCTCGCTGACCGGCCCCAGGCTGGGCCAGTGTATGATCGGCACTGCGGCGACAGGTAGCGGCCTGGTGATGGCGAACAAGACGGTCGTCGAGGGCTCCACTGAGTGGCGGCGAGGTAGTCGGCAATATGGCGAGGTCGTTCGCCAATCTGCGGTCGCGGCGCGTTAACGGCGAACCCTCGCAGTCCCATCTCCCGGTATGGGCATCGGCGGTAGACGTGACCCGCTTCTCCGCAGTGGTAGCAGTGCGGGCGGTGGTCAGGAGTGCGCCAAATGTCCGTCTTCCTCGGGTAGTGGCGCTGGGCGACGGGCGGGCGTGCTGGCGGCGGCGGCCGTGGACGACAGAACTGTGGCTTTAAAGGGCCCTGGCGCAGTCGTGCAGGGGGGCCTTGACGGCGGGCGACGGCGGCGTAGGTCATCGCTTCCGACTGGGGCTGCGGTGAAGCTGGCTGCACATTAGGAACTCCAAGGGATCGCTCAAGCCCATCTTTGATGATTTCGGTGATTAAGGCCACTGGGGGCTGCGACCTGGGCTACAACTTCTGCAGCTCTTCCCGTACGACCGCTCTGATAGTTTCGCGCAGATCATCAATGGCCAGTGATTGAATTTCTGTTTAGTTGGTAGAGCTCGTGCGGCGGTTGAATTGGCGGTTCCGCATTTTAAGTGTCTTCTCGATGCTGGTGGCCTCGCGAAGAAACTCTTCTACGGTCTTCGGTGGGCTTCGTATCATTGCGCCGAAAAGTTCTTCCTTCACACCACGCATGAGAAGGCAGACTTTCTTCTCCTCGGGCATATCTGGGTCGGCGTGGCGGAACAGATGGTTAATTTCTTCCATGAAGATGGCAGTGTTCTCGTTAGGTAGCTGCACTCGGGCGTCCAGCATGGCTTCGGCCCTTTCCGTGCGTACGACGCTCGTACAGATGCGGAGGAAGCCGCTACGGAAGAGGTCCCATGTTGTCAAGGCCGCAATTCGTTCGCAGGTTTCCAGCCAGGATTCCGGGTCTTCAGTCGCTGCTCCATGGAAGCTCGGTGGGTCCCGAGGTTGTTGTAGGATAACGGGGGACGCTGGGGCAGCCATTGGGGTTGTCTTGACCACGATTTTCTTTGTCGTTTCAGGTAGAAGTCCGTGCTCTGGGGGCAGTCCTTGCACTCTGCGGCTAGCACGCTGGTCTTGGGCGATGTTGGTCTTCTCCTCGGGCTTCAGGCTTGGATCGCGGCTTTGCGGGGGCGTTTGGTACATGAACGCACTGGCACCTCCACCAGATGTCACGTGGTATTGACGGTTAAGGCAGCAAAACTGTGATTAACAAAACGAGCGTTTTATTGGGCGAACTTGTGCCCTCAAAAAGAGGCTACACTCGAAGAACAATGGCAGCGGTGAACACACTCGGCAATCGTCGAAAATCTGATCAGCGGGTCAAGCGCGTCCGCTTTTATACATCAGTTGTCGAATGTTGCAGAGTAATCGCTGGGACCCGCGTGCCTTCTACAAAGTTCTACATAATTCGCGTCGCGCACACATGCGATCAGATTACACAAGGTTCCGTCACAGACAGCGGATGGAAGCATGGATAACATTCCAGAAACTTCGGATACATGCAGGCGCGTCCTGCGCTATGCGATAACATTTGTTAAGCGGCGAAAGGTAGTCACCCGATAAAGATAAGTACACGTGTCAATATGGCGAAATTACAGGGTTGCTCATTGCGCGGAGCAGGGGTGTGGACTAGCCGCGTTGGCGATCTGCGGCAGTGGCAGTAACGATAGGCAGCATGGCTCCGGTGTCGATGATGAGGCGAGTTCGGTGATGCGGTCGAGTACGAAGAATAGGCAGCCTGCGCGAGGGCCGCTGTCGCATGCCACCGTTAGCGACTCCGCATTGCGATGGGGGTGAAATGCGAAAACACCCGTGCACTTAGATTTAAATTAACATTAAAGAACCCCAGATGGTCGAAATTGCCGGAGTCCTCCACTACGGCGTGCCCCATAATCAGAAAGTGGTTTTGGCACGTAAAACTTCATATTTTTATTTTAATTTAACCGTTAGCGACTGGCCGGTGCGTTTCCCGTCCACGAACAGGGCTGGGTGCAGCGACTTGCTTATTCGCGAAAGCGACGGTGGTACAAGCACAACGGCGGCGGCGAGTCTCGAGGTACAAGGAGGCTAGAGGCGCTAGGGTTCAAGGCGCTGCAGGACCGTGCGTTTAAGGTTGTCGTATGGGGTGGCTGAAGTAGTAGTCGCTAGCAAGTCGTCTATGGCATCGGTGATGTCGCAAGGTACCGCGGTGACAACGTACAAGCACTTTGCTTTCTGTGAAATGATGCACCGGAGCTGAAAATGGGCCTCTACTTGCATAAACCAAACTCTGGGATTCTTGGCTCAAAAGCCGGGAAGCTGAAGCTCTGCGGTGATAACAAGAGACCTAATCGTGGTGTCGTCTCTGTCTGCAGGAGTAGCAGCAGCGTCGTCCATCATCATCATCATCATCAGCCTGGTTACGCCCCCTGCAGGGCAAAGGCCTCTCCCATACTTCTCCAACTGCCCCGGTCATGCACTAATTGTGGCCATGTTGACCCTCCAAGCTTCCTAATCTCATCTGCCCACCTAACTTTCTGTCGCCCCCTGCTACGCTTCCCTTCCCTCGGAATCCAGTCTGTAACCCTTAATGACCATCGGTTATCTTCCCTCCTCATTACATGTCCTGCCCATGCCCATTTCTTTTTCATGATTTCAACTAAGATGTCATTAACGCGCGTTTGTTCCCTCACCCAATCTGCTCTTTTCCTATCCCTTAATGTTACACCTATCATTCTTCTTTCCATAGCTCGTTGCGTCGTCCTCAATTTAAGTAGAACCCTTTTCGTAAGCCTCCAGGTTTCTGCCCCGTACGTGAGTACTGGTAAGACACAGCTGTTATAAACTTTTCTCTTGAGGGATAATGGCAACCTGCTGTTCATGATCTCAGAATGCCTGCCAAACGCACCCCAGCCCATTCTTATTCTTCTGATTATTTCACTCTCATGATCCGGATCAGCAGTCACTACATGTCCTAAGTATATGTATTCCCTTACCGCTTCCAGTGCCTCGCTACCTATCGTAAACTGCAGTTTCCTTCCGAGACTGTTAAACATTACTTTAGTTTTTTGCAGATTATTTTTTAGTCCCACCCTTCTGCTCTGCCTCTCCAGGTCAGTGAGCATGCATTGCAGTTGGTCCCCTGAGTTACTAAGCAAGGCAATATCATCAGCGAAGCGCAAGTTACTAAGGTATTCTCCATTTACTCTTATCCCCAATTCTTCCCAATCCAGGTCTCTGAATACCTCCTGTAAACATGCTGTGAATAGCATTGGAGAGATCGTATCTCCCTGCCTGACGCCTTTCTTTATAGGGATTTTGTTGCTTTCTTTATGGAGGACTACAGTGGCTGTGGAGCCGCTATAGATATCTTCCACTATTTTTACATATGGCTCATCTACACCATGATTCCGCAGTGCCTCCATGACTGCTCAGGTTTCGACTGAATCAAACGCTTTCTCATAATCAATGAAAGCTATATATAATGGTTGGTTATATTCCGCACATTTCTCTATCACCTGATTGATAGTGTGAATATGATCTATTGTTTAGTAGCCTTTACGGAATCCTGCCTGGTCCTTTGGTTGACGGAAGTCTAAGGTGTTCCTGATTCTATTTGCAATTACCTTAGTAAATACTTTGTAGGCAACGGACAGTAAGCTGATCGGTCTATAATTTTTCAAGTCTTTGGCGTCCCCTTTCTTATGGATTAGGATTATGTTAGCGTTCTTCCAAGATTCCGGTACGCTCGAGGTCATGAGGCATTGTGTATACAGGGTGGCCAGTTTTTCTAGAACAATCTGCCCACCGTCCTTCTACATATCTGCTGTTACCTGATCCTCCCCAGCTGCCTTCCCCCTTTGCATACCTCCCAAGGCTTTCCTTACTTCTTCCGACGTTACTTGTGGGATTTCGAATTCCTCTAGACTATTCTCTCTTCCATTATCATCGTGGGTTCCACTCGTAATGTATAAATCTCTATAGAACTCCTCAGCCACTTGAACTATCTCATCCATATTAGTAATGATATTGCCGGCTTTGTCTCTTAACGCATACATCTGATTTTTGCCAATTCCTAGTTTCTTCTTCTCTGTTTTTAGGCTTCCTCCGTTCCTGAGAGCTTGTCCAATTCTATCCATATTATACTTCCTTATGTCAGCTGTCTTACGCTTGTTGATTAACTTCGAAAGTTCTGTCAGTTCTATTCTAGCTGTAGGGTTAGAGGCTTTCATACATTGGCGTTTCTTGATCAGATCTTTCGTCTCCTGCGATAGCTTACTGGTATCCTGTCTAACAGAGTTACCGGCGACTTCTATCGCACACTCCTTAATGATGCCCACAAGATTGTCGTTCATTGCTTCAACACTAAGGTCCTCTTCCTGAGTCAAAGCCGAATACCTGTTCTGTAGCTCGATCTGGAATTCCTCTATTTTCCCTCTTACCGCTAACTCATTGATCGGCTTCTTATGTACCAGTTTCTTCCGTTCCCTCCTCAAGTCTAGGCTAATTCGAGTTCTTACCATCATGTGGTCACTGCAGCGCACCTTACCGAGCACGTCCACATCTTGTATGATGCCAGAGTTAGCGCAGAGTATGAAGTCTATTTCATTTCTAGTCTCGCCGCTCGGGCTCCTCCACGTCCACTTTCGGCTATCCCGCTTGCGGAAGAAGGTATTCATTATCCGCATATTATTCGGTTCCGCAAACTCTACTAATAACTCTCCCCTGCTATTCCTAGTGCCTATGCCGTATTCCCCCACTGCCTTGTCTCCAGCCTGCTTCTTGCCTACCTTGGCATTGAAATCGCCCATCAGTATAGTGTACTTTGTTCTCACTCTACCCATCGCCGATTCCACGTCTTCATAGAAGCTTTCGACTTCCTGGTCATCATGACTGGATGTAGGAGCGTAGACCTGTACAACCTTCATTTTGTACCTCTTATTAAGTTTCAGAAC
This sequence comes from Dermacentor andersoni, assembly GCF_023375885.2. Lineage (NCBI taxonomy): Eukaryota > Metazoa > Arthropoda > Arachnida > Ixodida > Ixodidae > Dermacentor > Dermacentor andersoni. The sequence goes on from NC_092821.1 coordinate 50,940,288, forward strand.
AAGACATGCCACCCTCTCGTTAATGCTATAGAATTCCTGTATGTTACCAGCTATATTCTTATTAATCAGGAATCCGACTCCTAGTTCTCGTCTCTCCGCTAAGCCCCGGTAGCACAGGACGTGCCCGCTTCTGAGCACTGTATATGCTTCTTTTGGCGTCCTAACTTCACTGAGCCCTATTATATCCCATTTACTGCCCTCTAATTCTTCCAATAGCACTGCTAGACTCGCCTCACTAGATAACGTTCTAGCGTTAAACGTTGCCAGGTTCATATTCCAATGGCGGCCTGTGCGGAGCCAGGGATTCTTAGCACCCTCTGCAGCGTCGCAGGTCTGACCGCCGCCGTGGTCAGTTGCTTCGCAGCTGCTGGGGACTGAGGGCCGGGGTTTGATTGTTGTGTTCATATAGGAGGTGTTGAAAAACGTAAAGGTCCTAGGCTGGGTCACCACTTCTTGCGAGCTCTGTTTAGCGGAGGCAAGGAATACATGTTTTGACAGCTTGGGAAAGGACAGTCGACTGGCTTTTTCGAAAAGTAAACGCAGGTTTGCCGCGTGACAGTGGTGGCGCCCCAGTCGGGTAGTCATTTCGGTGTCAGCAGGGGCCAATGTCCCCCACGGCGAGGCGCAACTGGGTTTCCGGAGCAAAGGGGCAATGACCCTACAGAAGGTATAACTAAGTGGCGGAAGGTCGCTACAAGCTCTAAATTCTACATTCATTTATATCGACCTCATTTTACTTCCGACCGTCATTTCCAATTCATGTTCCAAGACTGGATAAGTTTATCACTTCGATATGATATTGTCTACATGGCTTCATCAGCAAACACTACAGCGCAGAGAAGCAAACAAGAGCAGTCGCTCCGAACGTCTATTTTTCGTTTGTTTCACGTCTTCCTTTCTTGCGTCAATCATGTGCGCGCAGGAGGCTAAGTGAAATTCGTCTGTACCGTCGGCCATGCTTCAAGTTTCCAGCATGGATTGCAGCCACGCAACTTTGCATGTATTGAACTTACGCAGCAGTGCGGTCATAGATGGTAAGCCGTCCAGCTACCAACAACGTCTCTGGCGGCTGTCCCTGACTGTTGCGCGCTGGTCTAACTATCGCTAATGATCATGCCGTCGCATTTGGGTACGTACATACGTTAAAGCGGGGCAAGAAAATAAAGTATAAAAAATAAATACGTAAAAAAAATTAATAGAATATATAGAGAAGAGAAAAAAGGGGGAGGCCCCTTCCGTGCCACTAAGTATGACTGGATAAATGAAAGAAAGAAAAAAGAGAGAGGGAAAAAAAGAAACAAAGGGGGCAAAGGGGTAGAGCTACTATCCGGCTGGCCACGACCAAGGGAATGGACAAGCAATTCAGCGGCGTTTATTTGACCATTCATTTATTGTACTCTTTTCACTTGTATCTTGCTTCAAGGTTCTTTCTTGTCTTTTCTTGCGGCTTCCTGCTTCTTGCTTGTCATGTAAGGGGCCTATTCTTCAGTAGAGATGGAATCATTCTTCACTGCTTCAGGGTTGTTCTTGTTTATCTGGAAAAAGCATAGAAAATATATTTAAGCAAATTTCGAGAGGCAACTGACCATTCTATTCATAATTCGTTATTCGTACGCTCTTTGTAAATCCTTTTCTGTCGACGATTAAAAATTTGGTCGATATATATAACGATTTATATATACTCTGCTCGGTACATGAAAGACTCCAATAAAATGAAGTAATATATTCTAACCACTTCGAATTTCTTTTCACATTTAGGTACCTCTAAATTATGTATTCATAAATATGAACAAACTCTTTATTTTTTTATTTCCCACTTAAAATTTTGTTTATTGATTAGATCGTCTATTTCTCAGACAAAAAATTTGTAAGATATAATGGACGTACTTGCATATAAAGGTCAGTACTATGGTGCTAAAGTTTTTCATTTGAGTTGTTTTCCTTATATTACGCGTTATGATATTTTAAAAGTGAAGAATTTTTTCTATTGATGTGTATAATTCAGTAAGGTAAGTGCATTTATTCGTTTCTTTATTTTTAATATCAGTCAGTGAAACCACCAGCATTTAGTAATCCTATGTCTTATTGCCTACGTTGACTATATTGTTGCACTCCAATGTTGCAAACAGTTGCACCTTAAAGGGTGCAACTGTTTTTAGACTGTATGTTGACCACGTTTACTACGCTTACTTCGTCCATGGCCTCCAAGATTTGCGCACACTAGCCGGCGGACGCTAATCTCAGAGGCCCTCTTTTTGTCGCCTGACAGCGGCGATGAGGTCAAAGTCAAAATTGTGGGTGCAGCGGGTACTGCGCCATCGCTGCATCTACTCCTCTAATATTCGTCGGCTGCTTCATCACGCGAAGATTGAGGTGTCGAAGACGTGGCACGCGACATCTGCAGCCAATACAGCAACAAACGGCAGCTATGCCATGACCTGCCATGGTGCGGTGGCGGATTTTGTAGCAGGCGATGGCTCGGTTCTATGCACCTCATGACGTATCACATGTCTTGGCAATATAGCGGTGGGTGCCGGAGGGTGGGGCTTAGAGACAGCGAGATCTAGCTCATATTTTGGACAGAAATGTGCTTTTCCTGCCCAGTTTTCACCCGTGTATAGCCATATTAGACCCTCGACTACACTTTCTCGCGGAAAACAGCAAAATATTGGGCAACCATGCCATGCCGCCTTTAATGTTTCCGAATGCGTTTAAGGTCCAAGTAAATTAATAGGAACTGTAATTTATCCAGCTTTGCTTTGTTTATTACTCCTTTTATAATATCTAGTGCATCAATTACGGAGGTTCCATGTTTAAATCCATATTAATTTCCTCCTAATAAATAATTTACCAGAGAGATTATAAATTCCATTGTTTATCAATTATTCTAAGACTCACCAAATATGGAATTAATCGCTATAGCGCGATAAGATTCTACTGCTTTATCTGTTATCTTATTTTTAGGCATTAAAATGATCTTTGAAGATTTTCACCGTTTTGGAAAATGACCTAATTTAATATAACTGTTCAAATTTTTTATAAAGAAACGCTTATGTGAATAATAGAGTGTCTGAATAAATGATGTTATTGAATAATCAGGTCCTGGTTTCTATTGGTATTTTAAGATATTGAATGATGTTATCCACTTCTATAGCGGTAACGAGTAAGAATTCCTGAAGGTTTCCTATTTCTTCTGGCACACTTGGATCTTCATGTCTTTTTCTAACGCTTTCTTCAAAGTTGTATAACTTTCCTAATAAATACACGACAGATCCGTCTTCTGTTTTTATTTGAGAACTATGCTGTTTTTCAATAATAGGAATTATTAGAAGGTTCTTAAATTTATTTGTTGCTAATTTTCATGGTAAAGAAAATGGGTTTTTTCTCTTTTACGGCAGAACAATTCTTTCCAAGACCTGTCCTTTGCTTCGGTTATGTTTTTGTTGTGCTCTTGTAATGCTGCTAGGTACACTTCTTTAAAACGTTTTTTGTAGTTCTCATTTGCCTTTTGATACCTTCTTAATTCTCTTACTTTCTTCCTTTCTATTTTTTATTATATGTTCCACCATCGTTTTGCTATTGAATTTCTTGGTTTTATTATTTTGGCGTGCTTGTTTACTGAATTTTCGATTTTTGTATAGAAGGTATTGATTATTGTTTCTATCTGGGTAGGATGTACTATATCCTCTTCTATTATTTCTTGGACCCATGTGTTTTGTTTTAGTTTTTCTAGTACTTGATATTCTCCCTTCATAGTTGGGCGTTTTATTGGTTCTGAATGTTTATTAAACGCTGTTATTGATATATACCTATGGTCACTAAGGCAATTTTCTTCCAGAACCTCCCTTCTTGTATTTTATTTGCCACGATTTTATCGACCATAGATAACCGAAGATCTCTTTCAGTTTTTCGGACGACAAGTCCAGAACTTTCCAAGATACCATGTGATTCACTCAGAAAACCCAGACAAACTAGTGCGTAACATTTCACCGTTCCTTGTTTCGAAGTCTTTAACTGAAGTTTTTGGAACAGGATATAAAGCGTCGAGAATGACAAGTGGTGATCTTCTCTTGGAGCTCCACGATAAGAAGCAGTACGAGAAACTGTCGAAACTTGTGTCATTTGGGGAGACCCAAGTAACAGTAACCCCGCACCGTACCATGAACACCACCCGCGGCGTTGTCTCGGACGATGACATGCTAGAGCTCACTGAAGCTGAACTCTTGGAGGGCTTCAGTGAACAGAATGTCATAAATATTAAGCGAACTAAGATAAGGCGAGATGGTAAAGAGATCAAGACGAAACACCTGATACTCACTTTCGGTTCAAGTGTCCTCCACGAGTCCATCGAGGCCGGTTATATCAAACTTCGTGTTAGGCCATACGTGCCCAATCCTCTTAGATGCTTTCAGTGCCAAAGGTTCGGCCCCAGTTCACAGAACTGTCGAGGCCGGCTGACATGTGCCAAGTGCAGTGACAATGAACATTCCTCCGAAACATGCCAGAACACTCCACATCGTGTCAACTGTGATGGCCAGCATGCCGCATTCGTGCGGTCCTGCCCGTCCTGGAAAAGAGAAAGGGAGATTGTGACAGTCAAAGTCAAAGAAAACATATCTTTCAAAGAGGCACGTAGGCGGGTGTCATACCTGTCTAGGAGCAGCTTTGCCGATGTGGCGCGTAAGGGGGCAGCGTCACAACGGCCTCCGGCGGCTGTCCGACCCACAGACCCACACGCCATCTGCCCCCGCGGCGGTTGCAGCTAGCGCTGCTCCGTCAACACAGCCGAGGGGGCCATCGACCCCGAAGGTGGGCGCAGCCGAGGCTGCCCCAACTTCCCCGGCCCCTTCCAGCGCTGGCAACAGCCGGCGCAGCCAAATCCCGCAGGGTGCCCCATCGACCTCTGGGCTGGTGGGCGCAGGGGTCTTGCCCTCCAAGGCAGGACTCTCTCTTGTAACTTCCCGCACGCAAGAGCACGCGTCCGGCGCCTCACAAGAGGCAATGGACACTACACCTGTCCTCAAGGCGCACCAAACGCCTAAGGAGCGGCGAGGCTCCCTCGAACGCTCCAGAAAGGGCAGAACCCCGGTTACAGGGCCTCGAAAGAGCTCTGTAATCTAAGGCATCACTTCCGTTTCCGTACACACAGCACCAATTTGCTTTTAAAATGGATACACAAATTATTCAATGGAATGTCAGAGGTCTTCTTAGGAACCTCGATGATGTGCAAGAACTCATCCACAAACACAATCCAAAACTGCTGTGTCTACAGGAAACACACTTAAAACCAAAACACACAAATTTTCTTCGACAGCACGTTACTTTTCGCAAAGATCGCGAAATCATCATCGGGCGGTGTCGCCATTGTAATTCAAAAAAGCATAGCGTGTCAACGTTTACAGCTACGAACGGCCCTCAAAGCAGTGGCGGTTCGAGTTGTCCTGCTAAACAAACTCATCATTATTTGTTCGCTTTGCATACCCCCACATTACAAATTAAACAAACCTGAATTTCAGTCCTTCTTAGATGAATTGCCAGAACCTTATGTTGTTCTTGGCGATTTCAATGCACACAACACCTTGTGGGGAGACTCTCGTATCGATGCGCGAGGTCGTCTAGTTGAACAGTTCCTTTTTTCTTCTGGAGTGTGCCTTCAAAATAAGAAAGAACACACATATTACTCTCTTGCAAACAGATCCTTTTCGTCAATAGATCTTAGTATAGTTTCCGCGTCTATACTGCCCGAACTCAAATGGGAAGTTACGAACAATCCTTACGGGAGCGAGCACTTCCCCGTACTGCTAAGAACATCTAAAGAAAATGAATTTCCCCCACAAGCTCCTAGGTGGACGATAGATACAGCCGACTGGGAGAAATTTCGAACTCTATCTAGCATCTCATGGGCTGATATGTCTTCTCTAGAAATTGATGCCGCTGTGGAGTATTTTGCAGCGTTCATAATAGATGCCGCACCTAAATGCATATCTGAAGGAAGTGGCTTGGCATGCAGACGGCGTGTCCCGTGGTGGAACGACGAATGTAGGATTGCTCGTAAGAAACAGAACAAAGCGTGGGAGTTGCTACGTGCTTCCCCCACTGCAGAGAATCTTATCAACTTTAAGAAAGTAAAATCTCAAGGCAGGAGAACCCGCAGGCAGGCCAGAAGAGAAAGTTGGCAGAACTTTTTATCGAGTATTGACTCGTTTACAGATGAGGCCAAAGTCTGGAACAGTGTAAATAGAATTAGAGGTCGACCAACGTACTCACTCCATCTGGTAAATACACAGGGCAATACACTGCACGATCAGGCAGACTCACTTGGAGAGCACTTTGAGAGCGTGTCCAGTCCAACAAGTTATTCAGAATCCTTTCTCAAATACAAACAAATAGAAGAATGTAAGCCACTCATGAGAAAATGTCAAAAGAATGAACCATACAACTGTCCTTTTAGTATTGCCGAGTTCAGAGCTGCCTTGAGATCATGCAAGAGCTCCGCACCGGGTTCTGACAGAATCATGTATGAAATGATCAAAAACCTACACAATGACACCCAAGTTACACTACTCACAATTTTCAACATTATGTGGGCTGCGGGATACTTTCCAACTGCATGGAAAGAAGCAATTGTGGTCCCTGTTTTCAAGCAGGGGAAAGACCCATCCATGGCGGCAAGCTATCGCCCGATAGCTCTTACAAGCTGCCTGTGTAAGGTTTTTGAAAAAATTATTAATCGCAGACTCATACATTTCCTTGAACTCAACAATATACTTGATCCCTATCAGTGTGGCTTCAGAGAAGGCTGGTCGACAACAGATCACCTTATACGCATTGAAGGATATATTCGAGACGCATTTGTACATAAGCAGTTTTTCATGTCAATATTCCTTGACATGGAGAAGGCATATGACACAACATGGCGCTACGGCATCCGGCGAGACTTGTCGGAAATGGGCATCTGTGGCAATATGCTGAAAATAATTGAAAGCTATATGTTGAATCGCATCTTCCGAGTGAAAATCGGCAACGTATTGTCGCGACCTTTCACACAAGAAACAGGTGTACCAAAGGGAGGCGTGCTCAGTTGTACGCTCTTCATCGTGAAGATGAACACGCTTCGTGCTTCGCTACCACCTGCCATTCTTTATTCTGTCTACGTTGACGACATTCAAATCGGCTTCAAATCCTGTAACCTCTCAGTATGCGAGAGACAGGTGCAGCAGGGCTTGAACAAGATTTCCAAGTGGGCAGACAAAAACGGATTTAAAATCAACCCCCACAAAAGCTCTTGTGTTCTTTTTAGGAGAAAGAGAGGCCTGTTTCCGGATCCTTCCTTAGAACTGTATGGACACCAAATACCTGTCAACAAACAGCACAAATTCCTGGGTATTATACTTGACTACAGACTCACTTTCAATCCACACATTAAATATCTGAAAGAAAGATATCTAAAAACAATGAACTTAATGAAACTTCTATTCCAGACCACATGGGGTGGTGACAGGAAGGGTTTAATGAGCCTATACAAGAACCTAATTCGATCTCGATTGGATTATGGTGCTGTAGTATATAACTCTGCCACCCCGAGCGCGCTAAAGATGCTAGATCCTGTTCACCATCTAGGTATCCGGTTAGTCACTGGCGCTTTCAGAACAAACCCGATTGAAAGCTTATACGCGGAATCAAATGAATGGTCCCTCCATCTACAGAGAACTTACATCAGCCTTAGATATTTCCTAAAATCCAATCCAATCATCAATATCCATGTTTTAACACTGTCAACGATATGACCTGCACTACACTTTTCCATAATCGCCCCTCTGTAAGAAAGCCTTTCTCGCTTCGAGTGAGGGAGCTTAGTGATGAAATGTGTGTCCCACTCCTCGAGCTTCGCCTAATGCATCCAAACAAGTTGTTACCGCCTTAGGAGTGGCAGGTCATAGAATGTGACATATCCTTTTTAGAAATAACAAAACACGCACCAGAGATCGAAATACGAACTCATTTCCTAGAACTCCAGCACAAGCACTCCTGCGCACAGTTCTACACAGACGCTTCGAAGTCTAATGCCGGGGTGTCGTATGCTGCCGTCGGCCCATCCTTCTCAGAATCCGATGTACTAAATCCGGAAACAAGTATATTTACGGCCGAGGCCTACGCATTACTGTCTGCTGTGAAGCATATAAAAAAATGAAAACTACGAAAGTCAGCGATATATACAGACTCCCTAAGTGTCGTGAAGGCCCTGATGTCACTCTATACACACAAAAATCCAGTACTTAATGAACTATATTCCGTTTTGTGTATAGCGTACAGATCTAACCAGCGTATCATTATATGTTGGGTGCCTGGCCATAGGAGCATCGAGGGTAACGTTCTGGCGGACGAGATGGCCACGTCAATCGCATCGCAAGCTGCTAACCCTACCGCTGCGGTGCCTGTCACAGATCTGAGGCCTTTCTTGCGAAGGAGATTGCGAGACCACTGGCAACGCATGTAGGACGCGGAAACGGATAATAACCTCCACCTGATAAAACCACAGTTAGGGTTCTGGCCCTCTACTACAAAATCGCGCCGAACAGATGTCCTATTCTGTCGTCCCAGAATAGGACACACGTTTGCCACCCATAATTTTCTGCTCACCGGAAGTGAGCCTCCAACCTGTGGTAGATGCGGGGAGTGGCTTACCGTACTCCACGTCCTCCTGGAGTGTCGGGAAGCCGAATCTGAGAGAAAGAGACATTTTTCATTAGCATACCGACAGCACATTCCTCTTCATCCTGCAATACTTCTTGGTCCAGAACCGCTTTTTAATACAGACACAGTCCTAGGTTTCCTCAGAGATGCCGTCTTACATGTTATTAGTCCCATGCATTCGTAGCGCCTCCTCTCTCCAGAGGATGCCACTGCGATAATTGTTTTGCATAGCACATGCCTCCAGGCCCTTGTGCTTCAAGGGCTCTAAGGAGGCAGTAGTGCTCTAGCATTTCTTATAATCTGATATATTTTACCTATCGTATCATTCTTTTTATGTGCATCTAAATGTTCATAGTACAAGTCATACGTCATCGCCATAATTTTATTATACAGATTTTTACGCACTTTAGAGCGTATATTTTAAAGCGCCTTTACAGCCACGTCACACCAATTTCACAGTAGTCATAATTACACAGTAAACTCATTACCACAGACATGGCGCTCTTTGGCCGTACCTGGCCCTTGCGCCATAAAACCCCATACATCATCAACAACAACTGACATATCCTGTTGAAAATGACTCTGTAAGCTATTAAGTTGTGTTGTAGCTTTAATTGATCTAGCTTCATTTACTTGAAAGATATTTAATGACTTATTACACTTATTTGTTATTATTTAGGAGGAGGAGGAATAAACTTTATTCGTGCACAGCAGATTTGAGACCTAGGCCTCTACCTAAATGTCGGCCTCGAGCCCTTGGGCCCTGGCGGCATCTTCAGCCTGCTGGATTGCCTTGAGTTGGTCTTCCGGTGCACAGCTGAGCAACGTGGTCTCCCACTGCTCTCTGGTCTTATTTATGTTATTCTGTATGGGTGTGCGAGGACAAGCCCAAACCATATGTTGTAGGTCCGCCCTTTCTTTACAGAATCTACATCTATCCGTGTAAAGGTCCGGGTAGTAGCGGTGGTAGGCCACCGGGTTCGGATATGTCTCTATTTGTAAGAGGCGCCATGCCGTCGCTTGCCGTCTACTTAACGAGGAGTGAGCCGGGGGGGGGGGGGGAATGGGCCCTTCCCAATTTATAGAGTTTGGTGATCTTGTTAAAGCTGGCCATCCGGTCTCTCTCCGTTCCTAGTATTTGTTGCGTGTCACCTGCTCGGCATGTCAGTTCTCGAGCCAGATTGTACGCTATTTCGTTCCCGTGAATGGAGGAGTGTTCGGGTGCCCATATAATGTGAATGTCGCGATCTTCACGAAAGTTGTTTAAAATTATCAGTGCTTCCGGCGAGATTCTTCCTTTTGCATAGTTCTTGACGGTTGTCTCGCAGTCGCTTACTACGATGTTAGCTTCCGTGGAGGCTATTGCCAGTGCTAAGCAGCTTCCTCCGCCACCTCTGCCTTCCATGTTTTTACCATCCCGCTAACTCTGCAGTCACCCTCTAGACTCGTAGCAGCTATCGACAAACTCTGTCCATTTACGTACTCCGCCGCGTCCACATAGACCATGTCCCTGGCACTACGGAATTTTTTTGTGGAGAGCTCTCACTCTTGCGTTTCTTCGATCTTGGTGAAACTCCGGGTGCATGTATCTGGGGATTGGGGGTATTGATAGATGCTCCCTTATTTTCCTTGGGATATCTCTTCGCACTTCGTGCTGTGCTTCGTAGGTTATTCCAATGTCATCTAAGATGCCTCTCCCCGTCAAACTCTGTGTAAGCCTTTCATACTGCGCTACTCTCTGGGCCTCAATAAGTTCGTCTAATGTGTCGTGCACGCCGAGCGCCAAGAATTTCTCGTTTGCTTATACGCTCTTCTAATAATGGAGTCTATCTTGGCTTTTTCCGCATCGTAGAGCTTGAGGTAAGGAACCACATATACAATACGACTGATTACGAAAGCTCCTATTAATCGGATGAGATTGTGCTCTTTCATGCGATAGTGCCTGTTGGATATCCGCTTTATTAATCTGATTGTTTGTTGAACACTATTGTCAATTAATCTAATGGTTTCTCCGTTATGGCCGTTTTCGGATTTGCGGAGTCCCAGTATTCTCAGGCTCTTCACTTTCGGTATCGCGGTGCCTTCTACTGTGACCACAATGCCCAGCCTTTGCCTAATGCTTTTTCGACCCCGGCTTGTGGGTCTATAGAGCAGAAGTTCTGAATTTTGCGAGGAGCATCTCAGTCCCTTGTCTTTGATATAGTCTTCCACCGTGTTTACTGCTGTTTGAAGGATCTCTTCCACATGCCCATCGCTTCCACCCGCCACCCAAAGGGTGATGTCGTCCGCGTAGAGGCTGTTTCCGAGTCCTTCTATCTTTTCGGGTCTCGCAGGAAGACCGATCATTGCCACGTTGAATAGAAAGGGAGATAGGACTGAACCCTGCGGGGTACCCCTATTACCTAGTTTGAGCGCGTCCGATTTGGATTCTTCGATTGAAATCTTTGCGGTATGATCTGTCAAGAAGTCTTTGATGTACGCGTATGTTTTACGTCCTACATCCAGCTTTTGGAGATATTGTAGTATGGCCTTGTGCGCGACGGTGTGAAAGGCCTTAGTTAGATCGAGACCTAGTATTGCCTTAGTGTCTAGACTTTTCTCACCGGCATCTATGATCTGATGTTTTAGTTTGAGCAAAATATCCTGCATCGATAACTTTGGTCGCAATCCAACCTTGGTATGAGGGTAAAGTCCTCCATCATCCATGTATGTCGTGAGACGTGTGCGAACCGCATGTTTCATGAGTTTACCGACACAGGATGTCAGCGATATGGGCCTTAAGTTCGTCAGTAGCGGTTTCTTTCCAGGCTTTGGCATAAAAATGATTTGGGCTGATTTCCATTGACATAGAATGCTGCCTTGCTCGCAATAGTTATTCTGTAGTCCGTGAGAGCTCGGATGGATACATCGTCCAGATTCCTGAGTGTTTTGTTGCTTATCCCATCAGGTCCTGGTGCAGATTTCGAGTTGAGCCTGGTAAGTTCATATCTGTCTTCTGCCTCCGTAATAGGGGTATCAATATCAGGATTCTCGTTAACTAGGTAATCCGGAAGTAGTCCTCTATCCGCATCTCCAACGTACATCTGTTGGAGCTCTCGGAAGAGCTCTTTTTCTGTGCCGTTGTAGCTGTGTATAACTTCCTGTAGATTGTGTCTTTGTATGGTTTTTGTACTTCCGGGGTCCAAGGGGCATCGGAGAATGTTCCAGGTCTTGGACATTCCTATCTGGTTTTCCATCAAGGCGCACGTGGCTTCCCACTTTTGTTGGGTTAACTATTTGCATATATCTCGATTTTTTTGTTTAATTCCACAATTCTCTTCCTCAATTTCGGATTATGTTTATGCTTTTTTCCATCTTTTCAGCATGCTACCTTTCGCTTTCCACATGTACAATGATCTGCTATCCATCTCCTCTATACCTGCCTCCTCTGGAATAGTTTTGGTAGCTCGTTTAATGTTTTCTTGCAGCCATCGCGCATGACCACCCTATCAATACGTATATTCATGTCGACTCTTTACGGGTGCACATCAGGAACTTTGCCTGACTTCCATCGCATCATCTCGCCTCCCTTCCTGCCGCTCGACCTCGTTCAGCGTTTGGCAGAATTATTGCCGCCAACCACGGAAGTTTACCGTCAAACTTCACACATGCAGTACGGCCATCTCTGCCGCTGTGGTGCCTGCATCCACTCCAGGCCCTTCTTGTTATTCCCGGCATTAAAAAGAAAACGGAAATGTCATCTATCGCCCTCAAACAAACCGTCCTTTCATTCTTACATGAAAAACACAACGAACGCATTCACGTTTACACGGACGGTTCTGTCTCCTGTAATAGTTCAGCTGGAGCAGTGGTACTTCCCGCTCAATCTGTCACTATCAAATTCAAGACGTCTCACGCTACATCATCGACGGCTGCAGAACCCGCAGCTATCCGTGCTGCTCTGGAGTTTGTAGGTCCCAATTCACCACATTCATGGTCCATCTTTTGTGATTCAAAGGCAGCTCTCCAGTGTCTGCTGTCCCCTTTCAACCACAGACCACATGTAAAATTAGTCGCAGACATCCGACTACTCCACCATTATGCAATCGACAAGGGACACAACATCATCTACCAGTGGATACCGGGTCACTGCGGAATATCGGGAAATGACAGTGCGGGATGACGCTGCCCGGTCGGCCCATGATGGTGCCCAGATTGTACCCATACCGCTGTCAAGAACAGATGCAGCCACAAGTCTTCGCTCCCTCGCACGCGAGCTTACGCTAACTCTGTGGAACACCAGCGAATTCACGAACACACGTCTTCACAGATTGGATCCAAGATTGCAACTCCGTCTTCCACCAGGGTTGCCACGAGCGGAAGCAACACTTCTGTGCCGCCTATGGCTCGGCGTGGCATTCACGAACTCATATTTCTTCCGTATTGGAATGGCCGACAGCCGTGCTTGCGACACCTGCGGCTGCGAAGAGACGATCGCGCACCTCCTCTGTGACTGTCCACGTTACAATGTGCAAAGAAAAGTGCTCGTGACCATGCTCAAAAAACTGGACAATCGCCCCTTCACAGAAGAGAAAGTCCTAGGACACTGGTCCAGACGGGTTTCGGCACTCAAGTCCTTAAGGGCTTTGCTCAAGTTCTTAAGGTCATGTGAATTGTGCGAACGCCTTTGACTATTGTTGCGCGTAACATCGCGTTACTGTGTGCATTTTTCTTATTTTTTTTCTTCTCTCTTCCTTCTCCTTTTATTCCCTTTACCCCTTTCCCGAGCACAGGGCAGCCAGCCGGTATTTACACTGGCTAACCTCCCTGTCTTTCCTTCCCTTTTGTCTCTCTCTCTCTCTCTCTCTGCCCATTTCTTAATGTCCGTTATAGTGTCTTCCGCATCATCTTGTCAGATTTCGCGTAAAGAGTCCCATTCTACTAGTTTCAATTCTCTCCCCCTCTTTTTCCTTGGGCCGGCTTGTACCGTTGTGACGACGATGTAGTGGTCACTACCTAAGCTTTCCTGCATGTTTGTCCATTGAGAAACTGCTACATTCTTCGTAAATGTGAGATCTTGTGTCGTGTCCTTGGTTATGTTGTTTCCTATTCTGGTTGGTGCCTGAGGGTCAGTTATGAGCGTTAGTCCTTCGTGCTGAGCGTCTGGCCATAGGCTTCGGCCCTTAATGTTCTCTATGTTGTATCCCCAAGCCGTGTGTGGCGCGTTAAAATCGCCGACCACGACTAGTGCCTGCTTGTGCGCTACACTCGACACTTTGCGGAAGAGTGGGCCGAATTTGGGCTTGTGTCGGGGTGGACTGTATATGTTGAGAATAAATAGACTTCCCTTTTCTTTACGGGAGGGGATTATTTCAATCAGGACGTGGTCTATGCCGCGCACACCGGTATCGTGCTTGATTGCCGAAAGGTTTCTGTGTATCAGCGTCGTGACGGTTGCCTTCTCGCCGGAAGCACTGTAAGATTTATACCCCGATAATTTTGCGATCCCCCCGGTCTCCTGCAGGGTGATGACATCTGGCGCCTCCTTACTTGTTACGAACTGCTGCAGGTTTGCACGCTTGCGACGATACCCGTGGCAGCTCCATTGCCAAATCGCGCATTGGTTACGCGGCGCCATGTTGATTTATCTGTTCTTCCCCGGTGGCCTTGCTATTTTCTACCGCATTCGGTCTGCTATCCGGTTTGCTTTTAACCGGTCCTGCGCCTGCCGGCCTAATATCCTTTGGTGTGCTTTCTAGTGCCGCTACTCTATTCTCTAATCCATCGAATCATTGTTTAATCTCTACATACATGTTTGTGATTTGTTGCTGTAACCCATCGAACATTCCTTTAAACGTTCCCATAACCTCGCTGATTGCAAAGACATTCTTTTCTTCAACCGTTTCTTGCGCCCTCCTTTTGTGTGGTGATGCTTCTCCGTTCGCTTGCATGGGAACGGGCTTTGGATCCCGACTACGCGTCGACGTCGTACTGGCTGAGGGTGCGTTGCCATTCTTTTGTTGCTGAAGCTTCGCGTTTTCTGCCCTAAGCTGTTTGATCTCATCTTTAAGCGTTGCATTCTCTCGGGTAATCTGTTCTAACATGTTTCTAATCTGTGTCATTTCCTGTTCTAGGGCGGACCCTTTAACTTTAGGCGATTGAGTAGCAGTGCCGGAGACCGCGCTTGCCCAGCTCACCTGTGCTTTGCTCCCGTCTCCCCCTCGATTAGTTCTCGAACAGGACCTCGACCTTGATCTCGTCCACGATCTGGTCCTGTACCTCGACCTGGAGCGCCCACGACCGGCTTCGCCTGGCAGTCTCGGGAAGGAACCGCAGCGGTGTCTTCCATAGTTTTTCCTGCTTGTTTTGTCGGTTGAGGGCTGCTTGCTCGCTACAGTCTTATGATTATTGTTGCTGCTCCCTCTGGTTTCTTTGTAGTTGTGGTAGTAGTACTCTTCCTCTTCGGCCTCTTCTTCTTCCCTCCTCCGTCACTCCCAGCGGCGTCTCCTGACCAGGTACGGTATCTTGTATCTTGCCTGGCACTTCTTGTCTCCCGTGAGGTGGTCTTTGCCGCACAGTTGGCAGTCCGCGTCGCAGTTGTGATCCTGCTGTGGATTCTTGCACCCACACCCCCGCCACACCTTGTCTTCAGGGTTGGGGCACACGTCAGTCCTGTGCCCTATTCTTCCACATCCATAGCATATGTCGACGTGTTTTTTATACAAGGAGCATTGGATAAGCATCGCTCCATACCTCACATATCTTGGGACGTGAAAACCTTCAAATAAAATGATCACGTTATCTGTGTTACCCATTCTCTTGGCGTGCAAGACTCCAGGATTGCGTGGCATGACCAGACTAATCACTATGTCCTCCGGACTCTCCTCCTGGTATATTCCTCTGGTGAGACCCTTGGATGTGTTATCAGGAGCTGCTCTGTAAGCACATGCTTCAAATTCTTATTCTCCATGGCGTAGCTTATTGATAGCAACATATTTCCTGGCCCGGTCCCCGGAAGGCGCGCTGAGCACCATTATATTTTGTTTGCTGTTTATGCATATGCTGTCTTCCTCCGCTGTTTCTCGGCCGCAGGCAGTAATATATGCGATCCAGCTTGTAGTCGGATAACTTAAGTCCGCCACGAGGACGCACGATAACCCTGTAGTCTTCTTTTGGCAACTTAGGCAGCCTATTTGCTTTGAAGATTTGTCGCGCCTTGCGTTCGTTCTTCCATTTGTTTCTATTTGTTGCTTCCCCGACGAAGGCTCTTCCCTGCTGCTCGTGTCCCGCCAATCCGGCCCCACCACTGCATCGCTTCTTTGTGCCTCTTCTAACTTCGCACCAACCTGGTTCTTCTCCGAACTCCTCCGGTTGCATTTCTTCGCCTTCCACGCTCACGACTTCCATCATGGAGCAGGGCCTGGGTATCTCCGTCGGCGCGGTAGGCCGAGCTCTCTCAGCCACCGCTGTGGCGGAGGCGTTCGAGGTGTCGAGGCGTTGGAGTTAGCTGTAGGTCTCCCGCCACGCGTAGCGAGAGGAAGGACCGATTGACGGCCGAAAAACGGGCTCACCTGGTAGAGAATGGGGTCCTTGGAGTCCTTGGCACCTGTTCTTTTGATGGTGAATAAATTTCTCCACAAAATGCTATTTTTCGCTGAGAATTATAAGAAAATGCGGAGCTGATGCGATGTGCATCCGCACTGCATGGCTTCTTCTTCTTCCTATTATTATTTAGTAAAAGAAAATTTTAAAATACGAAATATATTATAACAAAAGGAGAACTTAAAATAGTTACTGCGAGACAAAACTCATTCTCTTCATCTGCGCCTCATATGCTTCATCAATTGCCTGACATGTTTCATCCCACATTGAGTGCTTCTTATAATTGAAACCCTTTTCTTTGCACATAGAGCAGAACTTATTCGTTGCCTCACATTCGTTATAACTGTGGGCTCCACCACATTCTGTGCATCTGACCTCTTCAAATCTGCACTGCTTCTCAGTATGCCCAAATCATGCACATCTCGAACATTTTGCAACAAGTACATTCTCATACACCTTGCAGCGATTCCACCCATCGTTAATGTCACCTCTTTTCACAATTTCGTTTGCGAGTTCTCTGTTTTTAGTTGTTAAAGTGACGGACTTTGATGACTCTTTTTTTGTCTCCCATACTACTTTGACATTCTCTTCGTTTCCGACGAGGCTGTTTTGATGAATGATTCTCCCTGGAATCTCCATTTTCATTTACTGCGAGGTCCACACCAACAGCTTTAACCTTTGGGGAGAAACTCTCGGAAATTCCTGTAGAAAAGTAGCAAGTTTCTTGGTTATCCTTAAGGCCTAACTCTTGAATTTCTTGATGTTTGTGACATAGCAGCAACTACTGCGACGCCATTTTCGATGTTTTCAACTTCCACATCTATGAGCCCGAATTCAGCTGGTTCAAAGTTCGTCTCCAATTCGTCTCTTGTTTCACGTTGTGGGTTCTCATTCCCTGTTGTATAGTCTATCAAAAGTGCTATAGTTTCGTTCCATCATCATCATCATCATCATCATCATCATCAGCCTGATTACGCCCACTGCAGGGCAAAGGCCTCTCCTATACTTCTCCAACTACCCCGGTCATGTACTAATTGTGGCCATGTTGACCCTCCAAACTTCCTAATCTCATCTGCCCACCTAACTTTCTGTCGCCCCCTGCTACGCTTCCCTTCCCTCGGAATCCAGTTCGTAACCCTTAATGACCATCGGTTATCTTCCCTCCTCATTACATGTCCTGCCCATGCCCATTTGTTTTTCTTGATTTCAACTAAGATGTCATTAACGCGCGTTTGTTCCCTCACCCAATCTGCTCTTTTCTTATCCCTTAACGTTACACCTATCATTCTTCTTTCCATAGCTCGTTGCGTCGTCTTCAATTTAAGTAGAACCCTTTTCGTAAGCCTCCAGGTTTCTGCCCCGTACGTGAGTACTGGTAAGACACAGCTGTTATACACTTTTCTCTTGAGGGATAATGGCAACCTGCTGTTCATGATCTGCGAATGCCTGCCAAACGCACCCCAGCCCATTCTTATTCTTCTGATTATTTCACTCTCATGATCTGGATCAGCAGTCACTACCTGTCCTAAGTAGATGTATTCTCTTACCACTTCCAGTGCCTCACTACCTATCGTAAACTGCTGTTCCCTTCCGAGACTGATTAAACATTACTTTAGTTTTCTGCAGATTCATTTTTAGTCCCACCCTTCTGCTCTGCCTCTCCAGATCAGTGAGCATGCATTGCAGTTGGTCCCCTGAGTTACTAAGCAAGGCAATATCATCAGCGAAGCGCAAGTTACTAAGGTATTCTCCATTTACTCTTATCCCCAATTCTTCCCAATCCAGGTCTCTGAATACCTCCTGTAAACACGCTGTGAATAGCATTGGAGAGATCGTATCTCCCTGCCTGACGCCTTTCTTTATTGGGATTTTGTTTTTTTCTTTATGGAGGAGTACAGTGGCTGTGGAGCCGCTATAGATATCTTTCAGTATTTTTACAGACGGCTCGTCTACACCCTGATTCCGCAATGCCTCTATGACTGCTGAGGTTTCGACTGAATCAAACGCTTTCTCGTAATCAATGAAAGCTATATATAATGGTTGGTTATATTCCGCACATTTCTCTATCACCTGATTGATAGTGTGAATATGATCTATTGTTGAGTAGCCTTTACGGAATCCTGCCTGGTCCTTTGGTTGACGGAAGTCTAAGGTGTTCCGGATTCTATTTGCAATAACCTTAGTAAATACTTTGTAGGCAACGGACAGTAAGCTGATCGGTCTAAAATTTTTCAAGTCTTTGGCGTCGCCTTTCTTATGGATTAGGATTATGTTAGCGTTCTTCCGGACTTCTTTCGTTCCATGCATGCTGTTATTTGATTCCTCACCACCCCTGAAAGTGCCTGTGAAGGGGTATTGTCATGTTTGCTGGTTTTAGCTTTTCCAGCCAAATATACGTTGTACTCTATTGTCCGTAGAGCCACTGTCTTCATGTTCTGAAATTCGTGCAAAAGGGCATTTATTGCCTCTTTTGTCGGTGGTGAGCCTTGTCGGACATCTAGCAATGGTTTTATGAAGCGTTCATAAATGTCCATGACACATTTCATTTGTCTTGCTCCTTCTCTGGTTTCCATGTTGCGTTTGGTGCACGCAAATGGAAGGTCTGTGTGATTAGTGTCACTCAAAAGTTCACCTGTAGAAACAGGTTCTTCATGGATCTTTGCATCCTATTCACAAGCCTCTTGCTTTGTGTCTCCTTGTGACCTTTCTTCGCCATCTCCGAGTCTCCTTCCCACCAGTCAAAATCCTTATCCATCAAAAAACTGCGTTCCGACGAGTTGTATGCAGGATAAACTGATAGCACTGTGCAGTGTGTGCAAATCCTAGAGTATTACTGAATTTTTAATGCAAAAAACGTAATTGATTGAAATATTCTTAAATATTTGTTTAATGTATCCCTTAATTACTAACAACTAAGAACGAAATAACTTTGTACGTTGTTTTAGAGCTGACTGACGTGGACGAAATATGCGACCTATGGGCTTTAATATGGCCGCCTTTGTTTAGATTTTTTACGTGCTTTATCCCTCGCTTACAGTAAGACTATACCACTAAACTAAACTGAAATAATGGTTGTTTTAGGTTCAAGCGAGGTCGTACATTCCTAATTTTAGCTTTTTGATTACAGATGACGCCTCGTTATTTAGAATTGAGTGGATTAGTAATTAGTACACATGGGATTGATAATTGGGACGAACACAGGAAATACACTTGTATTCATTAGCAAATATCTTGTTTTTTAATTATAATAGGTTCATGAAATTTTCTCTGAATATTCTTCTCGTTATTGCTAACGAGGAATGGAAAAGGTCAGCATCACTGCTCCAAGCGTTTTACAACAAAAAAATTAAGAAATACTCGTTTTGGTTCGAATACTGCCGGTTTGTTTACTTTTATTTTTCGCTAAAAGCAAAGTCAGAAATGAACTAAAGTAATGAAACTTGTTCTTTTCTTTATTGCGAAACGCCTATGAATAATTCAATACCAAGTTTGACAATGAAAAGCGAAAAAAGCTAAACCTATGAGAATAAGGTGAAGAGCACTTACACTGCTGTCGCTCCCTTGGGTGGTGTTACGAACGGCCTCCAAGAGTACCGACCTACAAAATTTTCCGAGCCAGCTGCAGCTGCGCAGGTGGCGAGCTTCCGAGGAGCGACCGTGGAACCCTTCCCCACCTGCTGCGGCGACTCGTGTTGTAGGGGCGACGATGTGCCGCATCAACACCCCCTCGGCGCCGCTATGGCTAAACGCGGTCGGCGGAACAAGTATTGTTAGTGGATTCGCCGTCGCAGTCACGGCTTGTTAGAAGTGGTGGAAATGTTGGGAGAAGATGTCTTGCGGCCGTCTCACGGGGCTTAGAAGTCATGGACAGACACGGCGGTCATTGTCTGCAGGGTCGACACTGGGATGAAGAGACGCCTGCTCGGGTCAGGACCCGTGTCTCTGAGAACCCTCTCACCTCGGTGTGGTCGGTGAAACCTGTGGGGAAGTGAGTGCGCAAAACATCCCTGTCAAAGGCTGGATGACTGGACACTCCGTTTGGTCGAACGGCCGTTTTCCCTCACCTAGGGGTCTAGGGAAGACCGAGTGTATTTAAGGAGCTGTTGCCGGCTCCCTAAATACACTCTTCAGCAGTCAACAAATACACTCTTCAGCAGTCATGTTACACTGATGAACTGTAAGGTTCTCACGTAGCTATTGTAAATAAATCCCATATTCCTCGCTCTCGATGAGAAGCAGTCCTTCTTTTCAACAAAGTCCTCAGCGTAGATAAGTTGGACGACGGCATTGTCCAGCTACCAGCTATTTCATGCCCGACCCCAAACTTCACTGTGGCCAGCCAGAGAAGTCTCGGATACGTACAGCATGAGATCCTACACATTGAATACCCATTCTGCTCAGCCGTCGCATGCGTCTTCGCAGCGT
Organism: Dermacentor andersoni; assembly: GCF_023375885.2. Classification (NCBI taxonomy): domain Eukaryota; kingdom Metazoa; phylum Arthropoda; class Arachnida; order Ixodida; family Ixodidae; genus Dermacentor; species Dermacentor andersoni. The sequence continues at coordinate 50,960,988 of NC_092821.1, forward strand.
TGCCGCTGGCTGATAAAGGGTCGCCGAGGCGATCGAATGAGCCGAGCTCGACATTTGGCGCGCTACTGAGTAGTCCTTGTCCGAAGGTGGAACATGGGTCACCCATTTTGAAGCCGGTGTCTCGTTCGCGCCTGATCACTTGCCGCGTCATGCGATCGTCTATTGGGCATCTTGCACGTCGATGGGCTCCTGCGCCCCTTGCAGTCCCGCAGTGCGGAAGGAATGTTACCGTATTCGGTCAACGACCGCAGGGAAGTCCGGAAGTGTCGTTCCGATCGATTCATCAGTATTTCGTTTCTATGATGCGTGGACATATTGATGTTGTCGTTGAATGGTTGAGCTGCATCATCGCACCTCGACGAAGTACGAAATTATGGTTGATTCTTAACCGCGGCATCGTAAGATGCTAATGGGCTCGCGATGTCAAGTAGGAAAAAAACTTTGTTCCCGGCACCGGTAGTTCTAAGTTGAGCTCCGGGTGACGGGACTGGAGGCCTCTCGGCAGCGGATTATATAGGGAGTGGTGGTCCGCCGAGTGCGTTATCTCAGTTGGGTTGGAGCTGACATCGTCGTCCGGTTACCTGTCTCATGTATGTGCCCAAGCGAAGGCGAGCTTGGAGGTTGCGTCACCAACTCCCATGGATGGGAAGCCATCTCGGGCTCTAGAACTCGTGGTGTGATGTAGGGTACCGAACAGTGTGCGAGACCCGCGGTAGAAAAATTAGTTCGCTACCGTGGCCTACAGTGAAGAAGGCCACGATCCCGTGCGAGAAGACCTTGCCGGGCGCAGCTGCAGCGGCGAGATGGTACTGCTCCAAGATAGGCTGGGTTGTCATGTCAAAGCTGCAGCGGTGATCACCGGGCCCTTCCCACCGTATGATGAACAAGGGCTTACGTGAGCGCAGCCTGCGGGCCTCTCTCTCTCGAGGCACTACTTGGCACGATTGCGCGTCGAGGTGATGTACCTCATTTCCATACGCATAGGACAGCTGAACGAAAGCAGCTACCAAAACTCTCGTCCATTCAGGCCAGGACTGGCACCTGCTGCCTTTGTACTCATACTGTGTTTCGGTGCCGCAAATCTGGTTTATTGGAACCGGTCATGCTTTGTGGTCTGGCCAAACATGACGAGCGCCGAGTGCGTTGACTGTTTCCAGCTGACAGAACCCGTAGAACTCCAGTAGTTCCAAAATAACTGGCGATGGTAAGGCAGCAGGTAAAAATCCGGAGGTTACCGAGATGACGTAGTTAATTTGCTATAAACGCAGCAACACGTCTGGCACGACGTCCGCGAGGCAGTAAGGTGAGCCTCTCGAGGAGCCACGGGTGGCGTTCACAGTGGATACAGCAACCCCGGTACTCGCAGTAACGATATACATGGCCAAGGCAGTATATACGGCATCCCTTGGTGGCTCAGAGTCTGATGGTGTCCTGGGGGCAGATATTCATGGCGATGTAAAGGTGGACGGCGTTCCTTGGCAGCAGAAGTCACCAAAGACGGCAAAGTGTGGCGAAGACTGACCTTAGGAACGGGCTGCCGTAGGCTATTAATTTAGGCTATGCAATAGCGACTGAGAGCAGCAGACGAGAGGAATGGGGCCGAACGCCTAGTTTACGTTGCTTCTTCTTCGCGTCTTCCTTTCGTGCGGCCAGCGTGCGATACCCGAGACCAACTGGAGTCCGTCTTTCCAATACCGAGAAACGCATTAAACGATGCAAAGATACAGTGCGTGTGGAACCTGTCTACCATTTTCGAATGTGTGACGGATACACAAGCACAGCGAGAAATTCCTCACGTCAGAAATTTGAACGCTGAAGACGTACATGGAGAGCAAATAGACGATGAAGGTAGAAGTGTCAAGTATATCAGCTGCGATCGGCTTCCATGTTTTCGATAGTTTTGTCTTGGGGCTTTAACCAAGTTTGTTTGCTATGATGATGATAATGGCTGATGACATCTCTTTAAGAGGTGAAAAGAAATAATTACATAATCGATGTTAGCTGATTACTAACCATGTTGCACCCTAGTTTTCTGCCTATCTCTGCTTCATCCCATAATGTTACTTTAGTTACGGACGATACCGTTCCTATCTCTCGCCTTTCTCTACTAATACTGATGTCGTCTCTTTCTGATTTAAACTCTTCGTCAGCTTATAACCCAAGCGCTTTGGAAGGAAACGTTGCCTTATTTCCTGCCTTGACAACCCTGTCGTCATTGCGTAGGGTACGGCCGTAAGGCGGAACGGGCAGATCACCATGGGCGCTAGCCAAAATTGACACCGAGAGCTTAATTGCCACTTTAAGACAGTAGCCGAGCCGGGTATTGAGCAGAGGTAATCCTTTCAGAATACTTTTCCGGCCGCTAGTGTCACGGCGTGCGGGAGCATATTTACGGGAAACATTTTGCTCTATTGTGCGCTACAAATAAAGCATGAAAACATATCATTACGCAGGAAGTAGCGCAAACAAAACCATCTATTTACTGTTAACGAATAATTGAAACTTATTTAGGCTGCCATCGGAAGTGACCTCTTAAGTTCAGAAAGAAAAGAACTTGGTTAAAAATTCTTCCCTATAGCCAGATAACTCCATCCTAGTTGCGCAAGAGGAATGGTTAGCGAAAGCCGTGTGTCTTATAATCCTACATTGTACAAGTTCCTTTAACAGCTTGACTAACGTTATAAGGGAGGTCCTGTAGAAATATCGCTAAAGCGCAGTAGAAATTTATTTGAAACACATAAGGGATATCAAAACCACAATATTACCAAGTTCTTTTCCTAGGCTATAAAATTAACGCAGCCTAATTATAGCCGGTTCAGAGAATGAATTATGCCTTATTACAACAGTGCCAAGTTGTATGGTCAGTGCCAACGCGTGTGACAAGTGAACTATTATTCAAACGAAACAAATTGAATGTAATAGTGGACGACAAAATCTTTGCTAGCTGATGGAGAGGCTGAGTGAGAGTGGAAGGATGGAATGTTGAGCGCTCTAGGTGAGGAAAGGTGCATGCAAATGACTCCCTGAGGACGGTAGAAGTGGGATATTTCTCAAAAGATGATGCATGGGTAGATGTGAGGACGAAGCTCGTGGCTAAAGAGTGAGGAAGGAAAAGAAACTAATAAGGAATTTACACATCTCTTGCGTCAGTCAGCCTTTAATTTTTTAACACTTCCCTCAGAAACCTCGTGGCGACGCTATTGCGCGGTTGACCACGTGGTCGTGGGTCCGATCCCGGCAGCGTCGGCTGCATTCCGATGGAGGCGGAATGCAAAAACGGTCGTGTAGCATGCATTGAGTACACCTTCACCAACCTCGGGGGGTCTAAATATTCTGGAGCCCCGCACTACAATTTGTCTCATAATCTGGTTTGGCACGTAAATCAGGTTCGGCACGCGTAGCCCCGCAATATATTTAACGTTTTCTGTTCAATGATCTGTACAATAGCAAATAAATAATTTATTTATTTATTTATGGCACAGCTATGATGAAATCTCAAGGGAATCTCTCAGGGGAAAGTGGTATCTTCTGTTGTGGCTGGCGGGTCAGGGCTTGGGTTCTCGATCTCCGCGTTGATGGCCTCTCGGAGAGGTCCGAGCACTTCCTCGCGCAGCGCTCTCTGGAGGAGGTACTTGGAAGCTCGTTCCACGAATGGCTGCTCGAAGCCCAACACACTCTGGTAGTGGATCTCCTGTACGTCGGCCGACAAGATCTGCAGCTCGTCTAGCTGAGGCTTTGAGTCGTCCGACAGCGCTGCGGCATATCAGTGGCAAATGACAGTCCATCAATAACACACAAGAAAAATATAATGAACGATTAATTTCACAAATCTTATGTGCAGGAATGATTGTCCCATTAAGAAAGGCAATTACAGCGGCTGATAAAGACATTTTGCAACAAATTATTCAGGACCTTAACCAAGAAAGTGCAAGAATATGATTGAAGAATAATATGCAGAATACAATAATAACGTTCAACAGTCTGCCAAGGGAACAAGAATGAATTATCGCCAGTCAGCCTGTACATTCTTTTCATGGGCACGTTAATCTAGGTCGATTACTTACAGGTGACCCTGATCATCAACATGAAATGTACAGACGAATAAAAATGCGTCGTAGTACATACGGCCGGCATTACAAAATCCTCATTGGAAGCTTAAAACTATCGTTGAAAGGAAAAATGTAAAATCATTGCACTCTACCTGCACTTAAAGCAACTTAAAGTTTAACAAAAAAACTCACGAACAAGTTAAGGACCGTTGAAAGAGCGATGGAACGAAGAACATTAGGCGCAACGCTACGATACAGGAAGAGAGCGGTGTGGATCAGCGAGCCAACGGTGACAGCCAATATTCTGGTTGACATTAGGAGACAAATATGGAACTGGACAGGTCATGTTATGTGTAGGGCAGATAACCGGTGGACCGATAGGGTTACAGAACGGGTGCCGAGAGAAAGGAAACGCAGTCGAGGATGGCAGAAGACTAGGTGGGATGATTATATTAAGGAATTCGTAGGCGAAAGTTCGAATCACTTGGCGCTGGGCGGGGGTAATTGTAGATCACAGGGAGAGGCCTTCGCCCTGCACTGGACATACAAAAAAGGCTAATATTGACGATGGTAAAGACCATCGATTAACAAGGTGTTCCTTAAATATTTGTTTTCCTTTGTGGTGTCTTAGGAGAGCAACATAGGTGCATGATATTACGGACCCCTCTGTGCACACAAAATTCGCACAGATAAACGTTTTGTTATCGTTTTCATTAAATTACAGGGCGTACACAAACCCTACTTATTTCAAGTGGCAATAAAACACAGAAGTGGAGCAGGACATACTTGGTTCATTATTAAACAGTACGGTTGTTTTATGGATATTTCTATGTTGTTGGGACCCAAAAATTTTTGATTTGACAAAGTAACATAAGCCTACCTGCGGGCGTTCACACGTATTGTCCGCCATGCTACAGTTTTTCTCAGCCCAACTCCCTGAGAGTTTTGGTTGGGGAAACGATCGTTGACTGGAAGCATTTTCTCCATTCGACCAAGTTGGCTCAAGAGCCGCTCCTCGGCTAGAAAAGATGCCCCGCTTCTCAAGAATTAGTTAGACGTGTCATTGGAGCGCCCTGAACCCACCTCAGAATGGGCAGTGCAGCCATTAACTTTCTCGAGTAGAAGAGGAGTGGTGAGTGAAAGGGCGTTCTACAATACCGAGTAAATGTCAGTATTGACACGTGTACTTATCTTTATCGGGCGACCACGTTTCGCCGCTTAACAAATGCAATCGCACAGCGCGGGACGCGCCTGCATGTATCCGACGTTTCTGGAAAGTTATCGATGCTTCTACCCGGCTGTCTGTTGTCGCCGAACCTTGTGTTATCTGATTTCATCGCGTAGCGCGAATGGTGTAGAACTTTGTGGAAAGCACGCGGGTCCAAACGATTAGTCTGGAACATTCGACGACTGCTCTATAAAAGCCGACGCGCTTGACCCGCTGAGCAGATTTTCGACGATCGCCGAGCGTGTTCGCCGCTATCGTTGCGCTATAAGTGTAGCCTGTTTTGTGGGCACAGGTTCGCCCAATAAAAGTTAGTTTTCTTGTTCACAGTATTGCTACTGTGTTCTTTCTCCAACGTCACCACCACGTGACATCTGGTGGAGGTGCTTGTGCGTTCATGTACCGAACACCCCCGCAAAGCCGCGATCCAAGCCCGAAGCCCGAGGACAAAACCGACACCGCCCAAGACCAGCGTGCTAGCCGCAGACTGCAAGGCCTGCCCCCAGAGCACGGACTTCTACCTGAGGCGACAAAGAAGATCGTGGTCAAGACAACCTCAATGGCTGCCCCAGCGTCCCCCGTTATCCTACAACAACCCCGGGACCCACCGACCTTCCATGGAGCAGCGACTGAAGACCCGGAATCTTGGCTGGAGACCTACGAGCGAATCGCGACATTCAACAACTGGGACTCCGACGACAAGCTGCGGCATGTCTACTTCGCCTTAGAAGACGCCGCCAGAACGTGGTTTGAGAACAGGGAGTCGACCTTGACTACGTGGGACCTGTTCCGTAGCGGCTTCCTGTGCACCTTTACAAGTGTCGTGCGCAAGGAAAGGGCCGAAGCTATGCTGGACGCCCGAGTGCAGCTACCAAACGAGAACGTTGCCATCTTTACGGAAGAAATGACCCGTCTGTTCCGCCACGCCGACCCGGATATGGCCGAGGAAAAGAAAGTTCGCCTACTCATGCGTGGTGTGAAGGAGGAACTTTTCGCCGGGATGGTAAGAAGCCCACCGAAGACCGTCGAAGAGTTTCTTCGTGAGGCGACGAACATCGAGAAGACACTCGAAATGCGGAACCGGCAATTCAACCGCCGTACAAGCTCTACCCCCTACGCAGGAATTCAATCACTGGCCACGGACGATCTGCGCGAGACCATCAGGGCCATTGTGCGCGAAGAACTGCGCAAGGTCTTGCCTTCGTCGCAGCCTCAAGTGGCTTCGATCGCCGACATCGTAAAAGAAGAGGTGCACCGATCGCGTGGAGTTCCTGAGGTGCAACCAGAACCACCGCAGCCTCAGCCGCAAGCGATGAGCTACGCCGCCGTCGCCCGCCGTCAAGGTCCCTTTCCACTACCGCGCCAGGGCCCCGTAACGCCGCAATTCCGTCGACCACCACCGCCGCCGCCAGCACGCCCACCCGTCGCCCAGCGCAGCTACCCGAGGAAGACTGACGTTTGGCGCGCTCCTGACCACCGCCCGCTCTGCTACCACTGCGGAGAGGCAGGTCACGTCTACCGACGATGCCCATACCGAGAGATGGGACTGCGAGGTTTCGCCGTTAACGCGCCGCGTCCACAGTTTGGAGAGCGCCCACGTGACATCGCCGACTACCTCGCCGCTACTCATTGGAGCTCTCGACGACCGTCGCGTTCGCCATCACCAGGCCGCTACCTGTCGCCGCAGCGCCGACCATACAGTGGCCCAGCCCGGGGCCGGTCAGCGAGCCCATATCCGGAAAACTAAAAGCAGCAACCGATGGAGGTGCGGTTGCTGTTCGTCGAACTGACGAAGATCCTCCGCCGCCGACGAAAGCGCCGAAGAAACCATCTCGACGACATAATGACGACGCGCCGCCGTCCCGAGGAAGTCAGGAAGCCAAGACTGCACCGACGAAAGACGACTTCACGACGCGACGTACTAGCTTCAATTCAACACGACGTAGCCGTGATCCGACGCCAAGACCCAACTGCAACGCAAGACAAAGAACCACCGACCTCGACGTGCTTCTAGACGGCCACGCAGTCACCGCCTTAATCGACACAGGCGCCGATTACTCAGTCATGAGTGGACACATCGCCGTCCAGATGAAGAAGGTTAAGACTGCTTGGGAAGGCCCTCAAATTCGGACCGCTGGAGGACACCTGATTACGCCGACAGGAATGTGCACGGCAAGAATTACCATCCACGACCGGACTTACCCTGTCACCTTCGTTATCCTCCAACAGTGTTCACGAGACGTCATTCTCGGTATGGACTTCCTGAACCAACACGGCGCAGTCATCGACCTGAAGTCACAGTCAATAACGCTGTCGGAAGATAGAGCAATACCGCCGGAGAGCCCTCGTAGTCACCACGCCTTGAGTGTGCTTGAAGATCAAGTGAGCATCCCGCCTCGCTCCAGCATTGTTATTTTGGTCGGCACCGAAACACCCGCTGACGTAGAAGGCGTCATCGAAGGCGACCAACGTCTACTGCTCGACCGTGAAATTTGCGTCGCAAGAGGGATCGCTCGACTGCACGGAGGAAACACGAAAGTGTTGCTGACAAACTTCAGCAAGGAGTTCAAGCACATCAACAAGGGCACGACGATCGCATACATCGAGGAAATTGTGGAAACCAGCGATGCCTTTGTCCTCTCGGATTCTATCGCATCTACCCCGACAACCGTAGTTCCCGAGCCAGACTTCGACATAAGTCCAAGTCTCCCCGTGATTAAGCAACAGCAGCTCAGAAGTCTGCTCCGACGATACAAAAGCTGCTTTTCGACGACATCGAGGATTCGACAAACACCAGTCGCCAAGCATCGCATAATCACCGAGGAGTACGCTCGACCACTCCGCCAAAGCCCTTACCGAGTTTCGCCGCGAGAACGCGAAGCTATAAGAGAACAAGTCGACGAAATGCTGCGCGACGACATCATCCAGCCGTCGAAAAGCCCATGGGCATCCCCTGTTGTCCTGGTGAAGAAAAAGGACGGAACCCTACGTTTCTGCGTCGATTATCGTCGTCTGAACAAGATCACGAAGAAGGACGTATACCCCCTTCCACGGATAGACGACGCATTGGATCGGCTCTGCAACGCTAAGTACTTCTCCTCGATGGACCTCAAGTCTGGCTATTGGCAAATAGAAGTCGACGAAAGAGATCGCGAAAAGACCGCCTTCATCACCCCAGACGGCCTCTACGAATTCAAGGTTATGCCATTTGGACTGTGCTCGGCGCCTGCAACGTTCCAGCGCGTGATGGACACGGTTTTAGCGGAATTGAAATGGCAGACCTGTCTCGTTTACTTGGATGACGTCGTTGTATTCGCCGGAAATTTCGACGATCACCTTAGGCGGCTTGCCACAGTACTAGAGGCCATCAAGTCATCAGGGCTCACTCTGAAGCCAGAAAAATGCCGCTTCGCTTACGACGAGCTTCTGTTCCTAGGCCACGTCATCAGTAAATCCGGAGTACGCCCCGACCCCCAGAAAACAGCTGCCATCGCAAAGTTCCCGCAGCCCACCGACAAGAAGGCAGTGCGTAGATTCCTTGGCATGTGTGCCTACTACAGGCGCTTTGTCAAGGACTTTTCACGCATCGCCGAGCCGTTGACACATCTAACTAAATGTGATGTTGAGTTCAAGTGGGAAACGCCGCAGGCCGACGCATTTGAAGAACTCAAACGACGCATGCAGTCGCCGCCGGTACTTGCGCACTTCGACGAGTACGCCGATACAGAAATCCATACTGACGCCAGTAGCCTAGGCCTCGGTGCCGTTCTAGTCCAGAGGAGAAACGGAGTCGAACAGGTGATAGCTTACGCTAGCCGGTCGCTGTCAAAAGCGGAAGGCAACTATTCTACAACCGAAAAGGAATGCCTCGCCATCGTTTGGGCTACAGCTAAATTTCGCCCTTATCTTTATGGCAGGCCATTCAAAGTCGTCAGTGACCATCACGCGTTGTGTTGGCTAGCGAGTATAAAGGATCCTTCAGGACGACTGGCACGGTGGAGCCTCAGACTACAAGAATACGACATCACTGTAACCTACAAGTCAGGACGAAAACACTCCGATGCCGATTGCCTATCACGCGCCCCCATTGACCCGCCGCCGCAAGATGACGAAGATGACGCCTTCCTTGGCATGATAAGCGCGGAAGACTTCGCTGAACAGCAACGGGCAGACCCGGAGCTAAAAGGCCTGGTGGAATATTTGGAAGGGCACACCGACGTTGTCCCCAGGGCATTTAAGCGCGGATTATCTTCCTTCACGCTTCAAAACAATCTCCTCGTGAAGAAGAACTTTTCACCAGTCCGCGCCAACTACCTTCTTGTTGTCCCGTCAGGACTTCGTCCAGAAGTATTGCACGCCCTACATGATGATCCGACCGCTGGACACCTCGGTTTTTCCCGGACACTATCGAGGCTACAAGAAAAGTATTATTGGCCGCGCCTGACCGCCGACGTCGCCCGTTATGTCAGAACATGCCGAGACTGTCAGCGACGCAAGACACCGCCGACAAGGCCAGCCGGATTACTACAGCCAATCGAGCCTCCTTGCCGACCATTCCAGCAGATCGGGATGGACTTGCTGGGACCCTTTCCGACGTCAACAACCGGAAATAAGTGGATCGTCGTGGCGACAGACTACCTCACCCGCTTCGCTGAAACTAAAGCACTGCCGAAAGGTAGCGCAGCCGAAGTGGCGAAATTCTTTGTCGAAAACATCCTGCTTCGACATGGCGCCCCAGAAGTCCTCATCACCGACAGAGGAACGGCCTTTACAGCGGAGCTCACCCAAGCCATTCTGAAATACAGTCAGACAAGGCAAAGGAGAACCACGGCCTACCATCCGCAGACGAATGGTCTTACGGAGCGGCTGAATAAGACCCTCGCCGACATGCTAGCGATGTACGTCGACGTCGAACACAAGACCTGGGATGCCGTCCTGCCGTACGTAACATTCGCTTACAACACGGCGGTGCAAGAAACAACACAGATCACGCCGTTTAAGCTGGTTTACGGCAGGAACCCGACGACGACGCTCGACGCCATGCTGCCCCACGTCACTGACGAAGAGAATGTTGACGTCGCTAGCTATCTCCAGCGAGCCGAAGAAGCCCGACAGCTCGCCCGCCTACGGATCAAGAACCAACAGAGGACCGACAGCCGACACTACAACCTCCGACGACGCTTTGTTGAGTACCAGCCCGGCGACCGTGTTTGGGTTTGGACCCCGATACGCCGACGAGGACTCAGTGAGAAACTACTCCGACGCTATTTCGGACCCTACAAGGTCATCCGACGTATTGGCGCTCTGGACTATGAGGTCGTGCCAGACGGCATTTCGCATTCACAGCGGCGCCGCGCACGATCTGAAGTGGTCCACGTGGTGCGCCTTAAACCCTTTTACGGACGCTGACGAACTTCGTCATTTTGTTCTTTTCTTTGCTACGAGTGCTTTTGTTTATTACCTTCGTTTGTTTGCAGCATCGGGTCGATGCTTTTTAAGAGGGGGGTATTGACACGTGTACTTATCTTTATCGGGCGACCACGTTTCGCCGCTTAACAAATGCAATCGCACAGCGCGGGACGCGCCTGCATGTATCCGACGTTTCTGGAAAGTTATCGATGCTTCTACCCGGCTGTCTGTTGTCGCCGAACCTTGTGTTATCTGATTTCATCGCGTAGCGCGAATGGTGTAGAACTTTGTGGAAAGCACGCGGGTCCAAACGATTAGTCTGGAACATTCGACGACTGCTCTATAAAAGCCGACGCGCTTGACCCGCTGAGCAGATTTTCGACGATCGCCGAGCGTGTTCGCCGCTATCGTTGCGCTATAAGTGTAGCCTGTTTTGTGGGCACAGGTTCGCCCAATAAAAGTTAGTTTTCTTGTTCACAGTATTGCTACTGTGTTCTTTCTCCAACGTCACCACCACGTGACAGTATTGTTTTTTATCCCCATACCAGGAAGAAATAAATCGTTGCCAGCATTGTAATGTGGCAGTAATGGTCATGTACAAGAAATACAAGAAGCACTGTTAGATTCTCTTTTACAAATCTCAAAATGTGGTTTTTAACTATGTACTCCTTGGTTCTTTATATTCTCTGGCATTTCACGAACTCTAACCGATACTCAGCACGTCCCCCAGTTTGGCCACGCACTGTAGTAAAACAAGGGCTTTACTTAGAAAAATATGCGACACGATAAACATCTCTCAAGTTGGCGCGTCGCCTACGTCCTCTTCTTCATCGCTCGTAAGCAAGCCGAAAAACATAATGTGGCAATACAGCGCCAGGTGTTTCTTTTTTCTGCTGGAGTCTATTAAACGGTCATATTTAGGTCTCTCTGATAGTGGCTAATAGGCCAAATGCTTGGCGGACGTAACAAGAAAATTTTCAATATATCTCATTGCTAAGGTATGCTAATTACTGCATCAGAATTGCACAATAGCATCTTAGAAGCAGTGAATTCACGCGTACTGAGCAGCAATCCTAACACTCGCGCCAATTTGTAGATATGCGACCCTCAAATGTACTGCTCAATATTTTGGCTTTCCACTTGACGCTTTCGCAAGAGTCTGGGTCAAACTGTTCTGGACAATGCTAAATGTCACGTCAATGCGTTTTTTCGGACGCATATCTCGAATGTAGCGCCAGCCTTAGACTCCTGGAAGGTGTGCGTGACTTTACTGCTTCTCGTCTTGAATTTGGCAAGCGAGACATGCGCCCTAAAGAGTAAGTAATAATTTAAAAAGTAATTTCACACTTCGCACTTATTTCGCAAAACCATCGCTGCAATTTCTTCCGCTGCTACTATTCGGCCAAGCCATGTAGCCTATCCGCAAAAACATCATGCGTGTAGGTATGACAGTTTTAATAAAAAAAATATCGGGCAGAACTCCTCTGCGATGACTATCCAAATATCCAAAACGCCCCACGTATGACACGCGCACTGCAGCGGGGCTCCTCTCTTGCGCATTCCCTCTGGACACGCTGCGCCACATAGCTGTATGCCTCCGAAGTCGAGCAGTTGTCCCGGAGATGCGTGGTGCACCTGCGCTCCTCCCTTTTGCCGACATTGAGAAATAATATATGCCTCTCTGCGGGTGCTCTTCACGCAGCGTGCTCAAGCGTCAGGCTACCGCGCTTGTAGAATCCATGCGGCGCGGGTTCTTTTTCACCCAGCAACGGAGACGTTCAAAACGTTTCTTTTTTTTTTTCAATGAATAGTTCCGATCGCGCCCCCATTTCTAGACTGCGCTGCCCGTTTGCCGTTGAGTTCATTTAAGAATATAATAAATTCTGGGGTATCGAGCGCCCCAAACCACGATGCCGTAATGGGCAACTCCGGAGTATTTTTCACCAACTGGGATTTTAGACCACCCACCCAATCCATAGTAGTATTTATTTATTTTTTATTTATTTTTTTATATCGTGCCTCCATCGAAATTCCGCCGCCGCAGACGTGTCGTTGAGCCCAGCAGGTTTGCCTCTGACCTATTGTAGGTGTTGCCACAAATGTGTAAACGAGTCCCTGAAGCGGGGTCGGAACGGTGTGCAGCGTGGTGTATACGATTCGTTTTCTTCTCTGTCCTCGTCTAGTCGTGCTGCAAAGTGCTAGTGGTAGCCGCGGGATCGGCCTTCATTTTTAGACTGCACTGTATTCGGAAATGGCCCACATTTTATGTTAGCAAATTCGATAGCTCCAAATGGAGCTTGTCTAACAATGCCAAGAATGCTATTCGCAGTAGAAGTGCTCAGCATAAAAAAATTCACCAACGATTACGAAATTCCCTAATGCTAATTTCGAGCGCGGCTGTTTAGGCGTTTTGAATGCACGATATATTGTGGCAAAGAATTTGATACTGAACGATAGGGTCCTCTCGACAGCTGTGCTGAGCCTCTGCGGCAGACGAGGCACTTCCACCGGTTGCGTCGCTTATTGCTCAGAAATAGCTGGCTTCGTAATGTGATTTATATTGTCACGGAGTAGCTACAGCCAAGCACGAAACAGTGTCGAAACTGTGAATTACAAATTTAACTATTTATAGGCCGAACTTGGATGGATGGATGGAATAACTTTAATGAAAGGTCCTGCGAGCTACGGGGCGCAAGGTCCCACAGAGCGGGCTACTTTCACGTTGGGACCGGGAGTTGTAACTCCCTGGGCGCATCGTGGGCTCGCTGGACAGCCCAGAGCTGCTCCGCCTGGTCCGTGCTGCGTAATGCTTCTTGTAGCCTGGCGGAGTCTTGATCCTTGTTTGCGTGGGTCCGACCACACGGCCAGAGCAAGTGATGTACGTCTAGTGTGCTATGGCAACTTTCCCAATATGATGTTTTCTATAGGTCAGGCATGTAGTGATGTAGTCTGGGGTACGTATTTGTTTGAAGCATTCTGAACGTGAGGGCTTGAGGCCTGGTGAGCTTATTGTGAGGTGTGCTGTGTATTCTGCGTCTAGATAGAAGCGCTTTGTGATCTCGTTGTATGTGGAGGGAGGGTCCCGATTCTCGCTTGGATGGTCACGACCAGAATAGGTGGCGTCGCGGAGGGTTAGGTCTCGCGCGCTCCTGTGAGCCATCTCATTGAAATTGCGAGGGGCATCCTCGATCTCTCCGAGGTGTGCCGGGAACCAGCAGATGGTGTGATGCTGCAGCGGTGCGGATCTATTTATTATTTGTAGTGCTTGGCTTGCAACTGCTCCTTTCTGAAAGGCTTTGACGGCCAAGCGTGAATCGCTGTAGACGTGGGTAGTGGTCGGGTCTGTGAGCGCGAGTGCAATGGCTGTGTGACGATAGAGTGTGACTTGACCTTGTTTATTGATCGTGGTGGCAACGAAAGCCTTCCTGGTCGGGTACTGTGCCGCGTCTACGAAACAGACTAAGATCTTCTTATCACGTATTTCGCGCAGGATGAACTATCCGCGTGCCAGCCTTCTGGGTTGATGGTGCGCGGGTATCATGTTCCGCGGGAGTGGGCGAACCGTGCAGGAGTTGCGTGTGTCCGTCGGAACGCTTTGATATAGATTCTCCGTTACTGTGGTGTCATGACCTAGTTTCGATGAGATTTCTCTACCCGGTTTGGTTCCAGAGAGACTTGTCCATTGAGGCCGTTATTGAGCTTCGGCGATTTCTTCAAGTGTATTGTGTACCCCCAGTTGCAGCAGGAGTGCTGTCCCTGTGTTCTTGGGGATTCCCAGCGCTAGTTTGACTAGCTTCCTCAGTTGTACATTGAGTTTGTCCTTCTCCGCTACCTTCCATCTGTGCATGGCCGCCTCATAGGTGAAGTGGCATAGCGCAAAGGCGTGTGTTAGCTTGAGGAGATTTTTTTCCTTAAGGCCGTGTTGTCTGTTTGCTACGCATCGTATGAAATTCAAAGCATTATTCGACTTTGTCACGATCTTCTCCACCGTCGCGGCGTTTGAGCCGTTGCTCTCAATGAGCATCCCAAGGACTCTGATTTTGCTGACATGTGGCATGGTTCCTCCGTCTTTTGTTCTGAGAGTAATGGAGTGTGTGTCTCTGATTTTGTTCTTTGGCTTGGGACCGCTTCTCGATGGTTTGTAGGCGAGGAGCTCCTACTTCGCAGGCGAACATCGCAGGCCGGTGGGAGCGAGGTACTCCTCGATCGCGTCGATCTCTTGCTGCAGAGCGCTTTCAATTGATCCCAGGCTACCTCCGGGGACCCAGAGCGTTACGTCATCTGCGTATATCGTGTATTTGACGTTCTCGATTTCATCCAGTTTCTTGCCTAGGCCGGCAAGCGCAAGGTTAAAAAGCGTCGGAGAGATGACAGAACCTTGCGGGGTGCCCTTGCCGCCGAGTTTGTATTTCTGGGGCTTGATTTCCCCTAGACGGAGGGTGGCCGTGCTGTCGGTCAGGAACAATTTTGTATAAGCGTAGAGTCTCGTACCGAGGTCGAGGTGGGAGATCGTGCCGAGTATGTAGTCATGTGATAAATTATTAAATCCCTTTTCGAGGATTACTCTCGTAATCCTCGAAAAGGAAAGGGAAAGGGAAAAGGAAATCCTCGAAAAGGACGCGAGAGTAATCCCTAGGATTACTCTCGCGTCTCTCGTGTCTGCGTCAATGATGTCATGCTTGAGGAGCTTCATGGCGTCTTGGGTGGATAGCCCGGGTCTAAAGCCGGTCATTGCTGTGGGGTAGACATCTTTTTCTTCCAGATGTTTCGAGAGCCTGTTTAGGGCCGCGTGCTCGGCTACCTTGCCGACACAAGACGTCAGCGAGATAGGTCTGAGGTTATTGACCTTGGGCGCCTTGCCAGGCTTTGGGATGAGCACGATGAGGGCCGTTTTCCAGTCTTCGGGTAGTGCTCCGTTCCTCCAGATTTTGTTTATTTCCTCTGTGAGGGTTTCGATTGAGGTTTCGTCGAGGTTTCTAAGTGCCTTGTTAGTTACGCCGTCCGGCCCCGGCGCTGACTTGCTGTTTAGGTTCTGAAGCGACGTGCGGATCTCTTCGGTTGAGAAGTCCCGATCTAGTTTTGGGTTGGCTTTGCCGCGATATACTTCGGCGGTCGTGCCTCTAGCATTTTTGGCCAGCGGGAGGTACTTGTCGGCGAGACAGTCAATGAGCTCATTTTCCGTGGTAATTTGTAGTTCCTCGTGCATGATCCTGTTCAGCGTACGACCCTGGTCCGCTTTGCTTCTGGTTATGTCTAAAATATGTTTGAGCAGGTGCCACGTCGTCCCGCTGTTGATGCGGCCGTCCGCGGCGTCTCACACCTCGTTCCATTGTTGGTTAGATAGTTGCGTGCAATGTTCTGCAATCAGCCGGTTGAGGGAAGAAATTATTTTCCTCAGCCATCGATTGTGTCTTTGTTCATTCCATCTCCTGGTGAGCGATAGTTTGGCTTCGAGCATGTGAGCCAGTCGGCTGTCCATGCTTTGAACGGAGAGATCTGTCTCTATTTCCTTCGTGGCCGCCTTAATGTCGGCCTTTAGTTGCGACGTCCATTGTTTCCTTGATTTTTTGCCTGTTCGGCGTTCGTGTCTGAACTCGCGGAACTTGTCCCAGTCGACGTACGTCATTTTTCTGGGTCCTCTGGATGGGGTGTCAATCGTTGTCTCAACAATGTGATGATTGCTGCCCGGATCCTCGAGGAGGTTGTTCCACTGATAGTTTGGAACGTTGCGGACGAAAGTGAGATCTGGCGTTGTGTCGCGGTTGACCGAGTTACCCGTTCTTGTGGGGTATTCGGCATTCGTGATGAGCGTTAGGTCAAGTTCATCGGCGTCGTTTAATACGTCCTTGCCCTTGGCTCTGCTGGCGACGTATCCCCAGGCCGTGTTAGAGGCGTTGAAGTCCCCGGCCATGATAATGGGGTTGTCGCCGGCACGGTTGCGGGCGAGCTGGAGTATTTGCCTAAATTTTTGTACTCTGTGCTTGGGGCTGCTATAAACGTTTAGGATGAATATGCTCTTGGCGATCTTGGCTCTAGGGAAGACTTCCGTGAGAATGGATTCGCAATTGCTGCGGTCGTGATTAATATTGTGTGTCGTGTGGGCTAGCTTGTTGCTGACCAACATAGCGATACCTCTACATTTGTGTTGCGGTGTCACTGCAGTCGCGTCATAGCCGGATAGCGAGGGTGTAGCGGTATTTGTCTCTTGTAGGAGAATGACATGGGGTTTTTCTTCTTTGGCTCGAATGTATTGTTGTAGGGTGGCCTTTTTGCGGACGTAGCCCTTACCATTCCATTGCCAAAGGTGAAACGTTTCAGTTTGCACAGCCATCTTTGTTGTTGGCATCGGGTGGCCTTTGTGAGGCCACGTTGTTGCTTTCTCTATCGAGCGACAACGCCCGAGATAGCTTGGTGACAGTAGAATGTGACGTCACAGACGGGTGGTCTGCCATTTCTAGCGCGTTGAGCCTTGCCCCATGGATGTTGATCATCTCCATCATGTGGTTGATTTGTAGCGTTATCCTGTCGTAATCTTCCTTGAGGGTCCCTACAGTCGTCGCAAGTTTGTCTAGCCTTTCCTTCAGTGACGCGACGGTAGTTGTGAGCCCGCCGAGCAGTTCCTTGATTCCCTTAATGTCGCTGTCCGTGCTCGATGGATGTGTGTTTGTCACGGCTTTTCTCTTATGCGGATTGTGCGTGGATTCCGCGACGGGTACTTCTACTACCATGGGTTCTGATCTGGCTTCCGTTTGATTAGAGTCGGAGGGTGGTGGCGTTTTCAGCTGTCTGATTTACTCGACGAGTTGTGTGATTGTTTGCCTTAACTCTTTGTTTTCGTGTTCTAGACTTTTAATTGTATTCGCTATTTCTACTTGCTCTGGCCGTGCCATCGGACTCACCTGGCTGGCGGCCTGCTGTTGGTGCTGCTGTTCTTGTCGCTCCTGTTGCTGGTGCTGCTGAATTCGTTGGGCTTACGTCAACCGGTCATCACCGCCAACTCGTGGGCTGAGGGTGAATCGTATCCTTGACAAGGATCTCTGGCTCAGGTTCCTGGAGCGTCCTTGCGATCGTGACGACAGGCGACCGCGGTTCCTCGATCTCGAGCGGCCCCGCTCACCAGACAAGCGAGCATATGCGTTGACGGCCACGTTGTCGTTGATGGCGCTACACTCGGCGTTCTTGAGCGGCGGGAAGTCGTGCTGACTCAGGGCGATTGGTCCTGATCTCGTGGTGCTTTTGCATGCGTTTGCTGCGATTCTTCTTTTAACTCGTCTTCTTCGGACGACGTAGGGGAGTTGGAAGCGGTTCATGCATTCCTTGCTTGCCATGACGTGATTTCCCTCGCAGAGCGCACACTTGATCGAGGTGCACACATGATCTGCGTTAGGGTTAGCTAGTCCACAGCCTTTGCAAATTGCGTCGTCGGGCGAGGGGCATACGTCCGCACGATGGCCGAGTCTGCCGCACACATGGCACATAGCGATCTGCTTGCGGTAAAGAGAACACTTGATCAGGGCATTGTCGTATCTGACATAGTTCGGGACTCGAAAGCCGTCGAAGGCAATGATGACCGTGCCAGTTTCCTTGATTCTCTTTGCCGCCAGAGCGAGAGGGTTGCGTGGGTTGACGATCTTGCGGTTTATGGAGTCCGGCGTCTCATCGAGCGGAACCCCTCTTATAACGCCTTTGCACGTTTCGTGCGGCGCCGTCCTATATGCAGTGGTTTCAAACGTTTGCTCTCCTATGGAAATGCTGCGGTTCCTGAGGTATTTTGCTGCGTTCGCTTTGGACGGTGTGCTGACCACCATGATGTTCTGCTTCAAATTGGGGCATATCGTGTCCTCGCTTCGCTCGTTAGGTTCGATGCAAGCAGCCATGCAAATTGCTTTGGTGACCTAAGTTGGCCTACCTTGGCTATGTTGATACCGCCACGTATGCGAATCGCGATCTTGATGTCATCTTGGGGCAGCGCGGGCATCCTGCTTGCTTTGATCAAGAAGTTTCTCGCTGTTGAGACAGTTGCGTTCGTATTCCCTCCCTTTCGCTGGTGGTTAACGAGGTTGGGCTGGATCAACGCAGTCTTAATTACTGATGGGCGTGGCGCCACGATAGTCCACCCGGCGTCTGCGGTGAAGTCTTCCGGGCTCATGTCTTGGCCATTGACTTCGTATACCATCACTGTAGGGTCGTTCTAGGGTGGAAGGCTCGTTTGTTGTGATAGCTGGAGGCCCCCGCAGCCTGGGTGGGCCGAACTTGTGCCCAGCAAAACAAGTAACACGCAAGCACAACGAAATTGGCGAGTCGAGTCGGCGGTCGTTGAAAATATGATCTGCAGGTCAAGTGGGTAAGTTTTTACACCTGGCTCGTCGAAGGTTCCAGTGTGATCGCTGGCACCCGCGTGGCTTCCAGAAAATACTGCACAGTTTGCGTCGCGCACACAATCACATTGCAGAAATATATGGTGACAACAGTCAGCTGATCGAACTATGGATAACATTCGAGAAACTTCTCTTATATGCGTGCGCGTCGTGCCTCGACGGATAACGTTTAGCGTTTGTTAGCCCGCGAAAAGCAGTGGCCAAAGGAAGACAAAGTGAACACAAGACACGCAGCTAAAGGCTTTACGACGCGCTGTGCTCTGACGCCATCTCGTAGCGCTTGTCGCAGAGCACGTCATGCGCAGCACTATGATTTTCTTCTCGTGCTTTCCTCCTTGCGCTCTCTTCGCTGCCGCCGCCTTTCATTCCGCGCTGCGTTCCGCTCTTTCATCCTTCGCTGCTGTGCTTGTTCGCTCGGTAACGCCGACACTCGCCGCAGGAACAAACGCCTAATAGCTGTGCTCTATATGGTGGTTGAACTGTACATGTCTTCAGCCACTGTGTCAAGAAAGGGCTACTATGATTACATTAATCAGTTCAATAGATCCCATGGGCTCCGCTAAACTGCGCTGTTCCTGGGAATAGATAAGCCCCCCCCCCCCCCCCCCCACCTCATGGCTCCGTACTAAAATATTTCATGGAACACATTTTCGGTTTAAAACTGAACGCGAAGGATGCATCTAGCTCATCCTTTTTTTGTATCTGCATCCAAATGATCAAAGTTATCGTGGTAGAACATATTACTAGTGTGATTTGAAGGTATTTGCTCTCATCCAGCACTTGCCGAGATATTCAGCATCTACCTTCTTACTTCGCCACGCTTCTAACAGCCTTCCTGCAACGGAATTCCGGTATGTAATGTACTTAAAATCCTTCAACCAACCCATATTTTGTTCAGTACGAGGAACTGGCTTCAGCGTAGGGATGGCGGGAGGGTATGTGATAAACGTAGTGAATGCGCATTGATTCACATGACGGGACCAGTACGCATTTTTGAATCGCGTGTATTTATGTATTTAATAAATGCAGCTGTGTTAGCCTGCAAGATAAAACTGATGCCACTCCAGCCTTCCGTGGTTAATGCTTCTTTCATTTTGTTTTATTGGCATTGGCCAGTTTCTTACACGTAATGGTGTTTGGTGTTTATTTGTCGAACACTTGTATGCGCAGTATACAATGAAACACGAAACATGGTAGTTTGTACAGTGTTGTCATGTGTGTCCTTCAGCTCCTTGATTCACCAACGTGACGTGTTTAGCACATAAACATTAAATAAGACCACAGTGAAGTTCACTGGTAACGGGAGCTTGCGTGTGCACAATCATTTGACTATTACACCCCACCCCCAGACATGCCCACTCACGCAGTTTGAATGACTATAACACGCCCTGTGCAATCCCACTCGCAGCTGTGCGCAAGCATTCACGGAGCTGGCAAGCATGCGCGTTGTGGCAGTGAAGTCCCCTTCATGACACGAGAGAGCGCCACTCAGTATTCTTGAAGAGAATAGTCATCACTGCATCAAGCGCAGCTGAGAGAAAAAAAACTAGTTATTTATGCTACTAATACATTGAACCATGCAATCAGGTCAAGCGATGAACGTACTCATGTACTTACCCGCCCCAAAGCGCGCGTTGGCGACCACAGGCCCGGTGAAGCGCAGGTACATCCGTGGTAGGCCCGTGATGCCTAGGTTACAGATGCCATCGAGCTGGGCACGGAGCCTCACGTTCCACGTTGTGTGCGCTGAGCTCAAATTGCAGTTGACCTGTGAATGAATTCATTTTGCTTGTTAGTGTACACGTACGTCAGGGTTCGAGCGCCTCAGTTATATTACATCAAAAATATGAACACCCCCTCTGTCTATTTCTGAAATTATTGTATCTTTCCTATCGATACGTATTTGCCCAGCTTCACCCCTGATGTGCAATTATTGGCTTTGCTGTATTGTTAACATAAGACACCTCACATGCTCCTAATTGATGATTTCCTTATTGGTGAAATATTTTTACATATTTAGCATGTTTCAGGATATGTGACCACCTGCATATTGGCTTCGCAAATAGTATTATAACCGGGATCGAATCCCGGCCAGGGCGGCCGCATTTCGATGGGGGCGAAATGCGAAAACACTCGTGTACATAGATTTAGGTGCACGTTAAAGAACCCCAGGTGATCGAAATTTCCGGAGTCCTCCACTACGGCGTGCCTCGTAATCAGAAAGTGGTTTCGGCACGTAAAACCCCATAGTATTATAACTTTATATACAACTTTGTGTATAAGCCTACCACAACTCGACCTCCTTCTTCACGTTTATGGTCAACCAATAAAACATAAAACGAGCAATGTTGGCTCTCTGTTCTCCTCAACAAGTCAAATTGTACATGTCGGTCACGTCAAATGGAACATATCTCGACATGTTATATCAATGATAAGGTTGCTTGACGTTGCCGTGTTCCTAACATAAAATAATTCTTATGCTCCTAATTAGTGATATTCTTCTTCGTGAATTTCTTAATATATCCGGCATGCTTCTCAATATCAAACCATTGGCATAATTACCTACACAAATATTAGGTGTTCTTAAGATAAAAAAGCTTGTATGGTGCTAATTAGTAATTTCCTTCTCGATAAATTTTTTAAAATAAATTTAACGTGTTTTTGCTATGAAAGCACCGGCATAGTTGACTATGCAAATGTTATGTGGTCTTAAAACAGAACAGCTCGTGTGTTCCTGATTAGTGATTAACTACTTGACGAATTTTTTTAGTTATTCATGATGTCTCTCGGCGTGAGGTCGCGGGCATAATTGAGTACGCAAATATTAACCACCTTGCAAGAAACTTTGTGCATTACCTACCACCATACTACCGCTAGGTTCAGGTTTATGGATAACCAATAAAATATAAAACAATGGATGTCGCCTCTCTGCAGGACGACTCAACAGAACAATCTGTACGTGTCTATAGCACGAAGTGGCAGATATGTAAAAGCGCTATCGGAAAACCGCGCGCCCAAATCCAGAGACAGCAGCTGCTGCAAGAGAAGCCTCAGCAGGAAAACATCACCATCACGTGAGCGAGTGAGCTGGGTCGACGCAGCGAAAGGAAACAATATAAGGAACGCGCAGAAAATCACCGAAACCACGAAGAAAGAAGATATGAATAAGGTGCGTGAGGCAAATGAGATCCTAACACAAGAAAACGCGGCGTTGCGAGCGACCATCAACAACCTCACGAAAGAGATCGCCGAGATCCGTCAGTTGCTGCTATGCAACAACGAGCCTCTACAGATACCCACGCCAAGCACAGGCAAGACCGAGGAAACGACAACGAACATCCAGGAGAAAGCCATAGAGGAACCGGCACCGAAGAAGCGAGCCGCCGAGGCCACGCGCACGCAAACAGAAAACGACCGCATCGACAGCCTCGAAGCGAAATTCGAAGCGACATTCAGCAAGCTCGAACAGCTAATCACGACAAACATCGCAGCAGTGACAGCACTGAAACAAACAAGGGAGACCTACCAAGCCGAGAACAGGAACAGAGTCGCCTGCATCGAAAGGACCCTACAGCCGATGGTAAGCCACCCGACGTTTGCGCCCCTCTTCACGCAACATCCACCCAACCAGGGAGCCCCGTACACGCCAACGCAATCATGGCCACCAACGCGACACCAGCAGCAGCAGGTGTAACCGCGTGGCAGTGGAACTGTCGCGGCTTCGGAAGGAAGAAGGCAGTCATCCAACAGCACATCGTACATGCCGCGCGCAAGCCAGACGTTATACTACTGCAAGAAACACTAACCAACGCACCGTCCCTCCCCGGCTACAGAGTGCACAAGGGACCGCCCGACGGCAGAGGCCTGTGCACGCTGGTCAGGAAGGGACACACGTTCGTCGAGCATGAGCTGCAAAGCAACATCAAGATCGAGCACACACTCACCGAAATCATCCCGGGCAAGAAGAGAAAAGGAAGCATATTTCTTCTCAACGCCTACAGCAACCCATCTCAGAGAAAACAGAGATTCAAGTTATTACTGCACAGAGCCAGCACCGCAGCGGGCCGCAACACGCTGATCGCGTGCGGAGACTTCGACGCGATGAACCCTGCCTGGGGCTACAACAAGTACACAGCAAAGGGCCGCGATCTGTACCAAGACGGCACGGAACTCGACTTCACCCTCATCACGGACCCGACACATCCGACGAGAATTGGTAACTCCGTGTCCGGGGACACCACTCCGGACCTCACGTTCGTCAAGAACGACATCCGGGGCGCGATCACTTGGAGAAACACGGGGATCGACCTAGGCAGCGACCACACCATCGTGGAAATCGGCATACCGGAACACAATGACACCAGCATCAAAACACACAGATGGATAGACAGGGATGCCTTTCGAGACGCCAGAAGCCAGAAGAGCGACGGTGACGACGAGATCGAAGACATCGACTCGTGGACGGCCGAAATCACCAAGAGCGTACGCGACGCGACCAAAGAGATTGAAACGCGCGCGGAGATCGACAAAGTAGACAGCCGGCTTGCGCATCTCATCGAGGCCAAACAGTCGATACTCAATCGCTAGAAGAAACAACGGCTTAACCGCAGATTGAGAAAGAAGGTGGCGGAGCTGAACCGAGCGATCGAGTATCACTGCCGCGCTCTCTGCACGCAACAGTGGAACGAGATCTGCAACGCGGCAGACGGGCAGATGCATAGCGGGAAGACGTGGAACCTACTGCGGCACCTGCTCGACGAAACCAAGACCAAGTCGCACCAAAGGGACAGACTCGCCAGGCTCATACATCGGGCGGTCTCAGCACACGGCGTCGACGAAGTCACCAGGCGCATTAACGACAAATACCTGCCGACTACACCTACCGAACAACACGCGCCGTACAGCGGCCTGCCTAACGCGAAGCTCGATCGTGACATCGACGTCGAGGAGGTACGCGCGGCCCTGCACGACCTCAGCAGCCGGTCGGCAGCCGGCCCGGACCTCGTCACGAACAAGGCTCTCAAGAACCTCGATGACGGCTCGATTGAAAAGCTCGCAAAATACTACAAGTGCTGGAGAGCGGGTGCGCTGCCAAAGCTGTGGAAGACAGCCAAGACCATCCTGATCCCCAAGCCGGGGAAGCCGCCGGACACGGATAACCTCCGGCCCATCTCGCTCACGTCCTGCGTGGGCAAGGTGCTGGAGCACGTCCTGCTCAACAGGTGGCAAGACTACCTGGAACGAGAAGGGCTGTACCCGGCCACTTTGATCGGCTTCAGACAGCACCTCAGCAAGCAGGACGCGATGCTGCAGCTCAACCACCAAATCATCGATGATGGCGGCCGCGCCCGCGACAACATAGCCATCCTTGGGCTCGACCCGCAGAGCGCCTTTGATAAGGTGAAACACTCGGCGATTCTGTCCCAAGTCTCCAAGCTCAACATGGAAGAAAGATCCTACAACTACATCAAGGACTTCCTCACGGACAGGACCGTCGAGCTACGAGCAGGCGACCTACAGACGCAAGAGAAGAAGCTCGGGAGCACCGGCACACCGCAGCGATCGGTCATTTCCCCGATGCTGTTCAACCTGGTAATGATCGTAGTGGCCGAAAAGCTCGGGCGCATCGAAGACGTCAGGCACACCATCTACGCGGACGATATCACGATATGGGTGACCGGTGGCAGTGACGCCCACATCGAGGGCGCGCTGCAAGCCGCCGTCGACGCAATAGAAGACCAGCTGGAAGGTACCGGACTGAGATGTTCGCCGAGCAAATTTTTTTTTTTTTATTTATTCATTTAATTATTTATTTATTTATTTATTTATTTATTTATTTATTTATTTATTTATTTATTTATTTATTTATTTATTATACCTCAAAGGCCCCAGAGATGGGGTATTACATGAGGGATGGGCTTTAACAAAACAGTAATTCGAGAGCAGCCTTGAAGTGATGAGTGTCGGAGTGGTGCGTGATTTCGGCAGACAGACCGTTCCAGTCCCTGGCGGTTTTCACAAAAAATGATCGTAGATGAGAGGTAGGCTGCGCCGGGGGAGGATACACGGCTTTGCTGTGGTTAATGCGGCTGGACTGACGATGAGCTGGTAATATAGCTGAAATGTGGAGTGGTGAATGAAAGAATTTGCGAAAAAGACACAGTCTAGAGATAAGACGTCGCGATTCTAGATTAGTAAGACCGGCACGGGATTTTAGTTCAGATACGCTTGCATGATAAGAATATTCAGAGTAGATAAACCGGGCTGCACGGTTTTGAATTGATTCCAGTGTATTAGATAGGTTATGTTGATGAGGATCCCAGACAGAGCATGCATATTCTAACTTAGGGCGGACATATGTAACATAAACTAACAATTTAACTGATGGGGGAGCAAGTCTTAGATTCCGGCGGAGAGAACCGAGGGTTTGATTCGCGGCATTGGCTAAGTTAATGACATGATGTGACCAATTTAGGGTAGCTGAAAAGGTTATGCCGAGGTATTTATATGAGTCTACGGATGAGATTTCGGCGCCGTATATGGTGTATTTCCCTGATTGGTGATGCTGTCTGCGATGAAAAGAAACTAGCGAGGTTTTTTTAGTATTTAAAGACATCAACCATTTGTTACACCATAATTCAATGCGTTTTAGGTCATCTTGAAGCAAATGCATGTCTGAAGTGTTAGTTATGCGTCGATAAATTACACAATCATCTGCGAACAATCGAATGTTAGAAGAGATCTCAGTAGGAAGATCATTAATGTAAATTAGAAAGAGTAGTGGTCCGAGAACTGTGCCTTGTGGTACGCCCGAAAGGACAGAAGATCTTTTAGATGACTGTGTGTTAGCAACTACAAACTGTTGTCGGTTAGTGAGGAAGCTACGTATCCAGTCTAGTACAAATGGATTAATCTTGAGACGGGAAAGCTTTAGCAGTAGCCGTTGGTGTGGAACTTTGTCAAATGCCCTTTCAAAGTATAAGAAAATAGCATCTACAGGTACGTTCAAGTCGAGGTTAGAGCTTAGATCATGAAAAAATAAAGCTAGTTGGGTGTCACATGAAAGACCTTTACGGAAGCCATGTTGAGCTGGGTGAAAGAGGTTATTGGATACTAAAAATTTTACGATCTGAGAGTAAATAACATGCTCCATTAGTTTGCAACAAACACTGGTGAGTGAAATGGGACGATAACTAGAGCACAACGATGGAGGACCTTTTTTGGGGACTGGGACAATCTTGCCTACTCTCCAGTCTTCCATCGGAGACTGGAGAGCTTCTCATACTCCCACCTACGAAAAATGGCAGAGGCAAGACCAGACAACGCGAGAACGAAAAAATCAGAATCGTCACCAAATCCGGCAACGTGATCCCCGAGGTCGGCAAAATTAGGATCCTAGGCATGGTCATCGAAAAGCACGGAAGAAACGGCGAAACCATCACCCGGCAAAAGCAGCCAACGCGATTCGACTCCTCAAACGAGTCACTTCCCGAAAGGCTGGCTTGAGAGAGGAGAGCCTAATTAGGCTCGTCCAATCCTTCGTCATCAGCCACGTCGCGTACGTTGCAGCCTACCACAGATGACTGCAACACGAACGAAACAAAATCAACGTGCTCATCAGAAGAGCGTACAAGACGGCGCTGGGCCTGTTCGAGTCCACAAGCACAACCCGCTTGTTACAACTCGGGCTACACAATACGCTCGAAGAAATAGCCGAAGCGCAACGGACCTCTCAACTGGAGCGGCTGTCCATGACCAAAGCCGGGAGGAAGATACTGGACGATCTGGGAATTAGACGCTCCAACGAGGTGGAGATGAAGCTCCCCGTCCCCGAAGAGGTCCGACGCCAGACCAGAATCGGCCCCATACCGAAGAACATGAATCCCGAGTTCAGCAAGGGAAGAAGAGCGGCGAGGGCCAAGGCTCTCATCGACCAGCATGCCAACGACGAACACGCGCGGTACGTGGACGCGGCCGAATACCAACAGAACGCCTTCGCAGCGGTCGTCATAGAGGCGTCAACCGGCGCCACGAGGACGGCAACGAGCGTGAGAAGCGCCGGAGTGGAACAAGCGGAGGAGGTAGCCATCGCCCTGGCCACCGCCGACGCAGACTGCCACACGGTGCTGAGTGACTCACGACAGGCAGTGCGAAACTTCGCCAAAGGGCAAATCTGCAGGGAGGCTGAGCGCGTACTGCGAGCGGTAAAACTAGAAGAACGAAAAGTACGACTCAAGTGGTTCCCGGCGCACGCGGGCGACGCGTCGGAACGCAGTGAGAACCATAATGAGACGGCACACGCAGCGGCGCGAGCGCTAACCAACCGCGCCCCGGCGACAGACCGTCCGACGTGGTTCGCAACCAAGGACCGCATGACGGATTACAATGAAATCACGAAGGCCTACCACCTGGCTCGCAGGACTCTCCCACCCCCGCACCCGAGACTGAGTCGAGCGGAGGCGGTAGTACTGAGACAGCTCCAGACCGGATCGCTACCGAGCCCGAAACTGATGAATCCCATGTACCCCGAGACATATCCGACAGATATGTGCACAGTCTGCCGGAGGGAGACCGCAGACTACACGCACATCTTGTGGGACTGCATTAAATATCCAGAAGACGCTAAATCAAGAACACTCCCACCGCGGTTCGAGGCAGCCGCGAAGAGCTACGACCGAGACGATCAGCTCTGGGCCGTCCAGCAGGTCCTCGAGGCACTCGAAAGGCACGGACCCAGCGAGCCGGCAACGGCGAGCGGAGACCCGCGCCGAGTAACGGCAACTTCGAGGATGACGTAGGCCCTCGTCAGGCCGCGCGAGCGCCCAACTGCAGGCATAAATAAAGTTTCTCCAATCGAATCCAATATCAACATGCTAAGGTTACTTGACGCATACTTATTGAAGAAAAAGGGAAATAAAGCAGTGTCAAAAAATATGGAGCAAGAAAAAACGTGTTGAAGGCTAGCAGATTCCGCGGCGCCAAAGACACAGAGAGGAGTAACTTTAGGCGCATACCTCTTGGGCTCAATGTGAATAAGTGCCAAATACCTCACCTAACAATAGCTGCGCTGCGTAATTTGCAACTTGTAAGCTAATCTGTAATTCTCGGTACTGCTTCTTTCTTTGTTCGATTAGAAAAAAAGCACGACTGCTACCTCTCCCGCAGAAATGATTTCACAATAAGAATTTGTAATGCCATGAAAGGCGCTGGTTGGTGCACGTTCCCGATTACGTCGCGCTGAGTATTACAGTGGGAAAAAGATCATGTAGAAGGGAAGAAGGATGCGGCCGGGCGAAGCGCAAGGACTGACGGACGTCCGTCTGCGTCCTTCTTCCCTTCTTCGTCATCTTTTTGCCACTGTAATACTCCGCGCAATGTAATCGTGAAGAATTCGCATTTTTTCCGCAACCTATGGAACATATCTACAGGCCGCACAGTCACGCGCATAAGCCATACAGCTTCTGTGGAACAATCAATGAATTCGCATGCACACATTTCTTTTTTCAGTAAACGGAATTCACTTCAATTACCTCTGTTCAGTTACCTTAAAGGTCTCCCTGCTACTGCCAATCACATTGCGCATACCGCTTTCAATTGAACACTACAGCACCTGCATGCGTTCCACAGCCAGTTGTGGCAGGCCGCCGACAACCGCGGCACGCAGAAATCGTCGGCGCCGGAATTCCCAGAGCTCGGGCAGGCGGGAAGGGAAGCCTCGCAGCATGCGACGCATGAATGTCCCCAGCCGCTCGGAGCAGGGGGCCGACACGTTGGAGAGCTTCGGCACCGGTTTCACGGTCGTTGATGTGGTCGTTGGTGCCGCTGTGGCCACTGCGCAGATGCGAACGCAGTGACACGACTGAGTCGAATTGAATAGACAGAAGCCGGGGGGTCGAGGTAACCACTACAGTTCACCAGTCTCGTGTCGTAATTTCTTGTCCAGTCACTGTGTGGCAGCGCGCGCTCAATATATGTTATTCAGATATATATTAATTGCAATGCCCTCAGCGTTCAAGGGGCTTACTTGTGGAGGTTAGAGGCACATGATATTCACATACACAAATTTCAGCTCTTTGAAAAACACACTAACAATCATGCTACAAATATTGCACTAAATAGGAGTGTAGCTTCTTCTCAAGAGTGCTACATAAAGACGGCCTTGCGGGAGTGTGCGTCATCAATGCAAGCGATGAGGCGGGAAAGTTGGTTATATTTTTCGGTACTCTAGGAAACAGAGGATTCGTACGAAGAAATGGTAAGGATTGCAAAATATTCACAGATGACTACGCTACTTAATGCGAAATTTGAGCGCAGCTGTATGCGTGTTTTCATTTCGCTATACGTTGCTTAGCTCGGACAATCTGTGTCATGCGGCACGTTGTAAACGGAGCAAAGTGTTGTGCAACTGCCTCGCTAATCGGGAGATCGTGAGAGGCGGCTCGTCGGTGAGACGTGGGCGCGATTCATAGCAGGCGCCGCAGGCATGCCTCCGCTCATGCAGCGCTTTGTTTTCATAGAGACGACACGCGCTTCTTTGGCGCCATCCCGTACCTACCGTAACCACAAAGCCCGTCTTGCGTGGGACTGAACTTTTCTTCTCATGCTTTCGCCATAACGTCCTCCTCCGCTTTGCCCCTCATGGTTCCGCTGCACCCTTCTCCTCCGCTGTCTTCCTCGCACATCTTATTTTGCCGTAACGCAAGTTGAACGATGTGGACAACAGAAAGGCACATTTGACACACACAGTGCTAAAAATCGTAGGAAGCCAACAAACAGTGACACCAAAGACACCATAGGGGAAATTACTTGTGCCTAATAAATGAAGCAAAGAAACGACCAACTAAAGGAAATGAAAGTGCATGAAAAAACAACTTGCCGCAGGCGGGGAACGATCCCACAACATTTGCATTTTGCGTGCGATGCTCTACGAATTGAGCCACCACGGCGCCGTTTCGCCATTTACATTCTTGGGTATTTATGTTCCCTAGTAGAATCCTGGGAGTGTTAGCCAACTTTAGCACTCCCAGACCTTGGCGGCGGATGTGGAACATCCTTTTTTTTTCGAGAACGTGATCTTTTTATCTTTTTAGGTGAAGACAACCGGTCAATAAACCCACACATGCTACCTGAAGGCATCAATGTTGCCCAATTAGAGACCCTCGTTATGTAATAAACGAGAAGAAAGGGGGTTAACCAAGGGGCCCGATTTTTACTAGTCATATCGTAGAAAGCCAACAAACACTGACACAAAGGACACCATAGGGGAAATTACTTGTGCCTAATGAATGAAATAAAGAAACGATCAACTAAGGGAAATGAAAGTGCATGAAAAAGCAACTTGCCGCAGGCGGGGAACGATCCCACAACCTTCGCACTTCGCGAAGGTATGTAGAAGCCTGGGAGTGTTAGCCAGCGCCACCACTCACGGACTTTCGCCAAATGCGAAGGTTTCCCCTATGTTATATTGTAATTTCACAAGTAATGTCTCCTTTGTTGTCCTTGGTGTCAGTGTTTGTTGGCTTCTTATAATATGACTAATTAAATTCGGGCCCCTCGGTTAACCCCCTTTCTTCTCGTTTATTCATGCCCCTGCCGTCCAATTACTGCGACCGACTCGAGATCCAGCGACTCAACCGCAGGATTTATCCTCCGCCTCACAGAAAGCTCAGCACTGAAGGTGCCGTAGCTCTCCGACTTATTCAGACCAACACATTTCCATCCAAACCTACACAGATACAGTAAAATGCTCCCACATACATATCGCGGCATCTGCCCCTGGTGCGGCGACACACGCCCTACACTCTTTCACACCTCGTGGGGGTGCGGGGCAAACCTCAACAATTAAAGACGCCTAGTACGTCATTTGAGCGGTGGGAGGTACAGCTGACCGGCGATACCCTGGTGGGACAAGAAGCTCTCGTCCAGCAAGTACGTCGAGCAGCCATGGCCAGTGGAGTCCTAGAATGAGGACACCACCCACTCGACCTCAAGAGCAACCACCTCGATGGTTCGAATAAATGTTTTCTCTCTCTCTCTCTCTCTCTCTCTCTCTCGTCTATTACAGTGCTGAAAGGAACATCTGACGTACACAGCGTTGTGTGTGTCATATATGCCTTTCTGTGGTCCTTGCCGTTCACCTTGCGTCACAACAAAATAACGTATGCCGTACCAGCAAGCTCCTACAGCTATCCTCATCATCGTCCTCCCGCTCTCTTCGCTATAGCCGTCTTTACTCTACCGCTGCGCTCCTCGCTCGCTTTCATCCGTAGCTGTGTTCGTTCGCTGCGTTACCAGGAACAACGCTGATGCTCGCCGAAGGAATGGGCGCCTAAAAGCTGCACTCTAAAGGTAACGATGACTTGATATTAGTCATCAGTGCGGATGACAAACTTCCGGTAGGATAAAAGGCAATAACACCATGTTATTCACCGCGAATACCGCGTAAAGTTTACACGTAACACGCCTTTCAAATGGTGTAGGAAATTATTTGCCTAGGAGTGTGAAGATATGGAGTGACTTTAACTGCCTTACATCGCAGAATAACATTTATTAGCAGCCTATCAATAATTCGCAGTGGAATTTTGTCCAATCGCTGACGCAGGCACTCTATCGCTGTATGTGTCATTATTCTAAATGTTATAGTTCCAAGCTTCAGCCTCGACATGGCCAGAAATATTCTACGCCTTCATAATCAAGAAACCGCTTTGAGTTTTCCAGCTTAATTTTTTTTTCATACGTGAGCTTCTCATCACCTCTGTTTGTTTTCACAAGAAAAAATAAAAATTAGGTGCGAAAAAGTTTGTTCCCCTTCTTGTGATTTGTGGTTGCTGTTTTAATCGCAAGTGTACAAGAATGCATATGGGATAAGGCAATGAGTGCATGACCTCCCAGACATGGCCGATACGTGGAATCCTGGTCATGAATTCACTTCACAACAAAATCAGAAATCTGCCGAGTGGGCTCAGTGAGAATCCATATACTTAAATAATATCGCAAGAAACATGGCCCGTCAATCTCGCACAGCACAGAGCACTGGCTCCCCACATGCCGTCGATTTCGAATCAACGAAGTGGACACACGCGATAGGAAATAGAACAAAATTTTAATAACTATGTTGCGACCTTATATATATATATATATATATATATATATTGAAATGGGGTTTATTGTAGCTCGTTCGAGGGATCGCAGGTAGCTCTAGATCACGAGTCCTAGCGCTTCGCATCAACAACCCGCGCTCGTGTCTCGCGCCGCAGCGATGGCAGTCCGCACAGTGCCACATGCATATTACCCACTACAACTACCCCCGGGGCGAAGAGGAGCCATCCTGGCGACCTAAGGCGATGATACGATAAGGGGGTCGTGGTACGGCTTCAGGCGGCTGACGTGAACAGTCTCGCGGCCACGGCGGCGTTTGTCCGAAGATGGTGTCACCGGTTCGACCACATAATTTACAGGCGAAGTACACGCGACGACCCGGTACGGACCTTGGTATTTCGGAGCAAGCTTTGGGCTAAGGCCTGGAGCTTGGAAGGGCAGCCGAAGCCAGACGTGAGAGTCCACGGCGAAGGACTGTGTGGGCTGATCGTTGTCGTGACGATCTTTGGGGATTCCTTGGGTATCCGACGTGAACGAGCGAGCCAGTTGGCGGCACTCTTCAGCATGGCGAGCAACTTCGGAAAGAGGGGTGAATTCAGAGGCATCCGGGTGATATGGTAGTACGGTGTCGAGGGTAGTGGATGGTTCACGCCCATAAAGAAGGAAAAATGGTGAGAAGCCTGTGGTAGCCTGAACGGCGGTATTGTATGCGTACGTCACAAAAGGGAGGACATCGTCCCAATTTGAATGATCCGACGCAACATACATGGTGAGCATGTCCCCAAGGGTGCGGTTGAATCGTTCCGTTAGACCGTTAGTTTGTGGGTGATACGCCGTAGTGGTGCGGTGAATAGTGCGGCACGCGGCGAGTAGCTCATTAATAACTTCGGACAAGAAGACACGGCCTCGGTCACTGAGTAGTTCTCGCGGTGCGCCGTGCCGTAAGACGAAATGCCGTAAGATGAATGCGGCGACGTCGCGAGCAGCAGCCGAAGCAAGTGCAGCAGTTTCAGCATATCTTGTCAGGTGGTCTACTGCGACAATTATCCAACGATTTCCGGCAGCACTGCACGGAAGAGGCCCATAAAGGTCGATGCCAACCCGATCAAAAGGACGTGCAGGACACGGTAAAGGTTGCAGAGGGCCTGTCGGATGAGAAGATGTCTTGCGTCGCTGACAGGCTGCACATGACCGAATGTATTTGCGGACATAAGAATACATGCCGCGCCAGTAGTACCGCTGGCGGAGCCGCTCGTAGGTTTTCAGGACGCCAGCATGAGCTTGTTGTGGGTCTGCATGGAAATACGTGCATACGTCGGAACGCAAATGGCGAGGGAGGACTAGCAGCAATTTGCGACCGTCGGGCTGATAGTTTCGGCGGTACAAGATGGCGTCCCGTAGCACGAAGTGGGTGGCTTGGCGACGAATGGCTCGAGGGCATGTAGACGTTGAAGAACTGCTAAGAATGTCAATGAGAGACAGAATCCACGGATCTTTTCTCTGTTCAGACGGCATGTCAGTAACAGCAAGCGTAGCAACCGGGCACTCTATGGATGAAGGTGGCCTTTCGTCGGATCGCATGGGCGCACGGGAGAGCGCATCTGCATCAGAATGTTGGCGCCCGGATCGATAAATGACGCGAATGTCAAATTCTTGGATCCGAAGAGCCCAACGTCCAAGACGCCCCGACGGGTCTTTCAGTGACGCAAGCCAGCAGAGCGCGTGGTGGTCTGTCACAACGTCGAGCGGACGGCCATACAAGTAACGGTGAAATTTGTTTAAGGCCCAAACTATAGCTAAACATTCTTTTTCCGTGACAGAATAATTGGATTCTGCCTTCGTGAGAGCACGACTCGCATATGCAACCACATATTCTGGAAAGCCAGGCTTCCGTTGTGCAAGGACGGCCCCAAGACCAACGCCGCTGGCGTCGGTATGAACTTCAGTCGGTGCACTCGGGTCGTAGTGGCGTAGAACAGGCGGTGAGGTAAGCCGACAACGCAAAGTGGTGAAGGCTTGGTCACATGCCGGAGTCCAGTCACGAAGGTCACCAGAGCCAGCCAGGAGCTTCGTCAGGGGAGCGATGATGCAGGCAAAATTGCGCACAAAGCGGCGAAAATAAGAGCAAAGACCGACGAAACTGCGGAGCTCTTTCACTGTAGTCGGCCGCGGAAATTCTGCGACAGCACGAAGTTTGTCAGGGTCGGGAAGGACGCCGTCTTTGGACACGACATGGCCAAGTATGGTCAGCTGGCGGGCTCCGAAGCGGCACTTTTTCAAGTTAAGTTGAAGGCCGGCGGTGGTAAGGCAAGTAAGGACTTCGCGGAGACGAGAGAGGTGAGTGGTGAAATCAGGGGAGAAAACTACCACGTCGTCTAAATAACACAAGCACGTCTTCCATTTGAGGCCTCGTAGAAGATTGTCCATCATCCTTTCGAATGTCGCGGGTGCATTGCAGAGGCCGAATGGCATTACTGTAAACTCATACAGGCCATCAGGCGTAATAAAAGCTGTCTTCGAGCGGTCGGATTCATCCACTGGCACTTGCCAATAGCCCGATCGCAAGTCCGAAGAAGAAAAGAATTCGGCACCATGAAGACAATCCAGGGCGTCATCTATGCGCGGAAGAGGATAGACATCTTTTCGTGTAATCTTGTTGAGGCGACGATAGTCCACACAGAAACGAATCGAGCCATCTTTTTTCTTAATGAGTACTACAGGAAATGACCAAGGGCTGCAGGATGGCTTGATAACACCACGTTCAAGCATGTCTTCAACTTGCTCGGCGATGACACGACGCTCGGTGGATGACACACGGTACGGACGCTGGCGTAATGGTGCGTGGTGTCCCGTATCAATGTGGTGAGAGACGGTACTCGTGCGGCCTAATGATGCTTGGTTGCAGTCAAAAGAGGCGTGAAAATCATTTAAAAGAGTAATAAGCCGCTCACGTTGTGTCGGCTCGAGGTCATCGGCAATAGAGCGACAAAAAACATCCGGTGGTACTCGGTTAGATGGCACATGGGGTGCCAGTGCTGTTACGTTGGCAGTAGCCACGTCGTCGGGAACAGGGAACTGCACAATAACGTCAGCGTCCACAGTCTGGATGGTACCAATAGTCTCGCCACAGTGCAAAGCCAAAGTGTACGAATTTGGGTTAGAAATCAGTATTTCTGCAGCCCCATGGTGAACCGTGAGGAGGGCGAAAGGCAACAATATAGGCTGGCGGCGAATGAAGACGGCAGCGGGTGAAAACATGACCGTCGCTTCGGCAAGCGATGCGCATGAGAGAGGGACAAATACCGCGCTGTGAGGGGGAAGGTCAGTATCTGAAGCTACACAGATCCTGGTAACATCATGAACTTGAAAGTCGTGAGATGGCAAATCGCACAGAACGGAGAACTGAACCTCAGCACGTGCACAGTCAATGACCGCGTGATGGCACGACAGAAAATCCCAACCGAGAATCACATCGTGGGAGCAACAAGTTAGCACAAAGAAATCAATCGAATACAAAATGTCTCGAATCAACACCCTGGCAGTGCACATAGCGACTGGCTGAACTTGTTGTGCACTGGCTGTTCTAAGCAATAATACCGAAGGCATCATGGTCACTTTCCGTAATTCACGGCAACGTTTCTCACTAATCACAGATACAGCAGCACCTGTATCGACGAGCGCAAGACATTTGATGCCATCAACAGACACTTCAATAACGTTAGCGGGGGAAAAACGAGGACTTTGATGTTCCGACGATGACGCAGTTCGTGCCTCAGGAACTGCGGAAATCAGTTTTCCGCCTCAGTAGTACTGGCACTGGGCCTACGACGCATGGGTGAGAGTGAGCGCCGACGAGGGGAAGGTGAGCGACGAGTATTGTAGAGCTGTGACTGCGGTGCTGGTATGTCATCAGCAGCGTAGACTTCCGGTGGTGGTCGTGAAGGCATACGGAAAGGTCGGAAGCCGGAGCTGGGTGGTCGCGCGGTGCCCACGAAGGCCGGCAAGCGCCGGCGGCAGAAGCGCGCTACATGTCCCGGTGTACCGCAGGCATGGCATATTGGGCGGTTGTCAAGAGTGCGCCAAGGATTTGTACCTTGCTGCTGTGCGCTGAAAAAGGCAGCGACCTGCTGGCGAGGCGAGGGCGGATGAGAGAACACCGGCTAGAGAGGCGCTGAAGGCGGAGGTGAGAATCCCGGCAGACGAGGCGCCCGTGCAGCGGCTTCAGCATACGTCAGAGGCGCGGCCACAGGAGCCGGCTGACACGGAGGTGGAAGAGCTTCGGTCACTTGCTCTTGAATTACCTGTCGGATCGCTGGAGCCAAATATTGAGAAGGCTTCTCCGTGGTTGGCAAAATCGAGAGCTGTCGCGCGACCTCCTCGCGCACAAATTCTTTTATTTGCGTCAGCAAAGTTGTGTGGTTGTCGCCAATAACCAGTGCTGCTAACGAATCTTCCGTAGGCGGTGGGCGCCGAGCTAAGATGCGTTGTTTCCGTAGCTCGTCAAAACTTTGGCACAAGTTGATAACTTCGGCCACGGTACGCGGATCCTTCGCTAGCAACATTTGAAATGCGTCCTCATCAATGCCTTTCATAATGTGTTTTATCTTGTCCTGTTCCGCCATTGACGGATTCACGCGCTTACACAGGTCAATGACATCTTCGATGTAACTTGTGAACGTTTCACCGTGATGTTGCGCGCGCCCCCGTAAGCGTTGTTCTGCGCGAAGCTTGCGCACAGCGGGGCGCCCGAACACTTCTGTGAAACTTGTCTTGAATCTGCTCCACGTTGTGAAATCGTGTTCGTGGTTTCGGAACCAGAGGTTCGCGACGCCGGTTAAGTAAAACAGCACATTGTGCAACTTCGTGATGTCGTCCCACTTGTTATGCTGGCTCACCCTTTCGTAAGATGACAACCAATCCTCCACGTCATGATCATCGGTGCCGCTAAAGATGGCAGGATCACGCTGGCGCAATGCACCGGAAACGATGATCGTCGGAGGCTGTGGTGCATCTTCCTGGGTGGTTTCGTCAGGCATGGTCGCAGCAGTCGGCAGCGTCCGGCTTCGGACTTCCAGTTTTCGAGGTTACCCCGCAGCTCCACCAAATGAAATGGGGTTTATTGTAGCTCGTTCGAGGGATCGCAGGTAGCTCTAGATCACGAGTCCTAGCGCTTCGCATCAACAACCCGCGCTCGTGTCTCGCGCCGCAGCGATGGCAGTCCGCACAGTGCCACATGCATATTACCCACTACAATATATATATATATATATATATATATATATATATATATATATAGAGAGAGAGAGAGAGAGAGAGGTAGTGGCCACAAAATAAATCAAGATATAGACCATACTTACTTTATTTTGCGCAAAACAACGCACACACAAAAGACGACTTCCTTGGTCTTTCTTGTGTCCGTTGTTTTGCCCTAAGCAAAGTAATTATGGATTCGCACCAACTAGCCCACCAACGGATTGTGCACGATATAGACGCCGTATATATGTGTGGAGACAGATTTATTGCGCATCAATTTGTGGGTTACTTTCCATGTTTTTGTATGTCGCTGACTAACTTGTTTTCCCGTAACAATGGTTATTTTATTGAGAGCGCAGGATGACACACAAAAAGTTTCTCCTTCCGTCAGTTTTGGCCCCCTTACGCAAAAGGTATGCGAAGCTTGGGCTGTTTTCGAGATCATAGATTACACAACTGAGACCTAACTGTAGAGTCATGTTTCGAAATATGTAGAGCACATTATTACAAGGAAAGGGTAACATATTAAACGGCACTTTTTTTACATATTACACGTGCCTAAGAAAAAGATTACCCGCCGTGGTGGCGCTGTGACTTTGGCATTGCGCTGCTAAGCCCGAGGGTGCGAGATCATATTCCAGCCTCGGCGGCCGCATTTTCCTGATATCTAAATGCAAAAGCGCCCGTGTGCCGTGCAATGGATGCAAGTGAAAGAAGCCAAGCTGGTAGAAATTAATTCGTAAAACCACACTACGGCATGCTTCATAATAAGATCGTGGCTTTGGCACGTAAGACCGCAGACCTTCAGAAAAAAATTTACTTATTCTTCTGACAGGGCAGCGAACGTAATGCTGACATGCAGGGCGCGAAATCCTGCAATTTCTCATGTTTGTGTTGCTTGTCACGTCCCATTTTGTGCCCAACACAGACGCTTCATCAAATCTCGGGGTTAATCTGCACTCCTTGAGACACCGTAAGATGCGCGACAAAGCTTTCGTGATAAAATAGTTCTGATTTTTTATG
This sequence comes from Dermacentor andersoni, assembly GCF_023375885.2. Taxonomy (NCBI): domain Eukaryota; kingdom Metazoa; phylum Arthropoda; class Arachnida; order Ixodida; family Ixodidae; genus Dermacentor; species Dermacentor andersoni. Next base: position 50,999,423 of record NC_092821.1, read on the forward strand.
CTCTAGAAGCTGCTCCTCCTAGTGACGAAACTGAAATGCAGCTAGTAACGTTCTCGCACTTTAACCAACGTAATAATCATTTCAGTGCTTACACTTCGGATTGAAAGGCTTTCTCGCTGCTTGGATACTTTAGGCTGGCTTTTTCAACTGCAGAAGTTCGTTGGGCCACTGGTAAAAAAATATGTAACACTACCATCTTGCCATTCCGATCTGTGCACTTAAAGTAAACGTAGGCAGCGTTCAGCCATGCCTTCATAATGTACTAAACAATTGCCTTAAGCAGGTAATGCAATTCAGTTTTTAAAAGCAAACATGGTCATTAGTGGAGGCAGGTTATTGTCAAGCGTTTTTGCCTTCTTTGGCGGAAAAAAACAGCTACGACATGCGAAAAAGCTCCTTTATGCAAATTTTTTGAACGTTTCGTTCAATAAAGGAGCATCCTCTATGGTGCCTACTCTCTATAGCATATGGCAGGATTTCAAAAATTATATATCTGAAAAAGAACTGCTGCATGCTGACGTGTGTTTCAGCGCTTGTGAATTTCACTGCAAAAGTTGTGCAGGCCTCTTATTCAGAACCATAGGAAAATCGCACATGCCCAATACATAACCGTAAGCACTTTCTTGTATCTATCGAGGATGGTTTTTATTCCATTCTGGTTTCCTGTTCCGAGATCTACGTAGTTAAATCTGGCAAGGGCCTCAGTGATTGAGACAAAGAGCATAACCACAATGTCGCGAGTGTTTTCTCGAAGCATATTGCGTCGCACTGAGGTGAAATCAGAAGCACCCACAGACTTGATGAAGTGACTGTGGTGTGCAGAAGTAGTGACAGGCTATTGCGAGAAGTAAGGAAGCCAAGAAGAATTGCAGGGTTTCTTTACAGGTGCATCAGCTTTTCTTCTGTTTCAGTGTAAAAAAAACCTTTCTTAGGTTCGTGGCACGTATTATGCACGGATTGAGAAAAAAAAACGTCTGTTTTATATGCTCTCCTTTCCCTCTGTGATTCCGCCAAATATATTGTGCACAATGTCACAATAAACATAACAATAACGGCAATATAGGCCTAGCATCGTTATTTATTCTATGCCTTTCTGAAAGTCGTACGTGCTCTTGCCACCATTCTCAGCAATACTGCCCCTTTTTTCTTCGTTCTTGGCAGAAGCTGACTCTTTTTCTAAACTCGTCTCTGTGCTCACGACTACGCCTATGGGGATCCATTTTCTGTATTCTAATTTCGCGGAAGTTTCTAGTGACGCTTTTTGCTGTGTAATTGACGCAACCCTTCTCCTGCATGATCAGGGCCCATATCGCTTTGACATGGGCCCTGATTCCTTGATCGGAACGCGATTATCATGGAATTATTATTAGGTTTCCCGAACGTGCCGTCAGGCAAACCTGTCCAGTATCCACTAAAAAGCGTCTCTTCCTCTGACGGCAGCAACCTTCTCGTTATTCCACATCTTCACTGTAAAGTCTTTGATAAAACCAGGTATATTTCTCAGCGAAGGTGCCTGGTCTCATCAACAATGTAGAAGTTTCGAGTTATCTTAAATCGAAGCTTTCGTCTGCGAACCTCTCCGGGTTTCCAGGGCCGTGGGGCCTGCTTGGCTGTTCTCTTGGCGAATGGCCCAACTAATCACATCGGAGGTGCGCGCTACGTCACCGCCGCTGGCTTTCTTTGAGCAACACCAGATTACGCTCGCCTCCACGCGTCCGCGTCAGCGGTGGCGACGACCGTGCGGGGGTAAGAATAAAGGCCCAAAAAAAGTTATGCGGATCCAACCCACTATGGGAATCGATGTAAGCGAAGCTTTCTGTGCTATTTGCTTTGATTGACGGTAATTAGAGGTGACGTTAACGGTGAATGTTTAATTTCTTCACCGTCTGATCCAATACGAGAGAGCTGAGCTGATGTTAAACGTTACGTTGCGTGCTCCACTGTTGTTTGTCTGTGTAGTACACACAGCACACAGGGGGACGTGGTTTCTTGAGACGTTGTTGTGCACGCCGTTCTCAAAAATCTCTGAGAACGTTCAGTATTATCATTGCCTTACACGACACATTGCATCGGGGCCGAAGTATTAAACTTTAATTAGATTACGTGGCTGTACGTGCCCAAAGTACAAATGGATTATGAAGTATGATGTAGTGGCGGACAGCCGATTATTATTGGCTTTCTGGCCTTCTATGCCGAGCACCTAAATCTAAGTATACTATAATTTTTTTGTATTTTGCTCTTATCTAAATGCGTCTGCCTCAGTCGGGATTGAACCCGCGGCCTCTAGTAATGCCACAGCCGCAAAGCCACCGCGGCAGGTGCAGAAGTGTTGATTGGATGTGCGACCGCTTTCGTAGTGTTGCCTAGATCCTACGGTGATTTAATGAGGTTTAGCGTCTGCATGCCCGACGACAGTTGTTCGCTTGACAAATTTGCACGGTGTTTATTTTTCAGAAATAGCAGATACGAAGCGTAGCGTACCTTCAGTAGGCCCGCAACCATTGTCGGGCCTATATCACGTCACCTTTTCCCTCTCCCGCCCTGTCCACCTATATGGGAACAGCGAGCGTAGAGTGGCAAGGGTGCAACTCAGTCGTTTCGCGACTTCGTTGGCTCTACCCATTCTATGCCTCCTCTCCCGCTCCTGTCTACCATTCTGGCTACCGCCCTTCTGGACTTGCTCGTTAGCAGAAAGGTAAGTGCTGGATTTTTTGCAATGCTTCTGTGGAGGTCACGGATAAAAACAGCTGTCAAGACACAAATGTGTCGACGCCCATGCAGCTCCAGAGGTCTTTGTGCACATACGACGTAATGGAACTGTCCAAACAATTTTTATCGCGTCACCTTTTCTGCTTGCCACGTTCCCTACATCAATATACATTCTCGGAACCATCCCCTCACGGGAAGTGCAAGACAGCAGCCGCAGAAGCAGCAGCAGTGGAAAAATCGAATAAATAAGCTAACAAAACTTCGCTTTAATAACAGCGGTGGACGCGCGCAGCGTCACTGCCACTGGGTTCTTCAGGCCACCACCAGATGGCGCTCGCCTCCGCGCATCCGCCACTTCAGTGGTGGCGGCCATGCAGGACACAGAATAAGATGCAGAAAAACGCCAGGACCCGCTGCAATCTATTGCACATGTGTGTTTCCTTTACAAGCTAACAAATTAGCCTCTCTACACTGCCTCATTCGAGCCTTCCATGTCCCTTTGTGCGGACATTCAATAAACGCAAACACGTGCTCCCACTTTTAATGTACTAACATAAAGCTTCGTTGTGCGTAAAATCTAACTCGTTGGATCCTTCTCTTCTTTATACACCCATGTACAATATTGTCAGTGCCGCCAAAGATGAGAGAACAAAGAAAATTTGAGACATTACTGCACTGCCTGCGACATTTTCCAGCATATGCGTTAAACGTGCCCCTAGTCTGCAGAGACCGTGTCCATCCAGACGACGATGTGCACCACCTCCCTCTCAAGGTTCCAAGGCACAAAATTGCAGGACGAAATCTGAGGCCATATTTAACGCTATTAAATCGACGAACATTCACGCTAAAGTAAACAGCGGGGATTCAGAGAAAAGCGGTTGTCGCTTGAAAAGCTTTCTTAGAAAGAAAAAGAAAAGAATAAAAATCTTTATTGCAGCATAGTACAATGCAATATGGCGTGCTACAACGTAAAACTATTCCAAACTTTTCTATTCCGATTCTGTAATCAGCCCTCGGCGATTGGTCATAAACTTTTTTGGACCACCCCAACTTCACCTGTGAGTAACGCGACGTCACAAAAACTGCGATAGCTCTCCATCTGATATGACCCGTGCACACTGGTTCTGCATGGTTTGACCGCAAAAAGAAAAATAGTTATTTTTGATTGGATGCCTTTTCGCCATTAGCCCCCGGCTATTGGTCAAAAGTTTTCGGGCTGCACCCACTTCACCTGCCTGTCACGCAACGTCACAAAACCGCAAAAGCTCACCGCGTCAAAGTGACTTGTACGCATTAAAGATGCATTAATATGCCGAACAAAACTGAATTTTCTTCTGAATAGCCGTAGGCTACCTCGTTCCGAAAGGAATAAAAGATGGCTGCCGCCGATCGCTCAGGAACTGGGTACTCACACCTGCCGGAGAGCATGGTTTTATTTGCGCATAATGAAACTTCTTGCGTGGCCATGTAACGTTTTCGAGCACTTTCGGCACGTTTACGACCTCATTCGGCCAACTCTTCTTTGCTGAGGATCCGTTTCAGAGTCATTCTTAAGCTTCCGTTGCATGCCACCGCGATTTTCGACCAGCCACTGCAAGCTAAGTAAGGGAAAGCGGACCAATCGCAGACGCCGGCACCACCTTCTTCATCCAGTTACCGACTTTCAGTGCAGTGGCTCCACCCTATCGAATCCCTCTGCACTTGAGCGTGCTGCTCGCCTCTCGTCAGCCAATTAGGTAAGACAAGCTGCTCACCGTCGGCAATGTTATTCGTTTTTCAAGCAAACAAAAGTGACCTCCTATGAACGAGGAGAGTATTTCAGTGGTCTGTTCGGACAACACTGCGGGCGACCGCCTGGTGCTTGCGGCGGCGGTTACGCAAATTTGACGTCAGGATATTGGAATAAAAACATATTGGAATAGTTTTACGTTTTAGGGCCCATGATTGACAGCATCATCTGGATCCTTAGCCTATGCGGCTAGTTTTGGATCTCTACCGCAATAGTCAGCATAAATTGCAACCCAAAGTAAAAAGCAAAATATGTTTATCTTATATACATTATTTAAAGTGGTGTTTTAATGATGGAACAGCATTTGGAAATTTTCTTATGAAGCTAAGTATTTCATTCCAGATTTTTGCACCGAGAAAGGATAGGGAACGTTAACCGTACATATTAAGAATTTTTCGCAAGTTGAATTTATTATGCTCAGCTTGTCTAGCATCGCTTGTAGGCGTGATAAATATTCATGAGAAATCTGGCTTGTTCTTCGTTACTATTCTGTGGATTAGTATGGCTATGTTGTAGTCGCGAGTTTGAATAAGTGGCATTATACTTTAATGTGCAAAAAGCTGTGCAGAGGGCGCGTCCTTTGTCGCCAATGAAATGATTCTCACAGCGCTTTTCTCAATTTTGATTAAAGGATCAATGTACGAGGCGTACGTGAAACCCCAAGATTTTATGCAATGTTAAGTAGCAATGAAAAATGCTGAGATATATGAGACGTAATGTTGGAGGATAGAAATGTTTGTGGGCCTTTAATGAGGTATAACAACCAAAAACTATTTTTTACTTACTTGTTCAATATGTAGAGCCCAGCGTAGTGACCAGCCAAGACGTTTTCCTAGGTATTTATGACTACTAATTTGTTGGATTTGTGTATATCTCAGGTACAATATGCACTTAGTAGGAATAGTTCTCCGGTTAGAAGCAAACAGTATACACTTGGTCTTTTTTGGAGTTTAAAACAAGTTTGTTAGTGTCAAACCATGTCAAAATATTCTGCAGTTCACTTTGAGCGATTTATTCTGCTTCCTGTAGTGACTGCTGTGGAATCATTAGAGCTGTATCATCCCTGTATACAATAGAATGAGAAAATCTGAGTGATCTGGGATAATCGTTAATGAAGAGAGAGAAGAATATTGGACCGAGTACTGATCCTTGCGGAATGCCAGTTTTTGCTATCTTTAATGTCACCAGTATACAGGTAGTTGTTTAGCTGCGCCAAATTTTTTAAAGATTGCCCATGGCAGATAGCACAATTCTATCCTTTGCTCTAAATTACTCGATGATGCGGCCATTACTTGTACCAGAAATCAAAATTTTCAAATGAATTAGTGATGTAAATCCGCTAATTACCTTTTTAATTAATTACTTTGTGCCGCATATACAAATCTACGAATTGTAGCCTCTGAGTTCGCACGGCAGATTCACTTAGAACGAATTCTCTGGACAGCACAAGTTCCTACACATATTAAGTGTTCGTCGAAATGCATTGGTGTTACAGTTACTTTTGTGCTTCAATGCCTATAATAGTCGTTTCTTAAAAAGAGTATCTGTAATTCCAATGCATTTTGTCGGACACCTTGAAAATTACTATCCCGCAACTGGTGCTGTCCAGTGAGTTCATACACGTCTCTATGGCTTTCATATATTAAGATTCGATTCAGTAGCGGTACTAACAGTCATGGAGGCGATCCGTACCCTTCAAGAAAGGAGTCACGCAAGAAGACATAATGTCTGCAGTGCTATTCACTGCACGCTTAGAAGTATTTATGTTATAAGACTGGGAGTGCTTAGGAGTGAGGATCAAGGGTGAATATCTCAACAACCTTCGGTTGCAAGATGATAGTGCGCTGTTCCACAACACCAGGGATGAATTGCAACAAATGGTTGAGGACCTTAACAGAGAAAGTGTAAGAGTATGGACGAACATCATTATGCACGAGTTTAATGCATAATGATGTAGCCATAGAGACATGTATGAACTCACTGGACAGCACCAGTTGCGGCATATTAATTTTCAAGGTGTCCGACAATATGCATTGGCATTACAGATACTCTTTTTAAGAAATGACTATGTTCGGCATTGAATAAAACAAGACTTCATGATCGCCAGTTAGTGACTTGTGGGAATTAGGCGCGATAAACTCTGAGCCATCGCGAAACATACACAACCGAGAATGTATTGTAAGCTTTGCATCTTTGACATCTTTGCATGTATTTTGGTGGCAGAATAAGCAAACTTGCAGTGGACCATGATGAAAGCATTTCTTTTAGGTTGGGGGTATGCTCACGTACAATGCGTCACATTAATGCTCGTGAAAACAGCGCCGATAGCACAAAAGAGATGTATGTGACAATGAGATGACAAGGCTCAAACATATTATATAGTCAAGCCGCCACCACTTGAATTCAACCTCACGTCACTACAATAATGCACATTTTGAAATTGGGCTCGCTAACCACTCAGCAATTATGCAAGAACAACGGCGGGCAATTGCGATAGAACTGTGTTTCAGAGATTTAGAAAGCAGCGACGTATCTGCATGAGTTTTGCATGAGGCCAGAACAAACACTTCTGTGCCGATACAAGCAATGCTGTATGGTAATGGCAATATGTGCACTGTATACAAATTGTTCTTGCCAAGATGGTCGTATGTTGGCATGTAACCCTTCGTTCTCATTCCGCTGAAAACAGCGTCGGCGGCACAAAAGTGGTTCGTACAAGAGAACAACGGTGATCAGCCTCAAGCACGGTCTACACTAAACCTAAAAATGGGCCTTGGTAGAAAGCACAGAAAAAAATAATAGATAATTCCGCGACATAGTCTATTACATATTAGCTCGCGGAATTGACATCTCCCGATTACTCAATATACCAGCGCTGCATATGTACCGGGAATAAAAATACTTTTGCTTAAGCCTCCTCGGTGGCACTCCGTCATTTCGCTTACGGTATTAGTTGTAGAAGTCTTGGCCTCAAACTTGTATACTCCCGATCGTGCGTATAGTGCCTAGAATATATTGGCTAGTGCGTTGAGCGAGAGCCTTAAGGCGATGCCCAAATACACTGAAAGCCAATGGTGGCCGCCTCACGGCGCTTGTGGCTGAAAGTATGCGAGTTTTTCAGTGTGACTGTGCCCAACTAGGCGAGTCCTGCGCTATCGTACCCGCCGGCGAAGTGGCGTTGTTGGTGTCAGCATTTGAAGACATTATTCGTGTTTATATATGGTCCCCCGTAATTACGACATAATGCGCGGAGTTTATATTTAAAGAGCCTACAGGGTGCTTTGGCATGCAGGAATTGCTGCAGGTGTGTTGCTTAAGTAAGTAATAAATAATAATTGCTGGACCATCATTTGTTTCCTGTTCGTTATATCAAACGCTACCAAGCGCTATGGTTATGTTTATGGCAATTGTATACTGCAAATTATGAATGCGATGCTCCATTTCACGTGTACCGAAAGCTTGAAGTGTGCACGTTAATTACTACATTTGTAGAATATAATTATGGAAAAGTTAGAGAGCTTTTCAAGCCTATCATACGAACTTCGCAGGAAGCTTTCCAAAGTCTAAATGAACTCTATGTTTGCGGAGTTTCAAGAGCGTCAGCCAATGACAGTCTTCAATACATTCGTTAGACAAGCGCTAGAAAGTGTTATTCGTGCTCTGTCGGCTATCTATGCCAAAGGCCCGAATTCCTGACAAAACAATACAATACTTTATACCAATTTTACATTGGTGTAATATGTGGGGCATTTAAGGTACACATCGTGCTGAAACTTTGCAATTTATTTCGATAAATAACGTTTAGTTTATTCTTAAAGTGATGTTCATGCAATGCAGCTGTTGGCGTCATCCTTTTCTCTGACCTTTCCAATTATTTATCCCCTTCAGTAAGACGTCCGGGTTCGGATGGTGCGACGAACGAAGGGACACACAGGTTAGTTGCACGAATTTTTTCCGCATCTGTTCAGCGGCACAAAATACTTCCGTTCTTTCCACCACCGCTCTCGCTTTGAATGCTTCACAACATCCGCCTCCTATTTAGTGTGTCATCCTCATTGGTGTCAAAGTGGAAGAAAGTTCATGTGCGTGAAGTGCCGGAATCTAGTAAGGGGCTAGAGGTAGAGAGGGCGTGGGAAAGTGCGCGCGCGCGCGCGCGTCTGTGTGTGTGTGTGTGTGTGTGTGTGTGTGTGTGTGTGTGTGTGTGTGTGTGTGTGTGTGTGTGTGTGTGTGCGCGCGTGCGCGTGTGCGTGCGTGTGTGCGTGTGTGTGTGTGTGTGTGTGTGTGTGTGTGTGTGTGTGTGTGTGTGTGTGTGTGTGTGTGCGTGCGCGTGTTTGTGCGTGTGTGCGTGTGTGTGTGTGTGCAGTGCCACTCACGGTCACTTACTCACAACCACCGTCAGTTGTACTTCGCCTTTCGAGGAGACAGGACATTTATCTAGTGAGCCCCTCAACATGACATTTCAATGTGATAAACATGTGCTCAATCTTGTGGGCGTATTGATGATGTAACGCTAACGTATTTTTCTCGCATTTACCACTATTTTACCACTGATTTCTTTCTTTATTCCCTCATCCCTTCTCGTCCGTTCCGGGTATCCAAACGGACATCTGTCAGACTAACATCCCTGCCTTTGCTTGTTTCATTCTCTCCTGCAGCAGTTGCCTCTTCGCCCTCGTCCACCAACCGAATCATAAAAGGGCTTCCTGTGATATTGCTTGTTAAAAGCGCACACAAAAGAAATTTATTTTTGCCCGCACCGGAGCAAGCGTTGACCTACTGAAACATAGCTAGAACTCTGCAAGTGCTCCACCTGGACGGGTACGCCCAGGAATGCATGCAACGGGCCGGTCTGGACGGTACGTCTCGTTCCAAACGCGAGACGCGCGTTCCAGACAGTCCATGCATATGCAAACTCGTCTGGAACGCTGCTACTGCACCCTCCAGTTCCGCCATGCCAGTGCACCCTTCCGACGACGAGTGCCCCTCCGCGGCTCTCAGAAACATTCGTAGGAAAGGGCGCCATACTCTTCCTTGAGGAGAGATGGTGCATGGCACACTAGTCAGTGGATTCTAAGTACTCTCGCCGAGCCTTTCAAAACGACTCATGAAGCCTGAAAACCACGAAGAGTTTACCGCAGCAACTGCCTCATCTCCTGCGGCTTTAACACCGATATGCACAAACACTTCATTTCAAAATTGGGTCAGGAAACTTCATTTTTTAAGGCAAGACCAGAGGCCACGTTGCAGACACGCCGGTCAGGTACGTGTTTGTACGCTGTCCGACTTTATGCAAATAGAAATTATGACTGTTTTACGCGACTTCTCAAAGCCTACGACACTGACCACAATGTGGCTGGCCTCAGCATTATGACAAAAAAAGATACGAAACAAGTAGGATATGTTTTGAATTGTGTCGATCAAGCTTATTCAAGTAATAAAGTATTGACAACCTTAAATAAAAAGAAACGTATATCAGCCTCCAGACATAAGGTTCCATAAAGAAAAACATTTATCTTAAATAAATGTAACCTACAGTAACGAAAGCTATTTTAGTTTTTACAAGATTCACAATTTAACAAGATTCACAACTACACCATAATTAAGGCGTTTGCATGGACTACAAGAAAGAATAATTTAAACTGACTTTTCTATACGACTACTTCATCCTCTATTATAACAAAATTTATTATTATAACTTCAACGTTGATATAAATACGTATTTCTTTAAGTTGTAACTCAACATTATTATATTATTCTAAGGGAGCACCATTGCCCCACCGTAAATAGGAACCCTGTGGTTGCTCGCTTCTTGCGCAGCGTCCACTAGTGAGTAAACGCAATTATTTCAGGGAAAAGAAAGCAAGCAAAAACTATGTGGTGGTCTTCACTGTGGGAGAATCCTGCTGTCACAATAAGTTTGTTCAAAGCCGAAGCAATTGCTCAACTTTGTTGCCTACTTGTCAAGAAATTGTCTAAATTTTCTACGCCTCATCTGCCGACCGCGTACATTTTTTGCCGAAATAAATTAATCCTAGAACCCCAGAGCTTTATCGGTATTATGAAAAGTCTAAACACCGGCTGCACTGTTTGTTTTAAGATAAGTGATTGGACTGCATGAAAGTTTGCTACCTCTATACTGCTATCAGAGAAGCATGGAATCGGGTACTCTGTAAAAGTAGAAATTATTGCAAATTGAAAGCTCTTGTTGAAATATATGTTGATCTAAGCATTCTTTAGTTGTTTCTATTGAATACTATGAAATGAGACTGATCATGCGTTCAATTTTCTTATTTACAAGACGGGCACTTGTTTGCAGCGACTTTCTAAGTGTAACCTCAACTTCACATAGCGTCACGGTATTCAACCTACATGCAGCGATGCCTTATATCCTAATGAGACGATTTGTGAGGAATGAACGAAGCACTGCGGGGCAGATGTGTACGTACAGGGATGTGGTAAACATAGTTATACACGTTTACCGCTTCAACACTTCTCACGAACATATGACCTTGGCCACAAACCTTGGCCAACGCGACCGCGAAGAACTCCCGCTGAGTCTATCCTGGAAAACGTTCGTGGTCCTTTGCCAGTGTCCCCTGTCCCGTAACTATCCTGCTTTTTACCTGCACGCCACGGCTTAGTGCAGGCCACGGCTCCGCTCTATGCCGTCTGGGCGCAAGACCGACGTCAAACCCAGTGGAAGAAGCAAGGAAAGTTAGTAGACCAGGGAAACTCTAATGCCACAGCATTATTAGGACTACTGTCGTTGCACTGCTTGGCGGATTGGCTAGCGCTAAACACTGCCTCAAAACTCTTGAAATTACACATGAAAGAGCATGCATCCGTATAAGGATCGGCCCAGCGAGCCACTACCTGGAATCAGCCCAGTTTTGTGTGCGCCATCTCCGCTGTAGGATAAGTTTGCTAATTACATGGACCCCGGAATCGGCCAACTTTACGCGCCGAGAAACCGACCGATGGAAATACATGGAAGCCCGAACACTATGCAAGGAAACCTTTGCTTCAATACCGTGCAGTGTGCTGAAGCCCACTGCTAAAGCAATGGTTTGTCATTGTCGGGATAGAACTGGGGATAGACGTATGAAAAGGTGAGTTAGTTACCTCTTTGGCGCAGCGGATCCTCGGTAGCAGTTTCTATACAGATAAAGTATAAGACGCACACCTGGATCTGGATTTGGTTCTGGCGCACCCCTGCAACCAAGCGACGCCACCCAGGCATCGCTCAGCATGGTGTACAGAAAGCTTTCATTTTTGTCAACGGCATTACATTAAGAACAGTGCTACAAAGGTGGTACACTTCGACGTACACATTTGGAATAGGTGATGTAGAAAAAGCTAATAATAATATTACATCTCACAAAAAACACATTTATATAACACTACGACCATATGAAGCTCACAGGCAATGAATTCAAGCAGAGCACAGGGGTACATAGTGGTGGTTGAAAGGGAAGGGCAGAAAATTATGAGAAAAAGGGACATGAAAGCAAAATAAAATGCTACTTGTTGCCGGTGGGCACCAAACCCACAACCTTAGGATTACACGTGCGATGCACTTCCACTTGAGTTACAGCGATGGCCATCGATCCGCCCACTAACTTGGGTATTTATGTGTACTAGATGTTGCTCTAGCAGTGTTAACCAGCGTAATAGGAAAGTACGGAACTTCGACCAAAATGGGGTTGTCAAAAAAAAGAATGTTTAAACGTTCCGGCTTCCACACGAAAGCCCTTTTCTGTACTTTCCTATTATGCTGTTAGATCCCGACCAGGCGAGATTTCGTCAAACTCTTAATTTTTATGTTGACAAGCGCCACACAGAGCCATGGCTGTGAGCGGTGAAGGCTATTGCGAAGGGGAGAAAATTTCAGTGCCCACCGGCGACAAGTTATCTTTTCGTACAATTTTATTACCTTTTCCCTCGTTATTTTCTATGTTTCAATTTCAACTACAGCTAATTACCCAATGCTTACCTTCGCTCTATTTCCTGTTGGCTAAACATGCACGTGACTTAAAAAACCCGAGCCCCGCGGCTTCCCCTTCTTCTCGTTTATATGACATTAGGAACGGCATAAAAATTATCTTGAGTAAAAAGAGCATAGTGAAAGAAACATGCGTCGCCAAGACATTATCATTGCGCCCGCATATGCTATTTTCAAAACACGCGCGTCGGTCAGAGATGCGGAAATTCTCATTTTTTCTTTTACTGTATTTAAAGCAGGAATTTGCATGACGCCTATTAATTTGTGCATATTGGAGCGATGCTACTGCTGCATATCATTTTCCTCTTTCAAAGAGACCAAGCCTATATACCAAGCCATGCACATGCTTCTGTGGTCTACACTTCTACACTTCAGTGGTTTTGCACATGAAGTATCATTCCACTCTACATGTACGCTAGGATGAAATTTACCTCTGCGTATTACTCTGGTTGTGCCCACTGCAGAAGTTTGTTTTAACTGTGGAGCGACCAGACTTCGCAAAAAGCGACAACACGGATTGCTCTAAATAATAATTTTTTCCTCATCTTTAGGAAACACAGTCACCAAGACTAAGGAATATGTACATGAGTGTATTTTTTGTCGCCTCAACTCTCCCTACTCAAAAATGGTGGTTTTTCCTCCGTGGACTAACACAGCAATGTTCATACACTTTGCCTTTACATCCCCGGCAAAACTATTGGTGCATCTGTTATTCAGGGAACTTCAAAGGAAAGCCCCATCGCACTGCGGAAATTGCACTCACCTGTAGTCTCCTGCGTAGATGTAGCTTCAGTGGTGTCATTCGTCACTGGAGAATCTGTAGTAGTGGGCGTCTGAAAAAGTAGTAACGGCGGTTCACTTGCAGGGTTCCCTGTAACTATGGTCATGGAGTACTCATTCTGCGCTTCCCTTGCCAAAACTGTTTCCTGCCTCATGGGTGGACACTTAAATTTATGCACTACCACTACTTTTTCCCACTACCAATTCTACCATTACCACTACTACCATTACCATTACCACTACCATTACCACTACTTGTTAGCTCTTCTGAGCCATGATCATCGCCCTTGTTGATGCAGAACAGAACAAGTGAAAACAAAACTTTACAATTTTTCCCTAACACTGGGTTCGCGCTTTCGCTGAAGCTTACGACAGGAGACGCGCTACAAGAATCATTGTCCGATAACTTAAAAAAAACATTGGTTTATAAATATTGTGTGTACGTCAGTGGACCCTCGATTGCCAAATTCATCCTGACTACTATCAAGGCATCTCCCATCACACTACGCTGCTTTACGGCGTGTAAATAGATAAATTATCACCACTGTCAAGCTACCTCCAGGTCCCTTTTGGCACTAGCAGTCATTTCTCGTGTGGCTTGTCCAAAGCTACAAATAAACATCGCGTCACGTGGTGATGTCCAGAATAACCGTTGTACAATTAACGCTTTATCTATACGAAATGAATGTCATCAAAAGGTGCAATTTTTCGCAATATATCTTCCCATACGTACATCTTGAAACAGTGTCAAAACACGCGGCCATAGTAAACCTACAAACGGATGCGCCACACTAAGAATTAATGGATTCATGTTCGGCAGCTTCTTAAGCTTTGGTTGTGTTGTACAAGCTTGGCATTTCGTGTAGACAAGCCAGTTGTGTAGACTGCAACAAACTGTTGGTATGAGAAATTCCTACTTTAAGCTCATTCTTGTGGTAATTGCGATCTGTGTACGTTATAAGTAGTTCAGCAGCCCCCTTGTTATGGTCTCTACTCGTCAGCATAAAAAGTCACTCTGCATGGCACAGCTATGGAATATAATCAAAACTAAATTACGGGATTTTACGTGCCAATACCGCGATCTGATTATGAGGCACGCCGTAGTTTGGGACTCCGGAAATTTGGACCACCTGGAGTTCTTAACGCGCACCTAAATCTAAGTACACGGGTTTTCTCGCCACCATCGAAATGCAGCAACTGTGGCCGGGATTCGAATCCGCGACCTGGCGCTTAGCAGCCCGACACCATAGCCACTAAGCAACCATGGCGGGTCTGGAATACAATGTAACTGTCCTGACGGAAAAAGCAGAAAAAAGCTCCGTCACTGTATTCGTTTCCGCAATACCTTCACTTATTTATGTCGAATGCATTTTAAGCGTGCCTAGAATAATAGTTTCAACTCAAGGGTTTCACGAACTATATTTCACTCACGATGATCCTCCAAGAAATTATCGCTATTCGTCGCCCCGAAATATTGTGGCAAGGAGTCAAGACATTAACTACTAAGGGTGGGGCGTTTAAGAAGTCCGTCACAAGGTAATTTTCCTATGTTAAATGCATAGGAAATACATAAAAATGCAACTGCTAGACGAGCAGTGATCGAAAGAACCTGAAGAGAAATTCATAGCGGCAACACATTAAATACGTCGCTTTCGCAAAGATAATGGTACAATGACCCTGTGCATTTCTGTACGTCGTGATTGCGGAAAATGTTTCCACTGCAACGGACTCCTCGTCGAACCTTGTTACAGCTTACTACTGAAATATGAAGGCAAAATAAGCGACCTCAGATATACACCATTGAATGTTGTCTTCGTAAATGGAATAAGGAATCCATTCATATTTCAATTTACAACATGTGTTCGATGTGCGTCACCAGTTTTAGGCAGTGACTCAGCAGCGCACAAACTTTGGAAGCGCTTTTCTTCTGCTTTGTTGTGCACAAAAGTACACCGTTCTTACCTTTGGTGTGCTAGATGGTAGGGGTTCTGTCGTCGCCTCGGCAAAGATGGTTGTGGGAGCGGCCTCGGAGCTGCTCGACGGCAGAGTAGTAACTTGGACATCGCTTGCAGTCACAGGCAACTCTGTTAATGTACACAGAAACGCCATGCACGATGTGGTTTCAGGCACTGATTTCACAACGACAGAGCGCCACGTACTACGACTACAATGACGTTTTTTTTTTTTTTTTTTCTGTTCGCAACCTATGATGCAATATGGATTCTCACTAAGAAAATTTGCGATTCTTGATATGACTACAGAATCTTATCAAGCGTTATGAAAAGAGAAAAAAAATATGACGTTTACTGTTTTATTGCTTCTATGAATAACTGCACTCTCAATCGTGTTTTGAAAACATTTAGAAAAAAATTGGAGGAAACAAAGTCCGCCTGTGCAGTCCGTCAGCACGTAGCGGCTCTAAAATTAAGTAAATTCTGAGGTTTTTCGTGCGAAAACTATGATTTCGTTACGAAACGTGCCGTAGGCGTCGGAGGGGGGGAGGGCGGAAGGGTGTACTCCAGAATAATTTTGGCCACCTTGGGTTTTTTCGTTGAAGCCAATAATTGTTGGGCCAACTGGCCCAACAATTATCTCCTTTTGGGATTCTTTAGTGTGCACCTAAATGTAAGTGTACAAGCATTTGTGCACATCAACCATCGGCTTAGATCAAACCCGCGTCTTGGAGATCAGCGGCGCAGTGCCACAGCCGCTGGTCTACTGCAGCGGATAATTTGTGAGCTTCTTCAGAGCCCTCAACAAACGACCGCAATAGAGACATCATGAAAACCACTTCATTGTATGTGTCTCCGTAAACAGAACGCTGTACAACTTTTCAAATACGATTAATTTTATAAGCCAAGTAAACTAAATTATGAATAATTCAGCTTTACTATTTAAATAACTAATCGTACGTTAAATATAGTCGCAGTACCTGATTTACTAAATATCTACATTTGGTCTCATTCGTCTGAGATTTACCGCTCTTCTTTTAGAGCGCAGCTCATAAGCCCGTTGGTGCGGCGAGTGCCGGCGGTGGCGTGACCGTGCCAACGAGCACAGCGAAAGATGAAAGCGCACACGGAGCGCAGCTCGGGATGAAAGACGTGAGGAAATATGCGGAGAGCAGGATGCAGCGGAACCATGAGGCGCAAAGCGGAGGAGGGGATGACGAAAGCGTGAGAAGAATAGCGCAATGCAGCTACGATGACTACGAGATGGCGCCACAGTAGCGCGCGTCGTCCGCGAGGTCTGTCGGTGGCAGTTGCTGTTAATCGCGCCACATTTCACTACGTTCGCAACGTACCGCACGATACAGATTGTCCGCGCGAGTCATTATATCGCAGAACAAAAACACTTATAGAGCTGGCTCAAATTTCCGATTAGGGAGTATCGTAAATATCGGTGAATTTCCTTTAAGTTCGTTTCAAATAGATAGTTCTAGTTTGCCCGCAAACTTGCCGGAGGCGTTAACGTGAGCAGTTTGGTTTGTGGCGCCACCTGGTGGCAACACAACTAAACTGTACAAACACAAATCTAATATGACAGTAACCAAGCGTAGTCTACTTCGCTGCTGGTATAAATTTTGCGGAGCTGGGTAATTGTGAACACGCCACCGTTTCGAATGCTTTTGCGACTATAATACTCAAGGACAACAAGAAACTGTTTATAGGGCATTAAGACTAGACCACGTATCACAAGGTGGCGCTGTCAGCGTCCGGTGTCAAGGGATTGGGCAAACGCCATTGCATCCACCGGAATCGCGGACACCCTACAACTCTCTCAAGCGTGCGATACAGGCTGAGTATTTTAAATAGGAATCCCAGAACACTTATTTTACTTCAGAAATATTAGTTTATATTTCGGGTTTCTAACCCGCAGCGAGGCGCCCTCATTTCTTGGTGTTCCAGTACAACACACTATAAACTTATTATGACAAAGCACTACATCAGCGACAAAGAGTTCGATGAGCCTAAAGTGAAAAAAGGTGAAAAAAAACTTTCTTTCTCTCTTTTCTTCCCCTCTTTTTCACATTACTCAGTACAATCTTGCTCATCTCCCGCCCTACCTAGCTGATTCGACACACACGTTTGCCCTGAAATAATCTTCCCGAGTACAACAGAAGGAGCACTGACACAGTAATCGTTTTCATTGGAGATACAAAAGGCTTCAAAAATTTCTCGGTCATTCTGATTGCTAAATTTGCGCGACACACGTATTCGTTCGAAAAACGCCTTGCATGCTGGCTTGTGCGATCAACGGCGAATGTGGTCAGCTAAATGACCAGCGCCACTTAGTGAAGTAGCATTCCTGCGATGCTCTAGCAGGCGTTCATTCAGACAGCGCCCGGATTGGCCAATATAGCATTTCCCACAGGCAAGGGGAATAATACTATACACAACACCAACGTCACATTCAACGACGGCTTTGGTGTGCTTTATTTTGAGGGCTGGCTTCTTCTGAGATTGGTTTACTAGGCGACACATTCGTCCCAGCTTTTCCGGTGCTGAAAACACAACACGCACCCCGCACCTGTCGCCAACCTTCTTGAGGCGGTGAGAAGCCTGGTGCCAATAGGGCACTACGACAGGGCGCTGTAGCAGGCGCGCGTCTTTTTTCAGCCTGCGACTCCCACCAACCTTTACCTCGCGAATCTGGCTCTCTATTACCGAGGCACTAGAGGCTCTAGAGAAGTCCTGTGAACATCAAGTTCGGGACAGCGTCGACGGCCAGCTAAGGCGTCTGGAGAAGGCTGCAGGTTCCACGGAGAAATCGTGGCCTCGGTGGTAGAGAGCCAACTACTTCACTAAGTGGCACTGGTCATTTAGCCGACCACATTCGCCATTGCTCGCACAAGCCAGCATGCAAGGCGTTTTTTCGAACGAACATGTGTGTAGCGCAAATATAGCAATCAGAAAAACCGGGAAATTTTTGAAGCATTTTGTATCTCCAATAAAACCGATTACTGTGTCAGTGCTCCTTCTGTTGTACTCGGGAAAAAAGAACTTGATTATCTCAGGGCAAACGGAAAGCTCCCATTCACTCGGAAAGCTCCCGTTCCCTATAATTACTAACAGTCAGTATCCATATTCCATGTCTACCTGTTTCGCTTCTACCAACAGCTATTTACTACGAAAACCTAAAAGTAATTATGGTAAGTTTAGTCATTTTTCAGCCACACTACTTTGGAACTCATTACCGTGTCATATTAAGATATTCTCACATTTTTACACATTCAAATCAAACGTTCGTAAATTTTTGCACTCAATATAACAATTTGATCGTTATAATTATAGTAATAAATGCTTTGTGTCGTTAAATATTTTACAGCGTAAGCTAGTGACTAACTTAATATGGTGTTTTTTTTTTGTGTTTGCATATAGCTGCTTTGTATTTACATATCCTACTCATTTGTAATGGGAGGTCCCCTGTACAGTCTGTTGACTATGGGACCTCCCTCTATATGTATGCATAATCCCCATCTGTAACCTTATTATTATGCACAATAAAGAACTCTCAAAGAACTCCCAAAACGCGTGTGTCGAATCAGCTAGGTAGGGCGGGAGATGAGCAAGATTGTACTCAGTAATGAATAATAGAGGGGAAGAAAAGCGAGAAAGAAAGTTTTTTTTTTTCGCCTTTATGCACTTATTGTTTTTATTTATTTCTTGTTTTGGTTTCGATGAGCCTAGTTAGGCAACAGAACCAGAGGCACTCAGTAAATGCTAGACGGAATTATCGCGCTTCAATTATTCAGCTGTGATGAGGACTGTCAGCAGAATAGGTGAATTTGTCTAATTTTTGTGCTTCTGACTCAGATATTGGTACAGCGTTACTCTTTGCGCTTATAATTTTGTAATTCCGGCAACGCAATAAGCGTCCTTCCGATTCATAATCATTGTACGCTGATGCATTGATGACGCAAGATATTGTTCCAAATCGTCGACCTAGACAACTGCAAATCAGGATCAAGCCATAAAGGCAATGTTTAGGTAATCCATGTGCTGTTCATGACTCAGATACAGTCGAATCACTTCAAAAGAAAGCTTTGTCTATAGTTGAAACGGCACGAGAAATTCAGACAGAAAAACGATCCTCGTTCCACGAAGTGAACCCGTATTTCGCTTCAACGTACCCTCTCTTTTCCGACCTCATTGCTTATCTAAGTATTCTCGCGATCTTGCAGCTGCACGGTGAGTTAGAAGGATCGAGATGCAATGGAGGCTGCTAAACAAGCTGCCCGAGCAGAGGCTGAGCACCGCCACCGGGAGGACCTTGCCGTTCAGAATCAAATTCATTGCCACAATATATCGCGAATTCCAAACGCCTAGACAGTTGCGCTTAATATTCGCAACAGGAGCATCGTAAGCGTCGGTGAACCTTTTTGTGTGTTTGTGTGTGAGAGAGCGAAACTACCTTTAATGGCGTGCCTGAGATGTTCGCCTGACATGCTACTCCAGGTGTGAGAGTGTGTGCGTGTAAGCGAGTGGGCTGTTTTGCGCTGCAAAGAAAGTTAACGAAGTGGATTACGCACTGTCCCAGTTCTTCTGTTTTGCACACCATTTGTTTTCCTGAATGACCCCATTTAACCTGCAACGATGTAATTGAAAATTAACGGCCGCTAACTGTGGATATTTCACTCTTGCAAACTCATGTGGATTTCTTATAGTATAATCCACTTCCCGCGATTTATTGAACTCTGGAACTGTCGGTCAGGTCAAGCACGAGCACTGCATTTACAGAATACACTGAAGTCTTCTTGAACAATAATAAATCTTTTATAGTACTTTTGGGGCTTCCTCCTGGGCATTAGTATGTACGCTAGCGTTCTGTTTTTGACCTTGCAATCTGCACATGATGTGGATGTGGAATAGCGAATTGGTGGGCTAGTTGGTGGAATATTTTGTCCTAACAGGAGGAATAAAGTGGTACGGGAAGGGGAAATAACTTGAACGTTATTCATTTTCTCTGTTTTTTTTTTTTCTTTCCTTACGCATATGCACTCCCCCCTGCACGAGAACTGCATGCATATTAGTGTCCTTCATCGGACTTTAGTCTGTTTTGCGCGGCATCCACTATCGCATTAGCCTCGACAAGCTATTTTCTTTATTTATATTTAAAATAATTAAATCGGCACGCTGGCTGAACCGCCATACTTGCAGCTTTCGTAGAACCTAACATCATGGGTTTTTCTAGTCACCTAGACGAAGATTGGCTGCCACTCATGTGATGCTTTCTCAATTTTTTTTTTTTTTTTGTGATTACTTTCATTGTTGCTGTAGCGTTTGCCAAGCTCAACGTTATCGGTCAACGTTGGTTCATAAATCAAATAACCCTAATCAAAGAATGTATTTTACTACTATCCTAAATTTTTCAGATTTATATTGGCGGCATTACAGAAAAGAACTGGAATATTCTCTTTCTGTGTGTTTAATCCACAGAATAAAATTACAACTCCAACATTGGGCATAGCCGCTCACTAGTTTACCATCTGCCATTCAGTCGTTTCAGTGTGGGTGGTAAAGAAGAACGATGCACGTGGCGTTGTGTGTGCGTGCTCAGAGTCGGTTACGCTCACCAACTCTCACCGAGGTAAGCACGTCGCATTTACGCCTTCCACTGTTATTTCTTTAATTTACAAGGTTACGATCTATGTGTAGTAAAAGAAAGGCTGAACTTACGGAGAAACCTGTAGAACAGCTAGAAAAGCTGTCTTGCGTCCGACAAACTGAAGGTCGCGAATCTCAAGCGTCAGGTGCGCAGAATGCTTTGCGGTGCGAATATGCGTCTCATGCGTCAACTTGAGCGCCCTCTCGTTGAGCAATGGGCCAACAGCCATTGCAAAGTTTGCGTGCCAACAACAGCGCCGCAACGCATAGCCCCGCAAGCGGAGCAAGCCGCAATACCATTTCACTCCGCGGCAAATTTACGCCTGATCTTCAGCCGCAAGTGTTCAGCTTCTCACCGAACTGGGCACCGGGGGTGTTTTATAGAAAGCAGAAACGCGTGCGCTCCTCTGCACGCGCCCAGCCGTGAACGTGGCCTGGCTCTATACTTTATGGCCTACACAAAGCTTTGATACTGACGCGCGTCGATGAGTGTTAGAAATGCGATGACATTTTTTTGCAGAATTCCTGCCCTGTGGTGTCATGATCTTGCCATTTTACCCAATCATAGGCGTAGCGCCTCCTGGTCACCAACGTTACTCATTGGTCACACTAAGATTTGCTTGTGGTTTAGCCTCTCGAAGCATCACACGGGCCAGAAGGACCTTGTGTATGTGTGTGTGTGTGTGTGGGGGGGGGGGGGGGGCGATCCGGAATAACCATGACCATGAGGGATCATTTACCTCGACGATATATGTGTAAGCGCACCAGCGTTGTTTCGTACCGGAAGGCAGCTGCTGCGACTGTAAATCGAAGGGCTCCGTGACTTGATGCTCAACAACCAAGCGTCATAGACATTTAACCACCGCGTGAAACAGCTTCACTCATTTGTGACTAGTTAAATAACGCAGCAAGCGCTTAACGAGGTTGTACAGGTCGAGGCACTTGGGGGCGTGCTCAAGTTGCAGGGGTTCAAAGACTGTGCACGTGAGCGCAGTGGACAGTCGCAAATTGGGCCTCACGATCACGCTTTTACCTGCCCCACAGGTATTACCATAGGTGGCTAAAACAAGGCACCAATAAAAGGCACAATAACGTACGTGTCTCTAACTTTCCCAACATCTGAGAAGGAAAGCAGAATTAAAGTTCATTTCCGTATTTCAGACTTCCCTTACTCGTAGTTCCTTCTATTCATTTTGTTTTACTATTATTATTTGTTCTTGATACCGCGACATAGTTTTCCTCACTTCTAATTTTCGTCATCACGCCTGCTTTACTCTGCCTTTATCTTGAATGTAGATTTACTCGTCTTAGAAAGAGGTTCTGTTTTGTTTTCATTTCTTGTAATAGCTGTTGTAATTGCATGGTTTTTGTCAAATTTAAAAATATATATAGTTTTCGTACCAAAACCACGATATAATTATGAGGGACGCCGTAGGGGGGGACTCCAGAAATTTTGATCCCCTGGGGTTCCTTAACGTGCACCTAAATCTAATTACATGGGTGTTTTCGCATTTCGCCCCCGTCGAAATGCAGCAACCGTGGCCGGGATTCAATCCCGCAACTTCGTGCTTAGCAGCCGAAAACCATAGTCACTAAGCAACCACGTCGGTTGTCAAATTTTCCTTTCTGTAGTTATCTGATGTTTACATGTCCATCTGCCCCTCTCCTGTACCGCACATGTAGTGTGTTAGGCCGTGTGGAGGAAATAAATTAATTGAAATTTAATTAGAGTTGTTTTCTTATACTTAGTTTTTTTTTCTATATTCAAGAAACGAATCGTCAAACCATTACAACGAGTTTCTTCTTCTATGTTTCCACTTAAAACGCCACAAATAGAGTCACAATTTTCACTTGTCGCCCTCTGTGCGGGGACGCTGGATTACTTATAAGCGACGGAAATCCCTGAGAAGCAGCGAGATCGCTTTGACATTGACTCATTGAAACATGTGGAACGATTAGATTTCAAAATTCCCGTCTTCCTTCCTCTGCTCTCTGCACAAATACAGACAGCCTCGTTGTATCAGAAGAATCGCGCCTGTTACTCACCGGCGCTGAAACAGCAGCAGCAGCAAGAACACCACAACAACCACCACAAGGGCAGCACCGGTGTCATCGGCCGGGATCGCATGTTCGGCCGCGAAAGAACACCTCCGGAAGCAGCGTCTCCCCGTTCGACGGCCTCGCCCGAGTCCTTGGCCGTTTAACCCCGCCCGGTGGCCGCCGCATCCGACCTGGCACGACCGCCTCCCTCTCTCCTGCGCGCCGCCGCTTGTCTTTCGTGGTGTGAGAGTGTCAAGTGCCACCAGTTGAGGCCGTTTCCTTTTTCCTTATATATGCAAGTTTTGTCGGACATTACGGCGCATCAACGGACCTCGCGCGGTTCCTGCTACTAGTTCGCGAGGGTAGAAAATATCGTTCGGAGTGCGTTTACTGAACCGAATTCATAACGCCGACTGCAGATCTGCCCCCCTTAGCCATTCATAAATCACTGGTTCCTTCCTTTTTACCGGGTCAACTTGGAGCTTAGATTAGCTATAGCCACCGGTGTTCTTGGCGAAGCGAAAACATGCGTAAAATATGTTTTTACTGCGACTATTTTTGAGGGAGAGAGGGAGGGAGGGCAACGGAAACAATACACTCTGCAGCAACCTAGACACCTCATCTTTAGTCCATGATGTAATTGGGCAGAAATTGTCTCGGGATGCTTAACTAAAACTAACTGATGCGGTAAAGCTAAGTTAGACCTTGAACGCAGTGAACTACAGATAGAGGAGATATTACGTCGGTGGCAGTTCTATACAGACAGGCCTATATGACTATAAATACTACCCCACAATCACTTCGCAGGGACTTAAGTTAGAGGAATTCAAAGTTGAAGGTGCTTTTCTGGCACCCGAAACGGCCATCGGAACATTCACGTACAGGTTAACCTAGGTCAGGACGTCTATTTCCTCATCATGTTCCGCTTCGTAAGCTCGCCTATTTTATCATCTCTTCCTGTATAGAGTCAGTTAACATTCGATAAGTAGCTTTGTTACAAAAAAAAAAAAAATCATTGTTTGCTCCCTAAGAAAAATATCAATGCAGTGAAATCCGACTATTGAATCTTAATAGTTCGCAGTCTTGCATTTTCGCAACGCCTCTCTCATTACGTCTGCACGACTGTCACTGCCCATCGGTGACGGGAAACGCGAAGGTCGCTAGCTAGCCCCTTTCAACCAGTGCACAGAACTTGTCGCTTGGCATTTCCACTTTTTTAGTATTTTAGTCGCTTGGTATTTCCGCTATCTTTTTTAGCGTAATTCTTAAATTTCTGTTGCATGCCGCCGCGATTTTCGACCAGCCACCGCAAGCTATGTAAAGGAAAGCGGACCAATCGCAGACGCCGGCGTCACCCTCTTCATCCAGTTATCGATTTTCAATGCAGTGGCTCGGCCCCATCGAATCCCTCTCCACTTGAGCGTGCTCCTCGCCTCTTGTCAGCCAATGAGGTAAAACAAGCCGCTCAGTGTAGGCAATGGTATTCGTTTTTGAAGCAAACAAATGTAACCTCCTATGAACGAGGAGAGCGTTTGATTGGTCTGTTCAGACAACCCTGCGGATGACCGCCCGATGCTTGCGTCGGCGGTTACGCAAATTTGACGTCAGGAGATTGGAATAAAAACATATTGGAATAGTTTTACGTTATAGGGCCCCTGGCTCGTTCTTTTTTTTTTTTTTTTTCATGTATCCATTCGACATCGTTAAGCCACTTATTCGTCGGTAACCCCATTTCAGCGTGCTTTCTCCCTTGTCCCCCATGCATGAATTTTCCCCGTGCTGTTGAAGCTAAAGATCTTGTAGCATATCACAGTAACGATACACGCTTCTTTGAAACCTCGGTTGCTAAGTTATTTCCTCCGGAACACCCACATACTTGCTTGGTTAGGTATTTCTTGGGAGGGCTTTTATAGAGAGCACGCCTGTTTGATGCTTGCACCTGAGCCTGCCTGTCATCGATATGACAATACTTGCCTTTTCACCGCACCCGCACGTTTTAATGCAAATATTGGTCGTGGTCATCCCAATAAACTGAATATTGTTTTACATTGCTCTTAGCATTCTTTAGCCTTTTTGTTGAATGCACTTCGACACGAGATGATGCCTTGCCTCACGATTGACTCCCCACAGGTTAGTATTAGTTATATCGACACTGAAGCATGGTGGCGGGATAACTTTGACTCATCCAGTGCGTGCTTGGCTCTGGCTATCGATTGAGCACGTGGTGCAGTCCACTCATTCTCGTTTTCTTTAGTCCTCTTTCCTTCTCCCAACTTACTCGTC
Organism: Dermacentor andersoni; assembly: GCF_023375885.2. Taxonomy (NCBI): domain Eukaryota; kingdom Metazoa; phylum Arthropoda; class Arachnida; order Ixodida; family Ixodidae; genus Dermacentor; species Dermacentor andersoni. Next base: position 51,024,633 of record NC_092821.1, read on the forward strand.
CTCACTACCAACACCCTCTAGAGGCCACACGGCTGTTGAGATGTCCTGTATAAAATGTGACAGTTCTTAATTTCCCTCTTTCAGTTATCCCATCCTGCCTCCTCCACACTACCGTCGGCGAAATGTGCTCTCCCGTGTGTTATTCGGATTGTGGCCTTCGGGGATTATAGGCTTCGTTTAGCTTTTATTCTGTTCGTAAGAAAACTTCTGGGTTAGAAGCGATGCACAATAGACATGTTTTGAGAGTACTAATATTTCTTCGTGTTTTCAGTTCTAAAACAGCAATAAAGTAGACGTCTAGCAATTCCCTGAGTGAATCTGGTGTTCGTGGAAACTTACATGCACCTGGTGTCAGTTTCACCAGGATCATGGTTCCACTAACGAGCTTTTAAACAATATCTTGTCAAAGTAACGCTTACTGAAGTTACTGTCACCTGCAGTGTGCCGTTATTAAACAGCGTTACAACATCGTTTGCGATCAAACTAAACGCATTGCGTAAGTAAAGAATTATCGTTGTCCTTACTGCCCGTGCTCCGTACCTTACTTTGTTTCTGCGACCTACTAACGCTATGTTCAGGTACGTTATTTGGTGAGTTTAGTGTACGTAATGTTCACGTACGCTAAAGAACAGAGTTCTCACACATGGCGGCACCCACGGCTCTAGCTTCTGCGCTAAATTTCCTAATGGCTACGCTCTCGTTATCGTTGATAGCCAGCAAGTAGGCAGCTTTAGTATAGCGTAATGTGCTTGCGTTAGCGTTAGCGTGTTCCGCATGCTAAACCTTTGTGGGATACCATTCGATTGAATTTCAGTATAGGGAAAAACAACGATGCGCCGCGAAACGCAAAACTTCACCGTGCCATCTAGGTGCGAGTAGTCAAAGCTCCAAACCTGATTGGCTCGCCATCTAGTTAAGATTAGTCAAAGCAGCATTTTTAGACAGGTCGACAGTTAAAGAATAGCGTTTGTCGCCTTACCTACGTTAAACGCGGGCACCTTTGCAGGACGTATGATGTGCGTCCCTTCAAGGCTTTTCGTTTGACGTACGGGAAAGCAAACGAAAGGTAGACGTTTGTTGGTGCGTCGGGACAAACGTATCTGAGCCACGACAATCCATTAGCAACCTTTCTGCTGTTACTATGCGGACACGTCCCACCAAGCCTACAGACGTCGGAATTGTCGAATGATCTCAGAAATTCGGTGCTATGCTCTCATAACCAGCGTTTCAGTTGAATTGAGAGGAAGTGAAAGCTCATTTCAAAAGTTGGAGGACGCTTAAGCTTCGCCTTTCAGAGGGGAACGCCAGAACATTCAAAGATCCCCGACTGCTAATCGCGCTTCTCGGCAACTGCAGCTCTATGTAATAGTAATGTTTTCGTGGAAACGCTGGCGGCGAACGCTATGCACGGAGGCACGCTCTCGGGTTATTTTTTCTTTAGTTCTCCCGCCACGGCGGGCGCCGCCACAGCCGCGGTTGCGCCGAGGCAAGTGTGGTCTGCATGGGGTTACAAGGAACCGAGCGTGGCGCTCCGCTGCTACTAGGACTGACCTCAAATGTCAGCTAGAAAAGGGGTTTCTGTTTGAGTTTCCGCGTTACATACTTGTGTTTGCTCGTATATTCAGATTACAATCCAACGCTTTCGTGTCTGTAGGTTGTTTGTAAGTTGAACTTTACAAATATTCTGATGCATATTACTTTGAGAAATTCAATTAGTTCGGTAGCGCCTCTGCGCCACCTAGAGGGCCTGCGTGGATTCCGGTGCATGGTTAGGGATGATTTTTTTCATATGGACGTAGCCGCTGGCGATGACGCCGACACTGAAGCCGGATTTTCAGCGACACGGTGCCCTTAACGCTATCGCGTTAAAAATTCGGATCCCAAAGGCAATGCTTTTGCTCGATGCACGCTACGGAAGCAATTGCAGGAGGCGGAACACGTCATTAACATTAGGTTTTACGCATCACCTTTTTTCCTTCGTCTTCGTCTTTTTTCCTTCCTTCGTCTCGATTTTGCGTCCTTTTCACCATTAGCGCTTTCCTGTTGGAACTTTTGGGGGCTCCGCCCTGTCCCTTGACGTCACGAAACAGCGAACACTCCAGGCGTCCATGTGACGTGTGCGCCTTAAAGATGCAATAGCATGCGGAATAAAAGCTATCTTTCTTTTGAATAGTCGAAGACTGCCCCATTCACAAATTTAAAGGAGATGGCTGCCCGCCGATTGCTCTCGCCCTGGCCACTTGAAACTGTCAGGGAGAACGGATTTAGTCGCGCATAATCAAAACACTTGCGTGGCAGTACACCGTTACTGGACCCTTTAGACACGTACAACACATTGCCAACTCTTCTTCGCTGAGGATCTGTTCCAGCTGCACGCCGAGTTATGTTGTACCTGCCACTGAAAGCAAAGAAGGAGAAGTGGGCTGATCGCCGACGTCGGCCCTACCGTCCTCGCGCGGTTGTCTACTTTTACGGCGCTAGGCCGGCCCAATCGAAACACTCTCCGCTTCTTCATGCTCCGCGCCTCGGTCATTTCACTCGCGGCTCAGTTTCTGACCATTTTTATGTTAGCCTTTGTTCTTTATTTGCGCTACTGTCGACTAAGTGCTGCTTCTCTCTCTCTCTCTTTCTCTCTCTCTCTCTCTCTCTCTATCTATCTATCTATCTATCTATCTATCTATCTATCTATCTATCTATCTCTCTCTCTCTCTCTTTTATTTGCTTTGTTATTGCGCGCTAGAAGTGGTGCGGACACGTTTTCAGACACAGCGAAAGTCGTGAAGACACTGAAGGACTTTGAGTGAGAAATGGTCGTGAAGTAGCGGATTGTGAAGGAGAACCTGAAATGCTGTTCCGAGTCAACTGACGAACTTAGGGTGGCTCTTAACGAGCTCTAGAGAGAGAGAGAGAGAGAGAGAGAGAAAATGATAAATGAAAGGTAGGTAGGTTAACCAGGACTGGGCTCGGTTGGCTACCCTACACTGGGGAAAGGGAAAGGGGGACGGAAAGATTAAAAGAAAGGAGAGAGAAAGTCCACTGGAGATATCAGTCGGTCACTCAGTCCGGATCACAGACGCTGACTCAATCCGGTCGCTTTCAAATATCGTAGCAGCGCTTTTGTGGCCTTTTGTAGCTGCGATATGCGAGGCCATGGTCCCAAGATCTTGTTCAAGGTGAACGGCTTTCCATGTAGCTGATTGAGAGCTGTGCAGAGGTCTTGCCTTTCATTTTCAAAAGATGGGCAGTAGCACAGTAGGTGTTCTATGGTTTCCTCGACAGCGCAGGCATTGCACTCGGTGCTATCAGCCATTCCAATCAGAAATGCATAAGCATTGGTGAATGCGACGCCCTAACGTAAGCGGCACAGCACTGTTTCCTCATTTCGCAGAAGACCTGGTAACAGCCGCAGTTGCATAGAGGGATCGAGGGAATGCAAGCGATGTTGAGTGAATTCAGGTGTGCGCCACTTCTCCAATGTCAAACAGCGCGCTAGCTTGCCTAAGTGTTGGGCTGCGTCGGTCCGCGATAAAGGTATTGAAACAAGGGTTGCTCCTTCGTGTGCTTTTCTAGCAGCTTCGTCAGCGAGGTCGTTGCCGGAGATACCGCAATGACCAGGCAGCCACTGAAACACGACGTCGTGTCGTTTCGTGATCATGTGATGGTGCATTTCTCGTATCTCCGACACGAGTTGTTCACACGACCCGCGACGAACAGATGACAGAAGACATTGTACGGCCGCCTTCGAATAGCAGAATATTGCCCACCGATTAGCGGGTTGGTTGTTAATGTAATCAATGGCACCTCGGAGGGCAACAAGTTCCGATCCGGTCGATGTTGTCAAGTGAGAAATCTTGTATTGGATGCTTAGTGATCGCGATGGTATAACCACTGCGCTGGCGGCGCTGGTCTGAGTGGAAGAGCCATCCGTATATATGTGGACTCGATCAAAGTAGAGAGTGTGCAAACAATCCAGAGCTGCTTGCTTGAAGGCCAAGGTAGGCAGGTCGGTCTTGTTTCTTATCCCTGGAACCGTAAGACGCACTTGAGGTTGTTTTAGACACCACAAAGCTGAGGTTGAACGTGCAGAGGGTGTGAAACCCGATACTAAGGAGGCACGATGGATGCTGACCTTGTTGTAGAAGGACGCCTGTGGTCGTCGTTCTGGCAGGCACGCAAGAGAGCATGACTGCATCCGTGAAACATGACGAACATGGGCTCTAAGCGTTTCGGTGCTAATGTTAGTCGTGATCGAATGGTCTTGAGCGATTATAATGGTTCCAGCTGTTGAGGCGCTGCGCGGAAGGCCTAGGCAAACACGTAGTGCCTGCGCCTGCACGCTCTGAAGTTCTCGAAGATTTGACTTGCATGTTTTAGCAAGCACAGGGGAGCTATAGCGTAGGAATCCGATGAATAGTGCTCGATATATCTGTAGCATGGAGCCCACTGACGATCCCCATGTTTTGCTGGCGATGAACTTGAAGACGTGAACAATAGATGTGAGCTTCTTCTTTAAGTGGGCAACATGAGGGCTCCAAGTGAGGTTCCGGTCTACAATGACGCCCAAAAACCGGTGATTTCTCTTGTAGGAGATAGGCTTGATAGGAGATAGTATTGCTTATAAATTAAGCAGGATGAAAGATGACTATCCAGTTCTCAGAGAGGAAAATGGAGGAATAAGTCAAAAGCTGACTGCAGCATAGCACGAATTTCTGAGTATTTATAATGTAACAATGTGGGACTAACCACGTGGAAGTTAAGTAACAATGTGGAAACAAAAGGACTTCCAGCCATTATGAAAGACAGTGGCTGGAGCACGATATATAAATTGCGCATAGTGTGCTAAATAAGAAAGATAATGAGAGAACGTAGCCGATAATTTTTCCTCTAGATCAAAAGGTAATGCATTCTGGTCACTGCCGCTGATAAAGCGAAGCTGCCAACTCCAGCACTTAGATTCATTTAACCTGCATGGCCAACCTGTCGATGTAAACCAGCATCGGACACCTCAAAACAAACGTATGCTTGGAGCTTTATTTACAAAGAAAAAAGATAGAAGTCCGGTGGAAGCACGAGCGGAAGAAAAATACAATTCTTCTTGAGTGAAAAACCAATGACTCTGATGTCATTCAAGTTACCTCTCAGGCAGAATTATCAAGAATAACGTAAAGTGCAGGCGGGACTCTCATGCATATGGCCCATTTTACATGTCACTGACAGGTTTCAATGTCCCCTTCCTAACCAGTTCAGTCGAATGTAAGTTTTAGTGAAAAGAAAACCAAATTTTTACTTTACATTATTTTCGTTAGCAGACAACAGAAACTAGGGCAGAACAGCTGACTTCTATTTCTCGAGAGTTTGGAATTTGTTGACATTTTTCTGCACGATACCTGGTATTGTTGTCATAATGACTTTGTACGTATTCCTTGCCACAAGTCAATTTTTCTCAACCGCGACGCAAAACGTGGCAGATCCCTTGCAATATTGGTAAAGAATGCTTTCACATGCGACGAGTGGTCCAGCTGAAATATCATAAACACTGACTAGGCGAGAAGAAAGGGGGTTAACCGAGAGGCCCGATTTTTATTATTCATAACATAAGGAGCCAACAAACACTGTCAGCAAGGCCAACATAGGGGAAATTACTTGCGCTTAATTAATGAAATAAAGAACCGATAAATTATTGGAAATGAAAGTCGATGAAAAACAACTTGCCGCAGGTGGGGAACGATCCCACAACCTTCGCATACCTTCGCAAATCTAAATAGTGACTAGGAAATGCCTACTGTGCGAACCGGCCACCGCATCTTTGGTATCGTGTATCGCCCCACGTCAAGGAAATTTCACAAAATTTCCTCATATACTTGAGCAAGAACTTTACTATTCTTCTGGTGGAAATAATTTCGGCTACGTAGCGGGTAATTTCAAACGTTGATATTGGCAGCGCAATTACAGTGGTCAGGTACACTTCAACTGCCGCTTTCCACATCCTTATCAATAAGGCAAGCGCATCAAAACTACCTTCTCATCCGTTTTGGACCCCATGCAAATGATAAAAACAACGCCTCCTTAAAAGTTCCTACAACTGACTACATCAGCGATGTTATGTGTTCACCGGCTCATGCACCGTGAAACCATTCAACAGACGCAGCGTCAGCTTATCACTCCGCATACGCTTGACACGTTTAAAGCCGCATCACAGGAGTTGATTGGATGCATCGCAATTCCTACAGAAAACGTTGATTCTCTGTTTCTTAGTGTTGCCATTGAAATTGATAAGGACTGTTTTTCTATTAATAATATTGCGCCTTGTTCGAAAGCGCAAAAACCATGAATGAGCCGTCATCTTATTCATTAGCTTCGTCGTTAAAAAAAATGCAAGTTCAATGCGACAAAAAAAAAACAGCTAAAGAAACAGTGACGCCCTTGCACGCTCCAGATCTACCCTTAAATATGTTGACCGCGGAATTATGTCTCCAATAAATGAATATTACAACGATATCTTTTTTTAAATTTTCGTCTTACTAAAGAAACTATAAAGAAAGGTGCAGGTGTGTAAACTTGCTGTTAAATAGACGTTAACAGCGTACCACTCCTGAAAGCATAAAAGTCGGCGGTAATAAACTATCAAGAGTAAGCATGGGTAATGCGTTTAATAAATGTTTCACTACCCGAGGTGATACTGTAACTGTGATTGGCAATGGGGAAATACTTCATTCCTCAGGCTAACGAACAGCTTGATCATTTTTCTTAGAACCAACCGTGGAGCGTGAAGTCCACTCGTTCTAACAGCTTACAAAAATCAAGCAGTTTTGACAGGGGCAACCTACAAAGCAGGACAATAAAATAGTTCTCCCCGAGACCGTACCTAGTCTGACGCATATTTTTAACTTCGCTCGATAGATGGGGAAGTTTCGTTCTGAAATTCAAATGGCAAAAGCAGTGGTTGTATACAAAATAGGCTACAAGGACATCCTGGTACGAACGTCCAACACCGATAAAGCCAATATTGGTGTTCCCGTACCTTTCTAAAAGTCTGGAACGTATCACCTATTTCCATCCTGGTATTTTTTTTCAAGAGCACTCAATTTTAACCACACATAAATATGACTTCGCAGGCAACAGATCCACCCAACTTGCCTGGGTCGTGCAAAAAGTGCATATATAGGAATGGTTGGAAAATAAAGCTCTTGCTCTGGGTATATTAATATATCTTAGCGAGGCCATCGACGCAAACAACCACAAGATACATTTTTGAATCATGAACACTACGGCATCCGTGGGAAAGCATTGAATCTTATATCTTACTTATGCTCTGGGTCAAAATACGTACGTCTGAATCGTTTTATTTTTCCGATGCCTACCTATAAGCAAACAGATGCACCAGGGCAGTATCTCAGGACTGCTGCTGTTTAAAAGCTACATAAACTGTACTCTCTATCAAAATAGGCAGCCAAACATAATATATAGGCCGAGGAGGAGGAGGAGGAGAAACATTTATTTAAAAAAAAAAAGAAACGACAAGCAGGTGTCTTTCTGCTTGTGCGGGAGGCGCCCTTAGTCCAGGGCTCCTGCGGCTCTTGCTGTCTCCCGGGCCCGCCGCACCAGTTGCTGCTGGTTACGAGGGTCCGAACTAGTCAGCACGGCCTCCCACTGCTCGGGTGTGGGGTTGGGTACTTGCGGGGCCGCCTTCACGTTGGGGCACGCCCATGTGGTGGGATATAGGGAGGCGTAATCATTACAAAGGGGACATTTGTATGAATATAGTGTAGGGTGGATTGCGTGTAGTCTGCTTAAATGTGGGTATGTATTGGTTTGTAGTTGTCTCCATGTTACGGCGTCTTCACGTGAGAGGGTCTTGTGTGGAGGTGGGTATTTTCGTCTGTTCAATCTGTGGTGTTGTAGTATGGCGTTGTATTCTAAAGGTACGGGCTCCATGGATGCGTCCGTATCCCTCTCTTGTGGCGCCCGGGAGGCATGAGCTCGGGCTACAGCGTGCGCCCGCTGATTTCCACGGAGGGACTCGTGTCCACACTATTTCAACGTCCGGGAATGCGGAGGCCTGTTTGAGGAGTCGGTGGGCGATTGAAGATATTCGACCTCTCGCGTAGCTACGGCAAGCTGCCTGGGAGTCGGTAATAATTGTGATGTACTCGTTGGTCAGACTAGAGGTGATGGCCAAGGCGATGGCTGTCTCCTCCGCTACGAGGGCGCTGGCAGTGCGGACAGTCATCGAGACCACCTCTTGTAGGTTATAGTCGACAACGCTGGCCGTCAAGGCTGCTTCTTGGGGGTACTGCGCGGCATCTGTGTATAGTGTGGTGGGGAGACTGCCATATCTTGTCTGTAGAGCTTTTGCGCGAGCTTGGCGACGATCGGCATGATGTTCCGGGTGCATGCTTCTGGGGATAGGGGCTACCTTGATGTGCTCTCGGAAGTTGGGGGCCAGATGGATTGCTTGTTCGTGGCCTTTGCTGTGTGTGGGGTAGCCTAGGCGCGCTAGGACTGTTCTTCCTGTTGGTGTGAGGGCTAGTCGTTCTCGTTGGCTTGTGAGGTGGGCGTCTATAATTTCTCTTATAGTATTATGGACTCCTAGAGCTTCAAGCTTGAGTGTCGCTGTTCCCGGGGGTAGGCCGAGTGCTTGCTTGTAGGCTTTCCGAAGAAGTACGTCTAATTGATCTATCTCCTTGGGAGTGAGGGGCAAGTACGGGGCAGCGTAGGCAATGTGGCTGATTATCAGGGCCTGGACGAGCTGTATTATGTCGTCTTCTTTCAGTCCGTATTGTTTGGTGGTGATACGGCTGACCATTCGCATGATCTGGAAGGTGGTCTGCTTGAGACGTTGGATCGTGTATGCGCCTCCGCCGTGCTGTTGTATGTGGAGTCCGAGAATGCGGACGCGGTTTACTGTGGGTATTTCTTTGTCGTCGAGGGTGAGTGTGATGTTTGGTAGTTCATTGAGTTTTCTTCGGGATTTCTGTCGAACGACTAATAGTTCTGACTTCTCGGGGGAGCACCGGAGACCACTTGTTTGTGCATATTGCTGGACGACGTCGTTAGCTTGTTGAAGGGCGTCTTGTTTCTCTCCTTCGGAACCAGCGGTGGTTCAGATAGCGATGTCATCGGCGTATATTGCATGCCTGATTCCTGGTATTGCGTTGAGTTTGTCAGGTAATTTCATCATAGCAATATTGAAAAGGGTGGGTGATAGAACAGCACCTTGTGGGGTTCCTGTGTTGCGGGTAGGTAACGTCGGGGTTCTGAGTGAGCCAATGCCTATTGTGGCCGTGCGTTTGCTTAGAAAGGCGCGTATATAATTGTAAGTATTACAACCACAGTTCGTGAGGCTTAGGTTTGTAAGGATGGTATGGTGAGCCACATTGTCGAAAGCGCCTTTGAGATCGAGTGCTAAAATCGCTCCGGTGTTGTGCGGTGAGATGTGTTCAAGGACTTGTTCCTTCAGCTGAAGAAGGATGTCGTGGGTAGAAAGGTGGGGCCGGAATCCGAACATTGTTTCGGGAAAGAGGTCGCTGGATTCTAGGTAAGGTTGAAGCCGGTTCAGAGTGACATGTTCCAGAAGCTTGCCTAGGCATGAAGTCAGTGAAATTGGTCTCATATTTTCTATGCTGGAGAGTTTGCCTGGCTTCGGAATGAGTATGATGTCCGCGTGCTTCCAGTCTGCTGGTAGTGTACCCGCTTCCCAGTGATGATTGAAGAGGTCAGTAAGAGATTGAATGGTGCCATCATCCAGATTGCGCAGGAGCTTGTTATTTATTTTGTCCTTGCCTGGGGTGGTGTTTCGTGTGAGTGCATGAAGTGCTTGTTGCACCTCAGTGATAGTGATCGGCTTGTCGAGGTCGTAATTGTCGCTCCCGCTGTAGGTTGGAGGTTGTCCTTGTGCGGGTTCGAAATCGCCTATGTACCGCGCCCGCAACTCCTCCAGGATTTCGTCATCAGAACCCGGATGGTTGTGGAGGATACGTTGGATTGTTTGCTGGCTAATTGCCTTGCTTTGTGTGGGGTCAAGAAGATGGCGTAGCAGCGACCATGTTTTGGCCGTGCTAAGATTACCCTGCAACTTGTTGCATAGTTGTCGCCAGTTGTGACGGGTGAGCTCCCCAGCATAAAATTCCGCGGTTGCCGTGAGTTTCGCTATACATAGTTTCAATTTACGATTATGTTTTTGGCGCTTCCATCTCCTAACAAGGCCTCGACGTGCTTCCCAGAGGTGAAGAAGGTGTGGGTCTACGGCCGGTATGTCTGTGGTGAGTGTGATCTGTTTTGAATGTCTGGCTACGTCTTGATGGAGCTCTCGTACCCACTGCTCGAGATCCGTAATACCCGTTGAGGAGTCATCCACTCGCTCTTTGCGAAAAGCTGTCCAATCTGTGAGTGTTGCCTTTTTTATCGGGTGGCGTGCATGCGTAACGTTCAATGTGGTGGCAAGTATGCAGTGGTCACTGCCCAGAGTTTCCTCCGTGTTGTGACAGGCAGCTTGCTGTATCCCTTTGGTGAGGGTGAGGTCAGGGCATGTATCTCGGGAGACGCTGTTTCCTAGACGTGTGGGGTATGCGGGGTCTGTGAGGATGGTGAGACGGTGCTGCTGTATCGTGCACTGGAGTGCAGTGCCTTTTGATGTGGCTGTCGTGTAGCCCCATGCCTGGTGAGCAGCGTTGAAGTCGCCTACAATCAGCAGACTATTATTTTTGGCTATGCCAATCGCTTTAGTGATCAAGTAGTAGAACTTGGCCTGCTTCTGCTTGGGTGGGCTGTATATATTCAGTATGAAAAGGCTCTTTCGGCCTCGTTGGAGCGGCAGGATCTCAATTAGGTTATGATCGACGTCACTGCCGTTTATTGTGTGTTGTGTGGTTGTGAGCGTTTTAGCTGTAAGTGTGGCCACGCGGCTTTCAGGCGTGGTGGTATGTGTGTTGTAGCCAGCTTGAGTTGGGTGTGTGCCTGTTTCCTGTAGTGCGATTACGCTTGGTGTCGTTTTGGAGTTACTTATGTACTGTCTCAGTGATCCTTGCTTGCGTTTGTAGCTGCGGCAATTCCATTGCCAGATTATGAGTGGATTTTCGTTCCTGTGGTTGGTTTTGCTATTCGTCCTGGCTGACGGGTGGATCGGCAGGGTGTCCCTGCTCTACTTCCTGTTGTACTAGTGTTCGAAGATATAGGCCGAAGATATATCAGCCGTTCATTTTCACTACCCTCCATCACATTATAAACACCATGAATGAAGTCTTACTAACCTTTGCAAACTGGATGTCCCATATTTACTGTTAAAAATTACGCAATAAAGTGCTACTCTACTTTTCCATTGTTAAATCCAGCAGCAAACCACATAAACCTTAACACGAAAGCACATGTCGATAGCCTTAAATCTCGCGGCATATTATCGATGCTCATGATCACGTGCGACCGTAACGTATCAGACGTCGCTCTTTGCTGTTTTCGTACCATAGGAATAATGTACCGCCAAAAACATAAATTACCTATGAAAACAACACGTAATTTAAACTGTGCTTTTTTTTCTATTCGTCACCGTAAAAAGTGCTAGAGCAGCGTCGCCAGATTGGAAAGTCGGCACGACACCAGAAACTCGCTAAAGTTTCCCCAGATTTCACCAGAAAATAAAATTGCCTTAAAATGCACAAAAATGGCCAAGAATTAACATTCGTGAAGCACTCATATTATTATGTATATAAAATCACGATGAGAAGCCTTTAATCATCTCTTGGAGCATCGTAAATGTCTGAATGAAACCAGCGTAGCATATCGTCTGTGATGATGAGGAGCTTGTAATCATCGCTTGGAGCATCGTAGATGTCTGAACGAAACCTACGTAGCATATCGTCTGTGATAGTGAACTTCACGCAACACCCCTCTCTGGAGGCCAACGTTGTGCGAATTCGTACAATGGAATCCAAAGTTTTCAGCGACATTTTATTCCTGTACTTCGTCTTAACACACGTGACCTGACTGAAGACACGCTCCACCAGTGCATTCGACACTGGGCAAGAATGACATGCCAGTGCACACAATGCAAGGTCCTGGTAGGGCTTTTCCCCCATGGCATTTTTAAACTTCAAAATTCTAGCCCAGAATGTTGCAAAATCCTCAGGAAGTTTCCCGTCGAAGACGGCCTGCGCAACAGGTTTTTGTGACAGCGAAACGAGCGGAGCGTCAGCACGTGTGTTGGCTGGCCACTTGACGCATTGCCGATGGCCCGGCGTTGCTCTTCCCGCGCTTCCCACGGTAAATTCATTCCTCCACTAGAACAGCCGGTGCCGTCTATTGAAACGACCTATAAATATACGTGCGTTGAAACCTAGCGCTAGCATCACACGCTAGCACAAACCTTAGCTACAGTAAGCTTTATAGTTCACTGTACTCTAGCGGTAGCACAGCAACACAGGGATTTCATGAGGAATAAACAAATACAAATATAGGCCTTAGAATCGTGGCGGCCGCATGCGCTACCTAGTGTTAAATGTTTGGATGAGCAGCGCGGGTAGACGGTAATTTCGGTAGAGTGGTTTTCCCCAGATATCCCCAGATTTTGTCTGGTGTAGTAGTTTGTTGGCCTGGCCACCAGGAGCTCTACATTTTCACCAGATTTCAGAAATCTGGTGGCCAATTTCACCAGATGGCAACGCTGTGCTAGAGCTACCATATGGTTGAGTGGCAAGCCATAACGGAGTTTTCATCATCTGGGGTTCTTAGCGTATATTCAATTGACGGTACGCGGGCGTTTTTGCATTTGCCCTTCATCTAAATGGGACCGCTGCGGCCGGTATTTGATCACGTGCCCTCAGGCTTAGCAGCGCAACGCCTTAGTCACTACGATACCATGGCGAGTATTCTGATCACTTAGTTACTCTCTCTTTGTATGAGGTAACACTGCAGTTTCGAATGTGAATAAACTTGCTTTCATGCGAAATAAAATACTACGTGTTGTCGAAAACATTTCGTTCCATTCACCGATCCACCATATGTCAACTCAACTTGATAGCGTCCCGGCGAAATGCTTTTAAAAGCGAAGCTTTTCTTTGCGAACGTCGCCGGGCTTCGTCACCGTGGGAGATGCGGCCTGGCTGTTCCCTTGCAGAACAAGCCAACCAATCATTGCCGAGCATGCGCACCACGTGCGCCGCTGGGCTTTTCGCAGCACCGCCAGATGGCGCTCGCCTCTGCGCTTCCGCGGCGGTGCGGGGGAAAGAAAAAAAAAGAACCAGAAAGCTCGCCTTCCCGCATCCGTGAATGCGCAGTAATGAGGAAATAAACACTTCTTGCGGATAGTACAGATTCGAATTGCGCTACGTGCGTGTGCGCTTGCTGCCTCTGAAACCATGCTGCGTTAAAGGCGTCCGTCGTACTCTGTTTTAGTCGGCAACTCAGCTTAACAGAGGTTCGGTATAACTTGCGCGTGCCCTCCCTTGTGCGTGTGTGTGTGTGCGCACGCGTGTGTGTGCGTGTGTGTGTGTGTGTGCGTGTGTGTGTGTGTGTGTGTGTGTGTGTGTGTGTGTGTGTGTGTGTGTGTGTGTGTGTGTGCGTGTGCGTGCGTGCGTGCGTGCGTGTGTGTATGTGTGTGCGCGTGCTCGTGGACAACACGAACGCCGCGTTCGTGTTGTCCACTTCTCTTGTGTCCTGTCTGCACACCTCACCTTTTCTCGCCTTTTTAATGAACGCCACGCAGATCAGCCCTATAGCGGGCTTGCGCCATGGCTGTACCAAGTATGGGCCGCTCCTAAATGAGCCTCCTCTAACCAACTTGGGTCACCTTGTAACTACCACTGTTTGTGCGGACAGAGAGCCAACAATTTTCGGCCTTCGCACGCACCGGCGCGCCACATGCGTCTCATCTCAAAGGCAACGCGCGGACTTCTCGACTGTGCCACTACACGGCGCAGCGTGTTCTGAAAGAAAGCGCGAGAGAGGGGTACGGCTACCGAATGATGCGTTCCTCACCGAATGCACCAGCGTGCCACGCATTTCGGAAGCCTAGTTCCTGCTTCTCCACTAGATGGCGCGGGCATGGGAAGCCCATGAAAGGCGTCCCACTTCAGGGCACGCTTCAAACGCAAGTTGTTTCGGCGGTGTCAAAACGTCGTGTCGCTATATTACTTCAAGGCTAAGCGCATTACCTCCGACAGTCATCGTGGAGTGGGTTATGTCAAGTTTTTTTTTTTTCTCCCTGAAGTAGCAAGATACAATCACGCTGACGTACTAGAGAGCAAACAGGGCATGGAGGCGTGTTTTCTTGGTTTAATATATTTCCAAGGCAACTAGCGTTAGGGTGCATATACAAAAAACCTTTTATAGAGGTTTATATGTAGTGACTCACTACGTACTTTCAAAGAAACAAATTTTTGATTGGTAAATAGCGGTATCCGTGCAACCAGAAAGGTGCGATCACCACGTACTTCCGCAATCTGGCAAGTAAAAGGTGAGGGCGCACGAATATTACTCCTACTCAGGCGAAGATTTATGTTAACTGGTTCTAAGATAAGCAACGTGCATGATGCCTGTTTTGAAATCCCCGGGCGGCCTCTGCTAGTCCGCTCTTTTTTTTTTCGTGCTTGCTTTCTTCACGACCTCCCAACTCTGTTAAACGCCAGAAAAAAAAGACGCCCAACGGCGGCCGATTCACGGCGGTCGCACTCCCGTCACCCCGCCTCGATCTCTTAATCTCGTGCCACCACCGCGGTCACTTGAGGAACCAGTTTGCCGCGAAATGAACGAATCAAATGAGGACCAACTGTCGGCTGGTGTGCGAGTTGCGCTTCCCGCCTTCCGTGGCGATATATAGGAAGCCGTCCGAGCTACCCGGCGCTGGTTTCGAACGCTCCGACCGCCACGCCACCATGCAATCCTGGGCACTTGCTCTCTGCCTCGCCGTCGCCGCGTCGGCTGAGTCTACGGAAGTTGGTGAGTTCGTGCAATTACGAGCTTCTACAATATATGCAGAAGAAAGCACAATATTGCTCTTCACTTTTAAAGGATCATTTCTGATAACTGTTTTCTTAGTTGAAATATTTAGGTGAAAGAAATGCTCCCATTACAATCACTGGTATATCTTATGCGAAGAACACGTCAAGACACGATTTGACCATTTGCACGCCTCGTGGTAAAATTATGTGTGCTGTTGGAAGCTAGAACACCGAGTTCCTCCAGTAAAAGGAAAATGCAATGTAATCTATCACTGATGCAATTACGCATTTTCCCCATTCAACTGCACACCATACTCAAATTTGTGAAAGCATCTGTAGGATTTCAGGCTCCCGCGGATGAACTTAAGAGAAAGCTTTAGCTCGGGCGCAACTCCGATGCCGGTTATTCCAATACATGTAACAAGCAGAAACGCTTTTCCGAGGTAGCAACTTTGCTGATTTTAATGAAATTTATTGCATTTCAGAGATAAAGTTAAAAACTAACGACTGTTGAACGCCTAATTTTGATTTAAGGTATTTTTTAAAAAGAAGATAATTTTCAAACTTGGTATGTTTGAAAAAAAATATAGAAGCACGAAGCTTACAAATTCATAGCTCTGCACGAGGATCAGATACCGCAGTTCTGAATTCCATCCGTAAGAACATTCACAGCGGAGAAACTTGATATACCAATTTATATCCTACGTGAATTTGTTACTTTGTTTAAATGGGTTTTCAAAAAGTGCTACTTTCATATTACACGTTTATTCGAGAGCCATGCGTAATAGATGAAATTGGCCCCCTTTATATGTACTATTGGAAGCGATTCTCAGAATTGTGACATAGTTTTTCTTTTTTGAGTTACAGAGTTGTATACTTTATAACATTGTTTTCTAAAAGTTGGTAATTTTCAACCACCTTTATTAATGGCGAAAATAAGAAATTGCTACCAAGTGTCAGAAGATTTTAACTTCCTCTTTGAAATGCAACAAGCCTCATCAAATTGGGAGCAGCGGTCAGCGAGAAAGACCATTTGTCCTCTTCAATGTATTTAGTTTGGAGCCCCCGAACCAACGCTTCCTCTACATTGGGCACCTGCATGAGTGAGCACGGATTCTTTATGTGGCTAGTCCGCTCGAAAAACAGTTTTGACTAAATTTATTTTCCAGGCTACATAACGCATGATACTGCCAGAAAAGTAGGCACTGTTTCAAGATCCGGCTTTCTTTTGTAAAAATTCCGAAGGCCCCTAACCATGTCTTATGAGTAGTGAATGCGAAAGCATTAATGTCCAATGCCACTCCACTGAGCGGTCTGTCAAGGTGTGAACTCCTCGCGGCCAAGCTAGTGTATTCAGACGCTTGGCCAGTGGTTCAACCCAGTAAGATACGGGGGGTTCTGAGCTAGGGGACGTAGGTTTGAAACTTACTACCGCCAATGTTCTTCCTTTAGAACTTATTTGGTTTTTTTATACATTATATTTATTCAGAGCAATCACTGAGGCCCAGCTAGAACACATGCGAGAGCTTGCGCGGAGAAGGAACACGCGGTTGACACACGCTTCCCAGAGAGAGAGAGAGAAGGTCACGTGGCTTCACGCCGATGCATGGCGATGCCCTCTCCCTTCACACAACACCTGACGCTCGTGCAGCAGCAGGCGTTACTTTTTCGTCCACTCTGCTCCGTCGTCGAGTCGCCGCTCGTGACGTGACGTTGGAGCCAATGGAGATTTAGGCGCCGTTTCGCTACGGCAGACGACAGGCGCCGGCTTTTTCGCTCGGTGGTCCATTCGACGCTTTCGCATCAATAAAGTATTGGACCACGTAAAAAAGCCTCATTTCAGAGAGCGTAGAAACAAAGGAACACCCTTGCACAAGTTCACGTTTGAAATGCGTGTGGATGCGTAAGGGAAAGCTCCATCAAAAATAGACGTTTTTGATATCGAGACTGGTAAATAAAAAATTGCTATTGCTGCTCAGCGGGAATTATGCCGAACAAGGAACATTGGCAAACAGCGCGATGCCTGGGTAGAACCTCGACGATTGGGTGGCTGGCTACAGCGCGCAGAAAATGTTTGAGGTAATGCGCTCAGATAGCGCTATAACGCGCTAACTGCCAAATGCACAGGCCATCTGCTTAAGTGCTACATACAGGTTTTTAAGAAGAAAATTTGACACTTAGCAGCTGTGCAGCTTTCAAAAGGTCGCTTCGATAGTGTTGATCACCCTATCCACGTACAGTGCAGGGTAAAGGCCTGAATAAAATTTTGTTGCACATAGAATTTTCTTTTCTCCCAATTAGGCGATTTCGTGGTCCGTACATGGCGGCCCGCGGCTGTAGCGAACTGGCTGTGAAATTTTTCTGCTGCGCACGCAGTTGCTGATTCGGTGCCCAGCCGCAGAATCCTCACTTCGATAAGGGTGCAATGCAGAAACGACCGTGTACTCAGTGTTAGGTGCATGTTAAATAACCACAAGCGGTGGAAATAATTTCGGAGCTCTCCACTACGGCGTCTTTCAAAACCCACTATGCCCTTCCGGCGCGTTAAATCCCGTAATTTTGTGTGGCCATGACATTGCAACATCAGGTCCCGTTTGTTGCAATTTCTTACAACTGGAGCAAGAATGTGCATTTAGGAAAGCTAACAGCGAAAAATCTTATCCAAAGACCATTTATAAGAGACGTTAGAATGACATCTATTCATATGCCTAGCTTTACTTAGCCCAAACAAACAATTCTGCATAGAAGACTGAAACAGTCAGCAATAAAATCTCTGGTGAATAGTAAAATAAGTGCAACTGGCCAATGTAAGCATTCACTTTGATGCTCGGAATATTTTGCAATGGAGTTGCAGTCCATCCGCGCCACGAGATGATGCCTCAATTTCAAGCCGCCTTTGATATGGCCGTTTGCTCTTCATAGGCTGACAAAAATAACTATCGAGACGTGTGTATTGGACATATCCTTATAATTTAATGCAATTGTGAAACAGGCACTCAAGAAGCTCGGCAAATAGTTTTATAAAGTTCTTCCTTTACACTTCGCATAAAGGATAGAAAGAAATCGAAGCAATAGAAACATTTCTAAGTTTTACTGAAATGTAAAAATCTGAGTTATACGAAACGAGACCGATGTATACTTGTTTCGCTCCCATGACTTACAACTAGGCACTAAAGCGCGTAACTTCTTCAAAGGTCTTAAGACTAAGAGCATTCTTTATGTGTTCCATGGACAAACAGCAACATGTGTGCACAGGACAGGTACTCTAATCAGGAGGTTACGAAAGAAATGCCTCTTTGACTATGCTATCTGCTTTGAAAAACAATGATTACAATGTTATGTAATATTCTATATATTTACACTCTTCAGGCACAGCCAATAGAGCGGAAAAGCCCACTTGCCTGCCTTAACGTGTCGTATATACTCCTCGAGCAATGAGCCAGTGCAGCTAATTAAATTAATTCTGTCATTTATGACAAAGCAAGGAAAAGTTGACTTGGTAGCTTCAAAACAAAAATTTTGCAATCAGGTCACATGAATGACTCTGTACTAGGTGATGAACGCACTTTCAGCATTCCTGCCAAGAAGCCCTTTTTCACATATATGCATCATCCTCCTGAATAAAGCGCTGAAACAAAAATCTAGATAGAAATTCGATGTGTTCATAATAGCACACTTGTGCAGCGCCAGTCGATACCTCAGCATAACAGAATGCAATAAATAAAACTGGAATTTCAGACTACACAGTAAATGAGAGAACATGCCTCAATGCACCACACTTAATGATTTGCAGAACCTAGAAAGCCATCGACTACCATTTCTGCCTTTTCTAATGCGGACAAGACAGTCTGGGTATGCACCTAAGACACTTCGGTGTCGGCCTGGTAAAGCAGCAGGGCTCAAACCAGAGAGCTTTTGCCTCATCATGGACCCTCATCAGCACCTCTTCTGCCTTTATCTATCCCGTTCTCTTCTTCACTACTTATGGAGTAGCGAGTGCGGTTGACCTTTCCCACTTTCCAACATTAAAATTGTCTTTCTTCTCACGTGCATTCTAACAATTGCCGTAACGACAGTATTCGCCTTACAAAGGAACGTCAGGAATGACGTGCACCATTTTGCCGTCTACCTGCAGCCAACGAGAATGTGCCAAAACGTAAAAAAAATGCAAATAAATCCAGATCTCCTGCCTCTTTCCCCTAAAGAAGCCACATTATTTCGAACACAGACGTTTACAGGTCCATCAAAAATTTCTGTGCCGAAGGTGTGGTGACTCGACTTTACGCTTGACTAGGTCAACATCAAAACCACCATTTAAAGTATACTTTAAATGGCGGTAAGAAAGGAGGTAAGAAATGACATAACAAACTCGTATTTTGCAAGAAAAATAAATATTTGTCCTGCACACAAGCCATATTGTGTTCCCGTGGCCCTGTTGGTTTAAATCGTTCTTTGTATCCTGTGTACATTAACAAGTATACTACACTACATGTACAGTCGAAGGCAAAAGATTGTGGGACACGTATTCCGCAAACAAAGCCGATAGCTTTATTAACCGCTGGCTGGAGGCCGCACTAGTGGTGAAAGTCCAAAAAGCTGTTCTTTAAGCTCCCGAAGTGCCGTACACAGCCGACGGCATAATGAGCTTCGCACCATGCCTTCTGGACCTTCACCTCGGCCGGACGCTGCCGCCACTCAGCCGATCACTACGTTGGCAAGGCTCCTGGTGAGGCCGCGGTGGCTAGCCGGGCGACCTCTAAAAGCTATCCGCTTCGTTTGCTGATCACATTGTCCATCAAATTTTTTTCCCTACTGTACACCCTTATCAGCACTTCAGCACCCATTAATTATAGCACCCTTCTGGCACCCTCGTTTACACCCTTCCGGTAAATGCACCCTTTGCGTTCTGTTCGTAGGGTGCTCCCGCCCAAATAGGGTGCTGGAAGGGTGTGCAATAGGGTGTAAATCTGTTGAGCACCCTTTTTTACACCTTTAAGGGTGAGAAATTGTTTTGTGTATAGGTAGCACGCACATCACCAGCAGACATATAACGTCTATTGCGAAAAGGAAAACAGAGCAGTAACGGTGAAATGCCTTATATTTCATTATCAACGTGCGTTGATAAAACCGATAACCGTCTCTGCCACCTTATCTATGCTCAATATCCCTCGAAGCTTTCTTTTCTGGTGTACTACTGGTTCCAATGATCCAGTAGGTATGGAATTGTGTTTGTGCGAGGTCTTTCGTTTCATTCCCTTTCACGAAAACATTATTCTAGATAAGGCCGAATATATATGTTATGCTGGAGTTTAAGGTGTGCTAATAGTTTTCGGGGTTTCTGCGCTCTCTGCACAGTTTCTCTATTTAGCTGTAACCTGTGCCAAGCAGCCTTTGTACATTAAAAAAGTGGGAGATCGCTAAATCGATGGGCACAGCTTTTCCCTGCGGTGTCCGTCCCATTTATGGGGAGCGCAGTTCCCGGTAGTAAAAGCCCATTTGTGAATTTGTATTTATGACAGATACGGGGACAGCTAGTCCTCTTTGCTATATTCATTAAAATGCTTTCTCACTTTTACTGCGCTTCGTCGTCGCTGTGTCACCCTTGTTCGCCATCGTCACTGAGCTACTTTTAGCTCTAGAAGCACATAACTCACTAAACAAGGAGTAGTGGATCGCACAGCCTAGAATGTAATGAGGTAACTCGCAGAGGTGCACTCAGAGACTAGTGTGGCAATGCAAAAACAAACTCGAGAGGCAGGGATGTGCTCACCGGTAATGAAAGCACCAAATGTCGCTAGCCTAGTTGGAACAACTGTTACTGATGCGATGGGGACAAAAATGCTGAAATTCCTTCCTTCCTAATCACCTGCTCCTTTAATTACCTTACTGGCTCATGAAATTGTGTGCGCAGTACCTTTAGATTGCTTTAAGATTGTGCGTACGCCTACAACATACTATTCTGACACGCTGTCTTCTTTTGTGCTGCTGTCACTGCCAAAGTGAAACTGTTTTTCTCACCTATCATAGCTAGATTTAGGCGTTCTATTTCGCCCACGTTTTGATAACCACGTAACTATGCCTGACTGCGAAGAAATGTGCGGTACCTTTTTCAGCAACCATCGGCAGAACCCATCGCATGATGAATATAGACGTTAGTGGGATTAGCAAGCAAGCAATGTAGCGATACAATGCATTGCCACCACCCAAAGGCGTCGTTTATTCCTACGGTTGAACTCTCGAGTGGACGAAGTTCTAACGGAAGGGGGGATGAGGATGGGTGGCTGGCAGCGATTGAACCTGCCAGTGCCAGGAGCCGCCAGTCGGTGCATGTTAACAAAGTTGAACAACCTTCTTTGTCATACCTTGTCGCGATTTACAAAAAAAAAAGGTTCAGCATAGCTGCCTCACTAACATGGTTACCAGTACGGTTAGAGGTACTGTTAACAGTGAGCCCTAACAACCGAACTAGAACGGCCACAAAAACGAAACGGCCTTCGTGTTTACCTCAACGCATCAGAACACAAAACAGAAGGATGCTCAAACGAGCTGTCTGGCATTGTAAAAAGGAAATAGTTTCTGTTTATTGTTTTCTAGTAAAAAAAAATAGAACTCAGCGCATTTCGCTGTACTGACTGGGTCAATTCGGGTAACAGGACGTTTGTCAAAATGCGGTGCTGTCCCGCTAAATTCGGGAAGGTTGGCAACGCTGTGCATGAGGCTTGTACGCTTCTATTGTGACACACTACGCCAAGTAGCGGCACCGCCATGAAGCCTGTGCGGTGCCACTTAGATGCGTATACTCAGCCGGTAAGAGCGAATGCTGAGAAATGCGTCATATGCGACGTGTAGTGCCACCAGGCTCCTCTTTCACGCTTAGGTGGTGATGATCATGATTAATTATTGGCATCCCATTCAACTCAACGCGGGACGGTTACAAACAGTTGCCCAGCCTTTTTGGGGTAATCGGGCATTAACTACAGACATAACTGTCTAGCATTTCGGCAATTTTTTTCTATCTTTATGCGATTACTTACTGTGGCTTTTCTCTCTTCCTCTGTATCGACATTGCACAGTTAACTATGCCTGTAACGTATCATCTCCTGTTAGTCTCTCCCCTGCTGACCAATTACGACTTTTCTTCTAGATGCGATAATCAAGGCACTTTTTTTCCGTTGGTTATCTTTTTTCCAATAAACAGCGATGTGGTAACTGATACCAGTTACCAGAGTTTTTTTGTTTTTTTCACGTGATAGAGGCTCATTGAAGGGTGCCGCACGCCCACTGTTTTCGTGTCGCAACTCGCTGAAGCGTGTGGCTGCTCCGCTCACCTGAAATGTTTCTTTCTTCGGTCCACTTTGTCGTTAAGATACCGGGGAAAACCGTAGAAACATAAATACATACCTAAAACTGGATAAAGTAACCTAGGAACGCTAATCGTATTATAACCAGTGATTCTTTATATTTATCACGAAGAAATTGTAGGTAATCATAGCGCGAAAACAGCACAAATCCAGTGGTGATTCCATATTAGTGAATATGTTTGCACTCACTTAGTAACGCGATAGCTTTCTTTAAAACTGATTTAACAATCCGCCGCAATTGAGGAAGTTGAATATCAACAGACAGACTGTGCTCAGCGTGGAGAGACTGGCAAAAACAAGAGCACCCCGATCATTCTTTTTCTGGCGCACAGTAACCCTTGC
Organism: Dermacentor andersoni; assembly: GCF_023375885.2. Lineage (NCBI taxonomy): Eukaryota > Metazoa > Arthropoda > Arachnida > Ixodida > Ixodidae > Dermacentor > Dermacentor andersoni. The sequence goes on from NC_092821.1 coordinate 51,047,266, forward strand.
ATTTGCGGCAATTCGTTGGCAAATCTCATAGAAGACCCCCTGTAGCACCTTAAAGCGGGGACCAATTTTCCTTATCGAGTATACCATCATCACTTTATGCCCTGACAGACAAAATTATTTGCCATTGACGTTAGTCTGCGATGACTTGCGTCTGCCAACAGCATTTATGCACTTTATTATCGAAGTATCAACAGAGGAGGACGCCTTGTTTACCTGACTTCTCAGAAGTCAAGTACAAGATTTTGTCATGCCGGCAACGTCGGAATCTAACTGATGTTGACACCGCTATGTCCTCATTTGTTTGCGTAGATCTATAAACCATTTTCGCCGGGCTCCCCTGGACGCTGACATGTTTTATCGGTTGCGGACGCGTCCGGCTTGCCTCAGCCCCCCTCCGCTGCCTCTGTTTCCGCACCACCGCACGACGCCGGTGCAGCTTAGGAAGCCGCTGTTTCAGCGTTTCTTGCCTAAAATTACTACGTGAATTGCCGTAAATTTTGGCGATAGCTTGAAAAAACAATCTATATTGGCCCTATAACCTAACACTATCCCAGTATGTTCTTATTCCAGTCGCCTGACGTAAAATTTGTGTAACCTCCGACGCAAGCATCGGGCGGGGACCCGTAGGGTTGTCTGAAGAGACCAATCAAATGTTCTCGTCATTTATAGGAGGTAACACTGAGCGGCTTGTCCTATCTAATTGGCTGACAAGAGGCGAGGAGCACGCTCGAGTGGAGAGGGATTCGACGAGGCCAAGCCAGTGCTCTGAAAATCGATAACTGGATGAAGAGGGTGGTGGCGGCGTCTGCGATTGGTCCGCTTTCCCTTACTCAGGTTGCCGTGGCTGGTCAATAATCGCGGCGGCATGCAACGGAAAGTTAATAATGCAGCTAAAACGGATCCCCAGCAAAGAGTAATTGGCAGAGCGAGATCGTAAACGTGCCGAAAGTGCTCGAAAATATTACACGGAAAAAGTTTTCTTGTACGCAAATAAACCTATACTCTCCGGCAGGTGCCAGTAGCCAGTGCCTATGCGATAGGCTGCAGCCATTTTTATTCGTTTCGGAACGGGGCAGCGTGTGGCTATTCAGAAAAAAAAAATCAGTTTTGTTCGGCATATTAATGCATCTTTACCGCCTACGCGTTTGAGTTTTCGCGGTTTTGTGACGTCGCGTGACAGGCAGGTGAAGTGAGGGCAGCCCGTAAACTTTTGACCAATAGCCGATGGGTTATGGCGAAAAGGCGTCGAATCAGAAATAACTATTTTTATTTTGTTTAGTCCAACGATGCATAATAAGTGTGTACGCGTCATATCATGGGGGGCCTTTGCGGTTTTCGTGACGTCGCGTGACAGACAGGCGAAGTGGGGGGTGTTCAGAAAAGTTTTTGGCCAATCGCAGATGGCTGATTGCAGAATTAGAATAGAAAAGTTTTAAATAGCTTTACGTTATAGCGCCCTGTGTCACATATCCATTCTTTCAAGCACAATACGCTCCATGTGAATGCTACGAGCTATGCAGTTGAGGGCGCGTAGGAGAAGGCCGACCTAGAAATAGTCTTCAAAGACGAAACGCTGGGTATGCTTTGACCAGCGGCATTTAATCATGATTACCGTTGTAACAGTCCCTTTCGGTAGATAGAGGAGGCGCACATATCTGCTGGCATTAGATGACGCGCAAAATGAAGGTGCAGGTCTGCGGCCTGCGTGCGAGCACGGTATGGCCGGCGGAACGCTTTCGGGCAACCAAACGGGCTGGCGTGTTTTACTTGCGTGCCAGCCTTACACTGTCATTGGTTATAACTGCGTCTTTATTATTGATTGATAACCGCTTGGAGCCACAGGTTTTAATATCTTAGTTGAGGAATTTTTCGGTGCGATATCATTGCGTTGTTTTGTACGTAATCACTGGTGAACGTGTCAGTTGCGCTAGATTTGTTTATGCCAATGCTATGAAGTTTCTCAGTAGCCTACAGAAAAGACGTAATATTGTTCATCACTCGTTTCCGTTTCGGCACTTGACTAAGCCTTAGGCTTTGAATATTCTTACGTAGCGTGTGTAATCAACCCATTGAAAGGCATACTCTCTAAGCGCGCTCATATCTCATGTACTCTCTAACAAATGCCTTTAGGTGCCCTCATATACCTCAATATAAATATTAGGACTACGAATTGGATTACTAACTTTTAACTAAACGGTACCAATTTCTAAGAGCTAATAAATTATCTCCTCCGCGATCACTAGAAAAGTTTGATATGCCGCAGGGTTTTGTCTTGGGGCCAATTTTATTCCTGCTACACGTCAACGACATCAGCAATAATATTACATCTACAGGTAGAATATTTGCAGATGATTGCGTAATTTATACACAAATAATTAACCTTTCCGACTATGACACTTTCCAATCTGACCTCACGAAAATAACAGACTGGTGTAAACGCTGGCACATAAAGATAGACAGAGAGAAAAGTTTAATGGTACTAAATGCAGAGACTCCGGATTGAGGTACATTCATCTAGCCAGCTACTCTGCTGGGGGAAGCGGAAGAGGGAAAGAAAGAGGGAAGAAAGAGGAGCATGATGGGTAACGATGACGGAAGAAGGTGGATTTGAAACATACAAGCATTTAGGTCTACTCAAAGCCTACAGTCCACATCTGTACAACATAAAAAAGTCAGGTAAGGCCTAAATGGCCTGAAAACTCGCTTTAACGTCTGGCAAAGGGCCGAAAGCAACGTCCTCAGAAAGTGGTGGGCTGTCGAGGCGCTTGAGGTCATTGCTCAACTTTTGCCGCTCTTCCACGTACTAAGAGCAGTCGCAAAGCACGTGACCTACTGTCGCATCCCCATTGCACAGCTCACAGTATGGAGGCTCGGTCCGTCAAAAGAGGTGCCCGTAGCCGTGCATAAACGCCACCCCCAGCCTATGTCTGCGCAGAAGACTGGCACAGTTGTGCTGAATTTTTTGTGGTAGCCTAAATTTAATTGTAAGGTCCAATCCTTGGAGGGGTCCTTGGCAATTATCCGGATTGTCCCAGTGCTTCTCTGCTGCTTTTTGCATGACAATTGAAAGAAGGCACTTGGTGTCCACTCTTGAAAAAGGAATTGCAAACGCAAGGCTCTCGTTTTTCGGGTGCCTTCTTCGCTTCGGCATCGGCCAGTGCATTGCCGTGTACACCACAGTGACTAAGGATCCAATGAAATGTAATGTGGTGGCCATTCTCTACCGCTAGACTGTAGAGCTCGGCAGCTTGAAGAGCCAACCCTCTGTAAAAGCTTTCTTTCATTACAACTCTAAGTAGCTGCAGAGCCGACTTCGCGTAACTGAAGACTGTCCATACTTGAGGAGGCTGTCGCGAAATATAGTGAACTGCCTCTCTGATTGCCGCTAGTTCCTTGGACGTTGGTATCGTCTTGTTACGCAGACGAAACCGTCGAATGACTTGGTGCGCTGGCACGACGTAAGGCGCACCCGAAACATACGACGATGCAGATCCGTCTGTACACACATTCACCGAGGAGCCATATCTTTCGGCATGTATTCTAGTGTTAGATGTGCGAGGCCCACGGTAGGTATTGGCGCTTTTTTAAAAAATATACCGGATATAGAGTCACAGCCGTACTTTCGACATGACCCATGGAACATAAGTGGAAGATGAGCATGCTGGAATCTTGGCATTTATTGGCCCTAGCAAAAATGCGGTCCAGCCGTATGTCGGGAAGCATCGATAAAGGGTCACGTCAGTGGCGCCGCTGCAGCCGTAGGAATGCTCGGAGAAGATCGCATCGTAGAAAGAGGTACAGGGTGACGCGAGCTTCCTCAATTGTACCATAAGTTGAAGGGCAACGTGGAACCCCTAGACATGTTCTCAGAATCTGTGCCTGGACACTCGAAGGAAACAAGTGAGGAACTTGCCTGTTGGAGGCTTCATGCTAGATGCAAAGACACCAACTATGGACAGCTGTAATTACGGTGACCTTCCTCGTTCATGTCGAAATGTCTGTTTGCCGTGGAAAAGTTATGTTATTATTGCCCCGCTGAAATATTCGAACCTGCACAAAACCACTTCCTGAAGTAAGCAATCCGGCTGCAAAATTTGATGAAGACAATAAAGGCGGAAAGAGTGAGCATGTTGCGCAGTCTCTGTATACGTCTTAATTTGGGCTCAGCGTTACCTACTTCAACTAGAGACTAAGCTTTCCAACCACGTAAGCAGTTTAACATGCCTTGTAATTTCCGTTGAGTTTGTCTGTTATGAAGAGCAACCAGTGCTTACTTGGTTTCTGTTTGGTCCATGATCGAAAGTGTAGATTGAATTTAGGAATAAGTAGAAATAAGTTTTAAGGAGGGCGAGAGAGGTGGGGGGCAGGGGGGTGGTAGGCTGCTCGTGTTCAAGTACGACAAAAAGACTGCAAAGCTGTAACATTTTCTAATACATTTAAGGATAAAAATACATACAACTGAAATTTACATAGTATTTATTCACAGTGGAGAGCCTTGCACATTGACCTATATTTTTATTATGATGGAGAATTCAGTGTATGGGCTTTGAATAAAGTTAAAAAACCACAATTGATTTACACTTCATTTCAATTTTACTCAGATGGCGTATCCTGCAACGAAACCGTGACGCAGCAGCTGAAAGAGATTAACCAACGAATTGGATCGCTTCTCCCGGACCCGTGGCTTCTGCCGGCACAGTCCAGTGGTGGACGCAAGGGCAAAGGTTCCCTTCTTGGATGGGGCTTGGTGTCCGGGCTATCCTGGACACGGGCACAACTCCCACTCGACAGTTGCGAATCCCGGCTGCTCCTTAAAGTTCCTCTACAGGGCTTGGCTCGGTTGGCGCTGCCCTTCGCTTCGACACCACTGTATTTCCAGGGGGCTGCTACTGCTACAGCAAACGTGAGCATTGCGATGCGCGAGTTGCCTTAATACAGAAACACGAAACCTACGGAAAAGAGGATTGCAGAAGGTTGCTGCAGTGAAGCCGTTGTGTCACCGTTTACGGTGAGGGTGGATAACATATTTGTGTTGGGAGTTACTTTGTTTTCTTATTCGTTCCCTTTGCTTGTCTAAATAATTACATCGTCGCTATATTATGCGGTACCCTAATCGAGCCATGAAGCGAGGCATGGATCGGTCCAAATATCTGTGTATACATTTTGTTTGTGTTACTCAATAAAGACTTCTTGATTTGATTTGAATTATCGCTGCTAATTGTAGTAGCGAAACACTCCTTCGGGGAATATAAATTACTTTTGTGATAAGATGTTGCTACCAACATATGTATAATATATGCAGATTGTTTAATGCATGCTGCCTTGCATTGAAGGCATGCGGAAACATTAAGCCACGTAACATTTCAGTGCAGCTAATTTTATGCACAGCCGACTTTTTGCCGCTAATTTATACGCAGGGAATGTGCTTCACAGTGGCCTCAGTAGACATGTTTCTTGTATTCAACAAACTTGTTAGTGTTCTTTATACTTCAGATAATTTTGTTGTTACTGTCTTGCTGTTGTTACTGTTACTTGCGAACTCCTCATATTTTCACTGAAAAACGACTACTCTCGAACAGTGGTTCCACCACGCTTTCTCATATTTTGCAATTCCCAAGAGTACTTTCAGTACTTGCCGTAACCAATCTCATTATCACTTTCCAAGGCGAGAACACAATGTTAATTTTGGCAAGCGTGATAGAACTAGTTCTCATGAATGCATCTTTACAAAACATGACGCTGGGCTCAAATCACCCCTTTAACAATAAAAAAATAAAAATAATATGTTCATTTATTATTATTCCTAGGAAAACATGTTAAGGCATTAGTAGCGCGTACAACCTTTATTGTGACTGTCTGTGTCCGCTTCCCCTTCCTTGTATCTCTAGAACGTCAGTAACTAATTTCGTCAATACCATAATTTTATATTTAATTTCATTGTTCTCATTTTAAAAAAGTATGACACGCCCACTGAAGAAATATTTCAGGCAGTACAGGGAGCATTTGCCACATAATAGTAGCTATTTGCATCTATTGCAATACCTACCCTTGAACGGTGCGCGTTACCCAAGGCAGCAGTGAAGGAAGAACTTAGTCTGAAGTGTGGTATTTATTGTGTTCCTCGTTTCCGACACAGACGCCGAACCACCTAGCACGTTGAAATTAAGTTTAGCTTACCTAGACATGTCAATACTTTTGCGAAACACTAGATACTTTCGCCTTCTTTGTCTACCATCTTTGCCCAGCCTTCGACTAGGTGTTCAAGACATCAAACCGCTGAAAACATGTGAATGAAGGGTCGGCAGTACGCTTGGAAATGTAAGCGGCAGTGTTACACCTTGATTTCGTTGATTTTCTGCTATTGAAACGCTCTGATCGCCTCAAATTGATAATATATAGTCTCCTAGAACGGCACTTTTACACAAAACGCGGATAATTGTGTTATTGTACCGGAATGAATGTCAGGAAAAGATCACATCCGGCACTCAGCCGCACAATGCTTTTTGCGCTTGCTTAACTTATTGCTTCCTTATCCCGTTCGGCTTGCATCACGCATGATTATTTAACACTGCTGATCCATCCTATACTGAACGCTACATTTGCCCGCTAATTTCCCATTGCAGCAAACGCGAGCTTTTGTTACACTGATGCCAGAACAGCAATAATACACGGGAGCGACTACTTCATTTTTTGAGCACGGCAATAAGCACCTTCCCCAATCTTCTTGAAGATCTGGGTGGTCCCAAAAATAAGTTGTCTATGACCAGCAGAGCGTGCCATCGACTGCGCAGGGCGTGAAAGATACACACAATAAATTTATAATGGTGCACAGACGGCAGCGCAATGCCTAGTGCTGGAGTTAATGGTTCAAAAATTGAAGCTAAGCTTTTTTTTAGTTGACGGTACGAAGCCTTTGCACGCGCGGTACACGCGCGCAGGTCCGTAACCCAGGGGGAAGGTTAGGGTACCCTGACACTGATATTTACGTTATTCTGCTAGTATTAGCTCAATCATATAGTACTTGTACAGCGCACTGATCGTATGCATTTCCTCTCAAATCTCTGCGTCTTAGACAAATTTATCGTACCATTATCATCATGTCATACCCGCAGCTTACGTGGCCCGGACCCCGTGTGACAGGACTGGCCGTGGACGAAGTAAGACTGACGGACTTGGCCCTTAAAAAACCGGGCAAGGAAGGAGACCGTGCAGCAGATTTTCTCCTACAGGTAAAAAAAAATTCGAAGCCTCAGCTTTTTTTTATTGTTGACATGACATCACAATAGTTTTTATGCTAAGCTTGCACGAAAAACAAAGCACTGCTCACCCGTTACTCTTGCATGACTCTAGTGCGCACTGTATTGATGCCCGGTTAAGCGCTCCTTCAAAGGTATATACAGTATTTAGGCCCATACTGTGCAATTTAGAGCATGAATCTTCGATCGACTGGCTCATAGCTCACACGCCAGAATCATGCAGCCAATAACTGGGGGAAATATTTCGGTTAGAATGGGATCCGTAAGTTCCTCCTTTAGGTGCAGATGTAGTACAGTCATTGCCTCGTTCCGTTCTGTTCATGCGGGGCGCTGTGAGGATTGGGAGGTCAATCCCATCGCTCGTAACCCGTTGTCATGATGGGAGTCGGGCATGAATTAGATGGTAGCTGGCCCAGGCCATCGTCCAACTTATCCACGCTGCAGACGTTGTTGAAGGGAAAGACTGCTTCTCATCGAGAACGAGCAATATGGGTTTATTTACAGTATCTACATCAGGACGTTGCAGTTCATCAGTCTAGCATGACTGCGAGAGAAAGGACACTGAGCAGCCGCACAACAGCGGTTTATAAACACTCGATCCTCCCTCGATCCCAAGGTGAGGGAAACTTTCGACCAGGCACCGTAGGCGAGACGACCAGGCATCGGAGGTGGGAGGGCTTACACACACACATTTCCGCACAGGTTCACGGTCCCCAACTAAGGTCAGATAGTCTTCGCAGAACTCGGAGCTTACGTCAATAAAGGCGCATTTTATTCCCCGAGCTGACCCCCACAGCGCGCCCGCCGGTTGCCCATTGTCTTGCGTCTTGAACGGCTCGTGGGAAGGGCCCTCGATCTACGTTCCCTCGGGGACTCCCTCGTTCACAGCAGACCAGGTCGGCGGTGGCGGGTTCAGGCACAAAGACTGCTTCGTCACACTCATCTTGGCTCCAGTGACGGAGAGTCGAGGACGCGCGTATTGTTCTCCACACACAGTCGACTTAGTGACGCGGTGGCTAGAAATTTGCGGTGGCGTTCCAGGAAAAGTTGACACCCGCTGTCGCAACTGGCTGGCAAAACTTGCACGTCAGCGGGCCGTTCCTAACAGCGGCTACAATATAGGTGGCAGCTTTTGTAGAGGACATACCGCCCTAATTGCTGGTTGGAAGCCAGCCAGCATCTCCGGTCAACTGGCACTGCAAGTTTTTTCACAGGCTGCCTATTTTACTACATTAATAAAAATAAATTGGAAGGCATCTGTTTTAAGTAACCTATTAAATAATTTTGATCATCTTCTCTACAATGCAGATAAAACAGATATATCCTTCATTCGTTCAGCCAATTCCACCTTACGAGGCAGCTTTATTTTAAGCCACTTATCACAGTACTGCTTTTTGACCAATACTAAGACGTGGGGACCTCGTGTACGCAAATCAAATTTAAAAAGAACTCAGGAGATCTGTAGTAAGACCGAGAGGTGTGGCAACGCAGGCAGACGGGACAAGCAATACTCCAAATATTTGGTCACCGTAGCCATGACCAGCCACCTGTAAATTACCGCAACGTTCTCAGACAAGGCCTCCCATCCAGCTTCTTGATACACTGCATTATTTTCAGAAAAAAATAAAGCTTCGACTGGGGCTAGTTAGTATGCATAGTTCTGCTCACTGCGCAATACTGTTATATAAATGTGCAAAAAGACATACACACATGTGCACAAACTTTCAACCGCTTATAGTTCGCTGTCGTATGTCAAATATATACACGAAGGGTGACTGTAAAATAAATAGGTCTCACGAAGTGAAAAACGAAAAACAAGCCAAGCTACGTACATCTGATTTAACAATGACAAGTATGGCTAGATCAAACATCCGCCTATGAATTTAAACGCTGCGTCTCGCAGGGCCACAGAAGGTGTGTTAACGTTGTTTCCCCGAGTCATTTTTGAGCATGAAAATCGTCTCCGAAATATCGCGTGCTTTTTTTAGATATGCATCGAGCCAAAGCCTTGGGAAAAAAGTCTGCTCCCTTACGATTCAGGGCATTCTCAGTAAATAAAAAGAGCAATAGTGAACTCGAACATTCACCTAGCCATCAAAAAATCATGTGACCACAGAATCAACGATAGTATGCCGCGACAGGTCACAAAGCTTAAGGACAGTGGTTATTCTACAACACTTGTATAGTCCATCACCGAAAAAGTTTTGAGAGGCTTAAACAACGAAAAGGAAGTAGCTACAAAGGATGGCGATGATAAGAAGCCAACTGTCGTACCTTGTATGCATAAAATTTCACATGGCCTCAAAAAGATTGGCTAAAGGCACGGCACCAAAGTGTTTTTTTGGCACCTTTAAAGATGAAAATCTGATGCAAAGAAGTAAATACCGGAACAAAATTTCACAAAGACGAATGCGCAATAAATCATACAAAAGAAAACAAGTATTTGGTATGTGTCGACAACCTTGTGTACAAGATAGTTGTACCTTTCACGTGCGGAAAATCATACATAGGCCAGACAGGCAGATTAGTAATATCAGGTTAAGAGAAGTATGCGAAAAAAATGTTCCAGTCACCAAGACATTTGGCGACGCATTGGCCACGATGCGGCTGCAAGCCACTCTTCAAAGAAACGAAAGGTTTGGCTCGATGCAGATCTAAAAAAGCTCGTGAAATTTTCGAGGCGTTTTTCATGCTCAAAAATTACTCGGGGAAACCACGTTAGCATACCTTCTGTGGCGCTAGGAGTATCTGCTTTTAAATTCATAGACGGATGTTTGAACTGTTAAATCAGATGTGCGTAGCTTGGCTTGTGTTTCGTCTTTCACTTCGTGTTTTCTATTGATTTTACAATCACCCATCGTGTGTGTATATATATATATATATATATATATATATATATATATATGACGTGCGATAGCGAACAATATGCAGTTGAAAGTTCGCGCACATGTATGTCTGCCTTTCTTGTCGTTTGTATGAGGGTGTATAGCACAGCAAGCGCAACGATTCCGAAAGGAAGTCCGCTGAACAGACGGGGTTAAAAAAGAAACGAGACGTATGGTCATTTATCTCTGCCTCTTTGCTCATTTTCAATTGTGGATATGATAAAAATTAATGGTTTGAAAGTTACCATGCCTACATGGTAATTCAATACAAAGAAACGTATATCAAACTTTTTCAAACACAAGCATTTAAACTTTTTTTTAGTGACCATTCAATAGGTAGTTATTTTCATTCCATATGTATTCTTAATATTGCCCCTGTTATTTGTCATTGTTCTGCTTTTCACACTCACTCCTGCAATAACCCAAGAACACTGCCTTATGCGCAAATAAAAAAATAAAGTAAAATGGAACACCTCTGCAGAGATCGCCAAGACGCTCAAAAAGAAAGTTTGTTAATGGACAATCAGACAGGCAGACAGACAAACTAATAGATAGATAGATAGATAGATAGATAGATAGATAGATAGATAGATAGATAGATAGATAGATAGATAGATAGATAGATAGATAGATAGATAGATAGATAGATAGATAGATAGATAGATAGATAGATAGATAGATAGATAGATAGATAGATAGATAGATAGATAGATAGATAGATAGATAGATAGATAGATAGATAGATAGATAGATACAGACAGACAGACACAGACAGACAGACAGACAGACAGACAGACAGACAGACAGACAGACAGACAGACAGACAGATAGATAGATAGATAGATAGATAGATAGATAGATAGATAGATAGATAGATAGATAGATAGATAGATAGATAGATAGATAGATAGATAGATAGATAGATAGATAGATAGATAGATAGATAGATAGATAGATAGATCGATAGATAGATAGATAGATTATAGGAAACATTTATAACATAAACCATAACAACCATAGGAAACCATAACATAAATGCTTTACAGTAAATTATAATAACGTGGAATAACTAAACTACGCTTATTGCATAGATTATGTAATTCACTGACTTTACCATAATAAATGCAGGTATGCGTGAAACGAATATAGTTCGGAGACAAGAACATCCAAATAATTATCTCATTGTGTTAAAACACTCTGTCGTAAGTTTCCTGTCAAGCATCACATGGCAGGTATATCGTACCAGTGCGCAAAAAATGTATGCAACCACTTCGATGAAACGAGTCACCGGCACTTTCTTTGACAGAGGCCCCGGAGCGTCTGCGAGTACCAATAAGTTGATCACTTAGGCAGCCGAATGTTTATTCTCTCAATGCGACTCGAGCGCTGTACTGTAAACTTTTGCAACATGCAGGTGACCAGCCGAGTGGTGGACCGCAGCATCCGCGAACAGCTGCCTCGACTCTTGCTGGTGGCTCTGGCGCCCCAGTCATCGCTGGTGCTGGAACGACGCTTGCTGGTGTACTGAGCGCATAAGTTGTGTGTGCCAGCATCTCGGCAGTGGTGTCTGTGGTGGTCGTGATATGCACTGGGTTCATCCGGGGAACACAAGGCTCTGTCATCGCTGTTTGGAGTGGGATTGTGCATTGTGGTTGCCTTATTGCATCAGCTTGCTCTGTTATCATTTTAGGGGAATAAAGGGGCACGCAAGACTGATAAACTATTGAAAAATTTATATCCCGGAGCACACAAAATAGGGGACAATAGGAATGTTATTACTGGTGAAATCACTGCTGTTTGTAAATTCAGAAGTAAGCTCAACGAGCGTAAGCTGAGAGGAGAAGTAAGAGATCACGTCATTGCCATGTTACCCGTCGACTGGCATTAAGAATGAGCAGATGGAAGTGCAACGGGCAGGTTGCGAAAGAAGTCACCGCAAAACATAATCTACGTCTACGTAAAAGTCTTTCACGGAATCCATAAGCACACAGCACATAATTTTAGCAATAATTGTAAAGCAAACGCTACCAAATTTCCATTAGCATCCGCCTTAATTATTGGTGATTCTTGCCATTCACCCAGTCTTCACGTCATTACTTAGTGTAAAGAAATATTGTCATAAGTATAGGACAAGTCTAGTGATAAATCTAGTGCTTGTGCCTCAATTTCTTGCTGGTTATCTCAAGTATCAGGAATAGCAAGCACGAACTGTTAGCCTAATCTCACCCTATTGCCACTTCATACGTTCCGCAATTCTTTAGACAACATATACTTCTATGCTTAGGGCTAGTCAACTGAAATTAAAATATGTCCCGTTCTTTCTCCGATGTATTTTGAACTGAAACATGTTCATTTTCTTTTTTTTTAGAATAAAGCACTCATTGATAAATCTTCAAAATTGTACTTTTTATACCTACTGCATATTCCGTCAATCCTTCGATGGCAAAACCAGGGCGCAGTAGTATTACAGAAGCGCCATTGAAAAACTGTGGACCAATTTTCAGCGGGAGTTACAAACTAGATGCATGCATTCTCAAGCGAGATCTATATGACAAATGTCGACAGAAAACCGATGATAGCCATATCACCCACTCCATCTGTGCGCAAGTTTCCCTTCTGTCCAATGAACAACCGCAAAGTAACTCTGCGATAGTTAAATTCCTTTCTTAGAAAGGTGATGTCGTGTCCCACCGACAAGGTATACGAAACGGAAATGTCACTTGTCCTTACATTGTCAAGCGGCCAGCCACATAAATGACTTGAAACAACGCTGGCTGTAAAAGATGGCATGAAAAAGGAAGTTGATAAGCACAGTACCATAAGTTACCACTTTTACGCAATAAATTTAAAAGCTGTTGTCGTCCTAAGGTGTCACAGACGTGAATAGTAATCGCTGTGACCAATAATACTGATACTTTCGTTTTTTTTGTTTTGTTTTTTTATGTATGGTAAGCAGACACTAAAGGAAAGTATCAGACCGAGCTTGATTTACGGACTTGGCTTCTGTGATAACAAGTCTGTCATTCCTATTCAGAACAGGGCTTTCGTAAGCGAATATATGAGGAAAATTAAAATTGGAGTGGCCTCACCTCTATCCGACTATGCCACCTCTCGTGTAACGTCCCCGCTAGAATATTCACAGGAAGCGGCCCAGCGGGAGGGCTCATGACGATTACGTCAACTCGCAAGTTTTGGTACATGCGATTCCAGCGGAGATGCAGCATTGATCGTACACGTTTCTACATGACGCTCGCATAATTCAGGCGGAACATGTCACGCGCCTTGCGTTCGGTCATCGTGGTACTAATATTATTAAATCGTGAAGCTGCACAAGCGGGACACACGACAGTCGATTGGGTACACGCAAGTGCACACGAACGCACGTCGAGCAGCAGCACAAAGGCATCCGAGTTGTTCAATCGGCGGCTGCATAGTGCTGCACTGACGCTAGCGCATCGCCTTTGGCGTGTACCGGCGAAACCTTCGTCGCAGCCCTTTCATGCCGGACAAATATCTTAAGAAAGCGAAATAAAGAATTTGATCAATGTAATAGAAATAACTCGCGAAGAGGGTTGACACTTGCTAGCCGCGACAGCGTTTTTGCCTAAGAGTACAATGCATGGCCGTGGACGACATAACACTCAAACAACGTTCTGGCATGTATATAAATATCGTGTAGATTACGTATACATTATTGGCGAGACAAAGAATTCTGATTCTTGTTCTAGTACTCGACACTAAATGCAATTTATACGCCAAACTAGCCTCAAAAACTTTCTTCTGGCTAGAAGCAGGCAGCCAACATAAAGCCACGAAACAAGCGCGCAGTTGCGCACCGAAAAAACACAAAAAACATCTGCTTCTGCCAGTTTCATAGCGTTCCATCATCGCTCCTAGCACAGCACACAATAATAGTCAAGCCTTAAATACGGTAAACATTCATGCGCAAGCACCCAAGAAAATTTTTAAAGCGACCCTAAAGGCAAAAGGTAAGTAGACGTGGACTGTTTAAATACCATTCCAGAAACCTCGCAACGCTTATTTCGTGCCAAAAAAAAAAAACTTAGTTTACGAGAAAATTTCATCTGAAAGGTCGGAATACTTTTTTTCTTTTCGAAATTCAAATCTACCGTCGCCCAACCGTGGAAGTGGTGACGTAGCATACGCCATCGCCACCCTTTGCTGCCGTCAGTGAGTAAAACGGCGCTCGACCGCCTGCGTCGTTGTTAAGGGTAATTTCAATGAGTTCCTTTTTCTATTTATAAATACAGCTGAACTAGTAGCATACAAGGATGCATTTTTGCAACGAGTGGTTGAGTACTAGCGACAGAATCTGACTGAGGAGTGCTTTCGTCATCGTGGAAGTACTTGAATGTCCCGGGGAAGTCTCTAGTCATCTCCTGCATTTACCTCCATTTCTCAAATATTAAGGCTCTGTTCGCGATAATATTAACGCCTTAGAAATACTCGAGCACTAATCTATCACGTTAGCTTGACTTAATGTTTACCTTTAGTGTTCCTCTAATGTCTCATCTCGTGTAAATCTATGCGCGGCTTCCGAGCGAACGACCAAACTATGAGGGCGAGCTACGATGGAAAGAGCTAGTTTCAAAAAGGCCAGAGGAAGGAGAGGTTGGGCAACGAGGGATGTCGCTACCTTTTGGTTTTATTCAGGGACCTTAATGCAAGTGAGTCAGCTACGCCGACTGCCTGCATAGGGACAAAACATGCATCGTCAGGCTTTGTCTCTTCCCTCCAGATGGCGCGAGGTGTTTGCCTCGGGAAGGGATAACGGCAGAGCCAAGCGCGGCTACATAAGCCTTTTGTGGCTAAAGAAAGTGTAGAGTGATACGAGAAACTTATGGGAGAGTCACGGTGCCCGTGAGATACGTAAAGGTTTTCATCCTGTTAAAGATGTAATGCACAAGGTATCATTGTTGCTACGCTAAGTTTGATACCTCGTACTACTGATTTAAACAAAGAAAAATACAGCGCAGAGCCCGCACTATTGTTCTTGATAGGCTGGAGGAAGTTTTCAGTTAAGATTATTTCAGCAAACAAATTAATTACTCTACTAATTAGAGTTTTACTAAAATGACATTTGTTTGTACCTTTTTTTTTACCGATTCTGCTCTTCATGGCGCGAAATAAAGCAGAGCAACATGTCATTTTTACTTGACGTAGAAGAGCGTTTAGGCACTACATGGTGAAAAGACGGGAAAGGAGTACTAAAAACTGGAGAGGAAACCATATAAGCCGATATTCTAGTTTCCGTTATAGGAATAAATGGTGTAAAGATGCCCATCTTATGTGTCGAGCCGATGACCGGTAGCCTATTAAGTTGCAGTACTGGTGCCAATGAAAGTGTGATAAACTTACTATATTTGTAGGTACAGAGCTGTCAAATGACGCAAAGCATAAATAAGTTAAGACCGCCGGGCCAGTCTTCGTTCTACAGTGGGCATAAAATACACTGCTGCTGGTGCTGATGATGAATTGCGCCAGCGCTAACGTTCGTAATGCAGGCTAAATCTGGGTGAAATATTTCTGCAAAGGAAGGTCCTTGTTCATAGCAGCTGCACCTGCTCCGTGTACCGATTGACTACGCGGCAGTCTATTATAAGGTTGCAATGACGGTGATGAAGTACAAAATTTTGGGAAATATAAGCAAACAATCTAACTCGTTCCTTTTTATTGCGCAAGATTGTGTTCGGAAAGGCAAACAATACTTAAAATAACAACGGTAGCGGCAAGCACGATCGATGGCATGCTAGCTTACCGATAGCGCGCCAACGTTACCGATAGCGTTAGCGATAGATGCTTCGTGATGAGCGAGGCCATCACCGCGACGCCACGTCACCTTCGCTCTCGGAAGCCTGTGTTATCCGCGCGTTCCATTGTCCGCGCAAGCTCTTGCCTGCGATCTAACTGCACCTCGGCAAAGCCAAATGAAAACACGCCAATCAGCCAAGTGTCTCGATGCGCTAGCCTGCCCGTGAGGAGGTCCAAACTCGAAAGCATCGCTCAACGGAATTCAATTGGAGATTAATGCTTGCGCATTCACAGCTCATAAGAAGTGCTTAGGTCTCCTCGGATTTTTTTTAATTCCAAGTCCGCCATTAGCCCACTGTGATAGGTGAAAATGGCTCGCGCTCCGTACAAATGGGTGCGGCGCCTGCCCAGGTGGGCTGGAACCAAACCATTTAAACCTATCATAGAAAGCTAATGGCGCATTTGGAAGATCAACAGATTGAAACAGCTTTACCTTATCCCGACCCTATTCTCAACAGGTGCGTAATTTGATATGATGTACCTCCCTTGCAATTTAATTCACACCAACGTTAAATAAGTTTTGATACTGTAAAAGCACCTGGGGTCCAGCGATTACACAGTAATGGTGACATTATGGTGCGAAACGAACACCCCCAGAAGGTTGCACAATAACACGTGAAACTACGTATACCAAGCCAGCGTCATGTTCAGGACATCTACGTTGCGTTGGCGATGTGGCTTTGGAGCGTCATTGTCTTCATTACAAAAGCAACAAATCACCAAAAAATAAAGACGCGCAATGAAGGAATTATAAAGACGCTGTATATCGCCAAGAATTCGGCGAACTGGCATCAGTTCAGGCATTCGGAATAACCTAATAATAAAGATTTATAAAAGCATGGCAAACGGTGATGAACTGATGTGATAAGGAAATTTAACGAAACCTACATTCCTATAACTCAGCAGTTTGCAACACTTCCACGACGATAAAAACGTATGGCGTTTCCCCGTGAACGCATCTAAAATGTTCAATTTATTGAAATATCCCGAAGAGGATGTTAAGCAATGAAGTGTGTAAATACCAGGATACGGCTACTTCAAGAATAAAACCTATATAACACGTATATTTTGCTGCTGAAGGTGGCCTGATTGTAGAGTTTATATATTACGTATCCGGAATAAAGTTCACTTAGGATAGTTCGCCAACATCTCGTCTTTTGTTCCAAACGGCGACTGATATGAAAGGACGTTTGTCATGACAAGTCAGCTGAGAGATATTATTCATTATATTACATATATAATATATTATTATTACGGTATATTTATTATTTGGTATTGTTCATTATACTATTATAAATAACATGATTAATTATATTATATTACTACTGCAATTATTACTGTTACTATTATTCCTGCATGAACAGCAGGTTGCCATTATCGCTCAAGAGAAAAGTGTATAACAGCTGTGTCTTGCCAGTACTCACGTACGGGGCAGAAACCCGGATGCTTACAAAAGGGTTCTACTTAAATTGAGGACGAAGCAACGAGCTACGGAAAGAATAATGACGGGTGTAACGTTAAGGGATAAGAAAAGAGCAGATTTAGTGAGGGAACAAACGCGAGTTAATGACATCTTAGTTGAAATCGAGAAAAAGAAATGGGCATGGGCAGGACATGTAATGAGGAGGGAAGATAACCGATGGTCATTAAGGGTTACGGACTGGATTTCAAGGGAAGGGAAGCGTGGCAGGGGGAGGCAGAGAGAGAGAGAGATAGCAAAGAGAGGAAAGGCATGGGGGTCAACCAGACGCGCGTCCGGTTTGCTACCCTACACTGGGGGAAGGGAAAGGGGGAACAGAAAGAAAGAAAGCGGGACAGAGGGAACACTGTCTGTGCACGCAGCAAAGTGCTTGGAAATCAGTCAAGTCAAAGCAAGTGCTCCGTCGATACGTTAGGCTGCCGTCAATCTTGGTGGTTCATAGCTGGTGATGCACGTTGAAGTTACCAGTGAAGACCAAGGATCCGGTGGGCGTCAGCAGTACGTTACAGTACGTGGCAGTATATTTTTAAGCTAAACCCCAGCCGTTCTGACTTCAGTGCGAGTATAATGATGCGGGTGAGCCATGATGCTTACTCAAGAGTTGCAAGTACTGAATTGAGAGCATCCAGCACTTGCATTGCACTTCGCGCTGACGGAGTGTGCAGGTTATTTAAGAGTATTTGAAGGGTATTCATCAGAGACCGGAGCATCATAACGACTTGCCGGTCTTCTTCGGGTAATTTGTCAGGAACCCGCGCTGTTCGCTCTACAGCCGTGTGCAGCTGTATCACTTGACCTGGCTCCGGCTCGGGTTGTGGCATCAGCTGTGGCATCACCTCCGGTTGTGGCATCGGCTGCGGTATCGCCTCCGGCTGTGGCATCTCTTCCAGCTCTGGTATCGGCCGTACCATCGACTGTGGCATCGGCTGCGGCATCAGCTGTGGCTTCAGTTGTGACTTCCGCTGTTCTGGCTTTGGCTGTTGCTTTAGTAGTGAGGGCCAAGTTGTATTGTTCTCCGCCATGGCCTTGTCCGATTTAGATTGCATTGCCCCAGGCCTAGGGGGCAGAGGAGGGGGTGTTGTCGGATGGGACGTACTCTTCATAGAGGTATCAGCGTTCTTTGAAGTCCGGCGGCGTTGGGAGCGTCGCTTTCTAACGCCCGCAACAGCTTCCCGACGAGACGAATGGTCTCTCGCCATCTGCTTCAAGATCGCCTTTTCATTCTTCATTTTGGGGCAGTCCTTCGAGGAAGCATCATGGGACCCAAGGCAATTGGTGCATTTGAGAACCGTGGCTGCACAAGCTTCTGCAGCGTGGGGCTCGCTGCAGCGTGAGCAAACTCTCGTGTTCTCGCACACGGCACTCACGTGTCCCAGCCTCATACAATTGCGGCATTGCAGTGGCCTTGGGATGAATGGTCGCACAGGGTGTCTAAAGTGGCCCACCTTGACGTGCGAAGGGAGAGTCTCGCCCTTGAATATAATTTTCACACAGCGGGATGTGCCGAGGCGATACACATGTGTTATGGCGACGCCATCAACGGCAGGCTTCACTAGGATCGGCAAGTCGGCGCTGGAAATGGAGACGTCCACGTCGTAGATGACACCAGTAGTTGAACCACTGTTCTGGGGGATGTACGAGCGGAGCTTAACGCCACCTAGTTCTGTAACTGTAGTCAAATTTCTCAGCGCAGCATCATGTGTGACATCGATAGCTAACACATTTTTTCGTGTGTTGACTCTAACGTCTGCTATCTGATTTGGCGCCACCGCTTCAAGTTGCACCGATACGGACTGTCTGTTGAGTCGCCTCAGGTTGTCGGTAGCGAGTTCTGGTACAAATAGCATCGTACTGACTGCGGTATTCTGAGTTGTCCTACCGTTGGCGTGCTCGAAGACATGGATGTCCTGGTGGTGTGTCTTCGTTTCGCCTTGCGGCTCCGCACAAGCTCGAAGGCGTCATCAGAGAAGTCCTCACTGCTGAGCGAGTAGACGCTGGTGTCATCGCCGTCGGTGTCGCTCTGGAGGCCGGTCCGCTTCCTAGACGCAGCCGCCGCTGAAGTCGCCATTCCTGGCAGAGGCACGGGGACGTCAGCTTGCATCCGTACCACGAACCATGCCGGCTCTCCAGAGATGTACGCAGAAATAAGGAAAAGACAGCTGAGCTAGAGAAATAGCGTTTTGGCTCGCAGACACTTCGTCTTCGTCTTCCGGGGGAGGCAGGAAGTTAGGTGGGCGGATGAGATTAAGAAGTTTGCATTGACAACATGGCCACAATTAACAGATGACCTGGGTAGTTGGAGAAGTATGGGAGAGGCCTTTGCCCTGCAGTGGGCGTAAGCAGGCTGATGATGATTATTATTATTATTATTATTATTATTACTGCAAAAAAATGACAGAACAGACATGCAGCAGCAGCAAGAAATTTCGCCGCTCTGTTCGTTTAGATAAGTAAAACAATTTACAGCTCAGTTTAAAATGTCTTACTACCTTTATTTATATCGATACCTGATTGCAATTTCTTGCGTCGGTGAACTGAATTAACCACTCACCGTACAAGTTGCTACATTTTGGTAGGTTGACATTGAAGTTAGGAGCTTGCCTAGTGATACGGTTTGAGGAAAAGAACATACACGATGGTAATGTAGAATTAGTTTGGATTATGTTGTTTGTCATGATGCAATCTTATGATTTCGCAGTGATGTAAAGTATTAAATACTGAGCTATTCAATATAAGTTGTACTTGAGAGGCATAATGGGTTTGAGCTAATTATGCGTAATGATAGTTTTTAAGACGCACTAAAGGCGGTAAGTAAATTACATGTGTAAGTCCCCAATATTCAATGCAATAGCTAATGTCAGACTGGCAGAACGAAAAGCGTAATGATCTAAGCACTGAAGAGGGAAAATACTGCTTAGCCTTTATCAGAGTGTAGCACCCAAATGCTAATTTCTTACATATATTGTTTACATGATCCTTCCCATGCAAATGACTGCCCAGAAAAAAAACCTACGTATCTGAACGAAAACATTTGCTCAATAAAACTGGCGTCTAGCGAGAGGGAAATTAAACTGCACTTGTGTGTATTTTGTCTAGAATGGAAAATGGCATGTTTTGTTTTTGCTCCCTTCAACGTCAATCGATTACATGAAAACCAAGATCACAGAGCTGACAGTTCCATTATTATACTGTTCTGCAGTGTTACGAGCGAATTTCGCGTAAATGTAAGTGCCGCGTCATCTGCACGCATCAGAATTTCTGAGAAGTGCAGTGTCTCAAGAATATCATTTATGTAAAGAGAAAATAATGAAGGATCTAGAACGGATCCTTGTGGTACGCCGCTTGATATATTTTTAACTTCCGATACGAAATAATTAATTACCACATATTGCACACTAAATCATAAAAAAACTCGAAAAGAATTTCAGTACGTTACCACCGAAGCCATAACCTTCTCATTCGCGCAGTAGTATAGTGTGGCAAGCTGTGTCGAATGCCTTCTTGATGGCTAAATGCAACGCAACTGCAATTTCATTTTGGTGTATAGTAGAATTAATGTGCCGTGAAGGCTTGCTGCGGCTGAAAAAGTTGACTGGGCCATGTTGCCATGTTGATGCGGAAGAATAACATTATTTTTGTTATGAAATTTCTTCAGTTGTTGAGCTACTAGTTTTCCAAAAAGGGTGTTAATAACACTTACTCCTGATATAGGCCTATAACTACTCCCTTTGTTCTTTTCTCCAGATTTGTATATGGGAACAACTTTAGCAATTTTAGTATATCTGGGCAGCAAATATTCTCTGGGGAATGATTAAAGGGACACAAAAGGCAAATACTAAGTCAAGCTAAAGTGACAGATAAATGCTCGAGAACCTCTAAGCTGTCAATATTATCGCCAACAGAGCCTTAATAATCGAGAAATCAAGGTAAATGCAGGACATTATTCGAGACTCCCCCAGGTCATTCAAGCACGTACCCGATGACGAAAGCACTCCTCAGTTAAATTATGCCACTAGTATTCAGCTACTCGTTGCAAAAAAACATCCTCGTTTTCTGTTATAAGATGAAATCAAATGCTACTTGTCCAGTTCTAGTTCATGTTTAGAAAAAAGAACTCATTGAAGTTTCCGTTGACAACGACACGGGTGGTCGAAAGGTTCCGTTTTCGCTCGACTCTGCGCCGCCCACGCTTTCGCGTTTCAGTAGTTTCGTTATCGCGCAGTGCTGCGCTGGTTTTGCTGGCTCGCGAAACTCGCACAAACTGCAAGTATCAGAGAATTCAACTTCCATATGATGTCGCGGGATGCCCGAACGGTCTACGCCACTTGACCAAAACGCAGCTGCAGCGGCCAATCCGCCGCTCTGTCGTGACTCGGTGCCGCCATCTGTCGGGCGCCGTTTTAAGTACCAATGGCAGCAAAGGGTGGTGATGGCGTATGTAACGTCACCACTCCCTAGTTGGGTGGTGGGAGATCTGAATTTCGAAAAAGGTGTTCGGACCCTTCAGATACAATTTTCTCGTAAACTAAGTGTTTTCTTGGCACGAAATAAGCGTTGCGAGGTTGCTGGAAAGGTATTTAAACAGGCCACGTCGACTTAGTATCTGCCTTTAGTGTCCCTTTAAAGGGGTGGCACAAGTGCGTGCGAAGAGTATCGATATTTTCTTTAAGCACTCTTGTCTCTATGGACTCGTGACAGGCTGCTTTATTCATCGACATTGTACTGACAATGGGTATTATCTCATCGAGAGTAATGACATGAAACAGGAATCTACTGCCGACAGCCATGCGTACAATACCGGTAGGCGTAAACGATGGAAATCTTAAAGGTTTAAACGAACATTGATGAAAAAATTGTTAAAATTGTTGGCCACCTGCGGGGAGATGCTACTAGGGGTCACTCACTCTTCTTGATTTAAGGCAGTTGTATCCCGCACAAACTTGCACTGTTGCCCTGTATCGCCTTTGTTTTGTATGATAAGCCGAGCGAGGTATTCCCTTGATTTATCAACATTGCATCATTTATTCCTGCAATACCTAAACTGGGTATGATAGTATTTGTTCCTTCTCTCCTATTTACGTTTATTGCAGTATGAGTCCTTTCTTTTTAGTATGTAGGAATCTCTTGTGTCATCCACGGACATATGGACATTCCATAATTGTGCTGTAAGTATGTGTGTATTCATTGGGCTAATATATATTTTAATAGAAGTGACAAAATTCTGAAACTCAACGTTTACATCAACGTTTTGCGGGGCTCCAAATCGGTACATTCAAGCAGGGATTGAACCCTCGCATAGTCTACGCGGATAAATACACCTAGATGCCTTTGATACAGAGGTAAGGTACGAGCCCACGGAAACAACAGAAATATAGGACAGTGATTCGCAATGACAACATCATTAACACCTGCACATAAAGTGATGTCTTGATTGAACAGTATATGGTCTATCAAAGAGACAGATTGACTGGTCATTCGAGTGGGAGTCATGATAAGATTTGTAAGGTTAAATGACTGAAGTAATACTTAATTACTGCAATCATTACTCGAATAATTATTAATAAAATCACCACAGATAAAAATGGGAAAATCTTTTATTGTGAGCGACAGCAAAATAGCCTCTATGTCTGCAGTAAATGTGCTCTTATTTGAGCTGGGAGGCCGGTAAATGAGACCTATTAGAAGACCACAACTGAATCGAACAAAAAGTGCCTCAATTATATTGTTGCTGTGTTTTTGAATATTGTAGCAATCGAATCCCAGTTCGTTCCTGGTAAACAAGGCAACACTGCCGCCACGGGAAGAGCTACATCTAGGCAGCGAGATTACTTTGTATCCCGGTATACGGGCGGATACGCTTTCTTTTAGTCATGTTTCCGTGGCGCCAATAATGTTATATCGAAAAGAGTGCCGCGAAAAGTAAGCCAGAAGATTATCTGAATTTTCTCGAATGCTCCTTAGGTTTATACGAAGACTTTGTGACGCACACAAGCCATGATATTTGACAACTTGTGTTAGATTCTCAGTGCGCGTCACATGCATAACTTTGGTTTGTTCAACCTTTTGCATCAGTATTTTGCCTGCAGACACCCAAATGAAATGCCAGTATTTGTTTCCCTTTTGGCTGCCAGAACCTTTCCTAGGAGCACTTTGTTTGCTGGACAAAGGTGCTCATTGATGTATACAGGAGCACTGTCCTCAAAGCCAAATGCCGAAGTACTTATTCTGCATTTCTTTGCGGCCTTCAGCACTCGGTCGCTCGCTTTGAGTCACGCTAGCTTGACAACGATGTTCGGTGTTTGCTTTTATCTATTGAGGGCACACGATGGGAGACTTCTATGTCTGATGCATCGATTTCAAAGAAGAGCAAACGGTCTGTATGATAGAGAAAAGGTTTTCATTTTATCCCAAAGGGACGCCTTCGTTTTCCAAATTGTACTTTGCACTGCATCGCTGTAGGTCTACTACATCTCTCCGTAGTTCTTTCAAGTCATTTACAAGGTGGCTGTTTTCTTTTCTAAGTTCTCAATTTTCGGACGTGACATAGGCAACGTATTTCCTTAGAGTCATCACTTCAACCTTGAACTGCTCAAACTTCTTGTTCATAACATCCAATGATGCCTTCATGGTTCCCTTTTGTATAAGCCCCTTTAAATCCTTTTCCGTCCTTCCTGCGCAACAGTAAACCGATCGACAAACAGCTGTTATATCTGTGGGATGAAGATGCGCCCCAAACGGTGTAAAGTGTTATTATAGTGTAGCGGAAACCCACGAGCGAAGTCACTGATTACGCCTAGCCGTGGATCGAGTATCAAGCAAGCGTACTTATCAAGCCGCGATTAAGCTCTTTTTTTTTTCTTGAGCGCCCGACAGCGAGGCGTAATCAGTGAAGTCGTTCTTGGAACATCCTGAACGTAACGTATTTTGTACATTTTTCAGCATTAAGGCCTCTACACCTTCGAAGCTACTTGTGTAATGATTGTGATAGTTTTAGAGTTTTATCTTTAGTCGCACTGGCTTAGTCGCACTGGCTCCTTACGTGCGCAGAGCTTGGTCAAAAACTTTAAAAGTACCTCCGATACACCGTTGTCCTTCAACAAATCAAATGAATGGCCCACAATCAATCTGATTTCGCAGCGTGGTGACTTTTCTCACAACTGGGCTATATCGAAACCGCTCCGCAACATGTACTGTATTTTGTCAATATTTGGCTCAAACAGTGGTCTGGTCCCCAATACCATAACCAAACCCGCAAAAGTTTCTGCCACAGGTAATTTACCTGGAGAGACAGTGTCGCAATTAGTTTGCGGTATAGCATTTTAGAATGAAATCGGAGATCGTGGAGTGCTATGTCTGCGTTGTTAGCCATAAAGTGACGCATTTATATACATTTTTGATAAGAAATATACCTCGGAAAGGCACACGCACCTAGTGCACCTACATTAAAACTTCTGATTCAAAGTCAACGTATTCATCCATTCGTTCCATGCACTGTAGACAGGCGACGTTTTCAACGCTATTATGCTTATTGGTAGACCAGGTTAACAATATCCTTATCTGGTTACCCACGTATTAAACGTGTACGGAATTCGGAGCTTCAGGCTTGCTTAACTATTTGAAATCGTCCTGTGTAAATGCCGTCGACGATTCTCCTAACCTCAAGCAAATGCCAAGTGCTTCATTTTATTGAAAGCCGTAGTAAACAGACGCTCATGTATACCATAAAAACCAAAGTGTGCACTCTATAGCGTTTATATTCTCGAAATACTACGAGTTTTCAGTAATATATTTTGAAGAATATAATCCGTGCTGCGCATTGCGCATGCAATTCGCCAAAGAGAGAGCAAGAGAACGCCTATAGGACCCACTGCGAGTTAACCATCAAATGGGGCGCTGTTACGTTAGCAGCGACATGGCTGGGGTATTGGCTCTCTTGTGATCTGCTACAGCGCTCGCAATTTGCTGGGAGATTTACTTTTACCTACAGTGTGGGACGTATTGTATGTTATCACCAAACGCAGTGATTTCAATCATCGCTGTCGGCACGCTTCCTTACAACAAAGATTTCGGTGAGAAAATGACAACTATTTCACTCTGTGAAGATGGAATGGCAGCGAAAGCTGACGACAGTCAAAGCTCTGAAACGAAAAGCAAAGTGCTTTCATTGCCATTCCATCTCCATAATGGAATGGTTGTAATTTTTCGTTCAGCACCGCGGGAACGTTCTTCGTCGGCGATTGTTTCGCACCGTGGTCGTTTACAATCTCGTTGTTGTTCCCTCTGACACTCCTCGAACGCCTGTTGTTCTTCGGGTGTACGAACTATACGTGTCCACCCCATCGATAACGCAGCTGTTTCTTTAGCGCCGATACCTCTCCTACTCATTTACTGCGATAACCTTGACGTCACGTTATTGCTCACGGCGAGCGTTCTAATCTGTTCCGCATTTTGACATCTGCGTCGTCGCACTGCAGCCGTATCGATTTGTTAGGCATCGCGAAGACTGTTTCTGCTGCTGGACGCCGAAAAAATTACGGAAGGTTAGTCATATACAGCTTTCGCTGTAAAAAGAAAGGCAACGGCGACAATGAAGCAGAAGATACTTCCAAGAGCATCACCTCAAGGCTAAGAAAGTAACGCTTGGAGACCACTTCTGGCAATACGTAAACTTGCGAGCGTTATTTATCAGCATCACATGCGGATGCAACACTTCAAAAGTAGCTTCCCTTCATCAATCATTGGGCAGCAATCATCGAAAGAGCCAGCGGCAGTGCCAGGGCAACAGCTAGGCTTCGATACGCTTCTGTGCTCGAGACGAAAATTGAACCACGTGATGGAATGAACTGCCACAGAAGTCCGCGTCGACGAAAGAATTTGGCTATCGGCAAGGTGAACTGTTGATCGCGCAAAATACGCCAAAGACACGTACAGCAGCAAGATGGGACAAAAAAGGAGTGCTGTAAAGTCAGCTCTTGTGAACAACTTTTCTTCGTGTTTTCTTCCTCTTGTTTTCTTGTATATTGTTTATTTACTGTGTCGACGGTGTGCGGAGACAATCGCTTTCCGCTGTGCTCAACCACATTCACAAATAGCCTTCTGTGGAAAAGTTTTATAGCATCGAGGGCAATTAACATCGTACCCGAAGGTGCTACTGCGGTTCTAGAGATCCACCAATTATTTTGTTGCTGCTTCTTTTTTTTTTTGTTTAATTTGTTTTGTTTTTTATTCTCTCTTTTCCCTCTTCCCACCACCTATTCACCCACTCCAGTGCACGGTAGGCAACTGTAAATTTGCACCTGGTTAGCCTGCCTGCCCCTCTCTCTTTCTCTCTCTCTCTCTCTCTCTGCTGTGTCAATGTCTTGGTGCGGATTTGCAGAGTATTCATCCTCCGTAAAATTCTCTACGCTTGTATCGGCCAAGTACGAGCAGGACAGCTGTTTCAAGGACAAGACATACGTCTCGAAAAACAAGGGGAAATACAATTGCTTTCACTTTGCACAGTGTCGGCGCGTAATTCCGTGTTCTGTACGTAATAAAAAACCGGCAATTTGAAGCAATGGCACCTGTCTCGCGCAACCCGACGCCGCTATGTCGTACCACTGCGCTCCTTTGGTCACATATTATCATTGCCATTCTAGAGCGCAGCTCTTAGGCGCCCTATCCTGCGTTGAGCGTCGGCGTCGGCATAACCATGCGAACGAGCACAGCGAAGGATGAAATAACGAACGCGGAGCGCAGAGGGGGATGAAAGATGGCGATAGCGAAGAGACCGCGAGAAGGAACGCGTAGGAGGAGGGTGCAGCGAAACCATGAGGAGGAAAGCGAAGGAGGAGACTATTGGCGGCGAGGAGTTACGGAGTCGCCATCTGTCGGAAGCGCCTCCCTTGCGTAGTATGAGGGATCACGCGGCGCGCTCCTCATAGGTTTCGCTTACGGCGCTCAATAAAAACACCACGCGGCAACCCTCCTGGACATTTATGTAGGTACTCTCAAAGCGAGGGGAGTTTTTGACTGTCGATATAATAATCTTGGGCAAACTTAAAGCACATAATCGTTTACAGACGCTATCTCTTTACCGAATACGTACAGCGAACGCTACTACGCGCGGTCGCCGCGATGGAGTCTTCCGAACCGGTTTCTTGCATAAAAGGTAGGCAAACGCTGAAAGTAAACTATGCGAAATATGTTCTTATAGTAGGCTGTCTGTATAACCAAATGGGCCATAACAGAATGAAGCTTCAATGCAGCAATCACACGGGTTCGCATCGACCGAGTGCGCGTCTGCATGCATGTCCGCGGACAATCTCTTGCTTTCGCTGTGAGCGCGTTTTCGCACAGTCTGTGTGTGTGTGTGCGTGCCGTGAGCACCGAGCATATGGCCGCAGCATATGAGCATTTGACAGTACACTAGCAACCATTGTTGCGTGGACGCTATCAGAACTGTTAAAAAATAATTTCGTTATAGAGACTTCGATGCCTACGGCGACTGTGATGTGCCGTCGCGACGATTCAATACTGTTTTTCGTCTTCTAAATTCTTGGACATTTCAATATTATTTCTCAAGCTGCGTCGCACTGTATGTTTATCGGTCTTCTCACTGTGCGCTTTCCCTCTGCTTCTTTTTTGTAATCCAGTGCATTAATTCTTAACACAAACATGACCATATGCCATGCCTTTCTTTAATGTGCGTCTTACCGCTCCCTTTCCGTTCCAGTGAACTGGCCATTATCTAGCATCAACAAGTTCATAGACCAAACCGTCATGACATTAGCCGGGCAGCGGGCGCGGGCGAGCGTCTCAGTGCGCGTTTTCTGCTACTCACCGAACATCGCGCAGTCCCGGGGCCGTAGCAGAAATCTTCCTCGCGTGTGTGCTTGCAGCATACCCGAGTTGTAGCCGATGGCTGTCTGCTGGTTATCAGTTTCGCCAGCCAAGCTTCACGCAGCTCCTTGCCCTGCGGCTACGTGTGAATAAGGCTGACACCGGGCTCCGTTGCGTACGTCCGGCACTGCGGCACCGAGCAGTATCCAAAGGCAGCCACTACCTATTATAGTAGTTTCAGATATTTTCAAGTTGATACCCAAGGCGGTAAAGCCCCACCCCTTAATCAGAACCGCGGCGCAGGTGGGACTTTAAACTTTCGTTTTTAGCTCGCTTCGGCGCTTCCGAAGCAGACGACGCGGCCGCTGTGTCCACGTGATCCCTTATGCCACGTCACGCCGACGGTGGCGCCAGCTTTTCCAGTGGTGGAGCTCGTCGCCAATAGCGAAAGCGTGAGAAGAAAAGCGTAGTGCCGCACAAGTCGGGCTCTGCGGCGACGACCGCTACGAGATGGCGCCGTAGTAACGCGCCGTCGTCTGGTTGCTGATGGCATGCGGCTAGCATATCCACTAATACCATATATGGAAAGAAGGCGCCGCATCAGCGGAGGTCTCTTTGCGGCGCCTGCTGTGAATCGCGCACACGCGTCACCTACAAGCTGCCTCTGGGGATCTCCCGATAAGCTAAAACCCCTGAATGAAGTAAAAGTAGCGTCATCTCCACTCTCCTCCTCCTGCGATGGTGTTTGCTCCCGCTACGCGATGCTGAATTAGCGGACGCTCTCTGAAGACGCTCTCCGCGCGTCTCTCTTCAACGCTAAGTAAGCAGCGAGAACACAAAGCGCGAAGCTATATCATCTGGCGGCTGTCATCTGGCGGCTGTCGGCATCTCAGGTCGCTTTCAAGGTACGGTCCGCGCGGCGGTGCCGCCACCCGAGTACGTCAGGCCACGGTTCTTAGCGGTTAGACGCGGATGGATAAGGCGCTAAAGAGCCATAACGTCTTATAATGATCAGAACGTCATCAGCGCACCTGTTTGCATAGATACCGGCATGTATCATGTATCACGTTTGTAACGTACGGCAATACACTCAAAAAGCGTTGTCTGCGACAACGTCGCCACCACGTGACAATATATTCAGGCCAAACAAAGGCAGCGCCATGGAATGTATGACTGAGTCGACAAAAAGCAAATGCGTTTGAAGACTACTTGACAGAATTGGGGCACGAAAGTTGCAAATAAACGTAGCGCGAACATACCGCACTTAGAAAAGCGAACCACTAACGAAGCCGCATATAACAAGTGGCAGCGTATGAGATCAGTGATAAGCTACGAATCGCTCGCTTGCCTCAAAGAGCCGGGACCAATGCGATAGGTTTAAATCAGTCAGGCTGATTCTTTGAAGCCAGACCTTCCTCCGTGCCGCGTTTCGCTTGGCATATGGAATACAGAATAGTCACTTGCCGTCCCTTTCACTTGTGCTGCACCAGAAGGCACAGCAACGCGGCATCGCGAACACGGAACTACGCTACAAAAGCACAAAGGAAGCGCGAAATGTGGTGTCTGCGTAAGCCGCGCGCAATGTTGCGCACCGCAGTGGCAGCGGAAGCATAAAACAAGCACTAAAAAAGCGCGAGAGCACGCGACGGCATTCGGCCAATGGGAAGGCCGAGCGTCGAGGGAAAGTACAGGGTTGGGGGACAGCGGCAATCTGCAAAGGATACTACTCCATACAGATTTTATGCCACATCGGGTGCCTTCACGTTCATGTTTTGCAAACGTCTTAAGACATGGACTAAGTAGCTGTTAAAAGAATGACTGCATAATTCGTCGTTGTTGAAATTAATAAAACACTTCTGAAGTGTTTGTCAACCAGCAATTCAGTGAGCTGGGTGCATTGAGGGCATTGTTTCTTCCAATATACCGTCGCTATAGAAAGAGACCGGCTTTGAAACTGCTATTTTCTTTCGCGAGATCATTTAAGATGGCAGAGACACTTTCTCATGGAATGAGCACTTCATAAGTGAGCTCTGTAAAGATAAGCTAAATTGTAAATTTTTAATCCCATATCGTACGGGCCAAGATAACACCGCCATGCAAGAGTAGACAGGTGCGTCAACGGCGCCGTCTGTCTGCAGAGCGACCTCCCTACGACTGTGGACCCGCCTCCTTCCTTCGCCGGCTGGAGAGTTGGAGTCATAAATTTCGTGTATTCTGTTAGCGGCGTGAAGCCCTGCGCTTACGTAGTTCTTTGCAATACGGCTTTACGGTGTGTCATATTACTTTTTCTATCGCTCTACCCTAGCTCTTGCCCATTCTCTATTAATGTTTCCCATGCTATTTGCGAAGAAAAATTGAATATACAACTAGAAACCACCAAGGAAGCTCGCTCGTTGATCTTGATTTACAGTGCGGTCATCCATCGTTACATCCTATGTGGTGCTTTTCAGAAAATTTTCCGCGTGTACTTGTCCAGATGTGCTTGTGTTGCGTCTCAATTCAACTCGCGGAATAGTTGTGATGATAGCAAGAATGACAAGAACTCCTAGTCAGCATCGTCACCAAGTTACTTTGTTTAAACACTGGGCTAGGCTCTAAAGAATTTGAGGAGTAAAGCCGAATATAATATTACCCGAGCCATGTTACTTTTTTGGTGCCTCTATTAGCTCTAGTCCATTCTATAGAATGTTTCCCATGCAATGTGCGGAGAAAAATATACTATTCAACTGGAAACCACCTAGCGAATTCTGAAGATTTGAAGGAGTAAGGCTGAATATAATATTACCATGCCCATGTTACTTTTTATGTGGCTTTACTAGCTTCTGACACTTCTGCTGTGTGCAATTCACAGCAGCCGCCGCAGACAGACCTTCGCTCACGCAGCCCTTTCTTTCCATATATGGTATCGGTGGACGCGCTCGCCGCATGATATAAGTGAAGAGTCGATGGCGCGCTACTCTGGCGCCACTTCGTAGCGGCTGCCGCCACAGAGCCCTCCTTGCATGGTACTACGCTTTTCTTCCCGCGCTTTTGCTATACCCTCCTCCTATTAGTTCGTGATTCTCCAGTAATGCCCCGCAGGGGCGTCTGCGTCAGCAGGCGTTTGGTCTGTTGCGACACCACGTACCCGAGCACACGAGGGTTGGACCCTCCCGCGTGTAGCCGTGCGCGGTTATGCCATGGCCGGGGAAAGCGGTATCCTGGGGGTGGAGCCGATGCCGGGTGTTCGGACCTTTAAGGCCCCCCGGCGGAGGCAACACGCCTCTTTGGCCTCTGCTTCACGTAGACGGCACTCCCGGACTGACCCACCCGGGGGAAATCGGCAGTCGCCTTTTCCTGTCTCTCTCTACCCTCATCTTCGTCTTTCTCTTCTACATTTAATCTTTCCTGTCCTCTCATCTTTTCCGTTCACTTCAAATTTTCCTGGCGGCAAGGGTTAATTTTCACTAACCTGGTGTGGCTGTCCTACCTTGGGTATACCATATTGGGTTATAGTAACGGCATACTGCTGGCGCTGTGCATACTTATTTACATGTTCTGCCACGTCCCCTTGTTGGGCTCCGTGGTGGGTGGCAGACGCCGTTGCCGAACAAATCACTTCTTCTATGGGATCCTCGAACCCGTTTTCACCCGATCGTGCGTCGAAAAGGGTACGCACCGACGCAACCTCTCTATTCATTCCAAAAAGCAAAGAAACTTTTCCGAAATTCCACGTACTTCACTGCGAACAATTATCTACAAAAGCAAGAACAATTTCACCATTTCTTGTGGCTAAGTGCCTAAAAGAGACCATTCGAGCTGGCTATAAGGTAACAAAGATGGCAAGTGGGGATTTGCTCCTCGAGCTAAAAGACAAGGAACAGTACAACAAACTCGCACACCTCGTAGCCTTTGGTAACATCCCTGTTTCTGTGAGCGCACATCGAACCATGAATACAGTAAAAGGCGTAGTATCAGATGAAGACCTAATGACATTGAATGAAAAAACTCCTGGATGGATGGAAGGACCAAGGCGTAATCCATGTGCAGCGCATCAAAATCAGACGAGATGACAATGAAATCCCAACAAAGCATTTAATACTCACTTTCAGCTCAACTACTCTACCCGAAACACTTGAAACCGGCTATGTAAAACTTCATGTTCGACCCTACATTCCGAACCCGCGACGTTGCTTCAAATGTCAGAGATTTGGTCACGCATCCCAGAGCTGCCGAGGACAACTTATGTGTGCAAAGTGCGCCACAACCGGTCACTCTGCTGACGACTGCAATAATGAGGTACGTTGTGCGAACTGCGATGGCAGTCACCCTGCATACTCCAGAGCTTGTCCAGCCTGGAAGAAAGAAAAGGAAATAATTACTGTAAAATTTAAGGAGAACATAACATTCCGTGAAGCACGACAAAGGGTTTCCTCGTTATTTTCACTAAAAACAACTTTCGCTGAAGTGGTGCAAGGGGGGAGCAGCCAGCGCTGCCCTGCCATCTCTCAAACTGTCCACAACAGTGGCCTCTTCAAGCTCCGGCAGAAGCCAGGGCACCGCAGAGGCCACAGGGGTCTTGTCGACCTCTGCCCCGGTAGGGACGAAGACTTCATCGCTTGAGATGAAGTCTACGCGACGCACACATCGCTCTCCGGAGCGGGTGTCCAGTGCCTCGCAAGAGGCTATGGACACTGGTCCAAGCCAAACGGCGCAAGTAGCGTCGCAGGAGCGGCGAGGTTCTCTTGACCGCTCCAAAAATGACAAAACACCAATTACAGGGCCTAACAAAGGCTCTGTAAAGTAATGTCACTTTTGAGACAAAGCACAATTTCTTTTTAAACATGGATGACGTCATACAGTGGAATGTTAGAGGACTATTAAGAAACCTAGATGATGTCCAAGAAATCCTCTGTCAGCTTAAACCTAAAGTGCTGTGTGTTCAAGAAACCCACCTAACTTCCAAGCACACTAACTTCCTCCGGCAATACATGACTTTCAGGAAAGACCGCGAGGATGCTGTCGCATCATCTGGCGGTGTAGCCATCATTGCTGATAGAAGTGTAGCGTGTCAGCATCTGAAGCTCCAAACGGCCCTTGAGGCCGTGGCCGTTCGAGCCGTACTTTTAAATAAACTCATTACCATCTGCTCTTTGTACATACCACCACATTATCAGCTTCACAGACGCGACTTAGAATCATTAATAGATGAGCTCCCAGAGCCCTATATGATTCTCGGTGATTTTAATGCACACAGTAGTTTGTGGGGTGATTCACGCTGTGATGCGCGAGGTCGCGTCATTGAACAGGTGCTTTTTTTCTCTGGAACATGTCTCTTAAACACGAAGGAGCCCACATATTTTTACCTGGCCAACAAGTCATACTCTGCCATAGATCTTAGCATTTTATCGCCGACGCTTTTACCGTATTTTAAATGGAATGTGCTTAACAACCCGTATGGGAGTGACCACTTCCCAATAATCCTAACTACGCCGAAACAAGATCAACTTCCCCCGCAGGTCCCTCGGTGGAAGGTTGACTCAGCCGATTGGGAACAGTACCGAACTCTTACACACATGACCTGGTCTGAGATGTCCGGTATAACCATAGATGACGCTGTTGCATATTTTACAGCTTTTATACTTGATGCCGCATGTAAATGTATTACTCAAGCGAGCGGCATTGGTTCCAAACGGCGTGTTCCCTGGTGGAACGATGCATGCAGGCAAGCACGGAGGAACCAGTACAAACCGTGGGCGATGCTTCGCGATTCTCCAACAGCAGAAAACCTGGAAAACTTTAAATACGTCAAACCCCAGGTGAGGAGAACGCGCCGACAAGCAAGACGAGAGAGTTGGGCGAAGTATATATGAAGCATCAACTCGTACACAGATGAGAGGAAAGTATGGAATAGAGTGAAAAAAAGTCAATGAGCAACAAACATATTCCCTGCCTTTAGTAAATAGCCACGGAGAAAGCCTGGAAGATCAAGCAAATTTTCTTGTTACACACTTTGAACACATATCCAGCTCCTCACACTACTCCGAAACATTCCTAAATTACAAAACACGAATAGAGAAGCAAAAGTTAGAAAGAAAATGTGCAAAAAGTGCGGCGTACAACGAACCATTCTGCATAGCGGAACTGCAGGCAGCTCTGAACTGTTGTAATACATCCGCCCCAGGTTCAGACCGCGTAATATATGAGATGTTAAAACAACTACCATCCGAAACACAGAAAACCCTCCTTTGCCTTTACAACGTTATATGGTTTTCCGGCGAGATCCCCTCTGCTTGGAAGGAGGCTATAATAATTCCAATTCTGAAGCACGGAAATGATCCTTCCTCTGTAACAAGTTACAGACCTATAGCACTAACAAGTTGTCTCTGCAAAGTATTCAAAAAATGATTAACTGTCGCCTACTACACTTCCTCGAGTCAAACAAATTGCTCGACCCATATCAGTGCGGGTTTCGGGAGGGTCGATCCACCAGTGACCATCTCATACGTATCGAGGCACGTATCCGTGAAGCTTTTGTCCATAAGCAGTTCGTCTTATCAGTATTCCTTGATATGGAGAAAGCCTATGACACTACGTGGCGGTTCGGGATATTGAGAGACCTCTCACACTTAGGTATACGTGGTAATATGCTCAATGTTATAGAAAGTTATCTGTCTAATCGCACATTCGGCGTTCGAGTGGGCAATGTTTTGTCACGGAAATTTGTACAGGAAACTGGAGTGCCGCAGGGTGGCGTACTTAGCTGCACGCTCTTGATTCTAAAAATGAATTCGCTTCGTCTACACATACAACATAACATCTTCTATTCAACATATGTTGATGACGTGCAGATAGGATTTCAATCAAGTTCTCTTGCAATCTGTGAGCGACAGGTCCAGCTAGGTCTTAACAAGGTCTCCAAATGGGCTGATGAGAACGGGTTCAGACTGAACCCACAAAAAAGCACTTGCGTGATTTTCTCTAGAAAACGAGGCCTGCACCCTGATCCTGAAATTGTGTTGCATGGTGAGCGTCTGCCTGTAAACAGGGAACATAAATTTTTAGGTATAATTTTAGACGCGAAATTAACCTTTGTACAGCAGATAAAGTATCTTAAAAACAAATGTATGAAAACAATGAATACCTTAAAGGTGCTCTCACGCACAACCTGGGGCAGTTATAGAAAATGTCTCATGAACTTGCATAAAAGCCTAATACGCACACGACTAGACTATGGAGCCATAGTCTACCAGTCGGCTACTCCAACTGCTCTAAAGATGCTAGACCCTGTCCACCACTTAGCAATTCGCCTGTCCACAGGTGCCTTTAGAACAAGCCCAGTGGAAAGTCTGTACTCTGAATCGGATGAATGGTCACATCAACTGCAGAGAACATATTCATCTTTCATGTATTTTCTTAGAGTGAACGGAAACAGTCAGCGCCCCACGTATTACACCATAAACGATTTGTCCAGTTGTCAACTTTTTCGCAACCGGCCCACAGTGGCAAAGCCTTTCTCACTGCGTGTTAGAGACATAGCTGAAGAAACAAGGGTTCCCCTGCTTGAATACCACCTTACGTCCCCTGCTATACGGCCCCCACCGTGGCAGTGGCAACCAATAGAGTGTGATACATCGTTCGTAGCTGTTACAAAACGCGCGCCTCTGGCGCATATACGAATGTAGTTCCTGGAATTACAGCACAAATACTCCTGTCCTGAATTCTTTACAGACGCATCAAAGTGTAATTCTGGCGTATTTTACGCAGCAGTCGGTCCATCCTTTTCGGATACCGGTGTTCGGCACACGAGCACAAGTATCTTCACAGCAGAGGCCTACGCGATATTGGCTGCCGTTAAACACATTAAAGAATTGAATATCCCAAAGGCAGTTATATATACAGACTCTTTGAGCGTCGTAAACGCATTGAAAACTGTCAAGAAATATCAAAATCCTATAATTGTATCTCTCTATTCAGCATTATGCACCACCTATTCGTCCAAGCAGCATATCGGAGTATGCTGGGTGCGGGGGCACCGCGGGATTGAAGGAAACGTGTTGGCTGACCAGCTAGCCACATCCGTCCACGTGAACGCTGCAGACACTTCCACGACTGTCCCTGTAATGGACCTTAAGCCCTCCCTAAGAAAAACGCTCAGGGCTTACTGGCAGCGGTTGTGGGATAAAGAAACAGAAAATAAACCGCATGTTATCAAGCCATATCTTGGCAACTGGCCGCGGGTATCAAACAACCGCCGCACGGAAGTAACACTTTGCAGACTTAGAATAGGACACACATACAGTACACACGCATACCTCTTGTCAGGTGATAATCCACCCACGTGTGATAAATGTGGTGAGCCACTTACAGTGCTTCACATCCTGATGCATTGCAGGGAATTAGACGCAAATAGGAAAAAGCATTTTCCATTACCTAACCGGCAACAAATTCCACTTCATGCTCAAATGATTATAGGTATGGAACCTCTCTTTAAACATCAATCACTGTTTCAATTTTTAAAAGCTGTAGATAGTTTTCATATTATAGCCCCAGGAAATCCGTAGCACAGCATCTTAACAGAGGTTTCTGCTGCGGTAGCTGCATTAAAAGAAAGCACCTGCCTCCCAGCCTTTGGGCTCAAAGGCCTTAACGAGACAGATGTGCTATTTCCATATTCATGCATTTTAGCCCCATGATCACTTGTCATTCGAGCTATACCCACAGACCACTCCACGTATCACTGTCATAATTTTATACCTATATACTGTTTTATGCTTCTACGATAGCGATAATTTTAGGCCACTTTACAGCCATGCTACACCCCATCATCGTAACTCACCAATCAGCGCTTAACACATCATTATCAGTCATGGCGCTCTTTGGCCAGACCTGGCCCTTGCGCCACTAAACAACACACATCCATCCATCTCCGGCAATGACTTAAGCGTAAACAGTAACGAAATCACGTTTTAGATAAATAGCACTTATTACTGCGGTTGTCTGACCTCAGGATTTTCGTATTGTAGAAACTTTTTCCTATTTTTATACATGCTCACGGCAAGCGCATCTTCCACGCTTTCGGGCTGAAAAATGATGCTCCGTTCTTGTAGCACAACTAGCGTGAGATGCGGCAACTATGAAAGCCAAATAAACCGGTTTCCGGTCTTAGTTGACACACCTGTCTA
Organism: Dermacentor andersoni; assembly: GCF_023375885.2. Taxonomy (NCBI): domain Eukaryota; kingdom Metazoa; phylum Arthropoda; class Arachnida; order Ixodida; family Ixodidae; genus Dermacentor; species Dermacentor andersoni. The sequence goes on from NC_092821.1 coordinate 51,084,704, forward strand.
TTCTTTCACTGTGGAAAAGGCCCGTAACCCCACTCGGTCATCGGTACTGCCAACAGCACTACCATATAGTACCCACGTCAGCGAATGCAATGGGTCAATACAGGTGTATAGCTACTTACTTCTGCTACATTTTCGTGAGTGCCACCACGACACTAGCAATTGCCAACCACTTTATTGGCGGCTTCACGGCTCACTAATATTGTTACGTAGGAAGACGCCGACGAAAAGCTATATACAAGTATATCTACAAGGCAATACACCGCCCTTGGCGAAGAGGCAACAGCCCGCGCTGTCCTCCAATCGTCGGCGTCGTATTCACAGTGCTCGCCTCTTCGTCATCGCAAATACTGTTCCGTAGCACTACCCCCGGCGGCAAAAGTGCCATCCCGGAGCGACTAAAGGCCGGACTCGGAAGCAGTGTAGTAGGCCTTGAGCCTACTGACGTGCACGACATCACTAGATGCCAGAGTAGATGACGAGGTTGAACTCACAGGAGCAATTTCGTACGTCACAGGCGTCACCTGGCGGAGCATGTGGTAGGGCCCTGTATATCGCGAAAGGAGCTTCTCTGAAAGTCCGACGTGACGAGAGGGCGACCACAGGAGCACGAGCGCACCAGGCGAAAACTGTACGTCATGGTGGCGGGCGTTGTACTGACGCTGCTGAGTGGTTTGCGAGGCCGTCAGTCGAGTACGGGCAAGCTGGCGTGCATGGTCCGCGAGGGCGATGGCGTCGCGCGCATACTCGCTTGTTGAGATCGCCGCAGGAGGAAGTGCCGTGACTAGGGGCAAGGTCGATTCGCGACCGTACACTAAATAAAATGGAGAAAATCCGGCGGTGTCGTGCTGGGAAGAATTGCACGCAAATGTGACGTAAGGAAGGGCAATGTCCCAGTCGTGATGGTCCTTGGAAACGTACTTGGACAGCATATCGGTAAGAGTTCGGTTTAACCGCTCTGTCAGGCCATTGGTTTGAGGACGGTACGAGGTAGTCATCTTGTGGTGAATGGAGCAGGAACGCACAATGTCGGCGATAACTTTCGAGAGGAAGTTGCAACCATGGTCAGTAAGCAGCTGTCGCAGGGCGCCATGAAGTAAGATAATGTCACGCACGAGAAAGTCCGCGACGTCAGTGGCGCAACTGGTAGCGAGAGCCCGCGTGATAGCGTATTGGGTGGCGTAATCAGTAGCGACGGCTACCCATTTGTTCCCAGACGATGACGTGGGAAAGGGACCGAGGAGGTCTGATCCAACACGAAATAACGGTTCCACAAGGACGGTGATCGGCTGGAGATGACCGGCAGGTAGCACCTGAGGTGTTTTCCGACGCTGGCAAGTATCACAAGCAGCAACATAGCGTCGGACGGCGCGAGCGAGACCAGGCCATTAGAAGCGACGGCGGACGCGGTCGTACGTGCGGGTTACCCCAAGATGTTCTTCAGTGGGTGCGTCATGCATCGCAAAGAGCACAGTCTGTCGTAGATGTTTTGGCACGACAAGAAGAAGATCAGAGCCGTCAGGGAGGAAGTTCCTTCGGTACAGAATGCCGCCCTCGAGGACATATCGGCGAACGGATGCGTCGGTAGCTGTAGAGTGCAGACGCTCGATGAGTACTCGCAGCGATAGGTCTCGGTACTGCTCATCGGCGATGTTAGCGAAGATAGACACAGAGAAAATGCCCTTGGCGGCACTACTGTCGGCGTCGTCAGGCTCGTCTACCGGGTAGCGAGACAGGCAGTCAGCATCCTTGTGTAATCGGCCAGATTTGTAGGTGACAGAGTACGAATATTCTTGGAGGCGTAGGCCCAGCGACCAAGTCTTCCTGTAGGATCTTCCAGTGAGCATAACCAGCAAAGCGCGTGATGGTCTGTGACAACGGAAAAGGGTCGGCCATATAAGTATGGGCGAAACTTCGCAACCGCCCAAACTAGGGCCAGACACTCACGCTCAGTGATGGAATAGTTGCGCTCCGTGGGCGAGAGGAGCCTGCTGGCGTAAGCGATAACACGGTCGTGGCCGCGCTGGCGTTGTGCCAGTACTGCGCCAATTCCGTGACCGCTGGTATCAGCACGGACTTCGGTAGGCGCAGAAGGATCGAAATGGGCCAGAACGGGAGGCGTTGTGAGAAGGTCGATTAGAAGCGAGAATGCAGAGGCCTCGTTATCGCCCCACTGGAAAGGGGCGTCTTTTTTCAAAAGCTCGGTTAGTGGTCGTGCTATGGGCGCGAAAATTTTCACGAAACGACGGAAGTACGAACGAAGGCCGATAAAGCTCCGCATTTCACAGCTATATAAAAGTATATACAAGTATACAAAAGTATATACAAGTATATACAAGTATATACAAGTATATACAAGTATATACAAAAGCTATATACAGGTATATTTACAAGGCAATACGCTGCACTTGGCCAAGAGGCAACAGCCCGCGCTAGCATCTCATCGTCGTCGTCGTCTTCACCCTGCTCGCCTCTTCGTCATCGCAAATACTGCTCCGTAGCAATATTACTCTGACTGACTACCATGTTGATATTATTGTCAGAGTGTATACACGCGGCCAGTGGCAGTATATGCTCGGGTAATATTATACTCGATCTTAGTCATTCAATTCCCACTGTTCAAAGAAACGAAGTTACTGACGACGTTGGCTAGAAGTCCTCCTAATTCTCGCTATCATCAGAAGTATTCCACGTGTTGAATTGAATTCTGAGGTTTTACGCGCCAAACCACGATTTAATTATGTGGGACACCGTAGTGGGGGACTCTGGATTTATTTGTATGACCAAAGGATCTTGAACAATGCATGGTAAGCAGGCGTTCTTGCATTTCGCCGCCATGGAAATGTGGCCGCCTGTGTGAGAATTTGATCCCGTGACCTCGTGCTTAACAGCGCTACACCACAGCCACTAAACCATCGCGGCGGGCACCGCATTAGTTAAAAGGGAAGAATGATTACAACGTACCTTCGTTGAATCGGCAGCTTTGGGGCGCTCTCATATGTTGTTGCGCAATTCCATAGACAAGGAGATGGTCTTCCTTTATTTTGAGATTGTTTTATTTTCACCATATTGGCACATCAGTACATAAAGAAGTGTACCTAAATGGTGAGGACAGCGGGAAAAAAGCTGCGTTTTAGCGACTTGACTAGCCCGCCAACCCCTACTTACAAAGGCAGCAATGAAATTATTATTTAATATTATTATTTCTTTGGAAACATGTATACGTTTAACAGGAAAGGGAAAGCGAGGAGCAGGCTGGGAACTGCCAGCGAAAGGGGCACGACGCCTACCTAGTACCTACCCTTCAGAAAGGAGGTGACAGCAGCACAGAAATGTAAGGTAGGAAGGAGGGGAGTAAAGAGTAAGCTCACACAGAACCATTCAAAGCAATGGTCTCATCTAACTGTATAATTCACAACATTTTCACGTTTCAAAGTGCAAGAAAATTCATTATATCATAGTTAAAATACAATTTTTCGATAACTAAGCGTAAGCTTCCATCTGTTCGTTCAAACTTTTTTAATGTGCTCGGCACACAATACTGTAATACTTGCAGTCCATAATTAGTTCACAGCCGGGGGATATACCAATGGTTTGTATGTTTTGTTAAGCGTGAGGAGAGATTAGGAGATAGATTTGCTTAAGTGCGTATGTGGTGGCCTTTACGAAATAATTCGAACCTAAAAGCTGTCAAAAGGTGATATTCGTATAAGGATGTAACTTTCAAAACGTTAAATTTGGCAAATAATTCGGACATGTGCGCATTGTACGACAAACCTGGAATGCGAAGCAATTCATGTTTTTTTCTTGCAATATTATTAAGTTGGGCAGCAATTTCATGGTGGCAGTAGCCCAGACTACATGACAGTAACGCAGGGGAGGAGAGAAGAGAGCGCTTTATAGCAGAACCGCTTGCGGCTCTGGCAGTATGCATTGATATTTTGGCAGGATACCTATGGTGTTACTAAGTTTATTTCTTATGTGGTCTGAGTGGTATTCCCAGGACATGTACCCAGTATATTTTCCGATTACGAAAGGAATAGGAATATCATGTAATACTTCTCTCTCATGTGTTCCTTCTATTCATTTCGCATTCCCACGCATTTGATCGCGCTATTCGCTGGCCGGAATTAAATGATCACAATTAGAAACACCCAAACTCGCTGCTACTATATTCGGTAGTATTTACCCACTGCTCAAACTCACTCTATTTTATTATGCGCTAAAACGTAGCAAGCCTCCAGCCTCCTTCTGCCCCCCCCCCCCCCAAGCCTCGAATGTACCGCACAAGCAAAACAAAACATAATTCTCGCCATCAGCACACAACTTTCCCGCTTGAATGACATCACGTTAAAGTTACATCACCTTCGCCGCGCAACAACGCGCAGCTGGCTGATACATAACCGGTCTAGTTATGAACGTATGCGCTTCTATAGGCAGGCTTGGATAAACTTTCTTAAGCAAGAAGTATCAACGGCCGTTTTAGGTTTTGAATCTACCTAATAACGCTTACTTTTCACGCAAGCAAGAACATTCTCATCAGCGGTACAGGCCTGATGATGCCCACAGTGCTCGTGTTCACGACAGGGGCCATGGAGTGCATGGTAATGTTTTTATAGTTTTCATCTTGTGAGTACGTTTCTTTTATGACAAACTTTCTTGCTCTGAAATGGCACTGTGAATCAGGTTGGCATGTCAGCTGATAATCAGAGTATTATTAGGCAACAAGAATCAAACGTTTGCGTTAGGTGGCAAATGGCAGAAGGATGCAACTAAAGGTTTGCGCTCTTTCCAACTGGTAACTTTTTCTTGAGCACTTAGTTCATCAATAATATAAGAATCACGCACACTGACCAATATACACTTTAATAAATCAGTTTTCATGAATAACTCTAGAGTATATTCTGTTATGCCTATTGTTTTCTTTTTCTGGATGTGCGATTAAATCCGGTACTGTTCTTTTTTTTTGGGGGGGGGGGGGGGGCGCTGAAACAGTCTTTTTAAGAAAAGATTACCAAATATGAACGCGATTTTGCAGGCTTCGCTTACGGTAATCACCAATGCATTTTAAATGACTCACATCTGCGTCATGGCCGCATAACACGAGGACAGAAGAGTTTCAAGTGACTTTGGGCTCCGGCTTATCGAAATGTCATTTGCGAATTCTGTGGCTCTTTACACCAGCAATGAAATTGTTCATCTGCTGTGTGTCTAGGACGCAGGCAACAACGTTTCTTTGGTGACGAGGCCCGTGAGCCTATATCTTAGGAGATATATCTGAAAACGCTGAAATCCAGGCGACCGAAAACCTCATAACGTCATTCTCTTATATTTCTGAGGTGTGCTTTGGAGCCTGCAAGACGAATAACGTCATAGGTATCCTTGGAAAGAAAAGGTGGGGAGGGTGCGTTGGTTTTTTTTAACAAGCTCTAAAACTATCTGAATGCAAGATAGCCGTTGCAAACACTATCTCAAACTTCAAGTAACTCATCGCAACTGGGTAGTAATCATTGCCCGTAGCGGTGTACGAGTATTAGCTTTTTATACCGAATCGGATAGGAATCGCGTAGTGTCAGAAGCAAATGGAAATAACTATCGAATACTTCCCGAATAGGTCACGAATAATGTACAGCATTCTCACCATTATTATCGAACAATTTTCACATAGTGGTATTCCCACTATACGAAAGCTTCTAGTATTACAATCCACACTATGAAAAATTCTTTATTAGAAAGAGAGAGAGAGAGAGAGAAGGGAAGACGGAAAGGCAGGGAGGTTAACCAGACTGAGTCCAGTTTGCTACCCTACACGTGGGGAGGGAAATGGGGAGTGAAAGAGAGAGAGAGAGAACTTAGGTGTAGGATGTCTGTAGTCGGGCACTCAAGTCTGTTGCCCTAAGGTAGCGAAAAAGCGCTCGAACTGCTTTCTGGGCTGATTAACTGTGAGGCCAGGCTCCCAAGATTTTCGCTTCCGTAAATGGCCTGTCATCCAGTCTATTTAAGGCACACTGGAGAGTCTCACGTTTATTATCGAAGCGAGAACAGTGGCACAGAAGGTGACTGATGATCTCTTCACACTTGCACTTAGCGCACATTGGTGAATCCGCCATTCCAATACGATAGCTGTAGGAGTTGTTGAATGCTACTCCTACCCACAGCCGACACAGCAATGTTGCGTCACGTCGTGGAAGGCTCGCTGGTAATTTAAGTTTCAGTGATGGGTCGAGGCTGTATAAACGACACTTAGAGTTCTGTGGTGTATGCCAGCAACCTAACGTGATGGTACGAGCGAGACTGCGAAGCTCTCTTGCAGCGTCGATTCTGGATAAAGGTATAATGAGTGTCGGTGAGCCAGCCTGGGCACGTCGGGCAGCGTCATCGGCGAGGTGATTACCAACGATGCCACAATGTCCCGGCCGCCACTGAAATATAATATCATGTCCTCGTTCAGAAGCGCAATGGCAGGTTTCGTTGATTTGTGACACCAGCTGTTCATAATTGCCACGTCGTAAACTTCGGAAGCTCTGGAGGGCTGCTTTCGAGTCACAAAATATTGCCCATTTGTTGGGCGGTTCTTTTTCAATATATTCGACAGCAGCGCGAAGAGCGGCCAGTTCGGAACCTGTAGATGTCGATACGTGTGAAGTCTTAAACTTCATGACGACCGATTGAGATGGTAGAACAACGGCGCCCGTAGAATTTTCCGAGACATTCATTCATTCATAAGGAACAAAAAAGCATTGTGCTTGCAAACTCAGGGCTCTTCAGAGCATACGCGGTGATGCGTTATTATGCACACTCTTTAAAAGGCTTGTGAGCCATAAAAGGCTTGCGGGCCAATTCTACTCTGTGGATACCTTCGCGACCAATCCAGAAATGCTGATCGCTGGCTGCGATGGCAGGGGAACAAAATGAAAAAAGAATCATTTTTATCTAGTTTGCGTAGCACCGCCAGAAGGTGTCACTAGTGTATCAATAAATATAAATGTAATGCATTCAGATTTAATCCAACAGAATGACGTTGATGCTGCATCTTTAAATGGTACCAGCCAATACCCACTGTTGAATGCCAATGTCTAGACTACATTGTATTTCGAGTCCTCATGTTTAGAAAGAAAAAAGTGGCTGTCTGAGTGACGCACCGTGTTTTAGTATTTATTTATTTATTTATTTATTTGTGTGATACCCTCAACTTCCATAATTGTAGATTTCAGAGGGGGATGTTAGTCAACTGTGGATGGGATGAATATAATCGCATTGTGTGCTTCATTGTTATTACTAATCGTGTATTGTTGACGATGTGATGCATTTGAAGACCATTTGATATATATTTTCGAAAGGTGACTGTTCGATTCGAAGAAAATATCGGGTAGTGACTTCATTTCCAGTACCGAATCGAATAGGCCAATACTCGATTCGTTATTGGAAAGTTTAGATTGTTGCCCCCCCCCCCCCTCCACACACACTGAATGAATGAATAAAATTTACTGATAGGAAAGACAGAGAGGTCGGCCTGAGCTAGTGCGCTCTAGTCTGCTACTCTGCACTGGGGAAGTAGGAAGTGGAGTGAAAGTATTGGGATGGATGATGATGATAAGAGAAGTGGTGAGTGCTTATGTACATGAGACAGTTGTCTCGCTAGAGCCGCTCGTCTAGCTTGGTGTCCTGCAGAAACTTCAACAATACTTTTGTTGCACGCATTGAAATTGCAGTGTCAGGCCATGGGCCGAGGATAGCTTCCTCCGACAGTAGTTGTCTGCCAAAGCTGGCTAGGAAACTGTCGAACGTCCTTCGCTCCCGCATATATGCCGGGCAGTCGCACAGTACGTGTTGCAGTGTTTCGGGCATCTGGCAGTGTTCACAATCAGGGCTGTTCGATTGGCCGATGAGGTGTGCGTACCGACGAGTGAAAGCAACGCCGAGCCGAATCCTGTGTAGCAATGATGTTTTGCTCCGTGTAAGCTTCGGTGGCAAACAGAATTTACCGTCTGGGTCAATCATATGTAGACGTCTGTGGATGTTGTCATAGTGGGCTCTGTAAGCCTTTGTAAGGTCCTGCATGAGTGCCTTGATCATGAGTTGGTGTCAGGTCACGAGTAGGCAATCGGTACTTCATCAGAGGAAGAGGAGGCCGATCTTGCCTCACTGTCAGCGAGTTGATTGCCAAAAACACCACAATGGCTAGGCACCCATTGAAAGGTGATCACGTGGCCACTTAACTCGGCGTTGTGATGAAGTTCGACAATTTCCAGCACGAGCAGATAGTATGGTCCTTTCTTTAAAAAGTATTTTAGCGCCTGTAGCGCTGATTTGGCATCGCACAATATCGTCCATTTATGGGGTGTCTGCGTTCTCATAAAACGGACAGCCTCCCGAATTCCCGCAAGTTCCGCAGTTGTAGATGTCGATTTGTGGTCTAATCAAATTTTTCGAGTAATTCCAAGTCGTGGGATGGCAAATGCGGCCGTTGTGGCAGATGGCGTGACCGAACCATCGGTATATACTTGTACAGTCCCACTATATAATGTATATATATGGGACAGGGTGAGCTGCTTCAAGCCAATGGAGGAAACGTGAGATTTCTTCATACTTCCGGGTATCTGAAGCCTCACTAGTGGTCTTGGTAATGTCCACAGAGGTGTCGCGGGGATGTCGGTGGCCTGGAATCTTGCAGGTATAATGCTTGCGTGACATGCAATAGCTTTAGAAAAAACACAGTCAAGGTTGGTGCTTTGAAGTGTTGACACACACACTTCCTTAACACTCTATAAATATACATTCACAGGGTAAGACAACTATGAATATGCCCTATACAGCGCTCTCCTGCACTCTGCAGTCGTCTGAAAGGCAAGTACCAGTTTCGCGAAACAGACTTAACATTGGTGCGAAAGGACAAAAGGATCCATTGAGCGAAAAAGCAGGCGCCTGTAGCAGCAAAACGGAACCTAAATTCTCACTGGTTACGGCGCCACGTCACGTTCGCGGCCCGACGGAGCGGAGCGGCCGAAAGGGACGACTTATTGCCGAGCTGGCGGCAAGGGGTTGCGTGAGGTGAGAGGGAATCGCCGAGGCGCCGTGTAACCTTCGCTCACGGAAGCCTGTGTTATCCGCGCCTGCCTTGTGCGCGCAAGCTCTCACCTGCCCTCTAACTTCGTTTCGGTACTCGCTATAAAAAAAAATTAAGTTACATAAGCAGAATACACTCGGCAGAAGAAACGTCGGTGGTAGTGAGTTTCGAACATACCACCCCACAGCCGAGTGTCTTACCCACTGGGAAAAAACCGGCGCACCCTAGATAGCAGGCCACGTGCTCTCTGCATTAGGACATCGTGCTACTTGGACCGATATTTCCATTGCCAAGCCCAGCCTGACGAAAAGCGGTGACGTCAAAATCATCGCTGCTAACTCAGAAGCGTTCCCGTAAGATTCTATGGCAGTCGGACAAGGTAGCATGACGTCACTGATCAAAGTGCGCCTGCCTTGTGTTATCTAGGAGGCGTTGGCCAAGCGTCTCAGCGTGCTCGCTTGGCCGCGAGCAGCTCATCACTCGAAGGACCGGTCTGCGGCGTTCCACTGCACATTAATGCTTTCGAATCCACAGCTCACAAGAAGTGTTTAGAAGTCCTCGGATTTTAGTTTGTTACAAAATGGACAGGCGCGATTGTAATACTTTCCCCGATAACCTCAAAACAAAGCGAAGAAAACAGACGTAGAGAAAAATCTTGAATTTGAAGGTACATGATGTTTCCCGCACAATACCACGAACACTTACGAATAGCGCTTATGTATTCTGAAATCGTGTACCACAGCCCTTTCTTTTTCTTTTTTTTTATCAGAGAACATTCGTATTGAGGTATCGCTGAAAAATGATTCGTGTAGTACCTTTTGCATGTCAAAGTGCACTAACCTCAACCACGCGATTGAGATATTTTCAGGTATACTTGTTACGTTTGCTAAGATTCTGGCGACACAAGAATCGCAGTGTTTCACTTTAGTTATGGCTTAATTCGTAGGATCCTTCGAGAAGAACGTTGTAAAGAGGAACATCACGTTTTTCTGCTTAAATTCTACCTGAAACCTGGGATATTTTTCAGTAATAATCGATCTATTAGCGGTTTACACAAACAAAAAGTAGTACTGGGTACTTAAATGAAAAAGAAACATTAAGAAATATAGGAAACTCTGATCGTAAAAACACAGACTTGTATTGATTTCCAATAGCACAATCTACGCGTCTGCTTCACTTGTTTTTCCGTTCAGTATTATGCGCTGGAAAGCATATGAACCTGGAACAGAAGTTATGACTTTTCAGGCATTAAATGTGTTGTGCGAGACAATGCCTCTGCATATGTGCATATTGAAACAAAAAAAACTATCCCAAGTCCTGCCCTGACAGTCTTTAGGTAAGAGAAGTTGAAGTTAAACAAAATCATATTCTAGGCTTTTACGTGTGGAAACCACGGCATTATTATGAGGCATGGCGTAGTGAGGGACTCCAGAATAACTTTAACCACCTGTAGCCGTTAGACGTGATCCCAGTGCGCGCACATGGGCGTCGCTGTTTTTCGCCGCCTTTAAAATGCTGATACCGCTGCCGCCATCTCATCACACAACCTCAAGCTTAGCAGCGCAATGCCAAAGTCACTACGCCATCACCGCGGTTTTGTAGCTTATCGAACTTTGTTTGGTGTACAGTATCGAACACGAGGAATAAGGAAACCACCTGCTTTTCGGCAACATTACAAAGCTCTCACCCGCTGTAACAACTATACAGGGATCAGCATGGGAACAGAGAGCTTACGAAAAATGTGTCAAGTGGCAAAAGGACGTACAATTCTCTCAAGTTAGACACATGTGCAAAATATGACCGCTTTAAAAACAGGAAACGCTACAGAAATTTACACTGAATATCCGATACGTCTAATTTGTATTCGCCATGCCTTGGTACACAAAACACAGTTTGCAGTGACACAAACACAAAAACTGCGCGCTCAGAAGAATAAAACTATAAAACTGGTGCTGCACAATAATAATGCTGCCTAGTTTGCTTCGATGTAAAGTGATCTGTATGAAACGCAAGACTGTGTTCCAAAAAAGAGAACTTAATGGCAATGTATTGCGTGTGTGGCTCAACATTTAATCGACCACCAACCACTGGTTGAAAACTGAGTGGTATAACGTCTGAAATGACAATGTGTCCGCCTTGGCCGCGGATCCAACCCGCGACTTCCTGATCAGCGGGCGTACGCCAATGAAATTGAGCTACGGTGGTGCATAATCTTTTCTTCGAATACCAAATGACGTACTGGTTTCTGGTCCTCAAACGCGCGCTTTCAATGTGCGTACGACCCCTAAATGGTAGCGCTAAAAAACACATTTCTTGCCCTTTCACACAATTGCGCGGTCGAGAATTAACTTTTTTTTTCTGGCTGCCAGCCAGCAGAGGGACACTTGTGGGATCCGAGATCTCTTCTTGGCCTCTCGCAATCACTCCTCCATCCGTGCTCCTTGATAGGCGATCGCCCTCGCAACATTGGACACCGAAAAAAAAAAACCGGACCGAAAGCGCGCTATCTTTGACACGCGCTCGTGTTAACGAGAAGTGATGTCTCGCAGAGCCGCCGCGGTCACTTGAAGGAACGCGCTCGGCGCGGCGTCACCAACCGAACGCTGGTCCACTTTCGTCCGCAATACGCAATGCGTTTCCGGGATATATAGGGAGCTTGTGTTCGTGTGTGTGGCAGTATACGAGACCTTCTTTTTTTGTGGCCTCGGCAAACAGCGAGTTCATCAACAGCCCGCCCGTGCGCGTTTCTGTGCGCTCATCACCGTGTCCCAGCTGTTACCATGGGCCTCTTCACTCGAGCCGTGTATTTCTTCGCGGTCACGATGGTAGCGTCCTCCAGACCCGGTGAGTACGCATGCGCGCGCGCGCAAACTGTCAGTTCGAGCTACACCATGTGTTCACTGTAGGAAACCTCGCCAGACGATCTTCGCAAAGAGTCTGCGCAAGATGGCGTCGTGGGGCCCAGCCCAATCCAGCGTTGATTTCGTTGTTTCTCATCGGCTCAGCGTAGAATCGTGAACGAGTGCCATGTTCTGTCAGACACGAGCAATTATGCCGTATTTCTTTTTTTGTTGTTGTTGTTTTTGTTGGCGCTTGCTCCGCATGTTAGAGTTGGCTTTTCGTCTTTTTGGGAAGGAATGTGAATGCATGTCAGAAAAGACGTAACCAATAACTTCTCGGGCGTTTCTTGCACCAAAGATTGCGCTTTTACTTAGCTTGGTGCGAAAATGTCATAGATCGTACCAGCTAGAACCTCGTTGCTAAATGTATTTAAACAGTGCAGCAAACTATAATAAGGCGATCGATTTCGGCTCGTCAGTAACAATTTCTGGCTTTTATGGTATTGAGCAACATTTAATGAAATGGGCCAATGTAAAGCACATCTTCCAAGCTAATGTTGCTCTGCGGCTCGCAGAGACCAAAGTAGCGGCAAACACACGTGTCACACAAAGCCATCTCACGTGAAATGTTGTAGCGGAGTGACGACAGTCAATAATCAAAAACGATGTCTGTCTTCCTCCTCGACATCTCGTACTACGATCAACAATTCCTTTTACGAGCCACAATTTATAGCCGCAGCTCACGGGCACGCCCAACAATCGTACACCATCCTTTTCAGTCTACACGCAAGGGATTCGCTTCCCATAAGAGAGAGCTGAAAGCCATTCAGCGGAGTTTGGTCGTCGGTTATATGGGCTTGCGTTAATCGTTGCCATTGCATGCTACGAGCGATGCCTTGACAAGCACTCTATCAACTGCGTGCCACTGCACTCCCGTGTTCTATTCTTAACGTCTTTTCGTGTACATGCGCGCCTTTTTTATCTCTCAGACTCTCAGCCTTTGCTTTTCGTTTTTATCTTCTCTTTTTTCTCCATAGTAAAGCCTTAACTCTCTCTCTTTCTCTTACTTTTTTTTTTTATCTTTCAGTCTGCATTTACCTCTTCTCCAGCGCAGAGCTCCAAACTGGATGTTGGCCTTCTGGTTATTCTCTCCGCCTTTCGCGTTTAGTTTCTCACTCTCTCTTGTCTCTACAAACTTGACCACGAGCTAGTCTTTTTAGTTGTGCGAAAACGGGACTGCGTACCGTTCCCTAAGGACTGGGTTCGTCCTATTGAGCAATATGCCCCCGTGCGACCCAAAAGCAACTATCTCTGTTATAATATACGCCCGTTTGTTCTATCGTTGTGCTACTCATTTGCAAATATAGACGTTCTGGTGCAAAGCCATGGTTGCTTTTTCTTGCCGTGCAGGCTATGATTTTCTCTTCGTCCTATATGTTTACAGCAGAAAAGATACAAGAACTAAACGAATCATATTGCTTTCAGATTGTTTCGCACTGATTTATCCCAATTTCATGGCTTTTCTAGAAGATTTTTTCCGGGTTCATCCGTGTCAGTGCAGCTCTCTTGTGTGGATGAGACTGCTAACATAAGGTGTAATAATATTCTTTGAAAGTTTGAAAGTTATTTATGCGTCACTATGTGTAATGCTCTTTCTCTCGTTGAGAATTAAACTCTAAATATAGAATACGCCCACTTGTTCCATCTCTGCGTTGCTCATTAGCAAGCACTGAGGTACCGGCGCAAAGTCCTGTCTGGTTCATCCTGTCATGCAGTTTTAGATGTGTTCTTCGCCCTATGCATTTTTTCTAGCAAAGAAAACCGAACGCTCTGGTGGTAGCGACATATACAGAAGCAAACTAAAAAATAAAATATGGGGTCTTATGTGCCTAAGCTACGATCTGATTACGAGGCACTCCGTAGTGGGGGGCTCCGGAAATTTGGACTACCTGGGGTTCTTTAATTAACGTATTCACGGGTGTCTTCGCATTTTGCCCCCATTGAAATGCGACCACCGTGGCTGGGGCTCGATCTCGCGACCTCGTCCTTAGCAGCGCAACACCATAGCCTCTAAGCAACCACGGCAGGTACGAAGCAAACTAATCTCGCGCCTCATTACAGCAGTTAAATCGCAAAAACAAAATGCTGGAGGCTGTTTTCTCCGCTCCATTATGCAGGCAGTGGATCATACTTGATGGCGTTCTTACAACTCGATGACATTTCTACAATAGCCTGTCTTGATTCTTGCTCTATCATCACGCCTGATATGTCAGTCGCATTTCTGCGTCTGCATTGTACGGAGCTGTGTCTGTATATTCCACTGTTTTGTTGTTCAAACGCACTGTATGGCATTTCGTAAAGCGCACTCCTGCTTAAGGCCTCGAATACAGGCATGCAGCACCTAATAAATTAGTAAATAAATAATAAATAAACAGATGTGCTAGACAAATATCGTGTACCCTGTTTTCTAATCAATTCAGACAGCACAAGTCCGCAGTAATATACGTCTACAGTACCTTATTTTCGCCAAATCCCATAATACGTCTGCGCAATAAACTTGGCTAAAACTACGCAATCGCGATATCCACGTAGAGAAGATGCAATTTCTATTCTGCTCTCGCTCATTCACGTTTATATTTCAAAATATGTATGGTGTCTTTCGTTCCGCTTACACCAACCGTGGTGGCTTAACGTCTGTGGTGTTGCGCTGCTAAGCACGAGGTCACGGGATCAAATCTCGGCCAAACCGGCCACATTTCGATGGGGGCTAAATGGGAAAATGCCCGTATCGAGTGCATTGGGGCCACATTACGGATACCCTGGGGTTGAAAATTAATCCGTAGTCCCCCACTATGGTGTGCCTAATAATCAAATCGTGACTTTGGCAGGTAAAACCCCAGAATCCATTTGAATTCGTTCCGCTTAGCAGCGAGATTTTTTTGCCTTCCCCGTCATATAGTTTCCCTAAACACGAAGCATTGAAAAGAAACCATGTAACGCACATTTTAGGCTAAGAAATAGAATGCTTTGTCATGAACTGAACCCTTAAGATGATGGAGATGGTGCTTATTCAGTTTTATATAGAACACCCTCATGACAGAATTCTGACGCGCACGAACATGCTCAAATTCGGAGACATATTACGAAAGTGACACTGCACTGAGCAGCTTAAATCAATGCCTAAAGATGACTCCAATATAGACGCATGTATGTCGGAGTGCCTGCTGCAATAGTAAGGTACTGAGGTGAGACAGCTAAGCGTATCAGCAGGCGATCTCCAAGAGGACTATATGGGATACTGTGTGCGCTTAGCGCTGCTTATTCTGAATGCGAATCCCGCAATAACGAAGACAGTGGACGTCAGAAACGGATGTTCAAAAAAAAATTTCTGAAAATTTCTTATCTCGAGTACAAGCAAAGCGCTTGAACTTTCGGATCTTCCCGTGTTGGCACAAAAATGCCAAGCGTTACAGTGAGGGTGGCATATAAGCACAATACCACTTGTATTCCCATGACATATCGAAGTCTTGACGTAAATGACGATATACCGACAACGAAGCCCGTAAAGAGGAAGCCAAAGGTCGCGTTGCATCACACGACGCCAGCAAGGAGGCGTCGGCGGCTGGCAAAAGCACCAAGGAAAAACAAAGGCTACGAAACTTCTGGGCTCTTCTTGCGGTCAGATCAAAGCGATCACGAGCGATAGCTACCCTGGCGGCGTAACAAGAACCCCTGCGCTGGAGCGTCTGAACAAGGGGAAGCGAGGGCACAGATTGGCGAGGGGAAGCGGCGCGCAAACAGGCCGGTCAAGGTCGGACTGACTGCGTCAGCCAATCGCCCGGCTTCCGCTACTGCGTGGTCGCCTACAGTAAGCGGAAATGCTTGCTGCGTGGACACCTGGGGCAGAGTTCGCGAACTAACATCCAAGTTAAAATATAAAGAAGGCGAGGAACGCGAACAGTCACCTGCGACGTGAAAGACAAAATAAAACTAGTATTATTGCCTTGAAAATGAACTTGTGTATCCTACACGACGCATTGCTGGCATGTAGTAGCAGTACAAATTGTGAAGATAGTTCTTTTCCTCATTCAATCAAAAAGAGCAGGGTGCAAATGTCGACAGTACGATTCGAGAGACCGACACTGCGCTTTCATATTTTATGTTTTAGTTCGCTTCGTTGTATATGTTGCCACCACCAGAGCGCTCGGTTTTCTTTTCTAGAAGAAATGCATAGGGCGCTGAACAAATTCCAAACTGCATGACAGGATGAACCAGATAGGACTTTGCGCCGGTACTTTCGTCCAGTCTCATGGGCTGTTTGTCCGTGGGAAAGTCTTATCAATAAGTACTTATTACAAATTGTTCTTAAGAATAAAGATTACAAATAATGACGATATCGAACTTAGCTTTAACAAACATCCCGACCCGCCGTGTCATCTTGTGGTAACCACCTGCCCTCTCGAAGAGATTGAGCCCACGGCCCATTGCCGCAAGCTTGCTTGCACTGCGCATGTATGTGACCTCGTTCATAAGGCATGCGGTTATCACGAGGCGCTGCTGCAGGTATCGGTTGCCATGAACTGGCGCGTTCCTGGTACCGTATCTGAGCTGTGTACGTCAGATCGAATTGTGTTTTAAATACAATGTGTTTAACGCCTAGTGAGGGTGCTATTCCGCTTTCGTGTTACGTTTGCGTGTACTAGATATAAAGGTGGTCGATGAACTGCTCGTGACTATCTACACTTTAATAATGTAAAGTGGAAAAGGAAATATCAAAAACGGAAATTTTCTATTCTCACTGCCAAAAATATAATTCAACGGAAGCAACAGATGTGTCATTAGAAAAAAGAAAATCACCACCAAAGCACACTGTGCGGACGGTTAACTAGAGCAGTTGAGACATGCGGCCCCGGCGTCTATCCTGCGTTAATCCCGGCGGTTCAGTAAACGACGGCTTGGTACGCTGCCGAATCCTCGGTACGCATTTGCTGCTTGCCCTCGGCTGCACGGCCATGTTCTTGTGCCCAGGCTGCAGCATCGGCACTGCGTAGAAGAGCTCGTTCCTGGTTCTCCTCGCCGCGTTGCTGTTCGAAAGCTGCCTGTTACTAAGCAGTAGGTATGACGCGGGGCCTACTCATTTCGGAGACCGGGGTAAACTGCTGCGCAAACGCTCGGCCGCGACGGAGAGCAACGACGTCACTACTGGAACAGCCAATCGCGCGCCTCTCTCTTTTCTTTCGCGCATGCGCATGCGGTTGCGCCGAAGGAGTTTTCGGCGCACAGGCGACATACGGACATACGGACGAATCGGCTAGCCATATAGAGCTTCGCTGTGAAAATGACTTCTCTCGGTTCATGGTCAAAGACAGATTTGGTTTTCATTTTTTTTAGAGAAATTGTCCCCATCCAGTGAAGTGACAATTTTGTCATCAATATTGCGAGAGAAATTAAATTTGTTTGCGTGTTTACTCCGCTGAATTACCATTGGCGTGCAACTCCAGCAGCCACGTAAGTATAGGCACGTAGTTCTCAAATGCGCGAGCCAATGAGTCTTCGTCTCTGGATAAAATACATCTCCAATCAGGGTGCGTCCTGCCACTGCTAGCATGGCTAGACAAACTCGGGGAGTGGTTCATTGCATGCGTCACGTCGTGCGGAAAGTCTTGACGCTATATGTCTTACTGTCAATGGTCACATTTAGTAATTTTCAACTCGCGTGCTTGCGTGTAATTATACAATATGCTACAACAGTCATCCGAGCATTTGACTCTTTCGTAGTTCATGAAAGCATGAAATTAGTACAATAAACCCGTTAACAATGTTTTTTAAGCTAAAAAAAAGAAATAGACCAATTTGTCTTCTGAAATCTCAGAAATACATGCTAACCGAAAACAAAAGAGAAAAAAAAAGGATATATTACAAAAGGTGTCATACCCTTTCTGTTCTTTTTAGCCATGAAACATTTGTAACAGTGTAAAGCCCTGGGAACAAAATACGTGCACCTCAGGGTCATTTCTTCGAAGAACTTAGCCAACAAGAATGCGTCTGGATATTCGCAATGCACCTTGTACGCAAGTATAGTACGGTCCACGGGCATTGCTGACGATGCTGGACTACGTCTTTTTTCCAGCGATAAGGACCTGCAACGAGACCATCGAGCAGCAGGTTCACGAGGCCAGCTGCCGGCTGGTTGGCCGGCTGCCGGACCGCTGGCTGCTTCGCTTCGACTCGGTCGGGGGCAGCAACGAGTCCGTGCCGGTGCTGGCCCTCGTGTTCGGTCTGGCCGACCCCACCACCCACATCGAGAGCAGCAGGTGCTCGTCCGAGATGACCGCCGCGCTGGCGATGCAGGGCATGGCCAAGGTGGCACTGCCCGAATCTACGGCGCGCGTGTTCTTCGCAGCCAAGGCCAAGGTCACGGCAGAAGTGAGCAAAGCTATTAAAAGCGCTCGCCGGGTGCCCGCTCACGTTACGCTTGCGTTGTGTCGCAATACACACGAGGAAAGTCAGTGACGACACAACTGTTACAGAGCTCCTGACTTATCAACTAAGCATTGCAACATAGTAGTACGTAAGATAGCTGATCACGGCGGCAAACCAAGTGCCATACGCCGCTTCGTCGGTCATCTAAGAGACCCGCACTCCACGATGGTGCCGCGTTTGAGTTAGCGCATAGTGCAAAGAACGAATGGCCGCGTATGATTTCCGGCCGAATTTGCGGCATTTCCATATCAGTAGTGTTCAAACAACGTGTGCATCCTCGTTTATTGAACTTTTAATAGGGCAGCTGGTGCTAGCCAGATGACGCTGCGGCTTTTTCAGATTCCTACAAGGTGTGCCGAAGCTAGCCGCTTCGGCTACAGTTGGAACGAGGTGCTATTTTGAAATGGAACAGACCCGCACCTGTTTGTGAACAGACACGCACTTGAGAAGTGAGGCGTTGCTCGACGAAGGCAGGATTCCAACGCATAAAGTTAAATTGAATTCCTGAGTTTCACGTGCCAAACGACAATATTGTTGCTCAACAAACGCATATTTACAAATATTGCCAAGTAAGGCGAGTAGCACAGGGGTAACAGCAGCCAAGATGGCGAGGAGCAACCTCTACCTCTTCTTCCTCTTTGCCGGCCTAAAGCTGCAGCTTTTGCTGCGGCATTACCCCCTGGGTGAAAACACCCGCCGCATCTGGGCTGGTCAGAGTGCAGCTTCAGCGGACGGGTGCGCCATCATTATCATTTATTTTCGCTTAAGGACCCCTATCGGCGTATCAGGGAATTACATAAAGAAGGAGGGGGTCGTTACAGTAGATCAGAATAGAAACAGAGATATGGTTACAGTTTCCTACGAAACAACCTGTGGATTCGTATGAGAACAGAAAAAAAAAGGCTGAGAGGCACACTGAATACAATGCAAAAGCAAATCAGCAGAACAGTCACAATATGACACGGCAATCGCAAAAGAACGAAAACACAGTAAAGTCATTATAAAGTTAGGGTTTAAGGTAATCAATAAGCAGCTGTTTGGAAGATAATGGGGTTATGTTCGTTGACAGCTCTATCTGGTAAATTGTTCCACTCTACGATCGCGCTAGGACAAAACAATTTCTTAAAGGAAAATACTGAACCATGCAAGAGCTGGATGCTGCAAGAGTTAAAAGGACCACGAGATGTACGGGTTGGTGGGATTAAAAGCTTTCCATGCAGTTGAGGTAAGTTATTATTGTCGGTGAAAAAGGCACAACTTTGCAATTTTCCGGCGGAAGACCGAGGGTTCGATTCTAAGGGATGATTTAATCACACTGACACTTTTTTCACGGCTGTCCCTGGAAGTGACGAATCTAGCGGCACAATTTTGTATTGATTCTAATACGTTAATTAGGTAAGGTTGGTGCGGCTTCCAAATAGCTGAGGCTTATTCAAGTTTACTTCGAATGAAAGTTTCATACGCTTGTTTTCTTGTGGATGAGGGGCACAGGGCAAAGGTACATCTGACGTAACCAAGTGATTTAGTGGTGTCGGTAGCCAATTTTGTGATATGGTCGAACCAGGTCAACTTGCTGTTAATAGTGATACCGAGATAACGCTATGATTCAACGGTGGATAGGGCTGTCGAGTTTAAAGAGTACGGGTGATCCTTATTAGAGTGTTTGCGGGATACCTGCATAACTTTACATTTGGAGATATTATGTTTCATTAAAGAATTGGAACACCAAGTTTCTATTAGGCGCAAAATTTTTGAAGCATTGCTTGGTCGGTTGGGCCTGTAATTCGACGATAAAGTGCACATTCGTCTACAAAAAGTTGAATAGAGGATGATATGTAAGGAAGGTCGTTTATGAATATGAGAAAGAGAAGGGGATTGAGGACGGTCCCCTGTGGTACTCCGAAGATGACGCTACCAGTGGTTCAGCAATTATTTTCTACAGCTGTGCGCTGGCAGCGATTAGTAAGAAAGCAACGGATCCATGACAATGCGAGAGGGTCCAGACAACATCAAAGTTTGGCCTGAAGCCGCTGACGGGGAACACAGCCAAATGCTTTGGTAAACCCTAGGTATGCGATGCCAGTTTGAGGTGATGTGTCTAAGTTTAGGTGAAGTTCAGTATTACATTCAAAAAGCTGTGCATCGCATGACAAACCAGGCAGGAAACCGTGCTGATTGTGAAAAAAATGAATGATCAGCTAGATTACATGCTATTTGCGAATATATTATATGTTGTAGGAGTTTACAGGGAATACTTATTAGAGAAATGGGGCGATAGTTGGAAGGATCAGAGTAGCTGCAGGACTTATTTAATGGTGCCACTTTATTAATTTTCCAATCATTTGGCAGTGCATTATCGGTAATGACTGGGTAAAAATTACTTGAAATATTAGACCGAAAATTTCTTTCGTACCTTCTAGTATCTTAGCAGTGATGTTATCTGGCCCGTGGACACTAGAAATCTTTAGGTTTTCGATAAGTTTCATAATGTCTTGAGAATTAATCGTAATGGGAAACGTGAGGCCTAAACTGTAGCTGGGCAAATTAAAGTCCTTCAGTGCACGCTCACGAGTGAAAACAAAAGAAAAATACGAGTTACTGAAGTCTGACCGCTGATCACGCGGCAAGTTGGAACCGCCACAGAAATGTTATTGGAACTATTGTTTGGTTTCAGAATATTCCAAATTTTTGGAGGTTGACAGGTATGATGTAAGGCAGGTCGTGGTTGAAGAACTTCCTTTTGGATTGTCTCAAAGCGCTAGTGTATTCGCGCAGGCATGTAAAGTACTTCTCCCACTTTGAACACGATTTCGAGCGTTTCGCATCACGAAAAATACTTTTTTTTAGGCAGCCTCCTTAGTGTGTTAGAAAACCAGGGTTTTCCTAAATCGGCGCGAATGTGAACCAGAGGCACATCTTGCTCAACAAGCGATAATAATTTATTCTTAAAAGCAATAAGTTTTCATCTAAAGTACGAGAAGGAGCAGTCTCACCAAAAAAAAAGCGATTTTTTAAAGTGTTTAGTTCAGTGTTAGTTTTGCTAAAGTCTGCTTTGTTGTAGTCCCTAATGTGTTTGGTCGAGGGCTGTGGGATAGGAACTGAGATGCAGAGATTAAATACTAGTAATTTGTGGTCGTTTAGACCGGCAACGGATAATAGCGATTTTATTACTTAAGTATTAGAAGCAAGCACAAGTTGTAGAATGTACTCCCCACGGGCTGCCATATTAACCATCTGAGTAAAGTTGATGTCAAGATTGTGTGAAGAAATTCTTTGGATTGCCGGTTATGTGCCTCTATATTTGTCCTGTTATTGTCGGGAAAATTAAGATCGCCACAGGGCATAACATTCGCAGACGAGAAGCTTGAGTAAAGATTCGCTAGTGCAGAATTTAGTTCATGGTTGAAACATCACCGTCACAAGCGCGATAACAGGCAATAATCACATTCATACTTGAAAGAAGCAAAATATCTACAAAGAAAATTTCGCGTTGACAGTTCAATTTGGTGACATATGAAGGAGTACTTTCTTTCACAAAAATCAAAATGCCGTCTCCCCAGCGCCCCAACCTGTCAAGCCTGTGAAGAGCGTACATTAAGCTATCATGTAGTAGCTCCTGGTCACCAATATTTGTATGCAGCCAAGATTGTGTAAGTATAGCGAGCTCAGTATTGTTGTCTTTCAAAATATATTCTAGTGTGTCTTTCTTAGGCAGATAACTAGGCGCGTTGGCAACCAAGACCGACATATTTTGAAAAACAAGAACAGTGATCGGGGTGAGGCAGGTCTGGGGGCAAGAAGAGGGACGCGCATGCGTGGAAAAACGCAGTGACCGCTATGCCCTCCGTTCAACTACGCATTCAGATTTAGCTGTGTACGTGAATTGCTTGCCATCAAGCAGCAACCTGTCAAAGCGAAGCTTAAATGTTCTGCCGCTCACGAAATGTTCTGCCGGTCCATGAAGATAGTTTCCTTCACGCCTGTCGAACTCTGGCTGAGTAGTCCTCGTGAATGGAAAAATTAGGACCTTTGAACTTAAAGTCACTGAAAAAATTCTTGATTTAGCTTCAATTCTAGCATATTTTACAATAATAGACCTATTTTTGTCTCTATCGTAGTGACCAAGGCGGTGTGCACGCATCAAGTCGTCTGTACTTACGGATAAACCAAGTTTTTCGGAGCACAATGATACTATATTTGTCAGAAACTGAAGCCAAGTCTCGCCTTTTGTGTCTTGAATTCCTCAAAAAATGCTAGTTTGCACGACGCCGGCAATTTTCTGCGTCATCGCATTTTTCGGTAAAAAATTTCATTTCAGTGGAATGTTTTGCAAGGCTACCATTCGCGTCCAGCTTTAAACCTATATCGTTAGACTGAGTCGACTAGACAATCTTCTCTAGGGCATCAACGCGAGCCGAAAGGCTGATCACGAAGGTCTCAATGCTATTCTGTGATGCTCGGATTAAAGAAAGTTAGGACAGAACGCAGCTTTGCGGTGTTTCTATACGAGATATGGCCCTTGAAGTAGTTTCAATGGATGGCGGTGAAGTGTCATTTGGTGCAGGGTTTAATTCTACATGTCCCAAAAGCAATAGCAGCAGATTCGTTTCTTTGAGCATTGAGGTAAAGAGGTAACATTCAACACAGCCCACAACAAATTGTAAAAACACAAATGAGGGAGGGAGCGCTCCACATCGCAAGACAGCAGCGGTTTCCAGAGCGGACACAAGCCGCCTTCAGAAGATAACTGACCTGCGTCAAGAAAGGGACTTTTGTGACCACTGTCGTTGCGGTTGCGTGATCCAACTGGCCCCAGTCCGGTGACTCAGTCTGTAGTCGATGCGGCTTTAGCGGGTTACGCGATGCGGGTTATACGGCTTTAGCCAAGTGGCGTGACCTACATTCCTCTGGGCTGGCACAGGTGGCACCATTGGCTGTGTCGTTGTAATATCATACGTCACGTCCGTTACTTGGCGCGTGTAATAGCGCGTCTACTAGCGTAACGCCCGGCCTAGTCTATCTCGACAGTGACTCATTTGTTCCGTGATGCTGATGTAGAGAAGGGTGCGAGAATAACGAGGCCAACGCGGAAGAACTGCTCTACTCGGACATCGATGGCCTGATGGCCTCTTGCGTCGTTGGCACAGCTCGCAGCTGCCAAGCTAGTTCTGCACGGAGCGATAAAGCCCAGGTCAAAACAAACAATGCCGAACGCAATGATAAGTGCGCGTTACACCAAAATGGCCTGCTACGGATTCGTCATGAAACTTCTGCATGGAGGACAGTAGAACGCATGCAAGAGGGCACGAGAAGCAACTGCTCACGACATTCTTTAACTTCTTACGAAAACTAGTGCATATCACGGATATGTGTGCACCAGTATCGATAAGGGCCGTAACAGTAACACCATCGACTTGAGCTTCGATCAATTCTTTGGTGAGGGCGCTGGGTAAACTGCCTGTTCATCACCACCACCCAAGCACGGAACTCTGAAGCTGCCTCCGCGTTGTTCCCTCTGCCAATGACCACTAAAGAGAGCACCACGCCCGAACCCACCACGCAACAGTCATCCCCACCTTTAGTGATTATGTCGCTTACAAAAGATCCAGGCAGCTTCTGTGGCACGGATGACGTGGACAGCAAGAATTGGATCTCATGGCATGAGCGTGTCAGTAAACAGAACAGTTACGACGATAGGCTTATGCTGGAAATTGTGGTATTTTATCTTAAAGGGACCACGCACGTCTGGTACGAGATGAATGAGCACAATCTGAACAGCTGGGATCTATGCAAATAAAAATTGAATGACTTGTTCGGCAAGCCCTTTCATTGCCAGCTCGCCGCTAAAGCAACTTGGCTATCGCGCGCAGTCTTCTATTGAATCGTACATTTCTTATATTCAGAATATTATTACACTTTGCCGTAAAGTTGAGGGCAACATGTCCGAAGCAGACAGGATCGGGCACGTACTCAAGGTTACCGCCGATGACGCATTCAACCTATTAATATTCAGGAACTGTGCTACCATGGATGCTGTTGTGAAAGAGGGCGATAATATAATTATGCGGCACGTCGTAGTGGGGGACTCCAGATTAATTTTGAACGCCTATGGCAGACACCTTTATAGTATAGATAAATATAGTAAATTATATTTAGTATATTACAATGCGGTTCTAGTGCTCACATATATGCACAACGTCGAAATTGCTGCCTCGAGATGGGTGCTGGCTGGAAGGCATGGTGAACACGCAAAGTGCCTGCTGTAGCAAAAATCAGGGGACAACTCTGCACGTCCTAAACGAATGCGAAGGTGCTCACCCAACAATGTCCGTAGTTAACATAGACCTTCCAGAAACACTGGGATTCAAAGTAGATGGAAGTAGACCAGTGAGCAGTCGAGATAAGCTAGTGGCGTTTAGAGTATTGGTGGCAAAATGCAGGGGATAGATTGATAGGATCGAATCCGTTACAGGCGTATAGGTAACTGCACAAGGTAGGTAAACTAAGAAGTTTTAAAACAGAGAAAAATAATTAAGGAAACGTAAGCAAAGTGCTCCATTGAAAAGCATGTATAGCATATCTGATTAAGCTAGTGGCGTTTAGAGTATTGGTGGCAAAATGCAGGGGATAGATTGATAGGATCGAATCCATTACAGGCGTATAGGTAACTGCACAAGGTAGGTAAACTAAGAAGTTTTAAAACAGAGAAAAATAATTAAGGAAACGTAAGCAAAGTGCTCCATTGAAAAGCATGCATAGCATATCTGATTAGCTGAAACAGGATAGATAAATATTTGTCACCACCCCGTTTCGAAGGGGATGCCAATACATTGTCATCCTCACCATCGTCTTCAACAATGTATGATCCTTCCAATCACTTGGCTACGTGACATGGCCCTGCTGTCAGTAGGGAAAGCTTAAGCGTTCAGTATATGCAGAGCACTCTGCGGCCATCTGTCATGAAAGATATTTCTCATGCGATAGTATAGCCGCCTTGGTTTGATAAACCCCATCTGTAAGGTAAAGATGCGAACTAATGCTGTTGGTTCCCACATTACAACAGTGTTTTCGTCACTTCTTGCACTTATCGGTTGTTTTATTTTGTTACGCTGAATTATTTTACCACAACATCTTACGATGTACTCTTAATTAATAACGTCTTACATACATTTCCTTTCGACACACCCTTAAAACGAAAGCAAAGGACTGTTCTCAACCCGAATCGTTTCCTGTGTTCCATTTCTTATTTTTCGTTCTTTTTTGCATAATGCTGATATATTCATAGTTAAATTTTGTCAAATCTGCCTTTCGAGAGCCCCTGTTGAATCCGCCCCGCCCTGCGACAATGACGACGATGCTTCCCCTGGGCCCATAAGCTCTAACACTTTCGCACAAGATCAACGTGCCGATCCTTATCTACGCTGTGTCGTTGAATATCTCGAAGGCAAGACCGATTCGGCAACAAAGGCATTCAGGCACGCGCTTTCGTCGCTGTGCCTGCGCGACAACGTGCTTGTGAAGGAAAAAAATTCACACAGTACAAAGCGGCATACCTTCTCGTCGTGCCAGTCTAGCTCCGGCAAAATATTTTAGAAGCGTCTCATGATGAGCCGACAGCAGGGCATCTGGGATTCACTCGAACTCTCAGAAGAATCCAAGAAAAATACTATTGGCCCGGCCTAAATGCAGACGTCGCCCGCTACGTGAAATCCTGCCGAGATTGCCAACGTCGGAAAACACCGCCTACAAGGCCAGCCGGCCTCCTGCAACCAATCGAGCCACCATGGAAACCACTCCAGCAGATAGGGATGGATCTACTTGGCCCCTTCCCGACGTCTACTTGCGGGAACAGGTTGATGGTGGTAGCAACGGACTACATGGCCGCGCTATGCAGAGACAATGGCGTTACCATCGAGAAATGCAATCGAGGTCGTCAGATTCTTCGTAAAGAACATCGTTCCCCGTCATGGTGCACCCGAGGCCCTTATTACCGACAGAGGTACGGCATTCACAGCAGAACTCACGCAACAGATTCTGCACTTGAGCCACACGAGCCATCGGCGCACTACAGCGTACCACCCGCATACAAATGGCCTTACGGAGCGTTTAGATAAAACCCTCACCGACATGCTCACCACGTATGTCGACGTCAGGCACAAGACTTGGGACGAAGTCCTTCTGTACGTGACGTTCGCGTACAACACTGCGCCACTGGAGACAACGCAGATGAGGCCATTGGAGCTTTTCTTCGATCGCCAAGTCGCCACCATGCTGGATGTGATGCTGCCTCACGTCTAAGACAACAACATCCATGCAGACGTTGCGGGCTTCCTTCAACGCGCCGAGGAAGCTCGCGAGCTCACCCGAATACGTATTAAAGAGCAGCGAAACGTCGACGCCCGACTCTACAACCTACGACGACGAGACCAAGAGTACGCGCTTGGTGACTGCGTTATGGTGTGCACACCGATTCGTCGCCGCGGGCTTAGTGACAAGCTCCTGCGCCGTTACTTCCGGCCCTACAAGATGACTCGACGACTTGGGCCGCTAGTCTACGAGGTTGTGTCCGATGGAGTGACACAGTCACAGCGACCTGAGATGGTCTACGTCGTGCGCCTCAAAAAGATTTTTTGAGCGTTAGCGGACTAACGGACATTTCTTTATTTCGTTTTCCATGTCTGATTGCATGCTTACATGTTTCTTGTTTTGTCTAGCATCGGGGCGGTGCTATTTCACGGAGGGGGGGGGGGGGGGGGGGGGGGGTTACGCCACTTGAGTTTATTTCGACGCGAGCGACGCCGTCGCTCGCGGCGTCGCTCACACCGCGTTTCGATCGTGACCGCGAAATGTATAAATACGGGACCACCGCTTGCGCTGGCTCAGTACGGCGAACGCCGTAGGCGCGCTTGCTGCTTTCGCCGTCACCGAGTTGTTCGCTTGCTTCAGGGCACAAGTTCGCCCAATACACTATCTTTAAGTTTACCGCCGACGCAGCGCCCCTTTCTGTCTGCCTGCGTGCCAGGCAGCTCACCGTCACCTACGTGACAATATTTCCTGTACAGGGAATTCTGAAGCGTAGCAGTCATTTTGGCCACGTAGAATATTTAAAATCAAGATGAGCAACTATGCGTGCGCTTAGGTATTGCCCTGTGTTCTTGTATATTTCGCCTCTGTCTTCACAGGTGGTCTGGCAGGCGCTCACTGCATTCAATGTGACGCAGGCTATTAATTCTCGCTCTGCTGCAAAGGTTGCCTTAATTTTCATCGCCTGTTTTGCTGCATGGCAGGTTCTAAGCAAGTTTCACCGCTATCATCGCCTTCTACTAGACTGACGTAGAAAGAAAAAAAGCGAGCTCCGTCACCACAATGGCGCAGCACCACCAGGCTACCATTGCATTCATAAAATTTACACAATGCATTTGCTACAAGAAATAATCTTTTTTCACATGGAGGTTGAAAGATTTGCAAGCATGTTTGTGGCGCTATCAGTCATGTGTTTACGGGCCCGCTAACATATTCAAAGGGGTTGGCCTGTTAAATTTCTTTTTGGGAAATCCTCATTCTCACCACACTAAACGCTCTGAAACTGGTCAATGGTTTCTGTCGTCCCGAGCCTCATAGCAGGTACACCTGCTCCTTTCCATTTGCTGTCCTAGGTATACAATAAACGTCCTAGAATTACGAGCTGACGCTCTTTTCTACATAGCATTACGAGCTTCTCACAATTCTCTTCATAGCCAGGCACATTACGGACATGTTACAGCAAAAATGTCTGAACTGTAATTAGCTGAATACCATCGGTTATAGGTCTAGCACCAGGGAAGCACTTGTGCGACGCAGCGCGTAATATGCGAGACACCCGGATGGTTAAAGAGACGAATCACGAATGTTTTACTCGCCTCATTCAAGAATTGTTTAACGCTAACGAGCTCTATACGATGACTATAACCACATTTTATCGTCGATAACTGACTCTATCGTTAAACACGTCTGGGATGACCGCCGCAAACTTTTAGATCATCGAATAGATCCCTCTGATGGCGATGAAGAACGCAGCCTCGAATTCAGCGGAATTTCACAGCCGCTCCCCTCTCTTCTGCTAAGTGGTATGTGCGGATCCATCACCATTGTTCTCCACGACAGCTGGTAGCGGTAGTGGTGGCGAATTACTGTGATTTTTGCGTGTTTCGTACGTAATAGTGTGACGTCATGTGGGCCAACGTCCACTGTGCTGATGCGCTGTGCGAGTAGGCTGATATGCAGAATATATTTCTCCGGCACACGAAACGTACAATGCGCCCGAAATGAATACGCGTAAATATAGCTGTATAGTAGAAAAATAAAGCAAACTGTCTCTTGCGCTATGCGCAACATGGCTTTGCAGTTAACTGCGTGTTTTGTATAATACTGTAGGAGGCGGTACGAAGACGTAGCCGCCGTTGCCATGGTTTATTTAGGCCGGTCAGCAATGGTGCCGCGGGATTTTCGAACCGGCAGCGGCCACTCAGGTCGAGTGCCTCAGCTTATTCTTTCTCGTGCTCACTGCACACGAGCGATCTTTGCCAGCTTTGGAGGCAATAGTCGCGCCGCTACAGGGCCCCCCTCCTAGTCCTCCTAGGGTTAAGTGCGATTTGAATAAAGTCCAATGGTAAAGTCCAGGTAAAGCAGTTGAAGTAATATGTGCAGATGATGTCGTCGTTGGTAGTGTCGGGTTCCCGCAGTCCGGGAGAAATGCACCTGGCAGCACCGGCAGCGTGGGTTGTGAACGAGGCGCAGCCACAGTGATGCCGTAGTGCGAAATCGCGACCTCCGGCAGTTCCCGGGCCTGTAGAAGTCGAAGCTCTAAAGTAAACCTTCTGGCAGCTCGGGACTTGCGTGGAGATAGCGCAAGTGTTGGTGACTCACAATGTACATGTAGAAGTGATGGTGGAGTTAAATAAACCTGATGGCTGGACTGCTCCTGTAAAACTTTGCTAGGCGAAGCATCTGCGGAAGGTGTGAGCACAGAACACCGGAAGGCTCGCCTGCTGCTTCTTACGGCGATACCTTGAAATCTCACAGCATCAAGGCGGTGGTCACTGAAGGCATCGCCAAGATTGTGCTTGTGGCGTTGCCGTGCCTGCGAGAGTGAAATTGCGCCTAGTGGAGCCGGAGGAACAGCCTCTGAATCGTTGATGGGTGAGGTGCCCCCGAACGGAAAGCGGACAGTTTGCAGGGACGTCCAAGGAAGGGGAGCGGCGGGCCGTAGAGTAGCTGAAAGCGCTTGCATTGGGTGCAGTGAATTCCTTAGAAAAAGTCTTCGCGCAGCCTCGTTCGAGCTGGGGAGGAGGCTCACGGACCAAGTAGAGAGAGGTTTGACGCTGGGGCTGGCGCTTGTTCATGATCGGCGCGGTTGGACGCAGACGACGTGGGACAAGACACGCAAGGACGCGGCTGTTCGAATGGCGCGAGCTGTTGTGACTGGGCGCTCGAGGTGGCGCAGTGACCAAGGACCGCTGCCCCCAAGTCCTCGTAGAAGTTGGGGCGGGGGGGTGGCAGCCGGAGCCTGGAGCGCAGCCTCAGCTTGGAACCTTGTTCATACAGAAGTGGCTGCGAAATTTGAAGAACCAGAGGAGCGGCATTTGGATATGGAATTCCCGAACATCCTATACCCGCGGGATGTTTGCTGGACCGCGTGAGGCTACATCACTCTCGCCTTGGTAGAGTCGGTGCGCTGTCGCTGGCAATGATGGGCTCAGTCGTCCGGTGTCACCAATTATTGGGAGGTGGCACGAAGAGGTAGCCGCCATGACCACTGTTTGTTTATGCCGGCCAGCCATGGTGGCGCGGGAAGTCGGGAGCGGCCGCTCAGGTCGAGCGCCTCAGCGCGTTCTCCTTCTCGCGCTCACTGCACGCCAAGGGCCATCTTCTTCGCCGGCTTTGTACGCGATAGTCGTGCCGCTACAATAGTAAGCAACCGCTGGACAGTTATTTGTTAAACTTTATATGGTGGAGCGGATGCCCCGCAAATGAAAAATATTCGAGATATACATGCTACCAGAAGCCGCGATATAAAGCGCACGTATTAGTTTCGACAACGCAGTCACTGCCAGTTCACATACATACACAAATACACATAAAAACAAACATGCATAAGAGTAATTGCAGCACACAGCCAACCGCAGATACCAGCACGAGGGCTCAGCCCGATATATGGCGCCACTTTCACAAGGTGACGGCACCCTCATGGATGTGGTCTATAAGGCGTCATTGTTCCCCATAGGGAGCTTGTGCTAAATCTCTCCATATTCACAGAAGCATCTGAACACACAGCCTAAAAATCAGTGGAAGCAAAATGGGAGGAACGCGACGCATATTCGACCTGGCATATTTAATCGATTATCAGGGGGCAATAATGACCGAGATCTAGAAATATCACAGTGCGCATGCAGCGTAATGCTGAGCATGTTCCCGATAGACACCAGAAGCGCGAACAATTTCGAGCTTGAGCTCGGCAAAGCTCGGCGCCTAGCACCATGGCCTCCTGTATATTGTTTACCTGCGGAATCAACGGCGAACCAATACGAAGCGGCCATCACTGGAACTATGGCACCAGCGCCACTTATCTATGGATGCCCGGAGTGCACTTCTTACACTTGTGGTGCTCGCTGCCGACAGAAAAAGCATGGTCATCAATGAAAGAGTGGCAGCAACGAGTAAAGTATTAATTCTTTTTCTGTAGTTACTTTAAAACAATATCATCTGGGGGTATTCTGTAAGAGTCCACCTAGTGGACTGACCATTTCGGCCACTGCTGATTGGCTACGTCCGCTCGTCTCCTCCTCTCTCGTACAGCTGCATCCAAACAGCAGCGGCCAGAACGGACAGTCCACTATGCGGACTCTTACGGAATACCCCCAGGTGCGTCTGATGCGTACCGCCAAAGACAAACACTTGTTTCAAGAGTAGACAACTTTTGCCTTCGCCGCAAATGTTATATGGTAGGCGCTGGCAAGGTTTGTTGCTACCCTGTCCAAAATATCGGTACTTGGCTATCGGGTCTATGGCTACGCCATGACGCCGCCATAGACGATGGCAGTATATTTGGTGGCCCGGCAGACACCGAGTCTATAGAGAATGTCCCACGTAACTTGAGCTAAACATTAAAAATATGGAAATGCAACATAGCTGGACTGAACTAAGGTAATATTGTTTGCCGTCGCTTGGAGCTACTCAGGATGGTATCTTTCATTCCGCCTAATTTGATAATTAGTCTTAATCAATTATCTAGGTTCTCAAACATTATAATTAGATTAACAGTGCCAATTAGAAAATTGTAGAGAAACATGAAAAACACTCGATGCAGCTTTCTATTGCTCGATACGTAGTGCATAAAAGTGTTTTAACGCGATAGCGTTATGGGCCCCATGTCGCAGAAAATCCGGCGTCGGACGTCATTTCGGCAAAAAAGGGTTTTCGAACCGCCCATACTCAGGCCCTCCATGTGGCGCAAGGAAGCTACTGAATTAATTGAATTCCTCAAGCTAGAATACGCAGAAAAACCGTAAAGTACGACTTACACACAATCTACAGACACGACAGCATCGAATTGTAATTTGACTACACGAGAAAACATAATTTTGTTTCGCGAAAACTAAAACAAACCTATTTTCCAGCGTTTCTAGAATTCATAGGTCGGCCACGGCGTCCGCCATTGGCGCGCGGTGGCGCGTGAGTATCTTGGAGGCCACAGAGCGGCGCGCTCGGTTCCTTGAAATGCCTTCAGAAGGCACTCGCCTCCGCCGCTAACGGCCCACGCAAAAGGCCGCGTTTCTACCAGAAAGCCCCCTTCGTGCATAGCGTTCGCGGCCAGCGTTTCCCGGTAAACATTGCGGTTACATACGCTCCAGCTGCCAGGAAGCGTGAGAAGCGGTCAGGGATCTTTGAATGCTATCGTGTTCCACTCTTAAAGGCGAAGCTTAAGCATCCTCCATCTTTTTGCAGGCATCAAAGAAGCCCGCGAATACACGCAAAGTGCCTCGAGCGGCGCGTCACGAGGGAATTATGCGTGTATTTGTGAGCTCCTTCTCACGCTCAAAAAATCACATTTAAGTAGCACGTACTGAACAAGAGAAAGCTAGACAGATAGATGGCACAGAAAAAGCGCAGTGATGATACCCCTCTGCGAAGGTAAAAAAAAAAAAACCTCGCGAACACACAAAAGTAAATAACCCTGGTGAAATGTCTTAATACACTGGCCGTTTATTACAGAAACCTGAAGTCTGAAGCTCGCCAGCATGATCTGAACACTTCATAATGTACAACTGTGTAGCTATTGTGCCTCAGTTTATTTTCAGTTATTTGTTTAGTTCGGAGATACATATGTTTGAATAATGCGGCGAGCACCTGATTTTTCCATTCAACATTACCAGCACAGATTTCAGGCAATATTTTAAGTAAAGCGAACTTAGAGCGATAGGAGCCCCTTGCCACGCACGCTATAAATTGTATGAGAGCATCCTCCTATCCGACACTAGTGCGCGTGCCTCCTCATTGTGTCCTGCGCGCACTGCTCCTACGTTCACGCATTCACCACGCACCATGACATTCGCGCTTTTCCGGTAACGCCGTCGATAGATGCAAGTCCATGAACTGTACAGACAATGCAGGGAAATTCTCCAAGCGGCTCTCCGCGATCACATTCAATGAACTTGAAGCGCGCGTAAAAACTGAACGTGAATGCTATGAGCACATTCACATTTTTCTAAACTTGTTAAGTGCAACGTAAATATAGATATTTTTAATGAATTCTTATGTGGCTACATATCACCCATTGGAAGACATAATGAAGCAATGTGAATAAAAATGAAGGAAACAATGAAATGAAACGATAGCAACAAGAGGAGTGTGGAGAAAGTTGTGTGTTTGTATAGAACCTTTATTCTGGTATTGTTATCGACATTTCAGCAACGCAAACTAAAGTGCTGTAGATGCACGACAGCTCGTAGAGCGAACGCTTTGGCCATCAGTTTGGAATACACCGACGATCAATTTCATAATAAGACGTGAAGGTCGATAACCTTCCTAGAAATGACAGTAGGGAGACCTTCCTCAGGGACACACAATTGCGCACGTGCGTAATTTTCTGGGTATCTCGTCCTCGCGAAGCAAGACGGCAGAGTTTTTATGAGTAGCCTGTTTGGTCTTATAGTCGTTGCAAGTATAGTACTAATTTATGAATGGTTTCTTGCCTTTTGTAGCTTTCATGGCCTGGACCTCTGGTGGACGAGCTCTACGTGGGTGGGTGGGAGCTTATGGACAGCTCACACGACGAGGTGGAAACAACGAACGACGCTGAATTCCTGCTGCAGGTATGGGCCGCACAACTGCTGTGGCTTCCACACACAAAAAAAAATGAGTTGATGGGAATCTCGTATGCTACACTCTTAAAACGGCTGCACCCGTTGGGGTGTATATTTGTCCCACAAAGATAATCGTCATCTGCCTTGCTTGCGTTCCCTTTCTTGAAAACGCTGCGCTCGCTACTTTCCTGTCGAGAATGCTCTGTCAAGCTGATAACGCGCAAGCCGTTCGTGACTGGGAAGTAGCGGGCTCGAAGCGTTAAAGAAAGGAAATGCGGGCAAGACAGATGACGATTATCGTTGTGGGACAAGCCCCAAAGGGTGTAATTCTGCCGCGTTGGCACATCCCCTTCTGGTTTATCATAAGTGCTAATCGTCCACGTTTACAGCTTATTCAATATTAGAGGGGATAGTGGTTTGTGGATGGAAAAAAATTACCGACGATTACGTTACTTCCTAATGCGAAATTTGAGCGCAGCAAATAAGCTGTTTCACCTTTTCGATAGATTGAGGCAAAGAAATCGAGCAACACATGTATGCGCTATCACAGAATTTTTTTTTTTATTTTTCACACGTATTCCTTTAACAAAGACTCCACTAACAGTTCTTGACAGTCATGAAGGAAGCTTTGTGGTCGGAGATATAGACTGATATATGTTCGACTTGGTACACCAATGCTTGATTCTCAAAGACGAGATCTATACAAGTGCCTCGCGAGGTTGTCACAGCCGTGGGACGCGTTACGAGCGAGAGGAACGGGATGTTCTCCCGCATAAGTGTTAGGAAATTGCTGTTTGTCTTTATGTCAACATTAAAGTCCCCCACTACTAACATCGGTGTGGATCGATGGACGGTTAATGCGAGTTGCAGGAAGTGCACGACGTCTTTCGTGAGTGCGGTAGGGGCGAAGTCAGATACTACCAGCAAGCCGTTGGGCAACTTTGCGGCGCACAGTTCGCCAACTTCATGTGACGTGCCAAACATTTCGACTGGTATTGCAGAGAGACCTGTGCGCAAGTAGATAGCGACTCCTGCCGCTCTGTTGTGGTCTCTGCGAGCACCACAGCAGTATAGGAAATCTATGATTTCGAGAGGCTCTTCGGGATCCATCCAGGTTTCAGCAAAGCAAAGTACAGAGGAATGGCGCATAATGTGATCGTGGTGTACGTCCTTGGCATGTGCGGCAAGGGAGCGTACGTTAAGAGCGGAGATCAACAAGCAGTGCGGCTGTTCAGTCATGGCGAGGCACTTGGCGGTGATGGTGTCAAGTTTGTGGGACTGCAACCGACGAAATTCATCGGCTAGCTTTCTGTCCGGATTGGCTTTTCCGTGGTAGAATGTGAAGTCGAAGAAAGGAATTAAGTTTGAGCCGGCGCTTTGACAACCGGAGACTCGCAGGAAGAGGGGGGAGGGGGGCGGCGTGTACACCCAGCGGCAAACGATGCGGGCAGAAGCGCGCGCAGCAAGCGGACAACACGATAAAGGGAGGAGGGAAGAGATAGCAGCGACTGACTGATGCCGCTGACGCCGATAGTGAGTCAACCCCAGCTGCGAAGTTGGTTTCAGGGACAACGCCGCCGAAGCCGACACAAACAATATGATACCCTCGCTTAATAATAATATTTGGGGTTTTACGTGCCAAAACCACTTTCTGATTATGAGGCACGCCGTAGTGGAGGACTCCGGAAATTTTGACCACCTGGGGTTCTTTAACGTGCACCTAAATCTAAGCACACGGGTGTTTTCGCATTTCGCCCCCATCGAAATGCGGCCGCCGTGGCCGGGATTCGATCCCGCGACCTCGTGCTCAGCAGCCCAACACCATAGCCACTGAGCAACCACGGCGGGTTGATACCCTCGCTTCCGCAGCGCTAAGAACCAGGTCTAGCCGTGGGAAGGTGGTCACGTATTCGTCGACGTGCCGGGGCCTACGTGAAATAACCGGCGCGTCGGCAACTGAAGAGCACCCTATCCGCCACACAAGAACAGGGGGGGGGGGGGACCCTTTCCTCCTCTTTCTGCATGGCGGCGACGGTGTTCTATGCAGTCACGTTATCTTGACTCTCTAGCGGCGTCAGCGGCATCCAGCGGTATCAGTCGGTCACTGCTAGCGCTGGGGGGATGAAAGGGGGGCGGAGCTGGTTACGAGGCCGACGACAACGCCGACGACGACGCGAAACCCAGGAACGGACGCCAAAGAGCTGCGCTCTAAAAGAGTGAACAAAGTGTAGATTGCACAATTGTTTTAAATAGCTATTTTGTGGACGCCCTAGCTGCGTTTGAGATGCTGCCATCCTGCTGTCCTGTTATCGGGAAGGCGTGCGCTGCTAACGCGTGGAGTGTTAGGAGCCAACCAGAGACCTGTAGCGCGTTCTACTGGAAAAACCAAAAGATGCACCCAAACGAATGCACTGTCACGCTCTGCTCAATCGGCTTTGCCAAAGCCAGGGCAGCGTCCTGGTTTCCACTGCTTGCACGGGCATTGTGCGCTCATATATTCGCAATCCTGCTCAGGAGCTGTGCGCATGCCCCAACGTGCTGCATACGCAGGTCTCAGCGGAACGGATACTAAACCTTAAGCCTAATCTACATAGTCCTTTCATTCCTTGCTTGAAAAATATTTATCTTTGAGACATTTCTCACGCCGTAGACATTGTTTCGCCGTCGTCACCCGGTCGCCGTCACTGCGTTGTCATTCGCGACCATGCCACCGTCGTCACACCGTCATATTCACTCCATCGTCATCATGCCGCCATCTTCAAGCCGTCACAATCACGCAGCCGTCGTCATTCCTGCATCGTCCTGCTGCCCTTGTCATAGCATCGTCATCACGCCACCGTAATTATGTCGTCTTCATTTATCATCACCTTGCTGTTATCCTCGTGCCGTCGTTTTTCTTGCGTCTTCGTCATACACTTATGATGCCATCGTTATTTTTCCATCGCCGTCATTCCTGTCTCGTCAACCCACTGTCTCCCTGCCGTCGTTGTCCCGCCGTCGTTCGTTTCGGCGTGACAGTGATCATTGGTACACGGTGCGCGAGTTGTCTTCCCTTCCTTGAAACAGGGAGCCTGCGCTTTCCCTGCTAATTGGTTGACACAAACCCTATATAGCCTTCGATGCACCACCTGGAATTTCTGAGGCGGAGAATAGAATGACTTCATCGATTAAACTTAAAGCCGTGTTGCGAATGACAGCTACATCGTGCACTGATTTTCTGCGTGAAGACATAGGGTGCTCTTACAGCCTAAATTCGTGCACCGAAGCCACCGCCGTCCGAGTGTTTGCAGCGCATGCTTTAACTATACTCTAAGGAACGCTGAAGTGCTCATTTTGTGACAACTCAGCATTTAGCGCGTCACGCTCACATTTGCATATTGTCCCGATTGAATATATCATTGCCCAGCGTCAGCGCGTGGGGCAAACGTTTAGTGTCTCATCATAAGTAGTCGGAAATCTGTGTAAGGCAGACTCTTCAATCAAACGTGACAACTCGCTGTCAGATGTAGAAGCAAGCTGTATTGCATGCTGAAATTTCAACTTTGTGCTGATAATGAATGCGTGCAGTAAAAACAGTGAAGCCGCCAAAGAGTTGGTTAGAAGAACGCTATTGGAATGGGCAGGCAGTTTTCTTTGCACATCCTTTCTCGCATAAGAAAGTTCTCGCCGTAGTACATTATTACTGTGAACTTGATCATCGCGCATGTTTACTTTCCGGATGTTGTGCTTGTTTCAATGTCGGCCCATCTTTTTGTTTTTGCATTTATAGATAGGCTTGCTTTCTATCTCTCAAAGAAAGACCTATCGCCGTCTTCAGTGTACAAATAAACTGCAATGAACAATGATTCTGGCGAAGCCGACTACCTTACTCTGAGTCCGCAAAGAAAGGTGTTCTCTTGGAAATGTTTGCAGTGTCTGACTGATGTTGCTTCAGATGCGTTTATAGCTTGAGCGAAAGGCGGCCAAGTTGTCGCTGACACACCTGATCAGCCGACGTGATAAAACCAGAAAGAGAAAGACGAAAACCATTCAAACAAAAAAGCGCAAGATAAACAGTGCTGGCCTTGCTCATATTTTTCGTGGACAGTCTCTTATTATTGGTTATATCCAGCTGCCTTGGTATAGCATGTGTAGGTGTTTCGCCTGCCCTTGTTGTCTTCCTTATGTTTCTCACCAAAATATCAGGTCGCATTTACTAGCGCTAGACCAGTACGCCTCATTATTTCGTCTCCTTTCTCGTTGTGCATGCATCAGATGTGTATGCATCGTTGTGTATGCATCTATATATGATATGTATAGCTGTGTATGCATCGAGTTCTCCATGCCCACGCTTTCTTCAAACTGGCTGCGATTTTATGCAGGTGACTCGCGAAGCTGCGCTTACAGCGATCCGCCGCCAGCTGCCTCGACTTCTGCTGAAGGTGTTGAAGCCCCGGTCCCCGACGATAATGCAGTAGCAGCACCGTCGTATCGTGGGCGAAGCTCCGCCCTAATGAAACTGCAGAAGTGACTAGATCCCATTCACTGCGCGAATGTCGCTTGAGTGACGTTGCGCAGCGTAAAGTGCGATTGGCCAAACCTCTGTCTTCTTTTAAAGGAACATGATTGCTTTAGGAGCTGTTGTCGCTTAACAAACAACTTCTGCTCCTCCCGATAATAGTAAGCCCACTGTTTTGAGCGAGAGGGTGTTAAAGTGTTATTTTAGATGCACCGTGCTTTAGCGACTATGAACTGGCTTTAGTGATTATACAATGACCAACATTGACGCCAGTACGTAGCAAACGGGTCCTTAGAAATGTTTAGCTGTTTCCTTGTTGTCCGCGTCGTCAGGAAGTAACGGTTTATTTTTTATGTTGAGCGTCATGCAACTAAAAAAACCAGAGT
The DNA here is from genome assembly GCF_023375885.2 of Dermacentor andersoni. Lineage (NCBI taxonomy): Eukaryota > Metazoa > Arthropoda > Arachnida > Ixodida > Ixodidae > Dermacentor > Dermacentor andersoni. The sequence continues at coordinate 51,123,316 of NC_092821.1, forward strand.
TATACTTTACTAAATGTAACAATTTTTTTTTTCATTATTGTGAGAGAGAAGGAGCGAAACAGCTAAAAAGCGACTCAGAACACCTTTGAAGTTCTGTGCATGTTAAACCCGGCTTTTTTGGAAGTCCATTCAAACGCGCAAGTCAAAAAAATCAGAAGCTGTACATACTGGTCTTTAAGTTCACCATTAAATATGGTTGGCGCTGCCTTCAACTACTACTACTAGGCGAATCAGAACAAAAATGAAGACGCAAGACAGACTAATATAAGAAGAGTCCTTGTCCCGTCTTTTTGATGTTTGCCGACTTATGTTGCCACGACAACAGGTCCGGCCAACAACCGTTTTGCGTAAAATAAGTGCAATAACGTGACCAAAAATGGCCGCGTTCGGTAAAATGTCAGCTTGCGAGAAACGAATCTCCACTGGAAGAATGCACTGCTACTGCATTCACTTTTGCTCTCTATTCTAATTATGACAAATTATTTTGCTTGGATGTTCGCGCGTGTTTTACTAGGCGATTTTTTTCTAAAGACACATCTAACATATGGGCTGAATGTTTTGCGCTGCGGCGTCCGATATATTTTATCAACTATGGTGTGTTTCACAAACGCTAAAAGAAACACTGTGAGAAAGTCTGTTATTGCAGGCGGTAACTATTCCCGCGACACGTCTTTAGAAATGTTTTGCAGGAAAAATACTCACCATTAAATATGGTTGGCGCTACCTTCAACTACTACTACTAGGCGAATCAGAACAAAAATGAAGACGCAAGACAGACTAATGGGCTTTTCCTTGAGGAACCCGTATGGGTTTCCTTTGTAGCAATTGCTACGATCGGGTGGATGTCTGATTTTCCCTTTATTCATTACTTCCCTCCACCTTGCGGGTTTCCGCAGAGCTACTACGTCAAACACTTGCCTTTGCTTCGTGTTGTCGACAAATTCGACTTCGCCCTGCCACCTGCTAGCCGCCTGGTTAGCTCAGATGGTAGAGCGGCTGCCCCGGAAAGGCGGTGGTCCCGGGTTCGAGTCCCGGACGAGGACGAATTTTTCTTCAACTATGAGGCTTTTCTTTCGAGGAACCCGTATGTGTTTCCTTTGTAGCAATTGCTACGATCGGGTGGATGTCTGATTTTCCCTTTATTCATTACTTCTCTCCACCTTGCGGGTTTCCGCAGAACTACTACGTCAAAAATACTTTTTGTGTATGTTAAGAGCCATTGCAGGTGTGGAAGGCGACAGGAAATGAACACCATAGGCACATTTTCGTTAGCCTTACCGTATGTTGCGCCGTCATTGCCACTTAGCTTACGTAGGTACGTAACCATTGTTTTAGATAAGTAAATGCATATCTTTAGTCACATGATCGCTTTTACAGAGCCCCTCAACTGCGCTTGTTAATTTTCATAAACCTATCACGAATCGCTGCCATGAAGGCGCGGTAAAATAGTGAATGGACGATTCTAGCCACTGAACAGGAAGTACCCACAATCAATAGTGTGTGAAATACGTCAACAACTCAAGGGAAGCAAGTGCATTTTGACAGCGTTGTTAGGCACTTCACTTCTCAGTACCCTCTAAAAAACAAGCCGAAAATGATCGTAATATTCAGAAATCTGCCGCCCTTATTCTTGACCAAAGAAAGGCTGAGAACTTTTGAGTCTCGTGTAGTGTGCGTTACAAGCTTGAACTTCACTCTCATTGAATTAAATGCTCACAACAAAGAATTGAAACTGTTGCTAGCTTGATTAGTGTGTCTGAAGAACAAGTTGCGACTCTCACTAGCGTAGCAACAACTTTCTTTTGGTGTTCGTTGCGCACAGTATGCACAAGTGTCTCTCACTGGAATGGAGATCGCTTGCCTTCTGTACAAAGAGCAGATTCAGTAAGTTCCACGAATCCAGCAGTTACGGTTCTGCACATTTAAGATGCAGATGTAGCGTGTGAACTCGGTCAAGGCCGATGCACATTCATCGTTTACGCAGCTCATTATAAATAGCTGTTCTGTAGCACAAGTAATGGCTGTGCAAAAACTAGCGAATGTCTGAAAAAGTGATTTCCCGTATGAGAAAATTTGGCAAACATGGTGTAAACTCTATCGTCGCAGCTATAGCACCCTGTTATGTTGTCCTATATCGCAGTTTGCAAATGAACCATATTTTTAGAATAAGTTTGAAATAATGCTACCTCCACATGTGATAAATTTGAAAGCATGGTGTCTTGGCTAGAGTCATCTGCGGTTATATCCTATCCTCTGTACCATGACAGCGCGCCTGAAAGGGGTCGCCACGCTACGCCCTTGAAGCCAATGTACAAATGCACGTTTTGGTTCATATATACTATCTCTATGCTTTAGTTCAATAAGTATTTGCATAAGTTGCTCGAGCTGTGCATTTGTTCCATCTCTACAGCGGGATTCCGAGACAGTGCCACGTCTAGCTATGATTGCTGGCTACATGGCAATAGTACCACAAACACACCTTGAATTCTTACACAGTACAACGCCCCCCCCCCCCCCCCTTATAGATAAAATACACTCGTATCATTATCAGGTGGTCCACACTTTTCCATCATACTCAGGACCACCATGTTCTGCAGTTGGCTGGATCTTTGGATGCTGATCAGCACTCTTTAAATTACGTCTTAATTTTCGCTGAGGTGAAATACCGGTTGCCCAGCATGATCGCCAAGTCATGAACTATATTTAGAAAAAACCATGCACAGCTGATGCTCCAAAACATGCTGACTTCATACACGCGATGTCTACTAAGTGCCAGACAGAATTACACGTTCATGTAGAATCGTTTATATCGCAGCGATCATCTTGCACTTTCGTGCTCAGAAGTCCCATGTACAGCGTAAACACTAATTTCTAGCCTCTATATTTTGTTTCTTTCGACACCACAGTTTTTCCAGTAGTGCACTGTAACACAGCACCCTTTGTGTTTTCGCTTGTGTGTGCTACTTCTCATCTCTATTTTCTATATAGTCCAGAATCAAAGAACTCCAGCTTAATATATATAGCTTCAGAAATAGTTTGAGAATATTGTGTCATTGCTTTGTGTGAGTCAATAAAGGAACAGTGTTCCCTCCAAAAATGCACCTTTCTTTATTGCACATAAACATGTATTCACTCTTTATAGAATCTTTATAAAATGTTACAATGAATAAACAATATAAAAAAGCCGACCTAACATACTTGTTGGAGCTTTGGAGTGGTTTGTGGAACTTTGCTTAAAATGTGCCGATCCGTCTTCTCTCAAGATCAATGCAATGGCAAATTGAATATCCCACACAGCGTCCAATGGTAGATCGAACACATTCCCTTGTTGTCATATGCAAAGCCCTCAAACAATTTAATGAAGGTTATTTTGTGTATCAGACCTTCAAATGTGGATGTGATTAGGTTTGCCCTTTCCGCACGCATGCTTTGAAGTCAGTCTAAATAGACTTCTAATAGTTCAAAGTCCCTGCACGCGAACTTTGACCACTCGCACGCACAATTGTGTACTCTCCAAGCGTTGTGACAATGTGAACGCAAGAAGCACGAGGTAAAATCATAGCTACCCATCTTTTTCAAATTTTTCGCTAACATTGCCGACTGGGAATACTGTTCACAAATGTTTACGATTTTACAAATTCTGCGTGAAGTTTTGAGAAAAATGCTGTTCGCGAAAAAAAGTTTTGTTCGTCGGACACCGAACTTCCTGTTGGAAATGTCCCTATGGTGAAAGGGTGCAAGAGTGGCGCTTGCTTCGAGCAAGTTGATACGACTTCCTGAAGCAGGTGAAATCTACAAGAGCAAAATCCCCGAAAAACTTCATGTGATGTAAAAATCAATGCGTTGCTTGGCATTCCCGGTTGTTCCAGCTTGACTGCTGCCGCTTGTGTATGGTGTCTAAAGCTAAACCATTATTATTCAAGTGCGTACGTATCGCCCAAAAAGCATGTACTCCAGGGTAACGTTAATTGAATATAGTCTATCGCCCCTTCCTACTAGTATCATACCGCAAGAATTTGCATGAATGTTAAAGTTCGATGGTTTCGAGGTAGGGTAAGACGGTTGGTGTCGATGACAAGGTGTCAACTTAGTTTTTCACTTAGCTCCAAGCATCGGTTCTCGCTGCTCATGGTCCATCGCTAGAAGAGCACAGCGCTTATCTCGCACCCGACCTCAATAAAAGAAGCACTCTCTCTCAACGCGCTCAGATTTATGTGCACATAAACGAAGAGCATCTGTGCTATGAACCAATGCCAGAACGCTCTCGCACAACAAACTTCGTATGTGTTTGCGTCTGCTCATTCATCGCCACACCTGTCACTTCTCCCACACCGCTCTCACAAGTCTCTCTAGGCGTAATTGCTCCGAGCTTATGCAAGAGTTTTGCCTCTCTCAAACGACGCGATTCAATTCTTCTAGAGTCCATCTACACACTAAGACAAAAGAGAATAAACGGGTTGCGGCTTTTAGTCTTTTGGCGGGCTTAGCGGGCTGCCACAGATTTCTAACCAGTTTGTGGCTAACTGCGGGATGAACTGCCGGAATCTGCCGGTCACAGTAACGGCGTCAGCATCGGCGTAAACTGGCGTCTCGTGTGAATAGCAACAATTACCGTTTACTGCAAGAAAAAAAAAGCAAGAGGAGAATCCGGCTGGCCACACAGGCGACTGCTGATATGTGAGCGACAGCCAGCAAGTAGAGGGGCAAAGGGGCATACCATAAAAAGAGAAAGGGATAACAGAAGGTTTAGAGCTATATGAAAATAAAGAGGGGCCATGTGGTACATTTACAGCCTTTGCAATATCGACTGTCAGCGCCATTTAATCTGGACATATGTGGGACACATCGAGAGTGCATGTCAGCGGAGGGGGGAAAAATGCGTCATTGTTTCATTGTGCCCAAGGGCTAGTTTCGATAGTGCGTCATTGCAGAAATATGCAGCGTCCTTACATTTGTTCGGGGGCCAGTGTGGAGACGTTTCTGAAGTGCACACCCATCACCTCCTCACCCAAACTTCATATCGCATACGCCAATATCTGGCATACACAGATCTGGGCGTCACTCGAGCGTCTACCTTTGTGACACGCGCCAGCAGAGGAGAAAAAAGGAAATTGCTTATTGTGTGAAGTGCTTCGGTGCCAGAAGCTTCTCATTCAGAAATAATACTCGCTTTTTCCGCAATCAGACGCGAGCCAGCCAACGACGCCAACGTTCCATTTCTTTTACGTATTCATTTATTTGTTATTTATTGATACGGAACTGCAGCACATAAGGGCCGCATCACCAAAGACAATCAAGAAGACAAAGTGGTGCAAATTGATAATTGCCGTCACTTAGATCACTCTTTGACTAGCGCTGAAGATACACCTCGTAAATAGCGGTGTACTCGAGTTAATGTAACATTGGTGGATGGTCGGCTGGGAAACGCTCGTAAAGGACGATATCGAGCCTTCGTGCAGTCCTTCCGCTTCCCTTGTCATTCTTGTGAAAAACATGGATGTAATGGGGCAGGGCTGTGTAGATTGTCACCAATAGAACAAAATTGCAAAGGACATTTGCACTTTACCGCGTATTCATGACACCCTAAGCTGCCTCTTTGATGTAACCTACATTTCCTACATCGCCTTGCGGTCGATTTGCTGGAGGATTGCCATCGATGGAGTGGGCTGCAGAAGAGTGCCCTTGACGCCCTTGATGGTATCTATCAGTTCAAGGCGGTGCCATTTGATCTTTCAACGCACCTGCTACTTTTGAATGAGTGATCGGCTCTTTGCTTAAAAAGTTCAAGTTTTCGATGTATTTGTGTTACGTAGACTGCGTAAGTGCTTTCTTCCCTACGTGATAGGCATCTCGCTCACCTGGCAGTGATTCTTGATGGCTTGCGGAGGGGCGGCCTCCAGTTCAAATCCTCGAAGTGTCACTGTTGTTGCCGCCAAATTACTCTCCTTCGCCACCTTATGGACGCTACGGGCTTTCGTCTGGACCTGCACACTAATGCGCACCGGAACATCTTGCCTTTTTTCGATGTCAGCCGTTGTGGAATTGCCCTTTTTATGTGCGTATTGAATGCAACTAGAGTGTTGAATATGAATATCTGCTTTAACGCAACACTCAGTGTCAAGAAAGTTATTGCGTCAGGTATACACAGAAAGAAATAATGCAAGGCTGACGCGATAGCTTAACCAAAAAAAAAGGGGCTGATCGTTTATATGGAAGAGTATATTAACAAAAAAGACTACATTTTCAGCTCAAATATGAAAACAAAAGTTAGTATTCCGAATTAGTACGTAAATAAAACCGAATATGCTGAACCCAATTTATAGCGCAACAATACTTCCTTGCCTTATACCACGTGACGACTATGGGCCAATAGCAGACATTCCCGTTCGCCTTATTAATGTTTCTACGAGTTTTTCTACCACACGATAAATTGAACAGGAACGAGGCCGTAACTTTACGCTTGCTCCAGACACACACCTACCCTATCCCCGCTATCTTATACCACTGCTATCCGCGTTTATATCTAACAGACGCGTGTAAAACTTGCGGCCAGAGAGCAACGCTGCGACACATGCTCTGGGAATGTTCCGGCAACAACGGTAATCAAACCAGCTCCGTTCGCGACGCGTCCATAATCGCGACCGTTGCCAGAGTACTGGGAGGCTCGAGCTCGCTTCTTTCAGACGCCGCCCCGGATGCGGGAGCCGCCGGGGATCTTCTCCGTAGGCGTCGCCGCCGCTGGGAGGCGGCTCTCAAAAGTTCAGAGCTGGCAGACCAGCTCTGGGCCGTCCGGCAAGCCGAATATGCCGGCCGAGTTCAAGGGCTTCGAGCCGCCACCTGGGGCCACCACTACAAAAACTGCTGGACTACTCTCTAATAACGTTCCTTCTTCTTCTCTTCTACGAGTGTTTTCCACAAGATTTTCTAGATTTGTATAAAGGCGAGCACGTTTCTAAGTCATCGGAAGAAGTGCGTGAACCTACAGGTTCTCAATGGCCATTTGTTCTGGCTGCTCGAGGAGCACCAGAACCATTCTTAGGGAAGCCTGAAAGTAGCGAACATCTTCTACATTGTTTACTAGGTCACGCTTAATTTGAATATACTCAAAGCACTAAGAAGGCTCACCTTTAAACGGTTAGGATATAACCAATCGATAATCATGAAGGCATATGCCCCTTGTGGGCAGGCTTCTGGGTCTACCTGGTATTTGATTGCCGACGATGGCCGTTGCACATACAGATTTGGTCGTGACGTCACGTCAGGGGTCATTTTCGCGGGTCTGTTAGCCATGTGGTTTCAGTCATACATTCGAAGAACCGGTACAGTACGAGCTTCCATTTTTAGCAGAACCGACGAGCAAAAGTGTACGGACCACAGGCCCGCACAAAAATTTACTTACTCGTAATTGAGGTGCGCACATTGAAATTGGCGAGTGTGTTTGAAAGTTCGCATTGCCAAGTCTTGACCGAACTGCACAATTTAAAGTTACAATCATAGGCGAAGAAAAAAAAATGCCTTTATCGCGGCAACGCCGGGTTCCGCATACCTTTGCTCGGAAGAGCACACCCGGCCACCAGTCTTTACAGACCGCGGGATCTCAGAAAACATTCGATTTCCGAGCACCCCGTAAGAGTAGTCAGTAAAACCGAGCATCACAATGTTGTTGACATATTCTTCATATATATATATATATATATATATATATATATATATATATATATATATATATATATACACTGTAAATGTGAACACTAGGCTGCGTTGTGAGGCTGCACAGATATTCACCTTTTTCTCACATGTTGTGCTCCGTAACATTTATGGCCGAGTGTACATGCGAGAGTGTTCCCTTTCTTTACCTCGCAAGCCCATGCTTGTCTCACGCGTGTGTTCGCTTTACGATTGTCTGAATTGTTCAGGAAAAAATTTGCTAGTATTTTGAGACCACCTGCGTTACAGCCTTGCTGTTATCAATTAGAACCCGACTAGTAAGGACAATTTTCTCTTCGTACATCGCCAAAGCGTTCTAGCGTTACATCACAGCAATAGCTGGACTCCAAACCTGCTATCTTCATAGCGCACTAAAATTGTCTTGGTTACAGCAGGGACACGAATTATCTTCAGTGGACAGCATGTCTACTCCACATTATTTTATGCGCGATTCTTCAGCAGACTATCGTGTAGTTTGACCGAGGCAGCCTATACTGTTGGAGCCCCATTGGACAAGGCAGCGGTGGCATCGTGCGATTTCTGTGGTGGATTTGGTTCCTCCGTCTTGATGACCCGGTGCCCATTACCCGCAGAAAAAACTCGGGCAGCTGCTTGGAGATCCTGTTCATCAAAAGATCTTCGGTGGCCTGCAATAATAATCAAATAATAACTTATTCAATCAATCATTTATTTACGATGCCCACGAACGGCTCTAAAGCCTGAATGCTGGCGCCAGCCTAAATTGAAATCCAAAAACAATTCACAAAAAAACACTGCATGGGAGTCTGTCCTGTCCGCTCCCTTTCTTCCCACCCGTATTTTCGCTCAAAGACACTACACACTGCAGGGAATTTAGTAATAAAGAAAACAATGAATAAAATTACCAACCGTGAAAAGTAGAACGTGCCTACAACAAATCGTGACATCAATACAAAAGAAAAGGTAGGAGAAAGGCAGATAAGCAATGCGTACAAGCATGACACAGCAAGCCCACTCTCGGAAAAACCGATGACGGAATGTTATCAAAAAGATCAAGATCACGAAAGTAAGCGTTTAAAGACTCAGAATTCTGTGGACGGTTCATGGTTTCGTGATGACAGGCAGGAATATGGAAAGGTCTGTGTTCTCTGGTGATCTTGCGTGGAAAACGAAACATGATACAACTGAGGAGTTGTAATGCTGTAATGCTTGAATGGGCGCTGTGGGTGCTCAATAAACAAAACGTTGGAAGTACGAAAAAAAAAGAAGGTCAGCAGAATTGCATCTGCACCGAAGTAAGGGCAATGAGAACAATGCGACAGCGCTAGAACAAGGTCCAGTGTCCGTGTTAGCAAAGCGATGATGATATATGCTACAAACTTTTTCTGGACCCGATCTGCAATGTTACTGTTGGATCTAGAAAAGCCATTCCAGACGACCGGCGCGTATTCGAGTTGAGGAATACAGTTTGTTGTGTACAACTTGCGGAACGGTGTAAGCAGCTTTAGTTGCCTCGATAGTCTAAAAACAGAGCCGACGAAGCGTATACCTCGCATTGCAACGCGTTTAGTGTGAGCAAAAAAACTTAAGGTTGTATAGAAAAGTAAGCACAGATCATTGATCTCACAGACTATAAAGAACGGCACAGAATCTACAGAATAAGAAATAGAAATCCTTGCTGTTTTGCGTGTGAAAGTCATGACTTTGGCCTTAGCAGCATTCAAGGTGAGGTTACCGTGTTTGCACCAAGGAGGTTAAACCAAAACTGCTAGAGTGGAAACTATACCCCAAAGGTGAAGCCGCACAGGATGGGCATGGTTAAACTGTAAATAAACGATAAAAATGATGAAGAAGCGCTTTTCGCACACTCTTCAAGAGTTGATCAACCTCCATGGTTAATCCCAGCCTATATTACCAGACAGATACTTATCTACGTGTATCTCTCTATTACTGGTTTTACTATCCTGGCATATCGTATCGTGGAGAACGTCATCAATATTCAGAAGAAATTACTACTTTCCTCGGGAACAACCAGCTATTATTTTTCCAATTATCCTAGCATAACAATAACAGAGCTAAATCAATTAATCTGTAACCGGACATCACCCTACAAGGTTGTATTTCAGGTGAAGGAGGGGCAAGTATTGGCTTCACCTTTTCTGGTAAGAAACGATGGCACCTTCAACTCCAGCTGCTTTTCTTTAACCTCCCTAGTTTACACCATAAGGAAAAAGAAAACATATCCAACTGCAGGGCACAGCAATCGTCAACAGTGTCACTTTTCTTCAAAACCTTTATGCCGTCACCTTGTAGAAGGAAAGAAAAGTTAATAGTGGAAAGAACGTCATTATAAAAATTTTTTTAAAGGAGTGGTCCTAATACTGATCCACTAGTTGCGAAGTAAAAAGACCTTTGGCCATTGACATTACTATCACATTATCTATGAAGCAGATAATTGCGCAGGAGATTGAGAACTGAAGAGTCAACAACATAGTGTGTAAGCTCGATCAGAAGCAGTGAGTGGCTGAATACTTCAAATGATTTGCTGAAGTCACAGTACACGCTGTCAACTTGTCCTCTTTGAAGTGCTGACGCAGAAACCTGTACCACAAAATATTACATATATTTGCGATAGTGGAGCGGACAGTGAGAAATCCGTGCTGATTCGTAATCAATGACTTCTTCACAGTAAAAGACAGTATACCGGGTGTTTCAGCTGTAATGACGAAGTGCGCCGTGCAGAGCTCCGCAGCTGCATCGCCAGCGCTACGCAAGAGGGGCGTGGGCTAGGCGTTGTTCCTGGTGTGACTGGCTAAGCCTACACTGTTGCGTCTTCCAGTCGGCGTCAGTCGTGTCGTCTACAGCCGTGTCGGACTTCTTTGTCATAATTGGGGCAGGTTTGCTGGCTCTCCTGTAATCCTGGAACTGCGCAGCCGGACTCTCCCTGCCATCATGACCACCAAAACCACCCCGACTCACCACCATCTGCTCCCTAGTCCAATGTGTGCCTCCGCGCACTCCGTCAGCGGGACCCTCCCATCTTCAGCGGCACTGACAAGCGCGACGTTGATGACTGGTTCTCATCTTATGAATACGTCAGTGTTAACAACAAATGGGATGACATTATGAAATTCACCACCGTCCCTTTTACCTCACCGGAATCGCCCACTTGTGGTTTCGAAACCACGAAAGCAAAATCCCAAGCTTGTCTGTGTTCAAGATGAAGTTCAGCGAGGCCTTAGGGTACCCTGTTGTTCGAAAGCTTCGTTCCGAACAGCGTCTACAGTCTCACTCTCAGCAACTTGATTACACATTCACGAGCTATATCGAAGATTCCATGCACTTCTGTAAACGGATCGATGCATCAACGACCGAGGGCAATAAAATCAAGCATATATTGAGGGGTTTCGACGACGACGCGTTTCAGATGCTGATTTCAAAGAGCCCCTCTACGGTTTCCCAAGGTATTGAGCTGTGCCAAAGATATGACGAGCTCCGCCGAGAACGCCTCGCCACCCGCCGCCCTGTTCCACTCAGGAATCGTTGTCCGGCTTAACCCCAGCTTTTCAAAACCCCACCCTCCTCTCGCAGGTCAAGGTTTTCATGTGGGAACAAACTCCTCGACAGCTCTCCCTTATCTGTAAACCGCCGGAGTCAAGTTCATCCCCCAGTCTGACCCTACGACACGTTATACAGGAACAAGTGTCCGAGATCCTTCCACAGGGGCGGGCGCCTCAGGTCACCGAACCATTCACTTACGCCGACGTCGTCGCACGACCACGACCAGCGACGTTCCGGGCTCCGCCTCCGGTGCCTAGCCCTGTTTTCACCTCCTCGTTACCACGATCTCCAGTCCATCGAGTAATTAATCGCTGGAGCACAGGGGACAATCGGTCCATCTGCTATTTCTGTTGTCTTCCCGGACACGTCGCACGCCTGTGCCGCCACCGTCCACTTCGTCCACGCGATGACCCACTCACAGCTGCGTACGACCATCCGTTGATTTGCGCTCCAGACCCCGAATTACAACTTCCCCGCCCAAGCCTTCAACAAGTTTCTTCTGACTGCCGTTCTCCTTCTCCCCGTCGACACTCGCTCTCACCGATGCGTCGACGTCCCACTACCGCTGGCACGGAATACTAAGCGGTGCAGTTCCCGAGGCAAGAATTGCGTCATCGTCGCCAAACTCAAGCCCTCTTCTTTTGCCGCCAAACATTATTGATGTCGCTGTTGAAAGTGTCTCTGGGCTTGCCCTCATGCACACAGGTGCCGCCATATCTGTAATTACCGAAAAACTAGACCGCCCAATACGAAAAGTCACGACGCCTTTCTCCAGGCCATTACTCCGCACGGCCACAGCACAGCACGTACAGCCAGTGGCTGCGTGTACCGCCAAACTTGGCATTCAAGGAGTGCTCTGTATAGCTGAGTTCGTCGTTCTTTCCCACTCCTCCCACGATATTATTATAGGTTGAGATTTTCGCTCCCGTGACAAAGCTGCTATTGATTGCTCTCGTGCAGAAATCGCCTTCTCTTCACTTGGCAATACCATATCTGACAACGTTTCGCTTTCCTGCGCCAAGTTGTCCCTCACTGACGACATCCTCATACTTCCGCATACATCCGTTCTGGCACCTGTATCCTCTTCTGTTGCCTCCAGCTCTACCGTACACTTCACGCCTTCTGCTGCTTTGGCTCATCGCCGCCTCTCACCACTCCCAACCGCTCTGCTTGGCCTTCAAGCTGGTGCGACTCACCTTACTGTACGCAACGTTTCCCATTCCCGATTACGTTGCTTCGCGGCGAATCTCACGGCACTGTGGAGCCTTACGACACCTTTACCATGTTGCAACTTCCTGTTGGATCGTCAAAGGTCAACATCCTCTACGGTAGTCCCGTAACTGCCGCATCACTTTAAGACGTTTTCAGCCACGTCATCGACAACGCTTTAAACCTCAAGCAACGCCGTGAACTTCTCCGTCTCCTCGCAAAATATTGCCCTAATTTTGACAGTCATAGCACTTTTCTGGGCCGAACGACGACTGTATGTCACTGGTGTCAATCCGGTGATGACTACGGCAGTGACCATACCGTGTATCGTCAACAGAACGCAGTATTATTGATGAACAAGCAAGTGAAATGCTAAAGCGAGGCGTCACTGAATCGTCCGACAGTCCATGGGCATCGCCATTTACGTTAGTAAAAAAAAGAAGTGTGGCTCGATCCGCTTTTGCGTGGATTACCGTCGCCTAAACAAAATGATCCGAGAGGATGCTTATCCATTGCCGCGGGTCGACGACGCCCTGGACTGCTTACAATGTGCAGTTATTTTCCTCCGTCGACCTACGCTCTGGTTATTGGCAAGTGCCTATGGCTGCAGACGATAAGTCAAAAACTGATTTCATCACACCAGATGACTTATACGAATGTCTTGTGAGGCCATTTGGCCTTTGCAATGCGCCGCGACATTTGAGCGCATGATGGACACCATTCTCCGCAGCCTCACATGGAATGCGTGTTTGTGTTATTTGGATGATGTAGTAGTGTTTGCACCACATTTTCCTAATCACCTTCATCACTTGGAGCTGGTTTTACGCTGTCTCAGTGACGCTGACCTCCCACTAAACTTCAAAAAATGCCACTTTGGGGCGCGCAAGCTGACCATTCTCAGACATGTCATGTCGAAGGACGGCGTTCTCCCTGTTGCCACTAAGATATGTGTTGTTAAAGAATTTCCGAGGCCCACGTCTCTAAAAGACTTGCGCAGTTTCATTGGCCTCTGTTCGTACTTCCGCCACTTCATTCGAAATTTCGCTTCGAATATGGCGCTGCTGACACGGCTTCTTCGGGGAGACCCCAATCTTTCCGCGTGGTCCCCAGCTTGCGACGATGCCTTTGCGATGCTACGACGCCTGCTCACAACACCACCGTTACTGTGCCATTTCGATCAACCTGCTGTCACGGAAATCTATACGGATGTTAGCGGTGTTGGTCTTGGCGCTGCGCTCGCCAAGCGAAAGCCCGGCTACCAAGAATAGGTTGTTGCTTACGCGAGCCGCACTGTCATGAAAGCTGAAGCGAATTATTCAGTCACGGAAAAAGAATGTCTAGCGATCATCTGAGCCATAACAAATTTCGCCCATACCTGTGTGGTCGGTCCTTCGATGTTGTTACCGATCACCACGCCCTTTGCTGGTTGTCGTCTCTAAAAGATCTCTGCGGGCGCCTAGCGAAGTGGGAATTAAGGCTCCAAGAGTACGATATCCGGGTTGTCTACCGCTCAAGCAAGAAGCAAGCCGATGCGGTTGCTCTCTCGCGCTCGCCTATCCACGCCGACATTGTCAGTGTCTCCGTCCTAAACGACCCACATCCTCCATTAGCTGCTGCCGACATGCCTTTGGAGCAGTGCAAGGACTCCTGCATTTCATCTTTGATAGATTACCTCTCTGACACGCCTGCACGAACACCATCGCGAGTGCTATGCCGACATGCTTTGCATTTCGCCATCCGCAATGGAATCGTCTATCGCCGTAACTACCCTTCTGACGACCGCAAATGGCTGATATATGTCCCACTTTCCCTGCCGATCCTCAATGCGCACTTGCTGGTATCTTCAAGACCTACACTAGACTGCGTCATAGGTTTTATTGGTGAGGTATATACATCTTTGTGGAAAAGTACATTTGCTCTTTCACAGAATGTCAATGCCGCAAGCATTATCCTTACCGCATCTTCTAGACCAATGCAACCTTTGCCGAGCCCTTCGCGACCCTTTGACCGTGTTGACCTATGGGAGCCCTAGCCATACACAGCTGCTGGCAATCACTGGGTCATTCTGGCTATACCAAGATCAGGGTCCTGGGCCTGCTGCTCAACAAGAGAAGCCGCAACGACGAGACCATCAACAAGCTTACCACCTAGGCAATAGACGGCATCCGGCTCATACACCGGCTCTACACGACGGGCGGGCATGCGTGAAGACAGTCTGGTGCACCTTGTCCAGTCGTTCGTGATCGGTCACATCGCCTACCTTGCGGCTTACCTCAACTGGCAGGTCACTGACAGGACCAAGATCAACACGCTGATCAGATGGGCTTACAAGACGGCGCTGAGCTTAATGGAGACTACGAGTACGGCTCAGCTCCTGCAGCTCGGCGTCCATAACACCCTAGAAGAAATAGCCGAGGCGCAGCTCACCGCGCAAATGGAGCGCCTCTCTACCACCAAGACGGGCCGCAGTATACTGACGTCCGTGGGTTATAACCCCCAAGCTCCCAGCCGGCAACCGTGCGAGATCACAGAGGAGGCGCGGGCCCACATTTACGTAGACCTCATCCCGAAGAACATGCACCCACAGTACAATCAAGAACGGCGACTGGAGCGGGCCAATGCCCTCACCGAACAACACGCCCAAGACCCGCACGCCTGGTACATGGACGCAGCGGAATACAAGCGGGAAGGCTTCGCGGAAGTGGTCGTTGCGGCGGCTACCAGCACCAAGACAACGGCAGTGAGCGTGCGGTGCACGAACGCCACAGATGCTGAGGAGGTTGCCATCGCTCTGGCGATCACCGAGGCCGAGTGTCGCACCGTGCTCAGCGACTCGAGGAATGCCGTGCGCAACTTTGCCAAGGGGCGAATATGCGCGCCGGCGGCCGCCATCATCGGCAAGCTCCAACTTCAAGACCGCGGCAGCACCGTCCGTATCAAGTGGTTCCCGGCGCAGGCCGGCGATTGTGCAACCTCACCGAACCACAACGAGACGGCCCGTTCGGCGGCGCGAGCGCTTACCTTCCGCGCCCCCGAGAGTGACCGTTCCATGTGGTGGTTCGAGACCAAGGACAGATTGACCAGTTATGCCGAAGTAACCAAGTGTTATCTCTAAGCTCGACGGACAATGCCGCCTCCCCACCCGGCTCTCAGTCGGGAGGAGGCCGTAATCCTAAGGCAAATACAGACCACGTCACCCCTCGCCCCCGCAATGCTGCACATGCTTCGCCCAGAGCTCTATCCGAGTGGGCTGTGTGGTGTTTGTGCAGCGGGTCCAGCGGACCAATGGCACATCATGTGGGACTGTGCCAGGTTCCCGACGGCAGCTACCTCCAGGACTTACCCGTCAGAACTTCAAAGTGCACTGCAGTCTGCAGACAAGGACTCACAACTATGGACCGTCCAGCAGGCCCGGGGTGCGCTCGAAAAGCACAAGCCTCATGGCCCACTACAAACGGGCCCAGCTGGGGTAGTGCAGAGTAGGGTACAATCCCGGGTCTACGCTTGGCCAGCGTCACGATGCGTTAAACCGTCGGTTGCCGGCACTTTCTTAAAGTTATTCCTATCCTATCCCTACCACCTCACGAGGCATGCCGACACGGCCGCTCTGCCAGCCGCAACGGCTCGTTACGTTGCCTCCTGCTTCAACGCTTCGTTCTACATCACGGCGCTCCCCGTGAACTCCTGAGCGACCGATGCCGCATCTTTCTCGCAGATGTCAATCAAGAACTTCTCACTAAATGCCGCGTTATTCACCGCTGTACCATCAAATATCACCCGCAAACAAACGGCTTGACAAAGTGCTTTAACCGAACTCTGGACGACATGCCTTCAATGTATGCCGCCTCCAACCATACCAACTGGGACCTCGTCCTTGCCTATGTCACGTACGCCTACAATACAGCACCCCAGGCAACACCGGGCTTTTCGCCCTTCTTTCTACTACATGGCCGAGAAACGCCATCTCCCATTGACACTATTCTTTCTTACCACCCCGACTCGTCAAAGGGTACACTGGTTCCCGAAGCTGCCCGGTGTGCAGAAGAATGTCGACAACTAGCACACTCACTTGCAACGCAAGAACAAGCGCTGCAGAAATTTCGTCATGACGTCGGACACCCCACCACCAGTTTTTGCCTCACGCTGTCGTTTGGTTGTCGTTGCCTCCTACTTCGACACCAGGTGTCTCCTCCAAGTTTGTCTCCAGATACCATGGACCCTACCGGGTCCTACGTGATCGAACCTCTGATGCATCCTACGAACCTGCATCGCCGCAGCTGCGAAACTGTGCACGTAGATCACCTCAAGCCGCACCACGCTCCCTTCGTCCTCACGACGCCTTAGGCCACCTGCGTGGCTCCATCTTCAGAGATGAGGGAAGATGTAATGAAGAAGTGCGCCGTGTAGAGCTCCGCAGCCGGATCGCCAGCGCTACGCAAGTTGGGCTCGGGTTAGACGTTGTTCCTGGTGTAACTGGCTAAGCCTACGCTGTTGCGTCTTCCAGTTTGCGTCATTCGTGTCGTCCACAGCCGTGTCAGACTTCTTTGTCATACAGTAAACACTTTCAAAAATTTTGAAGGTTGTCTGTGGCAAATAGCACAATTATAGTTCATGAGCTGATCTACTTGAAGAGGTGGGCATTACTTGCGCAAAAATTTTTATGCAAAATGAAATAATTAACAAACATTCACTGATTACGTTATTAGCTAATTACCTTATGGCCCATATTGCAATTTACCGATTTTAGCTGTGCAGTTCGCAAGTCGGATCCACTCGGAGCGAATTCTAAGCATGAGGCCAGTTTTGACATATTAATTGCCGATCTTTGCGGAGAAATGCACTGGCGGTCCATTTACTTTCTTAAAAAGCGTCGGTTTATGCATTCAAGCGCAAAAGTAATTGGAACGCTAATGCATTTATCCGCAAATTTCCGCAGTGTATATCTCGAGATTGGTGTCTTCCTGAGAATTCGTTCCAAGTGGAACCGTCTTGCAAACTCCCCACTTATAATTTGTAAGTTGCAATATGGACCATAAGGTACTTAGTTAAAAAGTCATTAGTGAATGTTTCCTAATTAGTCGATTATGCATTTCAATTTTTTCTGCAAGTAGTGTCCGTTGCTTCGAGTAGACCGTCTCAAGAACTAGAATTGTGCTATTTGCCACAGGCAACCTATAAGGATCTTTGAAAGTGTTCGCGTAAACACTGGGTATTGTGACGAGCAAGTTCAAGGATCTTAAACGCGGCACAGAGAATGTAAAATTAAATTATGGGGCCTTATGTATCAAAACAACGACCTGGTTATAAGGCACATCGTAGTGTGGGACTCCAGAAAATTCGACCACCTGGGGTTCTTTAATGTGCACTTAACTCTAAGTACACGGGTGTTTACGCATTTCACTCACATCGAAATGCGGGCGCCGTGGCCGGGATTCGATCCCGCGACCTCGTGCTTAGCAGCCCAACACCACACCCACTAAGCAACCGCGGCGGATGACACATAGAAGGGAGATGCGGTGATAACTCGAGACATTGGTTTACAGCCAGACTTAAACACAGAAAAAGCACGAGCAGTTTTCCACTTGTACAGAGAAGCGGAAGTATTGAACGGATATTAAATATAGATATCAATACTGCGTCAAGTGTACTGCCAAAAGCTTGTAGAATTGCTCAGGAGATGACATTAGGGCTGCAGGTAGGGAAGATTTCATGTGCTTAAGGCATTCGTGCTGAGTCTTGCATCAAATAACGCAGCAATAGACACAGGAAACGGCGCGTGCTGTTGACAACAGCGTTGAAACCTGAAGCGTTATATAGAAATGAGAAACGTGCACCAAAACATTCCACAACTGCTTGGACTTCCAACCCGCGGAAATGGAGAAGGCGAAGTACTAACCGCTTACTAGAGCGTTTGCGGATATACTTCCGAGATTCCGCCAGCCAGTCGGAGGCGCTCTTTCCCCGGAATGCAACATATGAGTCATGATCCCGCTTAAGAAGGTGTTCACAGAGAGCCAGAAAAAAGCACAATTCTTCTCTCCACTTATTAGGCAGAGGAATCTTTATACTTTAGCGCATTGATAAGTTCAGACGAGAATCAGCGGGGATATTATGAGTGTTTAGGTCAGTACTGGGCAATGTACTTGCGCATGCTGCTAGCAACAAGCTCCTAAACATACCTAGTTTGTCACCAACATTGGTTTTGTCTATAACCAGTGACCACTCGGCGGTGGACAAGAAATCATGTAAGCCACCCTAATCACCACGCTTGAAAGCAAAGCGAGAGAATTTATTTATGCCATTGGAGGAGGTCCGCCTCAGGGATAACACAGACTCGATTATCTGTAGTGAAGGGTGAAAGTTATCGGTACGCACAGGGGAAATGTCATAACGAGAGATATCTAAAACTTCAAAATTCGAGGTGCACCAGGTTTAAAAATTTGCCACGGGAATGGGCGAAAAAGTTGATTAATTCACGTATTTACTTGTTCCCTTGTTTATTTATTTCTTAAAGTACTTTCCAGGCCAGAAGGCATAACAGAAAGGAGTGGCATACATGAAGAACAAAGGCACGCATGTGCAGCAATAAAGTTTCAACACAACGTGTTGCTTACGGCTCTTTGAATTGTGCTCCTGAAGCGAACACAAGGACAGAAAGTACAACAACAGGCAGTGTTTCTTCTCTATGTAATGATTGTAATGATAATATCTAAGCGTGTTATAATCAATTACAGATGCATTGAAATCGCCAAAAAAGGATTTCTCTGTGCTTGCTATGGGAAGATATTACGCATTTCATGCAAGAGATTACCTCATCAAACAAGAAAGGGGACATAATCAGCTGTACATAGAAAGATCCAATTAACATTCTTTTTTTCGCAACGCGCTAGGCTGACCTCTAGCCAAATTTATTTCCGGATAGTTTCTCTGTCGTTGCAGCTAACAGCAAGGGGGAGCCAGTTTAGGAACATAAAAGCTGCGGCAAGCACACCATCGGGTCGTTGTCACTAGGCTTAACACTCTGCTGTGCTGAGTTACACAAACTGCAGCAAAAGGAGCGGGAGCCGGACTTCGAAAGCCCCAGTTCGTCGTCTGGCCAGACTACACACTCTAAACGCACGAGTTTTTCACAGATTTCACAGTGAAATAACTGAAGTTTTCCCTAGAACAGGGCACAAGTAGCGCAAGCATGCGTCCTTATTTGGTGCCATGCTGCGAGTGTATAATAATAATAATAATAATAATAATAATAATAATAATAATAATAATAATAATAATAATAATAATAATAAAATGTTTATTATAGTGCCCAGCAAAAGAAAATGCGGTAGACGAAACAATGCCAAATAGAGAAACAAATGGGGAAACAAACAACGAGGAGGCGGGCGTGAAAGGAAGCTGACAACACAACATGATTATCTACATTGATGCGAAACACAGTAAATTAACTCTGAAATATGTTCATACAGGCAGAATACTTGTCACAAGTTTCTTTGAGTCGATCAATAGGACAGTCTCTTATTCAACAAGGTCCCACAGAAAACACTGAATGCTGCCTGGTATACTTTTGCGGCACGGAAAATTGCGCATGATTAAGAAGCTTTGTGCAATGTATAACGCGCTATTGGCCACCTTATATAGGAACGAAAGGCGTGATTTAATACGTCTTGATTGTAGAGGCGTAAGTTGACGTATATTTGAGAGGTCTAGACTATGGTCGCCAAAACATCAATACCGCTATTAATAATAATGGTGTATAATAACAATAATACTAACATGGGAGCTTACTTTTAGACCGTACGCTAATGACTGACTTCAGGAAAGACAATCAAGAGCTCCGTGTATTATATTTGGTCAAGTTGGCTTTTGATGGTATAGCAGCTCCGGAGAACGAGCTCGGGGCGGAAGCAAATGGTTCATTGCCAACTGATCTTATAGATGAGTGAGCGATAACCACAAAGCCAATCTCGCACTCACAAATGCGTTCAGGAAACCATGCCACCATCACATGGCTCGTAGCTTTTCAGTCCAAGGTGAATGCCTCAAGAATACTTGCTTCGTAGCAGAAGTTACGAAATGTCCTCTTGACCTTATCAAGAATTGGCAGCGACAAAGAGGACCCATGTGTAACAATATTGCAACAAGTTGAAGAAAATGTATTTCCATGTCATTAATGTTTTAAAGCATCTGCGCCGTATTATCTGCACCGAAGAGAGTTCAACTGCGTAAAATTATCTGTGGTTAATTTCCATCTATTGTTTCTTTCTGCATATTTTCCTTAACCTCAGCAGCAGTTTCTTGAGAAATAACGTGATAGCGTTAGGGGGGGAGGGGGGGGGGGGCATGTCGCATAAAATCTGGTACCGGCGTCTTGCGTCCGAAGTCGTATAGCGGAAAATTATTCCTAACCATTAACACACCGGCCCTCCGCGTTACGCACACTCCTTAGTAAACTAATTGAATTCATGAAAGCAAAATGCGTCAGAAAAATTGTAAAGGACAAGCTAAACGCAACCTACTGACATGATAGCGTCGGATTGTAATTCGAATATACCAGAAAACATAGTTCTGTTACGCAGAAAATGTTTTCCAGCGTTTCTACCATTTATAGAGTAGCATGCCGCACTCGGTTCCTTGCAACAACACCATCCAGATGGCGCTCGCCTCCGCGCATCCACGGCACACGCAAGAGGCCGCATTTATACCAGAAAACTCGCCCGCTCGCCTTCGTGCAAAGCATTCGCCGCCAGCATACGCCGGTAAATATTACGCCTACATAAGCTGGTGTTGCCAGGAAGTGTTAGATCCGCTCTTAAAGGCTAAGCTTAAGCGTTCTCCAAATTTTTTCGTCTACTTCCGCTAGCTTTGCGTTTTGTTGCAGTAGGAATTATAAGGACAACCCAGACGCAATTCTGCCATCGGCATCGCCGTCGCCATGATGTTCCATACTACGTCAAAGGACGGTAACATCACAGCCGTGCGCCGTATGCTATATGGGAGAGGCAGGGTTGGGAGGAGGATGGCGTTCTACTCCGGGCGGCCGCTGCGGATGGCGCGCCGTCCGGGACCCATCTTGAAAGCGATCTGCGACGAGTACAGAGTCTAGGTTCACCGAAGGCTAATACCTTCGTGTGCGTTGTGTTCTCGCCGCTATGTCGCTCGCATTGAAGCGATAGGCAGCACAAAGGTGAATTCGCTCGCTGCTGCGGCCACGCTTTCTCCCTCCAGCGCTTTTACAGCGAGTGTGCGCGGTCATCGAGTAAGTTGTGTTCCCGTTTGTTTGTGCGTGCGTGACACCGTGCTTGTTAACTTAGTAAGCGCATGTTCCCAAGTTTATACGGCCGATAAAACTACTATTCTTACTTCGTATAGCTGTCAACTAATTTGCTTTCGCAATCCATGCTTCACCCTCAAGGCTAAACTATGAGTTTTTAGTTTTTTGTTTTACAATACTTCTTTTTATATCTAGATAAAGTATATTTCTATGATACATGTCAGTTGGAGGGGGGGGGGGAGGGGGGAGTAGGCTCAATACAAGTTGTCCGCATACGGGTAATACATAAGAGTGGTAACTTATAAGTACGAAAACTGAGCGTTCCTATTTGTTTCCCCCAACTGTTGCCCTTGTTGCACGGCCGTTCAGCTAGGCTTTCTTACGCGTTTGCTACACGCAATGGATTCCAGCCCGATTTCTTTCCAGCTCAGCTCAGCAATGTTGGCAATTACGAGAATAATTGTTTACATTAAAGGATGGTTAACATGCGATACCACAAATGCGCGCCCATTTCTTCGGCGCAGTTTTCATCAACGTCCAAGGTGCAATAGCTGCTGGAACAGCTCCCGTCGTACCTGCGCGATCAACTTGGCGTGTCCTGAGTCTTCACTCTCCGATGGTTGAACGAGAAAGCGGAAGGCGGTTAAGGAAGCGTTGTCCACTCGAGGTCCGGGCCACGAGATCTGCGCGAAGCGTACAAACATGGGTCGGTTACAGCAGGAATCAGTGAGCAATTTGTTTAGATAAAATTGTAAATATGCACAACTATTCCATTGCTGGCTACTCCGCAGACGACGCATAGTTCGTTCGTCGAAGCACAACAACAGTAAGCATGAAAAACATTGAAACGTGTAAACATTTTAAAAAGCATTCCGTCAATAACATTATCTGTATATTCGCGTATGTCTATGACTGTATTCGAACGCCATTTACTATGTTTAGCAAGGTCTGCTCTAGATTTCTCAACCTCAGAATGTTGCTTACTATTGTCTAACACTGTTTTACTTATTACTGTTGCTTTCATACGTCAACAAAAAGCAGATTTCATAAAGGGGCTTAAACAGACAAAAACAAAAAAAGCTGCAACACAATGGTACATACTGCTCTTTCCGCGATTGAAGATGAGTTAAGTAGCCTGGATTTCTAGGCCACTTGGTGCACGATGACTGCGTGATAGTCCCAGTAAGTAGAGACGTGAGCACTCAGGCCACTGTGCTGTGCGTTCCTCTTTTTTGTTTTAAGAGTTGACACCACCACTAGTTGAGACCATCACACTGTGAACATGAGTTGGTCCACGAAGTCAATGAAATAATACAAAGTTTAATATATCGACGCACACGTGCACACTATGCATCCCATAGATATGATATTCCTCGCAGTCAACAAGGACAAGGACACACTAAGTGTTAACACAAGTAAAGAATGTCCCTTTCAATGAAGAAGATTATGAAGTGGGACTGCCGATACGTCCGACTAACTTTCTTTTAAACAGAAGGTTACATCACGAACGGTCCTTGCCTTTGCTGACCCCGGCTGCCATTGTGTTGCCGAAAACACCGAGTAGCAAGCACGAAAGCACACACACACATCACTTTCTAATACGCTGGATTTGAAAGGGCCAATGAGAGCCAAGCATGCAATTCCCTTTCGTGTCGTGCTTCATTCTACAAAAGCCTATCCTCACAAATCCACCTGCGACAAACTTGAAACATATGCTTCGTCCTCCTTAGATCGTTGCATCGACGTTTCACAGTGTGAATTCGCATTAACTTCTGCGTGCATTGGGGCATAGCTGGTGGCGGATGCAAGTGCACAAACGAAGACATTGCACGACACAGTCGTCGCTACTTATGAAGGGCATCAATCATAAACGCTGCAAGAGGTTACGCGTCGCATGGGGTGGAAATAAACACAAGTGTACACATTGCATAATGATTTGTAGTAATAAAGCGTGTTCGTTAGAGCTCCATAATTTCTTTCGAGCCCCCATGGATTCATCAAGTTAATAGAGAAGTCTTTAGCTCATGTATACAAGTCCTGAGTAGGCACGCATCAAGAGCAGCCAAATAGCGTAGCCGATAGCGGATGACCTCTTAGGTGCTTAGGTGTTAGAATAAAACGAAATATTCAATTCGTAGAAAACTTCATTCGCCTGGCGTACTACCTCAGTCGGCGTCTACTCAGCGCTTCGTAATTGATCTTGCACATATATATAGACAAAGTAAAATGAGCAAGAAACGTGGTTACCAAGCAGTATTTGGTTGCTGTCATGTTCTGGGCATGAAAAACTTGGAGGACGCGCAAGCTTCGCCTTTAAGAGCGGAACGCGATCGCGTTATTGGGCCCCTTCGACGCTGACACCGACACCCGATATTCTGCGATCCCGCCGGCAATGCAAGGCAGAGCAATGACTCATACCCCCGTGCGGCAGAGGCTACAAGCAGTGAGTCATCAATGGTTCATACTCTAGCTATGGTTGGTGTTGCTGAAATATTATCCAAGACAATTCACATATCAATGTAGACTGATGATATTTGTCTTTGGTCTGCTACTGTTACTCGCCTTCAAGTGCGCACAAGGATTCAGCGGGCAGCCACTCTAACCTGCTCGTACCTCCGCAAACAAGGCCTTAGTGTGTCCATCAAAAAATACGCGTTAATCGCGTT
Source organism: Dermacentor andersoni (assembly GCF_023375885.2). Classification (NCBI taxonomy): domain Eukaryota; kingdom Metazoa; phylum Arthropoda; class Arachnida; order Ixodida; family Ixodidae; genus Dermacentor; species Dermacentor andersoni. Next base: position 51,147,712 of record NC_092821.1, read on the forward strand.
TATGTGCAAACCCGTGGCACCATACCCTGTTTCTCTCAATGGTCCGGCTATCAAATAGCAAAAGACTCATCGCTTCTTATGTATGATTATTGACAGGGATCTTTCATGGAGCCCCCACAGCATCTACCTGAAGCCGAGACTAATTGTTGCACAAAAAAACGTATATTTACAAATATTTACAAGTAATGCGAGCAGCACAGGAGTCACAGCAGCCAAGGTAGCGGATAGCGAGGAGCAACCTGTACGTCTTCTTCATCGATGCCGGCCTAATGCCACAGACTTCTGTCTCGTGGCAATATATTGAGGTTCATGTGCGAAAAAACCTGGGGCCCGTCGGTACAGTCCATGCCGCAGCTGTACAGAGCACTGTTTGTGAGCGTTTTACGGTACAACTTGCCGGTTTTGGCGAACACGTGTAAAACAAGTATTCGTACCCTCGGAAGTTTTCAAGGTCAGGCTTTACGGATATGTCTTGGACTACCATGATGAGCCTCGACTCATGCAACAATCATGATGGCTAGAGACTACTTGGTTCCAACATATATAACGATTCACAACTTTAGAGCACACATTCGACGTCTGTGTCGCGTACCCAGTCACAGTGTTGCTGCTTTGCCAGCACAAAGAGCTCAAGTCACATTTTCCAAAACTTTTTGCAACACCTCAAGTCTACCTTCCGCCAGGCTTTATGCTAGCAGTAAGACCACTGTTACCCCTGTGAGTCCTACGACAGCCACAAGTACGCCTCACGATTGCGGGAATTGTGAAGAAGACCGTCATTCAACAGTGGCTCTACGTCATTTCGCACTGTCATTATTGAACGAGGCATATGAACAAAGAACGCACATTTGCACCGATGGATCGGTATCAGCCACCAGCTCCACAGGCGCTGTTATCATCCCCGCCTTACAAATCACAATTACGTGCAGAGTGTACCATATACAGACCTCTACGGCAACAGAACTTGCCGCTCTAACTGTCGCTGTTAATTACATTACACAAGCCAAACCTCAAAAGTGGGTTTTTTTTTTTCATGTGTGACTCCAAGGCAGCCAATCAGAGTCTGCAGTCAGCCTTACGACGCAAGACCCATGAACAATTGGTGTTTGAGACCAGAGAAGTTCTCCATCCAGCCTTCCTAAACGGACATGAGATCATCCTGCAATGGCTTCCGGGGCACTGTGGCATCGTCGGAAATTACCTTGCTGATGATGCCGCCCGGTCAGCCCATAAAGAAATCATGACACTTTCTATTTCCTTATCAAGGACAGATTCTGCGAGGGGTATTCGTTTACTTGATCAAACCAAGACTGAAACTTTGGGGAATACCCCAAGATTTTCTCCTACTGCCGTCTCCACCGGCTGGATCCTACATTGAAGCTGAAGATTCCATCGAACTTCTCCCGCCGTGATGCAACTTTACTGTGCCACCTCTGGTTAAGGATGGCTGGCTTTTACAAAAGCCTACTCCATTCCTTATTCGAGAAGAAAAGAACCGCGACTTCAGACGGTGTAGGGGTTGAGGGACAGACTTCGGGATGAAAAACAAACTTGGGAGGTTTATTTTACATTATGTACAGAGAGGTGAGAGACAAGTAACAGTCGTACAGTCATTACGGGCCGGCAGCAACTCGGACGCTGCGGCCCGCGGCAAGAAGTTCGAGAGAGGTGAATCAGGGAATGCTCTGGTCTCTCTGGAATGCTTCTTTTAAACCCTTCGAGGACTGGAAGTCGCGTCATGTTCGGCCAATGGGAGAGCCCGCTCCGATGACGCCACCTTCGGCCAATGGTAGGCACCCGTGCGGTGATGTCACACCCGGCGGCTCCCCGCGGTCTTGCCTTGCTGTGGTGCAATGCTCTCTTCAAAGGAGGAGAAGGGGGACGATTGGGCTCCATTGTCCGAGGGCTCACCTGCTCCCGGTGGTACGGCCCCGCTGTAGTGGCAAATGCCTTCTTCAAAGGCGAAGAAGGGGGACGCTTGGGCCTTCCCGGTACATCACAGCCGTCCGGTTGTCACGGCGCATTACCGCCGTCAGGCCGTCCCGGCACAATACCGCCGTCTTGGTTTGGCACCCACTTTACTTTCAACAGTGCCGGGCTATCCCTTCGCTTTTCTGGAAGAGTCAAGCAGTGAATAGCTACCCCGGGGCACACGTAGTGGGGGCCGCCAACTTGTTTGCACTTGTCGTGCCTCAGGAATGTGTCATCCATGCTTCTGCATTCCTTACGTAGCAGTGGCGCGATTCGATGTGGTCCGGGGGAACTCGAAGTAGGCGCAGGAAACAGCTCCATATCTAACAACGGGACGTAAGATGAAGAAGTGGACAGGACGAAATGTGCCGCTCGTCCTATCCACTTCTTCGTCTTAAGTCCCGTCTGAAGGCGCGGTTCTTTTCCTCTTTAAACATGTTGGACCAAGTGGCCCAAAGATCCACCCCCCCTATTGATCTTCATTGGAATGTCCGACACACCGATCTGCAACTCATGCAACTGTGAAGAGACGATCGAGCACGTGTTGTCTTTTTGTAATCTCCATGACAACGAACGCGACATTCTTCGGAGGGTGTTAAACTGGTTAGATAATAGACCATTTTCAGAGAGCAAGATTCTAAGACCATGGCCTCATGCGTCGCAGGTTTACAGGCCTTAGTGACTGACTGTAGGCATGAAGTTATGAAAATTCGCACGTATTCACACCGATAGTACCTTTTTCCCTCCCTCTCCTTCTTTTTTTTACCTTAAACCTCTTCCCATGTGTAGGGCAGCAAACTGGACGTGCGTCTGGTTGACCACCCTACCTTTCCTGCCTTCTTCCTCTTCCTCCTCTCATACTCTCGTAAGCAAGGAAATTTGTGCTCGACTTTCCCCGTAACAGAATAATGTTTTCGCGTATAGTCAAATCACCACCCGATACTATCATATCTATAGGTTGTGCGTAAGTCGAACTTTACAAATTTTCGAACGCATTTTACTTTGAGAAATTCAGTTAGTTCAGTAACGCGTATATGCCACGTCGAGTGTCCGGGATGATTTTTTCCGACGGACAGTGCCGCGGACACAGTATTTCCTGACACACAGCGATATTAACGTTATCGCGTTAACATACCTCCACACCTTACCATTTTTACTCAGAGCTAAGATGCAACTGAGAGTCGGAAGGTGTTGAGGACAGGAAAACGTTGTCGCCTTGCCTTTTTAGTAGACGTCGAACATATGTTTCATTCAGTCCCACATGCACAACTTTTTGGGATTGTTAGGACCTGTATGCCACATGTCCTTCTTGTTTTTTAACATCACGTTTAGATCCGAATACTCTTACGGTAGTTGGTTGAATCCAACCCGCGGGCCTCATCTTCGTCAGCGTCCGCGCTGCAAGAATGTCAGGTCGATCAGACGACTGACCACGCGACGCGCTGCCGAAACGCAACCGCTGTGCTCACCTTTGCCACGACATGGCCGGAGCCCAAAATTCGGACTTCCTCCGTGGCTGCGGGCAACACCAGCTCGGCTGCTCCGATGAGAATCGCGGAGACGTTCATTTCCATAGAGCAGCCGTGGATGCGCATGTCCGCGACCGTCGGCGTGAACAGGTTCAGCTCGAGCAGCGAAGACTCGTTGGTCCTACTCTCGGGGTCTCCACGCAGCGGCCAGTAGCCAAAGTAGCGGCGGGTGAAACGGCCGCCTGCCCAACGCACTTTCCGCTGCAGGGCCTCGCTGCACACTTCGTCCTCTGAGAAGTAGGTGCGCTTCCCCAGCTTCGCGGCGAAGAATGAGCCATCTGCGGAGTGTAAAAGACAGACGCTCAAAGCTGTCGGGTGTATAGGGACACGAAAAGAAAAGCGCCGGACCAGTTTATACTGATAAAGTATTTTTTGAAAGCTCTATTGTCCTTAATTACACGGTAGTAGGTTTAATATTAAAGAGAAAACAAAGGTGAAAGATAGATTCTGTTTTTCAATTTCCTGCCGGATCACCAACGGCACTACGATAGTGTGAAGTTACGGATTTCGCAGTATATTTCCTTACTTGCGCTGCGTGCGCTCTGTAAAGGCTCCCCAGCCTTGCCATGTTTCATCTTTGCCTCCTTTAGAGCACAATGTGATCTATTTTCATCGATAAACAGTTAACTATGCGCTAAAATAGACAGTCTAAGTGCACGACTGCCCGCGGCGAGCTGGCGCGAGTGTTTCACGGTGTTCTCGCCACAGTCGTCTTTCCCTTTTTTGCGACCTTTGTGGCACACCAAACGACTTTTCTACGTGCCAGTGGTGAGTTTGGCAGTCTGGAAGGATAATTTACTAATACAGGTGAAATGGTCGTCGTCTGCGGTGTTCATTTTAACGTCCCAGAAATATCGCTCTAAGCTATCAATGCCGCGGTGTCCTGGTGGATGCTCCACAATAATTTTGATCACCGCGCATTCTTTAATGTGCTCCTATATACAAGCGCACACGCAAGTTCTTTTTTCTTTGCATTTAGCTTTTACGAAAATTCAGTGTCCGCGGACCGGGAATCAAAACCATTCCCTCCTCATCAGAAGCAGAGCAGAGCGTCCCCACTGTACCACCCCGACAGGTCAAAGCCAAGCACCGAATACTGAATTTGGCAGAACTCGTGCATTTGCGCCCATGGAATGCTCTCTGCACTAGTTGGTCCGCACCGCGAATCCGTGGAAACTATGACGTTACTTCGACCCGTCACAGATTGTGCGCTGTTTCCTTGGGTTTTGTTTCTCTGGCCCGCACCTTCAGGTTGAGCTTTAGTTTGTTTCGGGATGAAGTGTCTTCACTTGTGAGGGCATTTGTATTCTCTAGCCTAGACCTCAGGCTGCCGGAAACTGTGACGTCACGGAAACCGCTCGGTAACTTTCAAGGCGGCGTGGCGACCTGTCCATCGTTTTCACTTCCCTTCTAAGCCACAGAGCTCCCGCTTATGATATGACCGATCTGTTGTAGTCTTATTAAAGTAGTATAACAGTTTAGCTTAATATTTGTTTTTTGCATAGATTTGACAATTCATACTGCCAGTGAAAGTGGTAAAATAAAGTCTGAACAAGACGAAACAGGTAATTTTTTTGCGTCATAAGCTATAACAGAAAAAATTTATCAGAACCAAACCAAGTGTTCGAATGAATGTGAAATGCTGTTTTAGTCTAGCGGTGTGTAATGAATCCCACGCAACTAACGGCAATGTTCACAGTGTATACCTTCATCATATGGAGCGTGCGTCCTTTTGGAATGTTTATGTTTGTCCGCCACAAAGCTTGCAATTTTAATCTAATACCGTGTTTATCTGTATACGCTAAACCACTCACAAGCTATGCCGAGATGCAACGAAATCAGGAGGCCCCATATTGTTAGACGCTCACGCAGCAATCTCACAAGAGCGAGGACGCTGTATGATGCTTCTCGAGCAAATAATGACAACGGAAGTACATGCATAAAAAAGCAAGACATATATATTATTATAGCCGATGATCATGTTGCTTTTCTGGCACAGTGGCATATATATACCAATCCTGAAGAATCGCCCCAAAAATAGGCACACAACCAGTGACACATACCGAACGGCTAAGTCGAAGAAACTAAAGTAAATCGAAGAATTGTTTGCTTATATTGCACAATTTTATTAAAAAATCGGCGTGCTTTAGAAATACCTCGGAGCCGTACAGGTTTCATGTAGGAATTCATTGTATCATTGCGCAGAACGGAGGTGCGCTTACTGGCAGTACATTGTCATTCAGCATGCAGCCACAGGATCTCGTTTGCTGGTATATATATAGGTGCACTCAACGCCCGTGTAACTTCTGTAAATAAGGCCACAAATATATCGACCGAGGTACCAACCCACCCAGCAGCAAGCACGTCAAAACCTGGAAAAAAAGCGTCGCTTTAATTGAGACGAGATGTGCTGCAACAATTTGTGGCAAATGAATGAGCGGGCTATGAGCGCGCTCGGCTAAAAAATATAATTTGTCGGTGAAGCAAAAGGGCACAGGCGCTGGTGCCTGGTGTTCACAAATTATATCTTTAGCCGGGCCCGTTCAGTCAGGCGCAAGCCCGATTCCACCGATTCCACTGCTCGCGCACCTTCCGTGCACTGGTCGTGTCGTCGTCGTCGTCGTCTTTTGTGACCGGACCATTGTGGGCCATTGTGACCGGTTTCAATTACCCACCACAGTTTGATCGTAAGTCGGGCCTCAAGACACCGAATGCTACCGTGGCCTGGAACGACACCGCCGATCGCGCGTTTAGAGGAATCAAAGAAGCCATTGCCGGCGCGGTGCTCCTCGTTTCCCCCAAATGCGGCGCCCCAACATCTATCATGGTTGACGCATTGGACGCCGCTTTCGGTGCAGTCTTGCAGCAGCTCGTTGCTGGTGCTTGGCAGCCCATCGCCTTCTTTTCCAAGAAGCTTGCACCCCCTGAGCGACGATACAGCAGGTCCGGCCGAGAGCTGCTCGCCATCTATTTAGCTGCGAATCACTTTCGACATTTTATGAGGGACGCTCCTTCCATGTCCTTACCGACCATAAACCACTGACTTCTGCCCTAGCGTCCAGCAGCATCTCCCACACTCCCCGCGAAATCAGACAGCTCTCCTATATTTCTGAATTCACCAGCGACATTCGTCATGTCTGCTGAAAATCCAACATTGTTGCCGGCGCACTTTATCGAGCCGCTATCCTTGTAATGGATCCCGGTCGACCGGTGATCGACTTCATAGTGATGGCTACTGCCCACAGTGTCGACAGCGAGATCCAGCTCCTTCGCACGAGCGGTAACTCTCTGGTGTTTGAAGATATCTTGCTTCCTCACTGCGACGTGTCCTCGTTTGTGATACGTCGACCGGACGTCCTCGTCCTTACGTGTCTCGCGCATACCGGGGGGGCCTTTTTATGCCCATTCTTTGGCTTATAGCGGCATTCACGCAACACAGCGATTCGCCACTTCTCGTTATGTCTGGCCCAGTGTCAACGTAGACGTGCGTAGCTGGTCAAGCTCGTGCCTCACTTGCCACCACTCTATAGTGCATCGCCACAGTACAACTCCTCCTGGCACATTCCCGTCTCTGGACGCCCGCTTCACGTCGATTCACGTCGAAACCACCTCTCAGGTTATACCCAATACAATTTCAGGCATGACCATATTAGAGTTCCATTTCGAAGGACCAACTACGGTAGAAAACAACTAGCATACTTAGTCCCATCCTTCATAAATGCACATCCTAACACGATCACTATCGCGCAAAACTTCAGATCATTAAACTGCTTTAAAAGTGCCATGAAAAAATATTTGCTTTCCCTTTCTGATTGACATTGGGCTAATTGGTTTCTTGTGTATTTTATGTACAATTATTTTAAGTGCGTTTCATTTTGTGCTTGTATATATATAAAGTTTCTTTTCGTGTTCATATTATTCTGTTGATCCTAAACTGTTTCTACTTAGAAAGTTGTTCTGTGATTGTTGTATTTAATGCACGTATGTTTGTAATGTATGCTATGTATGTCTAATCCACGCTATTGATATGTGTGTATACTATCTGTATGTTATATGCTACCTCACTGTTGAGCAATGTATGGGTGACAGGGCCTTAGTCAGGCAGACAATGTACTGCCTTTAGCCTTGCCATCCAAGACCTTCACTGTGTCTAAATCAATGCTGAATAAATAAATTGTTGGCCCCTTCCTCCCTGCGGGAACCATCGCCACCTGTTAACCTGCATTGACAGGTTCACCAGATGGCCTGAAGTGATGCCCCTCCTGGACAAAACGGCGCAGTCGATAGCTCGAGCACTCATCACGCTCTGGATTAGCCGCTACGGTGTTCCTTCCACGATTGCGACTGACCGTAGTCGTCAATTCGACTCAACGTTGTTCGCCTATCTCGGCTACTCGATGTCAATCACATCAAGACTACCTCTTACCACCCGATATCCAATAAAATCATCGAACGTTTTCACCGCCAACTCAAAGCTTCCCTCATGGCTTCGACTTTTCCTTCATCATGAATCGAGCGCCTTCCTTTCGTTCTGCTGGGCATCCGCACCACTCTTCGGAGTGACTCTTCCCGCAGCGCCGGCGAGCTTACTTTTGGCACCACTCTACGAGTCCCTGGCGAATTTTTCGACGACTCGCCTACTTTCCCTGCTGACGTTTCCGACTAGACCTACCGTCTACGCAACGCTATACGTACTGTCGTTCCCCCCCCCCCCCCCCCCAACAACGAAGTTCTGCCCGGCGTGTATGCGTCAACCCTGGCTATGAGACCCGAACGCAGGGCTTTGTGCGCCTCGACCCTGTGCGTCCTCCCTTACGGCCCCCGTAAGATGGTTCATTCAAAGTACTCAAGCGTGCACCTACAAAGTTTCTATTGTTCATCAACGGCCTGGAAGATGCGGTCTCAGTCGATCGTCTGAAGCCTGCCTGCGTGGAATCTGACGCTTTAACCAGTTCTGCTGTAACATTCCCTCCCGACCAGGCCAGTCCTTGCCGCCTGACCCAAAAGCACTTTTCAAACTAATCATAAAATGTCATCACCACTAAATTACGTCGCCTCAGAATCTCCTGACGCAAAAAAAAATTTAGAATCCTTCAAGCGCAATCGAACTTAGACATAGTTATCGGAACGATAAGCGGCTTGCTTTCTCACTTCACTTCCACAAGAGCGCTTGAAGCTACACAAGTTAGACGGCAAGGGGGCGCAACGGAGCGATTCTCCGCGTGCCCCGTCCAAAAATTCCACCCGAGACGGCTTGTGGCGGCACCGCGTGGCTGCCGCGCTAACTACCGTACGCTCTTCTTATATCGCAGGCCACGCGCAGTACACGCAGCAACACGCAACTGTGGTATTTCCACCCTTAGCGTAAAGATCAAATTGGTTTCCTGCCTTTTTCTCTTCTTTACAGCAAAGCTGTATAGCTCTACCGTCCAAGAAAATTTTCATGTCGTAAGCAAAAAACTCCCCATACGGGGGCCGATACCGAAGATAGTGCCGTGCCGGGCCGACCTGCGGCGGAGGTGCAATTCACCATTAAGGGGCCCACATACACAGCTTCGTTGGCATCCTTCTTCACAGAGTGGAAGGGCACTGAGTTTTTTTAGAGAGCGCAGACATATACATATTTTATTCACTTAACTCGAACGAGCAATAATTTCATTACTGAAAATGTTCTTGTGAGCACAAAATCAGCCAATAGCTGTTGTGGGTCCAGCTGCTTGCGATGAGGCAGCAAGACGACATTGCAGAAGCGAGAGCAAGCGATCTTTCAGTGCATTTAGCACGAGATTATAAATTCCCTGGTGCGCGCAATGCAATAACATTTGGCTCCAATGGTCACGACAGCCTCAGAGAAAACCTTTACTTCTAATGTTCCTTTTGACTTTAACATGTAATACCTTCAACAATTTCTTTTTCGCATACACTAGCACGTGCTAGAAATCCAAAAGCCAGGTTTTGTTGCGAGGCTGCACAGATATTCCGCGTTTTCACAGTATCCAGCTTGCGTAAGTTCTTGCTGTTGATACCACATGCAGACATCAGGTTAGATAAGTTAATCATGGCATTTTCAGTGATTCGCCACGCAACTGCTCGAAAGCAATAAAGAAACCTTGTACGCAATTTCACTTTTGAGTACAGAAATTTGGTAGAACAATCCTGATGCGTGTACAGTAGTGAGCGAAAGTATACAGAGCACAGTATTATACAGGGTGTCCGAGCTAACTTTAGCCAGAGTTTCAAGATATGCAGATGCCACGTAACTGGACAGAACAAAAGTAATGTTGTTTGCCGTCACTTGCAGATACTCGAACTATTTTTTCATTCGCCTAATTAGATAATCGGTAGTAATTAATGAATCAACTTATCAAATGTTAAAATTAGGTGAAATGTGTCAATGAGAAAATTCTGGAGCGACAAACAAAACTCCCGATAGAGTTTTCTGTTGCTCAATACGTTCTACATAAAAGTATTTTTCCGGACGTGAAAGAAGCCCGCAAATGCTTGCAAAATTGCCGCTCGACTTGCCACTCGAGGTCCTTTGCGTTCTTTTCATTCCCCTTTGGTATGCTTTAAGTGCGCAATAAAGAAACAATTAAGGCTGCACAGTCCTTGAACTCCAACTGGGGCGTTTTTTACTGCCACGACATTTCTCCGGGACGCTAAACCCCATGCTCGGGCTCATTCTATCAACATGTCTACGCGTGTATGAACACCAATGCATAGCTTTCCACTCGTGACGAGCCGCACTCACCGGCTTGGGAAGACGCTGCTAGCGTTACTGCCAACAGGCACAGTGCAACAGCGAACGGTCCCATGCCAGCAGCTTGAAAATGTGAGCGTCCTACAGCAGCGCCCAAAGGAGCCAACGTTTCCTATATCCCTCGGATAAACATCTCGATCGGCGATAGTAGTGTTAGTTCGCTGTCAGAGGCTTTAGCGAGTTTATTCAGACCACCGTGGCAGCTGCGTGCTATATAGACTTCGCTATGCGATAAAGTACTTTCAGCGGTTCTTCCTGATGGTTTGCGGGGTAAGCCGTCAGAGAATCACAAGTATACAGAAGCCAAGCAGAGATTACTGCACCGATTATGCTACTCCCGTTTGTTTTCGAACAACCGGTGATAGTGAGTTTTCACACGGCCATTATCGTCAAGGGGCAATGGACTAGCCATTCTGCGGCGCGAGTTATCACAAACCTGGTAACTCAGACTCCCCCATTTGCTAGACGAACATCATTAGCACGTGTACCATGCAAACGTCAATACTGCTTATACTGTAAATATTGGATATATTGTAAATACTGTATATACCAACCTGCCGACTTTTCTCGAATCTAATAGATTTTTTTTCACGTCAGCATAGGTTGGTGAAGCTTTTATTTTGGCAAACGCGACTAATTCTGTTTACTAACAAATTGTCTAGAGGAGTAGTCAGGATATTGTTTACAGGTTGCGCATTTTTAGACGTCGCGAATGAATTAGGCGCATAGGTGACACAGTTTCCCATGAACCCCTTTTTTTAGAGTGCTTAAACTAAAAATTTATACCAACGTTTAGGCTTCGGAGAGTGCCTCTTGCCGAACTGTATTCTCAATACTAGCCTGCAGGTTTTAATTCTCCGTCATTGTCAGTGTGTCCTCGGGAGTGCTCTAAGGATTCATTTGGTGAAGTTTGTTGTATATTATTTAAATAAATTATTTGCCCGTCGGAATCACCTCTTGGATTAAGCTGTTCACTCATGATTGCGTCTTACGTCGCATTATCAATAAGGTATAGGGCTCTTCTTTTGCAAAGTGGCGTAAATAAGCTCTCATCTTGGTGTGATGGATGGTCGATTAGCCTTCACGTCTCGAAATGTAAAACAAGAGAATATTGCCCATTTCTACGCAGCTCCGCCCCTGACCTACTCCCTGGACGACAAATCCCTAGCAGCTATATTCTCTTATAAATACTTCGGAATGCACATTACACAGGACCGGTCCTGGAATATGTGTGATAAGTTTCTATTTAGAAATACTAGTCGCAGGCGTCGTTATTTTCCCAACAAAAAATTTCCGCCGTCAGCAAGTTAAGCCTTCACATCATAATTCTGGGTGAGATCAAAGCTCAAGTATGCCAGTTCTTTCTGGGATGAAGCCACTGAAACTTTAAGGCATGCTCTCGAAAGCGTTCAAACTGTGCTGCTCATTTTTCTGTACCTAATTACTCTATGGAAGTCATTATGTCTGCTATACGTTCTATGCTTGGTGTACCTACCCTCGAACCACGCCGCAGGTGTTCTCGTTTTATTTGTTTTATAAAATGTATACTACTAACCCGCTCCTTAATGAACAGCTTACTCGCCGATGTGGCGTACTGCTTTTCACATTACGCTAAGCAGAAGCACGCCTAATGAAATCCCGGCAACAGGGACCCATTTCGATGGGGGCGAAAGGCAAAAATGCCGTGTACTGTGCATTAAGTGCATGTTGCAAAACCCCACGTGGCATTATTCCGGAGGCCCCACCACGGCGCACTTCATAATCATGTGGTGGTTTCGGCCCGTAAGACGCCTGAAGTTATTGAACAGCATGCTCTGCCTTTCACCTATGTATTGTGTTTTCTGTTTACACCTTCATACAGCGTATAAGCTAACGGCTGGAATTATCTTACACCTTTTGTGGCTGCAACTACTCATGCTGTTGCCTTCAATAAGTCGCTGTTTAAATCTTTCTGTATGATAGAAAAAAAACCTCCTTTATGCAAAACTATCAGGCCTTAAAGTACTGAACTAAATAAATAAAAAATTCTGCAGAGCCCATCTCACGATCGCTATCGACGGTAACCTATTTAGCCTTGAATCAATATAAAGATACAAGGTAATGCCATCGTTAAAGTGAGTAACGTAGAAGACGTGTACTTGGGTAGGACTCCTCTTTTGTGCTTTCCTTAGAACAATCGACGTCACTTAGCGCCACCGCAAAGCCTGCGACTGGCCTCTCAAATACATTATGTACCGGTGCCTGCAAACGTGCCTTTCTTCTGGACAGGCGGCGCCATCTAGGGGCACTGCCGAGAAGTCCGCGCGTGACCTCCAAGACGAGACGCGTGTCACGGCGGTGCCTGCGAATGCTGGGACTCGTTCCCACACTTGCCGCATAGTCAGTGGCAGATACTTAGTGACCCAAGTTGGGTGACACCTTCGTTAAGAGCAGCACACACCAGGGACGTAGCCAGGAGGGGGGGGGGGCTTATGGGCCTTCAGCCCCCCCCCCCCGAAATTTTTTCTTGCTGTCATGCACCGCCAACCAAAACAACCCCCGGCGGGTGAGCATGGGTGAGCCGACGACGTTGGCTCAGTCTTGTGTCCGCATGGGTGAAAAGCGGGGAGGAAGCGCGGCCTTTTCTGTCGCGCGCGATAAATCGGGGGGAGTGGAGGGAGGAAGTGGCAGTCCTTAGGATTCTGTGGTCTGTGAATCTGTCATTGCCCGCCATGTTTATTTGCCTTCTTTGATGCATTATATACAGTGACTTTTTCTTTTATATATAGATTTATTGGGGATGTATACTTATATTTAAATATCTTGTTGCGAGCTCTTGTGTATACGTGCATAGAACTTTGTTTCCAGTGATCAAGCCTTATCTTCCCATTTGTATATCTCATTGTATCTTCGCATTTCTAATGTACGAGGCCGATTCAAATGAATGTGAGTCAACCCACCCCGCGCAATGATGGTTTGGTTCATTATGTGCGAAGCATGCGTGTAGCACCCAGGCATTTCTCATTAACAAAAGTGTCACGCAGGTGTGAGGATAAATGTTCTTTGATGCTCTCATACACTGGACTGAACACGCTTGCGTGACATAATGGACGCTCCAAAGGTTGAACCGCGTGGTGTCGTGAGGTTTTCGACAGCTGAAGGCGTTTCCCAAAAAGAAATTAGTCGCCGTATGGCTGCCGTGTACGTTGAACATTGCATGTTATTGGCCACTGTGAAGCGTTGGAACAAATGGTTCAAAGAAATACGTAAAAGTTGCAAAAATGGTCCAATACCAGGCCAAATCCACCGTGCAATCATCTCCACACAATTGCAAAGGTTGATGATGATTAGACAAGAACGGAGGATACGCATCGATGAACTGGCAGAGCGTGTGAACCTCAGTCATGGTTTGGTTCACACCATTATTCATGAACATCTCGGTTATCGGCTCTTGTGTACGCAATGCATGCCAAAAATTTTAAACCACCACCAGAAGACGGAGAGGTTCGGCGCTTACTTGACTCATCTGATCCGGTATCACAACGAGGATGATGACTTCTTGTCTGCATTTGTCACCGTGGACGAACCATGGTGCCACTATTACGAGCCTGAAACACGACGGCAAAGATTACCGTGGAAACATTCGAATTCACTACCCCCAACGAAAGCAAAGGCCGCCATTTCCGCTGGAAAAGTTTTGCTGACTTTTTTTTGCGATCGTCATGGGGCAGTACTGATCGAATTTGTTAAACCTGGAGAGACTATACATCAATCGCTTCCGATATTGTGAAACGCCCGATCAGCTGCGTGTCGCAATCAAGAACATACAACATGGAAAATTGACGAATGGGGCCATCTTGCTCAACGACGATGTCCATCCCCACGTCGATGATGCGGTTAACACAAAAGTGGCAACGTTCAAATGGGAAACGCTGCAACATCCGCCGTACAGCCCCGACCTGTCGCCTTGCGACTTCCACATTTTGGGGCAATTGAAGAAACAGCTCAAGAGAACCAAACTCGTGTCGGACGATAACGTGAAAGAGTCCGTTACAGACTTTTTGAAGCAGCAACCCAAGGATCTTTATGAGACGGGAATCACGCGACTCGTTAGTCAGCCGGACAAATGTATAAATACTCATGGAGACTACGTTTAAACAAAGTACTCGGTTTGTCATATATTTGCATTGGCTCACTTTCATTTGAGTCGCCCTCGTATATTTTGCAGAACTGGTGCTTTATATATGTGCTCTCTGTTGCAACTATAATTTTAGTGCAATTACTCACAATACATTACCGGTGACAGCTGCTCCTGCGCAGTACATTATGACAAAGGACAGCGTCATTTAGATTTTTTCCTGGCCGTTGCATATGTACAAGAATGGAAAGAAGGTTCCTGAATGACAAAGTTTCATTAAAATATTTGTCCTCAACTTCTTAATTTCACGGCCTTTACATTTTTCATATCAGCGGGGTGCGTTGCTTTGCTGGTTTCGAATTTATATAGTTATAATGTTCATGTGATATTTTCTTCGATTATTAAATAGACAAAAACATGGAAGCATTGATATCGGCTATTTCGGTGCATAATTTTTGGGACATACGACACACAGATTTCACCGTCGTTTAGTCGAGCAAACCACATGAAATAGACATAGGTACGTACGATTGTATAACACTGAGCCGTAAATCACGTAGACCGAAGCCAAGCATCAAATCTGGAGCACCAGTAAAACGAAAAAAAGATATGGTTGATCCCTCTTTCATAGGAATCGGCAGAACACGAAAGTGAAACGGGTCTTCACAGAAGCTGTCATACGTTTACTTCGTGAACTCAGGGTCTACTGCAGCGAAATGCGCAAAATTTTAGGGTCGGCGACCATGTTGCAGGTTTGCTTGGCGCGCAGCGTCCTGTAAGCGAGTGACTGTAAGCGAGTGACCTGGTGCCGAGTCGCTTCGGCGAAGGTGCGAACACTTTGGTTCGGCTTCGTAGTGTCTTGGGCAGCCAGTTGAATGGCGAGGCGCTCAGCTTCAGGAATAGGAGTGGCAGAGTTTGCAGCGTGGGCCGCGAACGCGCGAAGGCGTTCTGCTTTACGCTGGCCAGACTCTCGCCGGACCACAGCGAGATTCACCCTCGTCGACGTCGTTGCTTTTTGCGACGCTTAGCACAGCAGTTTTCTTAGTTGGTGCCATCGCAAGCGACGCAGCAGGCGGCGTGTAAGCACCGCTGATGCATGTTGAAGCTTCACTCCGTAGAGGACGAGGTGTCACAGACTAATTAGACGCGAAAGACAAACCATGTGCGGAAACTGCGTCGTCCCCTCATCATAAGGCTTACACCGCCTAAACCAGGCTACGCCGCGTTGGAGCCTCCGCTGCGAAGCGCTTAATGTCGGCGTTCATTAGTTTGATGATGCAGTACCTCACTTCACCGCTCAGTGTCGGCGCCATCGCGGTCAAGCGAGAGCATATTTTACGCGCTCGCGCCGACGTCGCCTCCGTTACAGGAAGTCGATGGGGGACCCCGCCATAATATACTTTAGTGTTAAAGAATTCCTCTGCGATTACGGTACTCCTTAATGCAAAATTTGAGCGTAGCTATGTACGTGTTTTTATTTCATATTGGCTGGCGCGGACAATCTGTCTCATCGGACAAGTTGCAAACGGAGCCAAGTGTGGCGTGAATGCCTCGTTAATCGGGAGATCGCGAGAGGCAGCGCGCGGGTGATGCGTGGGCGTGATTCACAACAGCCGCCCAGACAGACCTACCAGACGACGCGCGCTACCCAGGCGCCATCTCATAGCTGTCGACGCCGCAAAGCATGTCTTGCGCGGCACTCTCCGTTTCTTCTCGCGCTTCCCCCATACGCTCCTCCTCCGCTTTCTTCCTCGCGCTCTCTTCGCTATCGCCGTTTTTCATGCTCCACTGTGCTCCGCGTTCGCTCTTTCATCCTTCGCTGTACTCGTTCGCTCGATCACGCCTACGCTCGCCACAGGAACGGGCACCTAAGAGCTACACTCTAAAATAGTTTATCCGGAAACACTCATGAATTGTCCAATGGGTGTATTGACATAGCGACGCGCCGTATATTTCTTTAGAATATTATGTGCTGTACAGAACCGCGTCAAATGAATGGTCGCGCCTTTTATTGTGCTCCCATATTCAAGCCGCAAACCAACCGACTGCCTAGCAATTACTCTGCTCGCTATGTAATGTACTCATAAGTTTGAAATGTGGCGGAAAATTGGGCGAATCGGTTCATACGTGTCACGGCAACGTGAATAGAATGATGGCACATGCAGAGAAAGAGAAGCCGGCAGCATGAACCTTAACCTTGCGTGCTTTTCATCCGCCTTGGCACCCTCCTTGCGCTGCCGAAGCAATAAAGAAAAGTTTTCTACGTTCATGTTCAACTGCGTCAGCAAAAGGCAAGTGAGTTGTTGCAACGAAATCTATATATATGCTCAACAGTTGCTAGGGTGACATTTTCGCACACAACCTAAAAAAGGTTTCTTTCTTTTTCATTCATGGACACGTGCACGCTTTAGTTAAGCTAGCACGGTGTATCAAAGCAAGAATAAGGAACGGTGTCTCACCTTCTCCATGCCGGAAAACAAAAGAACATTGGTTGACTAGTGCCTGCCGCAATTTTTGCACCACAGCACATAGCAGACAGAACTGTTCCGGGAATCGGTGCGCTTGTTGACTGGATCGGGGAAATTTGTGGCCGTCGCTGCAAACCCAAAATTACTTGAGCAGTTTATTCAAGCGGTCCTGTCGAAAACACCAGTGCTGTGCAGTGTCCAAACAGGAAAATCAACAGCACGCGAACTGAAATTAGCTGAACCTAGCGACGCCGATAAAGCCAGCAACGCGCGCAAAAGAAATCGTTTTAATGGCATCGCGATGCTTCTCGCACAAACTCGAGAGCGCTCAAATATGGCTCACGCGGTAATTGAGGGTGAGAAGTCAATGAAAAGGAAATAAAATTACTTTTTTTTATTTCCAGTGCTTCTCAGTCTAATAATTGGGGTATGAAAAAAAAACGGCAGTAATAATATATCTGAGCTATATATCGTAAACTTTCTTGATGTCTGATGTGCGACAGGTGACACAATGCCCGAAAAGGAAATTAGTGAGCGATTTTGCCTTCTGACCGTGGTCTTCCTGCTGTCGTCACGCGCACACTGCTACTCGACTTCCACAAACACGTTAGTATAAGACCACCAGCACCCGCTGTGGTTGCTTAGTGGCTATGGTGTTGGGTTGCTGAGCACGAGGTCGCGGGATCGAATCCCGGCCACGACGGCCGCATTTCGATGGGGGCGAAATGCGAAAACACCTGTGTGCTTAGATTTAGGTGCACGTTAAAAAGCCCCAGGTGGTCGAAATTTCGGGAGTCCTGCACTACAGCGTGTCTCATAATCAGAAAGTGGTTTTGGCGCGTAAAACCCCATAGTTTTACATTTTTAAGACCACCAGCCGCGTATTATTGTCACGTTGCAGTGGCGGCGAAGGACGACGCAGTGACAAAACTATGAGTCGCAAACTTAACTCTTTATTGGGCGAACTTGTTCCCAGTAAAAGAAGTAACACTCAAGCACAACGATAGCAGCGAGCAGAGTTCGCGCTCGTCAAAAATCTGATCAGCGGGTCAAGCGCGTCGAAGTTTATACATGACTCGTCGAAAGTGCGCAGCGAATCGCTGATACCCGCGTGCATTAAAGAAAGTACTACACAATTCGCGTCGCGCATAACATCAGATTACACAATGTTCGGCGGCAAGAAACAACGGATATGACTACCGATAACTTTCCATAAGCTTACGGTACACGCGGGCGCGTCCTGCCGCGAGCTAACGTCAAACATTTGTTAGCGGGTGAAATGCAAAAATTGAACTATATTGGGGTGTTTTACGTCCCAAAACCACTTTCTGATTATGAGGCACGCCGTAGTGAAGGGCTCGTGCAATTTCGACCATGTGGGGTTCTTTAACGTGCACCTAAATCTAAGTACACGGGTGTTTTCGCCACTGTCGACATGCGGCCCCCGCGGCCGGGGTTCGATCCCGCAACCTCGTGCTCAGCAGCCCAACACCATAACTACTGAGCAACCACAGCGGGTAGGGGGAAGTGCAGTCCCCGAGAAAAGGGTAAATAAATGCACGTGTCATTATTAAGTAGCTTCAGCGTAAATATATAGGCCGTTTTATCGTCAAGGAAGAACGTAGAACCAGAGAGCTGCGGTTTTCTCCTCCTCGCAATGGTACGTCCGGATCGACGTTTCTCCCGGCGGCAGCTTTGAACGGTGAGGGTGTCAGTGCGAATTAGTGAGATTCTAGCGTGTTCCTTCTCTTGACTGCTGCGGTATCAGTTGACTCAAGGTTAACGGGCCGCCACTGCGCTGTATTGAGCTGCAATGATAACTTACGGAAGCGAATGTCAAGTGCATCTTCAGCCGCCTCGACTCAATAGACTCCGCCGCTACGGTTGCAGGCAAGCGTCTGTTTTGGATTGCCAGCACAAACAAGAAGAAGCGCTTGACGCCATCAGCTTCGTCCCGTGCACGCTCAGGAAATTTTATTTCCAGGGAGCTCGCAACGACGAACTAGCCGTTCAGGATCAAACTGAGATATGAACTAGAGGAGAGTATGTTCCAATCGGACAACCATTGCGAATGGACGAAGGGACCTAATTCTTCGCGCACGCACATTAAAAATATTCTGCTCAAATGTTTTCTAAGGATAACATGCTTGGCAACCAACGTTCTGGGGAAAGTTCACCGAAGACGTATAATGAAAACTACGTGCCGACTAAGAAAATGAAGGTGCTTATAGGTGAAGGTGCCTAGTTCATATAGGCTACCAAATCTTGCCGGCAAGCTGTCCGACCGATGCCGCACATCGCGCGCTGTATTACCAGGACATAAAGTTGCTGTTGCAAAAAGTAGCTCGTTCTACTGCAATAATAATTATATCGACACTCCAAGCGAATATCTGCCGTCGTCGTCGCCGTGAGGTTCCATATATATCTAGATATATCTGTGCTATATGTCATGCCCTGCTATATGGCATGCGGTGTATGCGTATTTTATTGCCACAATTCTATCACTAGAGTTACTCATACAACGTCTTACATTACTGACAAAATTATTCTTCAGAATATTGAGGTTCGCAGCCCACAAACAAAATGACACGAAACAAAACATCTGCAGGCGTATGCTTTTCATCTGAAATCTTCACAGGCTTCAATATTAAAATTCCGAAACAATAACAGAGCTCAAACATGAAAATTATGTCATTTTGTTGGTGCGGCTGTGCACTATTTCCGGGAGCGGCTCAGGAAAGAGGTTTGAAACATACCCAACACGGAAAAGTTGCTGGAAAATACGTTGGCTTTAATTAATAAACATAAATGAAATTCTCCGATGACTGGATTAAAACAGAGGACCCATCAGCACAACAGCTCGTTTTTACTTAGCTTACATTTTCTTCGATTCATGCTGCCATTACAGGTGTACGAGCCTCACACTTCGTGCACTATTTTAACACTTTGCCATTGCATTCATTGCTCCAGGCTTATAAAGGAACAGATCTTTTTTTTTTTCTCAGCCGTCTCGATCATGTCGGCGCGGCGCTCTTGCACAGGCACCACTCGTAACCTAAGAGCGCGCATACTCTTTCAACGAGTCACGTGCGTCTGGTTGATCGTGGCGTATTAACGGCCACTGTCATCAGGTCGTTTTATCAAGTACTCCATGTTCACGGCCCTTGTGGTCGAGTTATTGCGATAGCGATTATATCGGCACTTTTTTACAGTTCCTTATTTTGTAAGGCTTAATACCCCGGTTCCAAATAAACAATGCTTGGAAAATCGTTCCGCGAGAACTTTAAGAGCATGAAAGCTAGCAAAACGTGTTTCCTCGAGGATTCGGTAGCTAAACTTGTTCCGGAAAAATTTGACACCTCTCAGGAAAACGCGAAAATTTGCCGCTCGTCAACAGCATTGTTCACCTTCCAGCGCATCCCATATAGCAGCATACCGCCAAATGATAAACCACGCTCTGATCGCAAAATGGCAGCGCTC
Source organism: Dermacentor andersoni (assembly GCF_023375885.2). Lineage (NCBI taxonomy): Eukaryota > Metazoa > Arthropoda > Arachnida > Ixodida > Ixodidae > Dermacentor > Dermacentor andersoni. Next base: position 51,168,037 of record NC_092821.1, read on the forward strand.
TCATTAAAACGGTATACAGCATGGACGAGCGCTTCTCAAATCTGATTTTTCGTTTTGATACGAGGGGGCTGGCGCGCACGCCGAGCCCCACTACCAAAAATTACATGCCCCATCTGCCCCAGTTTGGGGTAGTGGCGTGCGTCAGCCAACCGTGGTGCAATGGTAAGGCCTCGGCACGGGAACTCGGCCTAATTGATCGCCAGAGAGCCCGGCACCAGGTAAGTATGCATGAGACGGCGTCACAAAGCACGGTCATTCCGAGCTTACTGACATGTGGCGCAAGTTATCCCGGGCGTATTTCACTTACCACTAAAGCAACGCCTAAAGTACGTAGCTGACGGATTAACTAATTACGCGCGTAAGCTGTGCTGCCACAGTACTGTAAATCAAGTTTTAAGAAACGTGGACGGCTAAAGCGTAGATTGCAAAATTATTCTCCATGCGATTTGTCCTGCGCTGATTTTACGATGACGTTGGAAAGCACGAGGCTGGGTCATTCCTCGCCAAACATCCCAGACATTGCACTCGACCCTTTCCGATTCTATTCCAAAAAACTGCGGTCGATCATTTAGGTTACGCTATTTCACTTCGTTGATTATTTTTGCAAGAAAATTTTTTTCTGTCTCTTGCAGCGATTTCAGTGTGACCGTGGTGGGTGAAACCTAGGTGGCGAAGGAACGCCCGCCAAAATTTATTACTAAGCGGAGCACCTTTGAAGCTGTTGTTCGCTAGAAAAGCAATACCGCTTTCTTATTTTCCCATATTGACGGCCACTAGTTTGTCTCACACTCTGCTTTGTTGTCAAACAATACTGCTACTCTGCGCCAATTCTGAATACTTTTAAGAAATTCTACAAGATTTACAGAGACAATACAACCACAGAGCATCTACATTACTAAGAGAAGGGAAACTGCTTTCCACAGTTCAATGGAAATAAGAGTAGCGTTGGCGTCGTGAACTAACTAAAGTATCCGACCTAGAGATGGCACTGTCAAAATCAAGATGTTGTTGTTGACGTTGCAACAAACAAATATCACCAAAGGCCGTCTTTATCATAGGGAAAGTTTCCATTGCGGAGTCGCAGAGTTTCAAACAAAACCTGATGGCAATCCTTTGTTCCAACGTGCGCGGCATTACAGCTTGCACTAGAAGTGAAAACGATATTAACGCAAAGGCCTGTCCTTACGCTCCAAATGGTCGAAGACAACTGATCGACCACACGCGGTTACGCAGACTTCCCCCTCTACCAATCCTAACCGGTCCTACGCGCTTAGACTTATAGTCGCTTCACAATAGAATCACCGACATCACTTATTGGACAAACAGTATATGTATGTATAACACGAATGGAAAAAAAAATTATGGGGCTTTACGTACCAAAACCACTTTCTGATTATAAGGCACGCCACAGTGGAGGACTCCGGAAATTTCGACCACCTGGGGTTCTTTAACGTGCACCTAAATCTAAGCACACGGGTGTTTTCGCATTTCGGCCCTATCGAAATGCGGCCGCCATGGCCGCGATTCGATCCCGCAACCTCGTGCTCAGCAGCCCAACACCATAGCCACTGAGCAACCACGGCGGGTTTTAACACGAATGAATGCGAATGTATAAAAATAAATGTGTGTGCGTACCTTTCGTCACGATGGCCACCGATCAAGACAATAGATGTGTTGGTACCTTTGTTCAAAGTTATGCGTCACATCGTTGACGTTTGCTGCGCAGCTTCTCGGGTTATCCGCCTTCACAGAGTGGAATGGTTCGTGAGTCTTTTTGAGAATACGCTTCCAAATTGCCGATTTTTTCCAAGTGCTTGACTCAATCGACACAATACGCAAGTGCCCGAAATATACTAAAAATAATAATTTTATTTGCGCGACACCCATAAAAATTTGATCGATTCTAGAGAAACTTGGTTTCACTACACTGCTTGAAGTTGGCTTTTACAACATCAATAAAATAAACAGAGTGGGCATCCCAAACACAAGTTCTGAGGTCTGTGATAGCTGTAGCGGAACCGAGTGTCACGTAGAATTGCATTTAGTTATGTAGGAAGGCCCACGTAAGGCACACATCAAACTTTACATAACAAATAGTGTCATTCCACAGTTTTCACAGCGCTCTGCGTTTCCTTCTTTTCATACTTTTATCTGCTGTATTAGTATATACTTATATATACTGTCTTTATACTTTATTATGCTAAATAAAGATATAGGTTAGAAATCATAAGCCATGCCACTCTATGAAGGGAGATGACCGTCAAATTGTGTAGCACACGACAAAGAGGTGACACATAATTTTGAAGAAATGTACGAACACATTTATTATCCGGACCAGTGGTCATCGGGACGAAAGGCACGCATGCATGTTTGTTTTTATACATCCGCGTTCATTCGTATTATGAGTCAGTTAAATTCATTAGTTTTTTTTTTTTTTCATTTCTCGATACATTGAGACAGGGAATTTCAAACCGAAACCAACGCAGCGACTGGTGTAGGCCGGTGCCGTCAGCGCCTTCGCAGAAGGAGGGGCAGCATGGGAAAGCTAGCATGATGAGCGCCATCGGAGCCAGCTGTGAAAGAAGAGGACAACGACGAAAGTGTTAGCAGTGGCAAAAACCATTGCTCATGATAGTAGTTTTTGCTCACACAGACTTGTGGACCGACACAAAAAAAAGCACGGAACCCCAGCCATAAACAGCTTCGCTGTACTAAGAGAAGCACGTAGGAACCATCATGCGCGAGCTTGTACAAATCACTTTCCATGTCGACTTATCTACAATAAGATACATCCAACCGTATACAATGACAATCGACCCTAGTATGGAGAGAAACATACAGTATACCATGCAATATGTGAATGCCAGAATATAAAGGCACTACTCATTATACACAATGCCACGCCGGAGCAGTGGACGACTGCGCTGTCCAGCTGGGAACCGGAAGACCAGATTTCGCTGGTTGAACGCGCCAGATGGGCAGCTAAGGCTGTGGGAATCCTGGACTGAGTACCTATCCACAGGCACACTGCAGAGCTCCACCTCTGGAGCAAATGAAGTTGAGTCTCTCTCGCTCGTCCCGAAAGATAATAATCAATTCAACCGTCCGACTCCCTTCCGCATTCACTGTCCGACGTCAGTACGAATTGTTTCATGTGTATAGCATGGGTGTCCGATAACCATAAGTACGACACATGGAATGTGTTGGCGGGCAGCCTCTGTACTGAGGTTGCGTCGTAGTGGGCTCTACTGTGTTCTTAACTGTTCGGTTACGGAGGCGGCGGTAGCCGATCACCAGCCTCTATGCGCCGTCCTTTTTAGGCACGAGAACAGGGCTGCCGTACTCGGAAGTACTATTCCAGATTAATCCATGTGATTTCAGCTCATCGGTAATTTCTTTCCATACCCGCCTCTGGTAGTGAGAGCTGCGATATAGGGGCTGGTAAACTGACTTGATTCCAGGAAGCTCCACGATTTTCTTCTCAGCGATGCCGGTGTACCCCAATTCATCAATTTTGAGTGCGCAGCAATTACTCTGCTTATTGAGAAAGTCGCAAGGCTCTGTTTTGTCCTCGTCAGAGACGATCGAACCAATATTAATATCGCAGAGGCTCCTCGTTAGTGGCCAGTAGAATTTGTCCTGGTATGTTGCAAGGAACGCATTGCCGCATGAGTATTTGTCCTTGCTTCAGGTGCACCTTGACGTCATTGTAGTCCGCATCCGGGACGCTGAAAACATCAAGTGCATCAAGGGAAGCCGTTCCCGACACAAACGAAACCGTTCGAGGGGGTATCGGTGGGGACATGCCTATCGCAGCTTGTAAAGATATAACAAAAACCGGGTGAATTTCTCAATAACAAGTTGACGGCAGCACAGGCAAAGCGGCTTGTCATAGAGAGAGAGGGGGGGGGGGGTTGCTTCCGTGGGGACGCTAGGGAAACTTCGCACCTGGCTATTTGGAGCAAGAATAAAGGTGGCCACAGACCACAATCCTCAAGCATTTCTGGCAGGCTCTGGATCCACCAGACCGATGCTTATGCAATGGTTACACGCGCAACAAAACTACAAGTTAGATAACGGTCATGGGAGAGCAACACCTGATCTGAGAAGTGTGCGGCCAATCTGGCTCTGGTGAGCTTTCGTGTGTACATAGGCCTGTGTATGTGCGTGTGCAGGTTAGTACGCACAGGCCCATTTCCAGTGTTCGCGAGCGCTGCGGTCGACAGAAAACTTAGAAAACGTCACGACAGAGGAGAAACGGGGCTCCAACTCGCGCCGTCGCCTTCAAGGCTGACCACGTGACACCGTGACGTCACGACAGAGGAGAAACGGGGCTCCAACTCGCGCCGTCGCTCGCGGCGTCGCGGCGGTATATAAGCCGCTGCGCTTGTTTCTAAGCGGCTTTGGCTCAACTCTTGCAAGATGGGCTGGGTGGGAATCGAACCAGGGTCTCCGGAGTGTGAGACGGAGACGCTACCACTGAGCCACGAGTACGATGCTTCAAAGCGGTACAAAAGCGCCTCTAGTGAATGCGGTGTTGCCTTAGAAACGAGCTGTTTCTAAGGCTCAGGCGTGCGTCGCTTGCTCAGGCGCACATTTCGTTGCCGCGCCGAACGCTGCGTTGCTCGACGCTCACCGCGTCCAATGCGGGGCGCGTAGTCGCTGCGCCGTAGCCCATTGTCTTATACCCCTTGGCGGGTCGACGGGAACGCTGTCGCGTTCCACTCTTGAAGGCGAAGCAGAGTAACGCATGAGTTGTTTCTTCGTCTAGCCGAACCAAATATAGCCAAGCAACAGCAGTTCACCAGGCTAAACAGTGGTTCAACAACTAAAATAAAGGCTAGTATGCTTCGCATCCTGGGCTAAGCCACAGCCATTTTTTTTCATTATTTAGCCGGTTAAGTATGACGCCACTTTCTTGCATGCGACGTCATTAGTGACACCAACACTTCCGCTTTCTACTTCCGGCTTTCCAGAAATTTCTCCAAAGCCGTGCTTCGTGGCGGGTCTCTAAAGTCTACGATTCTGTGATTTGGTGTGCGGTAATGAGTGGTTTCTAATTCTAATTATTGCACACACTTCAGCAACTCCACTTGTAAATAAACTTATGCTCTGATATGATATCTATAACGAAATTCATGAATTTTGTATTGTACTATATTATTCTATTTTTTTCTGATTTATATGGAATTTCGTCTGCGGTCATCACAGTGATTTCTCATTAATTCTAATTATTCGAAACGATTCAGTAACTCAACTTGTAACTAAACTTATGCTCTGATATCATGTCTATAATGAAACGCATAAATTTTGTACTGTACTATTTTATTGTATTTTTCTGATTTATTTTGAATTGCTCCCCGGTCGTCTCGAGAGGGGAACCGAAAGTGCTGCGCAAGAAACAAGAGTGCCAGCAAAAATACAAGTCAAAGCAGACGGCTAGTTACAGTAGCTCCACTTACGCGCTTCATGCTGGGTTGTGGCGCAGTTGATTTCTCGCCTTCTATGGCGGTCGTTGGAACTTGAGTGCGTTCGAGACTTCTGGTTCACCGTCCAGCGTGATACCACGTTACGTTGTGATCGCAATATGGAGTCGTCGACATATGACGAGTGCTTTCTAATCTGATTTTTGAATACGATACGAAGGGGCTGGCGCGCACGCCGAACCCCACTACCAGAAATTACATGCCCCATCTGCCCCGGTTTGGGGTAGTGGCGTGTTTCAGCCAACCGCAGTGCAATGGTAAGGCCTCGACACGGGGCCCCGACCTAATTGATCGTCAGAAAGCCCGGCACCAGGTAAGTATGCAAGAGACGGCGTCGCAAAGCTGGGCCATTCTCTGCTTACTGCCATGTGGCGCAAGTTATCCAATGTGCATTTGACTTATCGCTAACACAACACCTAAAATAGGTAGCTGACGTTTTAACAAATTATGCGTGTAAGTTCCGCTGGCACAATACTGTAAATTAAGTCTTAAGAAATATTGAGGCTAAAGTAACAGATTGTCAAATTTTTTATTCCCTGGTTTGCCTTGTTCTTAAATAACGATGACATCGCAAAGCACGAGGGTCATTTCACGCCAAACGTCCCAGCCATTGCTCTCGACCCTCTTATATTCATTCCAAAGAATTGCGGTCGATCATTTTGGTTGCGCTATTAGACCAGATTATTTTTGCAAAAATGTTATTGCGATTAACAATTCTATGGACACTCCAGGCGCATTTTTGCCGTCGGCGCCGCCGTTGATGTCGGCGTTGCTGTGAGGTTCCGTATGAGTGAAATCTTGTGAGGGGGAGCCGGCTAATGCGGTTCAATATCGCGTGCGCGAGCGGCGAACGCGGTCCGGGGTGCGTGCCCTCTCCAGTGGCGCGCGAGGCAGGGGGTTCGGTCGAGGGAGGAGGGGCGTTCTTCTCCCGGTGGCGTCTAGGGTGCCTCAGTGTACTGCTCGCCCGCCACTCTGTCCAGAGTGGAGACAACCGCGGCGCCTACTACTGTGTTGGCCACGCACATCGCGGAAGCCGTAGCAGAAGCCTTTGGCGAACGCTTTTGGGGACGCGTTGCCGGCGCTCGTGTGTCTTGAAAGCGATCTGCGACGTGGCCAAAGTGCGCGCCCGCGCGGGCCTCATCTTCACAGATATCTGCGACCTTTGCAGAGTGCGCGTAGTGCCGGTAGCTTCTTATGCGCCGTGCTTTGCCCGTTTCTTTCGCGTTGGAGCAAGAGATGCATGAAGGTCAATTCGCTTGCTGCTGCCGTGACTCCAGAATTTTTATAGGGAGTTTCCGCGCTGATCGAGCGAGGTGTGTTCATGTTTATCTGTGCGCCCATGACACCGTGCTGGTTAATTTAGTTAAAACACGTTGGCGGGCTAGTTGGTTCGAATCCACTATAGAATGTGTAAGCACGACTGAACAAGGACGTGGAAGGAAACACACACACAAAGACTGCGCTGTCTCTGTATGTCTGTTTCTTTCTACGTCCTCGTTGAGCCACGCTTACGCATTCTATCATTGTTAATTAAGTTAATAAGCAAATGTTTACAATTTTATACAGCCTATAAAAATACTATCCTTACTTCGTGCAGCTATCTACAAATTTGCTATCGCAATCGGTGCTTCGCCTTTCGGGCGGAACTGCGAATTTTTTTTTACAGCGAAGCTGTTTATGCTGACCCTGTGTCGTCGTTGTCGGAATTCGCTAAAACTAACACCATCAGCAATGGCTCTAGCATCGTCATCTTCTTTCACAGCTGGCCCCACTGCCACTCGTCATACCAGCGTAGAATTTTACTTCTGTCGTCGTCACTGACGTCTTTCTCTCCGTCACACCCCATCGCGTGTTTAACCTCGTTAAGGAACACAAAGACTTCAATCAAACCAATCCGACCAATCGTGAAAACGGTTGCAGCGCCCGCTTCTCCAGTGGTGGGCCTTGCGGCCAATATACGGAGCTTTGAATTAGCGGTTCCGCACATTGCATCCCAGCTACAGCTATGGAAAGATCACGAGTAGTGCGAACTACTGAGGAAGAAGCTGCCTACCACGAGCGTCAGCGAGAGCTGGCTAGTGAACGGGCTCGTCGTCGTAGGACCTGCCTCGAGCGCAAAAAAAAACAGGAAACACTAGGAGAACTGCCAAAAATAAAGTGCTCCTGAAGCATGCTCGCCACGCGAAGCACGCAAAAGCGAAAATGAGGTGAAATAATGGCGAAATAAGAGATGTACACTACAGACTGCTTGCGAAGTTTGACTTGCATGGTGTAAGACTCGGTTTAACTAACACAGCTTCGCTGTTCGACCATCCTCACGGACTGGAAGAGGCGGTGATTTTTTCCGTCTCTTACAGCGATTTCAACGCTGCCGCGGCGGGCGAAACCTGGGTGGCGAAAGAAAGCCTGCCAAAATGCATTATTACATGGAGCGCCTCAAAAAATAGAACAATACCATTTTCTTATTCTGATGGCCACGAGTTTGTCTCACAAGATGTTTTGTAGTAAAATAATACTGCTACTCAGCGCCAACAACGTTTAGGAAACCCCACAAGATTCACAGAGAAGTCAACCAATACTATATCACGTGGCCGGGTAAGGTGGCAGTAAGTGTGTCAATGTATTGAAGCCTGCGGGCGAGCAGTTTCGCAGTGGAAGAGCCACAAACATTGAAAAACGTTTGCGCGGCAGCGGCAGCTCTCCCACTGCTGCGGATGGAAGAATAGATGGATGGATGATATTTATTATATTGCCTAATTTCCTACCTATGTTAAAAAAAGAAAGAAAACAATACCACGTTGAATTCCCATAACCAAACTTTCTGAACCCCTATTAAGTACTTTGTTTTTGCACGCCTCCGTTGTTTGTCGCCTCCCCACTTCAACCAATCTTCCAATCGCCGCTTACTAATCTCTACTGCGGACATGCTTACTTTGTCCCTGCTCTCGCTGAACCGTCTGCTGCTGAATTGCGTTTGCCTGCTGAACCCAACTTCAACCCAACGCTTCACCCAACGCTTCAAGGAGTGCAGAGATGCCTGAATCCACTGCTCGGCTGATATCTTCACATTCTAATAAAACATGCTCCATGGTTTCCCTAGCTTTACGGCAACAAGCACATGCTTCTTCTTCCTTCTTATATCTGGATTTATTAGTGCGTGTTCTAAGGCATCCCGATCTCGCTACGAAAAGTAATGATCTTCCCTTTGAATTATCATAAATTATTTCTTTCTTTATTTCATTTTTTTCCTCTTAAGTAGTTACTCATAGCAGGTTTCTCTTCCATTGCCGCCACCGATGAGATTATCTCAGCCTCTCTGACTTTCCGCACGACGTTCTTTGTTGCCATGTTGCTCAACGTACAGGTCGCATACTTGCGGGTAATGCTTCCTAGTTCTTTTCCTGCACTGTCAATCAATGTTTTTTCTATACAAATACCTGAAAACTCTCCCAGCCCGCTTACGTTCTTCCATATTCCTCAGTCGCTCTTCATAATCAATTTTACTGTGAGCTTCTCTCACTTCGAAGCTTGTCCAGCTTATATCACCCTGCACAGCTTCATTTGTAGTCTTCCCGGATTCGCAGAGGCCACCGCCATCTGGTGGTGCTGCAAGCAAGCCTGCGGAGCGCGCAGCGCGCGTGATGCTGTGTGGTTGGTTGGCCTCTTCAGCAAGGGAAGAACCAGCCTGCAGCCACGGTCACAAAATCCGGCAATGTTCGCAAACGATTGCTTCGTTTTTTAAAAACATGGTCTGCCTACCCTTGTCGATGATATAAGACACAATCGAAAGCCGTCAAGCACGAGGGCATAACGAGCCATACCTGGCGGCCGAAGTTATTATACAACTTGGACTACTGGGTTGCGGTATAAGGAGCGACGACGACGACGACGGCATGTTGCGAAATCTAGAGATTCCAAATTACTTTTCAAACTGGATTGGTGAATTTCTAAATGGAAGAACATTTTACTGCAGTCTGAGAGGCGTTTCCTCGAGCATATATAATCAATCACGAGGTGTTCCTCAAGGAGCTGTCACTTCACCATTACTATTTAATATTCTGATGTGTTACATTCCCCTACAGCAAGAAGTACAAACATACGTATACGCGGATGACTTTGCTTTCTTTGCATCAGACAGTGATATTCACTCTCTATATTATCGCCTACAAAACTACCTCTACGCCATAGAAACCTGGTTAAACAAAATTCGCCTTTCACTTAACGTTAGAAAATGCTCGATATTGGTTTTCCCTCTTAACAATCCCGTTAATATATCGATATCCTATCGCCTCGAGACTATACCTCAAGTGGAGTCGGTGAAATACTTAGGTGTAGTATATGACGGTTCCCTCAGCTGGCTCGGCCATATTGACCGTATAGTTAAAAAAGGAGTGCGAGCAGTTGGTATGCTACGTAAGCTGTGCAACAGTCGGTCCGGAATGCGGAGAGATCCACTTTTAATGATATACAATATGTATGTACGGCCCATTTTAGAATTTGGATGTGTTTTATTTTCTGGTGCTCCAGCTTATAAATTACGTCCACTTGTTCTACTTGAGCGGGAAGCCCTACGACTGTGTTGCGGGTTACCGAAATATGTTGCCAATAACATATTACACCAAGAAGTCAGGTTGCCCTCAATATTGTGTAGATTTCGGTTACTGACGATGCAAACAGTATTAAAATTGTATGAATCCCCTATTACAAGATTGAAATGCATATTCATTTCCCAGCCTGCACTTTTCTTCGGAGTACACTGGCATCGTTTTCATACACCACAGGTGGTCTTCGCACAAACATTGATAAATCCCTTAAATGTACGTCTCTGGGAGGTACCGCCTATTTGTGATGTGCGAGAGAACCTACAGATTATATATGATGACATCTACCCAAATAATGCAAAACATCTCCCTTATAATATATTAAACGGCTTATTACAGGACCATTTATTGAGTTTATCTATAAGTACGGTCATTGCGACAGACGCCTCACAGTGTGAAGAAAAATCTGGAATTGGCATTTTCTCTCCCGCTCTAGACTGGTCATTTGCAATCAGGATTCCGGACTTCTATTCTGTATTTTTGGCTGAATTTCTAGCTGTAGTCCTAGCCTTACGCAAACTAAATTCGTCAACATCGGCAGTAGTAATAATAACAGATTCTTTATCCTTATGTTCCTCGCTCACAGCAAATGGTGTCACTAACCTTTTACGTACATTTCATTTTCTAGTGCCTGCCCACATAAATTTAATTAGATTGCTTTGGGTGCCTGGACATAAAGGATTAGTCATGAACGAAATGGCTGACAGTCTCGCGAGAGAGGCCCTCAGTGGCCCTGTATTACCATTACTTCCTACAATAGCTTACCTGACGACTACGAGATTCCGGAGATATACAATTACTCAAGACTTTTTGAGCCCAGCTGTAGCTAATTTTTCAGAATATCGACACCTCCTATTCCCTTGGCCCAAAAATTCCTTTCACACCACAAAAACTGAAGTCATCTTTACCCGATTACGTTGTCGAATACCAAAATTAAACTTCTATCGTCACAGGGCTGGTCTGGTGCCCTCCCCTCTGTGCCCAGTCTGTGGAGAAGATGAAACAATAGATCATTTTTTCATATTCTGCCGCCGTTTCACTTCTTTAAGAAAAAATCTAGAATCAAGATTTACGCAGCTTGGTTTGAGCTTTTCAATTATAAATATCCTTTCTCTAGGAGCCTCCTCTCTTGGAAAGTGCCACAGGGATATTTGCTCTACCGTGGAGGATTTTATAAGTGCTACAAAGAGATTGTATTGAATTCTTAAACATTTTATTTTGTTCATTTTCTCCAGTTAGCTTTACCAATTTCAGTCTTTTAATAAAGATAGCCTAATTTCACCCAAATCTTGGCCAATCCCCCACTGTGGGTGTGCGCCATCGCATAAGGACTACCATACCATACCAAGAGTTGGATCAGGGAGCTGGAATGACGACAGTGGAATGACCACGACGGTGTAACGACCAGGAGCACATACGTAGTGACCACGTAGTCGCGCGTACGAGAATAGATAGATAGATAGATAGATAGATAGATAGATAGATAGATAGATAGATAGATAGATAGATAGATAGATAGATAGATAGATAGATAGATAGATAGATAGATAGATAGATAGATAGATAGATAGATAGATAGATAGATAGATAGATAGATAGATAGATAGATAGATAGATAGATAGATAGATAGATAGATAGATAGATAGATAGATAGATAGATAGATAGATAGATAGATAGATAGATAGATAGAAGTTTTTCAAATTCAATGTACCTTTTCTCAGAAAGTATTCAGCCCATTCCGGTGAAACTTTGTACACATGTACTACAACAAGTCATAAATATCCTGAAGTAAAAAAAATTCTGATAATATTAATGATAACACTGGGAATAATTACACAGCAAGAAACCGCCCTGTGGCTCTATGAATGAAGTGATATTTTGGGGGGTACAAACTCCGAAGAGGATATGATATCTCTTTAGATCAGATATAACTTACGGGTATTTATAATAACACTGTGTAATATTGCTACGGAATGTATTTCCAATGATGAAGAGGCGAGCAGTAAGAAGACGACGGCGACGATTGAAGGCCAGCGCGGGCTGCTGCCTCTTGGACACCACCGCACCACCGATGGAAGCTCGCTTTTCTAGCTCTGCGTTTAGGAATCCAGTTCCTCGTTTCTGGCTTCTCCTGCTTTGGGGGCGTAGGTCAAGTATCGGGTGGTATTCTCTTTGCTCAGCTTGTAATTTTCCGTTACTCTTTTCTTTATGTGTTCTTGTGTTAGCCTTGCTTGATGTCTGTATCATCACCGGGCTACGGGGCTTTCCCATGGTCAGCCTCGGTAGCTCCTCATGAGCTGCCGCTGGAGTTTTTTCTTCGCAGTGGAGCCGGCAATGTTCCTGTGGCCATGGTGCCCACCGACGGCGGAACGATCAATATGAAAAATCCAAAGACGATTCAGGGCGAATTGCAGAAGGCCACACCGCACTTCCGCCAGATCACAGAGGTCCGCCAATTTGGCAAAGGGGGTATACTATGCTGCTCACCAGACCAGACCTGTGTGAAATAACTACTCAGTTGTACCACCTTCGCTTCACATCCGGTGAGCTGTTTCGTACCGCCACATCTCGCATGCTTTAGAGGCATTGTGCGAGGAGTAGACGTCACTTTCACCCCTGCCGAGATTTTAGACATGTTCTCGGTGGCTGGAGTCATATCCGTTTACCGGTGTAGTCGAGTAATTGACAATAAAAAGGTACCAACAGAGTCAGTCATAATTACATGTGCTGGGACGATGCGGCCAACAGAAATTAAGGTCTGGCCCTTAATTTACAAGGTAGAAGCTCTGGCTCCACGCATTCTACAATGCAACAGGTGTTGGCGATTTGGTCACAGCGTTAGGGGCTGCAGATCTGCACCCCGCTGCCGTACTTGTGGAGACAACCACAATTTTAGTGATTGTTCGTCATCAGAAGAGAAATGTTGTCTCTGTGGTGGTGGTCACCCCGCTAACTACTCGAATTGCCCTGCAAGATCACAGGAAAGGCAAATTATAGATGTCATTGAAAGGAGACGCTGCTCACGCCGTGATACTGTTGTTGAGGTTCAGGGGAGACCTAGTGGATATGCAGGAGTGACAGCCCGTCAGCAAATGGTTGCAGACTCAGCCCTTTCCGTTTCTATTGCGACAGCGGTCGAAAAAGCGTTGTCAAAAGCAATGGCACAATTAACATTAATTTTGTCAGAGACGCTAGCTCAAGTGCTGACTTCACAAATGATTCAGCTGTTCAGTCCTTTAACGAGTGCTAATGCTAGCTCGCAGATTCTTTCACAGACCCTAACATCGAATGCTCAACAGCTAATGGATCCATTATCAGTTAATGTAGAAGACGCAAACATTGCGAGGCCATCAACTTCTACTCAGCAGACCGACAACGGCTGCTTGTCTGGATCAGTGTCGGAGAACAACCAGGATGTAGAAATGGACCTCTCGACCCTCAAATGCACAAGATCACCTAACGATAACTCATCGGTCTCTGTGCCGCACTCAAAAAACAAAAAGTTTGTGAAAGATAGTCGTTCCAAGTCAGATTCTAATTCTAACTCTTCCAGCTCTGTCCCTGAATCAAAACCCGCAAAGTACGGTAAAGACAGTATCTCGAAGAAAGATTTTCTAAAAGACAGTATTTTAGAGCAAGCGTTCTCTAAAGTAGGCATTAATTCATCATAGGTTATTTAAAGGTATTACAGTGCAAGTGCCGTTCCATTATTTCAGCAGCTACCGATTTAATATATTTTTGTTCACAACTTTCTCCCGACATTATTCTTTTGCAGGAAATTTGGCTTTCCAACGGCCAAGATTTTCATATAAAAAATTATCGTTTATTTCGATTGGACCGTCCATCGAGAGGCGGAGGACTTGCTTTCTTGATAACAACTAAAATATGCCACAAAGTAAAAATTGCCTATCAGTATATGTCTAAAGAGTGTGAGATACTAGCAATAGATGTAACTATTCCTGGTTGTTCCCCATTTTCATTAGTTAATACATATTTTCCCACAGGCGTGCATGAATACTCGTTTCCTCGATACCGTTGTCAAATCTTGTAGGAAAGAAATTGTGCTAGCCGGATACTTTAATTCTCATCATGTGTCTTGGGGTTTCAAAACGGACTCATGTGGAAAGCGATTGTCGGACTGGGCAAGTTAGTCAAAATTTTTGTAGCTTAAACACGAATTCAGCTACCTTTATTCAGGGCCTTTCTAAATCAGCATTGGATCTTACATTTGCCAGTTCAGGAATTGCCGTAACTTCCTGGTCTACTCTCGACTCAGCCTCAACTAGTGACCATCTTCCTATTAGGTTTGATATTGTCTGTCCTGTTATTCCCCTGGAGTCTCCGACGCGGACTTTTGTCAACAACCAGAAATTTCAGAGTGTCTTGAAAACGGTCCTCAACTCCCAGAAAACGATACCCAATGACATCAAAGCCATGCGGCTTTGCGCTGTATTAAAATGTTCCTTTAAAAAGTCCCAATTTAATGTTAACATAAGCAAAGGTAATACCTCTCCTTGGTGGAATTCGGATTGCACGCGGGATTATAGAAGACGAAAAGCCGCATGGAAGAAATTACTTTACCATCAGTGTCCGAGTAACTGGAGTGATTATAAATTCGCAGCTGCTGCGTTCAAGAGAACAGTAACGAATGCCAAATGCGAATATGACGAAAAACATCATGACTTCCTCTCTAAGCCCAGCAACAAAAAAGCTCTGTTCAGATTCCTGCGATACAGAAAATTCATACCAACACGACCGTATACTGAATCGATAATTCTTTCACCACACGAGATATCTGCTTCATTAGAATTCATAGGAAAGGGCTTAGCTCAACTCTTAACGTTACGTTTGCCGAATGGGCCACTAAGGCCCCCCACCGCCGATGACTTTGTGGAAGCAACAATGTCAGAACTGTCTGATGTCCTTGGGTCTCTGCCTGCCTCAGCTCCAGGTCCTGACGGCATTTCCAATGTCATGCTAAAATTATTGTGTGAAATGTCTCCTGACGACATTCTGAATACGGTAAATTATTCTCTACAAAATTCATGGATTCCGCAAGATTGGAGGATAGCAAAAATTATTCCGTTGCTTAAAAAACAAGGAGCCGGCTACAATCTTGACAACATTAGGCCTATCTCTCTTACGTCAAATATGGTAAAACTAATTGAAAGAGTTTTATATGATCGTATGATGGATCATATATACCAAAATTCGTTACTGAGCACATGCCGAATAGGTTTCCGGCCCGGTCTGTCCATTTGGTGTGCGCATGTAGATTTGGAAAGCCGCATCCAACTTGCTCAACATAAAAAAGAAGTGAGTGCTTTAGTGACTCTTGACATCGCAAAAGCTTATGACAGCGTTAAGTACTCTCTCCTGCTAGACAGATTACAGTCCTACAATTTTCCTAGATATATAACGGCATGGATTTTTGAATTTCTAAGAAACAGAAAATTTCATTGTTTTCAAAACGGTTTTTCTTCAAGGCAGTTCGATCAGACAAGAGGGGTGCCCCAGGGGGCTGTTCTGCCTCCTGTGCTATTTAACCTATTGATGAGTTCAGTTCCGCTGCACCACGATGTAAGTCTGTATATCTATGCCGATGACATTGCATTTTTCGCGACTGCTAGAGACATCAATTCTCTTCACCTGTCTTTGCAAACGTACCTCTGTACTCTACAGACGTGGCTTCACGATCTGCATCTATCACTTAACGTAAACAAAAGTGCAGTCCTTGTTTTTCCGTTATCCGGGACGTTACAGTTATCATTAGTATATGAACAAAGAACCATTCCTCAGGTAGAGTCAATTAAATACTTGGGTATCATATATGACGGAAAACTTAACTGGCGTTCTCACATAGAGAATATTGGAACGAAGGGGACACGAGCCGTAGGTCTAGCTACTACGTAGAATTAGTAACCGACGTTCTGGTATGCGAAGCGACACACTAATTATGATTTATCGTATATATATACGACCGATTCTAGAATTTGGCTGTGTTTTATTCTCTGGAAGTGCAAAATATAAATTAAAGCCCCTTATTCTGTTAGAAAGAGAAGCTCTTCGACTATGTTTAGGTCTCCCTAAATTCTTTGCTAATAATGTATTATACCAGGAAGCGCGCCTACCTACTCTTCACACGCGATTCCGCATGCTTACGGTTCAAACCTACTTAAAAGCTTATGAATCTTCGCTACGACGGGGACAATATGCATTTATTAGTGAACCACATCCATTTTTTGAGAACACGTGGTCACGGTTGCATACCCCACAAGTTGTATTTGTGCAAGCCCAATTAACACCTTTAAATGTTAGCCTTAGAGAAATAATTCCGCTTCATAGCTCTACAGGATCGCTCAAAATTGAATTTGCAGACATTTTTCCTAACAATGCAAAATTTCTGCCCACAACATATTTGAATGACCGTTTACAAGAATATTTGGCCCGTTTCAAAATAAATGTAATAGCGACTGATGCTTTTTCGTGTGAAGAGAAGGCAGGCGTGGGTATTTACTCACCATCCCTTTATTGGTCTTTTTCACTTCGCCTACCAGATTACACATCAATTTTTCATGCCGAACTTCTGGCAATAGTTCTTGCCTTGAGGCAATTACCCGTTGATACTACAAGAGTTATTATTGTTACAGATTCTCTATCTGTATGCAGCGCACTTACTGCGTCTACAAAATCGACAGCATTGAACACGTTTTATTCATTAGCTCCGCCTCATTTAAGCTTAGTTCATATGGTATGGGTCCCTGGCCACCGAGATATTCATATTAATGAAATAGCCGATTCCTTGGCCCGAGCTTCTTTAACAGGCCTTGTGCTATCTCTGCCGCCGGCAACTGCGCACGTCACTGCAGCCAGATATAGACAGTTTTCTTTGAGCGAAGACAAAAAAGCCCTATCATTAGCAAAATGCACAGATTTTTCGCACCTAAATTATTCTTGGAACCGAAAATGGTGTCCTAACCGGAAATTCGAAGTTTCATTTACTAGACTGCGTTGCCGTATTCCAACACTTAATTTTTACATGCACAGGTGTGGTCTGGCGGCATCCCCTCTATGCTACCTCTGCAATGAACCCGAATCTATAGATCATTTTTTATTATCTTGTCGGCGATTTTCTGTTCACCGAAAACTATGTCTAGAAATCCCACTTCAAAATTTAGGATTACCTTTAAACAGCAGTACTATTCTCTCCCTTCGAGCAGCAGTATTGGGATACAGCCACAGGAACATATGCCCAGCCATTTATAATTTTCTATGTGGCACAAAAAGAGTGCCTTGTTAATAGTTCTTAGTTTCCACAATTGATTTACTTCTACTTCAGTCTACGAAAATCAAAAAATATAAAAGCACAAATACACAGTTTAAATACTTCTAGTATTATTGTTCAAAAATTTAGCTTACCCAAGTTTAAGTATATGTTTCTTTTAATAATTTAGTATTCCTATCAACGCGAGGTTTACTATAGTATTGATCACTAGTTTTACTCAGGTATTCACAGTTTATTTTTCATCTTGGATTACATATTTATTTTACTTTTTGGGTTAGTTACTTATTAACCAAATTCTTTTATTCACTCAATCATATTACCAACCGATTCGTGGCCTATCCCCCATAGTGGGTTTGTGCCATTTGTTGAGGATTCATCATCATCATCATCATCATCATCAAGTGCAGCGTATTACGTTGTAACTATACTTGTATATAGCTTTTCATCTGCGTCTTCTTACGTAACATATCTGGTGGAGGTGGACGTTCCCTGTACCTCCTCACGGAGCTTCGCAGTGGACGGTACCTCGAGCCTTCCTTCATGGCTCCCGGCGATGACAACTCGACTCAGCCGCCTCCGACACCTGCTGCCACTTCGACGACCTACATCACTCTCCCTGCTCCTCGTGATCCTGGCGAATTCTCGGGCAAAGATCGGGAAGACGACGAGTACTGGATAAGCCTGTACGAACACGTCAGCCGCAACAACCGGTGGGACCCTAGAATCATGCTCGCCAACGTAGTCTTTTACCTCGATGGCACACCTCAAGTTTGGTATCGGACGCACGAAGATGAGCTCACCAGTTGGGATTCGCTCAAGCAAAAGCTCCGAGACTTGTTCGGCAACCCCTACGGTCACCAACTTGCCGCGCAGAAGGCGCTTTCCGGCCGTGTGCAGACGTCAACAGAGTCCTATGTCACGTACATTCAGGACGTCTTGGTTCTGTGCCGCAAAGTTGACGCACACATGACTGAGTCAGACAAGGTATCCCACATCCTCAAAGGCATTGTCGATGACGCCTTCAACTTGCTCGTGTTCAACAAGCTCGCGACGGTGGATGCAGTTATAAAATAGTGCCGCCGCCTGGAACTCGCTAAAAGCCGACGTATCGACCAGCAGTTTGCCCGTTTGCCCAACACCCCAGAGACATCTTCTTGTGCCGACGCTCCTCGTCCCAACAACACTGACGATATTACCAGGATCGTCCGACGTGAGATTGAGGCCGCCTATCCGGGTGATTTCGACTCCAGCCCCACCAACGCACCTACAGCCACAGTTTCCCTGATCCAGGCAGTTGTCCGCCAGGAGTACGAAAACATGGGTCTTCACACCATCTGCTCGGCCCATCGCCCTGATACCCACCCGGCTTCTTCGATTCCGCCCCGTCCCGCATCTTCTCACCCACCACGTTTCCGCAACCCATCTGAATGGCGCACTGCTGACGACAAGCCCATTTGTTTTCACTGCCGTCGAATGGGGCACATTTCTCGGCACTGTTGCTGTCGCTGGACATCCCCGACCCTGTCTGCTTATAGTGCGTACTCTCGCCCCTCAGGTGGCCCTTCTCGTCCATATGCCGCACGCTCCGATAATGCCGCCACTGATTCTCCTGCGCCGAACCGCCCCTATTCTCGTTCACCTTCGCCCCAACGGCGACAATCTCGCTCTCCCCATCCCCGTCGCTCCTATTCGCCGACTCCCTTCGGACGCCGCTCCCAGCCGGAAAACTAGATGCAGCGCCTCGAGGTGACGCTGCATTGCTCCCTACACCGCCAAATCCTCTACTGACTTTGCCCACTCATCTGAACCTTCTTGACGTGCAAGTCGTCGGTGTTTCTGTATCTGCTCTTATTGAGACTGGGGCGCATTTGTCGGTAATGAGCGCTGACCTTCGTAACCGCCTGACGAAAATAATCACGCCCGCCACGACACCTGCTGTCCATGTCGCCGATGGCGGAACAGCCCACGTATTTGGTATGTGTGCCGCCAGTGTCTCCTTCGCCAATCGCTCCACAATCGTGCTATTTACAGTCATCGTCCACTGTCCCCACGACATCATCCTCGGCTTAGACTCCCTCTCCGCACATTCTGCTGTCATCGATTGTTCCGCCAGTACTCTCCGCCTTGACCTGCCCGTTCTGGATCCCACTGAACCACACCCCAGTCGCCTCAGTTCCGCCGACTTCGTTCGCTTGCCGCCTTCGGCACTGACTTACGTTAACTTAGTGTCATCCCCACCAGTTCCCGACGGTCACTACATCGCGGCTCCTAAGCAAGACGTCCTACTTACACACGGGATCACAGTACCTCATACCGTTTCATCTATTACGGCGAATAGCGTCTGCCTGCCAGTGGTCAATTTTGGCTTGACGACACAAGTGCTGCCACGCGGGATGTCTCTGGCCCAGCTTTGCTCATTCGAGGATCACTCAATA
Organism: Dermacentor andersoni; assembly: GCF_023375885.2. NCBI lineage: Eukaryota > Metazoa > Arthropoda > Arachnida > Ixodida > Ixodidae > Dermacentor > Dermacentor andersoni. The sequence continues at coordinate 51,187,846 of NC_092821.1, forward strand.
GCATCTATTGCAGTGGACGACAATTCAACCGGTCCTCCTCTACCATCGCAGTCGGCAACTTGTACCATCGCCGACTTACAGAATATGATTGCACCCGACATGCTGTCCGAGCACGCTCGTGAGCTCTACCACGTTCTGTTTTCCTACCACGATATTTTTGACTTTAACAATCTTCCTTTGGCCCAAACTATAGCTATTAAACATCGCATTAATACCGGCGATGCCCCTCCTATTCATCGCCACCCGTATCGAGTGTCATCGGCTCAGCGTCAAGTTATTCACGCAGAAGTTCGCAAAATGCTTGCCTATAACCGTCATAGAACCGTCATGTAGTCCATGGGCGTCACCTGTTGTACTGGTAAAAAAGAAGGATGGCTCATGGCGCTTTTGTGTGGATTATCGGCGCCTTAACAGGGTTATCAAAAAGGACGTGTATCCCCTACCTCGGATTGATGACACCCTTGACTGCCTCCACGGTGCTCGCTACTTCTCCTCTATTGACCTTCGCTCCGTCTACTGGCAGATTGCCGTGGACGATCTCGACCGGGAGAAGACTGCTTTTGTAACACCCGACGGTCTTTATCAATTCAAAGTGATGCTGTTCGGTCTATGTAACGCTCCTGCCACTTTTGAACGCATGATGGACTCCCTTCTTCACGGTTTCAAATGGTCCACGTGCCTGTGCTACTTGGACGACGTTATAGTATTCTCCCCAACGTTCGGTACGCACCTCGAGCGCCTCTCGGCAGTCCTGGACGTTTTTCATCGAGCCGTTCTGCAGCTTAACGCATCGAAGTACCAATTCGGCCGTCGCCAGATTACCGTTCTTGGGCATCTCGTTGACGCGAACGGAGTGCAACCGGACCCAAGCAAGATCCATGCTTTTACGCACTTCCCTATTCTGAAGTGCGTCAAGGATGTGCGCAGCTTCACCGGTCTTTGTTCGTTCTTCCGCCGTTTCGTGAAAAATTTCGCCGCCATAGCACAACCACTAACCGAGATATTGAAAAAAGCCGCCCCTTTCCAGTGGCGCGATAACGAGACCTCTACATTCTCGCACCTAATCGACCTTCTCACAACGCCTCCCGTTCTGGCCCATTTCGATCCTTCTGCGCCTACCGAAGTCCGTACTGATGCCAGCGGTCACGGAATTGGCGCAGTACTGGCACAACGCCAGCGCAGCCACGACCGTGTTATCGCTTACGCCAGCAAGCTCCTCTCACCCGCGGAACGCAACTATTCCATCACTGAGCGTGAGTGTCTGGCCCTAGTTTGGGCGGTTGCAAAATTCCGCCCATACTTATATGGCCGACCCTTTTCCGTTGTCACAGACCATCACGCTCTTTGCTGGTCATGCTCACTGAAAGATCCTACAGGAAGACTTGGTCGCTGGGCCTTACGCCTCCAAGAATATTCGTACTCTGTCACCTACAAATCTGGCCGACTACACAAGGACGCTGACTGCCTGTCTCGCTACCAGGTGGACAAGCCTGACGACGCCGACAGTAGTACCGCCAACGGCATTTTCTCTGTGCCTGCCTTCGCTAACATCGCCGATGAGCAGTACCGAGACCTATCGCTGCGAGCACTCGTGGAGCGTCTGCGCTCTACACCTACCGACGCATCCGTTCGCCGATATGTCCTCCAGGGTGGCATTCTGTACCGAAGGAACTTCCTCCCTGACGGATCTGATCTTCTTCTTGTTGTGCCAAAACAACTACGACAGACTGTTCTCTTTGAGATGCATGACGCACCCACTGCAGGACATCTTGGGGTAACCCGCACGTACGACCGCGTCCGCCGCCGCTTCTGTTGGCCTGGTCTCGCTCGCTCCGTCCGACGCTATGTTGCTGCCTGTGATACCTGCCAGCGTCGGAAAACACCTCAGGTGCTACCTGCCGGTCATCTCCAGCCGATCACCGTCCCTGTGGAACCGTTCTTTTGTGTTGGATTAGACCTCCTCGGTCCCTTTCCCACGTCATCCTCTGGGAACAAATGGGTAGCCGTCGCAATTGATTACGCCACCCGATACGCTATCACGCGGGCTCTCCCTACCAGCTGCGCCACAGACGTCGCGTACATTCTCTTGCGTGACATTATCGTACTTCATGGCGCCCTGCGACAGCTGCTTACTGACCGTGGTCGTAACTTCCTCTCGAAAGTTACCGCCGACATTGTGCGTTCCTGCTCCACTCAACACAAGCTGACTACCTCATACCATCCTCAAACCAATGGCCTGACAGAGCGGTTAAACCGTAGTCTTACCGATATGCTGTCCAAGTACGTTTCCAAGGACCACCACGACTGGGACATTGCCCTTCCTTACGTCAAATTTGCTTATAATTCTTCCCGGCACGACACCGCCGGATTTTCTCCATTTTATCTACTCTACGGTCGCGAACCGACCTTGCCCCTTGACACGGCACTTCCTCCTGCGGCGATCTCAACAAGCGAGTACGCGCGCGACGCCATCGCCCTCGCCGACCATGCACGCCAGCTTATCCGTGCTCGACTGACGGACTCGCAAACCACTCAGCAGCGTCAGTACAACGCCCGCCACCGTGACGTACAGTTTTCGCATGGTGCGCTCGTGCTCCTGTGGTCGCCCTCTCGTCAGGTCGGATTTTCAGAAAAGCTCCTTTCGCGATACACAGGACCCTACCGCGTGCTGCGCCAGGTGACGCCTGTGACGTACGAAATTGCTCCTGTGAACTCATACTCGTCATCTACTCTGGCATCTAGTGATGTCGTAAAGGCCTACTACACTGCTTCCGAGTCCGGCCTTCAGTCGCTCCGGGACGGCGCTTTTGCCACCGGGGATAGTACTACGGAATGTTCCAATGACGAAAAAGCGAGCAGTAAGAAGAAGACGACAACGATTGGAGGCTAGCGCGGGCTGTTGTCTCTTGGCCAAGTGCGGCGTATTACGTTGTAAATATACTTGTATATCTTTTCATCTGCGTCTTCTTACGTAACAGTATCATCACATTCCTCTGCGTGGTTGCAGAGAAAAGGTACATGAAATAATTAAGAACACCTGAAATTTTGGGAGCGGGCCAGAGGAAAGGCAAACCATCTAGACACAAACAAAGTGTCTCATGTTGTACCCAATAGCATCTTTTGTAAGTGCGTGAAATTTGATGCGAGTATCTGCAGCCATTTCTAAAATATTACGTTAGAACTAACATGTATCAATTACCCTACCATACCCCCTTAAAGGGACACTATAGGTTACCATAAAGTCAAGTTAAAGTGATAAAGCAATGCTCTAGAACGTCTAAGGCGTCAATATAATCGCGAACAGAGCTTTAGTATCCGAGAAATTTAGGTAAATGCATGACACGATTTGAGACTCCCCAGCGGCATTCCTGTACTAGCCCGATGACGAAGCTACTTCTCATCATAATTTATGTCACTAGTACTCAACTAATCGTATTAAAAAGATAACTTCATCAGATTATAAGACGGAAGAAAATGTTACTTGTCAACTTCTATTCGATTTTAAGAAAAAATAACATTTTGACGTTAACCCTGATGGGTGGTCGAAAGGTTTCGTTTTCGCTCGACTCTACGCGCTCGACTCTGCACCGCGCGCACTTTGGAGTTTCAGTTGTTTCGTTATCGCGTCGGGCTGCGCTGGTTCTGCTGGCTCGCTGCTCGCGACGGCAGACGGTCTTCGTCGCCCGAGGTCGCATCGCTGGAGTCCTCGTTGCCTTCGCGCTCCGGAGAGCCGGTGTCGAGGCCGCCGTCGTAGTAGCTACGCAACGACGCCGGCAGCGCGAGCCCTCAGCAGCAGGTCACGTTCACCAGTGCTTAAATCGCTCAAGTCGAGCACAGCATCGCGAGCCAATGTGTCGTTGTCAGGGTCGTCCATTGCAACGAGCGTCGAAGTTGGCGCCATAAAATAAAGAACAAGCTTATCGTCGCGCGCTTTCCCTTCCGCCAGCCACCATAGTTCCGCTTTCGCGCTGCTGTCGGCTCTGTCTTGGCTCTGTTTCTGGCCGTGCGTTTGCGTTTTGTGCAGAAGAGCCGTAGCGCCATCTGCGGGCACCGTTTTATTCACCGACGGCGCAACGTCATAGAGTTTCTCACTACATTACCTAGAGGGAAATCTGGCGCTGCTGCGCTGTGGTATGCGCTGTGGTAGAGAAAATAACTAAGCGCACAGCCACAGGGCTAGACGAGGTTCCCGTTAGGCTGATAAATGAACTAGGACCAAAAAGTAAGGAAGCTCTGGTGAAAGCAGAGGAAAAAACTTTAAAAGATAGACGAATACCAGACAGTTGGCGACAAAGTAGAATGAATTTAATTTATAAAGGTAAGGGGGAGAAAGACAGAATTCACTCGTATAGACCATTGACCATTACATCGGTAATATACGGGCTAGCAATGCAGGCAATCAAATTAAAGCTTCAAGCATGGACAGAGAATAATGGCATTTTCGGAGAGCTTCAGAATGGCTTCAGAATTGGCAGGCGTTTGGACGATAACTTGTTTGTTCTTACTCAGTGTATTGAAATATCAAAAGCAGAAAGCAGACCGTTGTATGTGGCCTTTTTAGACATTACAGGAGCCTACGACAACGTAGACCGCAACATTTTGTGGGATATTCTGGAAGGGGAAGGCTTAGGTAACGATTGTATACAGCTTTTGAGAGAGATTTACCTAGAAAATACCGTTTGGGTTGAATGGGAAGGGATGAGGAGCGCGGAGAAAGTTCATATCAACAAGGGACTGAGGCAGGGGTGCCCTTTATCCCCGCTGCTGTTTATGATGTACATGGTGAGGATGGAGAGGGCGCTAGAAGGAAGTAATATCGGGTTTAATCTCTCATACAAACAGGCAGGTACAGTAATAGAGCAGCAACTCCAAGGTTTATTTTATGCGGACGACATTGTGTTGCTCGCTAACAAGCAGAGCGATTTGCAACGTCTGGCTAATATCTGTGGACAGGAAGGCAACAATTTAGGTTTGAAATTTAGTGTTAGAAAATCAGGTGTTATGGTATTCAATGAAAACAGTGAACAGACAGTGGAGATACAGGGCCAACAAATACCTCGGGTAACAGAATATAAATACCTTGGTATATGGATAAACGAAGGCAATGGATATATGGAAACACAGGAAAAAACCATAACAGTCAAGGGGAAGAGAAATGCAGCCATAATGAAGCACAGAGCGCTATGGGGATACAATAGGTACGAGGTCCTCCGAGGTATGTGGAAAGGGGTAATGGTTCCAGGACTTACTTTTGGAAATGCGGTTGTTTGCTTTAAATCAGGGGTACAATCAGGACTCGACGGGAACCAAAGGTCAGTGGGTCGCCTCGCATTGGGCGCTCACGGGAAGACTACAAATGAAGCTGTGCAAGGGGATATGGGCCGGACTAGTTTTGAAGTGAGGGAAGCTTGCAGTAAAATTGAGTATGAAGAACGGCTGAGGAATATGGAAGAAAGTGAATGGGCTGGGAGAGTGTTCAGGTATCTGTACAGGCAAAACATTGATTCACAGTGGAGGAAAAGAACTAGGAAGCTTACCAGCAAGTATGCGGCCTGTGGGGTGGGCAACACAGCAACAAGGAAGGTCAAGCGGAAAGTCAGAGAGGCTGAATTAATCTCATGGGTGGCGGCAATGGAAAAGAAACCTGCCATGAGTAACTACTTAAGAGGAAAAAACGAAATCAGGAAAGAAACCATTTATGATAACTCAAAGGGAAGCTCATTACTTTTCGAAGCGAGATCGAGATGCCTTAGAACACGCACCTATAAAGCGAGATATAAGAAGGAAGAAGAAGCATGTGCTTGCTGCGGTAAAGCTAGAGAAACGACGGAGCATATTTTATTAGAATGTGAAGACGTCTACCCAGCGGTCGATTTAGGCACCACTGGCCTCCTTGAAGCCCTTGGGTTCAGCGGGAGCAGTGGTAAAGCAAACAGGTCCGCAATAGACATTAGTAAGAGGCGATTGGAGGATTGGTGGAAGAAAAGTAGGGAAACGACAAAAGACGGAGACGTACAAAAGTACAATTCGCAATAGAGGATCAGAAAGTTTGGACGTGGTAGTTCATAGTGTTTTTTTTTTTTTTCATTGGTTAACCAAGGTAGGATATTAGGCAGCATAGTAGCAAGAGCTTGGTGGCGCAACCCACCGCCCCGTTCCAAAGGGGACGCTCATAACATCCATCCACCCATCCATGCATGGGAATGCCGGTATATTGTGGATTCGGATTGGCATGGTTCTCGTAGAGACAGGACACCTTGAAGACGCGCTTGGCAACTACCGTTCCGTCTGTCGCAACGATTCATTTTCTACTAGAACAGCACGTGAAAAGCTGTTTTAGCTTTTTTATTACGCGAAAACATGTTTTGTTTAACCATGAGAACTTGTTATTGTGTGTACGACTACATGTTACGTAAAAAGTATCAGTGGGCCGCTAAACTTATGCATTCACGCTAATATATGCGTGAATGGAAACATTTTATGAAGATTTTACTTTGAAAACACGTTATTTGCGTAGCCATATACACGTTTTAGACGAAGCCTCTTACAACACCAGCCAACACGAGCCTCGCAGACACATATACCGTCATTCCCATGACGGCACTATGGTGTCATAACGGCACGGTGCCCCCTTAAGTACAGTGTACTAGAATAGGATACTCTAGTACACTGTACCTTAAGAAACTCCCATAGACGGTGGCGCCAGATTACCCTCTAGGTGTTATAGTGAGAAACTCTATGCGCAACGTCACTATGAGACGATGATGTCACCAGGTCACCACTCCTCGATCTGAGGGCGGGCGATTTGAACTGCGCTAGAGGTACGCGGACGCTTCAGAACGCATTTTCTCTTAAATAAATCCCCTCTTCTCACGAAAAAAAGTGTTTACAGGTTTCTGGGATGGTATTTCAATAGTCCACGTTGACTTAATATTAAGCTTTAGTGTCCCTTTAAGCAGTGTAGTAGCAAGAACTTAGTGGCGCAACCCACCACCCCGTTCCAAAGGGGACGCGCTTTACATCCGTCCACTGTTCCGGAACAGGAAACAACGTTTTCAATACAAGTTCAGAACGTTTGGCACAAGACCTGGTGGCGCAACGCACTGCCCCTCTTCAAAAAGAACGCTTATAGCATCTATCCACGTAGCCAAAATGCTTTTTTTTTTTTTTATAGAGCACAATTTAATATGGCCGTTTTCCGCCAGTGGTATACGCTGATACGCGCCGTGCTCGCTCTGCTGGTGTTGCGGCATGCCTCATTGCGATGACTGTCACGTAGCTGGTGCGTTCTAATTGCCAGGAGACCAAAGAGCCTCTACTGACGCCCATACAAACAAGCCACAAGTGAGTGAACAGAACATGCGACTTTATTGGCAGAAGACAAGCAGTGCACTTTCTCGTACAAGAGCAGAAATAAAATTTGCATGTCGAGATACGTTGGAATCACTAACGCGAGCTCGTAAACGGCTCACCTCCGTCGTCGCACATGGCGGTCTGGTAACGAGAGACAACCAGCAGTGCAAGCAGATTTAACAGTGTCCCACCTGTTTGCACCGACAGTCGCCGTCGAAGATGAGCAACTTACATTGCGAAGCAATCGGGTGACGCAGGCATCTGCTGCCGCAGCCAACACAGCCACATGGACTACCTGACATTTTGCGTTATCTCCTTTCCAACTTTCACGTTTCTTTCGGGGGCCGCTAATGTGTCGCTCACACTTGGTGCTCTATTTTGTCTCAGTATGAAAATGGTCGGTGTCGTAGGCATCGCCTTCGGCAGCCACTTTTTCGGGCCTTTCCACCCATGTGGCTATCAACTTCATACACGTCGGACCATGTAAGCACGTATGCTGGTCACCGTTCATGCCAAATCGCAACGAGAAAGGCCACAATTATCAGCGGGATAGAACGGGACGGGGAGCACCAAACAGGGTGCGTGTAAATTTGGTTTCCAAGTCGCTGTGCGGACAGCAGGAGCAAATGCTTACCTCGAGAGACTGTTTCCCAATGCAACTGACCAGGCCATCACATCCAAGAAACGTAACACAGCGACCACGACCAAGTGGGGCAGCGAAATCAGATTCTGCAATCAATCACTTCAGTGGAGCTTGCGTAAAGACCCAGGCTGTCGAGCAAGAGCAATCCTCAACGAGACTAGGAATGAAATATAGGAATGAGATCTGCTCAGCGAGCACTGAAGGCCAAAAACATTAAGAAAAGTCAAATGCTACATAGCACATAGTGCATAGGTTAATGCAAGACACATGCCGATGCCACGTCAGCTGTTTCAGGAGAGGAATTGCACATGGCAACGTGCACTAGAAAATGCTGCTACAGATATGTTATGCTACTGCGCAGTGACTAGTATTAAGCATGAGCGAAAAATCGGGTGACCTTTATGTTTGGATGAGGAAAAAGAATGATCTTTAACAAGAATGGGTAATGAAAATATACTTGGCACAAATGGAATTTGACATGGCCAGGAAGCTGATCAAGGAAGTGCAAACTGGCAGAACTTTTTCGGCCAGCGTCGTCCGTGCTTGTTCAAAGGTTGCATGTGCATCTGAACACGAAGAATTTCTAGAAAGCATTTGTTGAGGTACCTGGACAACTCGGCCAATACCCGTGCTGGTTGAGTGATGGCTGAAGCTCTTTTCAGTATTGACACAGTTCACCGTGGACTTGATATCTCATCCAAATACTTCTGCATCTGCTTCTTTCTTTGTGGTGTAAAAGCCTTGCAAATTTGGCTCCAGCTCTGCCTGTTGGTGTAGATGGGGGCTCTTGTGATGACCAAGATGTGCTTGTTGCAGGTTGTGTTGGGGCGGAACAATAACACATGATATACAGCATAGATTAGCCAAACTAAAGTAGTGTTTTTTTTTATGGTTGGAGCTATTATGCTGAACCGTAAATAGGAACAAATTTCATATCACCTGCTACAAACAAATGACATGTATCTCAAGACTAGCTAGCCAATATAGCATATATCAAGCATATTAATTTCTGAACCTAGTGTTGTTTACTTTGCAGTAGCAGCCAAAGTCCACACAATGGCCTTGTTGTAGTAGGCAGTAGCTTCTCTTTAGTGCGTGGAGTGTGTTGCTTTACACTGGTACCGCCCTCTTTAGTGCATGTCTCAAACAAATTTTAACTGCATCAGAAATTGAAAAAGCATAATTTTGCAATATGAAATGCAAAAAGTTGTGACATATCTACCGTGATGGTTTGTGACACATGCAAATGCACGCTGTTTGTTTAGGGTGCTTAAGCAGCATGTTCTACTGTACATAAAATTGATCTCTGCCTAACTGCAATGAATGTCAACAGCTTAAGTATTATTAATATCACAAATGAGAACATTTGTGTGATTTGTGCATAGCTTAGATACTAGAAGAGATATACTGCTGGTTTCACAAGCAAATGCATGAAAGACATGAAGCTATTAGAACTGATGCATTCTTTTTCTACACGAACATGATGCACCACTTCACTACTGCAAAAATAAATGCCCCGAGGTAAACCAAACTGAAAAGCAAGAAAATTTGGAACCACCGAGTACGAAATATTGATGAATTATCATGCATGCAGCTGCTTAATACATTACATTCGGTACTTTTGCTACACTTTACCAAAGGATTACTCGGTTTTGGGGGCAAAAGAAGTTGCTGGCGGGCTCGAAAAAAAATACATGTATATTGATAAGCCTACTTTGTTGCCCATGGCCACGGCAACGATAAGATGAAAAATCTGATGCACATTTCGATATCGCTCTCTTTTTCCTTCCTGGTTGTGTGTGTGTAACTACGGCCTTGCAACTAAAGGTTTATTTTGGAAACGGCAACAGAAGGTCCTGCCTACCCATATTTAATGCAGGATCTAGTTTGTTAACTTGTCTCCATCTGTAACTTAACGAGATGAATATTATATAATGATTCAAGAAGCCAAGTTAAACGACTTACCGGTATTGCAGTCATCAGTCGCAGTAGAATCTGACTGCCGTTTCGATGCAGACGTGTTCTGCGTGGCTCGCGACTGAAACCTAGCTTTTGGGCTTACATCTCTGCTTGAAACACGTCACTTCACTCCAAGGTAAATAATACGAGGTATAGAAGTGCAATAAACTGGTTTTAGCACAAAACAAGCAACCAGCTTAAGTGTACGAACCAAGGAATCCGTGCCTGCCATGCACGTGAACTTACTGGTAAAATTTTAAATCCAGGCCAGAGGTCACGTGGAAGGTCGATGATGCTGAACGCTATTTCGAGTTTATAATGGCAAAAAAGAACGAAGTTACTAACTAATAAAGAGTACAATGCATAATTAGGAGTGATAGTTTTGTTCTCTTTGTAACATAATAAAAATACTTTGATAAGTGTGGGAGAAAGCCTGTAGGTTAAAATTACGCTTATTGCGGCGCCTCAAGCGGGAGGTATTAGGCTCAAGCAGGCAGACTTCAAATGGCTATACTATGCTTGTTTTATTAGCAGCGTCACGCGGTCAATTTCTTTCACTCTCTATGGCCTGTGTGCTACCCCTAGCATTCCTCGCCGGAGGAAACATGGAGGAGTGTTCATGAAACCCAATGGCGCCTTAAGTGAAGGAAGGTCCGTCGTCTCGACTTGGCTAAGCTGAGAAGGCTTGAGTGAAGGCATGTTTAAGAATATAGGAGTCCGTCTCGTACAACATGGGAAAGTGACAGGAAGTGCTACAATAGTCTTGTTCGATCATGTTTGGATTACGGTGCCATGACATATCACTCTGCCACACCAAGCATGTTAAAGGCGCTGGATCTCATCCACCATCTGGGTATGTGCCTGGCCACGGGCTCCTTCAGAACAAGCCCTCTTTAGAGTCTATACATCGAATGAAATGAGCGATCCCTTCACCTTCAAAGAACATTTAGCAGTTTCAAACATTTCTTCAAAGTGCACTCTAGCCCTCGACATCCTTGCTGCACGTGCATTGATGATATGGCGTGCTGCGCTATTCCGTAATCAAGCCTCATTGAGAGAGCCTTCTTCAATGTGGGTCAGAAAACTTGGTGATCCTTTGTAGAAGCGCGCTCCTCACTTACACATTTGCATGCACTTCCAAGAATTTCAAGCGAAGTATTCATGTCCTGAATTCTGTACTGATGCATCAAAGTCGCATGTTGGTGTTTCTTATGCTGCAGTGGGTCCGTCCTTGCAATCTGACGTTCTGCACCCAGAAACAAGCATATTCACGGCTGACGCCTATGCTCTGTTGATGGCTCCCAAACACATCAAGGCAATAAAATTACAAAGGACAATTCATCAATTCATTAAACGTCATTCAAGCTTTGATGTCTCTACAAAAGAACAAAAATCCTGTATTTACTGATCTATATTGAATTTCGAACATTATGTATGCATCTCATCAACACATTATTATTTGCTGGGTGTCTGGCCATAGAGGCATTCGGGGGAATATGCTTGTTGACCGTATTGCCACATCAGTAACAACAAATCCTAGCAATTCTTCAGTAGCTGTTCCTGCCATAGATTTGAAGCCCTTCATACACAAAATGAGGTCATATTGGCCGCATATGTGGGACAATGGAACTCTTAATAAATTCCACATTATCAAGCCACAGTTAGCATTTTGGCCTTCCACAACAAAAACTCGACAAACTGATGTCCTGTTCTGTCAACTCAGGATAGACCATACATACAGCACACACAATTATTTGCTAACTGGTGGTTATCCTCCAAAGCGGGGTAGTTGGGGTGAGATGCTGACAGTCGTCCATGTTTTAATGGAATGTCAGGAAGCAGAACCTCAGTGTAAAAAGTACTTTCCTTTAGCCTACGAACATCAAATTCCTCTTCACCCAGCAATGTTCCTTGGTTCACACCCAATTTTTGACACTAAATCACCTTTAAGGTTTTTACGTGATGTTAGCACATTGCAGGTCATTAGCCCTGCAGATCACACCACAGCCTCTCACTAGAGGCTGCTGCTGTGACAGTACCGTTTAGTATAGCACTTGCCCTTATGCCCTTGTGTTTAAGGGCGGTAGTTAGGCAGTAGTGCTATTGGCACTCACCTTTTAGTGAATCACCCTCCATAGCTTATATTTTATTCCTTTAGCACACCTTCCACGTGATCACCATAGTAATAAGTAGCATACTTTATGCTATCTACAGGGACTGTGTTCAGGCCACTGTACAGCCATGCTACAAATACTCTTTGTTATCGACCACACCGTCTGTACATACCATCTCTTGGAGCTCTTTGGCCAACATTGGCCCTTGCACTATAAAGCCCCATACGTCATCATCATCAGTGGTTGAGCCATTGCCTGTTGTTTGGACTTTTTAGGTTTTTTGGTGGAGGCAACTTGCCAGTTGAGCCTCTTGTACACGGCACCTTTCAACAGACCTTACTGGGGCAAAGCTGCAGTCACCTTTCCCTGTCACCTTCTGCATGCTACTGCTCTTTAAAGTGGTGCTTTTGTTTCCACTTTCCCCTACTTGGGTGTTGGCTGTTGTATTGCATGATTGCCCAGTACTGAACATAGTCCCAACAAGCACCAGAGACAGAGATGGGGCAAACCAAGGCGGCCTGGGGTGGCAGGTGATGTGCATGAGTGCCTATGTACGTTCTAACACAAGAATGCTGTTGTCATGTTGTTATTCTGTCCTTGTCGTTTCATTGCCTTCATTTCATTCTGATCATTCTTTTATCCTGAATAAAGGGAAAATCAGACATCCACCCGTTCGTAGCAAATGCTACAAAGGAAACCCATACGGGTTCCTCGAAAGAAAAGCCTCATAGTTGAAGAAAAATTCGTCCTGGTCCGGGACTCGAACCCGGGACCACCGCCTTTCCGGGGCAGCCGCTCTACCATCTGAGCTAACCAGGCGGCTAGCAGATGGCAGGGCGAAGTCGAATTTGTCGACAACACACGAGGCAAAGGCAAGGTTTGACGTAGTAGTTCTGCGGAAACCCGCAAGGTGGAGAGAAGTAATGAATAAAGGGAAAATCCCTTTATTCATTACTTCTCTCCACCTTGCGGGTTTCCGCAGAACTACTACGTCAAACCTTGCCTTTGCCTCGTGTGTTGTCGACAAATTCGACTTCGCCCTGCCATCTGCTAGCCGCCTGGTTAGCTCAGATGGTAGAGCGGCTGCTCCGGAAAGGCGGTGGTCCCGGGTTCGAGTCCCGGACCAGGACGAATTTTTCTTCAACTATGAGGCTTTTCTTTCGAGGAACCCGTATGGGTTTCCTTTGTAGCATTTGCTACGAACGGGTGGATGTCTGATTTTCCCTTTATTCATTACTTCTCTCCACCTTGCGGGTTTCCGCAGAACTACTACGTCAAACCTTGCCTTTGCCTCGTGTGTTGTCGACAAATTCGACTTCGCCCTGCCATCTGCTAGCCGCCTGGTTAGCTCAGATGGTAGAGCGGCTGCCCCGGAAAGGCGGTGGTCCCGGGTTCGAGTCCCGGACCAGGACGAATTTTTCTTCAACTATGAGGCTTTTCTTTCGAGGAACCCGTATGGGTTTCCTTTGTAGCATTTGCTACGAACGGGTGGATGTCTGATTTTCCCTTTATTCATTACTTCTCTCCACCTTGCGGGTTTCCGCAGAACTACTACGTCAATTCTTTTATCCTCAGGCCATTCTTACTTTTTAATCTGTCTACACTGTCATTGTCACTGCATTGTCGTTTCGTCGTCATGCCATCATCGTTCCATTCTCGTGACTTCAACGCCATTGTACTTTTGTCATTTTTGTGTCGTCGTCATGCACTTGTGGTCACAATAGTTGTGGTCATTCCAGCATCATCATTCTGTCATAGCCATTCCTGCTTCATCATCCTGTTGTCGTGCAGTTGTTATTCTAGCATCGGCGTTCCATTGTCATCATTTCCAGAATCATTCTAGTGTTGTCATCCTATTGTCATCCACCCTATAGCTTTGCATTCCTCTTCATTTACTTACAGCAACTACTGTGAGTAGTGTCAAGGGGCAGCTCAAGCTCGCATCAGCAGTTTCCACAGCCTCCACGCTGGATCCTCATATATGATGACTGGTAAAAAACGGGTACCTTAATTGATAGGCAGCGATTTAAATAGAAGAGTTCCCATGGAACAGCAAAGGCAATTGTACTCCTTGCTTTACTGCATGGACCCTCAAGTGACGGTCGTATCGTTGTCAACACCACTCAGAGACGCCAGTCTTCAGAACTTGTCAGCTGTAAAAAGGCCTTCAGTTATCTCTTCATTCATTCATCATCATTTATTCATCATTTATTGTCCCTTAAGGACCCCTTTCAGGGTATTACATAAGGGGGTAAACAAGCTTGATGCAATTCGTAAACAAGCTTGATGAATCATTGCACATCCACCACTGCATTCAAGAGCCCTTTATACTGTCAAACTATTTTTCCCTGCACTGTATACAATGGGGGGGGGGGGGTCATATGCAGCAACTATGATTCATTGGAAGTTCAAGAAAAGACTCATGCGAATGCATATGATGTAATGTATGACACGGTTTCAGAAAATGAGCTTGTTACAGGCAGAATCACTGTTCATGTATACATATTTAATCAATTTAATGTGCACTCAGTTTTCGTGGGTTTAGAGTAAGAAAATAAATGTGCACCTGAATGTAACATGCCCCAATTTATAAAAGATAAATACAGAATCTTCTACCTAGATGGCCATTTTTGCACTGTTCCTGTGCTGATGTTTCTGCACCTGCATGATGCTGCCACCTAGCATCTGGCTCACTGTTCAGAACATGCCTGCCAATGTACAGGCTACTACTGGTTCCAGCTTTCGCTTGCTTGTTACACATTCGCAGTTTTCATTTGGCTGACCCTCACATTTGTTCTGCATGATGGAATGCCAACCTTGTGACAATGATCTAGCTGCAATGGTATTTAATCAGGAGTTGATTTTGTTTGTCACAAGTGAAATTATAGTGAAATATGTGGTGAAAAAGGCAGAGACGAAAGATTTTGCGACGGTGTGCTAGTGAAGCCAGGACAAGATTCGATTTCACGTTACTTACATTGGCAGTTCTGTTATAGTTAGGATGATGCAGACAGATGTGCTCTGTACTATTTGTAAATAATGTTTTAACAATTCGTGACTAGGGCCACTGTGACTGGATGACTAAATGACTGGTGGTGTTGTTGTGTTTTGAGGAAGTTAATGCTCTGTAAAGCAAATGCTTAAGTGTTAAAGGCACTTGTGAAAAGTTTCGGCAAACTTATCCCAATATTGGTTTTACGTTATCAGTAATGTGGGCGTCCCAGGCAAGGTCATTTGTTATGTGACCGGAGAGGTATTTATATGAATTCACTGCTTCTTATGGCATGTTATGCAGCTCATAAATTTCTAACTCGTGGCTGAGATCTTGTTACGTGCATGAATTTACATTTGTTAATATTCGGTTCCATACACCATTTTTCACACCAGTTTACTATTGCGTTCAGGTTCAGTCGAACATAATTTGTGCTTAGGGTGAGATATTTCGTGTAAAATTACGCGGTCATCCGTGAAAAAGTGTACTTAAGAAGAGATGAAGTTAGGCACGTTGTTAATATAGGTGAGAAAGAGTAGGGGGCCAAGCTAGAACCCTATGGTTCACCAGGGTTCACAGGAGTTGGGAGTCCATGTTGTTAGAAAAAAGGAATTGGGAACTGTTTAATAGAAAGCATTCAAGCCAGGTAAGAAGTTTTGAATTGAGGCTAAGTAAACCTAATTTGATAAGTAATGACTTATTGTACACTTTGTCAAAACGCCTTCTAAAAGCCTAAAAAGAAAGGCAGTCTACCAAAGAACCATGATGGAGGATGATGTTCAGCTTATGTGTGAACATTATGAGCCGAGTTTCACAGACATCAGTTTTCCAAAAGCGACGTTATGAGTGTCTTAAAAATGAGCTCGAGTAAAGAAACCTGACCAGATTTGAAAACAGAATATGTTCCAGTAGCTTGCATGGGGTGCTAGTGAGTGAAATGGGCCAATAATTAAGTGAACTGTCTTTGATGCCTGCTTTATGAAGTGGTATCACCTTGGCCCATTCTTCCGATCTTCCAATCGTCGGGGAGAGAAACATCGCCCAGTGACTGCTGAAATATTTTTC
The DNA here is from genome assembly GCF_023375885.2 of Dermacentor andersoni. Classification (NCBI taxonomy): domain Eukaryota; kingdom Metazoa; phylum Arthropoda; class Arachnida; order Ixodida; family Ixodidae; genus Dermacentor; species Dermacentor andersoni. Next base: position 51,203,972 of record NC_092821.1, read on the forward strand.
AGTATAATAGAAGAATAAAAACTGGTGCTTTTTAAAAATTTGGGAATAACTGAGTTGCAACCAGTGGATAAACAAACTGACAGGGCAAGTAGGACTGAGCTTGTTTGTAAAGTCATTAACTGTATAGACAAGGTTCAGTTAGTTTGAACCATACAAACATTAAAATTAGTAAGGAAAATTTCCATGAATGTGCAAAGTTCATTGTTAATAGCTGTGAAATTTCTTGAAAAATGTTCACAAAATATTCACAAATGGTTTGAAGTTGATTCTTAACTTTTTGCTTCGATAGCGCAATGTCAAAGACAATAGTCAGTCAAGCCAAGTAAATAATTTATACTTGAAACAAGATCCGGGCATGATGTTAGAACTGGTCAAAGGTATTTGCAAGAGACTTCATTGTTCTCGTAGGTTACGTAATTAGTCGGGAAAAGGAAAAAGGGGAACACAGTTCTAAAATTACATTTGCTATCGTGGACAAGAGATTCATAATGGGTGATTCACGATTACGGTTAATATTAGGAATGTTAAAATCGCCTAGCAAAAACACTGGTAATCTGATGCAGCGGGATATTTTTTGTTGGTTAAGTCCATCTAAAGCCTACATCTTCTATAGTTCGCTGGACATGTCAATGCTTTGCAACTGGAAATCTTTTAAAATGGCTAAGAGTTCGTAACCTCCCTGTCACATTGTGTGATCTCGTCAATAAGTTTAGTTACGGGTGCGGATAGGAAAAGTTTCTAGTCCCATATTTGCAAATGCAGCCATGTTTCTGTTGGGAATGATAATACTGGGGTTAGGAATATCAATGGTAGAGCTTAGAAAATCACGCTTGTTAATCACACTCTGTATGTTGCAGATAAACAGATATGTGGGACATGTAACACAACACCCCTCCGGTGCCACTGATACAATGCCTGCAGACATACCTAACTGACGTATATGAGGGCCTTCATTTCAGATGTGCCCGTTTGCCTTACCTACGGATAAGCCATACATGTAGTATTTCTTGTTCATGACAATTGTGCTGTATCAGAGCTGAAAGGGTACAGGCTTGGGCTGGCTTTTGGTGATTTCGAGTAACCTTATATGGGTGTGATGCATAGCGAGCAAGAAATTCTTACTTCCATCAAAATTTTTGCTTCTAGTTTTGTGTGATCACTTAGTATTCTTTTTTCATTTTATAACTGGAAAATTTTACAGTGATGGGAAGGCATTTTTTCTGTGTATATAGGCTCAAGCGATGAGTACACCGATTTCATTTTCTTGTAGGCTTTCTGGTAGGTTTCCTAGTATTTCTTATGCACAGTTCAGATCCTTCCCAGGATTTGCACGTGTCGGGAATAACACGAAAAAGATGATCGCACCTTTATCTTTCTTCTAGTTCAGCTAGTGATTCTAAGACATTGTTCTGGATGGATAGGTTATCTACTGATGTTTGAACGCTAGCTACATCATCATCATCAGCCTGGTTACGCCCACTGCAGGGCAAAGGCCTCTCCCATACTTCTCCAACCACCCCGGTCATGTACTAATTGTGGCCATGTCCCTGCAAACTTCTTAATCTCATCCGCCCACCTAACCTTCTGCCGCCCCTGCTACTCTTCCCGTCCCTTGGAATCCAGTCCGTAACCTTTAATCACCATCGGTTATCTTCCCTCCTCATTACATGACCTGCCCATGGCCATTTCTTTTTCTTGATTTCAACGAAGATGTCATTAACTCCCGTTTGTTCCCTCCCCCAATCTGCTCTTTTCTTATCCCTTAATGTTACACCTATCATTCTTCTTTCCATAGCTCATTGCGTCGTCCTCAATTTAAGTAGAACCCTTTTCGTAAGCCTCCAGGTTTCGGCCCCGTACGTGAGTACTGGTAAGACGCAACTGTTATACACTTTTCTCTTGAGGGATAATGGCAACCTGCTGTTCATGATCTGAGAATGCCTGCCAAATGCACCCCAGCCCATTCTTATTCTTCTGATTATTTCAGTCTCATGATCCGGATCCGCGGTCACTACCTGTCCTAAGTAGATGTATTCCCTTACCACTTCCAGTGCCTCACTACCTATCGTAAACTGCTGTTCTCTTCCGAGACTGTTAAACATTACTTTAGTTTTCTGAAGATCAATTTTTAGACCCACCCTTCGGCTTTGCCTCCCCAGGTCAGTGAGCATACATTGCAGTTGGTCCCCTGAGTTACTAAGCAAGGCAATATCATCAGCGAATCGCAAGTTACTAAGGTATTCTCCATTAACTCTTATCCCCAATTCTTCCCAATCCAGGTCTCTGAATACCTCCTGTAAACACGCTGTGAATAGCATTGGAGATATCGTATCTCCCTGTCTGACGCCTTTCTTTATTGGGATTTTGTTGCTTTCTGTATGGAGGACTACGGTGGCTGTGGAGCCGCTATAGATATCTTTCAGTATTTTTACATACGGCTCGTCTACACCCTGCTTCCGTAATGCCTCCATGACTGCTGAGGTTATGACTGAATCAAACACTTTCTCGTAATCAATGAAAGCTGTATATAAAGGTTGGTTATATTCCGCACATTTTTCTATCACCTGATTGATCGTGTGAATAGGGTCTATTGTTGAGTAGCCTTTACGGAATCCTGCCTGGTTCTTTGGTTGACGGAAGTCTAAGGTGTTCCTGATTCTATTTGCAATTACCTTAGTAAATACTTCGTAGGCAGCAGACAATAAGCTTATTGGTCTATAATTTTTCAAGTCTTTGGCGTCCCTTTTCTTATGGATTAGGATTATGTTAGCGTTTTTCCAAGATTCCGGTACGCTCGAAGTCATGAGGCATTGCGTATACAGGGTGGCCAGTTTCTCTAGAACAATCTGCCCACCATCCTTCAACAAATCTGCTGTTACCTGATCCTCCCCAGCTGCCTTCCCCCTTTGCATAGCTCCCAAGGCTTTCCTTACTTCTTCTGGCGTTACCTGTGGGATTTCGAATTCCTCTAGACTATTCTCTCTTCCATTATGACACTTATTTCCAGATAATGCCTGTAGCATTGCTTCCACCTGATATTTATCCATATAATTGTGTTGCCTTGCGACTCTGAGGGCTTATTTAGATGTTTATTCTCCTCAGTGGTTTCGGGATAAAGTGAAATATTTCACAATGTAACTTTTTCTCCAGATGCTTCTAATAATCTGCTGTTCTTTAACTTTAAGGTACCCTAAATTAAGAACACCTGCTGTAACGCCGTGTTGTCCTCGAGATTAAAAAAAAATGTTGCCCACCATGGTTGCTTGTTTCACTGTAAGCATGAGGTTGCAGGTTCAAGTCTCGGCCACACTTCACTGGAGGTGAAATGAAGAAAGGCTTCTGGACTCGTGCATTATGTACAAGGTACAGAGCTCCAGGTAGCCAAAATTGATCTGGAGTTTCCCACTACAGCATGCCTCGTAATTATATCATTGTTTAAGCATGTGAAACCCCACAATTGAAATAATCCTAGTCCTCCTCTTTTTGCTGTGAAATGTACGAAGACATTATGGTAGCATGCGGAACTTAATTGAAACATACTGCGTGACATTTCAGAAGGTACGTTATGTACAGCCTTTGATAAAGAAATGAAGGCAATAGGAGTACACATGGGGTTTCGTGCTTGAGAAGATCTTGGTGCTGAAAAGCTTGAAGCTTTGAAGGGCCAGCACTTAGCCGCTCTGATGCTTCGAGTGATGCCTACACATCAAGAGGCGAACAAGGCATTTCATATTCAGGTACCACCAATAAGATAGTGACTTCCTTTTGATGAATACAGTTCGTCTAGTATTGTGCCTTGCAGCCAGCGTGAGAAGTTAATTCTTCGCCATAATTTTGTTTTGTACTTTCTGTGCCTACATGTGTTGCACTTTTCGATCAAGTATGTTGTTTACTCATTCCCACTATGTAGCACTTGAGGAACTTGTGACTGATTTTGTTAGTGGTTGTTCCTTTGTGGATTTTTCTTCATCTGTGAAGTTGGGGCATTCGGTACTTCTGTGGGCATGATAAGGTTTGTTTTCATCTCGCATTTTTAATGCCTGCCGGATCTTACACATAAAGCATGTACATAAAACTCCTTGCAAGACTTTTTTCTTATTACTATGTTTGAGCCTTATCATTGTCTTTTTGCATGTAAGCATTTTCAGAATGCAGCTCTTATGCACCCATTCCTGCGTTGAGCATCGGCGAAACCGGGCGGATGAGCACAGTGAAAGATGAAAGAGAGGATGCGGAGTACAGCAGGTGATGAAATACTGCGAGAGCGAGGTGCAAAGGGGAGGAAGAGGGTGCAGCGGAAGCATGAGGAGGATAGCGGAAGCCACCTTGAAGCACCACCACATGGCATGTCTGCACATCCACGACTGGCAGCATCGACCGTGCGGAGGAAAGAAAAAGAAAAAAACCATAAAGCTGGCTTTCACCATAGCATTCGCCGCAGGCATTTTTCACTAAAGATTACGGTGGCATAAGCTGCAGCTGCCAGGAAGCGGCAACTGTGTGGCTGGTTTATATAAGGTGCCTTGCATAGTGGCTCTGCCAGTTAGTGCAGTGATTAGTGGGATGCCTCAGTATATCGCGAAATGAAAACATGTATACAGCTGCACGCAAATTGCGCATTACGGAGTATCGTAATAGTTGGTGGTTTCTTTTACAGCAATAGAATGAACTCGCTTCACTAGGAAAACACTGTCTTTCCTAGAGGATTATGTAAATCACTGCGTTTAACGAGTGCACTGTTAATATTGATAAAATGTTTTCTATTTGCTTGCTTTTATTGCAATAACCTCTGTTGTGGTTGTTGTCAATGAAGAATCTTTCTGTTTCTTAGTTTTGCTCTCCATAACATTTTGCTGTTTTGTAAGCTCCTTATAATTTCAGTGATGGCACACTGACAACTCTACTAAATTTTTAAAGCGAGAGTTATATAGGAAACTGCAGGACGACCTGTGCATTCACAGGGCCAAGTGACCATAACTCTGTACTGTCTGCTCCAAGTCCTTTGTGTCGACCGTTCATTTTGGAAGAAATATGAAAATGCAGCACCGTGATACCGCTGGAGTGGGTCACTGGCCATGAAAATGTTTCATATGTGTTAAATTCAATGTGAATAGGGAATCTACTTAGTATGTTCTGGTGCATCTGGAAGCACAAGTGTCGCCATATGTCCTATTGTATGACGTGTATTGTATTGAAGCATGGTTCAAGGCTTAATCTAACAAGTTACAGGGACATTGAAGTGCATCTCTGTAACCATCTTAATTTGGTATATTTTTTTATGTGAAGGCACAGCAAAGTTCATCAATGAACAATTCCTTCAGAAGACCAGTGTGTATACCTAAGTGCTCAGTCATGATAAATTCTGGTTTTAAAGTCTCACTGAAACATGTTCGTGTTCTCAAATCAACTGCTGCCTGTTTCATCGCCCTTCTGAAATGCATAATGTTTACAGTGCACAAGAAAAGCTCATTGTGTGTTGTCTTTCTAACCTCCTAGTAGCTGTACTTGTAGGAAAGTCTTGTTTGTTGAGGTACATGATTATGTGGATGCCTCGTGTTTCACCTGACAGGACTTTTAACCTTTTCAGTGCCAGTTCCTTTCAGAGGTGATGCACCTCCAGGGTCAGGTTTTTGTTTCTTAGATGTTGTGAAACGAACAGAATGGCATAATTTTGGTTATATGCAAAAGGGAAGGAATGACACAGATAATGACAAATGCTCTCCAGGTGTGGTCCGAACGTTCTTATCTGACATCAGCGGCATGGCGGGGCAAAAACGAAAAAATGTGCTGCTCCGTCAGGGGCACTGAAAGGGAAAAGGAGGGGTGAACATGATCAGTGCGGCTGCACTCGAGGAGCCCCTTTCCTCATTGTCATGCTGGCATCTTTTAATGTATTAGCATTTGTACAGTACTCCTCGCACTTTCCGGGGGCCAACTGTCCGTTAGTTTGTTTATATCTAACCACTTTACGGCATATCTGGGTCGCTGATAGTCCGTGGACAAATGGTTGGTGCATCAGGCTGCTGCACTGAGAGAACAGGGTTTGAAACCAACCATTACAATTTCTTTTTCCTGCTCTGTAGTATGTGCATGCTTGTATGTTATTATAGAAGAAATTACAGTTCTTCTCCATGACAACTTATTGATAGCTTTTCGATTTTATTTGGGTGAGGCAATAGTCCATGCAATCAATACCCTCCGCGTCCTCTCACTTTAATAAGGTTTTTAGTTTAGTGCTTTTATTGGTAAAAATATGTTCGGATTTTGCAAACCTGTTCATCGTGCAATCACATAGACAAATATTCCAACATGTTGAATAGCTGTACTTCTTTTTTCATGTTTTCTGAAATCCCCCTCAAGGCACTGAACTAGCAACATGCTCATTGTTAGCACTAGCGTCTGTGTGTTCAAATTTTGTCATTCCGTAATTGCAGTTTGATTTTCTTTACGCAGGGTCAAGACATTCAACCTCTCCAGCAACTACCTAAGGTGCAGCAGAGATGCCTCGACTGCTCTGACTTCTGTGAACTTGAGCCTGCAAAACTGTTCTCTCTGAATACATGTATAAGGGTCCACACAGGCTAGAAACCATTTCAGTGCTCCTCACGCCCTCAGGCTTTTGTGAATCACTGCACCATTTGCTCCAAGTCCTTTGTATAGGCCGATAACTTGACACCTGAAAACACAGGACCATGATATCGTAGAGTAGGGAGAACGTTTTGGAATAGATGTGGTCTGAATATCGAATCCATGTATAGTACATGTGCAGTATGCTGTGTGGTGTTCTTGTGCATTGGGAAGGGGGCGCAGGTTTTGCTATGTTTTGGCATATGTTGAGCTGCCAAGTAACATTTATTTCAGCGTGGTCTTACGAGTTGCTAGGAAATTGGTTGTACTGATACTGCTTGCATTGTAGTAACCATATTTATGCAGTATGCCTGCATGGGAAAGCTCAACAAAATTAAAAGAACTCATCCATCAACAATGCTTTGAGCACAGTCGTGTTTGCAGCAAAAATATCCGTGAATAATTCTGAATGTATGGCCACTTATTGGGACTTCTTGGTCTCCTCTAAATTTACTGCTGCGTAAATGAACATTCTTCTGAGTGTAAAAGTCCCTCACCAGGTATGGGCATTGCTAACAGACAACAGGAATGTGCAGGTCACATGATGACAATTATTCAGGGTACTTCGTGAGAACCCCGCTTTCGGCTAGAAATTGTGGTCATACGCATTGATGGCTCTGTGGAGGATGCACCATCCGCAACATCAATTAAATTGTGTGACTGGTAAAGTATCGAATGCAGAATGCGCTAAACCAGCACAGTAAGTGTATCATGCTGTAAAAGTGTAGGAATAAAAATAATAAAGTAGGCTAGGCTTCCAAGATACCTGAGATATGATCCCACGTCTTCAATATCCGAGAAGGCAGGGAAGGAATGTCACTTGCGCGCACTAGTTGACCTAAACAGGTTGTCCATGTTAGCAGTGAAGCTTGCCTCCTGGCAACGCAGTAACTTGACATTTTAATTCCTTCTATATCCCCTAATAATGAACCAATCTGAAAAATTATTGCAGTAGAACATAGTCATAGTGGCACTTTTACAGTGAAGCTGCTAGCCTCTAGTTGGTCGGAATTTTTCGTGTCCATCGACCAAACAAAATTTAACTGAAAAAAAAGCGCATATCTCCTTTGGAATCAGGCTTACAACACACAGCTCAGTATTCATTTCAATAAAGAAAAGCACAAGACAGGCGTCAAAACTGCATGGTAGATGATAAGGTGCCTGTGAGCAATAAAATGCGAGGCACATTCCTTCTCTCCACACGTGTTTCCCAGTAAAGGTTACGGTTGCATAAGCTGCTTAAGTGGGAAAGGGGCAACAGCAGCATACGAATCTGTGAGTGGTGTCACCAAACTTCATATATGAAAGGGAGACCTGCCTAGGAACTCATTCATTTCATTGCAAGACCACTTTGGGTAGACGACGCAGACTCCCGAAGAGCAGCGTGCATACGATGAGCGTCAAAGAGTGCAAAGTCGTAATGCTCAAGAATGCTGTCATGCTAAGACTAGGCAGAACAGTGAAACATTCCAGAGCCCCATCGACGACATTTGAGTGGCTTTCTAACAGCTTCGCTGGCCATTCACTTTCGCAGGGTCGGAATGGCGAGTCAGTTTTTTTTTTACAACTTCATGTCGATTGCTGAAATTTCCAATTAAGTGGTGAAGGGCTGCCGTGATTGCTTAGTGGCTTTGGTGTTGCGCTGCTAAGCATGAGGTTGCGGTATCGAATCCCGGCCACAGCAGCCACATTTGAACAAAAACCAGGTGGTCAAAAATTAATCCAGAATCCCCCGCTATGACTTGCCGCATAATCAAATTGTAATTTTGGCATGTAAAACCCCATAATTTAATTTAAAGGACGTTTACATGCCTATTGTAACAGCTAACTGCATATCATTATTCGTTATTGCTCTCAGTAATAGGAAATACCTGTGTGCTAAGGTATAACCTGTATGTGGGTGCCTCGTTTTGGAGATGAACACTGTAAGTTCTCAGGACTTCACATGGCTGCAGTCATAAAAAAACCTATTTCATCAGCTTGTTAAATGGCACCTTTTACTTTGCAGGAGCCATTCCTTTGTTGCACGCAATATACTTTTGCACGCAATACTTGTCCTTTTTTTCCCTCTTGAATTATGAAGTGTAATCTGTGAGATTGCATCGTGCCATAAGATACAGCCTAGTGAAGCCGCATTGGTAAGAAAATACCACTTAGAATCATGGTCCTCTAGTTCAGTACCATGGAGCACTTTGTTTATAGCAAAGCTTATTACAGAATTCATCCTAGATAATGCCTGTAATGTTTTTTCCATTCATTATTTACCCATGGAATTTTATTGGCTTGTTAGAAAGCTTACTCTTGGTGTTCATTCTTTGCAGTGCTTTCTGCAGGTGAACTTCTCTTTCGCTTTTTCTGCAGGTTTTTTAATGATTCTCCGGTTCTTCACCGCCAGGGTACTGTAATCCTGTCATGTATAATTAAATGCATTCAGATGCTCTAAAGCAGAAAAACAGCAGTTTTGTAGATTCATACTATCATGGTATCTAATCCTCCCGTTCTTTCTCACTGTGGATTGTGCAACAACATTGTGGTAGCATGATGGAACTTTATTGAGTCATATTAATCACATTGTCTAAAGTTTAATTAGATAGTATATGTAGAGCCCCTGTCAAATGAAATGAAGGCAATTGGAGAAGTGCTGCTTTGTCTTTGAGGGATTCTCGGGGCTGGAATGCTGCGATGAGAAAGTACTCTTTGATGCTTTGACAAACACAGCAGGAAGCTGTCGACATTTCGTATTCAGCTGGCATCAATAACATAACGGCTCTTACTTTTGAAAATGCTGTGGGTTTAGCATTGTGCAGTGTGGCTGGTGTAAGATATTTACCCTTGACAACACTGTGGTTCTCCACTTTGTCTGCCTACTTTATGTATCACTAGTAGATGAAGAATGCTGTATTCTCATCCCCACTATGTAGCATTTGAAGAATGTTTGATGGAATTTTTTGGTGGCTGTATGTTTGTGAATGTTTATTTATCTGTGAAGCTGGTTTCTTCCATATTTTTTCTGGGGCATGACAAGTTGTCTTTTCTATTCATGTGGCACACCTCACTGGGGTGGCTCAGCAGCTATGGCATTGCACTGCTAAGCAGGAGGTCATGGGGTCAAGTCTCAGCCCTGGCAGCCACATTTTGGTGGGGGTGAAATGTTAAGATGCTTGTGTGCTGTGTAGTGGGTGAACATTAATCCCCTGTTGGCCGAAATTCATCCGCAGTCCCCTGCTACAGCGGGCCTCATAATTAGATAATGGTTTTGGCACATAAAACCCTAGAATCCAATTGTTATGGAGTCATAGTTTTACTGCCTGTTGGATGAAATAGGTGTACTCCTTCCAGGAGCCTCCTTGTAGCTCTCTTCGAGCCACATTGGAAGAATAGACTAGGCGTCTGAATGAGGCTGCCTTGCCAATGACGTTTTCCGTCGTGGTTTACGTCGCTCTCGGCACATAGTGCAGATCATTGGGGGTCAACCACAGCAGCTGGTGCTGTGCATAGGACTCCTCTACCATGCACATGCATAAAAGAACCACTTGTAAATTATCCCTTATATAACTGTGTACCAGTTTAAACTTCCAATGAGCTTTTGGGAAGCAAGCTTAGTTATATCCTCTCAAATATCTAAGCTTAGTAGCCCTATACAGACCTAAATGTGCTTCGCAACTCGTGAAAGTCTATGGTAGAGACTAGTGATTACGGGAGAGCCAGAAATAAATAATTTCAGGGGGTACTAGGCCACAGTTTCAGAGCTTCCCGATACGGCTTCAGAAAGGCAGTTTCCAAGCGATTCATAGTCACGCTGACAAATTCACATCTGGTGGCACAGTGCAATCGTGAGCAGTGAGGAAGGTCTCGAAAGTGGAGTTTCAGACCAGTGCTAACGGGCTAACGATGCCCAATGGGTGTGGTAGAGAAAGAGTTAAAGAGCGCCAGGTTATCAAAATTAATACGGAGTCTGCCACTATGCATGCCTCATAATTCGGTTTTAGTTTTGCCACTTACGGCTAATAATTCTGCCAACATTCCTGCTGCAATGCGATGTGCCATGTGAAGCAATGGCAATGCTCAATCCTCTCACAGGTAACACACAATGGCGCACAACAATGCCTCAGGCAAACACATCTCCCTGTGCATTCTGTGCACTACACACACAAACAGCAGTGGTGCACATAAGGTAACATTTATTATCAACTCACTGCTCTCATATTGCACTAAACACTGAAGAAATTAAACATTCGCAATCACCATCACCACTATTTAGCATTAATCAAAACAAATGGTGCAGCAAGCTTTGTTTATATCGATTCCCACAGTGTGTGGAAGCTGCCTAATTTCTTTAATTTAAGAAAGATTTTGCAATGCTCAGTAGTGAGAGAGCATACCCTGAGCACCAAATGTACACTTGAAATAATAAAATTCCACAAATTGTTCGAAATGCATGTACTGGAGAAATAAAAGTGCAATGTGCAAGAATTAAAGCACAAACACATGACTGTGCTGACATCTCCCTACAGGAAATAAATGCTTGAACGATGCACTCGATAACTAGAATAATGCTATAACAACTGTTTGTGACCAAAACAATGTGTAAAACTGAGCTGTACTCACAGATTGGAAATGTTGAAAATTCTTGTACATCCAAACCAAAATCTCCTTCTCAGTTCAGTACATCTCCATCACTGCCTACATGCTAATGCACAGTGGAGGCTACAATGCAGAACTTTTCACAAGAAATGCAGCACAAGCACATCCAAGCAGGCACAGGCAGTAAACTTGTCGAAAACACCACCTAAGATAGTCGACGATGCATGACCATACTGCAAATCAAGATCAAAGAGAGAGTTCACTACATGGTTTCTAGTTGCATATAGCACGAGAAGCAGTTATAAACAATTTGCAAGAGCTAGTAGTGCGTTATAAGGACGTTTTGTATCGAAATACGCCAGCGCAGCGCCTCCTCTCACTAGCAGACAACAGAAAATGTTCATCCCTCAGCACTGTCTTCTGTTGGTAAAGGGAGGAAGCCTGAACAGAAGTGTAGTCTGCTCACTCTGCAGGCAGGTGATGCAGTTGAGACCTGTCTATTCTTCCACCGTGGTTTTAGCCATGTGGTCTTCTTGCATGTAATCATTCGTTTAGAGTAATTGAATGATCTGTATTCATTATGAATTGACTGTCTGTTTTCGAGCAATATATATGTTTGAGCTTTGCGATTGTAATTCTTGTTTATATGTTTGCTCCTTGCTTGCGCTTATATAGAATAGCCTTCAATGTAATTCTTTGTTAAAAAGGCAATCCTTCTTTCTCCTAATACCACTATATTTTGCAGTTGATTGTGTTGGGTGCTGCAGAAAAGTTGAGTGATAGCACTTCTAAGTTCATTTATTTCTGCCACTGAATTCGCTTTTAATGAGGTTTTATGAGGACTCATCATTAGCAGTAGCATCTGTGCATTCTGATTTCGGCATTAAGTGCAGTTCGGTTTTCATTGTGCAGGGTCAAAGCATTCATCCTGTGCAGCAACTTCCGAGGATGACAAGTCGCAGCAAGGACGCCTCCACCACTGTGATCACTGCGACTATAAAACTAGAAAACCATCTGATATGAGAGCACATGTTAGGGTCCACACAGGTGAGCATCCCTTTCAGTACCCTTTGTGGTCTACAGCTTTTCATACAGATCCCGCCTGATTATTCATTTGTGCATTCACGCAGGTGAGAAGCCATTCCAGTGCCCTTCATGCTCTCTGAGCTTCTCAAAAAAGGGCACTCTTCAGACGCACCTGCGTGTCCACACAGGCGAGCGTCCCTTTCGATGCCATTTGTGCCCTCAGAGCTTCTCGCATAGAAATGCTTTAAAAGGTCATTTGCGCATCCACTCAGGCGAGCGGCCATATCAGTGCCCCTCATGCTCTCGAAGTTTTGTGGATAGGAGCCATCTGAATATTCACCTACGCATCCACTCAGGCGAGCGGCCATATCAGTGCCCTTCGTGCTCTCGGACTTTTGTGGATAGCAGCCATCTGAATGTTCACCTACGCATCCACTCAGGCGAGCGACCATACCGCTGTGCCATCTGCCACAAGTCCTTTGTGCGAGGTAATGACTTGAATAGACATATGAAAACACAGCACCATGACAGCCCTGAGTAAGTCACTAGTTCTGTATGTATGCATTCTGAAGTAGGCAAAGTCAAAAATTATAAATCTACACACATGTGCAGTATACTGCATGGCATTGTGGTGCACCAGGAAGGAAGTGTTGGTATATTTTTATATGTTAAACTGCGAAGCGACTTCACAAGATGTTTCGGCATAATCTAGTGTTGCAGGGACAGAGGGCTCATATTGCTTTCATTAAACTAAACTAACCATATTCCTGCAGTATCCCTTCATATGCAGGCACGACAAAGTGAAAAGCACTCATTCCTCAGCTTTGCATTCAAAATACTGCTGTTTGCATTGACGTAGTCAGGATAAATTCTGAATGTTATGCCAGTCATCAGGACCTGTTGATCTCCTCCAAGTATGCTGCTGCCTAAATGAACATTCTTGTTAGGTGAATGACCCCTGACCCAATTTGAACACTATGTACCAACAAACAAGCATGGTGCATTTGTCATGCAGTGACATTTATTCAGCAAACTATGAAACCATTCCATGGCATGCAAACAGCTCAAAGTTTAAATGAAAGCCTGTGTGCCCTTCTGGAGGGGGCCCGGTGTTTAGGTCGGCAATCAAGGACACACATAAAGTCCTTGCCAATTAAAGTCACTGTCAGATTTCTTGCACTTTCTAGGGGCTGCAAAAATGTGTAAAATGGTGCAGTTCGAAAAAACGAATCCGTGGCATTTACTGCCTTCAAGGGCTCAGATTTCCACAACCACATCCGAAATTGCTCTGAAGGCCTGTCAGTGCACTTAATTGGTGTCTTATACTGTGAGAGGAAATGGCAGGTGTGGGCATGTATCATTATAGAACACGAGAAGAGAAACTTGTCCGAGTTGGTGGTAATTCATGTTTCGGAAATTAACAGCGCTAAACAGATAAGGACGAAGAAAAAGGAGAACATGACACTGATACCAGTGTCATGTTTTTCTTTTCCTTTTTCCTTGTCTGTTTAGCGCTGTTAATTTCCAAAACATTATGGAACACACACATCTGTCTAGTGGCAGTTGCCCTTTTCCATTCTTGGTATGCTTCACCACAATCACTGCGTATGTTTGACTGCATGACACTGTTGTACTGTGGCGAATATGGCTTTTGGGAATCTACATTATATAACAAGACTTTCTGCGCTTTCCACACTACAACGCTATCGGTAGGGACGATTAAATTGGTGTCAGTGCCATTTCTGACAGCAGTGGATCCTTTCCATAAAAACACAGCAAACAAAGCAAAACGGATGTACCTGAGGGTTCATTATATATAGTACATGTGATGTGGTTTCTCGTCTCAGGTATCAGAGAAGGCTAGAAAGAAATGTGACTTGTAGGCACTAGTAGTGGTAAAGGGTTTGTCTTTGTTAGCAGTGAAGCTCACCTCCTGGCAACATGGTAACCGCAAATTTCAATTCGTTCTGTCTCCTCTAATCATAGACCAGTGTTAAAAATTATTACAGTGAAATGCACCCCAGACAAACCTTGACATGTTCCCGTGTGTAAGCCAAATTTCCAAAAGGGCCCAGTGGGAGGCATTTGAAGAGGTGGTTACTTATGTGCACCGGAAAAGCTGACTGGATATAGTTTATCCCAGGCCAAGCTGAATTTCTTTTTCAACTATGAAGTTTTTTTTTTCTGAGGAAACCGTATAGATTTCCTGTTTAGTTTCATGCTACAGTCATGAGGACGACAACTTTTTTTTTTTCATACATATTTTTAATAAGTGTTAAAGGGGCCCTGAAACACTTTTTGAGCCTAGTAAGAAAATGCTCCTGATATGTAGAAGAAGCTCCTGTAATGAAGTGAGCCAACTATCATTACCGATACGAGAAGGAGGGAATTTTCAGTGTCATGTCAAAATCTAGGAACAGTCGCCTTCTCTCGCCTCCACTATGTCGTCATGCAGCATTATCTTAATTGGACCTACCAACAGCTATTGGCTGCTTTTGTGATCGTGTGAGCATTCTCTGTACTAACTCTATAATTGCTAATGTCAAATTAAATAAATAAGATATATATTTACACATGTCTGCAATCTTCATCCTTGCACTGCCTGTCTACACACAACAGTTGCGTTGCTGCGCATCGCCTCCAAGATGGCAACAACCGGCTGTGTAGTGTTATCGACCGTGGCTGCCTTGGGGTGCCACAGTGAGCATTATTGCTGAGACACTCAATTTTCGGGTAAGGCACTAGTGGAGACGAAAGGAGAGAGAAAGTTGCTTGTCCATGCAATATCCATGTCTAACTTCACTTACTTGAAGGCTACAGAAAAAAATTGCGACGTGAGGAGACATAATGTAATAACTTAAGTCGTTCTATGTTTAGTTAGAAAAGTCCTCAGGGCCCCTTTAGTCCTCGCAGCTATAGGAAGGACTTGTGTGCTCACGGACCACCAGTATGGTGAAAAGGTAGACAAAACCCAGGGCACTATGCCGACCAAAGTAAACTTAAGAGAAAAGAAGAGTTCCTCGGGTTTTGTCTACCTTTTCACCATGTTCCATCCCGAGCAGACGAGCTTCCGTCAAACACAACCTACAGCTAGTATGTGGGTGCCTTGTTGTTTTGGAGTTAAAAAGTAGTATTTCCAAGTCTTCAAGAAGTTATGGGTGCATTCATAGATGTACACTGTTTACACCATTTTGTCATTTTCTAATCCTTTCTAAAGAAGACAAATTGAAGCACGCATTTTTCTCTGAAGCTTGACAATGTACTTGTCTTTTTTATTTTTTTTTATTTTTTGAAACTTGAGGCAGTCTGCATAAGATTTCACTGTGCTATGCGATTCACCTTAGTGAAGATGGATTGATTGAAAAACATAATTTCAAATTATGGTCCTCTGCATCAATGCCACATAGAATCTTGTTCATAGCGATGATTTTTCTAAACCATCCATTTCTCTATATCGAAGTGGTTTAAGGGCTCTTAAGTTGAAGAAGAAAGATGCATTGATTAAAACTGTCATGGTATCTAGTCTTCTTTTCTTTATGCTGTGGATTGTGCGAGAATGTTGTGCTGGCATGTGGACCTTTATTTATTCATATTGTGAAAAATTTCATAAGCTGTGTTATGTATAGCCTTTGCCAAAAGAAATGAGCCCTGCAGAAGCACAAATGCCACTTTCTCATTGAGGAGTGTGGGGTGCTGGAGGTCTTTTAGGTGCTAGTACTTTCTGACATTTTTGCCATTGCAGCAGGAGGCAAACAAGGCATTTTATATTCAGCTCCAATCAGTAACATAGTGACTTTATTTCTTTTGGCAAAGGCTGTGCGCTTAGTATTGTGCCTTGCAGCTGGTGTGAGAGGTTCATGATTGGCTACACTTTTGTTCCCTACTTTCTCTGCATGATAGCTTTTGTTAGTGGCTGTACCATTGGGAATTTCCCTTTGTGTGTGTGACTGGTGCTTTCAGTTTGTTGTCTATTGGGCATGAAAAATTGTGATCTGTTTTGTTCATGTCACATTTTTATTGGCTTTTAGATGTAGTTGTCCTTTTTTAGTATTTTTTTTCTTGATACTCTGAGCAATGTCATTCTCTTTGTGCATGCAAGTATTCCTTTACAGCAGTTGAATGATCTGCCTTCACTTAAGTTGACACTGTCTTTTCTGGAGGTTATATGAATTACTGTACTTGAATGAGTGCATTGCTAATGTTCTTTGTATGTTTCCTTTTGATGACCTACATTGCAATCATTTGTCAATAAACATATTCTTTTTCTTATAGTCTTCTTACCATTTCATTAGCTTTGAAGATACAAGAGCATGTCGGTGAGGCATTTTCAAGTTTTATTTCTTACTGCCTTTGAATGCATTTGCTATAACTTATTCATAAGCAATTTAATATTTGAGCCAGTTCTTAAGTTCCATGTGTTTTGTTTTCTTTTTTATTCTTCATGCCTAAGTGGTTCATCTAAGACACTGGCAATTTTGACACCACTGCTGTTTCATCTTTCCCTGATACAGATTTCATGTGAATGTTTGAATACCTTGAAAGGCCTTTAGTTGGAAAACCACATTTTCAAGGCCTTAGATGTCTTAGAATTTTTATGGGTTCCTGAAATTCTCGAATGTCAATTTTATGTTAACAGTCGCTGAATGAATATTCAAGCTTGGGTAGACTTACCAAAAGATATGTAAAGTCCATGAAAAACTTCTGGTATCTTTATTCTGAAAGTGGCTTTAAAAACTTTTTCTTGCATTACCATTCATATCTACTCTAATGTGCAATGGCAGAATGTATTTGAACCAATGTCAAGATGACATTATTTCCAGTGCCTAGCACCAAATCCTGTTTTGACGACTGTGTAATGAGTGGTATTTCATGCTCACAGTTAACATGTGATGGCTGTCAAACTCTTGGGGAATGGTATTTTTGAAGCCAGAGAGACATAAATTTATAACAGCATACTGTACTTGGAAATCGTCAGTGACCGTCTCACTATTTAGTCGGATAAATATGACCATCAAAGAAACTCTTGCGATACCAATCCACACTCCTTTTTTAGCACTTTTTGTAAATGTAAATTCATGGTGGAGTTGTTTAAGAACAGTTTGGTCAGCCTGGACTAGTTCTTGTTTGACCTCTTGGAGAACAACACAATATGCAGAGTGTTCTTTTTTAGCTGCACCAAATTATTAAAAGAAAAATATAAATTACACTAACCTTATATTTGCCATACGAGTGTAGGCATTGGCAGCCTCTAGATATAGAGCAATTTTTTCAGTGACATGCGTAATTAGTGAAGTTACAGTAATTAAATGTTTAATTAAGAACAATAGGTGGCTACAGCAAATGAGTACTTCAGGGCCTGTCCTTGACAGTATCTATGCCAACGATCAAATTTTGAATAGCAGAGTTAATGTGGGAGCTACGTGAACAACTAGTTCTCCTTGGCAGGCTCCTTGAAACCGAAACTTGCTGGCAAGAGAGCGTCTGTGTCGTCGATGTCGCTGCCCTCCAGCCTTTCATCACGTCTCCGTGATCACTGCCGGTCTGACCCCGTGAGCAGCTTGCGTTATCTCCTTGCTGTCTGCGGCTAGGCCTAGCGCCTCAATGCCGGTGGGCCTCCAAATTTACTTTGTCATTTCGTTGAGCGCCATGTTGGCACTGTAGCACCAATCCCGCTCTTTGGGCATTTAGATACTGCAGGCACGGTGTCTTATCAGTCTGTAGGGGCAACCATACATTCATCATCATCATCAGCCTATTTAATGTTCACTGCGAGGCGAAGGCCTCTCCCTGTGATCTCCAATTACCCCTGTCCTGCACCAACTGATTCCAGTTAGCGCCTGCGAATTTCTTAATTTCATCACCCCACCTAGTCTTCTGCCGTCCTCGACTGCGCTTCCCTTTTCTTGGCACCCATTCTGTAACCCTAATGGTCCACTGGTTATCTAACCTACGCACTGTGACCTGCCCAGCTCCATTTCTTCTCGTAATGTCAATTAGAATATCGGCTATCCCTTTTTGCTCTCTGATCCACACCGCTCTCTTCCTGTCTATTAACGTTATGCCTAACATTCTTCGTTCCATCGCTGTTTGCGTGATCCTTAACTTGTTTTTGAGCTTCCTTGTCAGTCTCGAAGTTTCTGCCCCATATGTCAGCACCGGTAGGATGCATTGATTGTACATCTTTCTTTTTAATGATAATGGTACGCTTCCAGTCAGGATCTAACAATGTCCACCAAATGCACTCCAACCCATTTCTGTTCTGTAAATTTCCTCATGATCAGGGTCCCCTCTGATTAATATACCTAGGTAAACGTATTCCTTCCCAGACCCTAGAGGCTGGCTGGCGATCATTAACTCTGTTCCCTTGCCATTCTATTCATCGTTATCTTTGTCTTCTGCATATTAATCTCAAACCCCACTCTTACACTCTCTCTGTTAAAGTCCTCAGTCATTTGTTTTAACTCGTCATCCCCAGTGTTGCTGAACAGGACTATGTCATCTGCAAATCGAAGGTTGCCGAGATATTCGCCGTTTGACCTTACTCCTAAGCCTTCCCAGTTTTCCCAGTCAAAAGCCTTCCCAGTTCCCAGTCGAACCTCGATATACCGAACAGCGCAGTGATCGCGAAATAGTTCGATATAGCCAGAATTCGATATATAAAATCATGTAAAAAAAACTTGTGCATATCAATCACAGAACCACGGGCGCGATCGGGGATCAGCCGGGAGCGCGCGTTCGATTGCGCCGCACGCAACTATCGTAGGCCGCGCATATCTCGTCAGCCGCACGAAGTCGGCGCGGTCTAGGCCAATCGCGCGCGGCGCAACCGAACGCGCGCTCCGAACGATCCCCGATCACGCCCCGATCGTGGCGCAGTAAATACTCACTTGAAGCTTCACACAAAGTATTTATTTGGCTGAAAGTACTGTGGCAGCTTCTTGTTGGCAGTCGCATGCTTAAACACGGAGTGCTCAACATATAAAAGATCCGCAAGCGAGAGGCCGGTAGCGGCGTAGACGGGCCAAAGCAACTGCAGCCTCAGTTGAAGTCGGCAGCGAGGCAACATCAGCGCTTGCGGAATCAACTTCGGCAGCGTCTTCGTTTGGCTGCTACTTCTGCTGCGATGTCCACGTCCGTCAATCTAAGCATTTTGAAACACTGCCAATCAGTGGCGTAGCTAGGTCGTCTGGCACCCGGGGCCCATAGGTCTTCTGTCACCCCCCCCCCCCCCCCCCGGGTGTAGCCGGCGGAAAGAGGGGTGTTCAGACGTATATGACACCCCCCCCCCCCCTCCACAGGCCCCTTGCACCCGGGGCCCACGGCCCTCCGGCCCCCCCTATTGCTACGCCACTGCTGCCAATAACACACCTTTTGGCGTGTATGTCTGCCACACAACGATAATCGTCATCTCTCTTGCTTGCGTTTCCTTTCTTGAAAACGCTGCGCTCGATACTTTCCCGTCGAGAATGATCTGTCATGCTGATAACGCGCATGCCGTTCGTGACTTGGAGGTACCGGGCTCGCAGCAGAAGGAAATGCGGACAAGACAGGTGACGATTATAGTTAAATATACACCCCAAAAGATGTGAACGTTTAAATGGTGTCTGCCCAGGCGTCTATGAGTGAGCCCAGTGAGCGCGCGCTGTCGCACGTTTTTGCGGTTGCAAACCGCTATTCCTCGCGGAGCGCGGCAGGCGCAGAGCGCAGCACGAAGTCATTGCGGCAAATGCAATGCGCCGTTGACAAATGTCGTTGACGCTGGCGAACTAGCCAGACCGCCTCGTGTGTACGCCGCTACGTTCGAATAGCACCCTCGGCGTTATCTATGTGTGCAGCTATGGGCGTCTTGCGCTGGAGTTTGAGGTATAGTAGCGGCGCCTGGTGGCGGCGCGGGAAACGACATCTGGGTCGTACCAGCTTGGGTCGTATTGAGCCCTGGCTGTGGCGAAGCACGTTTCTATGCCGAGTTTTGCGTCGATTCGCACTTTTTTCTGCCCTGTTGCGAGTGCGAAAAGGCTCGTCACTTCTCACAGACCACGTCGACCACGCTGCGAGCTGGTCGCAGCCTATAGTTTAACGAAAACGGACTCTCCGTGTGCCGTGGGACGTAATGCTGGAAGCAGAAGGAATCGGCGACGCCGATCCGGAGAGACCTAGCTCAGCATCGAAAAAGCGTCACCGTCGATACTGATGCGTCGTGGGCTGCCATGAACAAGAAGGCCTGAATCCCAACATCCGATTCTATCGTTTCCCTTCAAGGCCTCACGAAGCGGAGCGTCGGGCGCGCTGTATAACTGCAGTTCGTCGCGCTGGGTAAGCGAAACTTCGCGCCATGCTGACTGCTTCACCTGTCTTGAAGCTTGCTTGATTATAGATCTGCGTTCTAAAATTCGGTCTTTT
This sequence comes from Dermacentor andersoni, assembly GCF_023375885.2. Taxonomy (NCBI): domain Eukaryota; kingdom Metazoa; phylum Arthropoda; class Arachnida; order Ixodida; family Ixodidae; genus Dermacentor; species Dermacentor andersoni. Next base: position 51,224,609 of record NC_092821.1, read on the forward strand.
GCACCTACAGTCCCGACGGCAGACCGACATAGCAGCAGGCATGGCTGGTGATTCACGATTCGAAACCCGGCCACAGCGACAACTAAAATTCGACCGGTGCGAAGTGGTGAAGTGCCCAGGTGTGTGCAAATGACCACAAATGGCCGGGTTGATTCGGTGATAATTCACTACCCCACTACGCGCAGCACAGGTTAGAGAGTTAAATGTGCTCATACTTGACCTCAAGCCAGCATGCTGAGGCAGCGCAGCAAGATAGTATTGATTACAGCAGATCGATTTTCGAGCGTTGTCATTAAAAGCTACATCAAGCGAGCAGCGCACGAGCTCGCGCTGCGCGATTCGCACGTACGTGCGAGCTCGTATGCATTGCATCAGTTATTACCAGTCACTAAAAGGGACAGATGGCCGCTACTACAAAGCAGGCCTAACTACTTGTTTAGCGGCATGCAGTCAACAATGATTGCAGGAGACCCGCCGTTCCGCGGCATGTCGAAAGACCGCTGCCGTCGCGGCGCGTACCGTCGTGTGCTCGAGCAGTTCCATACACATGATGTCTGCTTATCGCTGCTGTGGATTCATTTATAGCAAGCATTTCCTCGCGTTTGTGCGCCTGAATCTAGCAGCGTGCAAACCTTACCTGAAGTTCCACTTCGTACGCGACTCGCTTCACTTCCGATTGACACCGCGCTAAAACTTCGCCGCTTAATTCTTGAACGGCATACACGTATTCGGCACTGCATAATTTCTTGCCTTTACACAGCGTGCCATTCCTGAAAAAATCTTCGGCGCCCGATATTCGCTGCAGGCCGTGATACAACACAACCGAAAGTGGCGGGTCCATATTGTAAACGTGCTTTCCGAAGCAGACGACCGAGCTTGGTACGACCCATTTTAGGACAGAGGGCGCTTTTTAGCACCTTTTTCGCAGCGCCCCCTGGGCAATGCAAGAACCCCATAGTGCGCAGCAGTCGGGAACCCCCATCGCGCCACTGTGAAAGCTTACCGTTGCGTGAAAGCTCAGCGCCTGTCAACAGAGCGCACGCGGTCTAGGGTGGCGGAGTTCGATATATCCATCTTACGTCCGACCCCGTTCGCAATAAAAAATTAAAAACACATGCGATTTTCCAGGTGATATAAAAAGTGTTCGATACACGCAATAATTCAATATATCCGTGTTAGATATATGGAGGTTTGACTGTAGCTTGAATACTTCGTCCAAGCATACAGTGAATAGCATTGGATAGATTGTGTCTCCTTGCCTGACCCCTTTATTTATAGGTATCTTTCTACTTGTTGAGAATTAAGGTGGCTGTGGAATCACTGTAAATACATTACAAGATATTTACGTAAGCGTGATGTACTCCTTGATTACATAATGCCTATATATGAGTGCTGGTATCTCGACTGAATCAAATGCCTTTTCGTAATCTATGAAAGCCATATGTAGAGGCTGATTGTACTCTGCGGATTTCTCGATTACCTGATTGATAACATGGATGTGACCCATTGTAGAGTATCCACTCCTGAAACCTGCCTGTTCCCTTGGTTGACTAAAGTCTAGTGTTGGCCTTATTCTATTGAAGATTATCTTGGTGAATATTTTATACAATATTGAAAGTAAGCTAATGGGCCTATAATTTTTCAATTCTTTAATGTCTCCCTTAATTTTCGTAGATTAGTATAATGTTGGCATTCTTCCCATTCCTTGAAGTCGATGGACAGTTAGTATAAAGGGCCGCTACTTTTTCAAGTATTATGTCTCCATCATCTTTGATTAAACCGACTGGTAGTCCATCTTCTGCCGCTTTTCCCCGTTGCATGTCTTGCAAGGCCATTCTGACTTCATCGCTAGTTATAGAAGTAGCCTCTGTAACTTGTTCATTACTACTTCGAATGGAGGTATCGTGGCTGCTTTGGGTACTGTACAGGTCGGCATAGAATTCCTCCGCTGCTTTTACTATATCTTCGCCATTCTGACTTCATCGCTAGTTATAAAAGTACCCTCTGTAACTTGATCATTGCTACTTCGAATGGAGGTATCGTGGCTGCTTTGGGTACTGTACAGGTCAGCATAGAATTCCTCCGCTGCTTTTACTATATCTTCGAGATTGCTGATATTACCCTGCTTACCTTTCAGTACATACACCTTGGTTTGTCCTATGCCTAGTTTCCTTCTGACTGGTTTCAGGCTGCGTCCATTTTTTACTGCTTCGAGTCTTTCTCGCGTTATAATTTCGAATATCCCTTATGTTCTCCTTCTTGATGATCTGACAGTTCCGCGAATTCTATCTGATCTCGAGTTGGACACTTTCATTCTTTGTCTTTTGTCTCAGCAAATCCCTGCTGCCGTCGTCGCATGCCACATTGACAGCTATCGCCGCCAAACTTATTGCGATAAGCATCATCATCATCAGCCTGGTTACGCCCACTGCAGAGCAAAGGCCTCTCCCATACTTCTCCAACTACCCCGGTCATGTACTAATTGTGGCCATGTTGTCCCTGCAAACTTCTTAATCTCATCCGAGCACCTAACTTTCTGCCACCCCCTGCTACGCTTCCCTTCCCTTGGAATGCAGTCGGTGACCCTTAATGACCATCGGTTATCTTCCCTCCTCATTACATGTCCTGCACATGCCCATTTCTTTTTCTTGATTTCAACTAAGATGTCAATCACTCGCGTTTGTTCCCTCACCCAATCTGCTCTTTTCTTATCCCTTAACGTTACACCTATCATTCTTCATTCCATTGCTCGTTGCGTCGTCCTCAATTTAAGTAGAACCCTTTTCGTAAGCCTCCCGGTTTCTGCCCCGTAGGTGAGTACTGGTAACATACAGCTATTAAACACTTTCTCTTGAGGGATAATGGCAACCTGCTGTTCATGATCTGAGAATGCCTGCCAAACGTACCCCAGCCCATTCTTATTCTTCGAATTATTTCAAACTCATGATCCGGATCCGCAGTCACTACCTGTCCTAAGTAGATGTATTCCCTTACCACTTCCAGTGCCTCGCTACCTATCGTAAACTGCTGTTTTCTTCCGAGACTGTTAAACATTACTTTAGTTTTCTGCAGATTAATTTTTAGACCCACCCTTCTGCTTTGCCTCTCCAGGTCAGTGAGCATGCATTGCAATTGGTCTCCTGATCGAGTTATTAAGAAAGGCAACATCATCAGCGAATCGCAAATTACTAAGGTATTCTCCATTAACTCTTATCCCCAATTCTTCTCAATCCAGGTCTCTGAATACCTCCTGTCAACACGCTGTGAATATAGCATTGGAGAGATTGTATCTCCCTGCCTGACGCCTTTCTTTATTAGGATATTGTTGCTTTCTTTATGGAGGACTACGGTGGCTGTGGAGCCGCTATAGATATATTTCAGTATTTTAACATACGGCTCGTCTACACCCTGATTCCGTAATGCCTCCATGACTGCTGAGGTTTCGACTGAATGAAACGCTTTCTCGTAATCAATGAAAGCTATATATTTGGGTTGGTTATATTCCGCACATTTCTCTATCACCTCATTGATAGTGTGAATGTGGTCTATTGTTGAGTAGCCTTTACGGAATCCTGCCTGGTCATTTGGTTGACGGAAGTCTAAGGTGTTCCTGATTTTATTTGCAATTACCTTAGTAAATACTTTGTAGGCAACGGACAGTAAGCTGATCGGTCTATAATTTTTCAAGTCTTTGGCGTCCCCTTTCTTATGGATTAAGATTGTGTTAGCATTCTTCCAAGATTCCGGTAAGCTCGAAGTCATGAGGCATTGCGTATACAAGGTGGCCAGTTTTTTCTAGAACAATCTACCCACCATCCTTCAACAAAGCTGCTTTTACCTGATCCTCCCCAGTTGCCTTCCCCCTTTGCATAGCTCCCAAGGCTTTCCTTACTTCTTCCGGCGTTACTTGTGGGATTTCAAATTCCTCTAGACTATCCTTTCTTCCATTATCGTAGCGGGTGCCACTGGTACTGTATAAATCTCTATAGAACTCCTCAGCCACATGAACTATCTCATCCATATTAGTAATGATATTGCCGGCTTTGTCTCTTAACGCATACATCTGATTCTTGCCTATTCCTAGTTTCTTCTTCACTGCTTTTAGGCTTCCTCCGTTCCTGAGAGCATGTTCAATTCTATCCATATTATACTTCCTTATGTCAGCTGTCTTACGCTTGTTGATTAACTTAGAAAGTTCTGCCGTTCTATTCTAGCTGTAGGGTTAGAGACTTTCATACATTGGCGTTTCTTGATCAGATCTTTCGTCTCCTGCGATAGCTTGCTGGTATACTGTGTAACGGAGTTACCACCGACTTCTATTGCACATTCCTTAATGATGCCCATAAGATTGTCGTTCATATCTTCAACACTAAGATCCTCTTCCTGAGTTAAGGCCGAATACCTGTTCTGTAGCTTGATCCGGAATTCCTCTATTTTCACTCTTACAGCTAACTCATTGATCGGCTTTTTATGTACAGTTTCTTTCGTTCTCTACTCAAGTGTAGGCTAATTCGAGTTCTTACCATCCTATGGTCACTGCAGCGCACCTTGCCGAGCACGTCCGCATCTTGTATGATGCCAGGGTTAGCGCAGAGTATAAAGTCTTTCATTTCTAGTCTCGCCAATCGGGCTCCTCCACGTCCACTTTCGACTATCCCGCTTTTGGAAGAAGGTATTCATTATCCGCATATTATTCTGTTCTGCAAAGTCTACTAATAACTCTCCCCTGCTATTCCTAGTGCATATTCCCCCACTGACTTGTCTCCAGCTTGCTTCTTGCCTACCTTGGCATTGAAATCGCCCATCAGTATACTGTATTTTGTTTTGACTTTACTCATCGCCGATTCCACGTCTTCATAGAAGCTTTCGACTTCCTGGTCATCATGACTGAATGTAGAGGCGTAGGCCTGTACGACCTTCAATTTTTACCTCTTATTAAGTTTCACAAGATCTGCCACCCTCTCGTTAATGCTACAGAATTCCTGTATGTTACCAGCTATATTCTTATTAATCAGGAATCCGACTCCTAGTTCTCGTTAAGCATCTTCATCCATCTGTTTTACAGCGCGCGGTGCGTATAGTGCCATTAGTAGCGTACTGCACGCTTTTAGTAGGCGATAATCTAAACGCGCCGCCGCTACCTGCAGCAGGCGGCGCGATGTGGGCATCGCGTCTCGCTTCGGCGGCATCCGGCGTCGCCTACCAGCTCTACTTCTTTTCGGTTTCCCGCCGCCTTCGTAAAACACCACGCAATCGGAAAACGACAAAACGCGTCTCGGACCGCCTGAGCACCACCAGCTCGAAGCGCTTCGACATATCGTGCCGCGGCGATCCGCGCGACGGCACGAGATAGCTGCGAGATAGCGAGATAGATGCCCTGGCAGAACTATAGAAACCACCAAGACCAAATTTAGCAAAAAAATGGTGGCATGCTAAGGAAACTTTGTATGGTAACTGTTTTTGCTCCCGATAGGAGCAAAGACAGCAGCTATTTTGTATTTTGAACAAATGAGGGCCAATTTTTAGCGGCATGTACTGAAAATTTGCACTGTGTACATTGATTGTGTGCTTTCAAAACAGTTACTGAATATATTCATGTTCTCCCATTTTCAAAGGCGAAACCCTTAAACGGCCCCTCACCAGTCTGGCCATTTTGAGCTGACAAGCGCAGAGCATACAGTGCGCGATAACGATCGTGTCTGCAAAGTATTACATCGCTACGCATCGCGGAAAGATATGAAATTTCAAACCGAACGCTGTTTTCCCGTCTCCTCGCGGCCGCCGCGCTCCAAGCCCGAGTTTGACATGTACATATACGTACACATTTTTGTGCTGTAACGCCGCTCGTGGTGACACGTGACTTCAAGAATTATTCAAGGCAACATCTAGAAAAAGGGTTAACCGAGGGGCCAGCAAAGCCAAAAAAGACACCAAGGAAACATAGGGAAAATTACTTGCACTTACTTTTTGAATTAAAGAAATGATATATGAATGGCAATGAATGTGGATGAAAAAACAACTCACAACAAGATCACGTACTCGTGACGCTGCGGCAGAAAGGATGGCCGCCAAGGTTTGTGAGTGGTGGCGCTGGCTAACACTCCTATGCTTAGCTCTAGTAGTAACACATCAATACCCAAGAAAGTGGATGGGGAAACCGCGCCGCGGTAGCTCAATTGGTTAGAACATCGCACGCGTAATGCGAAGACGTGGGATCGTTCACCACCTGCGGCAACTTGTTTATTCATGCACTTTCATTTCCATTCATTTATCATTTCTTTAATTCAATTAGTAAGTGCAAGTAATTCTCCCTGAGTTGCCCTTGGTGTCTTTGTTGGCTTCTCATGATAAGACAACGTCTGTTATTTGAGTTATATATTGCTTGAATATACGAATTAAAGTTTAGAAAAATAATAAAAGCCACAAACCTAATGTGTGCGTGTTTTTGTTTTACTTCGCACCGCAGCAAGAGAGATGTACTTCCATTTCATGCTTGTTCCCACGTCCTGCAGTCGCGCGCGCAGAAGCCGAAAATAAGTCATTTTCTACCGTGTTCCAGCGCGGTATCATGCTCTGTAATCCGCTCGTGTGCGCCTCAGTATTTGTGTAGCACTGATTTACACCCCTAGACAGGTGTCCTCGTGCACAGCGCCCAAAATCGTGCGCTGCGCGAAACGCGACAATCGCAACAGCTCGCGCGCGACGCCGTCAGCGGAAGTGCGCCGCGCCGCAAAAAAAGCGAGGAGAAAAAAAATGGAGGCGGGGCCCGTGACGTATGCGTCACGTGATCCTGGAGGTCCAGAATGGGAGAACGCAGGGACAGAATTTCGCTTGCGGAGGCTTGATGGGACAAGTGGAGAGAGTGTCTCTTTTGGTAGTGGAGCTCGCCTTTTGAAATCATGGGTTCGCGGCACTGAAATATTTCTATTTGAAAATTGTTTGCGGCAGAAAGCTCCTTAGAGGACACGTAACAACTTCCAGCGTACAACCAAAATTTTCTATGGCGCCTGGTGAGGCGCCCTTTGTGTGGCTTATACCTCGATGGCCTGGAAAACGCGGCGTTCGTTACGGAAGGTCATGTGAGCGCGCCTCGCGCAGACACGCGCTCGTGCCAGTGCTCGCGCGTTCATCGTCGTCGTCTTCCTCCCCAGCTGGCTCCGGTGCTGCTCATCATGCGCCAGAGTTACCATGCTGCCTCTCGCATTCTTCATTGTCTTCTTCCCCAGCTGGCTCCGATGCTGCTCATCATGCCAAAAAGAAAGGCAAAGTTAAGGTAGAGTTAATTCATGCACTACAACACACCACCTTCGCTGGCAGTCCAACCGTTTGGTGGTTAAAAAGGGCGAATTAATACACAGTTAAGGTAGCACCATTTAGGGCACTCGAACCCACGACCTTTGGTGGGAGAAAACAATTAATAAGAAGAAAGAACGCATTCGAATGAGAATGTCAAGTAATTTAAAGGGCCCCTCACCAGGTCTGACAGCAATGCGCGCTAACGATCGTGTCTGCTAAGTATTACATCGCTACCATACGCGCCGCCGAAACAGCTTACATTTCAAGCCCAATGCCGTTTTCCTTCTCGCGGGCGCCGCGTCAGAAAAGCCGGAGGGTTAACGTACATGCGCAAGTGCGCCTGCGTACATGTCTGCTGTGACGTCGCTCATAGTGACACGTGACTTCGAGAATTGTTCAAGGCAATATTTGTTATGTGGGCAGTCTGTTGCTTCAATAGACGAATTAAAGTTTAGAGAAATAATAAAACACACAAACCGAATATCTGCTTCTTTTGATTTACTTAGCACCGCTGCAAGAGAGATGTACTTCCCTTTCGTCTGCATGTTGCCACGTCGTGCAATCGCGCGCGATCCAGCGCACGATCATTGTGATCCACTTGTGTCTATCTCAGTATTCGTGTAGTACTGCCTTATAGCGCCAGTCAGCTGTTCTGGCGCAGAGCACGCAAAATTGTGCGCTGCGCGAAACGAGACAAACGCAACAGATCGCGCGGCACACAGTCAGAAAAAGTGCGCCGCGCAGCAAAAAAAAAAAAAAAAAAAAAAGCGACGGAAGAACGTGCGCAGCTTGCACTAGTGGCGCAGGCTGGAGTCTACAGAGGAACTTGTGATCACCTAGCTTTTACCTGTCTTGCCTATGTTGTTTGTAGGTTTTGCGAGGTTATGCTAGGTTTTGCTAAGTTGTTGGTAGAATCGGCTAAGTCGTTTCTAGGTTTTGCGAGGTTATGGTAGGCTTGGCTAAGTTGTTTTAGGTTTTGCGAGGTTATGCTCGGTTTTGCTAAGTTGTCTCAGCAGGCTTCACGCTGGAAGTTTTCGAGCAGTCGCAGGCCGGGATCGCTCTCTCGGCGACGTCGAGCGTTCAGGCGCCGACTCTCGCGTTCCACTGAAACTCGGGCTCCTCTGGCTCCTCGACTCGGCGTCGCCTCTCCTCAGCCGCAACATGGGCGCGGTGTTGCGGATCAGCTCGGCGGCGACGCATCGCTTCTCGCTTGGCAGTACGGCGCTCTACGTGGTAAGCCGCTTCTTCTTCGGGCGTCCGGACTTTATTCGGCCTTAGCACGTACGCACGGAGTAGAGGAGGCGAGAAGCGTGTCGCCGTACCGGTTGTTGCGAGCTTTTACTCGCCTGTGACGTCACGACTCCGGCCTAGGCGCGTAGGGTGCGAGGAGGCTACGTGGCTCGGTGTTCTCGCTGGTGGTTGCTAGGCAACGTGAGGCGGCGCACAGCTGGGCTGAGTTTTCTGGTAATGCTCCACGGCGTAACTAAAAGCTTGAACAGCTTCGCTGTTAAAAGAAGGCGGGCCGTTACGTATATGTGCCACGCAATCCTCGAACTCCTGTATGGGAGAACGCAGGAGAGGAGGCTAGATGGGGCAAGTGGAGCGTGTTATATTGGCGGTGAAGCTCGCCTCCTGAAACATTGGGCTCGCGGAACTGAAATGTTGTTATCTCGGCTATTAATGAACCAATTTGAAAAATTATTGTGGTAGAACGCTCCGCAGACGGCACGTAACAACTTCCAGCATATAACCGAAGTTTTCTGTGTAGCCTGGTGAGGGCCCCTTTAATGAATGAAATTTGCGGTTTAAGTAAAGCACCATTATAAGAGCGCACGTGCGTGATTGGTCTCAGCGCCTGCAGCGAAATTACGTTGATTATGCCGCGAAGCGCGTCTCCGCCCCAATGGATGGATGAATGGATGGATGGATGCATGGATGGATGTTATGAGCGTCCCCTTTGGAACGAGGCGGTGAGTTGCGCCACCAAGTTCTTGCTATTATAGTGTCTAATGTCCTACCTTGGTTAAACACTAAAAAAATCAGTATGAACTCCCACACCCAAATTTTCTGATCCTCTATTGCGAACTGCGCTTTTGTACGTCTCCGTTTTTTGTCGTTTCCCTGCTTTTCTTCCACCAATCCTCCAATCGCCTCTTACTAATCCTTATTGCGGACATGTTTACTTTTCCACTTCTCTCGCTGAACCCAAGGGCTTCAAGGAGGCCAGTGGTGCCTAAATCGACCGCTAGGTAGACGTCTTCCCATTCTAATAAAACATGCTGCATAGTTTCCCTAGCTTTACCGCAGCAAGCACATGCTTCTTCTTCCTTCTTCTTTATATCTCGCTTTATAGGTGCGTGTTCTAAGGCATCCCGATCTCGCTTCGAAAAGTATAATGAGCTTCCCTTTGAGTTTTCATAAATTGTTGCTCTCCTGATTGTTTTTTCCTCTTAAGTAGTTAGTCATGGCAGGTTTCTTTTCAATTGCCGCCACCAATGAGATTATTTCAGCCTCTCTGACTTTCCGCTTGACGTTCTTTGTTGCTGTGTTGCCCACACTACAGGCCGCATACTTGCTGGTAAGCTTCCTAGTTCTTTTCCTCCGTTGTGAATCAATGTTTTTCCTGTACAGATACCTCGACACCCTCCCAGCCCATTTACTTTCTTCCGTATTCCTTAGTCGTCCCTCATACTCAATTTTACTGCGAGCTTCCCTCACTTCAAAACTAGTCCAGCCCATATCACCATGCGCGCAGCTTCATTTGTAGTCTTCCCGTGAGCGCCAAATGCGAAGCGACCCACTAAACTTTGGTACACATCGAGTCCTGATTGGACCTCTGATTTAAAGCAAACAATTATATAACCGGATTTCCAAAAGTAAGTCCTGGAACTATTACACCTTTCCACATACCTCGGAGCTCCTCCTACCTATTGTATCCCCATAGCGCTCTGTGCTTCATTATGGCTGCCATTTCTCTTCCACTTCACTGTTATTGTTTTTTTTTTCCTGTTTCCATATATCTATTGCCTATGTTTATACATATACCAAGCTATTTATATTCTGTTACCCGAGGTATTTCCTGGCCCTGTATCGTCACTGTCTGTTCACTGTTTTCATTGAATAAAATAACACCTGATTTTCTAACTAAATTATTGCCTTCCTGTCAACAGATATTAGCCAGATGTTGCAAATCAATTTGCTTCTTAGCTAGCAACACAATGCCGTCCGTATAAAATAAACCTGGAAGCTGCTGCTCTACTACTGTACCCGCCTATTTCTATAAGAGATTAAAGCCGATATTACTTCCTTATAGTGCCCTCTCCATCCTCACCATGTACATCATAAACAGCAGTGGGGATAAAGGGCACCCCTGCCTCAGTCCCTTGTTGATATCAACTTTCTCCTCGCTCCCCATCCCTTCCCATTCAACGCAAACAACATTTTCTAGGTAAATCTCTTTCAAAAGCTGTAGACAATCGTCACCTAAGCTTTCCCCTTCCAGAATATCCCACAAAATGTTGCGGTCTACGTTGTCATAGGCTCCTGTAATGTCTAAAAAGGCCACATAAAATGGTCTGCTTTCTACTTTTGATATTTCAATACACTAAGTAAAAACAAACGTTATTATCCAAGCGCCTACCTATCCTGAAGCCATTATGTAGTTCTCCCAAAATTCCATTATACTCTGCCAATGCTTGAAGCTTTAATTTGATTGCCTGCATTGTTATCCTGTATATTACCAATGTAATGGGAAACGGTCTATACGAATGAATTCTATCTTTCTCCCTCTTACCTTTATGAATTAAATTCATTCTACTTTGTCGCCAACTGTCTGGTATTCGTCTATCCTTTAAAGCTTTTTCCAATGCTTTCACCAGAGCTTCCTTACTTTTTGGTCCTAGTTCATTAATCAGCCTAACGGGAACCTTGTCTAGCCTTGTGGCTCTGCGCTTAGGAATTTTCTCTTCCGCTTTCTTCCAGTTGAAATTTACCAGCACCAGCTCCTTTTCTGCCTGGCTCTCTTTCATGCTCTTTTTTTTCTTCGAATACAACCTCGTCATTGCCTTGGAAAGATTCGGCTGTTATTTTTCGGATGTAGTTTATTGCCGCTTCTCCTTCTAGTCTGCTTTCATCTTCGTCTAGGATATGTTGTTGTATTGTTGTTGACTTCCTGCTGAATAATTTTATGTGGTTCCAAAATATTCTAAGTGCGGCCTTCTTTTTCTCACGTAGTTCTGACAACCAACGTTCACTTTCACCTTTTAATTTTGCTTGCATCAATATTTGAACCATAGACTTTTTCTCCCGGTATATTTCTCATTTACTGGTTACTTCATCCTGCGGCAACTGCGCCTTCTTTGCCTGCATGTGCTCTTGGGATGCTTTCTGTCGTTCGGCAATCGCTTCTCGTATCTCCCTGTTCCACCAGCTTTTCGGTTTCTTTTTTTCCTTTCCAATTAACATGTTGTTTCTCTTTCCGTATTTCTGTCGTTATTACACTTAGAAGCTCACTATATTTCCACTCTTTATTTGGCCATTTGCCAAGTTCTTCCTCGACGACTATATTTGTTATTTGTTCAGTGTTCAAATTTGGACTGGCCATGTTGCACTCCTTGCTCTCTTTCCCAACTACATATCCCATTTTCAAAATGATGTGTTTATGGTCACTCCCTATGCTGCTACTCCCACGTCATCAATGACCATTTCTCTCAACTTATTATGAATTCCTTCTGTTCTCAGACAGTATTCAATGGTTGATTGCCGGTTTCCCACTTCCCACGTGATCTGCCCTTCACACTTAGACCCATGTGTTCACGATAGAGAGGTTATGTTGCTCACAAAGGTCTAGCGTTGACTTCCTGTTGTTGTCAATAGAGCCATCTAAATCCTGTATGTGGGCATTCGTGTCACCTAATACGATAATTTCAGCACCATTCCCGAAACCCTTAATATCAGCGCTTATGCATTCCACTAACTCTTTATTCTTCTCTGTGCAATTATTTCCGGTCCACAAATACGTAACGCCCAGCCAAGTTTTTTTCCCACTTATTGTACCTGATAACCAAAGATGCTCTTGACATTTTGAATTTAGTCTTTTCCATTTGGCTCCCTGATGGATGAGCATTCCGACTCCCCCTCCCTTTCTTTCCGACTTAATTCTGTTGCGCCCTTCCCAAACATAATTCTCAATAACTGGTGGCTCTTCTGAGTCTCTAAGGTGCGTTTCTGTAACGGCATACACCCCTATTTGTTCTCTATTTAATCGCTCCGCAATCTCTGCCCACTTTTCCTTTTTTCTGCCGCCTTGCATGTTTGTAGCCTATTGCATGGCGAGCTCTCTTTCTTGCTTTCCACCTTTTTCTGTTATTGACGGCGACGCTATACTGAGGCTCCCTTAGGGGACCTTCTTCATTACTACTTACTCTGGCGTCCTGAGCGCCCCTGGGCCCCCTAGAAAAGCAACAGCGCGACCACCAATTCGCCAGCCCACTTCATGTGCCAGCCTGTAATTGAAGTGGATCCCGTCTCGTTTAAAACCACCACACCTTCTCACTTCCCTGTTTACTTCGACCACCTCGAAGCCTTTATCTCGGCTCATTTTCCGTATTGCCTCATTAGCAGCCATTACGGCTCTTTGTACGTTACTGTCGCATACAGGCACCTCCGGCACCGTGCACACCACGATCTGCACTTGAGGGGATAGCTTGCGCAAGTTGTCCACCCCCTTCGCCAAGCGCTGGGTTAGTGCTCTCCCTTTCCTGTTCAGGACGTCATTTAGCCCACCTGCTACTATGACAAGATTGCGCACGTGGGCAATACATTTAAAGGGGCTTTAAGTACCGGAATCTTGGAAGAACGCTAACATAATCCTAATCCATAAGAAAGGGGACGCCAAAGACTTGAAAAATTATAGACCGATCAGCTTACTGTCCGTTGCCTACAAAGTATTTATACTAAGCTAATCGCAAATAAAATCAGGAATACCTTAGACTTCTGTCAACCAAAGGACCAGACAGGATTCCGTAAAGGATACTCAACAATAGACCATATTCACACTATCAATCAGGTGATAGAGAAATGTGCGGAATATAACCAACCCAAATATATAGCTTTCATTGATTACGAGAAAGCGTTTCATTCAGTCGAAACCTCAGCAGTCATGGAGGCATTACGGAATCAGGGTGTAGACGAGCCGTATGTTAAAATACTGAAATATATTTATAGCGGCTCCACAGCCACCGTAGTCCTCCACAAAGAAAGCAACAAAATCCCAATAAAGAAAGGCGTCAGACAGGGAGATACGATATCTCCAATGCTATTCACAGCGTGTTTACAGGAGGTATTCAGAGACCTCTGGAGTGGGAAGAATTGGGGATAAAAGTTGATGGAGAATACCTTAGCAACTTGCGATTCGCTGATGATATTGCCTTGCTTAGTAACTCAGGAGACCAATTGCAATGCATGCTCACTGACCTGGAGAGGCAAAGCAGAAGGGTGGGTCTGAAAATTAATCTACAGAAAACTAAAGTAATGTTTAACAGTCTCGGAAGAGAACAGCAGCTTACGATAGGTAGCGAGGCACTGGAAGTGGTAAGGGAATACATCTACTTAGGGCAGGTAGTGACCACGGATCCGGATCATGAGACTGAAATAACCAGAAGAATAAGAATGGGCTGGGGGGCGTTTGGCAGGCATTCTCAAGTCATGAACAGCAGGTTGCCACTATCCCTCAAGAGGAAAGCGTATAACAGCTGTGTCTTACCAGTACTCACCTACGGGGCACAAACCTGGAGGCTTACGAAAAGGGTTCTGCTGAAATTGAGGACGACGCAACGAGCCATGGAAAGAAGAATGATAGGTGTAAAGTTAAAGGATAAGAAAAGAGCAGATTGGGTGAGGGAACAAACGCGCGTTAATGACATCTTAGTTGAAATCAAGAAAAAGAAATGGGCATGGGCCGGACATGTAATGAGGAGGGAAGATAACCGATGGTCATTAAGGGTTACGGACTGGATTCCAAGGGAAGGAAAGCGTAGTAGGGGGCGGCAGAAAGTTAGGTGGGCGGATGACATTAAGACGTTTGCAGGGACAACATGGCCACAATTAGTACATGACCGGGGTAGTTGGAGAAGTATGGGAGAGGCCTTTGCCCTGCAGTGAGCGTAACTAGGCTGATGATGATGATGATGATGATGAAATACATTTCGCTCGCAGCGCCCTCGCACAGTTTTTCCACATGCGGCGCCTCAGCGGGAGAGCACCGTTTGAGCGACTCGACCATTCTAGTACACTCTACTAAACTATGGTGTCTAGATAACTAAACCAAAAGACCCGGCTCGCTCCTGCTGATCGACCGATCTCTGTGCTAACTGCGTTCGCTAGGTCCGTTGACCCACGCGCTAGCCATGCTTGCTTCACAAACGAATTGATAAAGTAGCAAAACCTAGATTTTCAACAAAAGCGCGCAAGACGCGCCACTCCTTCGGAAACCAGTACCTGAACATGCTCAGGCAACGTGTCGAGCCCTGGCTGGTGAGTGCAAGTGCTGTCACGTTCTGAGGTGGAGGCGGTGCACGTAATTTGCCCTATGATATTGCGGATGCGGAATCATTTGTACTCTATTGCACGACTATTGCATGAGTTCTACTTGGCCTATTGGTTGAGTTCATCGTGCTTGTTGTGACTTGGAAGAAGTTCGGTGAGCGGACGAATTCGCCTTTAACCAAAAACGGCGAGGTTCTGACTGGTGGTGTAGAAGTCGCGGGGTGCTTTTTTGGCTGCTGGGTCTACGTCGAACAAACTTTCCTGCGCCTGTGGCGCTTGTGCTGAGTCAGTCATGCCAGGTTATACCTTTCTCGCGCCCTACCCTCAATAAACATCACTGGTTTCCCCGGGGGAGCAATAGAGTCCGTAGTAGAGACAGGGCTTGCTCTCCTGGAGAGCAGGCCCTCGTGCCAGGCTTTTCGTATGCTGCTCTCTGTAACGTTCCGAAATAATTTTTAATGATCCGCTTTGGGTTAAATAAACGTCCTTCTGCAAACTATGTGGAAAAATAGTAGGCGTGATCCACGGAGTTAGCGAAACGGAAGCAAAGCAGGTACGTGCGACATACCTCTACACACAGCGTTATTATAATCTCGGTTTTTTTCCTGAGGCCTCCGTTTGCCAGTTACGTGTGCCCTCCTGGAGCAGTACTTGTAAAAACTACGATATATCGTTGCGACGAGAGAAGCACCCAGCAACGAAAAAAGCGCCTCGCGACTTCTACAACACCAGTCAGAACCCTTCCCCCCAAAACATGGTCTGATGTGGAATGCGCGAGTACGACTACAGACAAAGAGAAAAACTCGCACAGGGCGTCTCTTTGACCGTCGTCGTTCTCGCACCTCTCGCATCAGATCATGCTCAACACGCCCAGCTATCAATCCTAACGCCAAAAACCAAGTTTCTCATGGCATAGTGAAAGCTCCTGTTTCTAACAGTGATTGAATTTTTTGGGGTTTTATGTGTCAAAACCGTTATCTGATTATGAGACACACTTTATTTGGGGTGCTCTGGAATAATTTTGACCACCTGGGATTCTTTAACGTGGGCGCCGTGCACCTTACACAGGCGTTAGCAGAAAAGCCGGCGTCAGACGGGTGCTGTGGCCCACACCCAAGGAATTGACTTTGCCTGATATGAAAATTTAGTAGACCCACGTTAAAACCCGCCCTGGCCCACTCCCAGAATTGACCTTGCCCACTCCCAAACTCACCCTCAATATTGACATTGCCCAACGGTCACAAGATAAATCCTCGCAGCGCCGCAGCATTTCAATGGGTGCAAAATGCAAAAATGCTTGTGTCCCATGCATTGGGGACACGTTAATGATCCCCTAGTGGTCAAGACTAATCTTCCCTCTCTCTTTCTCCAAGACCCCCACTACGGTGTGCCTCATAATAAAAAAACTTGATTTTGGCACATAAAACTCTAAAGTTCATTAATTCGACTTTGCTTATTTCGAGCACATGACCAAGTGAAAAGTATTACATGGAATAGTCGGGATACTTTCGCATTCAGTGTGCATTAGGAGAGTTGAGTGCCTCTGTAATTCTTCCATTTCACCTCCATCGAATCGTGACTGTCGCAGCCAGTATTTGATCCTGTGACCTCGTGCTTGGCAGCGCAAAACCAAAGCCACCGAGCAACCACGACAGGTCTGTTTATAATGCAATTTTTGTGACTACACTGATGGCAATAATACCACAGACCAATTCCTTGAGGCTCTCGTCGTTACACCAGAGGTGCTGGGATGCTGCGCTGAGCAGGACAGACCACTCCAGGATATTAACAGGAAGCTTTAGCCTGGGCCCAACTCATCGCTGCCTTTTCAGATACATGTAAAAATCAGAAATGCTTTTCTAAGATAACCTTGGTCCATTTTAATGAAATTCGTTGCATTCGAAAGAGATTGTTGAAGTATAGTGGCTGTTCGAAGGGGAATATTGATTTAGGCCTGAATGCCTTTTACAAGTATTTCCAAATATTAGTAAGTTTGAGAAATTTAGAAGCACCAAGTTTACATATCGATAACTGTGCGCCAAGAACACGTATCGCAGTTTTGTGAACTGCATGTGCTAGAACATTCAAAGCGGATGAACTTGACATAAGTGTATTTGAAGCGAATTAGTTATGATGTCTAGAAAGGTATTGCAAAAGCTTCACTCACATGTTAGTGGTGTTCCTTTTAGGTACACCACTAATATGTGAGTGAAAGCCATGTATAATATGTCAATTTTTACCACTTTATATATACTTTATATGCAATTGACAGGATTGCAATACCATTTTTCATTGCCGAGTTACAGAGGTTTAAACTTCATTATACTGTTCTCAGAAAATTTTCAGTTTTCGACAAAATTTATACAAAGATGGATGACCTTAATGAAAAATCATCTTCTAACAGCTACTATAATTTAATGTTTTCCTTGAAATGCAACAGACCTAATCTAATTTGGTGCAGTGGTTGCCGAGAAAGACGATTCCTCCTTTCTGTCTATCGGGTAGTTTAAGCAGTTTGTATACCGATCTTGCCATGAAGCCGCTCTGCGGTGTACACGTCTGTTTAAGGCGGTGACGTGTAAAAAAAATTGGCAGTGGCTTAGCTTGGCATTGGCAGGATATAGGTAGCGAAAGCTAAGGCCGCATGGTTAGCCTTGGTGGTTAATCTTGATTGCAAGTCCAGGTTTGTCTGGTTGTCTAGCTATGTTGCGGTGTTTAGCCATGCGTTTGGCACGCTGTTCGTCTGTTTCCTGGGCGATTCGTTTCCTCTTCATCTCGTTCCGACGTCAATTCCAGGCCTCCTCCTGCTTATCAGAATTGTCACCGTCCATACTGCCGCCTCAACTGTTGTGGTTGCAGCGCACACAAGCTCTCCTTTTCAATCCTCCGACATGTTATCAGGCATGCGACGCTGCTGGCGAAGCGAGCGGAGGCGAACGCAACGATGAGGAACGCGGTGTGACGTCATGTGCATCCTCGAAGCAAGGCCACGGCGAAATGGCAAGTTCGCGGCCAGTAAAGCTTTCGCTTTAGAAAATTTGCTGCGGTTTAGCCTCAGTAAGTCTTGGCTTCACTTGTTTAACCTTTGATTTAGCTGTAATTATTATACTTAGGTATGCAATCATTGTTAAGCCAGGTATGACGTCCTTGCCTAGTTTGGTGGCTAGATATGACTGTGATTAGGCTTGGGTAGGCACATCTTGTTCGATGGAGTGATGCCTGTTGTGCCACAGGGAAAGCGCAAGTGCTAGACATGCAAAGAGACGCTGTGAACAGTCACTGTGTTGAAGTCCAATGGACAGGGCATGAATGCGGTCGCTACATTGATCTCGACGATACAGCGCCTGTTGCATTCCGGACCCTCTCCAGTGAAGCAGCTCGCCAGGCAATATCCGTGGGGGCGTCAGACGCTGCTTGGCGACAATGGCTCAAAGCCTCCCACTCCCATGCAACGCTCAGGGAAGACGGCCCGGCCTCACTCCAATCTATGGCCAAGCTCGCACTGACTAGGTGGGCGCGGCGCTCCTCTTAGCCAGGCACGGTGAGTCACATGGTCAGGCGGTGGCAGTGGAGCTCGGCATGCCACGTTGCCAAGGCCACAGCTGACCACAGCCAAGGCCACAGCTTGCCACAGCTGCAGTCAAATGCAAGTCGAATTGCTGGCAACGGTGAAACTTGGCTCGACGCGATTAGTAAAGCTTTTGCTTTAAAGATTATCCACCTTGGGCCACTAGAGTCATGGTCATGAAGTTGTGGTCATTCTATCATTGACATCCCAGCTTTGCCATCTAACTCTTGTCATGCAGTTGTCACCATGCCATTGTCGTCATGCTATTCTTGTACTGACGTCATCATTTCAGAAACTTCATCTGATTGTCACCATGTGTACGTCGTTATACCGCCTTCACCATTCCATTGACATCATTACACCATTGTGACTGCATTGTCGTCAAGACATCGTGGTCACGGCCGTCCCTAGCAACCTACTGTCATAGTGAAGTGGGCCTATCCCGGGACATTGTATAGCCACTGTATGCTGTGTTGCAAAAGCCTAAGTAAGGGAAGTTTTGTAATGGCCACTACACATTCTAAACTAATGTGTCTCCAGCAAGACAATAAGTTGTGTGTCGACGTCCCTCTACCGCTGACACAGAAAGCTAAGCGGCGCGATTCCCGAGGCAAGAGCTGCATCATCGTTGCCAAGCACAAGCCCTCTTCTTTCGCTGCCAAACATTATTGATGTTGCTGTTGAAGTTGTCTCTGTGCTTGCCCCTGTAACACAGGTGCCGTCATATCTGTAATTGCCAAAAAACTCTGCCGCTCAATACGAAAAGTCAGGACACCTTTCTTCGGTCCATTACTCCGCACGCCCACAGCACAGCACATCCAGCCGGTGACTGCGTGTACCACCAGACTTGAAATTCAAGGAGTGCTCTGCATAGTTGAGTTTGTCGTTCTTCCCCACTGCTCCCATGATATTATTTTAGGTTGGGATTTTCTCTCCTGTCACCAAGCTGTCATTGATTGCTCCTGTTCAGAAGTCGCCTTCTCTTCGCTTGGCAATGCCATATCTGACAATGTTTCGCTTTCCTGCGGCAAGTTGTTTCACTTACGACATCCAGATACCTCCGCATACATACTGTGCTGGCACCTGTAACCTGTTCTGTTGCCACCAACTCTACCGTACTCTTCACGCCTTCCACTGCTTTCGTTCATCGCCACCTCTCACCACTCCCAACTGCGCTGCTTGGCTTCAAGCAGGTGCGACTCACCTTCTTGTAACAACCACTTTCCATCCTCGATTACTGCTTTGCGCTGAATCTCAGGGCACTGTGGAGCCTTACGACACCCTTACCACGTTGCAACTTCCTGTTGGATTGACAGAGGTGAACACCCCCTACTGTAGTCCCATAACTGCCACCTTGCCTGTAGATGTTTTCAGCCACGTCATCGACAACGCTGTGAAATCAGCATCTGAAACGCATCCTCATCAATACCTTTCAATATATGCTTGATTTTATTGCCCTCAGTTATAAATGCATCGACCTGTTTACAGAGGTCGATGACATCTTCAATATAACTGGTAAAAGTCTCACCAGGTTGCTGACAGTGCGACTGCAGATGCTGTTCGGCACGAAGCTTTTGAACAGCAGGGTGGCCGAAGACCTCGCTGAACTTTGTCTTGAACACAGTCCAGCTTGGGATTTCACTTTTGTGGTTCCGAAATCACAAGTAGGAATTCCAGTGAGGTAAAAAGGGACGGTGGTTAAGTTGTTCACACTGACGTGTTCATAAGATGAGAGCCAGTCATCAACGTTGTGATCGTCAGTGCCGCTGAAGATGGGAGGGTCCGGCTGACGTAGCGTGTTGGGGCATACGTTGGACCACTTACCACTTACAGGTCTAACTGTCGAATTTCATTGTGTGTGATAAAGTGTGTGAAATGGCTGCTATCATCTATGCGTCCCAGTGTCCCAACATTGCAGTAGGTTACAGCATGTTTATATTTAGTGGAAAGGGAAAAGGGCAAGGAGGTCATGTTTAGTGCAATGTGGGAAACATTTTTTACCTTCCTGGTGTAGTTAGAAGCGTTGCAAATAATTACTAAGCCATCGTTCCCTCTTTCCCCCCTATTTTCATGCACCATAAGGCATTCCTATTTAGTTTCAATGATGTCCTCAGTTTGCTAAACAAGGCACATTTATATTTGGCAAAAATAAAGGGTGTCTTGTCGATATTATGTAAGCAAACTTCAAAGATAAGTGGTTAATTACGACATTTACAGTAAATTAGGCATGCAAGTGATCTGGAGCTTAATGAATGTTTTGTGAACAAAGCAGAAATTATCCATTTGCCCTGTGAGAACTGTCAGTGGGCGAAATAGTTCAGAAAACTCCAACTTTTTCGCAATATCTACGTGCACATTTCCTGTTTGGCTACAAAATTTGGTGCTGCCAGGTTTAATCTGATGCAAAAATAACTGAGAGGTGAAAATTGGGCTTTATTACTGCTGCAGGCAAATATGTAACGTAACTCGTCAGTGTTAACCTTGTGTAGTTCTGACAACAAACCTTAAGACGCACAAAATGGGTTTATTTATTAGTGTTTACTAGTCTATCATGAAAAAATATGCATACCACGAAATAAGTAAGCAAGACAAAGGGGTAAAAAGGTTTGTAATCTACAGTGTGGCACCCTGAAGATTAGGTTGAAAGACGAGATTTAAAAATTCACAGGAGTAAACTGGACATGCATAGCACGGGATAGGGAGAGTTGCAGAGGAATGGGAACTGATTTTGTACTGAAGTGGTCTCAATCAAGCTGATGGCGACAATTATGTACAGTGTGGTGTAACCTCCAAAGCAAGGTATTCTATGGCAAGTATACGCCAGCCACAGTCTTGCTGCCGTAACGATCATCTGAATCATTGGACGCATAGCCAGTTTAGATAGATACATAGTTGCAGGATGATAAAATGGCCCATCAGTTTTCTTATAACGCTTGGGTAGTCAGTGTACTCAATAGGGGATAGAGAAACCGATCGCTCAGTAGGACTCGCCAGCATCTTGATTAGGTAACTCAATGGCAAATGTCCTCTTCCTCTGGCAATTTCTGGAGCACACTTTTGCAGGAAGAAATAAAGTGCAGTACTGTATGGCTCACATACACGATATTTCTGTAGCCTTGCTTGTACTCCTTGAGCTCCAGAAGTGCATGCTCATCTGAAGGCTCATCAGTAGTGAGGGCTTCTGTGCAGCTAAAGCATGGTTTGTTTGCAGAGATGAAGGGCCTCACAGAATGCCCAACCAAGTGAGCAACAATGTCACTTCCTGCTGGAGGCAATGGCTCGAACTCTGTGCAGTCATCAGCATACGAGGGACCTTGGAATTCTGTCAGCACTGCGTGTATCTCTGCAGAAAAGAAATCCTCCCAATCCAGCAGCTAGTGGCTGTCGTCAGCTTCATAACCTTAGCTTTTAGGTATATTGAGGAACTGGCTGACCGATACGATCTTGAGTGCATTTCTGACATCATGTGCACTGGAAACGGAGAGATCATTTGGATCACCTAAAACAAGTTCTTGAGGGAATCTTGGGCCGACCTTCCTGTCAAGAAGAGTGCATAGCCACATTTCTTTATCCGACTATTGTGCAGTTGAAGTACTGCAACAGCAGTCATTAGCAACCCCAGCCTGGCATGACTTCCACGCCTTTTTGATGCCATTCATTGCCTGAGCCCTCAATCGCTTCACCATCAAGTTTCACCGTTTAAATGGCCTCTTCATATTTACTTTTATCTGATAAACTCAGAGCAATGTGGTGCCGCACAGTCATGATTGTGCACTTCTTAAAAATTATATTGAAAACCCCAGCTGTTGTTCCAGCCTCAGGCAGCAGCTTCTTCCTCTCTGCAGGGTACCTGATAGCTGCAAGTGCTTCGCAGAACAAGGAACTGGACAGCCACGGCTATATCATCTTTGTGAAATGGTCGTTCAAAACAAATAGGGAACTTAGATTATAGACACTTTTAGCTGTTGTGTGTCCAACTTTTACACTGCTTCCAGGTACATGAATGACACATCACTGCTAGTTAAATTGTATTTGGCCACTATTTTGTCACTGACTTGCATTGGATCTTTCTGCACGAAGTGCCCTCTGTCATTTATTAGAATTTGTGAAGGATCTCGCATTTACATAGTATTGTCACATGGATTGGCAACAGTGCACATAGTGACAGAGTAGCAGAAACTTGACAGGTTTAAGCTTTGCCACATTGCACAGTTGGAAGTCCCCGTGTTGCATGTCACACAAAGCTCGCACTATGAAATATGTGCACAAAGCTTGTGCACAAAGTCCTACAACTTCTCTCCATTCACAGAAGCACCCGTGTGGTAAGCGATTACCTGCTTCCAGTGCATGTTTAGGCCACCAACTTTGAAGACCAGTACGTGGTTTGCTGCTTGGTCAGTTCCAGCAAACATTGTCTTACCACGAAAGCTGTCACCACTTAGGTCTAATGAACAGTTCTATCAATCTCCATTTCATCCAAAGGTAAACGCAGTATTTGTCGGTGTTGGACATTGCAGCCACATTTACTTTCAATACTCTTATGATCTCAGTCAAGAGACACTGTTTAAATGACAGGTTCTGTAATCATCTGCAAAGGGTTCTTTGTGGCGGAAGAGGGTTGCCCTATTCTAATAGTCATATCTGGCAGAGCCGCAAGCAAACTTCAGTTACAATGCTTCCTTTATAGTTTTTCTCATAGTACTGCTGCTCTTTCCAGCTTTTTCTTTCTAAGGTAGCCTTCTGGTCCTCATTCAAAAGCTTTAGATTTTTGGTCAGTGTAGAAAGGTTTCTTTCTGGCTGCTTTTTTCTTCTGGTAGTGCTCTTCAACCTCTTTTTCACTTGTGACCAGTGCAGGGCAGTATCTAAGATACGAGTATCTTAGATACTATCTTAGATACTCTTAGAGCATCTTGTATCTGTGTCATGATATGTCTGGCAAGATGTGTATCTGTACCTGTCTATCTAGTACATGAAAGAAGGTATCATGTATCTTAAGATACAAGATACGTACTGCTATCGCAACATCACTGTGCGAAACTGTAAACGTTAGCTGAACTCTGCTTCTCAAGCTGGTACTGCTGTCACTAAGCCACTTGAATAAAACTAAAGTCAGCGACATTCTTTTATCTTTCCTCCAGAGCCCTCCAGCTGGGCAGGCTGAGGTGTGCCTGTCCCTATTGGTGGAGCAAAGTCAAGTGGTGGCGCTAGTGCCGTCTCG
This sequence comes from Dermacentor andersoni, assembly GCF_023375885.2. Taxonomy (NCBI): domain Eukaryota; kingdom Metazoa; phylum Arthropoda; class Arachnida; order Ixodida; family Ixodidae; genus Dermacentor; species Dermacentor andersoni. The sequence continues at coordinate 51,248,236 of NC_092821.1, forward strand.
ATAAAACAAGCACATGACTGATTTTTGTTTTAATGCAGTAGCAATTATATGGGCTCTCCAGGTGCATTTCTGCCGTCGCCGTCACCGTGAGGTTTTATGTAAAGTCGAAGGGTGATAAAATCATGTCTGCGCGCCGTATGCTGCATGTGCGAGCGAAAACGTGCAAGGGTGAGCTGGCGATTGCGGCTCAATCTCACGCATGCTAGGGAGGGAAGCAGGGAGGAAGCACACAGTCTTCCGTTGTGCAAGGCTTTGGGGGGGAAGGGCATTCTGTTCTGGGTGGCTGTGCGTGTGTGCCTGGCTTGCTGTGTCTTGAAAGCCATCTGCAACGGGGACAGAGTCCACCGCAAACTGTGTTTCCCCAGCTTAGTTCGCATTGATGCAAGACGCAGCACGAAGGTTACTTCACTTGCTGCTGCTGCTCTTCCTCGCTCCGGCGTTTCAGCAATGAGTTTCCTCGGTCATTGAGTGAGGTGTGTTCGTGTTTGCTTGTGCGTGTATGGTGACACCATGCTTGCTAATTAAGTTAGTATGCCTATATTTACAAGTTTATACGGTCGATAAAACTACTATCCTTAATTCGTAGAGCTGTCCCCTAATTTGCTATCATGATCGAGGCTTCGCCTTCTGGGCCTAATTGTGACTTTTTTTAGTTGTGTCAGTGCTATGACACTTTCTCGTAACCGCTTTACTGTGCTGCATACACCAATGCATGCGGCATCTTTTGCGCCAATTCTGATGCCACATGGTGTCGTTATTGAAGTTTCTCTTGCATGATGCTTGTAACGGGATGTGGAAAATGCAAGAATGGGCTTGCCGTGCATCCAGTGGCTTTCACACATCAGTGATTTGAAGGATCTCATGGTTGTATGTTGTCGTTAACCAAAGCGTGATGGCGCTGCTTCCAGGAGACGTGCATAAGGTGGCTATTTTGTGTGCGTGACTGTTGCTCACAAGCACCAAAGGCAATTTTTTTTATTATGTTACATGCTTAAACGGTAATAAGTTTATGGACAAGGTAAAACTTCACAGCAGTAATTGTGCCATCATGCAGAGGCTTTTGACTGATTTTTTATTTAGATGTTCTTTAGATGGCGACCCGCCAGCTGGTCGGCAAGCAGAGCAGCGACCCATCAATTACAAAGGCAACAAGCAAAAACTACTGACAGCACAGCATATAAAGACCTTTCATGTTAAGCAGTTAAAGCAACTCCAATAAATTACTTTGTAATGAAAATATAGTTTGAGGAAAAAAGACAAAAATTTGGGATACTAACAGACATCGCATTCAAATGAAACAAGGTTGACCAGAGTTAAAAATTTCCAAGCAAACATTTTTCTGCACACGCATTTGCTGCTACATTGTATAGATCTATAATGACAAATTTGCGAATCTATCAAAGTATCTTAATATACCAATGGAAAGTATCATATCTGATACGTTAATTGCAGGGCTATCTTGCATCTGTGTCTGAAATGCTTGTTGTCCAAGTATCTTGTATTGTATCATGATACAATAGCAAAGTATCTTTGCCCAGCCCTGCTTATGAGAGGCTTTCATGCAATTCAGTGTTTTTCTTTTTCACATCTTGCAAAGCCTTTCATAGCTGCCATGAAGAAAGCCAGATGTGTTCATTCCTGTCACGCTCAACTGGAGTTTCTTACAAAAGAGTCAATACTACATCGACTGACTTCACCACAGTTGTCATGGTCAACTCCTGTAGCAATACTTGAGGAAGAGTTGGTGCTGTCAACTTTAACAGGCAGTGTCCATCCTGTCGATTTTCCCCCCTACTGGTCCTCCGTGCTAAGTATAAGTAAAACCACAAACGTGATTATTGGCCTTTGAACGAATACTAACAGGTACTTGTTAATAAAAATAACTAATTAGAGTGCTTAAACGTAAGTTTTCTCAAAAGTAATGCTATACTACTTTGCTTCACACATTTCCAAGCAATGCACAGGCTGCAGCAGATGTCGTGCCAGAAAACACACTAAACAATTCAGTCCCATAATGTACCTTAACATTTAGCGACATCCCCAATAGCCACTACGATTAGGAATGAGCACACAATCAGGAATGACCCTGAATGACCATTGGCTTACAAACATCACACTAAAAATATTGTGGGCATTTCTTACACACTTCTTCATTATCTGCACATGATCATCATAACATCGGGTTCTTTGTCTTCATTGCTTGAGGGTACTCGTCTTGTGATTGATCTGTGCCTTGAGGAAGATTTGTCTGGCACATCTTTGGGGCATATTAAAGGTTGTGCTAACTGCTATGTCACAACATGTACAAGGGTAAAAAAAAATTCAGCCATGGAATACAACGCCCTGAGATTCATAACTGCATAGAGTGCAGACAGAATTGCAGTGCTTTGCATGGCATTAAAGGGCCCCTGAAACCGTTCGGACAAATTTTGTAGACGCATAGGGTACAGTTTATGTAGAACATTCGCACCACAATTTAAGTGAAGCGTTACATATTAATGGAGCTACAAGCGATTACAAGTTACCCTCCTCCCTAGCCATGCTTTTCCTCCTCAACTCATTCGCCGAGCGATCGGGGCTAAGCTCCGCCTTCACTGGTTCTGCGTCACGATGCAACGTCACATCGTCCACTTCCGGTTGTTTTGGAGCCCACCCCCGCCCGCGCGAAACCTCTCCTGCAAACCACTCCTGCAAAAAATTTACACCAGCAGCAAAGAAGAATACATTTCGCTACTGCTACTGTGTGTGGTTGAGCTCTATGCCACCAGGTGGCTGCACCGTGCAGACCATTCACATTTGCGCTTCTGTCCATTCCCTGAAACAACATGCAAGGGGACACAGCCGGGCCCTGTCCCCTTGCGCTTGCGTTTACCCTAATACCGGACTAACGAAACGCTATTTATTGCGTTAGTAATCTTCTGGTGTAAAGTGACGGCCGCAATAGCGCAAATCTTGGTGCCCATTGGATAGCGGCAGTCCAATGCGCTGCAGCCAGTCCGCTCGTCGGCTGGCTTGCAGAGGGACACGATGTCGCAGCTTGATATATTGCCAGTCGCTATGTTTGCAGTCCACAACGCAACAAAGTCGAATCATAGCGCTCGCGAAAAGACAAACCGATACTGACGGCGGAGCTCTCGTCAAAGACGGAGCACGTTGTAACACAAGCAGACGACACTTGCTGTGTGCCGGAAGTGCTTAAGTGTACTGAAAAATTGTTCTTGTGCATTCTCTTTATGTTGCTTTCTTTTTATAAAAACAAATTAACTAACATTACAACTATTACAAACATCATTTGTTTACCGTAATTGGAAAAATTATCAATCACGCGCCCTGGTCAGCCAATCGGATAGCTCGCCCCACTGACGTCATATGGGTGATTTCCGTCATATGGGTTAGGGGCGGCTTAAAATTCCGCCGTGCAGTGTGCTGTGATCGGCAGCGATGTGCATTTTGAAAACCTTATAATAAATTGCAGGCTTTATGCAGAGCACTTAGTATGTTAATGATCAGAAGGGCCTACTCTAACGACTCAGTACGTTTGTAGAAAATCGTCAAAATCGTTTCAGGGTCCCTTTAATACGTAGCGCTTCACTTAAATTGTGGTGCGAATGTTCTACTTAAGCTGTACCCTACGCGTCTACATGATTTGTCCGAACCGTTTCAGGGGCCCTTCAATCGGAAATGAAATCGCATGTGCCGCCGGAAAAAATCGTCGGCATATATTGCGTGTGTTGGCTGAAGTCTTTTTTGCACTTTTCCACAAAATGTTTGCTATAAGTCGGTGTTGTCTCTATTGGCAACCACAGACTTCCATCGGCACTGTACTGAAGTATGCAAATTATATCGCCACATGGCACAAATATGATAAGCGTACACAACTTTAATTAGTACATGCCCTATAACATAGAATAGAGGCGGCAGCGTAAATTGCTTGGCAATATTTTAACGGTGGCCAAGAGACAGGAGTTGAATCATTTCTGCTTCGGCAATGCATTTCTGCTTCGGCAATCTGTACTGATGCATATGCATCCATGAGCCCATACTATTCCATAATTTCAATAAGTAAGTCAGTCAATAAATAAGTGCGTCACACCTTAGACAGGCTATAAATTTTCGGTCTCAGTATAGGTAAAGTGATTTATTTTTAGCTTCCTTTGATCTTAAACATGATTTAATGTACTAATGTAGCACACTAGTATACTGCACTTGACCCCTTCAGCGAGACCTGCACTGTACTAAGTGCATCTGGACATGTGCTGTTTCTTTGTTTAATTACTGTCATTGTTGTGATGCTTCTTATGTGGCCAACTTTCCTTTGTTTCTTGTTTACAAGCTTCAGTTCAGCAGGAATCCAGTTGATAATTGTACTTGATTTATCAAGATAACTGAACCTCTTTTCGCCAAACAGATTCCACCGAAATATGTATAGGTTATTTCGCTGGGTTTGGAAATTTGAAAGATTTGGCATTTGATGCTACATTCTGAGGTTGTCTCTCAAATGTTTGTGTTCGATTAGATTAAAAAAATGTAATTTTTTGAACACCTCACTCGTAAACAAAATAGTGTGCAGGTGACTGATCTGGTTACGTTTTCTTTTAACTCTTGTCGCAGGAAGACATCATTGCTGCCCAGCAACAGCCAAGAACCAGTAGTTGCAGCAGAAGCACCTCAGTTGTTGTGACCATTGCAACTATGCAACCACAAGGCTATCAGCTCTCATCATACGCTAGTGCAACCACATGGACAGGAAGTTGCTTCGCCCGCCACTGGTACTGCCCTCGGAGCTTTTCGCAGAAGAGCAACTTCCAAGACACACCTGGGCACCCACGGTCGAGTGCCTATTTCCCTACACTGGTTGATATCCTTTGTACAGTCTGAGCACCTGAGCAGCCACTTGAGCAACCGCACACTGCTGTTATATCAGTGTTAGATATGTAAATAATGTGAATAGGCACCGTGAGAGCTTGGCACCATGCAGAGTAGGTAATGAGCAGTCTAGGTGCAGCTTGTGGAGTAGACAGTTGGGATTGGGACTGTGTAGTCACATTTGATGTGAGCTGCAACACAATACCCATGGTCTATAGAGCTTCCAGACTGCACGGCAGCACGGACATATGAAACATTTAACTAAGGACCATCTTAATTACTGGTATTTATAAAACCATTCTTTCGTATATATGTGCCAACGTGCACTGCAGTTTTTCAGCCCCTTTGACAATGGGCACCAAGTTCCAGCTCACATTGAAGACAGCTGCACATATATGTGCCATAAGCTGCCCAAGCACTGCACAGTCTCTTCAAAGGATATTTTAGCAGGATTTAACGAGGTGTTTTAACGTGTTAGAATGTTGCCGTGACTGACTGCAGTGTCGGTTAAAGGGGCACTTGTTTTAATGAGATTATGTCTATTTGAGACCATGTTCATGTGGTATTTCTCTATGTGACCACATAAGAAACTTAGACATGCACAGTAATACTTGCTGCTGGGCTAGTTGGTACATGATAGCTGGTGTGAAATAGACATGCCACAACCATAGAAGGAAGACTAGAAAGAAAATTGCACATTTGTTCATGCAGCAATGCTAGCACAGCAGGAGCCTAATAAGACAGAAGAAAGCCAAATAGGTGCATGTGCCTTTTTTTCTGTCCTTGGCAACTTTGCGCTTGTTTATTCTTCAGTTTATCAAAGGCTTTGCATTCATTATTGTACCTTAATGCTAGCCAGGCAAGTTAATTGTTAACACTTTTGTTTTTCTTTTAGTCTGCTTGCATGTGTGTCACTGGTGTTCAAAAATATATTTTCACTCTTACTATAAAAGATATTTACAATTAGGGGTATCAGTTTTTGTTAGTGGCTGTAGCTTTATAAATATTTTTGCATCTGTGAGACTGGTTCTTTCGGTGTTATGGTGTGGTGTGTGGTGCATGATATGATTCAGTCTTTGTATTTTCCATCTTTTTCTTGTCTCCAAGTTCTGGTACTACTACTGGAAGATCTTTGGTTATATTCAGATCAAGCTTTTTCATTGTCTTCTTAGACATTAGGGTTTCCTTACAACAATGGAATACTCAATTGTGATTTAAGAATTTAGTCAACACTATTTGTTCCACAATGTGAAATTAATGATTGTGCATAGGAATGCGCATTGTTAATTCTTGTTTATATTTGAATGCTTGCATTAATAGCATCTAATCTTCTCTCAGTTTCAATAACTCATATTAATTGTGTTACATGCTACAACAGAATTTAGTGGTGGCACCTGAAAGTTGTTTCATTATTGCCATTGATTGCACTCATTCTGAGATACTCTTGAGGAATCTCAATTTCAAGCACGAGTTTATGATGCACGTTCTTATTTTATTCCTTCACAGGTTCAACTATAGTACTAGAAGCCTTGTTGCCACAGATGTGCCATATTTCTCCAGTTATATATGTATAAAGCCATATTTTGGCTGAATCATGCAAGAATATATACACTGCACACAATGCCATTGTTAGTCCTGCCACAGCCAGCCGAACAACAAAGCTAGCGACCTGCATGACTGTCAGCTCTATGAAGTGGCACCAGCTAGATCGAGACAAAACCAGACTGACCAGGTATGTTATACCTGTCGACAGTATACGTAACCAGTCGTTGCTCTGCTGACCCAGATACAGGTGCTGGGTGCACATCCCTACTTCAAAGTCATATTTGCCGAAGGCTGCATGTTCGCTTGCTGAGGTGGCTTGAACACACTGCGTCAGCGCTGGGCCAAGGTGGACCCAATAGCTGTCGCAACAACAGAAACTAAAGGTAGACGATCAGATATCGGGGCATATGCACTGCTTCCTGCTTGAAACGGGAGGCCATGCAGTTTGGTCTACACATTGAGTTTGAATGGTGTGGACAGTGACTGCCAGAGTGCCATAAGTGGAGCAGCTTGCCCTTATGTGGGGATGCGCACACACCGCCCGTATCTGGGCCAGCGGAATGAGAACTTGTTGGATATACTGTCGACAGATATTGCGTGCCTGGCCACACTTTCGCTGCAATTCCAGCCGATGCCAGTTCTTTGCACATATGGTCATGTAGGCTGCTCACTCTCGTGTTCGGTTTAAGGTACAAATAGCTAGAGTATGTGGCAATCTTGTTTTCTTTACCTCAGAGACATTCTTTCAGAAACTTGTACCAGCCTGTGATTGGAGAGTTCCTAAACACACACATGCTCCAAAAAAATTTTAGTTTATGAACTACAAGAATTAGCTGTGCTTTGCTTACGATGTTAACACTATGCAATAATGCATTTGTTTTGTTAAAATAAACATGAGAGTGCAAGAGCATTATAAGCCCACTGACCCATTTAGATATTATGTGGAGTACTAGAACTGTAGCTTACGCAATTTATTTTATGCTATGCGATGCCTGTTGTGTTGCATTCTCTTGTTTTGGAAAAACAATGGTACGCCAAGGCACATTGCTCATTGCATTCTCTACAGTACGCATCACCATGGAGTGCATCAATGGAGTGCATCGCTTGTACTTCGCTAAAGTAGCTCTTGTATTGCGAGACGACAATGCTGGTTTACCGTTTTCGAAATGGTTGCCGTCTTATCGTTCAGTGTTCAGTGCGCCGTAGCATATACTATGTGTATTGTTTTATGATTATTAGCAAAAATATCGTGAAAACATCCTCAGCACCATGGCAACCTAGCATTAAAAGATTGATGCATTTAGCTGAAGCAACAGCATATGCAAGCACTACACTGCTCTTCTCACTTCAATAACATTAAATATGTAAAAGTTTATTTTTTAAGATATTATGTTTCAAACCTGTTCATTAAGCAGTCATATGCGAGGTCTGTTAGAAAATTATCCGACCTTATTTTATTTATGGATTTATTTTTTGAGAACACCTGATGGATATCAAAGAAGTGCGCTTGCATCAGCTGACCTTGAACCTTCGTGCGCATGCGCAGATTTTTTCCCGCCTGCCGATAGCGTCAGTTGCTGGGACGCAGCATTTCAGTTGGGTAGTGTGCAGTGCTCTCGTCGCTTTTTTATTGCAAGGAAAATGGCGGAGCGACTGGAGCAGCGCTACTGCATCAAGTTTTGCCAGAAACTGGGCGACAGCCAAGTGGAAACCATTCTGAAGATTCAGACAGCTTTCGGTGGCGATGGGCTGCACATCGGTGGAGAGCGAGCCACGCTCCGGTCAGCCATCAACATGCCGAAATGACCAGGTCATTGCTGAAGTGAACGCTATGGTGATGCGGGACCATCGTGTGAATATCCGAGAAATTGCGAAAGAGGTGGGCATCAGCACTTTTTCTGCACATTCCATTATGACCGAAGATTTGGCCATGAAGAGAGTTGCGGCAAAATTCGTGCTGAAGCTGCTCACGGTGGAGCAAACGCAACTTATGTTGAAGTCTCACAGGACATGCTGGATTCCCCAAACAGTGACCCCGACTTCATGAACACCATAATCACGGGTGACGAGTCTTGGGTGTACGGGTACGACCCGGAAACCAAATCCCAGTCATCACAGTGGACGCATTCCACGTCACCAAGACCAAAGAAGGCCCACCAAGTGCGCAGCAACGTCAAAGTGATGCTGACTGCTTTCTTTTACTCCCGCGGTGGGGTACACCGCAAGTATGCACCACAGGGTAAAACAATCACCAAAGAGTACTACAGGGATGACCTCCATCGGCTATGTGATGCTGTGCGGAGCTAGAGACCGCAATTGTGGTCAACAGGAAATTCACGCATCCATCATGACAATGCTCCTGCACATTCCTCGCACTTGATTCAGACTTTTTTTTTTGCATAAAAACAGGCTCCTGTAGTTCAACAGGCTCCTTACTCTCCTGATTAGGCCCCCTGCGACGTCTGGCTGTTTCCCAAAATGAAGAGGCCATTGAAAGAAGCGTGATTTCAGACAAGAAAGGTCATTACGGCTGCAACGACAGCCGAGCTAAACTCCTTTCCGAAAGAGTCCTTCTCGGAATGCTTCTAACAATGGCAGCACCACTAGGAGAAGTGTGTGGAGTCCCAAGGAGACTACTTTGAGGGTGATAAGGTTTCCAACGCCCCAGTTATGCCAGTTTTTTTTCTTCGGCCAAAGGTCGGATAATTTTCTAGCAGACCTCATATACAACCATATAATAATTTATAATAAGCAGTGGACAAAGGTTGAGAAGCTGCGCTACCCGACGCGGTGGCTTAGCGGCTATGGTGTTGCACTGCTAAGCACAAGGATGTGGGATCAAATCTCAGCTGTGGCGGTCAAATTTCGATGGGAGTGAAATGCAAAAACGGCCACGTCCCATGCATTGGGGGCACGTTAAAGATCCTTTGTGGTCATTATTAATCCGGATTCTCCTACTACAGCGTGCCTTATAATCTAATCGGGGTTTTGGCACATAAAACCCCATAATAATTTCATTGGCCAGCTGTGCTTTGTTTAATCTTTTCTGAGATTGCCCTTGGGACTGATGGGATGAGTAATAGGCTCATATTAGCTCTAGGGTCTGCATTTTCTGACTTCGGCATTTCATAAGTGCAGTTTTCTTTTCATTGTGCAGGGTCAATTTATTCATCCCCTCCTACAACTGCCACAGATGACAACTTGCAGCAAGGAGGATGCCTCCACCACTGTGATTTCTCTGAAACTGGAAAACTGTTCTGTGTGCCCACTCAGGCAAGCGGTATTTATTAGGCAGAGTAAAAAAATTGTGAATCAACATACCTGTGCAGTATGCTGCATGGCATTGTGGTGCCTCATGAAGCAAGTGATATGTTTTTATATGTTAAACTGCCAAGCGACTTCACAAGATGTTTCGGCATAATCTACCATGTTGCAGGGAGATTTGTTGTACTGATAGACCTTCCATTACACTAAACATATTCCTGTGGTATGCCTTTATGGAAAGGCACAACAGTTAAAGCGGTCATCTGTCAACTAGGCCTCCAGAACACATGCGTATGCAGTAAAAGAGGCTTGATAAATTTGGCCATACTGCTACCTAAATGAACATTCTTGTGAAAGTACCGCATAGTCGGAAACAAAAAGTTCAGCAGGTGTTGCATCCTTGTAACACAAGGAGGCGCAAGCCTGGTGCACATTTGATACTCCATGAAGTTATACAATCGGAGTTACTTCTCTGTAAGACATAACGCCCCGCAATAGGAAGTACACGCGTGTCACTAAGGTGACCGCTTCTTTTGCAGTGGCGTACCTGCATGGCTGTCCTCGTGAGCCACAAGACCATGCACACCTCCTCGGCACCGTTGCACACCTCCTCGGCCCACTGACGCAGGCACTAGTCAGCGAGATGGCTGCGACGTGATGTGTGAAATCGGGCACGGACTAGGCCCACTTTTAGTAAGCCAGAACCATGGAGCAGCCGTGGCTTCAGAGAAGCGTGCTCGTCTCACGCCCCAGAGGCCTGGGTTCAGTTCTCACCCAGGCTGAAATGTACCAGATTTTCTTTTCAAAGCAACTAATTTCATTTTTATATGTTTTTAGTCTTGGTGGCGTCGGCTGTTTTTCGTCACCGCTGATGCAGACACCTAAGGCTTTCGCCTTAATAAAGAGGAAACAGGAGGGTGTGCTCACTATGTATACATATGATGCGATCCTTCGTATTTGGTAACAGAAATGGCAAGGAAGGCATGTCAGTCGTGGGTACTAGTCGTAGTGCAGCAGTCTATGCTGTCAATGATGCTCCCCCTCTGGCAACACAGCAATGGGGCATTTCAGTTCCTGATATCTCCTATAAATATGAACCCATTAAAAAAATTATTCCTGTATAACGCTTTCCAGATGGCATTTTACATGTTCCAGTGTGTAAAAAAAATTTATGGTGGGGCCTGGTAGGGGAACCTTCAAGAGCAATTTACACGTACATTATAAAAAGCTAACTACATATCGCTTTCCTTAAAGGTTTATGCTTTCAATGATAGGAAAGACCATTGTGCTAAGTTAAAACAGCATGTGGGTGCCTTGTTGTTTTGAAATTACAGTATTTCCGTGTTGTCAAAAACTTGACCAATATAGCTGAACTTGTTGAAGAACCTATATTATAGCCTTGTGGGCATCTTATTTTCTGCACTGACCATTCCTCTGCTTTATACAGTGATGTGGAAATGAGAATAATCAGAAATCCTGTCTCGTGTTTGCATAATTTTATTTTCGAATGTTAAAAAAAACAATCGTTGAAAGATATATTAATCATTCCAGCTTGACTATGATATGTGCTTGATGTAAGTGGGAAACAAAGGAAATCTTGTAATGTAACGCCATGTTATAGAAGAAACACGCAAGTGACGATAGACTGATATGATGACAACCGAAATTGTGGTGCTCAGCATGACTAGCATGCGGCACCTTGTTCATTGCAATGCTTATGACGCTTATTTCCGACTAATGCTAGTAGTGATGCTTCCATGTAATATTTATCCATAGAATTGTATTCCCTTGGGGCTCTGAAGGCTTACTTATGTGCTTATTCTTTTCAGTGCTTTTGGGCTAAGGTGAAATTTTTTACAACATAGCGTTTCCTGCAGGTGTTTCTAATAATCCACTGTTATTCAGCTGTAAGGTACCTTAAATTATGAACTACTGTCATACTATGTTGTCCTCCTGATTTAAAAAAAATGGTTTTGCCCACCATGGCTGCTTGTTGCACTGCTAAGCATGAGGTTGCAGCTTCAAGTCTTGGCCGCACTTCAGTTGAGGCGAAATGGAGAAATGCTCATGATCCATGCATTAGGTACAAGTTACAGAACCCCAGGGGGTAAAAGTTAGTGTGGAGTGTCCCATTACAGCATGCATCGTAATTATATCATGGTTTAAGCATGTAAAACCCCAGAAGTTAAATAATCTTAATCCTCTTCTTTTTGCTGTTGAATGTATTAGGACATTGTGGTAGCATGAGGAGGAAAGTGGAGGAAGCCACCTTCAAGCATCACCAGGTGACATGTCTGTGCATCTGCGACAGTAGCAGCACCAGCCGTGTGGGAAAAAAAGCGCAAAGCTGTCCTTCATGCCTAGCACTTGCAGCAAGCGTTTCCTGCTAAAGATTATGGTTGCATAAGCTGCAGTTGCTGGAAAGTGGCAACTGTGTGTCTGGTCTATATATAGCGCCATGCGAAGTGGCTCTACCAGTCAATGCAGTAGTCAGTGTGATGCCTCGATATATCGCGAAATGAAACCACATATACAGCTGCATTCAAATTTCGTGTTGGAGAGTATCGCAATTGTTGATTTCTTTATAGCAATAGAATGAGCTCGCATCACTGTCTTTTCTGGAGGATTATATATATCACTGCGCTTAACGAGTGCATTATTATTATTATGTTTTCTGTTCACTTGCTTTTATTACAATAACCTCCATTGTGGTTGTTGGCAATGAGGAATCTTTCTCTTTCTTAATATTGCTCTCCATAACATTTTGCTGTTTTGTAGGCTCCTTATAATTTCAGTGATGGCACACTGACGACTCTACTAAATTTTTAATGCGAAGAGTTATGTAGGAAGCTAAAGGATGTCCTGTGCATTCACAGGGCCAAGTGACCATAATGCTGCACTGTCTGCTCCAAGTCCTTTGTGTCGACCATTCACTTGGGCAGAAATGTGAAAATGCAGCACTCTGATACCACTGGAGTAGGCCACTGGCCATGAAAATGTTCCATGTGTTAAATGCAATCTGAATAAGGAATCTACAGTGTATTTTCTGGTGCATCTGGAAGCACAAGTGTTGCCATGTCCTCTATTGTACTGAAATGTAGAGAAACTTCAAGGCATACTTCTGCATAATCTAGCAAGCTGTAGGGACATTGCAGTGCATCACTGTAACCATCTTAATTTGGCATTACTTAATGTGAAGGCACAACAAAGCTCATGAAACTATTCCTTCAGAAAACCAGTGTGTGCAGCAAAGTTCTCAGTCGGGATAAATTCTAATTGTTAAGTCTCACTGGAACACATCGATGTTCTCAAATGAACTGCTGCCTGTTTAATTGTTCTTCTGGAATCATTAATGTTTATAGTGCACAAGAAAAGCTGATTGCGTGTTGTCTTTCTAACCTCTTAGTGGGTGCACTTGTAGGAAAGTCTTGTTTATTGAGGTACATGATTATGTGGATACCTTATGTTTGGCTTGACAGGACTTTTAACATTTTCAGTGCCACTTTCTTTCAGAGGTGTTGCATTTCCAGGGTCAGGTTTTTGTTTCTTAGATATTGTGAAACAAACGCAACGGTATTTTGGTTATGTGGAAGTGCAGGAATGACACGGATAATGACAAATGCTCTCCAGGTGTGGTCCTAACATTATTATTTGACGACAGGGACTCTGAAAAGGATTAGCAAACATAATCAGTGTGGGTGCACTCGTAGCCCTTTCATCATTGTCTTGTTGGCATCTTTTAATGTGTTAGCATTCTCACGGTGCTTGATGCACTTTCCGGGGGCCAACTATCTGTCTATCTGCGTATGTTTGTATCTAACCACTTTCCGGTATACCTGGGTCGCAGGGTAGTTTATGGACGAATGGTTGGTGCATCAGGCTGCTGTGCTGAGAGAACAGGGTTTGAAACCAACCGTTACAAATTTTCTTGCTGGCCTGTAGTATGTGTATGCTTGTATGTTATTATCAAAGAAATTATAATTTTATTCCTCCATGACAACATATTGAAAGCTTTGCAGTTTAATTTGGCTGAGGCTGCAGCCCATGCAGTCACTACCCTCCATGTTCGCTCAGCTTAAAAAGCTTTTTAGTTTAGTGCTTTTATTAGTAAAAGTATGTTCGGATTTCGCAAGCCTGTTCATTGAGCAATCGTGTAAATATTGAGGAAATCCAAGAGGTTGACTAGCTGTGCTTTTTTTTTTCATGTTTTCTGAAATCCCTCTCAAGCACTGGACTAGCAACATGTTCATTATTAGTGCTAGCATCTGTGTGTTCTAATTTTGTCATTCTGTAATTGCAGTTTGGTTTTCGTTATGCAGGGTCAAGGCATCCATCCTCTCCAGCAACTACCTAAGGTGCAGCAGAGATGCTTCCACTGCTGTGACTTCTGTGAACTTGAAATTGTAAAGCTGTTCTGTCTGAATACATGCATAAGGGTCCACACAGGCTAGAAGCCATTTTCAGTACTCGTCACGCCCTCAGACTTTTGTGAATAGCAGCGACTTCAAGAAATGCGCATCCACACAAGTGAGCGACCATATCACTGCACCATCTCCTCCAAGTCCTTTGTAGAGGCCGATAACTTGAGGGCGCCTATAAATGCAGCATTATGATGTTGTAGAGTAGGGAGAACGTTTTGGGATAGATGTAGTCTGAATATCGAATCCATGTTGTACATGCGCAGTATGCTGTGTGGTGTTCTCATGCATTGGGAAGGGGGCGCAGGTTTTGCTATGTTTTGGCATATCTTGAACTGCCAAGTAACATTTATTACAGCGTGGTCTAACGAGTTGCTAGGAAATTTGTTGTACTGATACTGCTTGCATTGTAGTAACCATATTTATGCAGTATGCCTGCGTGGGAAAGCTCAACAAAGTTAAAAGCAATCATCCATCAACTATGCTTTGAGAACATTCATGCTTGCAGTAAAAATGTCCGTGATTAATTCTGAGTGTATTATCAGTTATCAGGGCTCCTTGGTCTCCTCCAAATTTAGTGCTGTGTAAATGAACATTCTTCCGAGTTTAAAAGCCCCCCTCACCAGGTTTGGGCATTGCTAACAGACAAAAGGAATGCGAAGGTTACAAGATAATTTATTCAGTGAACCTTGTGAGAACCCCACTTTCGGCTAGAAAATCGAGGTCACAAGCATCGATGCCTCTGTGGTAGATGCACTGTCTGCAGCATCAATTAAATTGTGCAACTGGTCAAGCATCGAATGTCGAATGCCCTAAACCACCACGGGAGGTGTTTTGTGCTGTGAAAGATGAAAAAAAAGAGGAAAAAGTAGGCTGGGCTTCCGAGATAGCCGAGATGTAATCCTACGTCTTCAATATCCGAGAAGGCAGGGAAGGAATGTCGCTTGTGCACTAGTTGATCTAGTGACGCTTGCTTCCTGGCAACACAGTAACTTGACACTTTAATTCGTTCTATATCCCCTAATAATGAACCAATATGAAAAATCCTTGCAGCAGAATGTAGTCATGGTGGCACTTTTACTGCGAAGCTGTTAGCCTCTAGTTGGTAGGGATTGAACAACATGCCATGTGGCACTTTGTTCATTGCAATGCTTATTACAGACTACGTCCTGGATAATACCCATACTGTTTCTTCCATTCATTATTTACCCATGGTATTTTATTGGCTTGTCAGTTAGAAAGCTTACTCTAGGTGTTCATTCTTTGCACTGCTTCTTGCAGAAGGTGAGCTTCTCTTCGCTGTCACTTTTTCTGCAGGTTCTTTAATGATTCTCCTGTTCTTTAGTGCCAGGGTACTGTAAACATGTCTTATTTAGGTAATTAAATGAATTCAGATGCTCTCAAGCTGAAGAACAGCAGATTCATAGATCCATACTATCATGGTATCTAATCCTCCCTTTATTTCTCGCCGTGGATTGTGTGATGATCTTGTAGTAGCATGCTGGAACTTTATTGATTCATATTAATTACATTGTGCAAAGTTTCATTAGATGATGTATGTACAGCCTTTATGGAGCATGTGCAATAAGTGCTGCTTTGAGAGATTCTCGGCGCTGGAATGCTGTGATGAGAGAGTACTCTTTGACACTTCGACGAACACAGCAGGAAGACGACTAAACATTTGGTATTCAGCTGTCATCGATAACATAATGGCTGTTAATTTTGAAAAAGGCTGTGCATTTAGCATTGTGCAACGTGGCCAGCACAAGATGTTTATCCTTGACAACACTGTGGTTCTCCACTTTCTCCGCCTACTTTGTGTATGACTAGTGGATGAAGATTGCAAATTCTCATCCCTACTATGTAGCATTTGAAGAATGTTTGATGGCATCTTTTAGTGGCTGTACGTTTGTGAATGTTTATCTGTGAGTCTGGTTTTTTCTGTTTTATTGCTGGCTGCATGATAAGATGTTTTTTCTCTTGATCTCTTGTACCTCACAGTGGTGGCTTAGTAGCTATGGCGATGTGCTGCTAAGCGCGAGGTTTTGGGATCAAACTTTGGCCTGAAGATGTGCTGTGCATTCAAAATTCTCAAAATTAATCTGCAGTCCCCTACTACAGCAGACCTCATAATCATCAGATTGTGGTTTTGGCACATGACACCCTAGAATTCAATTATTATGAAATCACATTTTTACTGCTTCTTAGATCTAGTAGGTGTACTCCTTCCAGGAGCATTGTTTCTTATTGCTTTCTTTGGGCCGCAGTGGAAGAATAGACTAGGTGTCTGAACAAGGCTGCTTTGCTGATGATTTCTTTGTTCATGTTTAAGTTGCTCTCGGCATGTGGCGCAGCTCACTGGGGGGTAAACCACAGCAGATGGTGTTGTGCGTAGGGCTCCTCCATCATGCGCACACGTAAAAGAATCTCATGTTAATTATACCATATATAACTGTGTGCTAAGCTTTTGGTGAGCCTTTGGGAAGCAAGCTTAGGTATATCCTCTTAAATATCTAAGCTTAGTAGCCCTATTCAGACCGAGATGTGCTTTACAACTCGTGAAAGTCCAATGCAGAGACTAGCGATTACTGGGAAGCCATAAATAAATAATTCAGAGGGTACTAGGCCATTGTTTCAGAGCTTTCCGATACGGCTTCACAGGCACAGGTGGAATGAAGCACAGATAGGCAGTCTCTGAGCGATTCATGGTCTCACTGGAAAATTTGCTCTTTGAATTGTGCTTCTTGTTGCTATTAACATTGTACTTAGGCTTATTAAAGCAAAGCTTTCTTTGCCTTTTCCTTTGACTTTTCTACTGCTGCTGCCACTGTCTTGCAAGCCGCATCAGGGGGGGTGATTCAGAGCTTGCATGTACATGGATGTAGCATGGCAGAGAGGAAAGATGACACAAGAAACTTGTTTGGACCTTTCCATTATGTCGCATGTGCACAAAGCCCTCTAGAGCTCCCTGGGGTTGTCACATTCACCTCTCCACAACTGTAATCAGCTGTTGCCCCCCTCAGAAGCATTGCAGAAACTGGACTGCTTACCCTTCTACTAATGTGCTAGTCCTGAGGAGAGAGATATAAATTGATAGGGAGGGGTTGGCGAGAAAACGCAGAGAATCCGTGGTACCCAGCCCTGTCGCGAAACAAGCATATTCAATTTTTCTTCACATGTAGCACGAGAAGTAGTAATACAGAATTGGCAAGAGTTATTAGTGCCAAAGAAAAAGTAACATTGTGCATTATAAGGCCGTCTTGTAACGAAATACGTGAGCACAACGCCTTCTGCCACTAACGGACGACAGAAAATGTTGATCTCCCAACACTGCAGCGCTCCTGTTGGCAAAGGGACGAAGCCTTAACAGAATTGTAGTCTGCTCGCTCAGGTGGCAAGCGGTGCATTTGAGACACGTGTCTATTCTTCCACCGTGGTTTAAGCCATGTTGTTGTCTTCTTGTATGTTAGGATTCTTTTACAGTAATTGAATAATCTAAATTCATTATGTATTGTCTGTTTTCGAGCATTATATAAATGTTTGAGCTTTGTCATTGTAGTTATTGTTTATGTGATTGCTCCTTGCATGTGCTTACACTGAAATAGCCTTCATTGCACAACTTTGTTAGAAACCAATTCTTCTCTCTCCTAATACCACTGTATATTGCATTTCATTGTGTTGTAGTCTGCTGAAAAGTTGAATGATAGCACTTAGAACTTCATTAATTTTTGCCATTGAATGCTCTTTTTATTATGTTTTATGAGGGTTCATCATTAGCACTAGCATCTGTGTGTTCTGATTTTCGCATTAAGTGCAATTTGGTTTTTATTGTGCAGGGTCAGAGCAATCATCCTGTTCAACTACTGAGGATGGCAAGTTGCCACGAGGAAGCCTCCACCACTGTGATCGCTGTGACTATAAAACTAGAAAACCTTCCGATATGAGAGCACACATCAGGGCCCACACAGGTGAGTGTCCCTCACAATACCCTTAGTGCTCTTACAGCTTCACGCAGATCCCACATGATTATTCATTCGCACATTCATGCAGGTGAGAAGCCATTCCAGTGCCCTTCATGCTCCATGCGCTTCTCGAAAAAGTACACTCTTCAGACACACCTGCGTGTCCACACAGGCGAGCGCCCCTTTCAATGCAATTTGTGCCACCAGAGCTTCTCACACAGAAACGCTCTACAAGGTCATTTGCGCATCCACTCTGGCGAGCGGCCATATCAGTGCCCCTCGTGCTCTCGGACTTTTGTGAATAGGGGCCAACTGACTCTTCACCTACGCATCCACTCAGGCGAGCGGCCATATCAGTGCCCCTCATGCTCTCGGACTTTTGCGGATAGCAGCCATCTGAATGTTCACATACGTGTCCACTCAGGCGAGCGACCATACCGCTGCACCATCTGCTCCAAGTCCTTTGTGCGGGGTAATGACTTAAATAGACACATGAGAACACAGCACCATGACAGCCCTGAATAAGTAGCCCGAATCACTAACCTTGTAGGTGTGCATTACGTATTAGGCAGAGTCTAAAATTACGAATCTATGTACCTGCGCAGTATGCTGCATGGCATTGTGGTGCATCAGGAAGTAAGTGTTGATATGTTATGTTAAACTGCCAGGCGACTTCACAAGATGTTTCGGCATAATCTAGCCTTGCAGGGACAGTGTGCTGACACTGCTTTCATTACGCTAACCATATTCTTGCACTATCCTTTCATGTGCAGGCATGACAAACTGAAAAGCACTCATTCCTCAATTTTGCATTCAAAATACTACTGTTTGCATTGATGTAGTCAGGATAAATTCTGAATGTTAGGCCAGTCTTCAGGACTTGTTGGTCTCCTCCAAGTATACTGCTGCCTAAATGAACATTCTTGTTAGGTGAATGACCCCTGACCCGATTTGAACACTACCAACAAACAAGCATGGTGCATTTGTCGTGGAGTGACATTTATTCAGCAAACTATGAAAATCATTCCATGGCATGCAAACAGTTCAAATTTTGAATGAAAGCCTGTGTGCTCTTCTTCTGGAGGGGGCCCTGTGTTTAGGTGGGGAATCAAGGACATGCACATAAAGTCCTCACCAATTGCAGTCAGTGTCCAATTTTTTGGACTTCTGAAGGTGTTGCCTTGTCTGTCTGAAGCACCATCTGAAGGTGTTGCAAGGAACCGGGCACACCACTCTCTGAATGGTAGAAACACTGGAAAAGAGGTTTATGTTTGAGTTTTCGCGTGACAGAATTATGTTTCCTGGTATATTCAAATTACAATCCAACGCTATCACGTCTGTAAGTTGTGTGTAAGTCATGACAGAATTATGTTTTCTGGTAGATTCAAATTACAATCCCATGCTATCATGTCTGTAGGTTGTGTGTAAGTCGTACTTCATGATTTTTCTGACGTATTTTACTTTGAGAAATTCAATTAGTTCAGTAACTTCTTCGCGCTAGACGAAGGTTCGGCGTGGTTGGGCATGCATGGTTTGGAATGATTTTTGCCGAAACGACTCTCGATGCGGGATGCCGACGCTGGATTTTCTGTGATGCGGGGCCCTGATGCTATCACGTTAAAACTGTTTGCGCATTAGACTCACGCATGACCCTAAATGTATGTTACCATATCACTATCGGCATTTCAAAATGGCCGCCTCGTATGCGCTTCGAGCCTAGCTGTCATAGCTTTCTCCACTGCTGTAGTATGTGTGCTTAAGTTAATCTGGAGTGTACTAGACAAGGGTTGAATTGGCCAAACGGCACTTTCGTGCGGAGGCGCCGTATGTGGAAAAATTGTGTGAGGGCACTGCAAGCGAACTGGATTGCAGCAGAGACGCGCTTTGCAGCATGTTCTGCTGCGGGTAATGAGATCGATTGTGTGCGTTCGCTCTTACAGTTGTGCTTTATTTCAACTGCAAATTTATATTGACACATTTTTGCTATGTACAGTGCAGTCCACTTATAACGATATCGATAAGGACGAAAAATATGATCGTTATAACCGATGATCGCTATATCTGGACTGCAGTTATCAAAAAAAAAAAATTTTTTTTAAACGCGTTTGCGCTCTTTACCTTTGCAGCTCTGAACTCGAATTCGCTACTTGCTGTAAAGAATAGATGATGTATACAGTAGGCCGTGAAAAACAAACTTTATTTCTAGCGCCAATGACCGTGTCAAGGATTAGGCGCGCCGAAATAGTCCGAAATCTGCACTTGCTTTTGCGGCAGCTTCAGCTTCACAACCGCGGTGTGCATGGATTCCAGCTGCTGCGCGAACACTGGCGGCAATCCTTTAGCATGCATAAAATCAATTAAGGAGTCGATCGACGACAGTGCACTTTGCGTGGACATCGTGGTCGAGGTCAAGGAGCCACTGTCGATCTCGTTGTCACTGTCGCTGATGCCGTCGCCACCGTCGCACAACTTTGCGTCTGTCGAGACAGCACATCTTCGGCGATCGCCTCGTCGGTGACCTCATCGCAGAACGAGGCAGCACTGTCTGCAGTCAAAAACTCCTCCTTCGACACACCACTTGTGTCACCAGTAGGAACGAGCTCCCAGAGCTCGGTTATGTCAGCGACTTCCACCGGGTCGGTCTCAGCGGGTTGGGGAAGTTCGTCCTTACGCAGAAAGCCCGCCTTCTTTAAGCCATTGGTGATGAACCACTGGTAAAGCGCCTCTTCAACATCGGCGTACAAGGGGTCTCTAACCCCTTTTCCGCTGATCGGAATGGCCGCTGATAGCTCCTGCCTTCACAATCGCGGTGCTCCCGGTTTTCAAGATGGTTGATATCGTTAACTGGACGAGCTCATACTTCTTCACGAGGGCGCTCACCTTGAAGCCGCATCGAGAGTCCTGCAATATATCCATCTTCGTGTCAAGCGACACAGCTTTGCGCTTTGTCGGCGCCATCTTCGAACTGGGTTGAACCGTTGGTTGCACGCTGCTTTGGTGGCGTCAGCCTGCTATCGCGAGAGAGACACGGGACGGGCGCCACCGCGCCGCTTTGCTTGTCGCTTCTTTTTTTCTTTCTCTCTCTTTCGGAGCGACTGTGGCCGACGCGCATGAAGCAGCTAGCGCCATCTTGTGGCGCGCTGCGCCAACGTTGGCTGCGCCTACTCGTGCGCGGGCGGGGCGAGACGCGCTGCGCGGTAATGGCGGCAGATACGAACTTACGGAGGTAAACATCGCCTCGTCTCGACATCGTTCGTTTCAGGGAACTAAGCAACGCAAACGTTACGATTATTTGGCACGGAAAACGCCGTCCAGACTGCAAAATTTTGATCGTTATATCCGATATGCGGTGAATAACCTATCGTTATAAATGGTTTTTTTCCCCATAGACCTAATGCATAAAATGACACTCTCATGTCGACCCATCGTTATAACCGATATATCGTTATATGTGGTATCGTTATAAGTGGACTGCACTGTATACAAATTTGAGGCATGGGTTACAAAACACGTCTTCAATTTTGCTGTCGTTGCCAAGCACGTCGTCTGCTAGCGAGGGTGCGTTTGTTGCGCGGACACTGGCAGACGCCCACTCTTTCTCACAGAAAGTCTGTGCAGTAAAGCTTTATGGTTTTACTTACTTTGACGCACCCGCAACTCTTGTCGGCTGGTATCAATTGTAGTTTTAGCCAAGTGAACTGCTATCTTTAGCCCTGTTTTCTAAAAGTCACACATAATTTTTGCTACAGAAGCTGCCTATTTGCAACATGAAGCTGCTCAAGAAAATTTGAATTATATTGTATCATTTTATGCACCCTTCTTGTTAGTTGAATATTGATCAGGGACAGTGATCAAATAAAACAATATTATAGTGAAGTAAACCAGGTCTATTAACTGCATGGCACAAAGAGATGCAGATGACCAATGCACTTCTAGGTAAATCTAAGGGTACATAGACATATGTATCCACGTCATATATGTAAGAGAAAAATTTTTAAATATTCTAAATGCACTGATTGAAAAAGTTAAAACATCCGACCGGAATTAGCGTGTTTCTTTTAAAAGCTGCACCAGCCCCAGATGAAGCAATCAACTTTCCAAAAAAAAGGAATCAAGGCAATCATCAGACATTTGTATGAACAGTGTTAGGCAAAAGATATTACCTACATACTCAGACTGAATCGGGTAGACTGGGAAGTCTTTACCAGTGTAATCTCTGTGGCTTGTCTGGTGATCTCGTTCAACGTGTCAACAGGTGAAATGAAGTACAAACATATAGAATTATCGAATGGTATTTGCTATTCAGATCGCATGTGACTTCAGAATTCATTATCAAATATTCAGAGCCATTCCACTCTGTGAAGGTGGGATGATCAGCGAAGCTGTATATAAAGAAAAGAAAACAAAGCACAATATACATTTAAACTATGATACAACGAAGTAAGTAAAATCGGCAATTTGCTTCGTTATATTGAAATTTCATAATGACATTCAACCTTTTATAGAAATGTGTACAGTTGCCAATAAATTTTTCTTATAGAGAAAGGGACCGCAGAATTTTCCAAATTATTGGGCAATCAAAAAAAGCTAATTTGAATGAGAAAACTATTCATTTTGATGAATTTAGGAGTTGGTGACGAATGATATGTTTTAATGCCACGTCGACGATATCTTTACATTGGCGGTATGAATTAAGAGAAGCCAGTCACGCTCTTGCATGCGCTGCGCCCCCATGGCTGATAGCGTTACCCGCACCGAGACGACGCTAGCATGAAAAGCGCCGGCAACAGGTAGTGAATGCTTTGTTTGCCTCTCACTCGAACAGGTCGCAGAAACTCGAGATTACGCAACCTCCTCTACTAAACATGTGTTAAGGTACATGATGCCATGCAGTCTTTGCACGCCCACTCTTTGCACACACGGCAGATTACCTCTAAAGCAGGGTGCGCGGATGCATATGTGATCAGCTGTGGTTACAACCATGCGCAGCGACGGCCGAAACGCATGTCAGAAATCACGATACACACCAACTTACCCCTGCCCCTCGTGCGCTCTTGAATGCGTTACTGCAAGGTTGCTTCCCTCCCCCTCTTGCCCTCGCACACCTTCACTTGCACCTGAAGCACAATGGTCGCACTTCGACTTTATACGGAACATGACGCAGCTCCACTTCGGTGTTCGCTCTTGTTGCGCTTCGCGTAATTTGAGGGGTGTGTTTGCAAGCAGCCGCTTGTAATTCAACCATTTGACCATCTGCATCGAAGAAAGTTTTCTTTTATTGTCTTGGCATTCCTTGGCGGCGGAAGCAAAATTTCGTTATATTGATAGGCATACAAACACACATTGTTAAATTGAAGTTCTAAATACGAAGTTGGGGTTTTGACAGAAGCCCATCTGGTTGGGAGGCGTCATTGAAGAGGGGTAAAAAGGACACAGACCACTGAAAGAATACAAGAAAAAACGTTTTGGCTCCCCTGACGGGAGCCTTGTTCACAATGAAATCAAGGACATGCGATACAATATTTATATGGCTTTAAGATATGACATAAGCAGCGCGTGTAGATGGGGGGGTGGGTTCCGTCGTTCCACTTTAGGGTGCTATCTGTCATTTGGATTAGGAGGGATTCCAAGTGGTGTCTTGAAGTCAAATTTCTTTCTTTTTCTAATATCTTGGCGTTATCCCAATCAATCCTGTGGCCCAAGTCACCTGCATGTTCTGCGAAGGCGTTTGATGCGACTTTTTTCTTTTTCACATCGGTAACATGCGGCTTCAACCACTGTCCGAAATTGCCTGTCTCGCCAATATATATGCAGTCGCAGTCTTCACATGGAATCCTGTAGATGATACCAGGAAACTTTGTCTTCAGAAGCTTGTCTTTCACGTTTACCAGCCGATGGCGTATATTGAGGGGGGGAGGGGGGATGGCACAACATCGGCTACCTGGAGGTCATAGATGCGTAGAAAACGGGCTAAGCCCTTGCTCACGCAGGGCACATACGGTATGGGGGCACGTTTTCTTGGGAGCACACAGTCAGGCCTTGGGGGCTGAGACAGATGGCGTTCCGAGTTCACAAACGACCTCGAGTAGCCACATGCCAAGAGATTTTGTTGCACTTCTTGTAGGTCAGCAGCCTGGCTTTGTGGTGTTGTGCAGATACGCTTGGTTCTGCCAACAAGAGAGGATACTACTGATCTTTTCTGGTTCGTCGGATGCACTGAATGAAAATGCAGATGCCTGCCTGTGTGTGTGCTCTTTCTATACATGGAAAATGCCAGACTGTGCCGGTCACGTTTCACGAGGAAGTCCAGAAAAGGAAGCTTGCCGTCTTTTTCTTCGTTAACTGAATTGGATAGACGCTTCAATACTATTCAAATCCGACAAAAACGAATAAATTTCTTCTTGCTGAATTATGCAGAACACATTGTCTATGTAACATAGGAAGACTCTGGGTGGCGAGTTGAAAGAGGCAAGTGTTCTATGCTCAAGCCATTCCATTGTTAAATTTGCAGCAGTTACCGAAACAGATGCACCCATCGGTGTCCCGTGCACTTGCCTGTAGAAGGTGCCTTCAAAAGTGAAGTAGGTGTTCTCCAGACAGAACGAAAGAAGCCTCTTCAAGTCAGGAACGTCGATGGGTGTTTTTTCTGGTAGGGCAGGGTCATCGTCCAGAGCGGCAGTGAAAGTTTCCGCGGCGAGTCCAATAGGAACGCTTGTAAAAAGCGACACGACGTCAAATGAGACAAGCGCTTCCTGATCGTCTGGAGTAAATTGACGAATCTTGCTTATGAAGTCTTCAGAGTGGCGAACGTGAGTGGCGCCTCTACAACAAGAGGGGAAAGAACCTTATGAAGCTATTTGGACAGTTTATGAAATGGAGAGCGAGTAAAGTCAACAATTGGTCACATCAGGGCGTTGGGTTTATGTATTTTTGGCAAATCGTAGAGCGACACGAGGGCGCGGGATCGAATCCCAGCCACGGCGGCTGCATTTCGATGAGGGCGAAATGCGAAAACACCTGTGTACTTAGATTTAGGTGCACGTTAAAGAACCCCAGGTGGTCAAAATTTCCGGAGTCCTCCACTACAGCGTGCCTCATAATCAGAGAGTGATTTTGGCACATAAAGTCCCATAATTTAATTTTTAAACCGTTGAGCGCCGGCGCCAAACCGTTAGTGCACAGAAGGAAGAAGTACAACCCTTTGTGCCTTGGGTCTACAAAACGAAACACATCCGTAAGAAGCTTCTGGAGCTCCCTCTGAACCTTGAGCGTAGAATCTTTCTTCAGACGACTGTACGTCGCCTCGTCCACAAGCAGTGACGACATCTTGTCACAGTAGTCAGTCCTGTTGAGTAGCACCGTGGCATTGCCCTTGTCAGCTGGGAGGATGGCGAGGTTTCGGTTTGAGCAAAGGTCTTTGATAGCCTTCTTTTCTTCCGTTAAAAGCGGGGAGATGAAGGGGTGTGCGTGAAGCCGCGACAGAATGCCTATAGTGTGAGTTCATGCCTCCTCCCGCTTTGAAGGTTCTGTTTGGCCGATAGCATTTTCTACAGCACAGACCAACTTTTTTGCATCCTTCTGCAGTTCGAGGTTGAAGTTCAAGCCCAGGCTCAGGACAGCGAGTTCTGCCAAGTTAGGCTTGTGCGACGAGATGTTTTGCACAGTGGACGTGGCAACGTTTCTGTGCAAGGCATCAACGGGTGGCGACAGTCCAGCAAGTTTTCTTTTGTGAGTCTCCTGCGTATGATGGGATTGTAGCCTGCCTTGAAATTTGCGTGTAGTTGAATGTTTGCGAACTCGTCTGGGACCCGGTGCCCA
Organism: Dermacentor andersoni; assembly: GCF_023375885.2. Classification (NCBI taxonomy): domain Eukaryota; kingdom Metazoa; phylum Arthropoda; class Arachnida; order Ixodida; family Ixodidae; genus Dermacentor; species Dermacentor andersoni. The sequence goes on from NC_092821.1 coordinate 51,274,109, forward strand.
AGGCTACGGCACGCGAAGAAAGCTTCATTTTCTAGGTTCCTCACGGATTGTCTGCATTCCAAGATCCTGGTTGTAAAAGAAGTTTTTCTGCCTTGGCAACCACGCTGAAACCTAAACTTGAGCGTACAGGCCTGTTGAGACGTAGCGAGCGTGGAATAAGTCCTTGGGACCTGCAGGTCATGTTGAAGTTAAGATGATTTTTGAATGCAGAAGCTCTGCTTGTCACTGAAATGTACTGGCGAATCTTGGTGATGACTGGTTTGCCGTACACCCTGCAAAGGTTAATGAAGTCGAGGTTTTGACGGAAGCCTTCTAGTGGTCGGTGTCCTTACCCTTCTTCAGGTTCTAAATACATGGTGTTCTATGGACAAAAGGTTGCGTAAACTTATATACTTCGTTATGTTGAGAATTTTGTTATACAGAGGTTCATTATATCAAGGGTTAACTGTATAGCAAATAGGCACGTTATGTTTATTTGTATTTACGTTTATTTCGTGACCGCAGTAATTACGGCTTTATGGTCGCAATGATAAATGGTCATAAGCTCTGTGATGACACTGGAGATGTTCTTAGCGACTGATAGGCCTATGCATGACCGATAGCGTGTCATGGAGACATTGGTCTTCGTGTAACACTGAAGGTCGAACTTCTCTAAGAGAAATGCCAAGGGCCACTTTCCGTTGGGATGAGACACATCGACATTAAAGTCACCCACAATGACAATGGGATTGGCGTCCACCGGGAGGATTTACCTAAATGTGTCAATCATAAAGTCTCAAAGGTCCCTCTGTGACATTCCAGGATGAACCTATACAATGGCAACAATGATCCCATGCCCAGTCTGTACGGCACACGCGTCGGCACATTCCACACCAGGGCTCTCGCACATCGTAGGTAAGGCATAGGGCGCAATGGCCACGCTGTTGTTGTTTGTGTAGGGTCATTTCATCTATTTCCTCGTCACCGCTCCAAATATTGGCAGACTCAAAATTGCCTTCTTCATCCAGTAGAAATTAGTCTGGGGTTCTATAACAATGCCTTGCAAAATTAGAAGAGCCAGAAATACTTTCACTTCTTTCTTGTCGACATGGACTGGTTAAATATCATTCCAGAAGCCTCGCAACACTTGTTTCGTGCCAAGAAAATACTTAGTTTACGAGAAAATTGCATCTGATGGGTCCGTATACCTATTTGGAAATTCAAATCTCCTGCCACCGAACCAGGGGAGTGGTGACGTTGCATACGCTATCGCCACCCTTTGCTGGCGTCGGTGAGTAAAACAGTGCCCGACAGACAGCGGTACCGAGCAAAGACAGAGCAGTGGATTCGCCACTGCAGCAGCTTTTTGGTCAAGTGGTGTAGACCGTTCGGGCATCCTGCATCATCAGATGGAAGTTGAATTCTTCGCTGCTTGCACTTTGTGCGAGTTTCGGGAGCTAGCAAAACCAGTGTAGCACCACACGATAACTGCTGAAATGTGAAAGCGTGGGTGGCCCAGAGTCGAGCAAAAATGAAACCTTTCGACCGCCCGCATCATTGTCAGGGCTATTTCAATGAGTTCTTTTTTCTAAAAGTAAAATAGAACTGGACAAGTAGCATTTTATTTCATTTTATAATACAGTTCATGGATGTTTTGTGCAATGAGTGGCTGAGTGCTAGTCACAGAATTTAACTGAGGAGTGCTTTCGTTATCGTGCAAGTACTTGAATGTCCCCAGGGAGCCTCTAATCATGTCCTGCATTTACCTCAAATTCTCGATTATTAAGGCTCTGTTCATGATAATATTGATGCCTTAGAAATTCTCAAGCACTAATCTATCAGCCTGACTTAATATTTGCCTTTAGGGTCCCTTTAATTTTCTTGCATGCCGGTTAGTTTCAGTGATGGTTATATTGAAAATTTCCGCATTGAAAAAAAGTTCAAACCACGCCACTACGTTGTAAATGTCAGGTGGTCCTTCAGTTAGTCCAGGCGTTTGAGAAAAGGGAAAATGTGGTGGTGCAGCAGGTGGATTTGACACGTTGATGGGGAACCACTGATGGGCAGCCGCGAAGTCCTCTAGTCCATCCACAGAATCATCGTCATCAGAATCCTCAGACGAAAACACATGACTTTCTGTATCAGTACAAAACTGTTGAGAGCTGTCGTCTGACTAGCAGCCGTTGAAGAACTTCCTTTTATGCACGCTTTCATTGCCTCATTTCGAAGAGGCAGGCATGTTTCATGCGGCGGTATCAAAGGCGGCAATACAATGAAAGCCGAGACACAGATTGCACAACATGGACAAGCGTGGCCGACTAGCGTCAAGAAACACAACTATGACGAGTATAGTCATCATTGGTCATTTTGGTACAAAATCTCATGACGACTATACTCATCAATGGAAGGGAAAGGGTTAAGAGGTGTGTACTTATTGCACTGGTGAAGCTGACTGCATATAGTTTTTATCCCAGGCCAAGATCAACTGCAAAGCTTTCTTTCTGAGAAACCCATACAGATTTCCTTCCGAGTTTCATGCCACAGTCAAGTGGATGACAACTTTTTCCTTTCACATTTTTCTGAAGTGTTAAAGGGTCCCTGAAACACTTCTTGAGCATAGTAAAAAACGTTGCTGATCTGTAGATGAAGCTACTGTGAACATGTGAGCCAAATATAATTGTAATACGGGCAGCAGGGAGTTTTCAATGTCATGTCAAAATCTATGAAGAATCACTTGCTCTTGCCTCCACTATGTTATCATGCAGCATTATCTCAAGCAGCTGGACCCACCAACAGCTATTGGCTGCTCTTGTGATAGCTTGTGCATTCTCAGTGCTAATACTATAATTGCTAATTTGCTAAAATGAAATGCATACACATATGTCTGCAATCCTTGTCTTTGCACTGCCTGTCGACACACAACAGTTGCATTGCTGTGCATGGCATCCAAGATAGCAACAGCGTGCTGTGCAGTTTTGTGTACTGTGGCTGCATCGTGGTGCCACAATGAGCCTTTTCACCACCGAGACACTCGCTTTTCGGGCAATGCACTAGTGGAGACGAAAGGAGAGAGAAAGCCATTCATCGGTCCAATGACCACGACCAACACCACCTGTACATGAAGGATCGAGAAAAAAAATTTCGACGTGAGGAGATGTCATATAATAGTGAGGTCATTCTAAGGTTAGAAAAGTCCTCAGGGCCCCCCTTTAGTCCTCTCAGGTATAGCAAGGACTTGTGTGCTCACGTTTAACCAGTCTGGTGAAAAGGTACACAAAACTCGAGGCCCTACGCCGACCAAAGTAAATTTAAAAGAAGAGTGCCGCGGGTTTTGTCTACCTTTTCACCATGTTCCATCCTGGGCAGATGGGCTTCCGTCAAACACTGAACCCACAGTCAGTATGTGGGTGCCTTGTTCTTTTAGAGTGAAAGAGTATTTCCAAGCCTTGAAGAACTTAAGGGTGCATTCATAGATGAACCTGTTTACATCATTTGTCATTTTCTTATCCTTTCTAAATAAGACACCTTGAAGCACTCATTTGTCCCTTTAGCTTTAAAATGTACTGGTGCTTTTTTTTTCCTTTTCTAGAAACATAAGGTAGTCTGCATAAGATTTCAATGTGCTATGGGATTCACCGTAGTGAAGATGGATTGATAAAAAAAATATTATATTTAAAATTGTGGTCATCTGCATCAATACCAGGTAGCATCTTGTTCATAGCGATGATTTTTCTAAACAATCCATTTGTATATATCAAAATAATAGATTAAGGAGCTCTCAAACTGAAGAAAAAAGATCATTGATTCAAACTGTCTTGGTATCTGAACCTCTTCTTTTTTTTATGCTGTGGATTGTACGAGGACGTTGTGCTGCCGCTTTGAGATTTATTAAGTCATATTGTGCAAAATTTCATAAGCTGTCTTATGTGCAGCCTTTGCTAAAAGAAACAAGCCCTACAGAAGCACAAATGCCGCTCTCTCATTGAGGAGTTTGCAATACTGGAGGTCTGTTGGGTGCTAGTACTGTCCGACATTTTGACCACTGCAGCCGGAGGCAAACAAGGCATTTCATATTCAGCTCCCATCAGTAACAGTGACTTTATTTCTTTTCGCAAAGGCTGTGCGTTTAGTGTTGTGCCTTGCGGCTGGTGTGAGAGGTTCATTATTTGCTACACTTTTGTTGCCTACTTTCTCTGCGTGATAGCCTTTGTTAGTGGCTGTACCGTTGGGAATTTTCCTTTGTGTGTGTGACTGGTATCTTCAGTTCATGTTCTTTCGGGATAACAAATTTGATCTGTTATATGCATCTCACAATTTTTTTTTTCAAGTTTCAAGTTCAAGTATATATTTTTATTGTCTTTTGGATGTAGTAGTCTTTATTGTTTAAATTTTTTTCCTTATTACTCTGCCGTTTCATTGTCTTTGTGCATGTAAGCATTCCTTTACAGCAGAGCAATGATCTGCCTCAACTTAATGTTGAAGCTTTTCTGGAGGGTTATATGAATGAATGTGCTTAATGAGTCCATTGATAATGTTGTTTATAGGTTTCCTTTTTGCTTGCATTTGTAGTGATAATTTCTGTTGCAAACATTAATAAACAATCTTCTTTATATTTTTATAGTCTCCTTGCATTTTATTGATTTTGATGCTGCAACAGAATATCAGTGATGGCATTTTCAAGTTTTATTTCTTATTGCCATTGAATGCACTTGATATGACTTACTCGAAAGCAGTTTAATATGTGAACCACTTCTTAAGATCTATGTCTTTTTCTTCTTTTTTTTCCCTACATTGGTTCATCTAAGACACTGGCAATTTTGAAATGACTGCTGTTTCATCTTTCTCTGATACAGACTTCATACAAATGTCTGAATACTTTGGAAGGCCTTTAGTTTGGAAACCACATTTTCAAGGCCTTAGACTTCATAGAACTTTGGTGGGTCCCTGAAATTCTTGAATATTAATTATATGCTAACAGTTGCTGAATGAATATTCAGACTTGGGTAAACTCGGGGAAAAATATGTAAGGACTATAAAAAACTGATGGTATCTTTATTCTGAAAGTGGTTTTAAAAACTTTTTCTTGGGTTATTATGCATATCTGCCCTAGTGCACAACGGCAGAATGTATTTCACCCAGTGTCAAGATGAAAATATTTCCAGTGCCTAGCACCAAATTCTGTTTCGACTGCTGTGTAATGAGTGGCTTGTCATGCTCACAGTTAACATGTGATGGCTCTCAAACACTTGGGGAATGGTCTCCTTACAGCCAGAGTGACGTAAGTTTATAATGGTGTACTGTAGTTGAAATATCTATTCTTTCAACATATACAGAGGAAACAGCACCTGACTACGATGTCTCCGTTCCTTATCAGCAGAGTATTAAAATAGTCTGACAGTCGCACGATGTGGCTTTGTAGCTGGGTGTGGCTCGAGAAGATGCAGCTGTTGTAATTCTGTTGTGCTGTAAATGTCAATTTCCATTGCTTTTGCTTCGTGATGCTGGTTTCCGGCTTGTGAACTCGTGCCATGTGGCACAGGACATGGTCGGTAGTGTGCTAGGTCATATCAGGAACACAACATGGCACTTGCCTTTGTGATACTCGACGGTGTCTGGTAACGGCTGCGTGGTTCTAGAATAGGACTGTGGAGCAGTGCCACAGTGCAGTTTAGCCAGGGCTCAGGACCAAGATGTGTTACTGGTCATCTCCTGGTTGGCCCTCTTTATTCCAGGTCCCCTGTGCTGCTTGTTCATGTCTCCAGAGTACAGCTGGAGATGTGTTTGCACTGGTGCATGTCCACATCAGCAGTGCCAGCTCGGCGACCACTGCCTTCATTTTCTTCTTTTCTCCTCCTCCCTCCTTGGCAGCTAAGGTAGCAGCAACACGGCGTCCCGCTGAGTGTCCTTTTTGGCCTGTGCTAAGCACCACGTGCAACAATGCAAAAATCATGTTGCACAGAGAATTTCGCAAGTGCTGCACACAAAGATGACTGGCCGCATCGTCAGACTACACTGTTCCACGTGCTGTGTGTACCAGCATCATGTATGTGCCCCTCCTGTAACTACTATTCCTTGGAGGCTATAAAAGCTACAGATGTTCTGAGAAATCATCACTTGGCAGCTGAGGCAGCAGCAGCGCAACATCCCACTGATAGCCCTTTTGTGTAGTCCTATCTTAGAGCACAACTCTTAAGCCTGCTTCACATGATGCAATTTTCATGGCACCGGAAGTGCAATTTTTTGTCTCATGCGACGGAAATTTCATTCGCAGTTACCCCCGCCCTCTTTTTCGACTGCGACCAACTGATTGGTCGCTCCGATTGCAGCGATCGCTCCAATTTTCCATCGAAACTGCACCAAGAGCTACTTAGCAGTTTGTATTGATAAATGGCACCTCGCTCAACAAGTGCAATGTGTGCGGACGTGGATGTCTGAATCCAGTATGTATGCAAAGGGGAAAATAAAACACTTGTACTGCAGATTCTATTTTTCCATTTCTATGCGTTTGTTGACATGCTATGTAGCAAGTTATGTGCATTTTTGTATTTGCTACCTATGCTTCACACACACCTATGCCAGTTTCCACTACTATGAGGTGTTCGATGCACGAGACGAAATGGTGTTTTGGGGTAGTCGCATCTTTTTTAGTTGTTGATTAGCATACAAAAATAGCACGCATGGAGCAGTTTAAATAACTTCAGCCTCTGTAAGGGCAAGGACGGGACAGCAAAGTACCCGAAATTTCAACGTTGCACTAAACATGTGACAATGTAGTTGTATTCCTTTCCTGTCTTCCTGCGTAAATATCTCGATGCATTTTGAAAGGTTACCTTACCTGCTTATTAAATTTGACATGCCAAACGTGCAGGCTATCGTAATGAATCCTCCATGATGGCATGTGTACCTCCGTAGCTTGAATAAACAGTGTTGTCAATTTGTTTTTAATTATTTCATGCACATTAAGTTGTATCTCTTCTCTGATGGAGAATCATATTTTTCCTGCACAGAAACCAATAAACCTTGTATATGTCGTGCACTTTGTATCCTTATAGCACCTGTATTAACCCTTGCTTTGAACAATACTTAACTATACAGTTACATAGCATTATTGGCTTGCTATAGTGCCACAGTTACAATGCACCCTCTCCCGCACAATGTGAAAAGCAGGCAAATAGCCTATTCTTATGTACATGAAACAGTAGAAGACAACACGTTAAAGAAAATAAATCAAAACTGTGCAGTGAGGTCGGCCAGTTGCATCCCTTCCTCTGAATGATTGCTTCCTTTAAGTATGAACAGGTCTTGTACGTCCACAGCTAATCAAGGGTGCAGAAATATCCATGCCTATCATGTTTCTAATAACAGATTCAATAATTTTATGATCTGATTTACTAGTGTGTAAACCCATATAATGTTATTCTCTCTCACTACTACCTTTGTAAGTAATGAAGTACCATGCCCCTTGCAAGAACATTTCACATACATGCAATATGCAGTTTATCCAGTGAAGGGTCACAAACAACTTTTTTGCAATTACACACATTTATTGCAATTTTCACCTACCTACAAGCAAGGAAAAAAAAACCTGTAGACAGCAAATTGTTCTTCGGTTTATTCACCTGCCACTGTGGCTATGGTATCCTGCTGCTAACACGAGGCGCCTGGTGGAAGTGCCAGCCGTGGCAGTCGCACTTCAATGAGAGTCGTTAGTAAAAAAAAAGCTTTTGCACTTAGATTAAATTTAACATAGCTTATTGAACTCTGAAACTTCCAGAGGTTATTGCCTAAGGGGCACATGTATATATGAAATCTTACAATACTAACACTATCTGAAAACAAAGAGCACAATATAAAACAAGTATCTTTGTGATACTTCAAATCCTAGAAAAATTTATTGCATTAATATGTATTGTTCAACAGCATTGCACTAATAAGCATGATCAGGCATGCAGAGTACTTTATAAGGTAGTTGGTTCTACAGATGTGTAAATGCCAAAAGACATGAATGTTCATACTACATCATGCACACAGCAGAAAAAAAACCGTTTTCAAGAGTTGGCCCTTCTAGCAGAAATGAGCGGGTGGTAAGCAGCAGAAGCATTATTAGAGGCCATTGTGTAATACCGCTTATGAAAGAATGAAGAGAGTACCTATCAGCAAAGCTTTGTAGAGATCGTCGTCTTTACAGTGGAGGCTACCTTGCCCGATTGAAAAGTAGAGAATAAAATGGTACCTGTCGTGGAGGCTTAGTAGTTATGGCATTGCACTGCTAAGCACAGATTCGTGGGATGTAATCCACGCGCCACGGCCACCTTTCAACCCTTTAATTGTTCCAGACCAGCAGTACTCGTCCTAGCCAAAGCGTCCCCAAACTATTTTGGACAAGCAGAGCTTGTCCTGCCAGAATAGGTTCTCCTCTTGAGTGCTCAGGATGAGAAGAGCTCCTTTATAGCTTAAATAGCGTGTTGCCGATCTGATGGAAGCACTTGACGATTTCAGTTTTTCAGAGGAGGCACTGGTTTTTCCAATGGTAGGAGCGCGGTTGGTGTGTGAGAACATGGTGTCCGTTGGTGGCGACACGTGTAGCTGGCTCGTCAACCCGAAAAAGACTCTTTTCATCTTCGTCATTTTCTTCCAATGAAGATGATTTGCATACCGATGTTTATCTTGTGTCTGGAAGTGAAGAAGACAGTGATCATGCTGAATTGAGCAATTCTTCTGTTGATAGCATCTCTGAAGCAAACATTGTGAGTGCTCGTCAGTGGGTGCAGCTTGATGTCGACAATCCTCGCACGAAGCCTCCTCGGTTTCAATTATGGGCTGTTCCAGGCAAGACTCAATTTGATAGCCAGATGACCATCTCTAGTACATACAGCAGTTTCTCAACGTTGAACTGACTACACTAGTCATCAATGAAACCAATATTTGCAATGCAGCTAAAATACTCTCATCCTGGTGTCATTACCTGCTTTGAAATTTACCACACTGTCCCGAAACTTCCAGGGGGTAATAGCCAAAGGTTGATTACCCAACACAAGTGAAGAATGATTAGGCGTTGGCAACTGTTTTTTTTTTATAAGGTTTGTATTTTTTATTAGCAGCAAACAGCTGGTTTCCTATGTAATGTTCAGGAATGAACTGTATTGTGTTGATTTGGCTTAGTATGCGGTGCGAATATTTTTTGAACATCAAGTAGTTGCTTTTTAGTGCAAAATGGTTCGAAATCAGCAATAAGAAACATAACCACTGTTGGTTAGAACATTGAAAAAAATAAAACCCTTACGGTGTTAATGGAGGCAAACTGCAAAAGCACCTGTTTACTGTGTATTGAGTGCACATCAAAGAATCCCAGGCTTTCAAAATCAATCCGGAGTCCCTCGCCATGGTGTGCCTCATAATCAGATCATGGTTGTAGCACGTAAAACACCAGAATTCAAATTAATTTTCGTTAGTGAATAAGGCGACCTGCTTTGTTTTGTAAAGATCCCAAACAATTTCTTAGGGTAGTTGAATGAGAATTTCTGTTACAGATGCATGTTCAAGCACTGAGCGAATTAAAATTTTGTCAGCAACTCGCACTGCTAAAAACAAAAAGGGAGGAAGACGAAGTGTCCCTGCTAAGGTGGCTGCTCGTCGCTCCTGTGAAAAATCTCGCCTTCCGCGTAAATACGTTCCAATTTTTTACTTCAAGAGATTAGACCACATGCCGTCTGAGGACGCTCATGCACAGTCTGGTTTCCTGGCATTCAGCGAATGTCACCCCATCAGCTCTGCAGCTGAATTGTGCACCGGGACCAGGCTTAGTGCCTCCGGTGATGCGCTGACGGCAGTAGATTCGCCAGCGCCGCTCGTCACGACAGCATTACCGGACGCACAATTGACACCTGAGCCTGGATCCCAGCTGCTGGTTCCTGCTCCAAGTCCTTCGGCTACAGCCCGCCCGTCGCCTTTCCAAGATGCACATCAGACTATGAGTGATCTGCCCTCAGGCTGGAGCCCGGCGATGGCTTCCCAGTCACCGATTGGGAATAGGGCTCCAATTGTTGTGCATGACGAACCGAGTACCCCTTATGAACTTGTTTCTGTGCTGCCATCTGTGCCGTTGGCCCCCTATGGTTCTCAGAACCGTCCTTCACAACAATTTGTATCGGATTCATCTTCGGCCAACAGCGGTTCCCAAGGCAAGCGTTCCTGTCTAACGACTGACCACCCAGTTGTGTCGACACCGGCCGGGCTCGGTTTGCTATAAAGCAACCATTAAAGCTCTGGCCCCCACAAGCCTCACGGACATTCCGAACAGGATTGTTCAGGCGAACCTAGATGCTCATCTTGGCACGTACCACAGGCTTCCGCGGCTTCATGGCCAGGAAGAAGTCAAATACCATCGCTGTGTAGCTCCCGACATTGGCTGCTGTCGAGCGTTTGCAAACGTTTCAGTGTCTGTCGATCACAAGCGAAGTCACCGTGCCCGTACAGGTGTACCTGGTAGAAGGCTCGGGCTTACAGTGCTATGTCGTTTACATCGTTGACATTGGCGAGGACCAGAATGCTCTCCAGCGTGAGCTCTACTGTCCTACTCACCGTGTCATTCAGGCAAATTACATGGGAAAGGGGTGCTCTTGCATTGTCACCTTGCAGGGCCCACCAACTCCCCCAGCCCGCCTGTTCTACTATTGCTGCATTCTACAACCTCGGCCATATAAACCTAGTGTCGTCTATTGTTACAACTGTTCCCGACGTGGCCACATGTGCCGATCCTGTCCGTTTACAGCGCCAGATGAAGCTGTACTAGCTGCCTCAGTGTCTTACCGGTGTGGACTATGCAAGACCGACAACCACGAGATCACTTCTCCAACTTGTCCGACAAAGCAAAAGGCCACAGAGAAGATTCGTCGCGGGATTCATAAGCACTGGCCTCAGCATGCTGACACACAACCAGTGCCTACATCTAACAGGTTTGCGGCGCTCCAGTGGGATGACAACGACTGGCCAGAGCTCTCCGAGCCCGACCCGCCTGCACCCCATTCCCTACAGACTTACAGTGACAAAGTTCGCAAAGACCGCCGTCGGCCGCTGGTTACACAGAAGCAGAGCATGCCGGAACATCCGCGTGATGAAATGGAAGCAGTTGACGATCAAATCTCCCGCCTTTTAGCGGAGGTTTCCAAGCTCCGACAAGTGAGTGAGTGAAGAAACTTTATTGCTGGTCCGGCGAGGACGCGAACTCGTCGTGCACCCGGCTTGTCCCACGTCGCGACCGGCAGGTCTAGCCCGCCGGCCCGGTCGCGGGCACGCCGGACAGCCAGGATTTGCTTTTCTAGAGCGGGGCTACGCAGAAGCGAGTCCCACTCCTCCTTGATGAACTTGGGGTATGCCGACCCGCACTCCCAGAGCATGTGCGCTGGAGTGGAGGTCTGCCCGCAGGGCGACACACCGTGAACTGCTTGCGCGTCGCTGGCGTGCAATGGAATTTCACACCGCTACAAGTGTCGATTCCGCTGCGTCATCGTCTGTCACGCCCTGCTGTATCTACCAGATTCTGCAGATTCTACCAGGTCTTCTGCTCCGTTGATGGATAACTCTACATCCCTTTTGCGGTTCATGGTCAGCCAGTTATCCAACCTAACATCTGTGATTTTACAATGCCTGGACTCGTAATCAAAATGGCGGCTGTTCTAGTGTGCTGCAGGCAGTGGCGTAGCTAGGTCGTCTGGCACCCGGGGCCCATAGGTCTTCTGTCACCCCCTCCCCCTTCGCCCTCATGTAGACGAGGAAGGCGAGGGTATCGACAATTTCCGGGTTTCAGAACCAGTACAGCCGCCTTGGATACCACGCACGTTCCCCGGGGCCCCCTCTCCTTAGCTTTCTTTCCCAGAGATCGCGAATGCAGCATATATACACGCTGTTTTTCCTGAGCCAAATAACACAGGGTGCTGCACTGATAACGTGTGATAAGCCCATGTGCACATCTTCTGTCAGACTGTAAGGCTTGGCAGCCAATACAAATGCGGCATTGTGGAAAATATGGCTCACGTCACAAGTAACAAAATATATCTTTATAGTAAAGCTTTAATTACCAATTTTAGCGGCAATATTGCATTTGCAAAATTGAAGCCCGACATTCATATCTTGCCCAACAACAACTTCACAAAAATCGTCGTAGGTATCTATGGCACGCAGTATTTTGTCTGTGGGCAGCCCTGAACGAAAACGAAAATTAAATTGTCAGTGACGCTGATCTCCCCACCCTATTAGAAAACGCATAGCACGGGCGCCAATGCTATGACAATTACGAGTTCTCTTCATTCTGATCAATAAAGCCTTGTTTTCATTTGTTGCTATACGGACAAACGTGATTATCCGAGCTGCGGCACCACTGCAAGATTGGGAACAGAATAGAGCACGCTTCGCGTCGATTCTTGGCGTGACCATGAAAAAGAAAGAAAAGGCCGCGATGAAGCCCGTGCCAGCGAAAGCTTGCACTATTGTTGGTCTGCACTCGCAATGGAGAGGATTAAGGGATCAACGTCACTGGTCCATTATTTCATATTTCTTTCGCTGCTGCCATATACTGGGCGCCGCCCGCAGTGCCAAAGTACTGTAGGTTGTATAGCACCCAAAACGATTTTGTTAAAGAAGTTTTTGTTGAGTTAATACTACGACTTTGAGTCCTCGATTCTTTAATTGAAGTGCTTCCTGTATAAGTACTAATTACGGGATTATTAAGGATATACTTATTACTTATCTGCCATATTTTTCGCGCTACCGAGTTCCTAGTAATCACAAAAAGACATAACTTCATTGAATCTCGATCGGGAAATAACCTTACAACATTCACCTTTTTTTTATAAAATTCTGTGCAGCTGATACAGACACTGTACTTGTGACATGAAGTCACACAACAACAACAGTTTTCTGAAACTTTCGAGGGTAAGAAAGAAAGCGTGAAACATAACGGCAGGTTTCGCAGGGGCTTCTCGGAGCGAGCGGGAGACGGGAAGTAAAAGCAGTAAAAGCGAGCCGGGCATCGCGACGGGCCCGCGACTACAGCCTGTCGAGTCATACGCCGCCAAACTCTTCGGCCGAACCGAGTCTGAAGACGATCCAGAGAATCCCATTCGCGACTTTTGACGGCCCCACTTATGCAACGTCGCTCTCAACGAACGCTTCTCCGTAAACGCGAGCGCCGGGCGCGCTGGTTGAAGGCCCTCTCGCTGCTGTCTTTGTTCGTCTTCGCTGCGCGTTCTGAACGGAAGGACCCAAGAGCCCCAACGCCTTACAACGCCTCACTGTATGTTTAGCGACTCCTGCTCCCAGCATGAACGCACAGCACGAGCGCACCCCACATGAAACGTTCCGCTAAGGCGAGTAGTTTAGCGACCATTTCGCGAATTAAAATTTTTTAGCCCGCACATTCGTGCAATTATTTCGTGGGGTGTTCATAGAGCAGCAGCCGACAATTCTGCGGCGCAACGCATCGGGTACATGAGCCCGGGCTACTGGATACCGGAGCATTCTTTGCAATTTGCGCCCAGTCAAGCCTGCGGAAAGAGGGGTGTCTTCAGGCGTATATGACACCCCCCCCCCCCCCCCCCACTGGCCCCTTGCACACGGCCCCCCGGCCCCCCCTGTTGCTACGCCACTGGCTGCAGGTGTACGTATGCCCTGTTACTACAGGAGACCAGCGCCTTGCTCGCCATTCCGGGCTTCAGTGGATACGTGTCTCCTTCGATGATCGAGTGACCGTCGCGTGCACACAGCTGCCCCTCCAGGAAAGGCGGCAGTGTATGTTGATACGCGCTATCCTCAGGTTTGCCTTTCTCTTGAAAACTGGTGTAACCCATATCAGGCAGTGGTAGTAGCTGTACTGAAGTTACCCAAGGCAGCTGTTGTGGTAGTGTCATACTAAGTAAGACCAGCCGGTGACTCTCCTTCACGGATTAATCTCGGCTGGTTACTGAATGTTCGTCGACAATACCCAGCGTGTCCTATTTTAGTTGATGGTGGTTTCAACGCCCCTCACCCAGATTGGGGGTACCCCACTTCTAGCCCCCGAGGTAGGCGTGTGCGGGACTCCTTCGCAGATGCGTTGTTTGTACTACTGAAACATCTCCATTCAACAACGCGGGCTGTGCCTCAAGCTCGACGTACAACATACGCACCGGATCTTACGTGGTGGTCGGGATCCGGCACTCCCACTTGGCACCTGGAGCCCGACTGCTGGCGTAGTGACCAGCACCCTATCATCATCGGCCTTCATCCATCGCAGGCCCGCCGATTGCGCCGCAAGTGTACTGTGGTCAACTGGCACACCTTTCGCTCCGTTCTCCAAGATACCTCTGTGGACTCGTCACCAATACTTGTTGACCGCATACAAAGCGCGCTCAATGAAGCTACAACAATCAGATGGGTAGACGTCGATCGACCGGCACCGGATATCGGCCTGCTCATATATCTTGTGGGCTGCTCGCAGACAAGCTGAGCTGGCAGCATCCCGAGACCCCACTTGAATCTGCACAAGCACGTACAAGACTGAATTTCCTTACTGCTAAGGCCCGAAGATATGAACGCTACCTCTCGCGGTGGCACTGGCATACGTGGTGTGAGCGGTTTTCATCCAAGACATCGAATGCTTCTCTCTGGCGAACGTTCCGTGCCATGGAACACGGCTGCCGCCGTCCAGACGCGGCGGCCACAGCCTGCTTCGCTGCTGGCTTGTCGCCGGATGATTTCACCAGCGAAGCAGCCCGGAAGTTTTTCCCCCAGTATTACGTGTTGCCTCAAACAACCAATGGTGCTTCCTCGGCAGGCATTCCGGCACATATCGACAAGTTACCATCTACATGCAGCTGACTCCGAGGGAATTGCAAGCTCTTTCACCATGCCTGAGTTGCTTGCAGTGATAGATGGCACCAATCGCAAGACAGCACCCGGTCCAGACGCTATTACTTATGAGGCTTACAAGAACCTGAGTTGTGCTGTGCTGCCTCAACTCCTCGACACCATTAACAAGGTATGGCTAGACGGCGTTATCCCTCCGGGCTGGAAATTGGCTATTGTGATCCTGATTCTGAAACCAGGCAAGCCGCCAACCGACCTTGGAAACTTCCGACCCATTTCCCTAACATCAACGTTGTGCAAGCTTGCTGAGAAAATGCTTAGCCACACGACCGTCGTGGTGGCTATAGCACCACGGTTTCTACCACCCTGCTCAAATTGGCTTCCGTCCATCCATAGGTACTGAAGATTGGCTGGCTGGCTCCCTAGCATCCTCAGTTTTATCGTCAACTCGTAGCCACACTGTCCGTACTGTCCTCGCTATGGACGTCGAAAAGGCGTATGATAACATCAGTCATGCTGCCATCTTGGCTTCAATTGACATGCTGCATTTTCCCCCTAGAGTACGGAATTTTGTCAAATTTTTCATTGAGGACGACACTTTGCAATTCGCCTCAATGGTGACGCCGTCGGCTCATTTGTCTCTCTTCGCGGCGTACCCCAGGGATCGGTATTGTCACCCATATTATTCAATATCGCTTTCATCCCGCTTGCATGGCACTTACACGATGTACCCGACATAAAGTTCTTGTACGCTAATGACATCACGGTTTGGAGCACTCATCGTGACCTGCAGACTCAAGCCACTCATAGTAAAAATATTTTTGCGCGCACAATTGACAAGGACACAGTGAAGGGGGACACACGAGCGCTTACAACTATTTTATTTTCGGAAATATACGGAACATATATACCCCAGCTATCAGCGCTGAGCATGTGCAACAAGAGTGGTCAGTGAAACAGAAACAGAAATTTAGCCACTGCCCTTCAATCAGCTTTAGATATTACGTCGACTTACGCTTCTTCGGTCGGCCTTAAGCTTTCCGTCACCAAATCTGCTTACATATGAGGCGCCAATCGCTGGCGCCGGCGTAAACTCTCTGCAACACCCATTCGTCTTCATCTACCCGGAACCCCACTTCAACAATGTTAAACTATAAAAATTCTGGGTCTGACGGTCCAGGAGTCAGGAACCGGAACTGCTTGGCTCTCAAGCGCTAAAAAGCAGGCCATTGAGACGTTGGGTCTGATTAGGCGCATTGCTCCTAAAGCGGGTGGCGCCCGCTCATATGTTGCTCCATAGTTGGCGAAGGCGGTAGTGCAACCACGCCTTCTTTATCAAGCCCAGTTCCAGCATTTGACGCGGGCACAATGGTATCGCCTTGAAGCTGTTAATCGCCAGGCAATAAGGTGCATTCAGCTGTGCATTCTCTTGGCTCTCCAAGAGAATGCACAGCTGAACACGCTCGATGAGTTGGTGCAGCAGCGACGTGATGCTCGCAGGCTTAAGGCCAGCCTTTCACACGCAACGTGTGCTCTCAAGGCTTACGCTTTCTCGAACTCTCTTCTACCCCCACCATCGCCAGTTCTTCCTCCCTGGTAATTTGTACAGCTGAGCGATAACAATCCAACTGATATACGTCGCCCGACATCAACTCAAGCGGCGGCGGCGCTTCGTGGCCGCATTATAGCTCAAGATGCCCGCCTGCCGCTTGGTTCCATCGTGCTTTACGTTGATGCAAGCATTCAGGACAGTGAAACGACCACTACACTTTATTGCCCTTGTGCACCTGCCCTTAATAAGACGTCCAGGTTTCAAATGCAAGAGCCTCCTTCCTCCTTTTGTGCTGACCTCCTTGCTGTTCGACAAGCGTTGTGCTCTGTGGCCGCCTTTCCCATGGTCCCCACGGCCCGCATCGTCATCCGCACTGATGCCCTCCAGGTGTCGTGGCTTCTGCGACGTGCCAGTCGCAGCCCTGAAATATGTCAACAGATCCATCTTCTGGCGGAACGCATCCCGCAGCCAATATCTATCGAGTGGATCCCACGCGACCTTCTAAGCTTCCAAATCCGTGCGGATTCTGCGACCCGTCTAGGGACCTCTCCATCGTCACTGCCTCAGTTCTTTCACCGATAATAGATGATGCCACCCTCCTTTTAACAAGAAAGGAGCGCCTCCGGCGCCGCACACGTGCTCTTATACCTCCGTGTGTAGTAAACCTCCCCCGCGGTCTTACCCGTGCTGAAGAGGTTGCGCTTCGGAGGATCCGGGTCGGGGATGGCCTCACTCCTGCCGTGACTCGGAAGTGGCCGCACTTTCGCCAGTTATATCCTCGCCCTGGGTGTCCAGTATGCAAGTCGCGAGATGCTCAAGCCGACATCCGTCACCTGCTGTGGGTTTGCCCTGCATTGAAACCGACGAGGCTCCGGCACCTCGCAGCAGGGGGACTTTCGCTGCATAATCCGAGTGATTACACTGCATGGGCGCAGGGACCACGTTATCGATCCCTCTTGGACTTCATTAGATCCGCAAATCTTTTTTCATTCATTTAATCATACTTATTCACCCCCACTCCATACCCATGTATGCCCTGAGGCATTTACCCTCGCATTAAAAAAGACTTGAACCACAACACTAAACTTGAACTTCTGTCGGAAGCGCCTCCCTTGCGTAGTATGAGGGATCACGCGGCGCTCTCCTCATAGGTTTCGCTTACGGCGCTCAATAAGAACACCACGCTGTAGCCCTCCTGGACATTTGTGTAAGACTCTCAAAACGAGGGATGTTTTTGACTGTCCATGCAATCTTGGGCAAACTGAAAACACAGAATCGTTTACCGACGCTATCTCTATGTCATATGTAAGAGGCAGGGGACACAGAAAAGAAGAGGACGATGTGCGCCGACCGGTCCGAACGTCACGAGCCCTCGAGGCGCGTGACCCGAGGTGTGATCGGAGGAGCGGCGCCAAGGTGGGATTATCAACGCGGCTCTGGGCCAAGAAGCTTGGAGCGCCAGCTTCGCACTGGTGACGGGTGCCTTGGAGGTTCGGACTGGCCCGTGACGCTGGCTACCCAGGGTGTGGCCGTCGACCTCGGCGACGCTCGAGCGAGGCTCCCTGAACCTGCTGCAGCGTCCCACGGCAGTGCCGGGCACTCCAGGAATTGGATCCCCCTTCTTCGGCAGACCAGCACGGACGGTATACTCCCCGGCGCGTCCCGCCGGCACTCGGAGAAGAAGCGGCGGAGCCCGTTGTTAGGCCTAGTCAGGCAGGCCGGAGTGCCACGTCACCGACATCCAAGACGGAGGAGCTGGCCCGCCGAAACCAAGGAAGCAAAACTTGCGGAGTCGGTGGGAGCACTGACGGTGACCAAGAGCTGACGCACATCGGACTTGGAGATACGTGCCACGGCTGAACTTTGTAAGAGCGTTCCTTTTGTTAGCGCGCGGCCATAGAGTTTCTCACTACTTTACCTAGAGGGAAATCTGGCGCTGCTGCGCTGTGGTATGCATGGGAATGCCGGTATATTGTGACTTCGGACTGGCATCGTTCTCGGAGAGACAGGACACCTTGAAGAAGCGCTTGGCAAGCACCGTTCCGTCTGTCACAATGATTCATTTTCTACTAAAACAGCACGTGAAAAGCTGTTTTGGCTTCATTATTACGCAAAAACATGTTTTGTTTAAAGGGGTGGAGACATCACAATTTTGGTTCATGCGTTTGTTGATTCAAACGTTGTATCATGCTTCAGGGAGCACGATACACACAGCGGGATTCATATATGTCCGATAAATAATTTAATAATAGCATTGCTATACCGAGCGATTTCGGTTTCTGGGCTCCGGGGGATGCTATGACGTCACAGAGGAGGAAACGCAACATGGCTTGGTCACGTGGGCCACAAGAAGTAGTGACGTAAAACTATGCTGCGTCGTCTGCTCGCGCATACGCGTGCTCTGCCAGCAGATGTCAACAACTGGCGATTCGAAGTGCATGTCGCAATTATTATAATTATTGCGAAGAGCGACAACAACGGTGAGAAATATTGCGGCTTGTGAGAGTCGGTGATTCATTCCGAAGCGCCGTACGCTTTAGCTTTGAAGTGAACCGGAAAAGGCCTAGCGACGATATCGGCGGCGCCGAACGATCAGAGGCGGTGAAGCTGCCCTCGGTGCCAGAGTGACCACTCCTTCGTCGCTGATTGGCCGCTTCGCCGTACGGCTGCCGCACAAATGGGTCCCGGGCCCATCCTCTCTACGGCAAGGAAATCTCGCCGTTCGCGAGCAAAACCGCCGTCGCACGGGGGCCCGCGAACGGCAAACGGCGTGCGGCGAGTTTCCGTGCCGGTAACGTGGACAGGCCCTCACATTGAGAAAGGCCAAGCGAATGAGAGACCGCTCCGAGCTGCCGAACTATGCGACTATGCGAAGAGGGAAGCGGACAACACGAACGCCGCATATCCTGGTCCCTTTCGGAGTCGGCCGGCTCAAACGTAGGCCCGCCCGCTCGGCAACTCGCCGCACGCAGTTTGCCGTTCGCGGGCCGCCGTGCGGCGTTCGTGTTGTCCACTTCTTTTACCACTTCTCTCCTCTTGTGTCCGTGCCTGCACGCCTTACTCTTTCTTTGAATTAAGAAAGGATTTCTATATGCCGTATATGCCTGTAGCTCGGTCATAGTGGAGGCTATGCTCGGTCGCTCGGCTCAGCATGCTCCGTAATCGGCATTTCATCGCTACTCATCATACGTCACGTTTTTGTGCTAGTGTGCTATGACGTCAATATTTTCGTTCCTCCTCTGTGACGTAGTAACTGCCGCGCTAGCGATGGGTCTCGACTACGAGAAGGAGTTTTTAATGACTTTCTGGAGCTGAATTAAAATTATTTTAAAATGTTTGCAGCGTCCAATACTTCGTTCTGGGTGTCCTTGCATACGGAAGCAACCTACAACATGCTTTTTATAGCCTGAAAATTTGGTGTCCCAACCCCTTTAACCATGAGTACTTGTTATTGCGTGTACGAATACATGTTACGTAAAAGGTATCAGCGGGCCGCTAAAGTTGGAGTACAGACGACAAGGTTCGCGCTGGCTTTGAAACAGTCTGTAGTCTGTCCTTACTTTTCTTCGCTTGGTCATGCATTGTAGGTGAATAAAGATGTAATATGCGTGAATGGAAACATTTTATGAAGATTTTACTTTGAGAACGCGTTATTTGTGTAGCCATATCCACGTTTTAGACGAAGCCTCTTACAACACCAGCCAACACGAGCTTCGCAGACACATATACCGTCATTCCCATGACGGCACGGTGCCGTCATTCCCATGACGGCACGGTGGCCCCTTAAGAAACTCCCATAGACGGTGGCGCCAGATTTCCCTCTAGGTGTTATAGACCGTTTCATCGGGCGAGGAGGAAAGGGCGCGCGGAGAGCCTTTCCTCCTCTCTGGCTTGGGCGATCCGGCGCGGCGCTGCTTGAAAGTATTGCTGTCGCGTGCTGCGGAACGATTTCGAGATGTTTTAGATCTTACTTTGTGAAATTTACGCCATGTTCGTTGATACAATGTCGTCAGGGAAGCCTTTCGGTGCATCGGTAACTACTGTAGGCAGAAATATGTCTTGGGGGCGCAAAAATGTGACACGCATAATCAGCCGCGGTGTACGAGCATTATCAGTCGCGGTGCGTGTATGTGTTGTTAACTATTTTGCTTATATCGATTTTAATTCAACAAAGAAAATCGGCGTCTCTGCATTACCAACATTAAATGGTAAATCAGCTCACTGTCTGATCGAATGGCGTAGGCAGTAAAACATAAAACATAAGAGCGCATGCTCGTGCACGGCCAACCTAAGGCAACCACGAAACATCTGAGCGGCAGGCGCTATCAAATATTTTTGATACACTGGCATCGTGCTCACGCATTTCAAGTCTAGTATGCTTGAAATTACCATATGTCTACGCTAGTCTTGCTGCATGAGGCCCATGGTGCTGCCCCACACAGCGACCACTGCGGTTGGTGAGCCAGCACGATACACATATAAGCTGCGTGCTTCGGCATTGCCTTTTTGGCCTGTATACAACCATAATATATGAGAGGGTTCGCATAAAAAGAATGCGATGGCTATTTTTGACATTACGGCTATTTTGCAAAATTTCCGTAATACGTGTGACTGCGTCGTAGAGAACTGAACGAACACAACCGAAAAAAAAAAATCGGTTATCATCCTCTTTCTCTAAAAAGCAAGAGAAAACGGGCTAACGCCGCACAACGTTTGTAAATTTATAACCGCTGATGCCGTATGCTTGGACCATGCGCTATACAGAACAAAGATATCTGTAATCCAGCACCTACTACTGCTTAGGACGCTCGCGCAGTTCGGAAACGGTCGCTTTGCTGGACAAGCTTAGTTGAGACTGTAAGGTATGCTGCTATTACTAGTGTTAGAATCGCACCGCTGGCACGAGTTGATGGGGTCTCGGTGCTGACGCCCGTTATTGCCAATGGGTCGCAAGCCCCAAGGGTAGCGTTGGCCTGGCGGCCTGGGGCACTGGAAGCATCCGAAGGTCCCGGCAAAGCAAGAGAAGACTGGTAACAGAACAACTTGTTTATTCTAACATAGCAAAAGAGCGGCCGGTCAGGTTGACCGAAGTGGAGAGGCGGGAGAGCACGTAACTCAACAGTACAAATCGGAGCCTCTCCTCTGGCGTCCGGGGCAGCTGCTCTTATACCCTCGGCGTCGCGGTCCAAAAGGGAAGGAGGGAAGGTCACGGGATGAAGGTCACGGGACGGCGCAGCAGGAGCCCACGACGGCGCGAGCGGTTGAGCCGAGAGACCTGCTGAACCGAGTGTAGTGACGCATCGCCAACCGCCCACACGACGGCGCGAACTGTTGAGCCGAGAGACCTCCAGGCTCCTCATTCGGGGAACTCCGCTCCCCGGCTGCCGCGCTTTGACAAGCGAGGGCACACACACACACACGCACACACGAAGACACGTGGCACTGAAACACGCCTGGACACGCTTGGCGGGTAGGCGTCGCGGCGGCGTCGGACGGGCCAAAATGTCCGCCGCTTTGAACAAAGCCCCGGCGTCCGTTGCATCCGCGCCGGCATTACCGCGCGTTGTAGGCGAAACGTAACAGACCGCCCCGCCGGGGGAAGGAGATCCCGAAGGTCAGGGGACTGCATCCGCTGTCCGGAGGGATGTCGCTCGATGATGCTCATAACCGAAGTTGGGCGTCCTTGGGCGTTTCTTGAGCGCAGCGCACAGAGAAGGCCTCGTTCTCACGTTCAGGTGCACACAGGACACTGCAAAGTGACTTCGGGAGAGTTGACATTTTTGTTCTCGTTTCCGGCAAGCGTTAGAACCACGCCAAAAGTCAACCGCTCAGTCAGCAAGCACGGCACAACCCTCACTAAGCCCTGCCAGGCTCTTTCCCCTTTTATACTGCTGCCTAGTTCCTTACAGTAGTTTAGCAGCACTCAGAACGCGTCCACAAATCGGAAAAATTGCACTAGAAAGCACATCATCACTTTGAAACACTACACAAAAGCAATAAGTTAAAAAAAAATCCTGCCTCAGGAAGAAAAACATCAGTAACAAGCAATTTTGAGGCTGATTCCCACGTTAGGGGCTTCGACTTAAGCCATCGGCGTTACCGTTGAGACTCCCCTTTTTGTAACGCACCTCAAAGGAATATTGTTGCAAAGCGAGGCTCCAGCGCAGGAGGCGGCCATTTTTGGGAGAGATGGTCTGCAGCCATTGGAGAGGGCAGTGATCCGTTTCAATGATAAACCTCGAGCCAGCTAGGTAACATGACAATTTCTGAACGGCCCACACGATACACGCACACTCTTTCTCGGTGGCGCTATACGCCTGCTCACGACTGGTCAGCTTACGACTAGCATACAGGACGGGGTGTTCTACTTCTCCATTTTCCCGTTGGCACAGTACAACGCCCATGCCTCGCTCACTAGCATCACACTGAACAACGAACCCTTTTGTGTAGTCGGGCGATCGTAGCACAGGCTGGCTTGTTAGGGCGCTCTTTAGGGCGCTAAAAGCTCTTTCCTTCGTCTCATCCCAGACGACTGTTTGCGGCTCTGTCTTTCTTAGAGCATCCGTCAAGGGAGCCGCGATATCAGAGTACCTGGGGATGTACCTCTGATAGTAGCCGGTGACACCTAAGAACGACCGAATATCGGTCTTCGTACGCGGTTGCGGGAAGTCTCGCACAGCGGCCACCTTTATTTCAGAGGGGCGGCGTCGACCCCGACCAATCACGTGTCCGAGGTAGACAACCTCGGCCTGTGCTAACTGGCACTTGGGAGCCTTGACTGTCAAGCCCGCATCGCGCAGGCGGGTTAGCACTGCCCGCAAGTGCGCCATATGTTCCGGTCAGGATGCGGAGAATATCGCTACGTCGTCTAAATACGGTAAAGCGAATTCTTGCTGTCCCCGCAACACTTTATCCATGAGGCTTGAAAAGCAGTATGGCGCGTTTTTCAAACCAAAACTCAAAACTTTAGGACGGAATGTCCCCATTGGTGAAATGAACGCCGCATACCTACTAGCCTCTTCTGTAAGTGGAACCTGCCAATAACCCCTGACAAGATCTAGGGTGGAAATAAACTGCGCGCTACTCACTCTTTCAAGGCGCTCCTCGATGTTAGGGATCGGATAAATTTGATCCTTAGTGATGGAATTAAGCCTGCGGTAGTCGACGCAAGGACGAGGTTCCTTGCCCGGTACCTCAACTAAAATCAAAGGGGAGGTATAATCACTCTCACCCGCCTCAATAACACCGAGCTTAAGCATTTTCTTTACCTCAGCCTCCATAATATCGCTCTGGCGGGGTGACACCCGGTACGCCTTGGATCGTACTGGCTCTGGGGAGGTAAGTTCTATGTCATGAGTAAGGACAGAAGTCCTACCAGGCCTCTCAGAGAACAGACCTTGAAACTCTTGTAAGAGCTGGTGTAGTTCGGTTTTCTGCTCAGGCGACAGCGATGCTTTACTTATTAAGTCACTAATGACTTGATCGGTGTCTTTCCTGTTCGTCACTGAGCCTAGTCCCGGAAGCTCGACCGGAAGCTCTTCTAACTTTCCCGCATCGGGAATTTCCTCTCCAGTACCTGGTGCCTTTAACGCTACAGGCTCAATTTTATCCCGTTCGGGCGTGCTCTGAATACTAGCTTGCTGCGCCTCTGACCCTTTTTCATCGTTCAACAACGTCGGCCCCGCAACTACCGCCTTTTCAGCGAGCTCCCGAACCTTCGATCTGGTTAAGGCCTGAACGCTAGCCTCACCAAACAAAAGCCCCTTCTCGCGCAGGAGGTGATCGGACCTGTTCGAAAATAGGTACGGGTACTGGGGGGGCAGCATAGATGACACTGCGGCCTCCGTCTCAAGTGCTCCGAAAGGTCCTTCAATAAGCACTTTTGCTACCGGCAGACACACGCTATGAGCTTCCACTGCTTGCTTGATCCATGCGCACTCGCCCGTGAACATAACGGGTTCTACGTAAGAGGGATGAACTACATCCATTGTAGCTGCGGAATCGCGAAGCACTCGGCACTCTTTCCCGTTCACGAGGAGGTCTCGCATGTAAGGCTCGAGAAGCTTGATGTTCTCGTCAGTGCTGCCTAATGAAAAAAACACGACTTTTGGTTTTGTTTCTGGGCACTGCGCCGAAAAGTGACCCGGCTTCTGGCACGTATAACACAGGCGCGCTTGCCTCGCCTCGAACCGCTTTCTGCGTTCGGCTTCGGCTGCCGCCGTCTCCTTACGTTCGGTCGGACTGCTTTCACTCGCATCCGCACTACGTGTATCCCCCTTTGCTCTCATGGGTGTGAACTTCGGCCTCTCAAACTTGGAGCCAAATTCACCCTTTTGACCGTCCTTAGCTCCGCGAGCCCGACGCGTCACAAACTCCTCGGCTAACTCAGCGGCTCTAGCCACCGTACTAACGTCTGGCCTATCCAAGACCCAGTACCGCACGTTCTCAGGTAACCGACTATAAAACTGTTCTAGCCCGAAACACTGCAGAACTTTCTCGTGGTCACCAAACGCTTTCTCTTCTTTGAGCCACTCCTGCATGTTTGACATAAGCCTGTACGCAAACTCTGTATATGACTCACTTCTGCCTTTCTCATTTTCCCGAAACTTCCGACGGAACGCCTCCGCTGACAGCCTGTACTTTTTTAGCAGACTCGATTTCACTTTGTCGAAATCCTCTGCCTCCTCTCTCTCCAAGCGAGCGACTACGTCGGCCGCCTCGCCGGGTAGCAAAGTGAGCAAGCGCTGTGGCCACGTTTCCCGAGAGAACCCCTGCTTCTCGCATGTTCGCTCAAAGTTAACCAGGAACAAACCAATGTCCTCTCCAAGCTTAAACGGCCGCATCAGGTCAGTCATTTTGAACAATACTCGTTCTCCTGCACCGTGTGCCTGACTTCCATTACGAGCGCGTTCTATCTCTATCTCGAGACGCTTCATTTCCAAAGCGTGTTGACGGTCGCGCTCTTCTTTTTCTTTCTCTTTTTGTTCTTTAAGTTCGCGCTCCTCTTTCTCTTTCTGTTCTTTTAGTTCACGCTCCTGTCTTTTTGCCGTCTCCCTCTCCTCAATGGTCTCAAGGCATTCCGACAGCTCGTCATCCTCAGCTTCTAACTCAAGAATAGCCCTTAGCAGTTCTGGTTTTCTGAGTTTGTCTGAGACATCCAGACCCAACTCTCTCGCAAGCTCCAGCAATTTCGGTTTGCGCAACGACTTCAAATCCATGGCTGCTCTGAATGCTGCTTTCTCTACTGCCTACTATTGTCTTGCCGCAAACTAACCCGGCAGCAACGACAACCACAATTACCAGCTCTGTTTCTAACACTAACAAAAGCCTGGCAAAACTCAGAAGAAGAAAGTCCCGCACTCACCAAACCTCGCAGCCAAGACTTCAGCGCAGTCGTTCCGCTGCAGGCAACCAGTCGTCACACAGGGCTCGTTGCACTGCTCCCGGATGGTCGTTGTGCTGCTCAGCATACAGTCAACCGCATCTCTTCGCTGCTGGCCTCCGTTGTAGCGATCTCACCGCTGGCAACCAGATGTTAGAATCGCACCGCTGGCACGAGTTGATGGGGTCTCGGTGCTGACGCCCGTTATTGCCAATGGGTCGCAAGCCCCAAGGGTAGCGTTGGCCTGGCGGCCTGGGGCACTGGAAGCATCCGAAGGTCCCGGCAAAGCAAGAGAAGACTGGTAACAGAACAACTTGTTTATTCTAACATAGCAAAAGAGCGGCCGGTCAGGTTGACCGAAGTGGAGAGGCGGGAGAGCACGTAACTCAACAGTACAAATCGGAGCCTCTCCTCTGGCGTCCGGGGCAGCTGCTCTTATACCCTCGGCGTCGCGGTCCAAAAGGGAAGGAGGGAAGGTCACGGGATGAAGGTCACGGGACGGCGCAGCAGGAGCCCACGACGGCGCGAGCGGTTGAGCCGAGAGACCTACTGAACCGAGTGTAGTGACGCATCGCCAACCGCCCACACGACGGCGCGAACTGTTGAGCCGAGAGACCTCCAGGCTCCTCATTCGGGGAACTCCGCTCCCCGGCTGCCGCGCTTTGACAAGCGAGGGCACACACACACACACGCACACACGAAGACACGTGGCACTGAAACACGCCTGGACACGCTTGGCGGGTAGGCGTCGCGGCGGCGTCGGACGGGCCAAAATGTCCGCCGCTTTGAACAAAGCCCCGGCGTCCGTTGCATCCGCGCCGGCATTACCGCGCGTTGTAGGCGAAACGTAACACTAGCCAAAACTATTTTATTAATGGGTGGAAACCTCATCCATCCAACCAAGTAGTCACGCAATGTAACCTGCAGTGAACAGTTTGAACGCTTGTCAAACAGCACAGCTCCTATCGTAGCAGAACAGTACCCATGCTGTTACGATCGTCGCGTATGTTTTATGGCTCCTAAACCGCAGCTTAGAAATAGAGGATAATACTGCAATAAGGTCACATTAGTGATTGGAACATTTAGAAATACACAATTGATCTCCGAGGCTGATTGTAGGCTCAAATATGCGAGCACACCATCGCGCTGCGTGTTCCGTACCCCTCAACGCCAGCAGAAATTCCGGCCATGACGCCTTAAACCACTCCAGCACGCCTCACAGAACCGTTTACCACGTAGAAGACGCACGTCATACTAAACAGACAGCACGACCGCGAAGACAAATGCCAGAACCTACCGCCGAGCGTATACCTGCCATGCAAAAGACCGCTTTCACCCAAGCCAGTATGGCGCTGCTCATAGGCGGCGCCACTGCGTTCACAATATGGCGGCGCCTACAAAAAAACGGTCTATAGTGAGAAACTCTATGCGCGCGGCTATAGGCCAGGGTTGCCGGACTTTCGCGTGGAACGCGCTAGAAACAGGCACAGCCGGCAATTAGGACATATTTAGTCACCGTTACGTAGGCGACAAAGGTGCCGATGTCTCTTTTTGGTGTTTCATGTCTTGGGAATGTTACTTGGAGTTGATTGAGTTTTGAGTGCATTTTATCTTGGGTTTGCTCTTAGTAAAATCTGCTGTGTTCGCCTGCGGCTCCCGACTCCATCTCTCCCAGCATCCGCACGGCCCACTAGATCAGTGTGACACAAATTGGCGAGCCTGCCAGGGTAGAATCCGTACCAGGACACGTCCCAGGATAGAATCCGTACCTGGATACGTCCCAGGATAGGATCCATCCCAGGATATTTTCAGGATTCTATTTCGGCCCTGTCACTGGTCTTACTGGTTTAGAGATGGAGTGGGAACGTTTGGTGGCGATAGCTAAAGATTTACACCTGTCGAAGGAAAAGACGATGGCGTTCTTCGAAAAGCAACACGAACGAGCGTGCGAGAAACATGAACGAACGTGTGAAGAGCAGAAACGAGAAAAAGAAATTTTAGAATTGAAGATAAAGCTAGCAGAGATGGGCGCGGGCTCTCGTGAAAGCACGAGTACTCTCGGATCGGCGTCATCCGACTCACCTTCTTCCAGGCCAAAACAGATTTGCCCTAGGAAATCGATGGCACGTTTCGATGAGCGGAGGGATGACCTGGATGCGTATTTGCATCGGTTCGAAAGAATAGCAATCGGGCAAGACTGGGAGAGGAGCGAGTGGGCTAACGCCTTGAGTCTACGTTTAGTGGGCGAGGCTCTAAGTATCTGGGCATATCAGCAGAGGAGTCATTAGACTATGACAAGGTCAAGAAAACTTTATTGCAAAGATTCAGGTTGACCGCAGAAGGGTTCCGAGAGAAGTTTAGGTCTTGTAAGCCTGAAGATTCAGAAACAGGCTAACAGTTCGCGTGTCGGCTCACAAATTATTTTGAGAGGTGGATAGAGCTGTCCGAGACGGACAAAACGTACGAGGAGGTTCGCGAAGGTTGTGGGTGAGCAGTTTCTTGCCAGGTGTAGCAGCAATTTGGCGATATGTCTTAAGCAAGGAAAGCTACAAACTGTGGAGCAGATGGCAGAACAAACAGATCAGTTCGCAGAGGCACAGGGATTGAAAAATTTAGGAAAGAGCGACAATGATGCGCAAACAACAGCAGATGGAGAGATGAAGAACCAGGGGCAAATCAGTAAACGAAGGGAACCCCAGAGATGTTTTCTATGCAACCGGTTAGGTCATGTAGTGATGAACTGCCGAGTGAGAGATAATCGTCCCGAAACACTGGTGGTTTGCCAGCTGTGCCAAAAGAAAGGTCATAAGGCAGACGAATGCAGGACTGGAGCCGTGGATAAGATGGCATGTATCATGACGACAAGAGAGGATGGGCAGATAGAGCTGGACATGCCTGTAGTTGAAGGCGAGGTACAAGGGCGCAAGGCTACGGACCTGAGAGATACTGGAGCCAATACCATTTTAGTGAGGAGGAGTCTAGTACCACCATAAAGCATGACCGGGTACTTTAAGCCAGTAATCTTGGTAGATAAGTCCATTAAATATCTTCCAGAGGCACGGATTCAAATATCAACACCCTTTTTTACCGGACTAGTTGCAGCTAGATGTGTGGAGGACCCTCTTTATGATTTGATTGTGGGAAATGTACCTGGGGTGAGGAGAGCAGATGACCCAGATCCAAGTTGGAAGAGAAAGGGGAATGACGTGGAAAAGAAAGAACATTCAAAAACGCAAAAAGAGAGGACGCAGGAGAGAGATGTAGCAGCTGCAGCAAAAACACAAGCAAGCAATAGTAGCACCAAATCTCTGACAGCATTGCAGGTTACAGCCATTAAGGGATTAAATGTAACTGCTACAGAATTTAAAGAACTTCAGAACAAGGATGAATCAATACGAAAGTGTGAACTTAAGATAGAAAAACCTGGTGCGAAGGAAAGGAGTAGGACAGTGGTAGAGTTTATGAAGAAGAATAAGCTATTATACCGGAAGTGTACGTTTAGCTCAGGTAGGGAAGTATTACAGTTAATTGTTCCGAAGGATCTCAGGGATACAGTACTAAAGATAGGGCATGGTAGTGTAACCGCATATCACAAAGGAGTAAAGGATACTTTAGAAAGGATCACAGAAGAGTTCTTTTGGATCGGGGTGCAGAGTGACGTGAAACGGTATGTGAAGGCATGTGATGTATGCCAAAAGACAGTGGCTAAGCGAGGTGTAAGAAAGCATGAAGAGAGAAAGGCGATAGAAAAGGGGAAGAACAAGGAGGTGGACACTGATATTGATAAGTAGTCCATGGGGGTAGAGAGGGTTAGGCTTAATCAAACCCTAGTGGCAATACAAGTAGGGAAGTCAAGGGAGTTGATTCATAAGTCCGAGGAAGTGTTTGCAGACCTCCCAGGGCGGACAGAAGTAGTGCGGGGTGAGCTATAGTAGTAGTAGGGCGGATTTCATGAGTAGGGCGTTGGAGTGATGAAAGGTCATGAGTGTAACGCGGACGTTAAAGGGAAGCTGAAAGCTTTTACAGAAAGAATGAGTGAAGAGGAGTACGTCGTGGTTTTCAACCCTCTGAATTCGAATATCGCATCGAAATTGAGCGAAAGAAAGCGCAAACATATTTTATTTCGACGAAAAGTGCAGCTCGCGCGCATCGTTTCCGCCTGTGATTGGTCGGGCGCCTCGTGACGTCAACAATGGTGTTCGTCCGGACCGACTGCTGCCGCTACACCCGAAGCACGGTGCAAGGTAGTTTGGTGCTGTTTTGCTGAGACGGTCATGGAAAATTTCGAGAGCTTGCGTTTCTCTGAGGAGTTCGGCGTTAAGTCCAAACTCCACCAGAGCGATATTGCGCGCGACGGTGACGGGCGACGGCTTCGAGCGACAAAACGGGCCGTCGCTTGAACAGATCGCTCGGTGTTGCCGCTCGATCGCTCGTTTCTAGAAATCTAGAACTCGTCGCTCGTCGCCCGGAAGTGCTATGAGCGACTAGCCAATAGTGCGAAGCCGGTACTGGATGTACATAACTCAAATACTACTGTTTGTCGCACGGAACGAGTAAACTACAGAATTTTACACGTGCAAGAATAAGAACCTAGTGCAAGACCTTAAGAAATATTTTATGCTCCTTTTTCAGTAAGATACATCAACTTAAATTGATAAAGCATGCGTCACGCTAGTTTCGGCGCGTATATTGCTGCCCTCATATCGGGAAGTCGTCGCTCAAAGCCGTCGCTCGCGTGGAGTTCGTCTTGCAGGCGACGAGCGAACGCGACAGCCATCGCCTCTCTTGTCGCGCTGTCGCTGTCGCGTGCAAGATCACTTGTAAGGGGTTTATACTTTACTCCCTACATGTACCAGCTGATTGCGAAGAGCCGGCCTCTCCAAGAAGCAAAAAATGCTGGTGCAAGCACTGCTTTCCACGCGAACGAAGGCGAAGTGTTAGCACTTCCTTGTGTTGGAAATGTTCTTTGGCGAGTATGTTTTTCGCTAAGCTGCATTCAGCGTTCCAGTGAGTACGTTTCCGGGCAAACAACTGTAGTGTTGTTCCTGCATGCCTCCTCGTAGAAAGTAAGCGGTGATGCGATCTTCGGCATTTGTGCGCTGCCCCAAAGATGTCGGCAATCTACACAAACGGTTTAAACGCGGGAAAAGTTTACCGGCTGTTGTAGCACGTGTAGTATAGAACCTTCATCAGCGCGCCATCCGCACGCTACTCGTAACCGGCGAATTCCGTCGGCTACGTGAGATGGTCGGTTTCTCTATGTGTGCGAGAGAAGGGGGAGCGCAGCGTCCTGGCGTGAGCAGGCTTTCCAACACATGCAAACTTTACGCTTGCACTGCGTTATGGTGGCTGCATGCAGGCTGTTTCACAACACACGTGCGAATAGAAAATTAGCGGCGCTTGGTGGTGAAACCTGCGTCAAGGGTGGGAGTTTAACATGCCCCTTCCGTTCAGCGTGCTAACACGAAGGAGAACCCAAAGCACGCATTATTGATAAACTCTGGTAGTAATCGTCACGGAAGTGGCTAGAGCACAACACTGTTGTTCTTGAGCGCTTGAAGTTGTTCCGCTTCACAGCAGCCTCCCGCTTAGCTGAAAGCTTCTTGTCTTGCAGAAACTAATCGAACATCGTCGCGGCCGCTGGTGTTCGTGCAAGCGTAGGCTGCACAGAACGCCGGCATCATCGGCCTACAAGTTCAGTTGATGCTGCGCACGTCAACTACCACTCCTATATACACACAAACAAAGGAATGTAGGGTCGAGCGAAGCAGATTAGGACGGCGCGCACGCAGAAATAAGCCCGGTCAGGCACGGTCGCGGAGACTGCGAAGGAACGGAACACCAGTGCTGACGTCACTACGCCGCGGTTTCCGGTCTCCGCTCGCATCGTCAGCGTCAGCAGCAGCGCGCGGCGCTCGACGGGGGGCGGACCTACAGCGCAATTTTAACCGACGATTGCGTCGCTCCTAAAGGAAAAATCCCCCCCCCCCCCCGAAATTTTACCTGCATGGTTTATAAGGTTCCCGAATCCGTATATGAGCGCCTTATTGAATTCGACAGACTCTTCAGCTTCCCTTTAAGTGTACATGTGTTAAAACAATGAACTCGCAAACGTTGTGAACTGTGCATGTGGTGAAATGTGCGTGACAGTGTGGCGATGTGTTGTGAGCCACGACGACGCGAAGAAAAAGCACCCAAGTCACAGCGGGAGAGTCAAATTCGCCACCACGAACACCGACAGAAGGCAGGTTTTAAAAAAAAAAAAAACTCCTGAAAAGGGGGCTTATGTCATGTAAGAGGCAGGGGACACAAAAAGAAAAGAAGAGGACGATGTGCTCCGGCCGGTCCGAACGGCGCGAGCCCTCGAGGCGCGTGACCCGAGGTAGGTGTGATCGGAGAAGCGGCGCCAAGGTGGGATTATCGACGTGGCTCTGGGCCAAGAAGGTTGGAGCGCCAGCTTCGCACTGGCGACGGGAGCCATGGAGGTTTGGACTGGCCCGTGACGCTGGCTACCGAGGGTGTGGCCGTCGACCTCGGCGACGCTCGAGTGAGGCTCCCTGGACCTGCTGCAGCGTCCCACGGCAGTGCCGGGCACTCCAGGAATTGGATCCCCCTTCTTCGGCAGACCAGCACGGACGGTAGTCCCCGGGGCGTCCCGCCGGCACTCGGAGAAGAAGCGGCGGAGCCCGTTGTTAGGCCTAGTCAGGCAGGCCGGAGTGCCACGTCACCGACATTGTTCGGGACACCGACATCCGAGACGGAGGAGCTGGCCTGCCGATACCAAGGAAGCAAAACTTGCGGAGTCGGCGGGAGCACTGACGGTGACCAAGAGCTGACACACATCAGACTTGGAGATACGTGCCACGACTGATCGAACTTTGTAAGAGTAGCTTTGTAAGAGCCAGGGTTGCCTGACTTTCGCGTGGAACAGACACAGCCGGCAATTAGGACATATTTAGTCACCGTTACGTAGGCGACAAAGGTGCCGATGTCTCTTTTTGGTGTTTCATGTCTTAGGAATGTTACTTGGAGTTGATTGAAATTTGAGTGCATCTTATCTTGGGTTTGCTCTTAGTAAAACTTGTTTGCTGTGTTCGCCTGCGTCTCCCGACTCCATCTCTCCCAACATCCGCACGGCCCACTAGATCAGTGTGACACTCTACCGAATACGTACAGTGAACGCCACTGCGCGCGGTTGCCGCGATGGAATCTCCCGAACCGGCTTCTTGCGTGAAAGGTACGCAAACGCTAAGAGAAAACTATGTGAAATATGTTCTTACAGTGGGCTGTCTGTATAACCGAATACGAATGAAGCCTCAATGCAACGATCGCACGGGTTCTTAGCGACCGACTGCGCGTCTGCATGTATGTCCGCGCACAATGTTTTGCTTTCGCTGTGAGCGCGTTTTCGCACCGTGCCGTGAGCTTTAGGCCGCAGCATTTGAGCATTTGACGTTACACTAGCAGCCATTGTTGCGTGGACGCTATCAGAACTGTTCAAAAATAATTTCGGTATAGAGACTTCCATCGACGCCTACGGCGACTGTGATGTGCCGTCGCGACGACTCAATGTTTTTTTTTTTTTTTTGTATTCTAAAGTCTTGGACATTTCAGCATTATGTCTCAAGTTGCGTCGCACTGTATGTTTATCGGTATTCTCAGCGTGCGATTTTCCTCTCCTTCTTTTTCGTAAGCCAGTGCATTAATTCATAACACGTACAAACATGACCATATGCCATGCCTTTTTTTTAATGTGCGTCTTACCGCTCCCTTTCTGTTCCAGTGATCTTGCCAGTATCTAGCATCAAGTTCATAGACCAAACCGTCGTGACAGCGAGCGCGGGCGAACGTCTCAGTGCGCGTTTTCTGCTACTCACCGAACATCGCAGTCCCGCCGCCGTAGCAGAAATCTTCCTCGCGCCTGTGCTTGCTGCATACCCGAGTTCCAGCCGATGGCTGTCTGCCGGTTCTAAGTTTTGCGAACGAATCTTCACACAGCTCCTTGTCCTGCGGCTACGTGTGAATAAGGCTGACACCGGGCTCCGTTGCGTGCGTCCGGCACTGCGGCACCGCGCAGTAGCCTATACCATGCTGCACGCCTCCAAAGACAGCCACTACCTATTATAGTACTTTCAAATGTTGTCAAGCAGACACCCAAGGCGGTAAAGCCTCACCACTTAATCATAACCGCAGCGCAGCTGGAACCTTAAACTTTCGTTTTCAGCTCGCTTCGGCCAGCCGATGCGGCCGCTGTGACCACGTGATCCCTCATGCCACGTCACGCCGACGGTGGCGCCAGCTTTTCCAGTGGTGGAGCTCGCCTCCAATATTGCAATCTGTCTTGGCTCGGTACCGCCGTCTGTCGGGAGCCGTTTTACTCACCGACAGCTGCAAAGGGTGGTGGTAGCGGAATGTATGCACGTCACCACTCCCCCGTTTGGATGGCATTCGAAAAAGGCATTGGGACTCTTCAGATGCAATTTTCTCGTAAACTTTTTTTCTTAGCGCGAAACAAGCGTTGCGAGGTTTCTGGAGTGGTATCTAAATAGTGCACGTCGACTTAGTATTTGCCTTTATATATATATATTATCCCTTTAACGCCTGCTTCACCTCCGCCGTTGGTCGGCACGGTATTGCACTATATTCGGGATCGGTCCACGTATGAAAAATAGTTCGTCTGTGTCCACGGAGACTAGATACGCAGAACCTAGTCATATACAGCTTTGCTGTGAAAAATAATAAAGCAGCGGTAAAACGTTCTTCTCTCGCCTTATCTAAGACGCGGCTACAATTTCAGGGCGCCCGAAAGCTTCTCCGATGCCTCAGTCTCGAGCCCCGCGGCGCGCAGGAGCCGGACGCTCTCTCCGTGCGATTTGGACGGCCAAGGCGGCCGGAGGAAAACCAGCCGGCGCGAGCAAATCTCGGAGACCATGCGAGAGGGCAGTTGCTTTCTCGCACCGCTAATAGATGGCGCGTAAGTCGCACCCAGCAGAAAAGCCGGCCAATTCGGCTTTGACAGACAGAACAGTTGGTTCTGTATTCTGTGAGAACAGTTCGGCACGGCTCACTGCTCACTGAAAGAGTGAACGGGCTTCCCCTTTCCGAAAGAACCACCGCTCACTGAACCACGGCTAACTCGTTCTTTAACCAGAGCGGCTTAAAAGATTCGGTTCGCCCCTGAGCGACCGATCAACCGCGTTCGCTTGTGCCACGCTTGTGCGTGTTGCAATTCTGCGCTTTTAAGAGAGCTGCCAGCTGTCGCTTGCTTCGCAAACGCATTGAAAGCAGCAAAACCTAGCTTTTTAGCGAAACCGCGCAAGACGCGCCAATCCTGCGGAAACCAGTACCTGAAAATGCAGCGTCAACATGTCGAGCCTTCTCTGGTGAGTGCGAGTGCTGTAATGTTCTAAGGCGGAGGCGATGCACATGATGCGCCCCTTCATATTGCGGATGCAGAATCATTTGTACTATATACTATTGCATGAGTTCTACTTGGCCTATTGAATGAGTTCATCATGCGGAGGAAGTTTGGTGAGCGGACCAATACGGCTTGGTGTAGGTACCCAAAAGCCAAGTACGTAAAAGGCGCGAAGACTGCGACGCACAAAGTAATAAACAGGCACACAGGGAGGAGCTGCCGTTCGAAGCCAGGTGAAAACAGACTGGAAGGAGAAGCGGCAATAAATTGCATCCGAACAGCCGAATCTTTCCAAGGCAATTAATGGCGAGGTTGTATTTGAAGAAAAAAAGAGCATGAAAGAGACCCAATGGGAAAAGGAGCTGGTGCTGACAAATTTCAACCGGAACAAAGCCAAAGAGAAAATTCCTAAGCGCGCAGCCACAGGGCTAGACGATCCTTCTCGTTAGGCTGATTAATGAATTATGACCAAAAAGTAACGAAGCTCTGGTGAAAGCAGTGGAAAAAACTTTAAAAGATGGACGAATACCGGACAGTTGGCGACAAGGTAGAATAAATTTAATTTATTAAGGTAAGGGGGAGAAAGGTAGAATTCATTCGTATAGACCATTGACCATGCATTACATCGGTAATATACAGGCTAGCAATGCAGGCAATCAAATTAAAGCTTCAAGCATGGGCAGAGAATAATGGCATTTTGGGAGAACTTCAGAATGGCTTCAGAATAGCTAGGCGGTTAAATGATAACTTATTTGTTCTTACTCAGTGTATTGAAATATCAAAAGTAGAAAGCAGACCGTTATATTTGGCCTTTTTAGACATTACAGGAGCGAGCCTATGACATCGTAGACTGCAACATTTTGCGGGGTATTCTGGAAGGGGAAGGCTTAGGTGACGATTGTCTACAGCTTTTGAAATAGATTTACCTAGAAAACATTGTTTGCGTTTAATGGGAAGGGATGGGGAGCGAGGAGAAAGTTGATATCAACAAGGGACTGAGGCAGGGGTGCCCTTTATCCCCACTGCTGTTTATGATGTACATGGTGAGGATAGAGAGGGCACTAGAAGGAAGTAATATCGGCTTTAATCTCTCATACAAACATGCGGGTACAGTAGTAGAGCAGCAGCTTCCAGGCTTATTTTATGCGGACGGCATTGTGTTGCTAGCTAACAAGCAAAGGGATTTGCAACGTCTGGCTAACATCTGTGGACAGGAAGGCAACAATTTAGGTTTGAAATTTAGTGTTAGAAAATCAGGTGTTATGGTATTCAATGAAAACAGTGAACAGACAGTGGAGATACAGGGCCAAGAAATACCTCGGGTAACAGAATATAAATACCTTGGTATATGGATAAACGAAGGCAATGGATATATGGAAACACAGGAAAAAACCATAACAGTCAAGGGGAAGAGAAATGCAGCCATAATGAAGCACAGAGCGCTATGGGGATAAAATAGGTACGAGGTCCTCCGAGGTATGTGGAAAGGGGTAATGGTTCTAGGACTTACTTTTGGAAATGCGGTTGTTTGCTTTAAATCAGGGGTACAATCAGGACTCGACGGGAACCAAAGGTCAGTGGGTCTCCTCGCATTGGGCGCTCACGGGAAGACTACAAATGAAGCTGTGCGGGGTGATATGGACTGGACTAGTTTTGAAGTGAGGGAAGCTCGCAGTAAAATTGAGTATGAAGAACGCCTGCGGAATATGGAAGAAAGTGAACGGGCTGGGAGAGTGTTCAGGTATCTCTACAGGAAGAACATTGATTCACAGTTGAGGAAAAGAACTAGGAAGCTTACCAGCAAGTATGTGGCCTGTAGGGTGGGAAACACAGCAACAAAGACGGTCAAGCGGAAAGTCAGAGAGGCTGAAATAATCTCATGGGTGGTGGCAATGAAAAGGAAGCCTGCCATGAGTAACTACTTAAGAGGAAAAAACGAAATCAGGAAAGAAACAATTCATGATAACTCAAAGGGAAGCTCATTACTTTTCGAAGCGAGATCGGGATGTCTTAGAACACGCACCTATAAAGCGAGATATAAGAAGGAACAATAAGCATGTGCTTGCTGCGGTAAAGCTAGGGAAACTATGGAGCATGTCCTATTAGAATGTGACGTCTACCCAGTGGTCGATTTAGGCACCACTGGCGTCCTTGAAGCCCTTGGGTTCAGCGAGAGCAGTGGAAAAGTAAACATGTCTGCAATAGGGATTAGTAAGAGGCGATTAGAGGATTGGTGGAAGAAAAGTAAGGAAACGACAACAAACGGAGACGTACAAAAGCACAGTTCGCAATAGGGGATCAGAAAATTTGGTTGTGGGAGTTCATAGTGTTTTTTTTTTCTTTTTTTATTGTTTAACCTAGGTAGGACATTAGGCAGTATAATAGCAGGAGCTTGGTGGCGCAACCCACCGCCCTGTTCGAAAGGGGACGCTCAAATCATCCATCTATCCATCCAGGGCTGCGGGTTTCTGTTCTTGCTTTTGGCCTTTCTCTGTGCGGGATCGGTTAAGTATCGGGTAGTCCTTAGTTAATTTTTGTTCCGGTTTTCATTCCTGACCAATTTCAGCTCGAATCAGTTTTATTTGCAGTGAGACATCTGAGGCCGCAGTCATGTCCAGGGTCTCACCTGGGCAGGGGTTTTCTGCCCAGACAGTCTCTCTCAAACCTGATGAATTAACATTGGAAACCTTTCTCCGCAGCGGCATTAGCAGCATTGCCGTCGCGCTGTTGCCCTTGTGTAATGGCTCTATCAGATTGAATAACCGCAAAGCAATCCAGGAGCAACTTCAAGCTGTGACTCCTCACTACCAGAATATCACCAATTTGTGGCAGTTCTGTCATGGTGGCATAGTGTGCAAGTATCCAGACCAGGCTTGCGTGCTCAGCATTTGCCTCTGACACAGTGATTTCGTTTATACCACCACATTTTGCACGCACCAAGGCACTCGTGCGCAGAGGTGACTCTAACCCCATCTGAAACCCTGGAGAAGCTAGCCATGGCCGGAGTTGTAGCAATTTACCGCTGTAATCACATTGTGGATAATATAAGAGTGCCCACTGAATCGGTTACTGCGACATTTGCTGGTACATCGTGCCCATCGGAAATCAAAGCATGGCTTCTTGTCTTTTGTGTTGAACCTCTCGCTTGATGTCCCCTACAATAATGAAATTGCTGGAGATTTGGACATAGTGCAGGTGGATGCAAGTCTGGATTGCACTGTTGCATATGTGGAGAGTGCCACTATAATACCGACTGCATGGTCCAAAATGAGAAGTGTTGCCTCTGTGAAGGTGAACAGACAGCGGACTATACAGATTGTCCAGTTCGTGTACAAGAAACGCAAGTGCTAGAAGTTATTGACAAGCAGAGGTGCTCTAGGAGAGATGCTATGGCAGTTGTCAAGGGGAGGTCACACGGATATGCTGGAGTTACCGCACATCAGTCTTCTTTTGCGGATTTGACCTTTTGCACAGACAGTTGAAGCCGCAATGGAAAAGGCAATGACAAAAGCGATTGATCAATTAGTCGCCAGCCTCTCAGAATGCTTATGCGACCTAATAAGTACTCAAATGGCTGATCTGGTAAATATTACTCCACCTCATCCTTCTGCAGCTTTGAAGCTACCAACTCCGAAAGAAGTAAGCAACATCAACAAAGGGAGTTTGCTTCCCTCAGATGTCAGCCTTTCAGTGTTACGGTGTGGTGCATGATGTGATTCAATCCTTGTATTTTTCATCTTCTTGTCTCCCAGTTCTGGTACTACTACTTGAAGATCTTTTGTTATATTCAGATCAAGTCTTTTCATTGTCTTCTCAGACATATGGATTTCCTTAAAATAGGGGAATACTCAATTGGGATTAAGAATTTAGTCAACACTAGTTGGTCCACAGTTTGAAATTAATGATTGTCTGTAGGGGATGTGCATAGTTAATATTTTTTAAATATCTGAATGCTTGCAATAATAGCATCTAATCTTCTCTTGGTAGCAATAACTCATATTAATTGCATTACATGCTCCAACAGAATTTAGTGGTGGCACTTGAAGGCTGTTTCATTATTGCCATTGATTCCACTCATTATGAGATACGTAGGAGAAATCAGAATTTTGAGCGCCATATCATGATGCGCGTTCTTATTTCATTCCTTCACAGGTTCAGCTGCACTACTAGAACCCCTGTTACCACAGATGGGCCATATTTCTCCAGTTATATTTGTATGAAGCCATATTTGTGCAATATTATATACACTGTGTACAATGCCATTGGTATTACGGCCACCGTGAAATTTAGACTGAACGCCGTAGCGAGCGACCTGCCTGACCGTCAGCTGTATGAAGCAGCACCAGCAAGAATCGAGGCAAAAATGTGGCCAGGCATGTGATACCTGTTGACAATGTACATAACCAGTCATTACTCTGCTGACCCTGAGACAGGTGGTGGGTGCACATCCCCACTTCAAAGTCACATTAACCGGAGGCTGCTTGCTCTCTCGCAGAGGCGATTTGAACATGCTGCATCAGCACTGGTCCAAGGTGGGCCTGATAGCTGTCGTGTCGTGACAAAACAATAATCGGATATTGGGGTGCATAGACTGCTGCCTGCTTGAAACAGGAAGTGATGTAGTTTAGTCTACACGTTGAGTTTGAATGGCATGGACGGTGACTGCCAGAGTGCCACAAGCGGAGCAGCTTGCCATTATATGGGGATGCACACCCGTTGCCTGTATCTGGGTCAGCGTAATGAGAACCTGTTGCATATACTGTCGACAGATACTGCTTGCCCGGCCACACTTTCATTGCAATTCCAGCTGATGCCAGTTCTTCGCATGGATGGTCATGTAGGCCAGTCGCTCTCGTGTTCGGTTTAAGTTTCATAGTGGAGGTACAAGTAGCTGGAGTAGGGGCAATCTTGTTTTTATACCTCAGAAAAATACTTCCAGAATGGCGCTTGTACCAGCCTGTGATTGGAGAGCTCCTAAACACAAACACGCTCCGAAGTAATTTTAGTTCATAAACTTTAAAAATTAGCTGTGCTTTACACACTTTGTTTGCACCATGCCATTATGCATCTGTATAGCTTACACAATTTATTTTATGCTGCGCAATGCCTGTTCTGCTGCATTATCTTGCCTTATAAAAACAATGGTACATTATGGCATGTTGCTAGTTGCATTCTCTACAGTGGACACGACCTTGTAGTGCATTGATGAAGTGCATTACTTGTTCTTAGCTAGGGTAGCTCTTGTAATACTAGACAACATTCCTGGTTTGACTTTCTGGAAATGTTTGTCATCCTATTATTCAGTGTTCATTATTGATGCACGTACCTGTTTTGTGGTTATTGACATCTTTCATGCTTAGCAAAACAGAGTGACACATTAGAACAACTTCAGTGATGAAAATAAACAACAAGAAATGCTGATGCAGCACCTGACCACACTATGCAGAAATAATAATAATTGTGCTTTGCTGTGCGTTCTAGACATTAAGCATGTTGTAGATAGGTAGCTCAGATGGTGAAATACTAGCATAAGGCTTGTTTGTTTGACTAAGGACGTCTGATCTCAGTTCAAGATTTCATTTCACACACATTCTTCTGGCCATCACAGGTGGTACATTCTATTGAAGAAAAAAGGGACTTCCTCTTGTATGCTTACTGTAAAGGGGATACTGTAGCTCGCATTTATATGTTTGTGTTGTGAATAACTATGATGTCGGAGGTTATGCTTGTCCTGTGAGAACCGATGAGAACAGCAGATGTACCACACTTCTACTGTTGTGAATGGCAACGTCCCTTGGGCTTCAATTGTTACTGGTAAGCAGGCTATAGTGAAGGGCACAAAACTAAACGAAAATGTCAACATGGTCACACTCCACAACATGTGCAAGTAGGGTGCACCGATGTCCGTGCACTAAGTTTGTCAGAAGGAATATATGTTTCATAGGTCACGATGACATAAGTTTCCTTGCAGCACCATAGTGTGTACGTGTATTGTTTTTATGAATATGAAAAGTATAAGAACATCTTGAGCACCATGGCAATTTGGCATGAAAAGCTGTACTATTCAACTGAAGTGACAGCATATGCAAGCACTACAGTGCTCCTCTCATTTCAATAACTTTAACTGGGTAAAACTTAATTTTTTAATAAAGTATGTCCTGATTTTATAAACTTGTTCATTAAGCAATCACATATATAACAATTTAATAATTCATAATAAGCAGTGGAGAAACATGGAGCAGCTGTGCTACCCGACATGGTGGCTTAGCGGCTATGGCGTTGTGCTGCCAAGTACCAGGTCGCAGGATGAAATCTCGGCTGCGGCGGTGGCTGCATTTCGATGGGGCTGAAATGTAAAAACAGTCGTGTCCCGTGCAATGGGGGCAAGTTAAAGATCCTCTGGTGGTCAAAATTAATTCGGAGTCCCTCACTACGACGTGCGTCATAATCAAGTTGTAGTTTCAGCATGTAAAACCCCAGAATTTCATTTCATTGACCAGCTGCGCTTTGTTTTGTCTTTTCTGAAATCTCTCTCGAGACTGATTGGATGAGCAAAAGGCTCGATATTAGCTCTAGAATTTGTGTTTTCTAATGTTGGCATTTCATGTGTGCAGTTTTCATTGTGTAGGGTCAATTTATTCGTCCTGTCCTACAGCTGCCGCAGATGAGAAGTCGCAGCAAGTATGCCTCCACCGATGTGATTTTTCTGACCGTGTTACTGGGAAACTGTTCTGTGTGAATACATGTCAGGGCCCAGTCAGGCGAGTGTTCATGTAAATGCCAATTGTACCCACGGACCTTCTTGTGAAGGTCTAATCTCAAGGACAATCTACACATCCACACAGTAAAATGCCATTTCAGTGCCCTTCATGCGCTGAGAGCTTTTTGCGAGGTGGCATTCTGCTGACCTACGTGTGCAAGTGGCCATTTCAGTGCCATTTGTGTCCTGAGAGTTTGTCACATAGATGAAATCTGAACGATCACTTGCAGCTCCACTCAGGTGAGCGGCCACATCAATGTCCCTCGTGCCCTAAATCTTTTGCGAATAGCAGTAATCTCAAGGAGCATTTGTGCATCCACCAGGCAACCAACCTCACCACTGCATCATCTGCTCAAACATTTTCGTGCAGGCTGGTAACGTGAGGCTACATATGAAAGCACAGCAACATGATGCTGCTGAGGTCACCAGCCACGCTGGTGTACTTCGTGCGATACACAAATGGAGTCTGAATTGGGAATGTAAGCAGTCCACGTGTGAGGTGGCATTCTGGTGCATTAGGAAGTGCAAGTGTTGCCTTATGTTGTGTTTTTAACTGCTGATTAACCTTACAGCATCTTTCAACATTGTCTAATAAGTTGCAGGGAAATTTGTTGTACTGATTACACTAACATTCCTGCGGTATGGCTTCATTGGAAAGCACAAAAAATTGAAGGGATCATCTGTCGACTAGGCCTTCAGGACACTTGCGTATGCAATAAAAGAGGCATGAGAAATTCTGAATGCTTGATCATTGGGACTTGGTGTTATTTAATGTGCTGCTGCCCAAATGAACGTTCTTGTGAGTGTACCACATTGCCAGAATCAAACAGAAAGAAAAAGTTTGGCAGGTGTTACAGCCTTGTAACACAAGAATGCGACAGCCTGCTGCACATATGGCAATACATGAAGTTATACAATCGGGGCTGGACATCTCTGTAAGACATAACATGCCGCAATAGGAAGTACACGCGTGGCACTAAGGTAATCTCTTCACTACGGCACAGCGGCACGTGCTACTTCCGCAGTGGCATACTTTCGAGGCCGTCCTCACTAGTCGCAAGATTGTACACGCTCCTCCATTGCTTGCCGTCGACAACCGGTGCTCTCGCCACTTTGACTGGGATGTCATTGCTCAGAGCCCACATGCCCGCTTTCTTGCACAACACCTGACACGACAGCAATGACTAAACTTAATATTTGCCAGACATTCAAGACTGCTTACATGTGGGAATGCGAAAGCATCATACCATTTGTAGACCTCAGAACGTCATCAACGCACTCATTTTATTCACTCATAACGTATCGCCACCCCCTCAGCACTGTCATGTGCTCTGCCCATTGACGCACACACTAGTCAGCGAGATGGAGATGGCTGCAACGTTACACGTACAATCAGGCACTGACTAGGCCCACCTTTAGTAAGCCAGAACCGTGGAGCAGCTGTGGCTTCAGAGAAGCATGCTTGTGTCGAACCCCGGAAGCCCCGAATTCCCACCCAGACCGAAATCTACCAAATTTTCTTTTCAAAGCAACACATTTACTTTGTTTACAGGAACTGCCCTGAGAAGTGTGACGTCAGTGCTTGCATTTTTGTATGTGTTTTTACGCTTTGTGGCGTTGGCCATTTTTCGTCACGGCACAGTTTTGCCAAGGTCACTGCCAACATCCTTCGTATTTGGTATCTGAAATGGCAAGGAAGGAATGTCACTTGTGGGCACTAGTTGTAATGAAGGGGTGTCTATGTTGTCAGTGATGCTTGCTTTCTAGTGGCACAGCAATGGGGCAATTCAGCTCATCTTATCTGCTATAATAATGAACCTATTACAAAAATGATTGCTGTATACTGCTTCCCAGATGGCATTTTACATGTTCCAGTGTGTAAAAAAAATTTACGCTGGAGCCTGGTGGGGGAACCTTCAAGAGCAATTTACATGTACATTATAAAAAACTAACTGCATGCCGCTTTTCTTAAATGTGAATGCTTTCAGTGATAGGAAAGACCATTGTGCTAAGTTAAAACAGCGTGTGGGTGCCTTGTATTTTCGGAGTTACAGTATTTCCGTGTTGTCAAAAACTTGACCAATACAGCCGAACTTGTTGAAGAACCTATTTTATAGCCTTGTGGGCATCTTGTTTTATGCACTGACCATTCCTCTGCTCTATACAGTGATCTGAAAATGAGAATAACAAGAAATTCTGTCTTGTTTGCATCATTTAATTATTTTTGAATGGTAAAGAAACCAAGAAACGTTGAAAGATTTAATCATTGCAGCTTGACTATGTACTTGATGTTTCAAGTGGGAA
The DNA here is from genome assembly GCF_023375885.2 of Dermacentor andersoni. Taxonomy (NCBI): domain Eukaryota; kingdom Metazoa; phylum Arthropoda; class Arachnida; order Ixodida; family Ixodidae; genus Dermacentor; species Dermacentor andersoni. The sequence continues at coordinate 51,318,345 of NC_092821.1, forward strand.
ACAAAGGAAATCTGTGTAATGTAACACCACATTATGGGAAACGCGCAAGTGACGATAAACTAATATGAAGACAACCGAAATTGTTGTCCTCAGATGACTAGCATGCGGCACCTTCTTCATTGCAATGCTTATGACACTCACTTCTGGATAAGGCGAGTTATGATGCTTTCACCCAATATTTATCCATAGAATTGTATTCCCTTGGGACTCTGAGGGCTTATTTTGGTGCTTATTCTTTTCAGCGCTTTTAGGTTAAGATGAAATTTTTTACAATGTAATGTTTCCTGCAGATGCTTCTAAAAATTTGCTGTTCTTTAACTTTAAGGTTCCTCAATTTAAGAAGATGTACTGTCATGCTATCTTGTCCTCCCTATTCCTAAAATTTTATTTTTGCCCACCATGGGGCTGCTTGTTACACTGCTAAGTATGAAGTTGCAGTTTAGTCGTGTGGTTTGCTGGGTCAGCTGGTGCATGGTGAACATATAGAGGGTGCCAGCAAGTACAGACTTGCGCAAAAATAAAAGGAACATACAGGACAACACTGGACTTGCAGCTGAAGTTTATGGCAAATACATTCCACAAATCTCTGCCACGCATGCATAGAAAACCAAGAACAATAACAAGGTTTATAGAGAAAGATCAACATAAAATACAAAATACCTAGCCATTCCCCTTCCCATCAAGGGCCACAACACTTGGATTGACATGATAAATTTAAAAATTGAAGTTCCTTATCAGTGAGATGGACCAAAGGTTATAATAATAATAATAATAATAATAATAATCTTTATTTCCATCGGGATGATGGAGGAGGTTGTGGGTAAAAGCTGCTCGTAAACGGCAGCTTGACAAAGGCCCACAGCCCCCTTCTACAGGGCAACAACAGCAAAGCAAGGAAAGACACACACAAGTATGCATATAATCTCTTCGCAATTTAGCAGAGCCAAAAATAACAGGATCATTTCATAAATGAAATAGAAACAAAGAAAATAGAACAACAATCAATACAATAAGTGCAGAGGGTATAAAGCTGTACAATAAACACAGGATTAAGTATACACATTATAGGAATACAGGTGAAGTTACTAGGAATGTGTGCAGTGAATCTGTCGTAATTCACGTTTAGATATTTCAAGTAGGTCAGTCCCGGATTTTTTGCAGTTGTTTAATAGAGTTGGAAGTGTGAAGGATAATTTTTCCATTGTGTAATTGGTTCGAGGAGTTGGTACAATCCATTCCTCTTTATGACGGGTAGTGTAAAACACAGTGCTCTTTTTCAGTAATGACAATTCATGCAGATATTTAAGATGATTTTTTAGTTCGCGCTGGAATGCAAGTGCCAGCTTATAATTGTAAAGATTGAATACTGGTATTATGCATGCTTTGGAGAAAAGACCTTGCGAGTGACTGTTGTATGGTAGATTAAAAAGTATTCTGATAAGCTTTTTTTGAAGTATAAAGATCCTTTGCAAATTTGTATACGTGGTTGTGCCCCAGACCAAGAAACAATAATTAAGATGAGAGTAAAATAGGGAATTATAAAGCAGGATCTTTACTTGATACGGGAGATATGATCTGTAATGGGAAATAATGCCGACAGCTCGAGCTAACTTAGTGAGAACAGCATCAATGTGACTATCCCATAGCATGTTCTGAGAAAATGTAACACCCAGAATTCTAATATTATTTGTGATTTCTATTGGTGCGCCACCATAACTTAAGCTTACATGAGAATTTAGCTGCCTCGATTTAGGTCTAAATATTACAGCTTTCGTCTTATTAACGTTTATGTTTAGATGGTTTACTACTGACCACGTTTTAAGCTGACACACTGACACATACAAGCGCACCCAACTTTTTGATGTGGAATGCTTTACTTATTTCTCTTTCCAGTTTACTGCACTCTCTCCTTCTCATAATTGATACACTATCAAAAGCTGGTTGGCATTCGTGTTTTTTGCAATGCAAGGGCAAGTTCCCTTCTTTACCTGTAGGAAGCAAATAGTGATGCTCCTGCGTGTGATCATTGATGCAATGGTCTGTCTGACCAATGTACAACAGTCCGCATGAGAGATATGTGATAGACGACCAAAGATGCACACTTTTCGTAAAAGAAAAGGGGTGTCGTTTTTTTTCAGAGCCACTACTCCCATCTTCCTTCTCTACTGTGATGCTTTTGCACAACCTAGCCAGTTCGCTTCGCGCGGAAAACATTAGCTTGACGCTGTTCCTAGTGGCCACCCACTTAAGATTATGAGACAGGCCATGCAGATACGGCATCACTACGACCTTGTTTCTGTTTGAGGATTCAATGTCGTCCATGGTTTTCACGGGTTTCTTTTTCGTCATCTTTCTAAACAGCGTTACAGCCACAACCATCAAAATTGAGGTCAGGTACCCCGCCAACATTAGCTTTGCCTTCTGAGCTTCAGAACTCTCCTGCAAAGAGTGGGTGCAGCTCTTGTTAAGAGTATTCGTGAAGCACAAGGGAGCTATACCTCATTTTGTTAATTTGTAGTGGGACCATTCCTACAGGAAGAGTGATTTCTTCTATCTAGGACAATAACTCCAGCACGCATGACTCTCACTTTGAAATTTAATTTCCAAATCAAGAAATCTAATCAAGCTTTCTTTGCAGAGTTCGAAGGTGAACCTAAGATCCTGGGAAGACCCTTCAAAACATGTTAAAATCCTTCTCGCATTCGATTCTAGGTTATCATCGGAATTTAATCTTAAAAGCACTAAAAAATCATCCACATACCTACAAATTTGCATACTATGTTTGTCCTGCAGCCTGTGAATTGCATTACTGTCAAACTTGGATAAAAAACATGACAAAGGCCAGGAGCAACCTTAGGTCTGATGCAAATACGCTTTCTCTGAATGAAGACAACCTGGTTAAAGGACACTAAAGTAGTTTACAGGTAAAATGTAAGAAGTTCCATAATACACTCAAGTGACAACGTGCATGAATTTATAAACGCTACTTCTCCTCTTTCTTCAGTCAGATCATACAGCTGTAAAAAGGTCCTCATGTGGGATAGAATAGAACAAGTCTTCAATATCTACAGACGTTGCTGTATTGGCACAAATCTCGCTTGACTTTAACCAGTTCACCTCTTCCAAGGAGCTGTGGACGTCAAAAGGATCCGAACTATCGGGAGTTTTCAATGTACGCTGCAGGAACCCACTAACCACTATCTGCCATGAGCCTCCTTCTGTGACGATAGCCCGAAACGGGACCTCAGGCTTGTGAGTCTTAGCCACAAAAAACACACATAGGACATCTTCCTTACTCTGTTTTACGGCTTTTTGTAAGGCCTCAAGCTTCAGTTTCTTCAGGAGTTTTATTGCTAGAGCCGTCGACTTTTTGGGTGACACATCTGCAGGCCGAAAATTCTCACTGGCAAGCACAAGTCCTCATATTGCGCAAACAAGGCATTCATATTGATCTGCCCCTGATAAGATAGTGACTTTCTTTTGATAAAGACAGTTAATTGATATTGTGCCTTGCAGCCAGCATGAGAACAAATGTTTGGCAATTGTTTTGTTTTGTACTTTTTGTGCCTACATGTGTTGCACTTTTCGATCAAGTATGTTGTTTACTCATTCCCACTATGTAGCACTTCAGGAAGTTGTGGCAGATTTTGTTAGTGGTTGTTCCTTTGTCGATTTTTCTTCATCTGTGAAGGTGGGGCATCTGGTACTTCTGCGGGCGTGGTGAGATATCTTTTCATCTCGCATCTTTATTGCCTGCTGGACCTTATACATAAAGCATATACATGAAATTCCTTGTTAGACTTTTTTTTTCTTATTACTATGTTTGAGCCTTCTCATTGTCTTTTTGCGTGTAAGCATTTTTAGAGCACAGCTCTAAGGCACCCGTTCCTGCGTTGAGCATCGGCGTAACCAAGGAAACGAGCACAGCGAAAGATGAAAGAGCAAACACCGAGTGCAGTGGGTAACGAAATACGGTGAAATCGTGAGGAGGAAAGCAGAGGAAGCCATCTTGAAGCACCACCAGTTGGCATGCCTGCACATCCACTGCAGTGGCAGCACCGGCCGTGTGGGGGAAAGAAAAAGAAAGAACCAAAAAGCTGGCCTTCATGCATAGAATTCATCGCAAGCGTTTCCCACGAAAGATTATGGTTGCGTAAGTTGCAGTTGATGGGAAGAGGCAACTGATTCCTGGCAACTGTGTGGCTGGTCTATATATAGTGCCATGCGTAGTGGCTCTGCCAGTCAGTGCAGTCATCAGTGTAAGGCCTCAAAATATAGCGAAAAGAAAAGATATATTCAGCAGCGCTCAAATTTTGCATTGGGGAGTACCGTAATTGTCAGTGATTTCTTCTACAGCAATAGAATGAGCTCACTTCACTAGGAATACACTGTCTTTTCTGGAGGATTATATAAATCACTGTGCTTAACGTGTGCACTGTTAATATTGATAAAATGTCTGTTTGCTTGCTTTTATTGTGGTAATCTCCATTGTGGTTGTTGGCAATAAGGAATATTTCGCTTTCTTAGTATTGCTCTCCATAACATTTTGCTGTTTTGTAGGCTCCTTATAATTTCAGTGATGGCACACTGACAACTCTACTAAATTTTTAATGCAAACAGTTATATAGGAAGCTGAAGGATGACCTGTGCATTCACAGGGCCAAGTGACCATAATGCTGCACTGTCTGCTCCAAGTCCTTTGTGTCGACCGTTCACGTTGGAGGAAATATGAAAATGCAGCACCGTGATATCACTGTAGTAGGTCACTGGCCATGAAAATGTTCCATGTGGGTTAAATGCAGTCTGAATAGGGAATCTACATAGTATGTTCTGGTACACCTGGAAGCACAATGTAACCATATCTCCTATTGTATTGAACTGTAGAGAAACTTCAAGGCATACTTCAGCATAATCTAGCAAGTTTTAGGGACATTGCAGTGCATCGCTGTAACCATCTTAATTTGGTATTCCTTTATGTGCAGGCACAACAAAGCTCATGAGTAAACTATTCCTTCAGAAAACCAGTGTGTGCAGCAGCAAACTTCTCAGTCATGATAAATTCTTATAGTTCAGTCTGACTGGAATGCGTCAGTGTTCTTAAATGAACTGCTGCCTGTTTGTTCTTCTGAAATCATTGATGTTTATAGTGCAAAAGAAAAGCTGATTGTGTGTTGTCTTTCTAACCTCTTAGTGGCTGTACTTGTAGAAAATTTGTTTGTTGAGGTACATGATTATGTGGATGCCTTGTATTTGACCTGACAAGACTTTTCAGTGCTAGTTTGTTTCAGAAGTGATGCACCTCCTGGGTCAGGTTTCTGTTTCTTAGATATTGTGAAACGAACACAAACCTGTTCATTGGGCAATCATATATGTAAATATTGAGGTAATCCAACAGGTTGACTAGCTGTGCTTTTTTTACATGTTTTCTGAAATCCCTCTCTAGGCACTGGACTAGTAACATGCTCATTGTTAGCACTAGCATCTGTGTGTTCTAATTTTGTCATTCCGTAATTGCAGTTTGGCTTTCATTATGCAGGATCAAGGCATTCATCCTCTTCTGCAGCTACCCAAGGTGCAGCAGAGATGTCTCGACTGCTCTGACTTCTGTGAACTTGAGCCTGCAAAAGTGTTCTGTCTGAATACACGCATAAGGGTCCACACAGGCTAGAAGCCATTTCAGTGCTCCTCACACCCTCAGACTTTTGTGAATCACTGCATCATCTGCTCCAAGTCCTTTGTATAGGCCGATAACTTGACACCTGAAAACACAGCACCATGATGTCGTAGAGTAGGGAGAACGTTTTGGGATAGATGTGGTGTGAATATGTAATCCATGTATAGTACATGCGCAGTATGCTGTGTGGTGTTCTTGTGCATTGGGAAGGGGGTGCAGGTTTTGTGGTGTTTTGGCATATGTTGAACTGCCAAGTAATGTTTATTTCAGCGTGGTGTAATCAGTCGCTAGGAAATTTGTTGTACTGATGCTGCTTGCATTATGCAGTATGCCTGCATAGGAACGCTCACCAAAATTAAAAACAATCATCCATCAATTATGCCTTGAGAACGGTCGTGTTTGCAGCAAAAGTAGCCATGATGAATTCTGAATGTATGGCTAGTTATTAGGACTTCTTGGTCTCCTCCAACCTTACTATGCATAAATGAAAGTTATTCTGAATTTAAAAGCCCCTCACTAGGTTTTGGCATTGCTAACAGACAGGAGGAATGCATAGGTTACGTGATGACAGTTATTCAGTAAAGCTAGAGAGAACCCCGCTTCCTGCTGGAAAATCGAGGTAGCACGTATTGACGCCTTTTTGGAGGATGCACTGTCCACAACATCATCAATTAAATCCTGTGACTGGTAAAGCATTGAATGCAGAATCCGCTGAACCACCACGGGAGGTGTATCGTGCTGTGAAAGATGAAGAAAAAAAAAATAAAGTGGGCTGGGGCTTTCGAGATACCCGAGATGTGATTCCACGTCTTCAATACCTGAGAAGGCAGGGAAAGTATATAATTTGCATGCACTAGCTGATCTAAGCGGGATGACTGTGCTGGCAGTGAAGCTTGCGTCCTGGCAACATAGTAACGGCATTCTAATTCCTTCTATATCCCCTAATAATGAGCCAGTTAAAAAAATTATTGCAGTATAACATAGCCATGGTGGCACTTTTTACAACTTCAGGTGGATAACTGAAATTTCCAGATGAGTCTGGTGAAGGGCCGACATGATTTCTCAGTGGCTTTGGTGTTGTGCTGCTAAGCATGAGGTCGCAGGATCAAATTACGACCGCGACGGCTGCATTTTGAGCGGGGCAAAGTGCAAAAATGCCAGTGTGTTTAGATTTAGGTGTATGTTAAAGAACCCCAGGTAGTCAAAATTAATTCGGAGTCCCCCCATTATGGAGTGCCTTGTAATCGGATTGTAGTTTTGGCATGTAAAACCCCATAATTGGATTTAAAATATGTTTACATGCATATTGTAACAGCTAACTGAATGTCATTAGTTGTTAATGCTCCCAGTAATAGGAAAGACCCGTGTGCTGAGGTATGACCTCTGTCTGTTGCCTTGTTTTGGAGATAAACACTATTTCCAAGTTCTCGGGATTTAAGTAATATGGCTGCACTCGTAAAAGAACCTATTTCATCAGCTTGTTAAACACCACCTTTTTCTCTGCAGCAGCCACTCTGTTGTGCACAATATTTTGAATGTCGAAAGTAATTGGCATTCTTGTCTCATGGTTGTCAATAACATACCTTCGAAATAAGATGTCTTGAAACACTCATCGCATCAGCTTGGCTATGTACTTGTCCTTCTTTTCCCTCTTGAATTACGAAGTGAAATCTGTCAGATTGCATCGTGCCATAAGATGCAGCCTAGTGAAGCTGCATTGATAAGAAAATACCAGTTAGAATCATGGTCTTCCCGTTCAGTGCCATGGGGCACTTTGTTCATAGCAATGCTTATTACAGACTTCTTCCTGGATAATACCTGTAATGTTTCTTCCATTCACTATTTACCCATGGAATCTTATTGGCTTGTCACTTGGAAGGCATTCTCTAGGTGTTCATTCTCTGCACTGCTTTTTGCAGAAGGTGAACTTCTCTGTCGCTTTTTGTGCTGGTTTTGTAATGATTCATCTGTTCTTCGGCTCCAGGGTACCGTAGTCGTGTCGTATATAATTAAATGAATTCAGATTTCATACTGTCGTGGTATCTAATCCTCCCTTTCTTTCTCACTGTGGATTGTACAACAACATTGTGGTAGCACGATGGAACTTAATAGAGTCATATTAATCACATTGTCTAAAGTTTCATTACATAGTGTACGTACAGCCTTTGTCAAATGAAATGAAGCCAATAGGAGCACAAGTGCTGCTTTGTCTTTGAGGGATTATCGATGCTGGAATGTTGTGATAAGAGAGTACCCTTTGATGCTTTGACAAGCACAAGAGGAAGCCGATGAGACATTTTGTATTCAACTGTCATCAATGACATAATGGTTTTTACTTTTCAAAAAATCTGTGTACTTAGCACTGCGAGTTGTGGCCAACATAAGATGTTTATCCTTAACAACACTGTTGTTCTGCACTTTCTCTACCTACTTTGTGTTTGACTAGTGGATGAAGATTGCTGTATTCTCATTCCCACTGTGTAGAATTTGAAGAAGGTTTGATGGCTTTTTTAGTCTCTATGTTTGTGAATATCAATTAATCTGTGACACTGGTTTCCTCATTATTTTGTCTGGGTGCATGATAAGGTGTCTTTTCTACTGATCTTTCATACCTCACAATGGCTTTGCAGCTGCAGCATTGCGCTACTAAGCACAAGGTTGTGGGATCAAATTTCGGCCTTGCCGGCTGCAAGTGAAAATGCTCATGTACTGTGCGTTGGGTGCACACTAAAAATCCCCAATTGGTCTAAATTATTTCGCAGTTCCCTACTACAGTGGGCCGCATTTTCAGATCTTGTTTTGGCACATAAAACACTAGAATTCAATTATTATGGGATCAATTTTACTGCCCTTTGGATCTAATAGGTGTTTTCTTTCCAAGAGCCTTCTTTCTTGTGGCTGTGTTTGAGCCACAGTGGAAGAATAGACTAGGTGTCTGAACAAGGCTGCCATGCCAATGGTCTTTTTGGTCATGGTTTACGTCTCTCTCGGCTCATGGCACAGATCATTGGGTGATCAACCACAGCAGCTGCATGGTGTGCGGGGCTCCTTTACAATGTGTGTGTGAAAGAGTCGCTAGTAAATTATGCCATGTATAAATGTGTACTAAGCTTCTGGTGAGCCTTTGGGAAGCAAGCTTAGTTGTATGTTCTTAAATATCTAAACTGAGTCGCCGTATTCAGACCTCAGTGTGCTTTGCAACTCGTGAAAGTCCAGTGTAGAGACTAGCGATTACTGGGGACCCAGAAATAAATAATTTCAGAGGTTACTACACCAACATTTCAGAGCTTTCCGACATGGCTTCACGGGCACAGGTGGGACGAAGCACAGAAAGGCAGTGTCCGAGCGATTCATGGCCATGCTGGAAAATTTGCTCTTTGAATTGTGCTTCTTTTTGCTATTAACATTGTACTTAGGCTTTTTAAAGCAAAGCTTTCTTTTCCTTTGACTTTTACGCTGCTGCTGCCGCTGTCTTGCAAGCTGCATCAGGGGGGAGATTCAGAGCGTGCATATACATGGAAGTAGTAGGGCAGAGAGGATAGATGACACAAGAAACTTGTTTGGACCTTTCCATTGTGTCGCATGTGCCCAGTGTTCTCTAGAGCTCCCCGGCCATTGTCCCATTCGCCTCTTGACACCTGTAATCACCCATTACCTCCCTCAAAAGTATTGCAGAAACTGCACTGCTTATCCTTCTACTAATGTGCAAGTCCTGAGGAGAGATAGAGAGAACGGTAGGGAAGGGCTAGCAAGAAGACGCAGAGAATGCGTAGAACCTGGTGCAGTCGCGGAAACAAGTGAACAACATCCTTGCCACTCTTAGCTCGCGTTTACCGTACAGGGGGAAAGTGCAGGACTGGGAAAAGGCGATGTGATAAGATAGCGCTTCTACTATGGAAACGACAGCGGTTGTGGGCAAACTGAAGGTACGGTACTCTAGGTTTCTACTATTTCTGAAAAATTAACATAATGGAAATTTTCCAAGTAGACAGCTAACGCAGAGCATATAGATTCAAAGCTACATTAAATTGCCATAGGGTCTAGGTTACACTATACTAGCGGTTGCATGCCAAATCAACACCTCTGTGCCCACAGTGCTAGTTACACAGCTATAGCATTGCTCGACGTTGCAAGTTTAATCCCTACCTTGGTAGCCAGATTTCTGTGGAAGTGAAATACTAAAATGTTTGTGCACTTAAATTGAGGTGCATGTTAAAGGGCACCTGGATATCAAAATTAATCCGTAGTCTACCACTATGGGTGCCTCATAATTCGATTTTGGTTTTGCCACTTATGGCCCGTAATTCTGCCAACACTTCTGCTTGCAATGCGATGTGCCATAAGAAGCAATGACAATGCTCAATCTTCTCACAGGTTATAAACGATGGCACACAACAATGCTTCAAGTAAACACATCTCCCTGTGTGTTCTGTGCGCTATGCAGACAAGCAGCAGTGGTGTACATAAGGTAACATTTATTATCAACTCACTACTCTTGTATTGCACTAAATGCTGAAAAAAATGAAACATTCACAATCACCATCATCACTAATTATCACCAGTGAAAGCAAACAGCACAGCAAGCTTCATTTATATCGACTGACACAGTGTGGGGTATTTGCCTAATTTTCTGCATTAAGAAACATTTTACAACGCTCAATAGTGAGAGAGCATACCCTCAGCACGAGGTGTATACTCAGATTATTAAAATTCCACGGATCGTTTGAAATGCATGCACTGGAGGAATAAAAGTGCAAGTTCTAAAATGCAATAAACACAAACACACGGCTGTACTGACGTTTCCCAACAGGATATATATAAATGCTTGACTGATGCACTTGATAGTTAGAATAATGCTATAACAACTGTTTGTGACCGAAACAGTGTGCGAAAATGAGCTGTACTCATAAATTGGAAACTTTGAAGGTTCTTGCACATCCAAGCCAAAATGTGCGCAAGGCATTCATAGCCTGCTCAGCTGAGTACATCTCTCTCACTGCATGCATGCTCATGCTAGCGTGTAATTGAGGCTACAGTGCAGCACTTTTCACCTGAGAGGTGGCACAAGCACATCTAGACAAGCACAGCTGGTAAACTTGCTGAAAACACCAAGACGGTCGACGATGCCTGACTTCACTAAATCGAGATCAAAAAGAGTTTACTATGTGGTTTCTAATTGCATATTCAATTTTCCTTTGTAAAGAGCATGGGAAGACATAATACAGAATTTCCAAGAGCTGGTAGTGCCATAGCAAAAGCAACAGCTTGTGTTGTAAGGTCGTTTTGTAGCGAAATATGCGAGTACAGTGCCTCCTGCTGCTAGCAAATGACAGAAAATGTTGATCCCCCCAACACTGCTGAACTTCTGTCGGTAAAGGGAGGAAGCCTGAACAGAATTGTAGTAGGCTCGCTTCGTATGCAGGTGGTGCCGTGGAGACAGGTCTATTCTTCCACCGTGGTTTGAGCCGTGTCATCTTGTATGTTAGCATTCTTTTACAGTAGTTCAATGATCTGTATTCATTATGAATTGACTACCTGTTTTCGAGCAGTATATAAATGTTTGAGCTTTGTGATTGTAATTATTGTTTATATGTTTGCTCCTTGCTTGCACTTATACAGAAATAGCCTTCATTGCAATTCTTTCTTAAAAACCGAATCCTTCTCTCTCCTAGTACTACTATATTTTGCAGTTCATTGTGTTGGGTGCTGCAAAAAAGTTGAGTGATAGCACTTGGAAGTTCATTTATTTCTGCCACTGAATGCACTTTTTGTAAGGTTCTATGAGGGCTCATCATTAGCAGTAGCATCTGTGCGTTCTGAGTTTGGCATTAAGTGCAGTTTGGTTTTCATTGTGCAGGATCAAAGCATTCATCTAGTGCAGCAACTACCGAGGATGAGAAGTCACAGCAAGGACACCTCCACCACTGTGATCACTGTGACTATAAAACTAGAAAACCGTCCGATATGAGAGCACACGTTAGGGTCCACACAGGTGAGCATCCCTTTCAGTACCCTTTGTGGTCTTACAGCTTTTCACACAGATCCTGCCTGATTATTCATTTGTGCCTTCACACAGGTGAAAAGCCATTCCAGTGCCCTTCATGCCCTCTGAGCTTCTCGAAAAAGTACACTCTTCAGACACACCTGCGGGTCCACACAGGCGAGCGTCCCTTTCAATGCAATTTCTGCCATCAGACCTTCTCACACAGAAACGTCCTAAAAGGTCATGTGCGCATCCACTCGGGCGAGCGGCCATATCAGTGCCCCTCGTGCCCTAGGACTTTTGTGAATAGGAGCCAACTGACAGTCCACCTACGCCTCCACTCAGGCGAGCGACCATATCAGTGCCCCTCCTGCTCTCGGACTTTTGTGGATAGCAGCCATCTGAACGTTCACCTACGCATCCACTCAGGCGAGCGACCATACCGCTGCACCATCTGCTACAAGTCTTTTGTACGGGGTAATGACTTGAATAGACATATGAAAACACAGCACCATGACAGCCCTGAGTAAGTCGTTAGCCTTGTAGGTGTGCGTTATGTATCAGGCAGAGGCTAAACTTATGAATTTACATACCTGTGCAGTATGCTGCACGGCATTGTGGTGCATCAGGATGCAAGTATTGATATATTTTTATATGTTAAACTGTCAAGCGGCTTCAGAAGATGTCTCGGCATTATCTAGCATGTTGCAGGAAAAGTGGGCTGATATTGCTTTCATTTCACTAGCCATACTCCTGCAGTATCCCTTCATGTACAGGCAAGACAAGCTGAGAAGCGCTCATCCCTCAACTTTGCATTGATAACACTGCTGCTTGCAGTGAAATAGGATAAATTCTGAATGGTAGGCTACTCATCGGGACTTGGTCTCCTCCAAGTAGACTGCTGCTTAAATGAACATTCTTGTTAGGGGAATGGCCTCTGACCAGGTTTGGGCATTGGCAATAGACAAACATGGACCATTGGTCACACAGTGGCATTTATATGGCAAAATAAGAAACCATTCCGTACTTATATGCACCGGAAAAGCTGAGTGCATATAGTTTTTATCCCAGGCCAAGATGATTCTTTTTTGAAATGTGAAGCTTTCTTTTTGAGAAACCCATATAGATTTCTTTCTGAGTTTCATGCTACAGTCAGGTGGACGAGAACTTTTTTCTTTCATATTTTTATTAAATGACAAAGGGGCCGTGACACACTTACTGAGCATATTGAGAAAATGTTCCTGATATCTAGAAGAACCTCCTGTGAACTTGTGAGCCAAATATCATTGCAATACGGAAAGCAATTTTCTGGGTCGTGTCAAAATCTAGGAACAATCACCTTCTGTCGCCTCCACTGTCGTCATGCTGCAGTATCTTAATTTGACCCACCAATAGCTATTGGCTGCTTTTGTGATCATGTGAGCATTCTCAGTACTAATACTATAATTGTTAATTTTAAATAAAATAAATAAAGAAAAAATATATATATATATGTCTGCAATCTTCACTTTTGCACTGCTGTGCATGGCCTCTGATATAGCAACAACATACTGTGTAGTGTTGTCTACCGTGGCTGCCTTGGGGTGCTGCAATGAGCCTTCTCGCTTCTGGTACACTCAATCTTCAGGCAAGGCACTAGTAGAGACGAAAGGAGGGAGAAAGCCACCGGATGCAGTAACGATACCTAACTTCACATGTACTTGAAGGATCCAGAAAAAAATTGCGACCTGAGGAGATGTAATTTAATAGTGAGGTCATTCTGTGTTTAGTTAGGAAAGTCCTCAGGGCCCCTTTAGTCCTCTCAGGTATGGGAAGGACTTGTGTGCTCATGTACAAACAGTATGTGGGTGCCTTGTCCTTCTGGAGCTAAAGAGTATTTCCAAGTCTTCAAGAACTTATGGGGGCATTCATAGATGAACCTGTTTGTCATTTTGTCATGTTCTCATCCTTTCTATAGAAGACACCCTGAAGCACTCATTTATCATTTTAGCTTGACAATGTGCTTGTCGTTTTTTTTTTTCTTTTCTTGAAACATAAGGTAGTCTGCATAAGATTTCACTGTGCCATGGGATTCACCAAAGTGAAGTTGGATTGACAGAAAAACATGATTTCAAATTGTGGTCCTCTGCATCAGTATTAGGTAGCGCCTTGTTCATAGCAATGATTTTTCTAAGCAATCCATTTGTATACATCAAGATAGATTGAGAAGCTCTCAAGCTGATGAAGAAAGTTGCATTGATTCAAACTGTCATGGTATCTAGTCCTCTTTCTTTAAGCTGTGGGTTGTGTGAGGACATTGTGCTATCATGTGGACATTTATGGAGCCGTACTGTGCAAAATTTCATAAGCTGTTTTATGTACAGCCTTTGCTAAAAGAAATGAGCCCTGCAGAAGCACAGCTAGATGCCGCTTTCTCATTGAGGAGTTTGCGGTGCTGGATGTCTGTTAGATGCTTTCTGACACGCTGACCACTGCAGCAGGAGGCAAACAAGGCATTTCATATTCAGTTCCCATCAGCAACATAGTAACCCTATTTCTTTTGGCAAAGGCTGTGCATTTAGTATTGTGCCTTGCAGCTGGTGTGAGGTTCATGATTGGCTACACGGTTTTTTCCCTACTTTCTGTGTGTGATAGCTTTTCTTAGGGATGTACCATTGGGAATTTTCCTTAATGTGTTTGACAGGCACCTTCAGGTTGTGTCTATTGGGCATTAAAATTGTTGTTTGTTTTATTCATGTCACATTTTTATTGGCTGAGTGTAGTTACCTTGTTTAGAATTTTTTTCTTATTACTGTGCCATGTCATCATCTTTGTGCATGTGAGCATTCCTTTAAAGCAGAGCAATGATCTGTCTTCGCTTAAAATTTAGTCTTTTCTGGAGGAATATATGAATTACTGTGCCTGATGAGTGCACTGCCAATGTTGTTTATATGTTTCCTTTTTGCTTGCATTCATAGTGACTACTTCCCGTGCCATTGTTTGTTAATAAACGTAATGTTTTTCTTATTTTTGTAGTCTCTTTATGTCCAGAAACGACACGAGACAGCAACATTCGATGCGAACAAAACCAAGATTCTCTTTTTCCTTTTCTTTATTGCTTTCTTAGCGCACGCGCCTTTGGAACCCGCCGTCTCCTTCTTGCTCGTCTTGTCCGCTCCCATGAGTTTCAATAGCTTCTGGCCACGAAAAGTTTTCTTCTCATCAGTGGAAGCAACCTTCATGTGTGTAAAGATGTAGTTCAGGTCTCCGAACAAGTCTTCCTTTCGTTTTTAAGAGACAGGAGCGCGACTTCGCGTCGACTCCAGAATATACTTCAATGACCTTAGCCAGGTTCCAGAAGGATCTAGGACTGCGTCCGCTGATCAAAACGATATCTGCTTGGTTCACTGTTATTTCGTGCTTTCTTGCGTTACACTGCTCTCTCAGTTCTTTCAGATATTGTCACATAGTGACGGTGAAGAAGGCAGCAAAACTGTGATTAACGAAACTAGCATTTTATTACGCGAACTTGTGCCCTCAAAAGCCGGCTACACTCAAAGAACAACGATAGCAGCGAACACACTCGGCGATCGGCGAAAATCTGATCAGCGGGTCAAGCACGTCGGCTTTTATACATCAGTCGTCGAATGTTCCATAGTAATTGCTGGGACCCGCGTGTCTTCCACAAAGTTCTGCACAATTCGCTTCGCGCATCAGATTACACAATGTTCGGTGACATACAGCGGATGGAACAATCGATAACATTGCAGAAACTGCCGATACATCCAGGTGCGTCCGGCGCTGTGCGATAACATTTGTTAGGCGGTGGAACGTGGTCGCCCGATGAAGATAAACAAGTACACGTATCAATGCCCCCCTCTTAAGAAGCATCGACCTGATGCTGCAAACAAACGAAAGTAATGGACAAAAACACCTGTAGCAGAGAAACAACAAAATAAGGAAGTTCGTCAGTGTGCGTAAAAGGGCTTAAGGCACCACGTGGACCACTTCAGATCGTGCGCAGCGCCGCTGTGAATGCAAAATGCCATCTTGCGTGACCTCATAGTCCAGTGTACCAATACGTCGGATGACCTTGTAGGGTCCGAAATAGCGTCGCAATAGTTTCTGACTGAGTCCTCGTCGGCGTATCGGGGTCCAAACACAAACACGGTCACGGGTCTGGTACTCGACGTAGCGTCGTCGGAGGTCGTCGTGTCGGCTGTCGGTACGCTGCTGGTTCTTGATCCGTAGGCGGGTAAGCTGTCGGGCTTCGGCGCGCTGGCGATAGGTAGCGACGTCAAGATTCTCTTCGTCAGTGACGTGCGGCAGCATGGCGTCGAGTGTCGCCGTCGGGTTCCTGCCATAAACCAGTTTAACGGCGTGATCTGTGTTGTTTCTTGCACCGCCGTGTTGTAAGCGAATGTTACGTACGGCAGGACGGCATCCCAGGTCTTGTGGTCGACGTCGACGTACATTGCTAGCATGTCGGCGAGGGTCTTGTTCAAGCGTTCCGTGAGTCCATTCGTCTGTTGGTGGTAGGCAGTTGTCCTCCTGTGGCTTGTCTGGCTGTATTGCAGAATGCCTTGGGTGAGCACTGCTGTAAAGGCCGTTCCTCTGTCGGTGATGAGGACTTCTGGGACACCATGACGCAGCAGGATGTTCTCGACGAAAAATTTCGTCACTTCGGCTGCGCTGCCTTTCGATAGAGCTTCAGTTTCAGCGAAGCGGGTGAGATAGTCCGTCGCCACGACGATCCACTTATTTTCTAATGTTTACGTCGTAAGCGGTCTCAACAAATCTTTCATGATCTGCTGAAATGGTCGGCAAGGAGGCTCGATCGGCTGTAGTAATCCTGCTGGCCTTGTCGGTGGTGTCTTGCGTCGCTGGCAGTCTCGGTATGTCTTAACGTAACGGGCGACGTCGGCTGTCAGATGCGGCCAGTAATACCTTCCTGTATCCTCGACAGCGTCCGGGAGAATCCGGGGTGCGCAGCGGTTGGATCATCATGTAGGGCGTGCAGTACTTCTGGATGCAGCGCTGGCGGAACAAGAAGGTAATTGGCGCGCACTGGTGAGAAGTTCTTCTTCACGAGCACGTTGTTCTGTAGCGTGAACGAAGACAATCAACGCTTAAATGCCCTAGGGACAACGTCGGTGTTCTCTTCCAAATACTCGAGGGCTTTTATCTCCGTGATAAGCAGTCGGTGTCAGAGTGTTTTCGTCCGGACTTTTAGATTACCGTGACGTCGTATTCTTGCAGTCTGAGGCTTCACCGCGAGCCCTCCTGAAGTTAGCTAGCCAACACAACGCGTGATGGTCGCTGACTACTTTGAATGGCCTGCCATATAGGTAAGGGCGGAATTTTGCTGTAGCCCAAATCATGGCGAGGCATTCCCTTTCTGTCGTAGAATAATTGCCTTCCGCTTTTGACAGTGACCGGCTAGCGTAAGCTATCACCCGTTCAAGTCTGTCTTTCCTCTGGACTATCACGGCACCGAGGCCTAGGCTACTGGCATCAGTGTGGATTTCAGTATCGGTGTCCTCGTCGAAGTGTGCAAGTACCAACGCCGACTGCATGCGTCGTTTGAGTTCTTGATATACGTCTGCCTACAGCGTTCCCCGCTTGAACTCGGCATCACATCTGGTTAGATGTGTTGGCGGCTTTGCGATGCATGAAAAGTCCTTGACAAAGCACCTATAGTAGGCACACATGCCAAGGAATCTACGCACTGCCTTCTTGTCGACGGGCTGCGGGAACTTTGCGATGGCAGCTGTTGTCTGCGGGCCGGGGGGTACTCCAGCTTTGCTGATGACGTGGCCTAGGAACAGAAGCTCATCGTAAGCGAAGCGACACTTTTCCGGCTTCAGAGTGAGCCCTGATGACGTGATGGCCTCTAATACTGTCGCAAGCCGCCTAAGGTGATCGTCGAAATTTCCGGCGAAGACAACGACGTCATCCAAGTAAACAAGACACGTCTGCCACTTCAATCCTGCTAACACTGTGTCCATGACGCGCTGAAATGTTGCAGGCACCAAGCACAGACCGAATGGCATGACCTTGAACTCGTAGAGGGCTTCTGGCGTGATGAAGAGGCGGTCTTTTCGCGATCTCTCTCGTCGACTTCTGTTTGCCAGTAGCCAGACTTGAGGTCCATCGATGAGAAGTATTTAGCATTGCAGAGCCGATGCAATGCATCGTCTGTCAGTGGGGAGAGGCATACGTCCTTCGTGATCTTGTTTAGTCGACAATAATGGACGCAGAAACGTAGGGTTATGTCCTTTTCACCAAGACTACAGGAGATGCCCACGGGCTTTTCGACGGCTGGATGATGTCGTCGTGCAGCATTTTGTCGACTGGTTGCCTAATAGCGTCACGTTCTCACGTCGAAACTCGGTAAGGGTTCTGGCGGAGTGGTCGAGCGCACTCTTCAGTTATTATGCGATGCTTTGCGACTGGTGTTTTGTTGAATCCTCGATGACGTCGAAAAACGCTCTTTGTATTGTCATAGAAGAATTCTGATCTGTTGCTGCTTACTCCTGGGGAGACTTGGATTTATGTGAAAGTCTGGTTCGGGAACTATGGTCGTCAGGATAGATGCGGCAGAATCCGAGAGGACAAACGCATTGCTGGTTTCAACAATTTGCTCGATGTACGCGATTCTCATGCCTTTGTTGACGTGCTTGAACTTCTGACTGAAGTTTGTCAGCAACACCTTCGTTTCCTCCGTGCAGTCCAGCGATCCCTCTTGCGACACAAATTTCACGGTCTAGTAGTAGACGTTGGTCACCCTCGATGACGCCTTCTACGTCAGCAGGTGTTTCGGTGCCGACAAAAATAATAATGCTGGAGCGCGGTGGGATGCTCACTTGACATTCGAGCACACTCAAGGTTTAGTGACTACGAGAGCTCTCCGGCGCTAACGCTTTATCTTCCGACAGCGTTATCGATTTTGACTTCAGGTCAATGACTGCGCGGTGTTGGTTCAGGAAGTCCGTGCCGAGAATGACGTCTCGTGAACACTGTTGGAGGATAACGAAGGTAGCAGGGTAAGTCCAGTCATGAATGGTAATTCTTGCCATGCAGATTCCAGTCAGCGTTATGAGGTGTCCTCCAGCTGTTCGAATTTGAGGGCCTTCCCATGCAGTCTTAACTTTTTTCATCTGGGTGGTAATGGGTCCGCTCATAACGGAGTAGTCGGCTCCTGTGTCTACTAAGGCGGTGACTGCATGGCCGTCGAGAAGCATGTCGAGGTCAGTGGTTCTTTGTTTTGCGTTCCAGATAGGTCTTGGTGCCGGATCACGGCTGCATCACGTTGGCCTATGGCTAGAACGTCGCGTCGTCAGGTCGTTTTTCATCGGCGTATTCTTTGCTTCCAGACTTCGTCGGGACGGCGGTGTGTCGTCGTTGTTACGTCGTTGAGATAATCTCTTCGGCGGCGGCGGAGGATCTTCGTCAGTTCGACGAACAGCCACTGCACCTCCATCGGTTGCTGCTTTTAGTTTTCCGAATATGGGCTCGCAGACCGGCGCCGGGCTAGGCCAGTGTATGGCCAATGTAAAGCCAGGGACTGTCATTGAGAGTTCCACTGAATGGCGGCTGGGTAATCGGTGATGTCAAATGAGCGCTCCCCAAGCTGTGGATGCGGCGCGTTGATGGCGAACCCTCTCAGTCCCAAGTGGCGTTATGGGCATCAGCGGTACACATGGTCGGCTTCTCCGCAGTGATAGCAGAGCAGGCGGTGGTCGGGGGCTCGCCAAATGTCCGTCTTCCTCGCGTAGGTGTGCTGGGAGACGGGTGGGCGTGCTGGCGGCGAAGGACGGAATTGCGGCGTTACAGGGCCCTGTCGCGGTCGCGGAGGGGGACCTTGACCGCATGCGACGGCGGTGTAGGTCATCGCTTCTGGTTGGGGCTGTGGTAATTGAGGTTGCACCTCAGGAACTCCAAGCGATTGCTGAACCTCATCTTTCACAATGTCGGCGATCGAGGCCAGTTGAGGCTTCGACGAAGGCAAGACCTTGCGAAGACCTGCAAGACCTTGCAGTTCCTTGCGAACAGTGGCCCTGATGGTCTCTTAAAAGTCGTCGGAATGCAGTCCTTGGATGGCGCACTGCGGCGTGAGCACCTGGCGGTTATATTGCTGGGTGTGCATTTCCAGAGTTTTCTCGATCGTCGATGCCTCTGCAGAAAACTCAGCTACGGTCTTCAGCGGGTTGTGAATCTGTCCGGCGAAAAGTTCTTGCTTGACACCCCGCATCAGGAAGCGGACTTTTTTCTCCTCCGACATTTCCGGGTCGGCGTGCCGGAAAAGACGGGCCATCTCCTCCGTGAAGATCGCTATGGTCTCATTGGGAAGCTGTACTCGGGTTTCCAGTAGCGCTTAATTGGGCGCGCTCTTTATGCATGACGCTTGTGAATGTTTGCAGGAAGCCGGTTTTGGACAGGTCCCACGTCGGTAAGGTGGCTTCTCGATTCTCGAACCATGTCCTGACCACGTCTTCCATTGCGAAATAGACATGTCGCAGCTGGTTGTTGGTGTTCCAGCTGAGAAACGCAGCGACCCTCTCATACCTCTCCAGCCAGCTTTCCGGGTCCTCAAACATGGAAGCGCGGAATTTCGGTGCCTCCCTGTGCTGCTGCAGAACTATTGGGGCCGCTGCAGCTGCCATTGGGGCTGTCTTCGTGGTCGTCTCTGGACCATCTTCTTGAACTGTCTTCTTGGTCGTATCTGGTAGAAGACCGTGTTCCAGTGGCAGCTGCTGTAGCCGGCAGCTTTCTCGATGTTCCGGGATGACGTGGTGTTGTGTTTGCTTGCGGTCCAGGTTTGGATGACGGTTTTTCGGGGGAGTCCGGTACATGAACGTACCCTGCACCTCCACCATATGTCACGTAGTGACAGTGAAGAAGGCAGCAAAACTGTTAGTAACGAAACTAGCGTTTTATTGGGTGAACTTGTGCCCTCAAAAGCAGGCTACACACAAAGAACAACGATAGCGGCGAACACACTCGGCGATCGTCAAAAATCTGATCAGCGGGTCAAGCACGTCGGCTTTTATACATCAGTCGTCGAATGTTCCAGAGTAATCGCTGGGACCCGCGTGTCTTCCACCAAGTTCTACATGATTTGCATCGTGCATACAAGCAATCAGATTACACAATGTTCGGTAACAGACAGCGGATGGAACCATCGATAACATTCCAGAAACTTTCGATACATCCAGGTGCATCCGGCGCTGTGCGATAACATTTGTTAGGCGGTGAAATGTGGTCGCGCGATAAAGATAATCAAGTACACGTGTCAGTATTCCGTCTTCCATCTTTTCCACCAATCTTTCGTGATTTCTTGCTTATTTCTCCACATTTCTTCTATGCTGTCCTTTTTTTCACCTTCGGTAATGCCTTTAATCCTATGCATTCCACCTATTATGTCAGCCGGAACAATAGGTAGAGGCTCATCCGGTTCGCTGTACACATAAGTCAGCGGTTTGTTATTAAGGTCAGCTTCAACTTCAGTTATTGTTTGCATCTCTTCTCTTGATAACAGTCTTTTTCCAATAACTTTCCTCATTGCTGATTTCATGCTCCGTACCATCCTTTCATAAAAGCCTCCCCACCAAGGCACTTGCTCTGCAATGCACTTCCATTTGATTTGATCTCCTTGGCTTGGTCTTTTGGAGACTTCTTCCTGTAATTCCTTAATCATACGATTGATGTCTCTGTTGGCCTTCTTGAACGTCCTTGTGTTGTCACTGTAAATGGTGGTACGTAGCCCTCGTCTCGCTGTAAATCTCCGGAATGCATGTAAGAAGGCTTCTGCTGTCGTGTTGTCCACAACTTCGAGATGTACAGCTCGTGTAGTAGTACATACAAATATTGCAACACACTGTGTTGTAGTGTCTTTCATCATGTCTTTCGTAAGTAACGGACTCGCGAAATCCACACCGGTCACTTCATATTGACACGTGTACTTATCTTTATCGGGCGACCACGTTTCGCCGCCTAACAAATGTTATCGCACAGCGCGGGACGCGCCTGCATGTATCCGAAGTTTCTGGAAAGTTATCCATGCTTCTATCCGCTGTCTGTTGTCGCCGAACCTTGTGTTATCTGATTTCATCGCGTGACGCGAATGGTGTAGAACTTTGTGGAAGGCACGCGGGTCCCAACGATTAGTCTGGAACATTCGATGACTACTGTATAAAAGCCGACGCGCTGGACCCGCTGATCATATTTTCGACGATCGCCGACCGCGTTCGCCGCTATCGTTATGCTATAAGTGTAGCTTGTTTTGTGGGCACAGGTTCGCCCAATAAAAGTTAGTTTTGTCATTCACAGTATTGCTACTGTGTTCTTCAACGTCACCACCACGTGACAATATGGTTGTCGCTCGTTGACTCTGTCAGCAGGAAGTGGCGCTGTTTCTTGGTGCTGTGTTCTGCGTCAAATCGTTGGCACTTTAGACATCCATGAATTATCTTCTTCACCAGCTGTCTTCCTTGCTGACGTCCGTTCCGAGTTTCACATCCCGAGCGCCAAGTTATGCAGCACGAGGTGGACAAAATGCTGACTAAAGGCGTCATCGAACACTCTTTTAGTCCGTGGGTGCCCCAGTGAAGAAAGATGGCAGCTGGTGCTTTCGCGTCGATTACCGACATCTGAATGAGGTCACGCGCAAAGACTTGTACCCGCTGCCACGTATTGATGACGCCGTGGTCTGCCCGCATGGAATAAAGTACTTCTCATCGATAGACCTTTGCTCTGGGTATTGGCAAACCTCTGTAGATGACATGGAGCACGGGTGAAAAGACCACTTTCTTAACGCCCAACGGGCTATATCAGTTCACTGTTATCCATTCAGCCTTTGTAATGCCCCGGCAACCTTTGAGCGAATCATCAGCTCTCTACTTCGCGGATATAAATGGTCCACTTGTGCATGTTATTAAGACGACGTGATAGTTTTTTCGCCCCAATTTGTGAGTCACCTTATGTGTCAGTCGGCCATATTTGTTGTTTTCCGGTGTGATGACCTGCAACTCAACTCATCCAAATGCCACTTTGGACGTCGCCAGATTGCTGTTCTTGGCCACCTTGTCAATGCCGCAAGAGTTAACCCGACCCCGGCAAAATTCGCACCGTCAAAAACCTTCCGGTGCCGTCTGTGGCAGATGTCAGAAGCTTTGTTGGACTATGGCGCTATATCCATCGCTTCATCAAGAACTTTGCCGACAGCTCCTGCCCACTCACTGAAATACTCAAAAAAGATGTTTCCTTTTCATGGGGCCTTGCGCAAGCCGACGCCTTCGCCGCCTTCGTCCGCCTGCTATCGGCTTCCCCTTTGCTGGCTCACCAGGACCCATTTGCTGCAACTGAAATTCACACAGATGCCAGAGGCCATGGAATAGCAGCTATTCTCGTTCATGGGCAGGACAACGCATAGCGCGTATTTGCATGCATTTGCATGCATTTGCATACGCTAGCCATCTTATCTCGCGCACTGAACGGAAGTTTTCTATCACAGAACGCGAGTGCCTGGCGTTGGTTTGAGCAGTAGCCAAGTTCCATCCGTACTTATTTGGCCACCTATTTTTCATTATCACTGATCACCATGCCCTGTGCTGGCTGTCATCACTGAAAGACCCAACTGGCCGATTGGGTCGGTGGGCGCTGCGGCTACAAGAATACACTTTTACTGTACTGTATAAATCTGGCCGTTTACACCAGGCCGCCGTCTCTCCCGTCACCCGGTCGACAGTCCAGACCATGATGCCCACGACACAGATGATTGCGTCCTAGCCGTTTTAGATTTTGCGACATTCATAAGGAACAATACCGTGATTCTTCACGTCTCCTCGTCAATTACGTAGCTTCTGTGCATCCTGAACCTACTGTTTGCGCTTCCTATTCCATGACGGTGTTCTGTACCGACGCAATTTTCGCCCTGACGGCCCGGAACTTTTGCTCGTCCTACCTTGACATCTTCGGGCAGAAGTTCTTGAACATCTACATGATGTACCCACCGCCGGCACCCTCGGTGTCTCTCGTATCTACGACCGTGTACGATGTCGCTTTTCCTGGCCCGGCCTGTATCACTCTGTACGCCTCTACGTTGCTGCCTGCGCGCTCTGTCAGCGCCGCAAACGACCTGCTGTATTACCTGCTGCACGCGTACAACTTATCAATGTCCCTTCCGAACCATTCTTTCGCGTCAGCGTCTATCTCCTAGGCCCTTTTCCTACGTCTAAAACCGGCAACAAGTAGGTAGCTGTTGCGATTGGCTACATGACGCGTTATGCCATCACGCGCACATTGCCGACAAGCTGCGCGACGGTCGTTGCGGATTTTCTTCTGTATTATGTCATACTGCACCAGGGTGCGCCGAGGCAGCTGCTCACTGATCGCGGCCGCGCCTTCTTGTCCCGTGTTGTTGAAGATCTTCGTTCCTGTTCTGCCATGCGCAAACAATCCACCACATATCATGCGCAGACCAATGAACTAACTGAGCAGCTCACCCGGACGTTGACAGAGATGCTATCCATGTACGTTTCTCCGCACCACAGTGACTAATACGACACGTTACCATGCATAATATTTGCTTATTTGCGCTCGCTGACGGATCCGTCTGCGTATATCTGCAGAGAGCCGCCATTGAGCGGTGTTTTTACTACAGTTCTAGTGCTAATGATTGACGAGGGAAAAGTGAGGTTGAGGGTTAAACATACAAATAGTTTCCTAATGGTATGGAAACCGAGCTTTTTTAACTCGAGTACCCTAAAACGATGATGTCAGGCAGCTTTAAAGGCGCCCAGGATGCTTAAGTACGGAACAAATATAAGAAAAATATTTTAAGCGTACATACTCGTCTGGCAACTCCTGGTAATAGCCAAATATCTAAATTTTCTTAATCTCCAAGTTGCTCTTGTGTATGGTCGTTAAACAGTCACTCTGAAGAAATGGCTCTGTACTATATCAATATCATCCGTTGATGCTATCGTATTGCCCAGTTCCATGTTCTCATAGGTAATTAGATCTTAACTGTATTCGTATACCGCCAGCAGGAGTCAAAACAATGATATTAGTTTGAAAATCTGTGTTAATAGAACTCCTTTGATTGGAAACGGGGAGGAGGGGGGGGGGGGGACCGGGCTGTTTGAGTTTGCGGTTCGAGAAGGCGCATCTATTAGCACTTTGTAAAAGCTAGTGAGCAATGGCGCCCTGCGGCAAATGGTACGCGGAAAGGCAATTAACCGCTAATTTGGGAACCGAAATCTTCGTTGTCTTTGCTGGCTCGCACTGAAAGAATCATTGAGTTGCTCTGTTTCGTTTCGCTCTGCGCCATTCTGCGGTCAGTTCTATTTTGTCGGTACACATCATTGTTATTGCGAGTCCACTCAGGCTAGT
Source organism: Dermacentor andersoni (assembly GCF_023375885.2). Taxonomy (NCBI): domain Eukaryota; kingdom Metazoa; phylum Arthropoda; class Arachnida; order Ixodida; family Ixodidae; genus Dermacentor; species Dermacentor andersoni. Next base: position 51,343,376 of record NC_092821.1, read on the forward strand.
TTGTGATTATTGTTATTGTTTGGGGAGCGAAGTCATAAAACAGTGGCGAACGAGAAATGACAAAAAGAAGGAACGAACAGGCTGGAAGCTGCCGCCGGAAAGGGGCACAGCGCCTGGCTGCTTTTGGGGGAAAATAGAAAGAAAGCGGTGAAAGGAGGAAGGAGGGAACAAAGAGCTATTCGATATACCGAAGACTGCAGCGAGGCCACAGGAAATGTTATGGCACGCAAGTCAGTGGTGAAAAGAAAATAAGCAGAAAACATTCGCTACGCGTAACACTACATAGACGAGGTGAAAGGAAACAAAAGGCCGTCGCAGTCCTCGTCTGGCTACGTGGATGGGACAAACGTACAGGGACTTAATGATACCGGGAATCGTGAGATGGTGGTTCAGACGGATCGCACAGCCAGGTATAACATATACTACATCAGTTGCTTAGATATAAAATCCCAGACTCTGTCACTAGCCAGTTCAGACTAGCCAGGTGCGCGACTAGTTCGCGTCCTCGCCGGATCTGCAATAAAAGTTTCTTCACTCACTCTGTCACTACGGACAAGTCAAAGACGTCAGTGATCGAAGACGCTGTAGCGGTGCGACTATCACCTCCAGAGGAGGTGAAGGAGTAGACGGCACGTGCAGGTGGCGCTAGATAGAACATGCTGGCGCGTTCGACCTGAGCGGCCGGTGTCGACCGTTCCGAAGATGCCGAGGCAGCATGGCTGGCCGGCCTAATAAACCGTGGTCACGGCGACTACCTCTTCCCGCCACCTCCCACAAATTTGTGACACCGGACGACCGAGCCCATCTATGCCAGCGTCGGTGCACCGACTCTAGCAAGACGAGAATGACGTGTCCTCACGCAATCTGGCAGACGTCCCGCGGTTGTAGGGTGTCCGGGAATCCTACATCGACATGTCGGACATCTTGTTCATACAGCTGAACAGCCACTTCCGTATCAACAAGGTTCCAGGCTCCGGGTGCGTTCCAGGCTCCGGCTGCCACCCCTCGGGTCCGACTTCTACGATGACTTATGGTCAGCCGTCCTTGCTCACAACGCCACCTCGAGTGCAGAGTCACAACAGCTCTCGCCATTCGAACCGTCGCGTCATTTCGCGTCTTGTCGTCCCACATCGCCTGCGTCCACCCGTGTCAATCGTCGTCATGCGTCGGCCCCAGCATCAAATCTCTACTCGGTCCGTGAGCCTTCTCCCCAGCTCAAAGGCAGTTGCGCGACGACTTTTTCCAAGGAATTGACTGGACCAAACGTAAGCGCGTTGGGCTATTCTACGGCCCGCCGCTCTCCTTCCTTGGACGTTCCCCCTAGCTGTCCGGTTTCCATTTGAGGGCACCTCACTCATCACCAATTCAGAGGCTCGACCACCGGCTCCAATAGCCGCACATTTCACTGTCGCAGGCACGGCGACGTCACAAGCAATACCTTCGCGATGTCTTCAGCGACTACCACAACCCTGATCAGCATTCGAGATTTCGCCGCAAGCAGCAGGAACATCAGACGAGCGTTAAAATATTCTGTATTCGCACCTTCAGCAGATGCATAGCTTGCCGAAGTTTTGCAAGGGCAGCTCAGCCATCTTGGTTCATCTCGAGAATCGCTTTTACGTCAACAACGTGAGTGACCAACACTTGCGCTATCTCCACACAATTAGCGAGCTGTCAGACGGGCCTCTTTCGGAGCTCCAACTTCTACAGGCCAGGGAATCTACGAGAACCTGCGGCAGGTCGTGATTCAGCACTACGGCATCACTGTTGCGGTGTCTCGCTCACAACCTGAACTGCCGCTGCTGCCTGGAACATCTCTCCTGAATTACGTTAATCTGACACTACCAACGACGACACCATCTGTACACTTTGCTTGAACTCCTTTACTTGAGCTTTACCATTGGACTTTATTTCGACCGCGTTTCGCACTAAAAGGGGGAGGGGGCTGTAGCGGTGCGACTATCGCCTCCAGAGTCGGCGAAGAAGAAGATGTCATGTGCAGGTGACGCGAGATAGAACACCTTCGCGCGTTCGACTTCAGCGGTCGGTGTCGGCCGCCTCCCACAAATTGCTGACACCGGACGACCGACAACACACACTTGTGCAAGTACAACGCACGTGTTGGAATCCATGTGCAACGAACCGAAGCTTTGGAGAAGATGTTAATTAATCGAATCCGATGCGTAACAAATCTGTTCATTTACATCCCATGCGGCGAGTAGTCTCATGCAATTTTTATGTTTATGCACCGCACAGGTGCAACTTTGATGTCAAGAAAGGTTCATGCTTATGCACTGCGCCATTTGCAAGACATACCGCAATGAAGGCACTAATTCAGGTGAATGCGCAGTGTGAGAGCAGCTGCGTTACGATCGAGGATGAAGGCAATGAATGATGCTTGTCGAGGGAAGAATGGTGATGAGTTGGCGTTGGTTTTATACTTGCAATGGGTAGAAGACAAACACGTCCAACAACTCGTGCCACTGACGTCAACTGACCAAGGCAAATCTCGCAGCGACTACAGGAGACCGGTTGCGAAGAACCCGTCCATTGCCGAAAGCGAGCCAGGTTGTCTGTTGAGCGCACTGTTGGGGAGAAAGAGGGTGTGATCGATGTGTAAGCACACGGTCATTTCGGTTGGGCCATTTTCAGATCATCGATGGAACGCGATGGAGTAGCTGATTTCGAGGAGGTCGAGGCGACCTCGGCACAGTTGAGTTTTTTTATGCCCCATTGGCCACACTTTCATCTAAAAAAGCGATAAAGCTACAATTATCAGCTTTGCATATCTCTTTCGGGAGGAATTGTTTGTTGTACGTCAAGTAACATAATTGAAAAATATATTCAACCAAACAAAACTGCGCGATATCCATCCGTGCAGAAGTGTGAACTCTTGAAGAGCTAGGATAGGTTACCTAAATAAAAACGATATTTACTAATGCTCGTGTCGGAACAGCCCATTACAGTCAAGGTAAGTTAGTTCCGGGAAGCGTGTTTAAGCAAATTTCTGTGCAAATGTCAAACAGCTGGTTGCGCCTTTACACCGATGAGCCATTTTCGCATAGCGACCATACAGTTTTTCGAGCCGACAGCAGCCATCCATATGCGGCAGAGAGTCATACAATATGAGGGAACTGTGGCGCTAGCGTCTACAGGCGCGGCAAGAAGGGTCGGTCGGCCAGCATGAGAATGATGGTTGGTACAAAGATTTCCCTAAACTTCATCCTTCTTTCTTTAAAAGGCTTCGTTACTTAGCAAATTGATGAATTGTACTGCTTTATAAATAGTTGAATGAACTTTAATAAAACTGTCCAATGGCAGCATTCGAACACAGTACCTAGTCTAGAACAATATGCCGATATTGAAACCATTACGCCACGGACCCATAAACAAGCGGAACCACTTCAATTAGCAGAGAATGAGCGTGTTCGCAGAGTCTTCCCACAAGAACGTCTGAAGCTGGTGATCAAACAAATCCATGTGCGAATAATCGTTCCCATTTTGGCTGAACGATGCCAGCACCAGAGTTCCCTCTAGTAATGATTGCAGGAAACAGATCTGCGCATGACCTTCGAGATTGCGCTTGCTGGCAGGTTTCGCACTGGCTGTTCCATTCACCAGAGGTTCACCATAGGTTCTTTGGTGGTTCCATAGGTTCCATTCACCATAGGTTCTTTGGCGGGCGTTGCCGGCTCCTCCGCACCGCGTTGCTCGCAACCGGGGGCTTTACATGCGCTTTCGGGCGCTTCGGTGCTGTTGCTTCGGCTTGTATGAGGCGAGGAGAAAATAGTTTTGAGCGGATATATCGTTTTTCATTGACTTGGAAATGATGGCTGAAGGTATACGAAGGGCGAAGCGAATGCAGGCGCCTATTCATACCCTAATGCCTTTATTTATTTTTCTGCAAACGTACTCACACTACATTCACGTGGGTATGTAGAAGTGGAATATCTGTGCAAAACTTCGGTCATACGCCGGAACTGCAATGTACTTGAAATTTTGACGGTTCTATGTACGTTTATCGTTCTGTGAACTGCTTTCAAATCTTTGAACGCGTCGCCCTCTGGCGTCGGCGCTTGTTTTCGTCTGTGCATTGTGCTGTCGTGATAGGGCGTGAATTAAGCAAGATACAGCATGATGCGCCCACATAAGCTTGCCGCAATCGCTCGTGTGCATAGATATGGGAGCGGGTTGAAAAAGCCCATGTGGTTAAACTTAATCCAGAGTCCCTGGCTATGGTATGCAGCATAATCTTGTCGTCTTTCTGTCGCGGGACACCCTTGAATTAATTTTAATTTTTTTGACGAAAGTATTTAAGTGGCTCATACCCCCGATGGCCTTGAAAAAAAAACACGTTGTCCAGTCCAATGGTCCTAAATTAACATAATCAGCCTCCATTATTGGGCTCAGTCGTAAAAACATTTGCTTGGCAATCCAAAATTACTAAATTGAAACCAATCGATTACCATGCTAGACTGATCGTCCTCACTCCCCTCCATAGCTTTCTTTTATTTATTATCTATTAGATTTTTATACACGGTTTTTTTCTGATTGATTGTCTGTTTCCCACACACAAAATTTTACGTTTTAAGTTCCAACGTTCAAATTGTTAACTCCCTTGTTTATATATATACATACATACATACATACATATATATATATAAATATATATATATATATATATATATATATATACATTATACACTAATTAGGTTAGTGTATAATGTATATATATATAAATATATATATATAAATATATATATATATATATATATATATATACATTATACACTAACCTAATTTAACCACCCGATTCATGGCCAATCCCCCACTGTGGGTATGTGGCACAGCCACTCAGGACAACAGCAACAACATAATCGGCAACGGCTCATCCCTTTCGTACTATACAGAGGCTACAAGCACTCAGTAGACTGAAGCACACACTATATATACATTCACTGTAATCACGCATAGAACATACGTAAACGCGGTGTCTGATCGAGTTGTACAAAAAAAAAAAACAAGAAAGAAACGTGACCTTCTCGATAGCTCATACCCCCGTAAGATTGAGGCTACAACCGCTCAGCAAAGTGAAGCGAACAGTGCTTACATTCATTGAAATCACCCATACAACACACAGAACAGAATACGTTTCAATCCCCTGCTTGAAACGTTGTCGCGTTGTCGCGAGTCTGACCTCGTTATAGGAGCACGTGAAGGCGCAGCTAAGCATCGAAAACGAGCCGAAGAAGCCAAACTGAGAAAGTAGCAACGCAAAGATGCGAGACGGCGCATTACCAAGTGTGCAGCAGGCTTTCGCCTTCACGTGTTAGAGGAGTGTAACATGCTGCCGAACTATCTTTTTTCTGTGCCGCGATCGACACGGTAATGCTTCGCCTAATTACGTCACCTAGTGTAAATGTAGTCACACTGTCAATTAATTCTGCATTCTTGAATTCTGTTTACTGACAGGAACCAGTGTTGTGCGCATTGACATGACATCAGCTAACAAAGAAAGGCATTCAAAATAATTATGCAATTGGAGAAACCTAACAGGCAGGAACAAATGTACATTCGAAAAAAAAAAAAACATACTCAAGGTGAAATGTTGCTGAAATGATGTGCAAATGCACAAAGAATATTTCAGCTAAGGCGCAGCAAGCCTCAAGGAAGGTTTTCTTCTGCGCCAGTTTGCATGCCTGGTGCGCGCCGGGGTCTCAAGGCTCGATTGAGTGAGAAATTGGACACCAAGCTTCAAGTGATAAATTACGTAAATATTTACTCGATTATTGTTACATGTAGATGCCACCCAAGCAGACATTATCACAATTATAAACTATAATAACTAAAATGTTAATTGCACAGAACGGAAAATTACTAGTCGCAATGAATGCGATGGCATAACAACGGCGGCATAGTCACGATTAAATGACGACAGCATGATTACAATAGAATGGCGAATAAGCAATGGCGTGGATAGATCCCAGAATGTGGTATGATGACGATGGTATGATGACAATGCGATGACATTGCTGAAGTGATGACGACGCGAAACAACAGCATGGCGACGATGGCATGATGGCAACGGTATATACTACACTAATACAACGGTCATGCCATCGTCGCCATGCTGTTGTTTCGCGACTGCGACTGTGTAACGACAGAGGCTCACGACGACGGCATGAAGACATTCGGATGTCGAAGTTACAATAACAACGATGTAATGACCACGACGGCATCAAGACGACGGTATGACAACGAAAACATGACTACACTGGGATGACGCTACTGAGTGATGACAACGATAAAACGGCAACGATGGCATGAGGACGACTACATGACGAGACCCTTAGGACAAAACTGGAATGACGATGATGTAACGGCCACGATGGCATCATGACTACGAACACATACGTAGTGGCTCAAGCAATTACACAAATTGGACCACAAGGTTCGGAGTAGAAGGCATGTAGACGACAGCAGGACGAGAGCCAGATCACGAAGCTGGAATGACGGCGACTGAACAGCCACGACGGCATCATGACGTTGGTGTGACAAGGAATGCATGACGACCGTGTGACGACGATAGCGTGACGATGACGGCATGACAAAAGTTGGATGACAAAACTGGAATAACGACGATGCAACCACCGCGAGGGCATCACGACCAGGAGCACAGTCCCAGAGGCCCAATCACGTAGACAACTTGGGTGAGTGGGTTGGCGTAAGAGGCTGCATAAATAGACTCAAAATGGCTGAAGTTGGCAACGATTGCTATTCGCATTATTAATAAACATACCATAATTACGGAGTGTAGATACTACAAAATTAATGAATAAGGATATATCAAAAGTACAAGATAAAATAAAGGCACAAAATGGCTAGATGGTCCAGTCGGCCAAATGTTCGAGAGAGAGCACGAGGCAGACCTGAAAAATTGCCAGGGACATGTTCTTCCGCAAAACGTGAAAACAGGGCAATGCGCGCGTTGAGATCACACGTGATCTGCCTTCTGCGGCCGCCTCCGCGACCGTCAGAGCCCGTGGCCAAATGCGCCATCTCAGGGGCGCTGGGCGCGCGTAGTGTGTTACATATTTTTTTTTTTTTTTTTTTTTTTTTTGCTGGTAAGCGCGTCGAATGAGAAGGCCGGAGCAGAACTTGCCAGGGTGCGCAATCTGGGAGGCCATGATCTGCGACTTCCGTTACGCCTTCTGTCCTTAGCCGCTGCTTTGCGCTGTCGGCGCATGATGAGGTCACATGCTGCATCCCTTGGCTGGTGTACGACTCTCCAAGTTGCCTTGCGCCACGAGTCACGTGATCCCGTTACGTGAACAGCAGGCCGCTGGGCTGCCTTAAGCCGCGGCTGTCACCATCCTCCATCACATGGTCAACAATTTCTTCCCTGCCGCCACAGCTTGGAGTTTGCATGCGTTGTATACGTGAGGGGGAGGGACTCATGTAGGCTTCGCTGTTAATCTGCAGCATGAGTCAGCAGCAGCGTGCAGGAGAGACAGCTCTACGCCGTTTCTGGTGCTAGTGATTGAAGAGTCGGTGAACGTCTTGCCCGATTTTCGTGGCAACCGCTTGTTCGTACAAGTCAATGTTCTTGCCTTGAGAAGAAGGTTTAGCATGGAGTCTACTCCAACTTGGCCCTGAACTAATTATACGTATCCGATTCCGTATATTCGTATACATGTAAACCAAAGTAATGAGTTTATGAGGAACCATAGTCAATATAATGAAAGATAGCCGCCAATACGCTTCTCTAATACTATAGAAACGGTTGCCCTACTGTGAGCGGATGAACCTGTTCGTATTAGCCAGAAAAAGCAAAATAAAATGAAAAAATGACAGTCACATGATCATACGCCAAAGAGGGTGAAGGCGAAAGCCTGCGCGCTCAAGAGACATTAATTAATAAGATCTTGATGAGGGCTTGTTGGTTCATATTTAGAACTGAGGGTAAGCAGCGCACAGCGCTTGTCTGGTATTTGTTGCCTCGTGTCCTTGTTTTATTCGCGCTCTTTAACCTCAGTTCTAAACATTAATTAAATTACCTGACATTCTCATTCGTATGCATTGTTACTTGTTTTCTGTCACCAAAGGTTGTGGGTTTGAGTGCCTTAATTGACGCTGCCTTAATTAACTGCGTCTTAAGCAACTTCGCCGTAATTGACACCAATGGTAGTGGGTTCGACTCCCACCAATGGTCGTGGGTTCGAGTGCCTGAATTAACTGCATCTTAATTTGCTTCTTTTTGCATAGTGAGCAGCATTGGAGTTAGCTGTGGAAGCAGACGACGACGAACGCACGAGCAGTGGCACGAGCGCGTGCATGCGCGAGGCGGGCTCACATGAATTTCTGTACCGCATGCCGTGTTTTCCAGAACATCGGAGGTATGAGCCACTTAAGACTTTCGAGTTAAAACAAAAAACAACAAGAAAGACAGATCGGTTGATCTTTTTGTGCGTACTCCTTGTCATGTCATAGGATTTTGACAGCATTTGATATGAACTTTTTAGTAGTGTTCTTACTGATAAATAGGGATTATATTTCATTCGACACAAACAGAAGAGCCGACCTATTTGACTTTGAGAGCTTTTTCCGGACAAAAGCGGCTCATGTACGCCAAAACATAATGCAGTCTTTGATATTTGTTGTAGTAACGCTCTGACGCTTACCCTCCCAGAAAAAAGCTGATGATGAAAATATTGCCAGTTTATTTTATGTGCTTGCAGGCAACCATTCTGAGCGAATTAAAGGCAATGTGAGGCTTTAGAAATACTTCGCGAAACTAAACCAACACCCCATCTCCTACAACAAGTGCATTAAACTTCGTAGTAGAAAACGTATCGCGGTGACGTCGAAGAAGTAAGAACTCGAGGAAGACTGGACGCGGTGAAAGAGTTCATGGGAAGGAAGAGCACTTTATTGCGTGACGACTCTAGTCCTAGCCGTTCTCGCTTGTGAAGATGACACTCAAAGGAGGCGGACGTAGCGCACCAGGAGGAACCACAGAATCTGGCGAAAGTCTTCGTGCAGTGTACCTCGCACAGGTGTGAAGTATGGACGCGGGAATGTTGGCGCGTGTGATGATGGACGGTGGAGAGGGCGCGTGCACATTCCCAGTACGTTGTGTCGCATTAGGATGCTGCCCACAGCTCCTGGAAGATGGGGCCACCCAGTCTGCGCTCAATTCGACGAAAGGTTGCGTCGTTAGGAGGGTGAGGGTCCGTGATTGTCGGATGGGAGATGAATCTGCACCTGGAGAGAGGTATAGAAGCATGCGGGATTGGCGGGCCTCTGAGTCGAGCGCGGCATTTCTTGCGGTGCTCAGTTCGACAAGCTTAAGGGCAATAGACTTTCTGGCCATCCGAGGCTAGTATCGCTCGGTATGTCGACGTAGGCTCATGAATGAGCTTGTTCAGCGCCTTCTATCCCCTGATAGCCAGGAATCCATTCCAAGAGGACCCGGACGTTTTGATGAGAGACATGTGACATGTGTGTGTCTTTAAGTGAACACGATAGTGACGAGGAAGGGAATTGATTATGAGATTTGCGAGTGTGTCTTGGCTGTGGGATCGCACGATAATTGTGTTTGTGCCGTGAGCGCGGCTTGGCCGATGGCGTCTGCAGTGGCCTCCATTCCAGCATCCATGGGAGTTGGCACCTTTATATAAGAATTTGAGACTGAATACACTGCGCCTACTAACTGTCGTAACCGTTCGCTCCGGCGCGTGGGCCACATCTACACAATACGCGGTGTGCGGTGGTCTGGCCAGATGGGGGGCGCGGGCCTGTCAGCTTCCTTCGCAGTTCACTGGCGAAAATAACCAGCAGTTCCAAGTGATGGTTTCCAACCAACACCTGCTTGAAGTGCCTACATTCATATACACCTATACTTCGATAAAACCAAGTAGAAGGGCTGTAATAATTATTTATTTAAATTGGACAACTTCATGAAATGTGCATTTAAATCATTCCGATCAAGAACAATTTATTAAAGAACAAGAAAGAAAGACATACAGTTTTATCACACCTATCATACACGATGAACCCGTTGCGCGCGCCTTGTGTTTCATCTTGGGAGTGGCAAACCTTAATAATAGGTCAACAGCGTCCATCACCTGGGCGAAAACTCGGTATATTTTACCCTGTGTTTACCATTTTACCGACTCAAACTGTGTACGATTGGGATTGGGCGTGACGTTGGGTTCGCTTCATTGCATCGAGTTTTCAATGCGTGCGTGACGGGGAATCCAATGAGCGTCGCTCAATAGAAGAATTCTTATAGCTGCTTTCCGTAAGTCGAGGTTTGAGTGCAATTTTATTTTCTATATTTGTACAACCAAATTCGTTAATAATCCCCCGCGGATGGTAGATGACCGCAGCACAAAAGACTATGGCAATACTACAACGACTGGAGAGCGATCGAGGTTTCTTTGATAATAGTTTTATTACCGATAAGTCGGATTTATCAGTACGTTTTTATGTCAAATGATTGCTTCTACTTCAAGCTGTATTGCTTTAAACAGGTCGAGACCTTTGAGACTGTTTTAATCGCTATGTGCGCCTTATAAACTTAACTTTACCTAGTCTCGCTGCACACATCATAATCCGACCAATGCACGTTCTTGTCCGTTCGTGTTTTTAGAAGTGTATCCTGTCAACAAAATATATATTGTCTTGTATTTCACCCTGACAAAGTCGAAGATACTATAAGATTCGGATTAAAGCACTTGCATGGCCAGTTGTCTCTTTGAACCAAGAGTCTATATCACCCTTCGTCATAGGTATGAAACAACACAAAACAAAATTCAGTGTGTGTACTTGAATTTACCAAATATTTTTGGTTGGCTATACCTGAGATAAATGTGGTATAAACAGCTTGACGGACACCCAGGTAGCAGCTACGAGATAGATACTGCAAAGAAGCATGTAATATGCAAAGACGAGCTGCACAATACAAATGAAACAACAATAAAATAGAGAATATTTACACTATAAGAAGTATGCGGGTCCCGCGCGCTGTGGGAATCGATGTAAGCGCAGCTTTCTGCGCTGCTTCCTTTGAAGGACGATAATTAGCGAATATGTAGACGGTGGATGTTTAATTTCTTCAAACTGTAGTCCAACACGAGAGTGGTGAGTGGATGTGAAAGAGCAACTCGGGCGATTTTTCGATGTCCACTGATATTAATAAAATTTTTAGATGCTTTCTCTTAATTACACACTTTGATTACCTGTAGTAAACAATATGGCTGCAAGTTACCTAGTTTTCCCAAAAATTCATTTTAAACATTGGCTGCGTGTTCCCGACTCATGACGTTTTACTGGCCACCTTGTGTTTGTGATGTCAGAGACTACATCGCCACTGTCGCTGAAATCGCGGTTGTCTAGTTCGGAAGATCTGTAAAAGCTCCCTGTGTCGTCAGGAGACATCATCAGCTCGGCTTCTTTGGCGTTAGCGCCACGTGTACTGCGTGTTTAGCATGCGCTCTGCATGTTCACATTATGGTAGTGTAGGATCTGACGTCATCGAATCCCCGTGACGTCACACGAAGCAGCTAACCGTTTCGGTTTCGGTATTTGTTTTATTGACTATTTAAAAATACTGATAAAAATTTTGAGCATATTGACCCACCCTACCAGTGACAGGACTGTCAATGCCATTTGAAAATGACAGCATCCCAATATGGCTAAAGAAAAACGCCGGTGTTGACCTTTAAACGTTAACTTGCGTGCACCGCTGCTGTTTGTCTGCGTATAGTGCAGAGAACACACAGAGGGAGGTGTTTGCTTGAGGTTGTGCTCCATACTTCATAGCCTCCGAGAGGTTTGAGCATATTCGTTGCCTCACAACGCACATCACATCGTGGCAGAAGTATTAAAAAGTAATTTAATTATGGGGCTGTACGCGCCAAAACCACAATGGGATTATGAGGCACGCCATAGTGGCAGACTCCGGATTAATTTGGCATCGTGGTGTTCGTTAACGTGTCCCGAAATGTAAGTGCACGTGCGTTTTTTTATTTCGAACCCGTCTAAAGGTGGCTGCCACGGTCGGGATCGAACGCGCGGCCTCGAGCAATGCCGTAGCCGCAAAGCTACCGCGGCGGGGTCAAAAGTTGATTCGACGTGTGACCGCTTCCATAGTGTCGCCTGCACCATATGGTGCGCTTTAATGCGGCTCTGCTACTACCGCACGCCCTGCGTAAGTTGTCCGTTTGACAAATTTGCATGGTGTTTATTTTTCAGAAACAGCAGAAACTTACCGTACGTATCTTCAACTTAAATTTATCCCTTTTGCCCGCAACCGAGCGTTTCCTTGCCTTCTCCCGTCGCCTTTTCCCTGTTACCCCCCCCCCCCCTTGCATGGGAACTGCGACTGAAGAGTGGCAATTCACTCGTTTCGCGACAGTGCTGGTTGTACCCATTCTCTACCTCCTCTCTACCATTATATCTAGCTTCCCTATGGACCTGTTAGTAGAAAAGTTAGCTCTACAATTTCTTCAATGCTTTTGCTGGGAGTCACGGATAATTACAGCTTTCACGAAGCTAATGTGGCAACGCCCAGGGACCTCCAGAAGGTATTGTGCACATTCGACGCGAAACGAATCTCTCGCGTCGCCTTTCTCCTCTGCCGCGCTCCTGTAATGTATTCACACGCTCGAACCACCCTCCGACGTGGTGTGCCAGACAGCTACAGCAGCAGCAGCAGTGGGAAAGCCGAAGGAAGAGGCAAAGAAAGCTTCGCTTTAAAAAGAAAAGGGCAAACTAAAGATGAAAGGAACAGCAACCTGAAAACAACAATAATGACGGCATCAGCTGCCTTCATACAAAGCGCACCGTCAGGAATGTAACTAATTACTAGCAAAACTTTGTTGTACCCCATGATGAAAGCAAAAGAAACGAACACACAAAACAACAAACAAACAAAGAAAGCAAAAGAGGGTAAGGTAGCACGAAATGAGAAGGTTATTATTTCCTATTCCATACTCTCTGCTTGCCCAACCCAGAAGTAGCAGGAAATTACCATACCCCACCCCTTGAATTTTAATAGATTTTGAATAAATAGATATTTTTTGCTACCTCTAGTATCAATAAAGAAGAAGTTGTCATAGCTGAGATGTCAGACTTTCCTTGCTGCAGCTCCGGGCAAGGTTATGACTAACAAAGTTCAAGTGCTACTTCCGTGCCAGTTGGCATTCGCAGAAGAGAGATCAAGAGCAATAAAAAAAAAACAAGACTTCTCGCTTTGCGCAAGTCATTTCCAGTACCCACTATAAGCAACAACGCCTGTCTATCGAGCCAATGGGCTTCTTCCATCCACACATAGTGGTCTGATGGATGGAGTGCCGGCTTGTGATTGCCCGCTGTCGCCTATCGCCAGCATCCAGGAATAGCGCAACGATCGCCCGCCCACACACTACCCGGCCACTTTGTCATATTTCTTTTTTCTTTCGTCTGTATTGAATGGGCCATTGTTTCTTTCATTGAAGACTTCCTGCATCCGAGAGAAAGCGCTGGCTAACAAGCGGGCGCGGCACTCTCGCCGCCGCCCAAATGACAACGAGGCTTCTTCTACTCGGTCCGGTAATGGAGTAATTGCGCGGCGAGGTATAGAAGGCGCCCTGCTGTGCAGCGCAAGCAATCACGCGCCTTTGCCCGTCCTGGAACCGATCCAACCGGCGGACGGTTCCCGTATTCTCTCGCCGCCGTCGCGTTGACGTCTGCTCGTTCTCACTAAAACAGTGCAGTACTGTGGAAGCCACGTTTGGAGTCGTGAAATCTGGAAATACTAGCTTCAGGAAACGCCCGCAACACTGTGAAATCGTTCCAGTGTGTCCTAGAAGGGGCACTTGCAAAGAAACTACAAACACTACGCCAGCTTTCGACACCGAACATAACAGATGGTACGAGCAGCAAAGGTGACACGCACCCCTTCCGGAGCCTAGCTTAAATTACTGACTAGTTGAGTCAGAGGTGTCGCTTACTTCACTCAATCTGCAAGGCTGAATATAAGGGACAACTTCAAGTGCCCGAGATAATTTAAGCCCAATGCTTTTACATGGCAACGGTAGTGGCAATTCAGCCTTAACACGGATAACTTTTATTCCAGCTAACTACAGTGTAAAATTTTCCTCGTTACAATGCGCCAGCTATCAATAAGACTTGTTTGTGCTTAAGTTGAACTCACTTTATACTCTTAACCGTCTTAACCTACGCATCAGATTACAGGAACACTCGTCGGAGTCACACGGATCAGCGGATTGAAATGTGCTGAACGAATTTAAGCGATTCGTTCTAAACGAATCTAAGCGTTCGTGATCTTTGTTATTGCCGCAGCTTTAAATTCTGGTAGTACACAATGAGGCTTCCTTATCGACTGATGCCCGTAGCTTGCTGGAACTAAGATGCACGACGATAGGAGATCCAGATCAATGGTCAATCACGAGATTTTCGCAAATGGTAATAACGTTACGAATCCGGCTCCGTGTTTAGCATATGGCGGCGGTAGCTCTCTCAAAACTGCACACTATTTGGGGGTGCAATATGGAGTTCGAAGAGAGGTGGAGCGGACGACTGAGCTCTCGAAGAGGGCTAAAATAGGCAGCCTTTAAGTGGAATGGCGAGCGTTGAGAAGACAGCGGCCCCCTTAGGCACAGGCAGTGAAAAACGGAGACACAAAGTGTGGCTTTCATAAGAAGATACTTGAAAGGGCTGGCTGTATTCACAAGCGCCGCACGGAGCCCAGATATGGTTACGTGTCGTCAGAAAGGAGATCATACTCTTAAAGCAAAGCCGTAGCTCGGAAGATATTTGTTGTTTTTAAGTGCAGCTTCGGATTAAGGACGTGCGAGGCTTCTGTTTAAACAAGCACTATATTGTTTGTACTTCATCAACTCTTCATCCTGTGCTAATAATTAATATTAGCACTAATATTTTACAACTGACGCTACATTTGCACCTTGGTTGCTAGTCTTTGTCCCCATATTCAGCTTTATGAAGCAGGAAAGAGTGGAATAATGCAGCATTAGTATAATGCAGCATGGTATAATGGCGATGTACAAGTTCCCTTTCCGGCCCGTACTACAATATTATTTTTGATGAAAAGTCTTAAAGTATGAATTGTTGATACTGATGTTCAGTTATTTGTTAGTATACACATTGTGTGGCACATCAGTTTTGTGCTTTCTGAAGCTAGCGGAATCTGTGTTCCGATGTGAACCATCAGACAGGTTCGGCGTGCCGTATGGGGTGGCAGTGTTCACCACATTGATCACTCGCTTATGCACCTGCTCTTCCCTTGCCCTTCCCTTATTCGATGCTGATTATTTTTCAGAAGTTTTTTACGGTAGTATAAACGGCGCAGGCTTGCCTATGCGGTTTACAACTGAAGAAACCGAGCTGTGTGAAGACACCATCAAGCATGATGTTTAATGCAATGAGCGTAAAACACACATTAATCACACTTCTGCGAAGAGATGATTGGAATTTATTTTTGATGATCTGGATAGCCGGCCCTTAGGACGCCTATTTTCCCACTACTCACCATTTAATAAACAACACTGGAGCAGCCTCTTCACCTGTGAACAAGCAAAGGGATAGTTAGGTTAAATTAGTTTTACGACCAAATGACGGGCAATAGCCGCACTTCGTGCTCAGTGCTCATTTGGTCGAAGGGACGTGGTCAGCTACACTGGCCCTCGCTACGAACTACATGTTGCAGCTGCCTGATGCCAAATGTTTTCAACTCTACAAAAACTCACTAATGCCGTTTGCGGTTTGGTCCAAGATTCCAGTGCGACGTACCTCTCTGTAGAGGCGCAGATAACGTCCTAGTGCGTCCATATAGTGTCCCTACATGCAGGTGGATGGTAGCTCAGTGGTATACCACTGATATGCCGTTGGTACATACACCAAGATGAGTATAATGTATACTCATCTTGGCCAATAAACAATCTCGGGGAATTTATTCAAACGCACAACCACCTAAGAGCAGTGTGTTTCTTCCGTAGTTTAGTGAGTAGGTGACTTGCACTCGCTTTCTATTGGTGTTTATGACACTTGTTAAATGTCAAATTAAATTCGCCAGAGTAGATACGCCTGCAAAAACATGGCGTATCGGCAAAGTGAAATTTTACGCTTAAAAACCTCTTGTAGTTAGACATCTCACTGCAAAATAGTTCCGTTTCCATGATCTTTTCAGGCTACCGATATAGAGATTGCCACAGCCGGTAATAATGTGGGTATGGAGAGCGCGAATGGAAACCGTTATTGTGTTTAGGAGACATTCGTAGCGAGCTGAAACCTCAAGCAGTGGTGCCTTTAAGGAGTTATGAGTTAGCGGCCACGGGAAAGAAGGAAGTGGCTGGGAATATAGCTTTCCCATGTACAGATAGGGATGGTAGGGAGCAAAATAAATTGATTCACTGCATTAGAAGTGATGCTAGTGAGTTCAGAACATCGAGACAGGTGATACTACTACGAGATATGGGATACATTAAGGTAATGTTATTACATTGTGATGTTATTCAAATCTTATGACGTGAAATTTACGTAACCGCTGGCACAAAAGCGGGCGGGGACCAGCATTGTTTTTTGAACAGCCCAATTAAGTGCTGTTTTAGTTTACAAGACGTCCCCTTTGTTTGGTTTTAAAGCGAATAGCGTAGCTTATCGTGGCAGGATTTCCTTATCTCACCGGCTGACTAGAGGGCACCCTCAAAAATAATTGTTGAGAAGTTATTGAAAGGTCGTTGATCAACGTCAACAAATGTAGATGATGATGATGATGAAAACGTTTTATTTAAAGAAAAAAAAAGGAGAGGGGAGTTAGGAGAAGGGTGGTCGGATTCTTATTCCGGAATTCCGTTGGCTAAGGCCGTCGCCCTAGCTATTTCCACGAGGGCTCGCTGGTCCTTGAGGGTTGAGCTGGACAGGGCTGCCTCCCATCCTTCCCACGTTGGCTATTTTATAGCTTCTAAGGCACTATTAGCCTGGCAGGCCCATACCATATGGTACAAATCTGCTTTCTGCCCGCAGAATTTACACTCGGCAGAAAAAGATTGTGGCTCAATAGCATGTAGCTTGACTGGGTTATTAAATGATAGGGTTTGTAACCTTCGTAAATGACATTCTTCTGATTTGTTTAATCCCTTAGTTGGGCCGGGGTATTTTCGTCGCGATAAGCGCAAGTGTTGTAATACGTCTGCATAAGTTATAAATGGCACTGGGAAGTCCGAGTCTTCGGGGAGGGAGGACAACAAATGTAGAGAACTGGGCTTGTCGGTGCATCTTGAATGGCAGTAGTTAAGCGCTTAGTAAAGGCGAGAACAAAAAAGGAGACACATGGGCCCACGGACGCTACTCACAATAATGAAGTTTAATACATTAACATAGCCGAACAGAAGTGACTTCGAATACACGTCACCAACCACAGGAATCACGTTGCCACCGGGGAGCAAGATGGTAAAACAGACCGTACAAACAAGAAGAATGAAGTTTAGTTACACATGCACAAAAAATTCAGTTCTTTCTCGGACAATGCTAAGGACGTCTTGCTGATACAGGAACCACCGTTACAGTCAAACTGCTCACTCTCAATTATTAAATTTGTGATTTCGTACTGGAATTGAAAGTGCATTTGCGTAAGTACAATGAAACTGAAATTACATTTGCGTTTTGTTGAAACGTCATTGAGGAAGTTGACAAGTGTTGATAACTGGCCCGCGACATTTTGTCGAAACATGATCGAGGCAGCTTAATTTGCGAAGTATGCATTTAAATTTCGTGGTATGTTGTTTAAACCACGTTGAACGCCAAAACTGAAAGCCTGTTGAAGCACTGTTAAAGGTGTGTTGAGTGTGAACATTTAAAACCACTTGGAGCATTGTCAAAGATGTATTGAGAGTCAACATTGAAAGCCAATTGAAATATTGTTGGAACTGTGTAGAACGTCAACATTAAATTAATATTGAAAGCCAATCGAATTATGTCTCCAGTGTATGTTGAGCAGTGTTGAAAACTGCACTTAAAGTACTGCTGAGCTAGGTTGTCGTATAGCATTACCTTTGATGTCACGTTGATATAGTTCTTGCATATCAGAAGACGGGGACAAATTTAAATACAGACCCTACTGCATTGCAGGCCTGGGTCACTCTCAGCTAAAAAGCATGCTCTCAGCCTGTAATAAACCATATAGTAAAGCTCTTAGGAGAAACGTTATGCCAGTTTTCAGTTGGTTTAACACAGCGCTGTCAATGCTCCCTCACGAAAGGAACAGTGCAAGATTGATGCGGACAAAACCATCTTTTAGGTGAAATGTTCACTTTTAACCAAATATTTGTGTAAATGTACGAGCGTTTGCAGTTTTATAACACGAGGAACTTTTTAAAAGGTATTGCAAATTACAAACTGCCTACAGCTTCACGCCATAACAAGGTTGAATACTTACAGATGTAAAGTCTGTGTGGTCCTAAAGTAAAGCGCATTTGCTAAAATAGGAACAAATAGCAATATAAACAAATGAGGCAGTAAATAAGTACATGAATAAATACATGTAAAGCAGGCTGACATGACAATAAACAACGGTCGAAAAAGGTACTTGCTTTTTTATTAGGCAGCTAGTGACCGTAATCATTGCACGATTAGCATGAGTCTACGGCAGACGCTGATATACAGGATGATCATTTTTAGGCTTTACGGAACGTTTAAAAATTGGCTGTTGCAGAAAACATAATTCTAGTCCTTGAGCTGAATTATGCAGAGAAGCAGACATCACTTGCCTGAAAAATCATTCACAAATTGACAAGAAATTCGCTAATTACCTTCTAAATAATTGCGGTATATATGTCATGTTACGAATTGTAGCAGGTTATCGATACTGTTGAAGCCCGGGCAAGTTGGTGCGGCATTGTTTTTCAACAGCGCAAAGGACGAGGACGAGACGAGTCAACATACACAGCGCTGAACTTACAACTGGTTTCCGCTATCTTGTGGCAAGCACTACACGGGGCAAACTGGTCGATGCCTTAACGACCGGCTACGCGAACATAACAACAACGTGAACAACACCGCATCCGCTCATCCGGGCATTCATTGCAGCGACTGCACGGAAGAAAGAAAAAAGAATAAGAAAGCGCCTTGTTATCCCATTTTCAGTCAGTGCAGCGTGTTGTCATATAATCGCACAAAAATCACTAGAGAAATTATTGAAGCCCATAAAGTCCACAAATTCAAAGACAATGCGTAAGCGCCGCCTCAATAGCTCTGTCAGAAAAAGAACTGCGTTTTCTCGAAGATAAATATGAAACACGGGCACAGCTGTTCATGTGCCACTGTAGATCTGTGTTCAGGCACTGTAACTCGAGCCAATTTTGTGTATCTTTGTGTATTCTCATTTGAGATTGGTTGCCACCGTATTTGAGCAGTGGAAATCGCCTCAATAAAACCAGTTGTAAGTTCAGCGCTGTGTATGTGCGCCCGTCTCGTCCTTGTGCTTTGCGCTGTTGAAAAAGAATGCAGCAGGTTAGTTTACAAAGCGTACATACTTGGAATGCATTTCCAGAATGACACCAGTCTCGAGATATGTGCCATCAAACTGTCCGTAAAAATTCACTGCTGTTCCATTTTTTTAACAAGGCGCTCTTTTCTGCATTGAAGCACGAAAGTAACTGGAACGCCAATGTATTTCGTCCCATGTTTTGGGAAATATCTGGAAAGTGGTGTCATCCTGGAAATTCAGTTCAAGTGGATCCGTTTTGCAAGCTCACCGGCTAAAGTTAAATTGCAACATGTGTTGTAAAGTAATGAATTAGTGAATTTGTGAGAATTAGTTGACGATGTGTTTCGATTTATCGTGCTAGCAATGTCCGCCTCTGAATAATCCAGCTCAATAACACGGATAATGCTATCTGCCACAGGAGATTCCATACAACTAAATATGATGGTACCAGGAAATTGGCGACAGGGGACGCTTGCCAGAACCAACAAGAAGAAAGCAGGACAAGTTTAAGGAGCCAAGTTTCACATGCACGAGTGTGGTATGCAGTATTCCGTCATTTTCACGAAATGGATTTATTTGTTTTGCTTTATTCAAGGTTCTCGCGCGTACGACAGCAGAGCATGAAAACTTTATTTTATTCAAAATGGAGTGGCACTGGACTCCACATAGTGTAAGATACAGAAGAGGGTAAAGAGGAGCAGCACACTGTGGCACAATAGCTTTATGAATATCCTCTATGCCAAAGACATGAACTTTGCTTACTCAGAAACAAAATGGTGAAAAAAAATTTCATGTAGTCCATGAAAAAACTAACGGGGGATTACTAGTAATCCCCCGTTCAGGATTACTAGCAACTAAAATTATTTCTTGTAACTTTCGTAAATAAAATGTGAATCACTTTATTGCACTTTTCCGTGCTCTAAATACAACACTGTCATGTCACTAGAATTGAGCGTGGCTTTATTTGAATTTACGTTTTGCGAGCTTACGTGCAATTAGAGGGCACTTCTCACCATACAATGGCTGTTCTTAGAACTCTCTGCTTTAGAAAATATATTCCTTACAACGAAATGTGTTTCCTGTCTCACTGACCCTGTTATAACCAGGGTTCTCTGTAGTTGTGCGCCAAGCTGGTTACACTAACACATGCAGAGCATGACAGCTACACGAAGAAATGCTTAGTCTTCTAAGAGGCGTGCAAGTTGACTGGCTTCTTTAAGCCTTTGAGGGTCACCGCCGTACATACGTGGCAGCGACAGAACATCAGAAACACGTGACTTTTTCAGAACAAAGCGTCGCCTAGCATCACGCTGGAGGTGCTGCAACCTTCTGGGACTGCTGAACCTTTTGTGACAGCGCCCCTTGACTTTCTCCAAATTTTTCTTTTATATCTATAGGGGGCCGTCGCTGCTGTAGTTTGGTAATATCCCCGCTTCACATAGCTCACTAAAATAACTTCTGTAAATTACATTACATCAAAAAAGATATGCTAATTTATCACACACACAATAAACAATGTGTAAAATTTTGAACACTAAAGTGTTTTGTCGCTTTTTATCACTTGAAGATTCATTTGCCAATTTTTTTCCCGGAAAGTCAGCCAGAAGAACCTGCAATAAAAATATTAGGGGTGTGCGAATAGTGATTTTTGAGACCGAATCGAATACGAGTTGAATAATGTCAGAAGCGAATCGAATCGAATAGTTTTCAAATAATGAACAGCCGTTATCACAGTTAATATACATTGATGTTGACATCCTAGTATTCTTATAGTTAGCAAGTTTATATCATTACATAGTACATTTCTGCCATTACATAGTACGAGCAGTACAAGAGAGAGAGAGAAAACAAGGGTAGGAAAGGCAGGGAGGTCAACCAGAACAGCATCCGGTTTGCTACCCTACACTGAGGGTGGGGGAAAGGGGAATAGAAAGAGGAAGAAAGGGAGAGAGGAAGCACTGAGTACGTGTGGGAGCGACACCATACACAAGGACACTATAAACGGTCTGTTAAGCCCGTGCACTTCAAGTACCGCACTAGTGCACGAATCGCTTTTCGAGCTAGTGACGGGTGTGGCCACGGTCCGAGTATCTTTGACAAGTAGTTTCTCAACATGCACAGGATACTTCAGTAAGCGTGAATGATCGTGGTAGCGCCTATAAAGTACGGCTACCTAAGCGACGTAGCCTGTTCTACTGCGCAAGTTCTGTTTTATGTATACACTATGCCCACGGAGGTGAAAATTTACCTTACTTTTGCTCCAATGTTATGTCTAATTGGCGTTTTGAAATATTCGAAAAGTATTCGAAACATATACGTGTTTGCGAATAATGACTATTCGTTTCGAAGGTCGAATCACACACTATTCGATTCCTTATTCGAAAGTGACGTATATTTGCAGACTTCTAAGAAGTATATAATCCCTAAATTGGGAGACGTATTGCCCCAAAAAAGTGATCCTCAAAGGGTTAAACAAGAGTAAGTTGAAGGTCCTTTCATATTTTCCATAAATGTAAGCCCATAGGCTGCCTGGGCAATGGTTTACAATAACTCTGTAAGCAGGCAAGCGCTCCGTTGAAGTAAGAAAGCAGAAGACACTTGCAACAATTACAGCGAAGCTGTATACCTCTACCGTCCAAGTAAATTTTCGTGTCGTTGGCGTTGGCGTTTATGTAAATGTTAACAAGATAGTTGTAAGGTTTTTAAGCCCATTTACACAAGAGTGGTACTCCAAATAAATCACAACAATAGTGCCTGTTGCAAATCTATAATGCTAATCTTGGCTAGTTTCATAGCTTCTTATGGTATTTGGATGTCACATGTTTGAGAAAAACAGATTTATGCAGCACACACCAGAAAAATAGTAAGTAAACCAAAATATCGAGAACATTCACAATATTTCAATGTAATTAGCATTAGGATATTTCGCAACTTTCGGGCGTCTGTCTAACCATTTTTCCCGCCAACTTGCGTCACTGCGTAGTCCATGATCTAGTGGGTAGAATATCAGGCTGCTAGCTGTGTTGAGGGAAGCGCGTTCGTAAACAACCGTCGCAACAGCTTGGGTCACTGGGTACGTATCCCTGACTATGTGACAATATTCAGTGAACCTGGTTCACGCAATCTGGAGTAACTGCTACTTGTGTCGGCAAACAGCAGTAGAAGTTCGAAAAGTAAGGTGACTGTCGACGTTAATGCGATTACCACTATACATCAGATTCGCTTGCTGTGCCCCAGAAGTAATCTGCGAGATCCTACATAGCTGCACAAAATGTACATAAGCCACAGAGGCAGGGTGCGCCAACCGCCACCTCATCAATTAGATGAGTCGACTCGCAAAGCACGGGCTGCACAAGATCACGGAGCGGCCTCATAAGTTTGTGAACAAGCACAACTTTAAGAAGCATGTTACCCTTGCCGCCATCAACTCGCAGTCGCTCGTTGTCCACGTCAGGGACATCGAGGGAGACTCGGTCATTTCCTGGACGGGCGCCATCGAACCCTCACACAATGTACCACAATTCTGTTTGCCTCGTTAGTCACACCTTCACACGAACCCTCATCACGTATCATCACTAATTACACAGCGATCGTAAGAATGGTAATTGCACTAACGTTGCCAATCGTCTCCAAAAGCTGGCAGCGCTGCCAATTTTTTTTAATGAGGAAAGAAACACTGGTGACACTGAAAACTATCTGTGATGCTATACTAATGACGCCATGCCAGTAGCTATGCCGGAAATTTTATACACTTATGTTTAATACGGTTACTAAATAATTATGGAAAGCAGCTTGTGCACAAGTTTTCCCAGATGTAATGAATGCTGCAGCTTAAAGGAGCATTAAAAAGAAATTAATTAAATTCTGAGGTTTTAAGTACCAAAACCACAATCTGATTATGAGGCACACCGCAGTGTGGACTCCGGATTATTTGACCACCCGAGGTTCTTGAACGTGCGCCCAGTGCACGGTACACGAGTGGTCTTGTATTTCACTTCCATGGAAATGCAGCGATTTGATCCCGAATCTTCGTGCTTAACAGCGCAATACGAAAGCCACTAAGCAACCACGACGAGTGAGCACTAAAGAGAAAAATAATTTCAGGTGTATTTCAAGTGACCTTCGTACAATACAAATGGATTCGTTCGTACCGTGACAAGAGGCTCAGCAAACTGGAAAAGACGCAAGGCGAAAGAATGCTGGCACTGCTGCCTTGAAGCTCTCGCACCATCTTGCTGTGACGTCATGGATTTTTATGGTGTCTGCTCGAGTTTAGCAAATATTTTTCACAAATTGAGGTGTTCTTTTCGTAATGCAAAAGAGCCCAAGACCGAAATTAAAAAGTGTATGGAACTTTTACTGAACCAAAAGTATCCACGTTCATAAAGAACACTTCAAATGCATGGTATCAACGTTGCAGTTTTTGGGCTATACTGAAGAAATAAAACTTTGAGCTTTATTTTCTTATTTAACAATTAACCTTACTACCATGAAATTAAAAGAAATAGAGATTTAAAAGGATGACTTTTGTGTTTAAATTGATTTAGTTTACGCAATAGAACTTCTCGGGCCAGTTGGTTGATATGTACTGAAGCCATCGTAGCACAACGAAAGACGGACAAAGAAGGGGACAGGACACCACGGGCACCATTTAGGTTAGTGTCCCCTTAATACAAAACAAGGAATACATTTGGCTCAATAATAGGATAACATGTATCACTCATTCTCATTAAGATGGGATTCCCAGTATAGCAGTACTGGCTGATCCAGAGGGGAGCCCTGCTATTTCGCCCACGTCACCCCATTTCCATTTGTTTTCATGAGCAGCGATCAGGTTTCTGCATCTTAAGACACACAATGCCAAGGAGCATCTTGCTGAGATGGTTGCGGTGTGTAGTGACCGACACTGCACACTGTCCAGCTCGGCATCAATCTCTGTGGAATTTCGTCCCTTGAGATGCAGAAGGCTCTAATCACTGCACGTTCTTTAACCAACTTTCTTGATGGATGGTACTGGTTTTGATTTGACACCCGCAGCTGTGAATTGCAGTACTCATATGACAGTATTCATATTCTGATAAGACTGCAAAGACGTGCACTCATGTTTATGCCTAATGTGGACGCCTGCTCCAAATTTACATACCGATAATACTCAATTTATGAACGCCTTTACTATGTCAGGCATATACTCTGAAAAGGTCCATTCTACGCTTAATGTTTTCACAAGTGAGACCAAAATTTACTCCCAGTCAAGGTGCACTTGCAAAATCTCTCAGCTAAGTGAATAAAGTCACCATGTCTGCCACTGAAGATTTGTGCACCAACTGATCAATGGAAGAAATGCTTGCAATTGCATCGCAATATTTTTATTCTGCTCCCTGCAATACATTCTCATGACATCGCTGCATTCGATCGTAGTGACGCTAGACGACGCAGGGTCAAAGAATTCGGGTTCCGGATGTGGCATCTCCAGGCTCATTTTTAATCTGAAAACAAATGTCAAATTAAAATCTGAAGCCACGCGATGCACCAAAAGTAACAACCGAAATATTTAGATGAACCATTAAGCTGACATATATGGATGGATATATATGAGTGATCGAAAACATTAAAATGTGGCTGCTATTGCCACTGGCAGTGTGAGGTGGGCAAATAGTTTATCTTTATTCCTCTCCTAACCCAAAGAAATTACTTCTGATCATCTATTGAACTGTTGTGGCCAGACCGTAAAGGCAGCTCCTTCATATTACACCACAGTCTTGCATTTTTCATTCCCTATCTAGCTCCTGCTATTAAAATTTCCTTACTCTCAAAGAAAGCATTCCATAGAATTGCTTCATCGACAAAGTATTGTGCCAAGCTTGCGGCAAAGAGTCATTTAGTTCACAAGGATACGCTCCCCTTTCACTGGTTCCTCTTTATAGTGAGCAAGTTCAAAGCAATGGTAACTTTATCACATAGCTATCTACTCCTATTGTCACAAAAAAGTTGCTACTTTTTAAAGTTCATGTTGTCGGTGGCGCATAAATGCCGTCTGGAAACGGCAGATTTGCTCAGGCATCTCGTTCCCTCACTGATTCTCGAACTTTGTTAAATCATTGAGTTGCTGAAGTGTCAAAAGCTGAAATTTCGCACAATTACATTATTTGGAATGTTACATCCTAATGAAGTAGAACCTAGAACGCCATGGAATCTGTCTTTTCCTTTTATGCAAAGAGTTGCTACGTAAAGCCGTTTGCGCGAAGCACTCGATGGTGTCGAGCGGAGACCACGGCAACAAAACAACATGTCGCAGATATCGGCCAAACTTTTTGTCTAGTTCAATTGTGCACTAAGGGCTAACAACTAAGCGAAACGCACTCTTTAAAAAACATATTTACCACTTTCTTCGCCATCTTGCCCGTATTTAACAGGGAGGTCATAGGTCATGCCCTTTTCTTTCGCACAGTCAGGGCACAGGCAAGTTACAATGGACGCCGATGGGAATCCAGCAGATGTCCAATCGCCGGTCGTTGGTCACTGCTTGTGGGTACGTTTGCCTGTTCGTTGAACTGCATATATATATATATATATATATATATATATATATATATATATATGTATGTATGTATATATATATATATATATAAATTAATAAAGCCTTGATGAGCATATGTTTGCAGATGCTTTCTAGTACACGTGATTAAGTTTGTCATATATGTCACATTTAATGTGTTTTGTGCATATCTCAATAATGTTCATCGATACTCAGTTATTAATCAGCAATAAGTAAACAGCACTTAGTCAATGGCTTTACTGTCCTGACATACTCAGCAACTTAATTGTTGAGTTATTGTTATGTACGTTCAATAACTGCTGAGGCATTATTGAAAGGGCATTGATTCAACAATTGCTCAATAGTCTGTCGAGAAAATTTCAATAGTCGTTTTTATAAGTGAATTAGTGCGTAGACGTGATGAGGGTTTCAGTGTTGCCGAGCCAGCATGAGGAAGAAAGTAGGTCACCGAGGCGGGAGTGTAGTGCCGGCATCTCCGAGTGGTCCAAGCCTGCCGGCCTCGCACGGGAGAGGCACAAGTGAGGAGACTGGATCTGGCGTCTCCGATTGGACCGCTTTCCCTTCTTTACTTGGCGGTGGCTCCTCGACGACTGCGGCAGCCTGCTAAGGGGGGATGAAAATGCCGCGAAAACGGATCCTCAGCAAAGAGGAGTTGGCAGGGCGACGTCGACAGCGTGCTGAAAAGGCCCGAGAAAATTATACTGACAAGAGGGGTGCGGAACCGCAGCAACGGCTGGACGATATGAGAAAGCTCACTCTCATTGCCACGAAGCGGAACGCGGGCAATCATTCCCGGCTGCTGCGCTCACAATTATTTCGAGAAGCCCTTCGTCAATGACTCTGTCGTTGCGGTGTGCGCGATGGCCTGTCACTATCAATAACCGAGGAAAGAATAACTTGACATCATTGATTGTTCGATGAAAACTTCTGCACTTACTCGTACAAAGCATTACACAAGAAATTCATGAATGTGTCGTCAAAAGAATTAATAAAGCATTGATGAGGATATGTTTTCAGATGCTTTCTAGTACGTCCGTTGCATTTCTGTGATCCACCTACTATTCAGCAGGATAACAACGCCATTAACGCGACAGCGTTAAGGGCCCCGCGTCGCAGAAAATCCGGCGTCGGTGTGGGCGACGTTGTCCGTATGAGAAATATAAACCCCAGACACGCATCGCGAACCACGCAGGCCCTCCGCGAGGGGCAGAGACGTTACTGAATTAAGTGAATTTCTCAAAGTAAAATGCGTCTGAAAATTCGTAAGGTACGACTTGCACACAACCTCCAGACATGATAGCGTCGGATTGTAATTTGAATATGAGCGTGAAATGTGTCCCGAGAACCGTGGTGGACAGGGCCTGAACGTGTCGCCGTCGCAGCCGACTCAAGCACGAGGCCTCTGACGTGACGACGAAATCGTGAACCCCTCAGCACGGGGCTTCTTTAACCTGTTTATTCTCGTGTGATGCGTGGACGTACTGACTGCAGCTACGCAGCTGATTAACTTTCCTTATGTTATTTTAAGGTTCTTTTAATTTCTTACAATGTTCACAATAGAACAAAGTTCGCAAACGACACTATTTCTTTGTTCGGCATCACTGCGCACTAGCAAAATTGCCGAACAGTCCTAAACACTACACCCACATTCTGAAAGGCATTGCCGATGACGCCTTCAACTTGCTGGTCTTCAACAATGTGGCGACGGTGGACGCAATTATCAAAGAGTGCCGCCGCCTGGAACTCGCAAAAAAGCCGGCGTATCGACTAACAGTTTGCCCGCCTACCAAATACCGCGGCGACATCTTCCTGTGCCGAGGCTCCCCGCTCCAACAGCACTGGCGATGTTATCCGGATCGTTCGACGAGACATTAAGGCTACCTATCCGGCTGCCTTCAAATCCAGCTCCCTCAACACACCTGCGGTCGCGGTTTCCCTGATACAGGCAGTCGTACGCCAAGAGGTCGCCAACGTGGGTCTTCCCTCCGTCTGTTCGGCCCTGACGCCCGCTCGGATTCTTCGATTGCACCCGTCCCACATATTATTATTCACCATGTTTCCGCAACCGACCTGAATGGCGCAATGCTGACGACAATCCCATTTGTTGTCGCTGCCGTCGAATCGGGCACATTTCTCGCCACTGTCGCAGTCGCTGGAGTTCCCCGGCCCAGACCACCTATACTGGCTCCTCTCGTCGAAGCGGATCTTCTCGTCCCTATGCCGGACGGTCCGACAATGCCGCCACTGAACCGCCCTGCACAGAATCCACGGTCGCCGACCCGCAAACCATGCAGCATTTCGCTGCAGGGGAGCGCGAGCTCAGTGCACGAAGCAAACATGCAACAGCTTCTGTGCAGTCGCGTTTCACTTTCGTGTTCTACCGATTCCTGTGAAAGAGGATCAAGCACATATTTATATGCATTCGGGCCGACGTCACGCCCGTTGAAATAGTTGGTGGTGGAAGCCGGCGTAAAACACTTTCGCGCGCAAAGCACGGCATCTGCCGTTCCGCTGCGAACCCTCGGTTCTTTACAGTTTCAATATCAGGCTTGCGGGCTAGAGGTCCTATGTTCGAATTTTCCAATCGGACAATTTTATTAACGTTTATTTGATTACTTAAGATGTCGTACTTCGTTGAAAATGTGAATTTGCAAAGTCACAAAGCTTTTCGAAGCGAAAAGGACGAAGCTTAGGCCAAGTATACATGTAATAACCGTCATTCCCATGCTGGCTGAATTGGCCTGCTTGCAGATCCTGTAGACTCCAGCGCCAAAGTTCTCGATCGTAATTATTGTATGAAGCTCTATGCTCGTAAAATACTTTTTTCGCTCTACCGTTCCTTGATGATGCCACCATCCCGCTAAACGGGTTCGGCATGAGAGGCCAGATGCGTACGAAAAAGTGCCTTGAACTCGACAATAACGCTTCGCGTTAAAAATTACCGCAGAATTTTTCTCATGATGACTGTCGATCGTAATGACATTAACCATCGAGCAATGTAGCGGCCTACCTGTTTCTGACGTCATAATTACTCAGCATCTCTAGTGGTTATTCTGAGACGTCCGTTGCTTCCGCTCTATGCGACATACTCCGGCATCGTCCCACTTCTCTATCGCACTCGCTTGTGAAGGTGTTGTGAGTCACCGGCAAGCACGTGCGAATACGCGAAGACGCTGGTCGGCGAAACGGAGATGGCCACGTGATGCGAGAAGCGCGTGAGAAGAGGAAAGGAGACAAAGCTGGAGGAGCTGGCATTGCTGAGGTGGACAAGGAGCAGGGCAGACGACACATATGCAGCTGTGCTCTAGAGACGGGAAGCGGCAGCTTCGAGGACCACGGACCGGAGAGGGAACGTCCGGAAGTTGACCGGCGACAGCCCCTGAGCCCCGAATACGTCGCCGTGGCAGTGCTACGCGCGGCCCTGGTAGAGCCCCACGCTGCCATAACCGGCCGCTGCCCAGTGCCACTACTGCCCTGTCGCTCTTACGTGACGCCTCGAAGGAAAGGGCGCAGTGTCCAGAAAAGAGATTCGTGTTGCGTTGTTTCCTAAACACAGCAATTTGCTGTCAAACTCTGCGCGCTATGGTACCCATTGCTAATTGTTTACATTTATTGCGCAATATCTTGCTGAAAAAGTCACATATATTGCGTGATATGTCATAATGCAGTTTCAACGTAAATCAAGTTTCGCCAAGCCCACGCACTGCCCATCATTCGAAATATTCCAACTATTCTCGTGCGCATCTTCTTTTTCACATTGTACGATAAAGGATTGATTGATTGATTGATTGATTGATTGATTGATTGATTGATTGATTGATTGATTGATTGATTGATTGATTGATTGATTGATTGATTGGTCAATCACACCGGCGCAGTCGCCTTATAGCGCCAGGGTTCCCTCTAGTAATTCTTTGCAAGAAACTCCCTCCGTCCTCCAGCCCGTCGACTGCACGACGGCTGCATGTGACTTGAAGACGTCGCGAGCATCCATATAGGGTCGACTAAAAAGGTGCGTCGTCTATTTCATACGACAGTTTGAAGTGGTTTATCCCCAGTGCTCTCGTACTGTTCTCGTTGGTCCGTTCGCTCGCCAACCACTCCGTGTAAACGCCAGTTCGTGCAGTTGTTCATGCACGACAAGCCTTTGCGTTCAGTTGTCGCACGCCGGCTTCGCGCTTCGTCGCTCTGCCGCTTAAAAAATAAAAATAAGGAAACGCCGTTCATTGCCCTCAGGGAATGCGCGGAGTTTGAAACTAAGTTGCCCAGTTGGTGCAAATTATGCTGGCGGGGCTCTTACGTTGGAAAATACATATCACGTTGCATCACTGTGGGGATTCAAGTTTGGCATTAGGATTCATCATCTCAATCTTGCGGTTAAACGTTAGATTATAATATTTGTGATTACTCTTCTGATTACTACATCGACCCATTTTGAACTATATGTCGCTATGGCAACTGTAATACAACGGAAACTAAAAAATTCAATTCTAGAGTTTTACGTGCCATAACCATCATTTTATTACGAGGCACGGCGTAGTGAAGGACTCCTGATACATACATACATACATACATACATACATACATACATACATACATACATACATACATACATACATACATACATACATACATACATACATACATACACACACACACACACACACACACACACACACACACACACACACACACATACATACATACATACATACATACATAAAGTTAAATGAGGTCTAACTTGAGTTGGATGCTGTACTCATACGGCTACTCCTGCTGACTTCAGTGCAAAAAAATAATTTGCTTGAAAAATAGAGTAATTAATTAATAAGATAATAATAAATGGACACTTTAGAACCAGGAAACAATAACATATGCCAGAGTGAAAGAAAATAAACACAAGAAACATCTACAACGAAAGCGAGTCACTATATAAAATTGTCCCTAATATTTCGAGTACATGTCCCTATTTATCAAAAAGTTTTTCACTGTACTGAAAGCTGCCCTTTCAAGGCCACTGAGTGGCAGCGGTCCAAATATCGTCACAAGTGACAATGAATGATTGGCCAGAGCCCTTAGTTTGAAGCGCAGGTGCTCCCTTTTCGGCATTGGCCGCGCTGCGAAGGGCGCTCTAGTGACGTCAGCCAGAGGACTCGCCTTTGTCATCTGCTACGCTCCGGCTAGATAGCTTCATTTTCGTGCGTTTGCTCGTGCTCTGGCTCCGTGCTTGCTTAGCGTGGCACTCTCCAGTTACCATATGTACTTGCTTCTAATGCTAGTTTTATAGAATGCTAGCATTATGAGGACAACAGAAGTTACATGTTTAATGTATCTTCCGTATCATCAACCAATGTAGTAGCCCATTGGCTACCACCCTGCATATCGATGGGGGTGCGAAATGCAGGAACGCTTATGTATACTTAGACTTAGGCGCACGATGCCCCAGGTGGTCGAAATTATTGCGGTGTATTCCACTGCGGCGTGCCTATTATTCTTGTGGTGGTTTTGGCACGCAAAATCCTGGAATTAAATTTTTTATGTAAAAACATCTTTTTTTCATACATAACCATAGCCCTCGTGGGCAGGGACATGCTTTCGTGACTCCGTCATAAAACATCGCGCCCAGCGAGCGAGCGAGCCGGCGAGCGAGCGAGAGAGAGAGAGAGAGAGAGAGAGAGAGAGAGAGACAAAACTTTACTGCGAGCATAATTCAGGATCGACGCAGCTTGGAACAGAAGCGCGATCACAGGGCTCATTCGCGAAATTTCGAGACGACGATGAAGCATTGTAGTTGAATGCACATTTTACACGTCGCTCCTCATTCTGTTCACTTGGCGTTACATATATAAAGCTTCTTCTGACCAAAAAACTTATTTCACTGATAACGGCTTATGTGAAGCACAAGTTGCGCCCCGCTCTAACATGTTTCACAATCGTCAAGCATAGTTTACAATATTTTATTGAAAATAAATCTCATTGCCTCATTATAGTTCAAAACCTTTGCTTGTTTTGGTATACCGTCCGCCCATTTCTGTTCGACGCAATTTCAGACTACTGGAAACCACTAAACACATCATTTTATCATCGTAACAATAAAAATGTGACGCTATTAAGAAAAAAAAACTCGGGAACGCATGTAAACATTCTAATGCGAGAGCGTTAAGGGCCTCGTGTAGCAGAAAACCCGGTGTCGGCGTCGGTGGCGTTGTCCCCATGCAGGCCCTCCTTGGGGTCTCCGCGTGGCGCATATGCGTTACCGAACTGCTTGAATTTCTTAAAGTAGAATGCATCAGAAAATTCGTAAAGCACGACTTACACACAACCTAGAGACATGATAGCCTCGGGTTGTAATTTCAATATACGAGAAAAAAATCGTATATACGAGAAAACCTAATTCTGTTACACGGAAACTCAAATCCACTTTCCAGTTGCCCTTGGAGGTCTGTCTTAGTGTTTTTGACGCGCTTGTGCACTACCTCCGGGATCAGTCCACGGAGGAGGCCGCGTTCCTACCAATCACAAAGTGGCGCGCGCTCTTGGTTTTTTGCAACACAATCCAGATGGCGCGCGCCTCCGCGCATTCGCGGAGGCGCGCGCCATCCGAAAAGTAGGGAAACGACAAAATACGGAGACGTACAAAAGCACTGTTAGCAATAGGGGATCAGAAAATTTGTGTGTGGGAGTTTATAGAGTCTATTTTTTAATTTTTTTATTGTTTAACTTAGGTAGGACATTAGGCAGTATAATACCCCGTTCCAAAGGGGCGCTCATAATATCTATCCATCCATCGCGGCAGCGGTGGCGCCCGCCGTGCGGAGGAAAGGAAAAAGAAACAACCAGAAAGCTCGCCTACGTGCTCATCGTTCGCCGCCAGCGTTTCCCGGTAAACATTACCGTCACATAAGCGGCAGTCGGCGGGAAGTCGCTTCCTGCAAAGTCATGCAGGAAGCGACTCCGCATCACTTTGCAGGGAACAGTGTCCTGGAACATTCCGTATGTGCTGCTTTGCAAACCTGCCGGTCCACATTTCAAGAGTTCGAGCAGAGCCAACAGCAGAGCGCGTTGGCAGAGCAGGTCGACCGACAGCCTGACGTTGAGTTCACGTAGCGAGCGAGCGCACGGCGCAGCAGTATTCACGCAAGTGCTGAGTAAGCCAAATGTATTCAGGCTGACTTATCGACGCTACGTGCTAGCACACAAAAGTTAGCAGGAACCGTAGCAGACTACGCTCCGGGCGCTCTGCCTATAGCTTTGATCGCGTCTGTGCCGCAAGACTTTATACCCAGGCGCTGGCGGTGACGTCCGCAGAACGTTGTCACGGGAAGCAGTATACTCCCAGTATTCCCGCTAGCCGCGCTCGCGTACACACAGCGTCGGATTAAACGCGATGCTCGAAACGCGTGGCGGCCGCCACTTGCCTGCGCCACTGATGAGGTGCTAGATGACCGCCGTGCGACCGAATGCGCTCGCAATGTGCCGCAGAAGCTCTCGCTTTCGTCGGATACCACGATGCACCCGCCCGGTGTTCCCAGCTCCCACGGTTGGCGCAGCAAGCGCTGGCAGCCACGCACTCCCATAGTATCGCGTTTCAATCGCTAAGCACTTGAGCCCAGGGTCTACGGCATATAAAAGTTGATATTTTTAAGGCCAAAGCCTTTCTAGGCTCATGGTGAAGCTTGTGTCAGTAGACCTGACCGCCGGAGTCTCCGCGGAAGCGTCATCACGCCATATGAAGACATATTAAAGAATGAAAAATGATTGATAGGGACAGTTAAGTGAATAATAACGTTGTTACATGGAACGGTAGAGGTTAATAATGACTAGTAGTGACTAATAATGAGTACTAATGAGTCGTAATGACTACTAATGACTACGAAATGACCAACACGTCTAACGATGGGTAGTAATGGCCACAATTGAGTAGGAATGTCTAGTAAGGAGTAGTAATGACTGCAATGACTACTAATGACTTGTCATCATCATCAGCAGCAGCAGCCTGGTTACGCCCACTGCAGGGCAAAGGCCTCTCCCGTATTTCTCCATGTACCCCGGAAATGACTTGTAGTTAGTACTAATGAGTTGTAAAGAATACTAATGACTACGAAATGACCCATATGTCTAACAACGGCTTGTAATGACCAAAATTGATTACAAATGACTAAAAATGCTTACTAGTGAGCTGTAATGGCTAATAATGACCGATATGACTTGTAATGACTACTGATGACTATGACATGACCAACATGTCTAACGACGGCTTGTAACGACCGCAATTGATTGCAAATGACTAAATATGCTTAGTTATGACCAGTAATGACTAATACTGACTAAATTAACTTACAATTTCTACTAATAACTACGAAATGACCAATATGTGTAACGATGAATTGTAACAACTACAACTAATTGGAAATGACCACATATGCTTAGTAAAGACCAGCAATGACTAGTAGTGATTGAAATTACTTGTAATGACTACTGATGACTATGATATTACCAACATATCTAATGACGGCTTGTAATGACCAGAATTGATTACAAATTACTAAAAATGCTTAGTAGTGAGCAGTAATTACTAAAAGAAAAAGAGAGAGAGGCGAATGATAAGAGGAGGAAGAGCAGACTTTCGCCGTTCACTTTTTAAGGGAGATATTAAGAGATCCTGTAGTTTTGAACTCTTCAGTGAACCATGCCGCGGATGATCTTGTCGCGAAGTGTTACTACAATGAGTTTGTGGATGGACGGATGGATGGATGGATGGATGGATAAGTGTTTATTGAAGTGTAGCATCATTGCTGAACAGTGGAACGGTGTATTAACCATTTTTCACGGCGATCCCATGGGCGTTGACATGTTTGACCACGTGGTGATGCGTCCATTGCGTGCCTCAGTTGCTTTCCTTGCCTCTGTGCTTAGAATGGACTTTTATTAAACATTAAAAAACATGACACCACTGCGGCTCTGCAAACCTCTTTCGCCGGATATCGTAGACGGTGACTGGGAGGACGACGCGCGAAGCTTTGGCTATACCGCCTCAAAAGACATGTAAGCGCTTTCGGAGATCGTTACGCTTTGTCCAAACGGCGCGAGCAAACTATACAGTGCTTGCAATAAAAGCGGGGCTAAATATGTATTCCACTTTATCATAACTTCCTGCTTCTGAATTGAATCAATATAATTATGTTTAGCTCTTCGTTCTTTATTTGCCAGTCCTTTGAAACAGCGGCTTGTCATGCACGTGACTCAGTAAGGTTGCTCGCGCGCTCTGCCTGATCTGCCTGATCGCTCGCGGGTGTGCTCAGCTGCAATTGATTCGTTCTTGCTGTGTATAAGGCTTGTAATATGTAGCCATTCAGTACATCCTAATAGCTTGTAGTATATACGTGTAATCGCTAGCCACTCGCTTACTGTGTGGACCGTTACGAAGCGTCCAGCTTCGAACACTCGTGTGCAGTCGGTGGAGTCGCCGTCACCCATGTTTCGGCGCATTGATTCAAGTGTGCTTTCCTTCCCTTACTTTTGGTACGGTGTCGATAGAATGAGCGTAAGTTTGCGCGTGAGTAGGGGGGGCTGTGTGTAGATAACGTGCGAGAAACCTACTATATGCCAAGAAGCGGCGCTACTCTATTTGTCACCGTATAACGAGCGGTACTCACTTGTGCAGACGTTCCGGGGTTGAAGTCCTTTCTTCGAGGTTAGCGCTAAAACGCTTATGGATAAGCGAGCTTTTTTTTTTTTAACCTCGAGGGAACCCGTGCATTGCGAAGGGCCGGCAACGCAGGCAGTCGTTATGTAGCAGCGGTTCAATTAAATAGTAACACGAACTCACGTGCGGGGTCGTCTCTGCGAGTGCTCGCCCCCTCTCTTTCTTCCCCGGAAGAAAAAAACATGGGCAAGGCGCCAGCAACGTACAGAAGTTCAAGTGCCCGCATTTATCGTGCTGTCGTTGCCTGGCCTGCTAGCTCAGTCGGTTAGAGCGTCGTGCTAATAACGCGAAGGTCGTAGGTTCGATCCCTGCGCAGGCCAAGTATGTTTTTTTTTTTTCTTTTTACCACAGAAGTATTGTTTGGCGAGTACTCCAGCAAAATCTGTCCCGCCCGTCACGTGACGCCTATTGCCACGTTATAGTGGCTGTGAACAACACAGTAACATCTTTATTGCGAAACACACAGAAACGCTTTTCTGAGATCACCACTTGGTCGATATTAATTATTTTCTTTTTGCATTTGAGAGAAGAAGTTAAATTCTTATGCCTTTTGGAAGCGAAATTCTGATTTAGGGCCTGAATACCTTAACAGAAATTTCCAAACATTCATAAGTTTGTAAAAAATACAAGCAAAAAGTTTACAAATTCGTACCTTTGCACCAAGAACAGATGTCGAATTTCTATAAGTTACATCCATTAGGGCATCTAAAGCGGTAACATTTGATACAACAATTTATATCTGACGTGAATGTCTTAAATGGTTTACAAGAGCTTTGGAAAAGTCCTCCTCACATATCAGAGGTGTATTTGAGAGCCATGTATATTAGATCAATTTTTTACACTTTAGATTTACTTTTATATGCACTTTACAGAATTGTGATATTGTTTTTCATTGCTGCATTACAGAGTTCTAAACTTGATAGTTATGAAATGTTTAATTTTCAACATTCTGTTAAAGACTTAATGCCCTAAATCTAAATTTCGCTGCCAGAAGCCGCAAAATTCTAACTTTTTCGTTTAAATGCAACAAACGTCATTACATTTGGTGCAGTTGTTGCTGAGAAAAATGATCTCGCCTTTCCCGATCATTTAGATAGGATCCCCCGAGCTAAAGCTTCCTCTTATGGTTTCTTTTCTTCATGGAATTACGCGATGAAACAACAAACGCCAGCTACATTCAGCATATACGCGTCTTCAAGCGTTTGATCGATTTCTCAAAGCGAATAACTTTCCAGAAGCGCTTGGCTATTCGCTTACATTGACAATCATCACAAATGTTGCCGCATAACTTTCTGATGCAGAAACATCAAATGGCTTATTCAGCGAGAAAGCCGGCGTCTGTAGCAGCGAAATGGCACCTAAATTTCCCATTGGCTGCGATGCCACGTCAAGTGCGCGCCTGGACGGAGCAGAGCGGGCGAAAGGGAAGTACTGCTACCGCGCCATGGTGTTGCGTCAGGAGAGAGAGAGAGAGCTAGGTCACCGCCGCGACGCCACGTCACCCTCGCAAGCCTGCCTGATCCGCGCGTTCCGTTCCTTGTACGCGCAAGCTCTCGCCTGCGTTCTAACTTCGCCTCAGTAATTGTTATAAAGAAATTGATGTGTAAAAGAACAACACATTCTAAAGGAAAAGCGTTGGCGGTAGGGAGTTTCGAACCTACGACCCCACGCTCAGAAGCCGAGTCTATTACCCGCTGGGCCAGCGCTGGCCAAGCGTCTCAGCGCGTTCGCTTGCCCGCGAGGAGTTCATAACTCGAAGGAGCGCTCAGCGGCCTTCAATTGGACATTAATGCTTTCGCATTCACAGCTGGAAAATTCTTAGGTGTCCTCGGATTTTTTTCAAGAAGCCTTCAAAATTTGCTCGAATCATTTTATTATACATGAATTATGGGCAAAGGCGGGCATCATTTCGATGAGAACTGAAAGGCCGCCGTTTACTAATTAAGCTAATTACGATAAGTAACGTCATAATGACTAACTTCACGGCACATTATTAATATGGGAGATTGAAAGAAATCGTCACAAAGTGCTCGTTATATATATTTTGTATTTCTACGTTAATATGTAGACGAAAAAAGCTGGCGTAAAAATATTCGCTCGATTTACTTGCTTATACGCATGCGGCACCGCGAAGCGTGGCTGGTGGTCCAATTATTATTATTATTATTATTATTATTATTATTATTATTATTATTATTACTATTATTATCATATGGAAACATACAAGCACACAAAGAAAACAGGGAGGGAGCAAGCTGACAACTGCCACCGAGAGGCGCACAACGCCTGCCTACTCTTTCGGGAGGAGGGAATCAAAAGAGGAGGAGAGTCCAAAAAAAACTATGTCGCATTGCCCTATACGTGGCACGAAGGGCGCCCGCGCCGATCAACTGCATCTTTTTTTACCATCTTTTTCTGACAGCGATTGCCGCTGTGGGCTCCCTCCCTTGGTCGTTTTCATGTCCGCCGGTGCCGTCGCTTGAATCCCGAAATCCTTTGCGACAAAACTGGAACAAAAGGTTCCCATTGTATCTCGAAGATTCTAACTTACGACCAGCACATTCGCTGTTCAGGATTCCGCCTTTCAGCCACTCGCTCCGCCTGTTCTCTTTCATTTTTTTTTTAATTACAGGGAAGCAAAACCGAAACACTTACACTGAGCACATCATATTAAAGCTAGAACTTTCGCTCTTTCAGCCGCTCTTCCGAAGCGACAACAGCCGAGAATACTGATCCTGCAGACTGCGATCGCGTCAGCAGTTGCCATGATTGGTTAACGTCCGCTCAATATCTGTGTGCTGAATGAGGCTGTAGCGTCCGTGCCTTCTTCGTGCCCTAGAACGTCGCCTTTCCTGTTGCGGAGGCGGCCCTAAGTTCAGTTTTTCTTCTTTTGCTTGCTTGCTTGCTTCCCATGCCATGGCGTGTACCCAGTACGAAGGATTGGCCAAGAAGCCGATGGTTAAACGGAAAACGGTTATATGGAAACGTGTGTTTTTGAACGGAATACAAGCTAGAATGTAATTC
Organism: Dermacentor andersoni; assembly: GCF_023375885.2. Taxonomy (NCBI): domain Eukaryota; kingdom Metazoa; phylum Arthropoda; class Arachnida; order Ixodida; family Ixodidae; genus Dermacentor; species Dermacentor andersoni. Next base: position 51,382,172 of record NC_092821.1, read on the forward strand.
ATTTTAATCAATTTAATTGAAACTGTGTAAAATCTTAAATAATAAATCAGTAAATTAACATGAAGTTGAAGTTGAATTTTGTGAAATAATAAACCAGTGAGTTAACTAGGTATTCTCCTTGTGTCACCAAGGGACTCGCATACGTTCCTGTGGCTAAAACCCAAGAGAGAATGTTTTCAGTTCTTATAGCAATCCCCAATTTTCGGAATGCAATTACGAAGTATTTCTTTCTCTGGAGTGCGAATGGGCGGCAGGTTAATAAAAAAAAAATACTCATCAGCGGTTTCAGGTTCTTTGCAGAAATGACAAAGAGGGCTTTGCGCCAGACCAGACATGTGTGGATAAAAGTTCAGTGGTGGAATACGGCGTCGTAATTGCATGAGAGATTTCCAATTTACGTGTGGGACACCGTTGATCGTCCCAAGCGTACAGCAAATGGTTTGTCTTTTAATTGGAACGTCTGTTTGGAGAGCATTTTAAAAGACATACTTTTCTTTATCTATAGCCGCGGTGATAGAAACAGAAGTGGGCAGAACATACATGATTGGTCCATCCGGGGATGTACGTGCAAGCACGTCAGTCATTTCATTTAAAAGCAAACCACGGTGACCTGCGGCCCATATCGAGCGTACCGGGCGTATAGGTCGAAGGGATCAATGCCTTTTGTTCATTCAAAAATGTACCGTCTGAGGATGAGGTGAGTCCTGTGCACATTGACAACGAATCGGTCACTGTTAAAGGTGTCGAAGAATTTACAGGAAGGTTTCGAAGAGCTAAAGTAATCGCTAATAATTATGCTTGAAATATTGGAGTGAAATCAGGAAGTCGCATTGAATACGACCAGGATAGCGCTTCAGAAAAGATACCTACACCCGCTTTCTCTTCACGCATTGATGCATCCGTCGCTATTACATTACTGATTTTCATTTGCGCTAAATGATCTTGTAATGTGCCGCTTAAATATCTAGCGGGTAGGAGTTTAGCATTGGAAGGAAATAGATCGTCAAACTCAAACTTAATAGCCTTTCCGAGTTTTTTTTTGTTTGTTTTACGTGTAATGACAATCATTAAATGCGTCTGCTTTGCCTTCATCTGTTCTTCTAGCGCTCAGTTTTTTTTTCTCATGTTTACTGGATGGCGCTGACGTTTGTCTCATTACCTTCTAGGATAGCGTGAGGCCTATTAATGTATTGATGTGGTAGGTAAAATATAAATTTCAGAAATGTCGAACGAATCCATGAGTAAGAAGCTAAAGGGTTGTTTTAGTAGAGACCAGAGGCTATATATGTCCAAGGAAGTAAAAGGAGGGGAAAAAAAGCCGAGTCTTTTCGCTTCACCACCGAGATGCGCAACTTCCGCAAACGTGTACGGCTCACACATCTAATATTTGTCAAACGGAAATTGGCCCTTCGAGCCTGCAAATTTTTACTCCAGTAAACACCGCACGAAACAGTCTGACTTACATGCGCGCTATTTTTTGCTGACTCTCGCGACACTGACTCGCGTTACGCCCGAAACTTCAATTTTGTTTTCTATTGCTAAACGATTAGTAGGCAAACTCATACTAAACCTATCGGCGTACACTTACGTGGCCAGCGAAACCGCGCTCAATTTTTCACTGAGGATAGCAAAAGAAAACAAGCAATAACAAAAAAAAATTAACATTACCTTATAAAGACCACATCTGTCAAAACCAAGAACAACTCCGTGTTTCAGGGCCAACACACACATAAAAAGAACTATGTAGATCCAACGTACATTTTGGAATCTACGTGAAACTGTGCTTTCGCGGAGCACTTAATTAAATTCTGTGAGACTGTCAATATTCTGCAACGTGTTTAAAACAGTAAGGTACTAGTTTCGGTTAGCCGGCATCTCTAATACAGGACGGCCGGTATGCGCACAAACTAAGAGAGACAAGTGCACGTGAAGACACTGACGCAAACGCTAGTTTCCAATTAATATTTATTTGTCCGCGGGTGAAAGTCTGTGTCCAGACATAATACGACGTGCATCGGGTTAGCGACAAGAAACCTTTAAAACGGACAAGTCGACTGTAAGTGACGCGAACACCAGTGGCATGTACCAAGAGAAAAATACAAAAAACTTTTTTAAAAATTTGGAAGGTTATTCAACCTCTACTTGAGGTCACTGAAAGACAATATGTTCCTTGGCGCATTGTGTAGTTGAGAATGGGGTGCACGAATAGGTGCGCCTCTGCAAACATTAATCTAAAACCGTTTGATAGTGGCACAGCGATAGCAAAAACCGTTTGATAGTGGCACAGCGATAGCACTTACCATCATTGTGGAGCTAACTGAAACATCAGCGCCATTCGCACCCCATATGAGGCAGTCTTGTTTTCTATGGAATCACTCAGTGATTAAACAAATGACGCCTAAATATACCACATACGAATATACCTCATCAAGAGCACGATTGCTTTAATAAGGTAAGCCTCTCTAACCGTTCTATGCCTGCTTTCCTAACCATGAGGCAACAATCGGAAGTCTACTACACTATCATGACAGCGTCAACTTGCTCCTTCATATAGAAGTAAGCAGCGGCCAAAATATTTGATTGCTCACATTTTGTAAAATTGGAGTTCCAGTGCGCACTACAATGCGCAGTATCAAAATTGATTTATGGTGTTTCTCTCTCGTTTCTTTCTTTTTTTTGGGGGGGGGGATGGGGGCGAGGGAGGGAGCGAAATAAACGTTCGATGTTATCGATCAGGGTTCATTATTATAGGCGACTCGCTTCATGGGGACTGTTGGGTCGAGAACTAAAGTGTTCATATTAAAGAGGTGTACGACTGTATCACAGAAACTGGTGCCAAGCACAGCATTAGGCTACTGATAAATGTATATTACTTCGTTAATACTCAACATTCGGCACTTTCGACACGGGCTCTTAAAGGAATAATTAGAAAGTTAACTAGAGAGATTGCGTTAATTATTCAATATCACTCTGAAATATGCCTTGCAGATATAACGTCCGCCTTTTCTGACATTTGGAATATTTGCCACAGGAGGCCCTTAATAAGGCTCGCTCCATTAAAATAGATAACCCGGTTTACATACGGTACACTACCCATTGAGCGTGGACATGCGTACATGCAGACGTCGGTTAATTCCTACTTGTTATGCTGAACAGCTTGGTGGTCGGTAACAGCTTCACTGCGCAGGCTCACACACAAGTGCGTTCGCGCTTAAGCGAGCTGGAGTATTTCTATATACGCATGTAAGCATTATGTGAAATAACTACCGCTGCGTGATTTTCCTTTGGTTACTTTCGAGAGAACGTGTACGCTCGTAACCGTACGCTATGCACCCTCCTTTGAAAGCAGCTCTAATAAGAAAGCAGTGTCGTTGTAAGGCAAAACAAGCGCAGTCGTCTGCACCGTACACAGCTGCACACAATCTTGAGGGCCAAGACCAACATCTCTGAGAGGCCGCACAAACCACACTTTGGCCGGAAGCGTCTGTTTTGGTGTCATTCGTTGCTGTGCTCGGCGCGTCTTACAGTATCGAATCGGCCTCCGAAGGCCGAATGTGACTCTTATTCCCCGCCATCACACAAAACGTCTGCTCACGAACGCTGGCGCTTTAAAAGAGAGGTGCCAGTTTCAAGGCGTTGTTAGCTGCAAGATTTTCGTACTTGCTTTTATCGAGGTTTCTGTAAAATCGAACGAGGGTCTTCTCCATCTGCACGGCTTTTATCCCCTGTGCCCACGGCAAGTCGGTGCAGCTCTGCATTAATAGCAGCAATTTTGCGGTGTCATCGAGGAAGGGTTGCCAGCAACGTGGTAGCTAGCTCTGTTTCTCTCATCTTCGAATGTCATGAAACGCTCTTTGAATTCTGCTAAATGATTCTCGACGTGTTCTGAATATTTCTCCGCGTGCCTGCAGGCGTTTAGTTTCGAATCGAAGAGCATCTGATGCTAGAAATTATTGGGCAAAAAATTGAATGATGCTCTCGGGTTTTACGTGCCAACACCATGGCATTACGGGAGACTCCGGATTATTTAAATCTTTTTACGCGCACCCAATGCACAGTAACACGTGGTTCTTGACCATTTCGCTCCCGTCTATAGAAAAAAAGATGCCACCTCCATTCTATTTCTAAAGTTTCATACGGACAAGAACGTTGCGCCTTTCGCCGTTAGAACTGACGAGAAGTGGCTGCTGCTTCCTAATATTGATGTAGTGAGTCGGATTACCACAATCTCAAGAAATCGGTCCGCCAAGCCTTGGGCGCTAAATTACGAGCTCGTTGGCCTCAACGCTTCCAGATCCAAATAATCTTGACTGAAGCTTACTGCCAATACCGTGAAATACAGGCAAACATTTGTCAAGGCGAAGACGCCAAACAAAAGCATCTGTCTGCAGGCGCCAACGACCGCGATTATCGGTTCAAAGCATACTGCGAAAGGGCATATATTCGACTTAATTATGGGTACTGCGTCAATACTGCGGTATGGGTGCTGCTATAAAGAAAGACGTTCGGTGGTCGTGTGCCTTTTACTGCGACAGCAATTATATGGACGCTCCACGCGCATTTCTCCCGTCGTCGTCACCGCGATGTTTCGTACGAAGTCCAAGGGCGATAACATCTTTGCCGCGCGTCGTATGCTGTATGTGCGAGTGAAAGCATGCGAGGGAAACCGACGATCGCCGCTCAATCTAGCACGCGCAAAGGAGGAAAGCGGCGAGCCATTTTAAACAGACAGCGCGTATTTTGACAGGGACAAGGAGGGGGATACGACACGGACAAGCGCTGCCGTGTCGCCTCTCCCTCCGTGTCCCTGTCAAAATACGCTCTGTTCTGTTTAAAATGGCTTACCAACTCGCCCAAACGTCCGTTTTAGCGGAGAGCAAACGCGTCGTCTTTCGTCGCGCGAGAGGCCGCGGGGTGATAGGAGGGAAGGAGGGAGGGTGTTAAGGGGGGGGGGGGGGGGCTCCAGCGGCAACTGCGTATTTCGCGACCGGGCGCAACGGGAAGTGACGATCGCGGCGCAGTATCGCGCGCGAAAAGAAAAAAAAAGCGGGGAGGCGGCGCGGGAAAAGGGGGGGGGGGGGGGGGGCGTAGAGACGGTTTCGACTCTGCCAGCAAGTGCGTACTTTGCACGGCGCCGTAGTTTGAAAGAGATCAGCAGCCGACTAATACCATTGTGCGCGCTGTGTTTTCGCCGCTCTTGCATTGAAGCCATACGCAGCATAAAGGTCAGTTCGCCCGGTGCTGTTGCTGTGTTTGCTCACACCAGCCTACTGATAGCGTGTCCGCGCTCATCGAGTGCGATGTGTTCATATTTGCCTGTGCACACTGACACCATGCTCGTTAATTGCGTTAGTCAGCGATGGTTTCCAAATTTACACGGTCGATAAAACTACTACCCTAACTTCGTATAGCTGTCTACTAATTTGCTATCGCAAGCGATGCTGCGCTTTCGGACAAAATTGCAACTTTTTTTATCGTGCTCCCAATAAGCCACAGTACGCTCTCAAACCCTTTTTGTTCTAATGTGCCTCATGCCATCAACGTTTCATGCATGCGTGGATCCAGGAGGGATGTCCGGATATACTGACTACTTTTAAGTTAGTATGCGCAGCGCCAGCGTACGGCACGTGACCAACGCGGATTCGTCCTTCCCAGCTGTTACTGTTATTCTGCTCTGGAGGAACAAGAAACGGTTAAAGATTATTGAAGAGAAACCGCCAGCATGTAAAATACTCATTATCATCATCATCATTACCAGCATCATCGTCATCAATCATCAGTTCAACGTTAGACCTCCCCCTCTCCCGGCTAAGAGAACCTGGATCCGCCCCTGCATTCATGCCACGTATTGTGTTTGGCTACCAAAAATTTTCGTTTTTCTCATCGTACGTCCACGCCGTGATTGCTGCACCAGCAGTGATAGAAGCCTAAACTCGGCTCCAGGCCGCTAAACAAACGTTCGCGAGTCGCATGCGGGTCCGTATGTTGCGAAGCCATGGCTCAAACCGACTTCGGATAGCGCGCTTGCGCGTGGCTCTCGCGAGTGGCCTCCGGCGGCGGACCCAAGATGGCGCCACATGTGTCCCTTGCGAGCTGCGGCGAAATTTGAAACCGTTGCAGCCGCGACGCGGCCAAGACCCGGCGGCTCTCTAGCAAAGCGGCACGCATTGGGCCGTAGTTGCCGTAGTTTCTAGGGGACCGGGACCGTTCTCTTACGTAATCGGGGTCTCGCTGATAGCCGGAAATAGCAACCGCTATTTTATTGTGCATTATCGCTTACAGAAAGCTCGGGATCACTGTCCTATATGCTTTGTATCGGTGACCGCTACGCCGATTTGCTGCAAAAGTCATTCGCTGTTCTTTCTTGCCATTTTTTTTTCTCCGTTACTCCGTTGAATGAGCGCGAATGCTAAACTGAGAGCATATTTACATACCCCTATCCTCCACGGTATTCTGAGCCACGCCTTGCTGTGATACTAAGACGTCGCTGTTTGTATTTGCTTGGGTAATAGCACGAGGGATGATACATGAGTTCAGATATAAGGTTTGTTTTTCAACATAACTCAAAAGTATGGAGCACGTTTTTGCAGCGATTGAACTAACAAGATGGGGAAGGTATTTATAGAAACGTTTATAAAGATTGGTGCTCGCATTTTTTCTTCTTTTTTTTTTTTGTGACGGTCGAAAAACGTCACATTTCGAAACTCCGAAATTTGTGATCACTTTAGGCATTAATTTACAGATAGGAAATGAACATATAGATACGAGATTTTGCGATAATAATCACTGTTATTTGAAGGAACAACCACAGAAACTTCAAAATTTTAGTATAAGTGGTACCATTAAGCCGCTCACCATCACCTAATTCAAACAAGCTTCTACTGGAGCCAACGTTACCACAATACTTCTAGCCGATTTTGCAGCACCATGAGGTGAGCTTGCGTGCACATAGTAAAAGGCATCTTCAAACAACATATTAAATCATACTCGGTACACTGTTCTTGTGATAGAAGCCTTCAAATTTGTGAAATTTGCCAATGGCAGCAGCACCATTATCGACCACATTTTCATTTTTCCTGCAGAAGAGCTACCCGATATTTTACAAGAACATAATCGTTTCCTTTCAGGAGACAAATTTTCCTATTACGTATAAGGATTTTGTTTAAAACAAAACAAATAGTGATTTGATAGCCTGGTTTGTTCTTACGTGACCGCACCCGTTAATATAATCGGGAATGTAGGCTACTTTGCGTACAGCTATCCCGACACATTTTACAAGTAGACTCTGCGCGTCTTTCCACGAGCACACCCACACAATAAGTGATACTGGGTGTCCGAAAAGTAACTGTCGAGCGATAAATTAAAGGAAAATATGATGATAATTGTGCATGACATCGTAGTTTCCCGCGCCATAGATAGCGCAATACATCTAGCTCGTCTGATGGCGTCTGTGGTGTGTACTCAAAGTATAGGTGTATCGGAACAATCTTCACACACTACAAGGCAATTACCCAGCACATTGCACACGTATGCGACTCCAACAACCCTCCACAGAATGCTTAACAATATGCAGCGTCGTGCAGAGGCATGTCTTCAAGCCGGTGGCGCATTGGGCAACGAATATCCGCAGGACGTTCGGAAAAGGACTGAGGGTCCAGAACCGATAGTGGACGTTCTACGGACGATTGGAAGACGTAACAGTTTGAGGGATAATTTTTCTCTGAAAATGAAAATCGTATGGAGGTCCGCACAAATTCACCCGCGGACGTATCAGTATGTCTGGTTCAGGATTGCGAAAGGACGTCCGCAGGACAACGCCTGCGGCCTACGCTGCATGGCTGCAGACTGTGTACTGCAGAAAGGCATGCAAGTTGTTGTGTCTGGCTACTGCGCTTTCTAGGAAGTAATTTTACCGTTTTTAACCAATTTGTTCGTGTGCGTGGAGTACTTACTCAGGACTGGCGTAAATCTCTCTGCGAATTTCTCGACAGTCAGCGCGCAGAGTCCGCTGTAAACGTACATTATCAGCCACTTTAGTCATCAATTATGCCGTCACATAAACGTCGCATAACATATGCAGACACACGCTGTCTTGATAAACTGTGTGGCTAGACGCCGAGAGCCGGACTTTATTGGTGTCCTTGAGTCAAGATATTTTTTTCTGTAGCATAATGAGATAATCACTAAGAGATTCATAATCTGTCTATTTTTTATCCATATCTACGCATGAACACTGAACTTTCTCAAAGATCGCAGTTGATAAACTACGGACACCGGTAGAGGATGCTTATCCAGGATAACGTATATCTGGTTGCAAATAAAATATTCTCTTGGGTGGCCTTTTCCTTTCTGCAACAAGGAATTTATGCTTAATACATCATGGTGTATTAAGCATGGCGTCTCTTCTATTGTGTTTGTGCCGTCCTGAAGTACACCTCAGAATTCCAGGACTTCATAAAAAAGTTGCAGTTTCTCCCGAAAGGCGAAGCGTCGATTCCGATAGCAAATTAGTGGACAACTAAATATACGATGTAATTATAGTAGTTTTATTGGCCGTATAAATTTGTAAACATAGGTATACTAACTTAACCAGCATGGTGCCACGCGCGCACAAGCAAACATGAACATACCTCACTCAATGACCGCGGAAGCTCGCTGTCAAAACGCTGAAATGAGGAAGCGCGGCAGAAGCGGCAGCGAGTGAATTGACCTTCCTGCTGCGTCTCGAATCAACCCGAACTAAGCAGCAAACACACAGCGCGCGGCGGACTCTGTCCCCGTCGCACATGGCGTTCAAGATACAGCGGCCCGGGCGGACGCACGCGGCCGCCTGGGACACCCGGAGTAGAACGTGCCCTGCTCCCTGCCCTCCTCCGGAGCTTCGTGCGCGATGGAAGACGGCGCGCTTCCTCCCCGCTTTCCTCAGTTGGGTGCGCGAGATTGAGCCGCGATCGCCGGCTCACCATCGCACGCTTTCACTCGCACATACGGCATACGGCGCGCGGCGACAATTTTATCACCCTTGGACTTTGTGCGGAACCTCACGGCGACGGCAGAAATGCGCCTGGAGTGTCAATATAATTGGTATTGCAATAAATGTGAGATTCACCACCGTCTACATTAGAACAACTGAGCTTACTCCTGTTGTACGAGAAATACAGTAGCCACGTACACATCTATACTGATGGTTCGACTTGCTCGACTGGTGGAGTTCTGGTGGAGCTGTGTCCACACCAACAAGAAGAGTAACCCTGCGCTTCAAGACGTCGCATGTCACGACGTCTACGGCTGCAGAAATCACGGCTCTGTACAATGCACCTACGTTTATTAACAGATAGTCCTGGTATACATGGGCAATGTTTTCCGACTCGAGACCGGCTTTACACAGCATACAGCCAGTTATTCGGCGCTGATCTCACGAACAGTTAACGTACGAAATTGTCGCTCTTCACCTTGACGTCAAAGAAAAAGACCGCGAAATTATTTTCTGGTGGCTACCTAACCGTTGCGGGATCAGTGGGAATGATCACGCGGACAATGTTCCCCGCTAGTCAAATCAAGAACACAGCGTTCCCATTCCTTTTTCCAGGAAAGACTCTCCATGGCAGCTTCATCACCTGGCACGCAAGCTCTCTTTAACAGAGTGGAACACCCCCAAATGGAAGGTGCACCAGGTTACTTGAACTGAGCCTTTCTCTCCAACTGCGACCTCCACCAGGACGTCACCTACTTGAGGCATCGCTTTTATACCGGCTGCGCTTAGGAGTGACTTTCATGAAGGTTTGCACTGCCTTGATTGAATTACCGACAGTACTACGTGCGACGTCAGCGGTAGCGAAGAGAACATCGAACGTTTATTGTGCCACTGTCCTCTATTTCAGTCGGAAAGACAAACACTTTTTATCGCATTGTGACGACTGGACGATCGGCCGTTGTCCGTGCAGGCGATGCTTGAACACCGCTACACTCGCTCGTCGGCCCACAGAGCTGTGAAGGCACTTTTGTCTTTCTTGAAGGCGACTGGCCTGTGTAAACGCCTCTGACTTGGTGCGGCCCACCGCGCGCGCGCGAGGAGTTTAAAAACGTTGTCTTTCCTTGCCTCCTTCCTCTCTTATCTCATCTTTCTATTTATCCTTTCCCGTCCCCCTGAGTAGGGCAGCTAACCAGACGCATTCCTGGTTAACAGCGGGCGAGTTGGAACCTATCCACTCTTGGGCAGCGCACACAAGCTGAACACGAGAAACGTTCTCTCTTTTTTTTCTCGTGTTCACTTTGTGTTTGCGCTGCCCAAGAATGGTTCCCTGCCTTCTCTCTTTCTTTCCTCCTATGCTTAATACAAAATAAACTTGCATTTTTCGTACACTTTTCTTCGGCCTACCGCGTCTTCGGGTTTGTTTACAGTAAGTGATGATGATTATTATTATTATGAAGGATCGACGCTTGTCCTAATTGACGAAGTATATAAAGCACGCATTTAGTAATATTATAATAATTTGACTGTATAACTAAAAAAAGTTGGAAGCATCGTCCAGAGCACGGGGCGTCCGTCGCGAGCTTCGCAACCTACCGCCATCAGTCATGAATTATGATCGACTGCCCATACGTATGTGAAACAAACAATTTTATGCCAGGGTACTGGAGATTCCACTGAAAGCAAGTCACGGTGGTAGAATGACTCTTGGTGCATGCTATGATGACTCATCTCATAATTACAGAGTAGTTAAATATTAAAATATTGTAAAATCATTCATGCTACGTTTCTTCATAAAAATGGATTGAATCACGCGCTCGAATAAGATGCACAAGTTATTTATTGGTTGCCAGCATTATTAGAAAGAAAAAGTAACTGGAACGTCCATGTATTTGGTCCCACATTGCAGATTCATTTCTAGTTGATACGTCCTGCAAGCTCACCGGCTACAGTTCGTGAGTTGTAATATGTGCCGCAAAACTAATTCATTCAGCAGTTACCTTGTGAACGTTTGTTAATCAGTTGGACATGTCTTTCGATATTTCGGTCTATTAACGTCCACCTCTTGGAACAATGCAGTCAAGGAGATTTTATTAAAATAAGCTGGAGTGGCAGCCCTCATAGTTCCTTACCAGCACAGGTGAAGCCAGAGTTTGCCTATACTTCGGCGCTGAATGAGGGCCGCGACAGCTGAAATTTCTCACAGCTCACGTACTTTTGGTCAGTTATGCAAAAGTGTGGAAAAAGCAGGCTTCCGAACAAGCAATTGGCAACTACGGCGTCGATTATAGAAACGCTAGAGGAGAGATGCTGGTAGAATTCGCAGAAAGGAATAAGCTGAGAATAATTGACACCTTTTTCAGGAAGCAGAGCCACGGAAAGTGGTTCTGGAAAAGCCCTAATGGTGAAACAAGCAATGAAATTGGCTTCATACTTTCTGCTGATCCCAGCATAGTGCAGGATGTAGAAGTGATAGGTAGAGTAAAGGGTGCAGTGACCATAGGTTATGAGGGCTAGGATTCACCTCAATTTGAAGAGAGAAACAGTAAAATTGGTCAAGAAGAAACAGGTCAACCTAGAGGCAGTAAGGGTAGAAGCAGACAAATCCAGGCTCATACTTGCAAACAAAAATGCAGCCTTAGAACAGACCGATGAAGATGACATTGACATAATCAATGCAAACGTAACTAGGCTGGCTTCAGAGGCAGCAATTGAAGTGGGAGGCAAGGCACCAAGGCAACCAGTAGGCAAGCTCTCCCATGTAACAAATGACCTAATAAAGAAACGACAAAGAATGAAAGTGTCCAGCTCAAGAGATAAGATATAATTCGCGGAACTGTCAAAACTGATCAACATGGCGAAAGTAAGTGATATTCGAAACTATAACGTGAGAAAGACTGAAGAAGCCGTAAACAATGGACGCAGCCTGAAATCAGTGAGAAAGAAACTTGGTGTAGGACAAACGAAGATGCATGCACTGAAAGATAAGCAGGGTAATATCATCAGCAATCTCGAAGATATAGTTAAAGAAATGGAAGAATTATATACTGACCTGTACAGTACCTGAAGGAGTCAGGATACCTCCGCTAGAAACAGTAATGGACAGGGTACAGAAACTTCTCCTATAACTAGCCTTGCAAGACACGAAACGAGGAAGAGCAGCAGGAGAATATGAAATAACAATCGATTTAATCAAAGATCGAGGAGCCATACTGCTTGGAAAACTGGTGGCTCTTTATACAAAGTGTCTATCGACTGCAAGGGTCCCAGGAAACTGAAAGAATGCTAACATTATGCTAATCCAAAGAAAGGGAGACGTTAAAGAGTTCAAAAATTATAGGCCCATTAGCTTACTCCCAGTATTATATAAAATATTCACGAAGATAATCTCCAATAGAATAAGTGCAACACTGGACTTTAGTCAACCAAGGGAACAGGCTGGCTTCAGGAAGGGGTACTCTGCAATGAATCACATCCATCTCATCAATCAGGTTATCGAGAAATCATCAGAGTGTAATAGGCCTCTTTATATGGCTTTCATAGATTACGAAAAGGCATTTGATAAAGTAGAGATACCAGCAGTCATAGAGGCATTGCGTAATCGAGGAGTACAGACCGCTTACGTAAATACCTTGGAAAATATCTACAGACGTTTTGAAGCTACCTTAATTCTACACAAGAAAAGCAGGAAGATATATATAAAGAGAGGGGTCAGACAGGGAGACACAATTTCTCCAATGCTATCCACTGCGTGCTTGGAAGAAGTATTCAAGCTATTAAACTGGGAAGGCTTAGGAGTAAAGATCCAATATCTCAGCCACCTTCACTTGATGATGACAGCCGCTTAAAATAAACGCGTGAAGAACCGCCTAATTTTGAGAGAGAGATATGCAAATGAGAGAAAGGCAGGGAGGTTAACCAGACTTAAAACCTCCGGTTTGCTACCCTGCACTAGGGGAAGGGAAAGGGGAAGTAAAGACGGAAAGAAGAGCGTGACAAAAATAAAAGCGTGAGAAAAAAAAAATATGAAAAGGGATGAAATGGGGTCATTATAGTCTTTCTAATAGGCCACTGTCACGTAGAAAAGTCAACAAAGCCTTGACCGACTTTTGCTGCGACGACAGTTCACGTCGGCATTCCAAAACTGACTGTTCTGAAAGTGGCCTGTCGTCAAGGCGTGCCAACGTGGTCGCTAGTGACAGCCGGTGCGCGCTGTACTGAGGACAGTGGCAGAGCACGTGTTCGATGGTCTCCTCGCCGCCGCAGTGTCTGCAAGCCGCGCTGTCGTCCATACCGACTCGGAAGGCGAAGGATCTTGTGTAGGCGACACCAAGCCACAGTCGGCAAAGTACTGCTGTTTCTAGTCGAGAGAGTCCAGATGGGGGTCGAAGTCGAAGGGATGGGTCCAGTCGGTGTAGACGTGTATGTTTTAAGCTTGGTGTGTTCCATAAAGTTTTGATGCTTCATTTGCAAGCACACGAATTTTCGTTGCAGCGTCTGTTCTTGAGAATGGAATGGAGTCTTGCAAGCCCTCCTCATGTGCAGATCGTGCTGCTGCGTCGGCAAGTTCATTGCCCATTATGCCACAGTGGCTTGGAATCCACTGCAATGTGATGTCGTGTCCTTGCTCGACGAGGTGGTGAAGCAGCAGTCTGAAAAGTCTGAGAAGCAGTTAAAGAAGCAAGTGGGGCTGGTAGAATTCAAACTGCAATGTTATAATTAAGTCCTGGTGTTACTGCCGAACGTTTCTGTGAAGAAAAGCAACATTTCGATATCATACCATTAACTACTCGTCGTGAGCAAACCGTCTTTAATGGAGTAAAGTCAATATAACTATTGTAGAAGTCATATCTAGCCAGCGCTTGTGAAATACTTTTGCACTGCGGCAGGAATGGTATCATAACTGCATTTTTATATGCTATGTTCTTGCGGTTGTCGATCCGCGCATGAAAAACCCGCAATGTACTGGTCTGTGCTCCGTCGGCTGGCACTGTAGCGTGGCCTTTTAGAACTGTATTGTCGTCTATGAAGTACACTTTCTGAATAAAGTTTTGCAAACGAACACGTCGTAAAATATATTTGAGACGACCGACATAAGTATGCAAGCAGGGGCAACGAGAGCGAACAAACGAAAACACTGCAGAAGGCGCCCGGAGACAGCTCGAACAGCAACCGACTACACGCGCAAGTCCCTGCCCTGACGTCACGTGAGCGGCGCTCCCAGCTGCCCTGTAGTTCCTTCTATGTTAAATGGAAGCTGAAGAGTCTGTCGAATTCAATAAGACGCTCATATACGGATGCGGGAACCTTATAAACCATGTAGGTAAAATTTGGGGGGGGGGGGGGGGGTTCAATTAGGGGCGACGTAATCGTCGGTTGAAATTGCGCTGTAGCTCCGCCCCCCATCGAATGCCGCGCGCTGCTGCTGACGCTGACGATGCGAGCGGAGACCGGAAACCGCGGTGTTGTGACGTCAACTCTAGTGTTTCGTTCCTTCGCAGCGTCCGCGACCGTGCCTGACCGCGCTTGTTTCTGCGTGCGTGCCATCGTAATCTGCTTCGATTGACCCTGCATTCCTTTGTTGGTGCGTCTGCGTGTATGTAGAGTGGTAGTCAACGTGCGTGGTAGTCAACGTGAGTGGTAATCAACGTGAGTGCTAGTCAACGTGGTAGTCAACAGATGAAGGTCACTACACGTACTGCATGAACCGGGAAGCTTTTCAAGCGTTTAAACCGTCTTTGTAGATTGCCGACAGCTTTGGACAGCGCACAAATGCCGACGATCGCATCCCCGCTTACGTTCCACGAGGAGGCATGCAGGAACACAACACTACAGTTGTTTGACCGGAAACGAGCTCACTAGATTGGCGAAAGATCGGCGAGATCACTAGATCGCTTTGCAAAAAACATACTCACCAAAGAGCATTTCCAACACGAGGAGATCCCAAGACTTTGCTTTCGTTCGCGTCGAAAGCACTGCTCGCACCAGCATCGTTAGCTTCTTCGAGAGGCCGGCTCTTCGTAATCGGCTCGTACATGTAGGGAGTAACGCCGAACTCCTCAAAAAAAAAAAAAAGCAGTCTCTCTAAATTTTCCATTACCGTCTCAGAAAAACAGCACCAAACTACCTGGCACCACGCTTCATGTGTAGCGGCAGCGGTCGGTTACTAGAGTTGACGTCACGAGGCGCCCGACCAATCACAGGCGGAAACGAGACGCGCGAGCTGGGCGTGTCCGCTGCTGCACTTTTCGTCGAAATAAAATATATTTGCGCTTTCTTTCGCTCAATTTCGATACGATATTCGAATTCGGAGGGTTTAAAACCATTATGTACAGATGTTCACTCATTTTTTCTGGAAAACCTTTCAGCTTTCCTTTAAGATGGCGGTTGTTCGGCTTCACTTAGGAGACGGCATCTTCACTCCGTCAAATATTTCTTAAACCTGCGCAAATGCAGCTAATGGGCAATAATAATGCCATATCTGCCACAGGCGATTTATAAGATTACGGAAAACTTACAAGTGATGATCCCCTATGCATTGAGCTATTCGACAAGACTGCAACAACAGCTGCTACCTATAGAAAACTTCGCTTTAAAGGAAAGGCGCTGCGGTACTGTGAATTCTGTTCTTTGTTCTCTTTTAGGGCGCGTTGTCCGTGAGGCGGTTGCAAGCCCACACATTGCGATCAACGCGCCAAGGTGCCGGAAGCTCCGCAGAGGAACTTCTGGCTCTTCTTCTTCCGCCTTCTGTTGGGTTCGCTTGCCCTATATGGTCAAGCGTTCAGCTACAAGATTTGATGGTGTGTGCCAGCCGCTATTGTAGGTAGCACCCCCTAGGTTGTGTCGCCTCCATTTCCAGCTTCTCCTAGGAACCACGAACTTCTCGTGCAGGCAAGTTCCGCGATGCTGAAAAGTGGACGCAGTGGCCTTCCGACCCGCCACGCGCAAGCCTTACCATCGCCATCGCAGTCCTCTTTCTCCACAGGCTGCGCGGCACCGCCGCAGTGAGGGGAGAAGTGCGATGACGATGGTGAGGCCGCTGCCATGGAGGAAGGAAAATTCACGCAGGAACTCCTCTGGGAGTAGTGTAAGTATGCGTGAGCATTGTAACTCTTGCTCATCTCCACGCAACCCGATGGCATCATCAACGTTGTGACAGTTGATACGACCAGTATAAACGACAGCGCTTCTGCAACACGAACTGCTGCAGACGGCGGCACCCGGTGAATTGACGACGAAAGCAAACGGCTGCAGGTGGCGGTGCCAGGTGCGCTGATGACGTTCCGATCATTATAAGCTGGTATCGCTCTTTGGCGACTTATCCATCCGCGTTGAACCATTATGAGCTGCGCGGACTGCGTATTGAAATCGATCTGCGATGCGGACAGAAAGTGCCGCCTACTGATAGCTATACGCGCGCTGTGTTCTCGCCGCTTAGCGTTGAAGGGGGACGCGCGGGCTCGTATCTTGAAAACGATCTGCGAAAGCGGCGGGATGCGGCGTGTTCTGAGAGCTTCGTTCGCGTGTTTGCATTGATATTGTATGTGCGATTCCAAAGAATGTATGCGCTTTTTGCTTCACGTTGCTGGGTGCTTGAAGCCTGCTTCACTTCCGCCGCGGGTCAGGCCGGTATTGAACTACCTCCGGGATCGGCCCACATTGTGTCTTACGTGATGGACGGACGGTTTTCTCCTTCGGTAAGCATAGAAATGTTTACGCATTTAAAAAAAAAAAAAATATTTCGCGGTTGCTACCGCCCTGCCCCACGCCAAACGTCCCGTAAAACAGGGTAGTGCCTTGACCAAAGCGGTCCTCTGTAGCGATACATATCACTCAGAAGTAAAATGGAAGTAAATTAGGTTAGAAGAATGTTCAATTTATGCTAAGCTTAATCTTTGTTCTTTATTCCTTGCCACCATTGCGCAGAAATGGAAAAAATAGGTCGCGTCCACAAAAGTTTACGCGCACCTCTCGAGCAACTGAAGTTGTCGAGTTACTTCAGTACCGGTGCTTGCGTCTGGCAAGAAAGTGAGTCTTCTTTCTTTTGAATTTGGCTCGAAACGTGGTCATTCGCCAATGGCGAGCTGTGCGGTATAGTGGGAGGTTCGGGCTATAGTGTTCTAGTTCGGGCTACTTTCTCACGTTTTGCTTTGCAAGTATCGACAAGGAGACCGTGCATAGTCCTCGCTGTAGATCGGCTAATGAGAGGACGGCGAAAAAGAGCGAGAAAACATTAAAAAAACTTAAATAATGGGGTTTTACGTGCCAAAACCACTCTCTGATTATGAGGCACGCCGTAGTGGAGGTCTCCGGAAAATATCGACCACCTGGGGTTCTTTAACGTGCACCTAAATCCAAGTACACAGGTGCTTTCGCATTTCGCCCCCATCGAAATGCGGCCGCCGTGGCCGGGATTCGATCCCGCGACCTCAGCAGCCCAACACCATAGCCACTGAGCTACCACGGCGGGTGAGAAAACATTCAGGCACCTCAATAATGTTAGCGGTGGCGCTCCAATGTAAACGCTGGTGGCTGAAAACGCAATTTCAGCTGAGATGCGATTCTTCGGAAGCCACGCCAACTTATCAAAGGGAAGATAATACGGACAACGGCGCCTGCAAGCATTGTGCCGAAGGCGGACAGTACCATGTCAGTGGTAGTATAGCAGCGACAGTGCCGATGCGATAACAAATTGTGCCACGCCGATTTTCGAGTCGAGCGCAACGCGATCCCGCACTTCGTATCTAGAATGTTGCAGAGACTTCTTACGGCGATGGCCGGTGGACAGTTGTTTTAATAGGAGCAATTAAAACAATTAAACACACCAAACAACCTGAACAATTAAAATTGTTGAAACAGCAAGAGGGCTTCTCGAATCTTCCGAACGACGCGGGCGGCCTCCTGACAGCTTTCGACAAAACCTGCAGTGGCAAGTTTTCAATTATTGTCATATGGACAGACTATATAGTACAGCCACTTTGGATTCGTGTCTGGCCTGCCGCACGCCCTAAGTCACCTAGAAGACCATCCTCGTGTTGTGCCGCTCACAGTCAACGTGGATGGGATTCCACTGGCCAAAAGCTGTAAAACACAACTCTGTCCAATTCAGAGCGTCGTCCATGACTAGTGATCTTCCACGATGTGTAGTAGGGGCAAATGCAGGTTTCTGGAAGCCAACCTCTGTGAATGAACTGCTGCTCATAGAAGGCCCATTCAAAAACATACTGAAATAAACTTTTGGGGAGATGCCGTTTAATGCAGTCGATCAAACGTGATAACTAACTCTGTATTGCACTTACCTCTGTTACTTATTGATCTTTATTGACCGTATCACACGTGTCGAGCTGCTGGGTTCTGCAACCTGAAGCGTTGCATTGATTTGCACTTGATTCAATTTCAGCTGCAGTGTGTTGGCTGCCGGATGAAACCATGGCTACTGTTTATTTTTTATTTATTTATACTGTCAATCCCATCAAGGATCATAACAGGAAGGACATTTACATAGTTATCTTACAATATAACAACAATAATTAGTACAATATTAAGATTACACACAATACATATTCAATTAGCAGAGGCAAACAATATAGTAGGAGACAATGAACGTAATACGTTGTAATAATGTTACGAAAAGCAAGAAGTAATCAAAAAAGTAGACAATTTACAAAGGTGAACAAAATGGCAGTCATTAATTACACAATAATACGTGGCAGTAAATTTAAGAGTAACAAGGGCAGTCTATCAAATAGCAATGGCGGTAGGTAATAATTACAACAGGAAAGCAGGTAAATAATCTGCATAAATAAACAATGGTGCTCAATAATGGCAAGTAATAGAAGTTATAAAAGTTAAGTATACACACGAGGTATAGTAATCGATAATATACGTTTCAGGTGTCGTTAAATAGATGGGGATTATGTACACAATATAATGAAATAAAATAAAATCGCACAGAAAAGAATGGTGAAACCAGTACGTCATAATTGGGAAGCATGCAATTAATTTTCGGCCAGTGTTAAAGAAGTACATAAGGTTGGGCTGCTTGTAATACTAGGGTTTAGCTTATTCCATTCACGCGTCATTAAAGGGAAGAACTAATGTTTATGACTTTCCGTATGAAATGGGTGTTCGTTTAATGATAGTGAGTGTTTATGTCGGGTGAGTCGTGTTTGTGATAGATAAGTATTTGGAACTGTCTCTTTGTAATTCATTATGAATAAGTTGACACATCATTCTTAATCGCGCAAGCTTGGCTCGGTTTTGTAAAGTAAGTATACCGGCCTGTTTTAGCAATTCTGTGGGTGAGTCTGTTAACCTATATTTATCGTAAATATATCTTAGTGCCTTCCTTTGAATTGCTTCTAGTTTGTTAATAAGTTCTTTGGTGAAAGGAAACCAAACAGCGTTAGCATATTCTAATACAGATCTGACAAACCTGTTATATGCTAGTAGTATTGTTTTGGGGGGTGCTGCTCTTAGACGTCTGCTTAGGAAAAACAACTTTTTTTTTGTGCGGTCGAGGTAACGTTGTTAACATATGGCGCTCCCATCTGAAGTCGTGCGTTAGTGTTGACAAGGCGCTTGTACTCCTTCACTTTGTTAAGTGTGGCGTTATTTATAGTGTAGGTAAATTCTGATATGAGCTTTTTTCTCGTAATTGATAAAGTAGCTGATTTTTAATGTTCAAAGTCATTTGCCATTCGTTACACCATTTGTATACAAGCGACAAAACGTCGTTCAAAGCTACATGGTCATTATAAGAATTGATTACCTGATACAGAACACGATCGTCAGCAAGAAGTCTAACATTGACTGAAATATTAGATGGCATATCAGTAATGTATATGAGAAATAAAACTGGAGCCAGAACGCTTCCTTGTGGAACTCCGGATCTTACGCTAGATTTAATGGAATATTACTGGTTAACTTCTACAAATTGAGCGCGGTTAGTAAGGTAGTCTTTGATCCAGTTGAGAATAGGGCCTTTGCCCAAGGTAAATTCCAGTTTATAAATTAATTTCTTATGTGTTACGCGATCGAAGACTTTTGAAAAATCTAGAAAGATTAGATCGATTTGTTTCTGTAGATCAATACTTTACGATACATGGTGAACAACCTCAATTGTGTGACCGTGGAAACTCCTTCGCGAAAACCATGCTGACAATCTGTTAGTATTTCTTCCTGTTCAAGGTATTTGGTTATGTGCTTTAAGATAATGTGTTCTAGTAGTTTACAGACGGTGCATGTTAGTGAGGTTGGCCTGTAATTAGCGGGTTCTATTTTACTTCCCGATTTATGTATTGGCTTTACTTTAGCTGTTTTCCAATCCTTAGGGAGGGTGCCTGAGGAGATTGATTTGTTAAAAATTATTAATAAGTACTCAGCCTATCGGCGAATGAATGCATTTGGCATACTATCAGGTCGTGGTGATCTCTTTGAGTCTAAGTTAAGTAGTAGGTTAAGCATGCCTGTTTCTGTTAGTATAAGTGGCTCTAGCGGCTTATTTCTAAAGAAGCCTGCTTGTGGTAATGTGCCGTTGTCCTCTGGAAACGGAGCTGAAGTAGTTGTTAAGCAAGTTAGCAGAGCTTCTATTATCTTCATTTGAGACTCCGTTGTCGTTACGATTCTTTTGGTTAATTCAGCTCCAAAACTTCGTGGGAGCAGTTTTCAAAAAGTTTATCAGTGTATTATCAAAATAGAACTGCTTAGCTATCCTAATTTTGATTTCATACATTGGATAGCTGCGCTGAGATTGTCATGCGCAAATTTTAATGGGTTAGTTTCCAGCAATTTTCTCATTTGGTTTGCTTTATGTTTCGCATGTATAACATCACGCGTTATCCATGGATTACGCCTTCTAAGTTTCCTTTTTCTAGATGGTACGTAATTGGTTATACAATGAGGTATAATGACGTTAAACGCGAGCCACAATGTATCGATGTCCGTATTGCTGTTATGTGAAAGTTGCAAAAACGAGTCGTATTCATTAATCAGGTAATCAAATATACAAGTGTCGTTAGCGTTACTATAGTCGGGGTAAGCGACGATTTGCTGAGAAGTAACGATGTCATGAAAGGGTATAGTGCAATAGGTGATATTGTGATCAGAGATACCATCTAGTAAGCTTAATCTGGTTTCGTCACATATAATGTGACTGCTCAGAAATATTAGATCTAGTATGGAACAGCTGGATCCCTGCACACGTGTAGGTTCAGTTACAATTTGATTAAGGTTGAACAATAACATAAAATCAAGTAACACATCCGCACAGTGTGAATGACGCTGCATTATCCTTCAATTGACTTCAGGAACATTCAAATCCCCCGCGATTATTAATCTGGACCATGATGCATATTGCTCCGTGTATTCATGCAACCGGCGCATATTGTCGAGGATGGAAGAAGGACTGCGATAGACGCAGCCTAAAACTATAGTGTGGGTCGTGAAACGCAGTTTACAAAAGATAGCCTCAATACCCGCAACATCCGGTAACACTAGAAATGGGATTTTTTTCATTTACTAGGATGGCCACGCCTCCGCCTCGTGTTGTGCGGTCTTTCCGGATGATAGCGTAGTTGGCAGGGGCTATCTCAACATCTTTAATATCAGCTATCAATATAAACATATCAAGTCATGGCTGCAGCGTCAATATCAATATCAATATCAGATATATCAATATCAACATATCAAGTCATGGCTGCGGCGTGCGCCCGAGCGTTTCACAATAAAACTTGAGAAAGCCTCACGAGGTTTGTGTAGATTTTTCTATTGCTATAGCAATTACATGGACACTCCAGGTGCATTCCTGCTGTCGCCGTCACCGTGAGGTTCCCTATGAGCGAAAGCTTGTGAGGGTGAACTGGCGAACGCGGTTCGATCTCGCGTGCGCGAGCGAAGTACCCGGCCCGCATGCGTCCCTCCCCTGCGGCGCGCGAGGCGGGGGGATCAGGCGATGGAGGAGGGGCGTTCTTCTCCGGCAGCTGCTAGGGAGCCTGTATGTCCTGCTCGCTCACCTTGTCTTCACTACAGATTCGCGACAACCGCGGCGTCTACTACGACGTTGGCCACGCGAATCGCGGACGCCGTAGTAGACGCCTTTGGCGGACGCCATAGGGACACGTTGCCGGTGGTGGCGACAACTTTTGTTCAACAAAGAGGGTGAAGCTCGTGGGCTCCACTAAACTAGGTGTCGTCCTTAGTCCGGGACGTCATTGGTCGAAGCCGCCGCTCGAGCCCGTTGGACCAGAGCTCGTTGTTCCTCTAGTCCGGAGCTGCTGAGCAGGGTCGCCTCCCAGTCCTCTCGAATGCGGTGGGAAATAGGGTTTAGCATGGGATGCTATCTGCGACGTGGCCAAAGTGCGCGCCCGCGCAGGCCTCCATCTTCAAAGCGATCTCCGATGTTTGAAGAGTGCAAGTAGTGCCGGTAGCTTCGTATGCGCTGTGCTTTCGACGTTTCGTTCGCGTTGAAGCGACAGATGCACGGAGGTCGATTGGCTCGCGGCTGCTGCCGCGATTCCTAACTCCAGAACTTTGACAGCGAGTTTTCGGTCTCATCGAGCGAGATTTTTTCATGTCTACCTTTGCGCGTGACACCGTGCTGGTTGATTTAGTTAAAACACGTTGACGGGCTAGTTGGTTTGAATCCATGATAGAATGTGTAAGCACGACTGAACAAGGACGTAGAAAGAAGCAGACACACAAAGACAGCGTCCTCTCTGTGTGTTTGTTTCTTTCTACGTCCTTGTTGAGTCACGTTTACACATTCTGTCATTGCTAATTTAGTAAGCGATTGTTTACAAGTTTATATGGCCGATAAGACTACGATCCTCAGTTCGTATAGCTACCTACGAATTTGTTATCGCAATCAGTGCGTCGGCTTTGGGGTGTAACTGGGATTTTCTTTAATTCGCTTACGCTAAATGGAATATTCAATGACAGCAAAGTGGAGCTGGTTGTGTTTGCAAGGCGCCTTTTATATCTTCAAATTGGGCTCAGTCCAAGTTGCGAAATCTGTGTGGTTTGTATTGCTCACCAATTGCACTGGTTAGTCACTGCAGCAAATTTGGTGTCGATGATGCCAAAAATTTCCCAACGTTCTTTGTAACGTGCAACATTACGGAAACATTAATAAAAGCCGTCATCTCTGTACCTGTCGTAATGATGCCGTGTAGCAACTGTAACTGAATTATGTGTTTTATCAACTTGTATGCGTACCGCCATGCATGCCTTAACAACTGCTGCCAGAGATAAACTCTTAGTTTGACTTGCATACTTGCAGCAACATATTTTTGCGTGCTGTACCCTTCAGTACTTACCTGTGACGTCCGTCACTGAGTAGCAGGAGAGTTTTTATACTTTTGGCTCAAGCACGCGGGGTTAGATGTGAACGCTTGTGAAGTATAGTTTTTTACCACAAGTATATTAACCATTCCATTATTTTTAATGTACGCTGCATGGTTTCTTGTATCTCTTCCATTTTTTCAGCAGTGAGGTGATTCACTGCTGTGTCAAATTGTGTCATCTCTAATGACATTGAAGTTTACTTTGGGACTTTGTCAGTTGACAATTCCTTTTTTTTTATAACCTACCGTGTTGGCGTTGTGGCTTTGGTGTTGTGCTGCTAAGCCCGAGCGCGCGGGATCAAATCTTAGCTGCAGCGGCCGCATTTCGATGGAGACGAAATGCGAAAATGCATACCTTGCATTTTCTTTACGCTAAACAACCCCAGGTGGTCAAAAATCATTCCGGAGCCCCCCGCCACTACGGCGTGTTTCAATCATATCGTGGTTTAAGGGCATAAAGACTTCCGAATTTAATTTTATTCATTTTTTAAGATGTTTGTGATATTTGTCATTGCCACAAATCTGTGTTCCTATTCAAGGTGTCTAAAATGCATTATATCACTCGTGTTTATTATCTCATTTCTCGCTTCTTTGCTGTGGAGTGATCCTCCTCCAGTAAGATAATGTGCCAGAAATGCCATTCATGTTGGTATCATATTTTCTTCTCTTAATTCACTACTCGCTACGAGTTCGTGTATACCATATATGTTTATTTCCGTGATGTAGTTTGTAATCACTTTTTCACCTTTTGACTGCTTTGTAACACTACACCATGTGTTCAGTCATCCATGTTTGTAGTTTCTGTGTGGTCAAGATTTGAACCACGGCCCATCTAGTCGCAATGCACCATGTATTCAATATTTTATGTCTTTATGAAGTTAGGCATTATTGTGTGGCAATTCACATTTGCCGTTGCTGCTTTTATTAATAAAAAGATGTTTACCTGTTTGATCATGCTGATTCCTTAATTCACGAAATAAATGGTTGTTGACATTTGTGGACACACTCTTTCTTGCACACGCGGAACTAAAGTTTGCAGAAGCCAACAGTGTCCACATATACACCCGAAATGGGACAAGCGCTCTAGTGATAGTTGCACTATATGCAGTAAATGCCCAGGAAGAATTGAAGATGACTGCAGCCACATAGGAAAATGATTTTTGTTCTTGAAATGCAAAATAATTTGTACACCATAAGGAGCAGAGTAGCACTATACAGAATACTACGTGTACCACACTTCAGAGAGTGTTTTTATGCAAATTCCTGCCATTGCGCACCACCTTTTTTCGTTTCACGTATACGTACTAGTCAGCCAGTGCCTGTTCTATACTTCATTTGCGCTTTAGGTGGTGCCATCCAACTTGCAAGAGTGTGTCTAAAACCGCTACACAGATGTCCAGTAAAAGTTACATGATCTATTCACATGGATGCTGCTTCGAGCAACATTGAAATTTAGCCTATCGCTTATGTTGTCGCTGGCTTGTATTTATATTCCTAATGATGATTGTATACTCGAAATAAATGGCACAACACAACCAGCGAAGCAAGTGATAGAACAGGCTCTGACTGAGCGTAGATCATGTACGAGAGAGTGATGCACAAAGAAGAAAAAAAATCTGGTACTTTAGGGGACAAATTTGCATAGACATTCAAAAGATAGTGACCACTAATTAGATTACTGCCACTATCCTGGTGTGAGCATATACGCACTTAAGAAAATCAATTTCCCAGTTGACAGCTTTCCTGTGCATTTATTGCCGATCATACACAGTGCTTATTTTAAGTATACAAATATTTTTGTAGAAAAAGCTTTGCGTAGCGAATGCGGCATTTCTCTAGAGGAGTTTGCTTGGCGAGTCGGACATACATTAACGTCAGTAGCGTGAGTTTCAGAACAGTTGACAAATTCGTTCTAATCAACTATTTTATTAGTGCCTTCAGGGTAGTGTAAATGCGAGTCTTGGGGCCAGTCAAATTTGAATGCAGCCCGTTAAAAATATCTTGAAAATTGCGATTTCCTTCATGATATCCATCAAATAATTTCATCCCGTCCAACGCTCAATTCAAGCAAGAACGAGCGCACCGGGAGCGCAGAAAAGGCAGCCCCGATATCATATCAGATATAGAAACGCTCCGTGACGAAAAGTGCGACGAAGCTTGATAGTGAACATCACCCCAAATACTGATACGGCACGTTTTGCTTGGCAAACGTGTGCCGCCACATGCGGTATTATTATTTGCCTCGACATGCCGTCATTCAAACTTAGTCACGGGACGTTTCCGTGTGACGTAGCGGCGAGGCGTGCTCGGTTTCAAAATTGCTTAGATTGAGCTTGAAATTCGTTCAAGAATATCATGAATTAGGCACAGTTTGTAAGATGAAAGAAATAGGTGCTCATTCGAATGTGACTGCCTCGAAGTTTGCTATTTAAACTGTCTCCTCCCCCCCCCCCCCCCCCAGGCACTAATAAAACAACTACGAATTTCGGTTGATTGTTATGAAATTCACGTTATTAGCAGCAAAGTACGTCCGCCTCGCTTAGAACTCCTTTACAAATGTCCGCAGAAGACCCGCTACGTTGACGTCCTAGGGATGTCCTAGGGCCACGGAAAGTCCCGCCCTTGGCGTGTAGTGGACATTCGGTTATCCCGCGGACGTCGGCTGGACGTAGTGAAAAGCGGTAACAAAATTTGTTAAAGTCCGAACGTCCGTTTGTGAGGCCCAGCCCAGGATGTACAATTCCTTTGCACCTTATAGTCATACGGACGTCCGCGAGGACGTTCCGGTAACTTTTTCGTACGTCCAGCGAACATTCTTAACATCCGGGAACGTGATGCGGAGATGTCCCAGAATTTTATGTTGCCCATTGAGTATTGTCAGCACCTCCTGAGCTGAGCACTGCCAGCTGCCCAAAGAAAACGTCAAATCTTGAGACCACCATTCCAGCTTTTCATTATTTCAGACTTGATTTTCAGACTTACTTTTAAAGCGCGCAGTACAAAACCCGCCTTGATGCATGGCTTAGCGGCTATGGTGTTGACATGGTGAGCCTTAGATCGCGGCATCGAAACCCAGCCGCGGTGGCCGCATTTAGATGAGGGCGCAATGCAAGAACGCCCGTGTCCCTTGCATTGGGGGCACGTTAAATATTCCCCAGTGGTCAAAATTAATCCGTAATCCCCATACACTCTGGCGTGCCTCATAATCAAATCGTGGTTTTGGCACGTAAAACCCTCAATTCAATTCAGTTCACGCAGTACAAATATACTAAGGCGGAAAAAGTACTCAAGTATTACCAAAACTAAAAAAAGACGAGCGAGGTGGCTCGTATGACCACGTGTTATTGCAACTTATATAACTGTGCAATAAAAATACCTACGGGCTCACACACACAAACAAACACGCACACGAATGTTTCAGTGTGGATCTAAACCTGGAGCGAACACTCAGTGTAAGCAGACGTCGCAACAGAAGCCCCAGGTCTAACCATGTCACCGTCCACGGTGTTACCTGGGTCAGCCAAAGCACATCTCTGCTGAGTAGTCATGGCTGCAGATAATATGCACATTCCTTACAAAAGAAAAGCAAGTATGTGCAAGTGGCTCACCTTCTCACGTAAATGGACTCGCTCTTCCTTGTACTGCGGATTGTTGTCCATAAGGCGCTGCTCCGCAAGAGCGTCCAGAGTTGGCATTTGGAGGGTGCTCCTTTGTTCACGCGGTGCAATGAATGTGGAGTGTGCAGGCCACTTTCTGTCGTGAATGGTGCAAACAGGTATCTCGCGTAGAGAACAATCGTCGTGTTCCCTAGACAATCGCCGTGTTAATGCGTTTTCTATATATCAGTACACAACATCTTGGTCGTCGTTTCGGTATCCTGTATTCTTCGCCTCTTCATGCAATCAAGCACTTCGTTTGAAGTAGCGAACCCTGCATATGTAGCAGGGTTGACATATTCAGTTTCCGCTAAGCTCTTTCTCTCTTGGTTTGCTGGACGAACCACGCGTATAATGAGACAATGTTCTACGCAGCTCCCATAGAATATTCTGGCGTCAGATGGGACGAGTTCTAGATGGATCACCACGTTGAGGGAGTGAGCAGCAGCCACGTCATGCCCGCCGGCTACCTGACTTCCAGTTATACCAATATACCACTAACTCAATGTGGGACCCCGGTCTTCATTTCCTTGGCAATATTCCACAGTCTGTACAAAATCGGAGCTGCGGTTTAAGTCTCAATGACTGTTTTCGCACATCAAGTGTCACATCTGTGAAAACTGCCTTTAACCATCCTCTTCTTTCTTCACCCAGGAAAGCGTCTCGCGTTGCTTTATTTCATAAAACATTTCATACCGAGCACCTCACAGACAAACATGCTCTCCGATTATCCTTAGATATCACCTGGCGCCGATAATACGTATAAAGTAGGCATTCCCTTTACACGCACAGAGCTGTTTCGTGACTCATTGTTACGAGGACATCAATGCAATAGAACCATCTGCCCACCTTGCCCATAACCAATAATTGCAGCGCATTTATATTAGCTGATAACAACTTGTTTCTTTCTGTTTAGCAGCACTTGCATGCTTTATTTGTACTCTAGCTGATAGCGCCTAGTGCTATGCCTGCGGTGTCGAGGAGACTATACAAAACCTGCTGGGTTACTGCCTATGTTTTGAAAATCAAACACTTGACCTCTGCACACCTCTATATCAGTTAAATAGAAAGCCGTTTATCTTGAACAAGATACTGGGACCATGTCCTCGTATATTGCAGCTACAGAAGGCCACAATAGGGCTGCTGTGATTTTTGAAAGCTACCGGATTGAATGACCGTCTGTGATCCCGATTGAGTGACTGTCAGATAATAGAGCAGAAAACTGTTACCACGTCGGCGATATAGACAGTGGACTTTCTATACTTCTAATCTTTCTCCAGTGCTATTCACAGCGTGTTTACAGGAGGTATTCAGAGACCTGGATTGGGAAGAATTGGGGATAAGGGTTAATGAAGAATACCTTAGTAACTTGGAATTCACTGACGATATTGCCTTGCTTAGTAACTCAGGGGACCAATTGCAATGCATGCTCACTGGCCTGGAGAGGCAAAGCAGAAAGGTGGGTCTAAAAATTAATCTGCAGAAAACTAAATGCTTAACAGTCTCGGATGAGAACAGCAGTTTACGATAAATAGCGAGGCACTGGAAGTTGTAACGTATGTACTTAGGGCAGGTAGTGACCGCGGATCCGGATCATGAGACTGAAATAATCAGAAGAATAAGAATGGGCTGGAGTGCGTTTGGCCGGCATTCCCAGGTCATGAACAGCAGTTTGTCATTATCCTCCAAGAGAAAAGTGTATAACAGCTGTGTCTTACCAGTATTCACGTGAAGGGCAGAAACCTGGAGGCTTACGAAAAGTGTTCTACTTAAATTGAGGACGATGCAACGAGCTATAGAAAGAAGAATGATGGGTGTAACGTTAAGGGGTAAAGGAAGAGCAGATTGGGTGAGGGAACAAACGCAAGTTAATGACATCTTAGTTGAATTCAAGAAAAAGAAATGGGCATGGGCAGGACATGTAATGGGGAGGGAAGATAACCGATGGTCATTAAGGGTTACGGACTGGATTCCAAGGGAAGGGAAACGTAGCAGGGGGCGGCAGAAAGTTAGGTGGGCGGATGAGATTAAGAAGTTTGCAGGGACAACAAGGCCACAATTAGTACATGACCGGGGTAGTTGGAGAAGTACGGGAGAGGCCTTTGCCCTGCAGTGGGCGTAACCAGGCTGATGATAATGATGAATCTTTCCCTCCCATTTTCCCTTTCCCCAATGTAGGGTATAGGCAACCTGTTTCAGTCACGGTAAATCTCCCTGCATTTTATTTATCATTTTTCTCTCTCTCTCCGATAATGCCTTTGGCACTTCAATCTTATATTCCACAGCTCCCTTATGTAGCACGCTCGCGCTTTGAGGGTATTTATTTGTCAGATACTGCTGGCGACCTTTTCGCAGCAATGGCAGAACTGGGTACATAAATAAAAGAAAGAATCCAAAATACAAATTACAGAAACTAAGAAATGCAAAATACAAAAATAGCTTACAATGTCGAACATTATGCAAATAGCAAAATATGATATAGAGAGACGAAGAATATTATGAACAACACTACAAAATATTCACTCGTTGAGATAGTACTCTTAAGAGCGTGAAAAAAATAGAGAAAGAAATTACATCAGGACGTGCTATTTACATAATTCACGTGCATATGAAAAAGGTGCATTTTACAGAGAAATACAAAAGCACTGTGGAACCACACATGTCAAAATCTTAATACAGAATGAGGAAGGAACTGCAATATTGCAGTACTAAGATGATGGTTTAAATTATGTCGAACTAGGCCGAACCAAATAATGAACAGCTTAGGTCCAGGGTTGGTAATATCAATGAATTATTAATCGACTAAATGTGTCCCGCAGAATGATTAATCTTCATCCATGTCCACCTTTCATTCAATTGACGCAATCGATTAGACCTGCCTAATTAACCGCACATTAAACTTCATATTTAAATGCCTACCCAATGAGGAAACCCGACCGTCCGCCCGTCCGTCCGTCCGTCCGTCCGTCCGTCCGTCACGTAAGACGGAAAGCGCGGCAGCAGCAGCGAGCGAACTGACCTTCGTGCTGCGCCTCTCTTCATCGCGAACTAAGCGGCGAGAACACAGCGCACACGAAGCTATCAGCACTCGGCGCACTCTGTCCCCGTCGCAGATCGCTTTCAAGAGAGGATCCGCGCGGCTGCGTCATACGTCGCCGCCGCCGGAGTACGGTTGATCACGGTTGATGATCGATGCGTATGGTTGGTGCTAAACAGAGTTATCGGCTTATAATGATGGGAACGCCATCAGCGCACCTGGCGCCGCCACCTGCAGTAGTTTGCATGCGTCATCAAACCACCTTACGCCGCCGTCCGCGGCAATTCACCGCAGCGCTGTCGTTTATACTAGTCGGATCAAGAGGGAGAAAAGTATGTATAGAAAGGCAGAGAAGTTAACCAGAGGTTGTTCCGGTTGGCTACCCTGCACGGGAGGGAAGGATTAGGAGCATAAAAAGTGAAAAAGAGTGGAAGGGGGAGATATAGATAGATAGAGAAAAAGAGACGAGCACAAACAGACCGCGTACACTATAGAGCAATATGGGGCGACATTCTTAAAGTCTATCGTGAAGGCCCGTAGACCGCAGGAACCTAAGCAACGCGAGTAAGGCCTTCAGCGTGGATGTTCTTTGGGAGCACTGACCTAAAGCTTTTAGTTGTGATAGTGGACGATTGTCTAACTGGTCCAGCACTCTGCACATCACTTGTCTCTGGGCACTATATTGCGTGCAGACGCAAATAATGTGTGCGGGCGTCTCATCACTGCTGCATGTGTCGCACGTGGGGCTGTTGGCTATTCCAACAAAGAAGGCATATGAGTTCGTAATGCTACGCCTAGCCACTGACGGTACAGCATGGTCTGCTCACGTCGTGGTAACCCAGGCGGTAGGTGCATCCGTATGTCCGGAGACAACGAATACAAATGACACATGGTGTTCGAACGTTCGAACCCCACAGGGGCAAAGTTTATTCACGGGACATCAATCGCAACCCAGTCGCAGGTTCTGATTGCGAAAGCGGAATCCAGACACGTTGACCGCTTTCATGTGCAGATCTGGCGGTTTTGTCGGCGTGGCCATTGTCGTGGATGCTGCAATGTCCTGGAAGCCATTGAAAGATTCTGTTGTGCCCCTTGTCATGGCTGCGATAGCATATCTGTCGAATTTCTGAGGCCAGTTGTTCATTGGGCTCGTGGCGCATTAGGCTTTGTATTGTAAAGTTTTGGAGTCGGGCATGAATTAGATGGTAGCTGGCCTAGGCCGTCGTCCAACTCATCCACGCTGAGGACGTTGTTGAAGTGAGAGACTTGTTTTCATCGAGAACAAAGAATATGGGTTCATTTACAGTATCTGCATGAGGACGTTGCAGTTCATCAGTTTAGCATGACTGCGAGGGAAAGCACCCTGAGGAGCCGCGCAACAGCTCCTTAAATACACTATGTCCTCCCTAGATCCCTAGGTGAGGGAAAACGTTCGACCAGGGTCATCGTAGCCGAGCCGCCTTTGAGGGGGAGGGCTTACACACACACACCCGCACAGGTTTCACTGCCCCCACCGAGGCGAGACGGTCTTCGCAGAACTGGGTCTTGCCCTAAGGAGGCGCCTCTTAATCCCCGAGCTGATCCCCGCACAGTGGCCGCCGTGGTTCTCCATTGTCTTGCGTCTTGAAAGGCGCGTGGGACGGTGCCACCAAATACATTCCCACAGGAACTACCCCGCTCCCGACCGACAAGGTCGGTGATGGCGAGTTCACTAACAAAGCCTGGTTCGCCGACCTCGTCCCGGCATTCCGGCGACGAAGAGTTGCTGACTCGGCGTATTGTCCTCCTCACACATCCAGTCGCCACAGCAGACATCGTGACACCAAGAGGCTGCGGAATGACGCCTTGTCGTCCTTTCAAAGCAAGTCTCTACAGTAGACCAAGTGGCGCCGTTCGGCTGGAGACTGACGGTGGGTTCCTAGCAAACGCCAACCCCGCTGCTGCAGCTGGCTGGGAAAACATTGCATGTCGGCACCTCCGCAGGCCGTTCCTAACAGTATGCACAGAAGGGCTGCGTCGGATCAAGTTTCATAACATTGATAATGACACCGCGCTGCGTGGTGTGCAAGTGGCACAATGCTTATACATTCTGTTACGTCGATCCCAACCTGACCAAGAGCCTTAATTAGACGAATACCACCAGGCAACCCTACCCATTCATCAGCGCCTATCCCGAAGTCAACGCAGCGTTGACACTGACGGTTGACGGGTCCACAAAAAGCCCTCTCTCTGTCTGTACCTGAAAAGCTCAACTAACGAATGGAAGGGGCACAAGTCGATGGCTACCGAAGAACGGCGCCGACTTTGGATGCTCAGGTTACTATACGGTCACATATTTCATATAATCGGAACCAGAGTCCGGCGGAACGGTGGGAAATCCTGGGCGACATGCTGCGACCGATTCGACGATTGAGATTGGCCGCGATACAGCCATTAGATTCCCTAGTCTAGTCGCCTAGGGAAGACGACTGGGTACAAAGCGGGGCCTTTTGTTGCAGAAGGTGCTGAAGCGTCCTGATGTGAACTCAGGCGTTTAGTATGCCCTTGCATGGAGTATCTGGAGCCAGTGTTAATAATGTAAAATAAACCCCTTTTCCTTCATTCCCACTGCCGGACGTACTCGTCAATGGGCTCGGTGGATTCCAGGCCCAAATGCCACCTCGAGCCGCAACACACTTGCTGAGAGCGGTGATATCAAGAAGGTAGTCCTCACGATATGGGAGCGGCAGGCCTGGGAATCTTCGCAAGCTCGAGGTATATTGCAGACGGAAGAGCGACTTTTGTGGATCCGGGATCAGCAGGCCTCCTCTTCGTGGCTCAGGGGGGCACAACCGTCGCAGTAACGGCGTGGAGTCTTGGACGACTAGAGGAAACTTGAAAAAA
The DNA here is from genome assembly GCF_023375885.2 of Dermacentor andersoni. Taxonomy (NCBI): domain Eukaryota; kingdom Metazoa; phylum Arthropoda; class Arachnida; order Ixodida; family Ixodidae; genus Dermacentor; species Dermacentor andersoni. Next base: position 51,415,061 of record NC_092821.1, read on the forward strand.
GAGCAGCAGAACGATCTGGAATCGGCGGACCTGGGAACGTGGCTCCGGGAGACATGACCTTCGCAAGCTCGAGGTTGGGTGGGTGCTATTGTGACTACGTTTTTCCGGACGATGAGGACAGGGTTCCACCGAGCAATTAGCTCTGATTTATCGCCACCGGGTGTGCATTCACTATAGGGTAAGTTGTATTCGGCTCTCGGAAAAGCATGGATATTACAGTGTTAAAGAAAGGGGAGCTGTTGCTCTTGGCAGCAGAGCTCGGTATGGATATCAACCATAAGCTGAGGAAGCCCGAAATCGGTGCGACAATTGACGAAGTGGGTTTCGATGAGGGCGAGCTCACGGATGCCTGGGAAAAGATATGTCGTGAGAGAAAAGAAAAGGAGGAAGAGAAGGAGTGCGAGAGGAACGAAAGAGCGGAATAGAATGCGCGGCAGAAGAGATGGAACAAATGGAAATTTGGAAAGCGAGATGAGTGCGTAGGGCGGATGCGGCGCCGCCGCAACTGGAAAGCGTGAAAATGACGACTTTGCTTCAGCTGTACAAAACAGGCAACCACTTCGGTCTCTACCTGATAAATTTTGAATGGATCCGTGAGAAGCAATCATTTCCCCAAGACACATGGCCGGAGCGGTTGCTTGCGCGGCTGCCCGGAGAAGCCTCGCAGGTCGTAGCCCCACTGAGCGCAGCAGGCGTGTGCAGTTCAGTGAAGATGAATTTGCTCGCAAAATACAAGCTTTCCAGAGAGGGACCTTTCGGAGATATCGAGACAGTAGCAACAGTCCCCAATGGGCTACCGGAAGGGTGCCCTTACCTTTTCTCCAACAGTTAGAAGTCGCTACTGGTTAAAAGTGGGTGCACATTTGCTGAAGCCCAGGTCATGGCTTTGACGAGGTCCAATGCACGCGAACTAGCTCATAAGATTAGACGCAGTTAAGCCGTAGGAGGAAATATTTCCGATTTTCCGGACAGAAATTCAGCAAGAAAGTCTGGTGCTGATTTCCGACGATGAACACAGTGCAAAGAAAGAGGACGAAACGGCTAGCTCCGGAGACGTAGTTAGCCAGAGGAAAAAATTTTGCCGAATTCCCCCGATGGAAATTTAGGAAGTCGGTCAGGCTGAGGAGCGGCCAACGGGAAGAAAAAGAAAGCACTAGGAAACGGGCATCAACTAGCGTGCTAAGAGAAACAGGCGTCGCAGATTCAGGAATACAGCAGAGAAGGCAACGTGGTCAAATCAAGCGAAAGCCACTAAAACCTGTAGGGAGCACAGTGCACGAATTAGAAAGGCGCGTTTGTCGTTTCGAATGTTTCGAGTCGGAGGGGTACCAGCCGCCAGACGAGGAAGAAAAGGAAACGACGTTCGGCGCGGAGGAAGACAAAAGCCAGGGGGGGGGGGGGGGGGGGGTATTCTGTTCCACCTCGTTGAGGTGTTTTCGAGGTGAAACCTGTATGACACGGGAGAACGCTGGGATGTATGGACGGATGCTATGAGCGTCCCCTTTGGAACGGGGTGGTGGGCTGCGCCACCCAGCTCGTGTTATTAGACTGCCTAATGTCCTACCTATGCTAAAAAGGCAAAGAAAAATGGACAAGGAAGAAATAAAACCCCGATGAATTCCCATAACCGAACTTTTTGTACCCGTATTGTGAACTTTGTTTTTGTATACCTCCGTTGTTTGTCCGTTTCCCAACTTTTGTTCCACAAATCTTCAAATCGCTTCTTACTAATCTCTATTGCGGACAAGTTTACTTTCCCCCTGCTCTCGCTGAACCCAAGAGCTTCAAGGAGGTCAGTGACTCCTAAATCGACCACTGGGCAGATATCTTCAGGTTCTAACAAAAAATGCTCCATCGTTTCCCCAGCTTTACCGCAGCAAGCACATGCTTCTTCTTTCCTATATCTCGCTTTATAAGTGCGTCTCCTAAGGTATCCTGATCTCGCTTCGAAAAGTAATGAGCTGCCCTTTGAGTAATCATAAATTGTTTCTTTCCTGATTTTGTTTTTTCCTCTTAAGTAGTTACTCATGGCAGGTTTATTTTCCACCGCCGCCACCCATCAGATTATTTCAGCCTCTCTGACTTTCCGCTTGACGTTCTTTGTTGCTGTGTTGCCCCCCATACAGGCCGCATACTTGCTGGTAAGCTTCCTGGTCCTTTTCCTCCACTGTGAATCATTGTTTTGCCTGTACAAATGCCTGAACACTCTCCCAGCCCATTTACTCTATTCCATATTCCTCAGTCGTTACCCATAATCAATCTTGCTCTGATCTTTCCTCACTTCAGAACTTGTCTAGCCCATATCATCCTGCACAGCTTCATTTGCAGTCTTCCCGTGAGCACCCAATGCGAAGCGTCCCACTGACCTTTGGTTGCCATCGAGTCCTGATTGCACGACTGGCTACAAGCAGACAACCGGATTTTCAAATGGAAGTCCTGGAACCGCTACAGCTTTCCACAAACGTTGGAGCACCTCGTACCTGTTGTATCCCCATGATGCTCTGTGTTTCATTATGGGCGCATTTCTCTTGCCCTTTAATGTTATCCTTTTTTTCCTGTGTTTCCATATATCTATTGCCTTCGTTAATCCATACACCAACGTAATACTACTGATTTACCCGATGTTTCTCCTGGCCCTGTAATGACACCGGCTATTCACTGTTTTCATTGAATACCATAACACCCGACTTTTTAACGCTAAATTTCAGACCTAAATTCTCGCCTTCCTGTGCACATATATTAGCCAGACGTTGCATATCACTTTGCTCGTTAGCTAGCAACACAATGTCATTCGCATAAAATAAACCTGGAAGCTGCTGCTCTACTACCGTACCCGCCTGTTTGTATGAGGGATTAAACCCGATAACTTCGTTCTAGCGTCCTCTCCATCCTCACCATCTACATCATAAACAGCAGTGGGTATAAAGGACATCCCTGCCTCAGTCCCTTGTTGATATCAACTTGCTCCTCGCTCCTCATCCCTTCTCATTCAACGCAAACGGTATTTTCTAGGTAAATGTTTCTCATAAGCTGCTAACAATCGTCGCCTATGCCTTCCCCTTCGGTAATATCCCACAAAATGTTGCGGTCTACGTTGTCATACGCTCCTGTAATGTCTAAAAAGGCCACATATAACGGTTTCCTTTTTACTATGGATATTTCAATATACTGAGTAAGGACAAATATTTATCATACAGACGCCTACCTATTCTGAAGCCATTGTGAAATTCTCCCAAAATGCCATTATTTTCTGCGCATGCTTGCAGCTCTAATTTAATTCCCTACATTGCTAACCTGTATATTACCGACCTAATGGTCTATATAAGCGAACTCTATCTTCCTCGCCTTTACCTTTTAGATTAAATTCATTCTACTTTGTCGCCAACGTAATGCTTTGTCACCGCCCTTGAAACAGGGCCGTGACAAATAGTCACCAAGCCTGCTTGGTTTAATCAGGTATGCTGTACATGTTTTTCATTTTATCATTTTTGTATACTTCTCCGTAAACTTCCTTTTCTTCCTGAGAATTTCTTGATCTATTTTGTACCGCTATCTGTGCAACTGCTACATGACGTGTCATCTGGTGCAATAATATGCAACTGCAATGTAGAGTATGCAATTATCGACGCTACGCAGCGCGCATCTTGCATTGCGCGACTCGTCGCGCGCTTGGATGCCTGTATAGGGCATGTTTCCGCAGGCGCTGCCGAAAGCTGGCGTGGCGCAGTGGTAGAGTAGCTGACTCCTGCCACAGAGGATCCGGGTTCGTTCCCCGTGGAAACAGGGATTTCAATCTCTTATTATATTCCTAGTGATACCGGCGGCGATGGTGGCGGCCAACATCGCCGACGGAAACGGCTATTGGAATGAGCCCATAACAGTTTACATTGTAAAACGCGCTGTATGAGTTTTATATCACTGTATGACAGCAGGGCTGATATGGATGCGTCGACTGACGAAATCTCAGGTACGTCACGTAATAGTGCGTTCCACTGTACGATTATTCACGGAAAGGAAAATAGAAACGCCTTTTGCAATTATCTTTTAATGTTTCCATCTGGTGTGCATTAGCTTGTTCCATTTGATATATCTAGTGAACGTTATTCTTTCTACATCGTTCCTTTTACTATATACCGCATGGAACTTTTGGCATAATTCAAGAGTGGGATGGCCGCTCATATACCTCAGGTTACTAAGAAATACATTCTTGCCACATGAATGAGAAATAAGTATTATTACTTACCTCTGAACACTTTCAACGTAGCGTCTGTCTGATTTGGTGTGCGGATCCCAAAAGATGTCAGGCTACTCAAAAAAGGTCTCACTAAAGTTGTTTGCACCACAGACTTGGTTTTAGTGGTGCAGGAGCCAATTTCATAGCAGACAAAGTTTATTTGAAGCTGCTGAAACCATATATCTCACATGACTGTTCTAATTAAGCTTAGAATTAGTTAATACGCCCTGAATTTGAAACACACCGACAACTTTTATTGGATTATTCTTTATATAATGTGTGTGATTCAGCGGCGACTTTTTCAGGCTATTTTCATTTGAGCGCACACAGAAATATTAATTTTCATTTTCAACGAATACCTTCAATTATTGCCTGCCGATAGAAATTAGAGCTAATAGATCAGCACCCGAATAAACATTCATGTAAGAATACAGTCATCAGTAAGAAACGAGAACGCAGATGTGAATTTATCTGCAGGTCGTGTAGATAAATAACAAAATGTAGCGGTCTGAGTACTGACCTATGCGACACTCCAGAGAAAACGGGTCCAAAGTGCGAGTGAGAGTTGCCTATGTGGACGTAGTGCTGATGCTGTGTAAAGTTTGCATCAAGCCAGTGTAGAATTTGTTGATTCTTTCGAAGGCACCTAACCTTTAACTTTTAAGTTCATGCGTGAAACCCTGTAAAAAGAACTTTTCGAAATCAGGGAACGCCTTACCGATTTGCCCGGCCTTATCCAGTTTAACCACTAGTCAATTCGTTGTGTGAATTAGATGCGTGATCGTTGATAAGCCACGTCGAAAGCCACCTTGTGAGCGTGAGAAAAAGTTGGTGTGCTCTAACGGCACATTCTATTGGGCGAACAGGAGCACTCGTAAGCGTCGCCAAAGTGCCCTCTCAAGAGTAGCTGGAGCGCTCCAATGGGCGAAAAGGAGCAGGAGTGCTGTGATCCAATGGCAGAAGATTATCAGTGTCAATGCGAGAGCAGTCGATCGAGAGTAGTTCGAGCTGCTACCGCGCGAAAATCGGAGTGCGAAGGATGTCACGTGACGCCAATGCGTCATATCCTTTTATTTTGGTTGCGTTTTCGTCGTTTCAGTTCAGTGCGGGGCAACAACGGCGGCTAAGAATCGAAGTTGGCCTTTGTTACACAAATCACAGATGAAGAAGATTCATTGAATGCATTGGCTGTACGGTTGCTATAAGTAACGATAGCATACTCGATCTTTAGTTTGCTGACGATGCCTTTTTCTGCGTTAAATGCAGCCAAAAATATTGGAGGTCATTCATAGCGAAATGATGGATTCTCACATTGTAGAAAGCCCACTTAGGTGTAACCAGGGCAGAAACATTGCATGGCAACAGCAGCACCTTAACCGACAGCCTAACAAGCGGAGGAAAGTGTCTTCAGTAGCACATGCAGCGATTTTGCGCAATCGAATTTACCACACATCTTGAGATTCCTTATATGCATGCACGTGTCTCCTGACCTGACTAGGCACAGGCGTGTTAGAAGGCAGGAGCGCATGTGCTTCTCGTAACGCCCATGGTCATGGAGAGATGCCGGCCGGACGCACCAGGCCGTTATCGCCTAATATGTCGTGCCATTTTTATGGCCGTTCAACCAGACGGTGGCAACATGTTTTAGTTAAACACTCTAACTGCTGAAGCGCTTCCTGACCAGTGCTGGTTCCCCAGACCATTATGTTGCCGCGCAATTCATCATCACGAAGTCGTTGCTGAGAAAAAAAAAAAACATTTCGGAGTGGAAGAACGCAACAAATGCTTTACGCGACGTTTCAAATGCGGCATCTCACGCGACATCCGTGTATTTTAACAGTTTGATTTCTCTTCGTTTGTTTGGTATACATATTTGCGAACGCAACCACTGACAGTGGTCTTGCAGGGAATCCACAAGTCCTCAACTGTAGAGCATCCGACTGCATATTCTCGTACAAAATGTCTAAGTCGTGCTCTAGAACGTGTAACACACTTTCATTTTGGGCGCAATTAAAGACAAGAAATAATTTTACGGCGTTCCGGGTCTTCTTCTTTATCGCCACGTGGCTCGTGAAAAAGGAGTGCTTTCTGCTCCGATATCGCGCGGAATGCAGCTATGGAGCAACCGAGCTCAGGAACGTTATCAGAATCAGGAACAAGATCCAGCAATGAACATGAAGTGGCCGTGGACCAAAAAAAAAAAAAAAAAAGGAAGAAGAAGCAGGCGAATGCTTGCCTGTGCGCGCTGACACCATGCTTGTCGTTCAGCTGCTCTGAACGCTGGCAAGGCGACTGGGCTGTAAGCAGGTTCCAAATTATTTTAGGCAGGTTAAAAATCGCCTTAGATTATGACATGTGCATCTCGCTCACAGTGCTTTTTGTATTAAAATGAAAATAAAAGAAAGAGACGTAGTCACCTTGTAATGGTGATGGCAACTCCTTTTCTCATTGCGGAAACAACAATATAAAGAAGATATGTACGAAAACGAAAAGAAACCACGTCAAAGGGTCAGAAATCCACAACAGACAATCCTATACGCCCATGAACATAACAATATAAAAACCAAATGCAAGTTGCACCATTCCTGCAAAAGTCGTGTAACACTTCTAAGAACTGAACCGTAGGCATTTGGGGGCCTGTAGAATGCGCTTATGTTACATTAGATTCGCACATTTTCAAATAAATAAACGAAGCAAATGAACTATCTAGGGATCGATAAAGATTGGTCTCGATGGCCTGGCAATAAAGCGATAGGGGTGAATGTATTCACAACTGCATGCAATGTGCGCCGACACGCAGGCGGTGTTTCGGCCTGCCTGTTTTGGTAGGCTTATAGGTTCTGATTGGCAGCAATTTCACATAAATTACATTCACTGTACAGTCAACAGCAAATTTTTGCGGACCACGTGATGACACACCTGTCAAACTGCCTTCGGCGCCACCTACCTTTTGCGACACCTGTCGTCGGATGCACCACTGCGCCGGAGAGAGAGAGAGAGAAAACTATTTGGTCCATTAAGGGTTTAGCGTTCGGTCTCCGTCTTCATCGTTGCAGACGCTTGACCTTCTTAGCAGGGTTGGGACCCTAGTCCAGGGCTCCACTGAGCCGCGCTGCTTCGCTTGCGTGCTGCACCATTGCCTTTTGGGCGGCGAGCTCGCAGCTGGTGAGCCAGCTCTCCCACTGCTCCGCACTCGGGGTTTTGTGTTGGTGGAATGTGTAGTTACGTTTACACTGCCAGGTTATATGGTAAAGCCTGGGGGTTGCCCCGCACCACGGGCAAGTGTTCCTAAATTGTGTAGGATACATCTTGCTTAGTATATGTAACTTAGAGAAGGCGCTTGTTTGCAGCCTCCGCCAACTAGCTGATTCTTGCTGTATTAAGGCTTTGTGTGGCGGGGTGTATCTAATTCTCTTGCCTCTGTGGTAGTTCAGCAACTCTGAATAGCCGATCTCCACGGTGAAGTGCTGTCCCAGGGCGTGTGGCCGCTCGACTCGGTACGTGATCTCGCGAGCCAAGCTGTCTGCCCTTTCATTTCCTTCTATCCCCGTGTGTGCCGGAATCCAGATTAGTTTGTGGGTTGCGGTGTGTCTGAGGTGTTCTGCCTTGCGGAGGATAGCTAGGGCAGCCCTGCAGATTCTACCCTTTGTGTCGCCGGAAACGTCCTCTTGTTCATCCGAACGTAAATTTTCGTTTGCCGCGTGATCGCTTTCTACTTGCACGTTCTGACTCAAAGCACCCGGCCAAGCCGCACGCGACTGATATCATTCGAGATAGAAGTGACAGAAGCACATCTCCACCGCTGCCAAAGAGCGTGTCAGATGAGAAAAATAAAGTAGAAAAGGCTTCGTGTCGAGCAAGAATTTTGGCATGCCGACGGAGAAGAGGACACATCAATGGTGTTTTAGCCCTCGAGGTCCTAGGAATCTAAGGCGGGGCCTCAGCCTGCTCTTAATTTAAGCCCCCGCAAATCTTTCGAGCCGCCCCCCAACTACGCACGCGCTTGAAGAACACTTCTGAAGTCTATGTCTAGCGCTGCTATGGACGCCTCGCGGAGAGACCGCTTCGCACGGGCGCTCGCGTGATCCGCAAACTCAGCTATCGATTGTACATATTCACGCATCATTAGTGTGTTTTGCGTTGAAGCACGTAATGTACACACCTACATATACCTGTCTGTTTGTCGCTTTTCATTGTACAGGTGTGCATATCTGTGAAACATCATTTGTTCGTCTTGCATTCATGGCATTGTCTATGTTAGTCTATGCAACTATGTAACTCAAGCTCGTGCTTCACGTAGTTTCACTGGACACCGGACGTTCATCTTCCAGGTGGCTTGTGTACTCAGTTTAGAGAGCTGTGAAACGTTACTTGATCTTAATCACACACACACTCATTATATATAGTGTGACGGGATTTTTCAATGGGCCAAGCATATTTAGAAAGGCGAGAAGCTCAGCTTAGAGGTTATATTTGGTTTATTTGCCCAACAGGGGCACAAGCATCGCGTCGGTCGGTCAGCTGCAACCAATGACGGCACCGCTAACTGATGGCCACGTGGCAGACCCGGTAGGGCGCGGCCAGTGCGCATAGGATGCCTCAATGCGCACATCCGGCGGGCGAGTAGGACATGAGGAACCCTATAGGCGAGCACGTTGCTCGCCGCCCCGTTCACCGCGGTGCTACTTTAAAGTGAAGCTTTCTTTGCGAACACACCCGCACCTATCTTGCTGACCATAGCTGCCGTCTGCTGCTGCTGCTGCTCGTGCGTCCTCGCCGTATAGCTCACACTCAGCTGCGGTATGGCGACGTCGTCTAGGAGCGATGGCTCACATTACTTTGCCCGCAGCAGTCGAAGGTAGAGGGGAGAAGCCGTCCTGCGCATGCGGTCGTTGGCCGCTAGGGGGCTGCGACGTGGAGAGCTGCGACAAGACGGGGGAAAAGGCACCGGAGAAGATGGCCTCACGTTGCGCATGCGTTTCGAGGCCTGGCAACCGCGTGGAGGGTCGCATCAGCGCCACCTAGGGGAGGCCAGGTACCACAAACAAATGGCGCAGATTCAGATTTATTGCAGTAATACGGTAAATTCTAAGAGGTGCGGGAAATAAGTAGCCCGATAGGGCGTCCCTAAGTTAAAAAACTGTCAGGAGTACACTTGACCCTGTTAACCCCTATAACGTTAGTTCAAAGGTGCTTTGTATTGTTAGCCAACATGAAAAAAGCGTTTGGTCTCACTTCGCGCTCACATTGAATAAACGAAAAACGCGTTTTTCAGCGCTCCTGATGCATTTAAAAACTTCACTGTATATAGAAGCCGACAAGACACGCTGAATCTGTTTTCTTTTTTCTCACCGGCCGAGACGCTCGCCTCTTTCGCCGTGGACGGTGGCACAAAAATAACGTGGGACGTGGCACAATGCGAAATAACTATCAGAATAAAATGACCTCGAAAGTGTGCGTGTTGTAAAACGCTGCGCTAAATAGTAAATTTTGGGCATGATTTCGACTCGCAAGCGTTCAGTGCAGCAGCCGCAGCAATATATCTATGCGAAACGGCTCGCCTAGCTGGCGCGTTTGCTCGTCGCTACGGACGGCGTCGGGAAAACCAATTTTATTTTCACTTAAGAGTGACATATTGTGTAGACATTAATTGTGTTGGCGAATATAGCCGATTTATCTCAAGAGAACACGCTGGTGTAATTGTGAAGTGAGGTTCTGTACTTCTTACAGAACCTCACGGCAACGCCAACGCCAGAAATGCGCCTGGAGTGTGCAACTGGCGTCGAGTGAAGTAGGCGGAGCTACACTTTTTCGACAACAGTTTAAAAAAATTGTGAGGCCGCAACATTTCCATGGGGACAGATTATCAGCGAAGCTGTTTAGGCTGCGTACACGGGCTGCCTACATTATGAAATCACGCATTTTTTTTCTCATACGACACCACACTAGGCCGACACAAGCGCCGCCGCGGTCACAGCACCTCCCATGCATCTGCCGCAACCGCTGCTGCAGCGGCGCCGGCATCTCCTACACGCGTGACGTCATACCCACAGCAGCGCAGACCACGTGGCGGAGTGCTTGAAGCCTGCTTTACCTCCGCCGCGGGTCGGCTCGGTAGCCAGAGTAGGTATAGAAATAGCATTGTCGTTAACGTAGTAATCAAATCAAATCAAAATCTTTATTCAGCATTCTTCCGCGTAGGAAAATAAAGAATGCTGGGACAAGAGCAAAAAAGCTGCTACAAGCAGCTTGACAAGGCCCTTGCCCCTGTTTGACTGGCAGCGCGAAGGTTTTACACTCATTGTAAATACATATTGTTTACATATATGTGTTGCATCTCACAGAAAAAAGCAAGACAAATGTATTCGCGTACAATAGCATCCCACGTACAGGCCAACATGTCTGAAAACATATACAGGACAAAGAAGGAAAAAAAAAACGCGTTTCTGGTCCAATTTAGACCATTTTCACTCAGGTCGTTTTGTGCTCAAGTAGAACTTACTTGAGTTATGGAAACGAGAAAATTATTTATTGATTTGAGGAAGGCTTTCGGGACGCATTAGGTAGACACTGCGTTCCGGTCCCGTAGCTTTCACACCACTGCCAAGAAAAGTTATCCCCTAGTATAGGTGTCCATTTGCTGGCGGTTTTTAGCGAGGACTTCTGATCACCCACGCCACCAGCGCGTTCTCACCGACGCCCGAGCCACGCGGCCGCTCCGTACTCCGACGCAAGCTGCGTTGCCGGCTGTTGTTCACGTGGCAGCCGTATACAAACTTTGACAAACGCCTAACTGACATCCAAAGCGAAGCCGATAAAAGGCTACGTAAGAAGCAAGAACTGCGGATTACAGGCTAAAAAAAGATAACGCGCAAGCAAGGTGTGGTGCATTCGCGTTAAGCAAACGCAAGATAACTTTTACGTTAAAATCATTGATAATTACATTTCAAAGCGAGAATTCCGGACTCCGACGCATTCCGACGCACGTTGCGTCGGAGTCTCCTCTTTCTCGTCGTGCCGGCGGGAATCTTGCGAATCTCAATGTTGACCGGTTGGCAGCACGTTTATTCACAGAAAAGTCCAGGCAGCTAAATAAATTTATTTAAAGTAAACTGGCATTTGGCACACGGGGAAAAAAATACGGTTGAGCAAAGTACGACGTCCGTGCATATCGCTGTGCCCCTGCAGCAGCAGCTCACCAACGGTGGGGAGATACACCAAGGCGCACGCTACTTCAATCCTCAAGCTGTCGCTCCTTCAGCGTGCGGCGCGCTGTTGAACGGTGGGTGCGCTCGTTCTCCATGCTTCCCGTATTTCTTCATTTGTGGCTCTTGCATTGAGACGCCGCGCTAGGGCGCCAGGCCGCGCGCGCTTGCAGGATTGATCGTATTGTTAAGCCGCGTTTGAAGCCACAGCATCTGTAAACAGAGAAGTCGTCAGCTTATGAACGCGTGCTTTTGAAAATCAGTGCGAGAATTAGGCAATGCGCGAAGCGCAAGAGAACGAAAAATGCGCGTAACTCCCTATCGTGCCACAACTTGACACTTGCTGCGGCGCAACGTGAGAAAAGAGCGCGCGTAAACAAGTCCCCATATCCTCAGCCTGCCGATAAGGTTCGTGCTCCATATACGCAGGGCATGCATGGGCGACTTCACTTGCGTAGTTTCAGGCCACATAGCCGAAGCGAGACTCCAACGCCGACGGGGCAGCCACAGCGCTCATTAGTTGCGTGCATGGAGCTTTATCGTTAGTTTCGACGAACAGCGCGAGTACCTGAGCTTTGACTTTTCACATGAGATGCGTTTTCTCGCGGAGGGAACGAATCTGGGAGGTTGTAATGCAAGGTTGTTTTGTAGACGTCAGGGGAAAATTCGAAAGCGAATCGACACGTCAACGCAAAAAGAGGCTTGGCGACGGCTTCGGTTTGAAAGCAGTAAGCCTCTTGAGCATGCCCTGCGAATGAATGAATGAATGAATGAATGAATGAATGAATGAATGAATGCTGGTTATTGCAAGTGTGCAATAACCAGCAGGCATCAGTGGCGTAGCCAGGAGGGAAAAGGCATGGAGGGAGCAGGTATCACAAAACGGATACACAACGTGTTTCTTTTTTTTTTTTTACCGTTAATTCCAGACAATGAAAACGTATGAAAGAAGACACGGAACAAAAGCTCATACTTTAGAAGACGCCGTAAATGTAGTCGAATGTCGGGCTTGAATCCATTTTAATACAGTCTAGATCTTGTTTTAAAAACGTCGCAAAAGAAATTCCCTTTAGAAAGAGGATTTTGAAATAACTTAAGAGTCTCACCGAAACCGCGACAAAATCCATTTTACGACGCTTTCAAACCGTAGTGAAGACATCGGTCCAGTGTGTTGTTCTTATTTTTGCAGCTTAGCATTGTTCTGTTGTACAATGGCAATGGAAACAGTTCAGTCCGAGTAGTCGGCCAGGGCCTCCGAGATCGCGCACGCTGGCAGGTTTTGTTCCTGACGTCCTATCAACGCCCCCCCCCCCCCCGCACCCGCAGAAAAAAAGAAAAAAAATGTAATGCGGCGCGCGCGCCTGGCTGCCCCGAGATGGTGCTGTTAGCCGAGCGCTCTAATTTCCTAGGCGCACAGCCACAGGGCTCGACGAGGTTCCCGTTAGGCTGGTTAATGAACTAGAAGGGAGCTCTGATGAAAGCAGCGCAAGAAACTTTAAAAGATAGACGAATACCAGACAACTGGCGACAAAGTAGAATGAGTTTAATTTATAAAGGTAAGGGGGAGAAACATAGAATTCACTTGTTCAATGTAGGCAATTCAATGCAGGCAATTAAATTAAAGCTGCGAGCATGGGCAGAGAATAATGGCATTTGGGGAGAACTTCTGAATAGCTTAAGAATAGGTAGGCGTTTGGATGATAACTTATTTGTTCTTACTCAGTGTCTCGAAATATCAAGTGTAGGAAGCAGACTGTTATATGTGGCCCTTTTAGGGATTACAGTAGCGCATGACAACGTAGTACGCAATGTTTTGTGGGATATTCTGGAAGGGGAATGCTTATGCGACCATAAATAAATAAATAAATAAATAAATAAAATAAGTAAGGACATTGTCTACAGCTTTTCAGAGAGATTTACCTAGAAAATACCGTTTGCGTTGGATGGGATGGGATGAGGAGCGAGGAGAAAGTTGATATCAACAAGAGACTTGCCCTTTATCCCCACTGCTGTTTGTCATGTACATGGTGAGGATGGAGAGGGCGCTAGAAAGAAGTAATATCGACTTTGATCTGTCATACAAACAGGCGGGTGCAGTAGTAGAGCAGCAGCTTCCATGTTTATTTTACGTGGACGACATTGTGTTGCTAGCTAACAAGACAAGTGATTTGCAACTTCTGGCTAATACCTGTGGACAGGAAGGCAACAATTTAGGTTTGAAATTTAGTGTTAGAAAATCAGGTGTTATGGTATTTAATGAAAACAGTGAACAGACAGTGGCAATACACGGCCAGGAAATACGTCGGGTAAAAGAATACCTTGGTATATGGATAAACGAAGGCAACAGATAGATGGAAATAGATGGAAAAACAAAATTCACACTATGGGGTCAGAAAATTTGGTTATGGGAATTAATCGTGTTTTTTTATTTTTTGTTTTGAACCTAGGTAGGACATTAGGCAGTATAATAGCAAGAGCTTGGTGGCGCAAGCCACCGCCCTGTTCCAAAGGGGACACTCATACATACATACATACATACATACATACATACATACATACATACATACGTACGTACGTACATACATACATACATACATACATACATACATACATACATACATACATACATACATACATACATACATACATACATACATACATACATACATACATACATACATACATGCGTCCGTCCATCCGTCCATCCATCCATCCATCTGGTGATCTGGTGCTCGTGGAAGCATCCGTAGAAGGCAGACCGCGCGAGATGCCAATATCCGCATTGCCTCTCTTTTCGCGTGTCGTGGAAGATTTTCTCAGGATGTATCCGCGGCAATTTTTCACCGCTTCGTCCCCTTTAGTGTCCTTATTTTTGCTCTACTCTTTTTATCCCTGTCCATCGATGTTGTAGTTATAGCCCGTACTTAAGGTTACATCTTTAGTTCATTTTTCTACACAGATCATACGTATGTTTTTACACCATTGGTTGTCTGTGAACTGGTAGCTTATCGTAGGTGGCAGAGTTTAGTTGTTGGCTGTCTTGTTCGTCTTCCTTTCTTTCTTTCTTTTTGTACTTTACATCGTTGTTACTCACCAATTGATATCACAATTTTCTCATTTTACCCTGACTGTGTAGTGCAATGATGTCCGTGTAAAATTTTACTAGTATCTCCCTGTGCGCACGTTATCGTATTTTTTGTGTGCTATTGCGTTGTGCGCATAATGTTCTTATTATCCGATCCTTTTTGTTGCCTTGTTGGATTACGCTAGTTTTATGTTGATGTAACTTTATTCCACCCTTGCCCAATGTGTCCCTGAATCTCTGATCTTGTCAATCAAGATCTTCACAGAAGACCACCAGGCGGTGCTCGCTTGTCCCAGCATCGCTACTTAAAGGCCACCTTCATCTGTTGCCGACCAGTCTCGGCAGCAGCGGCAGTGCTCGCGCACCAGCTCACGCATTCCTTTCTGGTTGTACAGGCTATCTTGTCAAGCAAGGTCATCTCGCAAGACCAACCGGCTTTGGCTGGATCAACTGCACGTGACATCAAAAAAGTCATCTTGTCATTCAAGATATCCACAGAAGACCACCAGGTGGTGCTCGCTTGTCCCAGCATCGCTACTTAAAGGCCACCTTCATCTGTTGCCGACCAGTCTCGGCAGCAGCGGCAGTGCTCGCGCACCAGCTCACGCATTCCTTTCTGGTTGTACAGGCTATCTTGTCAAGCAAGGTCATCTCGCAAGACCAACCGGCTTTGGCTGGATCAACTGCACGTGACATCAAAAAAGTCATCTTGTCATTCAAGATATCCACAGAAGACCACCAGGTGGTGCTCGCTTGTCCCAGCATCGCTACTTAAAGGCCACCTTCATCTGTTGCCGACCAGTCTCGGCAGCAGCGGCAGTGCTCGCGCACCAGCTCACGCATTCCTTTCTGGTTGTACAGGCTATCTTGTCAAGCCAGATCATCTCGCAAGACCACCCGGATTTGGCTGGATCAACTGCACGTGACATGAAAGAAGTCATCTTGTCATTCAAGATCTCCACAGAAGACTACCGGGCTGTGCTCGCTTGTCCCAGCATCGCTACTTAAAGGCCACCTTCATCTGTTGTCGACCAGTCTCGGAAGCAGCGGTAGTGCTCGCGCACCAGCTCACGCATTCCTTTCTGGTTGTACAGGCTATCTTGTCAAGCAAGATCATCTCAGAAGACCACACGGATTTGTCTGGATCAACTGCACGTGACATCAAAGAAGTCATCTTGTCATTCAAGATCTTCACAGAAGACCACCGGGCGGTGCTCGCTTGTCCCAGCATCGCTACTTAAAGGCCACCTTCATCTGTTGTCGACCAGTCTCGGAAGCAGCGGTAGTGCTCGCGCACCAGCTCACGCATTCCTTTCTGGTTGTACAGGCTATCTTGTCAAGCAAGATCATCTCAGAAGACCACCCGGATTTGTCTGGATCAACTGCACGTGACATCAAAGAAGTCATCTTGTCATTCAAGATCTTCACAGAAGACCACCGGGCGGTGCTCGCTTGTCCCAGCATCGCTACTTAAATTTAGGCCACCTTCATCTGTTGTCGACCAGTCTGGCAGCAGCGGCAGTGCTCGCGCACCAGCTCACGCATTCCTTTCTGGTTGTACAGACTACCTTGTCAAGCAAGATCATCTCAGAAGACCACCCGGATTTGTCTGGATCAACTGCACGTGACATCAAAGAAGTCATCTTGTCATTCAAGATCTTCACAGAAGACCACCGGGCGGTGCTCGCTTGTCTCAGCATCGCTACTTAAATTTAGGCCACCTTCATCTGTTGTCGACCAGTCTGGCAGCAGCGGCAGTGCTCGTGCACCAGCTCACGCATTCCTTTCTGGTTGTACAGACTACCTTGTCAAGCAAGATCATCTCAGAAGACCACCCGGATTTGTCTGGATCAACTGCACGTGACATCAAAGAAGTCATCTTGTCATTCAAGATCTTCACAGAAGACCACCGGGCGGTGCTCGCTTGTCTCAGCATCGCTACTTAAATTTAGGCCACCTTCATCTGTTGTCGACCAGTCTGGCAGCAGCGGCAGTGCTCGCGCACCAGCTCACGCATTCCTTTCTGGTTGTACAGACTACCTTGTCAAGCAAGATCATCTCAGAAGACCACCCGGATTTGTCTGCATCAACTGCACGTGACATCAAAGAAGTCATCTTGTCATTCAAGATCTTCACAGAAGACCACCGGGCTGCGCTCGCTTGTCCCAGCATCGCTACTTAAAGGCCACCTTCATCTGTTGTCGACCAGTCTCGGAAGCAGCGGCAGTGCTCGCGCACCAGCTCACGCATTCCTTTCTGGTTGTACAGGCTATCTTGTCAAGCAAGATCATCTCAGAAGACCACCCGGATTTGTCTGGATCAACTGCACGTGACATCAAAGAAGTCATCTTGTCATTCAAGATCTTCACAGAAGACCACCGGGCGGTGCTCGCTTGTCCCAGCATCGCTACTTAAGTTTAGGCCACCTTCATCTGTTGTCGACCAGTCTGGCAGCAGCGGCAGTGCTCGCGCACCAGCTCACGCATTCCTTTCTGGTTGTACAGGCTACCTTGTCAAGCAAGATCATCTCAGAAGACCACCCGGATTTGTCTGGATCAACTGCACGTGACATCAAAGAAGTCATCTTGTCATTCAAGATCTTCACAGAAGACCACCGGGCGGTGCTCGCTTGTCCCAGCATCGCTACTTAAGTTTAGGCCACCTTCATCTGTTGTCGACCAGTCTGGCAGCAGCGGCAGTGTTCGCGCACCAGCTCACGCATTCCTTTCTGGTTGTACAGGCTATCTTGTCAAGCAAGATCATCTCAGAAGACCACACGGATTTGTCTGGATCAACTGCACGTGACATCAAAGAAGTCATCTTGTCATTCAAGATCTTCACAGAAGACCACCGGGCGGTGCTCGCTTGTCCCAGCATCGCTACTTAAGTTTAGGCCACCTTCATCTGTTGTCGACCAGTCTGGCAGCAGCGGCAGTGCTCGCGCACCAGCTCACGCATTCCTTTCTGGTTGTACAAGCTACCTTGTCAAGCAAGATCATCTCAGAAGACCACCCGTATTTGTCTGGATCAACTGCACGTGACATCAAAGAAGTCATCTTGTCATTCAAGATCTTCACAGAAGACTACCGGGCGGTGCTCGCTTGTCCCAGCATCGCTACTTAAATTTAGGCCACCTTCATCTGTTGTCGACCAGTCTGGCAGCAGTGGCAGTGCTCGCGCACCAGCTCACGCATTCCTTTCTGGTTGTACAGGCTACCTTGTCAAGCAAGATCATCTCAGAAGACCACCCGGATTTGTCTGGATCAACTGCACGTGACATCAAAGAAGTCATCTTGTCATTCAAGATCTTCACAGAAGACCACCGGGCGGTGCTCGCTTGTCCCAGCATCGCTACTTAAATTTAGGCCACCTTCATCTGTTGTCGACCAGTCTGGCAGCAGCGGCAGTGCTCGCGCACCAGCTCACGCATTCCTTTCTGGTTGTACTGGTTTGTTACGACCGTTACGATCTGTCGTTTTCTTTATCCTGTTACTGTCGCTGCTGCCAAGAACTGCTTTTACGCTACTTGTGTCCTTGCATTAACTTTTTAGTGTTCTTTAGTTGAGTGCAGTTAGACATGCCTACCTGTGCTGAGCTCGCTAAGAGAATTGATGAACCGGAGTCTAGACTTCTTAATGAATCGGATCGATTGACTGATCGCATTGTTGACAAAATTATCGTTAACATGAAGACATCTGGGGTAGACGTGCTAGAGATCAAGAAGCACGTTTAGGGCCTTGAATCCAGTCTAAAATTTCTAAATGATCTGGTCGACAAGCTGCACAGTGAAAAGGCCTCACTTATGGCAGAAAACAAAGCCCTGAAAACGGAAAACTGTTTACTTTCCGAAGGGTCTCCGAGCTCGAGCAGTATTCTCGCATGAACAATATAGAAACCAGGGGTATCCCCTGGAGTCAGGGTGAGGACTGTGTTGCAGTTTTGGAGACAGTGGGCAGGAAATGTGGATGCCCCGTGACTTCCTCTGATGTCGATGTTGTTCATCGAGTCTCTACTAAAGCTAAGGGTAAGAAAAATTTAATTGCTAGGTTCCGTTCTCGAGCGAAAAAGAACGATTTTATCAGTAAGGCACGAAAGGCAAGGCTCTGCCTGAATGACATCGGAAAATATGATAACAACCTTCCCACATTTGTCAATGACCACTTGACACCACAAAATAAGGCACTCTTTTCTAAAGCACTGGTGCTAAAGAAAGCTAACAACTGGAAGCAATTGTGGACGAAGAATTGTCAGATAAAGGCGAGAAAGACTAATGAGAGCCGTGTTTGTCGCATTGCGGATGAGTCTGACCTTTCTGTTTTCAACTAAATGCCTCGATTCTAAAATTTCATTACCATTCACCATGGATTCTTACCTCTCAACATCTGCGCTGAACAAATTGATGTCGCGCGACTACCATTCAATTATTTACTTCAATGCTAGAAGTCTCCGCAAGCATTTTGACGATTTTCAGCGCCTGTTTTCGACATTTAACAACACCTTTTCAATAATATGTGTATCTGAAACCTGGCTTAGTAATGCTGACAAGGACCTATTCTGCTTTAACTCATACACTTCTGAGTATTCTCACAGAGAGACGAGTAATCATGGCGGTTCAGCTATACTTGTCTCATCTAACATTCCATATAAACGACGGCCTGATTTGTAGTTGAATATTACTAACTGTGAATCTGTGTTTGTTGAATTTGATTCCCCCGTCTTAAGTATAGACAAAAAGAACTTAGTGTTTGGCTGCATTTATCGCTCACCTTCTTCTCTAGTTACTTACTTCTGTAGTGCCCTTGATCAAACCATGAAAAAAATATCATGCGCTAATTGTAACGCAGTGATCATGGGCGATATCAACATTAACCTCATAGATACCAATTCATCTAATTCCTCTAGTTATTCAAGCATCTTCCATAGTTTTGGATATGAATGTTTAATTTCTCTCCCTACTCGTTGCCCTAACATTGCCGATGGCACCGTAATTGATCACGCATTGTCGAAATTAACAAATCCACCTGAGGCTGGCATTATTACCACCGATATTACAGATCACTATCCTATCGTTCTACGCCTGCGCAATCACTCAGCCATATCTAACACGTCATTTTACAGAGTTATACTTGACAAAGAGATGTTCCTTGCTAGCGTAACTAAAACTGACTGGTAAGAAGTTGTATCATTTAATGAACCTCAAAAAAACTTTTTCGCAGTTTTTAACGACACTTTCATCGCATTTCAACTGCCACTCTCATAAAATAAAATGCAGAAAAAAGGTATTATTGCCAGAAAATCCGTGGCTTACAGATAGCCTTCTGAAAGCAATGCGGTCACGTGAAAATTTGCACAAGAAAGCAAAGAAGCAACCTTTCAATACTAAATTACTTGCCCGTTATAAAAATATTCGAACTCACTTTCTGCACAGCTGAGAAGTGCGAAGAGAAATTATAACGAACAAAAAAATTATAGAACGTGGTAGTAACACTAGAAAAAAGTGGGAAATAGTTAACACCTTTTTAAGCCGTAACTCTCAGAACGTCATTTCGAGAATCATTCACAATGACATGGTACACATTAATCCGCTTGATGCAAATGCCTTTTGTGACGCTTTCTTCAACAACACTTCTGATTCCGCTTCATGCTGTAACATGTCCTTTAAACGCTTACCTCATTCATTTTTCCTTTTTCCAACAACACCTGATGAAGTATTTTTAGTAATTAAAACGCTTAAAGCCACTAGTGCTGGCCTAGATAATATTAACGCCTACCACATTAAAGTGATCACGGAACATATCGCTAACGTCCTCTCAGCTATCATTAACTTGATTTTTAAAACAGGTGTTTTCCACGTGAACTTAAACGCGGTCGAGTCACTCCCGTTTTCAAAAAAGGTGATCGTACGCTTACGCAAAATTACAGACCCATTTGCGTTCTTTCATTTTTTAATAAAGTTATTGGAAACCTTATCGAAAAGCGTCGAACAAAATATTTAGATAAATTTAGTATTCTTTCCCCTTATCAGTTTGGCTTTCGTTCTGGCTTTTCAACTACTCTAGCCCTTATTTCTCTTGCTGATTATCTTAAAAAAGCGATTGATGATGGTAATTTTGCAGCGTAGATATTCGGTGATCTATCCAAGGCCTTCGACACACTTAATCATACAATTCTTTGTGCTAAACTTGAGGCCATCGGAGTAACTGGTCCGCCTCTACTTCTCATCCGCAGTAACTTAAAAGATTGAAAAGAAGTCGTTAACATTTCTGGGTACTACTCTAAAGAAGCTACTACTAACATTGGTGTACCACAGGGGTCCATATTAGGTCCTCTACTTTTCCTAATTTATAGTAATGATCTGCCTAGTTGCCTCTCCTCATCTAAGTGTATTCTTTACGCTGATGATACTACTATATTTAGTTCTAACAATTGTATATCAACGCTAACACGTAAGCTAAATGAAGATCTCGTGAAAATTTCCACATGGTGTCAACTTAACAAGCTGCAGATTAACCATAAAAAGACCAATTTTGTCGTCTTTGCCTCACATCAGCGACCGCCTGAGCTCAATCTATTTCCATCAACAATCACTTAATCACTGCAGTCGATCATTGCACCTATTTAGGTGTGGAATTTGATCGTCATCTTAAATTTCACCTTCACATAGCTAATGTGAAAAAACAATGGCATACGGAATACGCGTTTTAATGAAAGCACGACCATATTTCTCATTTTCTACTCTCAAGTCGCTTTCTTATGCTTTTGTTCATTCTAATATTAACTATAACATTGGATCACGGGGAAGCACTTATAACAGTCACCTAACTTCGTTGCAAGTCATTCAGAATCAAGCTATTCGACTAATAACATTTTCACCTCGTAGCATTAGCGCAATTCAGCTGTTACATGCACATAATATTTTGAATGTGACTGATATTGTTAAATATAACCTGGCCATATTTATTTTTAGGTCATTAAACAATGATATTCCAGTAACCACCATACCAAAGACATCCCTTACTAATGTAAATAATACTAGATTTGCATGAAATATGAACTTCATTTTACCCATCGTTCTCACCAACTATGGTAAGCAGTCATTACATTTTTCAGCTTTATCGCTGTGGAACATATTACCATTCCCTTTAAAATTGTTCAAAGCTCACAGGTTTCGTACAGAACTTAAGTATTTTCTTTTAGCTTCCTCCGACTTCCCCATTTGAGGGTACTATGTGTTATATTCTTAACTTTCACTTCGTTTCTCTACATGTCTCTCGCGTTTTGTTTACTTCTTTCTTTAAAGCAATTTTTTGTAGTTTCACTTTTTGTTGTCTAATCCAAAGCCTTGTTATTGCTTAATACATTCATCTGCTGCTTTTCTGTTCATTTATGCCTTGTCTCCTAAAACCTTTATTATCTGAAATTTCACATGTTGCCATTGATGTTTTATTAAATCTTGTCATCATGCACAGGAGGTTCCATTTCAGTTTCTAACTACGGGACCTCTTTCTGTATATACTTATCATGTAATTATCCCCATTTTTGCTTTCAATAAACTGATTCTGATTCTGAAGACCAATGTAAAGTTTCTATAGATAGATAGATATATTTAAAAAATAAACATGCCGTAAGCAGACTGCGAGACGGCGGCTATTAATTTTGTGTTCGATACAATAAACATCTTAATAATTACTGGTTTTAGTTATGATAATTTCTGCTTGGACGGCCTGTACATGTACTAAAAAACGAGTAAATTAATGCATAATGTATCATTTCACTCTTTGCGCACAATTTCTCGCTCCATGCACCCTTGAGACTGCGGCACGCAGCCGCTAATGGCACGCGAACTCACGCAGAAGAACAAACACGAAATTTCATCAATTCTAAAAAAAAAAAGAAAGCTTTCTTAAAGCTTGCTGCGCATTAGCTTAAACAAATGTTTGTACGTATGCACATTTCAGTGACACTTCAACTTGAATATTTGCCTTTCGACTGGTGCACTTAATCCTGTGAGTTCAGTGGGTCCGTCTGCTGACAAAGCCAACAATAGATACATAGACAAGGATACAGTGTTCATTCCTGTACTCTCGCATAATAATTTTCAATTCTATCACTTGCGAGCTGATGGATGTCCATAAGCGCAACACTGGTTTACGCGCTTTGTTCGTGCTTGTCTCTCTTTCTTTCTATCTCTCCATTCCACTCTGTTTCTCTCTTTATCTCTGTTAACCCTTCCCCCTGCGCAGGATAGCCAACCGGAACTACCTCTGGTTAACCTCCCTGCCTTTCTCTACATTATTTTATCTCTCTCTCTCTCTCTCTGTCACTAAACATGGTTCTCAATTTTATAATGAAATGACAAAGTGGTCCCCATTACAGCTGGTGACTTCGCACGACCAAGCGTTACTGTGACGATTACGGCAAAAATCTTGCCGTGTGCGTGCCAAAAACGCGATATACTTGTAGGGCACACCATAGCGTGGGGCTCCAGATTAATCTTAAGGACTTCGGAATCTCTAACATGCACCTAAATGAAATTACACTGCAGCATGTTTCTGTGGGCGGATCACGCAGCGTCTTACTTCACGTCCTATAAACGACGGGGAAACGCACAGACGAAAGCAAGCGCCCACAGCAGCAAGCGACTCTCTCGAACCTTTAAAACCAGCTCACAAAGCGATCGGGTTACTCATAGCCCGCAAATTGCGATGGATAGCGTGTTTCCTGCACGCGACGAACTCTGTGCATGCCAACTGGAGTGTGTGTGTGGAAAAAAATGACCGCATTCGAGAATAAATTTGCCCCCGCTCGCACTTTGCTCCTCGTAGACCTTAAGCCATCATCCTTTTATTGCGAAAGCAATACTGCTCGCACCTTCGGCCCATCGGTGGTCGTGGCGCCTCCTTACACAGCTGCGCGTCACGTGACCGTGTGACGTCACGCCAGACCGAGAGACGCGGCCCCAGCTCGCGGCATCGATGGTGGAGGTAAAGCCTTGTGCGCCGCTGCTGCGGCGCTACCGAGAGAGGGCGCTCGCTGGTGTGACGTCACGCTAGGAGAATAAATGGGGCTACAGCTCGGCTCCTCGCAGTGGTCGGCGCGCTGCCTTGCGCTATGTCGGATGATGAATAGCCATAAGTTTAACAAAGGGCAACCATGGCCACACCATCAGCCGAACCAACGCGCAGCCAAGGGTATTGCTTTCGCAATCTTCCAGGCTTAACCAAGCTAAGCCTTCAGCCAATTTTTTTTATAGTGACTACAATTTGAAGGTACGTGTCAAGCTATTTTTTTTAGTTTGGGAAATAGAAAATAGATACAAGCATGTACAGGCGCCATCCTCTTACGATGACAACAAAAAGAAAACATTTAGTGTTTGTTATCGTACAAGTAAATTTCTAACAATATGAAGCCAACAGAAGCCAAGGAAAGCATAGGAGAATTTATTTGTACTTGTCTATCGAAATGTAGAAATGTTATGCTAAACAGGGGTGTGCGAAAGTTTGAAAATTTCGTATAACGAATTGCAAATTGTTTTATACTTAACTATCGCTAATACTGCTTCGCCTTTCCGGAGAAACTGCATCATCGTTCTCTCTCTCTCTCTCTCTCTGTTTTTCTGCTGTGTATGACTACTGTTGATTCTTATTTCGAGTCGATCCGGCTTCGCCTCATTTCGTTTACTGAGTGAATTATACAGGATATACCAACTATCATGCGGCAAGACTTAAAAGAAGCGCAATTGCGTTATTCGAAGAAAACCTAGTGCACATTCTTTCAAATAGAGTGGAGTAGCCGCCAGTATTTTTTTCGTTACTGAGATTTAATTAGGTAATTATAACTAATTATCTAACTCGAGAAGTACATTCGTCATTATTAAAGTGTCAATGAGGCATTTCTAGGCAACCCCAAATTACATCTAAATGTGGTGTTTTCAGCGACGTACGGATTGCGTACAATTTTTTTCCGACTGCTAAAGAAACGCCACGAAAAATGAAAAAAAAAAAAAAAAAACACGTCACTGCGCTCCCACCCGCATCGTAAAGCAGCGCCCTCAAACAAGCTGACTGACAGCAACTGCTTTGCCTGTCGCAAACCCGAAATGGTACGGAAGGTGATGATAATGGTACGGAAGGAGCACCAACAGCAGGTTTCGTGGCTTTGCAGCTATTCCTTCCTCTCTACGTGACACTTGCTATCCGTATTTCAAGGCCGACTGATCACATTGATAACAAAAGCCCCTTGATAACGCGACGGAAGCGCCGTTCTGACGACGCAAGAAACGCCGAAAAGCAATGTAATAGGCATAGCACGTTTCAAACTTTCCATGCTTTCCCGACTTTGCTGGCATGGCATCGAGAGAGTGCGCGCGCACCTAAATTGCGCGCCAGAAACTTGTTTCGAACCAAAACCAAATTAAAGTGACGGTGTTATGTTTCGTGAGAGTGTATACCCGCGACAAATACAGTTCGTGGCAAAAAATAAAAGCAAAATAAGCTAACCGGGAAGCGACCCACATGTAAAAAAAAATGCAAAACCGATGCGTTCATGAAAGCAAATGTCACGCTTCTAAATGTGCCCGATTGGCAATCGGGACATGTGCATAAAAGAAAAGAAATTGACGCAGAATCTTCTCTGGGATTTATCTCAATACCGCGACGCGTAAGCATCTTGTAATACTGACGTGGCGTTTCGAGGTAGTGTTTCGTATAATTGCGAGAAGGACCACGAAAGAACCGTGAAACGGAGAAACGCGGTTGCAGCACCGAACTGTTAAGTGAGACCAGCACGAGATCACGTAGAAGAGGCGAGTAGAAGCACTGTTCACTGGTGTTATAAACATCCCGTAGCGGATGTGGGCATGGGATGAAACGACCAGAGAGATAGATGTAGGAAGTGAAGGAAATATATGCAGCATTTATTAGGAACACTGAACCATTGTGAACTGTTATCAACCGTGCTCCGGTAGCGGCTACGTCTGGCGCGGCGGTGCGGTCGCTATCTCGAAAGCGATCTGCGAAAGCAGCAGGGTGCGGCATGTGCTGAGAGCTCCGTGAGCGCTGTGTTCTCGCCGCTTCATGCATTGGCGCTGAAGCGAGAGGCAGCACGCAGGTGAATTCGCTTGCTGGTGCGGGTGCTATGTTGAAAGCGATCGTCTTACGGGAGGCTTTTTCCGTTGGGTAAGGGGTAGAGAAGCTTGCGCATTTAAAAACATCCTTGTGCCCTTATTATCTATGAATTCGTAAGCGTGTGTGTGTGTGGTGTGGTGTTTTATGGCACATAGGCAACTAAGGCCATTATGCGCCAAGCTCGAGGTATAGGAAAATTTTCCGTGCAGTTTTATAAAAATGTAAATAGTCGTCGGTGGTGTTGTGTGCTTAAATAGTTGGAGTTACCTCATGATGGAGTAAGAAAAAGATTGTAACAATGGGTACTGATAAAAACTTTTAAAGGGGGTCAGGTAACCTCAGCGGCCATCCTTGCCAGGGCAAGGATCTCGAGGCTCCTAACCAATCAAATAAAGTCCTGAGCCTTTTTCTCAGAAATGAGAAGTGGCTGTGGTGTATGAGGTGAAGTACTGCGTGATGATTTACATATTTTTAAGAATACCAGCTTCTGTTAAAAATCTAAAAACGCTAGACATATCTACAATTGCATTATCACTCAAGAGCAGTGCTGGGTGAAAAGGGATGCATTGGTTATAAAACGGGGATAAAGCACTTTTTCCGTAGCTTTTCCAGTTTACAGCATGAAATTAAAATGTGTTTGACTGTAAGTTCATCTCCGCAAGTGCAAATTGGTTTGTCTTCTTTCTTCAGCAGAAAGTTGTGTGTAATGTGTGTGTGACCTATACGGAGACGGCAGATAATGACTTCCTTGAAACGCTTCTGGTGCACGCATGACTTCCATTCTCCTAGAACTGGTTTTATTAATTGTAGCTTGTTATTTAGTTCGTTGTTCCAAGTGGACTGCCATTTTGCTCTTGCATTACTATGTAGTAAGTTCGTAATTCGTAAGCGCCGTTGAACACCAGCTGCTGCGTAGAGAACGTGTTCGAATAGGTCTCCTTCTGCAGCTACGCAGTACTGAGTCCGCTTTACCACATCTTCTGTAGCTTTCTCGATGACCGACGCTGGAATTCTGCGGCAGACATCCGTTATCCTAGCCGTGAGCTCATCTGACGTCCGTCTCTATCTTGTAAACACGATCTTTCACATAACGTCCCAAAGAAAGAAATCGAGTGGAAAGAGGTCAGGTGGCCTAGCTGGCCAGTTTACAGGCCCGTGCCTTCCAATCTATTGCGCATGAAAAGTCGCATCCAACCAGTTTCGTGCTCGGCTACTGCTATGTGCTGGTGTTCCATCTTGCTGATACCACAAAAGTGGAAGGCGTGACAGCGGGACTTCGCTGAGAAACTGATCCATCACTCCTTCAAGTATTTCGTCCTCGTAACGCAGTCCAGTTCAGAGTGTGATCGAAGAAGATGGGACCGTTATAGCACCGGCGTGAATTCCGAACCACACATTCAGTGACCAGTGGTACTGGGGCCGTGTGCGCTTTATCCAGTGCAGATTGGAGTCACTCCAATAATGTGCATTATGGAAATGTACCTGGCCGTTTCTGCAAAAATTGGCTACCACCACAAAAGCGAATTGACAAAGTCAGTGGAAAGGTTTGAAGGTGCGTTTTGTTTCGTCTCAGTCGCCATGTCTCTCTAATGAGCAGAAGGAAAACATGATCCCTGCCTTGGGAGCTGCAAATGGCCACAAGAGGAAACCTCAGCAAATATCAGTCATGCAAGCGTGGCGGTAAATCAAACGCATCGATTATCATCAGAAATTATGAAAAGCTGAGACAAACCGGCAGCTTCAAGAAACAGCATGTGCAAAAATTGCACATGGTGTTGCTCAATAAGTCCGGGCAATAACTCATCGGCCTTTGTGATGACCGAGGACTCCAATTCGAGAAATCTAGACGATTCCGCAAGTCCCTATTTTCCAAGCATTGCCGAAGGTAAAGTTAGTACGGGTGAAAGGCCGACTAATTTAGAATCCTCCAAATTGACGACTTAAAAATTGGTACCTGGGCGGCCAGGTCCCGCAAGCTAGCATGAGGGTTTGAGGCCATAAATGCTAGAACAACCGTGTGTATATAGGCTGAGACTCAAAAATGGAGTCCTCCGCCGCTGTTTCTTGAAGCTGCCGGTTTGTCTCAGGTTTTCATTATTTCTTATGATAGTCGATGCGCTTGATTTACCGCCACATTTCCATGGCTGATACATATTTGCGACCTTCCTCTTGTTGACGTTTGCAGCTCTTAAGGCAAAGATCACGTTTTCTTTCTGCTCATTGGAGAAAAACATGGCGACTGGGATGAAACAAAACGCACCTTTAAACCTTTGCACTGACGTTGTCAGTTCGCTTTTGTGGTGATAGATAATGTGGCAAACAAAAAACAACAACAACATCCGTGCACTTTATCTACGCTAAGACAACAGCTATCACAGCTTGTTTCCAACTAAAGCCAAACGCGACGTATTACTTCAGCCGGGGCGCGGCAGATAAGGAACTAGCTCGATCAGGATTTTTTTCTTTATTTCGTTCTGGCTAACTCAGAAGAAGCTTGTTCGAGCCGCTGCTTTATGAAGCGGGTAGGAACGCCGTCACGTGGTATTTTTCATATTTCGTGGGGTTTATTTATCACTCGGGAAAAAATTAGTACGCAATTAGTACGTCGCTGAAGATACCCCAATTAGATGTCCCTTGGCTGTGCCTACATATGCCTCACTGACACTTTGACAATTAGAATAGTACGTCTCGAGTTATATAATTCATTACAATTACATATTTAGATCTCAGTAATGAAGTAATTACTGGCAGCTACTCCCCTGTACCGGCAGCTATATGCAATGGGTTTTGTTCGAGTAACGCAATTGCTCTTTTTTTTTTCTAAATCTTGGTGCATGATAGTTAATTGGGACACCCTCTATATATTTAAGACCTTTGCGTGCAAATGACGATGTTTCCATGCCAAATAAGTGTTGTAAATTATTGTAAGAGCATTTTTTTTTCATGAGTCGTTAGCATTTCTTACTGTAAAGAGGAGCAACACTGAAACACACAACATTCGCGTACATTTTACATGCTGTTGATAAAAGACTATGCCGAAGGGGTCACTGAAGTCTGCAGGTTCCTTTTCAGGGTCGAAAAAGCACGCAAAGCAATTTGAAGCGAGGTGAAGAACAGCAAAATATTCATTGTCTAGGCAAAGGCTATCCATACCTTTAGAAATAATATTTCATTGGCTACCTCCTTCTCGTTCGAAATATATTAAACTTTGTCCTTTGTGTATACTTAAATATATTGTATATGTGCATGGTGTTTACATTGAAAATTTAAAAGAGTGTTGAAGTAAGAAAATACGGATGAAGCAGCCGCTGCGATTTCTTCTAATGCTCATGTCCTTCTATTGTCAGGATTTGCAGAAGTAAAGCGAAAGTATGAATTAAAAGCCGTGCACGTCCGCGCCAACAGTAATGCAACAAGCTATTAGCCAAAATAAAATTTTAGGTGGGGTGGGGGCAGGGGAGGTAGGCTTCGAAATCGCCGGGGAGGGGGAGGCTCCGTTCCCTCCGGAATACTCCAGAGGGGCCTCGGGCCCCGGAGCTATCCGTAGTCGGCGCCTATGGCGCTGACACTAGCAGCACTTCTAGTTATTTGGTTTTGTATATGCGTATCGTAGATACAGATGAGAGATGACGCAGGCTGCCAGGTGCTGCTGTCAACTGAATTCTATTTCAGCTTAGAAGCATGACACATAAATATATTTTAGCACACCATCTGGCATATAGTTCTACACTTTCAATAAAAACTAAGATACCTAGCCTCATAAATGTATATGTGAAAAGATGAACTCGCAGACGACTTAACATACGGATGATATACGTAACCACAACGTCAAAGTAAATGGGGGTTTCGCAGTTTTTATAACGTGAGTTATTTACCTCGGGTATTCGTGAACAAATCCATGTAAGGCGCGTTTATCACACCACTAATAACCCTTTAGGTCTGAAACAAAACGTAAACACATAGCCAGTTATGCAAGCTAGTCCCTCTAAGAAGCTCCTCACGAAAGCTTATGGTTCCTTTCTTTTCCCTTTGCTCATAGGCCCGGAGAGAACGTGTTCCATCTCCCGCACGTGTGAGAAGGCGACGGAATAACTCGGCGCCTGTCGGCGATGGTACAGCGGCGTGCATATAACTCAAAATTAGCAACATTAGTGTTTCGCCGCTCATTTCTAGGACGAACGGCTAAAAAAAACTGGTACCACGGCGGACGCGACTATAAACTCCATCTCACAAGTCGTTTCCTGCGCAGCAGATACTGCAGGACTCCTGAGCCAATAGGAAGGCCGAATGCCCCTCGGCATGCGTTCATCCGCGCCTTGTCGTCTGCTCACCATGGCAACAATTCACCGTGTACGACGCGCATGCGCGAAATTCTTAACATGTGTCACGCATCGCTCTAATGTGTCACGCACCAGAAAAAAAATAAAAAAAAATAAAGGACCTCTCTAATGCCGCCAATAACCAAAAAGTTACGCTCGCGGAACTATATTCCACTGCGCAAGGATATTACGTGTGTACGCCTCGTACCTTCTGCAGTGCCGCAGACGATTTGTGAACCTAATGAGAGCAGCATTCCGGGCAAGTTGGTAATACATTACTTACGTAATATTGCGCAAAAAAAAAAAAAAAACGACGCGGACGTAAGAGAAGAAGACACAACAAGCGTTTGGTGTGTTTTCTTCTCTTACGTCCGTGACGTCTTTTTTTTTTTTGCGCAATATTACTTGAGTAACTATTTGTGAAATGCAGCATAAAGAATCGACCGCTCTAAATTCCGTGCTTGCCGTATGCGAGCTACTTCTTTCGTTCTGTTGATAAGAAGGCAGCTAGGCAAAAGTAAGTTAGTTAAAGCTTGTTTGGGGAATAGAACTCGATTTATTAGGTGCGCTACTGCTACGGGTCTTAGCCGGCAATAATTAGAACTTTTAGGTAGTCTCATATGCAATTCACCATTGGCGATAATCATCGATCAAACACCGGCTTTATTCGGGGGTGCCAACAGCTACTTCTCGTGATATTTTTTTCGACTAACGGAATACCTTATGCGCAGAACTTTTTAGGTACGCGACTTTTAACATTTCAGAAACGTTTCTAAACCAACGTGTTGTTCAGGCGCTGAAGCGTTGAAATTTACATGTCATTGGCGAGCGCAAAGCGTGCCGCCCTATTTTGCATTCTCCCTCATTTGCATCTGTAGCATAGAAACCAACAGAGCGCATTGTGAGTCGATTACTTCTGGGAACGTCGTTTTCACTGTACGTCGACTGGCTGTGACAGCGGAAGCGCTTATGTGAGCGTAGCATCGAATATTGCACCTCCTGCTAGCATAATTCTTGCGTTGTGTGCCGTTCTCAAATAACAGAAGCGCGAAACATCGCGTCACGCCAAGAAGCGAACTTCGTTTAGCACATATTTAGATGTCAGAACTTATATAGCTTCTTTATATTCTTGAGATTCTAGTAGGCGCTCTAATGTTTGCGATTTGAATGCTAAAGAAAGATATGAACATGAAAATAAATTGCAAAGGTCATCGAATCACTTGAAAAAAATAAGTGTACCTGACTGCATAAACATTCAGCGTGTGTCAGAACTATTGTTGCCGAGTGCACGACTGCCGACACGAAGAGGAAAATACGCTTCGCTTATTTTGCAAAATTTATTCGCCGACGAACAATGTCAACCTGTTTATTAAGGCATATAATATTAGGTCTCTTCGATTTGGCTACACTTTCCGCACTAGTTTCACTCCAGTACAGTGCGAGTGCAGTGCCAGTCGAGAACGCTCAAGTGCAGTGCCTGCACAAGCGCTGCACGTTTATTTCAGAAAGGAACAGAAAAGTTCAATCCTTGAGACGCGCCACAGCGTTACAGTGTACTATGTAACAGCGTGCTGCGTGGGATCGTTATAGCGTTTGCTGCTGTCCCTAAACCGCTCTACAGGTGTTATTTGAGTTGGTGCGGTTCCTCGCGGTTCGAGATATGCTTTGCTTTCAACTACGCTGTGCTCGAGGTTTTTCTCACGTGCGTGTATACTTCTGCAATCTGGCAGCACCTCTCATCGCCTTAGTGCAGGCCTGTTGAGAACCATTTCATCGAATTTGCATGTAGCGAAAGGGAAGGTATTTTTCTTTTCGTTATCATTATAATGGCTATCGTGATAGTGCATACTACGTCCTGAGAACGGAGTTGCGGGCCTAGTTGCTGCTTTTTCGCCAGAGAACGCATTGCAAGCCATTCAACGACGGAAGGCAATTTAACACGTCACATGACCTAACTAAACTGCTCTCACTACCATTCAGCCATCGAACATGTATTCTGCACTCTTATGCCAACTACAGGAACTGTTACAACAAAAAGCGGGAGGTATTCACGTCCGCAGCGCCATTATTAAAGTAGCACTGCGCCGTGTCGTCTGCTACCGAGAGCTTGCACGATGTCTGCGTTTCCCAGGAGAGGCGAGCGCACAGGAGAACAGTGAACTCGTGGAGAACTTGCCTTGCACGAAGTGAAACCAAAGTGCGCAGTTCACGTGGCACGTACGCGCTGCACTGTGAAATGGAGGACAAAAGTGATGCATTCCCTCAACTATAGTGCAGGAAGTGCAGCCAAATCAAAGATGGCAATTTATGTCATTCTCGCGGTGCGATTATTTTATTCGAGCACACTGTTTTCTTTTCTTTTTTTCTGTGCGCGTAACTTACGGGCAGGAAAGTGGCGCCAACGAAGGAACTTTAACCTGCAATGTGGTATCTAAATATAAAAAGAATAAAAGAATAAACTGAACATCACTTGCGAGAAGGAAAAGATCCGCCTGCGGAGACTGGTTTCCGAGTGCCCGGGATATAGGTGTTATCCTATGCTGTGCGTGCAGGGAGCAGGTATATTACCGCCTGGAAACAAGAAGACGACACCAAACCGCTATTTATTTCTTACGGCGAACAGCGGAGTATCTCTTCATACCAACTGCAGTGTAGACGGGCGAGCGGGCCTACTGTTTCCGCAGCAAAGGCAATATAGCCGCACCAGCGAGACTCGTTCGATGTGGTCTCCCACAACAGACGCGCAATAACTGGAAATATACGGACCGCACCTGCGAAATATCAGCGGGGTTCCTTCAACAGCGGAACCGAAAGTGAACCGCTGAGCGCGGTCGATTTCTCTCGCGAGAAAGACAAACAGAAAACAACGCCAAGCGCCGGCCAGTCCGCTCGATGTGAACGCGTGCAAGCCCCGGAGAAGGGGGGAAGTATATAATGCACCACTTGCGGTGCCGCCGCGCTAACTGCCGGCTCTTCTTCTTCGACGTAGTTGTTGCGTTGCTGCGGGCTTCTCGAATCGCAGGGCGCTTGCCGCAGTTCGCGTCTTGCTTGGAGCGTGCAGCAACAGGCGCACAGAAAAGAAGCGAGCGGAGAAGCGCGCCGCAGGAGGTGGTGGCGGCGCGGCGGGAGCTACTGCGCTCGTCGCCCGCTGCGAGCGCTTGGCGCGCCTGTGCAGCAGTGCGCCTGCGTCGCCGGCGCGCAAGCAGCCGCCGCAGCAGCAGTAGAGCAGGCCGGTCGGTGCGTCTTGCCGTGCTCGCCGTCGTCGGCGCATCCGTTGGGTGTGCGTGCCTTCGCCGTGCGTGCGTGTGTGTGTGTGTTTTGTGTGCGTGTGGCGTCTCCCTAGCCAGCCAGCTCGGCGCAAGCAGCGGCAAGGTCGGCCCCCGATCAACATCGGCCATGGGAGACGACGGAGGCGGCGGCGAGGAGCAGCTGTCCGAGCAGTTCACTTCGGGATTCCGGCTACGAGCGCGCAAAGGCGCTCTCAAGAAGAAGAACGTCTTCGAAGTGAAGGACCACAAGTTCATACCGCGCTTCTTCAAGCAGCCCACCTTCTGCTCGCACTGCAAGGATTTCATCTGGTGAGCCGAATCCGCAACCCTTTCCTTTCTTTCACCTCGCGCGCGCTGCTTCCACTGCAGCAGCGGTTGGGATAGCGCGCCACCCGAACCACGGGCGGTCCTCTCTGCGTACCCTTTCCGGGCCTCGCGGAAAGCCCGTGAAAAACACTCGCGGGAGCGGTGCAACGAGACATTTCGCCGAGTCCTTGGCCTCGGGCGCCCCCTTCTCTATCCGGAGCAGGCGGTCCCGTCCTCCGCTGCTTTGACAGCGCGCACGAGGAAAACACGCCGCTTGCGTGCCAGCCGCACGCGGCGTGAGCTGCCGAGTCTCGTCGCTAATTCGAAGGCTTGGATGCGCTTCTCCTTCGGCTTGCGCAGAGGGGATCCAACGTGCCCGATGATTTCGCTCGATTCTGCCGCGCGCGCCCACCGAGCGAGCTCGCACGCTGGCTCCTTTCGTCGTGTGCGCTGATTTGAAAGCCGTCTGCGAGAGTGGGGAACGCCCATCCGCGCGCGGTGCGAAACCTGCGAGCCGAGCGGCTGCCGTTTCCCCCACTTGTCATTTTGTGGAACCGGTAATTTCGACGCGCGTAACGCACCCCTGCTGCCATTTTTTACGCGCCTCGACAACGATTTGTTTTCGTTTTTGAGCCGGCGTTTTGGGGTGCCGTAGGATGGCACGCACAGAAACTGGGTCGGGCGCAACTTGCTCGATTAGCGAGTGCTTCGCGAAAGGAATTTCTCACGAAGTCATGCCGTCGCTCATGGTTTACTTCGTGGCTTCTTGAGGCAGTTTGTTCGGAGTTGCGGATCTCTGTGCAGCATTTTTATTATTGCGCGCTTTTTTTTTGGTTAGTCGTGGCGTGAACTTTGCTGGCAGTGGGTGGCACCTGGCGGTCTCCCAACTGGCGTGCCGTGCAGACATCTGTCTCGGCCGAAAGTGCAGAACCCCTTACGATGACTGCGCAGATACATCAGTTCTTTTTCTCTTCCGTTAAATGAGGGCGGTTCCTTTAAATAGCAAAGTGTACCCGGCCGGTGTGCACATTTCGAACCCTTCAGCGCACCGCCGTCCGAAAACTACAGCACGTTGACACTTTAGGAAAATGCGCAGGCACCACAGGTGTCTAGCTACAGAGTGGGCCATTAGTCATTACGACTGCATAGTTGGACATCGTGTTCAGTTAGAAGAAATTTAAATAATTTTGGTCTTCATGACATTTTGAGGGTTAGCTGTTACGTTATGAAGGGCGCACTTTTTCGAATGCACAACACTAAAACGATGTTGCATAGCGTGACAGGCCATCGTTGAGAACATTCAGAACACAGGCCGTGGCATTACTTGAGATGAGGCAGATTTCGTTATCAGGGAGAGGATAATGTCAGCGAGTCTACATCTGGAATCTGCGTTCGTTTGTAGCTCAGAAGAGACGCTTGAGAGAATTTGACTTCCGCTGTTCAATAGACAAGTTTGGATAGCATTTGGATATTATCGGGAGGTGTTACCTTTTTAATTATCTCCAAAATTGAACTGCCGTATGGATTGTAGTTTGTACATCTGTTCGAGCAGATGCGATACTAACTACTCATAAATATGTACGGCAGAACGTATTAGTTTCAGAACGACAGTTCTATGTAGAGAGTTAAGTTGTGCGAGACTGACTGAAGCTTGTGCAAACGCAAATCCTTCATAGAGAAGTATTTCGGGCTCACACATACGCTCCGATGGCAGGAAAGCAAGATAAGATATCCTAAAAATATTCCTGTGGAAGAAAACAAATGCCGCGCATGCTCCTGTGCCACACTATCTCGGAACCAGCAAACTGCGAGACGTGAGCGCAGTAGGTGACTGACTCTCATCTTCCTTATCTATGCATATCATCGCGGGCGTAAACCTTTATCACCTGTACATATCATCAGCGCGTGTCGTGCCTTCGTCGTCATAGCTTGGTGAGAATAAAGCGGTTCTTTATAATGTGTGATCTACTACGAATATTTAGTGTTCATCGTTTACATGTTTGACCCATAATCGCTCGTCATGCCATGCGCTCGTGTTGGGGCAGTTGTAGTGGAAAACAGTATTAGCAATGGTTTTCAGCGGGAGTAATGCAATCATTGCTTTCACCAAATTGTCTTTTCCTTCTCTAACAAAAGTGAATAGAAATGAGGTGCACCCCTCTAAGAAAATGAAAGGGTGAGCATCTTCTAAAGTGCTCGTTGATACATTTTTTGTTGTATTGTATATCAGTAATGGTCAGTGGGCCATTGTATACAAATCAATTTTCTTGAGTTTTCACTTCTGGGCTGCTTGAATTAAAAAAAAAATACTATGGAGTTCTGAGTAGAATTCTTGTCACGTTTGGTAAATGGATTGCGCTAGGCGAACAATATATTCTATTGTCACTATTTTTTGTATCTTTCTGTTAAGAAGAGGGATTAAACACTAGGCATTCTGTTTCTGAGAGGCAAAGGAAACCTGCCACTTTGTTAAAGGTTCTCTCACTTATTGCCATGTGCATTGTTGTAGCCTTGCAGCTTTTTACTTGGGAAAATGTGAAGAACTTGTGAACTTGGTATTCTGTTCATTAAAGGGCAAGAAGGCTTCGTGAAGAACGACTTCATTGCATGCAATTTGTACTTTTCGGTATAACCACTGCCAGATAAGGATCTCAAGAACTAGGGCAAAAAAGTTCAAGCTTATTCTTGTGTGTCATATTATAACGGACGTGTACTTTCGCAGTTTAGCAAATTCTGTTCTGCGGATAGTATTTGGCTTTTATTTAACGTTGTAGAAAAGGGTAATAATGTTGAAATTCTGGAACATAAACATCATGTTCCAGTCGATAGTTAACACACTCGCGCA
This sequence comes from Dermacentor andersoni, assembly GCF_023375885.2. NCBI lineage: Eukaryota > Metazoa > Arthropoda > Arachnida > Ixodida > Ixodidae > Dermacentor > Dermacentor andersoni. Next base: position 51,451,450 of record NC_092821.1, read on the forward strand.
GTTTCGTACGTGCGCTCCAGGATCTAATAAAAACGAAATTTTCGTAATTTCATGGCTTTCTTAAGTTGTATTTCCCGTATGGAAAGTGATATATCTTTGTGTGTAAGGTAACCATTTTCTTGAAATGCAGATACTTGAATTGTAATCTGGTTTATTGTACCATACATCCTTTTAGAATTCATCAGCCTGTGGAATACGTACTTCAGGGTTATTGTGGTTGACATCGTTCGTACATCCCGTCCGTGAACGAGGGTGAACGGAGTCATGCGCGTCGTCTCTTGTTTCGCCGTGTTATACGCAAAGGTGATGTAAGGTAGGATGTCGTCCCAATTTTTATGATCAACATCCACGTACATGGAGAGCATGTCTTCAATTGTTTTGTTTAGGCGTTCTGTTAATCCGTTGGTTAGTGGATGGTAGGCGGTTGACTTCCGATGAGCCGTCCCACTTAGCAGCAAGACGTGATCTAAAAGTGCCGCCGTGAATGCGGTTCCTCGCTCTGTTATTACGACGGTCGGTGCGCCGTGTCGCAACACAAGATGCTCAATGAAAAAGCGCGCCACCTCGGCTGCTGTGCTTCTCTGGACTGCCTTCGTTTCAGCGTAACGTGCGAGATTGTCGGTTGCGACGATAATAATCTATCAGAATCTGTTTGGTAATAGCTAATTAACGACATAAAAAGAATAATGTAATGTTTGTAATAATGAATTCCATAATCTAGCGGTACGTAAAACACGTGAACTCCACATTCAATGTTTGGCGCCGCGCTAGCCCATTGTCTGTTGCGTTGCGTTGTTGAGCTCGAGGTCTCATATTTGATCCCGGCCGCAGCGACCCTCATTTCGATGGGGGTCGGGGGAGGGGAGTGCTAACAGAAAAAAAAAAAAAAAAAAAAAAATACGCTCGCGTACTTAGATTTAGGCGCACGTCAAAGAACCCCAGGTGATCAAAGTCAATCGCACTGTATGGCTAATAGTATGGCGCGCCTCATAACCAGATAGGTGTATTCGCACATAAAGAAGAACGAATTGAATTTTTTTAACATTCAGTTTTCCAAGAAATTTAAGCTGCGTTCTGTGCCGCATTATGTTTTCATCATTCTTTTTTTTTTTCAATGGATACAGTCGTGGGCGTTGAACTGGAAGAGGCTGGTTCAATTAATGCTGCTTCCTCGCCTTGGTGGGACACGTACTTTGACCGCTTAGCGAAAACGGTAGTAAACGTTTGCCAGTATGTGAGGCTTACGGGTGTCAGTTAAACTTAGGCCATACATTATTTTTTTCGGATCTTTGATCTCGTGCACCAAGCAGCGTGACCGTGGGCTCTGTGATCTCGCCGCAAGTTCCGTTTCAATATTAGCGCGCGACGTACCGAACCGCGTGGCCTCGGACGAATCACTTCTACTGGTCACACTGTACTTGTCTGTCATGACGTGAGCTGGGACGTTTTGCCGGAGAAAGTGTACATGAGCCCCGTTGCCGAGAGTGACTGTTCAATGTACCGGGTGTTTCGTTTTTTTTTTTAGACCATACAGACTAAAAAAATAACCTGCAGCAGGTATCATAATTCTAGTCATTTAGCTGGATTGCTCTAAGAAGCGTACATTACTTGAACGAGAAATCCAGATGCATAATAGACCAATTGCCAGAAACTCACTAATGAACTTTTTAATCCCATACCTCACGGCACATATTGTAATTAACGAATCGTAGCAGGCCAGTTCGCGGCGCGTGTACTATACTTTAAACGAATTTTCAGGACGACACCAGATTCGAGACATTCGTTCTCAAAAACCCACCATGGTTGCTCAGTGGCTATGGTGTTGGGCTGCTGAGCACGAGGTCGCGGGATCGAATCCCGGCCACGGCGGCCGCATTTCGATGGGGGCGATATGTGAAAACACCCGTGTACTTAGATTTGGATGCATGTTAAAGAAGCCCAGGTGGTCCAAATTTCCGGAGTCCACCACGACGTGCCTCATGATCAGATCGTGGTTTTGGCACGTAAAACCACATAATTAAACATTTAACATTCGTTCCCAAAGTGTGTGACGAAACACATTGGCTTTCCAGTTGCTTTTGTGTTTGTGTACATAAAACGGCAGTTTGTTAAAAAAGAAGTGGTGCAGCAGGGCAATTGTACCACAAATTCCGCGGCGCATATCATATCTCAAAACCCGTGCGATCCGTACCAGTCGTTCCAAGTGCACGGATAGGCCGTGAAAACTCACCGACCACAAGTGACGCAATGTAATTGCCGCAAAGTAATTGGTCAAAGTTTTGATTAGTGAACTTTTGTTAATAAATCAGTTTGGCACTTAGATTCCTCGAGTGAGCAATGTCTGCCGCTTCGAGTGGTCTAGCTCAAGCACTATAATTACGCTACATACAAGTCACATGCGGTTTCTTTAAAAATTGTATTGTCTTGCAGAAGCAGCCCATATATGATGGCGCAAAGACTTTGAAGTCGACGGCGCTTCATAAAGAAATTTCGTTGCGCTATAGCTGAAAAAAATTCTTGTGACGCAAGAATGGTTAACAGTTGTACTTGAGCGCACTTTTTTTTAAATGTCGTTACAAGCGTCCCGTCTTTCAGACAATGCCTGTTTTGACGTCACTGTAGGCGTCGTGACGGCGGTTCCGGTTTCGAGGTCTCCTCGTTCTAAATATTATTTTATTTTGTTTTTATACAACTTTCATATTACGCTGAATAAGAGGCGCAGCGAAATCCCACTTCTCGATATCAAAAAAGAATCACTGGCGATTCAGCAGTTTATAAATGCGAGAAAAATACGTTGGCACGACATCGCACCATTTCCGAGGCCCCATGGATACCCATGATGTAAACCGCGTTCACAAGATTGTAAATTGTTGTTCCAGAGCTCACTTGACACTCATCGTATATATATATATATATACGCACACACCTACCACGTGACCGGCCTCCCGCACTTCGCATGTATATATTCCATTTTGACACACGTAATTCTAACGCAATAAAACGCCGCAGCTGTTGAAAAGTGGGCGTGACCGCTGCGGAGAATTTCAAGGTTAGAGGACCAGATCCTTTTCTGGGACACTTAGTATTTGTCGTACATTATGTATTGTCAGACAGGCGAACGAGGTCCTCTATAACGAAGTGGTTGGGGCCTCCGAAACCGTCCTTTGTACAGGTCACTTCGTTGTAACGGTCGCGCATCGCACAGCTCACAGTAGAACCCGGACAGTTATTTCTTCGTTATAAGTGGCATATCGTTGTAGCCGCTTCTTCCGTAGCTGTCCCTGTTATAGGTTTAAAGCCCTTCCTACGCAAGAAACTGAGGGGTCATTGGCAACCTACGCGGTACACTGAAACACATAATAAACTTCACGTTATGAAGCCAAACGTAGGAAACTGGCCAGCAATTACAAAATGACGACAAACTGAGGTTATCATATCTGCCGTCTTGGGATAGGTCGCACGTGTGGCACTCACTCGTACCAATTGACCGGGGATGGGCCTCCTGTCTGCGACAAACGTAGCGAGACGCTAACGGTCCTTCACGTCTTGTTAATGTGTCGTGAAGTAGAAGCTAAGAGATCGAAAAGAAAGTACTTTGCCCCGGCATACAGGTGACAAATTACCCTCCATCCGGCAATGTTTGTCGGATTGAACCACTTCTTTTTTTACATTAGGTTTATTTAAAGTGTTTACCAGATCTCGGTACATTGAATATTATCAGCCCAAGGTATACGTAGCTCATTATGTAAGGCTGCTGCTGCGATAGCATCTTTTGTAATACACGGGCCTCCCACACCCGGCGTTCAAGTGCTCACTGGTAAGGTACAAGTTCTACTCGCTCACACATTTAGTGCATCATCCCTTGATAATATAATGTTTATGCTCATATCATACGCCATTAGTCGTTTTCATTATTGTAATACCTCTACATTTTATGCATCTTATAGAGCCACTTATTTTTAGGCCTGTCTACAGCCAAGTCACGTCTGCAATTCACAATTCTGGTTCACAACTCTGACATTTGCCGCGTTCTACCATCGACGGTCCATTCATTATCTTTCGCTTGGCGCTCTTTGGCCATATGTGGCCGTAGCACCAATGAAATTAATAAATCATCGTATCATCTTTATAGCGGCGGTCGTTGTATGGAGGTGCTCGACTGTGCATGGTCGCGGGTCTGTACGTCGTTTCTCCTTCCCTCATGAATTTAATTCTGTCAGCATGAGAGAACAAACTGGCCGCACACAGGCTTGTGCTTTTGAAACATTTTTACCTTTCCAGACGCGCGCGTTTCTTTCTTCTTCACATTGATGTATCGCTGCGGTCAACGGCGTTCTGCTACATTGGACCGGATGTAGCGGGTTCGATTACCAGCAGTGGAGCCAGCGTAAAGAGTGCACGAAATGTCCAGAAAGCGCAAGCGCAAATCGATTCAGAGCCCCGCGCTCCGATGTTCCAGTTGCAGTGCAGCTTCGGGGCGTCGGGCCTCGTCAATTATCATATCGCCGCGGCAGTCGCGTGCTTCGCCCGATGTTGAGCGACCGCCGCGACGCGTTGGGGACATTGGAAGATGATCGATGCGTCTCAATGTCGCAAGGACGAGTGACTGGCCACGGGCGACGGCGCGTTCGAGTGCTTCGCATCGCGTGTACACCTCATAGCCACCTGGAAGCGTCTCCAACGCGCCGCCCAAATCTCTGCACACTCCTGGAGTGCGTTCTGTCGCCGTCTGTCTGGTGCCGCCGCCGTCGTCTGCTCGGCGGCAACTGAACGCGACGAGCCTCCGAGCCGTAGCCGCAGGTGCTCGGGAAGTGGTGCGACCCGTTTCTGCGCCTCCCCCCCCCCCCCCCCCCCCCCCGCCTTTTTGGCAGTGGCGCGAACCGTTGCTTTCTTCGTCCCCGGTGTATGTTTCGCGCGGGAGAGAGAGGCGAGCGTGGCGGAAGAGCCGTCGCTCGCGTTTAGGCGGCGGCGGCCAAAGTGGACTGCCGGTGTAGTACATCTCGACACTCGAAGGCGTTGACGCGCATTCGTTTGAGCGAGAGTGTTTGCAGCCGCGTGCGAGTTGCGTTACTTTTGAGGCGAAGGCTGGGTTCGTGCCCTACAGGGGAGTTGCTACCGGGTTCGTTGCGCAATGAAGCGCGTGCAGGGATGGCGAAGACTAACGAGCTGGTGTCACTCGTCCTTTCCTGTGTCATGTTTTCTTTTTTTTTTTCTTTCTCCCGCGCTGCAAGTTTTCGTCGTGGATCAGCGTGCTCTCAACTGCGAAACTTGTCGGAGCACGCCATCCGTTGAAAAAAAAGAAAAAATTTCGTCGCAGCCGTAGTTGAGTTGCCTTCCGATAGAAATGGCATGTTTAATACTTCCCCGAAAAGAACGCCTACCGAGTTGCGATATAAGAGAAAATCCAAGGCGATCGCGATGCGACGTCGAAATTTCCTTACGAGTTCCGTGTGCCGAATAATTGGGCAGTCGTCTCTGCACGACGTGTCACGTATGTGTGTGTGTGACTTCGTGTGCGCTGTTTAACGCGTGTCACTTGGAGTGTGCCCTTCCTGGGCACGCCGTCGAAAGATTGCCCTAGACGGGCGCGACCGGAACGCGCGCACAGAAGGGACAGACGAGGCTTTCTTTGCATACTTGCTTTGCATACGCGTGCCTGCTCACGCGCCCGTCTTCCACGCAGGAACATTTCGCTGGTTCCGCCAGTGAACTAGCTACATTGCTGCGTTTCTCTTCATTAATTATTCTTGCGGCAGTCGTGTATATTCGTTACTGCAAGTGAAGCCGTGTAATTAGTTCTAACGTCGTCGTTTAGTACGTGCATGCCAGTCTCTATAAATGAAAAAAAAAAAAAAAAGCTACGGGCGCTCAAAAAGGTCAAGGGGCCCGCTCGCATAGAAATGTTTTGCGTACGTACGAAAAAACTTCCCGCAAGCCAAACCAATGCTTGTTCGTGTCGCTCAGCGCTCCACGAAAAAAGCGAGAAATTAAAAAAAGAAAAGGCAATTTGAGGAGTTCTCGCCCCCCGAAGAGCCTCGTTGTCTCTGGTTAGTGACAGATTGGATAATTAGCGAGTGGCCGAGGAAAAGAAATACCTGGGCTCCCATCGATAAAGGCAACTTTGTATCTCGACAACTTAATGCGCGGCGCATTACTTACTGCCATTCGCGGGAAGGCAGCGGTTGTGCGTTCATCGCGGCGAAACTATTTCGAACAGGCGGCTGTAGAAGACGACGCGCGCGAAACTAACGCAGTGATTTATACGTCGTACTATCGTGCGTTTTACAGTCTTGGGTTATCTGTGCGCCGGTGAATCGCAGCGTAGAATCTGGCGGCAGGCGATAGCGAAAACAAATTGGTGGTGATCCTCCTTCGGCGTCGTTAGAGTGACACTGAATAGGCGCGCCAAATTACTCTAATATCGTGTAGCATTTTTCTTCTTTTTTTTTTTCGAGACTGTTTTCATTAATTTGGCAGCGAACTGTCGACTACGTGCGCGCGCAAGGAGGCCGGACTTCTCGTGGATAAATTTCGCGCGCAAACCGCGCTGCCCTAGAACGTCAGCTTTACGCCCCGGATTCCACGCTCTTCGCGTGCTTACAGGGTCCTTTCTGTGCGAATGAACGTCTGTTTGCTGTAAATTGAGTTTTTTTGTACTGCTACGCTAATCAGACGCTGTCAAAATCTGTGACGTCGCGGACAGGTATATATAGTGCGCGTGGTCTTCGGGATGGCGTTGCCATGCGCGTTTCACTTCTGCGCCTTTTCTGACTTAAAGCTTTCCGCACGAGGAAACATATTTAGTTTACTAATTCATATATGAACTCAGCACTCATGTCTTATGCTCCCTTTAATGTATAGCTAATTCTGTAATGCACCAAACGGGCTCGATATTCTCTGCGACTGCAACAACACTGAACTCTTTCCTGTTCACCATCTCTTTCTCTCTCTCATTCGCTCCTTCTTCCCTTACCCAAAGTGGTGTAAGGTAAACAATTGGCCAGGTCACATTAACCTCACTGTAGCCTACAATCTTAATAGGAATACCTGAAAAGACAGATTTGCGATTTTTCTTTCATCTATTCAAAAAGACATGCCGAGTCGAAATGTATGCCCAGTGTAAGATAACTGCGATACAGAAACAACATACAAATAACAGGCGTTTCACATTTTGCAGGTGAAAGGGAACACTCGCGCGTCTATAAAAAGCTATAATACTTAATAATTAAATACATAATAATGAAAGGCCATTTTACGTATTTAAAAGACCTGTAAAACACTGTGTCAAAGGAAGGTTCTATAGGTAAATACTCAGCATAGTCTAATCGTCTGTGTATGTGTATATATGTATATATGGGGGCCAAAATAAATGTTGTAACGACTCTTGCATTACTTACTTCAGGCAAGCTTTCTTTTCGTACTGCAAGATCTCATGGTAATGTTATAACCAGTTTGTCCAGGCAAGTTCCAGGTCTGTAAAACAAAGTGCGAGGTCTATAGTTTGCGAAAACATAGGTCGAAAAACTTGTTTTCCGAAACTTTTCGCTCGAAATTTGTTAGTTATATATATATATATAAAGGAAGGCTTGCGGTCGTGTCAACACAAAAGAGAGAGAGTGAGCCAAAACATTTATTGCGTATCAGCCACAGAGAGAGACCCGCAGGGGGCTCTGCACGTAAGTGGATTTCTCGGTCCAGGACCGCACGAGCCAGGGCCGCCCGGGGCGCTTTCCGGACCGGGTCGAGCTGGCTCCGCGAGTGCACGTCGGACAAGCAAGGCCTCCCGCTGTGCCATAGCGTGGGGGGGTGGGCGTTGCGGATGACGGTTGTGGAGCGTTGGCACGCACCACGTGGCGCGGTACAGGGTGGCGCGGTTTCGTCGCAGTCGAGACGTATACCCGTATTTGTTCGGTTCTAAGCCGACACTTCCTTCTCTTTTCTTACAAAAAAAAAAAAAAAACACAGGATGCCTAGATAAGGGTGGATTAGATTCGAAGATTCGGTCCGTTTGGCCGCCTGGTCGGATCAACCGCGCGTCACTGGATTACGACCGCATGGAAGGACGTATCCCGGCCGCCGTCCTCGGGCGCGGGTTTCGGAGGCTTTGTATTTCCCAACGCACCGGCCGGCGCAGAAGACAACGCATTTGGGAGGGTGCGCAGAGCGCTGAGGTATCCGTTGACCTCGACGTCGATGACGATGATGAGTGAGCGGTTGCATGCGCCATAATCTGCCGCAGATTCGAATTGATAGTTTTAGGCTTTAGGAAGGCTATAGTACTTTCTTTTTTGTAGGTTTACATCGGCCAAATATTTTTTTTTCCCTACTGGATTTTCGATTTTAGGGTGTTGTCTTAGAATCGGGGTCGGCTTAGATCCGCGTAATTACGCTATGCGGGGCCACAGTGCGGGTTATGTGTGGTGCGGAGTAGTTCGAGATGCGGGGAAGTGTTAGTTCGCAAATGCTGCCACGACGCGACTTGGTTTCTTGTGAGGACACAAAAAAGAAAGAAAACGCCAGGGGCTCCGCTATTCTTCGCCTCAGATCTCGCTCCGTGCGGGACGCGGGGCCTACGTAAGGAGTCGTCGAAGGTTTAGTAACGTGCAGTGTGCGAACCGCCATCTGTCTTCTTGAACGCGCAGCCGGCTGTAGTTATCGTTCGCCTGGCATGAGCCCTAGCCTCCTGTGCACTGCAAGGATTTAATAGGAAGGAGTACATTACGTTCCCGGGCATTGAAGAAATTAGCCCGACCGAAGCTTCTCCTCTGCCCTGTCTGTAATGTTACGCTGTAGACTGTGCAGAAATTGTGTACCAATTAGCTCATCAGGTGGAACTGTTCTTGTGTTAATTATTATTTATATTTATGAATAGCTTGCAGGCCTCAATAAAGACGTTCAGCAAGGGAGGCGATGTCGCACGACTAAAAATAAAATAAAGTGCGCACGTAACATAGCGGTAAAAGAAACAACTAATAATTAGCGCTTTAGGAAACTGACCAAAGCCAAGAAAAAAAAACATTCTTGCGCACTCTTTGGGAGAACTATAGTTCGAGCAGATATAATTAAGATAGAAACATAGCCATAATAAGCGCTGTTACGTTTCGCCTACAACGCGCGGTAATGCCGGCGCGGATGCAACGGACGCCGGGGCTTTGTTCAAAACGGCGGACATTTTGGCCTGTTCGACGCCGCCGCAACGCCTACCCGCCAAGCGTGTCCAGGCGTGTTTCAGTGCCACGTGTCTTCGTGTGTGCGTGTGTGTGTGTGTGCCCTCGCTTGTCAAAGCGCGGCAGCCGGGGAGCGGAGTTCCCCGAATGAGGAGCCTGGGGGTCTCTCGGCTCAACCGTTCGCGCCGTCGTGTGTGAGGGTTGGCGATGCGTCACTACACTCGGTTCAGCAGGTCTCTCGGCCCGACAGTTCGCGCCGTCGTGGGGTCATGCTCCGCCGTCCCGTGACCTTCATCCCGTGACCTTCATCCCGTGACCTTCTCTTTTGGACCGCGACGCCGAGGGTATAAGAGCAGCTGCCCCCGGACGCCAGGAGAGAGGCTCCGATTTGTACTGTTGAGTTACGTGCTCTCCCGTCTCTCCACTTCGGTCGACCTGACCGGCCGCTCTTTTGCTATGTTAGAATAAACAAGTTGTTCTGTTACCAGTCTTCTCATGCTTTGCCGGGACCTTCGGATGCTTCCAGTGCCCCAGGCCGCCAGGCCAACGCTACCCTTGGGGCTTGCGACCCATTGGCAATAACGGGCGTCAGCACCGAGACCCCAACAACTCGTGCCAGCGGTACGATTACAACATCTGGTTGCCAGCGGTGAGATCGCGACAACGGAGGCCAGCAGCGAAGAGATGCGGTTGACTGTATGCTGAGCAGCACAACGACCATCCGGGAGCAGCGCAACGAGCCCTGTGTGATGACTGGTTGCCTGCAGCGGAACGACTGCGCTGAAGTCTTGGCTGCAAGGTTTGGTGAGTGCGGGACTTTCTTCTTCTGAGTTTTGCCAGGCTTTTGTTAGTGTCAGAAACAGAGCTGGTAATTGTGGTTGTCGTTGCTGCCGGGTTAGTTTGCGGCAAGACAATAGTAGGCAGTAGAGAAAGCAGCATTCAGAGCAGCCATGGATTTGAAGTCGTTGCGCAAACCGATATTGCTGGAGCTTGCAAGAGAGTTGGGTCTGGATGTCTCAGACAAACTCAGAAAACCAGAACTGCTAAGGGCTATTCTTGAGTTAGAAGCTGAGGATGACGAGCTGTCGGATTGCCTTGAGACCATTGAGGAGCGGGCAAAAAGACAGGAGCGCGAACTTAAAGAACAAAAAGAGAAAGAAAAAGAAGAGCGCGACCGTCAACACGCGTTGGAAATGAAGCGTCTCGAGTTAGAGATGGAACGCGCTCGTAATGGAAGTCAGGCACACGGTGCAGGAGAACGAGTATTGTTCAAAATGACTGACCTGATGCGGCCGTTTAAGCTTGGAGAGGACATTGGTTTGTTCCTGGTTAACTTTGAGCGAACGTGCGAGAAGCAGGGGTTCTCTCGGGAAACGTGGCCACAGCGCTTGCTCACTTTGCTACCCGGCGAGGCGGCCGACGTAGTCGCTCGCTTGGAGAGAGAGGAGGCAGAGGATTTCGACAAAGTGAAATCGAGTCTGCTAAAAAAGTACCGGCTGTCAGCGGAGGCGTTCCGTCGGAAGTTTCGGGAAAATGAGAAAGGCAAAAGTGAGTCATATACAGAGTTTGCGTACAGGCTTATGTCAAACATGCAGGAGTGGCTCAAAGAAGAGAAAGCGTTTGGTGACCACGAGAAAGTTCTGCAGTGTTTCGGGCTAGAACGGTTTTATAGTCGGTTACCTGAGAACGTGCGGTACTGGGTCTTGGATAGGCCAGACGTTAGTACGGTGGCTCGAGCCGCTGAGCTAGCCGAGGAGTTTGTGACGCGTCGGGCTCGCGGAGCTAAGGACGGTCAAAAGGGTGAATTTGGCTCCAAGTTTGAGAGGCCGAAGTTCACACCCATGAGAGCAAAGGGGGATACACGTAGTGCGGATGCGAGTGAAAGCAGTCCGACCGAACGTAAGGAGACGGCGGCAGCCGAAGCCGAACGCAGAAAGCGGTTCGAGGCGAGGCAAGCGCGCCTGTGTTATACGTGCCAGAAGCCGGGTCACTTTTCGGCGCAGTGCCCAGAAACAAAACCAAAAGTCGTGTTTTTTTCATTAGGCAGCACTGACGAGAACATGAAGCTTCTCGAGCCTTACATGCGAGACCTCCTCGTGAACGGGAAAGAGTGCCGAGTGCTTCGCGATTCCGCAGCTACAATGGATGTAGTTCACCCCTCTTACGTAGAACCCGATATGTTCACGGGCGAGTGCGCATGGATCAAGCAAGCAGTGGAAGCTCATAGCGTGTGTCTGCCGGTAGCAAAAGTGCTTATTGAAGGACCTTTCGGAGCACTTGAGACGGAGGCCGCAGTGTCATCTATGCTGCCCCCCCAGTACCCGTACCTATTTTCGAACAGGTCCGATTACCTCCTGCGCGAGAAGGGGCTTTTGTTTGGTGAGGCTAGCGTTCAGGCCTTAACCAGATCGAAGGTTCGGGAGCTCGCTGCAAAGGCGGTAGTTGCGGGGCCGACGTTGTTGAACGATGAGAAAGGGTCAGAGGCGCAGCAAGCTAGTATTCAGGGCACGCCCGAACGGGATAAAATTTAGCCTGTAGCGTTAAAGGCACCAGATACTGGAGAGGAAATTCCCGATGCGGGAAAGTTAGAAGAGCTTCCGGTCGAGCTTCCGGGACTAGGCTCAGTGACGAACAGGAAAGACACCGATCAAGTCATTAGTGACTTAATAAGTAAAGCATCGCTGTCGCTTGAGCAGAAAACCGAACTACACCAGCTCTTACAAGAGTTTCAAGGTCTGTTCTCTGAGAGGCCTGGTAGGACTTCTGTCCTTACTCATGACATAGAACTTACCTCCCCAGAGCCAGTACGATCCAAGGCGTACCGGGTGTCACCCCGCCAGAGCGATATTATGGAGGCTGAGGTAAAGAAAATGCTACAGCTCGGTGTTATTGAAGCGGGTGAGAGTGATTATACCTCCCCTTTGATTTTAGTTGAGGTACCGGGCAAGGAACCTCGTCCTTGCGTCGACTACCGCAGGCTTAATTCCATCACTAAGGATCAAATTTATCCGATCCCTAACATCGAGGAGCGCCTTGAGAGAGTGAGTAGCGCTCAGTTTATTTCCACCCTAGATCTTGTCAGGGGTTATTGGCAGGTTCCACTTACAGAAGAGGCTAGTAGGTATGCGGCGTTCATTTCACCAATGGGGACATTCCGTCCTAAAGTTTTGAGTTTTGGTTTGAAGAACGCGCCATACTGCTTTTCAAGCCTCATGGATAAAGTGTTGCGGGGACAGCAAGAATTCGCTTTACCGTATCTAGACGACGTAGCGATATTCTCCGCATCCTGGCCTGAGCATATGGCGCACTTGCGGGCAGTGCTAACCCGCCTGCGCGATGCGGGCTTGACAGTCAAGGCTCCCAAGTGCCAGTTAGCACAGGCCGAGGTTGTCTACCTCGGACACGTGATTGGTCGGGGTCGACGCCGCCCCTCTGAAATAAAGGTGGCCGCTGTGCGAGACTTCCCGCAACCGCGCACGAAGACCGATATTCGGTCGTTCTTAGGTGTCGCCGGCTACTATCAGAGGTACATCCCCAGGTACTCTGATATCGCGGCTCCCTTGACGGATGCTCTAAGAAAGACAGAGCCGCAAACAGTCGTCTGGGATGAGACGAAGGAAAGAGCTTTTAGCGCCCTAAAGAGCGCCCTAACAAGCCAGCCTGTGCTACGATCGCCCGACTACACAAAAGGGTTCGTTGTTCAGTGTGATGCTAGTGAGCGAGGCATGGGCGTTGTACTGTGCCAACGGGAAAATGGAGAAGTAGAACACCCCGTCCTGTATGCTAGTCGTAAGCTGACGAGTCGTGAGCAGGCGTACAGCGCCACCGAGAAAGAGTGTGCGTGTATCGTGTGGGCCGTTCAGAAATTGTCATGTTACCTAGCTGGCTCGAGGTTTATCATTGAAACGGATCACTGCCCTCTCCAATGGCTGCAGACCATCTCTCCCAAAAATGGCCGCCTCCTGCGCTGGAGCCTCGCTTTGCAACAATATTCCTTTGAGGTGCGTTACAAAAAGGGGAGTCTCAACGGTAACGCCGATGGCTTAAGTCGAAGCCCCTAACGTGGGAATCAGCCTCAAAATTGCTTGTTACTGATGTTTTTCTTCCTGAGGCAGGATTTTTTTTAACTTATTGCTTTTGTGTAGTGTTTCAAAGTGATGATGTGCTTTCTAGTGCAATTTTCCGATTTGTGGACGCGTTCTGAGTGCTGCTAAACTACTGTAAGGAACTAGGCAGCAGTATAAAAGGGGAAAGAGCCTGGCAGGGCTTAGTGAGGGTTGTGCCGTGCTTGCTGACTGAGCGGTTGACTTTCGGCGTAGTTCTAACGCTTGCCGGAAACGAGAACAAAAATGTCAACTCTCCCGAAGTCACTTTGCAGTGTCCTGTGTGCACCTGAACGTGAGAACGAGGGCTTCTCTGTGCGCTGCGCTCAGGAAACGCCAAAGGACGCCCGACTTCGGTTATGAGCATCATCGAGCGACATCCCTCCGGACAGCGGATGCAGTCCCCTGACCATCGGGATCTCCTTCCCCCGGCGGGGCGGTCTGTTACGTTTCGCCTACAACGCGCGGTAATGCCGGCGCGGATGCAACGGACGCCGGGGCTTTGTTCAAAACGGCGGACATTTTGGCCTGTTCGACGCCGCCGCAACGCCTACCCGCCAAGCGTGTCCAGGCGTGTTTCAGTGCCACGTGTCTTCGTGTGTGCGTGTGTGTGTGTGTGCCCTCGCTTGTCAAAGCGCGGCAGCCGGGGAGCGGAGTTCCCCGAATGAGGAGCCTGGGGGTCTCTCGGCTCAACCGTTCGCGCCGTCGTGTGTGAGGGTTGGCGATGCGTCACTACACTCGGTTCAGCAGGTCTCTCGGCCCGACAGTTCGCGCCGTCGTGGGGTCATGCTCCGCCGTCCCGTGACCTTCATCCCGTGACCTTCATCCCGTGACCTTCTCTTTTGGACCGCGACGCCGAGGGTATAAGAGCAGCTGCCCCCGGACGCCAGGAGAGAGGCTCCGATTTGTACTGTTGAGTTACGTGCTCTCCCGTCTCTCCACTTCGGTCGACCTGACCGGCCGCTCTTTTGCTATGTTAGAATAAACAAGTTGTTCTGTTACCAGTCTTCTCATGCTTTGCCGGGACCTTCGGATGCTTCCAGTGCCCCAGGCCGCCAGGCCAACGCTACCCTTGGGGCTTGCGACCCATTGGCAATAACGGGCGTCAGCACCGACACCCCAACTACTCGTGCCAGCGGTACGATTACAACAGCGCTTGCGGGCCTGAGGGTACAGCGAGACGGGATGTTCAATACCGGACATTTCGTCTCGTTGGGCATTCAGGACTTCCGGAATATATAATGAAGGCTGTCGTGCTGATAAGGGCGCTATACGTAATGGTATACGCGATATAAGGGCGCAATGGCACGTACAGACAGAAGTGAACAGAACGTATACTCCTTTTAAGCAGGAAAAAAAAAAAAATTTTGGACACAGCACTGCGAAACGTGCACATGTTTATCAGGGAGGCAACGTTATCCGGGAGACGGCTCCGCGTGCGCATAGCGGCATGACAGCGGTGGAAAGCTGAAAAGCGTGTGTCCCACCCAAGCGTATACGCATGCAGGCACAGGGGAAGTTACGCGGGTCGTGAAGACGTATATACTGTATCAAGCGCTGTGTAGTAAACCTCGATGGGGGCGGCTATATGTGGGCTCGTTCGTATCGGTCATTTCCCCATTTTTACGCAGCGCCTGTGCTCGGGCCCGGAATCAGAGAAACGCATCGGAGGACGCACGGCGTTACATTTTGCCGTATGCTGAACGCCGCCTCACGTGCATTAATTCTGCGTCCCTGTCGGTGTGACCGCGCTACTAGGGATGAACAGTTAACCTCCTTGCTGTAATGCAGCGATATTTGGGCTTGTTGGTATGACATCGTGAGGCTCATAGCGCGTGAAAAGACGAGGACGAAAGGAAGACGTGATACGATAACCTCCTTGCACGTTGCTGCTCTCTGATCCACGGATTTGGTGGGCCGCCTCGTGGTTTCGCAAAACTCGGAGGGTACCTCCAGCGACACAAATGCACGCACGCACGCACACAGATAGTTTTTTTCTTTTTTTTGCCGCCTCCTCCTTTCCTCTCCATCTTTTTCTCCCCACACCCCTTTCCCCGTGCAGTGCTGCTGAGGTGTCCTCCTGCGAGAGACAGTTACGGCACTGCACTTATCGCTTCCATTCTCTCTAAAATCACTTCACACACAGCTGCATGTGCGCATGCGCACGTCGTAGCCCGTAGTACAGAACGAGCAGTGAGTGTTCTTTTTTATTTTAAACGGCAACTACGGGGGAAAATACAAGGGCGAAAGAAAACAGGCATCGCTGGTTCTTGCCAGTGCCGAAAAAAATCAAACAAAAAACAAAATGATAGGAATCTTTAGTGACAATTGCACCCAAGTATATGCAAAATGAGGTAGAAAAAAATATATCCATAGGAATACGTGCGCTTTATTTCCAGTCGTCTGTGGAGCTGCTCAGTTGGAATGATCCGATTTTCGAGACGCACTCGCCGAAATCAACGCTGTCCAGCTCGCGCGGCTCTTCCTTCGTCAATTTCCTCCTCTCCCCGATCACATTTTTCGCCGTCCGATTCGAACGAGAAAAGCCGAACACGATCCTCCCCTCCCCCCGCCCACAGTTCATCACGGGGCGCAGTGTCCCGAAAACGGGGTCTCTCTCCATTCTCGAACTTTCTTTCGGCGAAGCACTTAGCCGGATTGCACTGCAGCTTCCAACTTCGTCCCGCATCGAAACGACGAGGAACCCAGCAGGGTTCTTCTCATTTAAGTTCCTTTTTTTCCGGTTCGCTTCGGCGAGGATTGAAAGGAGTCTGGCTTTGAAGTCTCTAATTCGCCTGATCACTTTTCTTTCTTTTTATTCCTTTTTTTTTACTTTGATTCCCAGCCAGTTCCTTCTCGGTGATCGCTTTCTTTCACTCGAGCGGCTCTTTTTTTCGTTCCGGTTCGATTTCGTTCTTCGCGAGTGTCATTAGTGTCATTTTTTGTGTCCCGCCTTGAACCGAGCAGCACCGCTTCGTTATCGTTGTCAGGGCACGTCATTTATCGCCGAAGTAAACGTTGAATGTCTTTTTTTTTTCCTTTTGTACGCTAAGGATAAATGTTTGGCTGAATTGGAAGCCTATGTACAGACGTGCACGGAATAACGGGTATGGACGGATCGCATTGATTGAGCGAGTTGGCATTGCAATACGACGATTTGGTAGCGCGAGACAGAATGAAAACAAGAAGGAATGACGTCACGCTAAGCGCTACGAACTGGAATTTAATTAAAGCAGACGAAGAATGTGCTTGTGTCGTCGCTACTTTCTGGGCACTTGCGTGCCGAGCTGCCAGATCGTCTTAATTGCAGATAGATCAGGCTTACGTTGAGCCGCAGCTTCTTGGTAAACCACGGAGAACGCAAAACAATAAAGGTAACGATCAATACGAAGAAAACGCCAACATTTTCCCAAGTTGTCGCGTCAATAGCCCGTTACCTCACTCACGCTGATAGCGTTGCGCGGCGAAATTCAAGGTTACGGAGTTTGATCTTCGATTTCGCAACGCTGTCGCGAGCGAAGGAAAGCACGCGCTTCCCGAAGCCAATCGAATCCGAGCCATTGACATGGCGAGCCGCCTCTGCGTTGCCATAGCGACGCGTTCGCGCCGGTCGCTAGGCCATCGGCCCCTCGTTATCGAGTACCGATCTCAAGAATACTGCCGACATAACGACCGAATTGCGTTTGCGGCCGAGGTTAGGTGAGAGTAAGCGAATACCTGCGACGGCATTGTGTTCCGGCGAATTGCACAAGGGGGTCAGAAGTTGCTGTCAGTTTGTCTTCCTACAGCGGCCACTAGAAGAAACTCTGCTGCTAGTGTCTACGGGTGTCTGCGGGAGTTTCAAGCATGAGCCAGCATGAGAATGATACTACACGGATATGCTTACACTGATTCCTTCTGGATTCAGAGCTTTGTGGCTTTGCAAACTGATCATTTTCAACACAGTAGTGTGTAACAAATTCGACAATTCGCAGTGGTTACCTTTGTGCGCAGATAATTATTGCCGTCTGCGTTGAGAATAGGCATGCTCTAAAACTTAGGCCATGTCAGGATTGGGGGCTCAATCCCATCGCTCGAGATCCGTTGCCAAGATTGGAGTCCGGCATGAATTCGAAGGTAGCTGGCCCATGCCGTCGTCCAACTTAAACACGCTGAGGACGTTGATGAAGGGAAGAACTGCTTCTCATCGAGAACGAGGAAAATGGGTTTATTTACAGAAATTAAATCAGTCTAACATGACTGCTTAAGAAAAAGAGTGTCAGTCCAACATGACTGCTCAAGAGAAAGTGTGTCAGTCCAACCTGACTGCACGAGAGAAGTGTGTCGAGCCTCCGCCCAACAGCCGTTTTTAACCACTCGGTCCTCCGGCGATGCAAGGCAGCGAATGTTCGTTTCGTCATCGCAAAACTAGCCGCCTCCCGCGACCGGTTTACGCACACACACACGCAAACACAGGTGCGAAGGACTGGAGCCGACGACAGAGGGGAGTCGTTCCGGGAAGCTCGGAGACATTCTGGGTAGCTCGTTGTCCCGCTGCGGCTTGCTCATGCGTAGCAAAGTCAGGTTCGCGCTGGGGATCTCGGGCACAATAGTTCGTCCGTCGAACCCGTTTCGTCACAACGGAGATGGGGCTCGTGGATGGAGGCGGTTTTCAGCACAAAGCCCGCTTCTTCGAACGCAGTCTAGCTGCAGCGACGGAGAGTGGGGGATACGCGCCTTGCCCCCCCCCCCCCCCCAGTCGTAATTGGGTGGCAATTTTTCCTTGCAGCTCGCCATTCTTAACAGCCAATAAAGGCGAACAAAGGATAGGAAACTAAAGCCATAAGAACGTCTATAGCCACAGGAACGAAGGTCAGACAAATCCACGCTTTGATTATCTTTGCCGTGATAGCTAAGTGATTGCAGCGCCGGAGTTCTCTTTACTAACTTTAGTAGGAGACTATATGGCTTCAAGGGCGCCAAGCTCGGAGGGGAAGGTTGGTGTTGCGTGTCTACCGTGACGTTTTTGTTCCGAACGGACGCCGGAAGTCCGTGGGAGGCCTAGCCATAAACAGCAGCTTCCGCGTTAAAACGGCACAGTGGGTTACTCATTAGCGGGGGCGTTTCTTCCTACCGAGCCTAGCGAAACGTATGCGAAGGCTGAAGTTTTTTACATTCTTCTGACATCCTGCGCTCCCCCCTTTCCTCTCTCCGGAACTATGCGGAGGCCACGAACGGTATAAAATTGAAGCGCGAACACGTCCCAACAAAAGATGCGCACCCTAAGCAACCCCCTCCTCCCACTCTCTCTTTGACTTTGCTCACCTATGATGATGATGAATTGTGGCTAATCCCTTGGTAAGGGGCAGGCTGCATTAAAGCGGCCTAGCCGGAGAAAAACTATACATGGCGATAACAAAAGGGGGAGGAGAAAAGAGAGAAAGGGGGCGGTGGAGAGGGCCCGACCCCGGCTCTTTTGTACGCGCAGCCCCGAACCCTTGTCATCGCGACCCCTCAGGTGCAGCTCTTTGGCGAAGCACGCGCGCGTGGGCTCTGCGCCAGCAACCTCCCTTCGTCGTGAATCGAACGAACGCCGTCACTTCGCTTCGCGCCTCCGAAGTTGTTTACTCCGCATATCGGTGCAGACGACGACCGTTCTGCCAGGTCACGGAAATAGTTTCCCGCCGCCGAGGTTTCCTTTCTTTCCGGCACGACCGTCTGCCGCTTTCCTGCACCGCCGTTGCAGACGGCAAAGGTGCGTCCGAGCGCGTGTGTGCGCGGATTTCGTGGCTTAGGGGTAAGACAAAAAGATTTGGGGTTGCGTGACCGCTCTGTCTTGTTGAGACTTGTTTATTTACATTCACCTTTTTTTTTTCTTCTTTCTCGCCGCGGGAAAGAACGCTGCGTGCGGCGAACTTGACGCGCCTTTGCCCAATATTGCCTGCAGCGCCGCGGCGTGCGATTTGCGTAGCCGTTGACGTCACGATAAGAGAGCAGCAGCTAGACCGGCGCACGCTTTTGCCGTGCTTCAAGGTCCGTTGCTTGCGGGCACGCGTACTTTTTTTTTTTTTTTTTTTTTTTTTACCCTAGTGCGTCAGATTTAAGCGCGTCGTGACGCAGACGGGCACGGAGCACCAGTGTGTCCGGAAAGTTAAAGTTTGTTGAACATGCTTTGCAAGGCCGGCTACATAAACATAGGAAGATATCCCTGGTTCTGAGAACGTGACGGCGCTGTACCGTGATGTGCCATTTCAATTGCCCGTGCGACTATGTTTGCTGGTCCCAGTGGCTAGCTGCTTGCGTCGCTCTTCGGGCCAGGATAGTGCTTTTGATTCGGTTCACTGCCGTGGCACTGCCCGGTGGTGACACTTGTTAAACCAAATTTGACAATGCACAAAGAAAGGCGGAGCACCGTCTTCGTTCCGTTAACTTCTGGGTGAATTTACGTGGCAAAATCACGATCTGATTACGAGGCGCATCGTAGTGGCGGACTGCGGATTAATTTTGACCACCGGGACTTCCCTAAGGTGCAATCCATGTATGGTACACTACCGTACGACGCATACACTACCGCACCGCGGTTCGGATCGAACCCGCGACTTCGAACTGAGCAGCGGAACGACACAGCCACTATGCTACTGCGGCGGGTCGTCCGCGTCCTAAGCTCCACTGCTGCGATGCTAAACAGCCGTACATACCCGCAAACCAATATCTTAACGCTTTCATAGAGACGTTGTTGGAAGTCGGCAATGCCAATGCGCGGAAATTTCGTTTCACCGAGCGAAGAAAACCAAACTTCCAGATAACATGCCGCGCGCCTCGATCCTCCCCCTTCTTCGCCGCATGTCTCGTATGGCGAATTTGGTAGCTTAGGAAGATCAAAACGTTGCATCGGTCGTTCCATTCGTCATACGTGAGGTACAGCAACAGACAGGTTATCTTCTGCAGAAGTATGCGACTGGCGGGCTGTTACTCGTAGCAGCATTTCCCAATCCGAAAGTTTATCCCAAGTGATTTTTTTCGCGGATAGCGCGAGAAATCACCCGGGATGCTATACTTGGGAAGTCTGCTGACGTCTGATGGGCGCCGGCTCGCTGTATAGCTGGGGAAAAAAAAAAATTTCGCTACCGCAGTTCTGGGCGTATTATACGTGACCGTTGGGCTTGTGTAGCAGTGTCAGCAGCTACGTATTTCGTTTCCCGAGTTTACGGGCAACGCAAGACGTCATTGCGCTCCCATTGCGAAAGAGCGAGGCCGCAAGTACGTGCTATGCAGTTCCAAATTTTCATCCGGAGACGGCTGCAGAGGCGACGCCCCCGATTCCCGTTCCCCGGCCGGAGCCCGCGTAACAGTATCGTCGGGCAAACTTGATACGTGGCGGATAACGAAGAAACGAGACGGGAAAGCCGATCTGCGTGAAGCGAGTGATACGTAATAACGAATTCGTCATTCGTAGCTTTTGTTTCTTTATCTAGGGGCCGTGGCACGTGGCCGCTTCCTTCTTTTTCTTTTTTCTTTTTTTTTTCCCGAGCAGTGGCTATAAGAACTTGAGTTGCGCGCAATTATTGCACCGCACGCTTTGAAGCTTTGCCCCCGTGTGGCATGCCGATTTGAAACGTTGCCCGCATAGAACCGCGTTCCACCACTTCTGAAATAATCTTACAAAGGCAGTGTTTCATTCAGGCACGTTTTATATCGCGAGGTCATTGTCAGTTGTGCCCCCGCCCCCCTCCATATCGCGCTAAATGGGATCTCGGTGGCATTTCTACTTCCCCCGCTATATAGGGCAGCCGGCTAAATGCGGTGCCTTCTGTAACTACACTACACTGTAACTAACTACACGTATGTAACTACACGCTTGTAGTTACGATCCTAAGCGCTTGCACACATAATTTATTGCAAACGCCACAAGTCACCTACACACATTCAACTTTGCGTACGCGTTACCTATAAAGTGGGCTTTATTTTCGAAGAAAGTATAAACGAAATTCCGTGTGTAATTCACCGTGAACAGCGTACCGGAGAAACCAACTACGAACCTCTTATATAACGCATGAATAATAAGGGAATAAGAAAAAAGAAACGAGAATCCAGGTAATGTTTTCAACGCTCCTTATTAAGCGAGATGCGTTAAAATTTCGCCTCGCTTCATATACGCTGAAAAGCACTGACATGCTTTTAATTCTAGCATTTTTGTATACATCTTAATCTTTTATCTCTTCCTCAACGCTTCTTTATCTACCTTGCGCAGCTACCTATGCCTGTAACGAATTTGGTCGTATCAATCAATTCATTGCTTCTTTACCACCAGTACTTTAAACGTCTCTTGCTTATCTCGACTGCTGACCGGTTGATGCTTCGGTGCACTTTGAATCCAAGCGCTCCCGGAAAGTGTACGTTACCTACGGGTCTCAGGGTAAATCCCTTCGCATTCGTTTAGAATGTGCTGAGTGGTTTCCGCATTTTTTCTGCAGCAGACACATGCCTCCACTGCGAAAATTTGTTGCTGTCTGTTTTTGTCCTCAGGCAACCAGCTCGAACCTCAAATAGCGAGGCACAGCCCTTTGTGTTATCGTGCAAATTATCCCTTCTAATTTATTCCTTCCCATTCTTCTAAACCTCCATGGTCTTGTTTGTTTCCATTCTTTGCATCCAATTCATTGTCTCCGTTTCTCTCACTTTCTGTTTGGCGACTCCTGGTTGTCTGTTTACACTGTCGTTTACCCTGTGCTTGGTTGCCAGCTTTCTTGCCCACTTCCTCCGTTCTGTGCCCACGGTTTCGATGTACAGATACGTGTGCACCTTAGCCGCCCATTTATTTTCATCCTCTTTGCACGCAGACAAGCGGCACCTACCGATACGGTGCGCAGGAGCTTTGCAGGAAATCTTGTGGCAGTCTCGTACACAGAGCCGGTGTGCTGCTCACATAGCGCAGGTTTAATTAGATGTCTCCGGCAGATTCCCCGTATCCTTCAGGGGGCCTAATTGACCGTTCTTGTGTCCCTCATGCCCTCGTGATTTCAGCACCTCGAACTTCGTATATTAGACCGACTGGCCAGAGCTATCCATTAATTAGGCTAATGATGTTGATCGCGACGATGTCTGCAGTCATCGAACGTGCGCTTCCATCCGTTCTCACACGACCGCCGGAGAGATAATAAGGCATTTCGTAAACATCGCGGCGTCGTTGATTTGCTCGAGTTGCACAGCGAAGAAGAACGCTTTCGCGAAAGAATTCACCGGTACTCATTAAAAGAAAATAATTGCAAGTATACGAACTCGCATGGTAGTATATAGGTTGTATTATCCGCCCTCATTAATTTGTGCGCCGTTCTCGGTGAGACTCGGCGGGCGCGTAGGCAGGCCTCCTGACTTCGAACGCACGAATTCTGGGCATTGAAGTATACCGAGCTCACGTATCGTATATATACTGTTGGGGAGAAAATGCAGGGAAAGGGAACATGTACAGCGATTCTGTGCCCGTTGTTGGAGACAGCTGTGTGTACGCACGGGGACCGTATCATGGCTGGGCTGGTTGGTTCGTACTATATATGGTGCGCTAAGCGTCGTTTCGCTTTGTTTCGCGTCTGAACGCAGGGTTATGTGCATGGGAAACGCCGGGGGACGTACTCAGTGCATCCGAGAAGAAATAGCGCAGCAACCGGACCAATATGAAAGACCAAAACCAGCACAGTTGATTAATGTAGTATGCAGAACGGTCCGTTTCTAAATGGCGACAGCTTACGGACACGAGGCACGCGTTCTATACACGATAATTGTCTCGGTTGTTTTCGCCAAGTCCGGTCGCTGTTGCTAGCGCGTCCGCACCGCATGTTGGCTGTTTCCATTTTCGCACGGGTTGCCACGGGGCATATGTAATTTCAGTACGATATTAACTACAACACGTAGGCACGCTTTCGTCCACATACTGCGGAAGTGACTCTCCCAGTAAAATGTGTTGTCCAGGAGCCACCGTTCGTATAGTCTTCGGGTTGATATCGCTTCTCGTCTTCGCACCCGCATACGTGTACACTTTCGCGCTGCACGTCCAACGTAGATGGCAGGCAACCGCTGCAGACACAGCAGCGGAGCACTTCGGACACTGGTCATCGTCTTCGCGTGGTTGACCCTAAGTACAAGTGACGGCCGGTCTGAGGGCCGGCCCGGTCCGATGTCTTCCGGAGAGGGGCCTCCTCCACCCGAGGAAGATTGCGGGGAAAGGGTGGGGGCATGCGTGTTAGCCGCCGGTGGATGGATTTTCGGGCAGCGGCAACTGGCCGCAGGTCAAATCGAAGGGAAAGAGGAGTTGCGGGCGCCTCGAGAGAGCGAGAACTTGCGGTCCGCAAGCTCGCTACTGTGGGCGTGACCGTGTGCCAGCACGCAGTGCATGGACAGTAATGCTCGCGCCTGAATAAGGCTTGTGAAGTTTGTGAATGTGCTGGCACAATGCGCAGTGTTTTTTCTTTTTTTTTGTCGTTGTTGTCTGAGCTGATTACTTACACTGAGGCTGTCAGCACAGATGTGGGCTTCGTTGATGACATCGGCAAGTTGACGAGGATTTCCGTCGCATCGTGTGTTGACTTAATTCTTTGTCATGCGGAGTGTACCGCATGTTTCGTTGACGACATATACTTGCCAGATTATTAGAGACATGTGATTGGACAGTCTGTAGTATTTATTTAAAATTTTGTTTTTACGGACCCATCTTAGGAACAGCGGTGGACGTCAGAATTTGCGCCCCAGCCGTCAGTACGACTAGCGGACAACAATACAACTACAAATTTTTTTAATGATTGCCCCTAGGGGATATGATGTAATTTCAAGATTGAAGTCCCAAAAATACTCAAAGCATAACATTTGGCCTCAAACTCTGTTCCTAGCACAGGGTGCGAGAACTGCGCACTCATGTTTCGGGCAACACATGCACTTATAACATATAGCCAAGCTGTGTGCGGCAGTTTTCACGGCTTTCGGAAGTCGTACATCTATGCTAGAAACCTACCCAAGATTCTGCCAAGCGTTACACCCAGCTGGTTCGATTGCTTCGCTATACCAAGCCTTTCCAAATACTTCACTGTATAAACGCGAGCTCAGTACTTCTATAATTTTCGCCTATAAATCCGACACCGGCTCGTATATACCGACGCCAGCCTCTGTCTGGCTGCGCGTTCCGACGGCACGGCAGGCATGTATGTTGCTGGCTGTTCTCGGTAACATAGCTCGTCGGTGACGCCGCCATCGTAGTGCGCGACCCGGACGTAGGCGGCGTTGTTAATTGCTCTTTGATTGACATTTGACACCGACTATACGCCGTCGCACGCCGGCCGAGACCCCCTGTGGAACCGCCTTCGAGAGCTTCGCGGTAAAGCGAGCCGTCAAATGCGTCGTCGAACCAGCTAGCTTTGGCCCGCATTGCGGGAATTCATTGATAGCAGCGGCAATGAATTTCGCGACAGATATTACAGTGTGCTGTAAGTGCTCAAACCTTGCTTCAGGCAGTTTCATTTTTATTTTTGTTTTTAGGCGAGAGTTGTGCTGGCTTTGAGTGTACCGGCTCGAATGCGGCCGCGCTTCTGATCAGCAGTTACAGCCGTGACCATAAAGTAATAAAAAAAGTACAATTATTGATGATTTCTTACTTGTGTTGCAGATTACTGAGGAAATTCTGACGTCGGTCGCCTTTGCTGAGAATTTTGGTTAACAAAAAGTGTCTCGAATTCCCTGCTGCCAATAACGAGACAGTAGACCTGTCGAAGCATGACGTATACTAGATGCAATATAGTTTAAACCGCCGCGACAGCTTAATGGCTCAGTTGCTCTGCCGAGGTCGCGGATTCGACGCCAGCCACGGCGGTCGCATTGCGATGGGGGCGGAATGAAAACGAAATAAAAGAGAAAAAAAAAGAACGCTGATGTACTGTGCACTGGACCCGGGTGGTCGAAATTAATCCGAAATCAGCCTCTACAGCGCGTCTCAGAATCTGGTCGCGGTTGTGGCACGCAAACTTCCAGAATTTATTTTCTTAGTACTTGACATGCTCTAGCGATAGCGGGCGCATTGCACACTGTGTTAGTACTCCCCCCCCCCTCTTTTTTTTTTTGTACGTGCTGAAAGACCAAGGGCTGAATATGCAGATAGCAGCCACTTCCGTGAAAGAAAAAAGAAAGAAAAAGAACGTGGCTGCGCGAGATCGCTTTATCGTCATACCGTCCGCCAAGTGTGGCCTTTGAACTACTGCAAGCGTTCGCTTCGTCTCTGAGAGGCTTTTCCTCTCGAGTGCCGCGCGTCGAACGTGACGCGTGCAGGCGAATAAATATCTGTCAAGGGCGCGACGCCGTTGGTCTGACGGCCAACGCCCTTTTTCCTGCACTGCAGAGAACTAGAGACGGAGGCGAGGGTGTTTGCATAACTGAACAAGTTAGCGGGCCTGCTGAGGAGCGCGTCAAACAATGCCGCGAGACCTTCAGTGTTATATGCAGCACGTTCAATGTCAGGTTAGTGCCCTCGTCATTTCGTTATCGAAGGTCTGTGTGCAGAGAATCTAAAACACGAAAGCCGGCAGATGGAGATCTTGCTCTATTGCCAGCTGACCGCCGGAAAGAAGAAGAAAGACGCTGCTTTATATATTTGTGTAATGTGTTGGTTCCGGGGGTAATGCCAATGAAATAGAAGTGCGTGCATTAACTTTGGAACCGTCTAAGCTAGCTCGCTTGCTTGTATTTGGAATAATCAGTGCCGTTCTAGAGCTGTGCCGATCTGTTCGCAATGTTCCGCTATGCTGGGTTCAGCACATGGAAATGGCCCTCCATTTGTGCCTCTGCGATCATCTTCAATGAACACGAGGTCAAACGCTTCCTTTTTGCTGCACCTTTCCGTGTCGTTTCACGCGTGGGTCATCGCTTCAAAGCCGCGATCCTAAGCTTGTACACAAACACTCAGTTTTCATCGATTTGTGCCGGAGACATCGACCGAATGGAATCGCCAATCGACCTCCCACTCCCCCTCCCCCCCACTCTCTTCTTACCCTCTACCTCAGGCTTGTTCACGTTGTCGTCGTTATTAGATGCGAAACGAGGGAAGTTTAGCCGCAGAAACAATCGGCAATCAAAAAATTATGGCTGAGGAAAGCAACAACAAGAACGACAACGGAAATGCAAAAGACTGTAGGAAAGCTATATATCAGACAAAATAGCAACACACCAACAAGCAAATACATGTATAGTAAGGAAACTAAAGAAAGCGAAGAAAACAATCGATGGATGGGCCATGTATATGTGTGACACGATCATAAGCGGCACCTTCTTTGTTTATAATACGGACATGTCTTCACTTCAACTCTCCTTCTTCACTTTTACGTAGGTGAACGCTCCCGGTTCAGTAAACGCTCTAGTCGCATTTGGTTCTCTGAACTCGTCCACACTTGGCTGCTGCTGTTGCCGTTTTCTTTATCCTTTCTTGCTCTGCTTTTTATATCCGGCCACCAACCCAGTGGCCCGTACAAATTCCCCGGATGGTTCAAGAATGTTCATATAAGCAGCGGCACACGCCCACTTGCGCATAGCCGGTGTCCCTATAGTCGGCATGCATTTGTCCATACACGCAGTGGAACGTAATCAGTGGCCCGAG
This sequence comes from Dermacentor andersoni, assembly GCF_023375885.2. Lineage (NCBI taxonomy): Eukaryota > Metazoa > Arthropoda > Arachnida > Ixodida > Ixodidae > Dermacentor > Dermacentor andersoni. The sequence continues at coordinate 51,478,326 of NC_092821.1, forward strand.
TGATGGTATACACTTGGCAAGACAGCAGGCAGCAGCCGCGAAAAAAATGGGAGGAAGAGGCGAAGGAAGCTTCGCCTTAAAGAAGAAAGTTATAAGATTTATGAGAACACAAGCGTGAACAGGTAATGGGAAGATAGATGAAATTACAAAAAAAAGTGCACATAAACCACAGTTCACGAGGAATTCATCGAGTCGCTCGTCTACGAGAAAATTGCGTAGACTTGAGAGCTATAACCTCTGCTTGTTGGGCCCGACCAAGTTGCAAGTCGATTTTTTTTTTTTCAGAGTATGAGTGCCTGCTTTGTTCGAACGACTGTGAAACGTCGTGGGCACGCAATTGAGACATCCGGTCCTCGACAGAAGCTTCCGTTGGGCTTCACGTTGCTTCACGTTCCAATAACTTATTTGTTATTGCAAGAGGATATTCACTAATCTTTTATTGAATATGATGTTTACCTGTGCACCGTAGTCTTTTTTTTTTTTTATTATTCTGTCCGTGTTCTGTTGCTGCCGGTTTTTACGTACGGGGGTGCGCCCCTCTGTCAAGCCAGTCATAGGCTTTTTGGTGCACCCCTAACATCCCTGATGTTGAAATAAAGGTATTTGTATTCAGTGCGTCCACTCGGGTGGTGTCCTTTTCTTTATACGATGCGCTGTCTTTATATAAAAAACCGTTGTCTAACAATCCGGCACCCATAGCTTCCGAAATGAGCGCTAATTCTCGTGGTGGCTACGCCCTCGCTATCGTTGATCGCCAGTAGCTGTGGAAATGAGCTTTCGCTTGCCCGAAACTCAGCTCACACGTTAGTTATGAGGCGTATCGCGTCAATTTTTCTTAGAACATTAGGCGATTCTTGCATCCGTAGGCGTAACGAGGCGCGTAGCCATCGAAACAACGCGATGGTTGTTAGTACATTGTCTTGGCTTGGCTGTGTTTGGCACGAAGCACCAGACGGCGCCCTGTGTTTTAACATTTTCGTTACGTTTGTGTTCCCGTGCGTGAAACCAAATGTCTTCAAGGGACGCGCACCGTAACGTCTCGCAAAGGTACTCGCGTCTAACGTACGTCACGCGACAAGCCCTATTCTAAACCTGTGTTCCATGCGTGATTACGCAAGGATCCGAAACCACGGACACGTCGCACTCTTAAGTAGAGAGACCTGCACATTGTGAATACCATGTGTGTATCGTTCCGTTGCACCCTTCACTAAAAATCGGAAAGCTTGGCTTGCATGCGTACACATGGAGGCGCTAGATTTCCTAAACTACTTTTGTCCTGACGTGTTTCTGCAGAAAATGGCCAGCTATTGCACAGTCCGTTCTTGAGCTATGTACAGCTGCGATTATATACTTCGCAGGCAAAGGGGCCTGTTCCGGCGTCCACATTCTCGCGCATTTATGTGTGTGCTACCGTGGGAGTTGTTTCTTAGTCCACTTTCATTTTTCTTTAATTTATCATTTCTGCATTTCAGTTGAAACTGCAAATAACTTCCGCCATGCTTTCCTTGACGTGATTGTTTGTTGGCTTCATACGATCCATTAACAGAAATCGAGCCCCTTGGATCCCCGAAATCTACACGTTCACACGCATACGCGCGCGCACATACGCACGCGCACACGCGCGCACGCGCGCACATACACACATACACACATGCATATATACATATACACTGTTTGGGTGTGCGCGCGCACATGTGTTGTAACGAAGCTGGAGAGGCGGGCTCGGAGGCGTAAAGACGAGGCAAGTTAACACGCAGCCCAAAGGGAACCGTGCTACCGCGTTGTTTCTGCGCGCGTATATATATATATATATAAAATATGTGTGTGTAATCTCGAGTTCTCTGTAGCAGGGAAATCCCCTGCCGGGCTACTGCTCAGCAACTATCTTATCGTATTGTTATTCGCTAGGATATCTCGACATTGCTTTCCCGTCTGCGGGGCTTTCCCGCGGCGAGAAAATAAATACCGGTCAAGTGCGTGGCGGAGGGGCGCAGACGGGGCAGACGATGGTCCCAAGGGGAACAATTGCGCACAAAGAAATGCCGCTCGGGCCTCCCGTTATCGTGAGTCGGGAGCCTTTTCCCAGACGTGTACTATGGTCCGCAATCGCGCCGGCTGAATCGCTTTTGCCATTCGCGCGCGCACAGGTGCTGAATAATGTGGTCGGTCACTGTGTGATCGTTCTCTCGTTTTCCCGTCTTCACGTAAGCATTCCTCCCCTCGTTTCTCGCCTTGTGACGGTTTCGCTGGCAACACTTTCGTCTTTCTTCTTCTTCCGTTATAGTTCTCCATCTGAACGGGACACACGCCATGAAAGACGCCATGAAGGGACAGACGGGCAAATGCACCGACGGAAGGGCGGACAGGTCAACCGCCAGGTATAACCGCGCAGCCGCCAAATATCTGCAACAGACTGCCACTTTTGTGAGCCTCGTCACTCCTGATCAGCGCAGGTCTGAGTTCGAAGGATTATACCTACATACTGTGGCAGAGTGAGCTCTGCGAACGCATACGATCCACGAACGATACTGCCGATCAGCGCAATCTGTGAACACCGAGCGGGAGGCTAAGTTTAGCTCCGATTGCGTCTTGCGTGGCGCGACGAGGGCGCCATATCTAAGGCCCGTATACGCGTACGTAATGCTGACTAACGGTTTCTTTCCTCATCACAACGACACCAAAGCGAGGCGCGTGTGTAGCACGGTTGCAAACGTATAAGCGGCAATAGTGTGACGTGTTTTCGTTGCGTGCGGTTTTAGCAAGCGTGACCTCCTCTGCGAACCGAACTGGAAGGAGTTTCGCGTCAAAAAAAGGGAGGGGGAGGGAAAAAAACATGGTTTTGGAACTATTGTCACTAAAGCTGTTAGTGCAAACGTGACGAATCTCCCGTTATACTATATAGCTGTGCGCTGAGAACTATAAGACTCCGCTTAAAGCGGAACAGCGAAGGAACTGGGACTTTGTTTCGCTTGACCGACATTTTGGGCATTTGTAGTGCAAGTGTACGGTGTGCGAGCGTTGTGTAAATGTTAACTTAGCCTGCTGTCACTGATGCGGCAATATTGGATTGGATTGGAGACAACTTTGCAATATTTAATTCTTGCATTGCACCTGTTCTGTTTTCCATCCAGCGTAGGTTTACTTGAAGAAAGAACATCGGTTCGTTGGTCTATAGGGCTGTGTGCTGTGGATTTCTGACCCTGTGACGTCGTTTCTTTTCATTTTCCTACTACATATCTTTTATATATTGTTACTTCTGCTATGAGAAAAGGAGTAGCCGTCATCATTGTAGGGTGACTACATCTTTCTTTTATTTTCGTTTCAATAAAAAAGAAAGACAGCCCGGTTTTGAAAGTGCTTCGAAGCTAACGTGTGATAAAGGCACTTAAGCGCCCATTTTTAGACGGAAAAGTCCGACAGTTGAATCGTGGTGGCTCCCGTTCAGTTGACGTTTAGAACACGAAAGTAATTGGACCTTGCGCTTTCGCGCGAGTCAGCAGGCGAATAATAAATACCTTAATGTGGTTTATGACCTGAACAACCGGTTCGTGGACGTTACTTTCCAGCTGCTTTTGAAAAAGAACAAATAAAAAAACTACGGAATTACTGTATTTGAAGCGTTACTCACCTAAGGGCCTTAAACCTGGAGGCTGTTAAAGAATGTTCGACGGAAGGTAAGGACCCAGCAGGTGTCAGAGAATGACATGCCTCGCATGAAGAGATGGCAGCGCCAAATGCGGGTATAGACCATATTCTTGTTGAGCTGGAGGCGAAGAAAAGTTTCAGCAAATCACGTAATACGCACAACAGGTAACCAGCGCTCTTCTGGAGTAACGAAAGCTCCCGAAGGTATTATATACGTGAATGCAGTCGACGACGTCGGCAGAGAATCGGATAGATCGATGAGCTCCGGAAAATTATTCGGCATGCAGTGTCCATGGCTTCGATTGACCAAAGACGCGGCCGTACAGTTGCAGCTTCCTGGGAGAGAGGCCTTCGTATTAAGCGGGATCGATTTGGTGGCCGTTGTTTATGACGGTGACGTAACAGGCGAGCCTTCTTTATGTCCCGCTGCAGGGCGGAGGATTGATCCAGCGGCCAACTACCCTCGCTACTGCTTAAGCCGACTCGATTCTGTGCCTGCGTCTCGGGGAGTATACTGCGCCGCATTACACCGAAGGGTCAGGTCTCAGGCGTCTCGTGCAACTGCGAAGGACGTGCCCGTGCTTGCGTGTGCTAGTTTTCAGCGAAGTTCGTGGCGTTGAACTCGATGTATTCGCCCGTACCTGTTGGGCGCGTCAGTTGTTTCTCTTCTACGGTGACAGCTGTTACACGGCGGATTTACGCTTTGTCGCGTCTGTCATACGTCCGTCTATTTTTGTGTTGGGAAATGCAGTTATCGGAGAACCCGCACACACATTATTTTAGCGGATTCTGGAGATGTTTCCTAGTAATACACCCTAGCGTGCTACTTCAGACGACAAGGAGTGATTGTGAGTGGATGAACAGTAGAAGCTTCAGCCTGGAGCCAGTGTTTCGACAAGCTTTCTTTCTCTTCGTCGACCGGCCTTGACGAAGACGAGCATGCTTGTCAAAGAGTTGGCAGCAGGCTGGGGATTCCCTCTTCACTCATTGTCGCCAAATTCCTCTCCGAATTCGTATGATTGCTTTCTCTTGCATGGATTCCGACGGCTAGGCAATCTGTTTGGCAAACATTTACTGATCCGAGCAAATCAAGTATTTTATTGTAGATTACTCTTACACATAAAAAAACACAGGCTCCATGTTGCAAGCATATTCATTTCTCCTCGATACCCATTACGTTGTCAAATCAGAAAAATGCCATTCTCTACGGACGTCAGGATATAAACTATCAAATACCAAGGCTACTAAACATCGTTGAGCAAAACATTGATTTATGTGCGCCTAATTTTAAGCAATGTATAAAAAACCTTCTCATACACAATAAAATTATTTATACATAAAATGCTATGACACAAACGTTTTTATGCACTACATATGTATTCCTTAATCTGCGCTGTTCTGTGAATGCACAAACAAAAATTGATACATACATGTCTTTTTCACATAGTCATTGTATCATGTACACATTATCTTGTTTATTTGCATTTTCTACATCGTACTTGCACGTTTCTTGTTATATTTGCTTTTTTCGTACATTGAATCACCATGTAAGCCGAACGCGCTTAGGAGCAAGAGCCCCTGTCAGGCCATATGGCCTTTAACTCTTGTTTCCTCTTTCTGTAACGAAGAAATTAACTTCAAACTAGGGTGCCACGTGATTTGAGCCGTTCATACGTGATACGTGCGCAGACAACAGTATGTACAAAGGCATACATTCTGAGCATGCTGCAGTGAACCAGTGAACATGGTCGAAGCCGGCGTTCCAGAGGAAGAATAAGTCAGCGCGGCCGCGCTCAAAGTCAGCGGCCGCAAGGATTTTCTGCAGAGTGATTAGGCATCTACAAACATCTACGCACACCCATAAAGTGTCTGTGTGTATATGTGCGCGCGCGTGCGTGTGTGCGTACGTTTAGTGAAGTCCTATATTCCGCATATAAAATTGCTGTTAGCTCGAAACTCCACTTACATTTCAATATCCTCGCTGGCCTGTGCGTATTCGCTATCAGCTGACGTGGTTATCCTTGTATGCTTATGAAGAGTGCGTTTATCCTCGCTGCTATAACAGTTTAAGGTGTAGCGAACCAGTAGCAGTGAAGTGCTAATATGGGCTGGTTGAAGTTAGTGGGAGAGTGGGCTTGAATAGCAATATGCAAAAGACTAAGGAGATGTTCGATAGTCTGGCAAGGGAACAGTAAATCACGATCGCCAGCTAGCCTCTAGATCATGTGCAGGAGTACCCTAATCTAGGTCAGTTACTGATTGGGGACCCTGCGCCTGAGAAGGAAATTTACAGAATCATAAAGATGGGTTGGGGAAGGGGGGTTGAACGTGGTTGGCATTACTAACTTCCGAGTGGGAGCTTACCTCTGTCGTTGAAAACAAGCGTACAACCATCGCATTCTACCGGTGCTAACATATGAGGCAGAAACTTGAATGTTAACAAAGTTCGTGAACAAGTTAGAACCGCGCAAAGAGCGATGGAACGAAAAAGTCGCAGTTTCACCCAAAAGGGAAGCATCATGCACAGGCACAAGCAAACATGAACACATCTCACTCGATGACCGCGGAAACTCGCTGTCGTAACGCTGGCGAGAGGAAGTGCGGCAGCAGCAGCGAGCGAAGCGACCTTCGTGCTGTGCGTCGTTTCAGCTCAAACTAAGCGGCCAGAAAGAACATAGCACCCGCGAAGATATGAGCACGTGGCGCACCTAGACTCTGTACTCGTCGCAGATCGCTTTCAAGATTGGGCCCGCGCGGCCGTACCATACGCAGCAGCCGCATTAGTAGAACGCCCCCAGTGCCGTGCGCGGGACGGAAGACTGCGCGCTTCCTCCCCGCTTTCCTCCCTTGCACGCTTTCGCGCGCGCACACAGCATGCGGCACGCGGCGACAGTATTATCGCCATTGGACTTTATAGGGAACATCAAGGCAACGAAGACAGTAGAAATGCGCCTAGAGTGTCAATATAATTGCTATCGCTGTAAAATAGGCTGGTGGTTATGAGGATGGGCTGATCGGTACACGTTAAAACTACATTGAGTAACAGTGCAGAGGGAAGGATAAACGGAAAATATGGAGTAGCGTTTCGTTCGTTCATTCAGTTTGACCTGTTCTCTGCGGTGTTTCTATATTTAGCCGTAACCACGGGCAAGTCTGTTAAATTCCTTGGCTCTCTTTCTGCGCTGCATTGCCCTTTCATGATTGGCTTACACGTTCAAAAGGACATTGCAGCCACGTCCCAGCAAGAAACGCTGGTATACGATTACGGGCTAGTTTCCCGACATGCGCAGTGGTCCAGAACACGGTATACTATACACGCTGCGCGATGTTAAAAGGGCCCGAGAGAACGGTTCCAGCGGCGGCGGGCCTCGCCGGAGTCCACACTGGAGTGCAGTGCGTGGTTGATGGGCGGCCCGGTGACGTAGCGCATGCCGGCGGCCGCGCGTATGCATGCACGCCTCCCCCCGCTGCATTGATTGCCGGGGCTGTCGCCTCTCGCGCGCGTGCGCGCGTCGTGTGCCGCCGGAGCGTGCGACACAGTTTGCGCGCCTGCCCGCGCGCTCGGCTGGCTGCGCCTCGTGGTCGCGCCACCGTAGCGTGACCGCGCTCAATCGGCGCCCCAGCCTCGCGCGGTCAGGCGCCGCTGGGCGGAAGCCGAGCTCCCCCCTCTCGCGTGGCACAGCGAGGCCTTTTGAGCGATGCGCGGGCGTACATGTTTCTTCCTTTCTTTTTGCTGCAGGGCAACAGGCCGCGCGCGCGGCTTCGATCTGCTGCTCGCTTCTTTACGTTGGTTCTCCAGGTGTATGCATGCGCAGGTAGCCCTTTCCACGTCTCTGAATATATATTGGCTTTCAATACTGTCTCCTCTCGCATAGGGGGGTATACAGCGCTATGCCTAGATACTGCAGCACGTTCCACCATTCTTCCCTCCCGTGCGTTGAACTTGTCTTTCCTGCGCCTCTGCTCTGCCCTGCCTCCCACCTCGAAGTAGAAAACGGGAGAAGCGATGCCTTCTTTAAGAGCTGCCAGTGTCGACATTTGTTGTTACTATTTTACCTCTGTCGGATAGTAACTTGTTTCTCTCGATGCTTGTGCGTGTCCCGTTCCAGGTGGCGAAAGGAACTTTATATTTAGCGACTGGGAGGCCGCAGGGACGGGGGGGGGGGGGGAGGGGATTGTGGCGTCGGCGTTCCCCTTAAGCAGCGTCCCCGAAGGTTGATACCGCGTGTTATTTTTATCTACGTCGCTAATTGGCTCCATACGGTACGCTAGCTAATCAATCTCGCGGAGGAGATAATCTAGATTGCGTCGGAAGAGATGACGACAGGTGTTAAGGCTTTCGGTTTAACGAATGCGCTAGAGCTTCGGTAGTTCACGCACATTACTTACCGTTCGCGCGTTTTCTCGCTTCGTCTCCAATCCTTACGTTTATAATTTGAGTGTCCGTTACAGGCAACTAACTCCACGCGGCGGGCGTTCTGGAAGTCGGTGGTTGTGTTTACGCGGATCACGTGCGCAGGAAGTCGACTTTGGCTTTTCTGATGCATGCGTCATGTTCGTGTAGTTTTCACGTGACTTCATGGGCATAACTTCTCACCATGGAGGAAGGAAATAATGGGAGGCAGCATGCCGCAACGCGATTGAATCCGTTGTGGCGGCCCAACGCGTGACAAAAACGTCAGAGCGCGCGCTAGGTTTTAGTACTCCCGGTTCATTTTTTTTTTCGATACACATTTTAAACCACTCGAAACTATTCAAATAAACAAAAGCATGGCTACCACCGCGGCAGTTTCTCTTTATACCGCGCTCAGGTTTCTGGATTGTGGCGTCGAATCGCAGTGTTGCGCCGTGCGTGTCCGTTCGGCGAGCCTCATCAGAGAGAAAGCCTCTCAAGCGTGTCGGAAGTTGAAGAAAGCAAATGTAGCAGGCCTCTCCGAAAGGTACACACGGCGCTGCTGCACCGCTGACTGCTTTTGCGGTAAGTGTGTGCTGCGATTCGTGGTGCAGTAAATTGCATAGTAATGTCTGTTGTAATTTCAGAAGCTAAGCACGCATATCCTTCACTTATAAAGGGAGGCTACAAATTGTTTCGTAAACTGGTCAGTTTTCGTGTGAGCGATAAAGCAAAGTTTAGTTTGCGATTTGGAGTGCACCTTTCTCTTTCGTTCGCCGATACATGTTTTACCCGCCGTGGTTGCTAGTGGCTGCGGTGTTGGGCTGCTAAGCACGACATCGCGATATCGAATCCCGACCACAGCGGCCGCATTTCGACGGGGGCGAAATGCGAAAACACCCGCGTACTTAGATTTAGATGCACGTCAAAGAACTCCGGGTGGCCCAAATTATTCTGTAGTCCTCCACTGCGGCGTGCCTCATAATGATATCGTGGTTTTGGCACGTAAAACGCCATAATTTTTTGTAATAAGATCGTATGCGTCCGATGACCAACCGCTTGTTCGTGTTCGCAGTACGCAGCGTTCGAAGCAGGGCCTGTGCTTGAGAACATAGCGGAGACCGCATGACCCGGCCGCATATCGGTCTCAAACGCCAAAAGCTGGAACAAGCACTGCTTGCAGTAGTTGCCGCTTTTCTTGGGAGCAGATAAATTGACAACGCACCGCGTTTCACGAGATAGCAGCATAGCACATAGTACGTAGCAAATGAAACTCACCGTTTCTTGCTGGAGTCAGCGTCATCTGAGACAGTAAGCTCCGCCGCGTTTGGCCTGCAAGGATGACTCCGCTCCCGCAGTGCGATCAATCGCATGCATGAAAACCCTCATGCGTAAGATGCCACTGATCCAGCGACAATGCAAATCAATAACGCTCGCATAACAGGGCAATGTACACACGGGCAAGGCCGCGGTAACAAATGTGACGAATACATATCGCTTATTATCGCTCGCAACGGTCTGTTCGGCCGATGCATGAACCTGTAACCTAAATGCGCTGACGTTGTATTGTGAACCTCTCACAACTCGCCCAAAGTGCGGAACACATGCCTTGCAGAAAACGGCTGAATCGGAGCATTCAGAGAAAAATGTGACCAGAAATACAGGCAGAGCAGCTGAGCAGCCACGGAGGCCTCGATCTGAGCAGCTAACAGCTGCCGGCTGAGCGCGCACCGAATAAAAACTATCGGTAACCAAACGTCACGGCGAATCTCGGAATTTCCTCCGTGATCTCGACACGAGAGGTGACATGTTGGGCCGCCACTCTGGCTATCTCTCTTTCTTTCTATCTCCCCCTTACGCTCTGTTTCTCTTTTTATCCCCCTTAACCCTTCCCCCCGCGCAGGGTAGCCAACCGGAAGTACCTCTGGTTAACCTCCCTGCCTTTCTCTGCATTATTATGTCTTTCTCTCTCTCTCTCTTCGCAGAGCGTTCGCTCGCCAAGGCTGGCTGCGTGACTTAATGCTCCCTCCTATCTTTTTCCTTCCACCATGCATGTCATCGTGCCGGTACCCGAACATGGTGGCTTCGATGACGTAAATACACCTTAATATGACGCGTGCATTGTTTCATTTTTTGGCGGTAGCCGTTTTTCACGTAATTATCACTGTTGCCGACTTGTCGCACGGCGCAAGACGTGCCTCTCGTGCTGTGATGTTACATATCTGGACTTCAGTAGCCAATGCGTGCGTCTACTTGCGGGTGTGGTCGTGCGTCAGTGACGACGTTGTGTCCATATAAATGAGTGGGCTGCGGCCTAGAAGAATCGATTCAGCTCAAGCACCGTGTCGCCGACGCTTGCCGTACAACTGTGGTTTCTGGCATTTCTGTTATGGCGAAGGGACATAGCGAGTGCAGGTTTGTCAACCTTTATGGCAAGTTTAATCTGCACGATCGAAGGTGTACAACGAACGAAAGGGCCAAAAGCAAGGAACCGCTGTTGCTCGGTTGCGGTTGAAGCAGACTGACACTCAAAAAAAAAAAAAAAAAAAAAAAACAGAAACCCTGTTCATTGCTCCGCTGGTGTAAAGCAACGGTGCGATCTTATTTCCGCCGTAAAAGCAAGCTTGAGGGGCAGCGCAACATGTACGCGCCGATGCCTGATGGCTAGACGCCCAAAGTTCGTCGGAAGTACGTTTCGTGTGGTTGCCGCTGCAGAGACAGCGAGCCCCGTGGAACAGCCCGCACCGGCTTGAGCTGCGGCACGCGTGAACCTACCGACGAGGCTGGAGGACTTACCCAGCATGCGCTGTAAAATAATTTACACCCTTAAAAAACGAAAGAAATGGCGTAAATACGTCTAACCCAGACTCTGACACCCAGAAAGGGTGTAAGCATTGTGAATGATAGACTGACTGACATCCGTGTTCATTTTTAAAGGTGTAAATTAAGCAGTGTGCGCCGGCTATCTTTCCGTGAGTATGTGCGACTCCGACCGCGTGTCTGTGTTTAGAGCCAGGCAGTGGGCGAGGAACGGCGTAATAATGTCGGCGCCGATGGCAAGAAGTTTCCGCGGGGCCCTCTTTATAGACGGTGGTTTGAACGACCTGTCACGCTTAACCGGTAGATGCCGCGTTGTTCCGCGCGCTGACTATCTAAGCCACGCCCGTGCTGCCCTCTTGTAACGCCATCCGCAGCGCCCATAAGGGCGCCACTGAAAGCCGCGTATATTGGCGGCGAGGAGTTACGGAGTCGCCATCTATCGGAAGCGCCTCGCTGGCGTAGTATGAGGGATCACGCGGCGCGCTCCTCATAGGTTTTGCTGTCAGCGCTCACTGAAAACACCGCGCACGAGCTCTCCCGGACATTTCTGTAAGTACTTTCGAAACGAGAGAAGTTTTTTACTGTCTAAACAATAATCTTGGACAAACTGAAAGCACAGAATCGTTTACAGACGCTATCTCTTTACCGAATACGTACAGTGAACGCCACTGCGCGCGGTCGCCGCGATGAGTCTCCCGAACCGGCTTCTTGCGTCAAAGGTAGGTAAATGCTGAGAGCAAACTATGTGAAATACGTTCTTATAGTGTTTGTATAACTAAATGGAGCGTAATAGAATGAAGCCTCAATACAGCGATCGCACAGATTCGCAGCGACCGACTGCGCGTCTGCATGCTTGTCCGCGCACTGTTTCGCTTTCGCCGCGTGCGCGTTTTCGCACCGTGCCATGAACTTTAGGCCGCACAATATGAGCATTTGACAGTACACAAGCAACCATTGTTGCGTGGGTGCTATCACAGTTGTTCAAAAATAATTTCATTGTAGAGACTTCGACGCCTACGGGGACTGTGATGTGCCGTCGCGACGATTCAATATTTTTTTTTTCTAAATCCTTGGACGTTTCAGTATTTTTCGAGTTTCGTCGCACTGTATGTTTATCGGTGTTCTCAGCGTGCGATTTCCCGCTGCTTCTTTTTTGTAATCCAGTGCATTAATTCATAACACAAGCATGACCATATGCCCTGCTTTTTTTAACGTTTCTTACCGCTCCCTTTCCACTCCAGTGAACTTCAGTGCTATACTCCACTCCAGTATCTATAGCATCGACAAGTTCATAGACCAAACCGTCATGACATTAGTCGGGCAGCGGACTCGGGCGAGCGTCTCACTGCGAACATCGCAGACCCGCGGCGCCGTAGCAGAAATCTTCCTCGCGTCTGTGCTTGCTGCATACCCGAGTTGTAGCCGACGACTGTTTGTCGGTTTTATGTTTCGCGAGCCAAGCTTCACGCAGCTTCTTGTCCTGCGGCTACGTGTGAATAAGGCTGACACCGGGCTCCGTTGCGTACGTCCGGCACTGCGGCACCGAGCAGTAGTCTACCATGTTGCGCGCCTTCAAAAGCAGCCATTATCTATTGTAGTGCTTTCAAGCGTTGTAAAGGAGACACTCGAAGCGGGAAAATCTCGCCACTAAATGAGGACCGCAGCGTACGAGAGTATGTAAACTCTCGTTTTCAGCTCGCTTCGGCGCTCCTGAAGCAGCCGACGCGGCCGCTATGTCCACGTGATCCCTAATAGGACGTCACGCCGACGGTGGCGCCAGCTTTTCCAGTGGTGGAGCTCGAGGCCAATAGCGACGGCCATTGGTACCGCGTGCGGGCCTCATGCCAGAGACGTCTGTTGCCACTGCAAGCATGACTGAAGTGTGTGCGTGCGATTTGCCGCTTGTGCGCGTCCGACTTGTGCGCGTCCGACTTGTGCGATGTCAGTGGGCTCGAGGATGTCGCACTGCACAATTGAGGGCATGTGTCCGACTTCACGGCTGTCTGAGACGACATTGTCTGCGTATACGCGCCTAGTGTTTGCCTCAGATTGAGCATCAGAAAGCTTGCCTACGAAGTGGAGCTCATCGCCAGTATATGCCGCCTTCATTATAACATGCCGGCCGCTAATGGCTTCATTTGTTGGCCCGTGAACCAACGTTCTTTATGCGCACACTCGTTTCTTTTACAGGTCGTGTATTTTTGTAGTAGGTTGAGGGAGCGCCGACGTGCCTGCGAATCGTTCGTACATGTGCGCCCACGTGAGAAGCCAGCAGTGGTAAAGCGTCCAAACCAGCACGATAAGCTTGAGAATAGCACATAATAGTGCAGTAATTAAGGGTTGATTGTTTCTATGCTTTCGTTTTACCGCTGTCTGTCTGCATAGCGTGGATTTCACATGTTCCGTCGTTAAACAAGCAGAGCGTTTCGATGATTTCACGGGAGCACGCGAGTGAGATATTAGAAGACACCATAGCTGAATATTTGCCACCCTGGTCAATCAAGAGCATATTGCTTTTTATATTTTATCTTATTTTCTAGTGTGACCACCATTTTTACTAGTATCACCCTCGCACCCAAATGCAGAATGAAACCGCATGTTGTATCGCCTGGTGTAGTGCCCCGAGTCTGAATAGCGAATGCAGCGCTTTTTAATTAGTTAAGAGTACGTTGACACAATATTAGTAGTTTGAAACCATATACAAAGCATAGCATTAGATATATCTTGTAAAGCACGTGCTAAATTGAAATGATCTTCAAAGCAGAGGCAACTAGAGTGACGTGAACATATATTGACCCATTTCATGCATAAGAAAAAGAGAACAAGCACTCGCTAGCACCACTAACAAGAAACGAAAGCAAAAAAAAAAAAGCATGAATATTTCAGAATTGACCACAACACATCACATAGCTGGGATAAAGTGTGTGTGCACTAGTTGCAGACATCAAGGGCTTCGAAGTTCGGGCGTTTCCCACTACCGCGCGAAGTGATATTAAGAGGCATTCAAAACGAGGTATAATGCCCTGTCACAAGCCTTTAATGCTCACAGACGTCAAGTTGTACAGACAACATGCAGATAGCTGAGGCGAGCGCACACCGAACGTTCTACGCCGCTGGTCGAATGCCAGTGCCATCGATTGGTAGAGCAACAGCCGATTCCGTGCAACGCATGGGTGATTGCGTGACGCTCTTATGAAGGCGCCGTCACCTGCTTTTTAACGCGCAGCCCTTTGTTCAAAGCGTCTAAAGACAATGAGTGCTTCGCAGCTTCACTCCGCATTCTCTGGCTTAGCTTATCGCATTTATTTTTCGCGTCTTATCAGTAACAACAACCTCATGCTTATTGTATCTTCTGCACTGTGGACGAGGCGACCAAGTTTAAACGACCCGCCGTGGTTGCTTAGTGGCCATGGTGTTGGGCTGCTAAGCACGAGGTCGCGGGATCGAATTCCGGCCACGGCGGCGGCATTTCGATTGGGGCGAAATGTGAAAACACCCGTGTACTTAAATTTATGTGCGCGTTAAAGATCCCCAGGTGGTCCGAATTTCCGGAGTCCCCCACTACGGCGTGCCTCATAATCAGAAAATCGTTTTGGCCCGTAAAACTCCTTAATCTAATCATCTGCGTTTAAACACGGTAGCGTTCACAAAAGGCGCAGCGACGTGAAGCAGAAAAAAAAGTAGTAATTGCTCTAAAACTGCAGTAAACAAAGCGCGATTGCCTATCTTCCCCGTCGAACAGCCGCGATCCACCGCCACCTTCACCTTTGCTAGTGAAGCAGCATCGGAAACTAAGGGTGCGATCTTGTACGCGTTCCAAAATAGAACGGAGGCGGTTCGTTCCACCGAGCCAAATACGATTCGTCAATTTGAAATGTGCTGAACGCCATGACGTCAATTGTGACGTGATATCTGCTGTCAATCATTCCGTGTCGTCTGCTATCGGACGAACGGAACGGAACATACCGCCTATTTCGTGACGTAAAGAACGAACCGCCTCCGTTCTATTTTGGAACGCGTACAAGATCGCACCCTAAGTGCCTGGCAAGTTTCTTGTACGTGTTCGAACACCCAACTACGCAACAGTTACTTCAAGACATCGCTGAAGGCTTACAGAAGCGTTAAATCACGATCAAGAACGCAAACATGACAGCACGCGCGTAGGCGCTGACGGGAGCAGTGCCCGCCCGAACCCGCCTACGCTTCGCAGCGTTGGCGACAGGCGGCGCTGTCGGCGTTTTGCGCATGGCGCATAGTTTCGGTTACCGGGGCGGCTCGCGGAAGCAGTCGAGCGAGATTGGAGACGATACCTTGCTCCGCTAGACTTCGGCGATTGGTTGCTTGGTTATTGAACGGGCGCGGACTCGCGCACGTGCGTTGCTTACTCAATACAGCGCGAGTTTGTAACGCATACAGTCGGCATGCAAATTTTACGGACCGCCGGATCTGAGAAAAACGTTGAATTTCCGAGCAGTTTGTGGGCCGTAGCCAGTAAGGCCTCGTAACACTGCGTTGTTAGCACATTCTGGGTACTGGCTGGAAATCCGAAAACCAGGTTGTGTACATATATCCCCGCAGCGCAAAGAGTCGGCTTTTACCGAGACCTTGATGTCCGGCAACTTTCGACGCCGACTGTACAAGACAGTGGCGAAGGGAATAGAGCAAATCACGTTCGACATACGCGAAACGAAGTAAAACCCAGTGTTTGACGTCGATCTCTGGGGTGCAGCGATTGAGGCCCACTTGCTCCAAGATATTAGAGATGCACGATTGAGCAGGCTGGAACTCGCGGGCATCGCTCTGATGTGGCCGCGAGCGAAATGTTTTCCCAGAATTCGAGCGCACACATAGGAATCAAATGCACCCAAGACCGTGCGCTGGTATTACTCTCGTCTCGTTCGTTGAGCACGCTATAGCCGCAAGGCTCGGGCGAGAACTTGTATACCCTTTCGTTGCCGCAGCGCTGGCATGCAATAAACCGTGGAATGCCGGTTATCTGTAGCCCCGAAATATTAAATTCCCACATCGCCATGGAACGGGCCCTCCGCATTCTCGCTGTCTTTCGTTAGAGCGATGATGCAGCGGGCCGTTGTTATTTCGTTTTAAAGCGAAAGCTTTACTGGCCGCGAACTTGCGATTTCGCCGTGGCCGTGCTCCGAGGTAGCACATGGCGTCGCACCGCGTTCCTCGTCGTTGCGTTCGCCTCCGCTCGCTTCGCCAGCTGCGTCGCATGCCTGATAACATGTCTGAGGATTGAAAAGGAGGGCTCCCGTGCGCCGCAATCACAGTTGAGGCGGAAAACTATGGATGGCGACAATTCTGATAAGCAGGAGGAGGCCTGGAATCGACATCGGAACGAGATGAAGAGGAAACGAATCGCCCAGGAAACAGACGAACAGCAGGCCGAACGACTGGCTAAACGCCGCAACATAGCTAGACAACCAGCTAACCTGGACTTGTAATCAAGATTAACCAAGGCTAACCTTAGCTAACCTGGACTTGTAATCAAGATTAACCAAGGCTAACCTTAGCTTTCGCTACGTATATCCTGGTATAGCCGAGCTAAGCTACTGCCAATTTTTTCCCGCTGCACTCGATCGAGTGTTACCTGGCGCTTGCGTTCGGTGCATAACACGGCGCCATGGTGTACCTCTGAATAACGCGGCGGCGTTGCATACGCTGCTTGGACTCGAGGACGCGGGCTCGATACCCGCGCGGCGCCGGCGACCGCGTTCCGATGGGGGCCGATCGAATGCGAGAACGCCCGCGCCGTTTCGATTTTCTGAATGTTTGTGCAGTGTTTCAGAATCTTCGGTGTCCATGTGTGGAAAATCGAGAATAACGAGCATGTACATGTACATATAACGTCGTCATTACATGCTTGGTGTCAGCACCTATAGTAGATAAATGAGTAAGGTTCACTTTGGTCTACTTTCGCACTGTCGTCTTCGAAGCAGGAAATGTTGGAAATATTTTGCATTGAAACGCAGTCGTTGAGTTCATTCACGCGCGTGCGGTTCCCATCACAACAACTTCACTCATGCTTGTATTACATCGTATGTACATTGGACCACACAACGGTACCGGTGTAATAGTGAGCTTTCCCACTTTATATACGAATAGAGTAGAGTGCATGTCATCAGTCACTCGAAGCTACGAAGGTATTTTCATTGAGAAGTTTTCATTACCGTATCAAGATGTTGAGTTACTCTGCGACACTAATGCACTTGCGGTGTGACTTGTCATACTCGAGAAGAGTGTAATGGTATTCTTTGTTCGTCAGAGTATAACATATATACGAGGGGAGCACCATTTTGTCTTTGAGCTTTAATTTGCGACTGATGGTGACAGATGTTTATTTGGCAGAGTTCATATTAACGAAAGGGGGAAATTGCCATCCACCTGTCTTGTAGCACAAAGCTATAGCTTCGTGCTACAAGACAGGTGGACAAGACAGGTGCGGGTTCCTCAGAAAGAAAGCTTCGCTGTTGACTAAAAAATACATCCTGGTCCGGAAGATGGGCGGGATGTAAATGTTGGCCTTTCATAAACATTCCTCCACCTTGCAGGTTTAATTCTTGCCATATTCAGTTCGTGCTTACGTGTTTACGTCCTTGTATGTTCGCCTCCCGTGTATGATCGTTAGGTGTACATTCGACGTGGGCGCCGGTTAGTATGTTTAATTGGATATCGTCTGGGCTGTCTACACAAGCACAAATAGGATGTCACATCTTTCTCTTTAATCTATGAATGTCTTTCTGATAGCCGCGCTTACCTGCGACGGCTTTGAAGAACCCATTTCAGACACGGCGCTTTTCGATCTTCCATTTGTCTATGAGAAGATGCACCTTCGCTGGTGCTCGTAACACCGCTAGGTCGGGTCCTGCGGTGGCGTTTTGGTAGCAGGAGGTCGCGGAACCCATTGCCAGTCCCGGCGGCTGGCAACGGTGACGTAAAGTCATGACTGGTTGATGGCGGCATTGGTTACGATAGAGCGAGAAACAAGGAATGACGTCGATGGATCGACGAAGGCGGTGTAACGACGACGGGATGACAACAATGGGATGACGTTATTGACGTGACTATAACGTGACGACGATGGCGTGATAATGGCACGACAACGATGGCTCTCGAGGATGGCATCACGTGAGCCGGATGTCGAAGTTAGATTGGCGATGGTATAATGACCGGGACGACATCACGACGACGGCATGACAAAGAATGCACGATGACGACTGCACGACCATGATGCAATGCCGGCGATGGTGTGACAACGGCATGAGGACGATAGGATAACGCGTGCAGGATGACGATGGCGTGAGAATGGCTGTGTCACGAAACCTGTCTGACATTTAATTGTATGACGACGACGGCATCACAAGAGTCGGATGACGTAGTTGGAACGATGACGATGGCACGACCACGCCGACATGACGATAGTCTGACAACAGATGCATGGTAGCGACTGTCCGACGATGACGGCGTTATAAGTGCGGCCTAATCACGACTGAACGGTGACACAATATGGTAACGATAAAATGACTAATAAAGATTGACGGCGTTGTAACGACGCAGGCAGTATGACGACGACTGTGGGACGACGACGACATACTGAGAACGGCACTACGAGAGTTGGATGAAAAAGCTGGAATGATGACGATGGCAACGAGCACGATGACATCACGCCAACTAACACACACAACTAACGCTCCAAGCAATGACACAACTTGGACCAGTGGGTCGGAATATAAGGTGCGACGGCGTTACGAGAGTGATGTCACAAAGTGGAATGACGATGCAACGACCATGACGGCAACACGATCAGGAGCAGAGAGAGAGAGAGAGAGGAAGAAGGAAAGGCAGGTAGGTTAACCAGACCGAGCCCAGTTTGCTACCTTACACGTGGGGAGGAGAATGTTGGAGTGAAAGAGAGAGAGAGAAAACATTAGTCTATACCGCACTTTCACATGCACTAAGTTAAGTGTAGGATGTCATAGTCGGGCACTCAAGTCAAGACCAGGAGCACATTCCTAGTGGGTCAGCCGGGTAGATTACATGCGCAACTGGGTCGGCAGAAGAGGCTATACAGAAGGACGGACAGACGGACTCAAAACGGCTGAAGTAGGCAAAGATTGCTATTCGAATAAATAAATAAATTAATAAACAAATAAATAAATTGTAGCGAAGAGGACTGGCGCGCCCTGTGGACGCACTATCATCATCGACCCGCCTACGAAGAGGGGCTCGCGCTCTCGGTGTCTGACGCTCGACTGAGACGGTCGCGTTCCTGACTGTTCAATAAACCACATTACATATTACATTAAATAAATAAATAAATAATCAAACGCTGTGCTTTGTGCACACATACATGAAGCCCATGTGGTCAAAACTTATGTGGAGTGCTCCACTATAGCGTTCCACGTATACCACACATTTCACTTTCGGTGGACTTAAAGACTAGACTATTTATAGTTGTCCCAGGTAATCCGTTGCCTCTTCATTACGCGTGGAATATTGGCATTTATTCACCAAGTTCTTAGTGCGTATTGTTCCTTTCAGTCTGGTAGTGGAATGTGTTATTTCTATTCTTTTTTGTGCTTATATTCTCTCGTTTAGTGTTTTGGTTTGTCTTGAAGGGCCCTTCACCAGGCCCCATAGCAAATTTTGGTTATACGCTGGAAGTTGTTACGTGTCCTCTAGGGAGCGTTCTGCCGCAAAAATGTTTAAATCGGCTTTTTAATAGCCAAGATAGAAGTATTTTAATGCCGCGAACCCGTGATTTCAGGGTTGGCGGTGTGCTCCACTGCCAAGCAAGACGCTCTCTCCACTCCTCCGGTCTAGCCTTCGCAAGCGAAATTCCTCCCCTGCGTCTTCCATAACACACCTCGAGAATCGAGTGACGAATACGTCACAGGCCCCGCCTTCATATTTCTGTCTCCTCGCTTTTTTTTTCGGTGCTACGCATTTCTGCTGATGGCGTCGCGCGTGAGCTGTTGTCTCGTTCGCGCAGCGCGCGATTTAGCGCGCTGTGCACAAGGACACATGACTAGCGGTATAATTCAGTGCTACACGAATACTAAGGCAGAACAGGCGGATCACGGGGCGTGAACACGCGCTGGAGCACGGTGGAAAATTGCATAGTTTCGGTACTTGGGCACATGACCGTACGACTGAGGGAACAAGCAGACGAAGGGGGAGTACTTACTTACTTCGGTGCAAAGTAAAACAAAAAACACGCAGACATTCCGTTTGTGTGTTTTATTTCTCTAAACTTCAATTCGTCAAGTCAAGCAACAGATCGCACAGATAACAGGTCTTTTAAATAATTCCGGAAGTCACGTGTCACCACGAGTGACGTCACAATGCGGACACGACTACGTAGGCGCAGACACACGAGTACGTCGTCCTCCGGTTTGGAGCGCGGTGGCTGCGAGTGAAGAGGGAAGCGGCGTTCGGTTTGAAATTTCACACCTTCGGCGGCGCGTGGCGATGTAATACTTTGCAGACACGATTGTTATTGCGCAGTGTATGCTCTGCGCTTGTAAGCTCAAAATGGCCAGACCTGGTGAGGGGCCCTTTAAGCTACGATTTTGGGATAGTGGACTCTTAAGTAGCGAAACTTCCCATACTGTCGCTGTTTTTTCTTTTTGTTCGAAGCAAAAAAGAAAAAAAAAGTGTAGCGCACACACACACGCACACACGCACGCACGCACACACACACGAACACACACACATTCTAAAGTGCTGACCTCCAGTGTATTTTTGCGTGCCAGAGTGTCACCGTGTAATGGTGGTCGATCGATCGAATCTGCTGTGCATGCAAAAACTCAATACCGTTCCTCGCTGCGTTCCGCAGTCGTTCCGTGCCGCTTGACCTTACCCGCGGCCTCGATGTGATCTCGACAAGCCACCAGTCTTGCGTGTCGCGTGGTCTTGCGCTCATCATCGCATCGGTGCGAGGGAGTAGAGGAGGGAATTAACACGTGCCTGGCGCGTACCAAGGCTATCGGTCACGCGGTTGCACGCACGCTTCTTGTAGCGAGTATCCATCGTCAAGTATCCAAAAGATTTTGCCGCTTTCTTTCCTTTGCAGAGCAAGTAAGATAATGAGTATAGCCAGCCAGGCTCGCGGCCTGCGCCTGATTTTGTTTGCCTACCAGTTGGTTTCCCTGTTCATTCGGCATGGTTCAGCTAGATGCCGAGGGTGAGGGGAGGGACGGGGTGTTAGTGTAAATAAATGCTAGTGCAAGGTTTCGTAAAATTACATGCGAATCTCTAACACGGGGCACGTGATTGTAGTTCTGTTGTTTATACAGCGTTAAATAGACCTTGCGTGCGCATTTTTAATAATCGCTATAATTATAATAATGGCGATCCACGGCCGGATAAAAGCCTTTCCCAAGGAGGCCTCCAAATACCCCCGCCCTTTGTCAAGCGAACCCCGCCCTTTATATTATGCCCTTCCGGCTTCCGTGCCGAGATGGCAGCTGAAGAGCTCGTTCCAACTTTTGCCCCTCCATTTACCTCTGATGGCTACTTTATTCTCCATCAGATTTAAATTAGCTTCGTATACTGCCGTTCGTAATAGTTATTTTAGTTAAGTCTTGCCTCTCTGCTCCTATGCACAAAGGGGGAGGGGGGGGGGGGGGGGTGTAGCACAGAACCTTCTTATCGTTATTCTTGTCGCTGTTTTTTTGTGAAATATGTATATATTTTTCTTTCAATCAGAGCGCGGTTTTCGTTCCTTCTGGGTGAGCAATTTGTGATCTCTCCTCTTTAAAATTAAGTGGAGGGGATGTCCGCGGAATAAATTGTGCCGTTCGTGGTGTAATTTTGTACCGCACCAATCATCGCCGCCCATCTTTAGGCTGTTTTCCTTTTTCTCGTACGTATACGCTGGGCCTAGTGTACCTTCTTGTAAGGAGTGTATTATACCCTCGCGATTAATGCTCCTCCGTTGTGTTCCTGACAGGAAAGATAGCCACAGCAGGCATGCGTATATAGCGTTCGAGGAAAGCAATGACCCCGCGAATGATGGCGACTATCGTCTGCGAGTGGTGCCTCAATGTGACCTTCCTTTTTTTTTTTTTTTTTCAGGAGTAACAGTGCGTACTCTCGCCGCGGAGAGAGGGAAGCCGAAAGCTAGGAGGGCAGCATTATGTCTAGCAGTGAGACCTAGGCATTTGAGGACACTCTTGAGCTAGTCGGCTAGTCGGATGACCTCGATTCAGTAAAAGCATGGTGCTCTGCCTGGCTAATGCAAGTGAACCTTTCGAAAACAAAATTTGCATTTTACTAACCGTCGGTCTCGAACCGAAACCGCGTATGCCTTAAATAATGCTACAGTCGGATCGGCAACTACGTATGGGCCTTCACGGTCATTCAGACCTAACATGGAAACACCATATTGTCGCAGTACAACGCGGACAGTAGACAGGGAGACGTTCAAGAGCCGCAGGACAACTTGTTCAACATACAAAACAGGCCAGAGCCACGTCTTCTTCGATCTCGCCGAATCCCACTGACCCACTAGACGAAATCCGTTAATGTCCCTATCTTCGTTGTCGTCTGCATTGAAGAATAGACGCACGCGTCAATATTAACCTCGTTCTTGTATCCGCTAATCGGTCTTTAGGTCTCCTAAAACACAACTTGAAGCACGCTCCTTCTCACCTCGGATGTACGGGCCTTCTGCACACTAATTAGTCCTAAAATTGAATATGCTTCGGCGATTTGGGACCCTCATCAGGCATATTTAATAAATAACATTGAATCGTTGCAGAACCGCGCAGTTAGTTTAATTTACTCCGATTGCTCACGTCATACCAGCATGACAGCATTAAAGAAACGCTCAGGCCTGCAAGAACTGTCACCGCCGAAAAGCTGCACGTTTATCACTTTTTCATATGCTGTAGCATGACTCAACACTTCATGACGTTTTTCGTTTGACTTCTTCCATCGTTGATCGACGCGACCATCCGTTTAAAGTTCAGCGCTTGTCATGTCGTACATTTAACTTCGCACATTCTTTCATACCGCGCACCATAACTGACTGGAATGCTCTGCCTCCGCGTGTTGATGCTGCCACTGATCTCGATAAGCTAAAAAGGAATGGGTGAATCAAGAACTATACAAGCGCATTCAACACAGACAAATTATTCAATAACTTCTTAAAGACTCGCGACCCTGAAATTCTTAGTTTAAACAAGTTAGAAACAAGCTGATCAGTGATCTCAAGAAAGCAAAATTGCAATATTACGCGCATCGATTTGAAGCCTCCATGAGTGATGATCATAGAACGTGGAACACGTACCGCGAGCTAATAGGGTCGTTTTCACCGAGTGTGCCACACGAAATTGTTGTAAATGGAGATAAGTGCTGTGGTGACTATGCAGCTAAATTATTGAATAGTCATTTTGTTAATGCCGGTGCTTCAACTTCATCTGCGTTTTGCCCTGAAAGTATTATTCGAAGTTATATGAATCACCGCGTCAACGAGATTATATTTCTTACGCCTACGTCTGAAAGTGAGATTTCTTTCTGTTATTAATTCCCTGAGTAACAAATAAGCTGCTGGCGAGGATGACATTAAAGTCCAGCCCATTAAAGCAGTTGGTCACATAATCTGTGGCCCGATTTTACACATTTGTAACAGTATATTATCCAGTGGAATTTTTCCTTAAAAAATATAATGGTAGCTCGTGTCGCTGTAATATTTAAGAGTGGGACACACAATGACCTGAATAATTATAGACCAATTTCGGTATTGCCGGTATTTTCCAAAGTGGCTGAACGTATTATATATAAGCGTCTAAACAGTATTTTTTGGGGACAAAGGCGTTATCTCGGATAAGCGATATGGATTTCAGAAGAATAAATCAAACGAAATGGCATTAAAACTCCAAGATACAATTATAATATCGAAGAAAAGAACTTACTATTGGTATATTCCTAGACTTTCGCAAGGCTTTTGATAGCATAAAACATAACATAATACTAGAGAAACTCAAAGTATGTGGCGTTCGAGGCATAGCATTAGAACCTACGCATAGCTATCTTGAATCTAGATTTCATTATACTTCCTTGGAAGGGTGCAGTTCTGAAAAGAGCATAATTAAATACGGGGTCATACCATACCCATAAATAATACCGGCCCATTTTAGGGCCGGTATTATTTATTATTTACATATATGACCTAACAAATGTTCCACTGACAGACGAAATCGTACTGTACGCTGATGAGTCTTTTTTTTTTCGGAGTAGACCTTCACGAACTAGAAGTTACCGCAACTCATTGGTTACAAGAATTTAGCGAGTGGCTATATCTAAATAAACTTGACTTAAACGCAAAAAAAAAAAAAAAACGAAGTTCACAGTTTCTTGAAAGATTAAGCAGATAGATTACGACGTAAAACATTTTTATTGTGGATCGCAACTTGAACATGTCCAAGCCATTCGTTTCTGGGTGTTACTTTTCATAAAAACTTAAGCTGGACAGAGCACATAAATAGGGTAAGCACTAAGGGTGTGCGATCTGTTGGCTTACCACAACGGATCCGATGCTTTGTGCCTGTCAGGCTTCTCAGACAACTGTACTTTTCGTTTGTGCACTCGCATCTTAGCTGCTGCCTCTTAGTATGGGCAAAAAAAAAAATAAAACAGATATAGAAAAATTGGCAGTACTGCGTGGCTGAGCTGTTCGGTTGCTGAACTTGATGAGCTACAAGATTCCTATTAGACTCTTACAAAACAAAGATCTGCATATTGCTATTTAAAAGATCTCCAGCAACACTCAACAATTTTCAAATCGTTACCTGAGTAGAGACACAGGATACAGCCTACGTAGCACTTCAGTAGTAATAAAGAAAACAAGGACAATATATGGCACGCAAACGATCGAATATGAAACTCTGTTTATGTAGTACGTACCCTAACATTGTTGACGAAGCTATACATTTTAGAACAATTCACAAATTTAAACATGCAATACAAGACATACTATTTTCTGATCACAACTTGTTTAACGAATGTTAATAGGAGTTTTAAATTGTTTGACGTCAATAGTGATGTTATAAATGTTATATTATGAATGTAACTTTTGTTACTAACATGTTATTTTTCGCGGTGCTGTATTTATTTAGTTACTTGCTATATTGCAGACAGTTGATACTTTGCAGTGTGTTTAAAATTTCGCTGTAAATAGTTTTGATGTTTTCTGTCTTATCAGTTGTATTTTGTTTTAATATTAAACTGCTACTTCTGCTGCTCCAGCGAGGCAAAGGCCTTAGAATTACACCCTCCTTCTGCCTTACCTCGCGGGCAAATCTTGTATTTGTTTTGCCCAAATAGATAAATAAAATCAAATACAAAACACACACATACACAGACATATATATGTATATACACACACACACAGCACTCG
The DNA here is from genome assembly GCF_023375885.2 of Dermacentor andersoni. NCBI lineage: Eukaryota > Metazoa > Arthropoda > Arachnida > Ixodida > Ixodidae > Dermacentor > Dermacentor andersoni. The sequence goes on from NC_092821.1 coordinate 51,503,606, forward strand.
CTGCAACCTACACCGCCCGCGCAACCGCTAAGCACGTGCGTATGCCGAATGTTTTTCCGCGATCACCATTCGCGTCGTTGATTCAATTTCGTTTCGTCCCCCTCCTCGCCGCCCTCTTCGTGGCCGCTTCGTAGGTTTACATTTCGGCATCGCACGCATGGCCCGCATCTGTCGCGGGCATTCGTTGCGAAATTGATTGGATTAAAGTGCCTCGCAATCCGGGGACACACACGCACCAAATGTCGCGTGATGGCTGCGCTCCAGTTCTCGCGATCTAAGGATCGTTGTATTATGCCCACATAGGGCACGTAACAACGTACGGGCCGCGAGCAAATGCAGTTTGTACGGGACGCAGCTGAGATGCACTGTTCGTGTCGAAACTTGTCTCCGTGTCGTTCAGTTCCTTGCTCGGATCGTAGGCTGCGGCGTCCGGTTCCATTGCACATACGATCGATTTTGTTGCAAGCGGTGTCCATTAAGGACGTTTTTCGTCGCGGATGTAATATTGGGTTCCGGCCAACCAACACAGAAGAGCGCTTTACAGAAGGAACTATAAACGAGGTATGTCGCAACGTTGGCCGCCATCGAATTTTTCTTTTTCCCGCCGTTGCTTCAGCGAAAGAAGACTGTACGTAGCAAACGCTGCGAGCAGGTTTCGTCTGTGCGCAGCTGTAACCTTCTATATTGTGCACGTCTATGAACGCATTATTTGCGCAATGATCGATTATATTTCGTCATTGCAACGCTTGCTTTCGCTGCTGCGTCTGTGTCCTGACGCGTTGTACCTGGTTCCCCCGTATGAAAAGCGGAGCGTGAGCAGGCTTAATGCTTGCTACCAAGACGGATCATGGCGATTAATAGGGACCAGAGGTATAGAATGCCACCAGTGCACCCCGTTCGCCGCGTGTCCGAAGAGCATACTTGTATACGTCAAGCGATTGGTGATGTATCGCAATGCTTTCTAAATGCCACCGACAAAACGCCTTTCTACACATCGAAGCTCTGCAGTTACTGGAACATCGATGCATTTTGCCGCAAACTTTCTGAGCGCATTTCTCAAAACTGGTGTTAGCCTCAGAATTCGTTCCAAGTGGATATCGCTTTTTAGGTCACCGCCTACATTTTCTAAATTGCAATATGTAGCGTTAAAGTAATTAGTTGACGAGTTAATTAGTAATAATTTGTTGCTTAATCAAATATTCACGTTCATTTATTGTGCAAATAATGCTTGCCTCTCAGAGTAATCTCGCTTAAGAAGCTTAATTGTGCTATATGTCACGGGTGGTATTTTTTTAATTATGTTAACGGTAAAGTATAGTAAGTAACTGGAGTGTTAAGTGCTTTTTGTTCCGCACATAAGAAATATAGCCTGCATCACATTAAGGCCCTTGTCAGTAATATAGCACGAAGAAAACTGGAAAGTGCTCACCTCAGAATCCTTTGTGTTTCGCGCTCTGCTGATTACGGGGCGACCGGTAAGTGCGCTATGGTTTGTCTTTCACGCGTGAAATACTTAGGGGTATGTCGCGTCTTTGTACGGGCTGACAGGCACTGCCTTTTAGGCTGATAGATCAAGCCGCAAGGTTTCAATGATACGTCGTATTTGGGCGCTCGGAAGCTAATATTGATATCCTGGAGTTCCTTTAGGGACACTTGGATACCCAAATATGCGACCATTTTACTGCTATACTCTCCCACCAGAATTGGGCCGCCGCGACCGGCGGACCACCCCGCGACCCCGTGCCGATCAGCGGAGCGACCAATAGAATATAGATACTCGATATAACCGCGGCGGTCGGGCAGTGTTTTCTCAGTGAAGTTCCGATATGTGTTCGGGTGGTCACCTTTCGAGCGGGGGCTGCACGCTCAAGCAGGCGAAACGCAGCGTTTTGAAGTGCCTGCGGTAGTTTTCCCCGTGCACCGCAAAAGGGTCGGAGACAGGGGAGAGCGGATCGACACTCCAGAGATCTCGCTCAGATAACGGTGACCTATTAGCGGCGAGAATTTGGAGTGGCGCCCTCTCGCGAGTGACGTCACGTCCAGGACGCCGCTCGCTCCGGCTCGCTCGGCGGCCGCGCGCGCTCGTTGCCTTCGTGTATGCTTGGGGTATGGGTGGCTCGAGCCATAGTTATTGAAGGGTATGTCGGCTTCTCTCTGCTGCTATGCCTGAAACACTGTTCCTTCTTCAAAAGCGCGTGAGTCGCGAAAGTTTGCGGCTTGGATATCGCGAGCTATGTAGCGTTGAATGTCTCTACTGGTTTTGCAATGCATATATGCGCCGTGTCGGTCCATAAATTTTGCGTAAAAGAAGAATGTCTGCAAATTCAATACGCGAAGTTAATGTAAACTTCAGGTATAATGTAAACTTCAGTGTTAAGTCCCAGTGTTACTGCCGAGCGTTTCTGTGAAGAAATGCCAAAATTCGAAATTATACCGTGAACTACTCGTCGTGAGCAAACCTGTTGTAGCAGATTAAAATCAAGGTAAATGTTGTAGAAGTCATATATAGCCAGCGTTTGTAAAATATTTCTTGCACCGCTGCTGGTACGGTATCATAACTGGATTCTTATATGCTAAGTTTTTGCGGATGTCGATCCGCGCATGAAAACGCCGCACTGGGCTGGTCTGCGCTCCTTCGGCTGGCACTGTAGCTTTGCCTTTGAGAACTGTATTGTCGTCTAAGAAATAAGCTCTTTGAATCAATTTTCCCGAACGAAGACGTCGTAAAGATATATTTGAGACGACCGCCATAAGTATACAAGCAGAGGGAACGAGAGCGAACAAACGAAAACACTGCAGAGGGCGCCCGGACACCCCCCGAACTGCAGCAGACGGCAAGCGCGAGTACTTGCCCTGACGTCACACGAGCGGCGCTCGCAGCACCCCTGTAGTTCGTTCTCGGGGCTAATAGACCACTGGATGGACGGAAGGTAGGAGCGTTCACTTGCGTCGTTCGGAAGCGCCCTCTGTGATGGCGTCACGCAGGGAAGCTTCGCTGCCACATAAATTATCCAATGGTCCCTGAACAGTATCCGTGAAAAGGTTGGTGTGGTGTTGAAGTGGTAGCGCTTCATCATCGGAGCTGGACGAAATACTAGATGATGGTCGATCTTTGTGGCATCGAAAGATGACGGCCCGCGATGTCCAGCGGGAAATATGGCTGGCGCTGGTGAACTTAGTTTTCCGCGCCCGTCTTTCTTGGCTGGACCCAGAGTATGAACCCCGGGGCCTCCCGACAGTAAGGCAAAGTGGACCTCCGAGCGCTTTCTATGCCGCCTGCGTTGGAGCTGACACCGTCCGGTGGTCCTGTGCACACATGTGCCCAGGCAAAGGCGAGCTTGGAGGTTGCGTTGCCGACTGCAGTGAATGGCAGTTGGGCTCTGGCAGAGGTGGGTTTGCAGCAGCTCGGCTGGCGTATACGACCATGTCAAAGTATCAGCGGCAGTCGCCGTGTGCTTCCCATCCCCTGGGGATGGCGACACCTGGTGACCTGCCGCCGGGCAGCCTGCTGACCTCTCTATCGAGGCGTTGCGGGGCGCGACTGCCGCGTCGAGGCGAGGTACCTGACGAGCGCCGTTCGTAGAGCAGCGCTGGTCAGTCGCCGCATGCATAGGAGAGCCGACCGAAAGCAGCCACCAAAGCCGTGCTCCATTAAGGCCAGGACTGGTGCCGGATGCCTTCGCACTCGTGCCGTGCCTTGGCGGCGCCGCGAAGTCTGTTTACTGCAACGTATTGTGATCCGTCGAAGCGAAGAGGTGTACATAAGGCAAGTCAAGCGAGCACAGCGTGTCCTGGTCGCAGACACACCCAGGAGGGCAAGGTGCCACGAGGACTGTGAAAGCTTTTCCAGAAAAAATGAGTGAAGAGCAGTACGTCGTGCTTTTCAACCCTCTGAATTCGAATATCGCATCGCAATTGAGCGAAAGAAAGCGCAAACATATTTTATTTCGACGAAAAGTGCAGCAGCAGACACGCCCAGCTCGCGCGCCTCGCTATCGCCTGTGATTGGTCGGGCGCCTCGTGACGTCAACAATGGCGTTCGTCCGGACCGACTGCTGCCGCTACACACGAAGCACGGTTCAAGGTAGTTAGGTGGTGTTTTGCTGAGACGGTCATGGAAAATTTCGAGAGCTTGCGTTTCTCTGAGGAGTTCGGCGTTAAGTCCAAACTCCACGAGAGCGATTTTGCGCGCGACGGTGACGGGCGACGGCTTCGAGCGACGGCTTCGAGCGACAAAACGGGCCGTCGCTTGAACAGATCGCTCGGTGTTGTCGCTCGATCGCTCGCTTCTAGAAACCTAGAACTCGTCGCTCGTCGCCCGGAAATGCTATGAGCGACTAGCCAATAGTGCGAAGCCGAAACTGGATGTACATAACTCAAATACTAGTGTTTGTCGCACGGAACGAGCAAACTATTGAATTTTACACGTGCAAAAATAAGAACCTAGTGCAAGACTTTCAGAAATATTTTATGCTCCTTCAGTAAAATACACCAACTTAAATTGATAAAGCATGCGTCACGCTAGTTTCGGCGCGTTTATTGCTGCCCTCATACCGGGAAGTCGTCGCTCAAAGCCGTCGCTCGCGTGGAGTTCGGCTTGCAGGCGACGAGTGAACGCGACAGACATCGCCTCGCTTGTCGCGCTGTCGCTGTCGCGTGCAAGATCACTTGTAAGGGGTTTATACTTTACTTCCTACATGTACGAGCCGAGTGCGAAGAGCCGGCCTCTCCAAGACGCAAAAAATGCTGGTGCAAGCACTGCTTTCCACGTGAACGAAGGCGAAGTGTTAGCATCTCCTTGTGTTGGAAATGTTCTTTGGCGAGTATGTTTTTTGTTAAGCTGCTTTCATCGTTCCAGTGAGTACGTTTCCGGGCAAAAAACTGTAGTGTTATGTTCCTGCATGCCTCCTCGTAGAAAGTAAGCGGTGATGCGATCTTCGGCATTTGTGCGCTGCCCCAAAGCTGTCGGCAATCTACACAGACGGTTTAAACGCGGGAAAAGTTTACCGGCTGTTGTAGCACGTGTAGTATAGAACCTTCACCAGCGCGCCATCCGCACGCTACTCGTAACCGGCGCATTCCGTCAGCTACGTGACATGCAAACTTTACGCTTGCACTGCGTTATGGTAGCTGCATGCAGGCTGTTTCACAACACACGTGCGAATAGGAAATTCGCGGCGCTTGGCGATGAAACCTGCGTCAAGGGTGGGAGATAAACATGCACCTTCCGTTCAGCGTGCCAATTATTTTTTTTTTAGGAGAACCCAAAGCAAGCATTATTGATAAACTCCGGTAGTAATCGTCACGGAAGTGGTTAGAGCACAACACTTGTTCTTGAGCGCTTGAAGTTGTTTCGCTTCACAGCAGCCTCCCACTTAGCTGAAAGCTTCTTGTCTTGCAGGAACTAATGGAACATCGAAACATCGTCGCGGCCGCTGGTGTTCGTGCAAGCGTAGGCTGCACAGAACGCCGGCATGATCGGCCTACAAGTTCAGTTGATGCTGCGCACGTCAACTACCACTCCTATATACACACAAACAAAGGAATGTTGGGTCGAGCGAAGCAGATTAGGACGGCACGCACGCAGAAATAAGCCCGGTCAGGCACGGTCGCGGAGACTGCGAAGGAACGGAACACCAGTGATGACGTCACTACGCCGCGGTTTCCGGTCTCCGCTCGCATCGTCAGCGTCAGCAGCAGCGTCTACGGGGGGCGGAGCTACAGCGCAATTTTAACCGACGATTGCGTCGCTCCTAAATGAAAAATCCCCCCCCCCCCAAATTTTACCTTCATGGTTTATAAGGTTCCCGCATCCGTATATGAGCGTTTTATTGAATTCGACAGACTCTTCAGCTTCCCTTTAAGGCTGGGCCACCTTAGACTGCGTTTCCGTAGACTGCACCATTTTAAAAAAACATACGTCCGGCCGTCTACCAGAAGGTCTAGTTTGGTTTGGTTATTCGTATAGAACGCCTATATATATATATATCCCTTGAAGGCTGGTCCTGCGGCCGAAACGTCCGTGAAGTCCCGTTCATTTTAATGAGAACACTATTCTTCGCCTACTTCAGCCGTTTTGAATCTAATTAATCCATCTAATGTATTATGTGTAATCTAGTTAATCCAAGTTCTGCGTCGACCCAGTTGTCTACCTGCTGGGCGTCTGTATATGTGCTTGATGCCGTCGTAAGCGTTGCATTGTCGTCATTCCAGCCTCGTGCTCTTACTCTCGTGATGCCGTCGTGGTTACGCCTTCCACTCCCAGCCAGTTGCCCAAGCAGCCTAATAGCCAGGACCATAAGTGTATAATGTAGGCTCCTGATCGTGATGCCGTCGCGGTCGTTGTGTCGCCGTCATTGCAGCCTTGTCGCTCGGCTCTCGTCATGCCGTTATCACGCCATCGCCGTCAGAGTCGTAATGTCGTCGCGGTGTGGTTTTGTCAATGTCGTCACTTAAGTATAACGCCATCCTATTGCCGTAATGCCAACGTCGTCACACCACCTTCGCTGTTCCATCGACGTCAATCTTTCTTCGTCAATGTATTGTAATCATACTGTCGTCATTCAGTAGTGATTAGTGCATCATTGTCAGTCGCCATCATGCCTCCGTTGCCAGCCCGTTGTCGTGATGCCGTCGTGGCCGTGCCATCATCGCCATTCCAGCTGAGTCATCTGACTCTCGTCATACCGTCGTCCTGAAACCATGGTCGTCATACGGGTTTCGTGATCCCATTGCACTCATGCTGTTGACATCGTCGTCACTGAGTCGTCATAGCGGTCGTCATGCCATCGTCTTCATGCCACCTTCGTCGATCCAGAGGCGTCATTTCTGGTTCGCCATTCTGTCATAATCATGCTGTCGTCATTCAATCGTGATTATCCCGTCGTTGTCACGCAATCGTCGCCATTGGGTGCCGTCCACAGACGCTATCATGCATCCGTACTCACACCGTCGTATTCATGCCGTCTTGGTCGTCCGATCGTCGTAATTCTCGTTTCTTCATCCCTTTGTTGTCGTACCGTCGTTGTCACGTTGTTGTATTTATGTCGTCATAATCTAAGAATCGACAACTCACCGTCGTCATGCCGTAGTCTTTATACGCCTTTGTCCTTCCACATATATGCCCCACAGGGGCGACTGCGTCAGCAGGCGTTTGGTGTGTTGCGACACCACGTACCTGAGCACACGAGGGTTGGACCCTCCCGCGTTTAACCGTGCGTGGCTTAGCCGTGTCCGGGGACAAGGGGAGCCTGGGGGTTGAACCAATGCCGGGTGCATGGACCTTTAAGGCCCCCCGGCGGAGGCAGCACACCTCTTTGGCCTCTGCTTCACGTAGACGGCACCCCCGGACTGACCCACCCGGGGGAAATCGGTAGTTGCCTTTTCCTGTCTCTCTCTCCCTACTATATTCGTCTATCCCTTACTTTCCACCTTTCCTGTCTCCTTCTCATTTCTTTATTACTTCCGAGCTTCCTGGCAGCAAGGGTTAACCTTGTGTGAGTAGCCAACCTTGGTTATGTCATATTTGGTTATAGTGGCAACGTACAGCTGGCGTTTGCAGGCCCTGTTTTTTCAGGCCCTGCAGCGTATACCCTTGTTGGACTCCATGGTGGGTGGCTAGCCTTGCTGCCGAAAAGTACACGTCTACACATGGCTACTTCCTTCCCTCCACTACCTGATCGCCCTCAGAAAAGAGGGTGCACCGAAGATTTATTCCAATTTTTCGGACGCCAAGTCCACACCTTCCCTCGTTTTCATGTAGTTCACTCTGAAAACCCAGGCCAACTAGTGCGAACCGTCTCACCATTTCTTGTTTCGAAGTCGTTAACTGAAATTTTTGGCCCAGGATATAAGGCGTCGAAGATGACAAGCGGTGATCTCCTCTTGGAGCTCCGCGATCAGAAGCAGTATGACAAACTGCCAAAACTAGTGTCATTTGGGGAAACCCAAGTAATCGTAACCCCCCACCGTACTATGATACCACCCGTGGCGTAGTCTCAGATGATGATCTTTTGGAGTTAACTGAAGCGGAACTCTTGGAGGGCTTCAGTGAACAGAATGTGATCAATGTTAAAAGAATTAAGATTAGGCGAGATGGCAAAGAAATCCAAAGGAAGCACTTGATAATTACTTTCGGTTCAAGTATCCTGCCCGAGTCAATCGAGGCAGGGTATATTAAGCTCCGCGTTAGGCCATATGTGCCAAACCCCCTGAGAAGTTTCAAATGCCAACGTTTCGGCCACAGCTCGCAAAGCTACCGAGGCCGCCAAACCTGTGCGAAATGCAGCGCCCACGAACACACCTCTGAAGCTTGTGAGAACTCTCTCCACTGCGTGAACTGTGATGGGGAACACGCCGCGTACTCGCGGTCCTGTCCATCATGGAAAAAAGAAAAAGAAATAGTCACAATCAAAGTTAAGGAAAACATATCGTTCAAAGAGGCACGCAGGCGGGTAGCATACCTGCCAAAGAAAAGCTTTGCCGAAGTGGCGTGTCAGGGGGCAGCGTCACAACGGCCTCCGGCGGCTGTCCGACCCACAAGCAGTGAGTCGGCAGTTACGCCGTCTTATATATATATATATATATATATATATATATATATATATATGTATGTGTATGTATGTATATATATGTATGTGTATGTATGTATATATATGTATGTGTATGTATGTATATATATGTATGTGTATGTATGTATATATATGTATGTGTGTGCGCGCTGCTCAGCACGATGTCGCGGGATCGAATCCCGGCCACGGCGGCCGCATTTCGATGGGGGCGAAATGCGAAAACACCCGTGTACTTAGATTCAGGTGCACGTTAAAGAAACTCCGGAGTCCTCCACTACGGCGTGCCTCATAATCACAAAGTGGTTTTGGCACGTAAAACCCCGTAATTTTTTTAACACACACACACACACGACGAGCTTGTCACATCAGTTTACGGAACACCAACCGTTTCAGGCGTACGGAAACCAAGTGTTTCAGACGTGCTCTTACTGTGGCAGCTGTATGCATGATGGCGGTCCCCCATTTACGGCACATTCTGTGTGGTGATATGTCTATACGGCTCCTTAATGAAATCATTGGATGCGAAATGTAGTACTTATTAGATGACGTGTAAATAAATTTGAACCTGACACGCAGTGCTGCATCCGGCATATTTCAGACGACGCTAAGTGCAACGAGCACATTATTCCGAGCGCAGGCCGACAGGCACGGCCGCCGGCTTCCGGCTGGGACCTTTATTGTACGAAATAACGCGCTCTGCAATTGCCCGACGCCCTGCCACACAATCAGCGCCAACAGATGCGCGTATAAACAAAGAAAGTCGCGTTTACTCGCAGCTTCGGATGCCATTTGCGCCGAGGCTGAAGGAAGAAGGAAAGGCCGTATAAACATTGCCGAGAAATCGGCCGGTGAGCTGCACGGAGTCTTGCGAAGCACGACAGAAGCCGATTTGCTCCGTGCGTGACTGTGTGGTCTTCGGTCCTAAGCGAGAGCGTTGTTCTTTTTCTTTTCTATGGTATTTATTGATTTCGCCCCGTAATTCTCGCCTTTGAGGTGCGAAGGGTGTGGCAACACCGCGGCAAGCGATTTCCTCCAAAAATGGGTGTATCCGCAGTTTATGGTGCGCTGTACTTCTTTAAAAATAAGTTCAGCGTTCCTTGGGAACTATAACTGCGATTTCTTGCGGCTGTCTAGTCGTTTTCGAGGGCCGATACCGAAGATGGTGCGGCCTCTGACGATGCGGTAAAAGCACGGGTTTCCGAGCTGTGTCCTTGAGGCGGTGAGGGGAGTGCCACCAGTAACACATACCGTGCAACGTAGTGCCACAAATAGCCACCCCCCCAAAGTATGCTATAAACGCATTCTTGGAAATCAACCGGAGTTCGTTTTTCATAAATATTTTATTTCTCGACTTATCGGTTTGCCTCCTTCCGTTGTACTACAGTGTAGTGTGTACAGCGCGGATCGACATGAGAGGTAAAGCTTGGTTCGCCTTGAAGATCAGAAGTTGAGTTTTAATGAACGTAATGCAAACATCACGAAGTAGTATGTTGAAATTTTCGAATGTTATGCGAATCTTCGAAATATTCGAGGTTCGAGTATGCACTCGAATATCGGCTATTTATTTCTGCCTCTAAATGTTGGGAGTGTGCGAATGATCCAAATTTCGAAAACCAATTCGATTCCGGAATTCGCTACTCGCAACTATAATTTTCAGTCAAATATCTAGGGGCCATCGATGGAGAGAATGCTGGATGTGAGGACAGTTCGAACGCTTCTCCTGTAGCAGAGCCGCGGTTGTTGTACGGAGGCGCCGGTGCCTTAGCGCAAGCTCGGCTTCACACAGATTCCAAGAGTGCGTTGGTCCTGCATAATTTTGTGTCGATTTGATCTAGGCAATTTATTGTTGCGATAACAAGTACATGCATGCATTCCTGGTGAATCGGTCGCCGTGATGTTTTGTACGAATTCCAAGGGCGAGAAGCTCATATCGCGCCCCGCGGACCGTATGCTGTGGGTGCAAAGGAAAGTCTGTGCAAGGGTGAACGGAGACTAAGGGTGCGGATGATGATTTGATGCTCGCTGTCTGCGCGCGCCCATTGTTAGAGATTACGTGATTACGTGATCAAACGCGCGGGCCAGAAAGAAGAAAAAATGGTGGGGGGGGGGGAGGGGACTGACCGCGCAGTGACGTGACGAAGCGTGCGCTAAGGGGTGCAGGCGAACGAGCATCTATCTCCTCCTCTGGCCCGGCTGTGGCTGCGCGCGACGTGGCTGTGCGCACACGCGTCCCGCGCGCTCTATTGTGCGGGCAATCTCCGGCGGGTGCAAAGGTCCGGCTAGCAGAGTGGGATGGTTGCTTCGTGTGCGCTGTCTTTCCGTGTGTTCGAGGTCGCCTAATCTCGGGTTTAGGAGGTGCATTGAAGCGAGAGGCACCACCAAAGCGTTGGCTGCCCGCTTCTGGCGGTCTTCATCACCACGGCGTTGGGAGAACGAGAGCTTGCGGGCATCCAGCGAGATCTGTTTATGCTTGTCTGCGTGAGCGGGACAACATGCTTGTTGATTTAATTAGTCCGCGAATTTTTCCTGCAATTTATGCGGCTCGTAAAGCTGTGGATCTTGCTCCGTGTAGTTTTCTGGTAGTTCGCTATCGCTATCTATGCTTCGCCTTTCGCGTGAAGCTACGACTTTCTATATGCACATTCACACAATGTTTCCATCATGTTTAAGCGGCTGGCTGCGGTATGGTAAGCATTTATTGTGGGCCACAAGAAATAGATGATGTAATAGGGAAAAAAACGCGAGACGGCCTATTTATGAGCCGCAGTCGCGAGGCGCAATTTTCGGTTGTTAGTTAGTTATATTTAGGAGGTCGCATAAAGTGTGTGACCGCAGACCGGAAGAAAGTAAACGAAGACCTTTTGTTCTTTGTTGAGAGAAATATTATAGAAAATGTCTAGGAAATGTTTGAAGTATAGTAGTGTTGAGATTCAACATGTCGGTTAGTGATGTCGACCGCAAAAATCGCGTGACCTCCGACATAGTGTCGATATAATTGCTTGGACTTCCATCGGAGGCACAATACCGACACGCTAACTTCAAGAGGGGTATTCCCACAGCTTCGCCTGACCGTCGCCTCTACAACCAGCCGCTTTCGGAGCCGGCGATGCCGGGCTTCTGAAGTCGTCCCGACAGGAGATTTGCGGTAAAGGCGCTGTTGGGGGCCTCTCCAGATCAATTAGCTCGAGCAAACATTTCCGCCCCCTCGGCATGCTTTTTGTCGCACGCGCTTTTTTTCTCCCTTCCTCTGCCCCGTCTCCGTGTTTGAAAGCGGAGCTTTCTTTGCCTGTTCCTTCGACTTTCCCACTGCTGCTGCATGCTGTCTGTCACACCGCGCCGGGGGTGGGAGGGGGGGGGGGGTTCAGAGCGTGTGTATACATTACAGGAGCGCGGCAGAAAGACGACGCGAAAAGCTCGTTTGGACCTTTGCACCGCGTCGAATGGGTGCAATGCCTTCTGGAGCACCCTGGGCGCCGCCACATTAGCCTCTTGACAGATGTAATCATCCGTGACCCTCCGCAAAAGCATAGCAGAATTTGCAGTGCTCAACTTTCCAGTTCAGAGCGAAGCTATAATAGATATTAGTAGAGGGGAGGGGGGAGAGTGTTCCGAGATTGGGTAGAACCGACGCAGTCGCCAGTCGAGTGAAGCCAGGCATAAAGTAGATGCAAAAACATCAAGTGCATGACAGCTGGTGCGAGGGTTTACCGGGCCGCATAAAACAAACAATTTGAGAGAGAGAGAGAGCAAATGATAAATGAAAGGTAGGGAGGTTAACCAGGACTGAGCCCGGTTGCCTACCCTACACTGGGGAAAGGGAAACGGGGACGGAAAGATTAAAGAAAGAGAAAGTCCACCGGGGATATCGTTCAGTCATTCAGTCCGGATCACAGACGCTGACTCAATCCTGTATCTTTCAAATATCGCAGCAGCTCTTTTGTGGCCTTTTGTAGCTGCGATATGCGAGGCCATGGTCCCAAGATCTTGTTCAAGGTGAACGGTTTTCTATCTAACTGGTTTAGAGCTGTGCAGAGTTCTTGTCTTTCATTTTCAAATGATGGGCAGTAGCACAGTAGATGGTCTATAGTTTCTTCGACACCGCAGGCATTGCACTCGGCGCTATCAGCCATTCCAATTAAAAACGTATATGCATTCGTGAATGCGACGCCCAAGCGTAAGCGGCACAGCATTGTTTCCTCATTACGCGGAAGCCCTGGTAACAGCCGCAGTTGCATAGATGGATCGAGGGAATGCAATCGATGTTGAGTGAAATCAGGTGTGTGCCACTTCTCCAATGTCATACGGTGCGCTAGCTTGCCTAAGTGTTGGGCTGCGTCAGTCCGCGATAAAGGTATAGAAACAAGGGTTGCTCCTTCATGTGCTTTCTTAGCAGCTTCGTCAGCGACGTCGTTGCCGGAGATACCGCAATGGCCAGGCAGCCACTGAAACACGACGTCGTGCCCTTTCGCAATCATGTGATGGTGCATTTCTCGTATCCCCGATACGAGTTGTTCACAGGACCCGCGACGAAGAGATGACAGAAGACATTGTAAGGCCGCCTTTGAATCACAGAATATTGCCCACCGATTAGCCGGTTGGTTGTTAATATAATCTACGGCACCTCGGAGGGCAACAAGCTCCGAACCGGTCGATGTTGTCAAGTGAGAAATCTTGTATCGGATGCTTAGTGATCGTGATGGTATAACCACTGCCCCGGTGGAGCTGGTCTGGGTGGAAGAGCCATCCGTATATATGTGGACGCGGTCAAAGTAGAAAGTGTGCAAACAATCCAGAGCTGCTTGCTTCAAGGCCAAGGTAGGCTGGTCGGTCTTCTTTCTTATACCTGGAACCGTAAAACGCACTTGAGGTTGTTTTAAACACCACAAAGCTGAGGTTGAACGTGCTGATGGTGTGAAGCCCGATGGTAGGGAGGCACGATGCTTGCTGACCTCGTTGGAGAAGGATGCCTGTGGTCGTCGTTCTGGCAGACAGGCAAGAAAGCTTGATTGAATCCGTGAAATATGACGAACATGGGCCCTAAGCGAGTCGGTGATGATGTAAGTAGTGATCGGATGGTCTTGAGCCATTATAATGGTTCCTGCTGTTGAGGCGCTCCGCGGAAGGCCTAGGCAAACATGTAGTGCCTGTGCTTGCACGCTCTGAAGTTCTCGAAGATTTGACTTGCATGTTTTAGCAAGCACGGGAGAACTATAGCGTAGAAATCCGATAAAAAGTGCTCGATATAACTGTAGCATGGAGCCCACTGACGATCCCCATGTTTTGCCGGCGATGAACTTGAAGATGTGAACAATAGATGTGAGCCTCTTCTTCAAGTGGGCAACCTGAGGGCTCCAAGAGAGGTCCCGGTCAACAATGACACCCAAAAACCGATGATTTTTCTTGTAGCAGATAGGCTGGCCATTGATGTACACTGGATAACCAGACATCGCTTTTCGCGTAAAAGCGACTAACGCACATCTTTCTGTTGAGATGGTAAGCCCTTGTGTCTGAAGATAGTCAGATGCCTGTGTTGCTGCTTGCTGTAGCCTTGCGCGAAAATGCAGGCGAGTGACCTCTGATGTCCAGATGCAGATGTCGTCGGCGTATATTGAAACACTCACTGTTTCCGGTAGGGATTCAGCCAGCCCAAGAAGCGCGAGGTTGAAAAGAACAGGGCTTAGAACACCGCCTTGGGGAACGCCTCGGCATGTGTAGTGGTCGGTAGTCGGACCATCTTCCGTACGCACGCAAGCTTCAGTAGCTTTACCATGCAACACGTTGCAGTCGTGCGCCCTAGTTAGCGCAACGCGGCAAGAAAGCCTCAAGCGGCATTCAGGACTTTTAGCGAAATGCCTTTAAACCGCATGCTGCGCTGCAGAAGAACCGAACCCAAACATGGGCAGGCCGTGATCAACTTTGCCGCTTACCCGTCTGATTATGATCGAGTGGAAAAAACACCAACACGGCTAAAAAGAAAAGCATAACAAGAAATTTCCCGCCTAACGGCGGTGATCCATTGCTACCGTTGATCCCGCTGATGAGGCTTTGCGGGGAGTGATCGGAACCGTATCGCCGGCACGTTTTTGACGGTATTTGAGCCCCGCACCGTGCAACAATTCTTCTTCAACATTCCTTGAAGCTTTGGCCGCCACACACATGTGACGGGTGTTGCTTATTTTGCTCTGAAAACGTGAATAAGACAGAGAAGCACGATCAACGAGGCAGAAAACTACGGCGCGTGGCTGTCTCCTTTTCCGAGCGCAGTTCGCAAGGCCGCCACCAGTGGCGCGTCCATCGGCGCGCACTACGCGTGTAGACACGACAGCTGTTGCGGACAAACTGGATACATCTAAGTTCAAGGCACGGTAGGTTTCCGTTATTTCTGAAAAATAAACACCGTGCAGATTTGTCGAGCGTACAACTTACGCTGGGCGTGCAGAAGCAGGGCCGCAGTACATCGCACCGTAGGGTCTAGGCGACAATACGAAAGCGGTCACATCTCACATGAACACTTCTATGCCGGCCGCGGTAGCATTGCGGCTTCGGCATTGCTCGAGGTCGGGGGTTTGATCCCAACTGTGGACATCCGCATTTCGACGGGGGCGAAATAAAAACGCCCGCGCACTTCGATTTAGGAACACGTTACGGAACCCCAGGGGGTCAAAATTAATCCGGAGTCCGCCACTACGGCGTGCCTCATAATCCGATTGTGATTTTGACACGTACAGTCCCGTAATTCAACTGAAATTTAATACTTGTGCCACGATGCGATGTGCCATGTGAGGCAATGAACATGCTCAACCCTCGACGCAACGCTCAACCCAGTATGCTCAACGTTGCTGTGCGCCACAATATGGCGCACAACGCCTCAAGCAAACACTTCCCCCTGTGTGTTCTGTGTACTATGAAGACAAACAGCAGTGGTGTAAGCAAATTAACGCAACATCAAGTCACCACTCTCGTGTTAAACCAAACACTGAAGAAGTTAAACATGCGCAGTCAACATCACCGCTAATTATCGTCAAAGCATCCAGCATGGAATGCTTCGCTTACATCGATTCCCGCAGTGCGTGTGATCCGCTTAATGTTTTACCCCTTTCTCCGTGTAAAGCAATAAAGCGGTTACTCTTCCGGCTATAGCGTTCCGGCATGTGCTCCTTTATTCACGCCTCTATACGCCAAGAATCGCCGTAGGGTAGCAAACAGGTAACCGGCCTCTCCGATAAGTATTCCAGTACGGTGCAAAACCGATATCTGGCTTTGTATCCAACCGCGGTACCGGTTTGCCTTGCTACACCGCAATTCTTAGCGCCCGCAGACCGGGTAACGAAATCCAATACGGCTGGAAGTCAGCCGGAAAAATAACGGGTTCGTCTCTTGCAAGTTAGCCTTGCTACTAATATCTTGGCCTAGGTGTGTTCTTCCGGCTAACCAGTCCAGACCTATCGCACTTCAATATTCATTCATCCCCCCTCTGTTTGTTTACACTTTTGGATCCATCGCGGAGGGCGTTTTGTTGTCGCCGATATTTCCGCCCGTGCATATTCTGCTCTGTTCTTGTGTACTGTTTCGGTTTCCTTTCTTTTTTCGTTCGAGTTACTTCTTTAGCGGAAGCAGGCCGCCACAACTGTCCGCCGACTGCTTTTGTTCTTCAATTGAGAAGAGAGAGAGAGCGACTGATCTTGTCAGCATTAAAACGAACCCTCTGCCGACATGGCAGTCGGCCGTGTTGCGTGCGATTGTGCACTCGCCCGAGAACAGCTGTGACGGACGTGCTCGTGGCCTTCACGGATGCGCGCCCGCCATCACGCCGTGACTCGGGTGTAAAAAAATAAATGTCGGAGCGTCGCGCGTCCCGTTTGGATGACGTGTGTTTTTCGACTGGACATTGCCGCTCGCACGGCCATCTTTAGGGCGTGCGTTATCGATGCTCTTCGTGCTTTAGTATGAGGCATGCGCTGCGACAAAGAGTGAATAGCTCCAGCGGACTGTTGGGAAATAGCGGATTCCTTGGTTCTTTTCGTTGTCATTGGTTTTCTTAGAGAATGTTATGGTTCGTTTAAGTGCATGGTGCTGCCCTCGTCTCCTTTCGGATATGTGACATGCGTGCATACACTGATACTGACAGACGAAGCGTTCTTTCTTTTTTTCTTTTATTTTTGGGGGCTTAGTTTCTGATTTCTTGCGCATAAAACGGCGTTTGGAACAGTTAAAGCCAGCAGGAAGTCGCCGTTAGTGCCGTCTGCTCTCTGTTCCTCGTCTGCATTGCTTTCGAGTTGCCTTATTCCTGTATTCGGTTAAGGCTTCTTTGCTTATAACTTGTTCGGCAGCGTGAGCTGCGATATCGTGTAGCCATAAGTTATTGGCAGTTGTTTCTACTGTAATGGAGATAAAAAGTTCAGTATTGGCTGCAGCATTTGCCGGAGCGTCGCGTACGCCCGAGTCCATATGGCTTCGAGACCGTGTTGTCCTTGATGTGTCGTGTAGTCGTCGTCAGTTCTACGTCTGACGATTTTCCTATACGTCACATGCAAATCAAGCGCAGTAGATCAAAGGTCGCTGGTCATGTTTCACTGGCACCGGCAATTTACAGTAAGTAAACTCATTAGCAGCTTCTGTATAAAAGTGATAGGAGAGAAGATACGTTTTCTACTGAGGAACAAACCTGATGTGCCACAGCTTTGCTACAGGTGTGTCAATAGTGATTGAGTAATACCGCCGTTACTTCATCGTCCTATACGTAACTTGTCCTTTAAAATGAACTTCATATATTTTTTTTTCAGTATGTTTTCATTTCTGTCGTGGTGTGGCACGCGTAACGATAGGAATATTAGTTTTGTAACAATGTATATGCTGCTAGTCGTCCACGTGCATGCGGCGTGATCGTAATTTCGTCGCCGACGCGGACGCGTTGATTGACTGCCAGTATTGCAGAAGTGTAGTCGCCCAACGAGGGAGTTTTTTCACGCACGTCATCGCATTCGTCTTCGACAGCAACGTTGTCACGCGCATATAATTGGAAGGTTGTTCGTTACTTAAATGAGTCGCATATTCGGTTTAGTTTGTCTTTATTTTTCAGTTTCGCTTCTGTCGCGTGTGTTCTGTTCCGGTCTGCGGCTTCTTTGAGGCACAACTGTCTGCTTGCCGCGCGCTGTGCCTCGGCGACTACGAAATTCCGCCACGGAGCAGAAGTTTGCTGAGCAGAAGTTCGCATGACCTCAGCTGCAGAGTTTGCCAAGGCAGTTCGTAGGACGTAAAAAAAAAAAGGGGGGGGGGGAAATCCCGCATGTAGGCTATCTCGTACTCTGAGATTTGAAACGAACAAATAAAAGAGAAATGGCAATCAGCGCTGCACATGCAGTGGTTCTTGTGATTGCGTCTGCAGTGACCTGCAGACGTCACCGTTCTCTACCCCCCTCCCCCCCCTTCTTTTTCTGCTCCCAGACGTTTGCGGTTTCGGTGCGCCCTCGGATACTCCTTCCTGTAAGATCTAATTCGTCCGTTCAGCTCCTTCACGAGGCAGTGCGAACGCGGCTGGCGCGACGTCATCTCAGTGGAGAAGTGTGCAGTGTGCACAACTCGTCTTTGGAGCACTGCGTCGGCCCGTCGAGCGCTTATTTGCGCTTTTCAATTAAACGTCGTATTACTGGCAAGGAGCGCATGTAGCACGACCTAAACTTCGCAGACGTCTAGTCGCTAAGCCGAAGCATGATCCCCTGAATTTATTTTTGCATCGCGATATGATGGGCGAGCCGTCAGTTGTCGCCGTGAGAATCATGTTTGACGGTTGAGTTTTTTGGTCTGTCCGCATGCGTAATTATTGATTTGGGAAGCACCTTAATATCGTACGTACTTACAGGAGGGCCGGTAGCGGCACCTTGGTGCGCTTTTTATAACCACTGCGCCGTGTTGAATGAGTACTCTCGCCGAAATAAAATAATAAGAAAAAAACGACAAGTATACTGCAGCGTATACGCTAATAATCACGTCGCTGCCCATTCTGGACGCCAATGGCATATATAAGACCCAGTAATTGCAGCAATGCGTGTTTGCGCTCCCGGTAAAGGACTCGCGGCCTCGGGGAACGACGCCAGCAGTGACGGCGTTGCCGGTGAATTCTTGTCACCGTGACTCCCTCGACACTTGGATCCAGACGCAGTTTCCTCCTCTCCCCCCGCCCCCCCTTCGCCCCAAGCGCGCGTCAACGCGAGTCGCACCGCAGCAGCGAGGCAAGCGAAGTATATTGTGCGGGGAATTGATTCAATTGTGTGCACGCGGCAGCGCTTGCGTTGTTTACGCCAGTCGAAGTGGCGACGTCTCTCTAAAAGCCCCTCTACGTCTCTCGCTATGTGGGCGACGCCAAGCGCAAGGCCGTCGTACTACGCCCTCCTCGAGACAGCCCGCGGCGCTGCATGCGTGAATGGCGTCTGATTGCGGCGACGGCGACCGTCGGTAGGCAACGGCTCTGTCGCGTTCCACGTGCGGCGCTGCTTTTGTTGTGGCTTGAAGACGCGCCGAAGCGAAACACGGAGTAACTTATAGACCGATAAACTATTGTCGGGATGTAGCGCTGGGACAGATGTGTGCCAGACGCGCAACTGTTGGAACACGAACGAGGAACCGCTTCCCCGTTGGTGTTCGCGCTCCAGCGATGTGTCTAGCGTACTTCTGAAGCGCTGTATCCCGCTAATGCTATTCGAACTAGCCCTAACGCAAGTCTTAATCAGTGACAAATTATTCTTTGAAATCTCAATTTTTGTTGATTCCGCGGTAATAGGCTGAATTCCGGAAGAGAAAGTGAAGCAAAATTTTTTAAAGCGAAAGCTTTACTGGCCGCGAACTTGCGATTTCGCCGTGGCGGTGCTCCGAGGAGGCACATGACGTCACAACGTGCGCCTCGCCGCGGATATTTCTCTTGCTCCCTAGTCATTACCTGCGCATGCGCCACTAGTAGCACCGAGCCACAGGTGTCCGCCGCTGCGCAGCGCCGCGCCTATCTGCCTCCGCCGTTTTGTATGACATCACACCGCGTTCGTCGTCGTTGCGCTCGCCTCCGCTCGCTTCGCCAGCTGTGTCGCATGTCTGATAACATGTCGGAGGATTGAAAAGGAGAGCTCGCGTGCGCCGCAACAACAGTTGAGACGGCAGTATGGACGGCGACAATTCTGATAAGCAAGGAGGAGGCCTGTAATCGACATCTGAACGAAATGAAGAGGAAACGAATCGCCCAGGAAACAGACGAACAGCGCGCCGAACGACTGGCTAAACGCCGCAACATAGTTAGACAGCCAGACTAACCTGGACTTGCAGTGAAGATTAACCAAGGCTAACCATGCTATGCCTTAGCTTTCGCTACGTATATCCTGGCATAGCCGAGCTAAGCCACTACCACTTTTTCAGTTTTGACGCCCGAACCACAGCGTCCGTACGTCAGTGTGATGTAAAAAGTTCTGTAAACTTGCGAATGCCGATTTCATTTGAAATACCGTGCAGACAATTTTTATCCATAAATGACGTTAACTAGTCCCGAGAGCGGACGCCGCCAAAAGCAGTGACGTCATGGTGGGCTGGCAGAGGAGCTTCGAGGTAGCTTCGCGACCAATATCTCTTTTGCGGCTTTTGTCGCTTACCATGGCCCCCGTCATCTTTAGGGTGGCCTTTTTCGGTATTGTGAAAGTGTCATTTACTAATACACCTCAACTATCTTTTTTCTCTTTAGCGTCCCGCTAAGGGACACTAAGTACGAATATCAAATCAGGCAAGGAGTGGTAAGCAAACACCTCTGGGACACCGAAACTGTCACTCTCTTTTCACTAATCTCTTTTCGTACGATCATGAATTTGAAGACACTTTTTTTTTTCTTCGAAGGACAATGAAATACTGGAATGTAAACTCGCAGATGAAGTCTTGCAGCCTTTCTTAGAAACTCTTCTCTCCTATCTAACGTTCTTCAGTGTCTGACGTTTTGTGAGCTTCGGTTGCTTATTATTCATTCGTTTTCGCCGTAAATTTTGTTGACGTTGTCAACTAAACGTAATATGGCTTTTCTCAGAGGTTTGCTGCACCTGGACTCCTTTATTCTTCTCCTACTGTTTCCTTTTTTCACGTTCTTCTCCTACTGCTTTTTTTTTTTTTTCACGTTACCAACACCAGTTTTTTTATGAAATTATTAATAAATCAAGATTTATAAATCCACTTTGTCCTCTATAGTATTGCTTTTCGATTAGTTGGACGCGTAAGATAAAGTGAAAACTCGAAAAGGGAATAAGTGGAAGCTCGTTAATTACATATTAAAGGAATTAATTTTCTTGCGCACTTTGTCCACCTGTATACACTTCTCCACGTAGAGAGATAGTAAAGCGCTGTCTTTGGCAAGCGGTGTTTTGAATTATTACTCAGAACAAAAGGCCATATATTTTGCCCGTGACATTTGCTCTCCGTGATGACATTATAATTAACAGCTAATGTGCGAGCGAAGAGCATAATGTCGCCTCGTGTGCTTTCATGATAGACTGATCGAGGCCTGCAGCATGCAGCATGTTGCATTTTGTTGTGCTGCCTCCCGTTTTCTTCGTCGTGCGGAGGAGAAATTCGTGAAATTCTTGCGCAATCTAGCTACGCATGACATCAATTTTATGTGACCTCTGACCGGCAGAATATGTCATTGTATCAGAAACGTTCCTTTTTTGTTAGCCTTTTTTGTATCTGCAATACCTTAATGCCCCTATGAGCCAGCATGCCTTGTTAGAGTTGGTGTCGGGGATGAAATAGATGGAAGATGGCCCATGCCGTCGTCCAGCTCTTCCACGCTGAGGACGTTGTTGAAGGGAGAGACTTGTTCTCATCAACAACGAGAAATATGGGATTTATTTACAGCATCACATGAGAACGTTACAGTTCATCAGTCTAGCATGGCTGAAAGAGAATGCACCCTCAGCAGCCGCGCCATGCACGGCTGCTTATAAGCACTTTGTCTTCCCTAGATCCATAAGTGAGGGAAAACGGCCGTTCAACCGTCGACCGATTCGGAGCGTCCAAAGTCATCTTAGCCGACCCGCCTTTGAGGGGAGGGTTTACACACTCACTTCCGCACAGGTTTCACTGAGCACACCAAGGTGAGAGGGTTTTCGCAGACACGGGTCTTGCCCCGAGCAGGCGCCTTTTGGTCCCAGAGTTGACCCCGCAGACAGTGGCCGCCGCGTCTGTCCATTGACTGACAACTTCTAAGACCCGTGAGACGGCACCGCATAACATCCCCTTCCAGGAGTTCCCCCGCTCCAAACTAACCGTGCCGGTGACGGCGAATCCACTAACAATACTTGTTCCGCCGACTGCGTCTAGACATCCCGTTGCCGCTCGCGTGGGAACGCTTGTCGTCCTTACAAAGCGAGTCGCCGCAGCAGACGTGCCGGCGCCAACGGGTTGTTAACGACGCGCATTCTTGTTTTCACAAAGCGAGTCATCGCAGCGGGCCGGGCAGAGTTAGACGGTCGCTTCCCCGAAGATTGCCAGCCCCCGCAGGTCGAACGTAACGGCCTTTAAACCCAGTTCCAACGAAGCCGATGACCGCAGCCAACGCCTTCGTCAAATCGGGAGCTTCGTTAGATCGGAAAGCACTGTAAAAGTGCGATCGACAGGAGCGCCTTACGATTGAGCAAAGAAATTGAGGCGAATCGTTGGAAGCGACAGCGAGGTTTATTGTTGCACCCGAGCTTCTCGCGCAGTTTTCCAACAACGCGAGGAAGCTGCGTGCGGCGTCTACGGCGCAGCACGCGAGACAGCAACGCAGAACGGCAGCAACGTCGGGCCCCCTGGCAGATACCAGCCGTGTCACAAAGCCGGCATGTAGTACGGCGAGGAAAGGCTTCACGAGCGTCCACACCTCCACGGTGCACGAAACGACTGCAGAAAACCGTCGGCGTTTGCCAGCGCCCCATGATGAAAGGATTGGATGGACTTAGCGTTGCCCTTTCTCCCCGTTCCGCTCAGGCCAATGTGTACACGCATCATGGGTGTGGCATGCAGCAGGGACGCTAACGTGTGGGCGCTGGTGCCTGCAGCAGCAGCGCAAGCCACACCGCGACACCCCCCTCCTGGCTCCGGCAGAGGCGATTGAGCGGAGCGTTGGCTTGGTTTACGTCGTTTTTGTTTTTTCTTTTGTTCACAAAAGCGCACTGCGCGTTTATGGACGTCTCCTATACTCGCGGACAACTTTTCTGTTTCTATGAAGGGAAAGCTGCGTGCGCGTGGCTGCTGGGCATACGTTACCGCTGCCAAGTAGTCCGGCAGCGTTTGACAGTGCTTTTGGTTGTTCGGAACAGACGCCGAATTAATGGAGGCAGCTTCCACGTGCGACGTCCGCTTTCTCCTTTCCCCAGACGCGGAAGAGAAGAGCCGCAAAATAAGTAAACCTACACTCGGCTGTGTGATCTGTCTTGTTTAACTGTTGCTGGTAAGTTTCATGTGACTGTTGCTAGTATGTGTGTGTGTGTGTAACTGTTGCTAGTAAGGTGTTTGTTTTCTCTTCCCCAGCCGAAAGTACCGCGGATTAAAACGCGAGATTATTTTCAGAAACGCTCTCACTTGTGCGGGCCTTGCCTCCGTAGCTTTGCGCTTCATAGCCACAGGAAGTGGTCCGCGAGCGTAGGGCGCGTCCATAATTAAACGCGCAGTGCGTTTGGCTGAACAAAATAAAAATTGAAAAAGAAAAGAAAGAACACGAAAAGAAATCCGGGAAAAAAAACCCGACATAAAGCAAGTGGCCCG
Organism: Dermacentor andersoni; assembly: GCF_023375885.2. Taxonomy (NCBI): domain Eukaryota; kingdom Metazoa; phylum Arthropoda; class Arachnida; order Ixodida; family Ixodidae; genus Dermacentor; species Dermacentor andersoni. The sequence continues at coordinate 51,526,942 of NC_092821.1, forward strand.
GGACATCCGCAGTAAGCTGAAAAACACTAATGCTGAATAGATGGAAAGTTAGAAAGCCTCTAATCGGACGTTTTCCAAAGCGCTCCGCAACTTTCTAATCTGGATTTTTTTTTTTTTTTCGAGCTTCGCTGCTTCAGAAGCTGGTTAATGAATCATGACTAATTATCTAGTTAAGCAAAATAAGAGAAATCGCGTGACACGCTGCATACAAAAGTGAGCAACGCGCATTGGGTCGCGTCGCCTTAGGGTGCATCGGCGTATTTTTAAACTCTGGCTAAACTTAACTGAAACATCCTGTATATGTCTCTCCTATAAATAGATACATACGCACGCGCTGCGTGTGCGGAATAACATGCTCGAAAGCTTAGACGTGGCCAGAACGATATACATAGCAGCAGGCGCAAGCCCAGGCGTAGTCTACGTAAAAGCTTGATCGACCCAGCGGGTTAAGCCTCGTAGTGCATCGAATGTGCCGGCCGTTATAGTACGGACAATAGTGTTCGGGTATGATAATATACCTTACTAGCGATAACTTGACAGATGCGCGTAGATGGACGGGTCTGACTGACTGACTGACACCCACGCTGTCCTTTTCTATGGTTCTGCCGACGAAGTGTACATATTTCCATCTCCATATGGACAGCAGCGCCGCAGCCTCTCGGCTCAAGCCAAGGAGCCCGAACTCCAGTAACTCTTCTTTCGTGATCGACGAGCCGCGATTTCGTAATCGCGCGCTTTCAGCGAGCGCCCCGCGACGTATATATACCGAAGGGTGGTTTCTCGAGCGGCGCTACTCCTCTTAGCGGTAATCGCTGAGGGGAGTGTCGTTAGAGCGCACTGCATCAAGTGTGGGGCGGCGCGCTCCTTCCCGACCGATTATACAAAGGACTTGGCGCGAAGCGGACGCCCGCGCATGCGCGCTGGGGTAAAGCCCCTCGTACGGTCCACCTCGCGGCGAGTGCCATTAGGCCCTACCGTGTCGTAACGGGGTACCGCCGGCGCCGCGGGACGTGGCCGAGCGGCGGAGCAGTTATTTTGTTACAGCCGTGTGTGCATGTTATAGCACTGCCAGATCGTGCGGCTAGAACTGTGCGGCGCTGTAAGCTTATAGGATACTTCCACGAAGCGAAGCCGAGGTCTGCGCACGATGCGCGCGATTACAGGCTTAACGTTAGAGATCGGGAGACGGGGCGAGCGATGTCCCAGTCCGAAGACGCGCGGTCGATCCGGTTTACGAAATACGCGGGTAATTGGAGCATTGCGACACGACCACTTGGGTAATTGGACACCCGCTTGGAACGGATTTCTAAAACGAGACCAGTTTCCGATGTATTCGTTCCCAAAGTGCGCGACGAAATACGTTGGCGTTACGGGTACTTCTGTGCCTCGGTGCGTAAGTCGCCGGTTTGTAGAAAACAGTATGCGCGGAGCGATAGGGCATTTTTACCGCAAGTTTCACGGTGCGTATCTCGGAAACGGTGCGGTTCTTACAGTTCGTTCAAAGTGGATAAATCTTGTAAACTCACCGGTTACAATTCGTAAATTGAAATATGTCCCATAAATTACGCCTCCATGAGGCGCCGCTACCGTTTGGGAGCACACCGGTTTTTACGCAGCCTTCGATGCCCACATCTTATTACTAACGCGCCGAGCGGCCTTTTGGTAACGTACTCATTTTTCAAGGTTGCGAGTTCAGGCTTACTCCTCCAGGGAGCAGTGCCTGCCAAATTTCCATAATTTACGGCGGTATAGCACGCGCGCTCGTCGTATTCTCTTCAAGTTTTCTTTTGGTAACTATTTTCGTGCCTGTCCTACCTGCGCGAACACTAAAATTACAAAGAAGCGATAAAAAAACGGGCGCATGGTCATCATTTCAATGCCTTGGCATTCCTTATTCATCATTCTAATTCGTGTTCGTGGCCGTATGTTATAATGTGGCGCGATCGTTTCCAACATGCGGCCGCCTTTTGTCAGAGGTCGCGAGTTTGCTGCATTTTTGCATTTCTGGCATCTCTTAGCTACATGCATTTTGTGGGGTTCGTGGTGGCAGCAGTCGGAAATACAGGTACGAGCTTTCTTTCAAAGCGTAGCTTGTCGCACGAAAGCTAGGCACTCACGTTTGTGATAGCGACCGCTTGGTAACATGAAGCGTTAGTGCTTCTAACGTTCAGACTTTTTTCTCAAGTGTTCCAGTTTGACTCACTGTTCTTTGAACCAAAGCATCCGGGTATCTTTAAGGCGTTGCTTAACATGTCCTGGGAGCTTACCACGATTTCGCGGGACGGCCTAACCGTTTTCGTGGCCCGACCACGAAGATTAGCGAAGTGTATAAACGCAGTCCAACCAGACCCGTACGCGGGAGACAACCGGTGCTACTTCGAGCAACGTTTCCTCCAGGAACAATTCGGAACCCCACGCAGCGCCTGCCCACTAGATGAATAAATATTCCACACCTCATGCACGTTCCACCTATGAAACCCATAACGTCGCCCGTAACACATAGTGCAACATAGTGGCACACATGAACACCTCTGACAGCATACTAAACGCATTCTTCGTTAGCAACGGGAATTGATTCTTCAAAAATTTTTATAGTAACGAGCATATATTTTCACTACAAAATGGTGCGATTTTACCAAGCAATCTCAGAACAAAAAAATTAACGGAACAAATTCATTCTTGTATAATGGTTTACAACTGGGTTAGCAAGCACAATGAGCCAACAAATTAGTATGTTCGAATTTTCTCTATATATGGCACCGTAGAGGGTTGCTGAAAAAGTTAATCAGTGATGTTTGTTAATTTCGAAGATGCACTTTGCTTTCTCGAGCGAGTTATATATATATATATATATATATATATATATATATATATATATATATATATATATATATATATATATAAATAATGTAAAACGCCCTGAGGAACGTTTATATAATGTTGTAATGTTTATTAGTGACATCGTAGACAGTTTTGTACAATTCAATGTTTCTGGTTATCGTAACACATTTTCGTTTCTTCGAAAGAAAGGCTCACTGCCTGTCGCACTTAAAGCAGCGACATCATTTACATACAGGGTCGCGAAGTCAAAGGGCCCGCGTACAGAAATTCTGCTGGTGTACACTTTAGAATAATTTACCACCTTAAATATTGAATAAGGCTGTAAATTATCTTAGCATCTGCGCTAAGGAAGCGCTGCACTATTGCTCCTCCCACAAATGCTTCGCAATCGAAATCGCCTTTGTAGATATCATTCTTCAACACTCCTCCCCCCTCCCCCCCCAAATCCGTTTTCTTCTTTATAGCGAAGATTTCTTGCGAAGCTTTCAGGACTTTTCTCTCATGCCAAGTCGAGTCAAAATTAGAAGTAACTAAATAAATAAAAAAGAATTGCGCGTTCGATGGTGCGATCGAGCATCGGACTCCCCTCAGCAGCAGCCGGTCGCTCCACACATTTAGGCCAGGTAGCTGTTTGAGACCGTTAGCACGTGCGAGAGTCGTGTGCGCGAGATCACGTGAGCGCCAATTCACACAACACACGCGCGTGGATGCGCCGATTGCCATTAGGCCACAGACGCAGCGCTGAATCGGGCGGGTGATACAGCGATCCGTCTATTGCGTCGTACTTTTCTGTGCGCGCACCATTCCTCTCCCTGACACGTATAGAGCGTTGGCCTTCGTCCCCGTGCCGCATTCCTGCATCGACGTATCGCGCGGTTTGCATTCGCGCGAACATGCTTGCTTGCATTTGGCCGTATAGCTTGGGGAGTGGTGTGTACAGCGTAGACGACGGCCCATCATTAGACACAAACGTCGTTCGAGATTACGCGTTTCGATGGGACGACGGTGAATACAAATTGGGCGCATCGCAGTTAGTTGCATACATGTTTAGTTAACCGCTCCACGAAAGCATCGCTTCACGCAGTGTGTTAGATGCGCATAACTTTCTTCTCGTCTTTTTTTTTCTTTTTTTCGGGGGCAGAAGGGGCGACTGTGAACGTCTTCAGCTATATAGTGCTGCGTCCGAACTTAGCACCCGCTCTGGCGTGAGCGGATGTGCCTGATTTCGCAAGTCCCTCTTGGAAGAAAGTTTTGGGCTCTCACAGTCGGCTCGAATCTCATTTAGATTGCGCTGCCCAGGCCAAAACGTGTCGTAAAACAGACAAAAAAGAAAACAAAAACGGCACTTGAACGGCTGGGGATGCGCTAGCCTTTCTGCAGTTTTATTTCGTCCAGCAGGACCGACCAGCTTGCGAGTAAGTTAGTTTGCGTAGACTTGCGACTTTAGAAAAAAAAAATAAAAAACCTGAGCTGCAGGGTGCAGGTGCAAGCATCCGTCTCTGCAAACCCTTCTGCGCCATACGCGCATATCATTACGCGTTGCTTGTTGCTCACTGCATAGCCTGCGGTAAATTATCGCAATGCGCTGTGCAAGCCCCCCCACCCCCACCCCCCTTGATTGGGCTCTGGCGAACCCTCAGAAGACGGTGCGTATATCATGGGCGTGTGCGTAGAGCAGCGGTCCCAGAACGTTCTCGACTCCTTCGATATGCGCACGGCGGCGCGCTGTCTAATCAAGTATGCGTGTACAGTTGTGAGCAGCGTACGCGGGACTGCCGTCAGCGACGCGGCCTTGCAATGCCTGTCCGCAGCTGCTGTGTTGAGGGTTTACCTCTACTGCTGTACTGACGGGATTTACGCTGGGTGTGTACGGCGCTTGTGTGGTGTGCGCCGAGGTGTTTGCTGTCTAGTAAATCGTCGCTACACAGACAGCTCGGATTTGAGAGAGAGAGTGAGAGAGAGAGAGCTATTTATTTAAAAGCAGAGAATGCAAGCGTATGCATCACGTGGGAATGCAAGCGTAATTTCGCATTCCATAAAGTAAATAACCCAAGTGCGGAACAATGGGAGGGTCTGCTCACCAGCAGCGAGCTCGCAGCCCAACGGGCAAATGTGCAGCACGCCTGCGAGGCAGCAAGACTCAGCGGTGCCCTGGAATAGGGGCGCCGACCTTGTGAAGCGGCCAGGACTCAAAACATGAAGACACCGGCCCACCGCTAATCTCTCTGAGATATAGAGAAATAAAGCTTTTCCATTCCATTCCATTGCCGGCGTGTAAAAACAAATTCGTTTACGTGCTATACTAGAGTTATTAAAGGACTTGTTAAAAATTCTTACTGTGCAAGGGAGGTGGTAGAGGGTAGAGAAGCCCTAGAACAAAAAAAGGAAAACTTGAAAGTTTGATTTTGCTTTTGGGTATATTCTTGTCTGAGTGTTGTGTATTCTTTGACTGCACTGCAGTTTTTTTTTTCTTTTTTTCTACGGTGTTGATGTTTCGCATAACAGGTAACGTTTTGAGATGAAGCCAACTGATTGCAAGTAATCAAACAAGAAGTCGAGTGCTTTAGTCTAAAATGATTTGTCACTTTTATAGTAATAACCGTAGCGTTGTAAGAGGAGATACTGTATCATCAGTCCTGTTACATCCGTCCGCGTAGCGTTCGCCCTGTCCACCCTGTCACGTTTCTTGTGTCTGTGTTGCGTTAACGCTGCGGTTATTGATTTAAGTATATGAACAGAGTAGCACAAGAACAAGTTGAACGATATCGCGTTACCCTCTCGAAACGTGCAAGTTATTGAATACTAGGAATGCGTAGGGACTGCTTACAGGGATAGCTTATACTGGCACACTTTCAGAATTCTATTTCTGTTTGCTTTGCTAGAGATGCTGATTACTAGCGGACAAAAGGAAGCATAAGCTTGCCCGTTTTATAGAATTCGACCCCTAAACGCAGCGCCGGTACGTGAGTTTGACGTCACGGATTTCAAAAACACATATACAAAAATTTCACACTGTTACGTCTCAAAACGGCAACGGACATTCTGTAGGTGCTTCGTACGAGACAGACCCTTCATCAGCATCCGCCGAGACAACGGCGTGGCCCGACATAGACTGTGACGCGCAAACAAAGGAGCTCACTTCGAGGCGACAACAACCGCCGGCTCCCGTGGAAGCGGTAGCTATATGCCGCGAATAAGGCCAGTGTCCTGTCCCTGACAACTTGACCGTCGCAGAGAGCGCACTAATTTATGCAAGGGACCAAAGCCGTGGGAACTGCTTCGTATTCGATTTCCCAAATTATAATAGTAATAAGTTTATTTACCATCGGGGTCGACGCGGTTGCCTCGTATGCGGGGCGATCGCGCAACATTTAAGGCGGAGTCCGGCGGAATGGTGCGACCCCATGGGATGGACTTTGCGAATGACTTGGCGATCTCGATTGGCCGAGACAGTCTCCAGATTCCCTAGTCTAGTCACCTAGGGAAATTTACTGCTTTAGAAGCGGACGCCTTTGGTGCAGTGGTGTGTCCTGACGTGTCCTGACGTGTGCTCGGACATGTAGTTAGCTCAGACATTTGAAGTGATCCTACATAGAGTATGGGCTTCCACATCAGGAGGGAAGTGTAAATAAAGTAAAATAAACCCTTTTCTTTCGCTCCTACTCTCGGACGTACGCACCCCTGTGCCTTTAGGATTCCTGGTCTAAGCGCTAACCCGAGTTGTTGCAACAACAGTTGTTTCTTTCCGCAGAAAAGCTCTTAAAACCTATTTTGCTGTGTCTTCGTTCAGCTACCTTGCAAAACATGAAATGCAATTACTATTTATCGGCAAACAAGTCTTCAAGAGACGCTGTCAAACTTTGTGACGTCACGGTGAGCTGGTGCGGAAGCTGCAAGATGGCGGCGCCACACATCTCGCGTCTTTCGCTGGCGTAATCGAGCCCAGCCGCTGGTATACCGAAGCTTTTCTCGCAGTAAGAGCAGCATTTCTGTTTTACTTATTCTGTAAAAGCGCAATTTAACAACCGAGCTTGACTTAATCGCTCTTTAGAGTCCGTTAAAGGTAGCAGCTTTGCTCTTTCTTCAGTGATGTCAAAAAATGTGCCCGTCTTACTGGCCAACAGCAGCTGTGCAGGATATCGTGGCAGGCTGTTGTTTTTTTCTTATGTCTTATGGCAGGCCAGCGCGGCCGTTAGCATTGTTTAAGATCGTGGCTGTTGCTCTTTAATCTTGAAATCTTCACCTTTATAAATGTTACTCTCGCCAGTGTGTCCAAGAGTACTTCGCTTTGCAGCGTTGCTGCAGAAAATTCAAAGCAGTTCTTGCTGCACCGCTTGGTCCAACAAAGGCAAGAAAAAAAAAAAACATATCGAACGCAAATAAGCTGCGCCACTTTCTTAAGGGCCATGACATTATTCGCGGCCTCTGACCTCATAATTTCAATCATTCGAGTTTTTCGGATAGCTAATATTTTCACGATAACGTTAGGGCAGCTGCAGAAACAAACCGTTTCATTGTTGAATCGATGTCAACTTAAGAGCCAACATTAAGTAGTGGTCAACACCGGCTTTCTTATTCAGTCATTTGAAACGCTGACATTCTCTCTTTGGACAGTCACGTGACCGACATTAAAAAAAATGCCAGTGAAATGAAAATACAAATAGTTTTGATTGTAGAACCAATATTTTGATTTTGCAAGTCAATTATTTTCAATGATTGCCAAAAAATCGGTAAGCTTTAGAGACATTTGGATATATAGTTCTCGAAACTCCGTAATTCTGCAGCACAAAGATATATCACAAATCTGTAAAGTGTTTGATCGTCTGAAACACGCGAATGTTGTATTAGTTTACTGTTCATGTCATGTACATTGGTTACATGATTTTCGCTATTGCTGCAATTCACAAACGATTGGCGTAATTGAAACAAGTGCGTATCAATTTTGTTCATCGAATACGGTAATAGATGCGCTAAGAGAACTTTGGTATCATTTCTTATTGCCGAGTTTAAGAAGTTCAAAACTTGATGCTTACGTATTCCTTTCGAAAAAGTTGATTTTCAGCAATTCTTCTAAAAAAGGATGTTAATGCTATCGTAAATACAAGGTCACCTCGGTTCATTTGATGTCTTATTACTTTGATTCCCAAAGGCAACAAAAATTACCTAATTCGATGAAGCGGCTGCCGACCAACACGGTATCTCCTTTCCCATCTATTTATGTACAGGATGTCCCAGATAACTTTAGCCAGAGTTTAAAAATATGCGAATGCCACATAGCTGAACAGAACCAAGGTAATGTTTTCCGTTGCCTGGAGGTACCCAAATTTTCTAATTCCGTCTAATTAGATAATTAGTCGTAATTAACCATCTATAATATTATAATTAAACAAAGTGCCAATTAGAACGTTGTAGAACGACATGGAAAACTCCCGATACAGCTTCCTGTTGCTCAATACGTGCTACATAAGTGTTCCGGGCTCCTTTCACGCTCGGAAAAACTTTTATGTAGCACGTATGGAGCAACTGAAAGCTGTATGGGGAGATTTTCATGCCGCTCTACAATTTTCTCATTGAGAGTTTTCATTTACTTATATTTGAGATGATGGCTAATTAATTAGGGATAATTATTCAAAAATGTAGAATCAAAAATTATCTGAGTGTTTCCAAGCGACGGCACATATTTCCTTGGTTATGTTCAGCAACGTGGCATTTGCATATTCTTAAAATCTGGCTAAAGTTAGCTGGGACATCCTGTAAACCAGGTGGTTCTTGTTCAGCGGAATGTTTTTTTTTTTATTAAAGAAAGCGGTCATATCTAGACCATTGCTGTTTCTACAGATAGGCTACGTGGCTAAACAGATTGCCATCAAAAACATTTGAACGGTAATTTGACTAATCAACTTCCTCCTCTCTCATTTTATGGCACACACGTATTTGCGAAATCGTAGCCGAGGGGTAGTTGAGTCGTCTTTGCTCAGCAAGAAATGCTCAGACTAGCACCACTTTAGACATATCGGACTCCGAAATCTATTAAACAATACCTCGGCGTTCCAGTGTCCTGGCATACTTTTAGGAAACTGTTCCGGAACGCTCATGTGCTTAGTAACTCACTTTGAGCTCTCGTATCTCGAAACTGGCGTTAACCACAAGATTTTTTGCTGAATATCCGTCACTTCCCTGCTGCTCAGTTGGCATTGCGCAACTGAAACATGTGCCATAACGTTAGTAATTAAAAGGTTCACTGACGTTTTCAATTAATTAGCGAAATTAATTGGTGTTAGATTGCGGGGTTTAGCGTCCCAAACCCGTACACAGCAGGTTATGAAGGACGCCGCGTGTAGGGCTCCGAATTAATGGCGACCACCCGGGGTTCCTCGACGCGCTCCCGAAGCATGCTACATAAGCGCGTGTCGTTGAGCAAAACGTGTTGCTGGGCGAGTTGGTTGGGATCCAATGAATACATTGTTGCGCCAAAAAGGAAAATAAAACTTCGGAGGGAGAGTATGAAACGACAGATCGAGCGCTGAACTTAAGAGGAAGCTTTAGCTCGGGCCCAACTCCGACGCGGCCTATTCACATACATGTAAAACGCAAAAACGTTTTTATGAGATAACCCCTGGACCGATTTTGATGAAATTTGTTGCATTTGAAAGAGAAAGTTCAGGTCTAGTGACTGTTGGAAGCGGAATTTCGATTTAGGGCTTGAATGTTCTTAAAATGATTTTCAAATATTTGACCGTTTGAAAAAAATAGAAGAACGAAGTTTACAAATTCATAGCTCTGCATCAAGAACTGATATCGCGGTTCTGTAAACGGCATCCATTAGATCATTCAGAGCGGACAAATTCATTATGTCATTTTACATCTTACGTAAATTTGTTACGTTGGTTACAACGGTTTTGCGAAAGTTGTATTTCCCTATAATTAATTTTTTTTATATTCATGTGTAACATATCAATTTTGTCCGCTTTAGATGTACTATTGGATGCAATTCACAGAATTGTATTATCATTTTTAGTGGTTGAGTTACAGAGTTGTAAACTTGATAATTTGCGATTTTTACCAAATTTTTATAAAAATTTGACGACCTAAATCGAAAATTCGAAACCAACAGTCACTAGATTTTAAACTTTTCTTTTAAATGCAGCAAACCCCGTCAAATTTGGTGCAGTGGTTGCCGAGAAAAACGAATTCTCCTTTTACATGTATTTAGATAGGAGCACCCGAGCTAAAGCTTCCTCTTAAACTGATTTCATTCTTACAGCAGGGCAGGGAGAACGAGATGCAGCTCTTCAAAACGTCACTGTAATCGCTCTAGGCAACACTGATGCACGCATGCGCATTCATTCTCCCTGCCCTGCTGTAAGAATAAAATCAGTTTAAGTTCAGCGCTCGATCTGTCGTTTCATAATCTCCCTCCGAAGTCTTCATTTTCCTTTTTGGCCCAACGATGTATCCATTACAAGCGTGCGTGTTTTGCTTCCGTTTTTTTTTTCACACTCGTGCCGCGACCTCTGATCGAATCCGCGAACGCTTGGCAGCGCAACGCCATTTCATTACAAATTGTGGGACAATATTATTGTTCGCCAAGTGACCGGGAGTAGCCGGTACCACCTAAAGGCGCCGACATCCCCTATTACGTAATCTCAACAACAATAAAGACAAACAGCCCCCGTGGAAAGTAATTAGTGAAATTATCGTAGAAGCTTTCTTTGCTTATATTGCCTGCCTATACCCACGTAGCCTATCTGCAAAAAAATGCCACGGTCTTAGAGGAGTTCATTTTTTTTTTTTTTGAACGTTCCCGCATAGGGGAGAAAGAAAAAGTACGCAGTTTCAGCGCACATTTTCCCGTAAATCGAATGCGAAGACAAAATTGAGATGCCGTATACCTCCTCTAAATTTTTACTTACACAGGTCTGGTCTCGCTATGTCCCCTCTATGTTCTTTTTGTAGTGCACCTGAAACGATCGAACATTATTTTCTCTCCTGCCACCGCTTTATAAGACAAAGAAAATTATTAGTACACTCATTCAACAAACTTGGGCTATCGCTAACCTCACCAACCATTCTTTCTTTTGGTGCGACCTCACTGGGATCAAGCCACAGGGATGCTTTTCTTGCAATTTACAATTTTATTAGAGATACAAAAAGAGTACCTTGCTGACTTTCTAAAATTATCAATATTTTCTATTATTTCATTTATTTACGTTAACTTACTTTATCAAAATTCACAATATTTTCATCATACGTCTAAATTACAGTTCTAGTCTCATGCTCCACAATTTAAATCTAGTTTGGCTTTACCACTAAGCATACGAAAAACCGCCTGCTTCTTGGCCAATCCCCCATAGTGGGTATGCGCCATTGTCTGGGACACAAGACAAGACAAGACAAGCTTCCGGGAAGCGGTCAGTGAAATGCTATAAATTGCCTGATTTCTTTCCTGCGTCTTCGGCGTCAACTGGGACGCGCGCATGCGCACTGGTGCGCCGGTGCTACGCAGTGTGACAACTCTTCCGTTGGCTTTTATTTGTTCATACGTCTGCTCGTTCATCTGAACTTTACCGGTTGCTCCTTGGGCGATCCCTCGTTGCGGGCGGGTGCCACGGTATGGAAATCGTCATCACAATCAACACGCGGCGATCGTCTCGAAGAGAGATAGTTGGTGTTGGTGCGATAGAAGTGTACGCACGATCGTGGCCTGATGGGTCAGTAACATTTCGGTCCATTAGATAGCAATCTTGAGCTCGTGTGCCTTTATCGTGCCAACGCCAAAACCGTGTGTCAAGTGGGCTTAGATACATTATATGGCCTATTTAGTTTTGTGGCTGCAAGGTAGCGCTTCTGGGTATATATGAGAGAAGTCTACGTTTCGTGTCATGTTTTACAGGCTCATTTCTCGCTCGAATGCCTCTGTGGCGTGTCTCGCAAAAAGCTGTGTAAACACTTTCGTGGTGTGTTTTTCTTCCCGTTCTCCTGCATAGAACTCAATACAATGCTGGCCCAGGTCGAGACGTCTTAAAAATGGGTAAACAACAAGCATGTCACGGGAGGTGTCAAGTTTCTTCTGCGAACTGTAGACTGATAGGTTAGAAGTGAAGCCATGCAATAGAAAAAAAAAAAAAGTTTGTACTGCCTTGGCACAATCACCGTTTTGTTTGTAGGAAACCTGAGACAATCGAACGCGTTTGTCTAGACTGTTAGAAAAGTTACCTTTTTCGGATATCCGTCAAGGAACATTAAAAAAAGACTTACCTATATATAGCTAGAGCATTAGATATTTACCGGTCCATAACGACCAATGCATGCCATTTGACTTCGCAATGCTTCTGGCCTACGCGGTATTCGGTTGTCAAGCATGGCCGATCGGTCATGTTGATCTGGACATGAGGCCACTAAGCCATTACTTTCGCGAATCTGTAAGCAGAATGGTTCATGTCTATAAACTGCAAGAACCGGAGCAGGACTGCCTTCCCAGCTTAGGAGGGCTGATCGAGCGAGGCTCGATTCCATCATCGGGCACGTATTTTTTTTAATATGGACTAGACGGAAAAACAGCAGCGCGGCACCCAGCCGCTGCTGCTTGCTTTCTCTTAACGATGTATTCGCGCATAGCGCCGATCAACTCGCCTCCATTTCCAAGATGTGCGGATGTCACGGTGTTTATGTGTATTCTACTCTTCTAAAAAAAAAAAAAACGGGGCGGATCTTCGCTACGAACATTACGTCATAAGTTCGTTCCTTCAGGAAGTTTTCATAGAATGTATTATCAACCGCGCCTCCGAGATGAACTAATCCCTTCTCACCATTACATTTCACAACGAATAAGCTCTCCTTGTGAAGTTAGCATTGCGCTCTGGAGAGCTATGTACTCTTTTCCGTCCTGCTTACCACGCATATAGGGAAAATGTGCAACCACCTGTCCCCACCGCTCGTAATTTACCGACCTCTCAAGGCCGTGTGTCGTGTTTTGCTAACGTTGTATATTTATCAGCTTTCACTTTAGTTTTTATATTTTTCGTCGCCTACCCCACTCTGTGATGTCTATGTGAACTGGAGGGTATATATACAACACGTAGTAACAAAATACCTCGATCGGCATTCATACACAATTTTGTTGCGAAGTTCATTCAAACTTTGATTGACAACGAACATTGCCGATGGAATTCGCAAATTGTGGTCGGGAGAGCCGCAGTATAGTGGACTCTGAGGGGAAATTACGCGGAGAAAGTTCCAGAGCAAAGTAGTTTTATCGTGCAAAGAGCATGCAGCTGTATACTCGGTTATTAGTGTAGGTGCTATACACTCGGACAAAGAGGAGGGGGAAAAAGACGTACACGCCTCTCATTCTCTACGATGAAGCAAGAGGTAAAAAAAAAAATTTTTTCACCGACATATCGCGCCAGACGTACGGTTAGTGCTAACTGAAAACTTCTTTCTGGCTGTTTACGCACTTGCTGAAGTTATTGGGCGTCTAGAGGGCGGGACCAAAACTGTCTTGTTTGTAAGTTCGCAGCCAAGGCCGTTTATATTTCGGCCAGCGCTTTAGGCCTCTTTGTTTGTGTCCCCGGTCTGCCGTCTCTTGCCGGAGCTGTGCCCACTAGTTAAGGGCCACGAGAGCGCCTTTAGACGCACAAGGCATTTACCATATTTTTGGGTTGAGAGCTGCGGTTAGATGGAAAATGTTACGAAAAACTTTGATATTTGATGTAAAGGGAATTACTTAGCCGTACGTAAGTGTGTATGCGCCATGTATACCCTATGTATAGCGCGAAGAAAGGGGCTTAAGCGAGGAGCCTGATTTTGATTAGTCATATCATCAGAAGCCAACAAACACTGACACCAAGGAGACCATAGGGGAAATTACTTGTGCTTAATAAATGAAATAAAGAAACGATAGTTTATTTGAAATTAAAGTGGCTGAAAAAAACAACTTGCCGCAGGTGGGGATCGACTCTCACTATGCACGCGATATGCACGTTCATTTTCTTCTCTTTTTTACTTTTCTTTTGATGTGTCACGCCTTTTCGCTCCCTGTGTTAGGTAATGCGTTTTGCATAAGCTAGGCGGCAGTTCTTGCTTCGAATACTAAGCTTAATCCTCAAATCGTGTGATTGCCGACCTCGCTGTTTGCATAATACGGAGACCTTGAACCTCTGCTAAAATCAGCGCCATCGCATTCTCTGACGCACGCGCAAGCGTCATATGCGCGCCCATTCCTGTGAGCTCTGTTCAGTCGTAAATAATGGACAAGCTTCAGTGACTGCTTACCACTGTGACTGCCTGTTGTGCGTGGAGCATAAGCGCCGTTTTATGACTGTGCTGCGCTATATCCCAGATGTCGTCCCATTGTTTGTCGCATTGCTTTTTACGTCTCGCCATAAACGCTTAGATCCCCGACTTCGTTGCCGCCGTTAGCGGGGATAAGGAATAAAACCGCTGCCCGCTAAGTGATTGGCTAGATGGAACGTTTTAATGGAAGGCATATATGTACTTTTTTCTTTTTTGTCGTGCTTGTACGTGTGACCGCTAATAGTCTTGTCTGCGCGCTTACGAAGTCGGATAGTCTCTCGAGGTACGAGGGCGGGAAAGGAAAGACGGGCAAGAAAATGGAGGGGCGGGAGGGGGATGGGCAGGATAATGGCCCGGATGGAGGACGGAAACCGACTCCGTTCGCCCTCTGTACGGCGCCTCGGCTACGCCGCGCAGTGCGGCGACAACTACCGAGTCGCGGCAACCAGCCAGCAGCGAGGACTAGAGTATGGAGCAACGGATGACTCTGAATAGGCGGCTGAGGCGTTCTTTAAAAAACTGCTGTTTGCATAAGCGTTCACTACCGTAGCGACGAAAGTCGAGGCAGAATTTTCAGTTGGCGACAAAGAGGTCCATTAATATACCGCAAAAATAAGTCTGTAAATAAATAGAGAAGGGGAAAAGAAAGGCGAGGAAAAGAGAACGAAACGGCCGAAAAGCACTGTCTGGTCGTCCTTGTGACGTCACTGAATTTATTGCGTTCATTTCAGGCCGCTTGTGGAGAGAAGATTGCTAGATTGGGTCATTTCTTTGAGGAGGCGGTTTAAACCGTCTTTGTTGATAAGTCGTAACTGCGTGTGAGCAGAAGCTGTCGAAGCCCGGCATGTCACGCGAGAAGTTTGTGCGGGAACTTCGATGCGTCTGTTCTATTTTTTTTCTCTTTGTCACACCTCCACTCGTGACAAGACCTTTCTGCAGTCATGCCCGGAAATACGGATCACGAGGCGCCCTCCATATAGCGATAAAAGGCGGGCACTGGCTCGGCGCTGCGACACTGATTGTCCAGCGCGGAGTTGGAGAATTGAATCTCCCGAAAAAAAAAAAAGAACGGCGTTGCCAAATAGAAGTTGATTGGCATTTGAAAAATACCTACTTACGAACAACCTCGGCAAGCTTGAGCTCCGTGGTAGTAACGCTCTAAGCATCTGAGTAGTTGGATTACCTTAATGGGGACCTCATGTGGGAGCAACCGCTTTTGTAAAAAAAAAAAAAAAGTAACGAAAGAAAAAATACCTGGCTAGGAGAGGCTCTCTCCTGACAGACGCCGTTGCCGTGACGTTGAGGGTGTGGATGACGGCTGGGCGAATCGGGCGTTACGCTCTGTGAGAAATGAGCTGTAATTTCGCCAGAAGCACATTCCGCCAAGTTACTGATGACACAGTAAAAACAAAAGAAAATGTGAAGGAGGAAGATTTCACATTGCGCACGCCGCTTATCCGCCCGTAATACCTTCCGCTCAACGATTATTGGCCTCGGATCATCGGCAGAGAGTGCGGACGTCCCAGCCTTCTGCGCGTTTCTCGTTCCTGACTGGCGCAATGTGTGACCCGTGACTTTGGCTTCGCTGCACGCAATCCGAGCGACGTGGTGTCTGGATAGCCGCACACTTCCGAGGGAAGCTTAAACTTAGTGCTTCGGAGTAACGACGCCTTTCTTCAGCGTGGGGCCGGTCGCTTTGAATTGCCGCCTGAGTGCGCAGTGCGTGCAACTTTTAACGGCGCGCGCACATTTTCTAGCGTTGCGTGTGTTTCCCCAACCGCATTTCGGAGTATATATACGCTCCTACCAGGAGCCATTGGGGCATGGGCGAATTTCGTTTGCCCTGTGGACGCGTATAACGGTTCCATTTGTTTCTGTGCCGGAGCAACAAGGTCGCGAGAAAGTGAATTGCGATATTGGCCGCGTTGATGAGACACTATTGACATGAAACGAGATGGAGCGAGTGACATAGTAAGCGTTGTTTAGTGCAGTTTTTACTCTGCGGTGCTCTCTCTATATATATGACCGAGGAAAGACTGTATGCAACACTCGCGCTTTTGTGTTCCAAGCGATGTTCCAAGTATACTCTGCAGCCGGGGGACATTAAGTGCTGAGGCTTATGCGAGTATACTTGCGTATAAATCTTGCTACACATGGTGGGCGTATATTTGACATTTTGCCCGTTCAGTGTGACATGTTGTTGCAAAACCTTTACGACCTCGAAGGCAGTGGCCCGCTTGAGCAGATCGGGAAAACACTAAGAAGAAAGAAGAAGAAGAAAGAAATTGCAAGAAACGCAATTCAAGTTACTTGGTTCTGCAGTGGAGTTGTACAGGACGCTCGGGGAGATATTGCGCTCTCCCGCGGTGTCTGCCCACGAAATGAGTCGCCCGTAGCCAGCTTACCCGTGCATTTGCTTCCTAAAAGGCATCATATTGCGGCGCTGACTGTCTACAGAGATAGAACGAAGAAGAAACAAAACATTAAGTGTTTTAATGATGATACAGGGCCATTGAAGCAGAACTTTGCTGCCATGCATGGTATAACTGTTCCCTGGCTTGGCTTTTGCAACGATTGTTTTGACTTGAAACGTCTTTCATTTCGGTCATGCAGTATATAGGGGGTCGCTTGATAAGACCTCATGTCACAAAAACGTGTGGCGCTAATATCGCTTACATCAATGCAACCGTACTACCGACTCGCCTTGCTTAGGTATCGTTGCGTAGAGGAAAGGACCTAATCTGTGCTCGATTACGCGTATGTTCAGTGCGCAGATGGCAGCGTTGTCGCGCCACGCATGAAGCAATCGGAGCTAAATTTAGTCTCGCGTGCTGCGTTCAGAAGCGTTGCTCAGCAGTACGTTTGTCGATCCGAGTTGTCGCGGTTGAGAGAGCCCGCTTTGCTCTTATAGGTATATTACCGAACGCAAACCAGTGCTCATGCAGGACTTGTAAGGTTTACGATTGTGTAACTTGTTGCAGAAATTTGACGGTTGCTCGGCTATGGCCGCTCCGGGGTGTATACGGTCCAGAAATATATAGAGAGAGGAATATAGGAAGGCAGGGATGTTAACCAGCCAAGAATCTGGTTGGCTACCTTAGGCTGGGGGAAGGAAGAAGGGAAAGAGAGGGAAGGGAGAGTGAAGGTCTAGAGACGTGTACGGACAGTACTTGAGTTACAGCCGCTCGCGCAAACCAGACGTTCTGAGAAAGCACAAAAGTGCGTTCACTGCCTTCTGAGCCGATGATCGGTGGGGACGGTGCTCTGGTACTGTCTGTTCACTCAGAGGACGATCATCTAATTTCTTCTGGGTGTTGGACAAAATACGGTCCAGAAATGGCGCGAAGAGAATCTGGCATTAAGATAGGGGCATGCCGATTCTCAACCACCTCATTTGACCCGGCTCTGCGGAAGGTCTGTCTTCATAAGGTGCGCAAGCACGTGGGACCCTCAACCGTCTACGAGTGCGGTGCGGGATCGAGCGGCGCAGCTGGGCAGTTTCGGGCTCCGCCAGTAAGGGGGTCTGCGATTGCAATGGAGGTAGACGACGAGACGAGGCCATCAGCTGCCACCAGGAGCATCCATCTGACACACACCCAACAGCGCGAGTGTGGGACCACAGCCAGAGTAGGGTACGCGTGCGGCCGATCACTCGCCACTCTAATTAAATGCTCTCCCCCTAGCGGCCGCGCCGAGAACCAGCCGATCTAGGTTCAGCTGCAGGTCCTCGCATTACAGCGTGCGCTACAACGTTTTCTCCTAGTTCTGAAATCATCGCGATGCCACTGTGCACAAGTGCTAAAAAGAAATAGACATATGTGGAAAGAATTTTAGTGTGTGCCATTACGCGCGTGTCATCGCGGTGGAAAGACATAAATTCATTATTTCGTCGTTTCCCGAAAGTAGCAGGCGACACACAACGGACAGCGACATGTAGAAGGTGACAGACACAATGATTGTTTGTTCTAAACACTTAACTTGGGACGACCTCTTTATTCCTGGCGAGTAGACCATTGCCTTCTTTTTATATATTTTGAGTATGTTGCTGGCGTTTGAAATTGCGAAATGTACTTTGTTTAAGGAGGCTCGTTAATAAATTAGTGATCTACGCTTAAGCTTCATTTGGTATGATTAGCTTAGTTTGCTGCCCCGAATTAGTGTTACTAATACCCTAAAGAACAAGAATATCCTCGCTAATGTACTTCCCTCCGCAGGCACCTGTAGATGGAACGATACCTGTGGGTCGGAAGGTATGAATAAGTTTATCCTGACACGTGTTATGCCGCAAGGCGACATATCCTTTTGTTTAACCGTGCAAGCAGAAGACGCTGCTTTCATATTCAGTGCAGTGAGTTTCACTTTATAAAGCCCGCGCAAGAAATGTAGAAGCAGCTGCAAACGTGCAGCGCTCAAAATCATTCGGCCTGGCCACACGCGCCACTAGTTTGCTTTGCGACCCTGAGCACATCGTTAGATTCCATCACAGCTGGTTCGATTCGTTTCCAAGTCATGCATTTACGCTAATACAAGTGATATTGCTCGGAAATCTATTGGAAGAAACGGGGAGTGGTCTGGTTGGTTGTTATTTATACTTCTCACGGGTTTGAGAATTCCTAAGGGCGGCGGGCGTCTGCTGTGTTCGCAAGCCAGAGCCCTACCTCGAACGCTGCGTACTGCGAACGAGCGCGAGATATTAGAGGCAGATTACCTTATCACACGGATCAGCTAACTGTGAAAAGGTGCACCCAGGGTTGCATACGGAACTTTCATTAGTCTTCATCCGAAGAGACACTGATCAGGTAACTTGCCAGTCTTTAGCCTCGTTCTATCAGTGCACAATATTCGTGTTTACCTTCTGAAAGGTCGACGGACGTTACTGCCTATATATTGCAGAATGCTATGTGGTATACTGCAACATAGGGCACAAGTGAGGAATTGCCTATGAAGGTCGAAAAAAAGGGTCAAGTATCGTACCTGCATGCAGCAGTGCATGGAGCAACGCCGCGAAGAAGTGCTTGCACCTTTCGGATGCCCGCTACGCACACACTTTAATTTTTCAACGTCCAGCTCGCTTGAAGGGCTCTTGGTCTTTAGAAAGCACTGATGCGGCTCGCTAGGGCCCTGACGTACTTTTGCACGCACAGCGCAACGATTTCCGCGGTTTCGTAGCTGAAATCCTTCAGACCGATCAAAATAAGCTAAGCGGCAGCAAAGGACTCTTTCGGCTTCGACGAAAACCTCTCGATGGCAGGTCGCGCCCACCAGATTTGTTTGTGTACTTCGAGCTACGACACTGTGTTTCCTTTCATTATTGAATTTTGTTTTTGTTCGCTTGTCTGTCTAAGGTAACGCCACGAAGAAGCGAGCATGCCGAAACAGTGGCCGCAGAAGCGCTCATCCACTCGTAAGAGCGGGGAGGGCGAGCAGACGATCAAGCTCTGTCCGTTGCTGCGCCGAGGCAAGAAGTGGGCGTATACTGGCGCCCCCATTGCTCTCGTAATAAGTGGATTACGAGGAAATCTGGTGTGCGTGCGTCTGTGTGGTTCCAGGCTCTTAAGCGGTGACCGTTTGCTCGTGCAGAATACTGCGCGTTCGACAGATGTTGTGCGCACGCGCAAGAACGTGAGCGCCACGTCACCTGCTCGAGGAAGGAAGTTGGGCCGGAAGGAGGGCAGTCGTCTCTTGCCGCGAGGCGTGAGCGCGCGTGGCGTTTTCGTCAGGTGCGCCGCGTCATTGATGATTGATGATCGATTGATTGATCGACGCACCGAGCGCGTTCGCTGGCGGGCTCGCCTCCGGGCCCCTCTGGTTTCCGCCTGTTGTCCGAGCCCCTGCGGGTCTGCGCTGACGCTGCGCGAGGGTGGTTTTGTATATTATACGCGTGTATACATCGGGATGCGGCCGATCGAGGCTTGCTGTTTCGTGCGTTAGTTTCCTCGGTCTGCGTCGCGACCATGGCTTCTCTCGTCTCTTCTTCATTCTTTCCTTGTCTTTTTCTTCCTTTCTTTTTCTGTGCGTAGTTTGTGTACTTTGAACCCCCATTCTTTGTGAATGCGTGTTGCGACTTTCTTTTTTTTTTGTGCGCTTTTAACTCCCTATGTACCCAGGTCGGAAACGGAAGAGGCTGTATGGAATGTAATACAAAGTGTGACAGCGCTTCTTCTTCCTTTGTTTTTCTGCTCCTTTTCTTTTTGCTTCTCGCGAGGCATGTGTCGTGCCCAGTCGGGAGCATTCCGTATTCTGGAAGCCACAGAGTGCGGGAAAAACCTCGGCGTGACCGAGACATGTTATAATTAGATAACGCCGGCGGGGCAACGATTGAAGAGCGATATCGCGAGCGCCACTTATGGCCTTCGGCAGGACAGCCACGGGCCGCGATGTTGAATCGGGAAAACATTTCGGCTGTGCCATCCGCCTTTATATTTGACGTTCGAGGACATGGAGGAGAAACTTTCTATTCTCGCTTGCGTGCTTTCTTGAGCTCTGCCGGCTCTATTCTTCGCCGCGAAGTGCATGCACCTATGACTCAGCCTTTTTACGATATGACGGCCTTTCATTAAACCTTTTTCTTCTTTTGTTGTGCTGTGCTCTTACTTGGCACGAACGCTGATGACCGCGGAGAGGGGTTAAGGTGGCGGTCGATCGAACGCTATTCAAAGATGAAGACGTGGCCAGCTTGCAAGAGAGAGAGAGAGAGAGCGAGAGAGAGAGAGAGAGAGAGAGAGAGAGAGAGATGTCCTCTGCGACACTTAATGACTATTGACGTCTAGTTTTTTTTTTTTTCTCAGTTCTCTATTTTCGGGTGTTGATTTGTTTGTTTACCTCTGCGAATTGACTTAGTCATTTGTTCGTTATTTCTGTATTCGTTGTGCGAGTTGTCTTCAGCGCTGCTTCCCGCATTTGGGATTGACCATTTTGGCATGTTCCCATCGTTTTCTTCGAGACCTTGTGTTTCTTCGGCTGCATACATTTGTGCGACATTGTTGCCGAGTGTCTTGTCGGGCCCACTACGTTGCTCGTCGATACAAGCGCGTCGACGCTACATGTTCGCCATGACTTGCGCGCTTGCACTTGCGTGTCAACTGCGCAGTCTTCAATCATTGGCCTGTGTTACCGCTTAGCGCTATAATGTATAGGTTAATTATCTGCAAGAGCGAAGAACAATCGGCGGCTTCGCCTGTAGTTGACCATAAGTTCCGTGTGCTGGAAACAGCGCGAGACTCACGGATGTGTACATTTTGCAATTGCATCGTCCGTGTGTTCCTCGCTGCTTTCGTTATATGCCGCCCCACGAGGCGGTGGTATGTTTCCAGCAGTGGATCGGGATCGGATTCCTTTCCGGAGGTTGTTAACTCGCCTCGTTACCGTCGCACTACCGTCATCGCTACAATCAGCCTACCTTTATGTCCACTGCATGCAGGAGGAACGCCTCCTCCCACGGATCTCCAGTTACCCCTGTCTTGCGCTAGCCGACTCCAACTTGCGCCTGCAAATTGTCTAATTTCGTCGCCCCGCCTAATTCTGTGCCGAGCGACTAGCGACGCCAAACAACATTACACCTTGGTCCTGTCCAGCTACGTGGCACACGCATATTAAAATTTTCGCGCAAGTTACGTGGGACACTCTGTGCATGCGCACGCGCGCCCTCGCATGCACACGGACATGTGTGCCTGCACACACACGCACGAACACACGAGCAAAACTACATAGATTGACCGCGGTTAGCTCGTGGCACTTTTGAGGACGGACGTCTCGAAATTTACCTTAATTCCAGCATTGCCAGTGAATTGGCGCGTCTCGTGCACAGATTGGCTTCGGGGCCGAAATCCCGAACGATTGATGTGCAACCAATAATTATACTGAAATAACGTTCGTTATGCGTAACTTCTTGTCATTTGCCCGGATGTGGATATCTGCCTCTTCAACTGTTAGCCGAAGTGGCGAATTTAATTGTGCTGTCTGCCATGGGCGCTTTCTTTCTTTCTTTCTTTGTCTTCTTTCTTCTTTTTCTTTATCTCACAGAGCATATAGATAGGAAAATTAGGCACAGCTGGCTCACCGGCTGTGCCAAATGTACGCCCGAAGAGAGGCTCCGCCTATTGAAGACAAGCGCGTAATCAGTGCTTCCCTCCGCGTGTACACTACCGCCTGTATAGTCTCTCCTCTTAAGCCCGCTTCATTGTCTCCCTTTTTTTTTTTACCGCTCTATAGGCTGTACACCCGAAGGCAACGCGAAAGCGCTAACTCTGAAGTCTGGCCCCCCCTAAGATAACATATGCTCCAGGCACCGCGACTTGGCAGCAGTGCCAGCTGTGCTGCGCGGTTTTCCCGAACCCGCGGGACAAGCGCGTGCGTAGACGCACCCCAGGGGCCGAGGAGGCGTTGATCCGGGGCTCGCGCTCGTTAATCCCTTTCATGAACTCCGGGATTATAGCGGCTCTATATAACCCGCTAATGCCGTGCATGTTTTAGCGGATCGCACGGCTGTCTCGTAGCGCGTTGCGCGGATGTGCGACTGGCGGTCGTCGCTGGAAGCTGCATGCGGGGCTTTACGAGGACGCGTAGCGACGACGGCTGCCCGCTGGCCCCGCCTTTGGTGCGTGTCTTCCAATCGGTGGGCTGCTTCAGCGTAGCAGGTGCGCGTTAGGCCGAAATACTGGGATTATACGTGTGCCTGCGAGGCGCGTGCTAGTGATCGGTCCGATGTCTTGCGCGTGCCGCCGCAAGATCTGTATAAGGCGCGCTGAAGACGGGGCCGAAAAAGGATGAAGAAATCTGGCTTTCTAATTTGGCAAATCTACCAGCTCATTATGTGGCGCGCGTCGCTGGGGGGCTGAGGGGCTGAGGGGGGGGGGGGGGGGCACCGGATGGTTTAATTTTGACCACCTGGGGTTCTTTAACACGCACCCGATGCGCGGTACGCGATCGTTTTTTGGATTCGTATTCCCATCGGAATCCGGCCCTGCGACCTCGTGATCAGCAGCGCAACGCCATAGTCACTGGGCTAACGTCGCAGGGTCTCTTTTACAATGCCATTACGTATGTTTTCGCTTTTAACTATAACGTATACATAGTTAGTCGCGCAATGCGTGAACGCTTCTTGCACGCCGTGGTTTCATCACGGCGTTCCAAGATGTCGCCACCGATTTTGGTTGTTGTATATGTCTACGCGTAAATGTCGTTAGATCTAGTGATCATCCTTTTTTTTTTTGCGCCTGTACGTGCTGCAGAACGAAGCCCTTACAGTTACCCCCCCACCTTACTTCAATTGGCGCCTGCATATGTGCCTGCAAATGCCTCCTTTCATCGCGCCGTCTGCTTCTCTATACCGCCCTCGACTGCGCTTCCCTTCTCTTGGAACCCAGCCTGTAGGTCTAATAGACCACCGTTTGTCTGCATTAGATAAGCCCCATCCAAGTATACATCCTCTTGATTTTATGTATGCAATACCGGCTACCCTAGTTAGATCTGCACTGCTGGCGGACGAATAAAAGTTGTTTAATCACCTCCTTGCGCGCTCCTCGAGTTCTTCTCAAGCTTCCTTGTTAAAAGTTTGTGCTCTAAACGTTAGTACCGGTATGGTATTTAATAATGGTACGCTTCTTTTTTTTAAGGATGACGGTAAGCGGCTGGTCATGATTTCATACCTGCGGCACGCCCCCCAACCCATTTTCGTGCTTCTCTACATACCCTTCGCACGATCGGTGTCCCTTGTGAGTAATTGATCTAGAACAAAAACGTACTCCTGCTCAGATTCTAGAGGCTGACTGCGAATCGTGAACTATGGTTCTCTTCCTAGGCTATTGAACATTGAACAAATGACGCCTGTTGTGAACGCACCAAAGCGCCATGAGCGTCTCGGGCGCGTTCGCGCCAGGCGTCATTGATATCCAAGTCAAGCATGGGCTCCAATTTAACATGCATTTCTGAATACGGGGGCAACTTTGCGTCTTTGCATTCACGGTACCTTTTACCTTTAACACGGTCCCCGTATCCTAAGGCTATCGAGTGTGGAGACCGGGCGCGCGACCGCGATCCTGCCCGGCCTCGCGGAGCAACTACACAAGTCGAATCGGTTCCAGCGCTGTACCAGCGCGACGCACGCTGGCTTGCTCGGGCTTTGGCTTGGCTCGTGCGAACGTCGGTCGCTTGGCGCGCTGCCGTTCGCCGCGCGCGCGCCTAACGAAGCGTCGTTGCGCGGCCGCTTATTTATGGGTCGCAGCTGTGTCGCTGCCGCGGCAGCGCGCGTTTTGTGTGTGTGTGTGCCGCAGCTATATAGTGCCAAGATCCTATATATGGCGATCACAAAGTTGGCCCCGCGTTTCGTGTCCGTCTGTCAGTCCTTGCACGCGTTCTCAATGACGTGCGCGGGAATCGAAGCGTGCCTTTCGCGTTCACTTGCGAAGTCGGCCCTGCTTCTTGCGAATTTATCGCTGCCACGAGAACGGAGCAGTTGCAATCACAGGCACTGCTTCTGCAGAGTCGCTCTCGACACGACGCCTCAGGCAAGCATGTGCCAGTGTGTAGTCATTGTATAGCTTTTTTCATCGAATGGACAACAGCGCATGTAAAGTCATTACCCGTTTAATGCATTTTAATTAGTAACCCGGCTAAGAAATACAAACGCGACAATTCTGTAGTGTGTTCTACGAACACCGAATATCCTTCCACGCGACCACTCCAGTTCCACATGTAGAAAGTGACTTTTTACGCCAACGTTACACCTATGTAAATCATGGCTTTACCCCTACGTAAATCATGGCTTGCCCTTCAACCCCATTTTCCTATCGCCCGCATGCGTAAGCATTTCTATGCTTACCCAACGAGAAAACCATATACCGCCGTCCGTCTCGTAAGGCGACAGCTTTCGAGATAACGCCCGCAGCAGCGAGCGAATTCACCTTCGTGCTGCCTCTCGCTTCAACGCCAACGAAGCGGCGAGAAAACGTGTACGAGGTGTGACAAAAACAAAACAAAAAAAAAAAAAACAAAAAAACGAGACTGGTCCAATAAATTATTGTACTTACAGAATCAGTTCTCTGTGACATTGTCCTTCAAAGTAGTCCATTCGGTGCTGCCATTGCTGGTAACAGTTCTGGAACGAGGATTTTGGAAGGCCCTTCAGGAGATTGTTTTTGCCTGAGCCTCTTCAACTGAGGTAAAATGGGTTCCCTTTAAGCAAGATTTAACGTTATAGGAAATAAAAGAAAAGTCGCATGGAGCCAAATCAGGTGAATAAGGAGGATGCCCCATCACACTAATGTTTTTGCTGGTCAGAAACTGCTCGACAGATAGGGCCGTGTGAGCGGGTCCATTGTCCTGCTGCAACAGCCATCCATCACTCCACAACTGTGACCTTTCTTTCCTAATTTTTCACGAAGTCTTTTTAGTACTTCAATGTAGTAGTGTTGATTAACAGTGTGACCACTGGGAACCCACTCAATCATTACAATTCCGTTAATGTCGAAGAAGACAATTAAGATTGCCTTGAATTTTGATTTTGACATGCGTGATTTTTTTGGGTCTTGGGGACTCTGCAGACTCCCACTGCATTGACTGGCGCTTACTTTCTGGGTCATAGGTAAAAATCCATGTCTCATCAGATGTTACAACAGATTCCAACAAATTCGGTTCGTTTGCAGTGCGTTCTAACATGTCCACACACACGTCTTTACGGCACTGTTTTTGGTCATCGGACAGGACTTTTGGAACAACCTCCGTCACAAATATTCGTCATGTGTAATTCGTCCGTTAAAATGTGTCGAACAGCTTCCCTATCTAAGTTAACAAACTCCGACACTGCACGAACACTTAATCTTCGGTCACCACGGATCACATCACGAACTTTGGCTATGTTTTGGTCTGTAATCGCTGACCTTGGGCGCCCAGCATGTTCATTATCTTCCACACTGACCCTTCCCCCTGAAAACCGCT
Organism: Dermacentor andersoni; assembly: GCF_023375885.2. Lineage (NCBI taxonomy): Eukaryota > Metazoa > Arthropoda > Arachnida > Ixodida > Ixodidae > Dermacentor > Dermacentor andersoni. The sequence goes on from NC_092821.1 coordinate 51,553,012, forward strand.
TGTGCCATTCAAACACACGTGCACGAGTCAGTTTCATCTCCATAAGCCTCGGTTAACATCTGAAATGTTTCCCTGGCTGATTTCTTAAGTTTCACAAGAAACTTGATGTTTATTCGCTGTTCGGTTTTTACATCATTTTTCCGGCAGAATGCAGTTGCACGTGTTCACTCAATGACGCAGCACTCCCAATTGGCGTAATCGGTTCCGTCGAAACTGGCCGCATGAATAGAGGAGGTGTGTGGGATGACGTCAGAAAAACAGCTTTTGCCAACTCCACTCTTTTTTCAACCTACGCACTTAGTCTCGTTTCTTGTGTCACACCCTATACAGCGCTCACGAAGCTCACATGCACACAACTCACTCTGCCACTTTCAAAGGTGGCTTTCAACATGCGGGCCTGCGTGTATCTCTTCAACGCCAAGCAAGCCGCGAGAACACAACGCGGGAAGCTAGCAGCAGTCGGCGCTCCTTGTCGGCATCGCAGATCGCTTTCAAGGTGCGGCCTGCGTGGCGGTGCCATACGAGGCCGCCGCCCGAGTACGTTTGGGTAATGGTTCGACGGGGATGGATAAGGCGCTGAAGAGCAATAACGGCTCATAATGATCGGCACGTCGTCAGCGCAACTGGCACCGCCGTCCGCACCCGTTCGTGTCGCCACGGCGCTGTCGTTTGTACTGGCCCGGTCATGTTTCGTAACATACACCGGGCTGCGTGGAGATGAGCAGACGGCACAATGCTTAAGCATCCTCAGACATTTGCCAGAGGAGTTTCTGTGTGAATCTTTTATATCTTACTCTACAAATAAACCTGCCTTTGGTGCTTTGTACTAATCACGGGTGATGCACCTTAAAGATAAATTATATTTTTATTGTCTGAATCTATGACGTGTGACTCTGGCCAGCTTATTTGCTTCACAAAGGCTGTATGGAAAAGGGCGGCTAGTTGTTGAGTCGAACTGGATGAGTGGGTGGCTATAAAAGAATGGTGGTGGCGGCGAACCCGTTGCAGGCTTTATATTTTCTTGCTGTGTGGCCCATGTGAAAATGGCAGTTTTCTGGCCTTGTTTGCGGCGAAATTATTGTTTGATTACGCCTGTTTTAGTCGTATTCAGCCGATCCAAAATGGTATCTAGCCATACGCGATATTTTAATCGAAGCTTCTACGAACATTCATCTCGTTTGGCAACAGTAAATAAGTCATACTTAAGTAACTTGTATATATAGACTCCTAAAACTGTCCTTTCTTCCTTTCTTCCTTTCTTTCTTTCTTTCTTTCTTTCTTTCTTAATCTTTGGCGCCAATTGCGCCAAAGTGCTCCGAGAGCGATCGTCTGCGCCATCCTGGGCCAAAGACGGCATTTTAGCGGAAAATTGCACCGAGCCTGTGCCAAAGCATGCACTAGAGCGAATCCCTCCTTCCGTCGATGCTTCGCAGCTAGCAAAGCTGAAATCAAAACCAGCAGCACGCTATCATTATCATCATCATCGTAGAAAGAAGCAGAGGCCCGTCCATAATTTTTCGTATGGTTCGTCATTCGCGCATTTTTCTCTGACAGACGTACAATGTAGTGCCCGCTGTACCGTCTTGCTGGCGCTTTATTTCTCTGTTCATCGAATCCGCGCGGTACCGCGGAGTTTGTCGAAGGAGGGTGTCGCCGTCTAGGATTGAAGGTAAACTTTTTTGATGTTCATGGGCGATAGCCAGCCTTTGTAGAAGAGCCGCTGCGACGAGTTACGGCACGTGGTGCATAATTACCCTACACGGCGAGAGCCGCCACTTCGATGGGTGCCGCCATGTTGGTTGACGCAAAACTTTCGCGCAGTGTGGCGCTGCGCTATTTCGGTGAAAAACCGTATTTGCGTCTCACGCATGCGCAGCGGCGCTGACGCTATATTTCTTTCTTTTTTACCAGCCGTAAAACCATTTGCTGCCCCTATTCGAAATTTCCCTTATGTGCATGCATGACATTAGTATATTGCGTGATGTCATGTTCACTGCTGGCGCGTGTACTCGCGGTCGGTCTACAAGCGTGGCTGTAGCACTGTGTTGCATCCTGGGTGAATAAACACGCGTTTGTTGACGTTCTATCTGTGGCGCCTTACCTGCGCCGTATCGACGAACCCGGTCGAGCGCCTTTTGTGCGTCGCGGTGTGGAGGAGTGTCGCGTCCTTTTCTGACCGCGCCTGCAGGGTAAGCCTCGCGCCAAGCCGTCTCCACGACGTATCGACTATATCAGTTAATATTTGCATGGTATATGGAAAGCACACGTGCGTTCGACCCTGCGCCATAAGTGCTTGCTGCTGCGCCAAATCGGCTTTTTAAAGCCTGCGCCAGGACCTGCGCCGAAAGGTGTTGCGCCACTTTGACCGGAACTTCACCTCACTCGCCGCGGTTGCTTAGTGCCTATGATGTTGGGCTGCTAAGCATGGAGGTCGCGGGATCGAATCCCGGCCACGGCGGTCGCATTTCGATGGGGGCGAAGCGCAAAAACACCCGTATGCTTGGATTGAGGTGCACGTTAAAGACCCCAGGTGCTCCAAATAACTCCAGAGTCCCCCACTACGGCGTGCCTCATGGTCCGATCGTGGTTTTGGCACGTAAAAACCCCGTAATTTTTTAAAACTGAAATCGAAATCGATCATTTCGTTCCAGTTTTTCCCTATATAAACATCTTCATCTAGCTCTACGTGATGGCGACTGTTTTAATGAACGTATAGGAAGTTCCAGCAAGAACGGACGTGAGAACAAATAAAAGGCACGGACAGGACAACGCTGGACTTCCAACTTATACGTTCGCTATGCACCAACTGGCCCAGCAAACCACACTGCTAGACTGTTCTAATGCTATCTAATGTCACGTCATAGTTCTTGTAAACGCTTGATCTGCTTGAACCATCCCTTCTCCTTTGCCATAACGTCAATGAGAAAAAAAAATAAAGTTGCTAGAGGACATGAGGAGAATGAGAAATAAAATAGAAACCACAGGCCTGCGCGGTGCACGCATCACATTCGCAGCGTAACCTGGAAAAGCGGCTCCGTAGGAGCTCCATTTTGGGCAACATGCACTACAGGGTCTTCGTGGCGAAGTCTCTTTGCGTCGTTTTTACGAAAAGCACATGAACTGTACGTACGCCCAGCGTCGATGCCAAGCTGCGGCCTGTCCTGCTCTCTGTACAGCGGTCTGCTGAGTCCAGTGTTGCCTGGTTGCAACCGCGTGCGTAGCTCTGCGATTCGCTTCTTCAGCAGTTGCAGCAGTGGAACCCGGTTGTTAAGCATAATGCACATGTATGGGGCAACCGATAGAAGTTCCGTGTTACTTTGACCATCTCATCAGTAATTACAAGTGAGTTTTTTGTTGCCACGCTGTAAGCACTAGCAAACTATGACAGGTGGTATTAAGTGTGTATAATGCCCACCACGCTAATTGTGTAGTGTCAAGCAGTCGCCCTTCTCATAATAGAACCTGAGTGATTCGCACCCGCCTAATATTCGACAACACAGACGCCGCGCTCTTTCTGTGTTATGGAGCCGTCTGTTATGCTCACCGTTCGAGGTCAGCCTGAGAAGGCGTGCTTGTAAGTTTCAGCTATGCAGTGCACGGTTACCCGCATAGACAACTCGTGTTACATACTTAATTGTTCTGCTACAGTGCGTGGTTGAGTTGAAAAGCCCTGAACTTCCTCGAAGTGGCATCTATTGTATCGTGACTTTCTTCAAAGTTGCAGTTCTACAACGGCGACGCTCGCTGCAAGGACGTTTACTGTTTTCATTTTTTCGTTGCCACAGCGGCTGCTACTGCTAAGCTGCATGTTAATAGGGCCAAACGCAGCGATTCTCCGTGCTTCCAGTTTCTGAAGCTCGACGTTGTAGCCGCGGTGCTTCGTTACTATGCTCCAGAGCTCTGCGTGGCAACGGCCTTTATTGGGTTACGGATCTTGGCTTTCACGGGCTGTTCCGCAGCGTGTATTTGCATACGCATCTGCATTGTGCTGCCCGCCGCCGGCAGCGGGTTTCTGCTTATCAGTTTGGCGTTTAGCAGTCTGGCGAAGCGCTCAGTTGGCCTCTCGCATTTTGGGCGAGCCTCGCCCGCGTTGCGTACGCGCGTAATGCCTTCTGGGAAATGCGGCACGTTCCCTACACATCGTGCTAACAGACGCCGAGTGCGCCGGATTCTGGAGCAAGCTGATTAGTTTTGCTGCAGAATTAGACCAGCGCTTGACTCTCCACGCTAGCAACTTCATTCATTTCATTTCATTTATTATACCGTCAAGACCACAAGGTATTAGAGAGGGGAGTGGGGTAAAAAAAAGTCACAAAACAAAGAAAACATAGAAGGCAGCAAGTGACGTAGTCATAGACATGTGAAGCCCGAAGCGATGGTGTCGATTATGGCCGTACGAAATTGTGCGTGGTCTTCAATATCGATCAACGCGCCGGGAAGGTGGTTCCATTCTTGACACGTCCTATGAAGAAAAGACTCATGACAAGCTCTAGTGCGACACTGCAAAACTCCGACTTTGTGATGATGATCAATGCGAGGAGATATGTAGGTTGGGGATGAAATAAGATTATCGCGCAGATATGAATTATGGAAGTATATTTTATGAAATAGAGCCAGGCGAACTGTTGCTCAATCTAAGTTACCTTGAAGAGGCACTGTGTAAGAGTGGTATGGAACTAGATTGGTGGTTTACGCAACTGTAACAGGGAGTACTAGATCAGCGTGATCGAGTGCGGAGGCTTGGCATGACCGGAAATTATCGACGCAGAAACGAAAGAAGTCGCTTTGAAGCTACCGCACCGGGGGCTGCCATCGACGCCATAGACCGAACAGCGCTGGTCAGATATCCGTATCATGTGGTGCAAGGCTGCATGTTTATTTGGAAGTGACTAGAGATGTGACGTGTAAACAGTCGTGCACTTTTCCCGCGTAGAGAGTGCTAGAGTACCCTGAGTTACTCTGAAATCCGTGATGTCAGATTCGCGTGCTTAATCAGCTCTTTTGTATGACGGCGATAGCTTTAGTTTGAGGGCTCCTACCTAAATACACGCAAAAAAGAAATCGTTTTTTCTCGGCAACCACTTCTCCAAACTTGATGTGGTTTGTTGCATTTGGAAGAAGTTAAAATCGAGTGACTGTTCGAAGTGGACATCTGATTTAGGCCGTCAATTTTCAGAAGATAGTCTGAAAATCGTAGATTTTCAGAAAGAGATATTATCGTGTTTGCAGCTTTAACTCAGCAACGAAAACCGGTGTCGCAGTTCCATAGATTGCCTCTGATATAGTACATATGTAGCGGGCAAAACTAATGTACTATACATGGCTCTTAATTACACATTTATATCTAAGTGGGAGTTTCGCAAAATCCTTGTAAACATTGTAATAAATTCTCGTATGATATAAATTAAAATATATCAAATTTGTCCTGTTTGCATGTTTTTACGGATGCAGTTAACTGAACTGCAATATCTGGTATTGGTGCAGAGTTACAGATATGAAACTTCCTGCCTGTACATTTTTTTAAATCAAATATCAATTTCCCGAAATTCTTGCACAACAGAAATCACACCTTAAATCAAAATTTCGCCTATGACAGTCTGAAGAATTTAGCTTTCTCTCTCAGATTCAACTAATTTCATCATCTACCCAGGTGGGATCTCGTATAAGCATTTCACCATTCTACATGTATTTGAATAGGCGGCATCACACTCGGAACTTAGCCGCAGACAGTCCGAAACGGCTTCTTTCTGTTCAGAAGTTTTTGTGAAGATTACGGCATCCGTAGTTCGCAGTAAAATAAGCGCCAGTAGCTCCAAGAAATTTGAAAGCGTCGTGTCTCTCGACACCCGTCTATTCCGAAAATTGCCGAGTCATTTAGTTAGGATGGGCTCTCCGCTACAGGCAACAAGTGCTACGACGTGGTAGGTGAACGTCAGCTAGGCGACTGGCCACGGCCGTCTCGTGTTGAGCGATCAGGCTTAGTAACGAGACGCTCTCTCGATGTCCGTAATTATCCATTAACTTCGTTCTTGACGCCGTTTAAGCACGTTACTTGTATGCTCCCCCCCCCCCCCCCTACCCTGGCTACGCCAGTGGCTACGGTCCATTCCTCAAGTGTTCTTTTCCACAAGCAGCAAAACGTATAGATGGTCTAAAAGTCCAAATATTTTTATGCCTTTTATTTTTCTTTTGAAACACAAGAATTATGCAAATCAATTACGTTCTTAATTCTACTTATAATGCTGCGTTTCTCAGTACGTTCTCAAATAATCTGGCATATACAACTACCTACTGCTAAGATGGTTAGTTAACTGTACCTTTGACAGCCATACTTAGTCCTTGTCAGATGTGCGTGCATCAATGTTTCTGCGTACTGTGAATGATCTCATTATTTTAAGTACATAACATGTGCAGCTTTGGAAAACTGCCTACGATTCATAAAATATTTAGTCTCTGAAACACTTGCTCTAGGAACCAGCCTCTCCTGTAGCGCAAAACACTAAAAGAATGAACTTCTCAGCAAATTGAGGGCCGTAGGTATAGCACAATTTTAACATGCGGCTCATTAAATAATTGTTCGCTGAAGAAGTCATGTGTAGCAAGATCGTATGCTGCTATAACAACTAAAACTGTTTAGGAGGGTTATATGTCATGCAATAAGATCGCTGACATAATTTAGCCCTGTTAATATTGGGCTATTTTTGACAATTTTGTGAATATAAGGATGGCTTATCTTTTCTCTTGGAGTTGCTCAACGTTCAACTTGAAGTTTGGGGAATTCTGTTTGGTTGTATTTAACTATTTAGCATTCATTAATATATACTTTGTTTACAGTGACAGTATAAGAAAATAAATATACGGACGATATGCATTATTTGTTTATATTCAGATAGCACTGAAATAGTATCTTGGGGCACATGTGTTTTTGCGTTTGGCTACAAAAGCGATGAACTAAATGTCTATTTCCTATTTTTGAATTTTTCAGGGGCTTTGGGAAGCAGGGATACCAGTGCCAAAGTGAGTACTGCTATCCTTTATTTGTTATTGTAGTTTGCTTGATGTTGGTGCAATTAAGACTTGTCGATATCCATAAGATTTGAGCGGTGGAGATATGCTATATTTGATGTTCAGGCTGCTACTAAAGACAAATGGTATAAAAGAAAATTTGAAGAAATGAGTTTTGATAGCTAAAAAAAAGCAAGTCGCTCATTCCCTAAAGCATATTAATAATTGCCTTATATGATGTATGCTGAAACTGGTAAGACAAACTTTTTCTACCGTAAATTATGTGGTTCAAATGAAGGGTTTTTGATGGTCTACTCCAGGAAAATGTGAAAAGGTACTCCAGGAAAAGGTAATATCTGTAATGTATTTAACAAAACATTCCGACAGAGTGAAATGGGCTACGTATATGAAAAGAAAACCTAACTATTGCTACTTGCTCATTTTTTTTCTTACTCCATTTTCTGTCCTAAGGTGCTTCTTGCGTTGGCAAAATTGCCAGTCACTGTCAAGAAACATTTGCAAAAGTATTATAATTTGACAGAGTTCTTTTAATTAACTAATCATTTTGCAACAAATTATTAAAGTTGAGCGGCCTGTAAAATGCCCTGAAAGGCAAGAACAGGTGTGAAATAAGTGTTGCATTGTGTTTTTTTTTCTCACGACATCCAGACTTGAACGCATATAGAAAAGAAAGCATAAATTTCGACTACAATTATATCGTTGAAAAATGTGTGACCCATACTGCCACGTGAAAGTAATTGAACTACAAAGAAGTAATTAGTTACCAATAGTTACATTTATCGCAACTTTTTATTAGCGTAACAGTCAAATACGCCAAATAGAATGAGTTGGCCTTGTTATTTTAATGCGTTCTCTGCAGCCATTCGGACCTTAATAATTTTCACTAACAATTGTTTTGCGTAACGTGACCAGCAACACAAAAAATAGCTTTAGTGCGCACGCTGGAGGACTGGGCGGTGTTGTAACGTATGAATACCTTCTGCACTGCATTCTGGTTATTCAGTGGCACAGTGCTCACACATCTGGGTTCTCTGTGGAACACAGGGAGTCATTCGTTAGAGGTTGAATCGATTGAACTTGTGTTCACCAGCGCAGGAACTGCTTTCCTTGGCAACATTCACTCACCCGTAGCGCGCTGTTCTCCTGCCCTGCAGGGGGAGAATAAGCGGGTACCTAGCGTACGATGAGGGAGGCAGAAATCGTTTAAAGAAGAAAAAAAAAAGGGGGGGGGGCTTAGTTGGGATAGATGGAGAACGGTGTGGCATGCTGTCGGCTCTCCCAAGTAGAAGGGGTGACAAAAGCTTAAGACATAATTTTCACGCATTAGCCGTCATTGCCGATCATTTGGCCGGCTCACTTTTTTCCTACAAAACAAGTAGGAAGAAGCATTGCTGCATCAGTTCGCCAGCGTGTTGTTAGGGTTTCGTGATGGTGCTTCCATTAAGGGCCATTGAAGAGCCGGTTATGTTAAGGTAACTGCATGGTTGCATGTACGTGGTTATTGAAGACATTATTCAGTTACAGTAAATGTTACCTCATGCAATCAGTAATAAATTAAAAAAACTGATTACGAGCACATAATTGCACATAAATTGTGACATAAAGGTGTATTGGTATAACATGTCACCTTTACTGTACTCAGAAGTGTAAAAAAAAAAAAGCACCCTGCTTTTTTTTGTGGAAGAGAAATCTTGCTCATTACGGTACATTTCAGTTGCAGAATCTGCTAATCATAGATGCATATATAAGAAAAATAGGGGCCTAAACCGTTGAATTGAATGCAGAACATTTCTTGTGAATAAAATTATATACTTTTACAATTTAGAAACAAGCATGGTACAAAATTTATTTCCTTGAATACTTGGTATTTGGAAATCTATTCAGTGGAGTGAATGGCTACCCTATAGTTTATGGGTTGCTTGTAACGGAAAGCTGTAAAACCTGGTTGATTACTTGCTTGGGCATTGTTCCATTATAGTGAGGCTCCATCCAGTGGCCAAAGTAACTCCGGGTGTTAGACCATAACTAAATGCGATATTCTCATGTGCTTTCACTTTAAAGAAGCGCATTCAATGCGTATCCAAAGTTTACATGCATATTGTCACGTAGTGACGGTAAACCACCACAGGAGTACGACAAAAGTCACGAAAGTAACTGTTTATTGGGCGAACCTGCGCCCAGCAAAACGAGTAACACTCAGCACAATGGTAGCGGTGAGCACACTCGCCGATCATTTATGTATACATGGCTGAATGAATTAACCTTCCAGCGTTATCACATGGTGCTCGTTTAAGTTCTTGAATGCACACCGCCATTCGCGTCACACACGCAATCTGATTACACGAGGCGCGGCGACATGGGCAACAGGCAAAACCAGCGATAACATTTGGAAAACTTCCGATACAGAAAAGCACGTGTCGCGCTGAGCAATAGCTTTTCGCATTTGCAAGCCGTTGAAAGACGGTCACAGGAAATATACATAAGTACATGTGACAGTATTTGCATGCTGCCTCATTATTTGTCAGACTGCATTGTAGCAGATCAATGGATGTCCATTGACAAGTACCGCAGTTGTCGCGAATAGTGTTGACTCTACTAAATACGCATAGTCTAGTCACCAACAGCAAGGCCACAAGCTGTTTCAAAAATTTATTTACTCTTATTACATTACAGGCTCACGCAGAAGCAGTGAGGAAGAGGAGTATATTGAAAATTGAGCAAACTCAAAAAAGAACTTACAAAAACAACTTAAACGATGTCAATAAACATATAAGTACTTTTTTATTTTGCAGTAATGTACAAGACAGCACAGAAATGGCATCGTTATAGGAAGTTAGGATACTATGGGTGCTTAAAGCTTGCATGAGAAAAGTGGCAGTTTTGTCCGAAAGGCGAATCGCTGATGGCGATAGCAAATTAGTAGATCGCTGCAAGAAGTAAGGATAATAGCTTTATTGGCCGTACAAACTTGTAAAATTCGCTTAGTAAATAAATTAACAAGCACCGTGTGAAGCGCGCGCAGGTAAACATCAATACATCTCGCTCGATGAGTGCGGAAACTTGCTATAAAAATGCTGGAGTGAGGAATCACGGCAGCAGAAGCGAGCGAATTGACCATCATGCATCTCTCGCTTCAACGCGAACGAAACGCGAAAAAGACAGCGCGTACGAATCTACCGGCACTACGCGCACTCTGCAAGCATCGCAGATCGCTTTGAAGGTGAGGCCCGCGCGGGCGCGCACTTCGGCCACGTCGCAGATCGCTTTAAATATATGGCGCGTCCACACGGCCGCGCCGTAAGCAGCAGCCGCTGGAGAAGAATGCCCCTTTCCCTCGCCCACCCCCCTGCCTTGCGCGCAAGAGAAGAGGGCGCGCTTCGGCTCCTAAGACCCCTTAAACTTCGTAAAGTAGTGCCACGCTTTGAAGAATGCCGCCTCCTCCTCGCGCGCTCTGGCCGAGGCCGACGCCGCGTCGCTATTGGCCTAATAGCATCAGGTGGGCCCTCGCGCCGTGCATCAGCGCCATTTTTGCTCGAGAAGCGTCTACGGAGTGGCGAGGATCGCATGTTGGCGCCGTTGCTACGCTCGAGCAGTGTAGGCGGCGCCACAGTCGAGGAGGGAGCGTGGCGCCGAGAAACGAGAAGTGAGGAGAAACGAGAAGTGAAGGCGGAGGAGGAGTGTCGCTACTTTACGAAGTTTAAGGGGTTTTATCGGCTCCGCCTTCCGCTGTCGCGCACGCGAGATCGAGCCGCGTTCGCCGGCTTACCCTCGCAAGCTTTCACTCGCTCATACGGCGCGCGGTGACGATTTTATCGCCCTTGGACTGTGCAGAACCTCATGGTGACGCCAACGGCATTAATGCGCCTGGAGTGTGTAATTGCTATCACAATAAAATAACCGGAACACGTGTCACCAAATATTGCTAGGAAGACCATTCCACAATTTGTAGTCAGAAGTCAAGGCAGGGAAGTTGAACAATTGTCTATGACTGAAAATTAGCCTAAAACTGAGCTGATTACGACTATGACCAGCACTGAGGCAAGGAATGTCTAGCAAAAGACGAGCATGCCATTGGATGCAGAAAGTGAGATACGTTTAATTTGCAAGGACAGTTTCTTGCTACCATTGTGTAAGACTAGTGCAGGAGGCCTGTTTAAGTTGTCCTGTGCCAAAATTGAACTGCACCTAGGCAGGGGTGTCATGAAATTAATCGCATTAAAGTAGGAGGGTCTGAGCTCTTGAAGGTTGAGCAAAGTTTGCCTATGCTCTGCGAAAAGCTTCTTGACAATGCAGCTGTGACAGCGAAAGAATTGATGATGCCATCATAGATAAGTGGATATCTTTCATTTTCTATTAAGCTATTACAGCAAAGGATGAACTTATTTTCGAAAATGTGATTCTAATTGAATATTTTCAATTTTCTCCCTGCACGAACATAATACATAAAAGTGCATGTGTAGAGAATAAATCTGGGTGCTTCCAGGTTATGTGAAAGTACATTTGATGCAAGTTACAAAACCATCTCGAAACATGACCTGAACATGCAGTGCAATGATTGTGCACACACCTTGTCTTTGCTTGTCTCTGTAGTTATTCTAATAACAGCATTGGTCCGTATACATGCGACCTAACAGGCACCAAGGACAAACAGAATGCTAACTACCACATGTTTTTATTACATACATACGCAATAAGCCCAACCTATGACAGAAAGCAATGCATCCTGCATGCCTGTAATAATTAATCTTGTGCCTGTAGAACATAATAAGCATAGGGTTGTTTCTTGCTGGACATGTCTACACTTTAAAGGTATGGCGATTTTATAAGTGAGGTAGGTTTGTTGTCTCATTTTTGTGTGTTTTGCCAGTGTCCTTGCAATGCACTATTAGTCTTTTAGTGCCTGCTTGTGCATATTGTTGCCTTGATGGGCAGAGAACATCTTCCCAGATTTACTCATCTATGTTCATCAAATTTTGCCCAGAAAATATTGTACTAACAAATGCTTTGCTTTTCCGATTCGTTTAAACTCGTAAACAAGGGGAACACGATTCTCGGACTAGAACTCGGGATCACTGCAGTATGGCAATGTGCAAGTCATCCAAGATCATGTAATGTCAAGTGTTCTGCAAACATTTCTGACAACGGTGTGACGCTGTCTCGGAGGCCATACAAGAACGTTTTGCTTGGAGTGCTCTAATGGAGTGTCACGAAGCTGGAAAGCTTTTCGTAAAAGCCGGATATCTGTGTGTCGCCTCCTGTCACACTGCACGGTACTGTGAGCAGCATGTAAAGTCACAGCTGCTCCTACATTTGGTTTAGGATGTAATAAATTGTTGGGCTAGTTTGTTTGACAGTGAAGTGTTCAGCATTATGTAAATATGAAGAAGCAGAGAAGCTGAGTGGAGATCATGAAGTTGTTACAAGTGTATGTATTCCAGCCAGCTAAACAAGTGAGCAGGGCAGAAAATTAGGGACATGGGAAGAGACAAACTGCTCGATTCCCAATTGTTCAAGTAGGCAAACTCTTTCTGTGACAGAACCACTGACAGCTTGTTCACACGCGTATTCCTTTCATGCTCTATCGTGCAGGCTTTGAATGTCTCTTGAATGTACTGGTCCTTGTGTCGAAACAGAATGTGAGCCCCACCAAACTCAGGAAAGCACCCATAGGAGTGAAGTGCAAGGCTAGGTTGCTGCTTGGATACAAGGATCTGTACACTCGTGAGGTATTCGAGGCCTGCACAATACAGCTTGAAATTAAGAGACAAGTCTCCCTAGAGTGATAATGTGAGTTGTGTGTTCGGGGAATCTGATAGATACTGAGTGGCAGTATTCAAGGACGGGTAGGGCTAACGCTGAGAAAAGTAGCTTGGCAACATCAGCGCCATCTTCTCTTTGAGGCCCTGGTGATGAAGGTCTGCAGTTGCCGTGCTTTTGAGACCACCTCAGGAATGTGGTATGGGAAATCCAGATGGTAGTCAATGATAATGCCTCTAAGACAATCGTGGGTGGTTGTGTGGACTTCTTGACCCTGAAGTGTTCATGTTTGTGGTGCCATAGGAGAGTGAGAAGTTGACGCAAGCATTGTTTAGCATTTATGGACGCCAAGATACAGCTTTAGATGTACACCAGGAGTTGATGCCGTCGAGGTCTGCTTGACCCTTCTTGCAATCTGAGGATTTGACAGCTGGACAGACTTGAGTAAGGTCATCAGCATACAGTAGAAGTGTTTGTTACATTGCCTTCATTACCAGCTGTATCTTCCTTGATGATTAGGCTGTTATATTTCTTGCACACATGTGCAAGGAACGAGTCACAGGCCAAATAAAAAACAATTTAAAAAATCTCCCGCGAAACTCCCGTTAGCCAGATAAGACAAATCTTCAGAAAATGCAGCCAACGGATGACGAATGCAAGTACAGTTAAACCTCGATATAACAACCTTTAATATAACCAAATTCTCGATATATCGGGTTGTCTAACTTTTCATAACTTGTTCATAGAACGCAAAGTATTTAGAACCTCAATATAACGAAGTATGTTTGTGTGCGATTTCAGTATAACGAAATTTCACTGCCGCCGCCAAGGAATGCAGAGACAGTAAATGGAAACCTTCGTGGACGCGGATGGCCAAAGGATTGAATTATAAGCGGCTGCTTGCAAACGCACCTCTCAAGTCGCGCGCCGCGCCACGAGCGACCGCTGAAGTGGAGCCGCATCATGTCCCGTATAAGTTCAAGTGTGATAAGATCCTATCGCGCCCTGCGCACTGTGTGCTTTAGGTACGAGGGAAAGTGTGTGATACCTGTGTCACACGGGCACATTTGGAAGGCCTTCTAGTCGACGGCCTTCGAAATTCCACAACTCTATCGACTCAAAGGAGTTGTCGCGCTGTTATACGGCACTTTCGAAAAGCCGTTGAGTGGCTCAGGCGTTTCTCGTAAAATTGTGTGGCGCTGCGGATCTTTACTTTTGTAAAGATCTGTCGATGCGGCCTGTTAGGATCGGCCTGCAGGGGTACTGCTCTGCAAAGCTATTTCAGCCCACTGCACGTGCTTCGATCGACACGCGGTGGTGGCGCCCTTCAGAGAACCAGCGAGGACGACAGCGCTAACCGACCATGAACTTCCTTCAGAGAACTGCTGACTACGGCGGCGTTAATTCACCATGCGCCTCGTTCGGAGAATTGGTGACGGCAGCAGGGCGGACCACGTTTGGCGCCCAACGTATTGTTGGTTGACTGCCGATTCGCAGCGTCAAACGTCAACGCAGTCGACCCGCCGGTTGTCCATTATCTTGAGTCTTGAAAGGCGCGTCGGTTCCCCGAGCTGACCCCCGCAGCGCGGCCGCCGGTTACCCATTCTCTTGCGCCTCTAAATTCCAGAGCTGCCTTTTTCCTGTAGTCGCCACGAGTGTCAGCAGACTGGGACGAATCCTGGGGCCCACGTACCGCAAAGCACCCTTGTCGCTGTTGTCGAGGGTATGTGCTTGATGTGCTTGCTGCGGTAAAGCTAGGGAAACTACGGAGCATGTTTTATTAGAATGTGAAGACGTCTACCCCGCGGTCGATTTAGGCATCACTGGCCTCCTTGAAGCCCTTGGGTTCAGAGGGAGCAGTGGTAAAGCAAACATGTCCGCAATAGACATTAGTAAGAGGCGACTGGAGGATTGGTGGAAGAAAAGTAGGGAAACGACAAAAGACGGAGACGTACAAAAGCACAGTTCGCAATAGGGTATCAGAAAATTTGGGCTTGGTAGTTCAGTTTTTTTTTTCTTTTTTCATTGTTTAACCTAGGTAGTATATTAGGCAGTATGGTAGCAAGAGCTTGGTGGCGCAACCCACCGCCCCTTTCCAAAGGGGACGCTCATAATATCCATCCATCCATCCATCCATCCATCCCATGTGCAGTTCGCACATATCAAGTGGTAAAAATACTTTATTGAATAATTAATAACACTCATATATAGTATTTTTAGAGCATCTTAGTTTGATTTGTTCTTTATAACCGATAGTACGAGCACACTGTGAACGAGAGGGCAGTGCGTTTCCGTTGCTCAAAGGCCATCGAGATTTCGATAGAGTTGTAAGGTGCTCCGTTGACTCGATAGACTATTGACTCGGCGGCCTTCGAAACCGCCCGTGTAGCCACTCGAACTTGACCTTTGAGTCAACTGACTATGACTAAAGCTGACTAAAAAAGATGGTGGCTTCACAAGTGCCGCCTGCTCGCGCGAGCAAAGACAAAAGAGGAGGAAGGGAGCGAGCTCGTGGTAACGTGATCAAGCGCGCTCGGAAGGGGGGGTAAGTTGACACGCGTCTCGGCCGTAATTACCGCTTACAGCCAAGCGCAACTGAGCGCATAGACGAGGCAACCTAAAGTTTGCCCGCGCGGCACCAGCGCCGAATGCTCCCCTAGCGGACCGATGGAAGTTTCGAGGGTCGTCGCTGCGCGAGCGCGCGCCCGTGATCTGTTCGGCGGGAGCGCTCGTGCTGGCTCGGGCGCGTTGTTTTTGCGATGGCGAGTGCGACCTCATCAGCCAGGAAAGGTGGCACGCAATACTGCTGTATTGTTGATTGCCATAACAGCCTCGAAAACACGAAAGGTCGAACGCCGCCCGTGAAATTCTACAGATTTCCGGGGAAGTGGTACGAGAAGGTCAGACTACAAGCATGGATAATTGCAGTGCGCCGAGTCAAGTAAGCACCATACTTTCGTATTCGCGTGCAATATCGCGGCTGCTCGATGAAACGGAATAGTGATATGCCTGTTTTTAGCGCCCAACCGTTTGTTTAGTCATGCCGCGTTGTTGAATTGTGTTGACATCCGCTGCTTTAGCGGTAAATGCATGCGTGTTGCGACGCTGAGCTTGACGACGCGAGCTCGATTCCCGGCCACAGCGGCCGCATTTCGATAGGGGCGAAGTGCAAGAACGCCCTTGTTACCGCGTGCTTTGATTTTTGTGCACGTTAAAGAACCCCCGGAGGTAATAAGTATTCCTGAGACTAACCATTACAGCGTGCCTCATAATGATTTAGTGGTTTTGCATGGTTTTGGCAGTTAAAACCCCCGAATTTATTTGATTCTACTGTGCCTTCACTCGCAATCGGCATGGACGAGCTTTAGAGAATTATTTCCATTTTCCAAACGCTGCAACTTAATTTACTAGTTGTGCAGGTAACGAAAGGGGACGCGCGCTACTTTTGTCTGATAGCAGACAGCATTTAATGCAAGCCGCGGTCGTCGCGTGCGTCGGTAAGCGGCAGATCGGAAAGCAGCCGATCGAGACGTGCTCGTTATGTTTGTTGTTTGGCCATGCTTTCTAAGTTCACAATATCCAAGCTTGCTTTAAGGTAATTACCACCTTGCACATTCTTGCTGATTCACTCTTCCTGCCAAAAACCTTCGTTTCCTGTCGTAGCCGGCCATCGGTGCAAGCTTACTTTAGCTGTTCGCCCGACGAGGCACTAGATTTGCTTTGGTGAGGCATGTATCTCTAATGCTTGCGCTCGTGCTGTTGGTCCTAAGGTAATCGCCTGTTAACGTGGTCTGGGTTCATTTCGCGGAGCAGTCTGTACGAGCCAATCCTCATTAGCAGTGAAAAGGCACCTTGCTGATTAATGCGATGAGTTGCAATGACTCCAACATCTGCATTGAATAAGGCGTGATATACACTAAATATTTATTGCAGCATGATTCAAAGCAATATGCGCCTATGTAGTATTTAAATTGTTAATTTTGAGCAGATGTGTGTTTTGGCTGTTGTGTTCTAGGATTTCGTGTATCCTGGGAAGGAAACTGCTTTAGTGTTCTGGTGAAGCAGCGTACTGACCAGGACAAGGCAGACACACACATGAATACAAGACACTCGCTGTGCTTGTGTCTCTCCTATTTGTACTGGTCAGTGCGCTGCTTCACCAACACGGTATGATGATTAATCACCAACTCGCCCGACTTCCCACATTACTGCGTTAGCTTTATAATGCAGTTCTCTTCGTGCCACGCAGTGACGTTATTGGGGCAAGAAATAGGCATCACAAGTTACAGGCGCTAGCATCTCCGAATCACCATGTATTAAAGGCATGTACAGTTCGCCAAAAACAGCTCAATTTGTGATTTGCCTGAACCTCAGCCTGAGAGGGTATAATGAGCTATAGGCTAGGCCACGTTGTTGAAGGTGGGAAGATGGTCTTTCTCGTTAGTAACGTTCCATGCTCATTTGTGCCTAATACATGTGTTCTTTCTGTGCTCGCAGTGCTGATGACACTCCCTGGGAGCCATCCAAAAGCATGCGAATTTACAAAAACAAGCAGGCTTTCCGAAGCGAAGACATCGATAACGCTTGCCTTTGTTCGCTGACAGCTCCGCGCAAATCAGAACGAACACAAACGTGTAATTTACTAATGCTCCAGCCAAGAAATTTAGCAGCAAAAGGCGGAAGCACAAAATGAGAGCAGCCGTGTGCGCGCACTCAGCTACCGAGGAAACTAACGGCAATCGTCACCGTCCCTCCACATCTCTGCAAGTATGCATGACCGCTTTGTGCCTGCATCATATAGAAATAAAGTGGCTAAACTTCTGAACTTGGTGTATACCTCTAAATCGACGTCGTATACGATCTTGGACACCTGTGACACGCCCTTGGCTTTCACTGTCACTTCACCGTCCACGATTTGTTGAACGCCGTACACGTGCGGAAGCAGACGCTCCCCTTTCGTGAGGTTGCCGCCACGAAAAAATCTGTCCGCGTCGGCAGCCTTCTTAAAACCGCATTGCAATCTCTGCGTCGCTGTTGCGCAAGCAGGCGATCTGCCGCCGTCGAAAACTGAGCGCCGTGAGAACGAGCAGCGAAGAAACGCGCGGGCGAACCGCTGTAAACAAAGCGGAGACCGCGCCACGTACGACCGCGCTGCATCACGTTTCCACATTGGGGGCGCTGTCAGGAGGCGCAGTAGCGCCGCCTGGCCATGGTTTTCTCGTCTATACGCAGCCGCGCACCCTGCTTTAGAGGTAATCTGCCGCGTTTGCAAGGAGTTGGCGTGCCGGGACGGCGCGGCACCATGTAAGCTGTCTTCGCACGCGTTTAGTATTGGAGATTGCGTAACCTCGAGTTTCGGTGACCCGTTGGAGCGGGAGGCAGACAAAGCATTCGCTCCTCGCTGCGGGCGCTTTTCGTGATAGCGTCGTCCCAGTGCGGGCGATGCTATGAGGTGTGGGGGCAGACTGCATGCGAAAGCATGGCTTCGTACCGCCGATGTGAAGATATCGTTGACGTTTCACGAAACCCTATCATTCGTTGCCGACTCCCAATTTCATCAGCATGAATTGCTTTCTCATTCAAATTTGCTTTTTTCAATTGCACGACAAATCGGAAGATTCTGCGGTCCCTTTCCGCGTAAGAAAAGTCGATCGGCAACTGCACTTATTCGCATAAAATTCGAATTTCAGTACAACGAAACTTCGATATAATGAAAGAAATTGCCGATTTTACTGACTTCGTTATGTCGAGGTTTAACTGTACTTCTGTTCTTCCAGATGAGGAATGCCTTGAGTATTTTATTTCGTTAATCTGCTGATTGTGCGATGGTGAATGATGTTTGTGCGATCGAACCGAATTGTATTCAAGTACCAATGAACCTACAGCTGCCAGAGTGTGTGTTCTGTTGCACTGCATTAGTTTTTCCTTAGTCTTTTCTGTGCACCATGGGTGCACCATGAGCTACGAGTCCATCAGTGTGGTTTGGATACCACCCATTGAGAACAAAAGCTGCAGACTAATCAAGGACTACCCTGTTGTCTGGTCACATTGTTCTTTGCAGTATGCAGCTTTGTTGTGCACAAGCGGTGTCACGAGTTTGTTACCTTCAAGTGTCCTGGCAAGGACAAGGGCGTCGACTCAGACGTGAGTGTGTTCATCAAAAGTTTTTGTTAGGCTGATTGCTGTTTTGTTCCCATATTAGAGCAGGCACGAAAACTGTACACAATGACAACACAAAGATAAATACCGAAGCCAACCGAAATTTATTTATTGCAGGAGGGCATTTCATACGTGAAGTTGGCAATTGCTAAACCATCTAGTCACTGCATGACATGAAAGTATGAGGGAGCATGCACAAAATTGAAATAAGACTAGGAGGGCTCACTTAGCCACATATGTTATTGAGTGCGAGCTGTGGTTTAGGCGTGTACTAGGATGAATTGAAAATGCCGCCTCAAGAGAAACACGGGAGGCTTTTTATATTAAGGAATATGGTGAAGAATTTATGTACGGGGAAGAAATATGTAAGCTGTACATGAGTTTTACACAATGTCTTTCAGCTCTAAGTAAATTTTAGCTGGTAATAGTCCTTGCAAGTCTGTTGCATGAGAATACTTTTTCTGCATGTTTTATTATGCATGTGCTGTCATTACTTAAGCTGCATGATGGGAGCACAGCCACATACCTCTGGCCAAAGTTGTATTGCAGAACTTTAACAGAACATTCTGAGTCATCACACTCCCATTTAGGGCTTCTAACTTGTTGGCGAGAAAGACATGGGCCATGTCTCGATGTTCAAGCATTCAAATTTCTGACTGAAGAGTGCAAACAAAATTACTGAGCATGGACATATCATTGTGTCACTATGACTGTAGTCGCAGCCCGTTAACATCCTATGCTGGCATGTACTGAAAACATGCACATGTGTGATTTGTATGCTAAAGGCCACAATTTTTATGGAGATAGTAGTCTTTTTTTTTTTTTTTAGAAACGCATCACTAGCGGTGGAACACATCAGTAAATATGTGATAATCAGACATTTAGTTTACTGTTATTTGCTAGTAACATTTTCACTAATTGAGTTAAGGCTGAGGTTGATATCATGCAGTCGAAGCCAGCCAGTGCTAGAGGCATGGTCAGCATAGCAGCAGAATGCGCATGTAGCTTTGTCCTGCATTATGCGATGGAAGGTTTCCGGGGAAAATGTCAGTTATATCACAAGTCCTAGCACACAGGATTGCAAAGCTGGGTCAAACTGCGTTAGTGATTTCTTTTTGGCACGGGTCTCGCAGGATGCACGAACCAAGCACCAGTTCGTGCTGCAGACATACACAAGTCCAACCTTCTGCGACCACTGTGGCTCGCTCTTGTATGGTCTCATCCATCAGGGCTACAAATGCAAAGGTGAGTGTGTGCAGTGTATGGTGGGATGCGACATGGTGCTAGCTCTACTCGCTCTAGTGAACCCGAGCACGCAACTCTGAACCTTTCATTGATTCTTTGCTCCAACCCCAATAAGCACCATACATGTGATCACCCATGTTTGGTAGTAGACATGTCATTCTGGTGCTGAGCGCAAGGACATTGATTCGGTTCCCACCTGCGGCTGCCATATTTCCAACTGGGTGAAGTACAAGAATGCCTATGTGCTTAGCTATGTGTGTGCTTCAGGAAACCTATGGGGTCAAAATCATTTCCCACTACAGCATCACTGGTAGACTCAACGGTGCATTCGAACATAACTGATCAAATAATTTATTAGTTAACAGGCCAGCTTTTCATCTAATGCATGAATGAAAGGATGAATAAATCGGACAACCTGACATGACTTGATCCATGATCAGAACAATAGGCCATTGGCACAACTTTTCGAATAAACTTTTGTACAGGACTCAATCTGCAATGCTATGATGGCGGACCTCGCTGTCAGAGGAGCAAGTTGAGGCTAGTGTGTGAAGAGCGAAAATTGTAGAGCAGCGTGCGTGAACGCATTCCCTGTTGTGTTTGCTCTTTGAACACAATTGCCATGATTTTAGCCATGAGACGGGAGCTGTACAGAGAATCCCAGCTTGTACACTCTCCCTTGACATCTCTTCTCAGTTAAAAAAATTGCAGGATGAAGGATACACAGACAGGATGGGCGCAGGAAGTGCAGCAAATCGATCATTATCTCCTAGTCACAGTTATACATGTGTAGATTTTGTTCTTGCAAAGCATTATAATATTGGCGTTCTGTATTACCACTCTACTGTACTGCATGCGTGTAGCACATTGTAAAATCAGTTTATGCACATTCTGCTTATGAAGCAATGTTATAGGGCAGACGCATTCAGCGAACAAAACAAATTGATAGACCAGAGAGCAACAAATAATGGGAGCCAGTGTTGTAGCAGCATAGTAAGGCCATGGGGCACTTCATTAAACAAAATATGAAATGGGCACAAAGCTTTCACCTGTCTGAATTACAAAAAAAAGGATCTTCTTTGCAAGGATTCTATCAGTGGATATAAAAGCAAAATTGTCATGATCCAAAGACCTCTGCAACATTGTAAATGCTTGTGATGCTGAGGTACTAATTGCTCTGCCTCCCCAGCTGTGAGATAATGTATGCCAGATGTGGCAAGCACCATAATGTTTCCTTGCAAGCGTTTGCCAAAACTGGCAGCTTGGCTCTGTACAGTCACTGGCTACATTCATTACCGAGATTAGAGCTTCATATTATGTTTACCAGAAACAAATATGATGTTGCAATTATTTATTCACCATGGGAATTGCAGGTGCTATGTCGGCTCTTATATGGTTTGGCATGAATTTATACATGCCAAATTTATTCATCGTGCAGGACAGGGGTAATTGGAGATCGCAGGGAAAGGCCTTCATGCTGCAGTGGACATTAAAAAGGATGATGATGATGATGATGAATTTATTCACACAGCTCTTTCCAGCTGTCTCTCTGTTCTTTGCAGTTCAGTTGCGTTGTATGTTAGTTTCACATTTTATGCAACTGTTTTATGTTCACAAATGATTCATTTTATTGCATGCTTACCAACATATAAATTGCAGTGCAGTGGAACCTTGTTAAAGTGAACCTGCATATATAATGAACTAACAGTTATAGGGAAGAGAGAGCGACCTATCCCAATTTCACTCCCATAGGTGCCCACACATTTTTTCATTGATTTAGGAAACAGGACTATAAGGAATAAATGAGTATATATAAAAGTATACATTTCCTAACTATATCCAGAAGGACATAAATAGTTGTGCCATGAAAAGACAGAAAACAAAAGTACTAATAAAAAAAAGATATAAAAAGGAGGAAAAAGAGGACACAAACAATAGACTTCTAGATTATGACAGAGTAGACAACGCTCCACTCACCTTGGTTTCAGCACACTGTTTCGGTAACTACAGCAGTATGTGTCTGCACTGGCTGCCCTGAATTTTTGTCCGTGTGGTCACCATGGCTTCCTATCACGGTGCGCTTGTCAGACAGTGGCAGCATCCGTACATGTAATGATAGCAGCATGTGAAGGTTCACTTCAGTAAAGAGCAAATTTGAGCTCCTTTGAATGACAGCCAACTAACTGTGGTTAGAAAACTTTTATAATAGTTACAGAAAGGCAAAATAGCTTTTAGAGCTCTAGTGAAGGTACTGATGCAAAGATTTTTTCTCTGTCCCAACGATTTCGCAATAAGGAGGTTCTACTGGACATTTGATTATGTGCATCATCAAATCTAGATAGGGACGTTTGGGAAGCAGAACTCGCCGTACTTGATTATAATTTTGAAATTTATGAAGAATTAGCTGTTTGCAGTGTTCTGAAAGACATCGAACAGCGGAAACAGGAGCATAAAATGAGACTAAGGTAAATGAGGTCGAAGTGCACGGCTGAGTGAGCTGGTAAAGATTATTTCGCTCGCAGTGCAGGAGGTGGTGTAAACATTACAGAGAAGCCTGCAGGGCCTTTCAACGTTTGTGTGCACTTCACTCTTGTGGGATCACATCTCTTTGCACTTCAAGCACAATGTGACTCTGTTGTTATGCAGAATGTTTGCGATGAAAGAAAAGAAGCTTCAAAGAGACATTAATATGAAAACCCCATGGGTTTTTCGAAGCTAGATGGGCAAAATTTAAGCAAATTTATGTACTGCCCGTCGTGCCCATGTCTGAGGAACAGCTGCATTGGCGGCGTGTGCGAACTCCACTGCGAATTTTCAGAAAAGTGCGTTCTTCAGAGGAAGCTTTAGCTTGGGGTTTTCTGTCTAAGCACATGGAAATGGAGAACCATCTTTCTCGACAATGACTGCACCGAATTTGATGAAGTTTGTTGCATGTAAAGGAAAAAGTTAATATCTAGTGACTGTAGGAAGCAGATCATTTATTAGGCTGCCGATTTTTAAAAATGAGGATAGTTGACAATTGCAATATCTCATAAAAACTATCAAGTTGGCAAGTGTGTAACTTGGCAATGAAAAACGATATTGCACTTTTGTAAACTTCACCTAATAATACACCTGAGTAGGACAAAATAAACGTTATACACCTCTCTGAAGTATACCACTAATATGTGAGGAGGATTGCGTTGCTAAGCCCAAAGGTGCCGGATCAAATCCTGACTGCCGGTGACTGCATTTCGATGGGGGCAAAATGTAAAAAACACCTGTGCACCATGCACCGGGTGCACATTAAAGAACTCCAGGTGGCCGACATTAATCCGGAATCCCCCACTACGCCGTGCCTCATAATCAGATTACGGCTTTTGGCACGTAAAACCCCAGAATTTAATTTTTAATATATGAGTAGGAATTTCGCACTGCCCTTGTAAACATTCTTACAAATTCATGTAAATTTAACATTGATGTATATCAAATTTAGCTGCTTTGGATAAACTCACGGATACAGTTTACCGAACTGTGATGCCTGTTTTTTGATGCATAGTTAAGGATTTGTACACTTTCTGCTTCTATTCGTTTTGCTGATTTGTGGCAATTGTAAGTAAAAAAAGAAAAAAATGAACACAATTTCAGGCCCTAAATCTAAATTTGGTTTGCAAAAGTCACTCCAATTTAGCTTTTTTTCTCAAACGCAACAAATTTAATGCAAATCAGTACAGGGTTTGTCTTGTAAAATACTGTTATTTGAATAGGAGGCAGCAGAGTGAGCCCTAAGCTAAAGCTTCATCTTAATACGAAACTCTGCGACTAATGTGTGATGTGGAAAGGGAGAAAATACCATGCATGTCTTCCATCATCTTGCATCATTTCTTGCACGCTCAGCAGAGGTGATCTGTTCACAAATATTTTGACAGCAGTGCAGCATTTGATGCTTTCTGTCCCCAGTTTCTGCCTTGCCCGATCTTGTGGTTCTTGTTCCAGCTGCGGTGGTGCAAAGAATTGGTGTGTATGGAGGTGCACTGAATGTATATCTGTGTCCTTCTACGTGCAGCTTGCGACATGAACGTGCACAAACGGTGCCAAGAAAGTGTGCCGAACCTTTGTGGCTGCGACCACACCGAACGGCGAGGGCGTATCCACCTGAAGGTTTCGGCAACCACTACACGGCTCACCTGTGAAGGTGCGTTGCATTATGTCGGACAACTTGACGCCTGCGTTTTTCATGTGGCTTTTCAGCAGGTATCGGGAATGTAACAGGTGTCATTTGCTATACCCACGAAGAAGCTTTGCTGGCCATGAAGGTGAAATTTCTAGCTGCTCTTGTATATACAGAATAAGCTATACTGCACGCACAGTTCTTCTCGATCTTTTGAATAATTCATCCGCAGACAGAGTATAGGAACTGTGAAGATTGTAACTACCTACAGACAGTAGTATATTCTATACCTAGTTCTGTAAGTAAAGGTAGAAGTGTTTTAGACTTTAAAAAAAAAGAAATTTAAACGAATTATAGGAAGATGTATTTAGTTTGTTTAGGTACCATTTTAGGTTTGTTTGTGACTCGCATGTGTGTCGATGGTCTTTTTGTTGTTGCCAAAGATACTTTTGTTTTGTTTTGTATTAATAAATATATTATCATCTCACATTCCTTATACCTATGAAGACGGCATAGGTTGTATGTAAAAATTAACCTGCCTTAAGTTTTGCATAGGAACTGTTGCCTCCCTATTTGTAATAAGCCTGCGTGCCGAACTGTAGTCGGAGCAAAAGCCACTATGAGGTTGTTGAGCTTTTTGCTATTGCTTAATTTTCTGTGTACGTGCAGAAATAAAGAAAAAGAAAACTATGTGGAAGGAGCTTCTGTGCATGCATGGCTGCACCAAGCTGCCTTTGGCTAGTCGCTTTTGTTTCTGTTCTTGCCTTTCAGTGTCTTTTTGTGAAGCAAGATGTGTTTGACAGGGTGATAGAAGTTTGACATTCATTTCGTTTCTGTGATCTTGCACAGCTTGTTTACTTTTGCTTAGGAAGCTACAGTTACTAAAATGTTCGAGTGCCGAGACTTCGGTGCACGTCAACAGGCCACAAATAGTCAAAAATAGTTCTAGAGAGGCTTACTCTGGTGTGCCTGATAGATAAGCTGTGGCTTTCATCTGTTATAGCATTGTCGATCATCACTTTTTGTGGTCGTCACTACTGTACGTTTGTGATAGTGCTACTGTCTCAGTGCCACTAAGGAGAGGCTTGGGTGGTAATATGCATCCAGTTGGTACAATGCCCCCCCCCCCCCCCAAAAAAAAAACTTTATAGGAACAATGAGAAATAGCATTGACCCTTACACTTCAATGTTTTAAGAGAGTGTTTACAAGATATGGCTCAGATTTGTGCTGTAGACAGTGTTGTCCACACAGGCCCAGTGAAACTGCCAATGGTCACAATATTTGAATTTCACTTTCAAGTGCGTTACAATGTGCGCAGTTGCATTTTTTCATGCATCTGATTCCATGTCAGCAGTGCTGGTCAGGTAATCTCCTGCCATCACCGCCTAGTATATTTAGGTGGTTGCCACAAAAGTGCGCAAGTGCTATGAATCCCAAGTTATATGCCACAGCACGAGTGAGTGGAGTTGCTCCACAAAATTCGGGTCACAAAGACCCAGTAGGAGCAGTGTGTTCAATGGGGCTGGTTGGTTAATCTTTAAAGAAAAACAGGAACAGCCCAACACAGGACAAGCCAGTAAATAGGACAGAGTGCTGACTAGCAACCAAATGCTTTATTTGCAGAAGCAGCATATAAAGACATCATTCAATGTGACA
This sequence comes from Dermacentor andersoni, assembly GCF_023375885.2. Taxonomy (NCBI): domain Eukaryota; kingdom Metazoa; phylum Arthropoda; class Arachnida; order Ixodida; family Ixodidae; genus Dermacentor; species Dermacentor andersoni. The sequence continues at coordinate 51,579,006 of NC_092821.1, forward strand.
TAAAGAACAGAAAAAGATGGATAAGCAGGATAAGCGTCGGCCACGGAGATCATTCATTTTTTTTGTTGAGAGCGTGAGGGACGCGGAACTGACGCACGCGTCGCCACTTTTGAATATGCAAAATGCCTCAAAGATTTCCCGCACACACTTTTCACTATATCTGCCCAATTATTCCGCACTTCTTAAAGATCGAGGTGCACCCATATGCGTTACAGTGGGCAGCCAGATGACTGTATGGGTTCCCTTTTAGTGAAGCGGCATGCTCGCGCAGGCGATCATTAATGCGCCTCCCCGTTTGCCCGATATAGCAACATTTACAATCAAGCGGGATTTTATAGACAACCTGCCTCGTACAGTCAATAAAGCCGCGAACATGATTCTTATAGCAGCTTTTGCGTGTGACAGTATCCTCCCTGTTGACTATTTTGCACAACCCGCAGTGGCAGAAGGAGAGCCAAGCATGTCATGGAGGCATACACGTTGGCACAACCCCAGAGCCAATTTCTCTCAGTGGCAAGTACAAAAGTGCCCAGATGTGCAGCAAAGGACTTCAGAGTCAAAATCACTTTATTTTTACAAAATCTGGCAGGAATCCAGATCCTAATCGTGGCTTGGTTAGTCCCCTGGATACATGGCACATGACAGCTGGGAGACATTGTAATAACAAAAATGCTCAATTGCAGTAAACTGGGAAATCAAGTTAGAAACATATAGACAGAAATGAAGTGATGTGTTACATAGTATATCCAAGTTCATAACTTCTAATCATGGAATAAATGTTAGCACACGTGTACAGTATTGAAAAGTGAACCCCCTTCATCCAAATAAAAGGTACCTGCTCAAAAACATTAAAACTTATTATTAGAGCTTTTATATTTTACTAAACTATGTATTATTAGATATACTATATACTGCTACAACTAGCAAAGAATAGAATTTGCAGCAGCTGCAGTGTGCCGTTTGCTAAATGTCATGCTTGAAAAATTTTTAAAGGTAAGCTGCGTTTAAGTGCCCTTCTTGCTAGAGGTCTTAGACGTGACCCAATATCGGAAAAAAGTCATGCTTGCAGTCAACATGACTTTCTCTTGTGTGCATTTAAACTTCCTCCTTGCTTACCAGTTTCTAGAGATTTTCTATCCCTCTTCAATGATGTGCCAAGAGTGTGGCCTTCATTAAGCTTTGCACGTGGCCTGATGTTATGTTGCTACTGGAATGAGGCAGCGCATCATCCGGTGGTGAAAAAGGTGCACGCTTTTCAAATGACAGCTTGGTGCGCTTGAGTACAGCAGCCTACTGTAGTGCCATCTGTTGCTGCACTCTAGAGTCACTGTTCGCGCGGGAAGCCATATAGATGTGACACAGGGCCCCTTGGATCAGCAGTTGTTGTTTTCATGGATGCCATGTTTATCATGCCTACTCGTGTGGAATTGGAGGGTTGCTCATTGTAGTTAATGTCATGCTCACATATTATTATACGTGTGACTGCCACCCTGTTAGCAGAAAAATTTACTTTTCTTTGCTTTTTATGCACTGTGTTCACTCCTGTCAATTTAGTGCAAGTCTGCATTACATCAAACTGCGCACAACAGGCAGTTTCGGCTCTGTTCTTGCCTTTCAGTGTGCTTTTGTGAAGCAAAACATCTGCGAGATGGTGGTAGAATCACTGTAGAGTTAGCATTATGTTTTGTTTAGTGACACCTGGTGACTGCTAGTCTGGCTAATACTAGAGAAAAGATGCTCATGCAGCCCACCTGGCACAGCACAGGTGTTCATTTTAGGCTGTTTCCGCCTTGTGCATTTATTTTGCTATACTATAACAGTTTCAAAATACTTCAATAATAAAACATGCTTGCGTAATTGAATGGGTAGAATACGAGGTGAATATTGTATGGTAACTATATTTGTATTTGCCTTCGAAAAGAAACTATTCAGTATTTTTGAATATTTGAAGCTAACAAAATATTTCGCAACAAACGGCTGTTCTCCGTCTGCTAAACAAATTGGTGCAAATTATCAGAAGTGAAACAATGACAAAAAGTTTTCAAAACAATGCAAAAACTAAACAGGTAATGCAAGCTCCATTTTCAGTATCACGACAGAAGCCTAGATCGCAACCTGCGATTTTTACTTATGGTCTGTCGTTTAGTGTTTGTGGCAGTCTACTCATGTACCTGTTTGATTTTTCTTATGTTCCAACCATTGTTTTTTTTGCAGTGGGTCCTTTTACACATGTTTACATCACACAAGTCTTTCAGCAGCTTTTATTTTCTTCCTTTGGCAATTGTGTGTGTAGCATTTTTGAAAAGTTAATCATACTGCAGCCAATCATTCTTGGAAAGCTTGTTTGTAACCAAACTCTTAAAGATCTTGAGAGGCTGTTCATGCAGTTCTTTTAACGACAATTAGGGATCCTGTCTCTAAAGCTGATCATTTCTCCCTGATAGTTAGCTTTCTTTTTTGCACTTGTCAGTACTTAATTATACTGAAATAAACATTCCTGCTGTGAATATATGCTTCTGAATTTTAATTTTAGATGTTCGATTCAATATTCGATAGTTTCATTTGTATTCAAAAAAGTTGATATTCGTCTACCTCTAATTTTAAAACTTAATTTCTTCGTCAAGTTGCCATGATTTCATAATGCATTGGTTCTTAGCTCCTAAGCCAGAATGCTGCATGCTTAAGAAAGCCTCATCTGGAAGGGATGTGTAGTCATGTCATGTCAACAAAAACATGTCAGTGTGTCATGCTCACTCACTTAAAAAAAACATGCTTACCACGTGGAGTTTCCAACAAGGCTGAACACTTCAAGAAACTTGCGTAGCCGCATTCATTCGTGTGTATAAATTGCAGTTTTCATTCTTTGCAATAGCACAAATCACTTTACAAGCAGCCATTTAGTTGTCAGATGATATGCCTTCCAAGTCAAAAGAAGTGAAGTGAGAAAACATGCAAAAATGATGGCATTGTTTGACAGCTATTTGTTTTTCACAAAAAGCCCACTAATTTCACCCTCGAGTAGCGCATGGTGGGAAATGAATTGTGGATTCTCTAACCTTGCAACCCGAATATTTTTTAGGATAGTTTAAGCGTTTCTGTTGAGGCACACGAAAGTTGACGAAGTGGCTAATTGAGCTAAAGATGTTTATTGTTAACAGGCCTTTGAAGTAGCCACTGTGTTGAGAAATAGCCAGTCCAGGCCACCCTTGTACATTGTAACGAGCGCATTTCTGCCTGGTAAGCCTCCTCCACCCCCGTCTGTGCAGTGCGGCAGGCACGCAACCTGATCCCGATGGACCCCAACGGCTTATCTGACCCCTACGTCAAGCTCAAGCTGATTCCCGACATGGGTGACTCCGCCAAGCGGAAGACCAAGACCATCAAGGCCTGCCTCAACCCTGAGTGGAACGAGACACTTGTCTTGTGAGCAGCCCCTTTGATGCATCATTTGCAAGGGCAGTAGCAATCATTGGCACCTTTGTCAGACTACATTAATTGCATTGCACCTACGAAAGGCCTTTGCCAAAGATCTTCAGTTAGCACTGCCTGCATCAGCTGAAGCCATCCACTGTCTGGAAATTTTCAAATTTCATCAGTATGCGTAATCCTCTGCCACACTCTACTGTGTTTTCCTTTCCCTGTCGTCCATTCTAATACTGTACAGTAGAACCCCATTGGTACACTTCTTAAGCAGTAGGAAAAAAATATATGATCCTGGAGGACGCAACACCCTGTAACACTTTTGACAGCACTAATTATTTGAAGTTGTACAGGTAGTCAGCACACTGTTGAAAGCTTGCTCAGTAGAGCTTGTTATCACTGCATAAGAATTAAGTTGAGCATTAAAAGACTCTTTTGGAGTGGCCGTCGCTGTGAATCTCACTAATTGAAGATTGTAATGTCCATCAGGCATTTGGGTCAATCCTTTGGTGACAGCAGCCTCTACAAGCACTCGCAGTGCTGCTTCTGCTTCTGTGCAGTCTTGTATATCGATGCAACCTTGTAACATAGGAGAGCATTACCCGACGTGGTTGCTTAGTGGCTTTAAGATGGCGCTGCTAAACGTGAGGTCGCTGGATCAAATCCTGGCCACGGCAGCTGCATTTTGATGGGGGCAAAATGCAAGAACACTTGTGTACTTATATTTATGAGTGTGTTAAAAAAAACCCTGCTGATCAAAATTAATCCAGAGTGCTCCACTATGGCGTGCTGCATAAGCAGATTGTGGTTTTGGCACGTAAAACCTCATAATTTAATTTTAGGAGACCATCTGGCAACATAGGTGGGGGGAACCACTTGTGCTTTTATGCAGATCTTTGTGGCTTTCGATGTCGTGAACCATGTAGAGATTGTCAGTCACTATCCAGCTTCCCAAAAAGTACTGCGCAATAAGTTGTTCGGCACTTTTTGTATTTTGCAGGCTTTCTTTCAGGCTTGGGAAAAATATTTATGTAGCAGTTATTGAATGACAGAAAGCTGGATGGGGGATTTTTCAGAATGGTCTACAATTTTCTCATTTATGCTTTTGCTTTGAATATAATATTTGAACTGTTTACTAATAACTCATCATGTAATTAGGTAAAATAGAAAAAATATTACGACTTCTTGCATGCGATGGCAAACAAAATTACCTTGCTTTTCTGTCCAGCAATGTAGTACTTGCATATCTTTAAATTTTTACTCATGTGGGACATATAGTAAATCTAGAATTGGCATGAAATTATTTTTGCCACCGTAAGTTCACAGTCACGTTAACAGAAATAAACACATTGAAATGTGCATTCTTGATGCCGTCACCAACTGTTCCATGATGATGTATAGTGTGGAATAACACGCATTCAAGTTGTACAGCTCTCGCAATGCAGTACATCTGACTCTTGAGAAAAATTTAGCTTTCAACTTGGTGTTTTTGTATGGTAGCGTAGATCTAACGAAATCCATTGTGTCGAGTGTTTGGGTACGTTGAGGAGGAGAGGTATGCAAAGATTGAAGTGTGTGTGCAGATGACTACCTTCTATAGTGCTTCTTGATTATGAATGTGGAGCTATGAGTGCTGATTGAAGGACTGGCAAGAGTCACTGTGGTGGCTGAGTGCACACTACAGTTAAACTTTGATATATTAAACATGGTCATAACGAATTGGATATAACGAAGTAAATCTAGAACTTGGTTGCCCCATTTCAGTTTATCTCAGTGAAAATTCTGATGCTATAATGAGACCACATTAGAGGCTGCAGGCAAGTGATGTATTGATTGGCAAAGGTCCTTTAATCGTTGACATAAGTGCACTACTAAATCAGCTAGAAAAAACGAGTGTCTACATATAAAAGTCTGTCTACTCTTGGTACCAGGTATCTTGTCGGTGGTCACATCTCGCATGTCTTGTGCAGCATGCTTATCTGTACATATATATAACCTGTTAAAACTGCATCCCAGCATTCGACTCCTTCATACTATGCAGTAGTAGTAGTTACAGAAAGTTACAGTAGTAGAAGTTACAGAAAAACAAGCTAACAGAAAACAGAAAAGAACAGAAATGATGTGAGACAAAACTTGCCATATTTTTTCCCTTCTTTTACAAAATATTTTTAATAGTAGCTTCATTCATGTTAAACTTAGGTGAGTGTGTTGGCTTTAGTCAGTTGTTTAGCATCAGCATTGCATTTGAACCACGGCTGAAAGGGGGACACTACCATGAGTTCTCGAAAGTCAGTCAGTTCTAGTGAGTTGGTACTGCATAATGTTAAACTTAACAGAAGGGAAACGGAGTCATTTAGAAAACACAAAAATGCAGGCGTACGAGCACTCGTATGTCTGTGTTACAAGTGTTTTTTTTATCCATTTTGGTTTAGACTCTGTCAAGTCTTGAAAGCCTGAGTCCTCAGCTGCACTTATTTGTGATCTCCTTTTGCTTGTCTTCCCCAGCTTCTGAAATAGGCATTGAGCCGCAGGCACTTAGTGAAATGAGTTCTACTGCACGCATCCTTTTTTGCAAGGCACTTACGACTGGTACCAGTAAAGTCTACTTCTGTTAATTCGACCCTGACAGGACCGAAGAACGTGATCATATTATCCAGTGCGTTGAATTAAACAAGATGTAGAAAGAATGCCAGAACACGTCACTGACTCATTTAGAAGTGTTTGCCAGATTCTAACACGCTCCCAAGCCAAACGCATGGCTGCTTTCTGTGTATCCAAAGTTGAAAATTAGGTAGCAATGACACTAAAGCTCCTAAAAAAAAAACCATGCAGAAGTCTAACAAGCTACTGAATTTTTAGCAAGGAAAATGGGCAAGGGTTGCATAATTAATGGCAGCCAGTTTTCGAAGGTCATCTTCACCGCAAAGTTTTAGAAGTTGGGTAAAGCACACGACTGCCGCGAAGGCGGTTTTGGTCAAAAAGCTTGGGTTCAAAAGCCCAAATCATCTAGGAGAGAAAAATATGCGTGTTAGAATCGGGTATACACCACAATCAGACATTGCGAGCTATGGTTACTACTTGAAAATTTTTCTAAGGTAGACCGAAAATAGGCTTTCTCAATGGGAAAAGAGGGGGTTCAAGACATGCAGTCCCATAAACTTCGTCGCGACAAGCAATGTCGCTGAAGGAGTCGTTATTGCGGTCACTATAGGGTCAGGCACATGCATGCTGACTGATCAAGTTCCAATTATCCGGCGAAGGTCAATTTTAGGATCTAAATAACAAAAGTTTGGGCCCATAAAAATTCATGGGTGTTGGCCAGCACCTTTGGCTGGGATCGAATTAACCGGAGTCGAATTACCTGATGTCTACTGTATTACTGTTCAACAAAAGTGATAAGATTCCAGTCAGGATTTGGTAAAGCCTGCTGTATGCACCATTGTCATTCTTGTCTTCATTGCTGCTCTTGTCCTACCGTTAACTGTTTCATGGAATTGATGACTCGCATCTTCCGAAGTTGTCCAAGTCTTGTCTTCCTTTGTTTCCGTTCCCCGTCCACATATTGTTTTGTTTTCATATTGTATTGGTGGTTTATTACCTTTTTTTTTTTGCATTTCGCGCATCTGACTTCACGTCTCGAGCTCAATCTCCGGGTTCTTCTGATAGTGCGTAATGTGTGGTACTTCATAAACCCAAACCTATTCTTCTTTCATGTGTGAGGTTAGCTGCTTGGAAGGCACTGGAATTTAATTGAACAATTTGATGGTGGTGATGTGCGGTTGTTGCTTTCTTATCCCTGCAGCGACCTGAAACCCATCGACAAAGACCGGCGACTGCTGATCGAGCTGTGGGACTGGGACCGGACGTCGCGCAACGACTTCATGGGCTCCCTCTCGTTTGGGATCTCAGAGATTCTCAAGTCGCCGGCCGAAGGCTGGTTCAAGCTTCTGACGGCCGAAGAGGGCGAATTCTACAACGTGCCCGTGCCCCCCGAGAACCCGGCACTTGCGCAGGGAGCAACGCACCACCAGCAGTCGAGGCCGCGGCCGACACCGCAGGCCTCCTCGGACCTTATCCCGCACAACATGGGCAAGCAGGTGAGGGAGGCGGAGGGTCTCCTGCACCAGTACTGCATAGGGGAGAGGGTGCGTGCACTTTGTGACCACATGTTCCCTGCGACTTAGTGGCTGTGGCATTCAGGCGCGTTGCACGAGGTCTCTGGTTGGATTCCCGTCTATGGCAGCTGTATTCCAGTGTGGGGCGAGTGCTAAAACGCTTAGAAACATAAAGTTTACGTCCACTAAGGATGGCAAAAAAAGAAAAGCAAAATAAAGTGCAAAAAAGACAGAATTTCTTTTCGTGTGCAAACATTTCTGTTCATGATACAAAACAAGACCTCAAGAGAAAAGTTTGCGGAAAGACCAAGTTGCCTAGAAAATAATTTTTTTTTACAATAACAAAGGTGGGATTCACTGCACACAGATGTGCTCCAGTGCATGTTTTGGTTGCATATTCACAATTTAACTCTTTAACAGGCTTTACAACAAGCACAGAGCAAAGAACGAGCTGAAATGGTCTTGAGGGCTGCGTGAAAGACAACAGTGCTAGACGAGTTGGGCTCGTTTCTTTTTTTTTTTTTTTTCAGGTGCGCAAGTGATGAGCTCAGCTCGTCCTTCACTAGGGAAGCGTTAAAGGTCCCCTGAAACAGTTCGGGCAAATTTTGTAGACGCGTAGGGTTCAGCTAATGTTTATCATTGCCACCACAATTTGTATGAAACTTCTCATATTAAGAGAGCTACGGACAATTACAAGTTACCCTCCTCCATAGTCATGCATTTCATCTTCAACGCGTTCACCGAGTAATCGGGACTAAGCTCCGCCTTCACTGCCTCTGCGTCATGATAGCACGTCGTGTTGTCAACCTCCTGTTCTGTAGGAGCACGTGCGCAAAGCCTCTCCAAACTCTCCGCCAGCTGCTTGGCAGTCGATCCCAAGTGAGAGCTATAGAAGCAGCGTGCGTTCCGAGCATTCTGTCACAGCGCCAAACGTGTCTGGTATTCCGGTAACCACAGGCTAGCTGGGCATTTCGACAGAACAGTGGAGGCATAAACTCAAGCTGATGAAGGAACTTTAACGTAGACATACGTGAGCTGCCTGATCGGCCTCCACGGTCCATCCACCCGTTTGCGCAGAGCTTAACCAGCCAAACAAAGAGCTACTATTGTTCTAACCAAGTGTAAAACATTTTAAACATTTACAAAACAGCATGTTAACGATTATGCTCCGGCGAAAAATTTACAACAGCAGCAAAGAATACACTTAGTTACTGCTGCTGTGTTTGGTTGGGCTCTGTGCCACCAGGTGGCTGCACTGTGCAGATCATCGACGTTTGCGCTTCTGCTCATCCCGTGAAACGGCGCGGCCAAGCAGCCAGGCCCTATCTTTTCGCTGGTGTTTACCCGAATACCAGACTCACGAAACGCTATTGTGTTAGTAATCCTCCGGCATATAGTGGCGGCCACAAACGCGCAAATCCTGGCGGCGATCGGGTACCGATAGTCTGATGCGCTGCAGACACTCCGCTCGTCTGCTGCCTTGCAGAGGGCACGATGTCGCAGCTTGACATATTGCCAGTCGCTACGTTTGCAGCCCACAACGCAACAAAGGCGATTCATGGTGCTCACGAAAACACAGTCCTACACTGACCGCGGAACTCTCGTCAAGACGGAGCACATTGTAACACAAGCAGACGACGCTTGCTGCGTGCCAGAAGTGCTTAAGTGTAGTGAGAAATTGTTCTTGTGCATTCTCTTTTTGTTACTTTCTTTTTATAGAAACAAATTAACTAACATTCGAGCTATTACGAACAACATTTGTTCACTAATAATTTGGAAAATTACTAATCATGCGCCTGGGCAGCCACTCGGATAGCTCGCCCTATTGACACCATTAGGGCAATTGGCACCAAATGGGTAGGGGCGGCTGAAAATTCAGCCGAGCAGGGTGCTGCGATCGGCAGCGATGCAAATTTTTAAAACCTTAGAATAAATTCCCCGCTTTACGCGGAGCGCTTAGATGCGTCAATTAATGATCAGAAGGACCTACTCTAACGACTTGTTACATTTGTACAACATCGTCAAAATTGTTTCAGGGTCCCTTTAATGAACTGCAGGCAGTTGAAATTGATGCGTAACATCCACACTGCGATACTACTTCATGCAGCCTGTGTGTTACCTGGGGACATTAAACCACACAATTTAGATTAGACAACCACGTAAAGATCAACTGCAGTGTTGCCTACTTTAGGACTATTTCCTTTTTTCATTTTCCTTCTTTTATTTTTGCTTCTATGACATTTTTTAAGGAGTTTAGGGCAGGCTTTTCTCTATACATTTGTCCATTCCATTACGCTTGTCACACGTCATCACGCTGTGAGCCCAGCATTATTTGACTAGTGTAGGAAAAGGATGCCATATCCCATATTTTGTGACCAAAGTAGTTTACCTAGGAGCACATTTTTTTTTTCTGTCCATTCGGCATTTCCTTTATGTAGTTATGTGCATTTTTGTGCCGTTGTTTTAATACCACTGTCATCGTTGCATTAAGCAATAAGGTCTTTACACAAGATTTATTTAAGAGTTTTACACAAAGTTGGTGGCACTGGGTGGAGATAGAGCAGTAACTTCTGACACACTTAACTGTTGCAATACATGTGTTTGGACCTGCAGGAACTGGGGAAGTTAGACCAGTTTTCTTTGTCCACCTCCTCTCGTTGCTGCTCAGTGCTTCTGTGCCCTTATGTTAGGACATTAGGCAGAGAAGTGCCGTTTCATTTTACCATGGCTATAGGCCTGCTAAGGTATCCTAACATCAGTCAACCCAACTGCATCTGCGAGTCAAGATTTTGTGGAATTAGTGTGCGAGCTTACTTTATTACCCTAATATGGGTACACTTGGAAGTACCCGAATATAACAGCTGCTGTTGCAGCTTCCCAGGTGAATAACACGAGGGAAGCATCATTTCGACAGATTTAACTGTCGCTCAAAAAACTAAGGACACCACTAGCTGTGTTTGGAATGTACCCATTTATGCAGAAACAAATGCAAAAGCAACCAGCAGTGACAAGCCGGAAGTAAAGCATTGGAACGCAGCTAAGTAACTTGAAATGTGTGCTTTATATGTGGTAAAATATTATCACAGTAATGTCTCACGAGCCTTTATGCAGCCAAGAGGTTGGTGCTGTACTCGTGGACATCTATCTGTGGCAATGAAGAGAGAGCTAGAGGGGCAAAGCTTCTGCACTGTGTTATTGTGCCCAGTTGTCCAGTAGAGTTTGACAGCGCTTTTGGCGTCTTGGAGCACATATTGTATTGGCGTAGCTTCCACGTGCGATGGTCTAGCATTTACCGAATGCCAAAGAGAAACGCAGAAAAATAACTCGAGCTTAACACTCAGGGGGGTGTATTTGTGTCTTATTTTGCAGTTACAAATCGGATGTTAATGCTTTCTCTTCGCCAGCTTGAACTAGCCCAGATGATAATGTGGTGTTTTTTTTCAAGAATGCTCTTACTTGCGCGTGCTTTGCCTCCCTAACTTTTCCTTCATTATCACAGAAAGTTGCTTGCAAGTAAAGTGACCACAACTCATTGCAGATTATTAAAGGAAAGGGGGTATCACTGTGAGCTGGCTCTAAAACCTCGTCGCTCATCCTCCAGAAGTGACTTGTGCCTCTTGCATATCTGCCATGGTGCCCCAGCGGCAGTGTTGCAATGCTGCTAAGCACATCGTAATGAACTTATTTCTCGGCGGAACTCATCTTGCTTCTGTTGAGATGGAATGCAAGAAAGACTTGCATGGCTTATGTTTAGGCGCACATTAACTCCTTTCATACCTTAGACGAGCTGTGTTTGGCCACAGATTTTTGCTGAAAAAGCCCAAGGACAAGCTCAGATTGTGAGCGGTACTCAGCATTTTTTAGCGGTGCCACCGACAAGTCTATTTTTGTTGCAGTGCTGACTTGTGCTTTTTGTAGATGGCAGCACACAATCCATGGGACAGAAGCGAGCAGAAGCGAATTTATTCTTTCTAAGGAGATGAACATGTTGGCAACTGGTGTCCTTAAAAATAATTTGGCCATTTTCGGTCAGATTTCAGAATAGTGTAGCACGGAAGGGGTTAAAGGACCCCCAGGTATACAAAATTAGTTTGGAACACTCCATTATGGTGATTCTCAGGGCCCTGGTGTTGCATTGGGATGTTAAACCCCATCACTTGGTGTTTCTTTTACTGAAGGTACAGGATTTGCCTAGCTTTCCCCATGTTCATGAAAAAGCGCGCAGTTGTGCTTTCATGGGCTGTCTGCTAACAGGCAGGCAGGGATGTAGGTGTGCCTTCTGCTCACTCTCCTGTACATAGATAGCTTGCATGTGATTTCAGACACAGCTTCTCACCATGCTGGTCCTCCAACATGGTAGCAAGGATGACATCACTGTATCCTACTAATTGCAACGGGCAAGCTGATTCAATGTCATAGACCGTTGCTGACGTCTGTGCCAGAACCACGGAAAATCTGGCAGAACCCCCGCACAAGACGCCAACAAGCACAGCTTCTCACCTTGTTGGTCCTCCAACATGGCGACTAGGATGACGTCAATTCAAGCCATCCATATCTTGTAGAGCATATCTGTGCGCTGGTGCACATCAAGGAGTAAGGAACACACAAGGGAACGTCTGAGCTCTAAAATTCTCATTAAACCTGCACAGTAAATCACTTTGTGTGGATGAGACATGCCAGAACAATGCGGATTGGGGGGCGAGGTTTTCCTGCTTACAGCTGAACCGAAAACTGAACTTTATAAAAGAGCTAATGATGTGCGGAAACTGTTGAACTGGGTTGAGTCTAATTGCCTTCAAGCAAACATAGATAAAAGTAACGATAGTCTTTGCCACAGAAAACACTTGACCAATGAACACTGACTCTTTAATACTTTAAACTTTAGTAGCTGTTACTTGCAAAGAGTTAATGAGATGAAATTTGTTAGTTTATCTTGATAGCCAACTGCAGTGACATAAACACATCCACGAAACCGCACTGTCTATACACAAGAAAATTCCGATACTTTATAAACTACACCGCGTCTCCCCATTACCTCCACTTTGGGTTGTCTATACTAACTTCGTACATTTGAACATTATATATGGGATTACCATTTTCGAACTCGCGAACCCCGCCTCTTTATTGCACATTATTGTTGCTCAGTATACTGTGCTTCGAGCTATGCTCTACTTGAAAAGGATGGACTTGGTTCAAATTCAATTCAGTTTATTCACCAGATAGTTCTGAATGGCTACCTGGGCTAAAAGCTGTTAGATTCATGTACCCCATACTTAACATTTTACCTGTAAAAGATAGCATTCATTATTATTTTCTTTTTTTCCTTTACAAAATCTTGCACAAAATGATTCTTTTTCCTTCAGTAAATATTACCTATTCGAATATTGCATACCCACTATGATCAACAACCCCCAACACCCTAGTCATCCCAGACGCCCATACTAATTTTGACTTATTTTCCTTTTCGTATATCGCAGTGCAGTTATAGAACAAATTGCGAACAGATCCAATATCTCGCAACATTCATTTATCTCTTGCAAAACTAACCTTGGCTCATTCACACTTTCAAAAATTTTCGAAGTAATGCAGAAACAAAATAGATGATGCAAGTTTTATGTTTGGTTTTGCGGCATAAGCCTACACGTCAACCCGTCAGTGTGACTTGTATTTTATCATTTAGTACTTTTGGCAGTCAGGCCATTGTAGCATTTCTATCTTATAAGCTACAACCAGTACGTGTTTCTTTGCAGCGAGCCCTTTTACATTTGCTTACAGCACACAAATCATACGGCAGCTTAATTTCTTGTTCTTTTTCTACAACACCTTGCCTTATTTTGGCAACCATTTAGCATTCTTGGAAAGCTAGTCATACAGTAGCAATTGATTCTTGCAAAGCTTGTTTGCAACAAGCCTCAAAAGATATTCAGAGGCTATTCGTGCAGTATTTTAATCACAATTAGTGATGTCATCAAAGATCATAATTTGTCACAGATGTTTAGCAGTGCCTAATTTTACTGAAATAAATATTCTTGCTCTAAATATATGTGCCTGCACTTGACTCTTTGATATTCAATTCTGTATTTAAACTTACTATTCGCATTCAAAAAAGTTATTCGTTCACCTCTAGTGTATAGCATACCTAGCTAGACACCAGCTTGTCCAAGAACAAGTTCTTTTGGAGTATATAGTTGAATTTTGATATGACACAGATAAGACGAAATGTCAGATCTAACAGAGTAAATCGAACATGTTTCTTACCGATGTCAGCATATTAAATGTAATGAAGTTATTATCATGCCTGATGTGACTTCATTACAATGTAGTTTGACTTACCTGTGTATGTCACATGGCATGCACTAAGATGTTAGTACCTGAAAGTAATCGGCGAGGAGCTTGGTCAGGAATGCGTCCCCCAAGTGGAGCTGTCCTCTCTGCACAGGACGTGATCCGAGCGTCTGACTTCAACTTCCTGCTCGTGCTGGGCAAAGGCAGCTTTGGCAAGGTCCTGCTGGCTGAGCGGCGTGGCACCGACGAGCTGTACGCTGTCAAGGTGCTGAAGAAGGATGTCATCATCCAGGACGATGACGTTGAATGTGCTATGGTTGAGAAGCGGGTGCTGGCGCTGGCAACCAAGCCCCCGTTCCTCGTGCAGCTGCACTCGTGCTTCCAGACGATGGAACGACTCTACTTTGTCATGGAGTACGTCAACGGAGGGGACCTCATGTTTCAGATCCAGCAGTGCGGCAAATTCAAGGAGCCCGTGGCCGTCTTCTACGCCGCCGAGATTGCCGTCGGACTCTTCTTCCTGCACTCGCGCTCCATTGTGTACCGTGACCTGAAGCTGGACAATGTCCTGCTAGACCAGGATGGGCATATCAAGATTGCCGACTTTGGCATGTGCAAGGAGGGCATCCAAGGGGAGAAGACCACCAAGACGTTTTGCGGCACGCCTGACTACATCGCCCCCGAGGTGGGTCAAAAGGGCGAGTTGGGTGAGTTGGTATGCTAGCAATCGTAGAAACCAAATAATGGGAAGGAACGGACAACAAAAGAATTGCACAACATGGGCGTTTTACTCACAGCTAAGAATTCGGCATGCAAGCTCAGTGGTGTGTACCCATCAAAAAAAGAAAGCGAGTGAGAATCTTGCAGTGATCAATTGTTAGATTGCTAGACAAGGTTCTATCGATTCTCGCATGTCTCGCAAGAAGGGATGCATGCGTGGGAGTATTGCTGGTTTGTGAACTCTCACTGGTAAACAAAAAGTGATCGCATGCCTACGGTAAAGCGGTGCGAGTGAGCATGTTGCAGTAATGCTTTGAGTGATAAGAAACAATATAGAGATCACTTTTCCCAGCGGCCATAACTCTAATCAATAGGCACGAGAAGTCCGATTATATAATGCGTAAACGCGGGTGTAAATACGCATCAGTAAACTAGGTGGAGAGGGAATTCTCCCAAACTACCATAGTGGCAGCAACCATAGAGCTAAGCAAGAAATCGTTCTTGGTGGAAGCGCAATAAAAATATTTTTTTTGTAATCTCGTAAGGTTGCAGCACCTCCAGAATGATACTGATGCCTTGTTCCGAAAAGGCGCATTTTCTTTTAACATTCCATCGCCTCTATACATGTACAGTTGTGAACATTTCACATTTGTTTCTGCCACCGTACACACAATAACAGGACAGCTGTAGTGGGCCTATTGGTGATGCCCTACAACACCTCGGCAACCACTCTCTTGTAATCAAGCAAACAAGAATGCTGTGAAAATGGGTGCAAACCAGACAAGCACAAACTTCCAAGTCTTTATTGTTTTGCATTTACCATCTCTCGTACCATCTTCTTTTATTCTACTGTATCTTTGCCATAAATGCATAAATGATGATGAATGTGAAAGTTCTGAACAGATTTAAGTTTTAATTTGTCTGGTTTTTGTCGATTTTCATAGCTCCCCTGTTCATTTGCAAGTTTCAAGTTCCAAGCATTTCAGAGCATGAACTTCTTCATTGCGCCACATAAAACGGGGTTCTTGAAGGTTCGATCATTGTGTCCTCTGATGAATGTCCTTCTAGAAACATCACCTTGAAATAGACAATTTCATGTCTGGATTTTGTGTGCCATCTATCTGCTCAGCTTATCTTGACCACGTGGTTGTAATGCACAGACTAAGCCTTACTTGCATATGTATTCGCACACAGATCATCCTGTACCAGCCATATGGAAAGTCTGTGGACTGGTGGGCATACGGGGTGCTCTTGTACGAGATGTTGGTTGGGCAGCCACCCTTTGATGGTGAGGACGAAGAAGAACTGTTTGCCTCCATCACGGACCACAACGTCTCTTACCCCAAGGCGCTCTCCAAGGAAGCCAAGGAGGCCTGCAAAGGGGTTTGGACCCATTTTTTGAAGTTTTAACCTGCCAATTAGTGTTTTTGTTTTGCTTCATCCTTCCTTAGTTTCTTTCTTTATTCTTCTTCTTATTATTATTATTAGTATATAAATATTTCTTTTAGGTCTGGAAGAACACAATTTTCTGACTTTTTCTCCCAAACACAATCTTAATGTACGGTCAGCAACCAATTTTTTGGACGGCTGATTTTTCGAACATGCCTGTTAATTCGGACGCCTTCGCGCCACCACCATGTACCTCACAGAGCCAATCTGTTAGGGTGGCTGAAATTTTGGACACTGCAACCCTTCGCTGTCCGAAGGGTTATCCTTGTTGGAATTTTTGCCGTGACTGCAGGTCTGGTGCGGCATTAAAGGGAGCTACGACTGCAGCCATTTTGATTATCTTGCAGGCTTAGACCAGCGCTCTCCTATGCCAGTCTGCTGGCAGCCGTAGTAGTCGGTTTGTGCTGTCGTTAGACCTAGCTGCTTGGATGCTTGCTATCAAGCATCGTGTTCTTTGGTGCCGTGTTCTCCATTTAAAGGATTCGCCACTATTGGCAGTGGCACAGACTCCGCCTTCGTCAACCTCACTGATGGAATAGAAGCATGGAAAGCCCTACAAGTGCCTAAAGCGTTGCATAGTATGGTTCCAAAAAGGGAAACTTGCTGCAGTACAGTGGTGTTATGCAGTCAAGCATACGCAGTGCATTTTGTTGAAAGCGTACCAAGAGTGAAAAGGTGCCACTGTCACGGGACATAAAATGTTTCTTAATGATACACGCATGCACCCGCCATCTTCTGTCACAGTATGAGCACCGCGAGATGCCTAGTAATTGTACTGGCAAGCTTTTAAAGCTGCAGTGCACTCTTGTTGTAATGAAGTGAATGGGACAGCGAAAAAAATTCTATACATGATGTAGTAATTCGATAAAAGTGACTACCCTTAAAAGCTAGGAAAGTAGAGCTGACATAGCACAACTCTGTAAAAGTCTAATACACGTGTTAAAAGGCACATTTTTGATCGAGCCAGTTTGTCCTCAGCCAGGGGTCCTCAGCCAATAATTAAAAAGTTGGGTAATTAAACTTAATTATTAAGTTATGGGGAAAAAAAAGTTGCCTGAGTTACTATAGGCTATTGCAAATAGTATCCGTTCGGTTCAATTCGCTTCTGACGCACTTTTCACTTTTAAATTCTTGGCTGAAGTTATGTGGGACACCCTGTATATCAATCTCAGATCAAGCGAATTATCTATACCGAACACGTGAAACTTACTGATTGATACTCGTGTAGTTTAACTCCCTTATAATGAACTGGACATTGGCGATATCAAACTCGAGCCGTCCGCTGCCAGTGCAATGAGGCCATGGAAGGAAGTGGACTGGCGCACATGTACACAGTCTCGCACATTCAGAACGCCATTCTCTGCCATGTTAAAACACATTGCAAAGTGCAAGCAAAAATGTGTGCCTACTACGTGTATTACTTTCTTAAATAATTTTCTCTTGCTTTCTTTCTCCACTAATGATAATGAATACCATTATAGTGTCCCAGGTAACCTTAGCCGGGCCATTCAAACAAAGGAAAGGTTTAAAAAGCGTGATTAAAGATACAATTTTAAGACCAGCGGTTGTTAGACCTCTGATGACAGAGCACCGTACGTGTTATAACTGTATCTTGCACCGCACTATTTAAAGCCTTTCTTTACTTTCGACAGCTTGGCTAACATTAACACGGACATGCAGTATAACAAACCAGGGCATCGTAACAAAATGTCTTTCATTATTGTTTGAGTTCCACTCGACCTGAAAAAGTTCCGTTCCAGTTTTGCTCCGGAATGAAAAAAAAAGTTATGCATAACTGTTTTTGTTTGCATGCGAAAATTTTCAGAGCCGTGTAACAATAAAAAAATAGTACTTATTTTTCTCAATAATTGAATTATGAATTGTGAGATCATGCTCAGTGCCTTTAGTCAGGGCACTGACCATGATCTCAGAAGCAGCACATCATTGATTGTACTTGCCGAAATGCGAGGCCACTGCTCCAATAAAATGAACCTAAATGAATGATAAAACTTCGGCAACAAAGTGTTGTACCCGTAGAAAATGATACAATAAGCTCCTCAGTGTGCAAGCCCTGGGTTTTCCTATGATGCCGATCTGTTAATGCACTAATGAGCAGGCTTAAATTAGTGGAGCGTTCGACCAGCTATCGCTCGTGCTATCACTGCGAGAGGCACGTGCTAATGTGTAGCCCTGAGCCCCGAGATACGCGCTAATGCTGATGTTGCCTGATGTTGCTTGTTTCGTATTGTCAGTTTTCCCATTGAACCGAAAACCGATAAAAAATATGTTTCACTGTAATCGAAAAAATGCTTCGGTTAAGTTTTCATTCCATTCCGGCACACTGTAACAAATGCATTGCAAAAGTTTCTTGAGGTTTGTTATGGGTGAGTTTGGGTACATCGATTTACCTGACATATTGAATAAGCGGGAAGAATATGGGGAACTGACATGCTTGATTTTATTGCAGTAGCAATTATATGAACATTCCAGGTGAATTTACACTGTCGGCATTGCTGTGAGGTTCCGTATAAAGTCAAAATTCGATAAGATCGCGCGTTCACACCGTGTGCCGTACGTGTGAGGGGAAGCATGCAAAGGTGAGCAGAGAAGAATGGCTGCTTTGGTGTGGTGCAGTTGTCTGATGCGTATAAAGGTTGAAGGTGAGCAGGGTGTGCTGTCTTTCATGCATGCAATGAGGAGGGTGGGAAGGGTAGCGTTCCTCCACTTCTACTCCAGCTGTGGCTGCACATGGCGTGGCTGAATGCTGCTCACACATCTTAGCTTGGCGATAATTTGCAGTGGGTTCGAATGCTTGCCGACTCGAGATAGCTGATGGCTTCGTGTTTGCGTTGAAGCGAGAGGAACGACGTGAGCGCCATGTTTTGCTGGTGGAATTGTATACCGGCGTCAACCACCAGCTTGATTTTGTTTCAGTTCCTCGTCACCATCTCAAAGCACTACACAATAGGAAAACAAGATAGCTCGTCCCTAACATCTTGGTGTGCATTGACGTCATAAGCTGCGAAGATTCTCACCTTGCAGCCACGTTAAAACTTCCCACCAAAATGTCCCACCTTATCAAGCTGCGGACTCGGGCCAAATTCAAGGAGTGCAAACTTTAGCTTGCCGAAGCCGCAGAGACAGTGTACGGGTTGGGCTGCTCGGACCACACCAGCCTGGCGTGTGTCAGGGTCTCGTGTTGCAGCAATTTGTGCAATGCTTTGTGTTCCGTAGATGTCAAGTAGCATTGGGTCTGCCAAACTTTTCAGTGACTTTGGGCTGTAAGTTTTCCGGTTAGTAGTTCCCCATAACTTATGAAAAAGGTTCTACTGTCCATGCAATTCGCGAAGCAAACAGAACATATCATATAGCAATGCCTATTGTACTAAAATATGAAAAAAAAAAAACTGGAGCATAATGGTGGTAATACAAAACTAAAAAATAGTTGTGATAAGATTAGAAATAACCGGTGCGTAAAATTAAAATGCACTGAGACGACTCTTGTTGTTTATAAGCCACTCACTTCACCGTGCTTCGGTCTGCCTGCTGCGCAGTTTCTGACCAAGAACCCAGCACGGCGTCTGGGCTGCGGCTCATCAGGTGAGGAGGATGTGCGGACACACCCATTTTTCCGTCGCATCGACTGGGACAAGATCGAGAACCGCGAGGTGCAGCCACCATTCAAGCCCCGCATTGTGAGTACTGCTTGCATCTGCCCGTCTCGGCCATTCTTTCCCAACACAGAGCAGCTTGGCTGGCATTCTCAATGGATCGCTTTTGGGGATGCATTAACTTTTGCTCGATGTGGCATCCAGTGCAATGCCTTGCTGGAGCGATGAGCATTCTGCTCCCTGGCTTGCCCATCAGTGTTCACTGAAAGGGATCAGTTAAGAATACCGCCCAGGCAAAAGCACCAGTCACCCGATGTTCCTCCGTATTACACCACCCATAGCACCCCGAGAAGACTGTGGGCAAGGCTTGCATCTTTGTCGTCTGGCACATGTCACTGTTAGGGGCAACAGCTAGCTAAGGTTCACATTTTCTTATGTCGCAGATGAAGTCTTTAAGAATAAAGTGAGTTGTATTACACATATATGATAAAGAGGGGCTGAAATATCGACTAGGTCCTTTTACATGTGACATGCACCATGCTTGTACCACCCTTGAAAGTACAGCCTCAATCACATCTGCCTGGAGCCCGCCTTGGTTATGCCTACTGGAACCTGCTGGGCAACTAGCTTGTTCGTGCAGACATATGACTTGCTCGGTTCACTCTACGTGCAAGCTCTGTCAGAAGCTGTGGCAAACTTAGCCACTCGTAAACCTGTGAAACTCTCCACTGTGAGCAGAAACACTGTGGTAGCTAGAGTGACAAGATGAATTTAGGGAAACAAGTGAAACATGTTCTGAAAACAGGCCCAGATAAGCAGCATGAGCTGTGCTAAAGCAGCTATAAATAATCAGAATGTCTTCAACAACAAATCTTTTCAGTCTAGTTTCTTATGGCAAAAATACATTTGGTACATCTTTTAGAATCTGTTTGGTAGGTGGCTAAATATCTGAAAAAGCATAGACAAAAATTGATAAAGAAAGAATTTGTGATCTTTGATTTCAATGTTAGCCTGGCTAAGCAATGATAACAGCTTCTGGGTTGCTTGGCTATTTTCGGATGAAAATTGCATATCTGAATGAATGCTCTTGTCTAAGCAGATTGGCAATTAGACCCAAGACTGGAAGAATGAAACTCAGACTTACAATAAAAATGGACTTAAGAATGAAAGAATATTAATCATTACAATCTTTTCTTAAACAAAAAAAACCTTGAATTCCAACAACTACGGAAAAGTAGGAGACATGACTGAAGCATTTCGCGTGCGACTCAGCGAACTCGACAAGCCCCAAATTTTCTTCACTCTGCTTTTATTTATGTGGCACTGGTCATCCTGTCAATATAAATATGTGTGTGAAGAACCGTGAATGGGGCTGCGTAGTTGCTCGCAGAGGCCCTCCGACTCAAGGGAGCCTCTGTGCTGCTGTAGCTTGATGTTGCCGTCTCGATGTCTTCACTTCGTGTTCACACCTCAAATGGGGAGTGAAGGGGAAAGCACATTGCATATTTATGAGTATCGGGCACCCGGGAGCACTTGTCTGCATGGTAATGCATTTACAAGAAAAGGCACCGTGGAGACGGTGGTGTCAGCGTTCTTTGGAGTTGTCCTCCAAGCTGTTACTGCTGAGCTGGACGTGCTCTCATTCCGTTTCAGCTCATAGTAAAACTGTAGCGCACACAAAGAACAAAGGATGCAGGTAGGTTATGAACAAGCTCTTTAGACAAGCGCTTATTTGTAAACTACCTGTGTCCTTTGTTCTTTGTGTGCGCAACTGTTTTGCCACGAACAATTAACAACGCGCCCAGCTTTTGGTTCTTCTGCTGTTTCAGCTCAGCTGATCGTTCTCCAAGATTGAATCTGCATGCACACTCTGGATGGTACAACCATATGTGGTTGGAGCCCCAGCTAAGTTAAAGGTGCTTTATAGGTGCGCATTATGTCACACAAAACTGGTCTAGCTTAGTGCTTCGAAACGTTTATACGTGGTGTTTGCTTTACATTGCTAGGCACTCTTGGAAAAGAACAGTGTTTGAGTGGGACGACAGCAACGACGACGGGATGTCTTGTCGTCCTTGCTGTCATTCTGTTTCAGTTCTGTTTCCTGCCATTTGCTATGCAGAAACCAACCCAAGTATGCAGCGTCTTGAATAGAGCTTTTTTGATCGAGAGAGCGATGCGAATGTGAAACTAATTGGTCCTGTTTCACGTTTCTGTAAGAGCGTGATAGGTCACTGCACAGTGTAGGATTCCTGTGCTGTGTTGACGAAGCACGCGTGACAGGTTTGGGAGGTCTTTGAGATTTTATGAGTGATTAACACATTTCCGAGTAAAAAACAGATGTTGAGAGACGTTAAGGATGGTAATGTTTTTCTTTAGCCAGGCTTAGTGCTTGCTTTCAATGGACCTTTAACCTTCAACAGTGAACTGAACTAGTAGTTTTGGGCAAGGTCATTGCAACCTCATCATCATCACCTAACATGTTAAAGTAGATTGTTGAGGGTACAGGGCTGTGTTGCTGCCTTTCTTGGGAAGGAAATATGTGCTTACTATTCTGCCTTCGGCGGCTTGTGGCTCATGGCTTTCCATGTGGGGACATGGCTTACAGCTGCTTGTATTCGTTCTTATGAGTGAAAACTATCAAGAGCTTTAATTTCTCTTGATTCCACAAGCTTCATAATGTGAAATGCTATTCTGTTTACATTGGGGGTCCCATAGTACGTACAGATCTGTTGATTGCTACGTGATTTTGTCAGTGGCAGTACCATCTGCGCCATCTGTCTATAACCAGTAGCCATGCTGGTGATTGCCAGTGGTCATGAGCAGATCTCAATAGTACAATCAGTCACATGCTCATATGTGGCCTTCACTATGGTACAGAGCTCACCTGAGCTTGGTATCATAATGATGTTGGACATAACAAATTCCAGCACTTCTGGAAGCATTAACCTCAAGACATTCTGTGTACTTTTGCTCTCAGTATGAGCTACAATGTGCGACCGCTTTGCCACTCGATTTTGTGTTGCAGTTCATACTAAGCGCAATAGTAGATCTACTAGGATGTGTAAAGATGATCAGCTCTGCCTGACATGTCAATGAGCCAACTAGAATTGCTGTCCATGGATGTGGCATTGCTTGAAGGTGTACACCACTGCAACCCGTAATCCTATCTTGTCTATGAGCTCTGTGGTAATTTGGGGTCAAACAGTGCTCTTAGCAATTCATTCTTCAACATGCTGTCATGGGCTTACTGTGGCTTAGCATGACTCAAACATTTTACCTCACCCTCCTGTATCCTAACATATCTGTGATATTCTGCACACGCTTGTCATGAATCTGCTTTCAACATACTCTACACTTCTCTACTTGCAGCAAGGGTGAAGGGTGGACACTACAAATAGCAACATTTGCAGTGACACATATGGTGTGTTCATGACACACCTGTATATATTTCTAAATTTTTTATGTAAATTTCTTGTAAATGTTTGTTCTTCAGACAATTCAGCAGATGCCTCATGTTATTGCAAGTCGTTCAGATTCTAATCATAATTTTTATGAATGATAGAAATGGGTTAATATACATTTTTCAAATATGAATAGTATCGAATATCGAATAGTCTAACGCAGATCCATATTTTTACAACAGGATTATTTATATTAGTATAATTAGGTACCACACCAGTACTGACTAGTGAAAGAAAGAAAGCTATCAGTGACAATTGGGATGATTTTTAAACACAATCACTCATTGTCATTAAAAACAGCCTTGAATTCCCTTTCAACATTAGAACCTGGTTGCAAACAAGCCTTCCAAGAATAAATGGCTGCTGCATGACTAGCTTTCCAAAAATGCCAAATTAACGAGTGCCACAAAAGGATCGGCAGTTGTGGGGAAAGGAAAAAAAACAAAACAGCTGAAGGACTTGTGTGTCATAGCCACATGTGAAAGGACATGTTGCAGCAAAACATCACTCCTTGTAGCATAAAAAAATAATAATAAAATTACACTGTTGCATGGCTAGACTGACAAAAACACTAAATGACAAACTACAAGCAAAAATATGAGACTGTCATGCAGGCTTCCACCATGAAATGAAACCAGAAACAAGGATTGCATTACCTATTTTATTTCTGCATTGATTTTGTCACTTCTGTAGAAAACTTTTGCCACTGTTTCATTTCTGATAACTTGTGTTACTTGGTTTAGCAGACTGAGCACAGTAACCAGACTTTAACAGTTGGTTGTTGCGAAATATTTGGTTAGTGTTGAACGTTTGAAAATACCGAACAGTTAATTTTCAAACATAAATCGTAAATGTTTACTGTAGCAAGGCAGAAAGTTGGGTCAATTTGTTCAGATTCATGGTGTCCTTGTCCTTTCTTCTGTCCGTATTTGTTAAAGTTGCGCTTTTCCCACCATGTAAGCATTTAATATTTGATCTCTATTCAAAAGTTTGCATATTTGCCAACCTGTAATAAATAAACTAAAATTTCTCTTTAACAAACTTAATGGGATCCGAAAATCAAGTAAATTTTAATGTAAAATTAGGTAGATTAAATGCATAACAGCCTTCTGTGAAGAACCAAAGCATGTGTACGATATTCATGTGAGACCTGAAGCATTTAGTAACCATTTTACAACTTCAAAGAATTCTGGGCAGACATTAGTTGCTTCAACAATTACCTGAAAGAAAATGTTTTTTTTCTGCACTCATGCTTTCAAGAAGATACTATTTGCAAATTGACCCTGTAGTAATTCAAGGCTTCGGAAAGCATGACGGTGTAAGAGATGGTGTTGTTGAATAGTAAGAATAGTAAGTAGAATAGTAAGAATAGTAAGAATAGTAGTCATAATAAATTTTGTGATACTGGGAGTTACATAATTGTGAGTTCTTTTACAGATTAACATTTTTTGCATAAGAAACTGTGTATTGCTAATGGGGTATTTGAAACAACTTTAACGGAAATCTTTTTTTAGGCAAAGTTCCTAGTAGTGGTTTTGCTGTATTCTTCTCTTCTTTTGTGTACAGTATACACAACCTTTTGTGATGAAGTACTGCTTAGTATAGTTGCTCTGAATTGATCTGAGGCAACAAGTACCTGAACTAGTTGTCCAGCTACGGAAGAATTCAACTTGCCAAAGTCTGTCTTCAGAGCAGTCTCCTTCACATTGTGCTGTGACCAGACATCTCTCCAGCGAAGAAGTTTGTTTTCTTGCATGCGGTTTGTAGCGCACAATAAGTCGAGGTGAACAGAACCTTGTTTAGTTACCAGGCAATTGGTGAAGCCAGTGCAGGCCACTTCGAGAGACCAGTTACCATGGGAATGTGTGTAGACGTGTGTGCTTAAGGAGAGTACCATGTAATGTTGCAGTAGTAAATTATGCTGTTGCTGTATGGCTACGTTTACTGCGTAAGAGAACGGGTAAAGCCACAAATGCTGCGAAAACATAAAAGGGGAGTAGCGTCACTACGTCGGACTTCCCGCACCAGCCCGCCGTGAAGGTTGGCCTATTTCCACAGCGTCTGCTCAGGTCTAGTGGGTTGTTTAGTAGTAAAAATGGACTACATTGTATTTCCTAAGAGTCAAAGAACCAATCTTGTATGTTTCAAGAGCTTTTCATGTGCCAAAATGACCCACGTATGAGATAACACATCGAAATTTGCAGAATTCACTTACGAACTGGCCGGCTCTGTGACATGTTAAGAAATTAAGAGACAAAATTTTAAATTTGGGCACCATTTTTTCAAGTGATAAATAACTTGGCAATCCATAATTCACAGCCTTGAAAGAATACTGAGACACTATTTTAGTGCGGCTGGTTAGTCTCCCTTCAACAAATGCTTGCATTACTTTTGCGGAAGCTTCTAAACTATTGCAGTAACGAATCCTCTTAAAGTTTGATGTTCGGGCCCGCTTCGCATGGCTACCACAATGGCAGCTGATGCACAGCTGGGCCCATGTCTGTCCACACGTGCGAGTGCTGTGTAGTCCTGCCAGAGATTATCACCAGCCTTCCACCTTGGGAAGCTTGTGCAGAGAGGTCTTTCAGTTTCTTCCATGTCCTTGTGTTCCTGTGCAGCACCACATGAAGAGTGCAGTGCCTAGGGGTGCGCGATTACCAGTATAATTTGTGTGGTTGAATCGAATACGAATCAATTAGTACAGCCAGAAGTGAGTTGTATGGAATACCGTATTTACTTGCATAATGAACGTACTTTTTTTCCCGAAAGATATGCGCAAAGTTGTGGGATGCGTTCATTGTGTGGAGTAACATTCCTAGCAATTTTTTTTCCCCGGACACCTCTAAAGAAGTCAGTTTCACCTGAAATGAGGACCATTGGTTGCGATAGTAAACGTGTATGTGTAGACAGCTACACGAAGTAAGGATAGCAGTTTTATCGGCCGTGTAAACTTGCAAACATTAGCTTCGACACAAACTGAGCGGCGAGAGCACAGCACGCACAAATGTACGAGCCGCCATCAATTGAGCCCCCGCCGCAGATCGCTTTGAAGATAAGGCGCGTCGCGGCCGCACAATGCGCAGTCGCTGGCTGCCGGAGTAAAACGCCCCGCACCCCCCCACCCTCCGGCTCCTCCTCTCCCCAGCGCCATGCGCGCGACAGAAGACGGCGTGTTTCCTTTCCACTTGCCTCCGTTGTACGCTGGAGATAGAGCCGCGATTGTCGGCACCCCTCGGGCGCCGTTGTGCAGTACAGTTGTGGCCACAGTACAACGCCGCCGTTCCTCCCTCCCCTCCTCCCGGAACCTTTTGCGCGACGAAAGACGGCGGCTGAGATTGAGCCACGATCGTCGGCTTCCCTCGCGTGCTTTCACTCATACCTACACCATGCGGCGCTCGGCAACGGCGACGATGATGACGGCAAAAATGCGCCTGGAGCGCCCTTGTAATTGCTATATCGCCATAAATGTAAGTGACACGGTCAAATTCGGGGTCCGACAACACATCGGACACAATCACATCCGCCGAACGCCATATCGGACGCCGGATCGTACCGTGTGTCTCCTATTTCACGACAGCAAGTTCAGGGTGCGATCATTATGCAAGGGGAAAAAAAGAACTCGCTTCTTGACTGGAAAAGTGGGGGCTGCATTCATTACGCGAGTGCATTCATTATATGCTAGTAAATACGGTACTTAATAGTTGCCTAATAAGGAATAGCCGGTTTCTCAATTAACTTTTTTAAATGTTACTCACTTCTAGTATATTAATTATGTTAGCAAATCTGTGTCATTACATTGCGTGTTATAGAGTGTTTTGTATTAATAGCACAAAGGCACAAATGGAACACTATGAACAAATGAACACTTTGTTCATGTGCATATGATTGCTGTATAATTGTAACTGGTAAAGTCTGGCTCCCAGCACTACAAAGCCTGCTTTATTACGCGTGTCCTATACTATTCCCACGAGGACGAAATTTATCATACTTTTGCTCCAGTTTTATGTTCAATTGTACACAGTTGGTGTTGTGAAATATTTGAAAACTGTTAAAAAAATATTTGTGTTTACGAATAGTGACTAAACCAATTTGAAGACCAAATTGAACCAAGTTGAATAGGACATTGTTTGATTCCTTATTCGAAAGTTTTGAATATTTGCACACTCTTAGCAGTGCCCATGCTGCTATCCTCTGGTGCACTAATCATGAAATAAAGAAATGCAAGTATGTTGACAAAGATGTCTGTCATGGCGTTGTTCACAGAAAATGAGGGAATCATTTGGTTTCTGTACTTCCTGTATGGTATTCACTTTGTGTCGAAGATCATCATAACATAATAGCTCTCTACAGACCAAGCCTTGCAGCAAACTGTTTCATACAAGACAAAGGGTTCACATGAACATGGGCTCTTGATGTGGCCAACAGTGGTCAAACAAGTGTTGTCGGGCTGGAGCCGTTGTTTTGACAAGCATAATTCGTCAGAACAGGAATTGAGCCTGATGCTCCCTTGTTCACACACACTGTTGGTCAAGTCTGTTTCAGGCTGTCTGGACGGGTGTTCAGGACAGTGTAGCGTGTCTTCAGCGTCTTGCTATTTAGCCGCATTCATAATTCCGTAGCTCCTTGAGGTTTGCAGGAATTTGACAAATGTTGCAGTTTTTGTTGACTGTGTACCTGACCACTGGGGCCACATAGGTACATACCTACTGCTGCGAACGTGTAGGCCTCTGCCCTCACAACTCGACGTAAGGTGCTACCACAAGGAAATGTATCCACTGGTCGGTGCCATTATCCGGTGGGACCATGCCTGTGGCTGTCCATCGCATTGCACGTTGTTGTTCTGTGTTGCACGTTCTGTCTACACCTGGTAACAGTGCACGCAGCAAATGCATGGGCACGAGAACTTGTTCGGAGCTGTATGCAACCTCTCTGGCGCTCCAAGCCCAGCGAAAAAGCATCAGGTGGGGCGAGAAAAAGATACGGCTATAAGGCTTCATTGTAGCCATATGTTTAATATGCAAAATTAGTGGGATTTGAGAAGAGACATATGAGAGCGCTGAGACATTGGCAGGTGGTCAATGCAGCACTCTTGCCTGCTCTTCATTCTGCACCCAGTTGTTTTCCTTTTTTACTCCGTTAACTCAAGATGGCCTGCCAACTAGGCCCAATTATTAGTTTGATTTAATTCGTTTACGAAAGGCAGTGCAGAAACAAGGGGCAACATGGGTCTTGTATTTCAACACTGCCTTAGTCAAAATGCCGAGTCATTTCAGTGGGGCAGTGGATCATTTTTGTGGGTTCTTCTACAAGGCAGGAGGGCTCCAATAGTCATGTAACCCCATACATTTATCCCGCAATCGGGCATTTTATATATATATATATATGTGAACTTGCTTCTTGAATCCATTATACTTAGATTTGACACAGAAGTATATTCAATTTGTGTTCTAAGTTTCAAATATTTGCATATCCTTTCAAACTAGTTTCAGCTTGCTTCAGTGGCTAAGCTGTTCTTCCATAGGGATTTTGGGAGCAAAAAGTACTAAAAACATGACACAGAACAAGTAGGCACAGGATGCTGTGCTGACTACCGACTGGAATGTTTACTGCTTGTAGGTGGGCAGTAAACCCTTGGAAAGGTGAAGAAAACTGAATAAAAATTTGAATCATTTCAAAGTTCAAGGCACATACTGCACTAATTGCTAAGGTAAGCAATTTCTCTATAGGTAAGCCCAATAGAAGCTTGGCTCTGATACCTGACAGCCCACTGCGATCATTTGCCAAGAGCAGGTGTAAACCAGTGTTTCAAAGCATGTGCATTGTGAAGGCTTGTCACAAGCAACAGACAGGAAATTTGAGGGCATTTACTGTTCATCGCAGCAGGCCGTTGTGTGTTAGATTTCCTGATGTTGGGCTTAGCAATAGAGAAATACCATCTGCCCGTTTTTCTTCATTTTTCTTCGCCCTTTTAAGTATTTGTAGACCACTTCCCATGCAATAAACCTTCCACTTAGTAGTCAGTGTAGTGTCCTGTGTTCTCTTGTTCTGTGCCCCGTCTTTAGCTCTGTTTGCTCCCAAAACATGTACCAGGTTAGGTTGTCTAGTTGCGTTATTTCTATGGTGCAGTCAGGTGTGCCCTAGGCTGTCCAAAGCACTGTGCGCTCATACATGTAACAAATGTAACTTTTAAGTCCTCTCTACTAAATTTCACTTGACCTGGCTGCTAAGTGGTTTTGTTTCTGCTGCTGTCTCTCAATCATAGTGTGGTAGATTATATAGCACACTACATCCCAAGAGCCATTGAGCTGGCAATCACGGTTGTGAAGAGAGATACGCTTAACTTAAGCTTTTGAATATATTAAATGTACCTAATAAAGTTGACTTGTTTCCCTGAAAAAAAGAAAGGCAGCCGTTTGCTGGTAAAGATTGCAGCCAAAACTTGTGCGAGTACATGCAAAAGGAGGTGCCTTTGTGAGGTTTGGTACTAGGCATGTTGTTTGCAGTTAGGGAGGAAGTAGGATTCTGGCTGAAGAGAATATCTTTCATCTGTACACTTGTTGGTGGCTTTCCCCCTTTCCATTTATGTGGGATTGTCAAATGACTATAGGTGCTTTGCAGTGAGGCATGGTATACCAGTGTCACATTGACTCCTACGTTGTCCAGATTCTAGCGCCTTAATTGAGAAGTAGAGAATAAAAAGGCAGGCAGTACTTCCCTCAAGCACAGCATGGCACATTTCACCCAATTTTCATCACAATGGCGAAATTAGCTGTTTCTTTGCACCCATGAGAATCTACACACGATGTCATTAAACTCAATTCTACAGTTCTAGCAGCATCATACAGCTGAAGTATGGATAGCATCGCATTTTTTTATTTACAGCCCTCGTGTCACATAATCTATAACTTTATGGCACTATGGCTCCTACATAGAGACCTATGCGAGATTTACACTCAAGCCTGTATAGAGATGTACATACAAATAACTCGGCTCAGTTTAAGTGGCTTGCTCGTAAACACAGCTATCATGAGCAATTGTCTTGTGCCAGTTTTGTTTTAGTAGTATTTCTGTACCTTGATAATGAGACTTTATGTATATGTAAAGACATACACATGACAGAAAAAGCACTCTCCCTGTAAACTACTGTTGTATATTGTATAGTAGATATTAAATACAGTAAAACTCACTCATGCGTTTTACAAAAGAAACTCAAGAGAAAACTTACTAACCAGGAAAATGTGTGATCTGAAGTCACTAAAATTACACCCACACAACTTGAGATAAAGTGCGTTTAGGATCACTCAAACCTTACCAGCTTGACATGCGTTGTCATCTCAAACTGCAGCGATTTTCTTAGTGGGTGCATCATAACTTCCCTTCAAAATGCCTTTCCCAAAGAAGCTGCTGACCCAGGCCGAATTCGAGGAGCGCGTATGTGAGGCTTCCAAAGCCACAAGAATGACAATGCTTGTTTCGGGCCACTTCGGCGTGCACCGGCATCTCGTGCTACAACGTAGATGTCAAGTACAGTTGAGCCTGCCAGATTTTGGTGACTTCGAGTCACATTGTCTTCCCAGTTAGTAAGTTTCCTCCCATGTTTTTTTTTTTTTTGTTCTCCAGAACTTATGAACAAGGTTACGTTGCATTCAGAAAGGTGTTACGGGGAACCTTTAAGCTACTTGATAGCCTATATAGTTGCTGCAAATCCTCAGTGCAATTTGTGTTTGGAATTGTGTGCTTTTGCGTCTTATGCACCCTGTTAAATGCATCTTATAGTTTCTAGTGCTTCGTTGCAGTTGCTATCGCAGGTTGCTCTGTGGTGCATGTGCGCATTTAACAATGCTCAAACCCTGTACTAAACAGGTATTACTGCTCACAAAGTGGCTGTTCACATATTATTGCAGGACTTAAACAGGGCAGAAAGTTATGACAGATTGTTTTTCTTTTTTTGTTGCTTTCTGCCGAGTATTTGTAGTTTCCACACTCACCAGAGAACTCTGATGACAGCACTAAATATAATAATTAGCTTCAGTAAAAGACCAAGGCACACCTAAAAATACTTTGGAAATAATCTTTCTGGCAATTTTGCTTATAATTCTGCTCATAAAGAAATAAAGGGTATTGTGGAAAGTAGCGTCAAGGCCTTTTCTTGTTTTCTTCTTTCCCTTGTTTTTTCTAGCTTATGAGCTAAATTAAACAACTGGAAATTGACATGACATGCCTTTTATCATAGGGCAGGATTGCTTCACTGAAGTAGTTTCTGTTTGACTTAAAGGGGCCCGAGGCTCTTTTTGAATATAGAATAGACTTCCATTAGTTCGACCCTGACGGGCTGACTAAATCTATCGAATTACCTCTTGGATCGAATTAAACAAGGTCCAGAAAAAATGTCAAAACACGCTATGAATTCATTTGCAGCACTTGTCCAATTCTAACAGGCCCCCGAATTGAATGAGCATCTGCTTTCTGTGTGTCCAAAGTAGAAAAGTAATGTAGAAATGACAGTAAAGCTCCCAAACAAAGTAGAAATTGGGTGCGCGTTAGATTTCTGACACGGACCCAATTTTTTAGCTAGAAAAATGGGCACTGGTCTAATGAGTTGCACAGGGGTGGCCAGTTTCATAAAATCAGCTTCGCCAAAATACAGCAGTGTTTTGTGGCCAAGGATACGAATGCAGTTTCCGGTCCAATTTTTTCATGAAAAAGGCACATATTAAAATCGGGCTAGAACCATAATCAGACGTGAGCTACCGATATTTCTTGAAAATCTTCCTAGGGCAGGCCGAAAATAGGCTTTTTTTAGACAGGCTTTTTTAATAGGCTTTTTTTAGAAAACATACCGCGATATTTAACATGCGGTCTTTGAGCGCTGACAAAGTGCTGCCTTCTATGTAATAGAAGACAGACCACAATAAATTCAGTCCTCGAACGCTCACAATATGCTGCCATCTATGTAGTAGAACATGAATGCTGAATAACCGCAGCCTTCAAGGGCTGAAAAAGTGCTGCCATTTGTGTAGTAAAGCACAAAGTGAGCAATAAACGTGGCTTTCCAGTAGTGACACTGTGCAGCCATCTATGTAGTAGAAGGAAAAGTGGACATCCTCCATTCGTGCAAATCGCTTTGAAAATGTCAATATTGCCGTGGACTAGTTGAGCTTGTCCGAAATATAGTGAGGCCATTCTGTGATTAGATAAAATGTTTCAGGGCCCCTTTAAGATCCATACACCTTTCCTCAGGATGGCTTGGAATGTTCTTACTGCAGGGTTGACAAGTGCATTGACTAGGCTGGGCACTTGGAGTGCTTTTAGGTAGTGGTCGCTGCATTGCATGTCACAGTGGTGAAGTGAAGCATGGTGAAGTGACTGCTGGTGGGTATGTCGTTCTTACACACCGAATGTTGCGCCACGTAGGATGACATATTGGGACTGAAGGAGGTATCTTGTACTAAGCTCGTAACAGTAAATCTCTGCTGGGCAGAATTTGAGCCTGATTGGCCTAGTGGCTTAGTAAGAGCATCTACATGCATGACATGTAACACACCAAATTTAATTTTAATTTCTGCGTGCATGCCTGAGTGGCACAACAGTTGGTAAGAGAGATTGGTGACAGTCGCAGTCTGTTATATGGTGACGTTCGGTATAGTGAAGTGATGTTTCTTTTTGTTGTGTCGCGCAGTGACCCGAGGCAAATGCGAGGCATTCGCGTGCCTTTCAGTATAGTGGCTCGACTACACTCCAGCTTGCATCTAGTGTATGGCTTGCGCTTATGTTTCTGGCTGCAGCAGCTTTCTACTATGGTTTGTTTCCTTTTTTTTGGTTTCACATTTTTGCCTGCCTCCCCCCCCCCCCCTTCCCCCGCCTCCTACGTTTCTTCCTGTACCCTCAACCCCCTTGCAGAAGAACCCCCGGTCCGGCGAGAACTTTGATCCGGCGTTCACCCAGGCCAAGCTGAGCTTGAGCCCCGGTGACCCACTCGTCATGCGCAGCCTGACTGGAAACGAGTTTCAGGGCTTTACCTTCGTCAACAATCGATTCTGCGGTGCCTGCAGCTTCTAACCTTGTTTACCTCCTCGCACACGTGCCACCTGCGCCCTCTGGGTTTAATCCTTTTTTTTTTCCTGCACCGCTGGCTGACGGCGGCACTTGCTGCTTTTGCAGCAGTCTTTTGTTCTTTTTTTGCTATTTAATTTTGTTTTCTGTTTTTGTTTTTTTGCTGCTGGTGTTACTGTGGCCTGCACTGGCATGCACCATGCTGCCAAACTAAAACCTGGCTGGCAATTTTGCACTCGACTAACCATCACAGGAAATGTAATAAACCGTGGTTTTGTGGGGTCTGACTTGTGCCAGAGTCAGCAAAGCATTGAAGTTTACAGACAGAATATGCGAGCTGTGTACCACAGGAGGATGGTTTTGGAAACATGTAAAGGGTGAGCTTAATGACCACAGGTAGGTGGCTTGCACATGAAATCACAATGTCACGGACACCATGTTTCAGCACAATTCAGAGCTTTTGCAGAAATACTGGAGGCAAACTAGAAATAACTGGACCTGCCTAAGTCACTGACTTTCACTGTGCGATTGCTCTTCAAGCGTGTGATCTGACCTGAGATGTCATTGAAAGCAATCTATAGGTAGGAGAGGTGTCTATTTTCTTTTTAGTTTTGATCGTTTTTGTTGCACCATACATGTTTTGTGCTGTGAGCCAATTAGCTTTCCCAGCAGCTAGAGTAAGGATGACCAGGTTCAATGTCATTGTTGGCTTTTCACAAAGAGCAGGAGCACATTCGGCAAAACTGATGTCTCGGCATTTCATTACATGCTCCCTTAATTGCCAAAAGTGAAATGATGATTTTGTGGTGTCAGTAATGTGAGTTCAAGAGATTAATGTATATAGCTGTACACATAGATTTTACTGAGTGTTGTGCAAGAGGCATATTTGGAATGGAAAGTAATGTTAGACTTGTTTTCATATTGTGCTGCTAATGCCGGATGACTTGTCCATCTTTGCTTTCGGCAGGAAAGACGCAACCTGGAGGCAAAATGTAATCAAACGCTGTTCATATGGAGGGTTAGTAGGTGTGCAGTTGCAATAACGATTGGTCCGAATCGCACTTTAACAAGTATTTATTGATTTGCTCAATTGCTTTGTCTGCCACGGGATACTTGCTGCCAAAGCTGCAATGATGGACAGGTCCAGAAGTGCCAAGACAACCCTTCATTGCTTAGCAGCCTTAATATCACCTTATTCAAGTGTACGTTATGGCCACCAGCAGGAGTTGTAACAGCATTCTGTGCTATGTACCATCGCCAAAAACATTGTACTCGTGTGATAACAGCACATTAAGACAGTGTTAAAGGGTCAGCCACTGGAATAGTATTTCTCAGGCCTCTTACATGTGGATAGCAGCTCAGGCTTGTTTTGGCTGCAAACGGCATTAAGATTGGCCAGTGAGAGCTGTGAAAAAACAACCATGTACTCGTGAGAAGCTACTGCAGTGAACACCGTTGTATTAACAATGTTGCTGGTCTTGTTTGCCTTAGCGAATTCCTTCTACGGATCTGTGCCACCGTAAATTTCGACAGGTGACTGAGTTTAAGAGTGCCTGTGCAGCAGTGTCCAGGATCAGTATTCTCAAGTGTTCATTTTCGCAAGACTCGGCACCATGTGTGTCGAAGTATATGGCTCACCATTCCTGACACTGCGCGAAGATAGCGAGCTTGGCATAGTGCAATGAAGGATCAATCTGCCCAGTCATATGATATCCGCGAGAGTGATTGTATTCCCAAAAGTGATCACTCGAAAATACTGTTGAAGCTTGCCCATAAAAGGCAGCTGCTTCATCAGTAGTATCGGAGCACTCCTTGAATGAAGCACCTGTCCTGTGTTCACAGCTTTGTTAATATGGGATGTCTTATTTTTTGTGATTGCAACAATCTTGACCAACAGGTGGATATCATTGTTTGAAGCCTGCATATGGTTTGAAACTTATTTGTATTTCACCGAATTATATTCACACACTTTGGTCCTAAAAGATGTCTATCAATCCGCATATTAAGGGCAGTGTTGTATCAGTATAGGACGTCACTACGATGATTTGCATAATGAATGTGCGCGATCTGTCTTGGTATGCTACAGTCACCTCTTTACAGCTGCTGCATTTTCACTGTGGGCTGCTGTAACTTTACAAAATGTATCCATTGTTTTAAGTAGGGCAGCCCTGTGAGAGTATCGACTGCAGTTCATCGTAATGTAGTTATACTGAGCTATATGTGGTGCATTGAGCTGCAAGACAAATGTTCACTTGTTACTGGGTATAGTCAGAAGCCAGATTGGAATGCTTTTGTTGTGTATCATGCGTACATTATTAGTCCCCACTGCACGAATTAGTTGACGGAAGCCTAATAAGCAGCGTTCAAACAATTGGCATGATGAAAGCAGCAGTGTACCACCCATCCTCCGACGGCTGTCTCAGGTCATGAAAAATATGAAATGGTCGGCAGAACGATAATTTGTACTGGCCAAGCTTCATAGGAGCAACGGACATGAGAATTTGTGCAAATGTGGTCAATCTGAATATTTGCAAAATTTTGCTAATTAACTTTTAATTTACGAATTTATTGGAGATGTTGTAATTGCAGAATTAAAGTCGGCAAGTACTCGAAGTGTACCTTTTTGTTGTAACTTGAAAGAAATGGCATGAAAGAAGCCGATACATAAAGGTAATGTAAACAAAGATTAACGTTAAACTAAGCACATGTGGTACCTAGTCCAATCCCTCATCTTCTTTTGTGCCTTATTTTCTTGCAACGTGAACCCACACCAGCTAGAGCAATAATTCAGTTTTCCTAGAATCTCTGTGCCTTGCCCCAGTTTCAGAAAATTAGTGCTCAATATTTACAGTGAAATGCTTTGTCATTCCACATGTAATGTTTTTTAACAGGAGAAATGCAGTGCAATAGATTTATTAACTAGAATAGCAATGCATTTTCACGGCACATATTCAGTGTGTATTTCTTGGAACTGGTGTCGTAGGCAGTACCTAGCATAAAATGGGGCTAAATTTGGGTAGTAGTGGACTTCAGTTCGGCAACTTCAGCATGCCCCATAAAATAAATTGTTAAAAAGTTAATTGGTGAAATGTCTCCGCTTTAATGCATGTTACCTTCAATCTTTTTTTGAACTCTGGAGTCATTACGTAATCGTCACAGAGGTAAGAGTAAGATGCATTCAGAACTGTACAGAAGTGACTTTACCATAATCTTGACTTCAGCTTCTGAGTGAATTGTCATTAATATGATCTAGATCGTTGTATCATAGACTACGAAAAGCACTGTCAAAGTTGCGTTTTGAATAGCCCAATTTGTCTTCAAAATCTAGAGTTGAGCATTGATGAACATGCCATTCTTTTAATATTAGTCATCTCTGTATAAGCAAATAAAAAACATTTTTTACGAAAAGAACGAAGTTTTTCACATTCGTTACCTTGCACACTGTTGTATAAACCAACCATAAGAGCGATTATGTCTCCGAGCTGTATTCGGGTATGATCATGATATTCTAAATTAACTGTATTGCCTATTGTCAATATAATTCTAATGTCCGACACTTGTATGAAGCCTGGTCAGAATGATGGTTTCATTTTGAATCCCTCATCTTTAATTGTGGTCACAAAAACTCGTAAATTCTGTACACGGGTCACTAGTAGTCTAGTGGGCCATTGGTGGTGCAGCTGAAATGCAGCCACTTGGATTTGGGAGCTTGCCTGGTGATAGCATTTTCCAGAAACCTTAAGCCCAATTCCCCAGCATACTACTCCCGGAACCCTACCGAGCCTTGAAAGATGATGCAGGTGGTGGCGTTGGCGTGAACCTAGATCTGTTTTTTTTTTCTCTACACAATACTCTGCCCAAGCCCCCAGTGGGTTTTCGGCTGGGAATGCCTATTACTTTCCAGTCAGATATATGTACTATTCAGACTCAAGGGCACAATTTTTTTCCCCAATTGCACTCCTAGAGAAGATATTCATTCCTTTCTTGAAGTCTTCTTGTCGCTCATTCTATCATATGCGTTTGTCTGCTGTTGTTTTCCCTTAATGATTCCACCGGTGAATTCATTGTACTGTCAGCATAAATTAAAACAAACAGGAAGTAACTGAGGAGAATGTCTGTTGCTCATAATTACGTGCAAGTGCGACTAGTGATTTATCTGCAGTCGCTTCATAAACATGGAGTAGTCTAAAGTGTACATTTTGGGTTATGAATCACACTGTTAAAAATGCAGGTGAACATATGGAGGTGGAAGAACACATCAAGAATATAGTTACAGAATTGTTTGCATTTTAATTTATGCTGATGCGCACACGCTTTAAGAATCGCGGGACGGCAGAGCTCATTTTCTGTTCTCATGTGTGCATGATGAGAGGAACTGCCGCCATTCATTTTAATGGCAGTATATACCTCAGAGATATTGTACCAAATGTTGTTGTTCAAGGGAAGAGCTTTAAAGCACTTTCAGTTGTCTAAGGGCTAGAGGATTGGCGCAAAAATTTCGCTCAGAGGCATGGTTTGATGGTGTGTCTCGTTTGATACTACACTGTGGTGTAGCCGCATTTCCCGGTGCACCTAAACAACTTATCTTCCAATTAGACATCAGTATATGTGTTCTTCGCTGCATTCTCATGTTGTCACTGACATGTAGTGTGTATCGTCTGTTGTTTGCGGGTCAGATTTTTAATATAAAGGAACGTGGTGACGCCATGTGTCCTTATGACTTCGAACTCGTTCCGCATGTACGACCAAATTCATAGCGATTTGGTCTTGCAAGTGATAGATGGCACCACCGTTTCATTAACTTTCATTAATATTAGTGACTGTAACTTAACTAAGCATTTAACTCAGGTTTCTGATTTTCTTTCCTTTTTAGCTTAATATTACCGCAAACTAGGCATGCAGTTTTGGTCGATGGCTAACGAAACGCAGTACTGCCGCCAAACGTGGTTTATAACAGAAACAGGCCATCAAATGCTGCCGGTGTGCGAATTTTTGCGCGAACGAGAACGCAGATTTGTGGGGAAAGCAATTTAAAGCTGTCTCCGCGAACTAATCAACATTGAGTACTGCCTGGACCAGAATGGAGATTAGTGCCGCTCAAGTTCACCGCTCAAGTAAACTGTTACGGCACATATTAGCGTACTGTTACGCGGGCATCGAAGCAGGCATTACAAAGTGTGCAGGCACGCATCTGTGCGACACTTTCCACGACTTGCTAAGATGGTTGTTATTACCTTTGTGTTTACATGATGGTTTTACCAGATGAAATATATACAGTTTTGTTGCGTTCAGTGATTCTGTTTGCTTCCTTTTTTGCCGTCTTGGCTTCACGCAGGCAGGTAAGGGTGGAACGGCAGAGAGCTAAGTAAGTTTCATGGTTTGCGGGAGGGCAGGCTTACGAAACACAGGACGCAAGAAGACCAAGAAGGATAGCACAAATACCGAGTATTTCTATTCATAGGTCACTCAGTGGCGAAAAGACACTAAAAAAATGGCGAGAATTGTCAGTGTAAGGAAATGGCTGAAAGGCATCCGAAAGCTGTTCTTTTTGACAAAAGAATAATGTGCTTGAAGGTGCATACTTGTTGCCTTTAGGATATTTAGGTAAGGTTTGCTGTTCCGTTGTGTAATTCTATAGACCCTTTCACTGTTTACAAACATAG
Organism: Dermacentor andersoni; assembly: GCF_023375885.2. NCBI lineage: Eukaryota > Metazoa > Arthropoda > Arachnida > Ixodida > Ixodidae > Dermacentor > Dermacentor andersoni. Next base: position 51,617,783 of record NC_092821.1, read on the forward strand.
GCCCTGGATGACCTGGTTTTGCTCACCGACGTAGCCCGCTAAATCTAGCGAGCAAGAAAAGCATTGGCCACTATATCGAGTTGAAGCAGTGCGTTAAAATCTAAGCACGCAGATTTTCAACACCTTTCCTCTGTACATAACGACAATTTTACAAGTGAACGTTACTGCAAGTTATACGAGAAATTTTATGTATTAATATTACGGCATAATGCTCATGTGTTTTATCACAAAACTTAAAGATAGACTTTCCACACAGTGGAAGAACTTAAAAACATGCTTTGTGTTCCGGTGCTGCAGACTGATGAGGCCCGTGACCGGAAGTTCCTTGGGGACGCTCTCTCGCTGCTGTTATCGCTCTAGTGAAACAGTCTATAAAGAAAAGAGTCGTTAACCAGTACATCTGTAGCAGGATAATAAATCGTTTTATGGAGGGTACCGCCATTTTGCAATCACAGCGCCACCTATCGTCCGGCGCCATGCTTAAAAACCAAAAAGCAGTAGGCCCTGATGATATCCCCAACGAATTCCTAAAAGCACTAAAGACAAAAGCAAGAGAGGTACTACTAGACTACTTCAACAGCATCCTTGATTCGGGTCAAATTCCACCAGCTTGGAAAGAGGCAAAAGTGATCCTCATACACAAGGGCAAAGGAAAACCAATTGAACAACTAATTTCATATCGCCCGATATCTATACTGAGCAACGTACAAAAACTGTTCAGCGCAATCCTCAACAGAAGACTACAAAAGTTCTGTGAATCAAAGAGCATATTCAGTCTCAAAACGGCTTCAGACCAAGCCGCAGGACAAGTGACCATATATTCACTCTCACCCCGGCTATGGAGATGAAACATAAGGAAAAATTAACGCTATATTTGGCTTTCCTTCATATGTAAAGAGCCTATGATGGTGTGCCCCACTCGAGGCTTTGGCAAAAACCACTGAGCAATGGACTAGATTGTAAAAGCATAGATCTGCTCAAGAACCTATACACAGATTGCACAGCAGTGTACACACTACAAGAACTAAGGTCGAAGAAAATCGAGCAAAAGATAGGACTAAAACAAGGATGCCTGTTGTCCCTAACATTATTCAACATATACATCACACAACTACTCCAAACATTAGACAATGAAGGACCAGGCCTCCGCCTGTCCACGATAACGACCGACAAACAAGAATACACCAAAATTTCATGTCTGGCATTCGCGGACGATATTGCATGTGCTGCTAGCAGAATCAGCAGCTGACCTCCAACACCAGCTCGACATCTGCTCCCAAGTCCAGCTAAGGTTTAACACTGAGAAAACACAGTGGATGGGGATAAATACAAGCAACACTAACAATGAATCCACCCTCCAAGGGAACCTCGTCAAAGAAACATCGGAATACAAATACCTCGGCATAACTCTGTGACCAACCAAACTTTCGGGATCCGCATCAAAAAGCACTAGTAAAAAAAATCTAATCGTCTCAAAGGCCGCATCTGGCACTTGGCCAGACATTCATATTACCCATACACTGTCGGACGCACACTGTGGAAGGGAGTAGCAGTACCAGCGACAACATACGCAGACGATGTGCTGGCCTACTCCAGTGAAACCATAAAATGCCTGGAGCGTCACCAAACAGAACTAGGCCGTTGGCTGCTAGAGGGCAGCATAGCCACTGCAAATGCAGCAGTAAGCGGTGAAATGAGCTGGTCCTCGTACGAGGCAACGGAGGCGCGGTCCAAATTACAATATGCCGGCAGACTCAAATTCATGGCAAACACAAATTAGTCGCAGAATGTACCTACACCTAAGATACAAAAACATCAAGACTGCTTGGATTCGGAAATACACGTCCCTAGACACGAAATACAGCGAAAATTCAAAACAACACGACACTAAGACTGAGGCAGATTGGCGCAAGGCAGTCAAGGAAATCAATGAGGCTGAGAAAACGATTTGGCGCACGACATTGGCAAAAAAGCAAAGCCTGGCACTATATTACCACCACAAGCCGGAACCGTGCCCATCACCAGACTACTGAGGAGACAGAGGCAGCGCCCTGCTGTTTCAAGCCCGCACTGGCGCTCTCCTCACAAACCAACGCCGCCACGAACTATTCGGCGTGGATCCGACGTGCCGCTTGTGCAGTGCACCAGAAAACCCTTCTCCACGTGCTACAACAATGTCCGAGACTTCCCGCAGTTCCCCGATCGTGCCCCCTGGCTGAGAGCCTGGCGCTGACTGGTCTCACCGAGGAGGACCGAACTGCACGCGCCGAGACTACGAAGATCCGGCTAGAAAAGTGGGAACGACTGGGCAGGCGAGCCGAATAGGTGAAGGAAACCCCCAGACAGATATCGCCCGGCTAGAGCCGCCCAATCACAGCGAGTGGCCGCGGATGCCGACCTCCTCAGCTACACGAGCTCCTAAAATAAAGACGGCCGACCAGGCAGCGACGCGCTGACTTGAACCGGCAGCGCTGGCGGATTGGATTGTCGTGGCTTTGGTGAAATCCGAGGCGACTGGAGCCTAGAATACAACAAACCGGACCAACCAGACGGACTCACAGACTGTGACTGTGACAAAACTGTGTTTTATGTTCATTCTCTCATTACTTTCTTTCCTTCTTGTACCCTGAACATCTCTTGTGGCGTTGAGAAACGCCTGCCCTGAGTCAAAAGGGATCAGGACCACTTACTTACTTACCTGGCGGTATGTGGGATTGCGCTGGTGTGTGTACAGCGAACGAGCTGTTGATGACCAGTGGCAAGTGTCCGCGTTTTCCTGAGAGGTCTCAAGTTTTTGCGATTGGGACACTTTTTAGCATATTAGTAGCTTGATAGCAGCCGCCGCGGTTACTTAGCGGTGGCTAATATGATGCTGCTCTGCTGAGAACGAGGTCGCGGGCCACATGCGGTCGCGGTGGCCGCATTTCGATGGGGGGCGAAATGCAAAAACTCACGTGTCCGGTGCATCGGGGGCACGTTGAAGATACGCTGGTGGCCGAAATTAATCCGTGGTCCCCCACTGCGGCGTGCCTCATAATCAAGTCGTGGTAATCCAGAGTTCCCCACCACGACGTGCCTCATAATCGAATCGTGGTTTTGACACGTAATACCCTAGAATTGAATTCAATGCTTGTAGTGCATCTTGGAATACGTTTTCTCATTATAATGCGTCTGAAACTTTTTTAGTGTGGCCTTAGTGTTTCCGTCGAAAGGAAGGACTGCACGTTAGCGATTATGTCGCCATACCGACGCTTTACCCCAGCAGTTTTGAACAAGTCACGGCAGCGTTAGCTTTATGTGCTTCCCTGGTTAAACTCGGCAACACAAGCTGTCGTTTCAAGCGTTGTTACTGTAAGGAGCCCTCATACGCTCAAGAGGGCTCTGAAGGCTCCTTATGTTGCTGCCATGCAGTGAAGACGCTGATCCGTACCGCGGGAGGAGATGGGCATTATGAACTGCATAGCAAGTTTGACGAGTCTGCGCTCGTATAGTCTGTTAGCTCTTCTCTATGCAGTCTTTTACAATACGCGCTTTAGTTAGGCTTGGGCATATTGGAGCCTCTCTTTCTACGCGCCACCGCGGAAACATGTATGGAGGCACATGAAATCACGCGCAGGAAATGTCTTCGGCAGATGGCTTTAGATGTTAGGTTTGTTGGCTTATCAAATTTTTACAGTGCCAAGAAAAAGGAAGACACAGTGCACTGGTTACATTGTTTCGAGATCAATACGCACTTATACATACCTGCCAAGTTTAGAGTTTAAAGGATACTGGAGGCGAAAATACAAATTTTTTGTTAGAAATACTGAAAATTGTTTAACTCTTTAATAAATAACACACTAGACCGTAAGGATGCCATTAACCGGCAATAGTAATCTGTGCCACAAACGGAATTATTCAAGTTCATTCACGAAATATTCACGTAACGGTGGCTGTAATTTCTCTTGGCGTTAAACTGTTTTTCACTGGTGCTGCGCGTCCAAATAACCGAGCGGGTCCGAAAAGTTCAGATCTGAAAATCGTTCAGTAACTGCATTTGTGTGTTGTGAAATAAGTTTCCGCCTTAACCTTGACACACAGACACACAAAAAAAAAATTGTAGCAAAATTATTGCTGTCGATACGACAAACATGACCCAACTGTAAATATCGGGAATTAAAATCCTAAAGGGAATGCGGGGATAAAAAAATAAAGACCAATTCGTGACTATTATGTCTTTGGCACTACCCAAGAAAGAGGGGGGACGTATGCAGCATAACAGGTTGGTTTCTTTTTCTAGTTGTTTTCTTTATTCAACGTTTATATGCAAGTATATGCAGACTATTTTGAAATAGTTATTATACGCCAGCAGTGCAGAGTGTGCCTTCTGTTTATCCTTGTTGTTATATTGGCACTGTTCAAATCGTGATTGACAGAAACATGGGGACGACGTGGTTTGAGGTCGGAGCACTAGGCTTGTCAATGTGTTATTTCCGTTTTCAGTTATGAGGCAAGTGTAATAAATGATTTGCTGATTTTGCCGAACAAGTGCTGAATTTACCGCTGGTATCAGCGCCTGAATTTAAATTCTTGAGTAAGATCCTCGTGTACTAAAGCTATGCTGTATAAAGGCACTCAAAACCGAAACGTCACAGATAAAATAGTTGCTGTCAGTTCAATCTCTCCACTGCAGCGATATTATCAGTTAGCCGCCTGCAGACATCGAGTTGGTGTTCGTGGCGTGGAGTCGGATTATGTCTTTGTTTACTGTGGTACATACATGCGTATGACCATGTTCTAAATCCAAAGTGGACCCCCTTCCTAGGCTCTAAGGTAAGTTTTATCATTGTTTAGCAAGCCTTGTATGTCACTTCCGAACGCCGAGGGCAATTGACCATGACGATGATGATTTATTGGCATCCCCTTTGAAATGGGCCGGTGACAAACAGTCACCTAGCCTGCTTGATTTAATGAGGCATGCCATACATCCTTTTCATTCTAGCAATTTTGTATACATCTCCTTAATCCTTTCTTTCCTCAAATCTTCTCTATCTACCTTGTGTAACAGATCCGGTTGGATCAACCTCGTCCCTGCTTTTCCTCCGCCAATACTCTGAACGTCTCTTGCTTATCTCGACTGCCAACCGGTTGATGCCTTCGTCCACTTTAAATCCAAGCGCTTCTGGAAGGATGTGCTGAGTCGTCTCCGAATTTTTTGGCTGCAGCATACACGTGCCTCATCTTGTTGGGAATATTTGCTCCGGTATGCTTTTGTCCTTTGGCAACCAGTTCGAGCCTCAGATAGTAAGGCATTGGCCTTTGTGTTATCGTACAGGTTCTCCCTTTTAATTTCTTCCCATTCTTGTAATTATCCATGGTGTTTCTTGTTTTCGGTCTTTGAATCCAATTCCCTGTCTCTGTATCATTTCTTTCTGATTCCTGGCTGTCTATTTACACTTTCAATTACTCCGTACTTGGTTGCCAATTTTCTTGACCTCTTCTTCCATTCTGTGTCTACCATTTGTGGAATTGGGAGCAACCTCTTGTGACAAGGTAGAGAACCTGATGCCTCTCGTCGTGTGGTTTTGAGTGTGCTCGCTTGCTGCATTGACGTGACTTCAGTAGTGTATGATTGAAGAAGACGATATCCCCATTCCGATTGAGTTTGCGTAGTGCTGCATATTGAGGAAAATCTATTTGCGAAAATCTGCAGGTCGGTTGCCATGAAAGACTCTTTCTCGACGAAAAACTCTTGTCTACAGGTTACATGTCTACCTTAATGAATTTCTGCCTAACCAGTGACCCCAATTGATGTGAAAGGAAAATGGGTAGATCCAGAAAATGCGTGAAGTATCTTAAGAAAGGCAATCGCGATAATATGATCCTGTACCGTACACTAGGCGCTTGTTTAAGAATCCAAGGTCGTCAAAAGTAACCTGGAGCCTCCCACTATGGCATACACCTGATAACCAGATCTCTCTCTCTCTGCATATATATATATATATATATATATATATATATATATATATATATTGTAAGGAAGATAACGAACGTGCGCACAGAGTCGGCAGCATCAAGCGCGCAGCAGAGGCTCGAGCTCGTGAACTGCTCGGTGCCTCCTAGAAGCGGCGGTCGCTACGAACCCCAATAAATCTCCTTTATAAGTCGTGGAGCCGTGCGGGGTAACGTTCCATTCTACCATCCTGGAACTGCATTCTCGGACGCTACCCTCCGCCATGCCGGGCGCCGACCAGCAGACTCTTCCATCGCCACCCGTCCCTGCGCTGGCACCGTTCGCCAGCGGGAGCCTCCTATCTTCAGCGGAACCGACGACAACGACGTTGAAGAGTGGCTGTCGTCCTACGAGCGGGTGAGCGTTCATAACAAATGGAATGACTCAGATAAACTGGCTTACGTATCATTCTATCTCGCGGGCGTGGCCAGTCTCTGGTTCAGAAATCATGAGAGGGATATCCGAACGTGGTCGGCGTTCAATACGTCGATTACATTTAATCGACCCGCCGTTAGGAAACTCCGAGCCGAGCAGCGTTTGCGTACACGCGCACTGGACACGGGTGCGACATTCACCAGCCATATAGAAGATGTTCTAGATTTGTGCAGGCGCGTGAACGCTGCCATGACGGAAGCGGAAAAGATCAAGCACGTCATGAAGGGAATCGATGATGACGCGTTCCAGTTGCTTCTGCCCAAGGACCCACGCACTGTTGGTGACGTCATCAGCTTGTGCCAGAGCTATGATGAATTACGTAAGCAGCGAGCTCTGTCAAGGCGATCGACATCCCACTCCAAATGCGGCGTCACTCTGCAGACTAACCACCGGCCCAGAACAAGCCTCCCTGATAACCCAAATCAAGGATTTCTTCCGCGAAGAAGTCGCACGACAGCTATCTCTGGTGTCCGTCTCTCAGGAGTCTGCCAGCACTTTGCAGTCTCATCTCCGTAACGTGATTCATGAAAAAGTCGCGGAAGCGCTGCCGACTGTTCACCAGCAGGATGTCTTGACTACACCAGTCACTTATGCTACGGTTGCTGCAATGGCCCCTCGCACTGTGCCCGTGCGTCGCTTCCAGCAGCCTGTGCACCGCCCTCCCCCTCCCGTCCCCTGGACCACCACTGCCGTCGCTAACCCGTGGCGTACGCCGGACAATCGCCCTATATGCTTCGCATGTAGGTGTCCCGGTCATGTGCCAAGGTTCTGCCGCCGCCGATCGCAGGCGTTCGATGACTATCGCCGAGCGCCCTATGTGCCGCCTGATTCAAATGCGCCTTACGGACCCTTCGACCCATCACCAGCTCGCTCCCAGACTGATCGCCGTCCTCGCTTCGAACGCCTCCGATCACCCTCCCCACGTCGCCGATCGCTTTCCCCTATGCGTCGACGACCCGTCTCTAACGAAGAGGGGAACTAGACGACGTAGTTCCTGAGGCAAGAACTGCTCAAGTGTCTACATGCCGAAGTCCTCCTCCTTTACCTGCCAATGTCATTGATGTGTTTATCGAAGATGTCGCTACAGTCGCCCTCGTCGATACCGGTGCCGCTATTTCAGTTATGGATGCCAGGTTTTGCTGTTCGCTTCCTAAAGTAACGACGTTTCTGTTTGGATTGTCGCTTCGAACGGCGAGTGCTCAACCCATTTGCCCTACCGCTGCTTGTACTGCCCGTGTGACCATACAGGCCATTTTGTACACAATTGAATTCATAGTTCTTTCATCGTGCTCCCACGCCGTTATTCTGGGATGGGATTTTCTCTCACGCCACAATGCCATCATCAATTGCGCTCGGGCTGAGATTGAACTTTTCCACCTTGGTGACCTGGCCTCCGTCGATGCTCACCCTGCCGCTACAATTGTCGTGAAAGAAGACACCTGTATTCCCCCGTGCTCTTCAGCATTCGTACCAGTCTTCTGTGGTACCATATCCGACGGGATGGTCTTCTTCATGCCCTCTCATCACTTTGTTACCCGAAAAGTGCTTCCTTTGCCCTTTGCAGCTATTGACCTTGCCGCCGGTTTCAGCACGATGCCCATTTACAATCATCTTTCATCACCGCTATCACTGCTCTGCCGCGAATGCCTTGGTTACGTCGAGTCGGTCGATTCAACACGAATTGCCTCCGTCCTCGACGAAGTGCCTTCTACTGCCGTCCCTGAACTGAGTGCCCTCTCCGTACCCGACTCAACATGGACTGGTTTGTTCAGCCCATTCACCGCCGAAGATCTGACACATTCGCAGCGATCTCAACTTCTCTCAATCCTTCAGCACTTCCGCCGTTCTTTCGACGTTGCGCAAACATCTCTTGGCCGTGCATCGACGGTCGAGCACATCGACACTGGCTCTCACTCACCGATGCGACAAAGACCATATCGCGTGTCCGCTACGGAACGTCGCGTCATTGCAGACCAGGTCGATGACATGCTCCGTCGAGGCGTTATTCAACCTTCCCAAAGCCCATGGGCCTCTCCCGTGGTCCTCGTCACAACAGAAGACTGTTCCATCCGCTTCTGTGTTGATTTTCGACGCTTGAACAAGATCACGCTGAAGGACGTCTACTCATTACCACGCATCGATGATGCTCTAGGCTGTTTGAAGGGAGCCGAGTTCTTTTCTTCGCTGGATTTGCGGTCAAGCTACTGGCAGGTTCCGATGGCAGAGGCCGATCGCCCGGAAACTGCCTTTGTTGCACCAGACGGGTTGTATGAATTCACCGTCATGCCTTTCGGACTTTGCAACGCTCCTGCTACGTTCGAAAGAATGATGGATAATGTTCTACGTGGCCTCAAATGGAAAATCTGTCTTTGCTATCTGACGACATTGTGGTTTTCGCCCCTGATTTCGCAACGCACCTGCTCCGCCTCCAGCACGTACTCACTTGCTTGACCAACGCCGGGTTGCAACTTAACCTGAAGAAGTGTAGATTTGCTGTTCGTCAGCTCACAATTTTAGGCCATGTCGTGTCAAAGGAGGGCATTCGCCCGGATCCCGAGACGCTACGTGCTGTTACTGCGTTCCCAAAACCTACCACTATGAAAGAGCTACGCAGTTTTATCGGCCTCTGCTCTTACTTCCGACGATTCGTTCGAAACTTTGCGTCAATTATATCGCCTCTCACGCAAATCCTTGGTGGCGCTAGAGATCTCTCATCTTGGTCTCCAGAGTGTGACGACGTCTTCGCAACCTTGCGCCGTCTTCTCACGATGCCACCCATTCTTCGCCATTTTGACCCTCAAGCGCCAACCGAAATCCATACCGATGCAAGCGGTGTAGGCCTTGGCGCTGTGTTGGCACAGCGTCAACCTGGCCACACAGAATACGTCGTCGCATACGCGAGTCGCACGTTAACCAAGGCGGAGACCAATTACAGCGTTAGAGAAAAGGAGCGTTTGGTCATTGTGTGGGCGCTTGGCAAGTTTCGCCCATATTTATACGGCCGATCGTTTGACGTAGTGACCGACCACCACGCACTATGTTGGCTGTCGACGCTCAAACATCCACCCGGCCGCCTTGCCCGCTGGGCATTGCGAATCCAAGATCATGACATTCGCGTGCTTTACCGTTCCGGGCGTAAGCACTCCGACGCTGACGAGCTATCCCGATCACCGCTTCCCGCGAAGGCCAGTCACGACTCTTCCTCCGAGAGCACATTATCCTCTCTTGACGTTGGCACTATCGCTGCTGCACAGCATAATGATCCCTGGACTGCATCTCTGCTCGACCTTCTCTCGGATACGTCGAAAGTTCTAGCGTCACGTACGCTTCGGCGCCAAGTTCCTCATTTTGGGATTCGAGAACAGCTACTACATCAACGCAACTATGCCCCAGATGGACGGACCTGGTTACTCGTCATTCCGAGAATATTGCGATCAGAGCTCTGCTCCTCGTTCCACGTCGACCCTCAGTGTGGCCACGCGGGAGTCTTCAAAACCTACGAAAGACTTCGACACCGCTATTACTGGCGGGGAATGTACAATTTCGTTCGAGCATTCGTCCGCTCTTGTCGTGAGTGCCAACGCCGTAAAGCGCCACCGCACAACTCCGCCGGTAACTCCAGCCTTTGCAATGCCCATCCCGACCCTTTGATCGCGTGGGCATAGATCTCTACGGGCCACTTCCGTTGACTCCTACCGGCAACAGGTGGATAATCGTTGCGGTAGACCACTTAACCCGTTATGCGGAAACCGCTGCTCTACCAAATGCTACAGCGCAGGAGGTCGCCAATTTCATACTTCACCGTTTTCTTTTTCGTCATGGCGGTCCACGTGAACTTTTAAGCGTCAGAGGCCGCGCCTTCTTATCTGAAGTCATCGAACAACTGCTTGATGAATGCGCTATTGTTCATCGTACAAGCACTGCTTATCACCCACAGACTAACGGTACCACGGAACGCTTTAATCAAACTCTTGGTGACATGCTCGCCATGTATGTTTCACCTGATCACTCTAATTGGGACCTCGTTCTTCCGTTTGTCACCTATGCCTACAACACCACGACTCAGGCCACTACTGGATTCTCACCCTATTACATTCTTTACGGCCGTCAACCTTCTCACACAATCGACACCATTCTGCCCTACCGGCCTTACCCATCTGAATGCCTGCCGATCTCGGAAGCTGCCAGACACGCCGAGGAATGTCGCCAGCTGGCCCGCCGATTCACCTCGGACGACCAGAACCGTCAAAAAGCCGTTCACGATGCCCAAAACTCGACTCCCACTTTTCTCCCGGGCGCTCTCGTCTGGTTATAGTGCCACACCGCATGCCTGGGCTCGCTTCAAAACTCCTTCCGAAGTACGACGGGCGATACCGCGTTCTCGAGCGAAAATCACCCGTTAATGACCTGGTTGAGCCGCTAACGCCGCCGTCCGACATGCGACGTTGTAACCGCGAAGTCTTTCACGTTCAGCGTTTCAAGCCGTACCACCATTCTACAGTCCTTCCAGAAAACGAAGTCGCCAGGATGGCTCCTTTATTTCCGCGGTGCCATTGTAAGGAAGATAACGAGCGTGCGCACAGAGTCAGCAGCATCGGCAGCATCAAGCGCGCAGCAGAGGCTCGAGCTCGTGAACTGCTCGGTGCATCCTAGGACCGGCGGTCGCTACGAACCCCAATAAATCTCCTTTATAGTGTGCGCGTGCGTGCGTGCGTGTGTGTGTGTGTGTTTGTGTGTGTGTGTGTGTGTGTGTGTGTGTGTGTGTGTGTGTGTGTGTAGCGAACGAGAAGAAAGGGAACCAAGCGGCTCGATATTTATCAGAAGAAGCCAACTAAGACACCAATGACAACGTAGTCGAAATTACGTGTAGTTACTAATTGAATTAAAGAAATGATAAAGTAAGTGAAAGTAAATTACAAAAAATTCAGCAGACACATTTAAGATCGCTTACAAATGGGAATGCGAAAGCATAATCGCTTAGGTGAGATGTTTTCGACTGATGTTTTCGACATGCATTAAAGTTCTTTCTGCTGAATCGGTGTGTGTTTGCATATAGGTTGGCCACAGGCTGGAAACATTCGGACCATTTTGCCGGAGAACAATGAATTATATTTTATTCCTAATGGTAGGTCTGTCGTGACTGTCATCTTCTTTTGTGTTTCTTGCTCCCTTGCTTCGTCTTCTGAGGCGTGCTTCCGTGGGCGACCACGTATCCCAGCTGCCGCTGAGGTAGATGCGTCTGAGTGCATCGCAGTCGATGCAGTATCGATGAAATATGAAGATCAAGTGACGTACGGGAGGCAGCTACGTGATGTGTGCAATGACGTACGCACTAAGCACAGCTTGAGTCGACGATAACCATGGAGCTACTAATGCGTACTCGTCTTGCACACCGGAGGCCCGGCTTCGATCCCCACCCAGACCAAAATTTGCCTAAGTTTCTTTTCGAAGGCATTAATTTATTTTGTTTACAGAAACCTGCCTGACAAATTTGACGTCAATCCGAGCATCTTTTGACGTGTTTTTGCTCTTCGTGCCATCGGCCGTTTTTGGTACCATCTTTCAGGCACGCCGACAAGGACAACACCGGATTTTCGCGTAATGGGGCATATAATGCGTTCGCATTAAAACAACTGGCCGAAAGGGGGATACGAACCCACGTCTTCGCATTACGCGTGCGTTGCTCTTACCAATTGAGCTACCATGGCGCCATTTTACCATCCACTTTTGGGGTATTTGTTTTTACTACTAGAACAGACCCTGGGAGTGTTAGCCAGCGCCAGCACTCACAAACCTAGGCGGCTGATGTGTGACATCCCTTCTACCGCAAGCGTCCATTGTACGTGATCTATTTGGGTGATGGCAACTGGTCAATAAACCCACACATGCTACCTGAAGGCATCAATGTTGCCGGATTCGAGCCCCTCGTAATATAATAAACGAGAAGACATATATATAGTTGCGTAATCTACGCCTGCAATGTTGAGGGACATTCGGGTACGTTAAATAAAAGCAATAAATGACTTCAGCTTAAATGCAGTCGGCAGCCTGTAAATGTATTCTAACTGCAGTAAGTGGTTAAGTTCGACCGTGTGGGACAGCATACCACCATTTGTGAGTAGTTGCAATGAAAATGTAGCATGAATGATGTATGCTGTTTTGTGGTTAACGAATAGTCAGTGTCAAGAACTCTGCGACAGGTGTCCCTCAATGGTATGCTCCGGCGAATTGCCAAGTCCTACCGCATCCTTTGTACTCGTGTCTTCACCATCGCTTTCCTCAGGCGCTTCCTTGCTACGAAGCCCCTCGCCATGCTAGGGGAGCTTTTTGTGTATCATGTGTGACTGATTGTTCTGTGAAGGGATTTATTTATTTCCAAATACTGCTTTCTCTATTTCGAGACATAGCAGGAGTGGGTACAGATTTTAATACATACAAAAGAAATGACAATAGAAAAGAACAAATCAAATGGTGATGTGATTGTCATATAGTAGGAGTGGGTACAGATTTTAGTATGTACAAAAGAAATGACACTAGTAAAGAATAAATCAACAGGTGATATGATTAGGCAATTGGTCGACAAACTCTTAAAATGGCAATGCGCGAAGTGAACCATCCAAACTGTTCCATATTTCATTCGTAAGCGGAAAGAAATAAAATTTACAACAGTCAATATGTGGCCAAAAAGGAACGATGTTTGGCAGACGGTTTTGTCTAGTTGAACGTGCGCTCGAAGATGCAAAAGAGAAGGCTGCCTGAATGCCGGATGACTTGTGGATAATCTTATGCAGCAAGATGCAGAAGGTGAAAAGCTGCGATCATATACAACGACCATAGATGAATCTGATTGCTTTTTTCTGAACTGATTCCAAATGGTCATTGTCACGCGCGCAATGAGGGGACCAAACAGTTGAGGGGTAATCTAGTGTCGGGCGAACTAGCGATTTGTAAGGAGTTAGTTTACATTCCTTTGTTGCATTTTTCAAGGCACGTGTAAGGTAGCCAAGTTTGAAGGGACACTAAAGGCAAATACTAAGTCGACGTGGACTGAGTACCATTCCAGAAACCTCAGCATGGTTGTTTCGTGCCAGGAAAATACTTATTTTATGAGCAAATTGCATCTGAAGAGTCCGCATACCTTTTTCGAACTTCAAATCTCCCGCCACCCTACCGGGGGAGTGGTGACGCTAATATGCCATCACCACCCTTTGCGGCAGTCGATGAGTAAAACGGCGCCCGACAGGCGGTGGTACCTAAAGCCCCTCCATCCACGCGCCACTGCCGCTTTCTTAAGTAGCGACAACCTTTGTTGTGCGCCGCCTTTTCCGCTCACACCAAATCCGGTTCCGGCATTTCCAGTTCCGGCATTTCCGGTTTCAAAATTTCCGGTTCCGGCGTTTGCGCTTCCTGGAGTTGCGCTGCGTGAATTTCCGCTTTGACTGCTGTTAGACGATGGTGAGACGCCAGCGCGTGCTTAGCAGGGCTGTGGCAGTCACCATAAGAAGAATGCAAAGGGGACAAGCTGCTGTATTCCGCTGAAGTAGTAGCTCGCGGTCGCTATTGTCCAATTGCATGAAAAACGGCAGTGGTCTCCAAGCACCCAGGCGCTACATTGCATTGTACGTTGCCTCTCGTGGCACAACCCGTCGCAGGTTGACGCGAAGCAGCGAACACGACCAGATTGGTGATTACAATAGGCGGTGGTTCTTGGATGGAATCGCATTCACTGTTTAAACCGCAGCTGGTGCAATTAAAGCCTCTCCATCGACGCGAAAGTAAACAACGCTAAAAAGCATAGCGTCACTTCCACTCGGAACAGGAAGCTGTAGTTACGTAAGTTCCGCTTGACGCCGGAAGCTAAGGGGGTGAGTGGGAGAGGAGCGTGGAGGAGGAGAGTAGGTTTGCGGTACTTAACCTGGTTGGTGGAAACGTGTATCGAGGGGCTTTAGTGGTACCGAGCCAAGACAGATAAAGCCCCTTAAACTTCCTAAAGTAGCGACACGCTTGGAAGAATGCCGCCTCCTCCACCTCGCGCGCTCTGGCCGACGCCGCGTCGCTATTGGCCTAATGGCGTCACGTCGGTTCTCGTGCCGGCTTCGTTTGTTTAATCTTGCTTTAGCGCCATTTTTGCTTGAGAAGCGTCTACGGAATGGGGAGGAGCGCATGTTGGCGCCGTTGCTACGCTCGAGCTGCTCGAGCGGTGTAGCAACGCCACCTCGACTTTTCCTCTAGGTGGCGGCGGGTTTAGGGGGCGTAGCGTCGAGGAGGGAGCGTGAAAGAGAGGAGAAACGAGGAGCGAAGGCGGAGAAGGAGAGCGTCGCTGTTTTACGAAGTTTAAGGAGTTTGAAAGACAGCGGTGGATTCGGCGCTGCAGCTGCTTTTTGGTCAAGTGGTGCAGACCGTTCGGGCATCCCGCGACATCACATGGAAGTTGAATTCCCTGCTACTTGCAGTTTGCGCGAGTGTTGCAAGCCACCAAAAGCAGCGTGGCACTGCGCGATGACAAGAATACGGAAACGCGAAAGCGTGGCTGGCGCAGAGTCACGCGAAAACGAAACCTTTCGACCACCCGCGTCGTTGTCAGCGGTAATTTCAATGAGTTCATTTTTCTAAAAATGAAATAGAACGGGACAAGTTGCATTTTATTTGGTCATGTAATGCAGTAAAATCATGTTTTTTTGCAACAAGTGGTTCAGTACTAGGGACAGAATTTAACTGAGGAGTGCTTTCGTCATCGGCCAAGTGTTTGAATGCCCTGGGGGAGTCTTAATCATGTCGTGCAGTTACCTCAATTTCTTGATTATTAAGGCTATGTTCGCGATAATATTGATGCCTTAAAGATTCTCGAGCACCTATCTATTACTTTAGCTTGACTTAGTATTTTCCTTTAGTGTCCCTTTAACGCTATCGCGTTTTCGTTTCCATTTCCTTTGCTAGTGACCTCATTGCGCGGCTCTTCTTCGTTCTCATACCTGCAGATTTTCGCCGTTTCGTGTAGTATCACGGCCTGCTATATTTGTTGCTGAGCAGCTAAGGCTGCTCTTGGCGCCTGTCGCATTTTAAGGAAACTACTTTAAATGGGCAAAGGGTTAAATGGCGGGCGCATTATGCATTTCTGAAGGATGCCTCTCCTGCATTCTTGACTTGTCACTGATTACAGCTTCTGTTGACAACGTTATGATTTGTGCGTGTTCGTTGAACATATACAAAACGAGCACGAAATGAAGACTCACTGCGCTGCCTGTCATCACATTGAAAAATACCAATTTGTCGTATGCGATGTTGCTTCTGCCATCAACACCCAGATTCATCATCTCTGCTAGAAGTGCCGCTGACGTCACTAGCGCATGACATGCCAACGCAACGACGAACGCTTCATTGGTTTCTCGCTGCCAGCAGTGTATACCGCGCCGAGACTTTCCGCAGACTCCTGAAAACTTGAAAAGATTAATTTCAGAAGTCAATGAAACATGTCACTTGGATCCGTCCACGACACGTCGTGGGTTGGCGTAACGCCACTGGCCCTTTGCGGCAAAGAGCTGATGTATATCTACGAGTGCTGTGGCAAAAGTGTTCGTTAGGCGGCCTCGGCAAGGAGGCGGCCTCGGCCTCGGCTGCTGACGTAACTAACCATGGGGTACCTTTCTTCTCTATTGTCCACTCACCTGGCTCAGCGATATTGCAGTGCTTCCGCTCCAAGGAAACAAATACAAAGTTCCGGGGTTTTACGTGCCAAGGCCACGACATGATAATGAGTCACGCCGCACGGCGGAACTCCGGATTAATTTCAACCACCTGGAGTGTTTTAACGTGCATCCAGTGGACGGTACACGGGTGTTCTTGTTATTTTGCCCCCGTCGAAATGCGGCCGCCGTGGCTGGGATCCGATCCCGCGCCCTCGTGCTTAGCAGCGCAGCGTCAAAGCCACTAAGCAACCACGGCGAACCAAGAAAGAAATTCAAAGGATTGGTCGTCTAAAAAGCGCTACGGTTTGAATGAACGGTGGCTTGAAAGACTGCGTGAATGACATTGTCGTCATTGGGAAAGTAGATTACGATGAGTTCGTTCTTCAGTTTTGAGAAAAGGGGAATGGGTGTGACGGTGTAAGATATGGCGAGTGCGGCGGGTGTTTAAGCAAAGAAAAGCAACAAAAACGGATGGCAACGATTGCCACAGAAGAGCCGCGTGATGGGTGCGTCGTCTTGTTGGCGGTTGGAGGATGTAAGCGTGCCACGTCACTCAGCGTTGATGTCGCCCCCCCAGGTGATGAATCAAGGCAGCGTATGCAGTGCACCCAGTCATTCGTAGTGCACCAGTCCATTCGGTAATCCTCTCCTTCCGCAGAAAATTCACCAGCAACGAGTCCTCGGTCTCGGAAGACGGCAGCTGACACTTTGCCTGCTGACAAAACAGGCCGGGCTTTTCGGACAATGTAGAGGAAGGACGTTACCATAGCTATTTTTCCTTTTCATTGGTTCATAGAAAACACCTATGAGGTACTCGGTGAACTAAACGAGTTACCTGGTTTATATCTCGTAAAACAGGGGGTAGGCCATTTGTGATGTGCGGGCAAAGTTCAAAGTGTGCAAATTAATCACGGCCTTCGCAGTAAGTTGCTTCTGCAAGCGCTCTAGAGCTTTAAAAGTGCGTGTGAAGAACGGCGTACAATTTATCTAGCTGTACCGGAAGAGATCAAAAAAGATCAGTCACTGAAATCAAAATTCGATGAAAATGGGGGACACATTATGCCTGAACTGTATGCGAAGCTAAACGTGTGTGAATAACTACGGTATTTGCTAAAAATCCATTAAGCAAGGGTTCGAAAGCGTGTATGTGTCCAGCGTTTCAAATGGATGAGTGATGTGCTGGCTGTGTATTAAGGTCTAAAGGTTAACTATACGGACAACTGAAACAGGGAGAGAATTGATCCATAGAAAGGCAGGGAGGTTAACTAGAGGTAGTTCCGGTTGGTTTCCCTGCACGGGGGAAAATTGGGGGTATATAAAGAGGTAGAAAGCGGAAGGGGAAGAGAGAGAGAATAGGGGGGGGGGGGGGGGGGCAGCTCAAATTCCTAATGTAACTACTGGAAATAAACCGCTTCGCTGCAAATTGGGTTGTGTTTCTGCACGGTCGCATAAGTCTGATTTCTTCTTACAAACGCATTTGAGTAAGCATTTCGCCAGCTATATACGTTCGTCATGCGAAAAAATAGTAAGGCTTTCTACACAACATGGTTGTTGTACTTACATCTGCAACTTTAAGGAAAACGTCAACTTTCATGAGAGCGTCTTCAAGATCCAAAAGTGATGTGACAGGTGCTCATTTAACATCAACACTTGCAGCCATAATTATTTGTTAAATACAGAAGCAAAAAGTGTTAGCATTGAAGGTCGGTGTCTCTACAGGGAAGGTGAGAAAAATAGTTTATGGCCTCGCACCATCTCATAGGGGACTTTGTATGAATACTAGTTGGAGATGTGATGTGCGACTCAAAACCTTAATCGCAAGAATAACCAGTGCACGATGTATGTAGAAATCTAATAACTTCATTTGTGCATCGTCCACTACGACGAGTTTATTCTGAGAACTTTTTGAAATTAATCAAGGGTACGTACAAATTCTGAAAGGAGGGTAAATAAGCGGAAATCAACTATTCTGATCATTTTTTAGATAAGGCTAACCTAATTCATTTCGCCCTGATTCTGTATACGCAGCGTTCGAAAAAAAAGGTTCAACTTTGCGAGTGTATACTAAATCTGAGGCGACGAAAATGGTAGAACCGCCACACATTTGTTTTTGCTTGATAACACCGAAATGCGAAAACGTTATGAGGTTCGTTTGACCACAGTTCAGAGGTGCAAACCAAAGAAAAGTTGGAGTCATGTTAGCGAAAGTCATACACGGTTCGTCTAAGGCGCCGTGCAATAAAACTGATTACAGAGGAATTGGCCCTTCCAAGCAGTGACTGAGAGCGCGGTGTAGAAACCGCAAAGCCCTTTCTATATAATTTATTTATTATACCGTTATTAAAATGTGCGCATCGGTAAGCATACCGAAAACCTTGCTATCGCCAGTAGCTGTGACATGGCAATTGTGGTTTAAGGGCGAGCGTCATAGCAAAGAACTTTTTATTGCCGGCGGTTGGGGGCCTGCGCACCTTATACACTCTATGGTGCGATGAAAGCCGCTTGATTAGCCAATCTGAGTAGTGTCTGAGCGAGTCTCATACGCTTTCCACAGTATATTTTTTTTATTCACCCGGCAGCAAGACCCGAGAAGTGCGCCCTTTTCCGTGAATGGTGCCTGCGCGCGATGAATTGGATCGAAATCGCCGAGCGAACCAAATCACTGATTCACCTCACCGACGCTCTTTATAACGGCTGCACATGTGTTCTCCCTTGCGTGTTTGACATGCGTTTTATTCGAGCACGACAGAACCTCTAATATTGCGCACATTCCTGGTTCCTTGAGTGCCGTTTCATTTTGAGGTGTCATTTGAGGTGAGGGATTCTAGGTGCAGGGTAGCCAACCGGAACTGCCTCTGGTTAACCTCCCTGCGTTTCTATGCATCCTTTTCTCTCTCTCTTGAGGTGTCAGAGCCTCGTTTCGTGCAGCCATGTTACTCTCACCCTGAAAAAGTTCAAACTTGTCAAACAAGAACTGTTTCGCTTAACGTCATGTACTCTTGGACACCCTTAGCAAGCACGTGCTCCTTAATTTTAGCCGCCAGGTCGTATATAGACAAGGCTTCGTGCAAAGCTTGATCGAGCCATATATTCAAGCGCTTCAAGTTTCTTAGCGAGTGTTTCGTTCAAAGCCATCGTTCCACATGAGAAGCAGGGTAGTCGCCGCGCCAAGTCCGCAGCAGTAAAATTAGGGAGGGGAAAATGAGAATGAGGAAACTGGCAAGAAAAGTCACCCCGTGCCTTCGCTGCGGCAACTACTGGCTCAAATTGAAGCGAGCGTCACGGTAGAGCTGCCTCTCGCCTCCACTAAAGCAGACTGACGTCAGGGACGCAGGCATTGCGTCGCTTTATAGGCAAGTGGCGAAACGCACACGTGTAGATCGCAGAGCGCGTGCAGGCCCGAGTGTCGTCACCAGGCTCGAAGATCGGGCCAAGGAACGTTGGAAAAGCAGCTAGTGCACCGTCAGTGGTTGCGCGTGCAGAAGAAGCGAGCAGGAAAAGTGATGCGGAGCCTTCGTTGCAGCAACTGTTGTCAGAAAGATGCAAAACATCTTTGCGCTTCGAAGGTCACATGCTACGTAGGAATGAGTGGTGCCGCTACATAAGTTGTTGTATAAGAATTGTTGATAAACTCCTGGAAATATACTCTCGGGGAAATCTTCGGGAATTTATGTTCCCATATGCTTATCGGCAACACCGCTCACGGACATGTCATCAGTCGTGCTGACTATGCTTATAGCTCAGTTTAAATTTCAAATTAAATCGTGGGGTTTTACGTGCCAAAATCAATCTATGGTTATGGGGCACACAATGACTCAATTTTTGAGTACAATGAATATTGAAGACATCTGCCGCACTTAAATACGTACCACATATTGCGACTATGTAAACTCGGCCAACATAAGTAAAGTGAAAACTTGTACATTTTTACTTTACTGGCGCCTTAGTGTGTGTAAAATAGCTGTGACATGCGCGATAATTTTGTTGTTCTTCATATTTTTCGGTGGCGTATAATTCATTCAGGGTACTATTTACAGTAGTTACCAGTTCGTACCTGTGGTGTTGAAAGGTGTCTACGCTTGGCGCACAAGTTACCTAAACATTGCCCGCGCTTGAGCATCGCTAACATGTTGCCTTCAGACTTTGCGGAGAAAGCAAACACGCCCAAACACGCGCTGATATTACCATTATTTGTGGGGAAGTAACGGCGACTGCCCTGAAATGTGAAAAGAAGAAATGCGACGTTTCGGAATCGCAGGTTAATTTCAGGGAATCTGTTTCTTTTCAGCAGTTGCATGAACAGATCTCTGCAGTTTCCAGCATACTTAAACGACGCGCTTTGAAACAATGGCTGCATATGAATCACCAGTTGACCCACTTGTTTAAAACGTTGCTCGCATATATAGAACGCTGTCGATCACTTGATAAAGTAACTTAGCAGGGACCTTATTTGACCCACGTATATTTAACTTTGCATGCACACCAGTCATGGCGTGTCTTCCACTTTGACCAAATTCGATCTCAGTGGCTCGTATACTCTCGCAGTAAATCTAGCTAAATTTTACGCCGTCCGTAAGACCCCCCCCCCCCCCCTAGCCCCCCCTTTTTTTTTTGAAAAGCAGTAATTAAATTACACATTCAGCTTTACTTGCACGTCGCACATAATATGCCCCTACTTCTACGAAATATAAACACGGTGACTTGTTTAGTTCATCGAGGACATCGCGTGCGCCTCGTATTACGCGTGAAAATAGAGAAAGGCAAACACTGAGTAAATATGTTGAACGCTGATAAATAATCCAAAAACACTTTCTCCACAAATCGCATTTAACGTGGCCTCTATTTACACGGTATGCAAGCTCGGTCCGTCGTAAAATAATCTCCGGATACCAGGTAAAGTTTCGAAGGACAACCGCAAGATGCTTTTGAGCATTATACTCCTTCCCATACATCAGTAAACACTGTGTAGGCTACAGGGACTTCTTGCAGTGGCTTCGTTCGCACTTGGATATAGTTTGGTGTTTTTTTGTTTTTTGTTTCTTAGACGGCATATGTGCGCAACTGTTCTTTATATAGGCTCAGTATAGAATGAAACAAGTTTTAACCCTTAGAAACAAACACGCTGTTCTATACGGCTGCTAATGCGTTGCTTTCGATAATTTTTATTTTTGTTCTTTTCGTTTTTCTTTTTTTCATTTGCAACTGGTCGCGAGGAGCCTCACGTGCGTGCTCCCTCGATTGGCTCGCAGCGAAGCATGGACGGAATGCCCAGTGAACCATAGACGGAACGCGCGGAGTGATGACTTTTCTTGACCGAATTTCTTGCGTAGCTTCCACAGCGTTGACTCCTACGTATGGAACGGAGCATATATAGGCTTAAAGCGACACTAAAGCGAAACAATACATCAGTTTAGACTAATGAAGCATTGTTTGAGAACCCTGCAGGCAGTCACTTAAAAAAAATAGTTTGATTATTAGATGAGAGAATGAAGGTCCCAGTATCAGTATTTGAATTTCGCGCCGAAATCGCAGCGCCGGTACGTCAGCGTGCCGTCAGGGATTCCAAAGCATGTTTTCGCATTTGGGCCGCGTTGGCTGATAAAGGTTCCCAAAACTTGCCATGTTTAATATTTGGTTCCTTTAGAACACAATGTAGTCAATTTGTACCGCTATATATAATTAGTAGGCCCTAGAAGATTCCATCAAAATCCAAGACGTCACAGCCCCCAGGTGCGGGAACTTAAGCAGGCGTCGCCACCCGTATTTCGTTCTTGTGCGTTTTCTGTCTTACCAAACGTCTTATCGTTGTAAGAGTGGTGTTTTTGGTGTTGTAGAACGGTAATTTACTGATGCAGAAGAAATCATTTTTCACTTTAGTGTCCCATTAAGGAGGCCTTCTCAAACGAAAAAAGCGTCTTTTTCGTGAAGCTAAAGGAACTGCGCTGGCTTACAAATGGAAGAAATATTTTGCGTGCCTACAGGATTACACGCGTCTTCTTAGGTGTACAAAAAGAAAGTTTTTCCGCAATGATCTGTATGGCATTCTGCAAACAAACCCAAAGAAATTCTGGCGGATGGTATCACCCAAATAAAGGAACACTCATTGCATTACCCTTTCATATCCGGATGGTTCACAGGTGCCTCCAGAACTTCACAGGTGCCTCCAGAATTTAAGCAAAGGTCCTGTAACTTTTCGCACTCACCGATGATATACCCTATATTCCTTTTAATTGATAACTTTCCGCCGCATTATTAGAGCGCTTGCAAGGTCACATTCGGCGAGCCAGTCTTTCACGTCGTGGTTGTCTGTGCCGCTAAATAGCCGAATTGCGCTGCCGGATGACGCCAGAGCATACGATGGCCGGGGGCACGGGAGCAGCAGCCTGAGACGGACCCTGTTCATCCATTGGTGGTAGCGTCCGACTACGGAGTTCCAGGATGTCGAAGAGAAACCCAGCACCTCCACCAAATAAAACGGGGGTGTTCGCCTAGCAGCACTAGTTCTTGATTTGTAGCGGTAGGCTGAAACAGGTCGGTGCTATAGCGAAACGGGGAAGCAAACGCTTCTCGTCAGGCACGTACCCAAGGGGGGCCCGGGCCCTCCCCCCCCCCCCCCCCCCCCCCGAAATTAAGACGCATACCCCCCCCCCCCCCCCCCCAACCCACGCCACCACTTCTCATACACATTCCTAAAGCACTGCCAAATCAATGTTGAGACGTGACAGCTATTCGGCGGTCAATATTTTGTGGCCTTTTTCACTCCTTTTGGATGGCGGTAGTTGTCGGCGTCTCCTGGGATGTGAAGGCCAGTTTCCTCATGAATTCGGTGCCCGCGCGATTAACTCGAGATGCATTCAGTTGTCACCGTCTATTCAACGGTCACGCACATCGTTGTTGCTTCGTTAGTTCAACCTTCTTCGTCTAGACTGATCCAGGGACCGGGAAAGGGATTCAGTTCGTAGTCAGGTGGTCTGTATGCACGTGGAACGAGTTGCGGCCAGAGAAAATGGCAACTGCGTTTAACTTTTCTTTTTGTTTCATTATTTCCTCGAGTGACCGCTCGCCGCGACGCTGACAGATCCTCGGAACCATATACCCGTGATATGGGTTAGATAAGGTGGAAAATAATGTAATGCGAGACAACGTCCATCATACGCTGACAGATCCTCGGAACCATATACCCGTGATATGGGTTAGATAAGGTGGAAAATAATGTAATGCGAGACAACGTCCATCATCAAACCTTGCAATAACCCTTAAAATCATAGGCAATATGACTGTCACCCGTTAACTCCTCTGGCTTTTGCCTAAGTGTACAGCATTTTTCGTGCAAAATTGGCAACTGGAAACAAGACTCTCAAGGAGTTAAGCGATTTACTAAGCGATCTACTAAGCGATCTACTAAGGGAGAGGGCCGAGACAACAGCCGAACAGCAAGGAAAAGCGAAAGTTAACAAATTTAGCCATTGTTTATGAAACTATTTATGGATCAACATCTCTCATATTATTTAGAAATGAACAGAGAAAACGCCGCCCGAAGTGGAGGACAATTCCCTGTGTTCTGAATGACGCTTCTACAGTTATCATTAGAGCCGCCTAACGTAACCACGTCTCTGCTGTGTCTTTTCCAGAGGTGGCAGAAGAGGCCGCGATAGCGCTAGCACTCGCGCAGCCCAAGGTGGGAAGAATTGTCACCGACTCGCAAAAGGCGTATAACAACTACAGGAAGGGGTGGGTGTCTCTTGCGGCACTAGATATTCTCCAAAGTAAACGCGACGTACCTGAAAGGAAAGTTGAGTTAATATGGACACCGGCTCACTCTGGGCTGGAGGGCAACGAACTTGCCCACCAGTTCGCCCGAGAGATGGAACACCGGGTTGAGGAAGGTGAGCCACAGTCCATATTTAGTTACAGAGACATTACGAACCATTATAAGACGGAGAGGCGCCGTTACCCCCGATCCTCACAAATCGCTTAGCAGAGAACAGCAAGCGATCTACAGGCAAATACAGGCAGGATCATTCCCGCACCCTTACCTTCAAAACAAGATGTACCCGGAAAGGTACGACAAGGATTGTAACTTCTGCAGAACTCAGTTAGGCACGCTCCAACACGTCATTGGAGTATGCGATTTCATCAAGGCGATCCCCCCACCTCTTAACTGCCCCGCTACCTTACCCCACCCCTCATCCACCCTTACCGAGCGATGGGAGACCTTGCTAACCAGCACCGCCCTGGAAGACCAGCTCGTCCTGATCTCCAGGGGCCAGGCGGCTAGGGAAGCATATGGGTCCCGTGAAGAGGGAACCACTTCCATCGACGGCGTCTAAGAAGATGTCGAGCTCGGCTCAATGAAGTTGTTTCTCTCTCTCTCTCTCTCTGCTGTGCTTATGTAGGTGTTTTTCTAACCTTCCGCGGTGGGCGCAGTACGCCTAGAATCGCAGCTTCCTGCGCCATACGCGGTCGTACGCGACTGGCGGCCACGCATCGTTACGTAACTTCCCTAATAACAATACGAGTTGGTTGTGGTACTTGTTACAGCAGTAAACGAGGGATCCAAAAGAACTGTGATTGTTCCGCAAACATAATTCTTCCAGAGCTAATTCAAAAAGCGCTAATATAGTCGGATACAACTTAAGTCTGCATTGAAGCCCCGCCCACGCCCTCATCACCGCCAGCCACTGTTCCTCCGCGAGGCGGCAAATAATTCGTACTTCAAACTTTTTCTGTTACCCAAATAAGGCGCTAGCCACAAAAATAAAATTATTAGCGGGCAATTTTATACCTTTTCCCTCGCCTATATGGTGGAATGGCGAATACCTAATTCTTTATTGAACTGAAATAACATGCTTGGCTTCGCTAAAACTATTTGTTGTGAAGTTTCACTTAAAGTTGGCAGTGAAGTTTCATGGGTAAAATTAAGTTTCATGAATAAATGAAGTGAAGTTTCATGAGCAGTGAAATGAACCGCACCACGGACTTTTGAGGACTCCGTACATTTTGTCCATGTCTGTTGCACACATCATTATTTCTGCCGATGAAAAGAATCTTCAAGAAAAGCAGACGCTCCGGAGGTATCAAGTACAACGCCATATTGAAATGGCCGCATGACGACGACCTTGTTTGCTTCTGTGATTGGC
This sequence comes from Dermacentor andersoni, assembly GCF_023375885.2. Taxonomy (NCBI): domain Eukaryota; kingdom Metazoa; phylum Arthropoda; class Arachnida; order Ixodida; family Ixodidae; genus Dermacentor; species Dermacentor andersoni. The sequence goes on from NC_092821.1 coordinate 51,643,036, forward strand.
TGGCGGAGTAACCTAACTCCGCGTGGTCCATGTGCCTTTGTTGCCAACTGCTGTTCTTTTTAAGTTCTATTCTACTAAAGTAATCTTTATTTTACACTTTTTCTTCTTTACTGGTTCTTGGCAGTGTCCTTTCTGCGCTTCTTTCCTGCGCGAGTCCATTTGACGTGGTTCTTTGTTTGCCAAGTAAAGGAGAGGTGTATCGCACAGGCGTACGAGTAAAATACACCTTATTTCATTTCTCTTCTGTGGGTGCACGCGTTCTTATGGCGAATGGTGGGCGTTATTCACATTTGTACTAGTAGAGGTACCCCCCCCCCCCTCATTTGCATAGAAAAGTTACCTTGGGTTGCCCCCCCCCCCCCCCCCCCCCCCCGAAAAGAAATCCTGGGTACGTGCCTGCTTCTCGTCGTCTTCTTTAACCAGCACCATGTCACTGCCCAGTGCCTTCAGTACAGAACATTATTCGATACACGATCAAAGGCTAATAGCCTTATGGGGCACAATAAACGGCAGTGAATATTCGCTTACGAAATAAATACGCTTGGTGTCAAAGAAGCCATGAGGAAGCATGTCGTCACGCAACCAGATTTCGCAAATGAACTTGCCGGGCTCCCGTTTCACTGGGCCTGTGCTTTCGAAACTGGGGGAGGGGTGCGCGGAAAGACGTGACGTGGCATAACAAGGCACCAGGCTTCTCAGTGCTGCTTGCTACGGGTTGTTTCGTTGCTAAATTGATATGATTATCCGAGATTGACTGGTGGCGCCGGCATCTCCCCACCATTTGCATCTGTGGCCGGATGCAGCGGGTAAAGGTTTGTGTGACTTTACACCGAAAAAGAAAATGACCGTGCTAATTTAGATCGCCATTCGGGATCTCAAATCTGTCTACGAGATCTCAATGACCCCGTTATGCGTCCTTTAGTGTACTGGTCTGCCGTATAGTGCGCCTTTTGTCTGTCGTCAGCTGCCTCCGCGAGATTGAACATTGTGATCGAGTATGCTCGTCTTTGCGGGAGGACCAGTGAGGCGTGCCTGTAACCTCCGTCTCTCTCTCTCTCTCTGCGCAGAAACACCGCAAGGACGTGAGCAACTTTGACAAGCAGTTCACCAGCGAGAAGATCGAGCTGACGCCTACCGACAAGCTGTTCATGATGAACCTGGACCAGACCGAGTTCATGGGCTTCTCCTTCCTCAATCCGGAGTTTGTGCAGCACGTCTAGCCAGACTCTTCTGCCGTCTATTTATTGTTTAACTATAATTATTATTACCACACCGCACCCGACGTCAACGATGCGTGCCTCCCCGCGAGGGGGTCCCACCACCATCTCTCTCCTCAGGACTCGGAACCTTCATGCCCGTCAACACACACTGTATTGTACTCGGGGACAAGTTTGCGTGGCCGTCGGGCTAGGGCAGTGGGCCCGAGTCTTGTTCCTACATACTCAATGCGCTGTCGCCGAGCGGCACATGTACGCGACGTGACTGAGTGCTTTCCCCCGTAGGCTGCAATGGCGTTTGTCTGAGGGCTCGCATCCTTGGGCAGTTTGAGCTTTGTTCAGGAGAGGGGTACAGTCTCTTCAGGCGGGATTACAGGTTTCTTGGCCACGAGTGGCAAGATGTATTTGAGACTGCCTGGAATGACTGGTGGCGTACCCGTTACGAAGGCATATCAGACGTTGGAGTCTTCTCGCGCACAAAGCTAATGTCAGCCGAGTATTTAAGATGGCGTGGCGTGGCTACTAGCTGAGACAACGACGCGATATTCTTCACTGCCATTCGGAAGTTGTCCCCGAGAGCGTCAGCGGCATTTTCACGTTGTTTTCACATTCGGCAGGACGTGTTCTTGAGAGAGTTAATCTCGGAATGCCAGACAGGCTGGAAGAGCGCCGCGTACGTGCAAGCCTTCAACTTGGGCCGCAGGGCATGACCCCAGCTTATGAACCTTGAGCTTCGCAGAGTACTACCCAATGAGCACTTCGACTGTTCCTTGCTTCGCAATTTTTCGCCTAAATTTTTCATACAGCAGTGTCACAGGGGACGTTGGTTTCCATGGAACTTCCGTACGTTAATGATATGCGAACGTTATAAAATCTTGATGGACCTCTTGTTACACCCGTGTTACACATGTGTTAGTCTCAAGCTTTTGGTGATACATTATAAGCGTCGTTGTCGAAACAACTCTTTACTCTATCGAATGACGTCCTCAAGGGACGTTTTCTGTCCTCGACGTCCTGTGGAAGCTGTGTCTATACGTGGTCCTTACTTCCGGCACTGTCACAGTTCGGGGAGACTCGCGTCCCACGAATATGATTCTGTTTGCTCTTCACTTTTAAGCAGCATGCCACCGCGTTTTCTTCTAGTGATGGTTGAGCCCATGCATCATTATCATGTTGATGGGTCTTTCCCCCCGTAATTCTGTTACTAGTGCAGCGACCGAGAACGTGGATGCCGGTTGTAGTAATGGCCCGCGGACACTTCCAGACCAACTTGGAAAATGACCACCGGAAGTTGTCTATGAAAGGCCAATTTTTGACACGACCATTCCTGTTGGCATAGTCTTCCCATCGTTGTGAAGCAAATCTCGACCTCATAATGTTGTACTGTCGTACCAAACAATCGACCCACTCAGGAAAGTTCGTCAAAGTTTCAGGCAAGTGTCGGAAATGAAGTGGAAAGATTACGGTCTTGAAAAATTTTATTTCACCCTGTGATTCCCGGTTTTGGCGCAAATGCGATCGTTGCGACAAAACTTGTGGCTCCCTCTATCGACGGCTGCCTACCAGGCACTTGAAAATAACTAAGCTCCTTCTTGTACGCTGGGCTATTTCAGAACTAGGCCAGCATACTTAAGTCGGAAGGCTTTCTAGAGGCTGTTCAGTAATTTCGTGGTACAGATTATGCGTTTTGGTATTCTAGTCCGCTCTTTTTTTTTATTCGTGTAGCATCAACGAAGTTGTCCGCTAACTGCCGTAAACAGTTTGCCAGAGGTTTATTCGTTGAAAGGCGTGACTAGTCATTCGGGGAGAGAAGGCAAGGAGATTCAAAAGGAAGCTAAGGATAGTAGATTGAACGACAGAAGATAGTTTGACAGTAGTAATGACAAGAGATGAGAAGGCGCAATTAGACGGAGGCAGTAGTGTTACGCAGGTTATGTAACTGGTAATCTAGAGAATATAGCCGATGGTACACCGAGAGATTCACAACGCAGCCTATGAAGGCGAATAAGTGTGTACACGATGTGAAGAGATTCTTAAGTTCCCCATGTATTAGCGGCTGCGGTTGATGCCGGGCAGGGTCGACAAGAAAGCTGCGGTAGAAGTCTCCGACCTGGCAGTTGGCATCTGCCGGGTGAAGACTACCAGGAACTGAAAACACTCAAATTGCCCAGCTTGGAGCGGCAGAGGCGTCAAATACATATGTTCTTTTGTCAGAGCGTGCCGGTGGAACTGCAATATTCGCAATGTGACACCCCCTTTGCTGCCGCGCCGTTGACAGGTCGGGCTGTTTCTTTTTTCCTTGATAGACCTCGTGTCAAGTGACTTGGGGTCGACTAGAAAGTCAGCGCGAGAAGGCACGGTCACGTTTGTTCAAGTCGAGTCATGGATAGTGACTCGCCATTAGCATCGAACGCGACACCTTGTGCAGATTACGCGGTTTAGCGAACTTGTAGCCTCCAGTATACAAAACATGTGAGATAATATGTCCTCGTGTATAACACGCGTCGGTGTGCGTTGTGCACTAGAAAAATGGAATAGGGCTAAACACCGGGCCACAGAATGAACCTCTGTGTCACTTTGGTGAAATTTCTCCTACTGGATCGCAGGTTTCCTGTTTTTCACGGCAGTGCTGGCTGACGACCGGCCCTGATCAATTATCTTCATACCAGTTCAGTTAGAATCATGTATTTCGCATGTTTGTCTTGGTGTATTCATCACTTAGTTTGACCCGCTTCCTCCTTGTAACGACGCTGGCTTGTAATGCCATGAACATCCTCGAGACAGCGAAGATCGCTCCGTCGAATTAGCTTGTTCTGGCGCAACACAATCTAATTGAAGTTTGCCTCCTATTTATGATGAAGGCACCGTGGACGTTTCATTTCCGCCATTGTTTGATGTGGCCTTTGTTTAGGCCCTGTCAACCAAAAGTGAGTGATGAGGTCTGTCTAGAAGATGCGTCGGTTTCGGTTAGCCACCAGAGGGAAAGGGCTTGCATTTGCCCCTACAAAGAAGTATAGTGCCAAATAGACCATGTACCATCGAATGCAAGCATCAGTTCTCGATAGTCTGTCCTCGCGTCTTGTAGTTTTCCGCTGGCGACTTTCAAAGTCGTCGCTACGACCTGTGTATCGGCCTTGAAGTGCGCGTCGAACCGATGCGATGAGCAGGCCATCGGCTCCGCTGTATGAGCACATTCTTATTTGCAGTTTGTTTGAGGCATCGTTCACATCTCCTTTAGTTGTTGGCTGAAATCAGTTCCAGCTGCTTTTAATATGTGGTCCTGAACGCTGGAATTTCGTTGAAGATCGTCAGAAGCCAGCGTGCATTTAAAAGCTCAGCGCACCACTTTATTTTCCAACAAAGGTCATTACGAGCCTTAGAAATATTTTGACGGTATGAAGTTGACGTCTCCCATAAAGTTGTTAACGAATTGCCCTACAACGACCCTTATTCATCGCTCACAAGCTCAAGGCAGACCTTATCGAGCCAATTTTATGAAATTCCTTGGTTATTCTGTGACCATTTGAACGTCGCTGGAAATGTTTTGCACCTCTAGGTGCACTTCGCTGGTTTGAGTTGAACGGCATCAATTAAAAAAAAATATTGCAGTTTTAATGTCGCGTTCCGTCTCACAGTTTCGCTTTTGCGTGGCCAAATTCTCCAGCCGCCGCTGTGAAAGCTGAAACAGAGAGAAAGTTTTGGAATCTGGCAGGCAGTGGAACTACAACCGCTGACTTGGCGGTCTACAAATGCATATGTACCGGACATCGACAAATACACTGTATCACTGCTGAAGTAGGCATTCAACGTGTTTCAGGTGCGCTGTCATTAAATGCGAATGGAATTTGTAGTACTTGCGCATCTAGTCAAAGGATGTCCTTGATGTTTGTTGCATTTAGTTTTGTCTTCCTTAGCTTGGGACATCTCAGGAATTTTCGGAGCGGATAGGCAGTACGAAACTTGATGAAATTCTATTGCTGGATACGCTAAGTCCGCGAGACTTTGTATTGTGCCATAGGCTTTCTTGATGTGTATGTTCTTGCCGTTCGGCGTCTGCTCAGGAACGTACACGTCAGAGCGTTGTTTGTCCTAGTTACGATATGATCGTTTTTGCAGGGGCATCGAGAATTTCCCGTCTCGTTGCGTTGTGAATCTTGAGGAGGCGCCGTTCAGTATTCAGGCACATGCTTAAAGGCATTGTCGCTAAACCCGGGCTTGTTGTGACATGGAGCTATACGAGTCGTTAATGGACTGTTTATCCCTACGACCTCGCCGCTTGACTGATTGTTGTCAGCCACTGCAGGTGTCATTTTTTTTTTGCAAAGGCGTGATGGTGACATGTTTTAACGTATTGAGAAATTCTGCTTTGGAAGGTTTGACTCACGAAATTTGTCAATCAAATGTGAGGAAGGCGAATCGCAGTGCCGCTATTTATTCATAAAACTGAGAGGTGTTTCTACTGGCTTATGTTTCGTTCCACGAAGTAAAATTGCTTGTCGGCAAAAATCTTGCCGGAGGAAATTCTCCTAGGAATCAAAGTCCTTTTAAAGGTGTCAAACTCACTAATTTCCTTGGTAGTTTTGTCGATTGAATTCATCGATTGAAATTGTGTGTGAAAGTGTATGAAGTAGAAACTTGAGTTTCCGCTTCATGCAGAACGCAAACTTGTCTTTGATGAAGCAAGGTTACCAACGACTAGTTTGGCGGCGCATTGCTAGTCGGCTCGAAACTCTGATGCTAGCGATGAAATGCCGAACGAGCGCATTTCTGGTGAAATTTTGATTTGCAGCTCAGTCGGACTGCTTTAACTTTTCATGTTTAGTGGTCCAAAGTCGCGGTCATTAGACGCCAGCAGACGTCGGCGAGACCATTTTGCAAGAAGTTTGAAATAATTTCCTTCGGCTTTCCTCTTATGAGTGGTTTGTAAAAAGTCAGCAAGGTCTTTTGGGGTAGACTGCTTTCTTTTTCATAAGTGTACCGACCGTCAACGTTCTTGAGTTACGCTGTGGCGAAAGCCTTTCCTCAAGCTTTTGAGAGAGCTTATTCTAAGTTTTGCTGCTCGAAAGTATCGCATTTAGATTTGTATCGCATTTAAAATTTGCTGGAATGCTTCAGCAGCTTGCTTGAGAATACCTGAGATGTCCATGGAACGTTTGAACGCTAAACACTCGTGCGAGCGAGCCCCAGGTTGCATCGCGTTCTTGCTATCCTATTCTGCGTAGTATGCGGCTCATCTTTGTTACGTTTCCCTGTCTACGTCACCACGCACTTCGGCCACTTTTTATATGCGGGGCGAAGTAGTTCTACAACAAGTGGACTCACTTTTATTAACGGTGCTCTACTAACGTTGCAGGTCGCCCTTTAAAGCCAGCTTCACAACTTACAAATTGTGCGTGTTTTCAACCGCAGCGACTGCAGAAACCGATCCTGTGCGGCGGCGCAGCAGAGTTTCGACTTGGTGTAAATTTTCGCCGTGGCGCTACGGCTGACCAATGGTAGCGCCGCACCATTCTGACGTATGTGCTGACGCTTCAGTGGCAGTGCATGATTGGAGAGTGACAGTCGCCGAGTCGGCGGACGCTCGAAGTTGCAACATGTGAAATAAAGATCGTGGCTGCGTTGGTCTCTCGACAGATCATGGCCGACGGTGAGGCAGAGAGAATGTATCGAGAGGTCTGCCGACAGGGAGTCCGAGAACATCTCGACCTGCCACGTCAACGGTGCGAGTCAAGCGAAGACGCAAAGAATGTAATCAGGAGACAAATCCCGGAATTGTCCACATTCTTCCATTATTCTTTCTTCGGTGTTTTTGTGGAATGCGAGGTTTGCATGACGAAGCACTATCAACTAGCTCGATTCTCTGCTCTTCTCAGCTCCGATGCTCCTGAGCGTGTTTTCCCAACTTTTGAACTTGTCTTGAGTAGCCTGCTCAAGACGTGCTTGCCCACCCTTACCGATCCGCGGCACAAGTACGCAGCTCCGGCTGTGCCAGCGCGAAGAACTCTGGGATAGTATGTATTCTTTTGTCAGTGTGCATCGAACGAGCGCTCTCGTAATTCTCGAGAACCATTAATTTTTTGTGTCTAACGTGTGTCTGCAATAAGCTGTACCGTGCAATAATACCGTGGACCACATATTTTTCTTGCCTATCGATGGTTTACGCTGAATAGCTTGACGAAACTTTTGTTACCTCTGTTCCAAGGCCTTTTCTTGAGGCTAATTGATGGTGTGCAACCTTGGTAAAATCTCTGTGTTTTCGCGCTTCAAGACGCGTGATGAATTTCTCTCCGCATTTCTCGCCGCCCTTCACAAGGTAGTACGTGTGTAATCTTTGTTTCCTCCAACAAGAAAGTTCAACTGCAGTTTCATCTCTTTCGAAACCAGTTCTGCTTGGAACAGATCACAGCTGTGGCTAGGGCGGTGTTTTCATTTTCCCCCACTCAGTGCTCCAGATTGAAACGTTCGTGTTCGCAGCCAGACAACGCTGCTCTTTGAGGTTGTAGCTGGCTGAAGCAATTCCGTGCTTAGTTGGGGATATGTACTGAAACATGTTCTCTATTGCCATGGCAGTGTAACTTTCGTGCATGAAGAACGGCTGTTTCATTTAGACGGTATTCCCTAGGAATTGCAATGGCATCTCATGATATGCCCAGAAGACGTGAAGAGGCCTTCCGCTGCGGTCTCCGTATTTCTCGGGGCGCAATGACGACTTCTCGAGCAACTGAGCTCCGTTTTCCTTCGAGTCGTTATAGTCGCTGCCGCCGGAGCCTCATAACCAAGAGCGATGTGTGCTGACGGATATGCTGTGTAATTATGATGCCAGTGTTTTACGACGAGCGAATGCTCTCGCGACGCACCACAGTGTACAGCTCTGCTCGCTTTGTGTCGGCTGCAAGCCACGAAAAAAAAAAAGGTTACTGTGAATTCCAGCTATTTGCCTTACCACATACCTTATCGCCTTACCGTGTACAACTCGAAACCTACCACCCATTCAATTGCTTCGAACGAGCTGTGAACTTGGGATCTTGTGGCGGAAGCCTCCTTTTACGCCCGCGTCTACAACCCTTCCCTCGCCGTGAAAGCTTCGAGTTCAACCCCACAAGGGTCGTTCGCTCCCGAACCTCTGGTGTCTGCTATATTGTTGTTCGTTAAAAACGCGGATATGTGCCGTCTTAGCATTAGCAAGAACAAAACAAGGGCAATGGACGGCGCATATTTTTAAGCATTTGTACTGTGTATGCTCATTGCTTTTAGCCAACAAAAAGCGTTCAACGATGGTTTAAATTATATGCTAAGCCCTGTTTTGTCTGAGCAACGCATGCCTCGCGACGGTCTCTACTGAAGGTCGCACCTCATCGAGTTGTTCGAAGACGCTCAACTTACCGACTCTGGTCATTTCACTAAGGTGTTGAAGAACGCGGGTATCTTTTCCCCCCTTTGTTTCCTCACAAATATCGCAACGCCTAATCAATATAACATGTTGTACGAATATTTCTTAGCCACTGTATCGTAGCCGCCTCTCTCACTGCTTGAACATTACTGGCCTGCTCCTTTGGCCTGGCGTGCGATGGAATCTGATCCCCACCACCAGGTATCTATGCCCGAGTTCCGCGAACCCACGTGACATGCGCTATGCATTTTAGCGATGACTCCGCATGCGGCGGAGAGAGTGCCAAAATGGCGGCGCTTGAATGTGATCGGCGCCGATGCAGTAACGCTGTGACGACAAAGCACTAGCTATGGTATGACGCGTACTCGTTCCACCCTCTGAGAGGATGGCCCTTGTCCGGGTCTCGAAGAGCCAACTTTTACACATGCTCGGTTCAGGAACAGTAGTCGGTTTAACATGCCCATCTGTTGTACCAGATTAGTCCGCCCTACGATATTGGTGAGCACCGAATCTTGGAGTTTATGTTAACTCGAGAGTTTCGGCACGGCGTGCGCGTACGTGTCCCAGCTGCCGTATCATGACAAGCGCTAGCCTAATGCGGCGGCCAGCGATAACGCTAGTAGCTGCACTTCCTGAGGCTGTGTTTGAACATTATCTGTGATTCCTTTATTGCATTGCGTGACCGTGGACCACATGTCGCCTGGGAGTTAGGTTCGGCCGAGAGATTGAAGCACCCGCTTATGTACTTTCGGAAGATGGGATTGGATAGCTTATTGTGTGACATGTTCAGCTGGGCGCAATTTCAAGGGTTGTTGTCGCTATAGCGCCGAGGTCTCCGCATACGTGATGGCATTTCTGTAATACTGCAACCACAGTGCGTGCATGTTCGTCCTGAAACTCTCTGCAATCTATGCTTGTTTCAAGACGTGAAAACCGCTGCTGTGGCTTGAATGGTAGCGAATAAGAAAACGTACCCAGAGTGTATCGTGACACTAAGGTATCGGTAACGATTGCTCACGTTCCGCACATCTCTTGAGAACGCGTCACACGAATGACGGTATTATTATTTTTTTTTTGCTACTTCGTCAAGCCTATAAGTGGCCATATTTTGCGCATGAGTTCACGCCGTGCATGTAAACGTCCCCTAAATACACGAACCACGCTACTGTCCTTTGCGAGACGCGGCTTCAGTGGCGCCTCGAACTTCGTGCAGGGTCACTTAAAGGGCTAGCATCCGCTTTCGCCCGCTGCGTACTACGCCCGCAAGCATTAAAAATGGGTCGATGTAATGCCTGCACGAGGAAACGGCATTACACGACAGGACGGTTGCGTCTGTCGTGTTTTCAGCCTCCAGCGTTGATCCTCTGTCGCTAAACCGACGCGAAGTGTGTCTGTTGTGAGGCGAAGTAAAATATTATTTCGTGTTTTCCCCGTGCCAAGGTTTCCCCGAGATTTCTTCTGCGACTTCAACTTTGGCCGCCGTTCACGCAGTTGCTTGTGCGCCGTTGCGGAATCATCGAGGACGAAATAACGGAAAATGTTAAATACGCGGCAATGTTATACCTTGTGGTGCGACGTTTCAGTGAGAAAGACATTGAGAGCGTGGACAACTGCACCTCTCGATGTGCAATGTTGAAGTGAGAGTAACTAGCTACAGCTCCGATGTCCTTACTGCGAAAGGGCGTGGTCTATGGAGAGTCGTAAAAAGCGCGAAGGCAAGAGTTGCAGGAGCCTCGTCGATCGACTGCACGCATGCGCTGATCGCTTTTGTATAGGAAGAACAGTGTGTCGCTATATAGTTGTACTGCTAATTAAGCAAAATTGTAAACCTGGAACCAGCCAAATTAATCACATTCAGAATCGCAAGAGTAAACGCTCTCGATTCTTGATTTTGGTAATTGCATTTTCCTGTTAAGGTTTCATTCGCGCACGATTGCCCGCCTACCCAGGGCTTCTACGCGTTTCTTGAAACTCCACTGCGCACGCCAGCGAGTAAAACGCTGTACATTTGTACAGTATTTGTAAACTTAATGTAGGTTGTAAATGTAATTATCAAACACCGTCACTGTAAAATTTTAAGCCACTAAAAGAAAAAGAAAGGACATCTGGAATGTGCAGACGTGCGAACAGTTTCGGGAGTTCAGGCGCTCGCTGACGTGCTCGCTGACGTGCTCGCTGACGCGCTCCATCGTTCCTCTGAGGGCGTCAGTTGCCGCACCTTCTAGCAATCTGCCAGCGGTGCCTCAAGAAACCAGCAATACGTGAATACGTGCTACTTCCTTTGTTTTCTTTTGGGTGCTGGTCCTTATTTCGGAAGATCATGAGTGCATCCTAGCAAAGAAAGCGCGCATTCATTGTTCTTTTTTTATTACTAGCAATGACACTTGCGCTTTCTTTCTTTTTTTTTTGGGGGGGGGGGGGGGGGCGAGTGCAGCAACTGATCTCCAACGGAAACCGTTGCTTCAGTGACGCCGCAACGGATCGCAATGCTAGTGCGTGAACGCTGGCTTCAGTGTCGCGGGTACCGCGAGAGGACAACCTAGTGATGCTTGCCGCAACACCTTAATGCAGTGTTGCTTCTTTAGGTGGGAGGATCTGCTAGGTGTGGCCTAATTTAAAAAGCTCACCCAGCGGCACACATACGATTGTTTCCGACAGGATTTTAAAACAGTACCGACTTCGATCGATTTGTTTTATGGCGAATGTTTTGCGCATCCATGCAAGAAATTCAGTGGATTGTAGCAGATTACCAAGGTCGCTTTATTACAGTGACGCTCTGCAACGTTCGATTGCGTACACGCAAAAGAGGGCTATCTGGTCACGCAGCTCGTCCTGCACGATTTCTCTCACTACAGATGGAGCATTTTCAAAAGGCATGTGTGCGTTTCGGCACAGGTGCGACAGGACAAAAAAATTTTGATGCCTTAGCATTGTATTATAGCATGAAATTGCAATGACACTAGCTATATGACGTACGGTACGCCATCCGAACGTGTGCGTTTACGCTCATTATTTCTCTTTCCTCCTTTTTCTTTTTTTTGGTAGGCTCACAAAAGCATCTAGTGAATTCTAAGGGATTATGTATGCGCACGGCTATATAGTGGAATGCCCGCACGAAGACTACGCTGGAGAGGACGCCTCGAGGTTTGCGTAGCCCGATAACACCAGCATTTATTAATTTATTCTTCAAATGCCCCTGGAGAGGGGTTTTACATGAGGGGTGGACAGCTTCAAAGAAGAAACTGTTCGATGGCAGTCTTGAACTCAGTCGCACTGGAGTGGTTCGCCGCTTCTTCAGGCAGATCATTGCAGTCTCTTGCTGTACGTGGGAAAAACGAAAGCAGATGGAACGATGTGCGCGCATGCAGGGGTATACAGACTTTGAATGATTAGTCCGGGATGAATGCTGGTCAGCGGGCGATATGACGCTGTTAGCAATCGGGGCATGATAAAACTTGTGATATAGAATGAGCCTGGACACTTGACGTCTTGTTTTTAGACTGGAAAGATTCGCGTTAGATTTTAGCGCCGTGACACTAGTATATGAAGAATAGTCATGGAAGATAAATTGGGCTGCGCGGTCTTGGACAGATTCAAGCATGTTAGAAAGGTTAGTATGATGAAGGTCCCAAACTGAGCATGCGTATTCAAATTTGGGCTTTACCACAGATTTGTAGGCAAGCGTTTTTACCGAAGGAGGGGCAAATTTTAGATTTCGCCGGAGAAAGCCTAAGGTGCGGTTGGCCTCGCTGGTTATTTTAGCGATGTGGGAGGACCTCGAAAGATCATGCGTTAAAACAAGCCCTAGCTATTTATGAGCTATCGCAGATGATATTGCTGAGTTATCTAAGAGATATGAGGGTGCTACATAAGAATGAAGACGATAGAAAGCGATTAATGACGTTTTATTCACATTTAAAGACATTAACAATGTTTTACACCATTTTTCAACAGTTTGTTAGTCACGCTGTAGAACAAGGATATCTGAGCGGTCGTTTATTGGTCGGCAAATAACACAGTCGTCCGCAAATAGGCGTATGTTAGAAGATATATAATTATAAATATCATTAATGCAGATTAAGAAGAGAATGGGGCCAAGGATAGAACCTTGAGGAACCCCAGAAAGCACAGGAGACAGAGAGGACGAAAAGTTATTTCAAAAACGAACTGCTGCCGGGCGGTCAGAAAATCGCGCAACCAATCATAAATTAGGGGACTGAGATTCAGGACTGAAAGTTTCAACGAAGGACGATTGAGGGGAACCTTGTCAAAAGCGTTTTCGAAGTTTAAAAACAATGAGTCTACAGGTATGTTAAGGTCTAATTTGAAAAAGGCTAATTTGAAACGGCTTTCGGCAGCCCAGTCTGTACCGGCTGATTCTCTTCCAATATTTCACTTGGGGAGGATGCTGCTGTCGCTTTTAATGAGTCAGTAGCCCAAGGAATGGCTGAAGTCTCTTCTTTTGCGAGCTTTCACCCTGCGGCTAAAGACACGACCATTTGTGTTCCCACAACGGTTTTTCTTCTCCTTTGTTCTTTCTGGTAGACAGAGGGTAAACGTATGTTCAAGGCTTGCAGGCTGTTCTATCTCACAGATGACTTCAGGACAGTTACAGCTTCATCAGATAAGCTAAGCGTTGCAGTTGTGGGTACGGCTCAGTGGAGGGGATAAAAAACTAAACAAATACCGCGAGCTTTGTTGTTGTGCCCGAATCATATTTTGCTTGAAAACGTGGCGTACGAAAAAAAAATATATATTTGCTGTTGAAATGGTGGCGTTGCGTTACAAGCTTTTAGCAGTGTACGACTCTAATCTGCAGCGAGTGTCCTAGAAACTTGAAGGAAAAAAAAAAAAGACAGGAACTCCCTGTGCTTGCAGAGACGCGAGCACGCTTTGTTTAATAAGGGACCACTACAACAGCAATTGTTTCGCTGTTTCGGAGTGTGTATTTTATGTAGCGGGCATGTCGAGCGTGCCTGGCCACGAAGCTTCTACGTGTCGGTAAGCCTTGCTGCCTAGAAAGACAGTCCGGCTAGCTGTCGCTGTTCTCTTCAGCTGATACACTGCGCGCAGCACAAAACGGACATTTGTCGCGCGTTCGTTCTCTTCAGTAGAACGTTACTTGAAGTTTAACGCTCTGTCCTGTTTATTCCTCTCTTTCGCTTGTGGTTGGCGTTGCGTTAGGCACAATGCATAAGTATAAACCCTTTCGTACCTTACGGTGACTCACTGAAGTGTGTGTGCGTCAGGATACCCGGAGACTGAACCTTGCGTTGCGTTGTCGAACAGGGCACTTACTAAAGGAGAGACAAATGCTTATCCTTGACTAACTCTGCAAGCAGTTGCGCCTCGTATTGAAGGACACGCTCCTCGCGGCCGCAAACTCGTATGCTCCGTTCCATACACAGCAGTCAACGGTGTGGAGGCTAGATAGACTTCTTGCAGTGGCTTCTTTCGCACTGGGATATAAGTTCGATGTTTTTCGACCGCAATTGTGCGCAACTGTGTTTTATATAGGCTCAGTAATCGAATGAAATAAGTTTTAATCCTTAATAACACACACATACACTGTGGTGTACGGCTGCTAATGCGTTGTTCTAGGTCATTTTTATTTTTGTTGTTCTTCTGGCGTTTTTTTTTTTTTTTGCAACTCGTCGCGAGGACCCTCACGTACATGCTCGCTCGAACGAACGCTGGTGGGCGCGCAGTGAAGCATGGACGGAACGCGCGGGGTGGTAACTTTTCTTGACCGAACTTCTAGCGTAGCTTCCACAGCGTTGACTGCTGCGTATGGAACGGAGTGTAGGCAGCGTTGTTTTCCACCGCACTAATTGTCACTAACTCGTTCTTACCGAGCAATACATCTACTTAATATATGGGCAGTCAGTAAGACCAGTGTCCTAGAAGCAGTGAAATTCTACTTAGGCTGCTGGATACCGCATACTTATTCGGCATGCGATAACACAGCAGAATGTTCAGGATATCGTGGTTAAGGAGCATCCACCATCGGAGTTCAGTGGGCAGAGCAGCGTTTCAAAAGAAAAAAAAATATTTGCAGGCTGCGTTCTAGTTTTCCTTCCCCATAGCAGAAAGTGGCCGAACTTGCCGGAGACGTTTAACGTATGTCTCAGGTTGCAGGCGACTACGGAGTAGTGAATTACAGGATTTACCGCGAATGTAGCAGAAAAGTGCTGTGACGCTAATGTGCTTGCTCACGCCATATAGTGTCATTCTGAAAATACTAAAAAGACGTGTCTGGGTTCGCCACCTTGTCAATTGTGTATTTGCTGTTTAGTTGTTATTGGTGTCAATATCTTCTATCACAACTATACTGGCGTAACTATTATGGTTAAGGACTTGATAACTTCACCCTTTTCGCTTCATACAGCATTTTTGTATAATTTTTCATCGCAAGTTCTTTTTGTATGAAATTTATTTCCATAGATAAACTTTAATTTATGTTGTTCTGTTGGATGCAAAACGTTATAAAATGAGAGAAGGGTTCAGAAGGGAAAGAAATAATGACTCGTGATGTGAGCTGCTTCCTAGATTTCGCCTTGATTCAGCAGCACGACAACGCGCGGAAATGTCGAGATTTATTTTTGTGCTGTAAACTGCGTGGTCAAGTCAGTTCAGGACGTGATGCGCTTAACTCCTCTGAGGAAACTTTGAGAGACTAGCGCACAGCACGACTGAACCACACGATGTAGTAATACAAAAGGTTAATGTCCTTTCTTAACACAAGACTTGCTAAGTAGAAAAGTTAATGTAGCGAATACAACGGCTCCTATCAGTCAAAAAGGAACTAGAATTCGAAGAAAACGTTCACCAATTCCTCTTGGGGCGACAGCGAATCTATGGGAGCATCATGTAGATAGCCTAGCGACTCACAATCGACGAGCTTTCCTTCTTCCCAGAAGCATGGAGCCGACACTCGTTCCTGTTTGCCTGACAAAAACCGGCAGCATTCGGTGCAGTGCACGAAACTGTTGATACAGAGGATGGAGCCGCGTTGTACCACGTGACCGCTTAAGCTTAGCCTTTCGCGCCTGTAACCTTTGCGAAATTGGGAAAAGGAAATCGGAAAGTCTATACTGAACGGTATATGAAGTGTCACGTTAAACAAAAGAGAGAAAGAGAGAAAAAAAAGTGCCGACGATAAGTCGAGGAGAGTCGCACGAAATAGTTTTTAACAGAGTGGCCACGCACGTTCGACGCGTGCCGCGTAATTGTTTTGAGTGCGCGTGGAAGACGTTCCGTTTCAGCCCTCGTTGTGTTTCATCCTGCTTTCCTCTACGTAGCGGCGCGTGCCAGTTTGACCCCGCCCTTTGCTCGCGTGCCACTCGCACGAGGCCTGTCTCCCATGGAGGTGTCTTTCGCTCTCTCTCTCTCTCTGGTCCTCCGCAATCGCCAACGCTTCCTCTCAATGTTCAACGAACAAATAAAGAAAAAAGTCTGGTTTCTGACTGCCGCGTCACTTACTCGGCCCGAGAGGCTTCTGCGGCTGGCACCAAAGTTGCCACCAGCTGAGAGGGGAAAGTGGCTTCGCTGACATCGCCGACCTACAGCAGCGGCTGACGTGGCCACGCTTCTGGCGATGCGACAAGCTAGAGTCACTAGACCGCCCGGCCTCAGTGGCCACGTCCGCCTGCCGCTCACAGCGACCCCTACCGGTGGCGTGGCGGGCCGTAGCTACCACGGCCCTTGGTTGAAGCAACTTTTAACGACTAAAGCACAGGGTCCAAGGGGACTGCGATAATACGAAACTATAGAAAAATTAAAGAAATGGATTGAAGCGCATACAGTAGGAATTAACAAGCTATGACCTGAAGCATAACTGCGAGTCGGCCTAGTTGGAACAGATTCATATTAAAGCTCTTATAAATTCTTCGTCCCTGTTTGTTTGCGCACAAAAAGTTTTAATTTGAAGCTATGACCACCAGCCTGCCACTGGCGTAATAAGTAGTTGGACCTCCCCCCCCCCCCCCCCCCCGCTCTTCCGAAATTTCTCTGTTAGTATTTGGGCCTGCCCATCTCCCTGCCACCCCCCACCCCCCTCCAAAAAAAAAAAGAACTTCTGGCTTTGCCATTGCAGCTTACCGCTATCCTTCAATAAAATGTACAACCTTTGCATGCTACCGGTGCGGGACAAACGTGAACGTTAAGAAACCTAAGAAGTTGTTTCTACATCTAAATAAACAGTAGAGTTAGCGAGAAAAATCAAGCGTATATATCGATGTTTTTCTTGCCAATAAGTTGTTTGAGCTGAATTTTCTTTTGAAATAATGTTTTAAGATGGTTTACTCAAAACTATCAGTACATTTGTGTGTACCAATTGTTTGCATTGACATCACTTGCAGGAAAGTGTTTGTAGCGTTCTTATTCTTCGTTCACAATATTTCGCATAGTTAGTAACCGAAACTGCTAACCCTGTTCGAAACCACTGTCACAGTTGTATTTGTGCCCCAACCTTGCGACAGCCTTTCATATTATTTTTTTTTTATTTACAGATACTGCCGTCTCAGGTTTGAGGCATTGCAGGAGTGGTTACATAAAAAAAAGGAAATATCAAAACACAGAATTCGGCACTTGCTTTACAAGCTGTGCATGTGGAAGTAATCGCAAAGAACTATCAAGTTTTTTTTTTTTTAATGCGAGGATAAGTGCCTCAGGGCAACTATCAAGTTTATTCCGATTGTCCACTGTGCACGGGAAAAGAATATTTATGACAATCAAGAAAAGACTGGAATGTCACAATGTTCAAAGGATCGGACAGGCGGGTCAAATGTGTAGAATGACCAGTGAAAAAAATAGGGGCAGCAATACAGACGGATTTATGTACAATATTATGTAACATGATAAGCCGATTGCACGTTCGTCGATGCTCTAAGCAAATAAGGGATAAGACGTGGTAATGCTCTGAAGGGGACAAGTTGTGGTCTTAACGGTTAAAAATGAATCTGATAGCTTTCCGATGGACAGACTCGAGTTCATCTTTGTCATGTATAAGATGAGGTGCCCACACAACTGACACATATTGAAGAAGAGGCCTGACCAGCGATTTATAGGCTGTTAGCTTGCATACTTTAATCGCGCCCTTTAATATTGTTCTTAAGTAACCTATTAAAGGATTTTGCGCGAACAAGGTCAATATGTTGGTGCAACTCTAAGTTAGAAGAAAATACAATACCAAGGTATTTAAATTCGTGGACTCTTTCTAATGTGTATTACGCATTGCCATACTTAAATTGCAAGGGCTTTTACTTATTACTGAATGCCATTATCACCGTTTTATTAAAGTTAGTCTCCATTTGCAAAGTTCTGCTCCAGTCGTAAAAAGGAGAAAACACATCATTTAGTAAAACCTGATTAGTGACGCTAGAGACATTAGTAGACTAGCAGTACGTAATAAATAAAATAAATAAATAATAGTTGAGGACCACACAAGCACCTATTGAGCGCAAAATTAAAGGCGCGACGTTAACAAACAGAAAAACAACGGTGTAGATTGAGAGAAAACGCGATAAATGATATTTAAGTTGACATCAGGGGGTAAAAATGAGGTTATGTCAGACACGTAATGCCCAGGGTAGATTATTAGGGGTCTCTTAGGGTTACAAAATGGGTGTCTAGGTAAGAAAATCGTAGTCGGGGACGGCAGAGAACTAGGTGCTGCGATGAAATTAGGAAATTCGCGGCCATAATAAGGTGGTGTCAGCTGGCACAAAAAAAGGAGTAATTCAAAAATTGCCGGAACAGGCCCTCGTCCTTTACGGGCATAGATAAGCTGATGATGATAATCGCCGAAAACCCTCGAAATTGACAAAGAGGCCAGAACACACGCGCTAGTTTTGTGGTTTCGGGCTATGCACCTAGGAGGATGTCGCGCCAAAATGGCGAACTTCCACGCATGTCTCCATGGATAAAGTTCTACTGGAAGCCGGAGTGAAGCTTCCTAACAAGAACATCACCGTATTTACGGAGGAAAAGAGCCATCTCTTCCGCGACGTCGACCACATGACCGAGGAAAAGAAGGTCGGTATTGTTATCCGTTTCTTTGGGTCCGTAGAACAGGAAATTTTCCTCGGAGTGGTACGAGATGAACCGTAGTCCTTTGAAGAGGATCTCGCTAAGGTCAACAACATTGAGTAGAGACATTGCAGATGCAGAACAGGAAATACAATCGCCCTACGCTGAAGAGAAAGTAGGCGGACGCTCACGCTCCAGGCACTGGCAACTTACGCGAGCCCATCAGAAAGATCGTGCGAGAGAAGGTGCAGAAGTTGCTCCTTTCGTCACAGCCTTGATGAAATGACTTGCTTCGCAGACATGGTCTACGAAGAAATGCAGCAGTCTCTGTGAGTTCCTGAATCGCCGCAGCCCCAACCGAAAGCGCTGATCTACGCCGCTGTCGCCCACCGTCACGTTCATCCTCGGCGCTCGCTCTAAGGGCCCTTTTAGCGCCGCAATTCAGTGAGCATTTGCCGCTATCGCAGAGAGCATGTCCGCCCATCGCGCCGAGCAACTTCCCACAAGAGACGGACGTTTGGCGTGCCCACAACCACCGCCTGCTGTGCTATCATTGCGGCGAATCAGCCCACACCTACCGCCGGTGCCCGTACCTTCAGATGGGGCAACGAAGGTTCCGCGTGAATGTACGCCTTGCCCGTGACAAGGAGGGCGACCAAAATACATCGCTGACTACCTGGCAGCAACTGAATGTATCCTTCGACGACCATTCCTTTTGCCGTCACCAGGACGCTACCACTCGCCGCAGCGCCGGCAGTGAGCTGACCCAATGCGTGGCCGGTCCGGTAGCCTATCTCTGTAAAACTAAACGTTGCAAACGATGGAGGTGCGGTTGCTGTTTGCCAAAATGACAAATATCCTGCGCTGCCGACGAAGAGGCTGAAAAAGCCATCGCGATGGCGTAGCGAAGACACGGCGCCACCCGAACAGAGCCTCGCAGGCAATATAACGCCGCCTAATAACGACATGCAAGATACTACCGACCTCACGTGCTTCTCGACGACCACGCAGTCACCGTCTTAGTGGACACAGGAGCAGACTACTCCATCATGAGTTGACCCTTCACCACCCAGTTGAAGAAAGACTGCATTGGAAGGCCCTCAAATCTGGCCAGCTGGAGGACACGTAATAACGCCGACTGGAATCTGCATAGAAAGAATTGCCATTCGTGACTGGACCTACCCTGCCACCTTCGTTACCCTGAAGCACTGCCCACGAGGCGTAATTCTCGGCATGGGCTACCTGAACGAACATGGTGGAATCATCGACTTGAAGTACAAGTCGATAACGCTGTCGGAAGAGCAAGCAATACCGCCCGAGAGCACTTTGAGTTACCCTGTCTCGAGTGTGCTTGAAGATCAAAACACTATCCTACCTCGCGCAAGCATCGTGATTTCCGTCAGCCCAGAAGGCTCGAGAGACATGGAGGGTATCGTCGAGAACGACCAAAAATACCTGCTGCACTGCGAAATTGATCTCGCAAGAGGAGTAGTGCAGTTGCATGGAGGAAAAGTGCAGGTAATAGTGCCAAACTTAAGTCATATTTAAACACGTGAACAAAGATATGAAGATTCCGTGCATCGAAGAGAAGTAGTTTAATGACTGGAGAATGTAGAGAGGTCGGCCGGAAAATGGAGCATCTGGCCTGCTTTTCTACGTAAGGAAAGGGAAAGGAGGGAAGAAAAATGATCACAGTGGGGGATGATAATGCGAGGAACGAGGTGAAGGACACATTACATAACTGCTATCACAAGCGTGAGTCCAGGCCCGTGTCGCCTAAGAAACGTCAAAGAGCAAGCATTGTCTCTATCGTCTGCCAACTCTGTGGCCACCTAGCAAGAGGTCCTTCGACAGTGGTCTATTGTGTAAGTGTCTGAAGGTATTGCCAGTCTGTCGCGCGCATACTCAGGGCACACCACGAGCACATGGTCTATAGTCTCTACAGCGCCACACACTGAACAGTCCGGAGTGTCTGTCTGTCCAATGATGTGCAAGTATTTGCGCGTGAAGGCGACGCCTGATCGCAGTCTGTGTATCAAGCATATATGAGGGCGTGGAATTCCACGCAGAACAGGAAATTGCATATCGGGATCCAGCCTTTTAGGGCGGACGTGACGACCGTCTGGCTGGGCCCAATAGCTTCTCGTCGCACTCCTCATTAATTCCGACAGGAGGCATGTGATGTCCGGTCTGGAGAATGGCACTACAGTTCGCAGGCCATTGCTGAGGGCGCGCCTTGCTGCAGCATCGGCCATCTCATTACCATTGAGCCCACTGTGTCCTGGGATCCATTGGAACGCTATGAGGTGGTGTTTTTCTTGAGCGCATTAAAGTAGCTCGGTGATCGGCAGTGCCAGAACCTGATATGCAGTGTGGCGCAGCAAGCATCCAAAAATTTGCCGCGCGGGTTTTCAGTCCGTGAAAATGCACCATTCTTGAGGTCTTTCCCCGCAGATGTGGCGAATCGCTTCCCGAATAGCCACAAGCTCTGCAGTGGTTAATGTAGAATTATGATCTAGTATGAAACTTCGAGTCATTTGTTGGGCTGGTATCACCACAGCTGCTGTCGATGCCTTTAGTGACGCGGAGCCGTCTGTGTAAACATGAACATATGTCTGGTATTCTGACCAGATGTACGCGAGAGCAAGTTGTTGTAGTCCGCTAAAGGGAACCAATGATTCCTTTAGTATGCCGGGGACATCCACGCATACGGAAGGTTGAACCATCACCCACGACGGTTTGACGGGGCGATATGGATATAGCCTGATGTTATGTGGGGTAGATGGCAGCGGACTGCAGTTGTGAAACTGCTGTCCGGCCGCTCATGTAGAACCGATGTCAATGGATGGCAATGGTGTCGTGTCAGTAAGCGTAAATACACACGAAGTGGTTCGTGGGACATGTATATCGATAATGGGCATGCGCGGGTTTTATCAAATGTGCCTTTGTTGGAGGCACGTCGTGGCAAGCCGAGGCATATTTTGAGTGCCTGCGCTTGAACACTTTCTAATGTCCGTAAGCAGGAAATTCTCAAGTTTGAGAGTATCGGAAGGTTGTATAGAATCTAGCCTACGAAAAGAGACTGATAAAGTCGTAGTAATGAGGCTTCCGTGGGGCCCCATTTCATGCCTGCTACGAAGCGAAGAACATGGCAAAACAGATTAAGTTTTTGCTTCAGCATATTAACATGCCTCGACTATGACAAACCGCCGTCAATAATAATGCCCCAGAATCTGTGGTGGGTGACATAAGGTATTATAACACTGTTAATGGAGATCGGGTAGCGGCAGACGGATTTGCGCGTGTATACAACCACAGCACATTTTTCAGCAGCCAAGAGCAAACCCTGACGCCGTATATATCGTGAAGTAGATGACACAGCACGTTGTAATTTCGCACGTAGTTGTGGGCGTGTTTTATCAGAAGCCCAGATGCAGATGTCATCTGCATATGCACTGATGTGGATGTGAGGTGGAAGTTCGCTCACCAGGCCAATCAGTGCCACATTAAATAATGTTGGGCTGAGAACTCCTCCCTGAGGAACTTCACGGCATACCTGATGACGATTAGTCTCTCCGTCAGGCGTGGACATGTAAACGAAACGGCCGCTGAGGTAGCTCACAATCCACAGGTAGAGCCGGCCGCCAATACCCAAGTCATCTAGGGCATCGAGAATGGCTTCATGAAGGATGTTGTCGTAGACCCCTTTGATATCTAAGAAAACAGCGGCGACAAGTCGGCGTCGACGTTTTTCATGTTCCACTGTCGTAACGAGGTCAATGACGCTGTCAACGAAGAACGACCCCGCCGAAAACCGGTCATCATGTTCGGATAAAGATCATTTCTCTCCAGAAACCGTTCGAGCCTCGCCAGGACCATTCGTTCCATAACTTTTCCAACACATCTGGCTAATGCAACTGGCCGGTATAAGGTAAGCTCATAAGGAGTCTTCCCAAGCTTCAAGAGAGCAACCAGGCCGCTGATCTTCCACTGCTCCGGAACAATACCGGAGACCCATGTGTCGTTGTGATAATTGAGCAGTGCGGTGCGACCAGCCCAGCCAAGGTGAGAGAGAGACGAGTACGAGATCCCGTCAGGGCCAGGGGCACATGAATGCCGACACGACGCAAGAGCAGCCTCTAATTCGGGCATCGTAAAGAGCAAGTCGTAGTGGCCATTTGGGGAAGGTGGCGCAAAAACTTCGAATTGGATTGATGCTGGTTGAGTTGTGCCCACAATGATTTTGCAGAAGTCGTCCGCTACCTCTACATCATTGCGGCGTTGGTAAAGGGCCAGAGCATTGAAAGGGTACCTTTATTGTAAGGGAAAACGTCGGCTCCTGATTACATGCCAAATACGTGACAGCGGCTTGCGAGGATCCAGTGATGAGCAAAACTTTCTCCAGCGCTTCCTTCCTAATTTCTCGAGATGGCGCTTTATTTGTCGTTGAGCTCGGCGAAAAAGGGCGAGATCGTACGTGGATTTCGTGCTTCTATACTTCCTTTCAGCGCGCCGTCGGACTGCGCGTAACCTCTCGAATTCCACGTCGATAGGACCCCGGTGTGGGTGCACATATGTTCCGTGTGGCCTCATCGAGGGCGTACGTGATCAAGTCTTCTATTTGGGTTGGTGACTCTAGATCCGCACAGGAATTCTACACGAATGGCTTAAAAGTGGGCCAGTCTGCGCACCGCAAGAGAGCAAGTGGTAGGTGCGAACCACTTCACGCAGATATACGTTGGTATGTGATCAGTGTCATGTGTTTCCACATCGCTGAACCAGCTAATAGAGGACTGTAGTCGTGAGGAAACAAACGTCAGGTCCAAGCAGCTACTATAGGACGTGCCACGCAGAAACGCAGGAGAGCCATCGTTATTATTGGCGAAATCCTGTGAGTGCATAAAGTCGGACAGGGCTTTGCCTTGGTTATTCATTACTGCACTTCCCCATTGGGGGTGATGAGCATTGAAGTCACCCACAATAAGATGAGGAGCTGTAGAACTCTGGATTGCTGAGGACAGGTACGAGAAATCAATGTGATCTCTGGGTGGAATGTAGCCGCCCAGTATCGAGAACGCCCGTCCTTTAAGCGTTAACGTCAAGCTAATGTAGTGGTTCGTGTTAGGGGGGCTGGAGGACATGGCGGTACTGTAGAATATGTTGGCGTATGCACACTAACACCTTGCTGGTTTCATCAGCTTCTCGAGACCAAAGCAATATATATCCAGAAAGGCGGAAAGCAGAAGGCAGGTCGGGCTTACATATCACTATTGTAGGGAAGCGGTATTTCTGGACGCGCTGTCGGAAGTCACTTAGGTGACCACGCAGGCCTCGGGCATTCCACTGCATCACTGCACTGCGACGTATGTGCATCGACACAAAGGAGGGGCTGTGCGGTAGCGCCATAACGAAGTACTGCAGTGCCACCAAGAACGGTTCAATTGCGTCCAAAAACTTAACAACTCTTGCTGTTGGCGCATTGAAGCCCAAAATCAGCGTGCGCATGGAGTGTACAAGTTGTTTTAGAAGAACGTTCACCTGCTGGCCTTCCGGCTTCTCCATATTGTCCGCTGGAACGGCATGGAATGTTGGACGCGTTGGTTCGACGACCTTGGATGACAGAGCAGGCCATTCCGCATCAGAGGAGGTGTACAAGATACCCGCATTTTTCTGAACCACCGTGGTAACATGGTGCTCTGCAGCAGGCGGCGTCTTATTGTGTGGCTCAAGATGTTGAGTCAACGGAGCTGAGAGTTGCTGTGACGGTGGCTGAGACAGACTAGTGGCGTGTGACTCTGGGCGTCGGCGTCGGAAACGACGTTTGCGGCGACGAATAGACGCGGCTACTTCTTGGTGACTTGAGTTCTCCTTTACCATCCTCTTCAGGATGAGCCTCTCGTTCTTCATCCTAGGACAGTCTTTAGCTGTCGCCCCATGAGCGCCGAAGCAGTTGGTATACTTGAGTATTCGTCTTGCAAGTATCATGCCGGCGTAAGCCGCCGCATCGATGGAAGGATATTTCGTTTCTGCAAACAGCACTCACATGGCCAATCCTGTTGCATTTGTGGCATTGAACAGGTTTGGGAACATACAGACGGACAGGATGCCGCACATAGCCCACCTTGACGTGGGATGTGATAGAGTCGGCTTCAAAAACTACTTTAACACACAGTGATCGGCCGAAACGATGAATGTCGACTATCCTGGCCGTAGAATTGATGATTGTCCGCAGGTCGCTGTCCTTTATTTCAGGGTCTACATCTGTAATAACTCCAGCGGAAGTCCGTTTTCCATGAGAGAGATAGGGGCGGACCGGCATACTACCTAACACTCCAATTTCTTTCAGTTTGTCCACGGACGCCCGAGATTTCTTATCTACCGTAAGGACATTCTTCCATGCGTTGATTCTGACCTCTTGGACTTGTACCGGGATCAGCTGGTCGAAAAATTGGGTCAGCCACTGTGTGTTAATGGTATTCAAATTAGCCGTCTCCGTTGTGGCTACGAAAGCCACAGAGAACCCGTCAGGTGTGTCAACATTCTCTTTAGGCAACTCCTTCGCTGCTGATGTCCGGCTCAACTTCCTTTTCAGGCGGCGCGATTCAATAGGCGTGAAGCTGCTAGTGTCGGAATCCATGTCAGTCACCGTGGAGTCATCTGCCGAAT
This sequence comes from Dermacentor andersoni, assembly GCF_023375885.2. Classification (NCBI taxonomy): domain Eukaryota; kingdom Metazoa; phylum Arthropoda; class Arachnida; order Ixodida; family Ixodidae; genus Dermacentor; species Dermacentor andersoni. The sequence goes on from NC_092821.1 coordinate 51,668,338, forward strand.
CTGGAAGCTCCAGGTCGGTGACGGCCGTAGCAAAGAAGGCATCAACCGGCCGAGCAGCAGTTGGGTCGACTGCGTCGACGGGAAGCTGCACGGGTCGTGTGCCCGCCATCCCGAAGGATGACACGATCACTGTGTACACACAATATTAAAAAGCTACAGAAAAGTGGAACAGCCGAAAAACACAGACGTTCTCTATGGCCGCTTCTTCCTCCATGCATGGAAGAGGTTACAGCAGTAAGCGATACGTTTGTTCTCCGTTTCTACAAGAGCTACAACGAGGGTCCGCGTTTCCGAGCTAGCCTACGACATTAATCCAATTCTCCCCAGTCATAAGAAAGCCCAGCTGAAAGGTCTCCTCCAGGAATACAAGGACTGCTTTTCGTCCTCTCCAAGCATTCGACTAACACCAAGTGCTAAACTTCGCATAATTGGCGTAGTGCAGGCTCCACTGATAGCCACCTAGCGGGCGTTTCCAACAGTACGCTGGGGGCAGTAGCAGACGACAACCCTTTGCAGCATAGAGTTTCATATTACTATACCTAGAGGGAAATCTGGCGCTGCGATCGTTCAACTATCATGGGAATGATGGGAAGTACAGGCTTCGGATTGGCATTCTATTGACTGGCGAACTAGTGAACAAGTATTTTTTGGCAGTTTTGGTTTCGCTCCAAGGGCACTTGCTATAACCCGCAGTGGGACAGTGCAACGCAAAGCTCTCTGCCTTTGTTATGTTGCTCGAAGGGGCGATAGCGCGCTGGGCCAGCGACTGGGACGATGTTTGTGTCGTGGTGTGGCGTCGAAGCCCTTACGAGAAAACGACGGCATCGTAAACGTTGAAAGTACATGTTTTGAGCGTTTGGACCTTGGTTTGTTAAGTGTGTTAGGTTGGCGCTGCAGCGTTACGTGCTTTATGAAACTTCAGGATAGGAAAAAGGAGGCACTGCTGATACAAGACAGTTGTACTTCTAGTGGCTTGACAATCAAATTTTATTGAGGGCTTCATTATGCATTGCTCGTTTATGTGCTCATTGAAATGCGTGTTTTATGACTTTCAGAACACAAACTTACTTGTGGTAGAAAAGGCTGCTGCTTCCTGGCTGTAGTCTAGTGTTGCAAAATGGGTAAGTACAAAGCCACGCCATAACGCTTCGAAAGCGGTACGTCAATATAAAATATGATGAAGCATACTCGTAGGAGGCCACTAGCGTCCGAGCTAGCACTGCAGCAGATGTGCTTAAATATACTTGAAGACGTTCAGCAATCGTGACAGCCGACGCAGCCTTTCGAAAGAGCGAGAGAGTTCGCAAGTGCCTGTCGTCTGGGAGAAAAGTCTCGCGTTTGCAGCGAGCAGGCGTCGTAGCAGACGAAACTTGTAGCATTCCTCTCAAGGGCGCAACACTTTCTCACAATACAACACTTTTATTTCCATGAATAGTTGATGAGTATTGTTATATAAGTACATGCACGGTTATTGCTGTTGCAAAAATAAATGAATAATTATTCTTTGGTGTTAAATCAGTAATAGAATCGCACAAGTATGCATACCCTGGTGGGTCCTGGTGGGTCCTGGTGATAAACCATAGTAAACCATGCTTCCATCTCAAAGTCATACAAAGTTTATGTAGCGTGCTGTACATTATATAACATACTGCAGAAATAAAATTAGATTTCACGCGATAATATTTGAGTGTAGCTTTGTTTGCTGCGCCGCAAGCAAACGCCACTAGTCTAAAGATCGAAGTCAATCCGAAGTCTGTACTTACCATCATTCCCATGTAGGTTGAGGCAACGCTCATGAGAGCCCCCGTAGACACTAGCGCCACATTTCCCTCTAGGGTATTTATTTAGAAACTCTATGCTTTGCAGCAAGGATGACTGAAGTTCGCGGTAACGGTTTCTCCTTTGTTCGGGTGCCAAACTACTTCTACGGTAACAGCTGCAGGGAAGACGCTGGCGTCTGAGGGAACGGGCATGAGCGCGATGCTAACGGTGTTCGGGACAATCCAGTTCACATACGTGCCAGGTGCGTCCCGCAGACAAACGCAATGAATCACATTTAGACGAAGTGGAGCTCATGTTAACTAGCCGCTATGTTTTGTTGAGCAATGCGATGTCTCGATCGTTTTCTTTTTAATTCTACCTTTGCCCTGATACTACTTCTGTACCTCAATCATAGGCGTACGTCGTTAGTGCAGACTTGTATTGCAAACAAATCCGCACGGTGCGATGTCAGCACATGTCGTTGTGATCTTTCTGCCGATGAACACATCTAACATCGCCGAATAAGTGCCGTCAAAGTCTCCTCAAGAAGAGTAATTGCGAATTTATTGATGGAAACGCGTACACTAGTCAAAGAAGTCACCAAACGCACGGCTTAATAAGAGCGCGAGGTAGCGCTCTATACAACGCAATTATTATTATATGTAAATTATGTTGCATACGCCGATGAACTGCCATTCCTGCTGTGGTTTTCGCAATTTTAAATTCCCTAATGGAGCTGCTTGGAAACGTGCAAAGCTAAAGTCTGACCAACTTTTCAGTAGCTTTTTTTCTCGAATGTTACTAGAGAGAGATTCAACATGATATATTTAAAAGCAGAGCAGCGCCAGCCAAAGTAGACGAGCGCTGACGGCAAAGCCGGGCTTAGTCCTCTGCGGGGTAAGCATAATAAGAAAGAATTCAGTAGAGTACAAAATTCACATGCAAAAAGGGACCTACGTTGTGAAACGAACAAATCACTCGGCGTGGTAAGTCTGCTCAGACAGCATCGAGGTGCGTTGTCTTCCCGAACGTGACGAGAACGTTTAAGCGAAAATGGAACAGAAATAGCATGTGCAGCAACTACTAGCAATTCTCGCCCTGAACTACCTATTTTCTAAACACATTTTCAAAAAAAAAAAAAAAACACAATATCTAAGATGCCCTGGGGCGAAAAGAATAAATCTGTTAAAGAAGCACTTGCCAGGTATCACTACGATAAGGTACAGCGTGAAACCTCGCACCTAAAAAAATAAATACCAACAACAGTTATGCATGAAGCAACAGTTCAACATGCGCGAAGCCACGCATAAAATTGATGCAAAAACATTAAGTGCGTGACAGCTGGTGCGAGGATTTCATAATCATGATCAGCAGCCGCCTGCTTTATGTCCACTGAAGGACGTAGGCCTCTCCCTGCGATCTCCAATTACCCTTGTCCTGTGCCAACCGATGCGAACTAGCGCCCGCGAATTTCCTAATTTCATCGCTCCACATAGTCTCCCGCCGTCCTCGACTGCGTTTCCCTTCTCTTGGTACCCATTCTGTAACCCTAATGATCCAATGGTTATCTGGCCTGGCTCTCGCAGCGTGTCCTCTGCAGTCCTTCACACGTTGTTTATCTACATTAAAACATTGCTTTTCAAATTTCTCAGTGGTCATCTTCGCTCGTTTCCTTGTGAAGACACCAACAGTGCGACTGAATACTCACTCAATGTGCACGCCTGGAGAACAGGGCGAGGTTACTTTACAGGCAAGATTGTGGTTTCTCAATGCTGGGATGCTCGCGTCTGGGCCCTCTTTGAATCGCAGTGCTTCAGTGCTGCTAGAACTCGGAGAAGGCGCTCCCGGTAAGGGCCAATAAAATGCCGAAAAAGAAAGAAAACGTTCACAGGTAATTCCCTGGCAATAAAGCGTCTGAATTAAGTGACCGTTGCTTTAGAGCCATTTCGTCGGAGAACATCCGGTGAAGTGTTAAGGTGAAACAAATAATAAGCACCCGAGTTTTCCTCTAAGAACATGCACCTCCGCAAAGTTGATACATCACACGACCGCTGGCCTGCGAAAATCAAGAGATCAAATCTGTGTCGCCTGTTACAGCTTGTCTCGTCAATAAAGTAACTGGTTACACAGAAAAGTAAATAAATTGCTGTGAGCGTCGCCGACTAAGTAAAAAGCCATCGTCCATCTACACGCCTGCGCGTTTACCCTCAAATCGTTCTCTCTTTAGTGCACCGATCCCACCGGCGCACCTCCTCTAGCCACTCCTCACCTCTCTACCAATCCGTGCGCCTTGCACCTGATTTAAATTCTTCAGGAGGAGTGTAAAATGTATTCGTCCACAGAAATCAATGCTTTCGAATGAACAGGAACAAAAAGAGATTCGCAGCAAACCAATTCAGCCTCGTTTTTAGGGATCCCACTTGTATACAGCCTGCTACAACCCAATCCTTACTGAATGTCCACGACCAACTATCCTCCTACGTACCCTGGGACAGTTACTAGAAAAAGAAAGTGTGGCCGCATCTTTGGTAGAGACGATGTAGGGTGCGGAGACGGCCCAAAATCGTGGCTTCCGAAACGATTCCTTGAAGCCGGCTAGCCATGATGGCGACGGTACGAGAAATGTGGCAGATTGATCCTGCCACTCAAGGCGCACGAGCAAGCGCGTGCTTGCCGGAAAAAAACTTACGCGCGGCTCTCTCCTTTCTCGGCGGCTCTGGAATCTATCATCGGGACGCTACGATGTCGTAAACAGCTTCGCCATAGCACTTTGGGGATTGCACTCAGAGAGCTGATTGACACCGAGCACTCGACAGCTTGTAGCCCAGACTTTTTCAAGGCTACAACATGATTCCTCAAGGGAAAGCGTAGCTGGTGGGAGTAATCCATAACATATTGGTTATACGAAATAAAAAAAAATAAAACAGAAACGTAAATATTGGATCTAGCGAACTTCGAAAACCTGTTTCTAGCAGGTTTTCGAAGCTTTTTAAATTAAGGTTTTTAAATCTAGCATTTAAGACCGCTTAAGTATGCGTTTTTCTGAGTTCCTTGATAAGAAGGTGGAGTTGCTAGTGGGACTGCAACCCCGCAGTCCACTTTTTCACTTTTTTATTCGCGGACACCCAACTTTCGGTCGGTCAGCTGGGCTGGATCGCAACCGTCCAGTACTCTCGAACTGCGAGAAAGGCACGGCTTGAGACAGCACGCTTGCAACTCGGCCACCGAGCTGGACGAGGCACCGTGCTGTCGCCCCACCGGCTAGCGGATCAGAACCCCTGTGAGACTCTTGAGGATGCGCTCGGTACACTCCCTCCAGATGCCAACTACTCTCATCAGGGTTCAAACCCACCGCCTCCCAGAGTGTGGTCGTGTGCCTCGAGTCACTAGGCCACAGCCCTGGTTATGCGGTTAGGGTTTAATAGGGTTTATATGCTTGATATAACCGGCCACAGGAGAAAGAGCTTAGTGTTAATGACCACGTTAACTGAAGCGCTGGGTGTAGGTGCATATCAACCTTCTAATTGCTCAGAACTGGTCAGTGTGCTTCGTTTTGTCTAAACCAGGGTATTTCGGCATAGCGTAGTGCCAGTGACCCCGCCTCTGTTCTGCGTAATAAAATGCTAAACAATGGCACAAAGCTTGTACATATCATGATAGCTCATAGATATTTATGAAGTACGCAGAAGTGTTATTAAAGGGTAGCATGATCAACGAAATCAGAGCAGCTTCACTGATTTTGGTACATTAGCTCCCCATTCTTAGGTCACTGGTTGGCCCATTTACGGCCAATCCTATTTTTCTTCATTATCTCGTTGTCCGGTGCTCCATTACCTCGCGCTGCTTTTCTCCGCAACAAACACGACGTACCAATTAGCTCACTCCAATACCCTTCCAATCCACCAATATTGGTATATGGCACTGTGACAAAAGGGCTGTACAATGCTCGAATATGTGTTACAGGGTGTCCCAGCTAATTAGCGTCAACTTTATAACGCTTTTCTTTATGGAAATGAAATTAAGGGAAATAGATGTAGTCACTCTATAATGGTGATGGCTACTCCTTTTCACATAGTGGAAACAACGTGCATATTTGTGCGTAACAATTTACGTGTAATTAATTGTATTCAATCATATTTTTGTAGTATTGAAATTTATCGATTGCATTTTACTTACTCGGTGACGCTCTGTCTCTGTAACGACTTACATGTAGCCAGTTACTTTATTGACGAGATAAGCTGTTACAGGCGTCAGAGGTTCGAGCTCTTGATTTTGGCAGGAAATGCAACAGAATTAACGCCTGCAGTCGTATGATGTACCAACCTCGTAGAGGTGCGTGCTCTTAGGGGCAAACTCGGGCGCTCATTATTTGTTTCATCTTTCACGCCTAATCGGATGTTCTCCCACGAAATGTGTCTATAACAATGCCCAGTTAATTCGGACGCTTTATTGCCAGGAAATCACCTGTGAACGTTTTTCTTTTTTTCAGCATTTAATTGGCCCTACCAGGAGCGCCTTCTTCGAATTGTAGCAGCACTGAAGCGCTGCGATTCAAAAGGGCCCAGACGAGAGCATCCCAGCATTGACTAACCACAATCTTGCTTGTGAAGTACTCGTACCTTGTAGCCTCTCCGTGTTCACCAGCGTGCACCTTGAGCGAGCATTCAGTGGCGCTGTTGGTGTCCTCACATGGAAACGAGCGAAGATGACCACCGAGAGATGCAATTATTTAGTGTAGATACAGAACATGTGAATGACTGCAGAGAACACGCTATGAGAGCCAGGCCAGATCGTTGTTTATTGTATTTCTTGAGTTTTCTTATATAAGGTAGGAGGAATAAAGTAATGAAATAGTAATATATTACTTTGAAAAATTTACGAATTATTTTGGTGTAGTAATTGTTTCCTATGACAAGTTACATGTTTAATAAGGTAATTGCAGTCAGGTGGCTTTTCTTCTTCTCTAACAGGAACAAGGCCTGGCGAGAGGCAATGTAAACCACCCGTCGGCTGATGTAAACCATCTAGGCGCACAGGAACGGTCGGTCGGTTGGAGCGAGCCTCGCGCTGAAGTGTGCGTTTGGAAGCGCTGAAACGAGAAGCGTCAGTGCCTAGAAAATGAGGCCCCTAGCTGAAAGACGGGTGCTAGGTCCACGCGTTTTACAACAAAGTATACCACATTCAATGAGCTATATAGTTAGGCGGAACCCAAAGCACTGCGGGATTCGGTTGACGCGAAGCTTCTGTGATGCAGATGCGTGTGTTAATGCCAAGGGTGTTGACGGTATGTGATATTTTACTTTTATGTAGACCGTATTAACGTTATTTAGATGTCAGCTTTACATTATATGTATATGGTATGTTGATGTCATGGATGGAATGATTTTACTTGTATTGAAGAAAAACATGAGAAGGAGTTTGTAATCAAGTTGACTACCCCTTGAGCGATGTGACTGATCGTCACAGCCTCATTTTCGGGCCTATAGATGCACAGCTGCATAGGTTTCTACCACACTCTCAATACCAAGGTGCTGATAAGTGCACTCGACGCAGATATAGATTTGCAAGTGAGAAATGTACTGAGAAATAGGAAACGTAACGCTTCGGTTTAACGTGTCTACAGCTCTTGCAAAGACGTAGTCAACTGCATCTCTCAATATATGTGCTGGTAAATATCTTGTTAAGGTGCTCATTTGATCGGAATAGGATCAGCGCAGCGGCGGCAGTCTATAGGCAGAGCACGGACTCCGAGCGCGAGGGCCGTTTACGGTGAACAGGACGATGTCAGGCACATACGCAGGCTTTTATTTCGGGGGGGGGGGGGGGGGGTGTCAAACCAAGGTAATATTTCTGTGCGAATAAGAAGGGCGGGGGGGCGGGCACGTTTGCTAGTGTAAATGTGAATAATGCCCTCTGTTCGCCATAAAAACGCGTAATCCCGCAATAGAGCAATAAAATAAGGTATATCTGACAGGTGTACGCCTGTGAAATAGAACTCTACTTTGCAAACAAGGAACCACATCAAATGGGCTCGCGCAGGAATTAAGCGCAGGAAGAGCACTGCCAAGAACAAGTAAACCAGCCAAAGTGTAAAATAACGATTTCTAGTAGCGTTTATTTTTTAATTAGCTCCGGAAGAAATAGAGAGAAATATATATTTGTGGAACAGTCACAGGTTCTTTTGGATCCCTCGTTTACTGCTTACCAAGTTAAGTGCCAAAACCGACTTGTGTGTTATTTGGGAAGTTGCGTAACGATGCGTGGTCACAAGTCCCGTACAGCCGCGCAGAGCGCAGGACGCTGCGGTTATAGACGTACTCCGCCCACCACGGAATGTTAGAAAAACACCTACATAAGCATAGCAGAGAAGTGGCTACGCCAGGCGGTTAGACGGATAACGGTAGAAGCGTCGTTCAAAACACACGCAATCCTTCTCCATTTCCGGCGGCGTTTTCGTTAATTCCTTTTTAAAGAAAAAGGTGTTGATCTATAAATAGTTTCGCAAGCAACCGCTAAATTTGTTAATTTTCGTTTTTCCTTTCTGTTTGGGTGTTGCCTCGGCTCTCTTCTTTAGTGGATCGCTTAATTTCTGAACTTCTTGCGACTTGTTTCCAATTGCCAATTTTGCACGAAAATCGCTGTACAATTAGGGAAAAACGAGACGAGGTAACGGATGACATTCATATTGCTTATGGGTTTAACGGTTATTGCAGGGTTTGATCGTGGACACTGTTTCGCATGATATTATTTTCCCCCTTATCTAATCCATATCGCGGGTATATGGTTCCGAGGATCTGCCAGCGTCGCGGCGAGCCGTCACTCGAGGAAATAATGAAGCAAACGGAAAAGTTTATCATAGTGTTTGTCGCCTTACGCACGCTAAACGCAATTACCTTTGCGGGACGTTACCGTGCACGTCCTTTCAAGACCTTTAGTTTACCGTACCGGAACGCAAACGTAATGAAGACGTTATAAAACAGGGCGCCGTCTGGTGCCTCGTGCCGAACTTATCCAAGCCAAGGCAATCCATTACCAATCATACTGTTGTTGCTATGCCGACGCGTAGCACCAAATAGATGAGAAAACTGGCCTTCACACCCCAGGAGATGCCGATAACTACCGCCATCCAAACGGAGTGAAAAAGGCAGCAATATGTTGACCGCCGAATACCTATGAAGTCTCAAGAATAATTTGGCGGCACATTAGGAATATGTGTGAGGAGTGGTGGTGCGGGAAGGAGGGGGGGGGGGGGGGTATGCCGCTTAGTTTCGGGAGGGGGGGGAGGTTGTGCCCGCCCTCTGGGTACGTGCCTGGACGACGTACTATATCGTTCCAATTTTTCTCTACAATTACCACAGGGAACGAAAAGGGTGCCACCCGGCGACCTAACGGCTTGTCACTATGACTTGATTAGGTGGAAGCTTTTGCGAGTTGGTGATTCAATTTCGACGTGTTTGCACAGCGCAAAAGACGAGGACTGAAGGAAGAACACAATATAGGCGCTGTGTTGTGTTGTGTTCTTCCTTCAGTCTCCCTCTTTTACGCTGTGCAAACATGTCGATATTGTCACTTTGAGATGGTCCTATAGTAGGTCTTGAGGCGGTCGACGTTGACAATGTCTCGTCCACGATGGCGCATGTCCGCAGGCAGTTCAACGGGCTCGATCACGTAGTTAAACACAGATGTGCGTTATACGACGCGGTAGAGGCCTTCATACATGGGTAGTAGTTTCGACGAGAGACCAGGTGCAGTGGAAGGAACCGGGAGCCACACAGGGGCTCCGGGGAGGTATGTGGGCGCAGAAGTGGTGTCACTGCGAACGCTCTTCTGGCGCTCTTGGTCATTTGAAGCAAACGCCCGCGCGAGATCGCGGCACTCTTCGGCATGTCTGGCTGTGGCAGAAATAGGCGCACACTGAGATGCATCCGGCTTGTACGGAAGGACTGTGTTGATTGTGCGCGACGGGTGCCGGCCGTGCCATAAGAAAAAAAAAGGTGAAACGCCAGTGGTGCTCTGAGTGGCGGTATTGTAGGCATAGGTTACGAAGGGCAGAATGTCATCCCAATTTGTGTGGTCGGAGGCTACGTACATTGCAAGTATGTAACCAAGCGTACCGTTAAAGCGTTCTGCGAGGCCATTGGTTTGCCGATGGTAAGCAGTAGCTGTGCTGGTGTGGCTCGACCGTAAATCGGCCTTGAACCGTTGACGTGAAAGGCGTTCTTTGAGAAGCGGCAGATACCTAGTGAATTTGTGGCGTAGCCTTAAAGCGTCGGGTTGCTGTCCTTGAGGAACCCTTGAGACGTGGGTTCTATTCTGCCCAGCCTGAGATGAACTTAAAGTATGTTTTTCTTCACTCTAGCGCGGCACATTCGCAGTGGCACATAATACCTAGTTACCCAAGTTGGCCTCAAAGGCGTTAACTGAAGACCAGCACAAACCGAATGGCACATGCCCAGTGCCTCTAATCGGCGTCAAAATTTCCCTAAAGAGCTGTACCTACCCAGTCCCGCATCTACAGTGGCCCATACCGGCGTGAAAGAGATTCGTCGAAGAGCGGCCCGTATGTACACGTTGCCACACACTCAGTGACACAAGTTAGTCCTACGGTTGGTTTCGAACTCTGTTCCATCTGCACATCATCCCGATGCGCTACCCATTTACCATAGAAAACCCAGCGAGTCAGGTAGGGGGGAGAGCGGTTAGAGAAAAACACATAGACATAAACAGCCCCTCATAAGTGTGTGAAGTACCCTAAAAATGTTAACGCATTACATCGCGAGCTCAACTTTGTAGACGTTGAAGAGCCCCTATTTCTGTTTCAATGATTCCGTTTCTTCACTTACGACGACAATTATTCGAGCTCACAGTTGAGTTTTCCTGTATGCAAATGGTTACATCGCCTGCCCTTGGTTATTATCAACCATTATCGAAACGACTAAAATAATGAGGTCATAATATCCAAAGCCAAGAATAAACATCACAGCACAGCACAAAAACGGAGAGACAACGATGGCATTTAGAGTGGGGTGCACTAGAGTGGTACACACGGGAAAGAAGCCACGCATTTTGACATTTGAGGTAGTATCTCTCATAATTACAAAAAATGTGCGCGGACACACACGCACGCACGCACGCACGCGCACACACACACACACGCACACACACACACACACACACACACACGCACACACACGCACGCACACACACACACACACACACACACACACACACACACACACACACACACACACACACACACACACACACACACACACACACATACACACACACACACACACACACACACACAAATGCATGCATGTACTTCTACCACGTGACCGGCTTCCAACATTTCACAAACATGATTAAGGTAATTAGCCGAAAACAAAATACGAAGAAGCAACGTCATCTGGTTCTTCAAGTCGCTGTTGTCTTAACATACATTTTCAAGGCGGAAGCAGTAGCACGCACATGGGGCTGTCTGTTTCCCTCCCGTATCATCATCATCATCATCATCATCATCATCGTCATCATCAGCCTGGTTACGCCCACTGCTGGGCAAAGGCCTCTCCCATACTTCTCCAACTACCCCGGCCATGAACTAATTGTGGCCATGTCGTCCCTGCAAACTTCTTAATCTCATCCGCCCACCTAACTTTCTGCCGCCCCCTGCGACGCTTCCGTTCCCTTGGAATCCTGTCCGTAACCCTTAATGACCATCGGTTATCTTCCCTCCTCATTACATGTCCTGCCCATGCGCATTTCTTTTTCTTGATTTCAACTAAGATGTCATTAACTCGCGTTTGTTCCCTCACCCAATCTGCTCTTTTCTTGTCCCTTAACGTCACACCCATCATTCTTCTTTCCATAGCTCGTTGCGTCGTCCTCAATTTAAGTCGAACTCTTTTCGTAAGCCTCCAGGTTTCTGCCCCGTATGGAATGCCTGCCTGCCAGGAATGCCTGCCAAACGCACCCCAGCCCATTCTTGTTTTTCTGATTATTTCAGTCTCATGATCCGGATCCGCGGTCACTACCTGCCCTAAATATTTACAGGAGACGGGAATTCCATAGTATTGTCACTTGCTACCGAAGGTCTTTATCACAAGAAGCATTGCACCGGCAGAGACGAGCACAAGCTGAGAAGATAGCCGACCCAAAAGCAATTACTTCTTATTTCTTTGCCTGAATGCTGGCTCGCGCTTGCCGCACCAGGTTACCTGGTGATATTTCCCCCACTGAAAAAAAAAAAAAAAAAAAAAACGGGCGTCGTCTTGATGCTCGTGCAAGTGGACGTAGCTAAAGAAAAAAGGGGGAAGGAACAGATGGTATGCACTAGAGGGGGAGAGAAAGAAAGTCAGAAACTTGAGACGTTGTCGCTCTATCGCGTGAAATAAGGCTTATTTGAGTCGTACAATCTGGACAATCACCGAACGGTGCTTTCGACGATGAGTCGATATGGCACTACCCGGGAAAACCTCGTAGTTCACGTGGCTAACGCGACGCAGCACATTATAGGGTCCAATTTAAGTAACGACTGAGCAGCTTCTCTGAATACCCTAAGCGGCGAACCGGCGTCCACACCCAAACTGGATCGCCTGGGTGGTAGTCAACTTGGCGATGGCGAAGATTGTAGCGCCATGCATCTGCCCTGTGATGTTGCGTGTTGTTTTTCTGCCTACTGCGTAAGTTGCTCAGCGTCAGGGCTGAGCAATGTGTCGTAATCGTGGGGAAGCATCACATCCAGCATGGTCTGAACCTCACGTCCGTAGACAAGACGGAACGACGTGAATCATGTTGTTTCCCGGATGGCTGTGTTGTACGCAAAGGTTACGTGCGGTAAGACCTGGTCCCACGTCTTGTGCTGTACATCTGCATGCATGGCTAACATGTCGGCGATGGTTTTGTTCAAGCGTTTGGTCAACCCTTTGTTCTGCGGATGATATGCAGTGGACTTGCAATGGCTTGTGTAGTTTAGCTTGAATACGTCGTCAATCAGCTGGGCCGCGGAAGCTGTGCCTCTGTCAGTGATCACGCACGACGGGGTGCCATGCCGAAGAACGATCTGGTCTAGAGAGTACTGGGTGACATCGGCAGCCGCGGTGCGTTGTAGAGCACTTGTCTCGGCGTATCTCGTTAAGGAGTCTGTGGCCACTACGATCCACTTGTTCCTGCGGATGACAATGGGAAAGGACCGAGTAAGTACATTCCTATTTGATCGAATGGTGTAGGTGGTGCGATCCGTTGCAGCGGCTCCGCAGGCTTCAGTGGCGGGGATTAGTGGCGTTGATATACACAACGTTTTACGTAGCGCTTGACGGATGCACAAAGTTTGGGCCAGTAGTGCGCCTGCTGAACTCCGACGAGAGTGCTTGATGAACCTAAGTGACCAGAGGTGGGTTCGTCGCGACAGGCAAGAAGAATGTCGTCGCGTATGTCAGAGGTATGACGAGAAGGTAGGCTTTACCGTTGGTGTTCGAGTTTTTCTGATATAAGACGCCTCTTTCAAGGCAGAAGAACTGCGAGGAAGGCGTCGTGGTACGAGAGAGTTGCTTCCTTCGAGATTTTCGATGATTGCGCGGATTTCGGCGTCTTCGCGCTGTCAGTCCCGTATTGGTTATATACTACCATATTTGAGACCTACGTAGATACTAACCCGATCTCTCCTGCTGAATTTCTTATTGTGAAACATACTATTTGACATTTACAAGAAGATGCGGTTCAGTGCTTTTGCGTATCGTGGAATAATTTAACATTTGAGCGTTCGAGAACTATAGTGTTTTCAGAGCAGTTAGAACTTCATGAACGATTTGTGGGAGTTTCGTTTGTTTGGGCTCTACGAATACGAATGTTTTTGAGTTATTTGTTGACCCTAGTGTTAGAAGCCACACTTTCCGTGTATGCAGACGATAATTCACAGTTCAAGGCAACACTTGAGGGCAGAGCATGTCCGGATTTTCATCTCTCGCCAGAGTACGATCGCCTGGGTTTCCAACAGATAACCTGTGCTAACTCTTTTTGACACACCCGTGCAGTGCACTGACATTGCTTCCGCAGCCACTTACAGCTAGGGCGCCAGCAGCGGGAGAGACGCACATTTGAGCGTCCCTTTTAACACTGCGCGTGTACTTGGGAGCGGCACCCACAAGCTTTCGTGCTTATTCGCTCTGAGAATCGATCTGTGAGTAATACGCAAACGTGGCAAACGCGAATGGCATCCATATCAGCGGTGGACGTGTAATTGTAACAGCACGCCTCCTCTCGTGAATACTCGCATGTCGAACATGCCGTGCGTGTTATGTTCCCGCGATCGTCAGCTTGCTCTGTGCGGCTGCAGCGGTGACTGCTCAGGCAGGGAGCTTGCCCGTTCCGCTAGCCCTATCTGCGCCGCGGCTGGAGCCTCGAGCAGTAAGATATTCTAGGGCTGTGGAGAACCATCGCCAGTGCATTGCCTAAAACAAAAAGACAGTACTTTTCTTTTTTGCAGATCCACAGATGTTTAAAAAACTTCGTGAGTACGCCTTGAACTAAGTGCGCATCTGTTGCGCCTGACGGAGTGAATTCCTTTTGTTTTTTACCCGACGCTGGGAGTAACTTGTAAGCCTCACTACCAAGCTAATGACTCCATTTTCCCATTAAAGTTAGCGTATGGCTCGAAGACCGTAGGCGAATGATCTCAGTCTGATAAGTTAAAATCGAACTTTCTGAACCCTCACTAATATAATTCAATGACGCTGAATTCACGTCAAGGACCGCTGATGGTACGCAGGGAAGCGTCACGCATTCTTGTCCGAGATAGAGCACTGATGTACCTATGGTGACGTATTTGGCGCAGGAACCGACGCTCAGGCGGAGCAGTTGCCGGACAGGTTTTCCAGGACAACCCTGCCTGCAGCAGCATCACCAGCACCACCGCCAACGTTGGCTCACCTGCGATAAGTTATTCGAAGCTAACCTCCGACTGGATTTGCCGCGCACACCATCGCCTGTCTTGCTGACGGCCCCGGAGGCCAGATCGAAGCGGCACCTTCCCCGGGAAAAAATCGCGAAGAAACGATCCTGTTCTTGAAAGATGGCTTCGCGTTAACGCTATCAAATATCTCGAAGAAAAGTGCATTATAAAGTATGATTAAGGAAGAAATACATATGAGAAAAACAGAAAGGAATATTTTTTCTGTCCGGCTATACATGTGCGGTGTACAGGAAAAAATATTAGACACGAAAATAGAATATCTTTCACAGCCTGCCAAAGCATTTAGAGGGGTTCGTGTACCTGCGGCGCGGATCAACAAAAGTCCTCCGGCAAATGCTCTCATCCGTCCTCTGATTTTTTTTTTTTTTTGGACCCTCTCTCTTTGGCACCAGAGAAAAACAATCTGATCGTATTTATCGCCTACCACATGCTCGCAGGTGGCGGTTGCCCGCATTGAAGTGCATTACATGTACACTTGGCGCGGGGATTCACATCTATAGCTAAAATCAAAGGTGCCTTGTTTCTAAGTGTTTTCAAGATAACGTGAAACGATCGCAATTTTCTCTACGACAATGCTAGCTGGCCTGACGTCAGTGACTTCGGCGGGGATCTTCCTTGTATCGCGGCTGTTTTCATTTCTTCAAAATTTCATCTTAATTTTGCCATTTTATCGACGATGCGGTGAGTGTTCTTTGGCGTGGCGTATTAGTTGAGTACAAGTATTCTATATTTGGTAACCTTTTATTATTTGTCGTACCGTATTAATTTCCTTCGTTGCTCTTCTTTTTATCGACGTATGCTTGTGTACTGCATGCTGCCTTGTAGCAGTATTATGCGCTTCGGCAAGCTGTTTGTTTACCGATATAAGACCAGGAGATTAAATGCGGCGTTTCTTTATACACGAACAACGTGTAAATGAACCGAGAGCTGCAAGAATTCATGACAACTTGCTGGAGAAGTAAACATCAGGCGTCTCCACACGCAGTTCTGAATTCCTGAAAGCATCATCTCGCAAGTCCACTTACTGTCCAAGCCTAGTGTGTGCGAAATACAATTGCACGTATATTTGTTTATATACGACTTCACTGTCTCGCTGACAACCCTGTCCAGGAAACTGCTACAAATTGGTGGGAGGGGGGTGGGGAGGGACGTGGGGGAGGCACCCTGTATTTCTGCTCACCCCACTGGGTTATTAATAAGGAAAATTCAGGTTTCATTGTGGTCATTCGAGGCGTGGCAGCTAGGCAGCATTGATTTAAACAGACAGATATTACAAAATTATTAAACGCGAAGCTTAATTTGCCTAGCCTGGTGTGGTGAGGCTTTGCGGAGCCCCGAAATATGCTGGATAGCCAGCTACTCGCGAAATGCCTTTCTTTTCCTTCATGTAACTACCTATCGCCTGTTATAACAGTCCACGAAATCCCCATACGGTTGCCCACAGTGGTGGCTTAGCGATTATAGTGTGGCCCCACTAAGCACGAGGGCACGCAATAAAATTTCGGCTGCGGCGGCCGAATTTCAATAGGGACGAAATGCAAACACCCTCGTCCACCGTGCATGCGTGTATGCTGAAGATTCCCAGGTGGTCAAAATTATTTCGGAGTCCCCCAATACAGCATGCTTCATAATGAAATCTTGGGTTCGGCAAGGAAAACGCCAGAATCTAATCTGTAGTACCATTTGATTGCCGTGCTATACTACTATCGCGTTGTACTCGTACATTCATAATTATTGTCACAAGCAAGTACACATTCTCTCTCTATATTCATCCCGCGCCACCAAGTTGCATAACGCGATCCCTTAAGTTGGTCTGGTTAAATGTAATACATGGCATGAAAACACCCATCGCGTGAAATCAATCGGCTTAACTTTCATGCTTACAGATACCTACAGATACGCGAAAAAGAATGTTGCACAAGAAATTCGGCAGAACCCATCTCACTATGACTGTAGCCGGCAAGGCGTTTAGCATGAAATCGATATAGCGACACAACGCATTGCCACCGTCGAAAGTAGTTATGCATGAGGCGTGTATTGCAGCAGGACTCTTTTTCGCGCTTCGGTCATTTATTGGCATCCTTGCTGTAACGGGGCGCTGACAATTAGTTGCCTAGACTGCTCGAGATACTCAGGTATGCTATCTATTCTTTTCATTGAGCATTTTTATGTACATCAGTCTAATTTTTTTTGTCTTCCTGAAAACTTCTTTATCTACCTTGTACCGTTACCTATGCCTGTAGCTGATTCAGTCGTATCAATCTCTTCCCTGCTTTTTTTTCCCCAATACTCTAAACGTCTCTTGCTTATCTCGACTGCTGACTGGCTGATACTTCTGTACACTTCAAATCCAAGCGCTTCTGGAAGGTGTACTTTACCTATGGGTCTCACTGGATGAATCCCTTCGCATTCCATTAGGAGGTGCTGAGTGGTCTCCTGATTTTTGCTGCAGCATACACATGCCTCATCTAGTTGCGAATATTTGCTCCGGCATGTTTTTGTCCTTAGGCAACCAGCTCGAGCGTAAAACAGCAAGGTACTTCGTGCTATCCTACAGATTTTCCCTTTCAATATCTATCTTTATTTCTTGTAAATCTCCGCAATCTTTTTTTTGTTTTCGTTCTTTGCATCGATTTCACTATCTCTGTTTCTCTCACTTTCTTTCCGATGACTCCTCGTTGTCTATTTACACTTTCAATTACCGTGCACTTGGTTGGTTGCTTTCCTGACCTCTTCCAACAATCTGTATCCACGCTTCTTCAGGCAAAAATACCTGTGCACTTTTGCCGCTCCTTAATTTTTATCCATAAAAACACTCGGTGCCATCTAGCGGTGCCTGCGCGAAGCCTTCGCGTGGCCTCGGAAACGCATGGCGCGCTGCTGCGTGCGACGGCTGAGTAACACATCATGCGGTAACCGGGGTCCTCTCTCGCGCTTCTTTCTGGACACGCTGCACCATCTCGTGACGTCGACGAGAAGTCTACGCATGGCGTCCGAGAAGAGAAGGCTTTTCTCTCGCTTGCGGCACACCCGGTGGCACACACTCAGTGACCCGTGTTGGCGAGAGGTTAATTGGAGAGCGGCACATTCTCAGTCAATTTGTGGCGCAGCGAAATTGACATTATTGAAACATTTTGCTCAAGACTTGCCAGCTTGCAGCTCCAACGCGCACATACGTCATGTGCCCCTCCTGTGCCACGGGATTCCCGGATGGAAGTAATGTTTTTGGCGGAGGAGCTTGAAGCGGCACTGGCACCTTGCAGGCGTTGCAAGTTGCCAGCACGACTAATGCAAGCATGACTAATGTTGCTAAACCATTACAACGAGTGTTGGCGTAACGGTTTGGTTCCACGTGAATGGAAATGCAGCCGCTTGGTTCTACTTCTCAAACCTGGTAAATGACCGTTAGATTTGTCATCGTACCGACCCATCGCTCTGGCCACTTGCATAGGGAAAGTAATGGAAAGAATGATTTGGACGTGCCTGGAATGGTACCTGGAAAATTACAACGTGTACCCAGATGCTATGGCTGGCTTCCGACGTGGGCGCTCATCCATAGATAATGTCATCGATTTGGTCACGTTTCTTCAACATCAAAAGCGTCTGAAATGACTCACTGCGGCATTATTCTTTGTCATAGAAGGCGCCTATGATAATATAGCACATTATGCCATTACAGAGGCTCTGATTGAAGCCGGAATCAGTGGCCGCACTTTTCAGTGGCTCTGCAGCTATTTGACCGACAGGCATTTCTTCGTGATGACCGAGGATGGCGCCACGGCTCAACGCCAAACGTTCCGTGGAGCGCCGCAAGGCGGAGTGTTGAGCCCGACGCTATTCAAGCTAGTGCTCGTTGGCCTAGTCAGATGCTTGTCCAACACAGTTCAAGTATCAATCTATGCAGACGACATCTGCATTTGGGCGTCTGCTGTAACACGACTGCAGGTACGAGCACGGCTACAAAAGGCAGCTACGTTAACGTCACTGTACTTGCGAAAACAGAACTTAGAGCTGTCTTCAGAGAAATGCGGCCTTTTTACATTCACTCGGAAGGCAATGGAGCATTACTCGGTAAGTGTCAATGGGCAAGCAGTTGCAAAGGCACGGAAACACCGCTGCTTAGGGTAATTATCGACCACGACCTATCATGGCGCCCGCACGTTTCGTACCTAAAGAGGTTAATGACAATAATACGTCGCCTCAAATTTCTCGGCGGAAAGTCATGCGGCACATCGGTGCGGTCAATGCTGCAGCTTTATAACGCCTTGTTCCTCGGTTTCGCAAGATACAGCCTGCCTGTGCTTGGTAACACCTGCAAAACAAACCTGCGTGTACTCCAGGGACTACAAGCTGAAGCCCTAAGGACTTGTCTCGATCTTCCAAGGTGTGCGTTTACAACGACAACGATTGTCATAGCTCGAAATCACCCAATATCAACGTACTTGGCAACCGACGCTCTCAGGGCGCACATTCGACACGTTGCCCGACTACCTTCTGACCATCTTGCCGCTCTACACGCAGAAAGGCCACACGCAACTTTCAGTCGTATAATTGTTGCCAATCGTACCTCATTGCCATCGAACTACATGGCTGCAGCAAGACCATCCTCACCTTTATGGTGCCTGCACAGACCTGAAATATGCCTCACCATCCCAGGAATCATGAAGACAGCTAACATGCCGTCGTTTGCCCTGAAGCAGGCCACATTAGAACTTTTGCATGAGGTGCACAGTGGCCGCGTATACGTTTACGTCGATGGCTCAGTCACCTCTCAAGTTCAGCTGCTGCTGTGGTGATACCAACAAGATCCGTCAAAATACAGCTAAAACATCACATATATCATCAATGACAGCTGCTGAACTAGTAGCCCTGTGTGCGGGTCTTCATTTCATTCAGGAGACTGACCCCATGCGTGGTCAGTCTTCTGTGATTCCAAGGCAACCCTACAGAGTGTACTCTCAGCACTGCGCCATGGACCACGTGAGCAGATCGTCGCAGAGATAAGAGAGGTCCACCATCGCATAGTTGACGAAGGACACTATATATCAGTGGTTGCCTAGACACTGTGGCATACATGGCAATGATCAAGCGGACTCAGCTGCCCGATCTGCCCACGACGGCGTCAACTGCGTTGCATTCCTCTTTCGATAGCCGACGCCGCGAAAAAACTTTCCGCACTTGCGCGTGACCTGACATTAACTCAGTGGAATTCATCCGAGTTCACAAGTGCACGCCTTCATACCCTGGACCCTAACTTACCGCTCCGTATTCCACCCGAGCTTCCACGACGTGACTGCACTCTTCTAGTCCGTCTATGGCTTGGAGTAGCATTTTCAAATGCGTACTCTTTTATACCTCCGTGATGGAGAGCCATAGCAACGAAGTGGGAGCCAGGATAATAAATATAGTCGGGTTGCTGCGGAGTTCCAACCATATGGTGCAGTACAATCACACAGTGTCATCTTATCATTCGGCGTTGTGGTTGGCAGCGAGATAGCCAAATCGTGTGTCTGCCGATGTGCCCATAAGGATTCCGGATTCACAGATGGCACGACGACATGTAATGGGGATACAATAATCGTCATCCTAATTATCACACCATACAAATCATATCACCAATTACAAAACTATCACAAAGATATTGCTAATCGCATTACTGTCGTCAAGTGTCTCCAAATAATCCAAGCGCCACCATGTTTTTTGTTTTTGTTTTATATGGTTGTTAAGTGAAACAGCCGGACTGTTTGATTGTGTATCAAGTGTTCTTTTTTTGTAGATTATTCAGGATTTTCAAAAATTGCCTACGTCATATAGCACAATTGTAATTGTTGAACTGGGTGGCTCGGTGAGGAGGACATTACGCCCACAATAAATCGAAATGCAGAATTGAAAAACTGACAAAATACCACTAAATAAGTTTCTAACTAATTAGTTCGTGGCACATTGAAATTTACGCATTGTAGGCGATGAGCTTGCGAGGCATATCTACTCGCAACGACTTTTGAGGGTGGGTGAACGGGCATGTTGATAACGTCGCATCTTTGGTTAGCAGCGCGACTATCTACATGGGAAGTAAAAGTGAAGAGAAAGAGCACTCTTTCCTCTCACTTCCCTCACTCCCCTTGCAGATCCTCGCTCCGCTAACCAAAGATGCGACTTGTAAGCATGACACCAGTTTCGAGACGTGCACCTTTATGGTGCATATCTCGCTTGCTGTAAATATGCACTGTTGCACTTAATGTTTCGCAAAACATTGTTTTATACATTCAAGCACAAGATATTTTATACGGAACTGCATTACATCGCCCATTCCAGGAATGAGTATTTGGAAACTGGAGTCATCCGAGAATTTGTTCCGACGGGATATGCCTTGCCGGGGGTTAGAGTTCCTTCAAGCCGCTCCTGTGGCCTTCTTCCCTAACCTCCTCTATTTCTTATGGAAAGATTAAAAAAGAAAGAAGGAAAAAAAGAAGGCAAGAAGAAAGGAAGGAAAGGCAGAAAGATACAAAGGAAGAAAAATATCCCTAGCAATAATTCATAAATTGCGATATATGTCAAAGTGTAATTAGATACAGTGAAATTGGGTTCATTAGTCGACTGCACATTTTCAGATGCACCTGTTCGGGTAATTCTGCTCGAGGACTAGAACGAAAGTCCTTAGGTAGACCTCAGGAGTTCTGTTTTAATGCGAATCATTATAAAAGAACCTGTCAGCAGCGCCACGCAAGATCATATTAAACTTTTTGGTTTACCTTAAAAATCAATCTTCCGCTAAGAAATACGGCAAAAGGTTGCTGCAGTCTTAAACTATACCTAAAAATGTCTCTAATATCCAAACATCATGAGGATATGACTGGTCAGTTCACTACTGCATTTTTTGTTATTCATAAAATGACATAAAACGTTCTTTTTTTTTTTTTTTGGCGGGGGGGAGTTGTGAGGAGTGTGAAGTTATACGCTAACGCATGAGTTTTAAAATAGCCAGTCTGGAATAGGTATGTAGTAAGGGTTCATTTAGGGTGACTAGCGTGACCGCACAACACAGTGGGGGCTCTGGGTCCTCCTCTGGGCATGAAGGCCACGCCACGGGCGAGAATGTTCGAAGCTCCACCCCCTTCACGCCGTAGAGCCTCAGCTACCGCGCACCCACTGCAATGATTGGACAGCCACCGTCAACAGCTGCTGCTTCTCTCGGACTGCGAACGCGTATCGACCGAAGAAGGCGAGCCCTTCTTCTACGTCATGCACCAGAAGGGCCAGAGATAGGCAGCGTCACCCTAACCTAATCAATTAAGAACGCCTAAAGCGCGCAAATAAGGAGCCACTATACCGGGTGTTACTTGTTCGGAGGTCCGACCTGTGGCAGATAGCAGAATTCTAACCCTTCATCTGAATTACTCGATGACGCGGCCACTAGTTCTACTAGAAATCAAAATAATTCATTAAATAATTAACACAATTACGCTAATTACCTTTTACATTAATTATTTCGTGGCACATATTTAAATCTACGAACTATAGCCGGTGAGCTCGCAATGCGTATCCACTTGGAATGACTTCCCAGGACTGCATCAGATATTGTTCTTCAATGCGTCCGACGAAATGCGTCGGCGCTCCAGTTATTTATTTTAAGAAAACGATGTTAAATGCGTTGAAGAACA
Organism: Dermacentor andersoni; assembly: GCF_023375885.2. Lineage (NCBI taxonomy): Eukaryota > Metazoa > Arthropoda > Arachnida > Ixodida > Ixodidae > Dermacentor > Dermacentor andersoni. The sequence goes on from NC_092821.1 coordinate 51,690,730, forward strand.
AAATCAACTGGAACACCAATGCATTTCGCCGGACCAGCTTGAAATTTGTTGTCTCGAAACTTGTGCAGTCCTGAGAATTCGTTTTAAGTGGATACACCTTACGAACTGACCCGCTATAATTCGTGGATATCAATATGTGCCGCAAAATAATGAAATAAGAAGTTAGTTGGGGTAATTATGTTATTTATTTAATAAGATATTTCGAGTTGCCTTCACAAAGGCATTAATTGGAGTGACTGACAGTGCAGCATGCAAGGTCTGTGGCACCGAAGAAAACATCGACCACCTGCTGTGCCACTGTCCACAATACACCCCTGAGAGACAAGAACTTGCCAAAGCTTTCCAAAAACTGGAAAATCGGCCGCTTTCTGTGCAAGTTCTGCTGGAACACCGCCCCCATCGCCCGTCGGCCCATAAAGCGGTGAAGGTGCTTTTGTGCTTCTTAAGGACGACGGGCTTGTGCGACCATCTGTGACTATTAATGCAATTTCTGTAAGACCACACACGTCAGCGAACTCACCGCAATTCCCTTCTTTCCTTCCCTCCCCTGTCTGCTTGTTATTTTTGTTTTCCCCTTTCCCATTCCACCGGTGTAGGGTAGCCAACCGGACGTTATTCTGGTTAACCTCCCTGCCTTCTACTTATCTCTCTCCCTCCTCGATTTCTCGTAGAAGTAATCGCCGCCTCATCGAGTAGGTTACATGAAGGGTAGAATTGTGCTATCGGCCACAGGCAATTATTAAAGGTTTTGGACCATCTAAGAAAGAAAAAAAAATAACTGGCACAATGCTTTGCAAAACAATGATTCCCCTTCAGAGTGTTTCGGCCGTATTTAATTTTTTTTTTGTAGTCTGAGAAAACAGCAGGTCTTGTCACCACCATGGAAGTTGCTTTTTTCAAGAACTCTTTCCGAACTTTAGAGCATGTAAATTTACTCTATGGGGATCAATAGTGACCATCTGAAATTTAAATGTTGGGAAACTCCTTGTACTGAACACGAGGGAACCATGTTGGAACTGTACTCCGAAAACATGCTCCCTTTTTGCGTCTCTTTCATGTTGTTAGCAACAAAGGTCGTCTTGTCGAGTTCTTCATCTCAGCTTTTTTTCTCCACTGCAAGCTTTCCGTATGCAATATTCTTAACGAGACGGAGAAAGGAGGAAGAAAGAAAATTGCGCTGGAGAACGGGTCCCGTTTGCTGCGAAGCACGGGGGAAAGCGAAAGAGAAATGTAAAAAAATGAGAAAAGCACGAGATTGCTAATCGTGCACGAAGCTGAGACCCAGCAGGCTTGCCGTCGAAAGCGTACAACCCCTGCAGGTGACCGCATCACCACCGCCTGCATCTGCACACAGACGGAGAGATGAACGATGCACACAGACGGAGCATATTGATGCTGTGCATTACATGAAGAAGTGAAAAGACGGCCTCAGTCCCTCGGCCAATTGGGAGCAGTAACTCAGAACCAGAAACAAGAGCCCTCAGTTTTGTAAAAACGTGGCACGTAAGGTAGAGCATCTGTAGAGTAAGAGTTCTAGATGAAATATTTCCTGAACACTTCTCTATGATTATTTGCTTGAGAGCCCCTCGAAGCCGATAAGGGCAACTGCTTCCGGTCCTGGGCACAATATTTCCGCCATACTTCGTCAGTTAGCGTAACCTTCCCTTCGCTACCGAGACGAGGTAAGTGGACCTCGAGGACGCTTTCCATTTCTCTCGCTTTAGCAGTCGAGTTGAACTCGCTGTGGCCGCGCAATGGATAAAGTCCTGTCGAAAAAAAACAGAAAAAAAAATTGGCGCCCTTGAATGCAGAGCCGCGTTGACTGCGAGCGGTGTGTGACCCCGCACGCTACGCTGAAACATGCACTCGATTATCTTTCGATAGCTGCCGTCGTTTCCCGACCACGTCTTCCGTTTTGTTTCTTTCTTTGCGAGCAGCGACTAATCGAGCGAAGCCTCGCGTTTCCCCGGATGCCGCGTTGTTTGCTCGTCGCCGATGTCGACGACCTTCCGCGCTGTGGTAAGCGCTAATAGCTCGCATCTGGCTATCGCGTCGCGCCTCGCTCGTCCCCGCGCTGAACGGTACAGCGGACGACAAGGACGCCCGGCTCCCTTGCAGCGGCGCTGCTTTCCGCGTGGTGGGCCATGCGCACGTGCTCTTCGTCTGCTCTATATTTCCCTTCGTGTTTTCCATCACGAAACGATCCGCCTCGCGTTCCGCAACCTGAGCCAACGCATCCTATAGGTAGCACGAGGCCTGTGCGCTTCGATCCGTGCATCCGTTACCTCGCCCGACTTCCGGAAATTCTAACGTGGATGCTCCCGAGTAAGGCGCGGTGATTTTGACGACGCCGCTTTCGTAGCGCCGTGCTCGGTGATGGAAATTTCGGTCCGAGTAGCATGACGTCATGCAGTGCATGCAAAGCCGGATGCGCCACGGACCCAATGAACGACTGGCCTCAGAAATTGGACAGATATATCATCGCAGCCATGACATGGGACACAACATAATATTTCGCTGGCTTCCAGGACATTGCAATGTCAGCGGGAATGGACACGCCGACGAAGTCGCCCGATCTGCGCATGAAAGTTGTCAATGCGGCTTGATTTGACTTTCGCGAACCGGGCTGCGATTGATGTCGCGTGAATGTACTTTGCCCCTGTCGGACTCGAACGTTTTCACCATGTGTCGTTTGCGTTTGTTGTCTACGGACATAAGGACATCCGTATGAACATCCGTCGGCGGTAAATGTCCGTACGGACATCTACCGCCGGGGCTGCCACATGACGTGAACAGACCATGCTTGTACTGTCTATGGCTAAGCGTTGCATTTACCAACTCTTATGCCTTCCTTTTTGGAATGGCCAACAGCCCCACGTGCGACACATGCAGCTGTGAAGAGACGTTCGTACACGTTATCTCTGTCTGCCCGTGCTATAGTGCCGAGAGGCAGGTGGTGTGCAGTGTGTTGGTCCCATTGTACAATCGTCCACTGTCATAACTAAAAGCTTTAGGTCAGTGCTCCCAAGAAACATGCGCGCAGAAGGCCTTGCTCCCGTTACTAAGATTCCTGCGGTCAATGAACTTTGACGCCAGCTTAGTTGAATGGGCATTGCAACAACCACAAACAGCACCATGCCCTGCACTCCGCATCAGTTCGATACACATCGCAAAGGCATTAGCCGTTCTCTGGGAGTGACACGATATTCTTAAGAACCGTTCTTTACCAAGCCCAGGCTGCTTCTCATTACGCTGAAGTGCAGTTGAGTGTGTGTACTTCAATTTTTTGGCGTAGTTAGTGTCTGTTGGGTTCAAAGGGAAGCGCATGATGTTTATTGAACGTCTGGTTTCATTGTTTCCTTCTAGCTATTTGATTCATTTGCCAGTACTTAGTAATAAGTTCATTTTTTAATGTTATTTTCGGGTTTCATTACAAATCTACCTTAGTAAACTCTGGACTAATATTGCGCAAGAACGTATCGGGCCAGGTGACGACAATGCGCAATAAATCGAACATGACTGCGCTCGTTTTTTTTTTTTTTTTTTTTCTAGCTCTCCTCGTGCTCGCGATGCTTACATACTGCTGGCTCTTTCGTTCGCGTTCCAGTATGTCTCTCGCGCTACGCCGCTGTGGACCGCACCATTATCTTGCCACTCACAGATCCGTATATATCCTCTCTGCAGTTTCCAGCACAGCTTCTTTGGTAGCGTGCTGGTAAATCGCCTACAACAGAGCCTATCTGTCGCTCGTAATAAATTCACTATATCTACGTACAAATATGCACATCACTCCGTGCAGGGCTCAGCGATTGAAACGCAATACATGAATACTTTGTTTAGCGCAAAACGACAGAGACAAGAAAGACGACAGGACAAGGCGCTACCAGAACAGCAGGATCAGGAGATGACACAGACACACAAATATCAGGGCCCACAGTAGAAGAAAGATAGTTCAGCACAATGCGTTGGCGGGCTAGTTGGTGCGAATCCATGAATACTTTGTTTAGCGCAAAACGACAGAGACAAGAAAGACGACAGGACAAGGCGCTACCAGAACAGCAGGATCAGGAGATGACACAGACACACAAATATCAGGGCCCACAGTAGAAGAAAGATAGTTCAGCACAATGCGTTGGCGGGCTAGTTGGTGCGAATCCATGAATACTTTGTTTAGCGCAAAACGACAGAGACAAGAAAGACGACAGGACAAGGCGCTACCAGAACAGCAGGATCAGGAGATGACACAGACACACAAATATCAGGGCCCACAGTAGAAGAAAGATAGTTCAGCACAATGCGTTGGCGGGCTAGTTGGTGCGAATCCATGAATACTTTGTTTAGCGCAAAACGACAGAGACAAGAAAGACGACAGGACAAGGCGCTACCAGAACAGCAGGATCAGGAGATGACACAGACACACAAATATCAGGGCCCACAGTAGAAGAAAGATAGTTCAGCACAATGCGTTGGCGGGCTAGTTGGTGCGAATCCATGAATACTTTGTTTAGCGCAAAACGACAGAGACAAGAAAGACGACAGGACAAGGCGCTACCAGAACAGCAGGATCAGGAGATGACACAGACACACAAATATCAGGGCCCACAGTAGAAGAAAGATAGTTCAGCACAATGCGTTGGCGGGCTAGTTGGTGCGAATCCATGAATACTTTGTTTAGCGCAAAACGACAGAGACAAGAAAGACGACAGGACAAGGCGCTACCAGAACAGCAGGATCAGGAGATGACACAGACACACAAATATCAGGGCCCACAGTAGAAGAAAGATAGTTCAGCACAATGCGTTGGCGGGCTAGTTGGTGCGAATCCATGAATACTTTGTTTAGCGCAAAACGACAGAGACAAGAAAGACGACAGGACAAGGCGCTACCAGAACAGCAGGATCAGGAGATGACACAGACACACAAATATCAGGGCCCACAGTAGAAGAAAGATAGTTCAGCACAATGCGTTGGCGGGCTAGTTGGGCTAGTTCTTCTACTGTGGGCCCTGATATTTGTGTGTCTGTGTCATCTCCTGATCCTGCTGTTCTGGTAGCGCCTTGTCCTGTCGTCTTTCTTGTCTCTGTCGTTTTGCGCTAAACAAAGTATTCATGGATTCGCACCAACTAGCCCGCCAACGCATTGTGCTGAACTATCTTTCTTCTACTGTGGGCCCTGATATTTGTGTGTCTGTGTCATCTCCTGATCCTGCTGTTCTGGTAGCGCCTTGTCCTGTCGTCTTTCTTGTCTCTGTCGTTTTGCGCTAAACAAAGTATTCATGGATTCGCACCAACTAGCCCGCCAACGCATTGTGCTGAACTATCTTTCTTCTACTGTGGGCCCTGATATTTGTGTGTCTGTGTCATCTCCTGATCCTGCTGTTCTGGTAGCGCCTTGTCCTGTCGTCTTTCTTGTCTCTGTCGTTTTGCGCTAAACAAAGTATTCATGGATTCGCACCAACTAGCCCGCCAACGCATTGTGCTGAACTATCTTTCTTCTACTGTGGGCCCTGATATTTGTGTGTCTGTGTCATCTCCTGATCCTGCTGTTCTGGTAGCGCCTTGTCCTGTCGTCTTTCTTGTCTCTGTCGTTTTGCGCTAAACAAAGTATTCATGGATTCGCACCAACTAGCCCGCCAACGCATTGTGCTGAACTATCTTTCTTCTACTGTGGGCCCTGATATTTGTGTGTCTGTGTCATCTCCTGATCCTGCTGTTCTGGTAGCGCCTTGTCCTGTCGTCTTTCTTGTCTCTGTCGTTTTGCGCTAAACAAAGTATTCATGGATTCGCACCAACTAGCCCGCCAACGCATTGTGCTGAACTATCTTTCTTCTACTGTGGGCCCTGATATTTGTGTGTCTGTGTCATCTCCTGATCCTGCTGTTCTGGTAGCGCCTTGTCCTGTCGTCTTTCTTGTCTCTGTCGTTTTGCGCTAAACAAAGTATTCATGGATTCGCACCAACTAGCCCGCCAACGCATTGTGCTGAACTATCTTTCTTCTACTGTGGGCCCTGATATTTGTGTGTCTGTGTCATCTCCTGATCCTGCTGTTCTGGTAGCGCCTTGTCCTGTCGTCTTTCTTGTCTCTGTCGTTTTGCGCTAAACAAAGTATTCATGGATTCGCACCAACTAGCCCGCCAACGCATTGTGCTGAAACGCAATACTCGGACCGCATAGCGGCGCGGTGTTTTCTACGCCGCCGCTGAGCGCTGGCCGATGGCTGGAAAATTCAGTAACACTCGCTCTCGTGTGATATAGAAACACCCCAACCTCGTGTCCCCAGAGGCCAACCGGTGGAGCGACAAGAAGGTGCCGTCAGCTATGCGTTCCTAGTATCGCTTTTCAATCGCTGAGCGCTGTAGCTGTGCTATGAGGGAACATTGAAGAAGTGTATTTGCCGTGGCCTCGCAGACAACACTGAAGAAACGTTCGCGCTGTCGTTGTACGAAGCTGTCGCACCACTACGCGCGGCAACACGCACTATGAATGCGTCTCACGCCTGCGCAAAGCTGAGCGAATGGCACTGTGTAAGTTTTCGCCAAGCTCCGGTACGAAAACCTTCCGCAAAATGGAACTACAGCGATAAAGCATGTCGCCGGCATCATCACGCTCAGAACGTTTGTTCAATACGGACTACTGTCTTTATTGCCGTCGCCGCTCACGACCTAAACAGAAGCTCACGTCAGGCTGCCGCTGGCATCGCTTAAATTATATTACACGTCGGCGATCAAAAGCATAACGCGCGAGCAGTTAGGCTTATATGTCGCATAAAAGCGATACAAACGAATAGGCTTAAGCTTGCCTCTGCGTAGTGGCCCTGCCGTACACTCTTAAGCAAAATTACACCGTGTTGCCACACAACGATAATCGTCATCTGTCTTGTCCGCGTTTCCTTTCTTTAACGCGGCGAGCCGGGTACTTCCCAATAACGAATGGCATGCGCGTTATCAGCATCACATAGCATTCCCGACAGGAAAGTAGCGGGCGCGGCGTTTTCAAGAAAGGAAACGCAAGCAAGGCAGATGACGATTATCGTTGTGTGGCAGAGATACACCCCAAAGGGTGTAACTTTGCCTAAGAGTGTAGTTAGAAAGTGCTGGCGTTTCACGGCGTGGCCGCGAAACCCGACTTCTGTCCCCCCACTGCTGAGCTTTGCTGCTCGTCCGCATTTGACTGGCCGTAACGAAAGTCCTCGCGCTGCTCCGTTCGTGCCCCAGACGGACGCCGCCGCGGTGTCGAACAGTCTGGACATTCACCCTTTCTCGGCTAGGAAGGGTAACCGCGCTTTCCCCTTTACCCCTCTCTCTCTTTCTTCCCTTCCGAATGGCGCGAGCCGCGTCGCTGAGCGCTAGCCGGACCGAGCAGCCAGACAGAGTTCAGATTACCCAGCCTGTGCTGCGTGATAGCTCCCCGTCTCCATGACCTAGCCGGTCGGCACGGCTGCGAAGAGGAGGAAGGCGCAGCAGCCACGGACGGCAACGGCCGCTGCATCGGCGGCGGCCAGGAACGGAACCCCCCTGCCGCCCCCCATTCTTTTCTTCCGGGTGGAGCGACCGGTCGGTCCCTCGGCGATAGCCGGCGAGAGAGTTGCGAAGGGGGAGCCCCCCCCCCCTCCACACACACAACGGCAATAGACGCCGAGAGAGCAGAGGGGGCCCCACGCGAGTGCCACATACACGCGTAGTGCATCGGAATCGGCGAGCGTCCACTCGGGTGCAGCCAAGTGCAGCAACAGGTGTATTCCGTGACTGAGCGCTCAGGGTTAAACGCCGCGATGCTGGGCCTGGTGTATCCGTCGGTGTGCGCGTCGCTGGCGCTGGTCTCGTGGCTGATCGCGCCGGGGCTCTGGACGCTGGCCCAGACGGCCGGCGCGCTGTGGTTGCTGTCGGTGGTCGGGCGCCGGATCACCGAAGAACTCTACGCGCTGATCGGTGGAAAGCACGTGGACCCCAAGGGAAAGGCCGTCCTTATTACCGGTAGGTGCGCGTGACTCACGCGGAGTTTTCCGCCATTTCTAAACTTGCTTGTACAATTGAGGCGGTGAGTGGCTGCGGCTTCCAGAAGGCTCGTGCGATGCTAGTATTGCGGAAATGAAATTAGTGGATGGTACTGCCTAAATTATTCCACACTTATAGTAAGACGAATGAAACTTGAGTATATTAAGCCATCAGAACCTGCTTCCCAAGCCTGAAGCATTCGATGCCCTCATTTGTCGCACTAACGGCAAGGTTTTAATTTGCTTTCAGTTTAAGGGAGCACTTGATATTCTTTCAAACGAATTTCTGGCTCTAGATTCATGTCAGCAAGAGCGTGGTTCGGTTGCGCATCTTTTTCTTCAAGCGCAAATACGCACCTGATCTTTGATGTGGCGGCAAGACGCCCTTATAGCGTTGAAGCCCGCTACTGTTCGGGGCATGTCCAGTTGTAAAACACACGCACACACACACACGAGACTGGAAATAATTTCCAGATATGTGCACTTTTAAATTCGTGGCGTCACAGGCTGAGTGGGATTCACTGCTAAAGGGAACAACACTTGAGTGTAGAGCAAGTGCTCATTTTACCCCCTGGCAAGTGTGGAAACGCCAGGCTTTGCAGCAGACGATTTGTGGCTGGTAGCGATGGCACCTTACATCATTGTACGCTACATTCGCATAGGTTTAGCCAGCGCTTGCAGCCGAAATGTTATTAAAGCGACAGGCACAGATTAGCGTGTTGCATTTAACATGTACGCTTCGGTCTACGGTTAGCAAGAAAGACCCTGAGAGAAAATGTGTTCGGCATGTGCATACACTGAAGGCGTAGGCCGAAAAGATCCCTTCAATTCCATTTCTCTGGAACTTACGGCACCGAATCAGTCGTAGATGCTTTGCATTGATGCCATCGTAGCCGCCATCTTATGGTGCCAGCAAGTCGAGAAACTGCGTAAGCAAAGAAAAAATAACGCAACGCCAAGACAGCACGAAAGTCGCATCTTGAACCCAGCGACGAGTCCATAAGTGAAAAACGGTCTCAGTCAAAAATGAAAAGAATGCACGCATGATAATATGGTGCACTTATGTCAACGTTGCCGCCATACTCGGGTAGTATCATGGTGACATGCTGCGTTCGTGACGTCACATGAAAACTATCTCCTGGGAGTTCAACGCATTAACAATTTTCTCACGCGAAGGCTTTCAGACCGTTTGCCACGCGTCCCATAAGCACCTTAAGCCTTGAGTGGTGGCTGCTGCAGCTGCGCTCTCAAACTTTAATGCCTTTTAATGGGACGACACAAGTGATAAGGACAGTTGATTTCTAACACGACATCGCTGAAAAAAAGAAACACAGGAAATGACACGAGCTAACTATGGTCTTGAAACCAGACGCTGATGGCTTCGCCGAAATCTTCCCAATGCAGAACTAGAGCTGTGGGATAGTGTATCGTATTGCTTTAGTGTTCAACAAAGCCGGAGCAGCGGCCAGATGGACGATGCTAAATCAACTTTAGTAATCACTCAGAGGCTTAGGATCTGGAAGAGATAGCTTGAGTTATCGTTCTTCTGCGGCCACACTGGCTGAACTTGTGTTCCGGGGTGGCAGATGAGTCACGCCTTCGAGCGCAAATGTTTACGAGCTGATCGCACGAACTTTGCTTTAACGGCATCTTGCACGCCGCTGTCGCCTGGTTATTTGTCGAATATTAAAGCGAAGCCTTATTCGCGTACCGTCCCCGATTTGGCATGGATACTTCTGCAGCCGTGTGCCACTGAGCGTGTCCATCTTGTCCCACTCTCCACAATGGATATGTGCCACGAGAGGTGCGGCATCCTTAGTTAGATTTGTGTGGCATTTTTCCTCGTGCACACCTGCCATCACCGTTCTTCCACCGACAAGCCTGACGCATTGCCTTCGCGACGATGGGAGGCGGCATCATGGAGACAGGCGTCGTGACGGGCGTTTCTACACCTCGCTGAAAAAGTCAACAATACGCCGCCGTGCTTGAGGGAAAGCCAGTTAGCCCTAATGAACTTTATAGAAATTATCCGGCTCTCTCTGTCCTCTTGTACGTCCGATAATTACAGGTATAGCATACACGTAGATATACACGGCGATTGGAGAAAAGTCTACAGATAACACGCAGTAGGGGCGGAGGTTGGGATAAAGGAACTCGGGGAAACCGCTTATGCAATGTTGTTCTTTCGTCACACGGCACCGCTGCATTTGTTACGTTGTAGCTGTATTCGCTGAGCAGCAAATGGAAGCTTTCAGCTACGATGGCGAGTGGGCTTGAATCGTGGGAGTAAGATGCTTCGTTTTGCTGCGGTATGTGGAAACCAACACGATTTGCCAAAGCAGGGCTGCCGTGAGCTCCTTCTTGAAAACTTGTTTTCTTCATCCGCCTGTCACTGCTTACCTTGAAGTGCTACAGTTGCAACAGATATGTTGCGTTGAAAGCAAGCGAAACACAAAACACACACCTACATACATACACGGTGTTTCTTTTGTAGCAAGGAGATAACGCAAGCTGCTCGCGGAGCCGGACCGGACTCGGAGACGTGACGAAAGACAAGGGGGGGGGGGGGGAAGACATCGACGACACAGATGCTCTTTTTTCAGCCAGTTTCGGTTGCAAGGAGCCTGCCAAGGGGAACTAATTGCTCGCGTGACTCTCATATGAACTCCGCTATTCAAGATTTGATGGTTGGGATAGAGAGAGAGAGCAAATGATAAATGAAAGGTAGGGAGGTTAACCAGGACTGAGCCCGGTTGGCTACCCTACACTGGGGAAAGGGAAACGGGGACGGAAAGATTAAAGAAAGAAGAGAAAGTCCACCGGGGATATCGTTCAGTCATTCAGTCCGGATCACAGACGCTGACTCAATCCTGTATCTTTCAAATAGCGCAGCAGCGCTTTTGTGGCCTTTTGTAGCTGCGATATGCGAGGCCATGGTCCCAAGATCTTGTTCAAGGTGAACGGTTTTCTATCTAACTGGTTGAGAGCTGTGCAGAGTTCTTGTCTTTCATTTTCCAATGATGGGCAGTAGCACAGTAGGTGGTCTATAGTTTCTTCGACACCGCAGGCATTGCACTCGGCGCTATCAGCCATTCCAATTAAAAACGTATATGCATTCGTGAATGCGACGCCCAAGCGTAAGCGGCACAGCATTGTTTCCTCATTACGCGGAAGCCCTGGTAACAGCCGCAGTTGCATAGATGGATCGAGGGAATGCAATCGATGTTGAGTGAAATCAGGTGTGTGCCACTTCTCCAATGTCATACGGTGCGCTAGCTTGCCTAAGTGTTGGGCTGCGTCAGTCCGCGATAAAGGTATAGAAACAAGGGTTGCTCCTTCATGTGCTTTCTTAGCAGCTTCGTCAGCGACGTCGTTGCCGGAGAGACCGCAATGGCCAGGCAGCCTCTGAAACACGACGTCGTGCCCTTTCGCAATCATGTGATGGTGCATTTTTCGTATCTCCGATACGAGTTGTTCACAGGACCCGCGACGAAGAGATGACAGAAGACATTGTAAGGCCGCCTTTGAATCACAGAATATTGCCCACCGATTAGCCGGTTGGTTGTTAATATAATCTACGGCACCTCGGAGGGCAACAAGCTCCGAACCGGTCGATGTTGTCAAGTGAGAAATCTTGTATCGGATGCTTAGTGATCGTGATGGTATAACCACTGCCCCGGTGGAGCTGGTCTGGGTGGAAGAGCCATCCGTATATATGTGGACGCGGTCAAAGTAGAAAGTGTGCAAACAATCCAGAGCTGCTTGCTTCAAGGCCAAGGTAGGCTGGTCGGTCTTCTTTCTTATACCTGGAACCGTAAAACGCACTTGAGGTTGTTTTAAACACCACAAAGCTGAGGTTGAACGTGCTGATGGTGTGAAGCCCGATGGTAGGGAGGCACGATGCTTGCTGACCTCGTTGGAGAAGGATGCCTGTGGTCGTCGTTCTGGCAGACAGGCAAGAAAGCTTGATTGAATCCGTGAAATATGACGAACATGGGCCCTAAGCGAGTCGGTGCTGATGTAAGTCGTGATCGGATGGTCTTGAGCCATTATAATGGTTCCTGCTGTTGAGGCGCTCCGCGGAAGGCCTAGGCAAACACGTAGTGCCTGTGCTTGCACGCTCTGAAGTTCTCGAAGATTTGACTTGCATGTTTTAGCAAGCACGGGAGAACTATAGTGTAGAAATCCGATAAAAAGTACTCGATATAACTGTAGCATGGAGCCCACTGACGATCCCCATGTTTTGCCGGCGATGAACTTGAAGATGTGAACAATAGATGTGCGCCTCTTCTTCAAGTGGGCAACCTGAGGGCTCCAAGAGAGGTCCCGGTCAACAATGACACCCAAAAACCGATGATTTTTCTTGTAGCGGATAGGCTGGCCATTGATGTACACTGGATAACCAGACATCGCTTTTCGCGTAAAAGCGACTAACGCACATTTTTCTGATGAGATGGTAAGCCCTTGTGTCTGAAGATAGTCAGATGCCTGTGTTGCTGCTTGCTGTAGCCTTGCGCGAACCTGCAGGCGAGTGACCGCTGATGTCCAGATGCAGATGTCGTCGGCGGAAACACTCACTGTTTCCGGTAGGGATTCAGCCAGCCCAAGAAGCGCGAGGTTGAAAAGAACAGGGCGTAAGTATAGTGTCGAGGATGGGCCCCGGAGTAGTAATTCGGTGTAGCCAGCTATTGCTAATTAGGAAGTTAATTACCGTAATTTCGATCATTACGCTGGTAAGTGCGGCAATTGCTTTGTCTCTAGAGGATTGGAATGCGTAGACTCGAGTGGTAAACGTGACGTCAGCGTGATTTACATTTCTCTAAAGTTAAAAATTTGGTGCCGCTATAGAAACAAAACACCCTGTATATATATACAGACAATAATGAAAGTAAAAAGATAAGAGATAACGACGTACAGGAAATTGGCCATTGAAGCTAATAAATATAAAGATGCCGCAAGGAGAGTTCACAAGCAGAGTTTACTATTGGAGGCGCTGCTTTCTTTTATATGTATATATGTGCTTCCGCCACGCAGTTTTTTTAAGGTTATTTTGGGTGACATTCGTTGTAATTCGCTGCACTCCACGACCAGAACGCCCGAAAGCGCAGACCCGAGTCGGCGCGACTTCAGGCGAGGCGCTGCAATGCGCGCCACGACCGACCTGCGCGCCCGAGCGAGCCCGCCTTGGTATCGCGGCCTCGCGAAGCGCGCCGCGCGTTTGATACGCTCCGCGACGGCCGGCCTTGAACGCTGCGGAACACGAGGAAAAAAAAGACGCGGCAAGTGCAGGCTGGACGAGTGCCGCACTTTCTCCGCGGCCGCGGGACGACGATACCGTGTGGGAGGTTGGCAGGAATCGCTGACTGGCGAGTGGTACTTTAGCGTGAGGCAGGAGGAGGCGGGTGTTCGGCGCCGAGCCGTGTCAAGTGCACACCGCCGCGTGACGTTGCTTTTCGTTCTGTTCTGCCCGGAAGGTTCGCCCGGCGGCTCGAAGAAGGTGTAAATGCATGCACGGCTCGGCTGGTAGGCGCGCGTCGAGGGTGTAGGGCTTGCCCGTCGCGGTAGCTCGGTGGACGGCGTTCTGCTGCTCGCCGAGTGGGAAGTCGCGGGTTCGATTATCGGCCGCGGAGGCACCATTTCGGTGGGGCTGAAATGTAACGAAAATGTAACTTTTCGCGTTGAGGTGCACGTTAAAGAACCGCGAGCGTTAAAAGAAAATCAGTCCGGGACCTCGTCGGGGCGCGCGAGCGCCCAACTGCAGGCATAAATAAAGTTTCTCCAATCCAATCCAATCCGGGACCGTCCACTGCACAGTTCCTTATGACCCACTGTGCAACTCAGGTAACCTTTCCATGAAAATAAGGGGCGTATCTTTACTAGTAGAAACGTGAATAATGTCTACCGTTCGCCATAAAGACGCGTAAATCCGCAAAAGAGAAATGAAATAAGGAATATCTCATAGGTACGCCTGTGAGATGCACCTCTCATTTACTGGACAAACAAGGAACCACATCAAATGGAATCGCACAGGAAAGAAACGCAGGGAAAACACTGCCAAGAACAAGTAAACGAGCGAAAGTCTAAAATAAAGATTTCTAGTAGCGTTTTTGATATAAGTGTGGAAGAATTATAGAGAAATATATATTTGCTGAACAATCAGTGATTTTACAGTTAAATTTGTTAGTTTTCGCTTTTCCTTCCTGTTTGGCTCTTGCCCCGGCTTTCTCTCTCTCTCTTAGTAGATCGCTTAATTTCTGAAATCCTTGCGACTCTTGTTTCCCGTTGCAAATTTGGACGAAGAGTGCTATACAATTAGGGAAAAGCCAGACGAGCCAACGGGTGAAAGTCATATTGCTTATGGGCTTAACGGTTGTTGCAGGCTCTGATGATGCACGCTGATTCGCATTAATTTAATTTCCACCTTATCTAAATATTATCACGGGTATATGGTTCCTAGGACCTGATAGCGTCGCCGCGAGCCGTCACTCGAGGAAGTAATGAGGCAAAAGGAAAAGTTAAACGCAGCTGGCGCTTTCTCCGGCCCCAATTCCTTCCACGAGCACACAGACCTGCTTAATACGAACTGAATCCCTTCCCTAGTCTCTGGATGAATCTAAACAAAGAAGGTTGAACTAACGAAGGAACATCGATGCGCTTGACCGTTGCGATAGATGGTGACAACGGAACGCATCTCGAGTTAATCGCACGGGCACCGAATCGATGAGGAAACTGGCCTTCACCCCGCAGGAGATGGCGATAACTAGCGGGAAAGAGGCAGCAAAATGTTGACCGCCGAATCAAGTATCAAGATTGATTTGGCAGCACTAGGGGAATGTGTGTCAGGGTGGGGGACGTATGCCACTTAAATTCGAGGGGGGGGGGGGGCGGCGTTCCCCCTCTCGCCTTGGGTACGTGCCTGGCTCGTGCCGTGTTTTCCTCAAGTTGTTCTCGACTACTCCAGCGCTTCAAATCGTTAGTCGTAGCAATGGAGAAACGTTTATTGCGTGGTTTCTGTTAACTCGGGGGAACGCATGCAAATTTATGCACATAGACCGGAAACTCATCAATGTGTTACGTTTTACCGAGATATGAATTTCTCATGTTTGGAACCTCACTATCGCGTTCAGCGAAAATGAAAGTTCAAAGAAAGGATCTTGCAGTGCGACCAACCGTTTTACTGCGTATTCGCAGATTGGTTAATATAAAGCACAACGTTTTCACGTGATATGTAAAGAAACGTTGCGATTGTTACATTATACCAGGTGTTTCATCCTGGTATTATTACATTGTACCAGGTGTTTTAGCATGCGTAAGCACCTTGACAATATTACTATAGTCTGTTATCATCCATTCGTTATTTCTCCGTTGTCTGTGTGAGTCAAACATGGCCATGCGCAAGTGGCAAGAGTCTGTATAGCTTTCCTTCGTATTACTCGTAGTATTATCACCGCAGCCAAAGCAATCATGGTGGCGCAGTTGTTTTCATTTCTTGCAACTTCCAGTATCATGGTAGGCTTGACTTGGCACTTGATCTTTTTAAATGAGAATCCGTTTGGATCGAGCTGCAGGAATCATGCATTTCCCAAGATAAAAATAACTTAGTTGTGGCTTACATTTATAGATCACGCTCATCTTCTATTAATGAGTTGTTTGACTTTGGGCGAAATATTGCGTTATCTATTATTAGAACAAAAAAAAAATAACATCAGCTCTGTGACGGACGAGCAGCGAAGCTGTGTTGTGTTTTCCCTCAATCGACGTATCTATGTATATGTAGTTATTACGCACAACACGTGTCAGGCCGATGCCAGAGCTCCGTGGGAACTGCCGATAAGGTCGGCTAGGCGACTATGACGTAACCACAGCACACAACGCCCACTGGTGGTAACAGTGTGCGTAGGACGCAGGTGGCCGTTAAACCGAGCCTCGGCGCGAGCGGCGATATGCGTTGACCTGGGCGCAGTCAAAGGAGTACACGAAACAAAACATGTTTGTTTGTAATTTCCGATCGAGCATACTTCCTAGTTGATTAGCTGAATGAAACGTAGATGGACTAGAGTTTTATTCTAGCGGACACGCATGGGACTGTCCGTTTCCCTCCCGTATAGAAGCCCATGTATTGACAGCAGACGGGAATTCTGTAACGTTTACAACTTCACTGTGAACTAACTAATTGTGACAAGTGAATGAAACTCGGCGTAATCATAGTCATATTAGCGGGTGATTTCAGTATGATTTTTTCGAAGATACCTATATTTGATTAGGAACCACAGAGCATGCGCGGGAACCTTGAGACAATTTTCTCGTGTCGAGGCGACGCGTTGATGGACGGACATCGACCACCGCCAGAGGGTGGCTGTTGCTACACACAGCTTCGTTGTAAAAGTAGTTCCTATATTAGGAGACATACAGACTAATCTTTTATAACAGTCCACCACGTCTGTCAATGAATATGCTGCCTGTATCAACGGATGTGGTTATAAACATCTGTTCCAATGCGTTGCACTTCAGACGCACAAGGTACTCTTATTGACCACACGTTATCTCGTCTTATTACTCATCCTAATGCTGGTGTTATTGAAGCACCAATAACTGACCACTATCATGTGTTCGCTGAATTAGGTATTCTGTCTGAAACTAAAAACAGTCTTTTAACAGCAACCTATAGAACTCATTCTTCATAGATGTAATCAGCCGCGCAGAGTAGTCACCAGTAATAGCAGCATTAAATCCGAAACTTGCTTATCAGAAGTTTTCGGGCGTTATAACTAACGACCTCACTACAAGCACTAAATTAGTTGCTTGTAGACATAAGTTTTCGACTGCATATAACCCGTGGATAACCACTAGCCTATTGAACTGTCTGCAAAAGATAGAAAACGAAGACTCAGCCATTCCACATTAGTTTACGTAATGGCTATAAGACCTATTCTAACATATTAGGCAGGCTTCTCAAGGATACTAAAAAGGCTTATTACGAGAACAAGATTAAAAGCACAGGCAACAATCCGAAATAGTAGTGGAATGCTTTTCTCGGCAGGAGTATGTCTAATACCTTCATACCCAATATTCATTCAGGAGATCACACCTACGATAACCCATGTGAATGAATGAAACCACGTTTATTCCACAATAAAATGCGCCGAAGACGCTGCGGTGGAAAGAGGAGGGCTGTTATTGCAAAAGAGGAAGGGTAAGGCTGCCTCCGTTTTATTAATGAACGTCCTGGAGGCAGCTCCATGTGACATTGAAACCCATGTGACGCGTGTGACTTTTGAAATGCATTCAGTAGTTCATTTTCGGTACAGGAAGCCGACTCTTTTAAACCTGTCAATTCCTTATGCCCTCGTTGGCCTCACACCTTTCTTTATCCTGTCTCACCCGAAGAAATACATTGCCATCCATAACATGACAGACGCGATTGCTGGATAGGAGAGCTTTCACTACATTTACGTGAAATTACTCGTCCATTTAATGTATGCCACGCTTTCGCACATCATCAACCTAATAATTGAAACGAGCATCTTCCAGGCAGCATTAAAAAACAAGCGGATCCAATTGCTGTCCTTACAAAATGGGACAAATGCCTCACCTCGAACTATCGTCCCATTTCCATGCTTTCTTCTTCAGCGAATTTATTGAAAAATGTTATCGTTGCTCGTTTGACTATAATTGTTTGACAAAATTTAACATTCTTTATCCACGACAATTTCGTTTTCCGTCAGGCATTTCTACTGAGCTAGCGATACTATTTTTAACAGACGACATCAAAACTGCATTAGATGCTGGTAGTTTTGTTGCTGGGTTATTCATTGCCCTTTCAAAGCCATTCTTTTCCATTGTTCACTGCACATTGTTTCGGAAATTGGAAGCGATTGGAAGTGGTTCAGTTTTAAGTTTGCTCCGCACTTACATGATCGACAACAGTCTATATATATATATATACAAATCTGGTCCTTGCTCACAACCTCAAATAACTAATACTGGTGTGCCGCAAGACTCTAATCTTGGTCCTCTCCTTATTAATCTATATCAATAAGCTTTCCTTATGTTGAAGCTCATCTATTTGTATACTCTATGCGGACAACGCTACCGTACTAAGTGAAGGTACATGTCTAGACTTACTGTTAGGCAAAATTAACAATGACGCCGCCAATGTAATGAACAGGTGCCGTAGTAGTGGACTAAGTATTAACACTAACAAGTATAATTTTATCTTTTGCTCACACAATAGGTACCTTTCTGGAACTCCATCTTTTCATATTGGCAGTAACATAATATTCGATTCTGACAATACTACCTTCCTGCTAGCAAAATTAGGCATCTAAAATTTAATAATAATAATAATATATGGGGTTTTACGTGCCAAAACCACTTTCTGATTATGAGGCACGCCGTAGTGGGGGACTCCGGAAATTTTGACCACCTGGGGTTCTTTAACGTGCACCTAAATCTAAGTACACGGGTGTTTTCGCATTTCGCCCCCATCGAAATGCGGCCGCCGTGGCCGGGATTCGATCCCGCGACCTCGTGCTCAGCAGCCTAACACCAATCTAAAATTTATGACGCATATAAAATCATGAAGAAATCGGCATGCGGCTTTAAAATTCTATTAAAGGCTAGGTCATACTTCGATATTAAAAAAAAGCCTGCTATCACTTTATTACGTAATTATTCAGTTATTTGAATTACTGTATCTCTACATCGCGTAACATTTACCCCACACAGTTCTCTCCATTGCCGCTCATTCAAAATCAGGCTATGTGAATCGTGACAGTCAGCAGTCCCGCAGCTAATGCTTCACTGTTGCTTCACGCGGCGCGGTGGGCTAGCGGCTGGGGTGCTGCGCTGCTGAGCACGAGGTCACATTTCGATGGGGGCGAAGTGCAAGAACACCCGCGTCTCCCGCATTGGGGGCCGGTTAAAAGATCCCCTGCTGGTCGAAATTAATCCGGACTCCCCCTCTACGGCGTGTCGCATGATCAAATCTTGGTTTGGGCACGCGAAACCTCGGGATTCGTGTCATTCCTTGCAGCTTCGTGATCACAACGTACTACCACTGGATAAATGAAACAAATACTCCGTCGGCGTCTTATTTTACGAATTCGTCAATGGGAAATTCGCAAGAGCCCTGATTAAGCCAGATCAATTCACACACGTCGCTTCTGCGAGATTCGCTTCACAGAAAAACTTTTTTGTTACCAAAAGAACTAATTGTGAAAAAGTCACTGGTAATTTCGCCTCATCTTCATGTAGAATACGTTACCCACTTACGTCAAAGCATATTCTTCAATTAGTTTATATAAATTCGAATTGCACGCGTTTTCACAATATGTGTGAAGTTGACCTATTATGTATTTTATGTATCTTTCTTTTATTAACTTCATACCTTTGTTTCATAATTTATTATGTATTTACGCTCATATATTATTAATGTATACATCAATCTTCTGCTTGGTGTAACTAGTCTTATTTTCCTTTTGTAACTGTTAACAGGAAGTCTCGCCCTTAGTTGTGGCTGTGACACCTCCTTGTGTGTACATTTCATACCTAAATGCACTTATATTACATGCAATAAAAATTAATTCTGATTCTGAAGATGTTTGATTATTACCTGAAAAGATTAAGCCCAAACTATTATTTTTAAATCTTAGAAACCTCACTGTCAGTACGCCAATTTGCCTTCAGGAATTCCAAATTATTGTAACGTATTCATGGTCGGTTGGGCGCGGGAAAAGTTTTGACAACTTCTGAACACTGTTGCTGTATTTTTGGCCCTGTGTGACTAAACTGAGAGAAGTTACGAAATTTTCGGAAAACTCCAGTTTGCTAAAACTGCCGCCACACCTGTCGAGTGAATGTTTCAAAAAAAATTTAGATGTGTTGGCGCACTCACATAAGCCAATTCTGGCGTAAGTTATCCACCGAAGCGTTTCGTTTGTCTAGAGTTTGCGCTGGCGAGGAATAAACAATTAGTTTACCGTCAGGGTGCAAAGATCCTTTTATTTCACTAATATGTCTACGTAAAAACGGATGAGGCAAGATGATATATTGCGTTTACCTTCTGCTTGTAAGCCCGGAAAGCTAGTGCGATTCGATAAGGAAACGGGAAAGCGCGGTTTTCTGAGCACTAAAATTAAGGCACACGGACCAAGTTATCCCTGCAAGTGTTGTAGTTCTCGGAGCTCGTTAAAGAGCAAAAATCTTCGACGTACGTTTGGTGGTATCTTGTTAACACGGCGGTTGACAATTGCGTTTATGCAAGTTCCGCGGCCGGTCTTCGGTGCGCATCTTGTATGCACCAAATGCCAGACGCGCGCTTCAGGCTGGCCGTGGTAGGCCACACACGTACTGTACTCAGTTCCATGCATCGTAGCCGACGCTGTGGAGGCTAGAGAGAGACTTCTTGGTTCGGCTTCGTTCGCACTTGAATGCAGTTCGATGTTTTTTCTCCGCAAATGTGCACAACTGTTTTTTTACATACAGGCTCAGTATTGAATGAAACAAGTTTTAATCCTTAGAAACAAGCACATAGTGCGGTATACGGCTGCTAATGCGTTGTTTTGGGTAATTTTTATTTTTGTTGTTCTTTTGTTTTTTGTTGTTTTTTTTGCAACCCGTCGCGAGGAGCCTCACGTGCGTGCTCGCGCGAGCAAACGCTGGTTGGCGACGCAGGGACGGAACGTGCGGAGTGGTAACTTTTCTTGACCGAACTTCTTGCGCAGCTTCCACAGCGTTGACTGCTGTGTATGGAACGGAGCGTGGGCTTCTGCCATTCGACGCAGCTGAAAGCTTCATGTAATAGTGATGTGTCTGAAAACCGTGAGAAACGGAGGTGTCGCGCTTATATATACTCGCGTGAACGAGCCCAGCCACTCCGAAATGCATGCGCATTTCTACAGCCGATCTTTCTAATTATGCATCGGCTCCGTTCTAAACATCGCCGTACGCTTTGTTGCAATTAGTTTCGGGAAAGTAATTTACTTCTCCTGTTGTGAGCGTTCAGCAATGGAACATTTTTTTCTTTAGGGAAGCTGCAGAACGTGCAGTGGGAAGAACCCGTTCAAGTAAATTTCGTAAAATAAAAAGGAAGGAGAAAACGAACAATAAGAACAGGCATTGTGTGAGCAGAATGCGAAGTCTGTTAAGGCCACCGTGTTGTAGGGCACTGAAAGTCCCTGGTGTGAAGACAACCGTTCATCGTGGTCAGAGCCCACGCGCCGTGCAGGCAATTCGGCCATCTTACTTACAGTTTTCAATAATAAGCTGCTTCCTTGAGAGCCATTTTCGAAGCAAGTTTCCTAACTTCGAAGTCGCTACAATATTGTCAATTCTTCTATCGTGCCGAAAAAAAATAAATAAACAAAGGTCGGCGGTAATTGAACAGAGCAATTGGTCTCTAAAGAGACAGGAAGGTCTTTAATACCGAGCGGCAAAATCGCTAAAATGGCAACACTTTTTCTGGGTTGTGTTTGGCATCCCTTGCAAGCAATATTATGCTTGATTACCAATATAAGAATAAGTAGATTGGACAAGGCCCAGCGTTGACGGATGGGTTCCTACGCGTATCTTGTTTTGCGTAGTTTCGGTGCTTTGCCTTCACGGTAAGAGTGACTGCTTTGCTATCTGCAGGAGCGCTGTTTACCAACACCACTCAGAAATAATATTCTTCTGTCGCGTCGATTTAGCGTGCCTTGGAAACGCGATGGTTACGCGCGGGTATTCACCACACGTGCATCTTTGGCAATTACGCATGACATCAGGGTACCTGCGACCGAATTAATAAAGCTTTCTTTTTCGTCCGTCACGATCGGCAACGATATCGCTGTGGTCAAAGCACTGCAGCAAGTCAGGGCCCCTACCGTACAGCGTTATTATTCGTGGCCGCTCTTTGTAGTTAGCCGACGGATTTTGCCGACGAATAGGTTTGCCAGATTGACCCCCGTAGGGTACCCCTACACTGCACGAACGGCGAGATAAGCAATGGCTTGGCAGCCGTATTGAAAAGGGGATTCTCAATACAAAGAACCGGCGCATTGCGGTTACCGTCATTCGGTTGCCGGCAACGACAAACAAAGGTTTAAAAATTACGGAAAATGCGATTGGCAAATTAGGCACCATGTTCCCCCACTGTGCCTTCGTTTTTCTTTATCCACACGTGCAGGATGCAGGCACCGCGCAGCTCTAATAGCGAGGCTTGCCGGTGTTTGCGCCCAAGTCGTATCACCGTGTGCGCTTGTAGCTGCAAGTAAGACTAGGTTTCGGATAGGGGTGTTTGTAGAGTGAAATTTCCGAATCAGGTCGAACCTAAGTATTCGGGAGAAACAACACTCGAACATAAACTTGAATAGCGATTTTTTTTCTTCTAATTTCTGCAGTGTAACTGACCCCTCGCGGTAGCTGAGTATATATAGCTGAGTATATATAGCTGCGGAGATTCGCTACTGGGCTCGGCATCATGGTTTCGATCCCGACCTCAACGGCTGCTTTGCGATGGGGGCGAAATGCAAAAACGCTCGTATTCTTAGGCTTAGGTGCACGTTAATGAACTGCAAATGGTAAAAATTATTACGGAGTCCCCGTGGGCACTATGGCGGGTCTTACGATAAGATCATGGTTCTTGCACGTAAGACCCCTGAATTTAAATGTTTTATTCCATTGTAACTGAAATATAACATTGCTTGTAGTCCATTGGAATAAAAAAGAAAACACTCGTTTATAACATTGGATACATACTTGCAGGTAATGTTGCTCGCAATTGGAACTCTGTTCAAATGAGGAGCTTGTAAATGCGAAGGAGCTTTTTTTCAATTTTCAATTAGTGCACCGTAGCAATTAGGGCAAATAAACAACAATGTTAGCAGGGGATGTAGAAAGAGGGCGAGGTGTCAGAGTGCAGCACCGCACATTGCCCTACAAGTTATTCAAATATTTAGAGAGCGTGCTGAACGTGTTGGTTCACGGCCTAGTTGGTACACTTGAAAACTGCGTTCGTGCGGCGCAAATGCACGGCACACAAAGGAGCAGCGCATACTGGCGCGGACGTTTGCGAGAGTGCAAACGAACACGAACCTAAATCGAGATAACAAATTCTTATCTAGGCTTCCTAAGAGTTAAACGTTCTTTTTTTGTGTGTGTAACGAATATAGATTATTGAGCGTAAGTCATCTGCCCCGTGCGCTGGCTGGTGGTATGTGCGCAAGCAAGCAAAGAAAGAAAGAAAAATCACGGCTTTTTCTTACAGCAGAATAATTCGGAACAATACCCGTGGGCATTGACCTCTCTCTGCCAGAATTCAGCGTGCGTTGTTATACCTGATGTGCCAACAGAAACGAATATTCGTCTATATCGAATATTGAATTCGCGAATTGAATACAGTAGCGAAGACTGCTCGACTCATATTCGAAATTTCCTATGCTCGCACGGACGTAGTATCAATAAATCCTCAGAACATGACTACATTTCATTTGACAGTGCGGATACAAAGTATGCCGTTCCCAAGTTGAAAAGGAAACGTGGTGCAGGCCCTCCCTTTGTTAACGAGGAAAGGTCAGCGGCAACCGAACCCGGCTGATGTCCGAATGCGTTGAACACGAGCTGCTGCGAAGGACAACTTTAGTTGCGTTTCAGTGAAGGCATGGTTTCGCTTAACTGGGAACACACACCCAAAAGATGACTTCTTCGGAGATCCCAGCACTTGAAGTACAGTCATCCGCGAAATTTTACGGAACACGAAATCTGAGAAAAAAAAAGAAAGCTGATTATCCGCGCAGCCTCACAACGGAGCCTTGTATTCGCATTTACGGTCTCTACCAGTATACGCGAACCATTGCTATGTCCGGTTTTACTGATTACTCTTACGGGCTGCTCGTAAATTGAATGTTTTCTGAGATCCCGTGGTCCGTAAACTCTTGTGCTTGACTCTGCATTCGGCCGCCCTTCGTTATTGGCCATCAAACAGCAGCTGGGTCATCACGATTGTCCGCCACGCGGCGTGACGGACGATATAGCAATAAACCACGAAAAATAATCCCCATTTTACCCCGACAGCTAAGCGGCGCCAGTGTTGCCTGGACGCTGCGCGGTTGACAGAAATGAGGCGCTGCGGCGACCGGTTACCCGGACCGGCGAAGCGACGGCAGCCGCAACGACCTTCTTGTCTGTTAACTTACGGCAGCGACTCGAGACAAGCGCCTTGCCGCAAACATAAACGCAAGGTATACAGCGCCTATACCGTAGGCGTTTCACAAACGTATCTTTCGTCCGAGGTCGCGCACGGTTGCCACAAACGAGCTGTCGCACGCAAGTTAGCAAACACATAAAGAAGCAGTGTCGTGGCAGTGGCCATGATGGAAGGGGACGTGTTTCTTGTTGCGAGCGTGTTTTCATTTATTCGGTTTACCTCTGCGCTCAAACACAGTGTGCGCTGCGGCGCTTGCGTGTCACGTAGGCGGTGCGCTCTCTAGCTTTTGTTTATGTCGTTGTTGTTCATGTTGCAACGCAAGTGCGAAACTATAAAGCCTTTTTTTTTCTTTTCTTCTTTAGGGGGCGGGGGGTGGAGATGGGGGGGCCAGAGACGAGTTACGACTGGGGATCGCGTGTCGGAATGTAGGAAAACTTCGCCACCGAAGCGAAAGAAAAGGACCATTCGCTGCTGCGCAAACCGATGGTGTGTGTGTGGAGACATGCCCCGAATAGCTTTGCTGGCCCACTTTCTTCGTCTCTGCATTCGTGTTTCGTACCTGCGCCCGGAGCGCTCGTAATGTTCCACAGCGTGCGACAACGTCTCGGGGAATCGCGCCACACTTGCCTGAAAAATTTTGCGTTCCCGCGAGAGACTCGCGCTGTCGCATTCTTCAGTGTTGCCGCCGGAGTCCTGAGCCCCGAAGCAGTATACGTTGCCTCATCCTCTGCGGATGCTGTGGTGTTGCTCCAGGAATGCCGTGCGCTCAGCTAAAGCGAGGCGCGCGTACGCGCGTGCAGGCGCAGAGAAATTGGGATTGGGAAAGGGTGGGACGCCCGGCAACCATCTCTTGGCAGTAGTCTATAGGCTTAGTTTGCGGAGGAGCGCATCCACGAGTATTTTAGGAATAACTAAAAAAAAAAAAAGAAAGGCGGAGACAGGCGACCAAGCGGCGTTGTTGAACTGCCGGGGTCTTTCTTTCTTTTTTTTTTTCGTGCCTCATTGTCTCGTCGTTCGATATTCACCTACCGCAAGTCTTAGAGGATAGCATAAGCAAAGCGCCTGGAAAGAATGCGTCACCATTTATGCTACTTTAGCAAAAGTGTAGAACACGTCCCGGTACTGCCAATGGCATGGGTGCGAGGTCGTATCCATTTCGCTTATCCTGTCCAATGCCGGCAGTTCTCTTCCTTTTTTCTTTCTTCTGTTCTACCGAGGTCCGCCATTGTCTTCGTAGCCCGACGGCGCTGCCACCAATCGAACATGCGCAGCAATTTCCTCGTGGAAGGCCGCACTGTGCGTCTCCATTCAAGAGTGTGTACCGTCACCACCGTGTAATCGCGTCCTGCCCTGACGTACAGCGCCACGAAGACATACCTGAAACAAAGAAATGGATAGTGGATGTACCGACATCCAACGAATGCTGCAAACAACATTTATGGAGCCGGTGTCGCAGCGCAAGGGGGAATATTTACCGAGTATGGTGGAGCCCGTAAGGGCAGTAATGTTTACGAAAGCAAAGCGAACGTCATCCACCAGAGTGTAACACGAACCACCGAAGCAAACCGACCCGGGAAGATCTTGGTTTCAGGCTCGAGTCACGGAGCAGGCCAAATTTTTCTTCGATTGCGAAGCTTCCTTTCTGAGAAGCCCGTATGGGTTTCCTTTGTAGCTTCGTGCAACACTCGGGTGAACGACAATATTCCCTTGCATGAATATCGACTATTCTTATTTATTATCTTGTGTGGAACTCAATCTTATTGGGTGTTCGGCATGAATATATTTTTGCATGTATATTTACCCAGTTTAGTGGATCGTATGCCTGAAACGGGCGAAGTTCTGATTGTTCGTTCAGTGCACATTGTGGCTGTGAACATCTTAGAAAAGGAAGAGGAGCACACACATAGCCGAGTGCTTACGTGTAGGTTCTACTACGAACGTAGCAAGAAATAGCTTTAACAATAAACATGTGAAATCAAGCGCTCATGTTTCGCGTCCTCCTGCTCGCGTAAACACTCGCTCAATATTTCGCGCGCAATCCACTTGAACGTTTTGATCACATTTGCGTAATTCAGCAAGATTTCTAGTGTTCAAGGCTAATTGGCCTAACGTTCGTTTATAATGCGGTGTGGATTGCGGCTTGACGTCATCGAAGATGCCGTTATACTGTGCAGTCATGGCTCGAAGAAAGCCTCTGTGTTATCTCGATCAGCTTATCTACAACATCGCTATGGAAGCCACAAACAAAACAACAACATGGCATGCGCGACGACATGGAGGCGCTATCTATTTGTCGCTTTTGATGGTTTTGCCCCTGTTGTAGGTATAGTATTTTGACTCCGTCGTCGAGTGTTGCTTTGTAATTATGTCGTCTCTATTTTCTCTCCGTCATTTTGCTATAAAGGGTCTGCCTTCTGATAACAGCCAGAATTCCGGCGCGTTTTTGTCTGATTGCTGACTCGTTGCTTGGCATTCCTCCACAAAGATTTCTGCACTTGTGTCGTATAAAGCTGCCTCTCATTTTTTGTCGTTCCAATGGAGCATCGCGCTATGGGTCCGGTGTGCTGACACTGCCCTCGCGAGCAGTTTCCATTTTAGAGACAGATAACCTTACCTCCCGTTTCGACACGTTTCGAAAACGCAATTCAAATAACATACATGCGTTTACTAGCTGGCAGGGCTTACATTCAGCGCTCGACCTTGGCTTCTTATTTTCTCTCTCAGTGCCTGCTTTTTCCTTAGTGGTGTCGCTGGCTAGTAATTCTCGTCTCGAAATATACGCGGCTTTTGCCGTTGTGCATTGCAAGCTAATGGTTTCCTGTGCCTGTTTTCCTTGTAAGCGGATTAAGAAGAGGAAGTCATGTGCGGTGCCAATTTGCCGACGTGCATAGTTTAACGCATTGTTCTGCAGAGATCAGGCGATGGTGGTGCGAAAAACGCGAATATAGACGAAGACAACATTTTCCAAGACTATCCATTTCGTTCGGGGTCTCAGTTTGAGCTTCTGCTGTGTGCGGAACGTGCTACCTTGATTTGATTCGAAGATAGTCCGCGTAGATTTCATTGGTGCAGAGGAACGGGGGAGCATCGCGTCAACGTGTTAAATCGAAGTCCAGAGTCTGACTGTAGTCTGACAGGGTCGAAGTACGCGATTGAGAAACAGTGGGCCTTGTAGAAAGGGTGGCAAGTTTAATCCCGCTGTGGGAGTTGCAGCAGGGCCTGGCGCGCAGCGTGTTTCGTGTGCAGCGCTGGGTGTGCACTTCCGTATAGGGCAAAGCGCAATTGTTCGCAGGCCTGCGAAGGTGATGCGTACACGGTGTTTTGTCGGGACTTCACAAACTTGCTCAAGTGCCTAAAGTTAACCGTTCAGCTTCCTTTTGTCGACAATCTGGCTGCTTTTTGTTTGCAAGAACATGTTGTCATTGGTTATCTACTTTGGCTAATACTTTTATTCGCTATCACGCCATGCTGTAGCCTGTACGTTAGTGGCGTCCTAGCGGGTTCTGTGAGTGCGGCCGCTGTTTTCCTTAAGAGTAGACCGGCACGCGTGTGCTCGGCTCGCAATAAATTGTGCGATCGTTCCTTAATTTCAAGGCGGCGCGTGAGAGTGCAACTGTTAGCGTTTCTTTTTCCTATGATCTTTTAGTGCAATCGTATAATGTTAAAGAATCTCCGAGAATTTTGCACGGCTTTCTGATTCTCATAATTTAGTCAGTACTAACAGGAATTATGCGGATGCACTAAGCGTGAATGTATTTAAAGAATCACTCGTGCTCTTGTAAAAAAAAAAAAAAGCCTTTTCCTCTTGGCAAACACTGACAGTACTGCAGCGTTAAGAGAGGCTCCTAGAATCTGAAGTACGCAGCAGCTGACGCTTCCGGACCACAGCTTCGTGCTTTTCGTAGCTTCGTACCAGTTATCGTGCACCAAGCTACAAGACAAAATAAAATGTGGCAGAAACCGCTTGGGCACGCCTGTCAACGTTAATTCAGTTAGCGTTCAGACAGCGTAGCGACACACACTGTATTTCGACGGCCGAAATGCGTCTTGTGCGTGGCCTGTACAGCAGCTGGGCTCCGTTCTCGCGATTTCCTTCACTGACGATCGACCCATGCCCAGTGGCACGTATGCAATGACCCGAGTTGGTTGGAAAAAAATAGAAAGCGATAACATCCGGACATACATAAATATCGGAAAGAGCCTCAAGGGTTCTGAGAACGCTGGTACATTAAAAACCAAAACATTCTATGCGGGTGAAGCCAACTGGATTTTGTTCCCAGCAAAATGAAGAAGCCCCCAGAATTTTGTATTGTGCGTAATTCATTAGTTTGGAATAATTCACGCATTTTAGCTATTGCAATTTGTTACCCGTAATATGTCAACCCCGTGTGCACGTTGAAGCCCAGCTAGTCCAAATTTCTGGAGTCTCCCACTACGGCGTGCCTCGTAATCAGATTGTGGTTTTGGCTCGTAAAACCCCATAACTTAACCTAAATATGTCAACATTCTCTGTTAGAAATATGCGTGTGCGAATGTTCAAAATTTCGAATACCAATCTTGTGGACCTCGGTATTTCATTCTTATTCGATACGAGGATTTACTATTCGAAGTTGTCAAGCATGAATTTCTTTCGAGTAGGTAAGGAATGAAAACAGTCATTGAAGTCTCGAGGAAGAGAGAATGCTGGCCCTTAGGACAGCTACGGATGATTTCGCTGCAAGAAAGCTGCGGCTATTGCACATGAGAATCTGTTCGTGAGACATTGTACGGGGCACATACCTGTTGTTCAATGCTTTCCAGTCATTCTATAAGAATGGCCCGCTTTATACACGCTATAGACGGATTTGTTGAGATGTATTATTCGAGTAGTCTCACCATGTTTGCATCCAATCTAAAACAATGTGTGATACTGTGTAGTACCGCACTTTTCTTCTTTAGTGAACACAGCACGGCATGTGAATCTGTTAACGCGCTGTTTTCTTTCACTTCCGTGTTGCCACAGTTAATATGAAGCAGCTGTTTATCATTTACAAGTTCCTCAGTCATTTGGACGCCTACTGGTAAACGCCATTACATGCAAGTGTCGGTGTGTAGAGAACGCAGATTTCTTTTATTGAACCTACTCCGCACAAACTTCGTATTTTATCACTACAAACTGGTGGGCTAGTTGGTTACGCATGTCTATTTGATCGCAGCGCACAAGACATTGACAGGGACCTACAGCGCTTTGTGCTCTCCACTCTGTCGGTCCCTGTAAATATTTGTGCCATGTGGTGAAAACATTCGTATATTATGTTGCTCCAGAAATGGTAAAATATTCGATTCGGTAATCGGGGGTCCTTTTTTTTTTATACGCTTATTCGAGCTGATTAAGAAGCTTCACTAATGAATTACCCTTAGTGAGAGGGCATTCGGAAATATAAATTTCAATTCTTTGGAGCGTGCTATCACTCGTGTGACTCGTTTCCAAACGAAGGTCCGCGAATTATAACAAATCTGATTCCGCCCCCCCCCCCCCCCCCCCGTCTTCACTTTTATGCCGCTGCAGTGCTGCTCTCAAACAAGAATTGATTCTGTCCGCGTAACGCATATTGTTTCCTACAAATATTGCCACAGGGAACTGTGGCGCTGCGATCGTTCCGAGCTTCGTGCCCGTGGCTTCATGCGTACTTGCGGCTTTGTTTCCACCTCTTGTTCAATTTTCTGTAGTTTTCAGGCTACATTCACTGAACGAAATTCAAGTCAAAGCAAACCGAATCGCCGCTTACTCGTCAACCTATACAGCACCTACCACGGCACTGCCGCGCTCAGTGGTACGATGCGCCAGATGACTCCGACCATGTTACGCTGGCATTTGTGAGCTGCCAATTCCGACGTTACTCGTGCGCTATAACGAAAAACATAGGCTATGCCGTAGTGGTTGGAGTGCTCGGCTTGAAAAACACAATGTTGGCGGTTGTCTCTCAGGTCGCGGATACGTTCGAAAGCGAAGGTTCCTTGGCAAGCTCTCCCGGACTTTTCTAACTGTGGCTGCTGCTGTCTCACCGAATGGCTCGCACTTAGAAAGCGAGTTGAACTGCGTGTTGACGGTGGGATTGAAGCTCGGTCTCCCTGCACAGCAGCCCGATGCCCCATTGAGTGTAGGCCGCAATCGCGCGTACACTTCTATCGTGCCAACGCCAACTTGTTCTTTGAGATGAACGCCGCGTGGGTCACAGTGCATAGCACGGTTATGCGAGAACGCGTGCTCGCGCGCGCCACCTTGCTTCGTGCCAAACGCGCGGCAATGAAATGGGCAAATTTATAGCGTTCCATTATAAGCTCTTCACGGAAGCTTCGCCTCGCGTGTATTCCAGCATGTGCGTTGAATATGCATAATTTTTAGAGCGAGCATGGCTTCCTCATTTTCTAGTTCGTATAAGTTCTGTTCGCTCCAAGTGAAAGAACAAGAAAAAGATATTTGCTTTGGCATGTAGGTAAGATTTTATTCCTGGCACGACGCCACGAAGTACAACCTACTGCGCCAACCGGCGCCTTTATATGCACTGCCCCGCGTAATTTAGCTTTGCGACAGCCGATTAAGCCAGGTGATCAGCATAATTAACTGGGCCCGTGTTCTCGGGGAAGTTGACGGCCGCCCTGTTCTTCAGTGCCCAGTCTGGGCGCTTTTGAAGAGGTACGTTCCTTTTTTAGGTTGTGGAGTTATCTGTCCGCTATCTTTAGCGTGCATCGATTCGTGTAATTCACAAGCTCTCCGAAGCTCGAGGTTCTGGTGCTGGTCCGTCATTTTCTAATTTAATGTGTGGGTAGAGTTGGGCAACTTCGATAGACTGAACATTGATCTTCAAGGAGGAGCCATTTCCATTGAAATGAAGGGGATTTGTAAATTATGCGCTTAAACGGTAATAAAAAAAGTAAAATGCATTCTTATTGTGGTTTACACAGCGCCCATGTGAAAACAGCCAAATATTAAAAGGAAGTGCAAATGACTATGGTGGACAGCCGCTGTCCTGTGCATTTACTCTTCTGTTGTGCCCGCTTTTACGTGAGCGCTTCAGAAGCGCCAAGGCGAATGCTTAAAAACTTGCTCAGCTTTCGATCCTGATGAAGTAAAAGAATTGGTGAAACAAATAAAATAAACATAACCTGCTATTTAACATCCTAAATTTGTGGCGTTAGATAAAGATGGCGTCGTACTGGAGAGGTCGTGATTAATTTTCATCCCCTACACATTGTGTTTTAATTCAGCCTGCCGCAAAACCCACTTAACGAGCCTGCCTTCAATCTGCGCCATGCTGCCGCATTCAGTCCCGCATCCAGCTCTGAGCAGCAGAAGGCCATATAACCACTGAGTTGACCTAAAATTAAATCATGGGGTTTTACGTGCCAAAACCACGATCTGATCATGAGGCACGCCGTAGTAGGAGACTCCGAATTAATTTTGACCACCTGGCCGCGGTTCTTTAACGTGCACCTAAATCTAAGCACAGGGGCGTTTTTGCATTTCGTTCCCATCGAAATGTGGCCGCCGTTGCCGGGATTTGCACGCGCGATCCAACACCAAAGCCATAAGCACTGAGTCACCGCTGCGCATAAGAGTGAGGAGCCGGGCAAGCAAGTGATGTCGTAACGATCGACTGTGCAGTGGCACTAATGCAAAGACGCACGTCAGCGAAGCGTGAGTTGCGTGTCGTAATTCATTTCGCCTGTGCTCCTCGGGAAAAACATCGGTTCAGTTTCGGAATTATACGGCGACACGCGTCTATTTTTCCTTGTAACTGAAGGTTGGATGTTCTCGTTCGTGTGGGCATGGTCCGAAGCCTCCTATTTCATTTTTGTTTTGTCTTATCTCGTTGTTGGTACGCAAAAGCGCTCGCCCCCAAAGAAGAATGCGAATTCCGCACGATGGTATTGTTGAAGAACAAGTAGTAGAAGAATAATAAGGATGTTCATTGCACTTAAAGGTGTACAAATTAACTGTGACAGCACGTGGATCCATAGCCGATATGGCCCATCACACAGTCGAGGACCAATTACGAAAAGGCTGTGTACTTAAAACATCAATTAGCACTTAGTTGCAACCTCTCCTCACGTAAAAAAAAACAATTACGGCAGAACTAATCTCACGTTGAATGTTGATGGTAAGGCGAATAGCAATCGAGCAATGTAGTGCCAGACCGTTCTTCGAAATTCACGGTAATGTCATACACGTAGTGGTAATTCTGATAATTTTCTTGCTTCATTTATATTCGACGTACTCCGATATCGTCCCACATTGCTGTGGCACTCGCTTGCCAAGGTCGCCCAGGAGCATGGAGGAATGTGAACGACTGTACAACGCCGAAGCAGCGGCGATGAAACGGCGAAGAAGAGATGACGTCGATGGAACGACAAAGGCGTATAGCGTCGATGGCATGATAACAATGAGATCACGTTGCTCAAGTGATGACAGTGATAGAACGACAGCCTGACGACGATGGCGTGATCGGGACGGCATGAAGAGAGTCGAATGACAAAGCTGGAATGGCGACGACGCCGCTACCACGACGGCCTTGCGACCCCAAACATTCAAGCTGGCACAAGCTACTCGTACTAGACAACTTGTACCACTGGGTCGTAGTAGAGGGCCTGACGACGGCGCAGGGCGAGAGTAAAATCACGAAACTAAAGTGATGACACTAAAACGACAACGACGTCATTACGACCACGAGCCCATACCTAGTGGCCCAAGCTGGTAGACAACTTGGTCCACTGGGTCGGCCATAGAGTTTCTCACTACATTACCTAGAGGGAAATCTGGCGCTGCTGCGCTGTGGTATGCATGGGAATGCCGGTATATTGTGGATTCGGATTGGCATCGTTCTCGTAGAGACAGGACACCTTGAAGACGCGCTTGGCAAGTACCGTTCCGTCTGTCACAATGATTCATTTTCTACTAGAACAGCATGTAAAAAGCTGTTTTAGCTTTATTATTACGCGAAAACATGTTTTGTTGAACTATGAGAACTTGTTATTGTGTGTACGACTACATGTTACGTAAAAAGTATCAGCGGGCCGCTAAAGTTGGAGGACAGACGACAAGGTTCGCGCTCGCTTTGGAACAGTTGGTCGTCTGTTCTTGCTTTTCTTCACTTGGTCATGCATCGTGGGTGAGTAAAGACGTAATATGCGTGAATGGAAACATTTTATGAAGATTTTACTTTGAGAACGCGTTATTTTCGTAGCCATATCCACGTTTTAGACGAAGCCTCTTACAACACCAGCCAACACGAGCCTCGCAGACACATATACCGTCATTCCCATGACGGCACGGTGCCCCCTTAAGAAACTCCCATAGACGGTGGCGCCAGATTACCCTCTAGGTGTTATAGTGAGAAACTCTATGGCGTCGGCATATCAGGGTATATAGACAGATATCCAAAATGAAGAAGGGGATGGACAGATGGAGTAGCCACTGTGGTACAAAGGTTATAAGCGGGGATAAGGTGACTCAGAAGGCCTTTATGAATCACCTTATCCCTGTTTATAACATTCAGACAATGGATAGATAGATAGATAGATAGATATATAGATAGATAGATAGATAGATAGATAGATAGATAGATAGATAGATAGATAGATAGATTGATTGATTGATTGATTGATTGATTGATTGATTGATTGATTGATTGATTGATTGATTGATTGATTGATTGATTGATCGATCGATCGATCGATCGGCTAAAGTAGACAAAAATGATATTCCCATTAATAGAGAAGCAAGGATACGGCCGTCTAAGATGACCTGAATGGGGTCTTTAACGTAGCCTCATTAATGCTGCTCTTGGCAAGCCCAGAAAAAGCCGACGCTTACAACATAGAAAGGTCGACGTAGGTTCAGGTGTCAATTTAGGAACCCCGTTCACAATAAACGACCTAACGGATAACGGATCGATAAATGAGTAGAAATGCTTCCCAAACACCTACTCGGATTCATGTTTCCTTTTATTTTTTTCTTTGTATAAAGAAGAGCCAGTTGTATATGGCAGTCAAATGAAAGCGCCGTAGTCTTACTAGCACTCGCAGTTTGTGTTGTGTGTTCATGAATTCTGTAGCATTCTTTGTTTGTTCTCCAGTAATTTCGTTACTGCTGCTGGCGAGAAGAAACCAATGCTTTTCCCTGTGTAACTGTCCTTTATCTTTCGGCAATTATTCGCTTATTATCTGAATTAACCGTATGCTTTCCTGCAAATTTGTTCGAAATGCCACCTCCTACCACCTGAATCGCAATATTGGCTTTTTGATATTTCAATAAACTAAATAAACGTAATTATTTCGCGTATAAAATTAATGACTCAACAGACAAAGCAAATCGCAAGCATTTGTCGAGAGCAGACTGCAGGCCATTTCCTGGCGGATGACTAGGGAACTCTGATGTGTCGGAATGGCCTCCGAGATGGGGCGAAACATCGCGCGTCATTGAATCTCGGAGGCTATTGTGTCGCCCCTGTATCGGCTTTAGGTTGTGTGCTAGGTCTAATCATTCTGTCACAGGTCCTGTTGGCTCACCAGCCATGCTGGAAAGCAATAGTGCTAACAGTAGCTGTGCCTTAAGAAATTTTTGATACAGATCTGCAAATAGCAGTCTTTGGAAACGAGGACAACGTAGGAGCGTTCATCATCGTTGAATAACGGGATATGGTTGTAATAATTGATGGCTACATGCTAACAACTGCTTTCGGACAGTGTTCGCAGTAAATTTGGTAGTTTTGTAAATATTTCGGTAAGATACAGCGAGGAATGTGAACATTTACTTGTACCACCCGCACTTTCAACTAGCGCTGCGCTACAGCGAGAGTGCAAGGACGGAAGAAAGGAAGAACGAAGGATGCATGTCTTTGAAGCGGCTCTGTCTCGGTGTGGCAAACCGTTTTCATCTTTTCTTTTTTAAATTTAAATTAACACATTCCATCGTAACAGTTTTGGTCAAAGTGCGCGCCTATTTTTTACGCAAACCTTGCCACCAATTTGGCCATGTGGAAAGAGCGATCTTTATGTAGCTCCTGCTCTTCGAGTTGCTAATCATGCGTCCACCGGCTGTGATGCTTCCACACGGTAGCGGAAGATTTTGGCCGATTCGCTACCTGTACGCAAGGAATGTAACTTTCAAGGTCAGTTCTCGTCAAGGAGCGTTTCAACATAGAACTGCTTGAATATGGCATCATTTCATGATGAGTACATTAATCGCACAATGACCTTTGTTCAACGCCGGCAGGCATAACAAAATTAAGCAAGCAACGGGGATGTCTTTGAAGCTCATGATTTATGAACACGCGCTACTAGGTTGACGCACCCGATGGCTGGCCAGTCGGGAAACCCTCTTGCGAACAACGCAGTTCACATTGGTCAACGGGTATCTCGGGCACGGATAGTGTGTTGGTTCTATCAAAATTATTCCCTTTAGTGACAAATTATGGTTGACTATTAATGAATGTGCCAGTTTGATAATATTTTCATAATTTTATTCCAATGTGCTGCAGACTCGTCTGGTATAGTCTAGTCGTTACGATGATATTTTGCGTATTTATATGGGAGACCTAGTAATTAGAGTAGACAAATATCGATTTAGGGAGCACTCGGTCACGGAATGTCTTTTTCTGAAAAAGAATTGAATAATCAAACGACTTGAAGGACGCGTGTGCGCGAGTTAGGAATCATGGTGTGCAGGAATTAGGATGAAATAAAACCCATTCTTCACCGTTGCTCTCGGAACACAGTACGTCGTGCGCGCCGTCAAAGGTGGTCGTGCCTTGAGTAATGTGGCCATATATATTAGCAGTGCCGTGCTCACTCGACAGAAGTGGAGCAACCTTGGCTGGAGCAGAAGGTTTCATTCACCCGCAGATTAACTGCCGGTGGTTTCTGCCTTGCACATAGGTTTCTGCACGAAAGTTGCAAAAAACAAGTAACGTGCGAAAATGTGTGCACGATTACTGAAGTGATTATTTTATTTTTATTGCTGCGCGAGCTGTCCGAATGCTGCTCATTTTATCGCCAGTCCCGACCTGTCGTGGGCGTTGTAGGGTGAGAACAAATAAAATCGTGCAAAAGGGATTGCATAATTGTACTGGCTTGGATGTAACGTACGTTTTCATTTACACTTGACATTTGTGCATGTGACAAAGTATTCCGCTTGGTAATACCTCTTACAAAAAAAAAAAAAAAAAAAAAAAAAAAAAACCTAAAGAATTGGCGAACAGGCTCGTCCTGGCTCGATACTCTCTAATTTTAAACATATGGTGAGTTCGTGCATAGACATAATTTGGCGGTTGAATATATTCATCCTTACTTATCCCAGTTTCCTTGTTGTATATTGCGTAGAAAAGATTTAGTCCTTATTTTCTTGTAGGGAGTGGTAACTCATCGAAATGTATAGTTTGGCATTCATCTCTGTACAACTGCTATGCCGGCCAAGCCTGCTCACGATGAACCTGGCCGCATTGTTTTTCACCCCTTTTATTTTCTCTACCAGGTACTTTTGTGACAAGTCCCAAAGAGGGCTAGCATATTCAGTCATAAGCAGTTGTGAGCATTCACCGGCAATAAAGTTGTGGCCATGATATGGTCTTCGTGCTCATATTTTTAGCAATTTACTAGATGGGCATTACCCTAACCATTAAAAGGAAGGACGATCACTTCCTATTTTTCTTCGGCATTTGATGATCGATTTACCTTATATAGCTGAACTCATTAAAAAAAAAAAAGAAACGCTTAAGAGCCACTGCCTTGAAGGCAGGTCACGAAACTTGAGGAAATCGGAGGCGGTTATATGTCCAGGGTCACCTGCTGGCTCCTTTCACTCCTGGCACGCGCTTTTGTATGCGGGCGACCTCGGTTCTCACTCGATCATCATCGTCGTGGTGCTAATGTCGGCTCGCTTCGCGTTGATCACTCCAGGAAAACGCGATGAATGCCAAGGACATCTGGTTGGGTGCGAATTTCCTTGGCGCCTCTCAAACACGCACACGCACATTGGTACCGCGCTGGTTTCGAGCTCCCGATGCGCTGAGAAAGTCAGGCACCACCAGTCAGCTAACGAGGATTGTCGATATATGGTTTAAACTGGCCCACATGTGGTCGTGCATAAAGAAACATTTTTTTTTATGTTGTCTGGGTGATGGTATGTCACATGCCACGCAATTTCATTCTTGAAACCTTTTCGCAGCTTATTTTTTCTTCGGTTTTGCTTTTCGTGTTTCGCGGAGTTTGTGCAGTGCGCACAAAGGTACGATGCTGCCTTTCTGTAAATTTCAGTTTAGCGAGGGTGTCCTTTTTTTATTGCTCTCGGAGTATAGAGGAGTGCCCGGCGCCTCTACGAGGGCTCAACATTTTCTTACATACATAAATAAAAAAACCTGAGCGCTGCGCTTGACCTGTCTTTTCTTTTTCATCCCCGTTGCACTATTGTCAGCGTTACCGGTCCTCTGTCAGCATTGCTTTTCCCCGTCCAGCTTTGAAATTGTACCAACCTAGTCCAACTTCGATGTCTTAATAAACTTGCACAGCCAACAGCCCACTCGACGCATCTATTTTAGAGAGCGCGACGTCGGCGTGCCACAACATGCGCGTTTCCACCGCCCAGTAGAGGTCGCGGGGTCTGGCGAATTTCGCTTTCAGAAAACGGTGACTCATCGGGGAGCCACCAGCAGCCACGCAGCCCATGTGTACAGTGGACACAGCTGCTCCAGTAAGTGATAAAACATTCAGGGTGATAAGGTAGGCCTCCGCAGTGCATCTTGTCGACCGCCGAGGCTCGCCTCGCGTAGGTCGGTATCGTTTGTTCGTTAAGTGGAGTGGCGGCGAGAAGCAGGAGTATGTAGCGACGGGAAGCTAATCTAACGGTGCGTACTCAGAAGCGCACGGTCGTTTAACAGCGTCTCGCTGTGCGATGCTCGCACGTTATAGGCAAGCATGCAGGTGCTTCTACATGGCAACATATATATATACTTGCATGCGTGATGTCGAAGCTGGGTTAATGCAGGGAGAAGGATAAACGGGGTGTTACAGCAATTATGGTTTAATGAACGATAATTGAGTGAAGTGAGATAAATGAGAGAAGTAAAGCGTGCGAAAGAAGCGCCTATCACTCGTCTAAGTGTTCTCGTGTTGACTGTATCGCATATGTGTGTGCACCCGTGTCACAGAGCGCATGTAAGAAGCGTAGGCTCGTAAAAACATACGCTGAGAAATTGGGCGACACAGGAGGCATGTTTAGCGATGACGACTCTGTCAGCAGCA
Organism: Dermacentor andersoni; assembly: GCF_023375885.2. Lineage (NCBI taxonomy): Eukaryota > Metazoa > Arthropoda > Arachnida > Ixodida > Ixodidae > Dermacentor > Dermacentor andersoni. The sequence goes on from NC_092821.1 coordinate 51,729,182, forward strand.
AACAAGTCTTACGAATAAAAAAGAAAACATAGCAAATTTGATCTCTCCTTATTGACGACTTACGAATCGGGCAATGTCTGCAAACAAAACAAAAGAAAGCTGCGCATGCCGAATGCACAGGTGGCTGGTACAAAGTGGTGTTACGACGTCAAGCAACGCACGATCTTTTATTTATTACAGAACACACACACACGTGCACGTGCACAAGAAATGAAAGACGATAGATGGTGGAAAAGAGCAGCGGTGGAAACAGGACTACATCATCAACGGCATGACAACATTCTAACGACTGCGTATGAGTGACTCTTTATATAATAATCATGTATCAGGACCTATTTGTTTGACTGCGCGCCGTTCCGTGTGTGTTGTTGTCGTCCATTTTCAACCTCGTTGTTCTGCATTTGTTATGAGCAGCTCGGCCCAAGTTTTGAACGTGCCAGCCCAGTGTCCTGTTTGTGACCCTACAGATGGGAGTTCTGGAAACGTGATACCGAAAGATGAGAAAGCGGAGAAACCGTCACAGCTCCCGATGCACAAGAAGTTGGGCAGCACAGCTAAATGCGGACGCAGCGACCTGTCGATCGTGGAAAACGTAGTAATGCTTTGAGCATTTTGTAAAATGGAGAGTGTCGACCTGGTGCTCAAATATCGTCATTAAATTGACTCTACACTCGGCTTTTTATCCTTGAGAAGATCGCGCGCGAGAGAGGGATGCTGGCTTTTAATGAGAAAAGGAAAGTGTCAACCTGGATGATGGCCTGGCGCGCTACTCGGCGAGCGATTTCTTTGTGTGCGTTATACTGGACAGGCTCGATAAAGATTCCTCTCTACCTCAGAAGTAGCATCAGTATTTCATTAGGCACAGAAAAAGCGCTTGTGAATGTCGTTCCCTGTCACACTATCCTGAACATATTACGGAAATTGAAACTGCACAGAATTCTTCGCAGAGTACAGCCAAATGTGCGCTAAACTTCAACTTTTCCATTCAGCTAATGAGAGTATAGGTTAATGTGAAACACTAAGTTTCACTGGATACCAGCTCACTGATAGATTACAGGCAAAGAGCAAGTAGGCGAGCTGCTGCATCAACCCGCAAAGTTATGAATTACCTGCGCTCCCAATCTAATTTCAATGTTGGGTGCAGTGAAGCAGCTGCGCGTTGGTACACGCACCTGTTATATGAACGCCCGATATGCCGGTCGTCTCAGTCTTACTGGTTGTCGGCGAAGACTATTTGATGGTGGTAGACGATGACTGGTCATTTAGAATCGCACCATTCTGTTTGCTTTCGCTGTGGCGTCTTTGTTACCATGTGGTACTATCGCTCTCCGTCGCTTAGCGTGAAACATTGCCCTCCTGGTGGAGCCTGACAAGTATTCTGCTGAGGTGTCGCATATAGTGGGCCAGTATGTCAAGACCACTTGGCACAGCAAGCGAGCAGCACGGATAAGCGCCTGCTGATAGTCACTTTATTGAATACGCTGGTTTTGGTCAGATTGTTCCTGGTCAGTGCGGGAAAAGAGAGACTTCTTGAAAACAGCTCTTGGTTCCGTGGATCAATTGAGTTGTCTGTCTTCAGCAATGTAGCTGCTATTTCCGCTTCAGGAGATGTCGTCCCGTTTACCTCGTTGAACGAGTGGTGCTGCTTTTACTATTTTCGGCGTAATGGGAAAATTATTTGAAGGTGTGCTATATAAGTCTCAAAGGATATCAAAATACGGTACTATCACAAGAAAGGCGTGGTATATTGCTGGAACACGAGAACCTGCGAAATATAGACTACTGAAAACATGAAATTTTCGCGATGGGGAAATTCGTCGTTTGTGCAAAGAAACTTTCACGTTTATGCTGTCGTGACTGCTTCGTCTATGACTTGTGTAACCTGTTACTTGATATGTGGGGAATTTTTTTGTGCATTTGTGAAACGCCTCCCCAGCGAAAGGCATATCCACTTATGATGGATGGCACCATTTTCGAGATATGCGCTGTTAAACTTCCCGTTAAAATGTACTGTCATTCTTACAGCGTCTCTTTTTTAACGCCGTTTCATGCATTGAAGGACAAAAACAACTGTCCGTCAGTGTATTGCTTTGAAAAGACCGTGAATTAATATATCTAAACTGGTGTCATCCTGGGAATTCGTTCCAAGTGTATAGAACTTGTAGACTGCCCGGCTACGCTTTGCAAATGGCAATATGTGCTAGTAATCTTTCACGTGATCATAAAGCTATTTACCCGTTAAAAAGATAATCAGTCAATTTTTGTTAGTCAATTATGCATTTCCGCTTGTCGTGGGAATATTGTCCGCATATTTTAACAATCTAGCCCGAGGATCGGAATTGTGCTATCTGCCGCACGTGATATTTCAAAATTAGTTAATGTCTTCAAAGGAAGAACCGGTATATGCTTATGCTAGTTGCCCACTTTTAAAGATATCATGATACTCCTCATGAACAGTGTTCTTGCTCTGAGGTCTCGGAAGATATGCGCATAGTATATCAATTAATAACTCTGGTACAAAGTGCTCGTGTACGTGCGCGCGGTATGTAGATGAGTGAGCGTTTCGTGCTTTGACCTATTTGTGGCCGGTGACATAATCAGTTGCTTTTGTGGTGTCTCCTCGCGCGGCGTACATTCATTCTTTTCTTTTTTTACGCTCCTCGCAGGCTGCGACAGCGGCTTCGGCTTGGAGTTGGCTGTTCGTCTGCACTCTCGCGGCATGCGCGTGTTCGCCGCCTGCCTCCTGCCGGACAGTCTGGGTGCCAACAAACTGCGCGCGCTGTCCTCCTCCCCGTCGGAAGAGGGGAGAGGGAGCGTGCACGTGATCGCGCCCATGGACGTCACGAGCGACAGCCAGGTGGACGACGCCGTGCAGCAGGTCACCAAAATTCTAGCCAGCGAAGGTAGGCAGCGCGTCATCCCGGCGAAGCCTACGCATCGAGGGGGGCGGAGGGGGGAGTGCATTGAGCTAATCGGTTTTCCATAAGGGGTGCAGCGCGAAACAACACGGAATGAAGAGCAAAAAAAAAAAAAAAAACGCTTGTCCTCGTCTTTATCTCGCCCTTTCGTTTTATTTCGCGCTGCATAAATCATACCTATGCATGGGCTTCGCTAGTATAGTTAGAACAAGAGCAGCCCCTGCCTGGAACCAATGCTTCGACAAGGGGCTTCCTTTCGTTAGACCAACAGCGAGTTTCCTTTATCGCGTCTATGCAACTTACTTTCCCTCCATGGGCGAGGAGAGTAATTTGACGTGAAAGCTAAACCGAAGGCTTCGTAAATTAAGCGGAAGTGAATAATTGTAATACTGAGAGGGCATGGGGTCATGTAAAAAATAAAAGATGGGACATACCTAAAGGCATTGCGAATACGTTTGAGGATGAACTACATTTCTACCTGAATCAGTTCACCGTCATTTCGATGCTAAAATGCTAGGCCTGCTACAAACAACTTATCAGTCGAAAAATTCACTGACGATTACTGTACTCACTAACTTCGAAATTTGATCGCAGCTGTATACGTGTTTTCATTTCGCGATGTATATTTTGGCTGGTGCGGACAGTCTGTCTCGTGCGGCACGTTGCAAACGTAGCGAAGTGTGCCGCGACTGCTGGAGACGCCCAGAACATCTGGAGACGCCCAGAACATCCATCCATCCATCCATGGTGATGCATTCGCTGGGTGGAACGTTCTAAAAGCCTAATTCTTCGATGCATCATTTTCTACGCTCCAGAACGGTAGACTTTGAAGGCTTCTCAAGAGTTGATCTCTCGCCATCTCTACTGCGATTTTGCGTAGAGACGGCAACATGCAATGAGTCCCTAAAGTCTTACGCTTTATAGTAAACTAAACTTAGTTTTACTTACAAGCTGCGCTTTAGTGATGTAGATGTTTGGGTTGCATAAGGACAAGCGTTCTGCTGCAGCCGGACGGCGTCATCGCTCTTTTAAGCACCTTTAATGCTTAAGTCGTAGTTCCGGCTCTATTTGAAGTCAACTACTACGGCAAAGGCTGCCTCGCTCTGGTGTTATAAAGTTATTTCAGACAGTGCGTTTCAAGTTCGTTAAATATGAAGAATATGGAATATTTTATTTCGTCTGTATAGCACTTACTACTCAGGCAGGCATGTGAAATTAAAATGACTCGAGTTAGAAATTAGTACAGCAACGTTGTCTGCGAGGCGTGTTGGTTTATATTAGTGGCTGAGAGAAAGCGGCGGAAAAACACGAAGACAAATAAGAACTACACAGGACAATCGATTGCCCCGTGTAGTTCTGCTCTGTCTTCACGTTTTTCTGTTGGTTTCTTTTACCCCACTAACAGAAATTTGACTAGAAATTGTGAAAAATTAGAGAAGCTTTTTTTAACTGTAGGAGTCAGACGATTGATTATAATGGAAGAATTGAAGTCCGTCGTCCCACGAGCTCATAACTGGTTCCAGGAAGGCGCGGCGCTGTATCCGATGGCCCGCCCCCACACATGTGCACGACGTACGCAGGGCGAACGGATAAGGAGGACGACCAGGGTGCGGGACGTCCCGATGGCGACGACGGCGGCGTCGCCGAGGCCCCCCAGCTGTGGGCCCTGGTGGCCAACGCGGGCGTCATCTGGGCCTCGGAGCTCGAGTGGGGCTCGCTGGAGCCCATGCGTCGCATGCTCGAGGTGAACGCCGTGGGCGTTGCTCGGACCGTGCGTGCCTTCCTGCCCATGGTGCGCAGGACGAAGGGAGGACGCGTGGTCATCACCACCAGCCTGTGGGGTGAGTGTGTTGCCAACGAGCGCACAGTCGCTTGTCGATTGTTCTATTTCGGCCGAATTCATTTCCTGATTTTGTGCTTTTTGCGCTGCGGTATCTGGTCTAGTGCTGCTGCTGCCTTTATTTTTTGTGGTTGTCAAATCGTCGTTAGACCCAAGGGCGGCCTCAACACCGCAACGATCGGCGCAGTCAGGATTGCGTCAGCTATATACCGGGCCGCAGGAGTGAGTGTCCGATCAAGACGCCAGCGTAGACACCGTCTGCCCCAACACCCATCAAAACATCGTCGTTATCAGCACACCCAGCAGCACCAACGCAGAAAAATACAGGAAGCTCGAGGTCATCAGGATCGGCGACCGCCAATACGAGGTCAACGCGTATGAAACGGCACCCGATCATACGGCCAAGGGGGTCATCCGAGGCATACCTCTCGAAGAAGACTCCAGGACCATTAACTCCAAGATCGTGAACGACAGGAACCCGACAGCCCTGGCAGCCAAGCGTCTTAGCAACACGACCACAGTCATCATCGCCTTCGAAGGCCTAAAAGTGCCCACTCTCGTCAGGTACGGAGGCACTCTGCTTCGCTGTTCGCTGTACAGGAAGCAGGTCGACATCTGTCACCAATGCGGTAGACTGGGGCACCGTATGGACGTCTGCCCAAATCCCCAGGACAAGATCTGCAGGGGCTGTGGTGCCAAGAACCCAGACCCCAATCACCAGTGCACCCCAAACTGCCGCTTATGCGGAGGGAAACACCCTACGGCAGACAAATCCTGCCGAGCAAAGTTCAAGACCCCGTATATAGTCAAGAAACGGAGATGGGAAAGGAAAAGAGCCGAAGCGGAAGTAGAACTCGAGGCGGTCAAGGAACCCGGAGGAGAGCAAGCCCCCACCCTGCAAAAGCCAAGATTCAGATCCAGAGGCCGGCCAGGTCCAGATCGACGTCGGCTACCGGGACCCCTCGTTCCCGCCAGCACAGCCGGTCGAGGAGCAGAGCTCGCAGTTGCACTCCAGGACCGGGCCGAGCCAGGTCCTGGGTAGACGCGGTCAAGGGTGCGCCAAGGCGCGGGGTCTACGGAGTAACTGCCTCAGAACCGCAAGTCACAAAGAACATAGACAATGAGACTATTGCAGAAATAAAACGTGAGAACGCCATGCTCAGGAGCCTATTACAACAGCTAACCCAAGAGGTACGCGAACTGAGAAAGGTCGCGCCTCCCTCGCAAATCCCTAGACCCACTCCTGTCAGTACTCCTGCTCCGAGCAACAATGGCGAGGAACAGGACAAAGCAACCCCACCCGCGAAAAAGCGAGCCGTACAAAGCCAAGACACCAGCCGCGCCGAACAGGCGAGATCGGAAATAAAAGCCATGCTTACTGAATCTGTCTTCCGCCGTATCCGGCCTCACAACCAGGGTGGTCAAGCTCGAAGAATGTGCGATGTGGGCATCATTTCTGTTGCAATCACCACAGCCAAACATGGGAACTCATAATATACGATATATACGATAATATAGGATAAGACACGATAAAGAGATATTGGTCTGGCAGTGGAACTGCAGAGGTATAGCCGGGAAAAAACCTGTCCTACAACAATACGTAAGAAACATCCAACCCAAACCCGATGTGATAATGCTACAAGAAACCGTGGGCGCGTCGGCCAACATCCCGGGCTACCGCGCCCTCGTCCCTAAATTCCAAAACGATAGGGGCATCGCCACACTAATCAGAAAGGGCCTAGTATCCATAGAACATGAGATTAAAGGCCCGCAGGCCGAACATATAATGATAGAAATTATTCCTAACAGAACGCAAAAGAATAGCATCTTTATACTGAACATATACAGTAACCCATCCAAAAGACGGCAGCGTTTTCTCTCCCTGCTCAAAAAGGCAGCCGAGCTCGCCGGCCTGAACCCCCTAATAGTGGGTGGGGACTTCAACGCGCCGTGCCATGCCTGGGGATACGGCCACACCACAACCAAGGGCAAACAGTTATGGCAGGACTCTCAAGACTTGGAATACACGCTCATCACGGATTCCGGCGCCCCAACGCGTATGGGCAATTCGGTTGCAAGAGATACCACACCGAACTTAACAATGATCAAAAACATCGAGAGGGCTACCTGGAGAAACACCCTAGAATGCCTAGGTAGCGACCACATGATCATCGAGATCACGATCCCCCGAGCGGGAACCACCCTCCCAGTCAAAAGCTTCAAATGAACAGACTGGGACAAGTTCCGCAAGCACGGGACATCAGGCAAGACGACGAGCCAATCGGTGATATTGACAGATGGATCACGGACCTGACCAGGGATGTCGGGGAGGCCACGCAAACCATCACTCCCGATTTCCTGACGGAGAAGATGGACAGTCGCCTCGCCCACCTCGGGGAAGCCAAGAAATCCATACAAATCCGATGGCAAGGCCAGCGGTTCAATCGAAAGCTGAGAAAAAAGATAGCCGACTTAAACAAACAAATCGAAGAGCACTGCAATACCTTGAGCAAGCAACAGTGGGACGTAGTCTGCAATGCCGCGGACTGCCAACTCCACAACGGAAGTACGTGGCGACTGCTGAGGCACCTGCTGGGCGAAACCCAATGCAAATCCAAGCAAATAGCCGACATGCAGAGACTTCTGCACAAAGAAAAAGGGGCGGCGAGCGAGAAGCAAATCGCCATGAAACTCTGCGACAAGTACCTCCCGCAACGACCGACGGTCGAGCACGGCCGGTACACTGGCAGTCCTAGTCCCAAGTTAGATGAAGACTTCAGTGAGGCGGAAATCAGAACGGCACTCCGAGGACTCAACAGCAAGTCAGCCCCAGGACCGGACAGGGTTAACGATAAAATGCTCAAAAACCTGGACGACAAATCTGTCACCAAACTCAAGGCCTATGTGAACGAGTGTTGGAGAGAAGGCCGCATCCCGGAGCAGTGGAAGAGCTTCAAGGCTATCCTCATACCCAAGCACGGAAAGCCGTTGAGTTTGGAGAACCTACGCCCAATCTCTCTCACGTCGTGCTTGGGTAAGGTCTTGTAACACGCCTTCCTGAACCGTATCAACAGCCATCTAGAAGAGACGGAAGCCTACCCCCACAGCATGATAGGCTTCCGATCCCGCCTGTCCACGCAGGACGTCATGTTACAACTAAAGAACCAGATCCTTGACGACAAGACAAGAAACACCGGAGCCATCCTAGGACTAGACCTGGAGAAAGCATTCCACAACGTCGCTCACGAGTCAATCCTTAAACAAGTGTCTAATCTGAACCTGGGGGAAAGGTCCTACAATTACGTGAGGGACTTTCTGAACGATCGCAAAGCCACACTGACGGTTGGCGACCTCGAGTCCGAAGAACGAACCCAGGGAAGTGCAGGTACCCCCCAGGGCTCAATTATATCTCCGCTCCTTTTCAACTTAGTCATGCTGGGTCTCCCCAGCAAACTACGGGAAATCGAAGGAATCCACCACGCTATATACGCAGACGATATAACGATTTGGGCAGACCGCGGCAGTGACGGGCAAATTGAACACGCACTACAAACAGCCATTCGCAAAGTGGAAGAGTATCTCCAAGGAACGGGCCTCAAATGCTCCCCGAGCAAGTCCGAACTTCTCCTTTACCGGCCCATGCGCAGAGGCATGCCACCAAAGAGCTACACAGGACCCCGGGAGTACGAGGAAATCGGCCTGTACACCCAAGACGGAAACGCAATCCCCAAAGTAAACAAGATCAAAATCCTCGGAATGATCATCGAGGTCAACGGAGCTAACGGCGAAACCGTGAGGAAGATCGAAGGCAAAGTCACCAGCGCCACGAGACTCATAAAGAGAATAACCAATAGACACGCGGGCATGAAGGAAGAAAACGTCATTCGACTGATCCACTCATTCGTTGTCAGCCACATCGCCTATGTAGCCGCCTACCACAACTGGTACGTCGCGGAAAAGAACAAGATCAACACGCTCATAAGGAAAACGTACAAGATAGCCCTGGGCCTCCAGGAATCGACGAGCACCGAGCTCCTGGCTCAGCTGGGCATATACAACACCCTAGAAGAAATAGCCGAAGCACAACGCATCTCGCAGCTCGAACGCCTGTCGACCACCACGACGGGAAGGAACATTATGAACACGCCCGGCATAACGTACCACAACCAGCACCGCCAGAAAATGCAAATCCCCAACAAAATCAGAGAGACCATTACGGTGGCAACCATCCCAAGAAACGTGCACCCCGATTACAACCGAGGTAGAAGAAAGGCATGAGCCGAGGCTCTGCTCCGTTCATTCGGCAGGGAGAGAAACGCGCGCTTTGTCGACGCAGCCGAATATGCGAACGGCCAAAAATACACCGCCGTAGTCATAGACGCAGAGTCAAAAATCAGAACCACATGCAGTGTATGCACCAAACACTCGGAAATAGCGGAGGAAGTAGCGATTGCGCTGGCCCTCACAGAACAGGAATGCGAAGTCGTGCTAAGGGACTCGCAAACGGCAGTAAAGAATTATGCCAAAGGCCGAATTTCCAAGGAAGCCCTGTCCATTCTGGCCAAAGCGGGCAAATCCAAAACCGCGAGATCGAGGATCATATGGTTCCCCGCGCACGTCGCCACGGAAGCTAAACGAGATGGCGCACCGGACGGCGCGAGACATGACCCGCCGCACCGAACAGGGCAACGCCTCTCGCACGATAGCGAACGCTTCTCGAGCAGAACGGGACAGGCTCACCAGATACAACGACATAACCAGTGCATATTTGAACGCCAGAAGGATATACCCACCGCCGAGTCTCAAATTGAACAGGAGGCAGGCCGTCGCCTGGCGACAACCCCACACGAAGACCTTCCCTAATCCATTCCGTCTGAAACGTATCTTCCCAGATAAGCATCAGGACGACACGTGCAAATTGTGCCAGGAAGGACCAGCAACACTCAAACACATGCTGTGGGAGTGCAATGTAGTTATAGGAGGGATGGCAGTTACTCCGGAGACCCTGTCGTCGAGGTGGGCCGCCGCTCTGCGCAGCTCAGACCTCGGAATCCAGATGTGGGCAGTCCAGCAAGCCCGTGAGGCGGCGTTGAGGCAGGGCCTTGACGTTCCCCCGTGGGAGACCTGAGCCCGGGTCGCGTTAAACCTTGCCGGACGTACAAGAAAGTTGTATCCATCCATCCATCAAATCGCGGCATTTTCTGGTGTCCTAATCCAGTTCTGTTAGCCATGTAATGGTTCACGATGATATCAACAGCGTTCGAACTTACCACTACGTTTTGCCGGGCTCATCTGTCCATACTTATTGCGACGTTCCTCGCTCCTTCCTGTTTTGGTATTATTTCATGTTGCTTCGCGTCGTATAGCACCGTAATTAGTCATCGGGAATATACGTCTGGTGTTTCGAGAACAATAGAGAGCCGGTGTTTCGACAAAGTTAAACGTTGGTTCCGGCTTGTGACATCTCGAGTTCGTCTATTGTTGGGTTAGGGCAGGTGTACTTCTCATTGTTTGTATGAAACTCTGTAATGGTGGCGCAAACTAAATTGCGATTCGTGCCAATGTTCCGGTCCGTCCGTGCTGTTGACTACGCCGTTGTTCTCGCGCCAGCTGTGACGTTAGTGTGTCATCAATAGCGGGCCACCTCCTCACCATCACCACCTCTTCGTTCACAGCTTCTCCCACAGCGTATGGACCACTGCGGGGTGGAGGAATGGGGGTCGAATTCATGCTCTTGCGGCAATATGCAGATTGGGAGCCGCACTGGGTGAAGAGTGAGTCATCGCACAAATATCGCGCTCGGAAATTCGTTTTCCCAACCTTATTTGTTATTACCCTTGTTTTCTCCTCTTCTCGTATCTGCCTTTATTCGAAGGCAGCGTTCCCAACTTTCTTGGCCCATGGCTACGAGCCAGCGTTACGCCACACCTTGGGCGCTTACACTCCGCTGTATCATTTGATTGAAATGATTGAATCATTTCCCTCCCCCCCCCCCCCCCCCGTTCTCTCGAAGTCCACGGGCACGCGTTTCCCGCCACAAGCGCAGCCTGCTATCAGAACCCGAGCGGACGTCATCTACAGGATATTATTGCGACAGTCGCGTGTATTGCTGCAATATGTAGGCAGGAAAGGGAGCCGATTTTTTTTTTTACGTTACCTTATTTTACGTTAACCTTATTCACTCCTTTCTTCCGAGTGATCTATGATGAACTCGTTCTCCTTGATACATTTACTAAGGTCCCCCCTGTGCTCCTGTCTGAAAATTCAACACCGCTCCATTGCCGCATGATGGGCTTTTAAAAATTCCTTGACATTAGCTGCGGTCCACGCGAGGCTGTATTTTAACCGGCAGCTACGTGTAAGCTGGCGTTCGCGTAGACGCTGCACTGAACTCGTCGACATCAGACGACGTTTTCGAGTGCTTCTCAACGAGCTTCACCAACGCTGCGGCTGCATCAGTAACAGACCCGCACCGTCTACACCCAGCAGTGCTGTTATTGGGAAAGCAGGAAATGCGAGAGAAACCAGGAAGCCCAGCCGTCCACGAGGTGTCACCAATACATGCTCCAGAATCCGCATGTCATTGATTCTTAAGGCTCCGGAGAAAATGCATTGGCCCCAATGTTGTTTTTTTTTTATTTCGCGCTCTCTAATGACTTGAGTCACGCTTACTTCCACGGCGCTCGTTTTTGAGATTTTCCGATGCGACAGAAAGATATACCGACGCGAGTATTATCGGTCCGCTAGAGCACGCGGTGGCCTTGGCCTAGCTGTGGCCCAGACGTAGCTTTTCCATGAAAAGGAAAATCGAAGGTTGGTGAGATTGAAAGATACCGTCTGGGATATATATATATATATTTTTTTTTCTTTACCTTAAGTCAACCCATGCCCGAGCGAAAGTGCGGCGAACCAATCAACGAACGAAAGTGGCTTATTCAGTGGCTATTATTTGTGCAGTAAAATATATTGAGCCTAAGACATTGAGTGGGCTAACAGCATCTTCCAGGTTGCCTTAGTAATACAAGAGCTCCATATATATTTGGGACGCGCGGAGTGCTGACTTTTGCAGGTTATGATACGCATTGGAAATGCGGGCTCGCTCTGTGCCATTGACGTCACTGTAGTCGCTGGCAAAACTCGAAATCGTTCGTGAACACCATGCCTTGTGTGGCACTGAGTCACGCGAAAGGGACCCCTGCGTGACTGAGTCGCCCAGATGCCTTTCAGATAGGAGCAGAAAGGAAAAACAAAGCAACGTAGCCAACAGTGGGCGTTTGCGCATCTGGTTACACGTCGTGAAAGGCTGGAAGCGTGCCTCCCGCTACCGCTAAAACTGACGCGGTGACTAATCAGAGGAACTCGTGCAACGAAATGCGCGTTAGAAACAGCTTCTGAAGCGAAAGTTAAGGGAAACAGATGGAAGTCTTGGAGCGTAGTTTTTTTAAAACTTTATTGTAGTCCTTTTTTCGCTCTCCTCTAATTAAAATGTATTTCTTCGTTTTCCGTACTCAGAACACATTACAGAGGGGGACAAATCAGATATCCTGTGGGATGATATCTCTATAATCTCTATATGATATATGTATATCTGGCCCGCATATGGAATACATGAGATACAGCTGGTACAATTTAATCCTGAAGTAAAACTGTCAATTGGACCTTCTGCACGTACTTAGCCACAAGGCATTGGTGCCTGCCCGTAACATGGCGCGCCGTAACATTGTGTTAAATAAAAAAAAATAACATAAATGGCCTCGACAAGTGCACTAGTGCGCAGTACTATATATAAACGTACTGTAGGTGACATATAACAAAATAAGTAGCATAGTACATGACAGACGGTAAATACAGCTCTGAATATTTCGGTGATGTCTCTAACATTTGCAGCAAAACGCCATGCAGACCTGTTATTTTGCATAGGTAAGCGAATTTTTCGACGGCGCCGAAGCGTTTGTCTGACAGGATGCAATTTTAAATGACAGTTACTTAAACTTTCATTCTGTTTCTTCTATTTCTGCCACCAATGTCAATAAAACTTTATTCATGTCGACAAGTGAAAGGGGGTGAAGGGGAAAAAGCCGCTTAACTGCAGCTTGACTAAGCCCGGTGCCCTGTCTTACAATTCGGCAGTGAGCAGCACTGGGAAATGTAAAAGGTAGTTTAACGTAAATCTAGGTATTATACGAGAAACATAAAAATGCGAATAACAAAATTATAATGCAGAAACCAAATTGTACAGGAAGGAAGAAAGTTCAGTTAAAAAGTTCTCTACTCGATTTAGAAAAAAGAAATGCAGCAATAAAAAGAGATGTCGACAAACTTACTCACATTAAATATAGAAAAATTCCCAAACCGAAATAAAAATAAGCATTGAAGATCAGTCAGACTAGGAACACACACACACGCACGCACACACATGCACACATACAAACACACAGACATCACACACAGACACCACACACGGGCACACGCATAGGCACACACACCGGCACACAGGCACGCACACGGACACAGGCACACACAGACAGGCACACGCGCATATATATATCTTTACACACACACACACACACACACACACACGAGGGGAAGTCAGAAAGTAAAGGAACTTCTGCAATTTCTCGCACTAGGGCTTGGTAACACAGCTAGTATCCAGCGCTGAATTAGTGTCGTATGCAACACTTCTATGGAACGTGCCACTCTTATGCCCGCGTTGCTCGTAAGAGTGTAGCAACCGTTAAAAATGGCAGCTCCATTGTCGATCTGCATCAAGGAGTAAATGAGGGCAGTGATTCGCTTTATGTTTGCTGAAGGTATCGCGAAACCAGATCTACGAATCGATAGAGCGTTTCAAGCTGGGAAGAACTTCTTTATGCGACGAGGAACGATCTGGCAGGCCATTTAGAACTGAGGTTAAACAGCGCGAAAAAGACGAGGACACAATGAAACAAATACCACAAACAAGCGCTGGCCAGGGCAGGCCATCAACGTCAACGACTGAGGACAACTTGAAAGTCGTTGAGGGTATAGTGATGGAAAACAGACGAATCGCTGCGGACGAAATCGCCAGTACTTCACATATTAGTCATGGTTCAGCGTATTCCGTCTTACATGACAGGCTAAATTTACGGAAAGTGTGTTCAAGGAGGGTCCCGAAAGAATTGTCAGCGCAGCATAAGGCACAAAGCTTGGACATCTCGTAAGCATTTGGCCCGTTATCGTCTCGAGGGAGATGGATTCTTACAGCAATTTGTTACTGTAGATGAAACTTGGGTACATCATCACGAACCGGAAAGGAAGGTTGCAAGCATGGTTTGGAAAATCTCAACAGAAGTTAAGAAATTTAAACGTCAACCATCAGCTGGTAAGCTTGTGCAACACTATTCTGGGACATGAAAGGTGTGGTAGCCGTTCATTTCAGCCCAAGAGGCGAAACTATGAACAGTGAGAACTATTGTGATGTAATGCGAACTAAACTGAAACCTACAATCAAATCCAAATGCCGTGGAAAACTGCGAGAAAGTGTCATCCCGCAGCAAGATAACGCTCGGCCACATTCTTCCAAACGGACGGCCGAAACAATAAATGAGTTGGAATTCGAATAACTGGAACACCCGCCATACGGTCCAGGCCTGGCTGTAAGTGATTTTCTTATGTTTGGTCCATTGAAGGAAGCACCCAGGGGAAGAAGGTTTGCAACCGATGCGGAAGTCATTGACGCGGTGCAAAAAGAACTACAGGTGCAACCCAAAAACTTTTTTTGCCGACGGAATTAAAAAGCTTGTGAAACCTTGGGTAAAGTGCGTTGAAGTGCAGGGAGGTTATGTAGAAAAATAATGTATCTCTCAGTTTTCGATCATTAGAATAGAGGTACTTTTTCTCAAAAGTCCTTTTACTTTTTGACTTCCCCTCGTATATATATATATTAATTAAATTTGGGGTTTTACGTGCCAAAACCACTTTCTGATTATGAGGCACGCCGTAGTGGAGGACTCCGGAAATTTCGACCACCTGGGGTTCTTTAACGTGCACATAAATCTAAGTACACGGTTGTGTTCGCATTTCGCCCCCATCGAACTGCGGCTGCCGTGGCCGGGATTCGATCCCGCGACCTCGGGCTCAGCAGCCCAACACCATAGCCACTGAGCCACCACGGCGGGTATATATATATATATATATATATATATATATAACAAGAGCAGGCAAGGGTCATCCAGGGGTCTCTTGGGATAAGTGTGCTCATTTGATTTATTTAGCTACATAAATGTACATGTTCCATCCCTGTAGTAGCAGAATCTTGAGTCAGGAACGTTCCAGCTTTCGGTGTCAACAGCGCAGCAAAGAGACCCGGTGGCAGTGGTTTTAGAGGATCCGGTAGCCTACTTCCGAGCTAGAGGTCGCTGAAACAATTCTTAGCCATGACAGCTGCATTTCAATGAATTGTATACGGTTACTCTAAGCAATTACTTGAAATGATTCACCTAAGAAATAGAATTGCAGAGAACAAGGCTTTTAATAAACTGACCGGGAAATTTCGCTGCGGACGTCTAAGAATGTGTTTCATATAAAATTTTTCGGATTGCAAAATGCGAACATCTGATGGGACATCATAAATTAATAGAATCCCCCAGATACTATCGAAATCGCATGTGTGCCGGGTGATAAAATGAATAGCTCTAAGATTCTTTTTTTTAGCACTGTATGGCAGTCCCAGATTCTCGTTCCGGCTAGCCGTACGTTTGTGTCCGCAGCTCACGCGCCTTTTCTTCCCTTTGATCTCGCAGCGGCTCTCCCAGATCGAAGAGTCTGCGGCAAGAGCAACACTCACATTCTCACGTTATCCCTCTCTCTGCACAATGATGTAAACGGCTCCCGAAGGAGCACCTCTACGGTGGAGCACTTCACAGGCTCAGTCCTCACATCCTTCTTCATGTGATGCGTACAACCTAAATGTAGCAATTCTAGATGCAGGCAAACTCTCAACCGACCTAGCTTTCTCGAAGCGTCGACACACCCGCCGACATCTAGACCACAGTTGCGAGCAGGCTCAGCCGGTATAAGCGTATAGCCGTCACAGTGGTTTTCCTCCTGAGGGTCCGCGTCGTCCCCATTTACGCAGGGCCGTTCGGCTGCGTCTAATTCTAAAGGAGAGCTTGTCTTGTCTGCTTTGCTGTCAACAGGCAGGCGTCAAGCGGTGTCTTCGACGGTGCTGTGGAGGCCCTGATTCTTCGCAATGAGCAGCAGCTACGCGATGAGATCCACTTCTCCGCGATTCACGGCGGCGCCGATTTCAAGCTTGTCAACGCTGGCAAATAAGCAATAGGGAACGCTCTGCAACAGCACGTACTTCTCACTTACTGTCTTGACGGCGCTGTGAACAACATTTTCGTGCAACGCATGACCATAGCTGTGAGAAAAACATCATTGATTCTGGAATTGAGGGAGCGTCTGCAGGTAGGGCAGCCTAAGACCCAAGTGTAAGGCGCCAGTTTAGGGAAGACCTCTGTTCTGCCCCCAGCTATCTGTTGTGGGTCTGTTTTGCTTCATTCGTCTTCTTCTTTCTTCCGATCTCTCTGGTGGTTTAGCCGGAATATTAGCCTGATGTACTAAGTAGTTCTCGCGAATCATGTATGCTCCATTTGTGTTTCTCTTCATCCTTAGTTAATCACCACCATTTGCCCGCAGCCTGGTCGAAACGCCACTCCTTGTCGTGCTGTGTAAGTTTGTATCAAGCTCTGCTGAAGCGCGAAGGTATACTGAAATGTATGAAGCGTGCCGCATCTTCCGTGATTTTTCTTTGTTCTTTCAATAACCTTACAAGGCCTCAAGAAACTAAGGTTGATACTGTGTTGCATATCTTGCGGAAAAAGCAAATGGAGCGCAAGAAGTAGACAGGACAGTATTTCTTCTTGTCATGATTTTTCGTGCTGTTTCTGGGATACGTAAATGCTGTTCCACCCTTCAGAGCTCTAGTCTGTCACATAAACACCCTCACACTTTATGCTGCTTACAGTCAGAAGAGCAAGATCAAGTTACACCTGCGATGAGACAAGCCGCAGTGGAAAACTATGCGGGGAATTCTGACAAGGGGTGCACCGAAAGATCCGAAACTAGATTTTGACAATTATAGCTATTAAAGATTTTTCACGCAGTTTTCTGGTCGATGTCGCACTTATAGTGATGTTTACTTGCCCCAAATAATAGGCAAAAATGAAAGCCGCTTTTGTCTGGATCTGACTCATTTAAGGTGAGGGTGTTAGCCGTGCGACAAAGCAGCGCCTTTATGAGTGCGAAAGCGTTTACCTTTTAACATAAAGCTGTAACAGCATGCTATGGTTTAAACGTTGAAAAACTTCATGAATTTCGTCGGTCTTGAGTGTTGTGCCTCTATCCCTACGCAGGATACTTCGCCATTCCGTTCTCGGTGGCTTACTCCATGTCTAAGTGCGCAGCTCGCTTCTTCGCCGACGGCCTCCGACGGGAGATGAAAAAGTTCGGCGTCCGTGTAGTCTCCATTGAGCCCAACATGTATGCGTAAGTAGATTCGATGTTACTGTTCACCTGACCTTAAGCGCGTCTGCACTGTACAGAACGCTTTGTAGAACATACGTACTGAACACAAAAGAAGAGAGCAATTACGGCTATCCTAACGATAGCGATATAAGGCTACGCACGCCATGTCTCTGTCGAGCATTGATATAGCCGCATGATTCCTTGTATTATAAGGTTTAAGATCATTCAGATGTCTATGGAAGTCCGGCTTCAAGGCGCTGGGACAGCTTCCTGCCCTTGCAACTCGCGCTGGAACCTGCTCTGCAACTATACTGGTTTTCGAATTCTAAATTTTAATCACCCTTGCGGATGATTTGGGAACGCGTAACCTGGTGCACAGAAGGCAGATGTTATTTTAGTCGTCTTCTGTCACATGGTTACTAATGCAGCTATGCTGACATAACCACAGTCACGAATAATTTAACGAGAGATATGAAAGAGAATTTGGAAGATGTGTTAAAAGAAAATGAGTTGAATATCTTGATAAAGTTTATATGCAAGGTAGCCGCCAGCCATTATATACCTCTAATAAATAGACTTGCATTATCGTAATTGTGGTGTTTCTTGTGCACAGGGACTATAGCGGGTATCGAATTAAAAAAAGAAAAAAGAAGATTAAAAATTGTGCGGCGGACATGCAATTCCCAGAACTTATTCTTCACAGGCGGCAGAAGTTGTCGCAGGATCATGCGCAGGATGCATGAGCCCTTCTAGTGTGTTGAAATGTGCTCCGCTCTCCCACGGAAATAAAAATACGCGCATGTACGCATTGCCATGTTTTAGATCGTCGCTTTGCTTTGCGCAAGAAGAGTCGAGAGGAAATTGCTGTTTATTCAATCAAGTAGGTACTCCACATGCTGATAACCTCAGAAATAAAGAAAAGCTCAAGATTTATTATATTCATCATGTTCTGTCAGCACGAATTCATATTTTACCGTTTCGAGGACTGCTATAAATAAATGTTGGTCTTAGGAAAGGAAAGATGAATCGCTATGGCCATCTTTGCTAATGTACCTTTACGCGTACCGGCACGTGTCTCCATATACATACAAAAATGGACGCCTGTCTACTGCGAGATTAACGCTGGTACAAAGGTTATGCACGATCGCTGTATTTCCGTGATAACACTGGCAGTTTCCTTCACGGCACGAACAGAGTGTCACACGAATCGTAGCATCTTCATTAGGACTTATTTCTGGGCGAGTTGGTGCATGCTTGATTTGAAAATTATAACAGCGCTAACACATGCATACTTTAGCGCTGTTATAATTTTAGGATCAGGTATGCACCAACTCGTCCAGAAAGAAGCTTTAATGATGTGTCTCGTCCTTGTTCCTTTGTGGATGCGTGTGATGGCGCTGTTTTAATTTTTAAATGATAACATCTGTTGCCTGTTTCCCTGCAACAGAACCAACCTGACCGCCGACGCCATACTTCTGCCGGCCATGGACAAGCTGTGGCAGGAGACCAGCGAGGAAGTGCGGCGCGACTACGGCCAGGGCTACTACGAGCTGAGTCGCCAGTACCTGCGGCGGGCACTGGTCAAGTCGCGAACCGAGATCCACGAGGTGGTGGACGCCATGGAGGCCGCTGTACTGGCTCGTAGGCCGCGGTTCGCGTACCGGCCGGACGGCCCGCTCAGGGCCTTGCAGTTCGGCATGCTGGAGATGGCGCCGCCCATCGTGCAGGACGCCTTTCTCATACGGGACACGCAGCCGCCCGCGTCCACGCTTCCCGGCAACAGAGGCATCGCCAGAGGCTGACCGCGGCTGCTCCGTGCGCGGCACCCCGAACGCCCGCGCAAACTTGAAGCGCGAAATAAGACAAGGACTGACGCTGAACCCGGGTGCCGCCGTTTCGCAAATGGCATTTTTTGGACCGGAGGCGTGTAATACGTTTGCCCTTCGTTTGCACTGAATCGTCACTCATTGCCATCCCTTACTAAATGAACTAATAGTGGGACGAAAGTTAGCAG
Source organism: Dermacentor andersoni (assembly GCF_023375885.2). NCBI lineage: Eukaryota > Metazoa > Arthropoda > Arachnida > Ixodida > Ixodidae > Dermacentor > Dermacentor andersoni. The sequence continues at coordinate 51,748,464 of NC_092821.1, forward strand.
CATTCTCGCTGTCTGACCTTGAGCTATTCTGCGCTTTCAGTTCTCGAACCTGTCATGCCAACGAGACCGAACGTCAGACATTGCAATAATGACGAGAGTCTGCAGAAAAGAGGAACGTCACTCCGCAGCGTCTTCGGCGTTGTGACGTGATAAAAGGTGAAGTTCCTCGCGGCCTTCTCGCTACGCAGCCGGGAATCGAATATCGGAGTACTGTACAGCGTACCAAAAAATTGTCAGCCGTCAATCAATCGAGTGTCTATTGCAGGGTTTAAGAACTGCAGCACTGCTGTGTCTTCTCTGTTCGAAAATCTTCTTTGACCAATTGCGTCGAGGCTGCTTCTACAGCAGCGGTTTCTGGTATGTGTAGGTGAGGAATAACGAAAATTCAGCCTCATCTAACAAGACATCGTAAATGCTGTGGGCTGCGCAACTCATAATATGCCTAATGGAGAATGTTAAGAGCTTATTTTACGGTGACAGATATTGCCTGGTGCCTAAATAAAAAAGCGTACGATTAAGGTGCTTCTTTTATAACCCCCGATATGGGTTCGATGCCAGCGCACGCGTGGTTACTTCCAGACGACAGTGCGAACGCGTGGGTGTGCGGAGGCTGACAGGGTGAACTAACGTGACTCGTTTCCGGGTGCGTCCTTCTCTGGAAACACAGTGCAATACTACAAAGATAAAGTACGTTTGCTTCAAGTTGTGTCGTCTTTCTAGAATCTACTGCGCGCTCGTACAGTGCTCTCATTTAGAAAGTATCGAATGCAATTTGTGGCCTAGACATCAAGGCTGCCGCTTAACTGCAGCTTCGGTTATGGTGATAATATTTCAACGTTGACGTCCAGGCCAATATTTGCACTTAGAGTTTAAGCGAGGAGGACCTCGCAGTTTACACTGTGCGCAGCTCTGCAAAGTAAATGCTGGGCGTCGCCTATTTATCGCCCAGGCTACTCGTGTATATAGTTTTGTCCTGCGCTTGTGTTTAGGAAGTTGGGGTGAATTATGAAGTTCTGTCATGTACAGGTATTTCCCTCTCGATGACGAATAGCGTAATGGAGTTAGGCAACATTATTATAGCTATTATTTCACTGTCTTGGACCTGCCATTTATTTTTCGAAATTCGGGAATATTCGGCGTCCACTTATTGACCACGAATGAAGGAATGTCCCGTCCATACTACTACATCAAATAATATATTATACTGTCCGTATATTGGTTACATAATTTATACAGGTACAGTACAAAAAGTGTCAATTTCACAAAAGTAGTGCAGAAGAGATGCGGACTTCTCGGCTATATGTGAAACGATTTTGTAGGGATACTGAAGGGGAGAATTACCGTCGTTGATTCTATTCGCATCGGCTCTGTGCTCCGAGAGAACCACTATGTGCCTTTTGTGCAACCTCACAGTCTAAACCGTCGCTTAAAACAAGTGTCCTTCAAATTTCTTGTTGAGACCAATGACTTGGGAGAAGTATAATAAACATCTTTGCCAATTTTTGTGTGTTATGTCCTTTTGTGTTGTGCTGCAGAACAGTGGCAGTTGCGAGCAATTTGGCGTCAGCAACTAAGGCTAGACTATCAAGTGCATTCAGAAGGATTGAGCATACTTGCGTCAGGTTATCAACGACGTGACAAAGTGATAAGGCGTGATCGAATCGTCCTAAGGCTGACGACATTATTCGCGTGAAAGGTCTAGGTGGCCGCAACGCTGAATCAATGCGGCTCTAGCATAGACGCAATGAGGATGCGGAAAGCCTGGCGGACCCTGAAAGAGGCAGTCGGCTCGTTGCTAGATCAACAAATGTAAAGAGCAGGTTTGTGTCGAAAAATTGAAGCATGTGATTTGATTTACGCGAGCAACCCGCTACTTCGCAATTTCGCCACTTTCTCAAACGGTAAGGCGACTTTATACTCGCGGTCACTCAGTGACTGAAAGTGTCATTTTAACTTAAAGGGGCACAAAAGCGAAATAAGTCGACGTGGACCGTTCAAATACCATGGCTGAAACATCGCGAAACTTGTTTCGTGCCAAGAGAGGACTTCTTTCGCAAGAAATTTGAATCTGTAGGGTCCGAATACCTTTTTCGAAATTCAAATCTCCCGCCACCCAACCGGGGGAGTGGTGGCGTTGAGTAAGCCGTCACCACGCTTTGCTGCTGTCGGTGAGTAAAACGTCGCCCTACAGATGGCGGTACCGACGAAAAAGCGCTGCAGCTACTTTTTGGTCAGGTGCCCTAGACCGTTCGGGCATCTCGCGACCCAACATGGAAGTTGAATTCTCCGCTACTTGTAGTTTGTGCGAGTTTTGCGAGGCAGGAAAACCAGCGCAGCACTACGCGATTACGAAACTGCTGAAACGCGACGGGCGAAAACGAAAACTTTCGACCGCCCGCGTCTTGCCAAGGATAATTTCAATGAGTTCTTTTTTCTAAAAATGAAATAGAATGGGATAAGTAGCAATTTATTTCGTCTTGTAACACAACGCTATGATTTTTTTTTTTTTTTTTTGCAGTGAGTGGTAGGCTACTAATGGCTGAATTTAACTGAGGAGTGCATTCGTCATCGGGCAAGTGCTTGAATGTCCCGGGGGGCCTCTGTCATGTCCTGCATCTATTTGTTTATTTATTTATCTATTTATTTACTTATTTATTTATTTATTTATTTATTTATTTATTTATTTATTTATTAGTCAAGATTAAATCTAATATGTTCGCCGAGTTAGGTGATATTCTAGTTGGTTTGGTCACGAGCTGCGAGAGTGAAAAAACGGAGCACAAATATAAGAAACTGCTTGCCTCGGTCGAAAATGGAGATAAACTTGGTGGCTGTGTATTCCATGATATGTTTGGATAGTTGAAATCACCAAGCAGAAACAACGGGGACGAAGGAAAACGTGTGTGAACAGTGTTAATCGTGTCATGAAGTTCGTCAAGGAATGTAGCTGTAGCGGACGGAGAACGATAACACACGCCGAAGATAACTTTCATGTGGTGAAGTGCTACTGCGGCCCATACGATTTCGAGGTTAGTTTGCACTTGAATGCGAGAAGATGGAATATGGGATGATATAGCCAGAAGAACACCGCCTCCTCGACGCTCAGTTCGATGGCAACGGTATACTGCAACATGATTAGCGTCCTGAAAAATTTCGGAGTCGTGCACGTGGGCCGGAAGCCATATTTCGGTAAGCGCTATAATATGTGCACAGCACGTGTCAATGGCAGAAGAGAGTGTCATATTTATTAAGTACACTTCTAATTTTAGTGAATAGCACAGTTAGGCGGCATTGTGAAGTACGGCCACTACCCCTCATTAACTCCTATCTTGAAGAGGCTTGTGCAGCGTTATCACCTGAGGCGGTGCCAAAGCGTTGCAGCTTAACCTCTTCAATTTTGTCTGCCTGCGTGTTGTAGCAAAAACATTTATTATGTATAACTTGCTGTATCCGAGCTGGAATTTCGGTGCGTTTGGTTGAGCTTTGCCAAATTCAAGTAGCCTTTTGCGAGCAGTACGGGTTGAGGCGCAGAAGTCTTCGACTACAGTGTAAAAAATTGGCCTAGGCGATAAGCGCGCTGAATTGATTCCGGCGGGAGCGTGTCAAGTGCAGTCGTAAGTAAGCTTGTTAACTTCGATTCCGTTTCGTCCCAGGTTTCCCTGCTGTCTGAAAGGCCGTAAAAAATTAAATTGTCCCGCCGCGACCTATCTTTAATATCATCGAGACGTGACTGCAGGGAGGCATCCCGACGTGACAGTTGCTTAACCGTATTTTGCATGGGTGCCACTTCGTCAGTAAAACTGTCCAGCTTCTCGCACTTATCTTCCAAAGTTTTGAGTCCCTGCTGGATGCCAGTGATCTTTGAATCCAAGCTTTTCTGTGCGTTTTTGATTGCTTTGACGTCGGAAGCCAGATCGGCCTGAACTTTGGAGCTCTGTACGGCCAGTTCGCGCACGTCTTTGAGCAAATGAAACAAAACGCTCATTTGCTCAGCAGGGTCATCCGGCAAACATGTTCAGTTTCTCGATTATGAAGACCTTGTTTGCGATAGTAATGACGGCTTAGACATTCTCAAGCCTTAACCCATCATTTTTGCTTGACTTAATATATGACTACGACAGCGCTGGCAAAATTACGCCGCTGCGCTCTCTGACGGTTGCGAGCCTGGGTTAGGGACATTTGAGACCGCAAGGTGCTGCTTCGCCAGTTGCTGTGATCCCATCACGAAGTATACGTAGACTGGTAGCGGAGATCCTTTTGGAGCCCGCGTGTCCTGAAAATGACAGCGTGTTGCTGCACTGACCTTCTGTGTGTCACGGGGAGGAGGAGGAGGAGGAGGAGGAAGTAAACTTTATTGCTCTAGAAAGTAATTCAGTGGTCGGGGAAACGTCCATCAAGCAAAAAATCTGGGGTATTATTCCACGCCCGTGGGAAGGCAAAGTTACGTAGTAATCGTATCGACCTTGGCGTAAATGTTTCTTTTTTTTTTTTATTGCGATAAAGGCTTGCCCTTAAGGCATAATTCTTGGAGCGTATATGTGTATTATATGTGTGCTGTGAGGCCTGTGTTGTGTATGAATTGAAGCAGTGTTTTGTGGAATCTGTTGTCATGTATCCAGCGGTCATAGCTGGTTGTCACACTGTAGCGGAGGCCGGCTTGCAGTAGGAGACGCGAGCGTTCCGATTGTAAACCCGTACATGTCCATATTAGGTGGTATGCATCTGATTCCACCACAGGAATGGAGCAGTATGGACACGTAGCACCCAGTGGTAAATGCGACCAGTTCCACCTTGAGACAACAGCCGGTGTAAGGGCCACCCCGGCCCGAAGCCTCCTAAGCACAACTTCCTCCGCCCTAGTGAGATGAAGGGGGAGGGAGCAGACACACGGTGGGATAAGAGCGCGTGTGTCCTGCCGGAGAACATTTTTACGGGCTCGCAGCGAGTTACGGGGTTGGGATGGGAGGGGAATAGGTGGAGGATCAGGATTAGGAGGGCAGTGTGCCTGCTGGTCAGCAGCAGTGTTGTGAGGGTTTGCTGAATGGCCTTGGATCCAGTGTACCTTGACGCAAGTAGCTGTCTTACTATTCATAGTGTGTATTCTCTCGCAGATTTCCATCGCCTTATCAACCTTCTTGAGTTCCTGAATAGCCGCTAAAGAATCAGTGAAGATATCTAGTTGCTTGATGGTAGGCAGCTTAGATGTCGCATCTTGCAAAGCGTCGTGGATGGCTTGAAGTGCCATTACTAGAGCGCTGGCTTCCGTAGATAAATAGCGGTGGTGGCCGCTGATGAAATTATGCGTAGTACTCAGGAATGATGTCCTTCCGCCGTCTGGGAGAATGGCAGCATCCGTATAGACTTTGCAGGTGTTAACGCATGATGCATCGACGTTGTTGTGTTCGTCAATAATACCTGTTGTATTGCTGCGTCGTAACTTCGTTGGCTTATTAGTTGTGATGCTGGTGAATTCCCAGGGAGGCATTGGATAGGGCTGATTGTCAATCCGAGAGCCGCGGTGAAAATGAGCATGCAACGCAGCGACAGCCGGAATAAGTTGCTTTTTTATTTCACGTGCTTTTTCACGTTGCAAAATTAGCTCTGCAATTGTGTTGAGCTGGGCATGTTCCTGTAAGGTTGGTATCGGAGTGATGCGGGGCAGTGCTGTGATTGTGCGCATAGCATCGCGATTAATCGTCTCCAACTGTGCCAGCTGTGCCAAAGTCAGCCGTTGAAATTGTGCTTGATATAAAATTCGTGGCTGCAAGACTGCACGCACCAACCGTCGAGCTACGTCAGTACGAGCTCCAGCTGCTTTTGCTGCAATGCGACGAATAAGGTGAAGTGTTTTTGTCGAACTCTGTCTGGTTTTACGGAGCCAGTGTGCACCACTGCCGGATTGGTGAATATCGAGACCCAGTATGCGGACCTCAGAAGCCTCAGGGATTGTCACTGCGCCGAGTCTAAATGTGAAGGGGTGCTGCGTGATTCTTGTGCGTCCTTTCTTGTTGGCCACCACAACATAGCTTGATTTTTGGGCGGAAATATCCAATCCTGCTTTCCGAGCGTAGTTGTTCAGCACATCAAGGGCTTCTTGAAGCTGTTGAGTTTGTCTAGATATATCTTTATGCACGGACCACAAAGTGACGTCATCCGCATAGATTAAGAACCTCACATCCGGAATCCGATGTAGTTGCCAGGCTAGAGGTATTAAAGCAACGTTGAAGAGAAGAGGAGCCAGAACCGAACCTTGTGGGACTCCTCTGTTCGATGTGAAGTATCCTTCTTGCCTTCCATCTACTCTAATCGCAAATGTGCGATTCTGAAGGAATGAGTAGATGAATCTTATCACCCGCGGTGGAAGTCCCAGGTCGATGAGGTTAGATATAATGATTTCATGGTCGATATTGTCATAAGCTTTCGTTATGTCTGTTGCTACTAGCGTGCGCACAGCATGACTGTGTGGAGAAACCTGTAAAACATCGTCTGATAACATAGAAAGGCCGTCTTCAGTTCCCAAGTAAGAACGGAATCCAATTTGAGCAGGATGATATTTATCGTGGCGTTCAAGCCACCAGGAAACTCGTGTGGCCAGCATCTTTTCAGCGAGTTTGCAGACAGTTGAGGTTAGTGAAATTGGGCGTAAAGACTGCAGGCTATTTGGAGACTTTCCTGGTTTCGGAATCGCGACAACAATTGAATGCTTCCAATCAGGTGGAACGTTTCCAGTCTCCCATACTTTATTAATAGCCTGAAGAAGTGCGTCGAGAGCTGCTCCTTCCATGTTCTTGAAAACCTCATAAGGAATACCATCGGGACCAGGTGTTGTTCGTTGCTTCGAAGTTTCAATCGCCGCTATTAGTTCGGCCATGCTGAAAGGGCTGGATATTTCGGATTTGGAGGTTGTGGCAGACTCATCAATATCGGGGCAGTTTATAGGTGACGCTTGATCGTATTTCGGGAAAAATGCTCTAGCAGCGTGTTCTGCAAATTGATGTGGCGAACTCTGCATCGCTAACCTAACGCTCGCTGCAGGGTCAGGTTGCTTATGACCGCCTTCCATTGACCGGAACGTACGCCAAAGTGCTCTGTTTCCAATGCCCGATCCAAGATTCTCGCACCACTCATACCATCGTCGTCGAGAAAGTTGCTTTTCGTGCTGACGCGCCTTCGCCGCTATATGGTTAGCACGTGCACGGCTACCTGGTGCATCGGGATTCCTCGACGCATACAATTCTGCCTGACGTCGCTTTGCCCAAAGTTGCAACAGGGTGAGGTCCGGTTGAGGTTGTTCCTCGTCAACTGTGGTCACAGTGGTGTTCCTCCGTAGCAGTTCTTGCAAAGCGGGAAGAATTTCTGAGGGCTCTGAGGGTACTTCATCAATCGATGATTCCCGAAACTTATCCTAATGCGTGACTGTTACTCGTCGTCGAATTTTCTTTATGCACGTTCTGTGCAAACCAATCATTATTGGCATATGATCACTGCCCCATGTGTCTGGTTCCACCCGCCACTGCGGCATTCCAGGACCCAACCACCACGTGAGGTCTGGAGCGTTTGTTCTAGATACTGCGGGTACAGCACAGGTAGCCACAGCGTGATGGTTCAGCAGTGTAAAAGTGGCATCGCTCATGATGTTTTTAACTTGGTATCCTCTTCGGGAGTTGTACTTGTACCCCCATTCTGTATGTGGGGCATTGAAGTCTCCACCCACGAGAATAGGAATTCCCGGGTACGTAGACCGGAGATGGGCTATCCACCCCAAGTTCAAACGTGTGCGCTGCGGTCTGGCGTAGAATGACACTAGAATGACAGGAGTCTTCACTGGTTGGTGTTAGGACCCCGACAACTTCTTGATTACCACTACACCATGGCTCCAGGTCAATCACTGTGTGAGCAATATGCGATGATATATAAACTGCAGCTTTTCCCGGAGCTGAAGCCATTGTAGTAGCACGTCTATCTCTAATAGATGGGTTATGATACCCATTGAAATTGGATAGGGAGCATAGCTTATTATGCTCTTGAATAAGCAGTGCCCATACATGTAGCTTATTGTATTGAAGCTTGGTTTTAATTTCTCCTAACTTGGAGTTTAGGCCCCGACAATTCCACTGTAGAATTCCATCCTGTGACAGCTGCTGCAGAGAATTAGCCATGATGCAGGCGATTCTGAATGAGCAACGTTAGTTGAGCAAGTTGATCTAAAACTGCTGTCCAAACAGCTTGGTTGACCTGTGGTGCCGGACGGGATCCAGGCGTAACGGTGGCATTCGCAGTGGTTGATGCGTCACGTGTCGGTCCTATTTTCTGACGACGCAGAATTACCAATTCTTTATGTTTGCGTAGTCGCTCAATCTCTCTGGCCAGTGCGTCTATCCGAGCGTCAATGTCATCATGGTCATCATCTGACTGATGCAGAGGTTCCGGTAATTTCTGTTTCTTTGTCTGCGACTGCTTGCCACGTTTAAGAACAGAAGAATACAGTTGTGTTTCTGGGGCTTTTTCCTCTTCTGCCAAGAGCATCTCTGGCTCTTCTGCAAGAACCTCATAACGATTGTGTGTTGTTACTATAGTCGTTTTTGGTATAGCCTTTCGTATCCGCATTGTGGCCTTCTGTTTTGTCGGACAATTTGTGCTTGTCATATCGTGCTCATCAGATTTACATAAGCCACATCGATATCGTGGTTGGCCTTCTGGTGTGAGCTTTTCTGGATCAATAGTACGCTGTGGGCAAAATGCCTGCATGTGTCCACGTTGAAAGCAGCGGTAGCAGAATATTGCTCGAGGGAGGTAGAGTTTAGGTCGCAATATACAACCATAGTAATAAAACCGTTCTGGGATACATTGAGGGCCCTGTACCGTCACTAAGCATGTACGGCTTTTGCCCATGAATCTAGCTGCGAGCACCCTGTGTGTCGTGGAGGTAAATTCACGACATATTATCTCAGGGGTGTCTTCTGGGTCAATGCCATAGACAACACACCTATGTATATTAGGGCCCGATGCAAAGTAGCACTGCACAGGCAGGTGTTGATCTTCTGACAGCGGGATAGATGTTAAAGTGCACATTTTCTGCACATCACTGAGAGATGCCAAGTGCACAGTGATCGAGTTGGTAGATTTGTATGCTGCGAACCCTTTGTATCCGGTGGTTTCAAGAGATTGGTCGATGACCCTTTGGACATATTTTGTGGCTACTGAAGTTATGTCGTAGCATGAAAGGGGCCGTATATGAACTCGATATGATTGAGAAGGGGTGGGCGTTGGGTAAGACTGAGAGGGAGCGGGCGTAGGGGAGGCCGTGGAGGAATTGTCTGGGGTGGCCCTTACCTTTTTTGCCGGTTGCTCCGATGCAATGGCGCCTTGTTGAAGCACGTTGATAGGGGGACCTCGCTTGGCTGCATTCGTCGAACCACCAGATGGCTGCACGTCCATAGGGTCACCAGTGTCCGTCGGCACGACTGCGGATAGGTTCACATGCACATCACGAAGAGGACTGTCCTTCGGTGTTGCATCTTGGGTATTCGAGCTATCGGTAGCACACTTCGGCTGCATAGTTGGCATGGATGTTGTCACGCGCAGCAGTCCAGTGGAAAGTACAGATGAGGAGCTCACATCTGGCACAAACACTTCTTTTTCGTCGGGCGAGCGCGGCGGCTCGGCCGCGCTAAGCCTAAGCGCCAGCCGTGCTTGTTTTGAGTCTATCAGACGAGCAGGATCCGTAGGACAAGGCAAAGAAGAGTCCTCACCAGAGTCCACAGGTCCCCATAGGCTTCCGATGAGCTTCGTATCCGGATAATTGCGAGATTTTCTTTGCTGTCGAGCAATTTCCAAGGAACACAAGGAAACCACGTCTGCGTGGAAACGTCGTCGTCTTCCTCTCTGTTAATTCATTTATTGCCATTTGGAATATGCTCATTTTCTGGGCCTTTGTGTTTTAATATCCTATTTTATGACGGGATAGTCGCAACGTATACTGCGATACATAAACTTGCAACCTGAGCACTTATGTATTAAGGCGTAAGCCTTTAGTCTCTCATGAGTGTCCGGGTGCAGTCCGTGGTGAACGCAGGAAAGTGGTGATCACCGGCGAGAGGAGCAATAAGAGGAGGGGCCATGCCAGTACTAAAGGGTGTTGGCCAGTAGCGCTGTGTGAGTGGGCGCGTGGTAGAGCGCGGACATGCGCGTGGGGGTGCGCGCAGATCGGCGACAAACCTTGCAGCCATATGGCTGTGATTGCATCCCATGCTCGCGGCCACGGCGGCGTCCGTTCGCAGCGCAGTTCCGACAACAGCGACAGAGGCAGTCATAGATAGGTTTGCGCCTATAGCAGTTTAGCTCAGCAAAGTGCCCATAGATTTTTTGAAGGGATGCGTAGTTGTGATATTTGCTCAAACAATTTTGGGAATTCTCGTGTGGAACTACAAAGAAGCACTTCGAGGAATACCAATGATAGTAATAATTTGTTGTTTGTAGTGCAAGTACCGAGAGTAAAAGAAATGTGGAATATACGAAATATTCACCTGGTTATAGTTCCCAACATTTGTAAGCCAAATCACGCAAAAAAACAACAACATTTGTATGCGTCAATACTAGCCATAGTGACGTCCATACTACGCAGGAAAGCAGTAGAATCGCAAGTGTGAAAGCAGGTAAGTTCCTGTTGCACCGGGAGCATTTTTTTTACTGTTTGCCGCAGGTACCTGGTTTGTTTTTTACGGCACTCTTTAAAATCGTGAAGCATTGGCTGTTAGGTCAGGAGCATGTAGAAACCTCCTCATACTGGAATGTTGATTCGATCAGAGAAAGAGATAGAGCAAGGACAGGAAAAGCTGGGAGGTGGGGCTGAAAATGTAAGAGATTAGACAGCTAGTCAAGCTTCGGTCGAAGGTCGGTTTGAAATCAACTGCGGACTCTTGTGTGGCTGAAAACCACACACGACCGAGAGAATCGCTCATAATAATTTGGACATATGCTGTCCAAGCGCCGATGAATAAAACGAATTCACTGTGGGACATAATCCAAATAACACGCACCATGACCATCTACCGTTGTTTGAGACATCGTAAAAAGAGCCTATACGTTGGAATAGAAATTTCACAACTGCGGAATAGCTTCCGTGTCATCACTGCTGCTGTCACTTGAAAATTATGTTGCCGAGTCTGAGAAAGGGCAAATTTGCGACTTATCATTGCAAAAGCGCTAGGAGCAGCGGAGGCTAGTTTTGATGGTACCTCTAGTGGAAGTTTTATTTTTCCAGACCCCCCAATCTGCCAAAAGCTGTCAAATCTGAAAAATAGATAAAACTCAGGCGTCATTTCAGACGGTGCATGATGTTTCTGGAAAAACGATTTTTAATGGAGACGCTTAACAACACGTAGAAAAGCTGTCGACAAAGGCGCGGTAACGAAAGGGTTGGGGTCTGGCATTTGGATCACTACGGGAAGTGTTATTTTTCTTATTTTATGTTTCTTCTCCAGTCTTCCAGCTTCCTCATTACGCGCGAGCGTGTCCTCAAACTGACTTCTGTATTTTCTTTGAGAATGTGTGGGAATAGAATGGTGAAGAATGTCAGTGCCAGACATGTTTCGAAAAACTAGTTCACGCACTGGAAGCGCGCTACAGAAAAAGAAAAGTTTCGAAAAACTAGTTCACGCACTGGAAGCGCGCTACAGAAAAAGAAACATTGCGCCGCAACCCATCTTGTGATGACTGTCGACGGTAATGCGAATAGCATTCGAGCGATGTAGCAACAGACCGCATTCCTGAAGTGTCGTTTATTTGACACGCGTAGTGGTAACACCGAGACTTCCGTTGCTTAGGCCACATGCCCACATACTCTGATATCGGGCCACATTACGTTGACACTCGACTGCCAAGATCCCGCACAAACATGGCGACGGCCGTGTGACACCGGCTCTGTGACTATGGAATGACGAAGAAGGAATGACATCGATGGGACTACAAAGGTGGTAAAACGACAACGGCATGACGACAATGAAATGTCGATTCCTAAATTATGACGATGTTTAGAAAAAATTATAACAGTGTGATGAGGACGATATGTGGACCAAGAAATGACGATGGTGTGATGGCGAAGGTTAGCGGCAACCTAGGGAAGATGCTGGAATTACAACGACGGCACGATCACGGTGGGATGACGAAGACTGTACCACAACGGATGCATGACAGCGACTGCCTGACGACGACGCAACGAGCACCGTTGCATGACAACGGCAGTGTAATCACATTGAACCACGACAGCATGATTGCGATGGAATGAGAAACAAGGAATGACGTCGATAGATCGATCAAGGCGCTATGATGACGACGGGATGAAGACGGTGGGATGACGTCACTGAATTGACGAGGATGGTGAAACGATAGCGTGATGGCGATAGCATGACGACAACGGTATGACGATGGCTCACGTTGACAGCATGACGATAGTCGGATGTCGAAGTTTCAATGAAGGCGATTTCAAGTAATGAAATCATGGGGTTTTACGCGCGAGAAACATGATCTGATTATGAGGCACGCCGTAGCGGGGACTCCAGAAATTCTGACCACCTGGGGTTCTTTAACGTGCGCCTAAATCTAAGTGCACGGGTGTTTTCGCATTTAGCCCCCATCATAATGCGGCCGCCATGGCCGGGATGCAATCCCGCGACCTCGTGCTTAGCAGCCCAACACCATAGCCACTAAGCAACCTGAGCAGGTAAAGGTTATTTAATGACCGTGACGGCCTCACAACGACGGTGTAACAATGAGTGCATGACGACGACTGTATGTCGACGATGCAATGACGACAATGGCAGGAGAAGGAGAAGAAAAAAGGGTAGGAAAGCGGAGTTTAACCAGTATAACTACCGGCTGGCTTCCCGGCGCAGGGGTATCGGGTGAAGGGAATAAAAGGTGACAGAAGAAACAAATAAAAAAATAGAGAAAAATTAACACAATAGTGCGATGCTATGCGCTACAACTTTCAAAGTCGATGACATGTCAACGACATTAGGGCAATACCATTATGATAATGACATAGTGATGACTGTGTCATGAAACCCGTGTGCCGACGTTAGTATTTCAATGACGGTTGAGCAAAGGACGCATGATAGAGACTGTCTGACGATGACGGCATGACAATTGGGGCGGCATAATGACAGTTCAATCGCTATAGTATGATAGGATATCATGACGCAGAAAGACTGACGTCGGGAACGACGAATGCGGTAGGATGACAACGGCATGACCACAATAAGAACGCTTTACTGAAGTTGTAACAATGACATAACGACAGCGTGACAACGGCAGCATAAAGACGACTGCGTAACGACGATGGCGTGGTGACGACAGCATGACGAGAGTAGTATAATAACGCTAGAATGACGGCGATTCAGCGAGCACGATAGAATAACGACCAGGAACACGTACCTAAAGAATACAAACAAAAGTATAACACGTAATATAGAAGATATACTTTTTTTAGCTCTGTGTAATTCCTCATCTGTTTATACGCTCATCGCAGTCTACGTCAGGGCCGCTTATGTGTGTTTTCGACTTTCTTTACAAACTCCTTGTGGTGCAACTTGCATTTGCCTTTTATATTTATATGTTCATGGGCGTATATGACTGTGTACTGTGGATTTCTTACCCTGTGACATGGCTTCTCCTCATTTTCTTGCATATACATTTATATTGTTGTTTCCGCTATGCGAAAAGGAGTAGCCGTCACCATTGTAAGGTGACAATGTCTCTTGCTTTTACTTTCATTCAAGAAGAGAAAAACGCATACCTAGTGGCCTCAGCAATTGGACAACTTGGACCACTGGATCGAACTAAGAGCATGACGAAGACAGCTTGACGAAAATTTTATCACAAAGCTGCAATGACAATGACTGAGCGATCACGACGTTATCACGATGGCGGTGCGACAAGCAATGCATGAAGACGTTGGTGTGATGACGACGGCATGACGAGAGCCGGATGACAAAGCTGGAATGATGCCAATGCAGGGACTATGACGGCATCACGACCATGTGTGGCCCATACCTAGTGGCCCAAGGTGTTAGACAACTTGTGCCACTGAAGGCTGTTGCGTTCTCCAGGGTAGCGAATCCCACCGCTGCAGACCAGTTGTTGCGACGCCTCTCTCTCGCAGCTCGACCGGCGTTAGTATTGGGTAGCGTGGCGTTGTCGGCGGGCTGCAGGCGTCCGGAAGACCATGGCGATCAGGCAGGGACGAGACAATTTCCAGTGCGAAATTTGCACGGTTTATTCAATGGTTAGTGAAAGATAAGAGCAAGAGAATGAAGTGAAAACGTACATTGTGGGGCGCTTTATATGGGCCCTCTAAAATCGTAGGCGGCATCTTGCTCACGGCAACGTCACGTGACATGCACTGAGTCCCACGGTGCTTGGCGGCTCCACCCACTTTCCCAAGACGACGTTTTCCTGAGCTTGCCTCCGCTGGTGGCAACCCGCGGGTCCTGGGGATCGTAGGCAGCTTATTCCTTCTCTTTCGCGCATCGTCGGTTCGCGGAAACGGCGTCTGGTTGTGGATGGGCGACTGATCCATTCTCCCAGTTGACGTCTTCAAGAGCGTGTCTCTGCTGGCGGCAGCCCACGGGTCCTGGGGATCGTAGGCAGCTGATCCCTTCTCTTTCGCGCGTCCTTGGTTCGCGGAAAGGGCCTTCACGCACACACACAAAGGGGCCTGTGAACACTGCGGGGCGTCCGCCAGACCGGCATCCATTTGAGACAACCATAGCAAATTAGGAATCCATTCTTAGTTTCGCTTAGGTATGCACACACACTAAGGGGCCTGTAAGTACTGCGGTGCACCTGCCAGACCGGTAACCACTCGACTCTACCACAGCAAATTAGGAATCCACCTTCCGTTTAGATGAGGAATGGTGGTTGAGCATCCTTTTTGCCCGGGGTGTTACGCGCCAACCGTAACCGCGGTGGAACGACCACGACCACGGGGTCGGCGTAAGAAGATAGATAGATAGATAGATAGATAGATAGATAGATAGATAGATAGATAGATAGATAGATAGATAGATAGATAGATAGATAGATAGATAGATAGATAGATAGATAGATAGATAGATAGATAGATAGATAGATAGATTCAAGACTGCGGAAGTGGGCAAGGAATGCTATTCGCATTCCAAAAATCATGAGCCATACCATTCTGTGGAGGTGGATGACCAGCGAAGCTGTTTAGCACATGAGACAGGTGTGACAGAGTTTTTTTAACAACGGTACCAGCAAATTTATTGTACTCATCGGTGGTCATTGTGACGATAGGTATGCACACACATTCTCGTATCACCTCTGTTATTAAATGCGTCCACCACGTAAGACAATGAATGGCTCATACCCCCACAAACAATGATTCATAGCACCATAAATTAAAAAAAAAATTATCGCGGCCTCCGCATTACGACGATAGAGAAACAAAATTCTGTGCTGGAATGATGGGCGGCAACGGAGCCAGGTGTGGAAGACGACGATGTAGCTCGAGCCATTGCTGATGATGATAGTTGATTATTATGATGATGATGATAGTTTCCCCTTGCCAATGAATGGCTCACACCCCCCTCCGCAATGAGCGACAACGGAGACAGCTGTGGAAGGAGACGACGACGACGAACGCGTGAGCAGTGGCACGAGCGCGTTCACGCGGTGGCGCCGAAAGGTGCTAATAAGCTAGTTCTAGGGTTGTTCGCGGAAGACGGACAACGGCAATGCCTTACTCAAACGTAACCTCTTCATCCAGCAATGTTTCTTGGTAGGGAACCATTATTTAACACAAAATGAATTTAGTTTTTTTCATGTGAACTCTTCACACTAAATATTATCAGCCCAAGAAATTCGTAACACCGTCTTTCTTGAGAAGCCACGGTTCCTACGGTATAATTTTTATAGCGCATGTCTTCAGGCCCTTCAGTTCCAACGTCCTTCTTTGAACCGTTTGTTCTAACGCTTCACAGTGGCCAATGAAATGCAATGTTCAATCTACACGGCAGCCATACGATGACTAATTTCTTTTCGGGAACCACCTTCAGCTGTCAAAAAGCTCACGGCTCCTCGCTGCTCAACTTCTGGAGCGTCCATTACGTCACGCAACCATGTTCAACCAAGTGTATGAGCGCATTAAATAACATTTATCCTCACACCTGATTGCCACTTTTGTAAATGAGAGATGCCTGCGTGCTACGCGCAGGCCTTGCAGATAATGAACCGAACCATAATTGCGCGGGGTGGGTAGGCTCACTTTCATTTGACTCGCGCTCGTACATTAGAAATGCGAAGATACAATGGAATATACAAATGCTAAGATACAGCTTGATAAAGGGCAAAAAATTGCCACTGGAAACAAAGTTCACTGCACGTATACACAAAACCTCGCAACAAGATATCTAAACATACGTATAAGTCTCCAATAAATCTACGTATCTAAGAAAAAGTCACGGTATATAATGGGTGAAACAAGGCAAATAAACATGTTGCGCAATCACAGATTCACAGAATCCTAGATTCCGCCCCAATTCCATCCACTCCCCCCGATGTATCGCGCGCGACGGAAGGCGCGGTGCGCTTGCTCCCCGCTTTTCTCCTTTGCGCACCCAAGGCTGAGCCACCATCATCGGCTCACCCATCCCCCCCCCCCACACGCACACGCTTTCACTCGCACATACAGCATGCGGCGCGCGATCACGATGTTATCGCCCTTGGACTTAATGCGGAACATGAGGCCGACGTCGACGGCAGGAATGCGCCTAGAGTCTCCATATAATTGCTATCGCAATAATATAATGAGTATCCGGCAGCTGAAGCATCCCATGGCCCATTGCTTTCCGCAAAAGAAGTAACAAAATAGAACTTTCACTATGCGACAATTGGCTACGCCGCAACATTTTTCTTTCCTTTTGTGGGGCGGGGGAACCACAATGAAAAAAATACGCAATGGAAAGTATCTTGGTCACAATCGAATGCCTACTTTGGACAACTAATATGGCTATTAAAGGAATATCGAAGAAAACACGAGACGCTTGGTCCACCAAGGACCGTGCGAATACTTCTCGGTATCCTACACCGGCTAGAAAAGACTTTCTGGGGAGGTCGCGCTCAAGACAACGCCGTGCAATCCGTCGAGTCCCCACATTGATGGCGGCGAGCGACCATTGTTTCTTTTTCTCGTCTGCTAGCTAGAAAGCGCCCAAAACTCTGCCAGGCGAAAATGCACTCGGCCAGAGATAACCGAACGCGCACCGAAGTGCGCCGCGCGGTGGTCGGGGCAACACGAGAAAAACGCATGCGCTCTGGCTGGCTCTGGCAGCCCCCGGGTAGGGGAGCGAGAACAAAAAAAAATTGAAGAGGCTCAATGTGTCCTCGCGATGAAAAGTCATAGTAGAAAAGATAAATAAGAACGTAGTTACCTTGGCTGGCTTTAGTGTCTTCACTGGATGCTTTGGCGCACTGCAGGTGAAAAAAAAAGATGTGATATTTTTTATGTGACATGACGGCACGAATGAACCACCACAACGCTTCGTCTCATCGGACCTCGCTGCGGGCTTTGTCAACTTGTCTAATAGTGTGTTGATTTGGCTTGTCTCGTTGTATGACCCGATGTACGACTTTGGAAAAGTTAATGCACCTTTGGCGTGAAATATTTATGGGAAAATTAAACTTACAAAGTTCCGCAATTGAAAACCTAAAGCACACGTTTGGAAATGTCAATGTACCTTTCACATCAAAAGTTTATGAGAACTTTATACCCATAAAGTTTCGGAATTGACATCCACGCGCTCCGTAGATTCCATCATAGAGTTACTATACTGACTCTAGAGGACAAGCTACCCATAGGGCCCATGCATTGAAATCGGGAACCGCAAGAGCGCCGCCATGTTGCTACGCGCCGAAGTTGCCAGCTCCTGAGACGCTTGCTAGACTTGGTGACAGGAGTCAGTTTTAATCCGGCAACCGTAGCAGCGTAGCAGCATGGCGCCTCGCTAGTAGTATCGTGATGTGTGCGTGCAGCCGTGTGTTTGGGCTTTATAAGTTGCTTCTTTATTCTATGTTGCGGGAAGGTGTGGGTGTGGTCCATGTTGGCCGTACAGGTAGGTGGCAGTTATGCAACCGAGGGATGATCCTGTTGAAGTTTCCGGCGGTATGCGGTTTTCAGCGGTCATGCCTGTTGCAGGAGTGTCACGTACTCGACGAGGTTACGAGCTCGAAGCTGTGGTCAGATTCTTCGTTGGCGTTCCGTAATTCTCTTCGCACGGGCGCGGTATGTTGCAAAAGCCGCTTTCACGATCTATCGTAGCGACGATAGATCGGGTTTCTTTATTATTATAAGTACTGATCCAGCTGTAGGGCACATGTAGCCGACAAACGGAAGTCTCAGGAGAGCACCTGAGATTATAATAAAGCAGGCGGCGCAGGAACTCCAGGGCACCCAAGGGACAGTGGGGGGATCAAAGCTCGAAGCAGAACGGTATGTAGGTTGGGGCCGCCGAGGCAGGTGTGTGCCAGGGAGTGTTCGCACGGACAGCTCCCCTGGCACGCGCAGCAGTGCCTCGCAAGGTCGAGATACTTTAAAGGCACCTGCGCCCATGATTTTTCTTTTGCCTCGGTGCAGTTAGCACGATTAATGAGAATAATATGGAGGGCATCCGGTGCAGTCGCGAATGCGTCATGGCAAGTGTAGCTCGCGTCGCCTGGCGTGTGTAGTAATATCAGAGTTGGTTGTATGAACTTCATCATATTAATGCGCTTTGTTACGGTACCTTAACGGAAAGGGTCTAGAGGACGGTGTTGGTACATTTTTTTCGTACCGCCCTAATCCTGTTGTACCCCCCACTACAAACACACACACATACCCCACCCCCCTTTTTTTATGTACACATACAATTCCTTGCCATGATGGATCATAGCCTCCTTTATTTTTGAAAAATAGAGGAGGCTATGGACGGATTGACCAGTTCAAGTTGTCAACTTGTCAGTAACTGTCATAGGAATGACTGTAATAAACACAATTCCACGATCGGATTGTTTACTTTCATTTTTTTTGTAGCACTGAGGACTACATAGAACTTTATTTTGTATATGTGAGAGAAGTATGTGGATATCACGAGCTTAAGCCAATGTGCGATACACAGACAAAACATCTGTTACAACATGAACTGAATTGAGGGCCACACAACACATACGTAATTAAAGGTGCAAAATATAGGGGGAAGCTTCAAAATACGCTCTGTAGCACTGCAAAGTATAACATATATTGTATGTGTGCAATAAATGTTCAAAAAAACAATGCATCAATGTCCCATGTGCCTTCAAGTTTATTATCAAGTTCAAGTTTAATGAAGTTTATTATGAGCATATGTACAACAGGAATCTACTGACACACCCGCAGTCAAGGTGGCTGTTCAAGGTGTGCTGGCTGCCTCAGTGTAAGAAAAAGAAATTGGGTGAATGTCGACACCAGTACCACTGCTTCTTGCCTCTGACCTGCACGTGCCTCCGCGGCCTCTTTGTGCACAAGTATACTGGCGTGGCGAGGCGTAGGAGTCATCCGTGAGAAAGAGTATCGTTTACATAGAGAAGTGGCTGTTCACATTGCCTGTCGCTTTCCCTCAAATGTTTCCTTGGCGACTAGGGTGACACACCCGCAGTCAAGGTGGCTGTTCGAGGTGTGCTGGCTGCCTAAACGAAAGAAGAAAGAAATTAGATGAATGTCGATACCAGTGCTATTTCTTCTTGCCTCTTACCTGCATTTGCCTCCACGGCCTCTTGGCTTGCGGAGTCTGTATGAGGGAGCTGCTGTAGCTAGGCGTAGGCATTGTCTAAGCAAAAAGAAAAGGCCATTCAAATGGGGAATTATGGAAATAAATGCAGTTCTTACGTCTGCTTCTTGCACTGTGCTTGCCGAAAAGTTTTCAAAGCTAGTGTCCATAATACACCAGCACTTTGACTGCTTTTGCTGTTTACCTGCAAGTGTTGCTGTGAGATCCTTAGTATGGCTGCGTGCAGCATTGTAACACTTCGTGGAGGCATTTGAAGTGGTAGCCAAAAATATAACGAATCATCCTTGTCTGCATGAATGCTTTAAATTTCTAGATGCAGTGGTAACTATTACTATTGATGCAAGGCCCCCCACATCTATGCGGCAAGTGCCATAGCTCGAAACTGAATTTTTCCTTTAGTGTTTCACAAGGTGTCTGATATGTCCACATTAGACGTGATCCGTTTCTTATTATTTATCCCAGTGTGGAGAGAGCATCATTAAATAGTTTTTTTTAATTTTTGCATGGCTTGCTTTTTGGTTTGTTTCTGAATTTATCAAACAGCAGTCTCATGATGCTAAAGTGACTCATGATATGACAGTCATCAGCTTTAGTTTTTCAGAAAAACAACGCATTTCCTGACCCATTGTGTGCTATCCCATTACTCGCATAATTTCTCAGAGTATTCTACCGATACTGACTTGCTTGATTTCCACTAAAGAATCTTGCATCTTCAAATACCATTCTTTCCTTAAAATCATTTGACACTTCTCATAATTTCTGTACCTTGGGCTTCTGATACTCTGCATTCACCATTTTTGCTTGTTTCTGACTAGAAATGTCTTCTTTAATTTCGAGCTTAAATTTTACCTTTGGAACACACGGAAGGGCTTGCCATTGCATATCTGCATAAAAGGGAAACATGTTTCATGCGAAATCCAATTGAAGATTGATGAATGCAGCTTGCAGTGTGATATGACTGAATGATCCATAAAAGTAACTCATCTCACTTGGTAAATTAAAGCACTTATTAGTGTGATGTACAAGATACGTTACACTAACGTGGTGGGTTCTCTTGCTTATACAGCAAAAGAATCGGTGCGCGAGAAAAAAATTATTTTTGCATACCCCTTGTACACACTGATTTAAGGAAAATGAGCTGGAGCTGTCCACATAATCTACTTATTTTACCTGCGAGTATGGTCAACAAAAATGTGTCCCAGCTGCTTAGTGGTATTTGAGATTATGTCAGTATTGCATATGTGCCTGTTGTCTAAAATAACTGAATTTTGAAAATGCTCGCAGGGATCTGATGTGCATATCTGCAGTTTATAAATACATGTAAAAGACTCAGCATCAAGTGCAAGTGAACGGACCTACAGGCCCGAAGTCGATCATGCAAATAGATTCGCTGCACAAATTTGTGACCAAAAAAGATATTCCACATGAAATGGCATGCAAGGAAGTGTTGAAAATATTGCACAGTTAATAAAACGCCTACGCTATTAATATGTGGGTTGATACACTCGTTATGCAAAACGGAGGTGAGGCGTGCAGACAGGACACAAGAATAGAGTATTTACAAGCAAACATGCAACACGAGCGCCACCCACTTCTCTACTCTTGTGTCCTGTCTGCACGCCTCACCTCTGTTTTGCATAATGAATCCTTACCAACTAGCTCAGCTTTCTGTCGTTCTAAGTCTCGATGCACTCGATTTCGTACGCATTAGGCACTCGCCTCTTGATTACTTCGTGGCACAGAAATACTCGGCATCAGGCTATTTTTCTGCTGTGGCCTTTGTAGAAGCATGATTGTTCAAAGTGCAACAATTAAACAGATTCTTTGAGTTGCTTGTGGCTTCGCCAGTACAATTCCGGTGCGCTGGTCCACCTGTCCAGCAATTTCCTACTGAAGGGAAACCTGCAAATAAAAACGCCGCTCCGCATGTAGAAAAATGCTCTACTGTGACGCTTCTCAAACGATTGTGATGCCCCACAAGAGCTGCCTACTCGCGTGATATTCTCAACAAGGAGATACATTCGTTTACTTACATGTGAAGGTATATGCCTGGGCACTTCGGGGCTTCGGTGGCACAGAAGGCACGAGTGTGCCATAGCGTCCGATGTCGACGCGCGATCGCATGTCAAACCTAAACTGTACGAAACTACTACGCATCCAAAAAACAGATTCGAAACCGAAATTCGCGTCATTCTTTATTAAATGAATGCGTAGTTCGTGATTTACATAAGTCATGGACTTAGTGATCGCTTTCTGTAAACTTAATATTAACCCACCACCTTCATAAAACCTCAGGTACGCGTTTTTAGATGACAAAGCATACGGTGACCTGTACTTGTTTTCAGCTCTTTCAATAGTAATTGCGCTGGCCACATTGACCAGTAGCAACAGGGCGGCGCCCTAGAGGTTCCCACTTTTCCGGCCCAGCTTTTCCTCTAGAGTTGTTGTACTAACTCTATGGATTCCATGATAGAGTGTAGATTCCGCGGCCTCCGCGAGATGCCGCGGCGAGCCCGTTCATCAAAACGTCCTTGAAACTTTGTGCTCGGATGGGGCTGCTTGCGTTATGTGACTCCCGGTGCATGCGCGTTGCCGCGAAATCCAGCCCGAGTTGGCAATTTTCGCGGTGAAATGGCTTTTCGAGCGTGAAAAAGACGTTCTAGACAAAATCCAGAATGATTGTCTGCGCCGGGGGTTGCTTTGGTCGGCGGTGCATGGACAAAGCGAAAAAATTTCGCCGGGGGGGGGCTGAAGCCCCATAAGCCCCCCCAGGCTACGCCCCTGGACACAGCTGACAAGTCCGCACATAGCATCCGTGATGGGAAGCGCGGCGCGCTGCTGCCTGCGAGCGCTGTGAATTGTTCCCTCGCTTGCCGCGCACTCAGCGGCGCATACTTAGTGACCCAAGTGGGCGAGAAGTTCATTGAAGAGCGGCACATACCCATTGACTTCATGGCACAGCTCACTAAAACGTTGGCGTGGAAGGCGTTCCTTGAACAGTGGCACATACCAGTGACTTTGTAGAGCAGCCTGCTAATGCGTTGGGTTGCTGTCATTGATCAACACTCGTGACTTGGCTTTGATTCCGCTCAGCACCGGAGAAATGTAAGGGATATTTTTTGTCATTGTAGAGCGGTACATCCCCAGGGGCACATACCTAGCTACCCAAGTTGGCGTCAAATAATTCATCGATTAACGGTTCACACCTAGTGGCACATGCCTAGTGCCTGAAGTTGGCATTAGAGGCGTTCATTGGAAACCAGCACAGACCAAGTGGCACATACCCAGTGCTTCATGTCGGCGTCAAATACTTTCATGGAACGGTGGTACCTACTTAGGACCACGTATAAAGTTATCAACGCCCCATGAGAACTCCCCCCGCACGTTCAAGCCATTAATTAGTAGCGAGGAGCTGTGGGAGAGTGCCCTGCGCAGCTCCGATCCCACCCTACAGGACCGAGTCGTGAGGTGGGCTGAGGAGCTAGCGGAGGCCTACCACGACGGGTAGGCGGACGTCTAGCCACATAATGTGATGACAGACTCCTGCTGGTACTGGAGTATTTAAACCTCCCTCTCTCTCCCGCGGCCCCTCCCCTCTCTTTAAAGGGGAATAAAATTCATTCATTCATTCATTCATTCATTCATTCATTCATTCATTCATACCCATGTCGGCGTGACAGTAGTTAATTGAAGGGTGGCCCATGTGCTCACATCGGCACATACTGAGGGACCGAAGTTGTTCCTATGGTTGGTTTCGAATCCTGTTACTTCCGCAGAGCAGCCCGATGTGCTAACCATTCCGCCAGTGACTACCCAGTGATCCGCGTAGAGGGAACAATGGTTAGATGCACATGTAGGTACATACATAGATATACGTGTTTCATTTCGCGATATATTGGCTGGCTCGGACAATCACAATCTTTCTTGCGCGGCACGTTGCAAACCCAGCGAAGCGTGGCGCGAGTGCCTTGCTAATCGGGAGATTGTGAAAGGTAGTGCGTCGGTCACGAGTGGGTGCGATTCACAGTAGCCGCCGCAGACAGACCTCCGCTCAGGTAACACTTTGTTTCCATACTTGGTATCAGTGGAAGTGCTCGCCGCCTACCTTATCGATGGCGTCATCGGCGAACAGGCGACGTGCAATGTTCTGGCGCCCTCTTGTAGCGATCGTCGCCGCAGAACACGTCTTGTGCGGCTCTACACTTTTCTTCTCACGCTTTCCCCATACCCTCCTCCTCCGTTTTCTGTCTCATTGTTCCGCTACACCCTCCTCCTCCGCTTTCGTCCTTGCGCTCTCTTCTTTCTTTATTTATTAGTGCCAGTATGTCCTGTGACATAAATTAAATAGAGAAATATAGCTCTGTTTCCGGGATGATGTCCAGGAGCGGTCGGTGCAGAGGTCCGTGAGTCCAGCGTGTTAGGTCAGGTCGTCGACCTGGGTGGTAACCAAAGCCGCGCAGGTGGCAGGCCCGAATAGGTCCCCAGGAGGTGATCCAACGTTGCCTCTGTAGCTGGGCAGGACAGAAGGGGCAGACCAGTGGGGGATGCTGTACACCAGACGTCCGAGTGGCCCGGATTTCAGGAGTCAAGGCAGCGCCCACGCGAATCCTCTTGAGCGTAACCTCCTCTCGGCGAGTTAAGCCAACGGGAAGGTCCGATCCACGCGGAGGGATGAGTGCGCGCGTGGAGCGCCGGAGTGATTCTTTGTGCAGGAGCGAGCTGTCCTTTGGGGAAAGACGAAGTAGAGGCAGCAGGTTTATGGACTTACACTGGATGGCAGGTGACATCTGCGTCCAGTTGGGCAGGTGCAGACCAACGGGTCTACACTACCCAGACAAAAGAAGTGCACGAGTCGATAAGGCGGTGTATGTCTGAAGCTATATGAAGGGAGCCGGTCACTTCTTCCCAAGCTATGCTTCCAGTGTAACTATGTATTACCAACCAGCCCAAGCCTATACCCTTCTGGTCACCTTTCGCTGCTCTCGAACAGCCTCAGTGGAGTCTGTCTATATAAGCAATCTATTCGGCGACAAGCAATGTAGCTTAGGTATCATGGCTTCTAAGCCGTCCCGTATAGCTGCGAACTGCGTCAATACGAATAGAAACTGTGCCTCTGTAGTATAGGAGCATGTTTGTTGCTCGTCGGGCAGTATGGGGCATAGGAGGCTGGTGTGCGAAACGCAGCCGTTGATAGCTGCGTCTACGTACATCTCTAGTGAGTCGCAGGTGGCTGTTAGGGCGGGTTCCTGTGCCACCTGACGATTGGTCTGTCGCAGGCGAGTCAACGGTCGGTTGTCACTGGAACGTCTGGCAAAGGTGCGACAGGCTGTGGCTGTGTTGGATTGTAGTAGTGGGCTAAAGACTCCGCAACAGGTACATCTTGACTCTTTAAGTGACGAGCCATTACAAGCTGGTGCACGATTTCATCGATCGTGTTTAGCTGCGCTTCCGCCTGGAGGGTCGGGATATGGGTGAGCCGAAAATGGCACGTGATAGTCCACATGGCCTCTCGGTTCGCGGTTTCAAGCAGGTCCCAGTCTCTCAATGTGAGGCGTTG
This sequence comes from Dermacentor andersoni, assembly GCF_023375885.2. Lineage (NCBI taxonomy): Eukaryota > Metazoa > Arthropoda > Arachnida > Ixodida > Ixodidae > Dermacentor > Dermacentor andersoni. Next base: position 51,773,841 of record NC_092821.1, read on the forward strand.
AAACTGGGCTTGGTCGACAAGCCAAGGTTGAAGGATCGACCGCACGAAAACGCTGGGCATTTGGGAGCAAGCACCCCCGGTCTTTCGAGAAATGCGGCGTATAAGATGCAGTGTATTAGCGCTCTTCCGACGCGCGGAGGGAGCCCAAGCAGTCGCAGAGCCAGATGCGTCCAGTTCGACTCTAAGCACAAGAATCATTGATACAGTGGTGAATGCTTTACCATTTAGGCTCAAACAAATGGATGTCTGCTGGAGGCGACGGCGAGCTCGTGTGTTGGTGATTGACATGAATGCAGTCTTTGTAGCAGAAAGTATCAGCCCTATGCGTGCGCACCAGTCTGAGGTCTTATTCAGGCTAGTCTGGAGACTATCCTGCTGGCGTTGCAGGTCTGCATCTAGTGTCCACACTATCACGTTGTCCTCGTACAGAAGGAAGAATGTATCCGGAATACCGGCGAGTTGCCACGCGAGGGGCAATAGGGTAATGTTAAACAGTATCGGAGCCAGCACCGAGCCTTGCGGTACACCCCGCTTGGAAACAATATGTCCGGTTCTTTCCTTACCGACTCGGATACAGAAGGTGCGGCGTAATAAAAATAACATCACAAAGTTGCAGACGCGCGACGGAAGTTGAATATATTACATTAAGCGACTAATCGCCGAGCGACTAGCGTTGTCGTAGGCTTTATGAACATACATGGTGAGGAGGGCTCGAATGCTGCTTGTTATTCCTCCTAGAAACACCATGGACGTCAAATGGTCTAGGCCATCTTCAGTGCCCTTGTGCGACCGAAAGCCAATCCGGGCCAAAGGGTACCAGGCGTGCTTCTCCAACCATCAGGAGATGCGCGATGCCAACATGCGTTCAAGAAGCCTGTACAACGTACATGTTAGGGCGATAGGTCGAATACTGTATTAGACAGATTGTCGGACGGCTCTTCTGGCTTCGGTATTGGCACAACTTCGGCATGGTTCCATGATTCAGGCAGCACTCCGGTCGTCCAAATTACATTAAGCAAGTCAAACAGCTACTGTAGCGCAGGGCCATCGATGTTCTTGAACACTTCATAAGAGATTCCATCTGGGCCTGTCGCCTTGCGTACTTTTCTCTCGTCAATGGCTGCCTGGAGTTCCACCATTGTGAACGGCGCTTGCACGCCTTCGATATCTGACTGACTGGGAGTCGCACCAACTTCCGGGCGAAAGATATACGGACAGTCGAATTTTGGCGGAACGTTATCGTACGCTGGGAAAAAGGCCCTGGCTACTTCTGGTACGAACTGGCTCGCCGTACATCCAGAAGACAGGCATGAACTGGCTGCTGGGTCTGGCGTGCGACCGCCTAATTCCATGCTCGAAATGGACGAAAGTAGACAAAATTCTCGGCACCGCTGTAGCGGCAAAGAATTTAGTTTACTTCGCTGAAGCTTTGCTTGACACAGATTCTAATAAGTGTGCTGGATCTGCTATTCTAGTTTTTATATTGCCTGTTAAGCCTTACATTGCTACTTTCGCATCCTAGCACCCTTTAGTATCTCTTCCATTCCGAAAATGCTAATGCAGAGATTTCCCTCCCCATCTTACGCCATTCCTCAGCAATTGTCTTGCCAATCTTTTTTTTTTTTTGACAGACTATATTGTCACGGGTATAAAACTATTTACATGGTGTACTTACAAAACGTATATAAACAGCTGCCGAAAATCTCGAGAGGCTCTTGCCACTTCGTCCTCTTCACCGTCGACGACCTTGTTCTCTTTTCCCACCTTTCCCACCGTGACGCGACCCCCGGCAGAAAAAGCACCATCCCGCTGCTTCAGACGGGGACGTCGGTAAGGGCATAGTAAGGCTTAGGCCGAGAGACGTGTACGACGTCAGGTTATGTGGAACCGGGTGGCATGGCGGAGGTCCTGGGGATTATCTCGTAAGTGACATTGGTCACTTGACGAATAACACGGTAAGGGCCTTTCTAGCACGGAAAAGGTTTCTCGGAGAGCACCACTCGGCGGCAAGGGGACCAAAGTAGCACGAGAGAGCCTGGTGAAAAATGTCAGAATGGCGGCGATTGTAAGCGTGCCATTCAGATTCCTGCGATGCCAACAGACGAGTACGGGCAAGCTGGCGCGCATGGTCAGCATGGGCGATGGCGTCGCGGGCATACTCGGTCCTCGAATCCTGTATCAAGGGGAGTGAAGTGTCCAAAGGTAATACGGGGTCACGACCGAAGAGCAAGTAAAAGGGGGAACACCTAGCAGTATCGTGGCGTGATGAATTATAGGCGAACGTGGCATAAGGGAGCGCCATATCCTAGTCCTTGTGGTCGGGTGAAACGTATTTCGATAGCATGTCAGTAATGGTCTGATTAAGGCGCTCATAAGGCCGTTGGTCTGGGGATGTTAGGAGGTAGCCAGTTTGTGCTTGGTAGAACATGAGCGTAGTATATCGGCGATGACTTGGGAGAGGAAAGTGCGGTCGCGGTCAGTAAGGAGCTGTCGCGGGGCGCGATGCACTAAAATGACATCCCGGAGAAGGAAATCTGTGACGTCGGTTCCGCAGCTCGTGGGAATTGCCCGAGCGATGGTATAGCGCTTCGTGTAATCAGTAGCAACAGCGATCCACCTGTTGCTGGAGTTGGATTCGGGGAAGGGGCCAAGGAGATCCAAACCGGCGCGAAAGAATGGCTCAGGTGGAATGTCGATCGGCTATGAGCACCCGACCGGAAGCGTTGCTGGCTTTTTGCGATGTTGACAGGGCTTGCAAGCAGCTAGATAGCGCCGTAGGGAGCGTGCGAGGCCGGGCCAGTAGGAGCAGCGGCGCACGCGGTCATAAGTGCGAGCAAACCCAAGGTATCCGGCAGTTGGGGCGTCATGAAAGCTCCTGAAGCACGGTTAAGCGGAGGTGTTGAGAAACGAGAAGGAGAAGGGTAGGACCGTCAGGATGAAAACTATACAATATCCCGTCGTTGAGAACGAACCACCGTAACGATGTATCAGTAGGAGCAGATTCCATTCGGTGAATGAAGGTCCTCAAAGTAGCGTCATGGCGTTGCTCGTTGACCATGTCCAAAAGCTGGGAAATGGAAAGAACACTTGCGGAAGCGTCAAAGTCAGCGTTGGCGGGCGTGGGTACAGGGTAACGGGACAAGCAGTCGGCGTCCTTGTGTAGGCGACCAGACCTATACACCACCGAATAGGAATACTCTTGTAGCCGCAAAGCCCATCGTCCAAGCCTCCCTGTGGAATCTTTTAAGGACGAAAGCCAACAGAGAGGGTGGTGGTCCGTTACAATGGAAAAGGGCCTGTCATGTAAACAGGGGTGGAATTTCGCCACTGCCCATACAACGGCCAAACAATCGCGCTCGGTAATAGAGTAGTTCCGCTCCGCAGGTGACAAAAGACGGCTAGCGTACGCGATGATACGTTCATGGCTGTGTTGAACTTATGCCAAGACGGCACCAATTCCGTGGCCACTGGCATCGGTGCGCACCTCTGTAGGCCTTGAAGTAGCGAAGTGTCCTAGAATCGGTGGGGTGGTGAGCATGGCGGTTAAGGGTGAAGAGGCGGTGGCCTGAGAGTATCCCTATGAAAACGGCACACGTTTCTTTAGGAGATCTGTCAGAGGGCGTGCTATGGTGGCGGAATGTTTAACAAAGCGACGGAAGTAAGAGCAAAGGCCCACGAAACTTCGGACATCTTTTGCGGACCGTGAAACAGGGAACTCTTTCATTGCGCGAATTTTCTCGGGGTCCGGTCGGATGCCAGTCGCATTGACTACATGTCCAAGAACAGTAATCTCACGATGGCCGAAGTGACATTTCTTGGAGTTGAGCTGTAGAGCGGCCTTCCGAAAAACGGCAAGTACAGCTGAAAGGCGCTCAATGTGTGTGCTGAATGAGGGCGAGAAGATAAAAACATCATCTAGGTAGCAGATACAAGTCGACCACTTGAATCCTTGGAGTAATGAGTCCATCATACGCTCAAAGGTAGCCGGAGCGTTGCATAGCCCAAAAGGCATAGCTTTGAAGTGGTAAAGATCATCAGGCGTTAAAAAGGCGGTCTTTTCACGATCTAGATCATCCAGAGCGATTTGCCAGTATCCGGACCTAGGTTGATGGACGAAAAATACTGTGCCCCGTATAGGCAATTGAGGGAGTCATCGATACGAGGTAGTGGGTAGACGTCCTTCGTGATGCGGTTAGAGTGGCGGTAACCAACGCATAATCTCCATGAGCCGTCCTTCTTTCTGACCAGCACGACAGAAGACGCCCAGGGACTCGACGATGGTTCAGTGATGTCTTTCGCTAGCATCTTGTCTACTTCCGTTTTGATGACGTGCTGCTCCGTAGCTGAAACTCGGTAGGGTCGCCGATGGATGGGTGGGTTATCGCCTGTATGTACACGATGTTTGACAAAAGTGGTGTCTGGCCTGAGGGTTGGTTGTTCAGGTCAAATATATCCTTGTAGGAAAAAAATAGACTGCAGAGCTGTCTAGCCTCTGCAGGAGTGAGATTCGGGGCGATCATTTTCCTAATGTCGTTGTCAGTACACTTGGCAGACCGGAAAGGCTCACAGGATGCGTCGACGGCAAAAGTATCAACGTAACTAACTTCTGAAGCATTGATTGTAGCCAAGGTGATATCCTTAGGCAGAATTTGTTTAGCGAGCCCAAAGCGAGCCCACCTGTGATATTGTGACCCTCAGTATTGTACGCGGGAGAGTAACGCTGTGCGTGAGAACGATGGCAGTTATGGGAGCGGAGATGTAATCACCATCGGGAACTGGCGTAGAAGAAGACATTTCGATGTGTGTGAAGACCTGCGGTGGAACGTGAACAAAATCAGTCGGTCTTAGGCGAATTTAGTGTGCTGTTGGAGGAACGTCCAGTAGAGGTAGGTCAAGACGCACAGTATTTGAAGAAAATAGATGAGCGCTGAATGGGCGGAGAGGACGTCTAGGTCTAGCATGAGGTCATGGGGGCATTGCTCAAGCACTGTGAAAAGAACGACAGTATGGCGACCAGAAATGCTCACACGGGCAGTACACATTCCGACCACGGTCACCGTGCTACCGTCGGCGATTTGTATGAACCGAGTTACGGCAGGCGTAACAATGTTCTTTAAATGGCGGCGTAGGCGACTGGTCATAATCGATATGTGTGCTCCGTTATCTATAAGGGCTGTGACGGGTTCGCCATCAACTTGGACGTCAAGAAGGTTATGTCTCGTAAGCAGCGTCAAAGGAGGATTTTGCGGTGAATCCGGCATTGCAGCACCACCTCGAGGTGCCGCATTGCCTAGTTTTCCTGCTGGGACGGTCCTGGGTAGGTCGGCGACGGCGAGCGGTGAAGCTGGGACGGACGTGGCTGGCGACGTTGAGGCGAGGGCGAGCGAGCATAGCGGCGAGTCGAGGTAGTGGTGTCGGAAGCGTCGTAGAAGCGACGGGGTGAGCAACTTCGGGGCGAACTTGAATTCCGGAAGGTCTTTCGAGGAGGAGACGGCCAACGGCTCCGGCAGTGATGGGAAACATGACCGATTCGGCCGCAGCACAAACATCGGCCTGTCGTCAGGTGTACGCCAGTCCGACGGATTCCTGGTAGCGTAGAGATAACGGACACTGTGAGGGGGACTGCGATAGGACCGAGGCATACGAGCAGGGCGGGTGTCAGGGAGACTCAAGGAGCAGGTGCTGGGACGACCCATATAAGCGATTTCCTGGCGAACCACGGACTGGACGAGCGATATCGTCTCAGCGGTGTTGTTCCACGACGTCTGTTGAGGCGAGGCAGGAAACTCTGCTTTGAGTTCGCTGCGTACAATTCGGGTCACGTTTTCGCTTGGTGGTGGCGAGCTAGATTGGTTGGTACAGGAAGAGGTCGCTGCAGTATTTGGAAGCCGTGTAAACTGATTGTATATACGGCCACTCTTCGCCTGCTCAAAACGGCGGCATTTCTTCATGATGGCGTCGACAAGCGATAAGTTTCTGAAGACCAGAAGATTGAATGCGTCGTCCGCGATGCCTTTGATAATGTGTCCAACCTTGTCCGTCTCTGGCATGGACGCTGATTTTATGACAGAGAGCTAGGACGTCCTGAATGTAGGAGACATACGACTCTGTAGCAGTTTTGGCACGCGTGGCGAGTCGCTGCTTGGCGGATAGTTGTCGACCGATCGGATTACCAAAAACGTCGGACAGCTTTTTTTTCAACAAATCCCAGCTGGTTAGCTCTTCCTCGTGTGTATAAAACAACGTTCGCGGTGTTCCGTTGAGGTAGAACACGACATTGGCCAGGATTATGGTCGGATCCCACCTGCTCACCTTGCTGACGCTCTCATACATCTTCAACCATTCTTCTACATCAACATCATCGAGGCCGGTGAACTTGCCGGAGTCTTGCGGCTGAGGTAGAGCAACGTACTCGGTATGCGTAGTCGGCAATGCAGCTGCAGATGCGGTGCCTTCCACTGGAAGCATCGTCCTAGGCTGGGTGAGACGTCCGCTGCGGAGCTCCGTGGCGAAGACGCGTACCCCGCACCTCCACCAAAATGTCACGGGTATAAAACTATTTGCACGGTGTATTTACAACACGTATATAAACAGCTGCCGAGAATGCCGAGAGAATCTTGCCACTTCGTCCTCTTCACCGTCGACGACCTTGTTCTCTTTTCCCACCGTAATAATATGTAAGTGTGCAGCCCCTGTGAATGTTTTCTAATATAATCACGCATTCTTCAACAAGGCCTTGAGTGCGCGATGCCTCCATGACTGCTCAATTTCGCCTTTAATTTAAGGTTTTTCTTTATTCTAGCATTGCCATATAGAAGGGTGGGTCGTGCTTCGTAGATTACTATTACAGTTGAAAGAAAACGCTAGTGGTGGTTGCGCAGTAAGTGCAAATATTGTTATTCGTTCTATTCTATGCTCCTTTATTATTCTCTAACATTCTCCTTTTTCTGTCACCCCTCAACTCCCCCCTTCATTCCTGACCGCCGTTGAGGTGTCAGCAATACATATGTAGCTGGACTGCTACATCACCGTTACAAGTAACACCTTTACTATCCTGTTCTTCACTTTATCTAAATTGGACGACAAATTCGTACTACTGCCTCTCAGGTTACAGAAAAGTTCCGCGTACACAAGAGGAGGCATGACTCACCTGACGTACCCCGACACCTGGCGTACCCACCTCACTAACCTAGCAACCCTCACATTTTGCCCTCTCCATATCAGCTCGTCAAATCTAGTGGCCCCCGCCACTTCGTGAAAACGTGGATGAGCTCTTAAAAGGTAACGCTGCAAAAACTTCCATGTGCAGTGCTGAAGGCTGTACGAGTCACGCAAAGCACGAAGGTGATTCGCTCACAACTGAATAATATATCTGGGTTCTTCTATAGTTGTACGGGAACAAGAATTCATGATCGCCAGTCAGCCTCTATACTCTGTGCAGGAGTAAGTTTGTCTAGGTCAATTACTCACTGGGTACCCTCATCGTCACAAGGGAATTTACAGAAGAATAAAAATAGATTTGAGTGTGCACGGCAGGCATTAGCAAATATTGACTGGGAGCTTACTACTGTCCTTTAAAAGGAAAGCGTGCAAACATTGCATTTTACCTGTGCTATCATATCGGGCAGAAACTTGGAGGTTAACAAAGAAGTTCGTGAACAAATTCAGAACAGCGCAAAGAGCGATGGAACGAAACAGGCGTAACATTAAAAGACAGGAAGAGAGCGGTAGAACTTACCATCCCGGAGCGCCCCACCCAGTATCAAGACATTGGGGCTAGACTTTCAGAACATGCTGCGCTGCGGGCTCATTTTAAAGAAACTCCAGAGGGCGACCAACTACACACTACAGCTCATTCGCCGGGCGGCTAATCGGCATCACGGCATGGGCGAGGGCGAGCTGCTTCGACTTGTGCAGGCATACATAACCCGCAGAGCCATGTACTCGACGCCATATGTCAAACTCGCAGCCACGGACTTAGCCAAATTAAACACAATGATCAGACGAAGCACAAAGGCAGGCCTGGGCCTTCCGGACCACGCGGCCACCGCAAGGCTTGAGGCCTCAGGCATGCACAACACGATCGAGGAGCTCTTAGGCGCTCACCACACAGCCCAAGTCCGTCGTCTCTCGCTAACCCTGGCTGGCCGCACAGTCCTCCGGAAATTCAGTCTCGAGGCCATCCCCGAGGTTACAGAGTACATGACGATTCCGCGAAAGGTCAGGGGCATATTTATGCCCCGCTTCTACCCCGCAACATGGACCCCGAGTTCCATCAGGGCCGTCGGCCGGCCCGTATTGAAGCCATTTGTCGACACTACGGCTCGCAAGACGGAGTGGCCTACACAGACGCGGCGAGACACCCTCGAGGCGACGTCATGACCGCGGTGGTAGCGGATCACAACGGAGGATTGATAGAACAAACAACAATCACGGCTGCTGCTAGTAACAGCGCAAAATGTAGACAAGGGACGAGACAAGAAGACACCACAAGCGCTGACTTTCAACAACGTTTATTCCAAAACAAACACGGCTTCTTATAAACATTGCCCTCACGTGTCGCAGTCACGTGATCACACATCATGTGAAACAAGCACAAACAACAAACAAGAACAAAAAGTGCTTGTTTCACATGATGTGTGATCACGTGACTGCGACACGTGAGGGCAATGTTTATAAGAAGCCGTGTTTGTTTTGGAATAAACGTTGTTGAAAGTCAGCGCTTGTGGTGTCTTCTTGTCTCGTCCCTTGTCTACATTTTGCGCTGTTACTAGCAGGATGGAAAACCAACAAGCCCAAGCTGCTATTCTAGCGAAATCACGGCTGGCCTAGTAATGGAATCGGAGGAAGCCGCGATTGCCATGGCCATGCATGCGGAAGCGAATACCGTCATGAGCGATAGCAAGCAAGCCATCGGCAATTTCGCCGCGGCAGAATTTCCGAACAGGCGTACCATGTCCTCACGCGGCGCCCCCTAAGCGGCTTGAAAACCCTCGTGAGGACCCCCGCCCACGCGGCTGTGCCCGGCAACGCGCCGGCTCACAGTTTGGCTCGAGATCTCGCGCGCCGAGCCTCGTCCACGGATATATACGGCGTGAATGAGGAGGAGAGGTACGAGGAACCCTGCGAGACTTATTATGAAATAGCCCATAGGTATCGCTTGAGGCGTCGCGCGCTCCCACCACCGGCCAAACAACTCGATAAAACACAAGCGGTCGCGTTTAGGCGAATCCGGACAAACACATACCCACACCCAAAGCACATTAACAAAATCACAGGGGGCAAGGAAAGCGACCAATGTAGGCTCTGTTCACAAACAGGAACACTCACACACATAATGTGTGAATGCACCTCGCTCCCGTTTTCTCATCCCCCCGTCAGCAGCGAGACTGACTGGACAGCCTGGCTCAGTTCCTGGGACGTTGACCAATGACTTGAACTGGTGGACTGGGCGGAGAAGGCCAAGCAAGCCCAGGGCCTTACTTGAGCCCGATACCTCAGCCAGGTCCCCCCTTTACCCTTCCCCCTTTCAATAAAGTTTACCACCACCATGGATCAGGAGCAAACGGGGATAGCCTATATTCTAGTTGACTTTAGTAGAGAAAAATGAAGCCGGGCAGGCCATGCAATGACTAGGGCAGATAACCGGTGAACCATTAGAGTTGCAGAATGGGTTCGAAGGGAATAAAAGCGTCGTCGAGGACGAGAAAGAAAATATTGGAGGGCGCTTAAGCTTCACTTTAAGAGTAGGACGCAATGGCATTCAAAGATATATACCTGACTGCGTTTCACGCTTCCCGGCAAGTGTAGATTATGTAACCGTAATGTTTGCCAAGAAACGCTGGCGGCGAACGCTATGCACGACGGCGAGATTTCTGATGGAAACGCGGCCTCTCACTTGGGCCGCGGATGCACGGAGGCGAGCGCCATCTGGATGGTGGTGCAAGGAACCGAGCGGGGCGCGCCGCTCTATGAATGGTAGAAATGCTGGAAAAGGGGTTCATGTTTGAGTTTCCGCGTAACAAAATTGTTTTCTCGTATATCCGAATCACTATCCGACTCTATCATGTCTGTAGGTCGTGTGCACGTAGTATTTTATGATTTTTCTGGCGCATTTCACTTTGATAAATTTAATTATGTCAGTAACGCCTGTGTGCTACATGGAGGGCTTACGTGGCTCGGTATGCGTGGTTCGGTGTGGATTTTCGCTCACGAGACGGCCGGCGCCACACGCCGACACCGGATTTTCTGCCACGCGGGACCCTTAACGGCCTCGCGTTAAGCTTACGCGGGGAATGAAATTAAGAAATTTGCAGGTGTAAGTTGCAGTCAGCTAGCGCAACACCGGGGTAATTGAAGATCGCTGGGAAAGAACCTCTTCTTGCAGACCTAAAAAATAAGCCGATCACAATGATGATGATAGTTGGACAGCAAGTGACAATATTTGAAGGAACAAGCACCAAATTAGCATCCAGCGAACTCTCCTACAGAAGTAAATGTCGTATTTATTGCGAAGAACATATTATATCTCTCACATTGTCACATGGAAGCTAAAGCCGGCATTAGCACTCGCACACCGCATTAAAGTGGACTCGCTCTTGGAAAAACAAAACGCATGTGCGTGCGATGGACAATTTAATCATCGCGAGAGTTTCCTAAGTGCGCGCCATGACGTTTCAGCGCAACGCAGAACAGGAAAAGTGATGCTGAGAAGTTTTATGGGACTATTTTGTCGGCAGAGGCGTCTGGATTCCAGCCTAGGTGAACGAGGACGCGACTTCTCGTCGGCTATAGGCTTAAACGCCCGGCTGGGTGGAATCGCTCCCGTACTCTTTCTTTCTTTCTTCCACGGGAGAGCGCGGTAAGTTGTCTCGGTCTCGGGCAGTCGCAGTGGCTGTGGATTTGGGCAAACCGTACTCGCCCTGCGGCTGTCCGCCTCTTTTCGAGGTGGCCGCAGAAATTTGGAGATGTGGCGAAGGCGGCGGCGCGTCTGGCTGATCCCGCTCACGGAACCTAGTTGGAGAAGAAAAGGACGCCGGTTATTGCGAAGCAGCAGGCGCTTTGGATGCAGAGATTGCTTTTGTCCTTCAAAGCAATATTTAAAGTGTCTGGAAGTGGCAAGAAATATATCGCTTGCCTGCGTTTCTTTGCACAAAAAGATAATTTGACTTTGGAAAATTGTATTTCGGGTTTATTCTCAACGGCTCGCTTAGCCTTTAGAGTTAGGCTCGGCCAGATGGTATGGATGATGAGGACACTATGGAGCCTGACCAAAGCAACGTTGAAGTACGACATAGTGAGCCAAGCTGCACCGTGTGAGACAAGCACCTCTCCCAGACATGAAGTGCCGTAACTTTGATATAATTGTTCGTCTCCTTGTTTTGCCCTTCCCGCACCAATCAGTCAACTGCTTTCACAGACCAGCGATTCTCTATGTAGTACGTATCACCTCAGTTCTTCTTTTTAATTTTTATAATAAACTTATGTTATTGCTGAAAAATATGACGCAAAGTGGACGACACACCAAGAAGCACACACCCGTTACTTTATCAGAGAGTAACAAACCGCCAAGTAATCAAATTATGCCTACTAATAGAAAACCATCCCGTTTGTCTGGTCGTTAATTCGTACGACTGTATGTCAATAAACCTACTGCACTTCATGCAAAGCGAATTTTGGAGCGCAAGCAGTCGGAGGTGGGAGCAACGTCCGTAGACGGACAATAACGGCGAAAATTTTGCTAAATGCGCACTGATGTTTCAGCGGAGCACAGAAAGATGCAGTAAGGCGTAGTAACAATAGTATAGTGGCCTCTCGCACTTTCGCTTTTCCACTGCCGTAGGTGCATGACGTCACAGTGTACCATCGGTGTGGGAAGCCGGTAATTCCACTGCCGGCGTTCCTCATAGCACCAGCGTTATGACTCGCCTTGTCCCGTATTCACTAAAACATTTCTTTCTTTCATATTTCTTTACGCAGACACCGTTCATAAAAGCTGATGCCCGCCAATTCGGATGCTGGACATACCGTTGGCAAAGGCAGCCTGCTAATGGCGAACGTATCACTTACGAACAAAAAGCCTTATGAATCCGACCCCTGGTTTCCGCACGGATTCTGTATACCTACTGCACAACGAAAGTGCTCACGTGCGCTTCGCTGCGTCTTGTCGCCTCCACCTATTGCTAGAACATCGGGTGCGGATATCGAGCGCAACGCTAAATAATTTTATAGCTTTCAAGACTGAAAAAAGCCACCAGGGGGCCGAGTGGAGCGGACGCGCTTCGCATGGGCTGCTGCTTTTATCGCGAGTTATTGCAGTTAACCTTAACCAAACTTCACGATTTTGTGTCATTGAACTCGACAAGGCAATCGGCATCGAACGTCGCCAGAATTACCGCGGTGAGTGGATTTGTTTACCTTGAGACACCGAGCAACGAGCACCTCGACATATTCGAACACCGTTCTCCGAACGCCGCACGCACCCCAGGAGCGGGCCCGCGTGGCCTCGCGAGCACCGAGAATGGCAGGGGAAACGAACGGCAGTGCTCACGAAATGGACATAAAGAACAATAGCCAAGACTCCACAGCGGCCCAGAGCAACATGGAATTCGACGAGAACAGCGGCAAGACGCTGAGTCAAGCTGGCCCATGGTTCCAAGCAATCAAGGCAACAAAAAACAAGAAGGCGCTGAACGAGGACCGCATACAAGAGGGAGGAAAGCAAGAAAAACCCCAGAACCAGCAAGGAGGACTGAACGCGAGGAGCAACCCGAGAGTGGAAGCAAGCATGCAAGCCAACAGCAACCACCAACGGCAGCAAGATCAGGGAAGCCGAACCAACGGCAAGCCACCGCCGCGACGCGTGACGCCGCCGCTGCCAGAGAATGATTACAAGGTGGTATACCGGCCAAGAACCGGCATGAAACTGTCCAGCTGGCCGGACGAGAAGATCACCGAAGGACTTGCAAGGGCAAGTGGTTCTCCTTTCAAAGAATTTCGCGCGAAGGTAACCATCCAAACGCAGTGGAAGCAGAACCTGATAATTGCCAGCACCGCAGACGAGGACTACGCACTGAAGCTCGGTTCCATCAGCAGCATCGAACTTGGGGCGGCCACATACGAGATGACGCCGTACATCAAACCGCTCCCAGGAACAGTACGTGGAGTCGTGCACGGTATCACTGCGTGTACGACGGAGAAACGACTTGCGGAACTACTGGCAGCCAACAACTGTGGCATCCTGCATGCGAGGATGCTCGGCAAATCCACCTCAGCAGTTATCACCTTCGAAGGTCCGCACATCCCTTTCTATGTGAAGGTGGCCGGCTCGTACACACGTTGTCGCCCATACCGAAGATCGGTACAGTATTGCAAGGCCTGCGGAGAAATCGGCCACCGGCAGGACGTATGCCCCAACCCAGACAAACATATCTGCAACCGGTGCGGGGTGCAGAACCCACAAGCAGATCATGATTGCCAGTTGCAGTGCAAACTATGTGGACTACCTCACGAGACGGCAAGCAAGGAGTGCGAGAAAAGGCTCAAGCCAAGACCCCCACCCCTGTACGTGAGGGAGAGAAGTCAATCAAGAGGCCGACAACCACCTATAACAAGGGAGACAAGTTCAAGCTCCTCGCAATATGGAACAAGTAAGCCACAGCAACAACAGCAGAAGATCACCTGGGCGGAAGTGATAGCCAGTTCCAAGTCGACAACCGACTCATTTCCCTCACTGCCGACACAAAAGCGAAATTCGAGATACGAGGAAACCATCTCCTCTCTTAGAAGGCAAAACGCCGACCTGGTGAAGCGGAATGAAGTGCTCATGAAACGTCTAGAAGAGCAAGAAGGTCGTCAGGAGGAACGCGACAGAAGAGCTCAGGCCAGGGAACAAGCCCTGGAGAGGAAGCTCCAACATCTCATTGACGAATTGCAAAAACAGCAGAAACTGACCACAACACCAACGCCGCCGAGGGAACATACTCCCACGATGGAGGACCTCGATTCGGGAATACAGTACAAGATGAACAAGGCCCGAACCGAAGACAAGGCCGAACTGAGAAATGAGTTCCGAGCCGAACTGGCTCAGGCCGTGGACACCATAAGCAAATCTGTGGCAGCCACCGTCCAAGCAGCCGTACAAACGCTCCGCCAGGAGATCACCCAGATGGGCAACGAACTCAACCAACGCATCTCCATTCTAGAAAGGGAAAAAGAGCAGGCAAGGAAAAAGCCAAAATACCACATCAGAGAAGCCCAGATGAACGAGACTCTGGGAAGCCAAGATGGCGAATAAGATAGCAAAGAAGAAAGAAGCGACCGAAACCCTCAAAATTTGGCAGTGGAATTGCAGAGGAATAAATCGGAAACGGCAAAATTTACTTCACCTATGCACCCTACACCAACCTGACGTCATCGTGTTACAGGAAACAGAAACAAATAATATTACGATGCGCGGCTACAATACGCACATTGCCCAAGGAAGGACCCGGACCGCCGTCCTCATCAAGAAGCACTACACGACGCAGCAGCACCAAATCAACCACAGAATCGAACCCATTCTGATTGAGCTGGTTCCTCCCAAGAAAACCCTGCAGAGCCTCTACATCCTGAATGCATACAGTCCTCCGCGCGACACACTAAAGGACTTGGACAAGTTCCTGAGAGAAGTGAAGAAAGTCACCAACGGTCAAAAACTTCTCGTGGTGGGTGACTTTAACGCTCCACATGTGGCTTGGGGCTACCGATCAACCAACAAGAAGGGTATGGACGTGCACAACGCGGCACAACACCACCAGCTGACGTTGTGGACCGATCCTCTAATACCAACTAGAATCGGCAACAGTGTCTCCAGAGACACCAGCCCAGACCTGACCTTCTCCACTGGCTTAAGGCAAGTCGAGTGGTCGAGACTGGACGAGACTCTGGGCAGCGACCATCATATCATCCAGACTGAAATCATGCACCTGTGAGATTAGGTCAGGCCAAAATTACGGACTGGCCTGCTTTCCGGAAAGACGAACACCCCAGAAGCCTAGAGGACATCGAGGAGTGGACCAAGAATGTGATGGACTTGGTTACCAAGTACACAAAGACCATCCAACTCACTGCGGACAATCCCGAAGTCGACCCACACCTACTTCACCTCTGGGAGGCCAGGCGAGGACTTTTGAAGAGATGGAAGAAGCAGAAGAGAAACCGCAAACTCAAGATCCGCATTGCCGCAGTCTCGCGGCAGGCGGAGAAGTATGCTGAAAAACTCGGACGTCAGAACTGGAATCAAATGTGCGATCAGTTACAGGGAACCCTCAGCAACCGAAAGACCTGGGCCATTCTACAGACCCTTCTGGCGAAGACGGAATCAAAAACTGTCACGGGGCAACACATACAAAGACTTATACACAACTTCCAGGGAACTGAAGAAGAAGCGCTCGAAGCCATCACCGAGAAATACATCGGAGACGAGCAACAACGGAAGACGCAGCCGGTCATTCACCCGGAGTACGAGGGGGAACCCAATCCGGATTTAGACCGACCTTTCACCAAGTCGGAGATCGTGGCAGCCTTAAGAAATCTCACAAGAAACACGACGCCAGGCAGGGATAAAATTAACAAGACCCTCCGTAACCTGGACGATGGGGCAACGGAGAGTTTACTAAAGTTTATCAATGAAAGCTGGGAGAACGGCAGTATACCGGCTTCCTGGAAGCACGCGGACGTAACGATGATCCCGAAACCCGGCAAGCCCATCAACCTACAGAACCTGCGTCCGATCTCTCTCATGTCATGCGCGGAAAAACTCTTCGAGCACATGGTCCACAATCGTCTCTCGCCCTATCTGGAAGAAGGTGGGCACCTGCCAAACACTATGTTCGGTTTCCGGCCTAACCTCTCCACCCAGGACATTCTACTTCAGCTGAAAGAAGAAGTCATCGACGGCCTCAGCACATTCCACAAGAGTGCCATCCTGGCACTCGACGTGAAGGGAGCCTTCGACAACGTCTCACACGAAGCAGTGCTAAACAGCCTATAACATACCAACTGCGGACGGCGGACATACAACTACGTCCGGGACTTCCTGACGGGTAGAACGGTGACCATAGGCCTGGGGAATCTCAGGACCGAGAAGTTCCAAATACCGCAGAAAGGAACCCCCCAGGGGTCGGTGATCTCCCCGTTGCTGTTCAATATAGCGATGAGGGGATTGCCGAACCTCTTGGAGAACATCAGGGGTATCCGTCACGCAATGTATGCAGACGACCTGACCATGTGGACGTGCACGGGATCGGCGGGCGAACAACAAGACGCCCTGCAGGAAGCCATCGACAGGACCGAGCATAATCTGCCCCGCTGCGGTCTTTCATGCGCGCCGGAAAAGTCGGAGCTCCTGATCCTCAAAAAGAGGACAAGAGGGCGGCCTCCGCAGGAGACACCTGACCCAACGTTGACACTAAATGGAGTCAACATAGCCAAGGTGGACACACTCTGTATTCTGGGCCTCACTCTCCAGAAGGACGGTGCCGGTCTCGCCGCCATTAAAAAACTGCAAGCGACAGTTACCCAAGTCGCGCACTTGCTGTGAAGAGTGACAAACAAAAAGCACGGCCTGAAAGAGCAGGACACAATCAGATTAATACAAGCCCTGGTAATCAGCAGAGTCATTTACGGCACCCCGTACCTGGGTCTCAAGAACAGCGAGAGAGACAAATTGAACACCCTAATACGAAAGACCTACAAGCTGGCACTGGGGCTTCCACCGACGACGTCGACGGAGAAGCTACTCAGCCTGGGCATCCACAATACTTGGGAGGAACTAGTAGAGGCCCACAAGACGAGCCAGATAGAGCGACTCAAGCTCACCAGCACGGGTAGGGACACGCTAATAAGACTGGGCTACCCAGTCGAATATGAGTCCAGAAAACAGCGGGTTCCTCTACCCCTGAGCGAGAAGATCACGGTGGCCAGCATCCCGAGAAACATGCACCCTGAATACCACAGAGAAAGGAGGCGAGCGAGAGTGAAAGCTCTGCGTAAGGCCTACGAAGGACCAAAACAAGGAGAAGTCCGATACACCGACGCGGCAGAGTACAAGAACAGAGCGGCCCACGCTATCAGCGTGATCAACGGCCAAGGACAAGAGGTAGCAGCGGCCTCGGTAAGCACTCCAGACATCGACTGCGCGGAAGAAACGGCGATAGCCCTGGCGGCCACTACGGGCCAGCGAGAGGAAGATCTAATCACGATCATCACCGACTCACAAACAGCATGTAGAAATTACCAAAAGGGCCGCATTTCCAAACAAGCCCTGAGCATCCTCGAAAAGCGAGACAATTTTCCAGAGGTGTACATTGTCTGGGCCCCGGGACACGAGTCCCTGGCGGGTAATGTAGCGGCTAATGCCGCTGCCCGAGATCACATTCTCCGGGCTATCCCCCCAGGTTCACGAGCACCGGTAGACCAACAAGATAGCGTCCCGAAAAGATACGCCGATATCCTGAGCCACTACAGACTGGGTAGAAGGATCTATCCACCCCCGCATTCCCAGCTGACAAGAGAAGAGGCGGTGATCTTCCGAAAACTACAGACCGGCACATTCCCGCACGGCGGGAATGTGCCGGTACACGCAATGTACCCTACACGCAATGTACCCTACGACCTATACTCACAAATGCGCCTTCTGCTCTACGCCCAATACCCTCTACCACATGGTATGGGAATGTCAACAAAATCCATCGACCCCGCCCATCACCGCACCAACCGTCGAGCAGTGGGAGGCCCAACTGATAAGCTCGAGCCCTGAAGACCAGCATCGCCTGGTGAGCAGGGCCAAGCTATCAGCTCAAGCCCACGGCATCCTGGACTAGGGACACCGCCCACCTCGGACGATTTTACCGTCGGCTCATTTCAACCAATAAAGTTTATTCCTCCTCCTCCTTTCAAGACTTCACCTTCGGGAGAACTTGCCAATCTTTAAAAGCCAATAGCTTCGTTTCACTCCTCTGCCCGTTTTCCGGGCGATCGTTGGTTGGTGATGGTGTGACTTCATGCCATGTATACCAAGGCCCTTATGCAAACATCTTAGCTGTAAAACGCTCATGGGAGGCCTTCCCTTTTGGAATGATACATATGTATTCAGATGGGGTCTTTATTTTGGGCATAAGTTTACATTGACTAGGGCTGCGCGAGAAATATGTACCGCAGATTACCCAAAAGCCACTCAAATTTACGTTCTGTTGGAAGAAAGCTCATGTCTGGAAGAGAATGCTCAACACCGGTTTCGGACTTTCCGCGACGCAACTAAATTTAGACGGCTATGTGAGCTCCTGGCTTCCGTTGTGCCATCTTCGGAGTAGTGAACGGCAATAGAAGGAAACGTGAGCGACGTGAAGTAGGCGAGAAGTCAACGTGACCAAAAGTGGTGCCTGTTCCCTGCTGTGCTAACGCATCGAATGAGGCTGCATCTCTTGTGAGTACCGAGTGAAACGCAATCGCAGGGAGTTAAATACGAGAGACCCAACCTGTCCTTGGTCATTTGCGCCGTGTGCCACCCGCATCTTCCCTGCGTAGTGTTGTATGCATCTGACACACGCGTTGGTGTTTACTGGAAACTACGTTCATTCACTACTGAACGACGTATTCAAAGCGTAATTGAACACCAGAGACTGGTTCTAGCACTAATACAAAAAATCTCTAAACCATAAACAGCAAAAGCGAAGATAAAGAAGTAGTACGGCATCATTGAATCTTGGCGAAAATGCCCTATCGCTGAATGACATCGCGATTTAATAGGTTTCTTCCTTTAGGTAGTAGGAGTTGTTTGTTTATGTGAACTGCCAGTGAACTAAACCAATATACCATTTATGCAGAAAGATAGCTAATCACTCTTATCCACAAATAATGGAAGGTCTTGCTTCCCCGAAGATTTACGTCGGTGGCTATTCTAATTTTGTAACAACCATGTCTTTTAACAAAGGATTGGTAGTTCGTGGAACGCAACTAAGAATTAAGAACGTGTACAAATACCACTCCCTGTGATATGGGTAACATTAATGCTAGTGAACTTCGCCAACTTTAACGATATACACAATATAGAGCATATCATACGAAAGCTATTTGCTCCCAATTATCTATTATATCTTGACTAAAGCAACGGAAAAAAAATTTCAGTGCAGTAGGCAGGAAGACGGACACGGCGCTGACTATTAAATTTTATTTGCACAATTTAGAAAGTCTCTCTGCAGGAAGACGCCGTAACATGGAGACAACTACAAACCAATACATACCCACATTTAAGCAGACTACACGTAATCCACCCTACACTATATTCATACAAATGTCCCCTTTGTAATGATTACGCCTCCCTATATCACACCACATGGGCGTGCCCCAACGTGAAGGCGGCCCCGCAAATACCCAACCCCACACCCGAGCAGTGGGAGGCCGTGCTGACTAGTTCGGACCCTCGTAACCAGCAGCAACTGGTGCGGCGGGCCCGGGAGACAGCAAGAGCCGCAGGAGCCCTGGACTAAGGGCGCCTCCCGCACAAGCAGAAAGACACCTGCTTGTCCTTTCTTTTTTGTTAAATAAATGTTTCTTCTCCTCCTCCTCTCTGCAGGGACAGCCATTACCTCGCCTAAATTTGTATTGTATGGTATGCGGCTGCTCCTCGGCGGTTTACAATACTAGAGTGATTTATAGGTGCAAAGAGAAGGCGACACTTCAGATTCGAGTAAGCGTTTATGCTCAGGTGGGGTAAATGGTGTGTGGCTGCACCATATGTCGCTTTCGTGCCTTTGAGATAGAATATCTCGATGCGCATCACTAAATGGATCTTTGCTGTCTTTCACTTATGCGTTTTCCCTTTTTTGCCTCTTGTCCGGGTATATATTTGTGTGATTAATCGACCATCAGCTCACTCATCTCACCATTCTTGTATGTACCCTGTATTCTTTACCCGTATACGCAATACGAAATACCTTTTGTGGTTCATCATTTTACGAAATTATTTCGTTCAGCGAAAGCGTTAACGTATTTTCGATGCTACCATTTAAAACTGGAGCCTCGAGAGATAACGAGTGCCCGAAACTTTACGTTAATGTGCAGATTGTTCTTTATTTATACACAGTGGCTGTGAACTTATGGTTTGTGTTGCATTTACCGTTATTGGTTGTGGTTAGTATACGCCTTTTTTCATTTTTTTTTTGCACGCCCTTCTTGTGAACTTTGCTTATTATTGTATAGGCATAGCCGCTGAGCCCCTACGGCGGGTAACGAAGGCGTCCTGGCAAGGCGAGGAGGAGGTATGGAAGAAAGCCTTCGCGCATTCCGCCACAGATGGTGGAGTTGACATTTCACAGCTTTGCTGTGCGACATTTAGAAGAATAATTTTTGCCCGGGACCTTTTGAACACTTGGGCGCCTCTTTTAATGTCGCCAACAGAGGGAAAATACACCCATAGATTACGACTGTATTTGACTAATTGTCCTCTCCGGAATATGACGGCGGAGCGTCCATATTTTTGCGACGTCCCTTCACTGCTACGTCACTCGCTGTCCAAATATTTGCGCATAGGGACGTTGAAACCCATGGCTTATTATCGGTGCCACGTCCAACAAGCACCCCCTGCTCTAGACGCCGAAATCCAGCACTTCCCGTTCAATGCTTGCCGTCACTGCAACGCACCTGGTAGTAGACTCGGGCCTGGTGCACCCTGGGCGTGTGAAGGTCCTCGAACTTGGGCATCCGTATCGCCTCCTCGTACGTGGGCGGGCGCTCGGCCCACCACTGGGGTTCGGGCGCCGGGAAGGCCGCCGCCAGGCCTTCTTCGGCCAGCCCAGGGCTGGACGGCGGGCTCGGCTCGCGCTGCACGGGCGCCGGCCGACGCCGGCGAGCGGCTGGCCACAGCGACAAATCCTGGGCAGCGATGGCTGGGTTTATCGCTCGCTTTTCGCCGCGACGCCGAATGTGAGTTTACAGTCATGTGGCAAGTTCATCGTGATGTTACTACATTTACTTTGCGCAACAAAAAAAAAAATTGTTGGAAGCCTGCTCAACACGAAGCCTCGAGTCCAACCAAAGTTCAAAGAACAGCGATGACGTGCACCATACGACACCATAGAGACCGTCACTATAATACGGGAGCATAGAAAGAGAATTTGACGCGGCAGTTTCTGCTCATTCCTCTAACTCATTACTGATAGGCTAGAACAATTGAGTTGCCAGGACAACTCGTATTTCTTGTCCTCGCGCATGCATGCGAAGGAAACCCACAATAAAGCCACGGAAATGATAATAACAAATATGTACAAGATCCGCGCTGATAATGATGATGATAATTATTATTGACATGACCTTTAAAGGGCCCCTCACCAGGTCTGGCCATTTTGAGTTGACAAGCGTTGAGCATACAATGCGCGCTAACGATCGTGTTTGTAAAGAACTACATCGCTACGCGGCGTGGAAAGGTCTGACATTTCAATCTAAACACCGTTTTCCCTTTCCCTTGCGGCGACCATGCTCCAAGCCGGACGGTGACGTAGTCGCGTCCCTGCGCCTACGTACTCGTATCCGCAGCGGGAGGTTGCTCGTGGTGACACGTGACTTCAAGAATTATTCAAGGCAACATCTGTTATTTGTGTGATTTGTTGCTTGAATTGAATAACTGAAGTTTAGAGAAATAATAAACCACACAAACGGAATGTCTGCACGTTTTTTGTTTTACTTCGAACCGAAGCAAGAGAGATGTAGTTCCGCTTCGTGTACAAGCACGTGACAACCGTGTTCAAGCGCGTGACCATGCTCTGCGATCCGCTTGTTTTGCCTCAGTATTCGTGTAACAGTGAATTATACGGCTAGTCATGTGTCCTTGTGCACAGCGCGGAAAATCGTGCGCTGCGCGATACCAGACAATCACAACAGCTCGTGCGCTGTACCAGAAAAATATTAAAAAATAAAAATAAAAAAGGGATTAGAAAAAAATGGAGGCGGGGCCCGTGACGTATGCGTCACGCGATCCTCGAGGTCCGGTATGACAGAAGGCAGAGAAGGAAGACTGCAAGTCGGCCTAGTTGGAACAGATTCATCTTAAAACTTATTGTGCGCAAACAAACAGGGACGAAGAATAGAAGAAACACAAGGACGAGCGCTTTCTAACAACTGGTTTTATTTTTGAAGAACCACCTGCTTATATACCCACAGATCTGCGCGATCTAGTCAATAGAGCACGCCTATAGCGCATATAATACAAACAGATATGCGCGATCAAGTCAAGAGAGCACGTCTATAGTACATATAACACTTGTGATAAAAAACAAAGACGTGTACCAAAGCAACTGGGTCAACATAAAAACAGCAAGGGGCATGAAACAACCACTTTCGATAAAATGCGTTAAAGATGTGATAATAGAAGTGAATTTTCTTTATCCAACAATGAAACCGATGGATGGCTCATGCATTTTTCTTTGTTTTTCAATCCAGTGTGCTTCCACAATTTCCCTCGCGGTTTGATTCCTATTCCTATACAAAATGTTGGTGCTACTAAGACAGGGGGAGCAATCATGTCCTTGGCAATGCGTTGCCAAATGCATACTAAGGCGACCTTTCAGACTGGACAAGTGTTCCCTTAACCTCGTGTTAATGCATCTCGCCGTCTGCCTTACGTACACATGACCACACGTCATAGGCATCTGATAAACAACGTTCATCGCGCAATCAACAAATTGGTTCTTGCGCGGATGTTTAACCCTACATTCTTTCTTTACATCATCCTTCCTTTCGAACTTATTTTTAACCTTAGAGCACACACTACCTATTTTGTTTTTCGCCGAAAATACCACTTTTACTGCGTAACTACCAGCCACCTTTTTAAGTCTCTGTGCACATACGGAATCACTGAAATCTTGGAAGCTACATCCTTCTGCCTTTGATTCTTTTTGCATTGTCCTTTATCCTCTTTAAGTTTTTTCATTAGTCTAGCGCATGACGCCAGCATCACAGTGAGCGGGTACCCAGCCTTTCTCAACCTATCAACTTGCTAAAAAAATGCAATCTTTACAGTGTGGTGACATGAATTCAACAACGCTGACCGGAAACACGAAATGACTATGCCATTCTTCACAAGCCTGGAATGGTTTGAGGCATAGTTCATTAGCGGTTGTCCAGCTCGGGGTGAAAATGACCAACATACATGTTCCGGTAGGAATTCTAACTTCACATTAAGAAATTGTAGCTTGTTATCTACCGGTACTTCAGAAGTAAATGTTAATCCCTTACCCAGATAACAAGCTAGACACCTAGCCCACTGATATAATCAGGATTTACTGCATCTATTGCCGTCTAGTAGTTCGCCTGTCTTATCTCGATCTTCCATTAGAAACTCTATGTCTATATTTTACCGCCACCTACGCTTAAAACTACTCCGATTTTATCAGTCTCTTCCGTGCATCAACCTCTTTTCTCCTATTCATCCTTGCGTTGGAAGTACCAGGCAGTGCCACTCCTCGCCATGGCGGTTTTCAGTGGCGGTCGATATCACTTATGGATAGCTGAAATGCACAAATGCTCAATAAAGTGTACGGGGCCATGGCCGCCACAATAGCGCATTCATTGAAGCACCTCACGCATGACAAGGGAAAGGTTGGTTCGACTCCCACCTGTGGTCACTTGTGTTTTGTGTACTTTCATTTCCCGTTTCGCTAATGTTTCTACGTGTCAAATATACACAAATATTATTTCCCCTTATGCTTTCTCTTCGCTTATTGTCCGATTTCTTCATGTGGTTCTAACAAAAAAAGAAAAATCAAGCCCCTCAGATCCCCTTATGTTGCAAGCACGCTTCTTTCCTTTTTGGTTTGTGATACCGCTACAGCACTCTGACGTTTAGGTAACTACGCTTATACGTTGTATATAGTATCATTACTTTGCCGTATACAGAGGCGCTACCGAACTGGTCAAAGCAAACTATGGCGAGGACAGCATAGTTTGCTAACATGGTGCACAGCAGTCGTATATACCGATCTACTGCTCACACCTTATGCTAGCGCACTAGTTGCCAACTGAATAGAGAGTTAAATTTGTAAGATTGCACAAGTTAGAAGAATATGCGGGACAGGAATCATCGCGACCCCCTTTTCGGCAGGATCTCATCAACGCAACCAGCGAACGCCAAAATGCACACCGCCGCCGAACACTAAGCCCACTCTCAAACAAAAAAGAAGGAAGCACTAAGAAAGTACGATAGACGTCCATAACACGCTTTGTATGTGTCTACTGTTGTGCTCTCTTCGTGCTTTTCCTTTTTTTTTTGTGCGCCAGTACAATGATCTCGAATGCCGGAAAGCCCACGCTTACAAGCCTGCAAGAACGAAACATTGCTGACGAGGGCCTTCGGTACTTTGGTACTTCGGTTAACGCGACGGTACTGAGCATCCAAGCCACGTGTAAGGAGATCGACAATGTCGCGGTGTTGCCTCAAAAAAGGTGCGGCCTCGTTCACACCAGGTACAACTGTCGCGAGAAACAGGTAGGCGCGTGCTCTGTGTATATATATGGTCTGCTTTGCGGTTGCAGCCTCTAGTGCGAGCACGACCGAGACCTGCACGCCAGTGCATTCCAGTTCCTGACCTGCGGCGCCCTGGGCGTCCTCCTGCAGACTGCGTCCATGAGGAAGAGCAGCGGGGCCGGGAGGACGAAGAGCAGGCCGACCAGCAGTCCGCCGGCGTGCTCGGCGGCGCTGGTCTTCTGGCTGCCCGAGCTCAGCAGCGACGCCACCGTGAGCAGCAGGAGCCAGATGATGCCGGCGAGGAAGAACACTTCCGCCAGGAACGACAGGCACCGGCGCGCCTGCAGGTGCGGGAGCGCCATGGCCGCCGCCGCCCCGACGTCACACACCGCCTGCCGCGCACGTCATCGTCTTCTTCACCGGCAACTGGGCATGGCTGTCGGAGCCACTCTCGGAGGCCAGCGAGCAAGCAAGCAAGCTAGATATCGGCCGGGATTATGGCCGTGGCCGTAGTAGTAGTGATGCGGCGATATTCGTCGTAACCTGTGTCCTCTTCGGCATACCAAGCTTCAAGTCACGTGCACACCAAACTAAATTTTCTATTACAAAAGTCTAACAATCTTGCTTTAAGTCTCTCTGTAGTGCTCCTTCAAGCGTTAGTAAATATTGAGTTTCTTGGGGGATACAACACAACGTGCACTGAAACGGTCACATGGTACATTGTACCGGGTAGCATAAAAATGACGCATACCCACTATGCTAGATTCGGGAAGAAGCCAATGCATATATAGTCCTCTATGACAAGAACTAGAAACATTTCTGGAAAGCCAAATAGCTGGAAAATACCAATGCACTAGTAGTTCGGCAAGGGAGCCTGCCTAAGCGAAAAATAACTTTCTTTTTTTTTCAACTGTTTAGCGGATGTCGTTATGACGCTGTTCACGAGAGAAGACTCCCAATGATCGGATATCAGGCACGCAAAGGTTCCGGCAATAGATCAAAGCAGCGCTTTTGATTTCCTTAATGATGATAAATGACACCAAAGATGATGATGAGGCTAAAGACAAGTGGTGAATCATCTCAACGTCACTACAAGATGGGCGCAGGCATAGCCTCCTAGTGTACATAGGAGGCTATGACGCAGGGCATAGGGAAAAAATTACTACGCATGATCGTCACGTGATAATTGTAACAAACTTCGCCAGAATACGAAGCGGCCATTTCAGTTCACCATTTATGCTCCGGACACGGTTACGTTAATGTGCCTCGGCGCACCACATTATCCAGCGGCTGGGTTTCGGGGATTACGGCGCGTGAATACCTGAAGTCCGCGTTCTCGGATTTTGCGCCAATACGCTAATACATCTGCGAAGCGACCCAATCGGGTCATTGGTGTCTTGTGATTCGTTGCGATGCGGTTTGGGAGCTGTGACTGGCATTTCAAAACTTAGCCCCAGACCCCACCATTGTTGTTCGTATGGTGTATACGTATGTTTTTTTCATGTATTTTTGAGAAAGGTGAAATGAGGATTTTAAATGTGGCGCGCGTTAGCGTCTGCATTTGCACGCACCTTTCCTAGATGGCGCCAGCGAATCACACGAACCTCTGCATTGCGTGTGTTGCCCGACCACATCTCGTCGTCTGCGCTTGCTAGCAACCGATACTTAAGGCACTTTCACACCGGCGACTTGAGGAGGTCGCGCGACCATTTGCGACTCGCAATCAAAAAGCGACCGAAGGCGACTGATGCTCACACCGGCAAGCCCGGCTATGGTGGCTAGAAGGGGAGGTGTGAATACCGGCGGCGCTTTCCTTCGGGCGCGCGTGACCCCCTTGCGCACCGATGCCACCAGGGGGAACGTGGCGCTGCTGCTCGCGGCGTGGTATTACGGCGTGGTACTCCCGCGCTGGCCTCCGCTGTCAGTTGGTCTCGTTGCCTGTTTTGGAGTGTCCCTCCCGACATTCCGTCGTTCGAGGGCGAGATGCTGTGGACCACCAAAGTTATGTTGAGCACCGCAGCGACGCACGGCTAGTTTATTACATTGCAGGTTATGTGGCGAGAAGGCGTGTTTTGCCCACACATTGTGAAGACTACGAAGCACCATAAAGGCAATATCCCCAGAGAGCTTCCACCAGAGGCATCCAAAGAGTGGGACCTTGAGGGCTTTTTATATCCCTCAGAATCGTTCTATAAGCTGGACAATGCCCTTGAAAAGAAACTCACTCGTTTATTCTGTGCAACACTCGCCGTGGTGGCTCAGTGGCTATGGTGTTGGGCTGCCGAGCACGAGGTCGTGGGATCGAATCCCGGCCACGGCGACCGCATTTCGATGGGGGCGAAATGTGAAAAAACCCGTGTACTTATATCTAGGTGCACGTTAAAGAACCCCAGGTGGTCAAAATTTCCGGAGCCCTCCACTACGGCGTGCATCATAATCACAAAGTGGTTTTGGCACGTAGAACCCCATAATTTTTAATTCAGTGTAACACGCTAGCATGCCAAAGCTGTGGCCGAGATTTTGCAGTCAATTGGTTAAATGTCAAAGATTGGTTGCCTAGACCATTGTGCTACCCTGACAGCCTCAGTTATACGTTTTTATTGCCTCACAAGGATTCACTTTTTGCTTAAAAGTTTCAATCAGCAGAGCAGTGAGAAGAAACGGAAAACACTGAAACCTTGTGTGTTGTAAATATTTTTGCTCACCTGTAAATAAACGATTTCATGACCAGCTCTGTTGCTTCACTGTCTGCAATCATAGTGAATTCCTTATATGAGCGTCAAAATGACATGCTACAGGTCTGCAAGCGCAGACAAAAAGTGGTTTGTAAGTACGTCCAGGCTTTATCAGGTAATGTCTGCAGTTTACAGGTCTTACGGCACGCATAGGCTGATTGACTGCTGATCTCGAGGACGGCGGTCGCATTTTCAGGGAGGCGATATGCAAGGCGCCCGTGTGCCGTATGATGTCAGTGCGCGTTAAAGAACCCGAAGTGGTCGAAATTATTTCGAAGCCCCCACTAGCTCCTAACACCCAAAGCCAGCTCACGAAATGCGCACAGACAAAACGCGTTTGAATCTCGATACAGTGCGAACTGGGCCCGCAAAATCTCACAGGAGTAATGATTTGGACTGACATAACATTGTTTTCATGATAAAGATTCATTCTTTGACGCTCGCAGAAAGCGCGGGATATCCGAAACGGGCTCATTTTCACTTCGGTGGTAGAGATGCAGCCGACGCGAGGCTGGCGAGGCGCTCATTTCGGCTGCGTGCTTACCCCGCCTTGGTCAACAGCGCCGCCCCGCGGCATCGGTGCGCTGTGGGGTCACGTTTGCGCCGCCGGTATTCACACCTCCCCTTCTAGCCACCCTAGCCCGGCTGAGCGCGACCCGCAAGTCGCAATCCCGGAGATTATCGTTCTCAGCGAGAACTCTCGGAATCTACGCGGAATTTGAACGCGACGCCGGAGGAGGCCGGATGTAGACACACGAAAGATCACTTCCGGTGCGCCGCTGATTGGTTTATCAGTTTTGCGACCACGGTCGCGCGACTGAAAAATCGCGCAGAGAGCGACTGGCCCAAAATGGTTGCTTTTCAAGAAAGGCGACCGTTTGCGACCATTTGCGACTGGTCGCTTTGCGACCAACTTGGTCGCGCGACCACTGTCAGTCGCCGGTGTGAATGTGCCCTTAACTTTACTGTTACTGATACGACGCCATTCTCCTGTGAAACCACGCTGTTTACTGTTACTATTGTTCAAGTTTGCGAGAGCACATTTCTAGCAAAAGCAGGGGCAGCTGCGCGAGAAGGCTGAATACGTATAAATAATTGAATAAATTAATTAACTAATTGTTTATTAAGTATACCAAATATTGCTGAGAGGTAGCGCATTGTCTTGTTTCTTCTGTTTGTTTTCATCTTTAGCGCTGTTTCACCATTTTCGTCTGTCGGTCGGGCTAAGTGTACTGATTCGTGATGAAGATGATGATGAAGATGAGGATTTATTGGCGACCCCTTTGACACGGCATCAAGAGGGCAAGCTGGGCCAGTTGGTTAGGATTCATAGTAAGGTTCGTTACAGCGCAACACAAGACAAGGACAAAAGAAGGTATAAAACAACGACACGGCGCTGACTCTCAACTGGTATTTTATTGAAGATATGTCTAACATATATATATAGGTGCCAGTTCACAACCATGGCATGCACGAGACACAGAGGCACATCGAGGCAACTGTGACCGACTGACGCATTATCGAAATTATGTAGTAAAAATATAGTCATATACAGGCTTGCGCCCATCGCAGTTTAGTTCAGCAAAGTGTCGATAGATGTTTTGTAAGCCTCAGCGACTTCTCTTGTCAATTGGCTAGCGTGTTTATAAATTACATCAGTTTTTTTTTTTAATAGGGGCGAAAAACGCACGACTTGTAATGCTCCAGGAGATGAAATGGCGCAACCCCTTGAAGAGATAGCTCATGCTCCCTAAGTCTAACATTGACACAGCGCTTCGTTTGCCTCACGTACTCTCTACCACAAGATAACAGAATGGCATACACAACCTGCTTATCACAACACTTGTACCCATTCACATTGTTGACAGTGCACGTTCGCTTTACTTGCTTATCCTTCAGCAAATTATCAACTAACGGGCATATGCGACGTATCTTATGTTTCGCAGAATAACAAACATCAATGCTGTACCTCGAACCGACGTTCTTAAGCCCGTGCGCCGAGTTGTACATGCGGTACTACTGCGTTCTTCCTTTTTTCTTCTAATTTAGTTTTACCACCTTGGTCATTTATACTCTTGGCGCCACGAACCACAGTTTCACACAAAGATGAAATAATCACTACGGTGTAACCAGCGTCCGTGGAGTAAACGATATACCTGATCAGAAAACGCAGATTTCGACATATGAAAACACGACTTCTCTAAGGCAGCATTTAGGATAGTTTTCGCCATAGCCCGCTTCACTACCTTAGAATGACCGGATGTATAATTCAAAATGGGCTTAAGACCTGGGGTCATACTTACAGCAAACATGATTTTTACCAAAGGTTAACCTCAGGTCTAGTCACTGCAGTTGATGATCTTTAGGGACTTTCGAAGTAAAATCAAGGCCCATGCTGTGCTGCCTACACACCGTCAGAATTTCATTAAAACCCTCGCGGTGAATGTCACTATTAAAAAATATAACGAAATCGTCAACATAGCGGAAAACGTTATTGGAAAGCTTAGCAAGGTGGTCTTCTAGTTGCCTATCAATATAACCTAGACAAATATCACTAATAATAGGAGCTACACACGAGCTAATGCATACGTCCGATTTTTGTATATACAGACCCCTCTCCAGGAAACAATGGTAGATCTGAAGTAAAAAGAAAGAAGTTCAAGAAAGGCTTCTGTTGAGATACCGCAACCATTGATGACGGCTTCTTCAGCGCTGTCATACACTATGTAGTCTTTAACACATTTCATAACTTGGGCATGTGGAAGGGAGTTACACAAGTTTCCCACATCTACGCTGAAGGCACCGCGGATGTTCAACCAACTGTCTTCCAGTTACTTGCACACAGTATCCGAATTGGCTATCCGGAAAGGATCAACCATTGTTAAGCGCACAAGATTTCTTTGTCGAAATCGCGACACGCTCAACTGCCAGCTGTCCTTTTCCGAGACTATGTCCCGGAACGGCATGTCAGGCTTGTGTGATTTCACTGTAAAAAAAACCTGTAGTTCCAGAATTTCTGCTTTCTCTACGCTGGCCGCTAAACGTTACGAATTCATTCCTCCCAAGAAAGATAGTGCTTGTTGCCCGACTGAGTCAGCGCCGTGTCGTTTTTTGCCTTCCTTTTGTCCGTGTCTTGTGTTACGCTGTAACGAACCTTACTTTGAAAGGGGTTGGTGAGTGACAAATAGTCACCTAGCCTGCTTGAGCTACTTCGGTATGCTAAACATGTTTTTCACTGTAGTATTCTTGTGCACAACTAAATGCTCGCCCCCTATCGGCCGCACCGAGAAGACGATTCAGGTTCACCTACAGGTTCTCACATTAGAGCTTGCACTGCAACGTTGTCTGACCGTTCTCAAATAGTATAGTGATGCCGTCGCGCACAAGATCGAAAAAAAAGGGAATGCCGAAAGAAATTTACTGTGTGCCATTACGAGCTTCATGGAGGTGGAAAGGCGGCAATTCATCATTTCATAGTTTGCCGAAAGTAGCAGACGACGCGCAACGGAGAGCGACAAGGGTAAGAAACTTGAGCATTGAGACGAAGGTGATTGACCACTATGGTGGTTTCTTCGAAATGCTTCGGTCGGGACTATTTACTTATATCCGGCGGGCGGACCATTGCTTTCTTTTTGTACATTTCAAATATGTCGCTGGCGTTTTAAATCGCGGAGAGTACTTTGCTTAGGCAGGCGCTTTGATAAGTTAGTGATCTACGCTTAAGTTTCAATGGGTTTGGTTAGTTCAGTTTACTGCCCCGGCATTCGTGCTACTAATGCCTCAAGCAGCAAGAATATTCTCGCTCATGTACTTTTGCCTGCAGGCACCGGCAGCAGGAACGATAACTAAAGCTTGGAAGGTCTGAGTTCATCTTGGCATACTTTACACCGCGAGGCTACATATCGTTTTGATAGCATGCTTTAGCTTTGCGATGTAAGTAGAAGAAGCTGTTTTCTTAAGCAGCGCGTGAAGTTCTCATTTTATTCGCTCCCAAAGAAATTTAGAAGCAACTGCGAACAGAGGCGTTGTAACGCAAAGCTATTCCAAACATGGCGGCCGCGTTTAGATGGGAGCGAAATTCGAAACCACCCGCGTACTTAGATTTAGATGCACGTTAAAGAACCCCAGGTGGTCGAAATTTCCGGAGTCCCCCACTACGGCGTGCCTCATAATCAGAAAGTGGTTTTGGTACTTAAAACCCTGTAATTTAATTTCTTTTAAAGCTATTCCAAAGTGTTTCTATTCCATTTCTGCAATCAGTCCTCCAAGACTCGTAAAAATTTTATCGGGCCTCCCCCACTTATCCTGCTTGTCAGGCGACTTCGCGAAAACTACAAACACCCCCAACTGATATGATGTGTAAGCCCCGATTATGCATGATTAGAACAGACAGAAAACTTTTCTTTTCGATTCTACGCCTCTGTCACCATTAACCTTCTGGTATTGGTAAAAATGTTTTCGGGCTGCGCCCATTACGCCGGTCTGCACATTTGGAAAGCATTTTTGAAAAACGAATAACATGCTCTCTGGAGCACAGCGCTTCTACATTACTCCCGTCAGGCCTATTCGATTCTGTCAGTGGCACTCTCGCCAGTACAATGCACTGATGCAACGCGACTTCAATGTTGATGTATCAAAGTGAAATTATATGCGCTTATAATGTTATTGAAACAAATTTCTCCGCCTTATAGCTTCCCAGTAATGATATTAAATGAATAACATCATAAAAAACACGCACTGACGCACTGTTCACCCGGAAAGCGTGGCTAATGTGATTTGTGAAGCCTGCGTAAAACTTAATCTTCCATGAAAATTAGGGCACTGTTAGCAGTTCCTTAACTACTCGTTATGTTATGTAAACTATAACCGCTAGAACAATTAAGGCACTGTTAGCAGTTGCCTAATTAGTCGTTAGCTGTACGCCCGTGCGATCGAAATGTTCAACGATATAAATTTGCAAGGTCATTTATGACTACTCATACGCACTCAGAGACACTCAGTGCAGCTTGTGAGATAAATTATTATGGCTCAGAAATCGAGTAGTTCTGAAAATTTTGCATTTAGCTTGATTTTTTTCTTCTCAACACAGAAAACAGAGCGACACAAGAAATAGCGCATCGGAAACACCTGAAATTGATGTTATCGAATCTAGTTTAAAATAAATTAGGTGCTGTTATATATCTAAGTGTAATGATTAAAAGGTTAGGACAACAGTTATTACAAACTAACTTATAGCAATATGAATAATACCTTTATCAGGTTGCCAGTGGCGTAGCAACAGGGGGGGGGGGGGGGGGGGGGGGGCGTGGGCCCCGGGTGAGAGGGGCCATTGGGGGGGGGGTGTCATATACGCCTGAAAACACCCCTCTTTCAGCCGGCTTGACTGGGCGCAACTGGCAAAGAATGCTCCGGCATCCAGTAGCTCGAGCTCATGTACCCGATGCGCCGCGCCGCAGAATTGTCGGCTGCAGCTCTGTCAACACCGCACGAAATAATTGCACGAGTGTGCGGGCTAAAAAAACTTTATTCGCAGAATGGTCGCTAAACTACTCGCCTTAGCGGAACGTTGCATGTGGGGTGCGCTCGTGCCGTGCGTTCACGCTGGGAGCAGGAGTCGCAGGAGTCAGAACGCGCAGCGAAGACGAACAAAGACATCAGCAAGAGGGCGTTCAACCAACGCACCCGGCGCTTGCGTTTACGGCGAAGCGTTCATTGAGAGCGACTTTGCATAAGTGCGGCCGTCAAAAGTCGCGAATGGGATTCTCTGGATCGTCTTCAAACTCGGTGCGGCCGAAGAGTTTGGCGGCGTATGACTCGACAGGCTGTAGTCGCGGGCCCGCCGCGACGTTCCGCTCGCTTTTACTTCCCCTCTCCCGCTCGCTCCGAGAAGCCGCTGCGAAACCTGCCGTTATGTTTCACGCTTTCCTTCTTACCCTCGAAAGTTTCAAAAAACTGTTGTTGTGGTGTGACTTCATGTCACAAGTACAGTGTCTGTGTCAGCTGCACAGAATTTTATTTAAGAAAGGTGAATCTTGTAAGGATATTTCCCGACATTCTATGAAGTTATGTGTCTTTGTGATTACTAGGAACTCGGTAGCGTGTAAAATATGGTAGATAAGTAACAACCATATCCTTAATAATCCCTTATTTAGTACTTATAGAGGAAGCACTTCAATTCGAGAATTGAGGACTCAAAGTCATTTAACTCAACAAAAACTTCTTCAACAAAATCGTTTTGGGTGCTACAACCTACAGTACTTTGGCATTGCGGGCTGCGCCCAGTATGGCAGCAGCGAAAGAAATATGAAATACTGGACCAGTGACGTTCATCTCTCAATCCTCTCCATTGCGAGTGCGGACCAACAGCAATGGAAGCTTTCGCTGGAATGGCTTCATCGCGGCCTTTTTCTTTTTTTTTTATGGTGACGCCAAGAATCGACTCGAAGCGTGCTCTGTTATGTTCTAAATCTTTTGGTGGTACCGCAGCTCGAATAATCACGTTTGTCCGTATAGCAGCAAATAAAGACAAGGCTTAATTGATCAGAATGAAGAGAACTTGTAATTGTCATAGCATTGGCGCCCGCCCAGCAAGGAGGCGGATGGCGTTTTCCGTTTTTCTAATATGGTGGGGGGATCACCGTCACTGACACACAATTTAATTTTCGTTTTCGTTCAGGGCTGCCCACAGCCAAAATACTGCGCGTCATAGTACCTACGACGATTTTTGTGAAGTTGTTGTTGGGCAAGGTATGAATGTCGGCCTTCAATTTTGCAAATGCATGTTGCTGCTAAAATTGGTAATTAAAACTTCATAAAGATATTTTTGTTACTTGTGACGTGAGCCGTATTTGCCACGATGCCGCATTTGTATTGGCTGCCAAGCCTTACAGTCTGACAAAAGATGTGCACATGCGCTTATCACACGTTATCAGTGCAGCACCCTGTGTTATTTGGCGCTGAAAAAAAGCGTGTGTACCAGCTGCATTCGCCATCTCTGGGAAAAAAAGCGAAGGAGAGTGTGACCCCAGGGACGTGCGCGGTATCCAAGGCGGCTGTACTGGTGCTGAAACCCGGAAATTGTCGATATCCTCGCCTTCCTCGACAACCACCGGAGGGGGGGGGGGGGTGACAGAAGCCCTATGGGCCCCGGGTGCCAGCCGACCTAGCTACGCCTCTGCAGGTTGCTGTTGATAACACGCATTTGGTTTCGTCCACATACAAGGCTTCGCTTATTTGTTATACGTGGTCCATTATAGCTGGCACACTCTCTATATTCTTCTTCGATGCGCCGACAAATATCGCGCCCGTGTGCCCTGTATGATCTACATCTTTATTGCGATAGCAATTACACGGATGTTTGAGGCGCATTAAAAACTGTTGGCAGGGTCGTTTTTTTGTTGTGCCGCTGACGACGCCGGCGCGCCTCGAATGCGGAGAATGATGGCTTCTTCAGAGACGGCGGCGCTCACCACGCCAGCGTTCTGAGGCGCCTGGTAGTTTCCAGGACGCTGTTTGTTCTGCCCAGCAGGCGTTGCCCGTCGCGCAGCGTCGCACCAACATGTTCCACCCGCCTGTATAGATAGGGCAGCGTTCGAGGAGTTAAACCGAAAGGCTTAACCTGGTTATCGCTTTCAGTCCTTCGGGCGAAACTGCCGATCCTTTATTTTTATTTCAGCTCGAAATATTTCACACTTTTGCGCACAAAGTCTGCCTTCGATATTCTTGCCGCTTTGTTTTTTCCTAGGTGTATACTTCAATATATTCTTAATATGACTGTTACGTCAGGGAGCGCACGCCACCGTCACGCTGCATTATTTGTGGCCTTTGGCCGGTGCTACTGACGACGCGTGTCATTGATGTGAAATAACGGAATCGAATGGAACTACGCATTGTAAAGCCTGCTTTTGTACTGACTTTACCAACAATCAGCAGGGCGCTGGAAACAGCAACACATTTCAGCAACGCATTATTCACAAATATCTGTGCGGCAATAATAACTGTTTCATGTGATACTCTACTTCCAGAAGTTGACCTGACCCTCCTTTAATTTTCATGTAAGAAATTTATGTTGTGGTTCGTAACCTACATGTGTTTTATGAGGCACCGTTTACGTGTCCCATGGCTATTTGAGGCTTCGTCTTATGAGGTAGGCAACAGCCCGCAGAACTAGAAATGTGTTCAAGAAGTACTCTGTTGCCGACTGGTTGGTCCATACTGAACAAGCAACGTGCTGCGCGAAATGCAAGGAAAAAGGTGGAAATAAATTTGTGTCTGCAGTTCGCCGGTGATTTGCAGCTGATTCGTACAAGTGACCACTTGCCATAACTTTGAAGCTACACTAGCGCAGCAAACGACGTTATGCATTTCATTATATAAGGCTCTGATAAAGAGAAAGGGAGAATTAGGCACCAATTTTAATATAATTGAGCCCAGCGTTGGTAGCGCGATATGACAGTGATTGACTTAGAACATTTTGATTAGTCACTGTTGATTTTTGCTTAATCAGTGTTTATGCTCTGTCGCCCAACGTTAATGCTGTGTGGCTTCAATTTTCTTTAAAATTATTTTTGCGAGATTTCCAGGGGGCTTGAATTTCCATAGGCGGTTGCGTGCGTCAGTCACTCAACAAGTATGTCCAACCAGAGTTTATACGGCAATCTCAATTTTCCTAACGCAGGCAAATAAGCGTAAGCGTGCCAACAACATAGTGCAACAGGCGGCCATGTAATCGATATCGTAACTACAGTGTACTCGGAAATATTTTGAGGACAACGGTCAGATAGCCTATAGGTACAAGCAGCCGTCTCGCAATGAGTAGTATTGGCAGGCTAAAACTGACCATCAGCACCAAGCTTACTGCGCGTCTCGGCAGCTAGCAACCGTCAAGTACGTTTACGACAGCGACGGCCACGTGGTAGCTTTTCCTCTACAGTTCGTTACATACTAATAATACGAAGCATAGCGATTGTGCGAATGTCGAACGTCTTGATACACCATTTTCAAAACTATAGACTTGTGAGCATGAATGGGACGACAGGGAGCTGGGTCATTAAAGGGGCCGTCGAGCAACTTTTTCAGCAGAAAAGCGGTGAACTTGGCTGGTTGGTACATTGTAAAACGGATACATAACCCGCGGAAACACATGAAAGACAAGATGAAGAAGACGACGGGACTAGTTAGTTTCGTCGTCTTCATCTGGTCTCTCGTGTGTTCCCGCTGGCTTTTTTTATCCGTTTTACTTTTCGGGCAACGGATTTACGGTCACGGGTGGTGTAGACTGACGGTTGGGGACATAAATGCAACAAGAATGACAGCGATAGGGATACGCAGTCCGAAATTATTCAGCCGAAACTTTTCAAAAGTACAGGAAAAAGCCTGCGTGCCCTGAACTCAAATTTTGGCGTGTCTCCTGACCCCGTTTCTCTCGCCCACTAACGCAATCACTCGCTGACGATGGAAAAAGCTCGAAGCTCCTACGTAGCGTAAGCTTGCGCAACATGTTGCCTGCATGTTCTATGTTCACGCGGACTCTGGTTACTCCAATGTGCTCGTGGCGCCGTTAGCAGGATAGCAAACTACCTTTGCGCACTCTAGCACATTGCATGGTTGCCCCTACTGGTCGAGCATTCTGGGACTGCGCGACGCGTCTCGTTTCTGCTTTAACAGCCTGCGCGGGCTGTTCAGCAAAGCACCGCGAAGAGCACAAGGGTGCGCCATCAACGATGCATATCGAGGTGAGAAATTTGCACCGTGTGAACTGCGTTCACAAGTGTATTGCACGTGCAAAACGAGAGAACAAGGCGACAAGGCTGCTCATTAGCGTACAGCAGCGAGTAGAGAAGCTTCTGTGTGAACTTCCCGTGTGTGCACTTTTCTGTAACGTAGAACAACGCCCAGAGCCTAGAGGCGAAAGAACAGCTAGCGCTCTTACCGTGTTTTGTAATTGTGGAGACCTTTGTTTTTCCTCGTTTTCCTTTTCTTTAAGACCATGTCTGCTTATGTTAAGATAAATAGTACAGTCCACTAAGACGAAATCTTAATTTATCATGTTCTTGCAGCAGTGTGGTCGTCATTAGCCACTTAGTTTTTGAGCAATGATAGGGGAACGAGTGGTGACGTCGATAATGCTTCTGGTGAGATCTTGATGTGGACTAGTTGGTCCATATTTATAACTGAGTTTGAACAGCGCGAATAAAACAAGGACATGAGGAAACAAATACCACAGACAAGCGCTGACTGCCAACTGGAAGTTTATTCGTAATTATCCAGCCATTTCATACCTTTCTTCAGCATCGGCATGCGTACACCAGTCGCAAAGACATCTGCAAATCAGCAACATCATAATCTTTATTACAAAAAAGCTATTTCTTTTTCCGACAAGGCAAGAGAGGGAGTGCTTACACATTTATATGCTTGCTTTCTGTGGAAAAAGTGGAAAAACTTATATAGGTGAAACGGGACAATGTTTCAATGAAAGAGCTCGTCAGCACAGTAGTAACCTAAAGAATGGCTATGGCAGTGATTTAGCAAGACCTTGTAACAAGTGTCCCTGCACTCCAACATTTGAAAAAAAAAAAAAACTGAATTCATAGGAAAAGTTATAAGGCAAAGCGAAATAATAGAGGCTTATTACTTTAGAAAGCAAGGCGATAAATGTGTAAGCGCTCCCTCTCTTGCCTTGTTGGAAAAAAAAAATAGTTTATTTGCACGAAAGACTATGACATAGCTGCTTTCGCAGATGTATATGCGGCTGGTGTGCGCATGCCTATGCTGGAAAAGGTATAAAATGGCTTTTGAATTTCAAATAAAGTTTCACTTGACAGTTAGCGCTTGTCTGTGGTATTTGTTTTCTCGTGTCCTTGTTTTATTCACGCTGTTCGACCTGAGTTCTGAATGATTCTGGTGGGCACCACTGGACGATGATGCGGTCGGTAGTGGTGTAGTGATCTGTTTATGAAAACAGAATAGTAAATATCTCGATGTCGGTGGTTTGACCTACTCTATATCCCTCTTGAACCATCAGTCTACGCAACCTGCAACAGAAAGAAAGTGGCTTGGAAAGGCTTCGAGGACCTCTTTGAAGTCGAGGTAAGAGAGCTCTGCCTTACTTCAATAAAGCTGACCATAAAGCGCCCCCGATATTCGGGACGGCACAATAAACTGGCCGAGCACAGCGTCCCTTTCCGCCTACCTGGCTGTACATCGCAGACTAGTCACGGTAAAGTTTACATCGTCATAGGCAGAATCGGTCTACAATGTCTATTGCAGGGTGACTGTACCGCCGATCATTCTCAAGCTACCGCGTTCCGTCGTCAAGCGAACGCATGCAACATTTGGATATTTTCCGCCGTCATTGCTACATCTTCTGATCTGCTACCTTACCCTATTGAGTTTCGTTTCACCTGGTACCCTTTCCACTAACCTAAATAACCCTCAGTGTTGCCTAGCGTACGCTTTAAAAACCTCCGTCAACCGTTCTTTTTCCTCTCAAATTCAACTGCAGCATCCGCTAGCCGTGTTTTCTTTAACGCATACTGTTTTATTTCCTATCGCCTAAAAGAAGTACTGGCGTGAGAACTCAGACAACTAGCCCAGCATTTAACGTTAAATGGACACCAACAAAAAAAAGTATTTGATTGTCTTAGTATATGAACCTTCTGAAATAGTAAAACAAACCATTTTAACCATGATATGAAGCTTGGCAAGACTGAAGACGCAAAATTTAAAAAAGTAGCTGCCAACGCCGCCTTGAGGTTTACGCACCACCTTCTTGCGACGTCGTAAATGCTTCACATTAACTCGGGCCCGGTTATTTTCACATTTGCGTATATTGACTTCATTGCCTTTTGAAAGAGCAAAACGCTGAACTTTGGATATTTCAGTTACCTTTACTGACCCACAACAGCCCAAGTAGAAAAAAAGGGGCTTTCCATTCCGTGACGTCACACTGACGTATGTACTCAGGTTCCGGCGCGAAATTAAAAAAAGAAGGG
The DNA here is from genome assembly GCF_023375885.2 of Dermacentor andersoni. Taxonomy (NCBI): domain Eukaryota; kingdom Metazoa; phylum Arthropoda; class Arachnida; order Ixodida; family Ixodidae; genus Dermacentor; species Dermacentor andersoni. The sequence goes on from NC_092821.1 coordinate 51,813,068, forward strand.
AACTCTGACACTTAGTTATTATTGCTGAATTAAGGAAAATAGAGTTTTGGAAGAATATTTTGTCAGTGTTAACGGATCTACTGTTTCTCTTAAGCATCCCTTTAAAAGGAAGCTTTAGCTCGGGGCAAACTCCAATTTTCCTGTTGAGATACATGGAAAACGCAGAAATGCTTTTATGAGACAGCAAGCAGCAGGGCCGGTGTGAATAAAACTGGTTTCGTGCGAGACGTAAAGTTACAATCTACTAAATCTGGGAAACAGAATATTTATTTATGATCTGGAATTGTGGAAAAAAAGATTGATAAGATTTAAGACGCCGTATTTTTACAAATCCGCAGCTATCGCAGTTCTGTAAACTGTAAATATTAGAGTATTCCAAGCGCATATTTGTGATGTGTGAATTTGACGCTTGCAAGTTTTTTGCAAAAGTCCTAATCACAGGTTAGTTACCTTTTCGAAAGCGGTGTACTATTTGTAAATTTTGTGCTTTATAGGTTTATTATAGGTTCAGCCCACAGAATGGCGGTAACATTTTGCGTTACATAGCTGCGAACTTGATATGTGAGTTTTCGAAGTTATGCAGTCCTTAAAAAATTTCCTAAAGAAAAACATGGTTAAATTGAAAATCCGCATCCTGCAGTTATAGATTTTAATTTTTTCTTTTAAACTCAACCCATAAAATTCGGTAGAGTGATTGCACAGAAAAAACAATTTTCGCGTTCGCATGTATTAAGCACTGACGAAATGTTTCCGAGTGTTCATTGTCTTGCGACAAATGAAGGTCCGAACCGTTACTGTAAATCTCAGAACAAAAACACTGGCAAGAGTGCGAACACCATAAATAACCACCAAATTGTTTTTACGAACCAGTTTGTATTTCGGTGCCCAGGAGGCGGATGCATCATGACATCATGATACAATGGCTCGCTTTGTTCCAGCAATCGCTGCGTCTACGACACGCGGACGATAACTATGCACGAAGCGTCCCCACTTACTTCTTGCACGAACCCTGAAGCTATCAACCTTGCAAGTAGACTGCACACTTTCCAGGCAACGGGATTCGCTTCGGTTGAATTAAGTATGTCCATTTTTTTATGTTTTATGAATTTCGCATGTGTGCCACGCTCTTGAGCAGGATGCAATTTCGCTCATGCGCTGCAGGCATCAAAATTAAAAGCAAAGAAAAAAAGACAACTTAGGTTTTACGTGCCAAAACCGCGATTTAATTATGAGGCACGCAGTAGTAGGGGGACTCCGGATTAATTTCGACTAGTTGGTGTCCTTTAGCGCACGCACAATGCACGGCCACGGGCATTCTCGCATTTCGCCGCGATCGAAATGTGGCCGCCACGGCCAGGATTCGCTCCCGCGACCTCGTCCTTAGCAACGCAGTGCCAAAGCAAAAAAGCAACCAAGGTGCCATAAAATAAGACAGTGAGGTCAGAAATCTGTAAGAAAACTGAAACTGATGTCTACTGCACGCTCGCGTGCGGCTGCTATAGGCAACGGTGAAAAAAAAAAATTCATGCAGAAGCAGCGCCTGCTTGCCCAGCAGCAAGTGCATTCGTTTGTGTGGGCGTTGCCTGACGCTGGGGTGAATCCTGGCTCAGGGCTTTGGCATGGGCTTTCGCGCCACGGCCCTCTGCAGTGCAGCCCGAAACTCGCTGTTCAGGAAGTGCTCGGTGGAAGCCCGCACGGCAGCACGTCCGGACTCCATCAGCTGCCGGAGCTCCTCTTCGTCCACCGCTGCGTTCATCAAGAACGCGGTTATTTGTTACACTGTCGCCGGCCTCCGCGTCTTCTGCTGTTCTGCCGGCATTCGGCTGTCGAACATGAGGTACACCAGAAGCAGAGGTACGCTTAAGGGCTACCACTTGAGAGTTCGAACGTGAACGCACACACGCTGGCGTTACCATTTTGTAGGAATAGATGGTTTGCACTGGCGTTATCGTGGCCGCCATTTTCGGCGAATGAGCCGTACTAGCACGTCCAGGAGGTTAGTAAACGAGAAACCTGACAGCCCGATACGCACATTTCGCGAATTTCGACGGCTGTGATAGGGGGGCGAAAAAACAGTCACCTTCAAAAAAGCAAGACAAATGCATGCGTGCAATGGCGCACTAACATCAACGGGCCCGCCATGTTCGTGTGGCCTCAATGACGACACGTGAGAAGTGGGAACATGTTGAGAAGCTGTGGCCGTCATGACACGTGAAAACTATCTAGTCACGTTCGCTTGCATGATTACAGGAGCGCGCGTGTGGCCCCAAGAAACATCCACTTGCGTGCCACTTGCGTGGAACAAAAAAATGTTTTAATTGTTTTTGGCGTACGGGAAGCCTTAGTTGCGTTTTCACATTTGAAAAAGAAGTGCATAATGCCTCAAGCCTAATACTTATTATTTTTCATATAACGTATGCAAACAGGTCTTTAAAATTGTGGTTCATCATCATCATCATCGTCATAATCATCATCATCTTGGTTACGCCCACTGCAGGGCAAAGGACTCTCCCATACTTCTCCAACAACCCCGGTCATGTACTAATTGTGGCCATGTTTCGTGGTTATGAAGACGCAAAAAAATTATTGTTGAAGAATAACTGGATTCTGTTCCAACGCATTCCTACAACTCGTCATTGCATATTTATTTTATTGAATTTACGAAGCTATGTCAGAGGGAAAAAACTGGAATCTGTCCACCTCTTATGCTTGTAACCTACAAAAGGGGTATACCTACGGAGCGAAAAACAACAGCGACGTTTTGTAACATTCTCGTTTTGCCGGATCGATGCTGTGCAACTGTGTGTATATATATATATATATATATATATATATATATATATATATATATATATATATATATATATATATATATATATTGAATCTTTATTGCATTGGTGTGGCTGTCATATGTGGCTTACGTAGAGGCTCAACGCTGGGACGCATAATTCCTCATTCCTGGCACTCTGAAAATTCCTACCTAGCAGTGCCGTCTAAAAGACGAAATTTTTACTCTCTTTCTTGTTGAATAAACCCACATCAGATGTCTCCACCAGCACTGTTCTTGCGAATTCGTCCCGGTACCCTTATAAAAACGGTATATCACTAATCTGTATACGTTCTGGCTGAAGCTCTCCGTTTAAATATAACGTCACCGTCAGTAGCGGCTCGAAAACATACGTTATATGAGAAGAAATCAAGAACATGGCCCCAACTTCATGTTTAGACACCGACGAGTCACCCTTAGAACGGAGGACCGGTTATTTTAAGTCGCACCGTGATCTCAATGCTAAAGCCCTTGACACGCGGTGCCTAATGACTGAAATGCACTGGTGCACGCCAGCTATAAGTTTTCCCTCCAGGACGTGGAGGAGGAAGTAGCCGCTTCTCGGAAGGCGCTGCCTTGCCGAGTACGACAGCGATGTCGTATTTATGTAACTGCTGCTGAACTAACGGGTATTTGCATTTGCCCTTACGGCGATGGCGAGCTCTACGCGGGGATGCAGAGAAAAAAAAATGTAGCAGGGAGCAACAAATACACGCTCCCGACTTAGCAGTGCACGTCGGATTTGGGACTGCGTCCACAACTCACGTTAGTACCCAAATTCAGCCGCCGCTGACGACGCGTCAGCTTCGTCAACTGTGGGTGGCCTCTCCTTCCAGGGTGGCCTTGTATAGCCGTAGCACAGAAAACAAAATAAACACTTGGTGCACCGAATAATGCGATTTCGAGAGTCGCAATAAGCCTGCCATATGGACGGTGCTTCAGTGCGGAAAACGCTAAAGAACCTTTTATTATGAGAACCAATGCGCCAACACACAGACCAAGAAAATTAGCACGACGCTTCGCTCATGTTTCTTGGCCGTGGTCTTTCTCTTAGTTTTAGAGGTTACATGATGGTGCTTTGCGATTCAACCACACAAACTCGGCCAGCTTACTGTTCCTATATTAGGTGCATTTCTTCTCAACCTCACCGTTCGATCAGCTTGGCGACCGACAGATTACGGTATATTGATGAGCTGAACTAAGTCACTTTGTCACCCGCAGCGCTGTCCCAGCGGCTACGGTGTTAAATGCTTTCGTGCTGCAGTGGCTGCTACACTTCCGTGGAAGCGGAATCTACCAATGTTCATGTACGAAGATGTGCATTTGCAAGAACCAATCGCGGGTGATCGAAATTAATGGAGGGCGCTGCTCCAGGGCGTCTGTCATAACCCCCACGTTGGTATGGGACGTTAGACCTCATTTTTTAATGACCAATCAGGTTGCGAGATTAGCTCATAGCCACAGTTTAGGGGGGGGGGGGGGGGGGGTGATGTTCAAGCCCAAATGATAATGGGGTACTCTGCTTGAAAAAGTGCCCTCATGAAGACTCTCATTGGCCCTTTACAAGAGGCTCTGAGCTACAGTTTACCCACAAAATCGCCCTCAGACTCATGGACAACAGCGGGCCGGATGTCAAATTGATTGCACATGAACTTTCGCCATGAAACTACTTATAATCAACAGCGCAGCTTTGAAAGAATAACCGCCAACTACTGTGCTTAAATAATTAACTACGCACGGCGAGAACCAATGTTATGAAAGTATCTTGTGGATGGAACATTTGCTCTTCCTATATTTCGCGGACTTCGTTTATGACGCAAAAACAAAAATGCACTGGACTTGCTGCAGAATTGGACTTTTCCTAGAGCGTTCTACAATTTCACTGAAAAACTTAGCACAAAAGAGTTTGACACAGGCACAGGGAACAGACGAGGAACAACGCGTTCAGCCTCGTCTGTTCTTTGTCTCTGTGTCGAACTTTTTTTTGCTCTAGGTTTCCCAGTCAACCTGTAAGGCCAGCTACCATAGCAGTCATTCTGAACTATAGATCAACAATTTCCTGAGTCACAAGTCTTTCTCTAAATTGAACTGTTGCGGAGATGAATAATTATTTTCACAACTATGCAACTAAACTATGCAAAAAATGTTTCACTTGCTTCACAGAGTGGTGGTCTTACGCTTTTAGACGCATGCTCCTAATAGCCCAGCCGACTAAATACACCTTGGCCAAAATTATCTCGAACGCCGCATATCAACACCACATACGTTAACAGTATTACAACTCCAAGCGCTACAAGAATTCGAGAGCTGACTCCAAATTAAAATGGGCCGTGCATGATGTCAACTCACGCTGGCATAAACTTTTGGTGAAATTTATTACGTAAAGTTCTGTGATTGTTCAGGAACTCGAGTGTGAGAGACGACATCTGTTAAGTTCTGCCAGCGGTGCAACTACAAACGTTGATGCCGATTATGACTCATTTGTAGGTCTATCATTACATGAGTGTATTCTGCCATCGTTACAACCATTAATATCGCATAGAATTACGATTTTAATTGAAAGAATGCATTCAGCGTTTACGCCCTCTGGCACCGCAATGTGAGAACTCACCTGCAGACAATTGCCAAAGCTGTCGCGGCAAGTGCAAATATTAACGCACACGAACTGATTTTGTTAAAGGCAGTTTCGAGTAACCTACAGATTGAACTGCGACGTGTAGTGAGCATGTCTGCGTCTAAGTATCCCGCAAGAGTGATGTGTACATATATACTTTCCTTGCCCGAACGGTAGCTGAAACCCGTTCACGTGCTTTAGCCGTCGCCGGACTATCTTTGTTCGTAAGTGGGACTCCTTAGCACACCCTCAAAATTCGTGCTTGATTGGACCATACATGGGCTTCTTAGCAGAGGAATAAATTGCCTAATAGGGACAGGACTCGTTCTACCGCGCAAAACTGGTTTCTGTACTCGAAGCACGCGCTACGCGGCGCTGCCAGCAAGAAGCAAACAGAGTCACTGGAAAAAATTTCAGAGTACCGCATTCGTTTTCCCCGTGCCGCCAACACGTTCATTGGCCCAACCGTACCATGTGACCTCTGGGGTGCCATATACCTTCCAAGCGCCGGGCGGGCCGGCTGAGTTAGAGCGCAGGCAGCGCAGGTTCCCAACGTATTTTTGCGTGCGTGCGTGCGTGCGCGCGTGTGTGTGTGCGTGTGTGCGTGGGCGTGTGTGTGTGTGTGTGTGTTTGTGTGTTCCGATTGTCGCGCTCGCATTTGACTGCAAGGAAATCATGCCTGGCTGCTGCGCCTTCGGATGCAGCAACCGAACTGAGTCTGGAAAGACTTTTTTCTCGATTCCGACCGGGAAAAATGACCGAGAGCATCATTCTGCGCGGTTACACAGAATCGGCCGGGAGAACTTCAAGCCTACAGAAAACACCCGCGTGTGCGAGATATAAGTACACCTTGCTTGTGCTTTTCGGCACTGTTTAGAAGATATTTAGGCGAAGTGCACGCGGTGTTAGCGATGCTACGAAAATAGGAGTTCATTGCAGGGATCGTTCGCGTCTTGCACGCTTGACGCAGGTACAAGTGTACCCGTTTGTTGCTCAACACACGCGGTTATTCCGTGCTCGTGGCACGCGAAGGCACACTTGTCGCGCGAGAATTCCGCGTCCTCACGTGCACCAGGTACTCGCATGATTTCTCCGCGCACGTGAGCGCGCTCTCGCCTCGAGTCGCTCGACCCATATGGTACTTGTTTTTAGCAGATCGTGACGATCGCAGTCAATAAAAACATGGTCAATACGAGGCCCATGATACTTCCTTTTTTCCACTTATCATTTGCTCATTTATACATACGCATTTCGAGCTTGAAACCAATGGCCAGGTGATATTCACAACACATGCTTCAAATTTTGAGCTTGTAAGCCGAGCACATGCAATGAACTGAAGTCAGCATACATGTTATGTTTTATGTTGAAATGCTACGGTGCATACCCAAATAATGTTGTGCTTGATGCATAACAAGAAATACAAAACAACAGAACACCCAGTAGCTTTAGTTTCACTCTGTCACTATGCATGTTACATAAGCCGCTCTAAAAGCACAAGAATTTCATACATCGCCTATGTAACTTAGAAAAAAAAGTGCTGCGTCATCAGCGGGCGTTCCTGCTTTTTTTTTTTACACAGGCAGCAAATCTTGGCATTCTAAGAAAACAGTCATAAATAAGTTGAGAAGAGTAGCCGCTCATGAACGCACTAGACAGCCGCCTTCATAAATCGCAATGTAGCAAACTCTCTCTCATTATCAGTGTACAGAAGTACATATACGTTGCTGTAATCACGCAAATGGCTCATATTGGCCTTCCACAAGATTTAGTGCGCAAAATGGTAATCGAAGTTGGTTTTTACGCCTGCTGTGCACAGATCGTCTTACGATCACGGCCAAACTCCGGTGCGCACGCGGCAGTCGCAGTGCGTCGTGCGTATACGGCGGACAAAGTCGCCCTGCAGAATCGAGGACGCGCGGTATCCGTTTACAAACTAAATTAGATGTATCCGATTTAGCTTGTGAAATTATACAATGAACGTACGTGCCTGTGACACTGTCAGGTGTTAGTTTCGTCCTGCTTGGAAACATTCAATAGAAGCCGATGGCGGTCCACGATGTTCATGCCCAAAAGCACAAGCTTCCCTCATTCCGACTCGAAGCTTCGTAGCTTGCTCCGCGGAAGGAAAAAAAAAAACGCGTGCATAAGCTCCCGATAGCGGCGGTAAGCTGCTGCCCACAATCGTAGCACAGTTCCAGCAGTAAACACGATCGGCGTGCAAAACAACCACCGGCTGCATTACTTCGCACAACATAGCATTTTATTTTCGTTCTTAGCAACCATTATCTCCGGGCACAAAGTATTTGTACTTCAGTAAACACTCAACCCGATGTGTCACCGAATATCAAGCTCTTCTAACACGGCGGCCTTCCCGCGACGCAGTCGGCTTGGAAGGTATATGGCGGTGGCCGCTCAGTGTTGCCAGTCAAATCCCGACCTTTGCGGTACTCTGAAATTTTTTCCAGTGACTCTAGGAGCAAATATGTGTCGCATCGAACGAATGACATTTCCTTCACATCACGTGTCAGCCATTGCGCCTCTTCGCTGACATTAGGGCGAAGCGGCGCCTACGTACCTGGTCGTCTGTCCGGACTGACCGCGGTCAGGTTGACGCCACCTGATGCGAGCTGGAAGGTGAGGAGGTTCGGCCTGTCCTCCGGGAACCCCATCACCTCGACCAGCGCCACGGTGTACTTGAGCAGCAGTTGCAGGTCCACGAACTGAGCCTGGAACATGCTGCACATACGTCCCAGATAATCACCGATCGTAATCCGGCAATTGCTTCACTATGCCGCAACCAATGTACACGGATGTTAGAAATGCGACCTGTAACAACAGCCTAGGGGTCATCAACTTCGCAGCTGAAGCACAAGAACAGCTCAAGCAATACGTATATTACGACACGGCGTTCGGTTCGGAAACTCGCTTCCTTCGACTGCTGGTGCCTGTTCATACCTTGCTGAGTTGGTTGTCGCTACTGATAGTAATAGGTTGGACCTCAGTGGAATCATACCATGTGCATTCTGTTTCCTGACAGCACTATGTTCCTTAACACGTACCCACTAGCGCGTCGACTAAGCTAGAAGTAAGAACACCGCCGGGGAGCACAGCGTCCTTTCACGAATTGATAACAGACGTTCTAACGAGTGTGTTGGCCAGGGAAAAGTAGCGGCTTGCAACTGATCGTTTTAGCAAACAGATAAACATGCACTGTTGTCATTGTAGCCTCGCCCTGGGGAAGCTCCCTGCGCATACGCGGCTCAGAATGTGTACCGCGTGGCCGTGAACGTAACAATAAAGAAGTTCAGGTCGCTCTTTTCTACAGCCACTGAGCAAATGCTTTACTATAGACGTTAATAAATATTTCGCCTGCCTTTCTGACGTAACTAAGTGACGTCGCAACGCTTTGTTGTAGGAATAGTTAGCACCCCCTGTTGTGCTGCATGTTATTGCTATCGCCTAAGCTTTACTGCATTTATTTACTTTATCTATTCAAAAGAACGTAGTCGTTTATGTAAGAGTGCCCCTGATTATGCACCTAGCCTCGCGAAGACAACTCAACGAGCACCACGTATTCTAGGAACAAATCACGCTTGCGTGTCTTCAATAACGTTGTTATCGTTAACGTTTTTTTTTTGTTTGTTTCAGGTGTTCCTTTTCATTTTATTGCGGCATCTTGACGCACGTAAGTATCATATTCTTCAGCGGCCGGCAAAATCACGGACTTGCGTCCTGCATGGCGTTCATCTCATCGCTTCTAAACTCTGCTTTATCAACAAGGCCAAGTCTCAAAGCTTATTGCAACTCGCAGGATCTAACAAGCTGCTGGGATAGCCGGGCCTATAGTATTCTTATGCTGTAAAAACCCAGGACCTGCTTATTGTGCAAGATTTGAAAGAGATTACATGAAGCCTTTATTAGCATATGTTCCAGCGTCGACGCCACGTGAGTATAGGTATGGTCTGTACTCAGCGACCAGTAATTGATGACCAGTAACAGCACGGTAACTTGCGCTTCGCTGATGATATTGCCTTGCTTAGTAACTCAGGGGACCAACTGCAATGCATGCTCACTGATCTGGAGAGGCAGAGCAGAAGGGTGGGACTAAAAATGAATCTGCAGAAAACTAAAGTAATGTTTAACAGTCTCGGAAGGGAACAGCAGTTTACGATAGGTAGCGAGGCACTGGAAGTGGTAAGAGAATACATCTACTTAGGACAGGTAGTGACTGCTGATCCAGATCATGAGAGTGAAATAATCAGAAGAATAAGAATGGGCTGGGGTGCGTTTGGCAGGCATTCGCAGATCATGAACAGCAGGTTGCCATTATCCCTCAAGAGAAAAGTGTATAACAGCTGTGTCTTACCAGTACTCACGTACGGGGCAGAAACCTGGAGGCTTACGAAAAAGGTTCTACTTAAATTGAGGACGACGCAACGAGCTATGGAAAGAAGAATGATAGGTGTAACGTTAAGGGATAAGAAAAGAGCAGATTGGGTGAGGGAACAAACGCGCGTTAATGACATCTTAGTTGAAATCAAGAAAAAGAAATGGGCATGGGCAGGACATGTAATGAGGAGGGAAGATAACCGATGGTCATTAAGGGTTACGGACTGGATTCCGAGGGAAGGGAAGCGTAGCAGGGGGCGACAGAAAGTTAGGTGGGCAGATGAGATAAGGAAGTTTGGAGGGTCAACATGGCCACAATTAGTACATGACCGGGGTAGTTGGAGAAGTATGGGAGAGGCCTTTGCCCTGCAGTGGGCGTAATCAGGCTGATGATGATGATGATGATGAACAGCACGGGGTGGCCTTTTAGAGCGCAGTTCTTAAGTGCCTGTTCGTGCGGTGAGCGTCGGCGTAACTGAGCGAACGAGCATAGCGAAAAATGAAAGAGCGAACGCGGAGCGCTGCGGGGGATGAAAGAAGCGATGAGAAAAGCGGAGGAGGAGAGTATGGCGAAAGGGTCAGAATAAAAGCTTAGTGCGGCGATGATGGCTACGAGATGGCGCAAGAGTAGAGCGCGTCGTCTGGGAGGCCTGTCGGCGGCGGCTGCTGTGAATCGCGCCCACGTGTCATCCACGTGCTGACTCTCGCGATATCTTGATTAGCGGGACAGTCGCGCCACACTTCGCTCCGTGTGCAACGTGCCGCGCGAGAGATATTTTTCTCGCCAGCCAATATTTCTTTTTCGTATTAGAGAGTATTGTAATCGTCGGTGAATTTTTTTTTAGTAGCCGCGTGTCCCGGTGCGCTCCCTGTTTGACATGAAATCCATCGAGTAGCGCTCACCCATTGAGGCGCACATGTCCTCCGCAGTGTACGGAGGCATCCTCGAAGCGTATGTACGAACCCGTGGTCAAGTTGCCGCGTAGGTACCCGGGGGCGCTGGCATCACCGTACCGTTGCACGCCGCCCGAGAGGCCTGTGACCTGCGGCGTGGTCGTAACTCTCTGAAAGAACCTCCATGCAGCCACTGATAATCGTAATTTCCCTTACAGTATTGCCATTTAGAGAACACGTCAACGTCTGAGTGTCAATTTTCAGTAGTGGCATTGCTCGTGTCGACATCTTGTGACGCTTTATTCAACTAGAACGCAAAGTAACGCTATTGTGCGGCATAAAGGTACGGACACACTGGCGGCAAGACACGCGCGGCACGCCGCCGGTGGCAAGAACGCCGCGCGGCAGAGAGGCCACATCGGTTGTGCGCGCGGCGGCCGCCGCGGAGTCACGTGACAGCGCTGATCTCGCCTTGTCTCGAACTGCGCGAGCATAGGCGCGATATCGCGGTTGTCGCGCGCTTTTTCCTTGCTCGGTTAGCAGATACCGCGCTGATCGCGTTGATTCCTGCAATGGCAGATGCAGACGACGATGTTCTGACGACGATGAGCGTTTTGGTCATTGTGTGTTCTCTGCTGTTGCGACGGCTGCGCGCGGAAAAGGCACGCAGACGAAGCACTAGCGCTGTTTGTCGCGGCTGGCTCGGAGCGCTCGGTCGTCGATCGTGGTTCCGCCGCCGCCGCTGGAAGTTAACTTCGGCAGTAGCCAAGAGGTGGCGCTTAGGAGAAAGCCCGGACGTCTCTCATTGGTTCGCGGCACGCGGCAAGCCGCCGAAAATGGCTCCTCGACCCATCCTCTGCGCGGCACACCAAACCGGTTCCGCGGCAGGTTTTGCGGCACGCGGCGCGCCGCCGGCGGCGTGCCGCGCGCGTTTTGACGCCAGTGTGTCCGTACCTTAAGTGTTCTCGGCCAAAAGCCGTTGTAAGTAGATGAATACGCAGCAGCCGACTTGTTTACGGCATCCAGTAGGTAGCATCTGGTCCACCACTTCAATATCTCTCGCGGGGTGGTTGTCGGAGCTATCTAAGTGAAATGGAAAATAATAGAAGCTCCCTGGGCTGCGGTTGGGGATGGAGGGACTTCTCAGTGTAAGTCCCGGTATTCTGGCGTTCCACAATTTATTTATTTATTTATTTATTTATTTATTTATTTATTTATTTATTTATTTATTTATTTATTGAAGATTGCCCCAAAGGCCCTCATTACGAAGACATTACACTAGGGAGGGGGGGCACATAAGCATTGGTCGCAGATTATGCTTATACATCATACTGATACACACACAAAAGAAAAAGAAGCCATATAACCATACTGAGAGGTTATATACGGGTAAACGTGCAACAATGGAGAAACTTCAACAAGAATTCATTCCCTAGATTATTGTCAGAACAATACTGCAACTGACGGCATATTTTTTCCTATAGAAAGAATGTACCAGGCATGAGCGCCCTAACAGTCATTCAACAATATCAATAATCTTCCTACGTAGTTTATTTCAGTGGCGCTAACTTTGGGACAAATGAATTGTCCTAATCACTCACCATGGCTTTTTTTTTAGAGAGAGACAATGAGATAAACGGGGTAAGAAAGGCAAGGAGGTTAACCGGAGAAGATTCTGGTTTGCTACTCTGCACTGGAGGGAGGGTAAGGGGAAATGAAAGGGGGAAAGAATTTTCACAGTTGTAGCGTTCTGCCGCTGATCCCGGATTCACGAATGTCAGAATCACGGCGGCCACCACCACTGCCGCCACCACCTTTTCAAATTCGGCTGGGGAGAGTGCACATTATTCTGCACATTGGCAAATTCTGCCACGTCGTCGAATTTGGTAAAAGTGACCTTCTTTGAGCCTATCAGAGAGGCCTATCAGAGACAGCCGCCCCTGATTGCCTAAGAATGCCACCATTAGCCAATTAGACGACATGGCGGAATTTGGCAATGTGCAGAATAGTACCTCGGGTAACAAAATGCAGCTCGGCAAAACAAAATGGCAGTAATAAAAAGCAACAACAACAAAAAATGGGCGCTCAGAAATCGGTGCAGGCAAGTGTGGCCCCAACTAAGGAACTCATATATGTTGCTCTGCACGCAAGGGCGTACTTAAAGGAGGGAAGGAGGGGGGGGGGGGGGCGCCTATGGGGCTTCAGGTCTGCCGCCTGCCTTTCGAAATTTTGTCGTGGTGTCGCGCACAGCGACCACTACAACCAACTGCACCGGAATCTATTCTAGAATTCTGTCTAGGATGTCTTTTCTCGTGGTGGAAACTGTTCGCTGTCTCTGTAGGCAACATGGCTGAAACATCAAATTGACGTCCTTATTAAACAGCGAAAATACAAACCGCTCGGAAATGTGTTTCGACGTGACCTTGCTCCTCGGGCCTGGCCCACACACTGCACCTACTGAGCGCCGATCTGGATGCAAGCATGGCCCCGCGGCCCCCTACAACTCTCTACACTCTCCCTCCTCGTTTAGTTTTTTTTTTATTCTCTACAAGCACGGTTGAGGTACCCGTCTGTGCTTAAACATACCGCGAAAACCGGCACATAATACAAGCATTTTTGCTAATTATTATCCTTCCAAATTTTTGGAATATGTAGATGCAAACCAAAATTTCAGCCAGAAATCGGGCTCTATTTTTTTTTGTACGTCATTGCTGCAGGGCTATTATTATCTTCATAATCTTCTGGCGCAGAGAGACTGCGTGGGCTTGGCCGCCATGATGTGCTGACAGAGCAACCGAGTACGCAGGTCCCCAGCGACGAACTAACGTGCTTATCAGATGAAGCACACGTTATCCGGAAGTGGCGTTGTTGTTTTTTACCCCGCATTGAAGTTGCGAAATGTCACGGCCGCGAAAACAGTAGTCGGCTGTCTTTAAGAGGACGGTAATTTTAGCCAGACAGAAAATCGGCAACTATAGCACTCCCAAATTTGTCCTCGTAATTCCGGAGCAGCCTCTTTGACGTGCGTTTAAAAAGTGCGCCATTTCGAATTTGCTCGGCGGCACAGAAGATCCCTGTACCTGGAAAGAGTTCTTGGACAAGAAACTGTCCGATTGTGCAACCATGGACAGCGACGATTGAATCGAGAAATCCGGTGTAAATAAACGTTCGCGCTGAGTTTGCTGCACTCGTATTGTGCGAGGGTAAGACTTATGTCTCTTTTCGTTATCCCCAGATCACGATTTGTCTTGTATGCGGGCTTTTGTGGTATACCGCCTTTCCCTATTTTTTGTATCGCCGGTGTATGATGCCGAATACCATGCGCATGATTCTCTGTGGACGAAGCTTTGCACTTTCTTTCTATTCGGTCGATCCTTCGGTAGCGCAATCAGTAGCCCAAAGTAGATACTCACTTGTGGCCAACGCTGTAATCCTCCCTTTGCATTGATTTCTTCCCTTACTCGCCTACCGAAAAAAGAATTGTTGCAGCACGAAGACGTGTTGTCAATCCATCAAATTGCGGTTTTGTCATATTTTCTTTTGCGACAGTCCAACCTCACTCTACCGCCGCCCTCCTCCATACAAGATTTCCAGCTACGCCACTGTATGCACCTGATAGTCTAGCTCTATGTTTCAGCCACTAAACTGAACAAATTATACAGTCAATCAATCAATCATGAGATACAGATAGAAGAATGCAGTTTTAGCATCTTAACGTAGCGGCGCGCTTAAAATTTTCCATACGCGATCAACAGTTTACTGCCTCGCATTTATTGCGAGAGCACCTCGGCGGTGCTACCGACGTCGTGCTTTCCCTTAATCGACAGGGCATGCGCGGTCCACGCCGGGAAGGCGTGAGGGTCTCCAGATCCGCAGAATGCATTTAGCCGCACAAACGAATCAACCAAGTGGATGCGTAGTCAACACTCCTCGCAATATGCTCGATGGCGGAGCCAGGACAGCGTTGCACCTTCTTCAGCTGCCATGAGTGTCGTACGCATGCACACTACAAGCATACTGGTGTTTCGGCTCAGCTGCTGCGTGTATGCTCTGGTCTGAACGGTAAAAGTCAAGTTAACGTTAGCCAATAATTAACCGGGTGCTTACTAACGCCAACGGTTTTCCTTCGGTATTATGGCATGCACAATCGAGGTGCAACGCTCCTCATCACGCCAGCGTTGTGAGACGCCTGGCAGCTGCAGGGGCGCTGTTTCTTCTGCTCAGCAATGGCCTCGTGTGCCGCGTCGCACTAACGTGTCGCACCCGCGTATAGCAAGAACCCGTAGAACGAATGCAACGGTAAATCTATAGCTTGTTATCGCCGTCCGTGCTTCGCTGTTCAAGGGAAAGTGCCAAATTTTGCTTGTAAGACATCTCACGCTGTTTTGCTGCATTAACTCATAGAAGTGTGCTCAATTGCCAGTGAAAAGCACGTTGAATCGCGAAACGCAAAAGACGAGGAACACGCACACACAGTGCGTGCGCATTCCCCTTCTGTGTTACGCGATTCAATGCGCTTTCCACAAGCAAGTATGCCGTCCCAACTCCCCAAACTTCAACTTCATCATAGAAGCGCATTGTATGCACACGTGTCTATGAGAGGGCTCTGTCATGAAATTAAAGAAAAAATACGGAACGATAGAGCAGAGACACCAAACAAGGACAACGCTTGCTACGCGCTTAAGGCGGATGCCCAATACAGGACGAGACCACTAGGGGATCTTAATGTCTCAGAGTGAGCACTGACCTGCGGACAGTGCCGCGAACCGCTCTTGCCTTCCGGGACGCCATTTGCGAAATGTATTCATAAGTAAATGCAGAAGAGCGAACCATTAGTGTGACCGCGTGAGGGAACGCCAAAACGGGACTGCTTGCACTCCGGGTGAACCTTTGGTGTTCCCCTCTCTCGGGCTTCCTTAAATAAGCCCCCTTTCGAAATAGACACGCGAGTTGAGGCGGCGAGCGCCGGCGTGGCGGGTGCGGAAGCAACCGGAGCAACGCGCCCCGATTGACCCAAGGATTGAAAGCTCGGTGCCTCGTGACGCCTGCCGCTGCAGAGGAACTCGTTGACGATGAGGATAGCTATAGGAGCTTGTTGGTATGGCATATCTTATTTTGTTGTAGCGCAAGCTGAGCGCTGTGTTTGTCAGATGTGCCTTTCTATTGTCGTTGTTCAGCTTGCGCTACAACAAAATAAGATATCTCGTTCACGAATACGTGATCCTCCATGCGAGAAGATGTTGGCACGTTGTTGATGATGATACGTTGATGACATGACAAAACTCCGGTTAGCCACAATGACTGAGTACGGTGTGAAGATTGGGATGGTCAAATAATTTTATTTTCCGGCTACTTCCTGTCTTCAACTAGAAAACAAGAACATATGGAAATGATAATTATGGCGAGGATAAATATCATTGTAATATCTGCGATGGAGGTAACAAATAAGGAAACCTGGGGGGTCATGGAGGAGAGGGGTTACTGTGAGCTGACTTATTCGTAGCGGTCCGTGAATTTCGGACACCGGTGATTGGCTGAAGCTGTACCAGCGGTCAGGGCACAAGCTGCCCCAGCCAGTCTCCGCTTCGGTGGTACGACTCCAATCAGCGGTGGCCGAAATGCTCAGTCCATTAGTTGGCCTCTTACAGAATAGCCCTCTTGAATAGCTGTCGCTAAATAATATATATGCCCATATAAGTTACTAGGCTGGTATACAAGGACATATTCATTATGTTTCTGCCATGCCACTGCCATTTCTTTGTCCACAGTTTCCGCTTGACATTGAAGGTCTTCTAGAATTCACGAAATACACGGTGCGCACCTCAATATCCACCAAGATAAAAAACCGACGTACAGTATTAGTTCTAAAGCAAGCGAGTATATTAACTCGAATATCTCATTGCCAATCCTCCCGGAATTAAAATGATAGTGTATTTATGGGTTCTTACGTGCCACATCTCATGATCCGATCACGAGGTACCCTGTGGTGAGGCACTCCGAATAAATCATGACCACCTGTGCTTGCTTAACGTGCACCTAAATCTAAGTACACGAGTGTTTATTTTTTTCATATAAATGCAGCCAGTACGGTCGCGATCGTACCCGGGCAACGTCATTTCGCCATATATTAAGAAAAAAAAAAAACAAGTTGAGCCGCTGAACACGCTACACAACGTGAGCTGTCGGCTGCTCCAAATATATATCAAAATGAAAAAAAAACAACAACAAAGGATGCGGGGGTACCAGATCTTTTGCCTGGGAACCAACAGGACAGGCGTGCGACCACCTGAACTGTTCCTGAAGTTAACGATATCTACCGGGTGTTCCAGCGAACACTTGCAAAATTTTTTAGAGCTTACATGTGGCAGGTAGCACAATACTATAGTTACTGAGCCGGTCTACTCGAAGAGGCCGACATTACTCGCATAAAAAATAAAAATGCATAATCGACTAATAAAAAAATTCACGAATTACGTTTTTAACTAGTTACTTAATGGTCCGTATTGCAATTTACAAATTGTAGCGGTGGGGTTCGCAAGGGGGATCTACTTGGAATGAATTCTCAGGATAACGCCAGTATACGTTGCGGAGAAATGCATTGGTGTTCGAGTTACTGTCTGCCACAGACAACCTTGAAGAATTTCTGAAAGTGTTCGCTGGAACACCCTATACAACGAATTATTTATGCAGCATCCATAATATAATGCAGAGCGTGCTTCTTCAATATTGACTGAATCATCGCTGGCAGCGGCACCCGTGAATTGACGCTTCGGCTTTGGTGCATCGTTCCCCACTGAATGTCCAACGATCCTGAATGCCCAGCCGAGATGGAATGCCGGCTATTGGACATTCCGTCTAGTCGGACACTCAATCTCGTTGGACATTCGGGCAGCAATCGCCAGAGAAGCGGGATTTGACCCTCGCTGCAGTGCAAGCTTCAGTTTTTTGTCTTTTTTGTGCCGACAAGAGCATAAGAAGTAAACACGCGTGAAAAATGGACGCGACTGGCAGCACAATTTCTAATTATTCCATTTACAGTGCGCATGCGCAGTTGTCTGTTTTCATCGTGATAAACGTCTCCTTAAGCTGTGTTGGTTGTTTTGTAATTTTAATAGCTGAAGCTTTTTGAAGGAACCAGTGCCCTTCATATGCTGCAACGGATAGCCGGGATGATACCAAGAGTTTTCGCAGAACGCTCATGCCTGCTGGTGCGATTGGGAAGGGAGTAGTGAAAGTAAATGGTGCGCATGACATTGTTCTCCGTCACAGGTCATCGATATCGTACAGGCGTATGAAGATATCCTTATGTACGAAATATCCACAATTTTTGCGTACGTAGCGCATGACGCATATGGTCAAGGATTAAGTGTCATTGTGATGTGTAATTCTTGACGAATAGGGGGCCACCTCTTCTGTACGAGCATTAGGCTTAAGGTTTGCTATTGAGACAACGTTATTCACGAGCCTCGGAACAGTTGAAGATGCCTTAAGAAGACAAAAAGAATACAAAAGCCCCACAAGGTCTATCGGCAACGCTTCTATTATGCAAAAGTGGGCCTCAATTGACTGCCTCACAGCGACGTTCGTCTCGCTATCACGGTGATCGCTATCAGAACTGACGGTTGCCCGATCGCCGGTCAGCGAGAGGACCATCTGTCGTGGCAGGAGTTTTGTGAATGCGCGTTCAGTTCACCGCTAATGTATTACAACTGAGCTGACAAAGCGACACACGGCGAACACACACCATGGCTTCAAATCCTGAGTCACTCACTGTGTTTCGTGCTATGTAAACTTGGTAACGCGCCCTTCACAGCGGTAAAGTGAGTTAATTGAAGTCGCATGCCGTCAAGCTAGACGAATAAACCAGGATAGACCTTGCAAAATTTGTAGCATGCACTAACAACTTCGACAACGCATAATTTTTATATGATCATCAGATAACGCGTGAGGGCACAGACTGCGACAAACCCATATATCATCGCAAGAAGATATTATATGTCATCATGGCGACAAGCATGTAGTTGCTGGTAGTTGGATGTGCAGTTACTATCATTTTGCTAGCCTTCTTAATTTTGAATAGCGTATACTTTATTTTATTTAGGTGTGTATGCAGCTAATCAGCTCATTTTCTCCTACTCTGAGCTCGGGTACATTATGTATGACTCCCATATGGAGCGCCTGCGCAAGTGATTTTTCATGAAAGTCGCTTCTTCTACAAGCTAGTTATAGCTAGCTACGGCTTCTTGTACAATAAACAAACAAAGCAACAGGAAGGTGGCCAGATACCATTCTGTCGCTTTGTCTGTGTCTGCCTCGCCATTTTTTCCCCCTTTTTCAAGTTTGCTGGTGCGTTCTCTTAGTATAAAGGCGCAACTTTTTCTCTTGATGACCGGTCGGACGGCACTCGTTTCGCTTACCTTGATGCGAGTGAAGTTGGCCACGTGACGCTGCAGTCGTCCGAAGGCGAATGCAAAAGCCGGCAATGGTCGCGTGTCCAGCCCTGCAGCCTCTTCCTTTAGCGCCACGGCCAGCAGCTCGTCGAAGTACAAGTTGGTGCGCCTCACGGGATCGTCGTAAGCACTCAAGCCGGGAGCGGTCTCCGCTCCGGAAAGCGCAATTTGACGTACTGCGATTGAGGATCGTGCGATCGTGCGATCGCAGAAGCGCATGCGCATTGTGATGTCGTATACGGCTTACCCTCGTCTTCTAAAATGAGGCTAGACCACATTGTTTTCCGCTTGTTAGGCACCCCGAAGCCAGACATGGGAACAGAAACAACGTACGTCTACGTCTCCCTTTCTTCCTTTTGCTTCTTTTGTCCGCTTCCGGGATGTTTAAAAATATGGAGAACCAACTAGCCAGGACACATAACCTACGCCATGACCTAGACGCTGAACTTTTTCTCGGCTATATGATAATTCTAATATAATATTTAATGACATCCCCTTTGGAATGTGGCGGCGAAAGACAGTTCCGTAGTTGTCTTCAACTGTTGTGCTGCATGTATTGCAGCCTGTAGCCCTTTCCTGTCACTATTTTATCCTCACAACTTTTTTTTTTTAGTTTACCTTTACTTTACCCACCTAATCACGCAGAGCGCCTCGCCTCGGCAGAAATAACACTACTCTGTCATTGATACAGCCAGGAGTTATCTATAGATGCATTAATCCCACTGTGCGTGATGCTGAGTGGTGTGCGAGCGCTCAATAGATTGTGCCACCTCTGCGGGAGTGGAGGCGGCAGGTGGTTTCGGCGGTCGTGTAAGTTAAACCCAGAGCACGGTGACCCGCAGTGAAACCTCCGTGCGCGTGGGTGTGCGCGAGAAAGTAGAACAGATGAGGGGACGTCTGCGCACCCTGCATTACAGCCTCGCGTTCTTACTTTAACTTGCTTAAATGCTGTTTTTGTTAAAGTTAGCGCTCTTCGAGTTTCCCTCTACCTCCGAAAACGTAATATATTATTATTACTTTTAGCACCAGCTCATGAGCACAAGCGTCACGAGCAGCTGACTACAACATTTGTTACTCAGCAGTCGTCGTGGTGTGCCATTGAAGCGCTGTGAGCACTTTGTCGAGGGACGGCGCTGTCGGCTACGCTCTAGGGTCGAGGTGCATTGCCGAGTGGAGGGACGTTCTAGAACACGTAGTTGAGAGTTTCGAGCGCTATGATAACCTGAGAACAGCATACGTGGGCAAGAAAGATGCTTCGCTATAGGCGTTGCACGCCGTAACGTAAGATTGAGACAGGCGCATAACTTTACGTTTCGTCGATGGCGGCTTTCCATGGCATTGTCAAGTTGTCGCTTGGCGCAGTACGTGCTTGATGTAACCGGAATTATTTCGAACGCTGCCGCCGACTTTACAGCGAAATGTTTGACAACTCCAATGACGCGCACGTGACGCAAAAAAACTGTTTCACTGTCGTCAGCAAAAGTAACGACCCCTGCGAGCGTGCGGCTGGGCTAGGCTGAACCGCATAACAGCTTCGCGTACTTCCTCACCACTTGAGCTCGAGTGCGGTGTCGATACCCATGCAACGTGCGTGCCCGTCCTATTTTGCCCGCTTGCATGGCCGTTAGCTCTATCCTATTCATCGCGATATCGGTTTCTTAGTTCTGCGCGAGCCACCGCCTGCAACGCTCCTTATACGCTGCGTGAAGGGTCGGGAGATATCGGCGCCCCAGTTGTGACGTCAGGCGAACTCCTGCGAGATCGTCCCGAGTCGTACCGACACCTACGCATGCAGCGGTGGTGGGTGTCAGGCGCACGCGGCCAGGTGGCTCACGCACAACTCTTGAAGCGGAGCCTGGCGCGTCAGACAGAGCGAACACTGACCACTGAACACTGACGAGACGCGCATTGCGCTGGTCTCGACACCAGGCGCGCTGAAGCGGAGGGGGAGCATAGCTGGTGCGGCGATGCGGTTCGGTATGCTTTTGGTGTAATGCGGCCGCACGCTTGCGGAAGTTTGGTACCTTTTCTCACGACAGTGCGTTGTCGAATGCACGGGGCACCAGGGAAGGCCGTGCTCTCATCCATCGTAGTGATTTCAGTGTTGTGTGTATTGCTGGTTATAAATAGGGTCCGTAAAAAGCTAGTCATACCTCGCACCTTTCTTTCTTGTTCGACATCACCACAACCTGACAATGTGTATGTAAGTATACATGGAATTGAACCAAACATCGAACCAAGCCTACCATCCGAGCGTTATAAAAACTGCGCTGCCGCTTCTTTCCGTGAAATAACGTAATTCTTGCACTGTTGCTTTGCTACATTGCAAAATGGACTGTGTCGAAAAAAAAATACCGTGAAAAAGGTTGAAACATTAGAAAACTTTCCGGTGTACGAATACTGTATAGATAACGCAAAATTAACGTTTCCGAGGAATTTTCTTCGCGAGTATGTCACGAAGGGAAGAGTTTCTGTTAGGCACAGTGAAGAATCGAAATAGGCTATAACGAAAGCACTAAAATTGTGCGGTTTAACGCCGCAAAGCCTAAGAGCAGTTTATGACGGACGCCGCAGTTGGGTCGTTTCCGATTATTATTTGTTGTGCATCCATTGCGTGGTGTGCACGAGTCCTTTCACATTCCGTTCCCATTGGTATGCAGCCACCACGGAGAGGATCGAACCCATGACCTCGTGCTCGGCAGCGGAACGCTGTGCCTACTTGGGTTTACCGCGGTGGGTAATACCGAATATCTATAGCCAGGATGAAATGCAAATTTCGAACGTCACTCTTATTAAGGAAATGTTCTGTCTATAGAATCGCGTTGTGAAAGTGTATTTAGTGCTGGCGTGTTGTACGTTTCCATTTATTTTGAGCGCGATCAAGTCTGTATAGAAGCGCAGCTGTTGCGGCAACCTCGTTGTCGGTGCGACATTTTTGTGCTGTGGCCGACCTCCCAAAGCCTGAGCAAACAGCATTCTGCAAGCTGGTTTCTTTTTTTTTTCGGCGTCACGAAAGCCTGTCGCGTCAGAGGCGTTGTCGGCCTAATGTGACAGGGCATCTCTCAGCGACAGTCTGCCGACTAGTCGGCCGATCATCGACGTCGTTGCCTTGCCGTTGTCTTGTCACGTTTGTCGTTGTCTTGTAACGCTAAACTACACGAACATTTTGGCATTTGGCACCCATCGAAATATGGCCGCCGCGACTGGGACCGAACTTGCTAGCTCAAGCTCAGCAGGAGAACGCCGTAGCCTCTAAGCAACCACGGCGGTTTGTTTACATTCACTGCTCTGGCGTGTCTCCCAGGTTTCCTTTCTTTTTTTCGTTTTCTCCAGGGCATTGTATTGCCGAGTATTAAGATTTAATTTAACGCGTTTAGCAGTTGTTTCAAATTTTTGAGTAATGCGAAATATAATGTCTGAGGCTCAATGCTGCCTCGCTTGAGGCAAGCATAGTCGTCCGAAGGAAAAATTACGCCAAATAATATTAATGCGTATAACCTGCTTCTGTCATCCGCGTCACTCCAGGAGAGAAGATTACGAAAAAGATGAAATAAACACGCACTTGAAGAAAAAAAAAAAAGGTTTGATGGAGAGATCGCGAGTGCATGTCATCGGTATAGTTGTAGCTACTGCCAGGCACAGCGAAGTGGAAATAGATGAGCCGACAGTGTTGCCCCCACCAGGCGCAAAAAAAAAAAAAAACGCTGCTACGACATAGTTACTGGAAGGGTGAAGATTCCTGATTTACCCTAACTCTCCAAACGCGTCTGTACGCTCCACTACCTCATCGAAGTTGCGGAGCAACTTTCCCTACAACTTCCATTCCGAAATTACGGCACCCTGTGTAGCAGTGCCCGACTCGTTGCGCCGTGAGTGACACACGTGCTCACCTGACCAGCACAGAAGCAGAAGGTGATTGAACAGTTGCACCGCCATCATTCCAGTGGAAAATGCTCGATTTGGTAGCACTGGCAAAACGTTTCTTTTCTTGTCCAAAGGAGAAATATCCAAAATATAGGCTAGGCTTCTTGTGCGAACGCAGCATTCACTGCAAGGGCTTAGACGAACGTGACTCTTGATCTTTCAATGGCAGCAACAGTAAAGAGTTGCTGTCGCCATGGCATATTACTGCAACGCGCATCTGTATTTCCACCTCAATGGTGTCCACTCGCTATCGCGCACTTCTCACAGTACAAAATAACCTGACTCCGCTTGTCAAAGCCAGCCGAACGCAGCTTCACAGATTCCGCAGTATAGAAACTTTCGTCCCCATCAGCTCTTCCCCGCAGCTGAAGAAACAACAGGAATCGCCGTGAGGCGTCATGTGGGGCGCTGTAAAACGGAAGAAATAAAACCGCCCTTTGCGCCTGTTATTTTCTACAGCCAAAAAAAAAGGGGGGGGGGGGGACAGTGTGCCTGCGAAAGCGACTTCCAAGCGCATCGCGTGGCTTCGAAAACTGTTAAAACAAGAAGTGCGTGCAGGGGAGGGAAGCCGAAAGCGCAGCCACATTGTGGGGGACGTCTGTCGTCCCATCCGCTTTTCTGTGTTTTCTCACGTTCCAGCTGTCACGCCTGCTATATGTTTCTTTCTTCTTTTCATTCATTCATTCTTTCTTTCTTTTTGTTGGCACGAGGAGGGAGCTCTCCGGAACCGGCTGCACCAGTCCATGTTTTCAAGGAAAAGGAGGAAAAGGGATAAGAAGAAGGCAGGGAGGTTAACCAGAATCATGTCCGGTTGGCTACCCTACACCGGGGGAAAGGGAAAGGGGGAAAACAAAGATAACAGGAAGGGAGAGGACGGAAGGAAAGAAGGAAATTGCAGTGAGTTCGCTGACGTGTGTGGCCTTACAGAAATTGCATTAATAGTCAGAGTTGGTCGCACAAGCCCGTCGTCCTTAAGAAGCACAAAAGTGCCTTCACCGCTTTATGGGCCGACGGGCGATGGGGGCGGTGTTCCAGCAGCACCTGCACAGAAAGCGGCCGATTGTCCCGTTTTTGAAAAGCTTTAGCAAGTTCTTGTCACTCAAGGGTGTATCGTGGACAGTGGCACAGCAGGTGGTCGATGTTTTCTTCCGTGCCACAGACCTCGCATGCTCCACTGTCAGTCTGTCCGATTAATGTAGAGTATGCCTTTGTGAAGGCAACTCCTAACCAAAGGCGACAGAGAAGCGTAGCTTCACGTCGAGGAAGTCCGAGTGGAGGCCGGAGTTGCAGGGAGGGGTTTAGTCGATGCAGTCGTGTGAGTCGTAAGTTTGGCGAGTTCCACTCGGTCAGTGTGAGACTGCGTGCCAGGTATCGAAGCTGCCTAGTGGCGTCTGTCCTCGAAAGCGGAATTGGAACGCTCTGCTCTTCATGATGTGCTGTGCGAGCAGCGTTATCAGCGGAATCATTGCCACTGATTCCACAATGGCCAGGTACCCATTGAAAAACGACCTCGTGACCTTTGTGTTGGACATGATGGTAAAGTTTCGCGATTTCGTATGTCAGTTGGTCATGGCATCCGTGTCGGAGAACTGACTGCGTGCACTGTAATGCCGCTTTTGAATCACAGAACACAGCCCATTTTCTAGCTCTTTCAGATTCAATGAATTCCAGCGCTCGACGCAGGGCCGTTAGTTCTGCCGCCGTTGAGGTCGTGACATGCGTTGTCTTAAAGCGCAGTGTCATTCCTCGCGTTGGTATCACCACGGCACCACCGGAACTGCACGACGTAGTTGATCCATCGGTATAGATGTGCACGTGGTTGCTGTACTTTTCATGCAAAAGAAGCAAGGTCAACTGTTTTAGAGCAGAGGCCGGTAGATCTGTCTTCTTCTGTAGTCCTGGAATCATTAGATGTACTTGTGGACGGCTCAAACACCACGGAGGAAACGCTGGCTTGGCCGCAGGTGCGTACCCTGAAGTAAACGACGCACGATGTGCACTGACAATGCCGCTAAATGTCGAGCAGGGCCTTGCAGCAGTGAGGCTCGCCAAGTGGGGGGAAGGGGTCCTAGCATAATGCCTGAGGTGCATACGCATTGTCTCAACGGTAATGTGCGTCGTGATTGGGTAATCCTGCGCAAGGGCAATGGTATCAGCCGTTGATGCAATGCGTGGTAAGCCAAGACATATCTTAATGGCTTGGGCTTGAATACTCTGTATCGTACGCAGGTTAGACTTGCAGGTGTTGGATATTGCAGGCAGGCTGTATCGCAGGAATCCAACGAACAACGCCATGTACAGGTGTAACATAGCGTTTACAGATACTCCCCAACTTTTTCCTGCAAGGAACCTGAACAGGTGACAGATAGCAGTCAGCCGCTTTTTCACGTAATTGACGTGCGGAGTCCAAGACAGGTCTCTGTCAATTACGACTCCCAAGAACCTGTGACTTCTGCTGTATGGTATAAGTTGTCCGTTAATAGATACGCCGTAACCAGACATTGGCTTCCTCGTGAATGCCACCATTGCGCACTTTCCGCATGAAATTTCGAGTCCTTGTTCACGAAGGTAGCAAGATGTCATTGTGGCAGCCTTCTGAAGCCGAGCGCGAAGCTGAAGTCGTGTCACACTTGATGTCCAAATGCAGATGTCGTCCGCATTGATGGAAAGTCGTACGGTGCTTGGCAGGTTGTCAACTAATCCACAGAGGGTGAGATTGAAAAGAGTCGGGCTAAGCACTCCGCCTTGAGGGACTCCTTGGCTACCGTAATGCTCGGATGTCGGGCCATTTTCTGTGTCTACATAGAATGGTCTCCTCTGTAAGTAGCTGCACACCCACATATGCATCTTACCACCAAGTCCATGAAGCCATCCTTAGCACGTTAGAAGCCGTCGGACTTGGTGGTAAGATGTTTTCAGAGTGTGACCATAATCACCACGGTCTCCTGCATCACTGTTTTTAACTATGGTATAAAGTTTGTAAACAGGGATGAAGTGCCTCAGACAGGCTGGATGCTTCGGACGTATGACTGATGCCGCGGTTTCTCACCGTGGGTATCGCAGGGAGTATTTTCTTTAACGTACTTTTTTTCCTTTAAGATGGTATGTTTTCGTTCACAATGCACGTTGTACGTTGTTTTACGTTGAACTAAGTTCTATTCTTTCATTCAGATCTGTCTTGAGAACAGTTAAGCGTTCAACGCTTACGGCGATTCTTATCATCGCGCAGCGGAATGCGTTTCACTGAATCTACACTAGCATCCGTGGCATTTTTAATTTCCTGTTCCCGACTCCCCACAGCTGTGACAACCTCTAGAAAACCGCGGCTGCACACTAAGGAAGCCCGCTTTCGAGCGCATAATTGTTCATCGTAGTAAGCGGCAATGACGCTTGTATCCGTGAGGATGAAATTTAGGCAGCTGCGTTAACTGTCCCTCACTCATATGTTGTGTTAACTGCCACAAGCAAGGGTGCCCTATCTCACTTGGGCCAAATTTGAAGTCACCCAAGCGTCCAGTTGTATGGCTCGCGAATAACAATAACCTGTTCGCTTATGTTAGCCCGCGCGCTCCAGCACACCAGCTGAACACAACTTTGCGTGCGTCTGACACTTGGCCTTGAACGAGGGAGGGGAATGAATGACGAGTCATTGTGAACAAGCTATATACGAAGTTTGTCGCATCCAAAGCCATTCGTTAACACAAACGAGTGCGAGATTCCTCTGGCGTTCGTTTCACTGGTCACAAAATGGTAAGTTAAATGGCGGGTTCTATCGTCCGGGAACTGCAGGGGGTTGTGGGGAACGTCGTAGAGGAATAATTTTGACCAGGTCTTTTTTTTTTTTTTTGCCGCGCCCCTAAATGTAAAGAGCTTTTTGCCGCAGAAGGAGCATTTTCTCTAGGCCTCTGCAGTTTTACGGTATAAGAATGGAACTAGAACTTTGTCATCATTCAACATGTCGGCACCCCGCCTGCCCTTTACAGGTCAAACAGGTAGCCGTCCTAAAGGGACAGCTTTGCTTGGCTCTCACATGCGATTTCGAGGTCGTTCGTTTATTGTGCATCTGCTAACCACAGGACTGCACATAAAGTACAAATAATCGCCAAATATATATACACCTGTGCTTTCCCTGCAGTTGTTCCGATGACTCGGTGTGCGTACCGGAACAATGTACCCACACTGAGTAGTGTACAAGCGTACACTACTCGGTGTGCAAAAACAAATGGTTTCCCAAATTTCCACTCCGCAACACATACCTGACTTGAAGCGCTAATTTCTTGATTAAGACGAATCATTATTTGCCCTCCTCTTAGGGACATTCGAATGTCCCGTTTCCCGACACATGTAGGACGTTGGTGGTCTGTGGATCAGCTTTTATGACGTACGGTACAATTTCTACGCGAATTAAATGCAACTTTAACGCCGTATCACAGTAGTGCGCGCATGCCACATTTTATGGATATCCAGAAACAACGAAAATCTCGTGGCTACCGAAGTTATGTACTATGAACACATGACAAGCAAGGACAGCAAAAAAAGAAGCCAATGGCTCGCAACGGGTGATACAGGCAAGAAGAACATCATAAGCGGCATTGGAAACAGTGATGGAGAACTGTAGACATGCTAGCTTTATGCCACACTTTTTTTTGCATTACGCCAAACTCGCGCATGAGTCGACTATCTCGGATGCAGAGGCACCCATCGGTCTGTTAGAGTGAGTCTCAGTGTGTTCAGCTGAGTTTGAGTTCGAGTGGGAGTGAGTCAAAGTGCATTCGAGTAGACGCGGGCTTGCGTCAAGGCGAGTCCACATAGACATGTATGGGTCTTAAGTTTTAGTGAGACAATTTTAGGGGAAACGGGCATGCGTTTGGCTAAAATTGTCAGAATCAGCCCCAGCAAATCAAATTTCATATAATTTTGGGTTAAAGTCAAATTCACTCGTGATTGTGATTGCTTTAGAGCCCACGATAAAAGTCGAGTCCTTATGAAGCCAAGTGAACATGTCTGTACCTGCTGGTCTCAATCTTACTTCAGCAATTCTGAGCGCAGGAAAGTTAGCTGGGCAGTAAGTTGTAGCGAGTACGAGCCCCAGGGAACTTGACTGCGTCTCATTAGTATGAGTTTCAATGAGCTGTAAGACATACAAGTTATGTTGTGATTGCGTGGGCGCAATTTCTTTCTGTTGCCAACGAATGATGCCACACATCATCAGTAACACATAATTCAGGGGCGGCGGAAATGTGAACATTATTTGCATTTACATTAGCTAGGATGTGGAAACAGTGTAGACAAAGTTCAGTAACCTCTCGCGTGCGTACAGAGCGAGTTAATTTCGGGCACCGCAGGCGGAATTCGATATCGGGTGGACAGGCTTAGCTTTTCTAGTGGAGTTCGAACGATTAGCACAAACCCATGTCCCGGTTAGTTTGGCAAGCTTCATACTTAGAACAGCAAGCAAATACTACCGCTATTTTTTTTACATAGTTGAGCGGGCAGACGACGACGATGACAAAGTGGACACGATGCACCCAGCGGTGCATTGATTCATTCATAGTTCGCAGCAACGCAAGAACTAGGCCTGCCAAATGCGCCGTAGTTAAAGGCCCCGTGAATTATTACCACCTTAGGTTTTTAGACTTCACCTAAGTAAATACAAGAATGTTTACACATTATTGCCACATCGGAGTACGCGCTGTGGACGATGAACGAGTATAAACGTTTCACCTCACCCAATTCCCCTTGCACCGATATGACCAAGACCAAGGGATCATCACAGCCACAGAGATTAAGCAAGGCACCACGGACTGGATCTCCGCAGTGGAATGCAATAAACGCAGCGGCCGGAGGGATGCTACAAGAATATTGTAGCTTGTTCATAAAGAGTGCAATGTACTGAAATACATCAAATGTATTTAGAACCGCTTCGCGTCTGCGAGCGCGACGCCCAGCGGTAAGCGGAAGCACAGAGCGAGGCCAAATCTTGGAAAGTGTCGTTTATTGTTCCGTCGTTTGCTCGCCGCTTGCGAGCAGCCGTAATAGTGGTAGTGATAGTCGTGGCAGGGGGTCAGAAGAAAGACAAGTAGATAAGGCGTCGTTGTGCTTAGGTCCTGAGGGGTGGGGCGGAGGACAGTCCGGGTGACATGGCGCGGCCGGCTGACGCCGAGCTGCGGTTCTTGGCGCGAAGCTTGGCCAGTGTGTTCTCGGCCATGTCGGCGCGCTCCTCGGCATCCTCGAGTTCTTGCTGCACCTTGCGGAACTTGGCCAGGTTGAGTGCCGCGATCTCCTCTGCCTCCTCGATCTGGCGCTTGTACGTCTTGATCTTCTGCTGGAGCTTGTCGACCAGGTCTTGCATGCGCTCGTGGTTCTTGCGGTCCTCTTCGGCCTGTGGCGAAAGGAGAAAAGGGGGGCACGATCAGAGAGGTGTTAATTTTGCAGAAATGTCAGTCCGTATGACTCAATGTCTGGAAACCCTTGCAGATAAACTCCTCAAGGCGTTTCAACTCTTCAGCCTGTATTTCATGTCGAATTGATTTTGATTATTGCAGCTTATGGCAAAAGAAGGGTGGGTGCTTTCTAAGACAAACCATAAAAACTTACTCGCTTAGAGCCGTATTTCAGGTATCGAAATACGAGATTCAATATTTGCTTTCGTCAGTGTCGCAAAATAAATGCTTTGTTTTCACCTACTAATACAAGATGTGTATCCGCCTCTCAAACGACAAGTTAGGACTACTCAGTTTAATATAGATGCTTTATCATTGAAATAGAAATTGTCATGCGAGAGGCACCTAATCCATTTCTCGTGCAGGCAAGCGCTGTGGAATGGAGGAGGAGTGCTTACTTTTCGTAGATTTACGTACCTGGAATTGCAGCTCCTTGATGCGGCGCTCGCTCTTGCGGAAGTTCTTGGCGGCATCTCCGTGCCTGCGCTGCTCGTTCTCGAGCTCGTTCTCCAGCTCGCGCACCTTCTGTTCCAGCTTCTGGATGATCTTCTTGCCGCCCTTGAGCGCAGCGGCTTCGGCTTCGTCCAGGCGCACCTGGAGCTCCTTCATCTGCTGCTCAAGCGCCTTGCGCAGCTTCTCCTGCTGCAGCGCGTGGTCCTGCTCGGCGCGCAGTTCGTCGGCAAGACGGGCAGCGTCCACCATCGCCTTCTTGGCCTTCTCCTCCGACTGCTTGGCCTCGTTCAGCACCTCGTCCAAGTCGGCCTGAGGAAGGTAGTCACACAAGCACAAAGCTCAGTCATGCCCTTTGGGTAGTGAATGATGACTGATGTGCAATGAACGGGTTGACCTAATGTAGCAGTGTGTTTGAATATACTTGACCTCAATGTCTTGCTTCGTTTGCTTCTTGCTTTCTCATATAGTTTCGGCGAAGGATAGTCAATTGATGATAGGTCCGTGAGGACACGGTTATTCTTAATAATTGAGTAAAGCATATCGTAAAGTAAAGCAATAATCATTGTTGATGCCGGCTGTCAGTTGTACGGAGAGGAGGCATGTACGCCTTAGTACTGCAAACAGCCCGTTTATATGTCTTCAGAGAAAATGGCGCGTTGCACTGGGCACTTAGAATACTTATGTCTTTCATAATTGGACAACTTGAGTAGGTGTCAGCATTCACTGTCAAATACTTTAAACAAGCTGTGCAGATGTAGTCATAATGATCGCAATAGCAAAAAGAAAGCGTGTTGTCCGAACGTGCGATTACCTGCAGAGCCTGCATCTCTCCCTCGAGCTTCCTCTTGGCCACAGAGAGTGAAGCAGTCTGCGCCGACAGTTCGTTAACCGTCTCGTGCATCTCGCTGAGTTCGGCTTCGCCGGCGCGGCGGGCGCGGTCCGACTGTTCCAGCAGCTGGCGGCTCTCCTCCAGCTCGCCGTGAAGGGCATTGCAGCGGCGTTCAGCCGAAGCGTACTGTTCGCGGGCCTCGTCCCGGGCGCGCTGCTCCTCCTCGAGGGCGGTCTGCAGGTCCTTGACGTTCTGCTGGTACTTCTTGAGGTTCTTCTGTGCTTCAGCGTTGGCCTTGTTGGCGTGGTCCAGAGCGATCTCGAGCTCGTTGATGTCACTCTCCAGCTTCTTCTTGAGCCTGAGCGCCTCGGCCTTGCCCTTGGCTTCAGCCTCGAGACTGGCCTGCATAGAGTCGAGCGCCCGCTGGTGGTTCTTGCGCGTGTTCTCAAACTCCTCCTCCTTCTCCTGGATGCGCCGGTCGATCTCCTGCCGCACCTGCGACAGCTCGAGCTGTGCCCGCAGTACCTGAAAGGTAAGAATAAAGAAGCAAGTCAGGACACGTTCACCGGTTACAAAAAGAAAACAATGCCGTGCTCGAAGATTGAGTCGCTATTTTGATGCATTGTCCTTGTTCGGACTTTCGAGAACACAAATCTGGGCATTCACTATGCTTCTGCTGTGTTAAGAAATGTACGCGCCCCGTTGACACAACCACCATAGCGGAAGCAGTCTCGAACGTTTGAAGTCCTGAGATTTCACTGCGCTTAGTGGTCATGCGAACCAGCGCAACCCCTTCATCATATTAGTTGTGACAACTGAAATTCACTTTATCCCGCAGGAAAAACAGAACTGAGCAAGCTACTGCAGCGCCGCGCGGTAAGAGGGTGGATCAATCGCACCTTGTTCTCTTCCTGCTCAAGCGCGGCCTCGGCCTCCTCGAGAGCAGCCTGCAGTTCTTCCTTCTCCATCTCGAGCCTCTTGCGCGACTTCTCGAGCTCGTGCACGCTTCGGCCACCCTCGCCAAGTTGGTCCATGAGGTCCTTGATCTCGTCCTGCAGGTTCTTGTTCTCGCGTTTGACAGACTCGTAGTGTTCCTGGCTCTCCTCGTAGGCGGCGCGCAGCTTGAACACTTCGGTGGAGTAGTTGCGGCACTCCTTCTGAGATGCATCCAGCTCGGCGGCGAGGTCGTCCACCTTGGCCTTCCATTCGGCGATGACCTGCAGTGGAAGGAAAAGTGCACATGTGAGCGAAGGCGCCCTAGCTACCACTAACTGTCTTCCAAACAGGTGATATCGTCGAGACCGTACCTTGTCGAATGACTTCTGACGCTTCTCGAGAGAGGCAGCAAGAGCGTTGGCCTTGTCCACCTCGATGGACATGTCCTCCAGCTCTCCCTGCAGGTGTGCCTTGGTCTTCTCGAGCCCGCTGCACTTGGCGTTCAGCTGCTCCATGGCCTCCTCAGCCTCCTGGAGCTTGGCATGCAGCTTGCGCCTGTATACCATGGCAGATAACGGCTGTGATGAGCACGCCTCAACAGAAACTATTTTAAAGGCTAGCGTGTAAGAGATCGCTCTTGTAACTTCCCTAAGCAAGATCAGTGTGTTTCGTTGCTATGAAATGTAGTCGGTATCTGACGTACTCTGTGAAATTCACGTTTGCCACAAATAGATATGTCAGGGCAGTCTCCTTCGCATGGTTCATACGTATGAACAGCTTCGTGAAGACAATTGCGGGCTTGTTAAGCACGAGAAGCTGTAAACACTCAGTAAGGGGGCACTTGCAGCTACCTATTTGGCGTGCTCATGGTGGTTGCAAGCAGAACATAAGAAGAAAGATACAGCCATCAGAACAAAAATTGATTTAGTATGTAACGTGGGGACGCCATGAGAACATTGATGAAACATCACAAAGAAATGGCAAGC
The DNA here is from genome assembly GCF_023375885.2 of Dermacentor andersoni. Lineage (NCBI taxonomy): Eukaryota > Metazoa > Arthropoda > Arachnida > Ixodida > Ixodidae > Dermacentor > Dermacentor andersoni. The sequence goes on from NC_092821.1 coordinate 51,845,813, forward strand.
TAAATAGTACCAATACTCACTTGGCTTCCTCGAGTTCCTCCAGGCGTGCCAGACCCTCGCTTTCGTACTTGGAGCGCCAGAGCTGAGCCTCGGCGTTGGCCTTGCTGAGCTGGCGCTGGAAGTCAGCCTTAGCTTCCTGTTCCTCTTCGATGCTCTCGCGCAGGTTGTCCAGGTCGTGCTCCAGGTTGCGGTACTTGCCGAGAATAGCAGCGCGCTCCTGCAGCGGTGGCGACAGTGTCGGGAAATTAGCTGCTGTGTTTAAACTGTAGCTCGTGATTGGCACAGTAGCATAAAAGCTTCATTGGGGGAAATCCTGACTGTGGTCACGGTTAGTACCACTTGGGAAATGTTAATCATAAGCAGCGTGAAGGGTACCAGTGATGGGGAATACCAAGATGCACTAAGCGGAATGCAGACCACTTCTCGAAGCTGCACAGGTTACTGTACGTTTTAGCAGGGCGATCTCGAAGGCGCTTAGTGTCACTAAAATGACCGTACTGCTATGGTATAAAGCGAGATCACTTTTCTTTTAAGCTTTCGAAACTTCTGCAGCAGCGGAAACGGAAATCACTTGTAGAACAAGCACAGTTGACAAACAGCTCTTGTCTGTGGCGCCCTCGACTGCGTCCTTTACGCAAACGCTGTATTTTACTCAACTGGTCTACCGATGTTTCAGCTCGGTGCATGTACAAGAATTACCCCATCGCTGGCTAACAGTTGAAACAGCGCCCCTTACCCGAGCTTCCTCGTCGGCTTGCCGCTTGGCCTCTTCGAGCTGCGTGGCGAGTGAAGCCTTGATCTTATTGAGTTGTGCCACCTGTGACTCGGCCTCCTCAAGCTGCCGTTGCAATTCGCTGTTCTCAACGCCCATCTTCTTCTTGGAACCGTCCAGGTCGTTGAGGGTGCGGTTCGTTTCATCGAGCTTGAACTGGGCGTCGGCGAGCTGCACCTCCAGCTGCTTGACCTGTTTCTCAGCGTTAGCCTTTTTGTTTTAGGCCACAGGGAAGGGAAAATAAAAACAAAGATCAGTGTTTGGCCCATGAAGAATGCATTGTTGCAAGTTAGAAAGTGTGAAGTCTACAGGATGAATAGCATGTAACATGTGTGAGATTTTTCAAGTGTTTATTGGTAATGTTTAGTGCTTGTTGCAACAGTCGCTTTAAGAAAGAACCACATGGAAGGTAAGTGGAAGCACTACCGATGTGAGTATGTGTTACAGAATAAATTTAGTAGTGTAAGTAGTGAAGTGTTCAGTGGCAGTTGCCATGATGGCGCAGAGTTGCTCAGTGTCAAAATGAGCGAAAATGTAAGATTCCGGGATATGTTACCGATTATGTTTTTCAGTGCTGTGAGATATCCAAATAGCCGGTAACGTGAAAGAATGCACTTGAGTAAATGTTTGGAAGCTGTTGTAGTATACCAGCATTCAGAGTCGCGACACAGGAATATACCAGCATTCAGAGTCGCGACACAAGAATAAAGTAAAAGACGAAATTCTGGGCAGCATGCGCTTGCCGAAAGGGTATCATGCTTAAACAGTGAGGGAGGCCATGGCTCGAAGATGCTTTAAGAATGCGTTTTCTACAAGGTGCAAGACGAAAGTGTCCGAAATTTGCCCACACACAGCGCTGCCGCGTTCCAGCTTCTTAAGAGCCAAGCTTGTTTTCATTGCTTTTGTTTCGCAACGTTCTGTAGTAACGCGTGAAATCGGAAACCTCGTAATGTGATAGGTGGTACGACCAGCCGTGTCACTGCTGCATTGCTGATCAATTTATTTAGAAGTTTTCTTTTGACGCAAGTCTTAGAGAACGGAGGAACCATGCGAAGATGTTTAATCTTGACTGCGCTCTGTGAGAGCCACTTTCTGGATAGCCACAAAGAAATAAATGCACTTTATATGATACAATATGAGGCTGCACCTATTGAAAGAGATCCTCGCATGCGAGAGACGGCTTAGCCCTGAATACATTTAGATTACTCTACATGCAGTTGGCATTTCTGGTAAACGGCACCCGGAGCATCGGACAGAGCCGCTATCAGCTAACGCCTCAAGGCCCAGGGCGCGCGTGATCGCTGTGTGCGGGCGAATCGGAGAGCGCGTGCATTCACGAAGGGAAGGGCTACCTGTGACTTGTTGCTGTGGTCCAGGAGGGATTGGAGGTCGGAAACTTCGGCAGACAGGGTGGCACGCTCCTTTTCAACTCTATGTACACATTCAGGGAAAGGGAGAAAACGAGGGAGGAAGGAAAGAAATGGCGGGGTTCAAGACAGGGCTCACACACTCGGGGAAAAGCCTACGGAACTGAGGGTAGGGCTCGTCTCTCACTCCTAACAGGCGGGACCAGACAATGCAGGCTGGGCTCGGTGTGGGCCATCTCGGAGCGGGAAGGAACTTTCAACTGAACGGACTAGCCAACGGGGTGCTTTTACCTTATCGCGGTTTAGGTGGTCAACATTGGCGCGCATGTCATCCAGTTCGCTTTTCATCTGGGCCTTCTCTTTCTCCACCCTGCCGAGCCAAAGTTTCGTTAGAGAAGTGCTTCTCGCCAGCGAGAACGTTGACGAAAGGACTGGGCTTGAAGAAAACGCCTTACGGCACAAAAAAAGCACGGACACACACAAAATGCTGGTGTGTAAACTGGCGTGAAGGTAAATGTGTAGGAGTGGTAGATGTGGAAAAATTCATCTTAAAGAAATGGTGCTGCCATTGACAACTACGTTTCGCAGTTCAACCGCGAGCCCGCAAGAAGCGAGTTTGAGGCTGGTACCTTGAAGAAACGTAAAAAGCAAAAAAAAAAAAAAAATGCAATGGCAGGTAGGAAGGACTTTCCCTTTAAAATGTAAAAATTTGCAGTGTGCCGTTTGAGCCCAAGAGAAAAGCATAGACCGAGACAAAGAATTCAGAGCGTGGCTGTAGATCGAAGATTGACTAATACGCATCTTGTTTCATTCTGACGAGTTCTTTAGCACATAGATGATTCACAACTTTGCGCCCTATACTTAGGTCAAAATTCCAAAAGGTTGTTCCTTCCACGGGAGTTCTTCGTCCTAAACAAGAGGAGCATTTAAACTCAAGGCAGTCTGCGTGGCACTCCATCAAAGGCACACCGTTTGTGCTAGATATACGCAAGTCCTACGATTTCCCTGTTAGGCTGAGAGTACGGCAGTGTTCCCATAAGTAAAACAGCGGTTGAGCTAGAAGGCAAATAAGTAAAACAGTGGTTAAGCTAGAAGGTAAATATGACGCACGTTGTAATGTCGTACTCTATAACAGTACTACGTGCCTCTTTAAGTGGACTACAATTTTTTAACAGAAGCCCCAATTTTCTATATTGAAAAGTGCTCGTGGGCATCTCTATTACGAGAGCAAATGCGGCCGCTTACTTGGCCTTGTGTTTGTTGAGCTGGTCGATCTGCTCAGAGAGCTCGGCGACCGAGTCGTTGTGCTTCTTGCGCAGGTTGGACATGGCCTGCTCATGCTGCAGGTTGGACTCCTCGAGGTCGCGCCTGAGCTTGGCGAGTTCGGCTTCGCGACGCTTGTTCAGCTCCACCTGGGCCGACGTGGCACCGCCGGACTCCTCCAAACGCTCGCTCAGCTCCTCGATCTCACGAGCAAGGTCGGCGCGCTGCTTCTCAGCCTATTCCGAAAAACAAACAAAAAAGTAAATGCAATGAGCGGGATCACCTATTCGCCAGCTTCTCTCTTGGCAAATATGCCTTATTAAGCATTAAAAATGTCTACGGTAAAGCGACAACGATGAGTATATTACAGCGAATGTCGTGTATATAGTCGGCATCACTGCCCATTTAAAAATAACACTGCTCTCGCTGGCATATTCTCTATCAGCGACCAGCTGTGGCCTGGTTTCCAAAACCACGGCTATTCTAAACGCGCACTATCGGCGTTATCGCTGCCTGCTTGTATTATGCCTAGGAATTTGCTGGTAGTATTCTGCAGGCAAATTAATTTATTGTTTCGCTTAAGCCATCACTGTATCAGCGACTTCTTTAATTCTCAGCTGCTCAAAGCGATGGAACATATTAAGTCTCAAGAAAGCGACGAGTACTCGCATACTGCGCTCCGGCACAACTTATTCAAAGTATGTGAACACAATAGTGGTGTCATGCACGATGGGAAAATATATCAGAGCATACCTATTGCGAATCGGTAATATGACAAGCACTGACGGCCGCCTTTCACTTGAAGAATTAGTGCCCACCATGGCTAAACTGCTTAGGCCGTTACTTTATTTCACGTTGACAGTTCTCGCTCACCGTGTCATCTAACCCCCTTCCTGAAGTCTTACCTGGCAGAAAACCCCGAAAATACGTAAGTATGTCGACTCACCTTGGCGCGGGCCTGGCGTTCAGCTTCCAGCTCCTCTTCCAGCTCCTCGATGCGGGCCTAGAACAGAAGGCCACACCATGTGACACAGAAGCCAGAGAAAGGGGCGGCCTTCGCAGAAGCAACCACACTTGCGTAGTCCTTGCGCATGGGACGACGACGTCCCCGCCACTCCCCGCGAAAATTCCCCCATCTACAACCAACAGAAAAAGCTCGCCACGTGTTCCACAGCGGGAACAAGCGCTGCGGTGCCAAACGGCACCACAGAAGCATGCTTTAGGCACAGCCGATGAGGAGCCATCCAAACCACGACAAAGCACACGGGCGTCGGGCTAGCCTCGCAGGCCAAACTCGCGGCACGGCCTTGGCTGCCCTGTAAATCCAGAGTGGTTAGCCAAGCGATGATGCCACAAAGCACAGGCACACGCAGCAGTAGTATCAGAAGCTATGGCTCGTCTCGAGGCCTACTTCATAGATGAGGTGCACAGTGGCCGGGCTGGAGGCGAGCACGGGCTCCTGGGCCTGGCGTACGAGCCGCTTGCTCTCGGCGCTGAGCCGGTAGTTTGGCGAGATGTAGGGTCCCTTCTGGAGCGGGTAGAAGGAGTCCTGGAGCAGCGCGTCGCCGGCCGTGGCCACGCCCTTGGGCTTCCTGGCGGGAGCCGCAGCACCGTTGACCAAGGGGCCATCTTCGTTGGCTACTCCGTTGGTCAGGCCGTTCGTGACGGCACGAGCTGCTTCGAGCGCCGAGTAGCTTTCCATGTCGCCGGGTTCGTCGAGGAGTGAGGAGCGAGGAGCACCACGGTTCGCTCGGGTCGGTACTGACGGCTCGAGTCTGCTGCCGACGCGTTAAAAGGGTGGCAAGCCCCGAGGCTTCGGGAAATCCGAGCTGGCCACCCTCGCCCCCGGCGCCGTTCACCCACCAAAAATACCTATGGCCAGAAATATGTACGCGTTCGCGCGCGCTCGCGAGGCTCCCCTGACTCACCGCCGGCAGCTACCGCTAACAGGGCAGCGCCTTTTTTCGAGACTTTCTCACCCTCTTAACGTGTTTTCTTTTTGGTGCTTCAGGCCTGCTGCCCGTCACTTCCAAGTCTGCTTTTTTCACCTGGTGAAGGGGGGACCCTCACGGTGCAACGGCCTACGGTCACGTGGACGTGTAGCGTTCTCCCAGTTTGGCTGCCAGGCGGCTAAGGCAGGCTGTTTCAGCCGCGGGAGTCCCCAAGGACGGAGTTCGAGCCCGAACTGCCACCGACGGCTTGCTGTCTCGCTTCAAGTGGAGACAGGTAAGACGGCTTTCTTTAGACGTACTAATCAGCGTTCTGTTTTTTTTCTCCAAGAAACTCCCATTTCTCTCTTTTCAACAGATATTTTTGGGCGCATTTCTGGCATTCTTGAGCGGCCTGCTGTCATGCTTCTTCGCTACCGGCTGTTCGACTTTCCTTTACGCTAAATGCAGTAGACAGTATTCGTCGATTCTGACAAGTGAGACGCGTAAGCTTTCGGTCGCCTCAGGTTTCTTTTCCAGCCAAAAAGTGCTCAAGCGGAATTATGTAGCTTAATGGCTTTCACTGCAGTAATGATGTTGTGGGTCTTGGTTTTTTTTTTTTTGCAGTGTTACTCAGTGTGGCCGAATAGAATTAGTTCTTAATGTTGGAGCACCGATCGCGAATTTTTCTATTCCACAAGATACTGAGCCCTTATACGGAAGCTAGCGTTTTGTGCATCTGCGCCTTCCATTGGTCAGAGCGGTGTCGTCTTTCTTCCCTACGTTGTTGCTTTTCTCCGACGTCAGCGGCTCATGTATCACCTTAAAGGATTCCTCAATTGTTTTGTTACATTTCAAATTTATTAGAATCCGGCAATTTACTTATGCCTGTGCGGGGCAATGGTATACAACGCCAACCGTTTAGCGCAATCGCTGAACAAAAATTGAAGCCCGGTAGATACGTTGTCTCATAAAACATCGCGTCATCACAGCAAGCACATCGATTGTTCAGACAATGCACGTTAGCTGAACGCCCACCTGTCGCCTGAAACAAAATGTAACATACAACTGTGCCTTGCTCCAGACGTCATTTATATGTAGTTACTTTCAATACAAACTACAATAACTTAAAATGAAAATAGACGAGCCGTTTCTCTTCAACACAAATCCCCCAGAAGGACATACGACGCGCTGGCTGCATTTTGTTCTTGTCGACCAGACTGCGTTGTAAGGATCGTGCCATAATACCCAATGCTAGTAGAAAACTCCAACGTTTCATATATACGTCAGTCTAAGCACTTGTACGTTCAAAAAATTTCTTTTCTGTCCCACTTAGATAGTAAAGTGTGGTTGCTGATGCTGCGGGAAAGCCCAAAGAAAAGCGACGACGCCAATGAAGTGCACGCAAGCCTTACCTGCAGTTCCTTGATCTGCTTCTGCAGCTTGGCGACCAGCGCCTGCTCATCCTCCAGCTTGGCAGCCAGGCTGGCCATCTCCTTCTCCTTGCGCTGCAGGTTCTGCTCCATCTCCTTCTTGTGCTTCTCGAGGTCGGCAACCGCTTCCTGAGCGAGCTTAAGATCTCCTTCAACCTTGCGCTTGTTCTTTTCGAGGTCGGCACGCGCCTTCTTCTCGCGCTCGAGCGAGTCTTCCAGCTCGTCCAGGGTCTGCTCTAGCTTGGCCTTGACCTTGTTGAGGTGGTTCACCTTGTCTTCGGTGGCCTGCAAGTCCTCGGCGGTCTTCTGGTTCGTTTCCTGCAGCTGCTTCTTCTCCTTGTTGAGCTTGTTGATGAGCTCGTCCTGGTGCTGAATCTCGTCGTTGAGGTTGCGGATCTGGTGGTCCTTGGTTGCCTTGTCCTGCTCCGCTTTCTGCAGAGCCAGTTCCATGTCCTCGATGTCCTTCTTGAGGCCAGAGATCTCGTTCTCGAGCTTCTTCTTGGTCTGCGACAGCTGAGCGTGTGCGTCTTCCTCGTGGGACAGCCTGTCGTTCAGGTCTTGCAGCTGGGACTCGAGGTCACCCTTCTGGGTAAGAGCCTTGTTGAGGCGCTCCTCGACGTCGCCGGCACCCATGCGCTCGGCCTCAAGCTGCAGGAAGAGGTCGTTCTTCTCCTGCAGGACCTTGACGTTCTGGCCCTCAAGCTCCTTGCGCAGCTTCTCCTCCTTCTCCAGCGCCTCCTGAGTCTTCTTGAGCTTCTCCTCAAGCGCCTTGAGCTCATCCTCCACGCGGGCGACCGAGAGCAGGGGCTTGACCTGCACGAAATGAGTGCGCATGCGTTGATTATGCAGCTTTCGCCATTTCGCGCTGTTCCTCGGCTGATGGAGCAATGATAATTTACGCGTGTAAAAGATTATTTTTCCTGTAATTAAGCGAGGAACCTATACGGTGTAAACGCTCGTCTTGCAATTAATCTGAGAGTGCAAAATAAATTTAGGCGCATTCAACAATGTCCAAGTGTACAGTTCCCACTACGACCTTTTTGTTGTGCTTGATCACGGCCAGGCCGGCTGCATTCCAAAAGCGACAGAATGCAAAAACGCTCGTGCACCGCGAGTTCGGTGAAGGTTTATGAACCCCAGGTGGTCATAACTGATCGGGAACCCCCCACTATGGCGTGCATCGTAATGAGATTGTTAATTTTGGCCCATAAAGTGTCATAATCCAATTCTTTTTCCGTTGAGAATTTACTAGAATACTGAACAATGCAAACATACCTTGCTGTACAGCTTCCACCACAGCCAGTTGCGCAGCTGGAGGAACTTGCGAAGGTTGCGCTGAATGACCAGCAGCGCGACTCTGCAAACGAAAATAGTTTCGTTTAAAACGTGTCGCCAAGTGGCATCCATAATTTATAGAACAAATAGTTTAATAACATACAATGAGGCTAATACTTGTTGACGAAGTTCATTGAAGTGTGGGAATGCAGAAATACGCTGGACAAACGTGCTCATGGTCCGTAAAAACTGGTTTAACACCAAGAATGTAGTTTACACTATATTCGCGATTACGTCCATTATAGCACCAAATTATCAAGCGTGACAAATAGCAAGCAAATAATAGTGAACTGTTACCTCTGTTCCTTGAGCTTCTGGAAGTGCTTCTTGGTGAGGTACCAGCGCACAGCGGCCTGAATCATGGTGATGATTTTGCCGAGCCGCTCATCACGCAATTCTTCAAGGCGACCCAAGACGCCTGCTCTGAAGAAGATCTGTGCGGCGAGAGGGGACAGTTTAGTGATTTTGCCTCTTAATTTACGTAATATATTGTCAGGTAGTCGCATTTTGTTCTTGCAAGTGAAGGATGAAGATAAGCAATTATTCAACACAAAAGCGTCTATTTTCAATCAGGAACTCATCGTATCGAGTGAACCTTTGCAAAATATGTCTTCATGGTTATTTCTCACACCACGTGGGTTAAAATTTCGAATTGAAATTACCAATTGCCGTTTGCAGTGCCGAGCCAACGTTTCTGGAAATCATGGCGTTGATATGTCATAAAATATAGCATCTCAGTTATCGGGACAATGTAACTAGAATGTTTGTGGAAGTTTTACAGAATCATCGGAGGAAAACGTCATCCCTAAATCTTTCGTATATATGAAGCACCTTTCAAATTTAGGTTGAGTATTGGCATTTCCATTTCTTGTCATAAACGGGGCACTTTATAAGCTGGAAACTGCAATTTTTCTGCTGTTTATTTTCCAATTGTAGCTGGCTCACAAAAGACCGACTGTGTGATGGACCTCACTAGATCGCTTTAGAACATGTGTTAATAAACTAATAAAACAATGCACCTTATGGTGTATCAAACAGAAGTCAATCGAAAATGCTTGGGAAGGTCCGTCTAATGGGAACACAGGCGCAAGGGAGAGGGCGAAGGGGCGGGTGGGTAACGGGGTCGAACAGGGAGGCACACGGAAGTGACGTACCTTGGTGAAACCGAGCCGATACTCGCCCTCGTCAAGTTTGATGGCGTCCATGAGCTTCTCTGTGGCGGCACGTGCGTCCACGAAGCCTTTAGGGAGCACGTTAGCGGCAAGGATGGCGTATCTACAGGGGGGCAAGGGCGCGTAACAGGACGAAGCAAGGGCTCAGATCGGTGGGCACTACTGAGGGTGAAAGGGACGCGCGCGGGCTTAGCTCCGCCATGTCGCCGCCTCTGCTTCTCGTGAAGTGCCCGAGTATGCTCGGAAGCAGTGATCGTAAAGCCAAAGGTCGCCTCATCTGGCTATGAACTCCTACCGCTTTAACCACTGACGACCGGCAGACCATATCCGCCAGTCGTGAAATTTCGGACACTTCCAACTTTGAAATAACGCGAGCGGGGAGCAAATGTCTGCCCTCGTTGGTTCAATTATCGTCCACCAGAGGACAGCGTGCCGTGAAATTGTGTCCCGGGACAGCTGCTACCGTCCCGTGTGGCATTCCGAGCAGAGAGGAAGCCGCTCCTCTCCCGGCGCCGCCTACATGAGCGGAGCGAAGCCCGGCGACCATTGAAGTCAGGCTGCACGTTGTGGACCCACAGTTAGTCGGCATGCGAAGAAGCGCCAGAACGGCGTTCGCAGGTGGGTTAAGCTTCGCGGGTTTCGAGGAACAGTGCGCCGCAGAGCACGGGGTATGCCTACAGGACAGCAGCAGGAACAAGACGACAGCCGAGGAAGGTGTCGCTGCGCAGCATACCTTATCTTGTCCATAGCGGAATTCAAGCTCGTCAATTTTGGTCTGTTTCATAATTATCTCCGTTGCTTGTCTCCCCTCGATGAAGGAGTCTGGAAGCTCACCGCAGGCAAGGATGCCGTATCTAGGACCGCAAAAGGTCCAAGTGCACAATGACAAAAAGCGCACGCAACATTCGTTGGGTGCAGCTTCTCTTTGGCACCACATAATGAAATTACTTAATGTGAAAATTTAGCGATTGTTAGTAAATTTCACGTGGATGAGCAAGTTTAAACTCAATGAATGCTACTAACTCTTTGAAGAGCTGCCGCTGTTGAGAGCGGAAAATGTAAAGAGCCTTGTCAATGCCTTGACATCATTTTAGGTGCAGTCGAGTTACTGTTCTCGTTAGCGCTTGAGGGCAAGTGGGGACAAAGACCGTGCAAAAAGGGTAGACATTCCAAAAAATGGCGTCTTGAAAAAGTGCCACGGTCTCCAAAGGATGGGAACCATGCTGCCAGAGGAAAACAGCCTCGGGTTGCATGAGGGGGAAAAAATGTGCGGCCTTCGACGGGCGCCCAGGGAGACGTGCGCAAGAAATGGGGCTCGGAGAGGGCATACACAAAAATAGGCGCACTTACCACTTTCATAGGAAAACAAAAAAGCAACTTGCCGTAGACTAGACTTCCACATGGGAATGGACACGGGGACCAAAAAAAAAAAAAAAGAAGGTCGGGTGTTGTTCGGCTACGGGGGCAGGGGTTGACTATAAGGGGACTGATTCGGACACAGGTTGCGCTCTATTGTGCAGCTCTCTCGCAGTTTTTCGAACAAATTTACGAATCTTTGTAGCACTATGCAGCGTGTGGATCAACAGTGGATGTCGATTCACGCACAGCTACAGGCTGTCGCTAACAAATTCCTCCCATGGCTATGCCTTTTGACGATCGTGTCGCTCAGTATCTTTCACCGGCGACGTTAAGTACGGCCGAGAGCTGCACGACAGGGTGCCCATTAGAGGACCATGGGGGGGGGTAGGGTTTCCTTTTTTTTTTTACTCTGGTACATGCCTTGCTGTGTCCGAAGCGGAAATCGTTGGCATCGAGCTGAATGGCTTCGATGACCTTTTCGGAGACGTTTTTCGCGTCAACGAAGCCCTTGGGGACGGCGCTCGCCGCCAAGATCGTGTATCTGGTCGGGGAATACAATGCCAGTATGAGGATTGCACCGCAAGGAAATACTGCTGCTGCCACCGCGAGTGGCTGCCTCTAAGCGAGGATACAATTCGCGATCGACTCGTTATGACTCTTGCAGCGCAGGATTAGCTGAAACCAAAGCTTAAGCGTCATTTATCTTCCGGTGAAACAGTCGCCGTGATATTCAAACAAAAATGCGCATAGCAAAACAAAACAAAAGATATCCCCGTTACAGGTACGATGCTGTAAGCGATGAATGTCATGCACGCGTCTGGGCAGTGCCAACATTGTATAGAGTGCGGTTGCCAACAAGCGCTTGTGTTATGAACTAAGAACCAAATTATGTCAGAAACAGATGCAATGACGTATAGCAATTCTTCATAAACACATTGCAATTAAAAGACGAATTGCCTTGATGTTCGACAAGCTATATATATTATGCACCTATTTTTTTTTTTTTTCTTAGCACCGTAGCCTGTAATATTAGAAATGAGAGAATGAAAATTTTCAGTAGTACCTTCCGGTAAGTGCTATTAAAAATGGCATTGACAATATCACTGTTTTTGGCCAAGGAGTTGGCTTGTTTTGAGACGAAGGGAGAACTACACATCGCACTATAGAATACGCGATGTCGCAATGCGTATTATTTCTATTTTAAATCAGCCGAGAACGCTATCACACGAACAGGCTATGTAAACGACTTATTAAAGGCACACGCGCCTTAGAGAACTGAGTGACAGCGCCATTCTTTCTTGCATTTCATTTTTGCTGCCTAATGAGAGAGCAAGCAAAAACTGTTTCGATGCTTGCTCAAATATTTACAATGGTTTCAATTCTATGACGCGCACTTGCACAAAATGAAACAAAGCGGATGAAAGAAGCGCTGTACAAACTGTATATTTTACATAAGGAATCAAGACGTTTATCGTTGCAGTTCAGCAGAAACCTCACAATCGTACCGTAGAAATGCATAAAGTAGCATTGGATGGATCGTCCAGCTTACCGCTGCTTGAAGTCAGGGTAGATCATCCTGTTGGGGAAGCCCTTACGGCAGATACGGATGCCTTCAAGTACACCGTTGCAAGTGAGCTGATGCATGACAAGGTGAGAGTCGATGACGCCTGCATACGCACCACAGACGCTTAGCTTTCTGTGGTGGCTTTTCTGGAAATCACAATCCTTGCACATTTGCAGTTTTACGCTACTAATTATAGCTGAATCCTGTAGGAAGTACATATACAGAGCACGTGACCGTCGATAGGCATATTAGGCATAATACAGTTTATTCCGCGTTGTTAATTTGTTACCACGCATTACCAGCTGCTTCATACCATCATTTGGCAAATCTTAAAGCCAGTTTGAGCTTTGTTCCGACTGTTGGTAGCTTTATTAAATGTGTTCTAGTCAAAGACCTTTTATATCGAAATTTCTAAACGTTGATTCTAATTCGGCGACAGGGATGTAGAAGTTAGGCATAACATTAGCGATAAAAAGAGAAAAGAGCATTCTTTTGTTGATTGAAGACCGCGAACAAGTCGCCTCTCGTGGCCACATGATACTCTGCATTGAAATAAACATTGTAGCAGCTTACGAGCCTCTGTAAACAAGATTAGCTTTCAGTTTTCACTAGGAACCTGTGCGAGACACAATGGTGCTTACAGAGCTGTTGGGAGAGCTAAGGAGGCAATGGTCTTGCCACAGAGAAAGCATTATATGGCTATTTTATTCCTTCATTTCATTGAGCAATGCTGTTGACATTTGGCCACACAGTGCAATATTCAAAAGCTCTCCAGACAAGAATGCGGGTTTAGTACCCTTACTGTCTCCTATATGATAAAAAAGAAATACAAATAAAAGAAAGGTTCGGACGGAATTCATTTACCTGGGGACTTGGTTTCGTTCGGAATGATACAGCGGACAAAGTGGGGGGAGGTGCTATTCAGGGTAGCCATCAGCTTGTTCAACTGTTCCTGTGGGTCACCAGTGCAGGGCAGAGGGTTAGGCATGACACAAGATAAGGCTGCGTTGTGCGCATGGTGGAGGCCGCACGCGTGCCCTGGGGTGTACGTGACGGGGGTGTAGGATACACTTGGATCTGAGGTGTGGGGTAGTGTGGCAGGTGTACGGGCAGTTGAACGCTGTGGGCTTGGGGTTGAATATACGAGGTGGCTGCGCTCCTATCGATGGGCGCGGGGGTTCATCTAGTGTGGTGGGCGTGGGCCATACGCTGTGGACTTGGGGCTGGCCGACTTCGGCGGGTGTAGGTCCGAGTGCGTGTGGTAGGTGCGGGGCCAAGTGTGGGGTGGCATGCTCAACGAACAGCCGGTTTCGGTCTCTTTAGAGGGTAAATTTCGCCTGCTCGAGCTCGTTTTGCAGAATCCCGGACAGTGTCTAGGGCAGGAAAGCTGCCATTAAAGCAAAGATTCTCAAATGCGGGAACCTTCTTGCTCTTTAAAGTGCGATGAGAGCGATCGGAGTTGAAGAAAGTATATTCTCGCGTTGCTGCGCTTTCAAGAGGGTAGACTTTGTATTGCTAGCTCCAGGTACATGAGATATGAAACAGATTTTTTAAAATACGTTTCCTAATGAGGCTGTAACAAGGCGAATTAAGAGCGTACCTGTCGGACCGAAAAGGGCAACACATTAGGTAGGGCGTCCTGAAAACGAGAATATTGAGCATCGCCGGATTTTCCTTTAGCGATGCGGCAACGAAACCGGCTGTTTCGTGTTTTCTTCGTGGGGCATAATGGGACTCGGGTCGTGCTCTAGAGAGGGTTCTCGGTGTGGGTGTCACCGAACGGAGTGCTCGGCGGGGATCGTGTCTTACGTGGCTGCTTGAACTCGTTGGGAATGATGCAACGCACGAAGTGTGGATGAGTGCTGTGCAGTGTCGCCATCAGCTTGTTCAGTTGTTCCTTTGTGGCAGAAAAGCGAGCAAAGCAAGGGTTAGGCGCTTGCGCGCGCACACACAAAAACGCCACGCCGATGCAAGACCGGCCACAGCCAGAGACAGCAGCATTAGGCTCTAGTAAAGCCGCGCAACGAGTGCCGAGGTAATCTCTACATTATACCGAGAACTTCATTGTATAAGTTGCAGTGCGTAGCACATATTTTGGTGACGTACTTTGCGACTAGCACCTAGTATTACGTTGTAGGTTAGCGAGCACTTTTTTTGCGAAGCGCTGCTCATGCAATCGCGAAGCTATCAGCCATAATGGCTTGAGCTGCAACCAAGCATTTACATTTCGTGCCAATTACTGCACGTCTAAGCTGAATGTGCAAGCCGTCAGAGAACAAACTTCTGCATCAACCGCAATGAGCTCCGCTACAAGCACTTAGATGGTTTAGAATCAGAAGTTACGTGATTATAAATATTGAGATAACAGCAGCAGCGGCAATTGCGACCTTGACACATTAGGTCCTTAAAAAGCAAAGCATTTCATGTTTATCGCTCACATTCATACATTCCCACTGGAAAAGTTGACAGGTTGGAAGGAAATCCAAGGGACAATTCCGTGTAGATTAAGAGAGAATTTAGGGGAAGTGAACCGTGCTCGGTTTTTCAAGTGCAGGTTTGGGAACCATAGGGGAGTTATACAGGACACGTATTGGGAGACATTAAAAATCATGTACGGGAGAAAACGACAATTACCGGGCAATAGATTTATCAGGGGTAGATGATACGTGCGTATAGGTAGATGGGCGCATATGTGTGAATATGCACGATGCATTGCAAGACAAACGTAAAGGTGAGAACGAGGAATTTCTTTTTTTCTCTCTCTTTTTTTCAGAAGGCGGCAGGAGGAGTGAACTACCTTCGTACTAGAAGAGAAAACATGGAATGAAACGTTCGATGGGTCCCATTAGTTATGGACGATCGAGGTACATTATACATTAGAGGTATGTGGACAAGGAATTTAGACAGAAAATACAGGACTTGGAATAACAGGAGAAGAAAGAAAGGCTGGGTATCAAGAAAGAAAGGCTGGGTATCAAGCATACAAGGTAACACACGGGTACACCTAGAGCACGCAGTCGTAAATGTTGCTTGAAATTCAGACGTGAGCACTGAATAGGCAACGTGTCGAGACGAACTTGGTATTCTTTGCAACAGTTTAGCGCCAATTATTGCGTGGTTAAAGCTAGCTCGTTAAAAGGAGCTATCATTTTACCGCACCTTGCGGTGTTCGTAGCAGTAACGTTACCGTCTTATACGCGGACGAATGTGCACGTGCGATGCTTAGCTTACGCCTCCTTAACCACCGGCTGGTGCAAAGGCAGGACGATTCGCGACTTTGCCATGCTACACAAGTAAGCTTCGCTAAATTTCCAAACGCAGCGCCTCGAGAAGGCCTCAAATTTTGTTCCACTCGAACACTCGACTGCGTGCTACGGGTGCGCAGGGATGGTGACCAGGTACCTGGGGATTTGGTTTCGTTCGGGATGATGCATCGGACAAAGTGGGGCTGCGTGGAGCGCAGGGTGGTCATGAGCTTGTTCAGTTGCTCCTACGGAGAGACAGGAGGTTGAGGTCATGCCGTTCATGCCACGGACTTGGGTTGAGGTGCGCGAGCAAGTGACCCAGCATTATAGGAGTTTAGGGAGTCCTTCGTGAACTGCTTGCGAATAGAACACGTCCGCCGGTGATATTCGACATATTTTTACGAAGAGTTCTTTCGATGATCTCGTAAGCTACATAGAATGGCGCCTCAGGCTTCCTCGTTTCCTGCATGGTGAAGTAACCTGCTGCGGCTGAAAACGTAACATTGTCACTAAGGCCTCAAATGCACATAGAACCTCATCATCTGGTTAGCAGGACAGCGAGTTGGTCTAACTAGCTTCGCTTCATGATTAGTGTATGGTGCGCCAAAAACGGGTGAAGATAGACAGCGACGACACTCTGTAGACTCATAATCTTGTTTGTGTTATACCACAGACAGCGCTCACTGTGTGCTCGTGGCCGGATGTGGCGGGTTGCATTATCCAGCACAGCTACGATCCGGAGAGAACTTCGCAGTCACACAATCTACGAATACGATGGTAATAAACGAAAAAACTGCGAATAAAGTGCGCGGCGGACTTACTAGTAGGAGTTAAACTTTAGGTGAAGCTAAAAGCGAGGCGCCACTGCCTCATGTACGCGGCGCGACCTGCTCTTGATGAACGCGGCCTCCTATAATAATTTGAGTCACTTGCCCGCGCGAGCGTGCTCTTCAGGAACCTGTAAAAGGGCTCAAAACTTATTAGAAGTAGTGATACACGGAAATGCCTTTGTGAAAGGACACGAACATGCAGTCACTTAAGAATTGACAGGTTTCCTGCTGCTACAATCATTCACGCAAACAAGCACATATCAAGGGTCTGCAAGCTCATAGGAGACGTTTGCCTCTGCTCATACCTTGCGGCAATGAGCACTGAATCATTGGTAAACGAAATGACCAAGTTCGTTTTCGATTGTTTCTTTAGAGTATTGACTCGATTGCCGATTTGCAGCTTTCAGACAGCCTTCTCTTTTGTGCTTGCAAACACGATGCAGCAGGTGCTCGTGCGCAAAGCGGCAGCGTGAGGTGCTGCACGAGTGATGTGCGGCCACCTGCATTCGCGCAGTTGTTTCGCTTGTTTACGCTGCGAGCGATCTGTGTGGACCTGTGTGCGACGTACCTGCCACCATAGCGCACGATATACAATAAAACACACAAACACAGAAATGCGCATTTCGTACGTTGATAAAGATATTTTCGAGGCTAACAGAAGGGCTGAACGCCTTACTGTGCAAATTTATCTTTGCAAGAGTACATTTTACTTTCAGTCAGAGATTGCTGACAACAGCTGATATTGACCACAGGCAGCACTAAATGAATAGAAGAAATTAGAAGAAACGGGCACATATGTGCGACATTTATGTTGTTTGTATTGTTACGATACAACATACGCCTTAAGCGTAGGTGTGTTTCTGCAATTTCAATGTTTGTTTTTACTCACTAGCCACCAACTTTTGTCGCACACTGACGTCGCTAGATAAGTTTAAAGCGTCACCAACAAATGCAGACTTTGTTGCTCGTTTTCTATTTTAAATACTTGTGAATTTCTGTACACGCAAACCAATGTAAAAAGCCAAGCGAACTTACCCTGTACAGACCAGACACAGTCTGGAAGCCAGAACCCTTCTTGCGACCGCCTGAAAGACACCATTCGTAGTTGTGTAAATACCCTCTCGGTATTCAGTTAGCTTCCTTACGGTGCGTATGACCACCAAGAAATACGTAGGCGTGATAGTATGCTACACAAGTCCTTTCACTTATCAATCTTAACTCCTGTAACTTCAAACCCTAAACGTAGGCGCAACCGTAACTTGGAGTATCAACAAAAACAAGTCAAGCTTATTTACAACACGCACAAAGTACAGTGTTGAAGGTAGCGACCACTAATTTCTTTCCCATGAAATTCAGCAGTAAGCAATGCTTGTCATAGATTATTTTGCACCTGAGTTTAATGTTGGCGAGAACCAGGAACTTACCCTTTCCACCCTTGTCATCAGAGGCGCCCAGGCCGGGGTGGTCCTCAAAGATGGACTGCAGCAGTGCGTTGGAGCCCTTCTTGAACTGGTCAACGACGCAGTCGTTCAGAGGGTCCTTGTTCTTCTCCAGCCAGCCGGTGAGGTTGTACGGCACCTGCACAGCAAGAGTGTGCACAGATGAGTCATGTCCGCACACGGCGCCTCAGAAATATTTCTTTGCAGGTGGGTGTGTACATCACGCTGCGTGCACCACTCTATTTGCCGAATTCCTCTCCTATTCCATTCGGAACGGGGCAGACTTCGGCCATTCCGAAAAAAAAAAAAAAGATTTGTGCAGATAACGCACCTTTAGTGTGCACACGTCGCTTTGACTTGGTAGGCTTTCAGTGTTTGGTAACGTCCCGCGACAGACAGGCGAAGTGGGCGCTGCGCCAAAAATTTTTATCGACAGCGATGGGCTAATGGCGATAAGGATGTAGACTTGGTCAGTATTCTTCGTCTTTAGTTCTGCCTAATCATACATGATAGAGAGTGCGCACGTGATAAATGGCTAGTTTACGCAGTTTTCATGACGTCACGACGAAGTGGGGGTGGCCCTAAAACAATTCGACAACCTTTGAGGGCTAATTGCACAAGTGGAGTAGAAACACATTGGTATAGCTTTACTTTACAGCACCCCAGGCAACGTGAGATAAAGTACAATGGTAAGCAGAGGGAGCAGAATATATACGTACAGTGCCGGCGTAGTGGACAATGGCGAAGTGAGCCTCAGTCTGGCCAGGCTTAGGTGGCTTCGGCTTGATGAAGTTTGGTGACTTGCCAAGATGGTTGGTCTTCAGTTTTTCCTCGAAGGTCTTGTCAGAAGCCTTGGGGAACATAGACTCCTCTTCCAGGATGGAGAGCAGACCCATAGGCTGGCGGGTGAGGGGGAAAGACCGGCAATCAGAGCACGCCAAGTCCTTTGATCGCAAGTGCGAGTTAATAATCCCATAGCAGTCAAGGATATAGTTGAAGACAGCTTTAGTCGCCACCTTTTCTATTACACGTGATTCTCAAGTGAGACCCGTTGCCGATGAAACCATTTCCTGGACTGTTATATGCGAATACTAGGCAACGCCCTGTCGTAGATCGGTTAATGTTGCGGCGATGAGTTTCAATATTAAGCGTATTGAATAGTAAGTAACACACTATTAAAGATATCCTTACGACATAAAGACAGTCCGACAATCTTTAGTGCGACATAGCGACAGATTCTTCACAGCCGCTTGTACTCTGTTTAATGACTCATCAGCAGTTGAAACACATTGATGCATTTTTTTACTGCATAGATGCGAGTAATAAATAAAGGCATAATACTCGTATGGCGCAAAAGTAAGGCAAGCAAGATTACATATTTGGAAAGACTGGAGGCGCTTTGTAGACGATCGCAAGAAAGAAGACGGGTCAGGCGCAAAGGTGATTGCGCCTGTCCCGTCTTTTTCCTTGTGATCGTCTGCAAAGCGCATCCAATCTTTCCAAATACAATGAACCACCTTTCCCAACAACGTATTCTGCTAAAGGTTGCATATTGAGCCATAAAAGCTTTATCACTGAAATAAAAAAAAATGGGTACGGATACTTCGAAAGCATTAAATGTCGCTGCACTATTCATAACTGCATGCTGTTGAAGGTGCAGTAAAAGACTCCATTAAAACGAAGAAATTGAAGTCGAGCCCCCATGCACCTAGAAACGAAACTCCAAGCATTGTGGGGTCATCAACAAATGCGATACAAGTGTTAATTCTTATATGCTAGATCTCAATAGAAAAAAAAAACGAGAAAGGTGCACTCTCTTAGTCTTCGAATCATAACAAAAAGCTGGAAGAAACGCAAGAAAACGACACAGCTACAGGAAATAAGCACAAAATAATCATCTCGGAAGGGGTGACCGCATGCAAAGTGTAAGGGAAATATCGGTGCAGAAGGAATAGCACATGCTTCCGACATATGTCTTCTTTAAGGTTAGGAACTGTGCTATGTGGTGATCGGGTATAGTTCGTGACCATGCTGTACTACGGAGACGGGGAATATCGGTTCCTACGGGGAATAGATTTGCAGGGGGCAATTTAGAGGGATACTGCGGACGCTACAGAGGAATTTTCGCGTTTCACGAAACTACTCGTTGGCACATCTGAAGGCTTATAGTGATCATGCATTTTCTTTTCTTTCATCCGTGAATCACACGTGGAGCAAAGTAAATTGAGGCATCAGACTGCGCGGTGCGCTTTTGTGTCGCCTGCCTCATTTCACTTCGACCTTGCTGCGTGGCACGGTGGTGGCGAGTTAGCTTAGTGCCTAAGTGATCGCGGGGTTCACCGTTGCGGTTGACATAAACAACGGCGAGGGGGAGACTGTGCGCAGCGGGTACGGACTCGCTACGGGGAGGTCCTCGTGCCGGGGCTAGGCATGGCGGTTGGTGGTGGGGGAGGCTTTACCTTCTCAATAAGCTCGATACAAGCTTGGAGATCGAGACCGAAGTCAATGAAGACCCACTCGATGCCCTCGCGCTTGTACTCTTCTTGCTCCAGAACGAACATGTGGTGGTTGAAGAACTGCTGCAGCTTTTCGTTGGTGAAGTTGATGCAAATTTGCTCGAAGCCGTTGTACTGTACACGGTCGGGCACAATTTGGGGGGGGCGGTAGATGTGGCGGGTGTCGTGTACGGGGGAGGGGTATCGTAAAGAAAGTGTGCAGTGGTGGTAGCGGCGGTAGTGCCAGGGGGTGAGACAGAAAGAAGAAAGCACAACATCCGAATGTTAACAGCGTGAAGCCACTGTGTCACTTGAGACGGCGGCCGCGTAACCAACCGAGACACCTAAGCGCGCCAAACACTGCGTGACCACTTGACACTTTTAGTTGAGCACTACCGTCCGCAATGACCTCTTTAGACGGAAATTTGCTAAACAAAAACGCACGGTGCCTCTTTGTGGTTATGCGGCCGTCGGTCCACTTGCGGCAGACGTGTTACGCTGTTTCCCTCCCTGCGGCGGCGGCGGCGGCTAACGTTGTTTATGAGGGCGCACACGCATTGCTCGAGTAGCTCTCCGGCCACTAGTTACCTTCTCAATGAGCTCGATACACGCTTGCAGGTCGAGGCCAAAGTCGATGAATTCCCATTCGATTCCCTCGCGCTTGTACTCTTCTTGCTCAAGAACGAACATGTGATGGTTGAAGAACTGCTGCAGCTTTTCGTTGGTGAAGTTGATGCAGAGCTGCTCAAAGCTATTGAACTGCGAGGATCAGGGATGGGGGGGAAGGGGGAGGAAGAAGGTCTACATCGGGAAGACAGGTGACCCACTACAGGAACGCGCCGCGGGAGTGGGCGGATGGATACCAGATCTTGCTGTGGCTTTCAGGGAATGCGTCAGTCATTGCGTACTAAAAGCAGTGGTGCCAGAGACCGAACCGGGTAAGCAGGTTGCTTTGCCTGCCTTATAATTAGGGCACATGGCTAGGAATAAGGGTGTTCTTGATGGTCAAGAAGGGATACATAGGTGCCAGTCTACAAAGGAGAATGCGGGATTGTAGAGGAAGGTCTTAATGGGACGGAGGGCATTATGCTATTGTACATTTTTTAAAGGTATGTTCTTCATCCATGTGCACGCCTAGGAAGTTTCTTATGAAACGCAGATGTGAAATTTACGTTGTACGCTATTGAAAACAGCTTTATCGGACACGCTCGTAGTTGACTAAAGTGTCTTCTCGTTCAACTTCTCTCCACTGTAGCCATAGCAGACGCTTCACATTCTGTGTGCACTTGGCGGCATCCTCACGTGCCTTCTGCTATATGACAAAATGAGGAGGAACCTGAAATGCGCCGCCTTACTTCTGCTAAGCTATTCGGGATTTGTGGGCAGTGACAACCAACAAAAATGTTTCATAATCACTCGTGAGATCGAAAGTGATCTGCCCACTTCATGATAGGGATAACCGCTTTTTGTTACGTGGCATATATTTACGAAATGCGCTTCATTATTTCCGGATTAAATTTCTCTTAAAACCGTACACAAAAAACGCCAATGGCATACGACTCACGTCGAAGATCTCAAAACCGGCGATATCCAGCACACCGATGAAGTGCTGGCGCTTCTGCTTGGTGTCGAGCGTCTCATTGACACGCTTGACGAGCCACTTGAACAGCCTGTCGAAGATGGCCTTGGCCAGGGCGCCCACAGAAGCCGTCACCTGTTCGGGATAAAGCGGAGAGATTTTTCCAAGAGCCTAAACATTCAATGCGAAGTTTGAAGGCTCTACCGACGTTCGAAACTACATATTTTCTATCGTTCAACTTTCTGATTTTTGTTATGTTATTGTCACTAAAATTACAACTGCCTATACTAGTTCGATAGCAAACGTAGAGAAGAAATCGATTTGGAATGTTGATATTAGTTACTCTCGACACGTATGTGTATGTCCCCCTGCTTCCTGCTATAACTTGGAAAATGACACCCATGGGACTCGCAGATTTTGCTGCGGCCGGAATGCAAATAAATCGCGAGAAGACGAATGGCTCTTCATCACTTCGTCCCGCATATAGTACTAATTACCGGCAGCACGTCATTAAATAACTCTCTTCCCCACACGAGAGAACTGCACACTCTCCAACACTGCTCATGGCGTCTGCGTGTCGAGTCATCGCTGAAAAGGGGCGCGGTTCGACCGGCGTACCTGAGTGATGTTCCTGCCCTGGGTGACGAACTCCGTGCCGACCTTGATACGCGGCTTGAGCAGGTTCTTGTAGAGGTCGGCGGCGTTCAGACCCAGCAGGTGGGCGACACGCTCGCCTTCCTCAGTGCCGTCGGCCTCGGCCTGCTCCTCTCGGGGCCTCTGCTTGAACTTCAGGCAGCCGAAGTGCATCACGGCAGCCGTGACCTTGTAGATGTTCTCCTTCTCCTCATCCGTGAAGCCCAACACGTCGAAGGCAGTCTGCGGGATGCGTTCCGACGTTGATCACTCGATTTCCACCGAGTCCTTTTTTGAAAAACGCGCTAGCGAAGCCACGTTACACTGGGACTGTGCTAAAGGACAGCGTTGTAAGTCTGATAACGTACATGTACGCAAGCTATGCTAAGATGGTAGTAGTTGTGTTACCTACACTCCTAGGAAGCTGGAATTTCAGGCGCTACCTTTCACCTGAGGTTAAGAATAACTGAACCGATAACGACATCTTCAGAATGCAAGTAGTTTCGGAGGCCTATAGGCCGTGGTTAAAATACACAGACACGTCTGTGCTCAAATGACGTGCGTACTGCTGAACAGCATTTAACTCGAAGCATACTGTTATTTCACTAAGGAACTAAAGCAAATTAACAGGTGCGATTATGACTGTTCACATATTCGGCAGCAGAGAGGTACGTGTAATCAAAACTGGGCCTCAAACTACTTTTCGCTTCACTCCTCAAAAGTCGAACGCAGCATTCAAGATGAGATAATAATGACAAAATAAAAAAAAAAGAGATGCTGATGAATATGACGTGACTGAAGGAAAGGGCAGGGGATGTGAAGGTGGGAAGGAGAAGAGTTACTCACGTCGGTAACCAGAAACTCTTCGCCGTCGTCAAGGCCGGGGATGCTAGTCTTACCCTGGGACACGAAATGGTAGTCGTTGACGTTGTTGCTAAGGAGCAGTTTCTCTGCAACGGCAAGGAACAGGCACGGGAAGGTCGCAATGCTGCACTAGGGTCACGACCTTCCCTACCGCCCACTGCGATACCGCAGCGTGGACGCACACCTAACACGGCTCGCCTCTTTCAACAGGTCGTTTTTACGCCGTAGGGACAACACGTGAGCGAATAAAATATATTTCGACCCTATTTTCGCCGCTATCTAATTTGGCTCGCTATAAAGTTCATTTCATTCTTCGTGTCCTCCTAGATCTAATTTGCTGCGCTCCGTAACGAAAGACAAGGTTTACTACAGCTTCACGCCTACGTAAATTTTTTTTACTATTTGAACCCACTTTTGCGGTAGTAAGCAAATACGCAATGTTAATAACCGCATGCTCGTGACCTACAGGGCGTGAAAAAACTGTAACAACGCACTAAACTCACTGCGCATCAATGTAATTGAGCTAAATGCTAGTGAGTAGGCTTTTCCGTCTGGCCTGTGAATAAGGAATTGTACGTTAACGGGATACATTTAAACATGAGAACTATTTTGCAAACAACTTCAGCTAAGCAACGACTTGTAGGGCTGACGGTAGCCAACGAGCAGAGTTGTGTCACCTGCTGCTTTCTTCTTTATCAGTATATTTTTTTATGTGTGAAGGACACTATGGTATGCAGCGGAATAAGGGTACCACTGGCGGTGCGCTTCCTAGAGCGAACGACTGCTGGCCGGCTGTGCGAAACAAGGCGTCTTATTGAAGAGGTGTCGCTGGAAGAAAACTACGTGCGGGGATATGGTTGTTTGGTCTCTAAGGGTGGATGAGGCATTCGCTAGTGGACCAGGCAAGGCTTGAAAGGCAGGCTCTCGAGCAAGAGATAAAGTGGAAGGGTTTGTCCGTGGGCAAGCCCACGAATATCGGGTAATTGTGGTGGTTTGTCACGAGGTGGTGGTATAGAAATGGTGGTATAGAAATGGTGATATAGAACTGGTGGCACAAAGGTGGTGGCAGAGAAGTCAAGAGGAGACGGGACCCATGACCGTGATGCGTATAGTGTTGTCGTGTGGCCGTGTTACTCACGTCGGTGGCCATCAGCTCTTCGCCGTCGTCCACGTTGGGAATCTCAGTTTTACCCTGAGACACGAAGTGATACTCGTAGACGTCATCGGAGAGCAGCAGTTTATCTGTGTTTTTTTGGAAGGAAGCGGCACAGGCACCCGGAGGCAAAGCTCATTAGACAAGGCAGCAGCGCAGCGCTTTGGCAAGCCACGCGGGTTAGCTCCAGCCCACGGGCGGCGCCCAACTAAAGAAGGATAACCACACCTCGGTGAAGAAGGGCCCTGCCATAACTGAAGGCAACCAAGGTAACACAATCAGGCGTCAGTATGGCAGAGTCGGTTTACATTTAAAATTTCTCAAGATGAGGACAAGCACAGAAAACAAAAGAAACCACGAGCGCTGGCAAAAAAAAAGCGTTGGCTGCATAGGGTTGCAAAATTATTTGTGCATTATTCACATGAAAGTACATAAAAGATTGGTGTTCATTTCTTTCTGGGCTTCTTTATCTCCGTCATTGAAGATAATAGTAATTTTAATCCTTCATACTAGATCCTCAAAAGAAATTCTCATTGGTTGCAAGTAGAAAATATTTACTGCCTTCATGTGTTCCTTCTAATATAGAGCCCAGCGTCATTTCCGCTGCACTAACATTCTACTTTCCGTGTTGCGTTATTATAAGCTTGTCAGGGTTGTCACTTGTTAGTGCGGACAAACAGTGAAAAGACAGCGCACAGAAAAGCTTTTCGTAAATTGGCGGCGATTGGCTGCCAGTTCTTAGAGAGAAAGTGACGTTCATTTGCATGCACTTTCCTTGTCATCAAAGGTGACGAGAAAAGCGCATCTTTTTCGATTGCTTTTTCTAGTGAAGTTTAGTATAGCTCCCAGACGGAACTATTCAGCAATCGAAAAACCAGCTCACTTTGTCTCTTTCCATGTTTCAAAGCAGAAGTATTTTGCTTTTTTTAACGTTTCTGCACCATTTCGTAGCGGTGGTGCGCCAATGATGATTTTCGCCATAAAAGCATGACGAAGCATGGACATTTAGAACAGCAACAAATACAGACGCCAGAAAATAAACAATATGAGCGTCAACACCATGCTCTGTCATCGCAACCCCTTCGTACCGCATGTTACATCTTAGCCCAAAACGGCAACGTGAAGCAATTAGACGATATTTTGTGATTACAAAAAGCAATGCGACTGCGTAAAGCACGGCTGAGTAGCACCAGCGGTTTGCTTTGTTTTTGCTTCAAAGAAAGCGCGCGAGTTTCTATGTGTTCCCTGAGAGTGCAACTTTGGGAAGCGCACCCTACCTCTATGTGTGTACTAGCATTTTCAATAGCACTATCTGAAGATCAGGTTATTGTGTACAGTTGTGGCCGATTATGACGGAAAATCTGCACCCTCCGTTTTCAGTAGTATGCTGTGATGTGTAACGGCTGTTCCGCAACACAGCCACTGGGACGTGAGGGGTCTTCAACGCCAAAGCGTTTTTTCCAGGGACACGACGGCCGTGTAACGACGCGTTTGCTCGAGAAGCCCTAAACCACAATGCTTTTATGGTGATGTTGCCACCTCGAAGCCGCCATCATTGTACCTTTAGTCTTGTTATTAGCCTGTGAGTTACATCTATGTGAAGTGCCCTTTATTTTTTTTGCAAAGAATGTCACCCTGTGATTCAATTTTTTTTCAGCAGCGAAGACATTTTGAAAATAGCCTGCAGTAACTTCACGGAGCGAAAGCTGCACTGCAGCGAATCTACAAAATCCACCCCTAAGTTCTATGCTGGATAAATCAACGAATCAAAAAATACATCTAGAGAAGACAGAACTAAAAGAGTTACATCAAAGTGGACACAGTAGCATCCCTTCTACTTTCGAAAATTTCACTCTTTGTGGTCATTCCAATCGATTTCAACTATTGATTGATCTTGCTTAGGTAAATATGACAGAGGAGAAGCTAACGCGAAGTAAGCACTCTTGACTTACCCTTCAGCCCAGGGATCTTTCCTGACATGAGCTGGTAGAAGATGTGGTACGAGCGCTCAGCGGGCTGCTGAGAGATGACACGAGCTTTCTCCAGCAGATCTGTTGGGGAAGGTGGGAATGGGCGCCATCAGAAACGGCACCTTAACAACAGTGATCTGCCACTTTGCTCGCATTTATGTCTGTACTGAAAGGACTGGGAAAAGCAACGATTGTGTTTAACTGAGGTGGCGTTATTTAAGTCCAGCAAATAGTAAACGAGATCTCCCAACTTTGGGCGACTAGGGTTCACGCCGTGCTTCGGGAACACTGCCCAGTTATTTTGTGAAATGTCTATGCAGCAATTCGGTTCGCTTAAGGCACTCTTTCTCTATATACTACACGACTTGGGCAACGCATTTAGCGGCACACTTAAAACCTTCTAGAACAAACAAAAGCCACTTCATTGCCCACGAATGATGCATCTTAGTACAATCACATCTGCTGAAGGGCAGGCGCTCTAAACAATCTAAATAAATAACTTCCTTTGGGAGAAGAAAACAATGTTGTTATTTTGAGAACTCACATGTTTCAATGTCAGCACCGGCCAGCTTGCCCATTGGGCCAAAGTGAATACGGATGAATTTACCCTGTGTTAGAGCAATAAAACAAGGTGTCACCACAAGTGGACGTAAACCAACTCCACAGAGTGCCCCGTGGGCAGGCGTACTTACGAAGCGCGAAGAGTTGTCGTTACGCACGGTCTTGGCGTTACCGAAGGACTCGAGAACGGGGTTGGTCTGCACAACCTGGTCTTCCAAGTTGCCCTGCGCGCCGAGCAAAAGCGTTACGGATCCGGTCGACGAGGTTTGCCGTCCTCTTTGCCGAAGGTTGCTCAGCATCGCTCTTCTTTTAAATCCCGCAACATATCTACTGAGGCGACGTTTACGGATGCATGCCTTCAGCGTGAATGTTCTACCGTGTCAGTCCAGTGGTCGATCCGAGAGTATAAGTTTGTCTGTCACACAAAAATATACTCGCTGTGCCGAGGAGCTTGATCTAAACGAAATTGCTCTCCCGGTCCTTTCCTTGTGCCTGACATAGTGTAGGGGCTACCTCTACCAATCCTGCCCTTGAGCTTAAAAATGCGCGACTAGCTGCGCAACTGCCAAACACTCTAAGAAGCGTCCCACCCTTATCAATCAATTGCCTGAAGCTCCCTCATTATTGACCCCATTGCGGCGCTAGACGATGCTCGTCCCACTAGTCATAGATGAAGGTCGCGCCTGCGCACGCTTACTGCATGGTACAGCAACAGTTGGCTTATATGAACGCAGTATACGTACCGATCAAAAGAAGAAAAAAAGAAACTCGAGCATTAACATTTAAGCATCTACAACACTAGTTTCTGCTGGCATGCAATTAGTTATCTGGTTTTAGCATTCGTTCTAACGTTGGACATCACACTTTGTAGTAAGAAAAATGCAAGAACTCGAAGGGATTAGTCAATGGAGAAAGAATTTGTCATTTCATTTAGAGCAGCGTAGCTGTATATTGTCAGTACTTGAGGCAGGCATGTTTTTCATCAGTCCGAGCTATAGAAATTGAAGCCATGCTATTATATTGGCCAAGGAGTACAAGCGAAAGAAAAAAAAATTGCAGTTTCTTTTTTTTTTTTGCACCAAGCATGGATGCGCAAAAAGCCGTAATCACGGACATCGGCGTAAGAGCCGTGTCCGCGGCAATACCAGGACTGAAAGTGCAGGGCCGATCGGTATAAGGACAGGGCTTGGAGGCTGTGTTGCCAGGACTACAGCTCTTCGGCTGTCGCGTGCTTTCACCGTTAGTAGGAGACATGGAACGACCTGTTGTCTGTGAGCAGGGATCCCCACAATTGCTCCGCCCAACATCACACATCGGGACACACGCGTGCTGCGTTCACCAAAACGGCTTTACGCAGCCGTGCTGTGGTGCTCTCGCAGAGCACGCATTTACACGCACCTTGCGCAGATATCTATGCATTTGAATCAAGAAGAACTACTGCGGGGCTTTGCAAGGCCTCGAACAATTGAGTTAGACGAGAAAAAGTTTCCGACGAGTGAAGCTTTTAAGTGTGTCGGAGGCGACAGCTTGCACAGTGCTGCAGGCGCGAGATCGCAACATGCTCAAGCTATGACAATACAAGAACGAAAGGCACCGTCACTGTTCTTTTCTTGTTCCTGCTTGAGTTGCTCTGCCATTATAAGTTGGTAGCAACTGGCCTAGTTATCAGTTTTATCTTCATGCCTGTGGGTATGCCCCTTTTATATCGAATGTTTTTCTTTGCGCTCATGATTAGGCTGCACAGGCCAGTTGAAGAACGCTAACATAACTGAAGCTTTAAACTATAGGACGGAGTGTACAGCTGTGATGTCCCGATGCTTGATGGAGCAAATCACGCGACCGTGCGTCCGAGACGGATCGCGGGTACGACTACGGGAGGGTTTCGCTGGATTAAAAGGCGGGCGGGCGGAAAGGATTTTGTCAGGAGAGGCGTGGATACCTTCTTTTTGTCCTTCTTTGCGGCCTCCCTTGCGGCCTCCTTTGCCGCCTCCTCTTTCTTGCTCGTGGCACCGACGTGCGCGAAATAGGCTATGACCTTTTTCGTGTTCTCAGTCTTACCGGCACCAGACTCGCCACTAGGGGTCACCGGCAGGGAAGAAAAAGATCGGAGGAGGGGCGGGAAAGAGAAGAGAGAAAGAAAGCAGTTGACGCAACGCGGTTACACCTGGGCATCGGTCGGGGGGCTTTACGGACGATCCGGAGGGTTGGAGAAGGGGGGTCAGGTGCGGAATCCGGTCTGGGATTGGTTGGGTTGTTACATCTTGGAGGTGGTGTGCTTTAGTACTGGTCTTCGCGGGGGTTTCAGGTGGGAGACGCTGAGGAGTCGTGGCATTTGTCGACGCAGTGCGCTTCTCTTTTGAAGCAAAAGGCCGCTTATTTGTGAAGGAAAAGATTAGCGAAGTGACCGAGTCCGCCCTCTGCCTCGACACGAAACTTTTCTTTTTCGGGGGGCTACCGCATTAACGCGACATAGCGCACCCGGCATTTATACCAAGCGATCACGCCTTTCGACGACCTAGCCTCCTTAGTATGACGCGTGCAATAACGCTTCGGTTATGAGCACATTCTCCTAGTTCTCGTTGGTGTGGTGCTTCGAGGTGAACGGGTGGCTATGCGCGCGTTAATACGGCAACTGAGCAGCGAAGTGCCATGGCCCTCTACTCTCCTACGAAGAAGGCAGTGAATACTGCCCTTGCACTGAAAATTGATTGAAATACTTATAAAAGTGTCTCGCTTCCTACTGCTTAGACAATCTTTCCTTCTGTGCATACTCTAGAATTGAACGCCGCGGCGAGACATTAAAGTTTACTCATTAAGACACTGCCGATGACTTCACTGCTTAGGACAGGATGCAGTGCCCTGAAGACGCAGCGACAGCGGACACAGGAGGCGGCGGCGGCGGCGACATCTGCATGCAGTTAGGGTTCGAGCGTCGGCTGCGGCAGCTGCCGATGTGCCAGCCAAGAGTGTCTTTTATTGCACTTACTCCGCTGGAAAAGTGCTGCTTATAACCCGAGGCGGCGATAAGGGCGAAATACTGTATGACTTTTTTGGTGTTCTCAGTTTTTCCCGCTCCTGACTCGCCACTGGGAGGGAAGGTGAGAGGAGGAAAGACAGGGTTACCGGGCGGGGGTAATCAACACATGAACAGACACTGACGCCGGGTAGCAACATCTCGCGTCTTTTCGAATAAATCTGTCAGACGCTTAGCCTTTGCCCGTGACGTCATCAAATGCGTCTCATTACAATACCTTGACATTAACCTTAAGTTATTCTTATACACCAGGGCAAATAACGTATTACCCTGGCACAGGATAAAAAAATTGCTGTTTCTTAAATATAACTTTTTTTCGCAGGGCGTTAGAGCTTACACTAGGTTGGTTGCTCAAATTTGTTACAAACCACGGCGACTAATAATAGCGCATTTGAAGGCATCAGGCGCCCCCGTTTTGCTGAGGGCTTCGTAAATGCCTCCCAGAAGGCAGGGAGGTAAAAAAAAGGTAAAGGAAATTTCTTCGACAGCACTCTTACTGCTTGCGGTTCTCAAAGCCGCACAATCAGTTAGACTAGACAACAGTGGCGCATCAGTTCGTCGAAGTTCTTTGTTTAGGAATAGGCGTTGTTTATTAAAAATTCAATAAATTAATAAATACTAGCATACCAGGATAAATACTAAGATACAATTGAAGTACAAGACCAATCTCACTTACGTGATAAGCATGGACTGGTTCTCACGGTCTGTAAAAAAATACAAGAAATGCACAGTAAGTCTCTCACCTTTACTTAATAGTTAGCAAAAGGATCGGGGCAGTGAAATTGTAAAAAATTTTGGCAGTCAAAACATTTTTTTTTAGCGATTAACCTTTAGAAAGCGCCCTACGTGGCAACCTATCTCTCCCGCAACAAAATCAAAGTACTTATTCACGACCATTCATAATCAATATGAAGCCAACATTTGAAGTGGAAATTATTCAAGTGCCAGGTTTACAATAATATTTCTGGCCAGTCAGCGATTCACATTCTAAATAAAGGTTTTCATGGGCTGACCAATAAGCAACACATAATCAAAAGTACTTTCTTGTAAAGACGCCTTGGCACACGGTGATACCGGCTAGGAAGAAAATAAGGCGCTAATCGTGAAAGACTGTGATGCTTCGTGCAAGAAGGCATGCTCTGTGCAAGAGGATAGAAGTCTTCGATGTTGGTAGTCCGTCCCGATATGTTGGACGCACATTAAATGGCCAAGAAGCAGTTATGTCAGATCCGCAGACCACGCATAAACAATAATTATAGGAGCGCAAAGTCTACGGGCCCGCCTTTTTATAAAGATACATTTCACTATCATTTTCTTTTTTTTTTTTTGCGCTTCCTCACTGGCTCCGACGCTATTCGGACGCCGGGAGCCGAGGGGTCGATCTCGGCGATGACGGCGTCCGAGCCATTGGATGACGAGAAGTATGGATGATGAAAGTAGCCATTAGCAAATAAGGCCTCACGAAAATTAATTAAGCGACGAGTAATTTGAAACAGGGCTTGTGGAAGAGTGCCAGTGCTCTCTGCAAGCCGCTGGGAAGCACGCGGAGAGACAATTTAGCAAAAGAGACCCCGCTCTTCTACGCCTGGTGATCGCAGCGTTGTAACACCGCGGCCGAGCGGGCTACGTCGAATCTGTAAGCAACAATGGCAGCACAGACGCACCTGGCGTTACGCAGTTAGGAAGAAACGCCGCCATTCTCTCAATATTTTTTTTTCTTTCAACATCAAAGCCTAAGCGCCATCTCGTACGCGCGAATCGGCGTCGCACAACGTGAGCACTGACGCGCGTGGCGTTGCTAACAAAGACACGCCGTCATCCGCCACCCGTATGAAGAACGCTCCTTCCGAGAAACGCTGCACAACGCGCCTCGCGTCGAAAAGGCTACATTGAACAGAGCAAGCGCTGTAACGAGTAACGTTCACGCTAACTGCGCAGCTGTTTTGCGTGAAAAGCGAGCGGCGAACTGCGTTGCGAAACGCGGCAACGAGTGGTGAAATAAGAACACGCCCGCTCATGGCGACCGATCAGCGGCCGCATGCGAAGACGCTCTACGCTACGAATACCGTAGCCCGAAACGACGGCTACGGTATTCCCGCTTCGATCTGAAGATCGAACGACACACACACACAGACCGGCATAGTCGCAATAGTGGTGTCCACTCACTCGCCAACATGTCCATGTAGGCTCCATCGGAGACGGCGAACACGTGGGGAGGCACCTCCGTACGCCTGCGGCCCTTGTAGATGTCCACGACGCGCTTGGTGTAGATGGGGAAGCGCTTGTAGGGGTTGATGGCCACGCAGAACAGGCCCGAGTACGTCTGTTGTGCGCAGAGGAAAGGAAGGACGCGAACAGAGACGTCGCGTCAGCCACGTCGTGCGCCATGCCTGGCTTCGTCGCGGGTTCTGGCGTCGCTCGTCAGCGGACGCGTAACATTTATCAGCCCGCCCTAACGGCCGCCAAACGCAGCTGCTCCGACGCTTCGAGGTAATCACGTGAGCCTGTATCTCTTGACGGCGCGTGTGAGTATTTTTCTTTTCTTTTTTTCCTTTTGCGTCGCGACCGGCATACGTCTCACCAGATGTGCTCGTGCGCCTTTCTCCTCTACTCCTGTTCGCGCTAGCTCTCAACACGCACTCTTGCGTTTCATTGGTGAAAGTAAAAAAAAAAAAAAACTATACAACCAAACTTGCGGAGCGGTTTCTAAGCAACCGGGTTGTTCTTGATGGCTTTTATTCAGGCCAGTCCTATTATTTCCTTAATAAAGATTTTTTCATTCATTCATTAGGCGAGCGTCGTGCGCTGCCTGTAAGAAACGGCCCTGCACATCTACGGACTCTGGCGACGCGGTGCATAGGTAAGTGACACTCAACTGCATCTTGAAGGGGATGCGAGGGTCAGACGTTATGAAAAAGTATTTACGGGGCTGAAATATACAACTGTATAAAAGAGGAGGAGGAGGAACTTTATTACTGCAGGAACCGCGCAACGGTTCCTGCAACTGTATAAAAGAAATATTTTACGGCTACCATTGGCGTTCTTAACCTTTCACATACTGCGCCGCATTATTTTTACGTGGCACTGAATGTACGAATCAACGCGAAGCAACAACTCTTGTCATTACAGCATTACGCCTCGCCACAGGATCATTTACCGCACATATATATATATATATATATATATATATATCAAGAGGAAAAGCAGTGATTGTAGTAAACGGTATATTCCATGCCGAGGCGTCTGCTGAACAAAGTGAATAAACACACCAAACAAAGACAAATGTCACACTAAATATAAAGACTGCGAAAAGGGATAACGGAAAGGTCCATGCTATCATGCATGTCGTGCATGGGTACGTGCAAGCTGCAGGGTGAGCCATGCCACCTTTCGCAGTCCGTCGAGGCCTACCATTCAGTGGAGGGTGGATCTCGGTGGCTGTTTTGTTGCAAGGTTTCCGCTGTAACGGATTTCTACAGTCCCGGATCAGAGGCGTGGTGGAGTCTACGGGTGCATTTTGTTCCTTCAGAGGGAGGCACTTGGCGGTGATTTCTTTTTTCGGTGCAATAAAGAACATTCAAGTGAGGGTTCTCGTGCAGTGTTTTTTTTTTTAGCTACAAGAAAGGGTGTCGTGGAACAAGCACAGGTGGTGGCCTAGCTGTAGGTGGGGCCCGGCTGGAATTGGCTTTACAAAAGGTTCGTTTTGCGTACAACTCAGTGCAAGGGAATTTGCACTCGAATTCGAAAGCGTGTCGAAAGAATCGCTTGAAATGAAGCAGGGCCCCGCAGCCAATTTGTGAATTTCATGCTACTATGTTTGGGCAGAAAGAAGAAGGGTTGGTGTCTGGGGTCGGTGTGATGCGTGGAGTGCATGAACCACGGGATGGATCGTGACTGGGCGTCGAAATCAAGCATCCGCCTTAGTGCGCGTTGTCTCGCGATTTTCATCAAAGGTTATGCAACAAAGGCGTCGAGAACTGCTGTTTTTGTCAACATGGAAGCGTCACGAAGTGAAGAGTCTGCTTTGTATGTGAAATGTTGAGCGCCAAGAACGGTTTAGTAATTATCAGTTGCTAATAAATAATAATATCAATAAACATACTCTGCATTTGCAACAGTGATTTTGCCTTGTAGATATAAACTTATTGCAACACTGCTTTGACTCAGTTGTTTTCGGGCGACTACCTATGCAATGGCTCAGGACAAAACCTTTAAAACAGACTAACCGAGAGCGCAGTGAACCGTAATGAAAGCTGAAATTACGCTACCATTCCAAGTATAAGCATTTAACATTACAGCTGAGGGCGCGATGAGAATTCAGCAGTGAGAAAATACCTAATCCTACCCAATTAAACCCACAGTTTCGTAGGGGCATTGGATATAGTCATATATAAGAACATGAATAAATATACTGTTTAGGCCCCTGTTCAGGAGGCTTAACCATGACTATTGGCTCTGGGTTATCAATAAGTGAATGAATCGACACTAAGAGATCGTATATGAATATTTTTAACAAGAAATAACTCGTGATCTTGAGCCGCTGCCTGTGCCGAGTTTTTCCATACATCGTACTTCAGGCTTAATGGAGATTGCACATTGCGCCTACTGGAATACACTAGATAACAACTGCTGAGCTTTGGGTATCGTCTCGGCTTTACGAGCGGTTCTGTTCCTAGTGCGTTCGACTCGACTTCGACGCTAGCCAGTGCTATGGGTGGCCGGTTTGGAGAGGAGGTGGTTTTGGTGCCGGTATGCGTGCGGGTTCTGTGGCCATAGAGTGGATTCATTCGGGTGGATGAAAGTTTTTTTTCCCGTGTCGCGTGTGCTGCACGGTGGGAGCGCTTGTGTACTCACGTAGATGAGATTAGCGTAGTAGCGCTCTTTGAGGTTGTGCAGCACCGAGGCATCGTTGAGGTACGTCATGTTGGACATGTCATCGCACTTCTCATACTTTGGTGGGTTCACCTGCTGAAGAAGGTCCTTCTTGACGGAGCGCTATGCGGTGCGTGCAAGCGTGTCAGCGTGGTGAGGAAAGAGAGAGAGAGAAAAAAGAAAGAAGCCATGGTAAGCGCCAAAGGCCATATCTGAAGCAGCCGCAGTAGTTACAGTGCGGTAACTCAAATACCGCTGCAGCAGGAAAAGGCCGTTGCAAAATTCCGTCGGCGAAGCACGCTGTCTTCGTTGACGGTGTGCGGCGCTCTGCGACGAAGATCACGCGAGGTTAGTTTGATCAGCAACGGCGGCGGAGCACAGTGGTTTTCAGGCTGCGGGCTTTCTACCAACTACATTGGTGGGGAAGGGTAGTTCACTACGGGTGTGTGGGGCTTGCACTTCCGGTGGGGCATGGGGTTTTCATTTCCGGGTCGGGGATTTGGTACTTTTGAGGACGCGGAGATTGGACTTTTAGGGATTGGGAATTGCGGTTTTGAAGGCATGGGGAATCATACTACCGGATGCATGGGGTCGGGGGCCGGGTTTCCAATTTGGGGCATGGGATCTACGCTGGGTGGGCGGAGCGAGGGCTTGGAAGTGACATTGCGTATGGAATGAAGGATCGCGCTATCGGGTGCATGGGGGAGGGCACAGTTTCAGGGGCGTCGGGCTACAATCAGGGGGCGTGAGGTCTACACTTCGGGGGTGGTGCGGTGCGAGGTGGTACACATGGGTTCGGGCGGTTCTGTGCGGGGGGTTTTTCCGCACTTACGTAGATGAGATTACAGTAGTATCGCTCTTTGAGGTTGTGCAACACCGAGGCATCGTTGAGGTAGGTGAGCGACGACATGTCCTCGCACTTCTCATACTTTGGCGGGTTCACCTGCTGCAGCAGGTCCTTCTTGACGGAGCGCTATAAGAGCGGACAGGCATGCGTTTATTTACGCGGGCACGAAATAAACATAAAACACACAACTCCAAAACAAAAGAAAGGAAAGCCGTACTGAGTGGTAAAGCTCAACTCAGCTGAGTGACTGCCGTATACGGAAGTGACCATTCGTGTATCGCTTCCGTAGTAGTGTATGAGCAGCGGCCGCGAGCAGTGGCTGCCAATGTTGGCAACATTGGTGGTGTGTCGACGCACGTGCTGCGAAGATGACAGGCACCCTGACGCACACGGTTAGTGTAGCGGCGTTGAGAACGCTAGCTCGAGAAACGCAATGCGGTGCGGTGCGGCTGGCCCCGCACTTACGTAGATGAGGTGAATGTTGTATCGCTCTTTGAGGTTGTGCAACACTGAAGCGTCGTTGAGGTAGGTGAGAGAAGCCATGTCCTCGCACTTCTCGAACTTTGGAGGGTTCACCTGCTGCAGTAGCTCTTTCTTCATGGTGCGCTGCGGGAGGGGAAAACGCGGCTCGCCCGGGTCAACATGTGTGAGTGACAGATTGTGTGAGAACAAGAGCATCTAAGAGATCCGCAGCAGGAGCATTGTGTTGAAACATTTGTTTACGTGGGAAATTGTGGGCTATATGGCGCCAATACTTCAAGCCCCCACGAACCAGGGAAAGAAAGCACATGTGACTAGCAGTCGTCGAGCTGTGCACGTAAATTGTATTTAAATATAGCAGAGTGAAGACCGGCAATGGACAAAAAACTATCCCCAAGCCGGCAAGCCGTTGTCAAGGTCTGTGTTTCCGAGTTGTGGAAACGCTCGAGGTCGGTTATAAGTGTTTCATTTCCGGCATTATTTTTATAAGCAAGTATTTCACCCCGGATGCCGATATCGTTATGCCAGGGAAACACAAATGCAGCAATATTTTTCTTTGATTTTGGTGTGACGTGCTACCAGTAGTGCAGTCCTTCCTAGTTTTGTAGGTGGGTTCTGTGGTCTGTTGTCAGCATTTAAGACTTGTGCAAAACAAAGCGCTGTGTGAGAACGCAGCATTGTAATCCTGCAAGGCATCTTTCTTAGAGACACAATGGTTGTTACATAAAGCCTGTGGCGGGCATAAGTTTTCGATACATTATGATTGATTTCGTTCCAAGTGCAAAACCTAAATACGTCAGCGGTGATGAAGTGGGCCTGGATTTTTTAGCTGCTTACCGTGATTATGTCTGTGCCTTCAGCCTTGCGGACGTTCTAATCACGTGGTTACCTGAACTAATAGGCTCTCGGCCAGAGCCCACCATACGGCTCGGCACATGTTTCTTACTGCCGGAGAAGCAAGTTTTTGACACGGGAAAACTGTAAATGTTAACGTTATGTCGTCCAGAAGGGAAGCCCTTGAGATGCCAGATTAATGAGCGCGGTGTCCTGGCGTCAACTGTCACTGTTTATTTAAAGCTAATATACTGCCTCCCTTTCCTGAATGCGCCTAACTGTACAGCGACTACCTCTGGCGCTGCTTCCGTACCTCGCAATCATATCGTTTGTTTTTATTCCTCCCTGTTTCTTATTTTTCTTAGCTCGCAATATCCGTATGTGCTGACGTGACCAGCCTCCGCATGGCACTCTTTCTTCCGGTGCCTCGTTTGGGCTGGCTAGAATGCAGGTAGAGCAGCAGCGAGCCGAGCCAAACTCTCGGTGCGCAAATGCAAGCCAAGATACTCGCTTTCTTTTTCTTTCCCTGCTGCTTTCCCTCGCACTGGGACGGCAGTGCAGGCGTAGAGCGAGCGGCTCGCACGCGCCCACCACCCCGTGCGTGGCTGGCTGGCGGGCGTGCAGCCGTGGAATGGGCCGACCGGAGCCCGAAATACGCGCGCTCCTTGCCGGGTCCCCGCGCCGCCCCGAAATAGGGCGCCCCGCGGCCCGATGACGTCACGGGGCTCGCCGGGCTAGGGTTCCGGCAGGCCCATTTAAAGCCGCATCCGAGCCGGCCACTTGGGCTCATACTCTCTCTACGGCCGCCGTGTGGTGGCGCGACCACGGACGAGGCGTGTGACTAATGCGGGCAAGAATTGGCGCTGGCTATCGGAGCACAAGACGGCCTTACGATTTTGCCAAGAATACCATTTGATAGCTCCGCTTTAATTGGAGGCAATAACCCCCGCATAAAAACTGTTTGATTTCTTCGTGAAGGAGGTAACGAAGCAATCTCGTAATATATCACATGTATTTACCTGCACATACACAGCTAACATTGCGCTATCGTTGTCTCTTCCGAGAAACTACGGACACCTTCCGTTAGAAATTTTTTGCTGCCTCAACGCAGACGTTTCGCTTACTTCAGGGCCAAAAGCTTTTCTGTCCATAGCTTTAGCGGGTAAAGTAACGATGCGCTTCTGCGAAAGGTAGAAGAATGAAGACATAATATGTGCAGAGTTTCTTCGGTTCTCGCGGTGCGCTTTGAGATTTAAGAAATAATAACGGTGACGTGTATAGAAATGTTGGAGACCTCCTGTTGCAGTGTATTACAATGTCGTAGCGTTCAGTATTTATGCGCCATATTTACATACATTGTTTCGTGTGGCCGCCCTTAGCTGACGTTGTCCAGTGCCCGAAAAAAATTCCCCGCAAAGACAAAAGTACATTCAATGCACATAGAATAACAGAAACAAAACACAACCAAGGCACTTGAAACGACAAATTGTTGGATATTACAAAAGTATTCGACATGCAAGATTAAATAACGTTTAGATTTTCGCCGAGCACTCGAAAATGTCTCGAAACTTTTCTTTCTTTAATTTAAATTATCTGTAACGATAGGATACATGTTTACAAAGAATTGTGTTTCGTTCTAAACGTTACAAGAAGTATATCGCCTGTGTTCCCTGCAGACACAGTTTGATTTACTTGTGAGTGCGTATATTAACCTAAAGAATGACGTGTGCTCTATATCGCCATGTGTACTTGCGCAGCCTGTGGAGCCTATATGCACTATAGCTCTGTATGTACTCATTTAAATCTGTTAATGTATGTATCCTCTTTTCGAACAGTGGTATCTTCTTTTGCACTCCTTCTTGTCCCTATATTTATAGTGATACGTCCAGTTGTGGAAAACCTGACTGTCTTCTGATTATGTATATATACACGATTTGTCTCCTCAAGGCGTTCATTTTCACCTTCGTGATATATGGGAACTTTAGATTCCGATATTCTCTCCGTTCAAAATAACAGAAGCCTTGATTCCGCAGGGTGGTTAGAGTGGCCTTTACTTTTCGACTACACACGTGTGGATTTTTCACGAAATCTAGAGTGCAAGTTTTCGTGGGACGTATTCAAAACATCTCTATGGCTACATGATTGTTATCCTATTCACTAAGGTTCTCGCACGGCATGCTCTCTTTCATTATGTGTTGAGTTTGCCGACGACTAAACAGGTGTGTTACTCAGAGTTCCTTTCTTTTTTAATTATAGGTGTGAACTGAGTATGGTTGTTGTTGAGTACATTGCACTTGTGCCCCAGAACAAACGAATCCCCTGTTTTCTTTTTATGTTTTCCGATCTCTTGTCGAGTTCCTCCATCTGGATTTCCTACGTCTTTTCTGACCCGTGACCTTTCAGGCAGGTGTTGTTCTCCTTCTTCCGGACACAGCTGTCAGACAGACTAGGCTCGAAACATTTTGTTTGGGCTTACACCCTGTGATAATAACTAGAACACACGCTAGTACCACGCGTCTCGCCACGAGTCTTTGTCAACAGTATGCCGCCATCTGAGCCGGGAAAGTAAAATGTGGGCGTGGTGATCGGCGCCTACCTCTCCGCCGGGGCAGTCGACGGTGACCATGTCGCCCTTGGTGGAGACGATGTTGCCCAGGACGAAGCCCTCCTTCTCGTCGGGCACCCAGACCATCTTCTTGCCATCGTAGGGCTTTGTCTGGTCCTTGCGCTTGGTCTCGAGGGAGACGTACAGGAACTCAGTGGGATCGGGGTCCTCGGCCATCGCTTCTTTCGTGGGGGGCTTCTTTCGGAGAGGAGTCGGCCGGCGTGTGCCGCTTCAGCAAGCCTTCCTGCCTGTGCGCACGCAAGCAAGCACGTCAACATTTTTATCAGAACGTCGCCCATTGCTGACAAACCGAAGCTCCGTGCTCGGTTTGAGCCGGCAGTTTTCAAAACTTGCAGTATATAATACAGAAAATTGAGGGCTACTGCAACGTTTTCTTGCGATGATATTAAGTGAGTTGTGCTGCCTGTCGAAAAGGCAATATTTCACTTGAGGTGTTGAGGAGTGAGCGGCTGAACCGAGTTCAGCTGTAGGTGGAACCCGCAATACACTTTGTTGATAAGGATTATAGCTTCGAAACGTTAATTTCTTTCCTGGTGCGCTTTTGATAAAGGTATGTCAATCGACACACTTTCGATCGGGTTAGGAGGAAGGACTACGCTTCGCGCCAGGATTAATCACAGATAAAGTTATTGGTACGGCAGTGCTATAGACCGAAAGTTTTGGATGATTACCGCTGCAGTACAAGAGGTTATTCAGACCACAGTCTGCTATGGGCTTGAGCGACTTTAGCATTGTAGAAAATGTAATTGCGTACCCTTAAATGCACCATTGACGTTTTTTTTTTTTTTTTTTTACGAATCACTGGTGGCACTGCATGTTACTGACCGTAATACAGAAAACGTTGCGCAGTAGGGACAAAGAACAACTCGAGACAGGTGTCCTGTCCACACTTGTCCTTTGTCCATACTGTGCTATGTTTCTTGCATTACGGTGAGTAACCAACCTGCCCAAACGTATTCCCTTCTGATGTTACTGACTACGGCCACATTCGTTATCGGTGAATAGGGAGAGAGGGAGGCCGAGCGCTGAAAAAGCTGCTCTCGAATAAGTACGTCTGGACCTCTACTCCACGGCGCACGGGTAGTTTGGTCGATCAGCTGCTTTTGTTTTGCAGCGTTGTCCGGTGCACCTCAGCACAAGTATACTTTGTTTTCAAACGCTAGG
Organism: Dermacentor andersoni; assembly: GCF_023375885.2. Classification (NCBI taxonomy): domain Eukaryota; kingdom Metazoa; phylum Arthropoda; class Arachnida; order Ixodida; family Ixodidae; genus Dermacentor; species Dermacentor andersoni. The sequence continues at coordinate 51,886,632 of NC_092821.1, forward strand.
CATCGCTTCAGGACTCATTCTGAAGTTCACACCTTATTATCCATGTAGTGCGAAATTTTTGGCTTAGTATCTATAAGAAGCACCGCAGATCTTGTCGTTTGACAGAGCATCGCACCTAAAATCTGTTCAGGGCACAGGCCCCGCTTGAAATATTCTACCCTAGTGATGCCAATCCGACCTCATGTGTAGGCCACGCGTTCGTACTCCCGCGCCCACGCCGAGAGTACAAATGCACTGGGAATTTCTACGCCGTAATTTGTAAACAATCGTCCTCGAAAACACTGAAAAACTGCCTCGCTGTCGATTTGCTTATGGCTATATTGCCAGTTTTTCTGTGCTACGAAATACTATGCTGAAAGAATAGCGCAATGCAACAATTTCAGAACACTATTAGTAACCATTCGGGTACAAACAAAGCACAAGGATGAAAACAGAGTAAAAGGAAATGAAATGGTACGCCGAAGGCTCGATCTCGGAGATTCAAGGCTGCCACGCCCCCTCGCAATTCACGGCACCGCAGGCTCTGTCCTAAATATCAACACAAGTAATGTGATAGTGCTTCAAAATCGAGAACATAGATCTGCTGCTGCATTTCCGTGTTACAATTGCAAGTTCACGAGTTTTCCACGCGAAATATGTGGTAACCATGCTAAAGCTGACGGCTGCGATTGCGTGGAAGCCGTCAGGATCTGTAGAAAGCGGCATACTAGAACCACCTTTTCTGTGCGAAAAAATACGGCTTTGAAATTGGTATGCTGTGAAGGTAAGTGTACTTTAGCAATACTGGATTAAGCAGATTGCATAATAGAGCAATGAGCCGTGCTAAGCAATTTCCATCATGGTTTGAGGTTAGGCTGGCACTTAGGGCCGGTTCACGAAAGCTACCTTGAAAGGACTACTTAGATAAATACGCATCTACCGATATAACGCATCTTTGCTAGGCTTGCTGACATTACATGTTATCCTGGCGACAGATTGTGGACTACAAACAGGCAATAAATTTCGGCGAGCTAAAGCTGATCGACGATTTAGCCCTTTGGTTCAACATGGCTACCGACGAACTTAAAGAAATCAACCCAAATGCGATACTTCAGCTTGAAGAGTGGACATGAATGTGATATGTTCTACAAAAGGGACTTTATGGTTTTGCTCGTTTTAGAGTCGCCAATCGCTTTAGCATTTAATAATAAACTGGAAAATAAATTACAGCTGGATCAATATGAGACAAATCTTTCTGCATTACACTGGTGCACCTCACCTCGTAACAGAAAATCTAGATTATAAGACGAGTCTTTGCTGTTCCGATCACATGCCGACACTTAGCGAGCGATAGCATCAAACTGCATCCTCCTCTATGTAAAGCCATCTTCTTTGAATACTAAAGCTGCAGAAATGCTCAAGAACTTCTCTGAAAACATTTTGGACACAGGACATCTTTACCAGCCTGTGGTAGAGCCCTCTAAGTCTTGAATTTTCTAGCGATATTCCTCTTTCTTTTTTACCGTGTCGCCTCCTGCTGCCCCAAAATAATTTGACATGGTATTTCACATTATGCTGACCCAAAAACATCGCTAGTATGTTGATAACAAGAGCGACCCACTTCTAGGGCTGGATATAGATCTCGACTTTAACCTTCGTAAGCAAACAATGACAGAGAAGGTGCACTGAATTCCCCATGAATAGTATGAAACTTGTGTGTCAATTTGCTGCTACCGCTGCGTTGTAGGCCCCACCCGTTAAGGAGAGGAATATTAACCTGAAAATTATTGCGCCTTTTATATCCTTCCCCTGTCGACAGTATGCTGTGTTTGCGCGCAGGCTGCGACGTTACCTACATTATTACGAAGTTGTACTCCCGCTAGACGAGGAAGAACTTGCGGGTCCTTAAAGAATTCTTTTGTTTATAGGTTCTATTCGCGCGCTGAAAAAAGTAAAGGCGTTATTTTTCATTTAAGCAAGGATCAGATGCCTTTGGGCAACAAACCTGCCTCTTGCGAAAGAGTTCTTAAGAGCAGTATCGAAGGTCGCTTGAAAGTCACCTCTCCGAGGGCGCTGTAGTAGCAGTGCGGCCATAAAAGTTAAAAACCAGAGCGAAGAAAGCGATGCAGGCTAAATGCCCTGTCCAGCTCGAATGTTAGCACCAACAGTTCCTCGTAGCACGGCCTACTTCCGGGCACAGCATGCTGCTAGCGCTGCCAGGCCTAGGCGACATCTAATGGCTACGATTTCGATTATGCGCCGATGGCTTACGTACGATACAAGGCAGACGATCTCCTCAAGAAGCAGCTCTATCTTGCACTACAGCGTAATCCGTATCGAGGTGGACGGCGGTGCCGGACGTCGAGCCTGCGGACACCGGAGGAGGCGAGGCCTTACCTGGCCCGTGAGGGGGGGTGGCAAAAATCCCGAATCGCGAGAGCGCAGCCCGCGGCGTCGTCGTATCCAGATGCACGCAGTGTCGTGAGGCACAGGGGCACTTACGTTGGAAAAGCTCAGCTGTGGGGGCCGTTCCGGACGGCGGGCCGCTTTTAAGCGAGCCCATCGCACGCGCCGGCCCCCGAAACCAGAGAGGGGCGCGCCATTGGACGCCGCGATTTCCCCCTCGGCACCCCCCTCCCCATACAAAGCCCGGCGCGCCGCGGGCACGGAGCCTCCATTTTTGGACCAGGGACTCGCAGGCGCTTCGCCAAAATAGCTGGTAGCGGCGGCGGCGGCACCGGCAGCGGCGGCAGGGCAAGGCCGCTAGGCTGTCAACCCGGCGGCCGAAACTCCTGGACAGGATGGGAATCCACGACTGGACACTGACCGGTGCCGGAGCCCGCAAACCAAAAGTATCAGCCTCCTTCCAGCGGAGCCAATCTCCAGTGCATCAACGATTCCTCTCAGGAACGTAGTCGTGGAAATTGTAAAATAATGAAAGAATTAGCGCACTGACGAGAGAGAGAAAGTGGTTCGAAAAGTATTTAGGAAGTCTTGTTATAGGCAGCTACAGCTTCGCGAGAGGTATATTCGCAAATTTTGACAGGCATACCCTACAACTGCTCCACAGCATGAAGAATACATTTTTGACAGGAAGTGCCAAACTTCAGCGCAGAAGAATAGCAGCGCTTGTGCTATGAACAAGTCATTTAGAGGTACCATGCAAATTTAGCCACTGAAAAGATAATCAAGTCGATCGATGTCTTCGGCACAACGGCATACAATCATCAGCGAAACCGGCCAATGTCACGCCCTGTGTGGGGCTGATACTTTTCGATGCGTCGTAAGGGCGTCTGGCTATACCATTTTGCTGGTGGTCCGTAATGAACCACGTGCACTTGCACCGCAAAGACAGGGTCAACGCCCCGCGCCAACCCAAGCGCCATGGCACAGTTGGCCCTCTCCGGGCACCCTTTGGCACGAACTTTTCGGCGACGACGTTGCGGCGCCGCTTATGTAACCGGCAACTGTTCTCCAGAAGCTGTGCCTATTCCTCTACTCTTCCTGTACCTTTTTTCTCTTCTTTGTTTCCTTCGAATAGCCATCAGCGAAAGCGTATTTCTCGTTTCGTTTCAGCAGTTACGTCACCTATTCAACGTAATCATTGTTTATTATTGCATAAACTGTAACAAAATTTGAGCGGTCGGTGCCATGAACTTCACGATGTTTGGCATTTAACGAGAGCACTCATTTGCACCTGCTAGCGTAAAAAGCTTGGTGTGTCGACTTATGGCACCAATCACTTTCCCTGACTCTTCTGTTATGTATCAGGGTGGGTGAGTGCCGTGACGTCCTCTAGCTAGTGGCGGTAGTTCGTAAATTCGTGCGAAGAGCGACACTGAATTATTTTTTGCACATTTCGGCACATTTGAAAGTTGGAAGATAGGTACTAAAGGAAGCCGTGGATACAAATACTGGGTGGTTTTGTGCGATCACTCGGTATTTTGTATAACGTGAAAGCGGTAGCTGCTGGCGGCTTGTCAGCACCCTGTTTACCAAACACTATGATGACCGTCTGAATGTCACAAGCTTTACAAGCTGAAATAAACACCACTCATGTGCCTCCGCGAGAAAGAAATATGCAAACCACAGGCTCGCCAAGAAATCTGTACATGTTTGTAATTCAGGGGCGCAAACTGAAATAGGTGAATTGACTGGAAACGTCAGAACTACAGACAGCGCTCTGTAGTGTGGTTCTTTGCTTTGCCCCGTGTAGAGCTGTTTAAAGCTGCGATTTAACAGGATGTACCAAACAGGCCAAACGAACGCGCTCTAAATAGCCACAATGCCATGTTAACATTGCAGTTATCAATTTCAAGTTATATTCGCAGGCTGAAAAACATTTATCGCGCGTTACCTGATCCGTATACGTTAGCTCTATATTGCTTACTTTTTTCTATATTGCACTTACCTAAGTGTGCAAGCACAACTATCAGCTAACGACCGGGCACAGGAGCATATCGACCATCCTATGACCAAAGGATTAACAAAAAGCATATGGGAAAAGGGTTGCGTTCGAATATAGCCAGAAGCAAGCATAAGAAAATTTCATTTTCTCTATGCGTTATTGGCATCACTGTGTGTTAGTTTGATGCGATTGTTATCTACAAACATTGTGGCGCTAGTTTCCCCTCATTTCTTATAATACAGCATATTTAGGAGATTCCAGCGCCTTTAGGTGCCGCTGACAACTGCTTTTTACAAAGAACAAATATATGCAATATATGAATTACAACACGACACTGAACTAAAGAGAGGTAAGAAGAACGCATAAGTTAAACAATGAATAATGTAGCGCAGGAGCCACTAAAAAACACTTCACTACCGAAATATCATGAAATCCACTAGGTGACAAGGCCACGTCACTTGAATGTAATGTAGAAAAGACAAATCGGTAAACAGATCACAAGACACGCAAGAACCTAAGGTGAGTACGCCTATATTCAATCAGCGCAAATCACAAGACAGATTTGTGTAAGCGAGTAATATAGCTGGAAATTGTCGACTGCATGTTGTACTCCTTTCCGTGACCTGAATTCATGGGCACTTCTGGGATCCGACTTCGGGTTTTCTGCATCTAGTGTCATCTAGTATTTCGATGACAGCTGACGATGCGCTCCAGTGTGTATTGCGTGACCTTAATTTTCACCTTATTGTCTTGCATGTCATATCTGCGGTTGCGAAAAGAATGTTGACCACCTATTGTGTCATGCCCTCAGTTCGAAGCACGAAGAAAATCTATGACCAATGCATTCAGGAAGCTAGATGATCGTCTTCTGAGTGAATAGGCAATACTAGAACACCGTCTCCACCGATCATCGCCTCAGAAGGCATTAAAGGCACCTTTGTGCTTTCCGAAAACGTCTAGCTTGTACGAGCGCCTTCGACTCTGTAGTGCTGTTAGTTCACGTCGCTCCACTCCCATCTCTTTCCTTCTTTCCCCTCTTTCTCCCAGCGTAGGAAAGTCGACCGGATTCTACTTAACATCCCTGCCTTTCTTTTGTCTCTCTCTCTCTTTCACCTTATTATTTACGCTATGAAGGAAGCCAGCCACATGTTGAACATGTAATTACCAAAAATTGAAGTGCCACTAACATGTACGAGTTACGCCTAGTGGAATAACAAAAGGAACAAACGAGCATGCAGTAATTTACTGCGTGCTTGTTCGAGTTTTAACGTCTGGGGTGCACAAATATACTGTCAAGGTCTTCGCGTCACAGGTTTCATAACCTGCGACGCCACCACTCACTCTGTGAGTGGTGGCGCTGGCTAACACTCCCAGGATTCTACTAGGGCACATAAATACCCAAGAAAGGGGATGGGGAAACAGCGCCATGGTAGCTCAATTGGTAGAGCATCGCACGCGAAATGCGAAGGTTGTGGGTTCGGTTCCCACCTGCGGCAAGTTGTTTTTCATCCACTTTAATTTCCATTAATTTATCATTTCTCTATTTCATTCATTCAGCACATGTAATTTCCCCTATGTTATCCTTGGTGTCAGTGTTTGTTGGCTTCTTAAAAATCGGGCCCCTCGGTTAACCCCCTTTCTTCTCGTTTAAGTGCATATACAAGTTAGATGAAAAAAGTGTACTGAAAGGTTATCAACAGGAAGAAGGGACAGAAAGCAGAGAGATGAAGCCCATCGAGGAAACCTGAAGCCCAAATATTAGCTCCAGGCTGAGCAGTTGCCTGTTTGCACTCTGTTGATAAATTCAAGCTTCCATCTTCCTGTGATCGATTTGTCTTTGTTAAATTATTAATGCATGTGTTCAACGACGCAAGAATTCCGGATAGTTAAAGAACAGGGGAAGGAACACACATAATTTGGCTTTGTGGAATATATGCTATTTTAAATGTGCATGCTAGCTCGAAGAAGAAGAACAACAAAACTTTATTGGTAGAAAGGACTTCGTTGCCCCTGAAACGGGGTAACGCCGAGTGATCGGGCCCCTATTCCAAGGCACCGCTGGCCCTCGCCATCCTTTCTGCCCTCCGGACCAGCCTGAGTTGATCCCCGAGGGCGGAGCTGGATAGCAATGCCTCCCACTTCGCTCTCGTATTGTCTTCTTGTTCTTCGGTGTGAGCTGTGCACTCCCATGTGATGTGGTAGAGTGTCGGCGTGCTCCCACACCACGGGCATATGTCCTTGTATGCTGTTGGGTAGTATATGTGCAATTTATGGAGGTTTGTATATGTGTCCGTTTGGAGCCTGCGAAACGTCGCTGAGTCCACGGCTGAAAGGTTCTCATGCGGTGCTGGGTAGAGCCTTCTGAATTCCCTGTAGTGTTGCAAGATCGCTTTATAACTTGGATCGATCGAATACTTATCGAATATGAAAACTTAGTTTCTTGCACTTCATTTGTTTTTGTAGCGATTGTGCAACAAAACAACAGCCATGACCGTGTTGGCATAGTGCCACGTCAGTCATCGATGCGCCCGGTTGGGAATCCTGGCAAGTCTAGTGAGGCTTTCCTTCATTTCACTTGCTTTTATTTAGTTTATTTGGTAGGAGTGACTGATATGCAATATCTTGCGAAAGGGAAAGAAGGCTACTAACTGAATTGGTTTTCTTGAGAAATTTTATTTGAAATGGTATTTACGCAATATTTCCTTTTCACCAAAGCAAACTAAATCACGAGGAACTTGAAGTGAGTTTATTTGCACGTGGCAGTAGTCTACCTCCTTGTTTATACTAGGGATGATGTTTCCATACAGCTGATAAAAACCTAAAGAAAGAAAATAGCTTTCACGTTAAATAAAATGAATGTAACATTCATTAGTCCAGAATTCGCCTGAACACTGCTCGGTCAAGTGATAGCATCATGAGTACAACAGGTCACTCACCAGCGTCAAAAACACAAATTGACGTCTTGTGATCGGTACAGATCACTTGTTCACAATAAGCTGGTTATTACAAGATGTGTTTATATACATGCAAACGAATCTTGTAACGGCCAACTCACTGCGAACAAAAAATCTGTAGAGATCCCGAACTCTCAATTTGTTAGTTTGACTTAGCAGTTCTAGCAAAGATATAATTCACATGTGCTCACGTAGCGCTGTTGTCGCTGACGTACCTAAATACATCGGGCATGATTCACAACAACGTTTTTACGCTGCAACTATTCGTAAAAACCGATGTGCCAGTCCACTACGACGTCAGGAATCTTAATAACGAAAACGGCTGGCCATTGGCAAAGAATATTTACGAAAGAAAAGTTTTGTGAAATGGGCCATTGGTATTTTAGTATAAAATAAATTGTTGCAGTCCTACCTTATATCAACGTAAGCATACGCAATCCCGCGCACCCAGTGAATCAATTTTAAAACAAACAGCATCACAATACGCCTAACTAGCACCTGATTACAGTATATAAGCTGCATTACTCTGAAATTGTTTCACAAGATCTCGAGGTGAAATGTGCTCGAAGTTCTCTCAAGTAAAAAAGTGCATTGTAGCGAATGTTTTCGGCATTCTTGAATGGCACAGCCAGCAAGACGTTGACGAATTGACCAAAATTACTTTCCCCATAAGGAAATAATAAACTGACACTATACGACACGTATTGTTTAATAATTGGACACGGCAGTATCGCTACAACAATGTCGCCCAATGTGCCGCCCTTCGTGTTAACTAGTGACAAATAATACAGTTTTCAGAACGATTATCCTTTTCTCGTAGTGCTGCCGTGTCCACAAACGTTGTTACGTGGTATAGCTGATTGTTTTTCTGCGACGAGCCTGCTACTGAGCCTGTCGGGTGACATTGAAGAGAATCCAAGGGCCAGTTACAGAAAAAATCTGCAACGAAATCTTAGAGAATCAGAAAAATATGCTTTCTAAACTATCGGCGATTCGAGTTAAAGATTACTCGTTTGAGGCACAGATGATGGAGATACAATGTACCAGCGTCGAGCAACGTACAAGCTTCGAAGAAACTCAGAGCAGGCTTGGGAACCTCGAAATCGTCTTGTCAAAATCGTGTGATGAAACAGGCTGCCTGGTTTAGCGAGTAGATGATCTGGACAAATGGTCGTGGCGGAAGAACCTGATAATTAGAGATGTGGTAAAGGATAACCACGTGACTAAAGAGGTACTGCTGAGGAAAGTTCACGACGGGATGGTTATTGCCATTTTAGGTGTGCAAATTACTTCAATCGAAAGAATGCGTAGGTTTGGCAGGAGGTTGGCCGGTCAGACCCACCTGATAATTTTCAGGGTGGCAGACTACAGGGACTAAACAAGAATTCTGAGTAACTGCTCAAGACTTAAGCGAAATAATTACAGTATTTGTTAGGAAATTCCAAAGAGCGTTGCGGAAATAAGGGAAATGTGAAACTCAGCTGCAGAGGAATAGAAAAAAAGGCAGTAAAGTTAATCTAATCTTTGATAAACTTAAAGTGAATAACGTTCTCTATGTCTGGAACGAGGAAAGTAGCGAATGGTACAAGTGTGGCAGTGAACCAAGAATAGTCACTGGCTGACACAGACGCAACATCGCTATTTCAAAATAATTAATGGAAATGCAAGAAGCGTGTTAAATAAGGGAGAGGCACAAGAGATACCAATTTTAGAGCATGAACCCGACCTTATGGTGATTACGGAGGCATGACTAATCAAAAGCATATCTAATGTACAAGTTACTCCCCTGGGGTATAACATAGTTAGGAAAGACCGACCAGGAAGAGATGGAGTCATCGCTATCCCGATTAAACAAAATACAAGCTTCACTATTATAGCACTGCCAAGCGATATCGAAAGCGTTTGGATCAAGACAGCGTTAAGTACTGTCTTTATCGAAGACCTATACTGGGCACCAAATATACGACCACAGAGCATATTCTTAAACTTCGTAAATTCATGGATTCCAATTTAAAATAGGGCGACAATATTTAGCTTTTCGGCGATTTTAATCGTCCGTATATTGATTGCAATTCATGTTCACCTGGTGAAACTGACGTGGCGCTCAGTGAACATTTATTAGAAATAATATTATTTGTGGATGATTGGGTATTAAACAATATAATGGCATCACTAGACGATGAACTGGAATTGCAGACTAGTTTACAAAAAAACTACGGTGTGGAGTGACCAATGGCAGACGATGCCGAACCCAGAAAAATCTGTGTCTATATCAATAAGAAGGTCCTCCGTGTTGACAGCTACAAAATTCGTGATACTGAACCAACAAAGTCAACTCAACATAAGTACCTCGATGTATGTACTATTTACCGAAGACCTCAGATGGAACACACACATAGATATGGTATGCAATAGAGCCAGCAAAGCTCTATGGAGTCTCAGACTCAACTTACGCTGTGCTACACCTGAAATGAAAAAAACTTGGCATATAAGACCTTAATAAGACGCATTTTAGGATATGCAAAAATTGAATGGCACCCACACACGGCAATAAATCTTTACAAATTAGATCGAGTCCAGCGTCTAGCAGCTAGGTTCATATTTACAAAATATCGCTACTCTCATTCCTCTAGTCAACTGTGCCGGAACCAAAATCATCCTGCTTTAGAAATTACGACAACAGTGAACAGATTAAAATTTCTCTTCCTCATTATTCATAATAAACTTAAAATTAACGGGTCCTACTTCGTCAAATTATGTCCCGCTTCCGACATAAACATAGCATGCATGTTGAACCATCATTACCACGAAATGACACTTTCAACTACAGCTATTTTGCTAGAATAATTAAGGAATGAAATGTGCTGCCTGATTCACTCGTTTCCTCTTCTCCATACATTTCTAAACAAGCAGCATGTTCTTGTATTTTTTCGGGTCATGAAGTGTTCTGATCCCCTATGTCTATAACACCAAGCTGTGCTAGCGACGGGTGTAGTTGTATTCGGATATTACTACTGCGAATATAAGGGAATAAGCAGCTCCTGTATTATTATTATTATCGTTGTCTTTATTGTTGCACGTATTATTCTTCATTGTATTGTAGGTATTGATTGCATCTCCATTCTTGTAATGGGCCTTCAGGAGTTAACAGTATTAATAAACAAACATACAAACAAACAAGAAGTAAGAACAGGAACAGTTCATTCGTTCAAAAGTCTATGAAATATTAGTTTGAAAATAAGAAGTAAAGAGTATAGCAGTGATAAAGTTTGCTAATTGGTATCAACTGCTTACAACGAAAGGCCTTCTCGAGGATGTCAGAAACCCCAATCATGCGCTCCTTGTTAAGTTTCCAATACTTCAACTGGTAATTTTAGGCTCGAAAGTTCGTGAAGTGAGATATACATGTCGGGGTAAAATTGTATTCATTTCGTCAGCAAGAAACTTGGCAAGGTGAACACTTCTAGGCGAGATGATTGCATCAATAATGTATGTTGATTTAGTAGGTTAAAAATGGTACAACGAGTTTGTCAAGAAATGCGCGAATAGTTTCAAAAGGTTGTCATAACCTATCTCACGCCTACAAAGTCCGATGCATCCGCACATGTAATTATACAGAAGCTGATATTGGGAGGTTCTCATGCCTACACTCGTAAATGTTTTAGTCGTCCATTCATGTGCCTCACCAATTGTGCGTAAACAGTTTCACTCTCACTAAACAGTTCTTTATAGTCGTACAAAAATGCGAATTGGGGTGCAAAAATTTTTTAATTTGTGGGGAATTGTACGTTCCTTACCGGCCCTCTGCACAGCGCAGATACACAGATGTGCAGATGCCTACTGCACCGAGTCGTGTACCTGTGGACGGCGTAGGAGTGAGTTGGAACTCTGCTCGTAATGAAATCCGAACGAAAAACATAACAATGCAAAATACTACGTTTCTGCGCCAGCTTAAGTGGTTGAAGCGCAATTGCGTCACATCGTACATGAAACACAAAGTCAGCACTCTAACCATCTGCAACACTGTTGAAGGTGGAAGTGTTTGTGGAGTTCTCACTTCTACATATATAGCTAAAATTCCCGCTTCTGCATAACGGCTTACAATTTTCGATAATCGTACCAAAAGAATTGTAGCAATACCAAGCCGATGTACATTTACTTTTTCTTTCGAGAACGTTCCAGCAATACGCGAATTGTACGCATGTTAGATGATCACCAGCAACAAACGTTCGGCGTAAATGTATTGAAATTAATGTGGAACACGCTAAACTTGAGCGGTCCCTGCATGCATGCTTTCCTTCCACGACTTGGGGTCTCTCAAACTCGACTCAGGTGCGCAGTTAGAAAAAGGAAAGAGAGAGGGCTTGTTTATCGGTGATCCCACGCGGCAAGCAGCGTGAGACGCTCTCGTTTTCAGCGAGCGCGGCATCCATTTGCGTCGGCATCGCTTCGGAGGTTCGTGCCGAAAATATTTACTGCCGCTCCCCCCCTTTTGCCTCCGCTCTCTGCCATTTTTTTTTTTTTTACAGCGCTGGACGTCAGGACGCTTTAAAAAGCGAAGCGTCCAGGCACCGGCCCAGAGTGTTGCGGCTGGTGGAGGCGCTTTCGCGGTCTGGGGCGAGGCTGACGCTTGTTGCCACTCGTTCAAACGGAGCGCTTGCGGCGACGTAACGCTCGCGGTGGTGTATCCCGTGGCCCACTCCTGGCCGCATTCAGACAAAAGCAGCTTCGTGTGGCGTTGGGAAGCATGGTAATCACGGATCAAGGCGTTCGAGAGCTAAGGATTACGCGGTAGATAGCTAGCGACTACACTTTTGAATGACGTCGTCGGTGGAAACCGGAAGAGCAAGGGACATCAGTCAAGGCACTATGAATGCATGGATGAGTGCTTAGTGGTCTTCTACAGCTACCTATCTGATGTCAAGCAAAGGGAAGCGTAGTAGGGGCGGCGAGAGAACAAGAAAATATGGACAGTTCGAGAGAAGCCAATCTCCTGTAGGTGCTCTAATTCTGGCATGTACATGGAACCTCTTTATCAGAGTATAAAATAGAAGTGGCAGACAAGCTTCCAAGGGGTAAACAAGTATATATCAATTAATATAGAAATGTAGAAGAATACTGCTGAAGAAAGATATTAGGCAAGCAGACAGAACCTTTTCATTGAGGAGTAGAGACAGAATATTATATTTAAATCATGGATCTAGGCCTATTTGTGGATATGAGCAGAAAGGAGGGAGGTAAGTGTGGCTCTCTATGGAAGCTTCACGCGCAAAGCTCCAAACTGAGTTAAGTGTCTGACGTTAGTCGATGGTCGGACCTAGCCCTCACACGATGCCATTTCTTCATGCTAATATATTTCCCGGAACGCATTGAGTTATTCGCATTCTTACATGAGGTGGTGAACAATTGGAGCTACCGACCTTGAGACTGAGCCTTTCACTTCCGGAAGTGATGTGAGAAAGTGAGAAATGCTTTGCCGTTGTCACTGCCGTAAGGCGATGATGTCGTCTGTTATGCAGTACCCTGCTCTTGCCTATGTTTCATAACGGTTTTCTTCTCCTTGAAATATCCCTCTGGGAAAAATGTCGTCTGGATTAGGGATACCTGCTAGGTGGTTTCTTCTGTAGCCTTTCTGCATGCAGCACGGTTACACTCCAGGACTTGGCTGTAGAACATTCAGGGGTGACCCATGCGTTTGTAGCGGTGACCTAATATTTCCTCGCTCGCCAACTCATGAACCCAGTCGCTGTCAGAGTTTCCAGCATGGCATGACACCCACTCGACGGTAATGTCATGCCCTGTGTCTTTTAAAACACACCTGCATGTAATCGGAATGCAGTATATGGCGTTGGTGTTACGCCTTTGTGGTCCCCCTAGCTCGCACGTGGCCGTGTCGTTGTCCTAGAAAAGAATAGTATTTCGCTTCTGCGGAGGCACTTGGCGAAGTTCAGGCTCTGTCGTCACCGTTTCGAGTTTCGAATCTACCAAGCTGTTGCATTGCGTTTGTGTGTGTCTTCGCAGTATGCCGCGAACGCCGCCGTTGAGGTACTCCGGCTCCATGAAGCATCAACTTACACCCGGACACTGAGCTAATGATCACTAGCCTGAAAATTACATGAGTTCACAAGATAGCAGTAAGCATTCCGATTTTCTTTCTTTTGTGTTTGGAGTTCTTACGTCGCAACAGGTAGGTGCAGCGTTGGGCACGTCATAAATGTAGATAATGCGCACAGTGGAGAACATGTACTCTGACAAACCAAAATAATGGGAAAGGAAAGGCTGACGAGAATAGCGGAGGATTAAATTGAGTGCACGGCGAGTTTATAAAGCTCAGAGTCACAGGGTGCAGTCAGCCGATGAAAGGACCGATTAATTGGGTATCGCTGGAAGAGGCCTTTGTCTTGCCGTGTACATGACACTGGCTGTTGACGATGACCACGAGGATGGTTAACTTTGCAAGTAACTGGCGTTGATGTCCCGCACTCTCGTTTCCGATAAAGTGTTACCAGCATTTCGTGGTATCATGAGCGGCGCTTTGTGTCAAAAAAGACCTCTGGTCATTATTAATTATTTCTGAAGAGACACTAAACAGTGACACTTAATCAGTTTACATTAGAAAAAAAAATGGTATCCCCAAACTCTACGTGCGTTTAGGAAAAAGCTATTGCGCCAAATACACAAAGACGAGTAGGGAAAAACACAGACTATAGCACAGACTTCCAGATTATTTTATTATGGCGAGAGCTTTAAATGGCTCAAATGGCTACTACGTGTTGGAAAACCATGGCACTAGGTGGCAGAGTCTGCATAAATGGTGTTACAATTCGGTCTAACAAGCACAGCTGTCTACTACCCCTGTGTGCTCGCCTGTTTTGTTCAGTGTCGTTTTCGCAGCAGTTCTATAAAATTTTTAAAACTCGCCTGCGGCAGATAGCATAATTATTGCCCCGGAGCTGGATTACTCGAAGAGGCGGACACGTTATACTTGCACGAGAAACTGCACAGATATTGAACTAATAAAAATTCACTAATTTACTTCTGAATTATTTACTCTACGGCAGAAATTGCAATTTACGAATTGTAGCCGGTGAGATTGCAAGACGTGTCCACTTGAAATGAATTACGACGATGACACCAGTTTCGAGATATTTCCTAAAGTGTGGAAGGAAATAAATGGGCATTGCAGTTACTCTTGCACTTCAACGCATAAAACAGCATCTTAATTAAAAAAAGAACTATGAGCAATAACGGTGCATTTTTACGGCAAGTTCGATGGCACATTTCTCCAAAATGGCATCATTCTGGAAATTAATTCCAAATGATACACCTTGCTAACTCGCCGGCTACAATTCGTAAATTGCAATGTGTGCCGTAAAGCAATTAATTCAAAAGTTAATTAGTGGATTCTTTGGTTATTAGTTCAATATGTGTTTCGATTTCTCGTGCAAGTAATGTCCGCCTCTCTGAATGATCTAGCTCGAGGACTAAAGTTATGTTATCTGCAACAGCTCTTTCTTTTTTCAATTCCGTAAAGCTTAAAAAGGATCACCCTGTAGTTGTAGGGTAACATAATTTTCTTGAAGTGTGAAGACAGGCTACGTGCATGTCGTCTACGCCTTTGTCTTTTCGCGCTTCAGCAAAATTGTTTTCCCAACCCATATGAACCGAGTAGCCAAGCAGCAAATTTTATTGATGCACTTTTGTTAATCTCAAGGTGATAGGTTAATAGGAATAGAAAATGAATGTGACGGGTTCATTTTGTTTTACTTTCTCGTCAAAACCCCAGCGCTGGTACGTCAATGTGACGTCTAGAATTTTGAATTATCTTTTTTTTTCGAATCATTGCTTTTGTGCTCCCATATAAGATCATCGAAAAACGTGATAAGTTCATTCTTGCGCTCTTTCAAAGTACATTTCGGCCAGTAATTACCCATAAGCAATGAACTATTTTCGAGCAGACGCTGTGAAAATTTATGACGTCACGTCGAGTTGGTGCGGGAACTGCAAGGCAGCATTGCCTTACGTCTTTTGATTTTGAGTTTGTCCTTTGTTAATAACGACTCTTTTTGTAATGTAGAGAGAGAGGGAGAGAAATAGAAGAGGGAAAGGGCAGGGAGGTTAACGATACGCACGTCCGGTTTGCTACCCTGCACTGGGGGAAGGGGTTATAGGGATGAAAAGAAAGAGAGAGGAGATAGAGGGAGCACAGTTTTGCGCACATTTGGAGGTTCGCACCGAATCTATACACACGGTCGCCAAGCCCTGTCGACTTGAGGTAGTGGAACAGCGCTTTCGTGGCTCTCTGTGCCATCGGCACGTAGGCTGATGGCACAAGGATCTTCATTTCTGAAAATATCCTGGCTCAATACTCTCTGTAGAGCTTCACGTTCGACGTGTACTGGGGACAGAGACATAGGATGCGTTCAATCGTTCTATAGTTCCACAAGAGTCGCACATGGGCGTATCCCCCATTCCAACGTGGATCAAGTAGGCCTTCGTAAATGCCACCCTGAGCCAGAAGCGGCACAATACTGTCGCCTCAGAGCGGTAAACGTTTGATGGTACTTGTAGCTTCCGGGATGGATCAAGTCTATGGAGATGACCCCTCTGGAGGTTATGAGAAGACGAGTAGTTTTATGTCATAGCTTTAGCCGCGACAGGAAGCTTTCTTCGAGCGTCGGTTCTGAATCAGGGGATCGGAGCTGGTCGGGCTTCCAGGTGGGCAGACTGCGCGGCTTCGTCAGCGAGGCAATACGTGGACATGCCAGCAATGCTGGTATGTCCAGGTAGCCACTGGAATATAATTGTGTGCCCTTTAGCGATTACTTGATAGTGGTCTTTTCTTATTTCATATTTAAGCGCCTCCGAGTACTGTGATATAGGGCAAAATGCAGACTCTGAAGTGCTGCCTTAGAGTCGCAAAAGGTGACCCATCTCTGAGGTGTCTCTTGCAGGAGGTATTTAACTGCAACTCGTGGGGCAGCAAGCACTGTCATCGTTGACGTCTCAATGTGTGAGAGTTTGAATTTGATTCTAGTATACGTAGCCGATATGACAACGGCGCCTGAAGAGTTGGATGATGAGACCAAACCATCGGTATAGATATGTATTCGGTCACCGTATGTCTCATTGATTAATAGCATAGCTCTGTTTCAGAGCTATTTCTGGGTGATCGCCCTTCTTCTTTAAACCCGGAATACTTAGGCGCACCAGAGGCTGTTGGAGACTCCACAAGGGAAATGAAGGCTTTGCTGCTGGACTGTATCCTGATGGAAGACAATCTAGATGGATAATGACAACGTCAGAAAACGTTTTATGAGTTCTTTCCGAAGACAAGAATGCCAAGTGATGATCGGGGACGCGGGAAGGATGAGGAATATGCGTCTCGAGACAATCCACAGCAATGTATATTTGGATGGGATAATCTTTGGCAAACACGATTGTTACAGGCGTTGACACGCAGTGAGGAAGTTCTAAGCACGTGCGCAATGCTTGGTCTGTAAGCTCTCCAATGAGCGAACATTTGACTTGCACGTACTGGACAACACTGGAAGGCTGTAGCGTAGATATCCTAGGAATAGAGCTCTGTACAAGTGAAACATAGAGCCTACACATGTGCCCCTTGTTTTCCAGCACATGAATCTCAGTATCTTGGCAATCGAAGACAGTTTTTAGTTCAGCTACGTGCAATGAGGGCTCCAGGAAAGATTTCGGTCGATTATTACACCCAAGAATTGATAGGTCTAGGTGATAGGTGATAGCGTGTCCATTAATGGAGGCTGAGTATGGCGTTATAGGTTTACGTGTGAGGGGAATCAATGCACGTTTCTCGGTCAATACAAGCAAGCCTTGTGTTTGAAGGTATGCTGATATCAAGGTTGCTGCCCGCTGCAGTCGCGCGCGATCCTGAAGGCGAGTCACCACTAAAGTCCAAAGGCAAATATCTGCATATATCGAGAGGTAGATTTTTTAAGTAAAAGTTCAGCTAGTCCAGTTAGTGTCACATTGAAAAACGTGGGACTGAATGTTCTTCCCTAAGGCGCGCGGCAGTATCTGTAATATTCAGTTGAGGAGCCACCTTCTATCTGTACAAAAAAAGCGACCGGCGAGTTATGCAGTTGCATAACCAGCGAAGCATGCGGCCACCGATTCCAATAGTCTCCAGGGAGTTGATAATGGCGCCATGTATAACGTTGTTATACGTGTCTTTGAGGTCGAGAAAAAACGCAACTGATATGCGCTTGCGGCTTTTCTCCTGTTGCACGAACGTTGTCAGGTCAATGATGCTATGAACTGAGGAACGACCCCGACGAAAGCCTCTCATGGAAGTTGGGTAGATATTGTAACCCTCGAGATACTATTCTAGATTTGCAAGGACCACCCTTTCCATCACCTTTCCGACGCAGCTGACCAGAGTGATAGGGCGATATGTCGCAAAGTCCTACGGAGATTCTCCCGGCTTTAGCAAATGGTACCAGCCGAATTAACTTCCGCTGCCGAAGAACTGTACCTCTACGGCATGAGTTGTTGATCGAAACTGCTGAAAAACGCTCTTATTGCCTCTTGTCCAAGGTGTCCCAGGCCAACATAGGGGACGCCATCAGGGCCTGGAGAGGATGATCGTTTAGGAACCACCAAGACAGCTTCGAATTTTTCCGTGGCACGGGACACGGCCATTTCTAGTACCCGAGCCGCAGGGAGGTCATTTACATCAACGTTGGTGTTGACAGGTACGCCAGTGACTCTTGCACAGAATTCCTCCGCCACACCAAGCTCAGTTTGCCCCAGTTAGAGGGCCAAATCTGCTAATTGGTGCCGTTGTTCCGAGGATGAATGAATACCACTGGTTGTCCTCAAGATATGTGAAAGCGGCTTGCCAGAGTCCAGTGATTCACAGAATGTCTTTCATCGCTCACTCTCTAGTTACTCTGTGAACGCTGAACTCTCTTCTGAATGCGTCGTGCGTCTCTGAGATCACAAATTGATTTATTGAGTTTGTATCGTTGTTCTGCACGCCGTCGAATTGCACGAAGTCTCTCAAGTTCAATGTCGAAATCCGTTCGGTTTGGCGACAACGATTATGAACACTTGGCAGCTTTCTTTGCTTCTCAAATGGTGTCGTCGACCTTACCGGTGAAATCTGCCCGACAAGCGTCTTCCATGGGCGGCGTAAACATAGTCCAATCAGTGCTCTTGACGACATCTCGTGAGAATGACCGAGCGAGTGCATTAATCTTGGAGTAGTTGGAAATGTGGTCACTCCCATGAGCATCGATGTCGAAAGGCCATATAACATGTGATGTCAAGCTGCGTGACACTAAGTTCAAATCTAGGCAGCTGCTATAGGTAGGACCCCGCAGATACGTCGGGCTACCATCGTTCATGATGCAGAGGTCATACCCAGGCAGGCGACAGAACATTCCTTCCCCTAGGCTTTATCCTGGCACTTTCCCAAAACAAGTGGTGCACAATGATGCCCCAGTGATGACCTAGGGGCCATCAATTTCCCTTAATACGTGTTCCAGTCTTTCACAGTGAAGTCGCCTTGATGGGGAGATGTGCAACTCCCAATAAGAGTGAAGGACACTTTATTCTTTCTGACGTAGAGGCATACATATTGGTTGTAGTCAAGAGGCTGAACAGCATGCTAAACATAGGTCAAGTCCGTGCGGATGTAAATAAGAACATTGCTCCATTTCTCGCATGTGGAAGAAGTAAATACTTCGTGAGCAGATAAGCTCCAAAGAGATTATACGTTCGGTTTCCAGATAACAAGTGTAGAAACCCGATTCTCCAAGAAAAATTGGCGCGAATCCGTGATGCGGGACTTCAAGGCTGTGACATTCCCGTGAAAGATTGTCGCACTTCTGATAACTTCAGTGCGAAAAGAAAGTATTGGGTGAGCCATGGTGCTAACATGAGGCTTTCAAATACTGGATTAAGTGCATCGAGTATTTGCAATGTGCATTGAACTGTCGTTGTCTGCAGCTTGTTCAGTAGCATGCGAATCTTATCCATTAGTGATTGCGCCATCATAACTATAGCAGTTACCCGTTTGTTGGTCGGCATTTTTCGTGGCCTTGTCAATAGGCAAACTGACCGCCGATCCCTGAGGTACTGGAAACCGGGATTATCTGCAGGCTTCAAGCACTCAGTAAAGTAAAAAGTGCATATATTCTTTGGAATCACAGACACAACATGCAGAACAGCATTCGTTTCAATAAAGAACAAGCAGAAATCGATAATTAGCTCCTGATAACAATGCTAAGCACGTGGCGCTCCCCGCACAAGTATCCTGGTAAAGACTACCGTTTCGCAAGCTGTCGCGGCGACTGCAGCTTGCCACGTTGCGAGTGACATCAGTCGCTTTTCGTGTGTAAAAGAACCAACCTAGCAACTGAGTTCAGTGGTGTTGCAGCACCGCTATGAGTAGGCAACGCATAGTTAAAAGTAAACAATGGGATTTTACTTGCCAAAGCCACTATCTGATTATGAGGCCAACCCTAGTAGAGGGCTCCAGAATAATCTGGGCCACCTGGGTTCCTTAACGTGCACATAAATCTAAGGGTATGGGTGTTGTCGCATTTCGTCCCTATCAAAATGTGGCCTTCGTGGCCGGGATTCTATCCCGCAACCTCGTGGTTAGCAACCCAACACCACAGTCATTGAGCAACCACCGCGGGTGGCCATGCATAGTTAGGAGGTGTGGCAAAGGAAAAAAGAAACGGCAATACAACCAGCGGAGGTATTCTGTCCAATTTACCATTACTATCATTACTCTAATTTACTATCACTACCATTACTCTAAAGCAATAAAGCATTGCATACTTCCCTCAGCAGTTGTAGATGTGCTTTTCAACAGCTTCGCTTGACAGCTGCTTTCGCAGGACCGGGATGGCAAGTCAATTTTTTTGCTTCCATGAACATTCCTGCCCCTTGCGGCCTTTTGTAGTGCCATGATTGCCATCGTGTCGCCCTAAGTTGCGCAGTTAAGCAAGGATGTGGCTAGGGGAATATTAATGAAAAGCGTGGAAAAGGGCGGGTAAGGCAGGTACGAACTGCAACAGGTGCTTGAGCAAGGAAGCAGACTGACATTGTGTATGATAAGATTTCGTCCACGGTTGAGTGTACAGGACCGTGTCCTGGACTTACTAAGCCAAATCGAGCGCCATCGCGTCAACGGCCTCTGAACACTTGCCACCTCCATCGATGCTGCCAAATAATGCGACTGTGTCCTTCATACAGGCACCATCAACTAGATAGATAGAATAAACTTTAATGTCCAACGGATAAGGTGATACCCACCCCCCGACACGCAGGTCAGGGGGCGAGTGCCGCCGCCTCAGATTACTCCAAGCCATGGGCGTCTCAGAAAATGCTCTTCGATTCGCACATGAATTTCTCATAGACCGATGTGTCCGGCTTAATCTCGGAAATATAATGAGCGAAAAGCGACGCATTTCCCTCGACGTCCCATAAAGATGTGTGCTATCTCCCTTGCTTTTAGTGTTACCATGGCCAGCCTTCCAGACGCACTGAAAGTATGTTAGACGGCAATAAATATGTCCATCTACGCAGCTGACGTGGACATTTGGATCTCAGGGTACGAACATAAATGTTTTCTCCGGATAGCCCAGGGTGCAATTTCCATCATCGAACGCCACTTATCAGCGCTTGGCCTATCTTTATCAGCGGAAAAATCTTCATTCATGCTTTTCCCGGGAGCGAGGCACGATTCAACGCGTCTCACGCTGAATATCAAAGGCCATCCACTTTGACGTGGTGCTAGTGTTCGTTTCCTTGGCGTCATCATGACAGCGAGCTACTGTGGCGACGCGCAGTTGAAAGTGTCGTGGCTGCATCAGTGCAAGGTGTCAACGCACTTCGTCGCATGGCAGGTGTACGTTGGGGAAACAATCCGATGTCCATGCTTAACCTGAAAGTTTCACTGATAACAAGCCGCATTCTCTATCAACTGCCGCTGATATCACCATCACCGAGTCTATTCGTGCGCGTGGAAGCCGTACATACAAATGGATTTCACTGGGCGATGGGCGTTGCTCCGGCGGCTTCAAACAAGAAGATTACTAATGAAGCAGAGTCTCTTCCACTTCACCTTTTGGCATCTCATGCCTTGTTGACGCAGCTGTTAAGGCTGCACGAGACTCCTGCACGCACGGCACAGCGGCTAAGAGCAAGAACTCGCTCCCATTTCCATGCGGCGCCGAACACTTTCCGATTGTTAAGATTGAGATGGGCTAAACGGAGTCGTCTCTGCCCGCCATGGTCTTTTTTGGACGTTACCTACAACCTCAGTGTACCCCACCTACCGGTGAACCGCACTATTCGAACTGCCGAACTGCCGATATTATACCGGACAACATGGGCACAGCTTATTAAAGTCACCTACAAGCGTACGCAGACAGAGGTCTGTGCCCAAACAGATAGTTCCGCAGTGTAATTTTGCATAACCTCCCTTGATGTGACATGGTCTGGCCGACTTTATCGCGTAGTTTCGTCTAAACAGCAGAAACTGCCGCAATTACTGCCGCTTCACCAAATCTAGGGGCCTATTCAGCACGGGGTGTCATGGTGCGGACAGATACAAGGTCAGCGTTACAACGATTACATCGTGGCCTACCTCGAGGGAAGTTTACAAGACAATCTCTGGCACTGATTAAAGATATAATGAGCCAGGGATTTAACGAAAAATTTCAGTAGATCCCATCCCACATAGCAAATGAAGGAAACGAAAAAGCTAACTCTCTTGCACGCCTAGCGTTGACATGTGTCCCGAAAGCGAGAACGTCAAAAATTTTTCAGAACCCTAAGGATGCAATCCACAATCACTTTAGGGCGATTTACAAGACACCACTCCAAGCCTGTGTGATCAACGGACTTACGAGGAAGCGACGCTCTTCTATTGTATCTAAACCCACTCCGC
The DNA here is from genome assembly GCF_023375885.2 of Dermacentor andersoni. Lineage (NCBI taxonomy): Eukaryota > Metazoa > Arthropoda > Arachnida > Ixodida > Ixodidae > Dermacentor > Dermacentor andersoni. Next base: position 51,908,917 of record NC_092821.1, read on the forward strand.
GTACACCCCGGCTTGGTTATTAAAGACTGGATGTTTAGGTTTCCCGCTCTGTGTCCTTTGTGGTGATATCGGCGACATTGAGCATTTCATTTGGCTATGTCCGAAGTTCGACACCGAAAGAAAAGCGATGATCGTTGCCCCGCAAAGCAGTAGTCTTACGCACAGGACCTTTAAAGACCTCATTTCTTCCGAAAGTCACGTGGCAATCAGGAAGGGAGTGCAGTGACTGCTGATTGCCCTCGTGCAGGACACGGGTCCATTGACACCTGGTGACACATCCCTCATCTCAGCTCATAGGAGGCTTAGGCGGCACTTAGGCGGCACAATTGCCGACTATGTATGCCAGGCTAACTCCGCCTGATGCACCATCACCACCGCCTGTAAAAGTTGCGGTATGCTGTCTCCACGTTATTATCTTAAGTTTTATATAATGGTCAGAGACAGGCATGATTGTGTCAGCTGCTCTTTTGGGGGCGAAGCGCATTGTCATTTTACTGAAGTTGGATGAATCAGTGACGATCAGTTGAATGGGTCAGTGACTAGAACGTTCTTGGTTGAAGGAGCGGGGCAGAGCGCTTTTGTAGAAATTTTTCGCAATGCACATTGGGATTCCTGCCATGATCACCGGTGGACACTAAAACTACTAGGCAAATCGAATAGTACTGTGTGGTTTCATGAGCCGAAGCCATGATAAAATTATGAGGCACGCCGCTCTGCGGGACCCCGGACTAATTTCGACCACCTGTGGTTGCTTAACAAGCACGCAATGCTCAGTACGCGGGCTTTCTTGCATTTCGCCCCCATCGAAATGTGTCCGCCGTGGCCGGCGCCCTGAAGCTTAGTAGCGCAACGTCATAGCCACTACACCACCACGGCAGGTTACTGGGCGAGCGAATCCGTAACAGCTGTCACTGTAAAATAGGTATGGTACAGCGCTCAACAAACTGCAGAAAAAAATTAATAAACTACATATTTGCATAAACTTATTCTGATGAAGAAAGCAAAAACGTTTTCAAAACATTTTAAGCTATTCAATTATCTGAAAATTGCCGCAATCACTGATCCTGACTGGGTGTGTATTGATAATGGTTGGGAGTCAATTTTTTTTTTTATTGTTTCGTCCCGTAGATCCCCTTGCAGAGTGCCACTCTAAAGCAGTCACGCCTGAAATTGTTTTGCCTGTTGCTTGGCACTTACGGTTGAAGAAAAGTGGAAGTACCTTTTCTAGTTTCACCTTGCATACAAATTTAGCGAGCTTAAGGTCATGCAGATGGGTATCTTTGCGAAGTTAGCGCTTCCTCGCCGGTGCTCTGCTAGCCTTGGATTCACTGATTGATGCTTCTGCCGAAATATTCGTTATACAAAAAAGTTTCTACAAATAAAGAAAAAAGCAATTTTTCTTCTAGCGGCCTCGAAGGTTGTGTTCAGTACCGCTTTTTTTCTCACGACCTCCACCTGCAGCTACACAGAGAACCCGTTGCCGACGCGGTGATAAACAACACAAAAGCGGTTCTCGGCCGTTTTTCAGCGATGAGCTGGGACGAGGAGATCGTGCATTTTCTACCGCCGGAGTCACTGCTGCAGCAGCGCCCGAAAATAAACCCTGCAGGCCGTCGCCAAGCCCGAGAGAAGCTTGAGCGACACGAACAGGCATAGGGCTGCCAGGTTTTGAAACAACCTCGTTTTATACACGTTCGGCAACAGGAAAAAAGGTGAGAAGGCGATGGCTGTTGTAGACAGTTCTCGCTGTGGATGGACGCGAAGAACATCTGAGCCGCTCTCTAGACCGCATGACATCATTCCTCCAATGTGTTTCTATTGCAATGGTACTACTTTTAATACTGCTGAGCAGAGCATAAGTTGTCAATGTCTAACATAGCTGCACCATGTGTTTTTCTTTGATCCTTTGTTATTTCCGTTCGTTTTTTTATCTTGCATAATTTCCTATTCTCGTTCTTTGCCGATTAGTCATTTAATATCTCGAAGCGATCACAAGTATATATGTTTTGAAAATCTATAACCCGTTTTGTAAAGGTGTATACCCAATTTTGTATGCGTCTGTTTTAGTCAGTCCTGCCCAAAGACAGCTCTATATCCTGCAGACTTCGTTTCTTCTTTCATCTTTCGCGCCCCCTTATTTCTTGCCCCCGTAGCCCCGGAGTTGTGATCTGGTTAACCTGCCTGTCCTTCCTTAGCTTTTATCTCTCTTCCTCTACGTATGTTAAGCGGAGGCTCAAAATAAACTATGACCATTGAGAATATAAGGCGCACTGAATACCCATCTGCATTCGATATGCCGCCATTTCACACCGATTTGTTGAGTAGTGCAGCACAGAACCGCTTCGGTGACAGCCCTACCACATTTGACGGGATGTTCGTTCGAGGTATACCGAGTTCGATCCGCGATGGTGAAATAATCACTTTCTCTCCTTGCTCGTGATGCTTACAGACAATTATGGACAGACGATACGAATGGGCATGCTGAATTGAACAGCGCTTCATCTCGTCTCGTGTCCGCTTTCCTCATCCGCTGTTCTCACCGTTCAATTCAGCCAGTTATTAACTTGTCCGTGTACTTTCAGCCTGCGACTGAATTCCTTTTATGAAAAAAAAAAACGGTGCATGACTTAGTTTAAATCGATTTGGTATTTCATCACTCTTTAAATATACAATAGGTTACAAAAATACGCACAAACGTTCCTCCTACCACTTTTTCTTTTTGTAGCGGAGTCTACACCGCATTGAAACAAAGTTATTCAACCCTGACTCATATAACATCCGTCCATAATAATTCCTGACTAACGATGTTAAGGCAGCGCCAGATCAGGCTTTGTGTGGACTTCGTAGCAAAAAAGATCAGTATTAGTGCAGGAAATGAACAAGCGTGCCTTTCACTTCGCACAAATCCGATGACCAGTGATGCTAGTGTGACGTCTAGAACTTCAAATTATTTTCAGGCAATTGGACCGTTCCTATGCACGAAAACTTAGAGAAAAGTTCTACGACGATGATACTTCGCATATGCTGGTAACTACGGTCACCTCGGCTGAAAAAAAATTCATTTAGTAAATTGGCCATTGACAGCCAAGTTCAGCAGCCGAAACATTCTATATACGCTCCGCGAAGTCACAATTTTTGTTGGACATTTGATTTACAAAGTTGTCAAGTAACTTAGACAATAGATATAAGAAGTATGAGGACCTCTCTGCGATAAGTAGAAAGCCCATAAAAGACGTTCGCTAGAAAAAGGGCAGAGCCCAGAAAAGGCTCTTCCCGGGAAATAAAATAGGAATCAGAGAAAAAGAGCCATATGCGTATTGATGGTGTTCACACGCAGGCATACTAAGAAAACGGAACAGGCAGAGTGAAACAGCGATGACTGCAAACTAGTTTTAGTTTCATGAGCTCAATATATACACTAGTATACAAAGAGGCTCGCAGTTCCGCACGAAAGGCCAAGAACTGATTGCAATAGCAAATAAGTAGATAGCTGCAGGAAATAAGGATAGCTGTTCTATCGGCTGCGTATGAACTTGTAAACATTCGCTTACTAAATAATTTAACAATGATAGAATGCGTAAGCGTGACTCAACGAGGACGTAGAAAGACACAGACACACAGAGACAGCGCTGTCTTTGTGTGTCTGCTTCTTTCTACGTCCTTGTTCAGCCGCCCTTACACATTCATGATGGATTTAAACCAACTAGCCCGCCAACGGGTTTTAACTAATCAGAACGGTGTAATGCACGCACAGGTAAACATGAACACATCTCGGTCGATGGGCGCTGAAACTCGCTGTCAAAATTCTGGAGTGAGGAATCGTGGCAGCAGCAAGCGAATTGACCTTCAGGCGTCTCTCGCTTCAAGGCGAACGAAACGTCGAAAGCGCAGAGCTTAAGAAGCTACCGGCACTACGCGCACTCTGCAAACATCGCAGATTGCTTTGAAGACGAGGCCAGCGAGCTCGCGGACTTTATCCATGTCGCAGACCGCTTTCAAGACACACGAGCGCCGGCAACGCGTCCCTAGGGGGTCCGCCAAAGGCGTATACTACGGCGTCCGCGATTCGCCTGGCCAATGCCGTTGGAGACGCCGTGGTTGTCTACTCTCTGCACGTAGTGGCGGTGGACATCGAGGCACCCTAGCACCCGAGAAGAACGCCCCTCCTCTCTCGCCTGACGCCCCTGCCTCGCGCGTGGCAGGAGAGGGCACCGCATCCGGGCCGCGTTCCTCGCTCTCCCACGCGAGATGGGACCGCGTTCGCCGGCTCACCTTCATACGCTTTCACTCATACGGAACCTCACGGCGTCGTCGCTGGACTGAATTGCGCCTGATGTGTCCATATAATTGATATCGAAATAAAAGTTCACCGACGATTACTGTACTCCCTAATGCAAAATTTGAGCGTAGCTCTAGAGGTGTTTCCATTTCGTGTCATATTGGCTCGCGCGGACAACCTGTTCCGTGTGGTACGCTCCAAACGGAGTGAAGTGTGGTGCGTCTGCCTCGTTAATCGTGAGATCGCGAGGGGTAGTTCATTGAAGACGCGTGGGTGTGATTCACAGCAGCCGCCGTAGACATACCTCCGCTCATGCAGTGCTTTGTTTCTGTACAGACAACGTGCGCTACACTGGCGCCATATCGTAGCCATCGTCGCCGCACAGGCCATCTTGCACGGCACTACACTTTTCTTCTCACGCTGCCGTTCCACCAACGACGAGACCGGCCCTTCGGCGCGGGGGAGTCGTGCCACCAATGTCAGCGGTGACAACACCCAAGGGAGCGTCACATCAAGCCTTATTCGTAGCCGCAGGAACAGTAATCCCCGTCACAGACACTGGTACCGCGGACGGACTTCAGCAGCTGACGCCGCGGACGAGCGTAGCCCTCTCCGCCTCACGGCACCTTCAAGAGTTAGCTGGGTCCTATGCTTTGCCATCAATGCGCAACCGTGATCCTGGCAGTGAATGCCGAGGTGAGCCTGCACAGCAATGTGAACTTTGTTGTGATGCTTACGCAACCAGTTTGTACGACGTACTTTTTCCCCACATGTTAAGTGGGATTTATTATACGATCTCCAATGCGCAGGGGATGAAACGTGACGTGTGCATGAATGAACTATGGGCACCCACTTGAAGTATGGTAGTTGGTCCTCATCAGTTCCTCTCGCTTACCTCCATTTTCTTTTTCTTTCTTTACCAGAGTATATATTCTGCTCTCTATGAAAATAAAACTAGTTGGAAGTTCTGCTTTATTCTACCTGTTCTTTTTTTCTTCCATGTGAACGCTATGAAAACCATCAAAATCCGCCGCTACCAACTCGCCCAAGCTGCAAGCCCGCAGGGGCGTCTGCGTCAGCAGACGTTTTGTGTGTTGCGACACCCCGTACCCGAGCACACGAGGGTTGGCTCCTCCCGACTTCTCCTTTCCTCTCTCCATCTTCTTCTCCCCACACCCCTTTTCCCGTCCAGTGTCGTTGAGGTGTCCTCCTGTGAGAGACAGTTACGGTACTGCACTTATCTCTTCCATTCTCTTTAAAGTCACTTCACACACACCAAGCTGCAAACCTTGCGAGCCATGCGTCTCCCTGTAACCATAACAATGCCGCTGCGAGTGAATACAGTCACCTCCTCAGTGTGCGGCAACCGCGACTTCTCATACAGAGCTTTGCTCTGGTAAAGTTATGTATATAACGGCAAGTGCGTTTTGAACTTTTTCGTAGGCCCTGTTACAATTGACATTTAGCATTGTTTACCCAGCACCCCTTCTCGACGATTAATGCTTCACCGACAGGCGTGCAGCTTTGAAGGCTACTTCATGGTGTATCGTCGTTTTCTGAGGACCAGGCACCAGCTGGCTACTAAATCAGCGTAACCAAAACTGTCGGGCGAGACGAGCGCCCGCCTGGTAGAAGCTGGTACCGACATAGACGTTGACACGGAAACAAAGGCGCTCACGTCGAGGCGACAACAGCAGCGAGCTGTCCTTCGTGGACGCAACAACAATCGTGAATGCCACTCTACCGGAGCCTGACCCTGACAAACGGACGGTCACGAATGGCCCACTAAATTATCAAAGGGGCCAACGGCGAGGACTCCCGCGAGAACGACTTCGACATCAAGTTTCAGCTTGCCACGTCGTTGCCTCGTATGCGAGAGCGAACGTGCAACATTGTTGACGTAGCATGGCGCGACGATGCGACGTCATGGGCGAGATTTTGCGAACAGTTCCACGATTGTGGTTGGCCGAGAAAAACAGTTAATTACCCCGACGAGAGAAATGGGAAAAAGAAGTGCATAAAAAGTGGATGTTCAGTGCTGTGGGAGTGTGCTCCGACTCATGCTCGTACTAGTACTTGAACTCGTGCTAGTAAATGTAAACTCTCATCATGTAAATTTGTAAATAAACCCTTTTTCTCATCTCTTGGACGTCGCCCCGGACCTGTCGATCACCCGGCACGTGGCACATCACCAGCCACGGAAACTTAATGACCGCTCAGACACCAGAATTGCAACAGCCCTTAGCCGGCGCAAGAATCTACATAACGTTAGAACTGCGTCAGGAAATAGACCGAGACGGGATTTAGCACTTCAAGTCTTGTTCGCCGCTTTGTTTTCTGGACGGTAACATGCATCTTCTGATTGAACAATGAAAAACTCCCTTAACGCTCGAGGTAAAGATGCAGGGAGGTGAGAATAAGAAGCTTCTACGTATGGAGGTGGAGTTAAAGGAGATTAACCTTCCCAAAAATTATTAAAATTTATTGCAAAAGTGCATTACAGTATTCCGCATTATTCTCGGCGTACCCTTCCATATTGCCTTATGGAGTCCAAAACAAGGGAAAATTAGCAAGGACAACTGTCGTCATGTTGCTGACAGGACCACTGCGCATGCGCTTTCAACAAGGTGAAATGAGTGAAATGCCTATTTCCCCAAGGTCTGTGCTGCTCTAATTGTAACCTGTTCGTAAACTGCAAATATTCGTCTATTCCAACCACTGTGTATTCTGCGTCCCTCCTGAATCGTAAAAAGAAAAAAAAAAAAAAGACATCGTTAACATAGCGGCAACCACAGATATGGCAGTTGTGGATTTTTGCAAGCGGGCGTACACTGGTCGTGCGTCACAGCCGTGTGAAGAAAACAAAAACAAGAAGAGTGATCGGTATGGTTGCGGATATCCTATCTAACCTTGCTGCTGTATGCATAGGGCTTTCGTTTGTACGCTTTTAAGGTCTATCTCCTGCACGTCTGCATTTCAGACATACTCTTGTCGACAGAGAAAATTCACACAGATATTGCGTCACTAAGTGAATACGGAAAAACAATTTCCTGGTCAATCGATTACAGAATGGCACTTTGTGCCTCTGTAATATGCTTGAAATCAAGCAAATCCTAACAAACATATACAGAAGCAGCACTATAACTGGAACTGCGTGGTGAGAAAGCGTTGCGTAATAGCACGGCGGACAACATACATCATCAACTATAACATTAATTGAACGTCATGAACATACACCAAGGTGCTAGGTTCCTTCTTCTGGACAACAGGCTGAACCTGGCATTTGACGGGAGAGGCGTGGAGGAGAGCACCAAGTTGTGCAGGCCAGTAATGGTTGTGCGTATACAGCTAGAATAAAAATGTAAGCAGTGAACTTTCAGTTCCCTCCCCACTTTGCTCAACTCAATTGGCGAAATGCAGAATGGCACATTTTTGCTTCCGACTAGAATATAACTTACTCTCTACAGCCCTATGCATTAAAGATGTGAAAACGAGCGACCTCTGCGGATAGCATACTAGCATATCGAAAGCGCATACGATAAAGGCAACCAGCAGGAGAGTTTGGATGGTGCAGCCATGCTTAGTGTGTCTTTAAATAAAAAAATATCAGTGCCTTTCCACTCTGTGAAGAAGGATGACCAGCGAAGCTGCGTATGTGGGCCCCTTAATGGTGAGCTGCACCTCCGCCGCGGGTCGGCCCGGCATTTCACTGTCTTCGGGATCGGTCCACGTATGGGGAGTGCTTCAGAGCAAAATGCTTCGCGAAAACGTTTGAACATGTAGATATTTGTCCTTGCTGTCTGCAACCCATGAAAATGATTGGGCGGTGTTTGACATTATCTTCGACATGCTCTTCCCACGATCGTGTGTGCTTACTGTGCTCAGTATTGTCTTCGGCGTTGACTATCCCTCTACAGGCTTGAATGAATGCCTGCGCAAACATTGTAACAATGTAAGAAATGGGAGAGAAGGATTCTTGGCTACCCATTGCCGTGATTCTGGGTGCACACAGGAGTTCGAGTGCCCCAGCGTGGTAAATGGACATAAGGATGAATGTAGTCGCACCATCGCTGAGACTGCGCGCATGGCGCGGGAAGCTTTAGCAGGCCTTCTGCGTCATTGTCAGCAAAATAATATTTATTTTGATACAGTGCTGTTCTTTCTAGCTCCGGTTTATTTCTGTGAAAATCTAAGTGCATCCGCTGGTCCTCGCTCCCTCCTCGGTCGTGATGGAGTAGACCACCTCGCACGTCTGCCAGCGACGGTGGAGTCTGCGGCGGCCGCCTCCAGGAAGCGGATCGGTCAACAGAGCGACAGCTACAGAGAGGACACCCATGTTTACTCTCTAAACAGTGAGGACCTTTCCGATGACGACGTCTAGCTTGTGCAGAGCCGCAGAGCGAAGAGAATGAACACCAGGACGTCTTTATCGTCAAGCACGCAAACAGTAAGACACGCACAGAGGCCAGACGCCAATACCATCATACTTGTGCCCAAGCTTCCCCGCGTCAACATGAGGCTACTTAACAGGCAGTCTGTGCCGATGTCACCGGAAGCCCTGATGCCAATCGAAATATCGGACATTCCAGTGAACACCGTAAAAATGTACTGGCGGTTGATGTCCAACATGCGGCTGCTATGACCACACTACGCAGCGTAACGGGCCTCGATGGCATTCAGGTGCGCTCTTACATCCCTCTGGGATCTGACGTAGTCCCCGGCGTTATCTACGACGTAGACGGCGCCATCCTTAATAACGAGTTGCCGTTCTTATCAAGCCAGCAAATGATGATGTAATTGTTGATGTTACTAGGCTAGGCAGCTCACGCTGCGTGAAGATTGCACTCAAGGGTAAATATATACCCTCGCATGTTAAGATGGAAGACTTCAGACATGCAGTGCGGCCTTTCATTCCTAAAGCTCTTCGATGCTGCAAATGCATGAAACTGGGACATGTGGGCAGTCTCTGCAAAAATCAGGCAGCATGCCCCCGATGCACCGAGCCCCACGCTGCAGATAAATGTGGCGCGACTGCAATGAAGTGTTCGAACTGCGGCGGGTCACTTGAAGCTTCATCGAAGAATTGCCCACATGTTAAGAAGCAAATGGCCATCTTGAAAGAGATGGCGAGAGATCATTCATGTCATCGTGAAGCCGCCGATACAATCAGGAAGCGACGTTGCCGTCATCGACGCTCCTAAAAGAAGGCTGTTGCCCCTGCGACGCGCAAGGCACTTCCTACAACACCACCTCCTCCTCTGCCGCCCAGGCCAGGCACTCTTGAAAGGACCACGAAGAACAAGGCCACTGAAAAGGCCACATCTGCCGAATCTTGGCGGGCCCTATCAAATGACAGCATTCACCAATAGAATCACAGCAAAACTTTTTGTTGGACAACCCCCGACGTCTACTGGCGGTGATTTGTGCGATCAGGACAGGTAGGCGGCTGTAATGCTCCAATAGCTAATTAATACAATCCGCACCATACTGAAGAAGCTACAAACACCAGCAGCTCGAAGTGCTTTGCAAATACTGGATGCACTAAATCCAGTGCTTGCTGGCAGCCTTCACCCGCCCGCCTCCACTTTATATTTCCAGACGTCTGCACTACCCCCAACTGCCGGTGCTGTGGCATTCACCCGGCTACGCTTCCGCATATGCGGTGGGAGTTCCCAGCACAGTACACACAGACTAACACCGCGACGCTCTCGTCGAGGTTGCATGAGGCTCTGCGGAGCTCCGCCCTCGACAACCAAACCTGGGCGACCCAGCACGCCCGTGAGGGGGCGGCGAGGCAAGCCCTCGACGTCCCTTCATGGGAGGCTTAGGCCCGGCCATCATAAAGTGCTGGTTGTACAATAAAAGTTTATTCCTCCTCCTCCTGGCACCGTTTAAGCACCATAGCTCGACCATGGCGCGAGCACCATGGCTCGGACGAAGATAAAGTGATTCTTGTAGAGACCACTGTTCCTTCGCGCTGCAGTATTTTCGGCTTTTTCCCGTGTTTTACTGGGAGACGCCGCTCCCATTGCCACGGAAATGGAAGTGGAGTCGGCAGAATGCCAACGCGACGTGACTACTTCGGCAGGAACCGGTCCGAGGAAGAGAAATTGCCCTCCAAGTCAACCTGACAGCGAGGACACTGTGCGGTACTCCTGCTCAAGCGATGACGGCTCAGATGACGAAGACTTCGAAATAGTGGTACACCGGAAGGCCAAGAGAAGAAATATCAGCGGGTGGTCTTCGTCAAGTAAGTCTACTATCATGCCACAGCGAAGGCCGTCGGCTCTCACAATTCTTTTTGTGAGCACACATCTGCGGACAACCTCAACCGCCTTAATCGACAAGTGATTTCCGTTTCTCTGGAGGCTCTTGTCCCATGAGAAATCAAGCATATCAGAATCAATGATCGAAAGAACGTCCTGGCTATTTATGTCCACAACCGAAGCGCAATCAATGCTTTGATGGCAGTAAAGCTCCTGGGCAGTATTAGTGGCCACTACCTCATTCCGAAGGACAACGAAACCACGGCTGGTGTTGTTTATGATACTGACACATTGATTAGCGACAATGACCTGCCAATTGTAATCAAACCTGCGACAGATGATGTGGCCTTACTGCAAGCTCGGCCCCTTCGGAACTCGACCTGTGTAAGGGTCGTGTTTAAAGGTAACTGCCAACCATCGCATGTAAAGGTCGGCCACTTTCGGCATGTGGTAGGGCCTATCGTACCCAAACCACTTCAGTGCAGAAGGTGCCAAATAATGGGACACGTGAGTGCTCTCTGCCGAAATACAACGATATGTCCAGGATGTTCCGAACCACACGACACTGGCGCATGCCATGCAACAGAGCTGAAGTGCCCGAATCGTCAAGGCTCGCACGCTGCATCCTCAAAAGACTGTCCATGCCTAAACAAAGAGCAGACAATCTTGAGAAAAATGGGCAGAGACGAATCATCACACAGAGATGCTTCTGCTGCGATAAGGCGACATCGCTCCCGCAAACGAAAGTATACGAAATCCTCTTCTGGTTCAAAGGAGATGTCTTGTCTGGCAGCGCCGCCTCCTTTTCCATCTGTCTCTAGTAAGAGCACGAAGGTCAAGGGAAAAAGCGGCCATGTTATTCATGCTTCATCAAGAGAGGTATGACCAGCACTGTCGAAGACATGTCACGCACCATAGCCACAGCACATGACTCGCCACTTAAATTCCAATGTCGCTTCAGTTGACCAAATGCGAGACAAGGATTCACAAATGATTACTATGCTACAGTCACTCACGAATGTCATGCGTTTACTACTGACAAACATGGACACTCCGGCTGCTCGTAGCGCGCTGCAAGTACTGGAGGACGCTCTGACTCCAGTGCTTGAAAGCATCACATAGCACCATGGCCCGCCCCTCGCTGCCCTTCCACAAGGAAGTCAAGAAAGCATCTCTATTGCAGTGGAATGCCGGTGGCTTCAAATCGAGAATTTCAGATTTTAGACACTTTGTCTTCGAAAACCGTTTTCCCAACCTCGTAATTTGCGAACCAAACGTACAGAATATCACACGCATTTCTGGCTATGAGGCATTCATGTGCTCTACCTGTGGCAATGTGAGTAAGGTCATTGTACATATTAGATGTGATCTGACGTACGTGTTCCACCCAGTCCCGCCTCACAACGACAGCCAGTACGTTTGTTTAATTGTAGAAACGAAGAAGCTTACTTTCACACTCGTCGCGGTTTACATTGCTCCTTCAAGTGGCTTCGGCTCTAAATGACTGCACGACGTGCTATGAGCGACACCCGGCCCTACGTTTCTCGCCGGAGATTTTAATACTCACCATCCACTTTGAGGTAGTTTGAAGATGGACTCTAGGGGAAGCAGACTAGCATCCTTTGCCACAAAGCACGACCTTTACTGCCTTAACGAGGGTAGTCCGACATTACTACGGGGGACTATAGTCTGTAATTTCGTGAGCGATTTATTTTGATGAAATTAAAAATGTTGACAGCTGTTCTGTCGCTGGATTCTCCACAATATTTAGAGTTTCCAGTGATCACAGCACGATAGCAATAAGCGATATCAAAACAAAAGATAACTCTGGCAATAAAGCAAACTCTGTAAGCATGCCTAAACAGTCAATATAGAAAAACCCACATACCGCACTTTCTTGAATTAAACAGAAATGCACTTATAACCCACACAGCATTCTGCCACTTATGACTGACGCACAAGGACATCCACAGCTTGCACACAGATATACAATGTCATTTTCATTAGAGAAGCTTATTTAAGGTTTCAGGGAAGATCGCTATACTGCTGCGTTATTCTTCGGCCCAAGCGACTTTTCCGTGCTGAAAAGACGATTATCATACGAGAATTTTGCTGTACAATAGCTTATTAGAACATGCTATCCGATCTCCCATGAAGGTTCACATGTGCAACAAAGCACGGCAGAACAACGTATACGATACGCAGACCTACCTGTTTGCACCACTTCTAACCTGATAGGACGAATCAGACTGTCTGTATGTCACGGCCAGCACCAACAGAGATCGGCAATTGTAGATGGGGATTCAACTCGATAGAGAAGACTGTTCACAGAATCGGCGCCAAATTGATAAACTTTGTGTTATAGGTTAGCACAATTGTTCATCATGTTAGCATCAACCGTCGGTAATGGAGCTGGTGTTGGGGTGTTTTTTGCAGTCCAGTCATATCTTTTATGCTACAACATGCGATATTTTTCGCGTGACGGGCCCTTTGACATGTGTTGCGCCTTAGAGCTCTTTCAGCACATTCTTTTTTTTTTCTTTTTTCCACAGCCTACCGTTTCGTCAACCGCTTATTCAGCGTTTTTGGAAGGGTAGTCATGCGGCAACCATTCTTTTTTGTAAAGCTTGTTTGAAACCAGGCTAGAAGGTTGTTCAGACGCTATTTGTTGGTTTTTTCAGGCACAATTAGCCATCTTATGTTTACAACTGATCGTTCGTGCGTGCCTGATAGGAAGTTGTCTTTTTTTGCGCTGATCAATACAAAAGTGGTACTTATTTACACCGAAATAAATATTTCTTCGGTAAAATATATGCATCTGCACTTAAATATTCCATTTTCAATACTTTCCATTTGTATTCGATTCACGTTCGAAGAACTATATTTGCCCGCCTGTAGTTAACAGTCATATACTTGTGTGAGACCCTAAGCACTAGGCGAGTACAAACCTTTGTGGCGATGAAGGGCGTTTGTTTCAAAAGTGCATAATAAAACTTGCAGGCAAGATTTTAAAAAATGGCGGGCTACCTCACAGTGAATGAAGACTGCGCACTATTCATCCCACGCAGCCTCACCAGGTGGCCACGCCACTCACCAATAGCTTGAAGGCACGAAACAATAGGAACTGTGAAAATAACTTGCAATGAAAGCAGAGGCTACGCAAGCGAATTGAAGTTTATTTATTGCGCTGCATAACTATATCGACGAGTGCTTTACAAAATATGTCTGACATTATTTTAACAACCGGAATTTTATTTGCGCTTAGTGCTTTCATATGAACCAATTTGCCAGCAGCGGCAGGGGTGTTAAAAACATTCGACGGACCAATTAAACAAGCAAGTATAAAGATTACCTTCTTAACCAAAAGATGCAGTCCATTGACCCCTAGGTGAAAGTTGAAAGCCTGTCGTCTGAACTGTCCATGAGCTCCTTTACGGTTTCTATACTCTGACGCTGACACTTTTCGCCGACAAATGAATGCAAACCAATTTTACACACAAAGGCAACACTAAAATCCCTAAGAGCGTAAGGCCAGGTCGCTAGCAGAAGTGTAAGTGTATTTGACTTACCTATGGCGAGAATGCGCAAGTGCCTTTATGGGGCTATCAATATCCCTAGTTTCAAACGTAACCGACGGCTGGTGAGGCGGTAACAATCACATCAGTCACAATCACATCAATTGCTGCACCTTGCAGGTGTAGAAATTGGGTCTTTCCCATTTGGTTTTTAGGTTTGTGCGTGCTAGAATCCATTATGCCTCACAAATAAGCAGCAGCAGCGTTTTCGAAGTTTCGAAGCGGTTATGAATTCTTTGGATGACGTTGTTCGATTATGGCATTTCGATCAATCGTATGGCAATCTTCAGTAAAAAGGTAAATGTTTTCTTTTTGTCCTCTGTCAGTGCAGTAAAAGTAGCCTAACCAATCTCTTAATGTAATAATTCTAATTTTACCAATTTTTATGAGATTTTATTAGATTTATGAGATTTATATGTCATGAAGGATATTTTGATAGAAGATGCTTTTCACGATGCACAACAAACTATATCAACACTTCACCCGGTTCTCGGTGTCATTGTGAACATCCTGTGAAAATACATTGTGATATTTTAACAATCACAAGTCAGAGGCCATCCTCGTTTGAAACGCCCTGAAGTAGGTTTTTGTTGCTAGCTTATTTTCTTTTGCCCCCATGTATGTACTGTTTTACGAATTCATATGGCATTTAGTAATGCGACTGGAACAATATTCGAGGTAAATTCATGACAGCCTCGCATCCAAGTGGTCTGGCATTGCGGCTACGACAGTCACAGGTTACGTGGGCTTGCCAACTTTTTAATGTGATTTGCATTCTCTGTTTACTTCAGCTGTTCTTAGCCTATCTATCTGTCTATCTATCTATCTATCTATCTATCTATCTATCTATCTATCTATCTATCTATCTATCTATCTATCTATCTATCTATCTATCTATCTATCTATCTATCTATCTATCTATCTATCTATCTATCTATCTATCTATCTATCTATCTATCTATCTATCTATCTATCTATCTATTCTCTTACGCCCACCCAGTGACCCAACTTGTCTACCAGCTTGGGCTACTGTGTATGTGTGCCCGTGATGCCGTCATGGTCGTCGCATCCTCGTTATTCCAGCTTCCTCAATCGCGTCTTGTCAAGCCATTGTGGTCATAAAGGGCTTCACGATTCAGTCATCCATTCGTCATTGCCCTCATACGCTCGTCGTCTTTCGATTGTCATCATACCTCTGTCATACCATCGTCATAGCTGTGTAATCGTCAGACAGCCCTCGTCATGTGTTCGTTCTCAGCTTCGTCATCCGGTCGTCATCATATCATCGTCGTCGTACGCTCGTCGTTATCCCAACGTTCTCCCGTCGTCGTCGTCAGGATGTAGTCGTTCTAGCATCGTCGTCATATAAGAATCGTCATCTCATTGTCGTCCTGCCGTTGTCGTCACACCGCCTTTGTCGTTCCATCGACGTCATTCCTTCTTTGCCATTGCATCATCGTCAGTGCGTCGACATTACGCAGTTGTTGTGATGCCGCCATGCACATGGATGACCTCGGAAAATGAGCGCAAATGTAACATGGAGGATACTGAATCACGTCACATATAGCCGAAGCAACGGAAGCCTCAAAGTTACAGCTGCAGATGTTAAAATAACTTGATTTCTGAAACATGGCGTGTGTTAATATTGCTCGAATGCTAATCGCTCACTATGGACAGTTATAGTGAGATGAGTTCTTGCCTAATTTTGTCGCACCTCAGCAGACGCAATTTATTACAGCAGCTAGCCACAAATAATGAGAAGTTGCCGCGGCTCTTAATAGTGACGAATAATGTTATTGTGGTCGATATAATATTACTGGTATCCGCATTATGACTATAAAACAGCGGTGAACTCTGTGAGCAAATAATGAATAATCACGCCCTCTTGCTGTCAGTGTCAAGTAAGCCAATAGAATCTTTATTTAGGTACTACGCCAGCATCATGACCGTGCCGTCAGCACACGACTTACTACGCGCGAGTAAAAAAAGAAGGCCTGACGTCTTTAAACGCCTCCCGGTTGCAATATCCGGAAGCGCATCTCAGTTGCAGAAGCGCTGCTATGTATAGATGACGACTCTAGTTCCCGCTAAAAAGGCGTGAGCCAGGTAATGTTCACCACGGTGCAGACACAGGCATAGTCAGTTGAAAGATTGGGCAGGTTGGTTTTGCACCATGAGGTTAGACATGTGCACAAAGACACACACGCACGAGCGCTACCAACTATCGAGTTTTGTTTACTGGACGTACTTATATATACAGAGGGAAAGAAAATTTGGGAAACAAAACAGGAAACAAAAGCACGAAAAGATCTAGATGCGCGTGCCTGTGCTTTCTAAGACAGAATAATTATTTTTGCATTGAAAGATCGGCGCAATTTTACCTTCAGTGCGGAAGGGGACTATTGGTCGAGAGAGAGAAAGGCAAAGACAGGGAGGTTAACCAGAGACTATCTCCGGTTGGCTACCCTGTACTGGGGGAGGGGCAAAGGGATGCGATAGGTGGGAGAGAGAAAAGGACAAAAAAAAAAGTACATTAAAAATGAAACAAAAAACATACACACTCACACGTACGCACAATACACACGAACGGTTTCTGGGGGCACTGTGTGCAAAGGCGTTCCTAGTGTTGCGCAGTGTCACCGTACAATCCTACGTCACACAGTCTACAGTCACAATTTGTCAGAAAGTCCCATGTCTTTTAAGTACCGCAGCAACGCCTTCATAGCGGATCACGCTGATGTTCGCGTAGGCCAGTTTCCAAGGATGTCGTTTTGTGTTATTGAGCGCTTGTGCACTTTTTCTAGGGAGGCTGAGAGGACTGATCCTGGCGGGTTGAAACGCCGGAACTTACAAAGAAGGTGAGCGATTGTTTCATTGACCCACATAAGTCGCAAAGTGGGCTGTTGGCCATTGCGATAACAAAGGAGTACGCATCTGAAAATGCTACTCCAAGCCATAGACGGACTAGAAGGGTGCAGTTGCGTCGTGGAAGGCCGGGCGGAATACGGAGCTGTAAATTAGGGTCCAGGGTATGAAGAGGTGCACTTGTGAACCCGGATGAATTCCACTGAGCTAATGTTAGGTCACGCGCAAGAGCGGAAAGATTTTTCGCTGCGTCGGCTCTCGAAAGAGGAATGACAACGCAGTTGACGCTTGCTTGTCCATTGACACTTACAGAGTGACCCTTCATCGCCTTCCGAGTGAATGTAACAAGGCAGCATCTCTGAAGACAGCTCTAAGTTCTGTTTTCGCAAGTACAGTGCTCATAACGTAGCTGCCTTTTGTAGCCTTGCTCGTACCTGCAGTCGTGTTACAGCAGACGCCCAAATGCAGATGTAGTCGGCATAGATTGATACTTGAACTGTGCTTGACAAGCATCTGACTAGGCCAACGAGCACTAGGTTGAATAGCGTCGGGTTCAACACTCCGCCTTGCAGTACTTCACGGAATGTGTGGTGTTGAGTCGTGGCGACATCCTCAGTCATCACGAAGAAATCCCTCTCGGCCAAATAACTGCACAGCCACTGAAAAGTGAGGCCACCGATTCTGGCTTCAATCAGAGCCTGTATAATGGCATAATGTGCTACATTATCATAGGCGCTTTTCATGTCAACGAATAATGACGCAGTGAGTCGTTTCAGACGTTTTTGATGTTGAAGAAACGTCATCAAATCGATGACATTCTCAATGGATGAGCGCCCACTCCGGAAGCCAGCCATAGCATCTGGGTACACGTTGTAAATTTACAAGCAAAATTCATTGCTTGAGAGTTAACGGTTGCTTTAATGAAGATGACAGCCAACAAATTGTGCGAATCCAGCTACACGTGACACCTGGGATCACAGTTTATATAAAAAAATAGATATACTGTTGGCAGCAGTCAGCAACAACTGTGCTCCCTCCGCTGAATACACCCGTAAGGCTCAGCGTCCCTCATCAGCGTGCTTGTATGTAAGCCATTAGCAGCTGGAAACAGGTAAACATCGACCGTTGAGCCCTTGGGTTACACGGAAGCCATAAGAAGCTACAACAAATAAATAAAGCGAGAGAAGAAATAAATATTAAATTGAGGTTCTTATAACAGGCCCGCTGCAAACTAGGTTATGATGGACGCCTTAGTGAAGGGCTCCGGATTCCTTCTGATCACCTGGATTTTCTTTTTTGCGCCTGCGTCCACAGCACGATAAACGAGTTTTTGCATTCAGCCCTTATTAGAACAACGCCGCCACCTCCATCTTCGAGCCCGCGACCTCAGCCTCCGCAGCCAAAACGTTATAACCACTAATGTACCCCGGCGCGTAAGGAACGCGAACGTCTGCTGGCGTGTATTCATGTGGACCTTATTGTACGCTTGGTGTGGAGAATTATTTTGAACGTTGAACACAGAAAACATAATTGAGCAGAATTCTACAATTATTCATCATGTTGTAAAATGAAAAGAAAAGCATAGTAAAGCATGCTGCCTGGCTAGTTGGTATACATGGCAACTGGTGTGAAATAGACGCGCAACGAACACGTAAGAAAAACGCCATTTTCTGTCTCTTCTTCCTACCGTGGTTTTGGCGCGTCTATATCACATTAACAAAACCAAAGCAGTGGCTCCTCTACACGTCAATCAGTGTATTGAAATCTGGAAAAAAAGTTGTATTGAGTTCTATGCAGTGGCATTGTAGCATTCCTGCCGCCCTTGCTTTACCAGAATGGTTCAGTACTTTTTGCCCTACTTCAACAAGTTATTGGTTTTCTTGTGCCGTAAATCTCCTTGCCTTCTTAAGGCAGTTCTCAATACGCAATGCTGAATTGCTCCTAAGCAAATAGATTACAATGATGGACAAAATTTAGCAGCGTTGCGCACTGTATCACCGCGTTCTGGTCCATTTCGGAGAGACTAGAGAAGAGCCTACTCTAACGTACGTCACCGTTTTAACCTGAATATATGAACATTCGTTGATCTTACGCATCCTGCAGAAATATGTAACCCGATTCACTAAGTTGTAGAGGCGCTCCACATATGTTTACCCATAGCTGCTGCACACGCTTGAATACGGACAGCCTTAACAGCCGGCTATACGTTTAATGACCGGCTCGCTCGCACATAGTTTTATTTCGTTTCCGTATATTAAGAACTCAGAAATTTTTAAGATAGTACAATTTTAACAGTGTTATATTCCAATAACAGTATTAACTTTAAAAATGTAGAAATCTTATGTACTGTTCGATAACCTTTTACGGAAGAATAAGAGTTCGTAATCGGGCGTGAGTCTCTTCCAAATGTGCAGAGTGCGTTAGTCTGTTGGCTAACTAGTTAGAGAGCGCGCCAATTCCAATAAAAGAATATGCTAAGTAAATAACGAGGGTTCGAAGCACAAGTGGAAGTCACACCGATCTCAACACTGGCAGCATCACGCGTTAAACAAGAAATCATAAAATTCGTGTGTCCTGTGTGTGCTATACGTGTGGCCGGAGCTTGTAGTATGCAAAAGCAACAGCTTAGAGACCGCGCAACAATATATAGATTGGAAAATGATAAGCATAAGCCACAAGGAGGCGACAGCTTGAATTAAAGAACAAATTTGGGTAGCTGAAAGTGTATATCAGTGGATATTGCAGTCGAGATCAAGTAAACGTCGATTTGACCACACAATGGGATGCTTAAGCATATACAGTCGCTGGTCTATCAAATAAACAGAATGTGCACGAGCTGTATAGGAGCAGCGGATTGGATATTCCGATTAGAGTAAATAAATTTGCAATAGTGTGCACGAGCTGATCATTATAACAGTGTAGTCGAACTGTTTGATTTCTTTTAATGCATAAATAAAGCGGGCACACAAACATTACAAATACCCTAAACAAACTAGGCAGTCAGAAATCAAAGCTTGTGAAAGGTATCTCTTGATCTCTCTGATATAACAGTGCACTTCCTGTTCCCTTCGAATTTCGTTTCCTCCCGGAATGCCTTATCTTGCCCCGCCAAGGGCGCGGCTCCTGGGGCAAATGTGAAACCACCCACTGCGCCGCGAAAGGCCCGGTCGGACGACCACGCTGTCGCCGGCGTTCTCAATCGCCGATCCAGATGCCCGTTTTCTCTTTCCTCCAAACCGTTCATTTGTGACCTAGCGGCTGGCTCTGAACTTTCTTCGGTATTTGTACTTTGTACACGCCCACAATATTTAAAGAGGTCGTCCAAAAGCCAGATGGCTTTTTTTTTTGTTACCTTGTGTGAGTATTTAGTTTATCCTATGTCGTAACTTTGTGGACGGACCACTGTCATCGGTTTCAAACTCCTCGAAAACAGCCTGCAATTTTTTGCGTCTTTCGAAGCCCCTTGAACGTCATTCGTTCCGGACAATGAGAATCGTGATTGGGCTTCTTGGTGCGCTCAGATTCGGCTGTTACGACTCAGGGTTCCCTGAAATAAGTTCGCGCCCGAGCCACCAGGAGACAAGGTTGCAATGAGGGTGGTTTCTAGAAAACTAATGCTGAAGGAATTCATCCCGTATCAAAACGTAAATGAACCGAATGGTTAACAACCGAAAGGTTTACGAATCTCCTCCTTCTTCGCGTCATATCATCGGTGCGTATAATGTAGCTACATGCGCTATACACAATATGGCAAGCAACTTATCAGCACTAAAATACAGCAACAGCCCACTTATTTATTTATTTATTTATTTATTTATTTATTTATTTATTTATTCAATACCCTACGGCCTATAGTGGCATATATGCAGGAGGAGCCTAGATATAGGAAATATCCAAAAGGATGTGCAGAAAAATGAAATAGTGCAATCGGCCAGTCATATAGTAAAGAAGAGTAAATAAAAACGTAAAACGTTGCTCGTTCTACATACACAATATGAACATTCACGACAACTTAAAAATAATTGCGATGGAGACGCAGGACCTATACAGGAAAGTAATAAGAGGTGTTTCTATTTAGAGAATGAGAATATATACGTAAATTTAGGCACATACTTAGGAACAAACGCAAAATGCCGTTTGAATTGCTCTGCGCAGCAGAGTCGGAAGCGAAAGGGCAAAAAGAGAAACGTCCCTGTTGAGAGGGCGATAACACCGAGCGCGATGCTGTTGCTCCCCATCTCGGAAGGTCTTATTACGGCTGAGGCTGTGGCGGCGCGAGGGCGAGTTATACGCGCGCATTGCTATCCGGCTACGCGAGACGACGGGAGGCTCGGGCGGCGCGCCTTTTGGCTGAGGCTTCGTTGAATGAGAGCCGCGGGAAAGACGACGAGGCCCAAAAGAGAAGCCACCGTCGCCATCGTCCCCACGCTCTCTCTCCCCCTCATCGCTCTCGACGCACCGCGCAAGCAGTCCACCGCCGTGCTCGGAATAGCCCTTAACGCCGCAAGAACACACGCCCACCCTCTCTCCGCGTCTGGACTAGAGTGCCGACCGGACTCAAACCGGTGCGCGAGCCTCCCCTCCGCTGCCGGTGCATTCCTTCTTCCATCTCGGAGAGTGAACGCCTCGCGACATGGGGGGAGGGGGGCACTGACGAAGTGCTAACAGTGCGGAGATGGGACGGCGGGCCAAACGGGAGGCACTGTCGTAGTCGTTTCCTCGTTCCCGCACTTTGATCTCGCAACGTTTGATAACTGTGCGCTAGAGTAGCAGATGCAATAAGCCTCAACATTTTGATGCGAAAGCGTCCAATAGCCCGCGGAACGAAATAGCCTCGCGTCTGTCGTCTGTAGCAGCGACACGGCACCTAACCTCCCATTGTCATTTGCTGCGACGCCACGTCACGAGCGCGCCTCGACGGAGCAGCACGGGCGAAAGGGAACACGTGCTGCTGTGCTAGCACGTCAGGTGCTGCGTGAGGGGAGAGGGCATTGCCGCGATGCCACGTCACCCTCTGTCCCGCTTTTAAAAGCCTGCGTTATCCGCGCGTTCCTCGTGCGCGCAAGCTCTCGCCTGAGTTCTAACTGCGCCTCGGTAAGGACTAATCAAAACGCGCCAAGCGTCTCAACGCGCTCGCTTGCCTCTCACAAAACAAAAATGGCTGCGGCTTAGCTCAGCTAACCCTGGATATACAAAGCGAAAGCTTGGTGCAGCCTGGTTAAGTCCTGGTTTCACTTGGTTCACCTTTGATTTAGCTATAATTATTATACTTAGCTATACAGTCATCGTTAAGACACGTATGACGGCTGCGCCTAGCTCGGTGGCTAGACATGACTGTTATTAGACTTGGATAGACACGCATCGTTCAGCGGTATAGCGACGCCTGTTGTGCCGCAGGGAAAGCGCAAATGCTAGAGATGCAAAGAGACACCGCGAACACGCGCAGCGTGGAAGCAAAGACGGACAGGGTGCGAATGCGGTCGCTACCCCGATCTGTGCATGTACATCGATCTGTACATCGATCTGTGCGATGACGTTTGCATTCCAGAGCCTGTCCAGTGAAGCAGCTCGCTGGGCGATATCCGCGGAGTGGTCAGACGCGGCTTGGCGACGACGGCTCAAAGTCTCCCGCTCCCGCGTAACGCTCACAGACGGCCCAGCTTCGCTCTAATCCATGGCCAAGCCATAGAATAAAGAACCAACATTAGAGAAGGGAAACTGTACCTTCCACAGTGGTTCGAAAATTAGAAGCGGCAGCGCATGGAACTTAGCGGGGGGCCGGACAGATGGCGCTGCTTAAATAGGAAGCGGAAATGCCTTTTTTTTTAGTGAAATATCTAATATGGCCGCTTTATTCCGGTCACGGAGGAAGGAAACTAAGGAGAGGCCCTGACGTCACTCTTTGTGAAGCTAAAGTGAAGCCGGAACTTGGCGTTGCTCATGGCGTTGGTCCGCCTATCGGGCCAGCTCTCCTCTCTTGTTTATATTTATCGCGAAACCACACCGCGCTGGGCGCAACCGTGCTGCTTGGACCCGCGCGCTCCGCAGCAATACTAAGCAATCGTTAGCACGTTAGCATGATTTCGCAAAAAAGGGAAAAATTTCCCGCGGATATTCCTTCGTCGGTAGCCATTGCCGTGGCGCGGTACATTGCGTACAGCTTTGCATGCGCGTTCATTTCACGAATTTTAGTTCCTCCTGTCCCACCTGGCCACAGCAACATCCGGGAGAGCACGGCCCAGATAACGCAGCGCAACAAAACTCGAAGGCCAACGCAAACCTGCCCGCACGGCGCCTTTGCCATGGTACGAAACCTACGGAGCAACACGTATGAGCGCGCAGAACCAAAACAAAGCCGCCATTGTGGCCCGAAAGGCGTGGCCCGAAAGGCGTGGCCGCTGCGGCAAAGAAATAAAAAATCAGCAAGAAAAGAGAACGTACTACGTCACTTCCTCCACACTTTTCTTCTAGCGCGCGGAGGGGGTAGGGCCTCTCCTGACTTTCCTTCCTCCATGATTCCGGCGGCGTACGCTGGGTAGGCGCCGGTCTCGCCTTGCTGGCTTTGCGGCATGCCTCAGCTGCCGCGTTTTAATTGCCAGGAGACTAAAGAGCCTCTACTGACGCCCATACAAACAAGCCACAAGTGAGTGAACAGGAAGTGCGACTTTATTGGCAGAAGGAAAGCAGTGCGCCTTCTCGTACAAGAGCAGAAATAAAATTTGCATTTCGAGATACGCTGAAGCCGTTAACGTGAGCTCGTAAACTGCTCACTTTCGTCGTCGCACATGGCGATCTGGTAACGGGCGACAATCAGTAGCGCAAGCAAATTGGGCAGTGCACCACCTGTTTGCATCGACAGTCGCCGTAACTTGCATTGCGAAGCAATCGGGTGACGCAAGGCATCTGCTGCAGCAGCCAACACAGCGACATGGACTAGTCGGCATTTTAGCGTTACCTCCTTTCCAACCTGCGCGTTTCTTTTTGTTCTTTCGGGGGCCGCTAATGTGTAACTCATACTTGGTGCCCCACGTTCTCCATATGGGCCACATCACGGCCGATGAAGGCCCACAAGCATAATTTGCCCGCGGCTGCAGCAGGAAAGGTCAAATAGGGAGAGCACCAATTACGGTGCATGTAAATTGGGAGTCTTTGTCGCTGTGTGGACTGCAGGAGCAGTCTCGGGAGACTGTCGGCCATGCAGCTGACCAGGTCGCCACATCGAAGAAACATAACACAGCGACCATTATCAAATCAGACTGCTTTCAATCACCGCATCAGGTTCAGACAATACACTGTACATTGGCTAAGATCCACATGACAACAGGGGCATTCACGCACTACAGGTCGCTTACAGCACATTCACCTATCCGACTTCAGGCACAGTGCTTGCCTACGTCGCACATGGCGGTCTGGCAACGAGTGACAACCAGCAGCGCAAGCAGATTGGACAGTGCCCCACCTGTTTGCACTGACAGTCGCCGTAACTTGCACTGCGAATCAATCGGGTGACGCAGGCACCTGCTGCCATAGCCAACACAGCGACATGAACTACCCGGCATTCTAGCGTTACCTCCTTTCCTACCTGCGCGTTTCTTTTTGTTCTTTCGGTGGCCGCTAATGTTTCGCTCACACTTGGTGCCCCACCTGCTCTCACTATGGACATGGTCTGTTTTGTGGGAATCGCCATTTTGCAGGCCTTTCCACCCATGTGGATATCATACACTTCAAACCATGTAATCATGTATGATAGTCTCCGTTCACGCCAAATCGCAGCCAAAGAAGGCCACAAGCACACATTACCCACGGCTGCAGCAGGAAAGAACGAACAGGGAGCACCAATCACAGTACATGTAAACAGGGAGTTTGTGTCGCTGTGCGGACTGCAGGAACAGGTGCTTACCTCGAGAGGCCGTTGGCTAATGCAACTGACCAGGCCGCCACATCCGAGAAATGTTACACGGCAACCATGACCGAGTGGGACAACATTGAAACAAGACTCTACAATCAAATCACTTCAGCATACTCTAACATAACGCTCAGTCCATACATTGGCACTGTACATTGGCTACCATCCACATGACAAAAGTGAGTATACACCCACATGGGTGGCTTGCGACACATTCAACCGTCCGACTGTAGGCATAGTGCTTGCCTTCGTCGCACATGGTAGTCTGGTAACAAGCAACAACCAGCAGCGCAAGCAGATTGGACAGCTTGTCCCACGTGTTTGCACCGACAGTAGCCGTTGAAGATGAGCAACTTGCATTGCGAAGCAATCGGGTTACGCAAGCATTTGCTGCCGCAGCCAACACAGCGACATGGAGTGCCCGGCATTTTAGCGTTACCGCCTTTCCAACCTGCATGTTTCTTTTTATTCTTTCGCATGCCACTAATGTGTAACTCACACTTGGTGCCCCACATTCTCTAAATATGGGCATGGTAGGTTTTGTGGACGTCACCATATTGCAGCCACTTTTGCAGGCCTTTCCACACATGTGGATATCAACTTCATACACTTAGAACCATGTAATCATGTATGAGATCTCCGTTGACGCCAAATTATGGAAGGCCACAAGCACACGGCAGCAGCAGGAAAGGACGGAGCGGGGAGCACCAACCCCGGTGCGTATAAATTCGCAGTCTATGTCACTGTGCGGACTGTAGGAGCAGGTGCTTGCCTTGAGAGACTGTTTCCCAATGCAACTGACCAGTCTCCCACATATGAGAAACGTAACACGGTGACAAGTACCAAGTCGGACAGCAGCGAAACCAGATTCTGCAATCAATCACTTCAATGTAGCTTGCACAAAAACACAGGCTGTCGAGCAAGAATAGCAATCCTGAATGAGACTATGAATTCAATATGGAAATGAGAAAGCTTGCATTCAAGAAAGAAGCCACTCTACCTTGCAAGCACTGAAAGCCAAAAAACATTAAGAAAAGTTAAATGCTACATAGCACACAGTGTAAAGGTTAATGTAAGACACACGCCAATGCCGCATCAACTATTT
Organism: Dermacentor andersoni; assembly: GCF_023375885.2. Taxonomy (NCBI): domain Eukaryota; kingdom Metazoa; phylum Arthropoda; class Arachnida; order Ixodida; family Ixodidae; genus Dermacentor; species Dermacentor andersoni. Next base: position 51,934,913 of record NC_092821.1, read on the forward strand.
CAGGAGAGGAATTGCTCATGGCAACATACACTAGAAAATACTGCTACACATATGCTTGCTTCTAGACAGTGACAGGTATTAAATATGAGCAAAGAATCGGTTGACTTTTAATGTTTGCATGAGGAAGAGGAAGGATCTCTAACAAAAATGTGGAATGAAAAACTTGCATTCATTGAAACAAAATTATACTTGGCACGAATTGGCAAGGCCAGGAAGCTCACTAAGGAAAGGCAGCTGACGGAACACTCGTGGCCAGCGTCGTCTGTGCTTGTTCAGAGGTTGCAGGTACATCTGAACACGCAGAATTTTTTTTTTTTTTTGAGGTACCTGGACGACTCGGCCAATATCCGTGCTGGTGGAATGATGGCGGAGGCTCTTTTCACTCTTGAAACAGTCGTCCGTAGACATGATATCTCATCCAAATAATTCTGAAATGGCTTCTTTGTTCGTGGTCTTGCGAATTCGGCTCCAGCCCCTTCCTGTTGGTGTAGATGGGGGCTCCCTTGATGACCAAGATGTACTTGGCACAGACTGTTGGGGCAGAACAGTGGCACATGAGATACAGCAGAGATTATCCAAACTCATGTAGTGTTTTCTTTTATGTTTGAACCAATTATGCTGAACTGTAAACATAAACTAACGTTCATATCATCTGCTACAAACAAATGGCATGTGTCTCAAGTCTAGCAAGCCAATACAGCATATATCAAGCATACTTATTTCTGAGCCAGGTGTTGTTTACCTTGTAGTAGCAGCCAAAGTCCACACAATGACCTTGTTGTAGCAGGCAGCAGCTTCTGTTTAGTGCATGGAGTGTGTTACTTTATACTGGTGCCGTCCTCATTACTGCATGTCTGGAACATAAATTTTGACTGCATCAGAAATTGAATAAGCGCAATTTTGCGATATAAAATGCGAAAAGGTGCGACATATACATTGTAATGGTTTGTGACTACAGAGCACATACAAATGTACACTGTTTGTTCTAGGGTGCTTCAGCAGCATGGTAAATAAACATCTTGAAGGGGCAGCGCAAAAAGACGATGACAGAAGGCAGGAACACACAGGACAGCGCTGATTCGAGTTGGTACTGGTTGAACATCTTGAAGGGGCAGCGCAAAAAGACGATGACAGACGGCAGGAACACACAGGACAGCGCTGACTCGCCCAAATGTCGATCCTTCTATGGTAAATAAATATTGTTACTTTCTGTAAAATTGATGTCTGCATAACTATAATGCATGTGAACAGCTTAAGTATTATTAAGATCACAAATGAGAACATTTGTCTGCTCGTTTATACACTAGAAGAGATCACACAGCTGGTTTCACAAGCAAATAAATGAACGACATGAAGCTATTAGAAATGATACATTCTTTTTGTGCATGAACGTGATGTACCACTTCATTACTGCAAAATCCTGAGGTAACCCAAACTGAACAGCAAGAACATTTGGAACCAACAGGTAAGAAATATGGATGAATTATCATGCGTACAACTGTTTAATACATTAAATTCAGTACATTAGCTTCAGCTTATCAGAGGGTTATTCGGTTCTGTGAACGAAAGAAGTTGCCGGCGGACTCGAAAAAAAAATATAACGATAAGGCTACTCAGTCACCCATGGCTACGGCTACGAGATGAAAAATGTGACGGCGTTCCGATATAGCTTTCTCTTTCATGAATGTGTGTATAATGATGGCCTCGCAACTGAAAGTTTATTTCGGAAACAGCAACGGAGGGTCCTGACTGCCCATATGTAATGCAGCATCTAGTTCGTTAACTTGCCTCCGCCTGTAAGTTAACGAGACGAATATATTACATAACGATTGAAGCACCGACGTTAAATGACTCACCGGTATTGCCGTCCCCAGTCGCAGCAGGATTCGGCTCCCATTTCGATGCAGGCATGTTCAACATGGCTCACGACTGAAACCTAGCTTTCGGGCTAACACCCCAAGTTAAATAACGCGAGCGATCGAAGCGCAATAAACTGGTGTTAGCACAACATAACCAACCGATGTACGAACCAAAGAATCCGTACCTGCACTACACGCGAACATACCGGTAAAATTTTTAAATCAAGGCCAGAGGTCACGTGGGAGGTCCATGAAGCTGAGCGCTATTATGCGTTTAAAATGGCAAAAAACAACAAAGTTGGTAATAAAGAATACAATGTAAATTAAGAATTATAATTTTGTACTCTTTGTCATGTAATACAAACGCTTCGGTTATTGTTAAAGAAAGATTGTAGGTTAAAATTGCGCTTACTACGGCGCCTCTAGCGGGAGATAATGCGCTCAATGGGGAACCTTTTTAATTGGTACACTATGCCTGTTTCTTTAGCAGCGCCGCGCGGGCGATTTTTTCGCCCTCTGTGGCCATTTGTTGAACTTGAGAGTGTTCGGGGCCTGGCCAAGCTCGCACTGACTAGGCGATCGCCGGCAGGCGATCGCGCCAAGCCGGCGGTGGCAGCGGAGCTCGGCGCGTTGCCAAGGCTACGGCGCAGCTGCCGTCAAATAAAGGTCAAATTACTGGCGACGGCGAAACTCGGCTCGACAAGGTTAGTAAAGCTTTCGCTTTAAAACTACGCCTGTGAGGGGTTCATAACTAGAAGGACCGCTCAGCGGCGCGTTCAACTCGACATAAGTACTTTAGCGTTCACAACTTATAAGAAGTGCTTAGGTGCCCTCGAATTTTCGATATGCGTTTCAACGCTGTAAACGGTGCTTTCTTTTAACAATCTGTGTTCCGTCTGCATTCCTCACCTTTCAGCACCCTGCAAAGCATTAATTGGTCTTCTTAAATTCTGCGTTTCCTTGTACTACGCTACCTCTATTTCACTGGAGGCGTGGATAATGTCTACTAGCACTCACAGGTACCTACTCACGCTCATACTCTCGCATGCTCACATCATATAGGTACCCGCGTTCACGGTCACATCTGCTCGCACAAACCAACACCCACGAACAGGTATGCATTGACACTCTCGTTTTGACGAGGGGCTGGCCGCTCGAGGCACCTTGCGTGTATTCGCGGGCTTCTTTCATGCTCGGAAAAACAGTTTCATATACAATCACGTATTGAGCAACAGAAAGCTATATCGGAGGTTTTTCATGTCACCCTACAAGTTTCTCATTGACGCATTTAATGTAATTGTAATGTTTGAGAAGTTGGTTAATTAAGACTGATTATCTAATTAAGCGGAATGAAAAATACAATTTGAATATCTGCTAGCGACGGCAAACAACATTACATTGGTTCTGTACCGCTACGGGGCATTCGCATATTTTCAAACTCTGGCTAAAGTTAGCTGCGGCTGCCTGTATATATGCCCAATAACATATTCATAATAAACATACATTCCACTCATTCATAAAAAGATCTTAGAGTATCAAAAAAAAGTATGACCTTTTACGTGCTCATACCACAATATTGTAATGAGGCATGCGCGCGAGTGTTATTTTGCCCCCATCAATATGTAGCAGCGGTGCTCAGCATCGAACCCACGACCTAGAGCTCGGTAGCGCAACGCTACAGCTACTAATCTATGGCGCCGGATTTAGCGCGTTCAAAAAGAGAGTGATTTCTTTGAATAAATAATGACAACCTTTGCATTATTTCTTTTTGTTTTGATAACATGTGGAAGACAGTGGAACCAAAAGTATATTAAAATGTACTACATTATATCTAAGCAGTGTCTTTGTAGGTTGCACACGAACAGCTTCGTTGTCGTACGCACAAAGTTATTTTGACGCGCAAGCGTAACTGGGTAGCTCGTGAAATGGACGGTGTCTGTCTGAAGCCGCGAAGTAAGCGAATGAGGAAGGCGCCTGTAGGAGAAGAGAATTGCGCGCCGGGGCGAGTACGAATTGAGCGCGCAGCAAAGTAACCCCATGGCCTAGATGAATGTGTAGGTAACGTTGAGCGAAGTAGCGATGGAGAAACGAGGCGAAGAGTCGCGGAGGAGGAAGGTAGGAGGAGGCGAGCTGGGTTGATCTCTGCCAGTTGCTACAGGTTGTTCTTGCGATGTATACGTACCGGGTTCGTCTGTGATGACATCGTCCTCCCGCGCCGTACGATGTGTGTGCGACTGAAAGCGTGCGACGGTGAACCGTACTTCATTAAAACTTCTTTCTGGGCGAGTTGGTGCATACTTGACATAAAAATTGCAACAGCGCAAACACATGCAACCAGCGCTTTTGTCTCGTCCTTGATACTTTGTGGTTGCATGTGCTTGCGCTGTTACAATTTTCATGTCAAGACGGTGAACCGGCGACGGCGGCTCAATCTCGCGTGCGCGAGAGGAGTGTTACGTTTCTCCTCCGACGCGCGGTATAGCCGGCGCGGATGCAACAGACGCCGGGGCTTCGTTCAAAGCGGCGGACATTTTGGCCAGTTCAGCGCTGCCGCAACGCCTCCCGCCAAGCGCGTCCAGGCATGTTTTAATGCCACGTGTCTTCGTGTGTGTGTGTGAGTGTGTGTGCATGTTGGTGCCCACGCTTGTCAAAGCGCGGCAGCCGGGGAGAGGAGCTCCCCAACGGTGAAGCGAAGAGGTCTGACCGGCGCCGGTCCGGCGGATACGTCACTTCTTGTCACAACGTGTCCGGGCGCCGCCGTCGCGTGCGCCTCATCCCGAGCCGTTCCTTCTTGCCCTCGACTCCGAGAGTATAAAAGCAGCTGCCCCCGGACGCCAAGAGAGAGGCTTCGATTTCTTCCGTCGAGTAACGTGGTCTCCCGTCTCTCCACTTCGGTCGACCTGACCGGCCGCTCTTTTGCGATGCTAGAATAAACAAGTTGTTCTGTTAGCAGTCGACTCATCCTTTGCCAGGGCCTTCGGATCCTTCCAGCTGTGCCCCAGGCCACCAGGCCAACGCTACCCTTGGGGCTTGCGACCCAGATGCAACAGGAGGAAGCGTGCCGTATTCCGTCGAGCGCATTGCACCATGACACTGGGGGAGGGGATGAGGCGGGGGCGTTGTACTTCGGCCGCCTAGGTGGACCGAAGGCTCGTACCTCTGCGTGCGCTGTGCTCTCACCTCTGAGTTTGCGTTAAGTGATAGACACCACCAAGGTCATTTCGCTCACTGCTGCTGCCGCGATTCCTCACGCCAGCTTTTTGACTGCGAGTGTCCCCGGTTATCTAGTGCGGACACTTGCTGCTTGCCTGTGCGCGCTAAGCTAGGTAATTTAAATAGTAAGCGAATGTTTACAACAGTGCGTTCTACTCTGGCGGCTGCTGCGTATGGGGTGGCCGCGCGAGCCCTGTCTTGAATATACGATGGCCGATGGCCGATAGCGCACCGATGGCCGATAGCGTCGTGTGCGCTATAGCACCCACACGCTTGCGCATGATCCTCCTTCACGGAGTGAAGCGTTACCGTAACTTTTTCCCTTCGACAACCCAGAGTTGTATCGTTAGAGCATATATATAGTTCGGCAAATTCACTCGTTAGTCGACTCACTCGGAGTAGCTCAGACTCAGACAGACCCTTGAGTCCGATTCTGTCCAAGTTTGAAACAACCCGGCTGAGCCGTAATTTGGTGAGTTTGAGACTGAAGGAGCCCGGCTGGATAGAATTTCGTCGAGTGAGCCCTGAGCAAAAACTATTATTTGTGAGTGAATCTGAGTGGGTTCCGTTTAGTTTACCGGCCTATGGGAGCGTACATAAGCTCAGGCTGACCTCTCCACGTTCTTTCTACAAATGGAATCCTCGTCATGCATTCTTAGTAAATGTGTCGCTAGCTTGTACAAACATGCAAACGTGAAAACGACCGCGTTTGGGAACACACCATCTCTCTCTATCTCTTTAGTCATTTCATTGCTCATTATTCTATTCAAGTTTGTCTGCATGTCTTCACTGGAAAAATTATCCAAATGCTTTTGTAAACAACGCGCACGAGAAATTTTTGAAGTTTTTCTATTGACCAAAACGACACATGGCAGTGATACGCTTGAAATGTGATACGTAGCATAAAAAAAATAGCGGCGGTGTGAGTGCATCATCGCTATCTCTTAATGCCACGTATCAATTTTCAGTCGCATCGCTGTTCTTGTAAACAATGTAATTCACTAGGTAGGTGTATCGCATCAAATGCCTTGCACTGGCTAGTCTGATATGAAAATGTTGAACTGCAGGTGCATGCAAGCAGCAGCGACTCGACTCACTAATTGAGCGAACGCATTTGCTGCAGAATGAACGAGTGCCAATTGCAACCAACGATGGCCGCCGCCCCGCTGCTACGCAACAAAACAAGCATGGCGGCGGACAGGGCAAGGTAGGGACAGTTTGCTTTCAGTCGAGAGTGAAACCAGGTTTTGCCGTAGTCTAGAATTTTTTTTTTCACGCGTACCCCCTTTCGTGCGTGAATACGGCACTGTTGCAAATTATCAGACATATCAAATGAGTACTCGATCAATGGCCACTCGGCGTAATGAATGCGCATTGAACAAGCGGCAAAATTCCTGCCGGCGTTAAATGTTTGCGGGCCCCAACAATTCGGGAAACGTTAGATTTCCTAGCAGTCGGTGAACGTAGCAGCTAAAGCCACGCTGCACTATGTAGTTAGTGCATATATAATCACAGGCTGGAAACCCAAAGCTCCCGGCTGCATTCCGAGCGTGCGGAAGTACTCAAAGTATTCGGGTTTTTCTCCGATCACGCGGTTTGCAGACGTCTGAACCTGACGACACACTAATTAGGTAGACGCTGAGTGACGGCAGAGCTTGGGTTCTAAGTGCAGCACTATCCACCGTATGATTGTTTTGCTAAGCGCGCAAGTGGCAGACGATGGAAAAATTGTGTGCTTCTTTATTTTTAATATCTCCCATCTCACAGCAGTCATTTTTAGAAGGATTATAAATACGGAACGATTGCCACTTCTCAATCAAAGTTCAAATGCATGCAGAGTGTGGCTCAAGGTGCGGCTGCAAGACATGACGGTACACGACGTCGCAGTGAGCTCGGGCTTCGGCAGGTGGCTTGGTAGGGCCACGTGGGATGGAAGGCATTCCGCCTGCTTTGCCTATTTCAAACCGGTCCTAGCAGTGAGCGTTCCCTGTATGTAACAAAACGGGCTGCAGACACCGTACTTGGTAAACGCCGTTCACCCGGCACACTTGCAAGCCGTAGTTTCAAGGAGAGGTCCGCCTGTAGCTAGCAATACTTCCCTTCCTCTTGTTCTCCCTTGAGCGACCCCAAAAGTATTCGCGCAATACAATGCTGAGAGCTGCGACAGACATGCCCCTGATTTTGAGGTGCGCGCCGTCTTTGTTCATCCTAACGACGTTTTCGTGCTCTCATTTGGGAGAGTGCTGCAGTGGCGGCGGTGCCAAACCAGATTTTCATGGACAGATTTTCAAACACATGGGTACAACGCAGAAGTAGGGTACTTTGACCTCCCGCAGGAATAAAACTCGACGGCTTCTCTAGAATTCAAAGTTTAGACTTGCCACCACCTCCTTGCTGAAGCAATCTCGCAACAGAGTTGAATGGTTGGTCCTGCACGAGGTCAAGAAATGAGGATGTCAGCTCCTAAACGCCACCATTTATTTTAGGGTATGTAAATATCCCTTCTCGTTATGTGCGCTGAAATACTGCTGCCGTGATCGACGCGTGGACCTACCTCTCTCTTACAATGTTACCTCGTAATACACCATTCTATTTTCCTTTCTCCATATTCGCACAACCGTCTAACCTAACCTCCATCATTATATAGGTGAATAAATAGTGCTGGGACTCACATGCTTGGACCACACGGACACCTTTTGCCTTTCCTGTCTTCTATTTCTCTCTCTCTTTGACGACTCTGCGAGCTGGCGTGTGCGTTGAGCTTTGATGCGCGCGTGTGTGTGTGCGCGCGTCAGTGCGTGTGTGTGTTCTGGGTAAGAACAGAGCTCGATACATTTGTTTTTTCGGGTGGTTTAGCAGCACTCTGGTCGTGGCTGAGTTACAATGCCGCTAGACATGGGGCTTTGCATTCGACCTGTATTTAAATGGAGCTGAACAGCTGGTAATCGAGTCGTTGACCTAGAAGCAGGTTGGCCTAGCAACTGAGCACTCGCGGTACGGAAATAAAATGGTTGCATTTCAAGGCGTTTCTGGGACAGTCGTTTAAGAGAAGCGATAGCGGGTCTGATGACAGTGTCAAGCTTGATGACAGTGACGCCACGGTGGCTTATGTGTCACGCGGATAGTCAAGCAACCTACGTTCCGCGGACCAAATGGAGATTGCTGTTCCATTTATAGCTTAATATGAGTGACGGGTATAAACAAGGCGACAGCTGTACAGACGCCAGAATAATTTTATGAATCATTGTTAATGTTAATTTTTAACTCAGCAATTCCTATTAATATACATGAAGTGAGAGAAATTGTGCGGCTCGCAGTAAACCAGCTATGAAGCGTTTTTGTTCAACTTTTTAAATTCAACTATCTCCATCTTGGGCAGTGCTTGATGTACTTGCAAATATAGCGGGTAAATAGTTTTCTGCCTACTTTACTTCTACGTAACATGCTTGGTGTAGGTGTTGTGTGCCACTTCTGACGATGGAGCTACGCAGCGAATGCCATCTCGACTCTATCACAGTGACCTACAGGTGAAGACACGTCACCGCCGAGTACAGGTCTGCAACCACTCAGTTCATCGGCCTCTCACAGGTGCTCTGATCCCGGCACCTTTTCCTTGATGGATGGCGCTGAAGTTGACAAGTAGCTCAGCACGTACGAATGTGTCAGCAAACACAACGACTGGGATCTAGCTGTAAGGCTGGCAAAGGTCATCTTCCAGCTCGGCGAAATCGCTCGCACCTTGTTTAAGACCCACAGCTCACCAGCTGCGACACCCACCTTCAAGCTGCAGCTCCGCGACCTTCTCAGCAACCCGCCTTGTCGACAGCTTGCCGTTTTCGAGCAGACTCGAAAAAGAAACAATTAGTGGTACGCGTACCCAGACGTGAACTGAGCCCTTGTTGACCAACATTGTCAAAAAGTCAACATTGATGACCCTCTGTCTAAAATCTGATCAGGAGATGTCCGAGGCTGAGAATAGCGCTCACATAGGGAAAGGCATCGCCAAAGACACCTTCTATCTGTTCGTCCTTACCAACAGGACGACCGTTGACAGCGTAATCACAGTGCCGCCTTTTAGAGAAGGCGAAAAGCCGGCAATCTCGCATCACTTCGCGAATCTGCCGAACATCACCGCAACGTCGTCCTGTTGACCCCTTGTCAACGTCTACATCTTGTCAACTACATTTGGCGACGTAACGAGCATAGTCCTACACCAACTCGAGGTCGCATATCCCGCTGATTATAGACCAACGCCCTCCGACACCTCGACGCCGACTATTTCCTTGATCCAGGAAATTGTTCAGCATGAATACGTGAGCATGGGTCTGTTTGCAACTGTCTGCGTCGTGAATAATCCTGACGCTGCACTAGACTGCGCGGACACCACGCTTCGCGACTGCCTGTACCCCCTTCCTCGTACACCAATGATGGCGAACAGCCATCACGCAACGGTGCTGGACACATTGTTCGCCATCACCGCAACCAATGGCCTGGCTCGTTTTCCAATTAGTCCGGTCCCTTCTGTACTGTTCACTTCCCCGCACAGAGCCATCCGCATCCACTATACCCGAAGGCGGTGTCCGGTACGTCCTCAATAGTGCCCAACCCACCTCCGTCCAACTCGTTTTTATCAGAAACTGACCTTAATATGGCCAACAGAGACTTTGTGTGCGTGACCGCTTGAGCATACGTGATAGACGTCCTCTCCTAGTGAGCAAAGTGCTTGGATTGTGGTCGCCCCCTGATAAACCGAGGCCTGCCATGAGTGCCCTTCGCGATTTTTCAGTGGACGCTAATCTTACGGACTGCGTAAAGATTTCATTCTATGTTTGATCTCTCTACATTGTGCTTCATTTTTAACGGACCATCGTCGCGGCCATGTTTTCTTAATATATGCACATGTCAAAATACTTGTGTGAACTCTGACTCCTGCGACATGGGCGACCATCGTACACTGCTTCCAGTGCAGGTGCCCATATAAACATTATTTGTGCTCTTGTTTTCGTGTATGTAGAGGGCTTAATAATATACTCTTTGTTCTTTTACTTTCTTTATTCTTGTTTGAGCAACGACTACATGATTTTGGTTTAGCCGCCCGTATACGTGGTCTAGCTTCCCACGTTTCTGCATCTAAAAATAAAGTCAAGTAGAAAAGTTCTTCAGTATTTCACAGAATTCAAAGGTTCCCGTGGGCTACTCGCGGCGCCCCGTCTCACAAGTTCTACTAATTAAATGGCTTTTGGTACAGAAGCTCAGGCTTGACGTGGACTGGCACCATGCTTTTTGAAAGAAGACATCGTTGAATTGTGGTCGGATTGTAGCGCCGAGATGCAGCCACGGTTTCAAGAAAGTCTACGCGCGTAACGTCTCCGAAGCGCTCAGCCACTCTATTCATTGATATTCTAAAGCGGTTTAATTACCGGGTGTTCGCGACAGTCAACGCGGTGTTCAGGAACGGCACACCGAAAGCGAGCTCGAGTGTCAACCTCGTGCCTACCGCTAGTGATCTTTTGTAAGCGCTCGCCGCCTTCACTACTATCATCCCTGGGAATGAAAAGGGAACCGTCCTTGCGACCTTGGAGCTTGCTACCATAAGGGGGTCATAGCAGGTTTTGAGGCCGTGTCAATTGCGCCGGACGACATACTCAAAGGCAATTTTTTTTCTTTTCCTCTTTTTCGTGTTATTTTCATGTCCGCCCCTCACGTATTTTTCTTTTTGCTGATTCTTTGTAGGCATGCATCCACGTATACACTTCGTTCTGTGATGGTCAATATAATTCGGCAAAACCGATCTCGTAATATCTGTCAACGGTAATGTGTTTAGCACTGAATCAATTTAGCGACACAACGTGCTGTCACCGTCGAAACGAGCCACGTATGAGGCGTGCACTCAAGTGGGACTCCGCTTCCTATCTTCCTATCGTCGCCGCCGCGAAGCCTGCGCGTGGCCACCAAAATTGAAAGCATATTTAGCGCCAGCAAACAAGGACGGAAGGGAGACGACAACACAATGCGCTATGTGTTGTCGTCTCCCTTCCGTCCTTGTTTGCTGGCGCTAAATATGCTTTCAATTTACCAACACGCCCAACAAATGGCAATGCCACCAAAATACATGCCGCGCCGGCGGGTGTGAACGCTGAGAAACGCGTCATGCGGCAGCCGGGCTTCTCTCTGGGGCTTCTTTCTAGACGAGCAGTGCCACCTAGTTGCGCTGCCAAGAAGTCCGCACGTGCGTCCGAGCCCTGAGAATTGTTCCCTCACTTTACGCACACGCAGCGGTGCGTACTCGGGCATCAGAGCTGGCGCAAGTTTCATTGCAGAGCGCCACATACCCAGTGCATTTATGGCGCAATTCACTCATTTGAGCGTTGGCGAGCAAGCCGTTCACCAAGAAGTGGCACATACCCAGTGCATTTTAGATGTGATCAAGGAATTTCAAAGATATTATACAACCCGGTTCAGCTCTACCGACACGCCAAATTGAGACGTTTTGACGCCTTTCGTCTCCCTAGTAAGCCCTCTCTCAGAGGATGACGGTTCTTTTGATAGGGTGCGATTTACCCAACAAGTAGAACTTGCCGTGAATCATTTATCGCCTTCCAAAGCTCCAGGTTCTCCTGGAATATCAGTTGAATATGATAAAGCCTCTAACTTTATATTAAGCCTTGTTTTACTTCGAGTATTCTCTGCAAGTTTTTGCGAAGGTTGCCTACCACGGTCATTTACGCGAACGTACATTGTTGTAATCCCTAAAAGTAGTGACAAACAAAAGTGACGGTCTGTAGAATGCTATAGACTCATTACATTGAAGAATGTAGAATACAAAATTTATGCAAAAGTCTTATCTATCGACTCCACTATGCAAGGTAATTACCTCTTGGACTTCACCAGACCTGTGGATTCAAAGGCTGTTGCATTCAAACAAGCTCGCATCTAGTCCGAACAGCTCTTCCGTACTGGTCATCCCACTGTGACCACATTGCACTGCTTCCGAACGATTTGGCAAAAGTATTTGACCTAGTGAACCACGCCTTCACTTTTAAACTTTTAGAATACGGTAATGTTGACTTCAGTGTCCACAAAGGTGCTGGTATCTGCTACGCTAACTGTTCAACCTGTACCATTGTTAATGGTAATTTTTCCGAGGCGGTGTCTATTACTTTGTATGTAAAACATGGCTGCCTGTTATCGCCGCTTCTATTTGCCATTCGTTCTTAATCATTGTGGATGAGCATTCTAAAGTGCAGTGACCCATGGTTTTAACATTACGGGGAACGAAGTCAAAGCAAGGACTTACGCAGGTGGCCTTGCTTTTTTTCTCCTCTGACACACCGAGCATTGACAAAGGTCTATCATTGTCTGAAAATTTTGTATGGCTTCTAGTGCCCAGGTAAATTGGTCAAACAGCTGGAGTCTCTGGTTTCGTTTATGAGGATGTACACCGGCTCACCCTGCTGATATAGGAAAGACAAGCGGACTACCTTGGTGTTTCTTTTGATGTATATAAGCTTAGGGCACATTTCTGGCCAGAACGTGAACCAGCATTTCAACGCCATGCAGATACCCTTACGCCACACCGATTTCCTGTATTTGGTACAGCGGCTTGTAACTTGTTCCTATTTGCAAATATATTTTATCTACTGCAGATACTTCAATGTGCCCGGACTTCCATTCAGCTATTCCATCGAATATTCGCTACTTTTGTGTGATCTTCCACCTATTAGGCGATGAGGCGAGATAATGTCTTTAGACCCACGTGCGCTGGCAGACTTGGTCTGGTGCGTGTATTTGTGCGACAGATTGTTTGTCGTTCCTTCTTTTTTCGAGACATTTCACACCCAATACTACGATCACTCACACTAGTTAACTTGGTCAATGCTTCATCAAACCTGATAGTTTTATCCGAATACGCTGAGCGACCTTGTTTGAGTGGTTTTAGGAAGAAAATATATTTCGCTGGTGCAATTCCTCTTGGTTCGGTATTCTGCTGAGTATCTTTCCACATTGTCGAGGAAAAAACTGTTAAAGATTTCATATCAATGATTTTACCACCTCACCTTTACTGTTCTACTTCTCCAGTCTGCCACGGCATGACGTACTTCACCGAGTCTGCAATATGCCTTTATCCCCATTTACAAAAACATTTGCCTCTATATTACACATTAAAATGGTACTTGCTGTGCAAGAAAGGTAGCCCAGAAAAAAAATTATCTAGTGTGAATGGCCACCTTTCCGATGCACACAAAACAAAGAGCGTCGTTTATTACGCTGTAAAGATGCACTATTGTTTTGGGGTGTACTTCAAAGAAGTCTTCAGAAAGACTTCGTTTTGGACCAGCATACTATCCGAAACTTCATTACACCCAACAAAAAAGATGTGCCATTTCACGTTTTCCCAATCGGGCTACATAGCTTATGGAAAACACGCATCTTGGACCGAAACGCTGAATCCATTGTTTATATGAAACATCCCTATGCTCAAATGAGTGGTCACTTGAGGGACATGTAAGACTTAGCAGAGTTTCAACCGGACTGATACCAGTACGTGAGAAGTTGCGTGTGGTTACCACTTTTTAAAGTTTAAAACTACTTGTAGTTTTTGCATGCTGCATGGTGTGTTCAGCGTAAATAATAGGTCCTTTCTAGGCCATGAAAGTGAGATCTGGTGACTAGGCTTGCGCGTCTCTCGTCTATACATGATGCTATAAATTTTATCTACTGCAGATACTTTATCTACTGCAGATACAGGTGCAGCGGTGGCGTAGAGGTAGAACACCCGCCTCGCGTGCAAGAGGTCCGTGGTTCGAATCGCGGTGCCACGCAATTTTCCACCGGAATAAAAAAAAAAAAAATCCGCGTGTTGATGAAATTGCATAAACAGGCCTGGAGTGTGGCCTGATCCCGGTTACCAGAACCGGTAACGCACTCCCACACCAGAGCAGGATTGGCCACCCTGGTGCAGTACTTGGCCACAACCTTCTATATAAACACAACAATCAAACCCCGGCCTCAGTCCCCAGCAGCTGCGAAGCAACTGACCACGGCGGCGGTCAGACCTGCGACACAGCAGAGGGTGCTAAGAATCCCTGGCTCCGGACAGGCCGCCATATACAGTGCTCAGAAGCGGGCAGGTCCTGTGCTACCGGGGCTTAGCGGAGAGACGAGAACTAGGAATAAGGTTCCCGATTTATAAGAATATAGCTGGTAACATACATGAACTCTATAGCATCATCGAGAGGGTGGCATGTCTTGTTCTGAAACCTAATAAGAGGTACAAAATGAAGGCTGTACAGGTCTACGCCCCTACATCCAGCCATGATGACCAGGAAGTCGAAAGCTTCTATGAAGACGTGGAATGGGCGATGGGTAGAGTGAAAACAAAATACACTATACTGATGGGCGATTTCAATGCCAAGTTAGGCAAAAAGCAGGCTGGAGACAAGGCAGTGGGGGAATATGGCATAAGCACTAGGAATAGCAGGGGAGAGTTATTAGTAGAGTTTGCGGAACAGAATAATATGCAGATAATGAATACCTTCTTCCGCAAGCGGGATAGCCGAAAGTGGACGTGGAGGAGCCCGAACGGCGAGACTAGAAATGAAATAGACCTCATACTCTCCGCTAACCCTAAGTGGGCATGGGAGCAGCGCCTTCGGCACCGCTCCTAATCGTCAAACTTTCGCCATGCAGGTCATTCAGGTGCTCTTCGTGCCATGGTTATCGGCTGTGGTCAGTGACTGCTCAAGCTTTTTCACCCCGCTGTCAATGACGGTCCCTTGGATTGGCCGGCCGGACGAAATGTTAGCTGCGTCGACCTGCTGCGCGGTTGACTATGATGGAGCTGCAATTGTACAACTCGTCTACTGCCCAACAGCGCAACGGACAACTGCATCAATCACTGGGGACGATTTAAGCAGCCGGCTCGCCAGCGTTTCCTTCAGTGGGCATGGGAGCAGCGCCCTCGGCACCGCTCCTAATCGTCAAACTTTCGCCATGCAGGTCATTCAGGTGCTCTTCGTGCCATGGTTATCGGCTGTGGTCAGTGACTGCTCAAGCTTTTTCACCCCGCTGTCAATGACGGTCCCTTGGATTGGCCGGCCGGACGAAATGTTAGCTGCGTCGACCTGCTGCGCGGTTGACTATGATGGAGCTGCAATTGTACAACTCGTCTACTGCCCAACAGCGCAACGGACAACTGCATCAATCACTGGGGACGATTTAAGCAGCCGGCTCGCCAGCGTTTCCTTCAGTGGGCATGGGAGCAGCGCCCTCGGCACCGCTCCTAATCGTCAAACTTTCGCCATGCAGGTCATTCAGGTGCTCTTCGTGCCATGGTTATCGGCTGTGGTCAGTGACTGCTCAAGCTTTTTCACCCCGCTGTCAATGACGGTCCCTTGGATTGGCCGGCCGGACGAAATGTCAGCTGCGTCGACCTGCTGCGCGGTTGACTATGATGGACCTGCAATTGTACAACTCGTCTACTGCCCAACAGCGCAATGGACAACTGCATCAATCACTGGGGACGATTTAAGCAGCCGGCTCGCCAGCGTTTCCTTCAGTGGGCATGGGAGCAGCGCCTTCGGCACCGCTCCTAATCGTCAAACTTTCGCCATGCAGGTGTGTACCTACTTTTCCCTGTATGCGAAAAAAAGCGACAATCGTTGTTTGTTGCTGTTCCCATGCCCACACGTCTTGCGCGAAACCTTGTCGGAGTGCTTTTCTATGGCGTTACTGTTGTTGTGCTGCGGGGATATTGAGTCTAACCCTGGGCCCACCACTAGAGCAGATGCACTTCTTGATATCGAATCTTTACCAGACAACCCCGCTGAACAAATGGGTGCCCTTTTTCGTTTGCTAAAGGATGTTCACACACGTTCATTACAGAGCACGAAATTCCAAGCCGAACTAGCAGCCGACATAAAAAGCATTAAATCTGGACAAAAAAATATTGAAGCCAAAGTATCCGATATCCAAACGAGACTTGACGCCCTGGAAAAGAAATCCTGTACAATAGACGACCTTGGTGCACAAATTACACATATACAGTCAACTACTGACTTGCTGGCTGTACAGAACAACCTCTTGCAGTCACGTGTTGACGAAATGGAAGATCGGTCACGAAGAAATAACCTAATATTTTATGGTTTGCCTGATGCAAAGGAAACATGGCAAGAAACGGAAACAAAATTAATTGAAGTACTAAGTAAAGTCGTAGATTCATTTCCAGCTGGTTCAATTGAACGTGCGCATCGTCTGGGCACTCTATCACCGAACAAATGCCGTCCCGTTATTGTGAAGCTGGTGAACTTTAAAACCAAGGAACAGCTACTTTCCGCACGCAAGCTGTTGAAATCAAAAAATGTAACAGTATCTGAAGATTTCACGCCCGCCACCCGTGTCATACGAAAAAAACTAACCGAATTCGCCAAAAACCTTCCTGGTTCCCCATCCTTTCTACTCAGCTACAATAAGGTCATTGTTAATAAGAAACGCTACACTTACAATACATTGACGGACAGCATCGAAGAAATTAAAACCAATGAACGCACTGAGCGGCATGAGCCCGTCACTAACACTGCAAATGCTATGCCCTAGGAAGGCGAGAGGGGTGCTGGACGGCCATTCGCAAATCTGTCTATCATGTACACCAATGCACGCAGCGTCGTCAACAAACATGATTCGTTGTCATCGGCGATAGATTCCTGCTCTGCGCACATTGTTGCTCTTACGGAAACTTGGCTCTTTCCTGACGTACAAGATTGTGAAATCTTTCATGAAGCCTCACATTTTAACATATACCGATGCGACCGCACTACGTCTCGAGGGGGGGGGGGGGGGGCGTACTACTTGCGATTTTAAATGATATTCCTTCATCGAGCATATCAGTTAGCACATACCTCGAAATCGTCTGGGCATCAGTAAAAATTGACCATCGTAAACTCATTTTTGGCGTGTGCTATAGACCCCCTTCTTCCGCTTCCTGTTTTTTAAATGAACTGCATGACGTCCTTAACACGATTTACACTCGGTTTCCCACGTCACCCGTCATACTCTTAGGGGATTTCAACTTCCCTAATATAATATGGAATACGAACCCTCCTACTTTAACTCCGTACTCAACCGAATCACAAGAATTTTCGGATATATGTTCTGCATTTTCGTTAACCCAAACTGTTTCTGAACCAACCAGATTATCCGCTACTGCACCCCACACACTTGACTTAATTCTAACAACTACCCCTGATCTTCTCTCTGATGTTACTTGCTATCCTGGAATTAGTGACCACCTACTGCTAAACTTTCACATCGAAACAACCGCGCCAAAACGCTCAAAACAACGCAAAACTATTTTTGACTACAACAGAGCAAACTTTGACGCAATCAATACTGAACTCCATGCATTCATAGACATCTTCTTGCATAACTTCGACAATAATTCAGTGCACGCTAATTGGGACGCATTCGAAACTAAAGCGCACGAACTAATAAAAAAACACATTCCAAAGCGAGTCATGACCACCTATTCGCAGGCACCATGGTATAACATTCATTTAAAACGGCTATCCTACAAGAAAAAACGTCTTTATCGCGCAGCCAGGCTCTCACCTTCTAATTTACGTTGGGATGCGCACAAGGCTGCATCTGACGCTTATCTTGTAGCCATTAGAGACGCCAGAGAAAACTATTTATCTACTGTGCTTCCGTCGATGCTAGCCTCTAACGTAAAGAAATTTTGGCGCACCATTAACCCTCCACCACACGACACTATCACCTTACATGATTCTTCTGACGAACCCGTACCCAACAATCTTTGTGCGACCCTTCTTAATCAAACATTTGTACAGAATTTTTCCTCTGCTTCCTCAAATGAATTACCCCTGACACAAGCGTTCTACTACGTAGCTATGCCTTCAGTACGAATCGACGTATCTGGTGTCGCTAAGCTTATCTACGGGTTAAACAACTCGTCCTCTCCCGGCTTCGACGGTATTAACACCAAATTTTTGAAAAACACCAGTACCTACTGCTCTATTATATTAACAAAAATATTCCAACAATCCTTGGACACGGGTACGCTCCCCGAAAAATGGAAAATAGGAAAGGTGATTCCAATCTTCAAATCAGGCAATAAAAACTTTCCTTGTAATTATCGCCCTATTTCTCTCACCAGTAACTGTTGTAAAATACTAGAACACGTAATCTACACTAACTTGGTTAACTTTCTGGAATCAAACTCATTTTTTAGCGCGACTCAACACGGCTTTCGCAAAACATATTCATGTGAAACGCAACTTATGTGCTTTACTCACGCGTTGCACCAAATCTTAGATCGATCATCTCATGCCGTTTGCTTATTCTTAGATTTTTCAAAAGCGTTTGACAGGGTCTCACATAGATTACTGCTTCATAAACTAAATCAACTAAATTTAGACACTGGTTTGTTAAAATGGATTGAATTTTTTCTTACACATCGTTCACAGTTTGTTGTCGCGAATGAGTGCTGCTCGGCTTTTAGTCACGTTTCTTCAGGCGTTCCGCAGGGATCGGTTCTTGGACCGCTTTTGTTTCTTATCTATATCAATGACTTGGCGCCTCTCTTAAAATCTAACGTTCTTTTATTTGCTGACGACTGTGTTATCTTTCGTGAAATAAGAACTGTTAATGATACTACCCACTTACAGTCCGATCTAGATGCGGTTGCTACTTGGTCCAAAACGTGGCTCATGGAACTTAACACTAGCAAATGTAAAACAATGCACATTTCCCGCACTAAGACCTCCATATCTCCTTTTTACCTTAACAATGTTCAATTAGAATCAGTCATCTCGTACAAATACCTTGGCATTCACATTACCACTAACTTAACCTGGAACATTCATATTGAACATATAGTTAGCAACGCAAACCGCATGTTAGGTTACCTACGTCGTAACTTTCTTAGAGCGCCATCGTCACTTAAACTATTGCTGTATAAAACACTAATACGTCCCAAGCTGGAACACGCATGCTCGATATGGGATCCAAGTCAGGACAAGCTTGTAACGGCACTAGAGCTTGTTCAAAATAACTCCGTTAGGTTTATTTTGTGCAACTACAATAGAACTGCTAGTATTACTGCCATGAAGTCTAATCTTGCTCTCCCATCCCTGTCTGCGCGCCGCCAAATTTCCAGACTAACTCTTTTTCATACGTTGTACTATCATCCTGTTTTGCGCGACCAATTTATCTCTAGGCCTCATTACCGATCCCATCGCATCGATCACAGCCACAAAGTTGGTATTGACATTTGCAACACTAAGCATTTCTTTCACTCCTTTTTGCCCAGGACTAGTCGCGATTGGAATCACCTTCCTACTGATGCTGTATCTATCATTGATAACCATCACTTCCGAAATCTTCTAGACAACTATGTATAAATAAGGATTGTTTTTTCATGTTATTGTGCTAATATTTTACGTAATTTTTCCAATGATATAGCTAACATTGTATAATGAGCGAATATTGTATTTTTCTTGTACGTTTTGCTTGTAAATTAACACCACTCCCCTCTGTAATGCCTTTGGCCCTGAGGGTATCATAAATAAACAAATAAATAAATAAATAAATAAATAAATCGTACAAGATGTGGACGCCCTCGGTAAGGTGCGCTGCAGTGACCACAGGATGGTAAGAACTCGAATTAGCCTAGACCTGAGGAGGGAACGGAAGAAACTGGTACATAAGAAGCCCATCAATGAGTTAGCGGTAAGAGTGAAAATAGAGAAATTCCAGATCAAGCTACAGAACAGGTATTCGGCCTTAACTCAGGAAGAGGACCTTAGTGTTGAAGCAATGAACGACAATCTCGTGGGCATCATTAAGGAGTGTGCAATAGAAGTCGGCGGTAACTCCGTTAGACAGGATACCAGTAAGCTATCGCAGTAGATGAAAGATCTGATCAAGAAACGCTAATGTATGAAAGCCTCTAACCCTACAGCTAGAATAGAACTGGCAGAACTTTCGAAGTTAATCAACAAGCGTAAGACAGCTGACATAAGCAAGTATAATATGGATAGAATTGAACAAGCACTTAGGAACGGAGGGAGCCTAAAAGCAGTGAAGAAGAAACTAGGAATTGGCAAGAATCAGATGTATGCGTTAAGAGACAAAGCCCGCAATATCATTACTAATATGGATGAGATAGTTCAAGTGGCTGAGGAGTTCTATAGAGATTTATACAGCACGAGTGGCACCCGCGAGGACAATGGAAGAGAGAATAGTCTATAGGAATTCGAAATCCCACAAGTAACGCCGGAAGAAGTAACGAAAGCCTTGGGAGCTATGCAAAGGGGGAAGGCAGCTGGGGAGGATCAGGTAACAACAGATTTGTTGAAGGACGGTGGGCAGATTGTTCTAGAAAAACTGGCCACCCTGTATACACAATGCCTCATGACCTCGAGCGTACCGGAATCTTGGAAGAACGCTAACATAATTATAATCCATAAGAAAGGGGACGCCAAAGACTTGAAAAATTATGGACCGATCGGCTTACTGTCCGTTGCCTACAAAGTATTTACTAAGGTCATTGCAAATAGAATCAGGAACACCTTAGATTTCTGTCAACCAAAGGACCAGGCAGGATTCCGTAAAGGCTACTCAACAATAGATCATATTCACACTATCAATCAGGTGATAGAGAAATGCGCGGAACATAACCGACCCTTATATAATGCTTTCATTGATTACGAGAAAGCGTTTGATTCAGTTGAAACCTCAGCAGTCATGGAGGCATCGCGGAATCAGTGTGTAGACATGTAGCTCATGCAAAAATACTGAAAGATGTCTATAGCGGCTCCACAGCCACCGTAGTCCTCCATGAAGCAACAAAATCCCAATAAAGAAACGCGTCAGGCAGGGAGAAACGATCTCTCCAATGGTATTCACAGCATGTTTGCAGGAGGTATTCAGAGACTTGGATTGGGAAGAATTGGGGGTAAGCGTTCATGGACAATACCTTAGTAACTTGTGATTCGCTGATGATATTGCCTTGCTTAGTAACTCAGGGGACAAATTGCAATACATGCTCACTGACCCGGAGAGGCAAAGCAGAAAGGTGGATCTAAAATTAATCTGCAGAAAACTAAAGTAATGTTTAACAGTTTCCGAAGAGGACAGTAGTTTACGATAGGAAGCGAGGGACGGGCAGTGGTAAGGGAATACGTCTACTAAGGGCAGATAGTGACCGCGGATCGGGATCATGAGACTGAAATAATCAGAAGAATAAGAATAGACTGGGGTGAGTTTGGCAGGCATTCTCAGATTGTGAACAGCAGGTTGCCATTATCCCTCAAGAGAAAAATGTATAACAGCGGTGTCTTAACAGTACTCACTTACGGGGCACAAACCTGGAGACTTACGAAAAGGGTTCTACTTAAATTCAGGACGACGCAACGAGCTATGGGAAGAAGGATGGGTGTAACGTTAAGGGATAAGAAAAGAGCAGATTGGGTGAGGGAACAAACGCGAGTTAATGACACCTTAGTTGAAATCAAGAAAAAGAAACGGGCATAGGCAGGACATGTAATGAGGAGGGAAGATAACCGATGGTCATTAAGGGTTACGGATTGGATTCCAAGGGAAGGGAAGCCTAGCAGGGGGCGGCAGAAAGTTAGGGGGACGGATGAGATTATGAAGTTTGCAGGGACAACATGGCCACAATTACTACATGACCGGGGTAGTCGGAGAAGTATGGGAGAGACCTTTGCCCTGCAGTGGGCTCAACCAAGATGATGATGGTGATGATGATGATGATGCTGATGATGATGATGCTGATGATGTTTATGGCTAGGTTCTTGTAGATCATGCGTGGATACAGACCAACAATTTTCCATACGTTGGTCGATCCCGTAGATGGAGGAGGAGGGAAAGAGATAAGTAGAAGGCAGGGAGGTTAACCAGAATAACGTCCGGTTGGCTACCCTACACCGGGGGAATGGGAAAGGGGAAACAACGATAACAGGGAGAGAGAGAGAGAGAGAGAGAGAGAGAGAGGAGGGAAGGAAAGAAGGAAATTGCGGTGAATTCGCTGACGTGTGTGGTCCTACAGAAATTGCATTAAAATTCACAGATGGTCGCACAAGCCCGTCGTCCTTAAGAAGCACAAAAGCGCCTTCGCCGCTTTATGGACCGACGGGCGATGGGGGCGGTGTTCCAGCAGCAACTGCACAGAAAGCGGTCGATTTTCCAGTTTTTTGAAAGCTTTGGCAAGTTCTTGTCTCTCTGGGGTATATCGTGGACAGTGGCACAGGATCCCGTAGATAGTGCAATACATGGCCTAAGTGCAACTCGCCCTTAAGGGGACCAAATGCACAGCTTGCTGTGCACTCAAAGACAAGAACAAGTTTCTTGGCGGGCTGGCACGTATTGGCTAACCTGCAAAACGTGAGCCACATTATGTAAGGGACGAAAACATGAAAAGTTTGTAGCGCGTATATATGGAAATCAATTAAAATACAAGAGATAATGTGGCTCCTTGCATAGCCGTTTCATTAAACTTTTCACCGAAGCTTCGTTTAACTTCGAAATCAAAACACGTGTGATGGATCTGCCGTGTATTCTTCCTTCTTTTTTGCAATAGTAGTTGCACGGCACTGGAAGCGTGTTCGTGCAACCGTCATTCTGTCACCGTGTCGACGCTCATGAGCAATCCGCGCGTGATGTGTTGGTTCTCCGGTGACGTGAAGTTCCTTGGGTTGCAAAATGGACGAATCCAAGCGGACGCGCCGCCACGTTCCGCTCAATCGGCTCTGCCGGAGCCAAGGCAGCGTCTTGGCTTCCGCTGCTCGTGCGACCGTTGTGCGCATAATAAGCGGTAACTTTCCTTGGTAGCAGCTGTGGCATCGCACGCCATTGGGCTGCGCACAATGGTAGTGGCGGAACGGACAGTGAGCTTCGGCCTAAATATCTCAAATGCTTTCATTGGGAGCTCACAAACGCCCACGAAGTCCCTCGGTCTCGTTTCGCACAACATGGATGCACGTCCTTTCCCTTGCGTGCTGCGCCACGCCGTGTAGCCTCCGCGTTTTGTTACAACACCGTGTGAGGAGCACGAGCTCAACGCTAGACCTGCTTCGCCTTCGGGCGGTGCCGCAAATTTTAGTGCGAAACATTCATTGCCTCGTTCCACTATTTTGCGGCAGGTACAATTTCGGACATCCTCAGTAAGGAGAAACGAGTGGACGATGATGGGATCCAACCTCTGGCTTCAAGTGCAGCAGCCTGGTGCGGTAACCGGTAGGCCGCGATCGCCCGCATACTTCGCTCGCGCCGTATCCAACATGTTCTTGGATACTCTTAGCGCGTGTGTGACGTGCCACCTTCTCACGTCTCTTTTTTTCCCCCTCATGACAACCATCGCTTTAACACACCGTGTTAGACTGAACTCCCGCCACATTCCGCAGTTTTTTCTTCGTAGCAGCTAGAGCTACGTGAGACATAGCAACACCTTCATCATCGACCCACGTCCCAACAGGTTTTAACGTTTCTCCGCTGGACTGCAAATGCCATTGTCGTTTCTTTCTTTTTTTTGCGTGCACCACAATGTACAGTCATGGGTACGTACTGTTGTATCACACTTAGAGACGACGGCTTAGGGAAAATCAGCTGCTTATACGATGAAGCTGATCTCTCTCTCTTTTTCTCTTAGTAGCAGGTGATGTCATCATCCGTGTATTTCTCGTTTGTGCCCATCCAGTACATATATGTAAAAGAAAACAATCGGCATGTCGTAAACTCGCGTCGATTAGCCGTATTATAAATCATGTCGTCACTTCATACGATCGTCTTGCTGCCGTCGTCGGATATACAACTGCCCTCGTTTTATGCAAACACGTTGATTTATCTGGAAACGGTTTGCGGAACCTCAACCGAAGCCGGATAGCCAACTACCTGCAAAATGCTTCGCGTAACATCTATTCCCAAAGTGCGTAAGATCGGCACAGTTGTTCTTTCTTCGTTTCCGGCATTTCGGGCACAAAACCAACGTGAGGCAAGTGGCTATAAAATTGATGTTGATAAATTTAGACCTACACTACTAATCGAGAATACGAAGAACGTTTGCAGAGAAAGGGCTAGCCGTGGCAGCAAAAAGAAAGTCCCAGGTGTCCTTTGCTATCGCCTAAGAGATGCGAAGGCGAAAGCCTTGTAAAACGCTTTCGCCTTAATCCACCGTAATCCTTAATGCACCCAAATCCAACTTAATTCCCCCTAATCTACCCTAATTCACCCTAATACTCTTTCATTCACCTTAATCCACCCTAATCCCCCTTAATACACCTTAATCCAATCCCTACTCAATCAGTGCAATCAGTTATTAACTTTGTTAATTATTAATCATCTCTTATACACGGCTGGACATGCTGTGCTTCGCTCCTGGCATTTTGTAGGTCACGTGATTTTTCTGTACCTCACAATGCGACCTTGAAACAGAGATCTAAAGCTTTCGCCCTAGAAGTTGCTCAGCTGTTTCTCTTCGCTACGCGCACAACGTCGCCTTCGTAGCAGCGATCAAGTGCCGGACCGCTTCCTATAGTTTCCATTCCTTCTAACTTGCACTGTTTCTCTCAAAAGTTGTTTTTCCCAGACCCCACTGCCGTGTCTTGCCCAGGTATACGAATATAAATAAGCGCCGCTACAGGGGCGGGCCATGCCACGGCGGCAGCAAACACGTGACGCCAGGCTCGCCCAGCTATAGCCGAGATGCCCAGGTGTCCCCGTACCGCTGATCGCGAAATCGCACGATCTATTCCTGGCCACCGCGCCCGCGCTCTGTTGGGGCCGAAGTGCGAAGACGCCAGGGGCACCACGGCTGCAGTGCACGCTTGAGGAGACAACCGCTCCTCGAACAAATTATAGCCGGAGCAGGCTGGAGAGACGCGTATTGTTGTTTCGCGACGTGGAATGCGATAAGCTGTAGCGACTAGGGTCGCAAGCGATGCGCTTCCGAAGCCGAACATTTGAGGATCATATTTCAAACGTTTAAGAAGTGTTCGGGGTTAGAGTCCGAAAGTAACACATGGTCAGAAGGCGCATTGTGGTGAAAGTGGGGAGGGCTTCGCATTAGGGGAGGAGGAGGAAATATATTTTACTTGAGCAGCAAAATAAAAGCGCTAACGTGGCTTCTATAACATAAAGTTATTCTATGTTTTTCTATTCCATTTCTGCAATCAGCCCTCCACGATTGGTCATCATTCTTTCGGGCCACCCCCACTTCGCTTGTCTGTCACGTGACGTCAGGAAAACCGCGAGAGCTCCTCGTCCGATATGATGTGTACACACTGGTTATGCACGATTAGACCAAACGTAAGCCAAATAATCATTTCTGCCCTACTCGGCCACGAGCTCGCTGATCAACTGCGGGCCGTCCGGCACGCCGAGGAAGCCGTCCGAGTCCAAGGACTCGAGGCCGTCACCTAGGATGGGGTGCTTATGGCCCCAGCCCTCACAAATCGCCGGACATCTGGAATAAAGTTTTCACTCACTCACTCTGCGCCTGTCTCACCACCAGCCCTCAGCTATTAGTCGGAATTCTTTTTTATGCACCCACTTCGCCTATCTTTTAGGCGACGTGAAAAACCGCGAAAATTCACCGCGTCAAAGAGATGTACACGCATTAAAAATACCATTAGTATGCTGCACAAAACTAAATTTTTTACGGAATAGCCGGAGACCACCCGTCCTGAAATGAGTTGATGATGAATGCCCGCCGATCGCTCTCGCACTGGCGCCGGGGATAACCAATTTAATTTCATGTAATAAAGCTTTTCCGTGACAGGAACGTTGTCGAGCGCTTTTGGAACGAGCACGACATCACTCTGCCAACTTTGCTTCGGTGAGGATCTGTTTTAGCGGCATTTTTACCCTGTCGTTGCACGCCGCCGCGATCTTCTACCAGACACCGAAACGTAAGCAAGGGGTAGCATAGAGAAAAATACGTAAAGAGCGGACACTCGAGCGGTTTCACGGCCCAGCAAGTAAGGGTCTGACCACCCGCCAGGCGGCTTAGCGATTTGCACTTCCACTTTACCTCACATGTAGGCAGCATATCATACGTCTACGGGGTTACGTCCACGCATCCCGTTTCCACAGAGACGTTGATGCTGCGGCGGTCATGTACCGCTGGTTACGTCCGCCCCACCACGCTTTCACACGCTTCCTCGCTCGTGCGGTAAAGTGCTTCCTTTTCTCTGCAGAGATAATTTTGCTGTTTCTTGCGTTAAGAACATTGCTAGCAAGACGGTTGTTATGCTGGGTGAGCGTATTTTGGACGTGTAGCATAGAATCTGAGCCGTGGCACCCGTTTACCGCGCAGCTACCCGTTTGTTGTTGCGCCCATCTTGTCGAAGAATTAATAGAAGCTCATCTGTCAAATCAAAGAGTTCGACTCACTCAAACGTCGGCGGGACGTCGCGTTCTTGCCAAGTTGGGCTGGCAAGAGGTAGAAGGGAAGGAAACGGGGCCGTTACCCAGGTTGTGGGCGCATAAAAGCGACAGTAAGCCACTGCCTCGAAACATGAGGCCGCAGAGCGGCTCGTATAGCGGCCTTGACGGAGACTTTAGGTCAAATAGTAGAAGAGGAAGAGGGGGTCACTCTTCACAGACGCTTCGTTACCCAAGTTTTCATCGAAAGCCACGCTGGCAGTTACGACGCGGGATGTGCTCGTAACCTGCGCCTCCATCAAGACGTCTTTTCAGGAGGTGGCAGAAGAGGCCGCGATAGCGCTAGCACTCGCGCAGGCCAAGGTGGGAAGAATTGTCACTGACTCGCAAAAGGGGTATAACAGCTACAGAAAGGGGTGGGTGTCTCTTGCAGCACTAGATATTCTCAAGAGTAAACACGACGTACCTGAAAGGAAAGTTGAGCTGATATGGAAACTGGCTCACTCTGGGCTAGAGGGCAATGAACTTGCCCACCAGTTCATCCGAGAGATGGAACACTGGGTAGAGGAAGGTGAGCCACAGTCCATAATTAGTTATAGGGACATTACGAACCATTACAAGACGGAGAGGCGCCGTTACCTCGATCCTCACAAATCGCTTAGCAGAGAACAGCAAGCGATCTACAGGCAGGTACAGGCCGGATCCTTCCCGCACCCTTACCTTCAAAACAAGATGTACCCGGAAAGGTAGGAGAAGGAGTGTAATTTCTGCAAAACTCAGTTAGGCACGCTCCAACACGTCATTGGAGCATGCCATTTCATCAAGGCAATCCCCCCACCTGTTATCTGCCCCACTACCCTACCCCATCCCGCATCCACCCTTACCGAGCGATGGGAGACCTTGCTAACCAGCACCGCCCTGGAAGACCAGCTCGTCCTGATATCCAGGGGCCAGGCGGCTAGGAAAACACATGGGTCCCGTGAATAGGGAACCACTTCCATCGGCGGCGTCTCAGAAGGTGTCGAGCTCAGCTCACTAAAGTTGTTTCTCTCTCTCTCTCTTTTCCGGAAGAGCATTCGCGTTACTTCCAAGGCTCAATTTTTCAAAAGCCCCTCGCAAGACCTTCGGTTTAAAGCATAGAATTTGTTATATGTGGCTCATCCGTACCATCACCCAAACGCTTCATTGGGTCAGGCTCGAGCAGTCTAATGCGCATTTGGGCTCGTTTTGTGAAGGATGTTTATCTCACTGCACGCTGCATGCGCCTGGCCCGGTTCGCAAGTGCCACCTTGGCGCATTGTTTGTCATTTCTAAAACATTGTTCTCGTACGTTGTGTATTTATGAAGTGTGTAATCCAGTATCTTTCTGTCCAATTTCCTATGTACACATGAAAGAAGTAAACTATTTTGTATGAAACCACTGCTTCCTATTGTGTGCAATTAAAAGAAGAGGCTCAGAAACGGTAAAAGAACTGCAATAAAGAGAGCCCTGATAGCATTATTTTTTCCAGTCAGCACGACCTGATTGAGCCTTGCCGGTTCTTCAAGAGGCTAGGTGGCTTTTCCAATAAGATGTTTGCGATCCGCGAGTTTACTACGTCCATTTGTACGGGAAGCTTAAATATGAAATACTGAACCCCTTGCAATGCAATAGAGACGACGTATGGAACACTTTTGCAGCCAAAGGTAAACAAGAATCGGAAGCATTGTTATCGAAACCCAAACCAAAACAGAGCTAAACCACGCGTATAAAATCTAGGAAGACAAAATGAGTTGTCTGACCAGCCGCTCAGGGCGCTGGCGGCAGTACAGTAGCTCACTCGCACGCCCCTAAGGGACTGTCCGCTCTTTACCAATATGTTTTCCATGGAGGTATCGCGTCTATACCCGATTCCAGCGCTTCCCTCTTTATCCGGTTATCTGCGTTCACTGCGCTAGCGCAGTGCTTTCTAAAGGGCAGGCCTGCTCACTCTGCTTCATGACGTCATGCTACTTGGACCGACGTTTTCATTGTAAAGCCCGGCGTGACGCATGCGGTGACCTCAAAATCAGCGCGGCTTACTCGGGATCTTCTTCATTAGATTCTGTCGCCTTCGGCCAATTTAGCATGACATCTTGGATCGAAGCTCACGGGCCTTGTGCTATCTAGGAGGCGTTGCTTAGCTCTGCACCACCGAAAACCTATCCTCTTCTGAGTGCTCCTCGCCTCTGGCCAGCCAATCAGGTAAGATAAAACGAGTCAAGGTAGGCAATGCTATTGGCTTTGAAAGCAAATGAATGTGACCGCTTACAAACGAGGAGACCATTTCATTGGCCCCTTCGAACTACGCTACGGGTCACCACCCGATGCTTGCGTCAGCGGTTACGTCAGTTTGGTGTAAGATCGGAATAAAAACAGATTCGAGAGAGAGAGAGAGAGAGAGAAAGCAAGGACAGGAAAAGCAGAGAGGTCAACCAGAAGAGCACCCGGTTTGCCACCCTACACTGGGGGTGGGGGGAAACAGATTCGAATAAAAATAAAGGTTACGGCGCTAAGCAGACGAGGACGAAGTGAGACACAAACGACATATGCAGGCGCCCGTATATGTCGCTTGTGTCTCACTTCGTCCTCGTCTGCTTAGCGTCGTAACCTTTGTTTTTAAGTCGCGAACCAACTAGCTCAGCAACAAGTTTTGTTATATTCGAATGGTTTGATGTTATAGGGCCCTTGGTACCTGTGTATATATAATTGCGCCAGAGAGAGGCGTCCTCACTCCAGGAGTCCTGCAGGCCTAGGCGCTGCACCCTTGTGCCCGGCACAAGAGCTTTCATTGATCGTGCGAATTGAGTTCGACAGCCTGGGCTTGTTTAACGTGTGACCAAAACACAGGGCCCAAATACACGCTTTGTGTACCGAAACACAAAGCGTTTTTGCCATCCATCTCCATCGGAAACGATCATTATAGGCAGTGAAGGAAACCGACACCTCGTGCTTCACAGCAGAATGCCATAGTCACGTTCTTTTACTCGTGGGTAGGGTTCAGCGAGCTCAGCTTAAAAAGAAATATTTTAAGAAAACCAGCCAAAGCAGACCCAATTTCTTGTAGGAATTGGGTTTTAACCGAAAACAGTCGATGAAAGGAAATTTATGAGCTACGTAACAAAGTCATCAAAGCGCAGCTGCCAACCTACATACGCTCGATGCAAGGCGCCTGAGGAGGCCATTGTCATGTGTCCGCCTGCTGCCCTAGCAACATTTACTTTTTTATTTGCCTCCATTTATCCGGCTACTAAAACGAAAACAGAAAGGGGGGGGGGGGGGGGAGGGGCTGAGGTTGTCCAGAGGGGTCGCGGGAATCCAGGCCCGGGTCTTTCACTGTTTACGCTGAGGCTACTGCTAAAGTTCTAGTGCTGTTCCGCCA
The DNA here is from genome assembly GCF_023375885.2 of Dermacentor andersoni. Lineage (NCBI taxonomy): Eukaryota > Metazoa > Arthropoda > Arachnida > Ixodida > Ixodidae > Dermacentor > Dermacentor andersoni. Next base: position 51,964,803 of record NC_092821.1, read on the forward strand.
TGTTCCGCCGACAAGCACCTTGTCCGTACCCCTTTGAAGGTGTGTGAAACTTATCGTCATTATCCACAAACAGTGTGTTTCACATTTCTTCCCTTCTTTATACTGTGCTGGCTGCTCCCCGATGAGACGATAAATGCTGCTTTAGTAACACGCTACTTGGGCCGGATTAAAAAAAAATCTACGCGTTGATAAAAATTGCATAAACAGGCCTGAAGTGTAGCCTGATCCCAGTGACCAGAATCGGTAACGCACTCCCTCACCAGAGCAGGATTGGCCACCCTGGTGCAGCACTTGGGCACAACCTCCTATATGAATACAACAATCAAACCCCGGCCCTCAGTCCCCAACGGCTGCGAAGCAACTGACCACGGTGGTGGTCAGACCTGTGACGCAGCAGGGGGGGCTGAGAATTTCTGGATCTTGGAATCGGAACCTGGAAACGCTTAATGCTAGAACGTTATATATTGAGGCGAGTCTAGCGGTGCTATTAGATGAATTAGCGGGCATGAAATGGGATATAATAGGGCTCAGTGAAGTTAGGAGGACAAATGCAGCATATACGGTGCTAAAAAGCGGGCACGTCCTGTGCTACCGGGGCCTAGCGGAGAGACGAGAACTAGGCGTCGGATTCCTGATTAATAAGGATATAGCTGGTAACATATAGGAATTCTATAGCATTAACGAGAGGATGGCAGGTTTTATTGTGAAACTTAATCCGAGGTACAAATTGAAGGTCATAGAGGCCTTCGCCCCTACATCCAGTCATGATGACCAGGAAGTCGAAAGCTTCTATGAAGACGTGGAATCAGCGATGAGTAAAGTCAAAGCAAAATGCACTATACTTATGGGCAACTACAATGCCAGGGCAGGCAAGAAGCAGGCTGGAGAGAAGTCAGTGGGGGAACATGGCATAGGTTCTAGGAACAGCAGGGGAGAGTTATTTTGTAGAGTTTACAGAACGGAATAATTTGCGGATAATGAATACCTTAATCCGCAAGCGGGATAACCGAAAGTGGACGTGGAGGAGCCCGAATGGCGAGATTAGAAGTGAAATTAACGTAATACTCTGCACTAATCCTGGCATCATACAAGATGTGGACATGCTCGGCAAGGTGCGCTGCAGTGACCACGGGATGATATCAAATTAGCCTGGACTTGAGGAGGGAACGGAAGAAACTGGTACATAAGAAGCCAATCAAGGAATTAGCGGTAAGAGGGAAAATATAGGAATTCCGGATCAAGCTATAGAACAGGTATTCAGCTTTAACTAAGGAAGAGGACCTTAGTGTTGAAGGAATGAAAGAATCTCATGGGCATCATTAAGGAGTGTGCAATAGAAGTCGGTGTTAACTTCGTTAGACAGGATAACGGTAAGCTATCGCAGGAGACGAAATAACTGATTAAGAAACGCCAATGCATGAAAGCCCCTAAGCCTAGAGGTAGAATGGAACTGGCAGAACTTTCCAAGTTAATCAACAAGCGCAAGACAGCTGACATAAAGAAGTCTAATATGTATAGAATTGCGCATGCTCTCAGGAACGGAGGAAGCCTAAAAGCAGTGAAGAAGAAACTAGGAATAGGCAAGAACCAGATGTATGCGTTAAGAGACAAAGCCGGTAATATCATTACTAATATGGATGAGATAGTTCAAGTGGCAGAAGAGTGCTATAGAGATTTGTATAGTACCAGTGGCACCCACGACGATAATGGAAGAGAGAATAGTCTAGAGTAATTTGAAATCCCACAAGTAACGCCAGAAGAAGTAAAGAAAGCCTTGGGAGCTATGCAAAGGCGGAAGGCAGCTGGGGAGATTCAGGTAACAGCAGATTTGTTGAAGGATGGTGGGCAGATTCTTCAAGAAAAACTGGCCACCCTGTATACGCAATATCTCATGACCTCGAGCGTACCGGAATCTTGGAAGAACGCTAACATAATCCTAATCCATAAGAAAGGGGACGCCAAAGACTTGAAAACTTATAGACCGCTCAGCTTACTGTCCTTTGCCTACAAAGTATTTACTAAGGTAATCGCAGATAGAATCAGGAGCACCTTAGACTTCTGTCAACCAAAGGACCAGGCAGGATTTCGTAAAGGCTACTCAACAATAGACCATATTCACACTAACAATCAGGTGATAGAGAAATGTGTGGAACATAACGAACCCTTATATATAGCTTTCATTGATTACGACAAAGCGTTTGATTCAGTCCAAACCTCAGCAGTCATGCAGGCATTACGGAAACAGGGTGTAGAGGAGCCGTATGTAAAAATACTGAAAGATATCTATAGTCCTCCATAAAGTCCTCCATAATCTATATCTATAGTCCTCCTATAGTCCTCCATAAAGAAAGCAACAAAATCCCAATAAAGGGCGTCAGGCAGGGAGATACGATCTCTCCAATGCTATTCACAGCGCGTTTACAGGAGGTATTCAAAGACCTGGATTGGGAAGAATCGGGGATAAGAGTTAATGAAAAATACCTTAGTAACTTTCGATTCGCTGATGATATTGCCTTCCTTAGTAACTCAGGGGACCAATTGCAATGCATGCTCACTGAACTGGACAGGCAAAGCACAAGGGTGGGTCTAAGAATTAGTCTGCAGAAAACTAAAGTAATGTTTAACAATCTCGGAAGAGAACAGAAGTGTACGATAGGTAGCAAGGCACTGGAAGTGGTAAGGAAATACATCTACTTAGGGAAGATAGTCACCGCGAATCCGGATCGTGAGGCTGAAATAATCAGAAAATTAAGAATGGGCTGGGGTGCGTTTGGCAGACATTCTCAGATCATGAACAGCAGGTTGCCATTATCCCTCAAGAGAAAAGTGTATAACAGCTGTGTCTTACCAGTACTCACTTACGGTGCAGAAACCTGGAGGCTTACGAAAAGGGTTGTACTTAAATTGAGGACGACGCAACGAGCTATGGAAAGAAGAATGGTGGGTGTAACATTAAGGGATAAGAAGAGAGCAGATCGGGTGAGGGAACAAACGCGATTTAATGACACCTTAGTTGAACTCAAGAAAAATAAATGGGCGTGGGCAGGGCATGTAATGAGGATGGAAGATAATCGATGGTCATTGAGGGTTACGGACTAGATTCCAAGAGAAGGGAAGCATAGCAGGGGGCGGCAGAAAGTTAGGTGGACGGATGAGATTAAGAAGTTTGCAGGGACAACTCGGCCACAATTAGCACATTACCGGGGTAGTTGGAGAAGTATGAGAGAGGCCTTTACCTTGCAGGAGGGCGTAACCAGGCTGATGATGACGATTATGACGATGATGACCTGGGCACGTTGTTCGCGAGATCAGCGCAAAAGGGACGTCTGTAGGGTCAGCGATGGCACCGACCTCAGCGAAGCGAGGGAACAAACAATCACAGAGGAGGCGTGAGCATACCAAGGTGGAACAGGAGACATTTTTTTTTCTTTCTTTATTCACTACCCGGTAGGTGAACCTCTTTTCAAGCCACGGATTGTATTTCACGAAATCATCTGTCTCTAATGCGATAGCATTCTTATGGTGCTCCACGTCCTTTCCGGGGGCCAGCTGTCTATCTATGTATGTTTCTATGTAACCGTTTTGCCGCCTACGGTGGTAGTCCGTGGCCGAATGAGTAGCGCATTAAGGTGCTGTGCTGAGTAAACAGGGTTCCAAACTAACCGCCAGAACAAATTGGGTCACTGAGCATGTGGCAATGTGTATACATGTGCGGCTCTTAACAAACCTATTTTTGTGCCGACAAGAGTCACTGTAGCTCCAGGCCCGAACTTCAGGAGGCCATCCTGGAGTGGGCTGAGAGGATAAAGGAGGCCTACTTCAAGTAGTTCCTCCCCCCACCCTCTATTCCATTGCCCCCTTCCCTTTAAAGAGGGATAAATAAAGTTTTTCATCATCATCATCACTGTAGGTACGGGATTGGGTAAGTACTGCTGTTCGAAGAAACTGACTGACGCCGCCTTGGAGAACTGCGTACGTGTCACATGATCTGTGCTGGTCTTCAGTGAACCTCTTCGATGCCATGTTAGGTTACCGAGTATGTGCCAGTAGGTGTGTGCCACTCCTCAACGACCGTCTTTGACGCCGACTTAGATAACTAGGCATATGCCACTGGGAATGCGCCGCTCCCTTACGAAACAGGTGTAGCCCAGATATAGGCAATCAAATACGGGGTTGAATATCACGCGCCATTCCTTCAAGAAGCGTGTGTTCATTATAGACACCAGCAAGCCGACTTTTCATGTACAAGTCTTATAGCATGGTTTATTCTTTAATCATGCAGAACTGATCGTTAAGAGAACCGAGCTCTTGACAGCTATTGAATTGGGATATGGGGAAAATCCTGCGCACAAGGTTAACGACATTCTGCCACAGTTATAATCTGCGCTTTAAGAAATGATACTCATGGCATATACCGCTCGAATAGACACACATATACTATTTGAGCTTGCCCATCAGCACAGAAGGACGGAGTATTTATCTTATGGCGAGGTTTTGTCTTTTGTCGCGTCAACGCTCCCGAAAGTGATTGGATTACTTTCTAAATCTTTCTTCATTGTTCGCTTTCTAAAAACTAGTGCATCACAAAAATACATGCACCAATTATCAATAGTTTCTGGGGTTTTACACAAACTGCTAGTTGTGCTTTACAATAAAACACTTTCTCTCTCTCTCTCTTTGTCTATATATATATATATATATATATATATATATATATATATATATATATATATATATTGTGACGTGTAGCTGTAGCCCAATGCTATATACAATTTATTTAGAGGAAGCTAACGGAAGGCCAAAATGGCGACGCTATATCAAGCGGGTCCACGTCGTCTTCCTCCTCTTCAGTGCAGCCACACTGTGGTGGCTGTTTCGTAGCATCACCCCCGGCAGTAGAAGAACCGTCTCGGTGCTTAATCTACACATCCGCGGTGAAAGGTGTATGGTATGGCTTTAGTCTCGCCACGTGAACGATGTCACTTGCAGCCGACGATGACGCTGAGAGGCTGGCGGGGATGAATTCATACGTGACATCGGCCACTTGTCGCTCCACACGGTATGGGCCAGTGTAGCGCGACAGCAGCTTATCGGAAAGGCCCACACGTCGAATGGGTGACCAGAGAAGCACCAGAGAACCCGGAGTAAAGTGCACGTCGCGATGGTGGCAATCATAGAGATGTCTCTGATGCTCCTGTGAGGCCTCGAGACGGATGCGGGCGAGCTGGCGCGCATGGTCGGCGTGTGCAATCGCGTCGCGGGTGTATTCAGTGGCTGAACGTGTGGCCGAGAGCAACAAAGTGTCTAAGGGCAACGCGGGTTCTCGGCCATATAGGAGATAGAATGGTGAATAGCCGGCGGTGTCGTGGCGCGATGAATTATACGCGAACGTCACATATGGTAAGTGAATATCCCAGTCATGGTGGTCGGTCGCGACGTACTTCGAAAGCATGTCGGTGATGGTCCGGTTGAGGCGCTTCGTGAGGCCGTTTGTCTGTGGGTGGTAGGACGTGCTGAACTTGTGCTTTGTCGAGCAGGAGCGGAGGATGTCCTCGACGACTGCCGACAGAAAGCTGCGGCCACGGTCAGTGAGTAATTGGCGCGGAGCACCGTGCACTAAAATGATGTCATAGAGCAGAAAATCAGCAACGTCAGCAGCACAACTTGTCGGAAGGGCTCTGGTGATTGCGTACCGCGTAGCATAATTAGTAGCGACGGCGACCCATTTATTTCCGGAGCGCGAGAAAGGAAACGGTCCAAGCAGGTCTAGACCAACACGGAAAAAGGGTTCCGGTGGAATGTCGATCGGCTGGAGACATCCAGCTGGAGGTGTGGAGGGCTTCTTCCGGCGCTGACAGGGCTCACAAGCGGCAACGTAGCGGCGCACGGAGCGGGCGAGACCCTGCCAAAAGAATCGACGTCGTACACGGTCGTATGTGCGCGAGAAGCCCAAGTGTCCAGCCAAGAGAGCGTCGTGAAGTTGTTGGAAGACAGTCGAGCGCAGGTGCGATGGAATTACGAACAGAAGGTCCAAGCCGTGTGGATCGAGATTGCGGCGGTATAATGTCCCCTCCTTAAGGAGAAACATCCGGAAAGAGAGGCGTCGCCAGGCGTTGACTCCAGATGGTCGATGAGGGCTCGTAGTGAGGGATCGCGGCTTTGCTCGTTGCCGATTTCAAGCAACTGGGACACAGAGAAAACGCAAGCGATGGCGTTCGCATCAGCCGGTTCGTCAACGGGGTAGCGGGACAAGCAATTGGCATCCTGGTGCAAGCGTCCCGTCTTATATACCACGGAGAAGGTATATTCTTGCAGGCGTAACGCCCAGCGAGCGAGTCGTCCCATGGGGTCCTGAAGCGAAGATAGCCAGCAGAGCGAGTGGTGATCAGTGATGACACAGAAGGGGGTCCGTACAAGTATGGACGAAACTTCGCAACAGCCCACAGAAGAGCGAGGCACTCGCGCTCTGTGATTGAATAATTGCGCTCGGCGGGTGATAGAAGTCGGCTGGCATAGGTTATAACAGGATCATGTCCACGCTGGCGTTGTGCTAACACTGCTCCTATGCCGTGACCACTGGCATCAGTTCCAACTTCCGTTGAGGCAGACGGGTCAAAGTGGGCCAAAATTGGAGGCGTGGTAAGAAGAGTAGTGAGGTGCGAAAAAGATGCAGCATGGTCAGGTCCCCAAGAAAATGGGGCGTCTTTCTTCAAGATGACGGTAAGGGGACGTGCGATGTCGCAAAATCCTTCACAAAGCGTCGGAAATAAGAGCACAGCCCCACGAAACTACGAACGTCCTTGGTAGACTTCGGAACGGGAAAGTTCGTAACTGCGCGAATTTTGCCCGGATCAGGTCTCACGCCTCGGGCATCCCCGAGGTGTCCAAGGACGGTGATTTGGCGGCGAGCGAAGTGACATTTTGACGAGTTCAGCTGGAGACCGGCGCGGCGGAACATGTCAAGGATCGCTGAAAGACGGTCTAGATGCGTGTCAAAAGTGGGCGAATAAACGATGACGTCGTCCAGATAGCACAAACAGGTGGACCATATATTATATATATATATATATATATATATATATATATATATATATATATATATATATATATATATATATATATATATGTATATATATATATATATATATATTCATCTCATCTATGGGATCTAATGCGAGCGCTGTTGCTTTGTCTCTGCGTGTAGTAGTTAAGAGAGCCAGTTTAAGGGAGGAAGCATCGTCGAAAGACTGCCCGAGACACAAGACAGAGCGGAAAGTCCTAAAACCAATGGTGAGAGACAACTCAACTCACAGAGAGGCCGCCGCCAAAGTGCGACGGCGTAGTGTCCGCCGTCACCGTAGACGATCCTCGTCTACTAGAAATACTGATACCGTCGCAAGACAGACGCTACTTCCTGAGGCTGGTGCTCCCAAGGCGCTCACCCACAGTAACAACACGGTGTCTGATGACGCATTGAATACCTCTACTGCAAACGACTGGCCTGCACTTCCGACATTAAGTCCTCCAGCCCAACAAAGGTTGACGTACCAATGAGGGCACAGATCACGTGCGAGGTCAAAACAAGCAACTAATCGCCATAATAAGATCTCTAATGAAAGTCAATCGAGTGTTGATAAATGACATGCAGACGCCATCTGCTCGAGGTGCACTAAGGTGCTGGACGGCCTGGATCCGGTTCTTGCGAGCCTCGAGTAGCAAGCACAATGGCAATACCGCGTCAGCCGTTCTTCAGAGAAGTCAAGGAAGCATCTATTATGCAATGGAATGCCCGTGGCCTGCAATCCCTCAGTGATTTTCGTCATTACGTTTCCACCAATCGATTCCCCATTGTTGTCGTCTGTGAACCGAAGCTACAGAAACCCGTCCCGATCTCAGGCTATGAACCTGATGTGTCATCGACTTGTACTGACATTAGCAAAGTGATCATCTACATACGGTGTGAACTGACTTACGTTGTTCATCCAGTGCGGCCACATGACACTAATCAGTATGTGTGTTTGACCGTGAAAAAACAAAAACTTGGGTTTGCTTTAGTGGCCGCTTACCTTTCTTCATCAAGTCGTTTCGATAGGCAGAGACTGAGTGACATTATATATGCGACACCTGGTCCATGGATTGTTGTTGTAGACTTCAACGCGCATCATTCACTTTGGGGAAGCAACAAGATAAATTCCAAAGGAAGAAACCTCGTGTCCTGTGCTTGCGACCATGAACTTTGTTGTCTAAATGATGGCAGTCCCACGTTTCTGCACGGCCGGACGTACAGTAGTTGTTTAGACTTAGCATTTGTTTCGCGATGCCTCATTCGCTGCGTCCATTGGTTCGCAGATATAGAAACCCACGGAAGCGACCACATTCCTACCTACTTGAAGATAAAAGGCCTCACCAAATCCGTTCCATCAAATTTTAAACAAACAATCGATTGGCCCGTGTTTAAATCCCTTATGGAAGACGCATGCCACGAAGGCATTTCGTCCACACTAGAATTTGAGATCGCCAAGGCTATGCAGGATGCTATGGGCTCATTCTGGCCATTAGAGGAATACACAGATTTTGATTCGGAAATACAGAGCCTCCATGCAATCCGCCGGCGAGCGGAGCGACGGTACAGACGGACTAAATCATTCTACGACCTTAGAGAGGCCAGACGCATTCAAAAGAAAATTCAGCGTCGCCTTGCTGTACTGCAAAATCAAGGCTGGAAATCGTTTTGTGAGTCTCTCGACCCGCGTAAACCTCTGTCGGTTGTCTGGAGAACAATCCGTGGACTTCGAACAGCTCCTCAACAGCGTCGTCCATTTAAGTCTCTAGCCCTGCATCAAGGACACCGAGAAGTAGAGGTAGCCGAAGATTACTGCGCAAGGATCGCGGGTCCGGCGCTCACGTATTCACCTTGCACACCTATTCCCATTGTGCCCCCTTGCTCCCGAGATCCTGGTATAGACGCCGCTTTCTCCATCGAAGAACTGGAGGCCGCACTTTCTGGGTGCAGGCGATCTTCGTCACCAGGACACGATGGCATCACATACTCTGCGCTTGCAAACCTTGGTCAAGAGGCCAGAGATGCCCTTCTTGGCCTATACAACGCATCATGGCGTGACGGCCTGGTCCCTACAACGTGGAAATCCAGTGGGCTTGTTCCACGCCTCAAGGCTGGCAAATCCCCGTTGGAATTGTCATCTTACCGTCGAATAGCACTGGCTAGCTGTGTCGGCAAGGTAATGGAGAGAATGATCCTTACACGGTTAGAAGGGTACTTGGAATTTTACAACGTCTACCTAGAGGTGATGGCTGGTTTTCGACGTGGCCACTCGTCAATAGATAGCGTTATCGACCTGGTAACATACGTACAACACCAGAAATATCTGAAACGAATCCCTGCGGCCCTATTCCTTGATGTTAAAGGTGCGTACGACAATGTAGATCATCATGCAATTCTGGACGCCTTAGAAGGTGTAGGGATTGGTGGACGCACCTTTCGCTGGATATGCAACTATTTTAATGGAAGATCTTTCTTTATTTTGACTGAAGACGGACCAACGCCATCTAGCTCTACCAGTCGTGGTGTACCGCAAGGCGGAGTACTCAGCCCTACCCTTTTCAACCTGGTGCTCGTTGGTCTTGCTGATTCGTTACCGCAAACCGTTCAGCTCTCCGTATATGCAGACGACATTTGCATATGGGCTTCAGGCGTGACAGTGTACAAGTTCGCGCACGACTTCAGAAAGCCTCAACGGCTGTGTCAACATACCTAAGAAGACAAGGCCTGGAACTTTCCGCTGATAAATGTGCACTCGTTTGCTTTTACTCGGAAAGCGATGGCCCCGTATGCTTTGCAGATTAATGACCAAATTATACGATATAGACGAACGCACCGATTTCTTGGCGTCATCATTGATAGAGTCTTGTCTTGGAGCCCTCACATCTCGTACATGACAAAGCGTTTGGCCGCCATTGTGGACCTTCTTGCGTTTCTCGGCGGGAAGTCCTGGGGCGCAACAGTACCGTCAATGTTGGAACTATATAAAGCACTGATTTGGGCTTCCTGCGGTACAGCTTACCTGTACTAGGAAATACTTGCACTACGAATATTCGCAAACTCCACAGCGTGCAAGCCCAAGCACTCAGGACTTGTCTCCGTCTTTCCAAAACTACGTCATCGATTGCGACAGTGGCCATAGCCAGAGACGCTCCTTTGACAGTCTACATTGATACAGATGTCCTGAGAGCGCACATCCGACACCTGACTCGGATTCCCTCACACCGTCTTGCTTGCTTGGCAGCAAAAAGGCCACTTTCAACTTTTGCTAAAACTATTGTAAGACATCAGTCCTACTAGCCATCAGAATTTACGCCCGCTGCACGATTGTCAGATCCATTGTGGTGTCTGCACCGGCCGCAAGTGCAACTGAAAATTCCAGGAATCAGAAAGAAAGCTGGAGCGCCATTGCAAGCTTTGAAACAAGCAACTTTGGAGCACATTCACAACGTGCACAGATTTCGGCAACATGTATACACAGATGGTTCAGTAAAACTCAACAGCTTTGCTGCTGCAGTCATCATCCCGGCAAAATCTGAGGAAATCAAATTAAGAACTTCATGTGTGACCACATACATCAACGGGTGCAGAACTCGCGGCGCTCCGTGCTGCAGTTGATTTCATTAAGCAGAAGCCACCGCAACAATTAACAGTCTTTAGTGACTCCAAGGCAGCCCTTCAGTGCATACGAAGCCCAATACGCCACGGACCCAATGAACAACTGGCCTCAGAAATTCGGCACATATATCATCAAAGCCATGACAAGGGACACAACATAATCTTTCAGTGGCTACCAGGACATTGTAACATCAGCGGGAATGACCATGCCGACGAAGCCGCCCGATCTGCACATGAAAGTGGTCAACGAGTCTTCATTCCGCTTTCGCGAACAGACGTTGCGGCTGAGCTGCGATTGATGTCCCGTGAGTGTACTTTGCCCCTGTGGGACTCCAATGTTTTCACCATGTGTCGGTTGCGTTCGTTGTCTCCGGACATACGGACGCACCTCCCGCCTGGATTATCACAACGTGAACAGACCGTGCTCTACCGTCTGTGGCTAGGCGTTGCCTTTGCAAACTCATATGCTTTCCTCATAGGAATGGCCAACAGTCCCACGTGCGACACATGTAACATCCACGAGACGCTCGCACACATTATCTGTGTCTGCCCGCGATACAGTGCTGAGAGACAAGTGATGTGCAGAGTACTGGACCAGTTGGACATTCGTTCACTTTCAGAACTAAAAGCTTTAGGCCAATGCTTCGAAAGAACATGCGCGTTGAAGGCCTTACCCGCGCTATTAAGGTTCTTGCGGTCCACGGGGCTTCACGACAGACTCTAAGAATGCCGCCCCGTACCGCTGTGTAGTGTACGCGCTTTGTTCGTGCTTGTCTCCCTTTCTTTCTATCTCCCCCTTCCACTCTGTCTCTCTTTTTATCCCCCTTAACCCTTCCCCCTGCGCAGGGTGCCAACCGGAACTACCTCTGGTTAACCTCCCTGCCTTTCTCTGCATTATTTTCTCTCTCTCTCTCTTTGTCTCGTGAGTGTTACAGACACTACACTCAGGGTCCCGTTCTTGTCCAACCTTGGGGAGGTATCGGCGATTGCACGGCACAGTGAACCGTACTCGATGAATCAGTGTTTCTTGGCCTCTCTGCAGCTGAAGTGGCAGCCGCAATCGTAAACCAGCGTCGTCTGTGGAGGCGCTCTTGTCGACGTTCGGGGTTGTCACATTGTTGCACCATACAGGATTTAATGGAGTTACGGAGCAAGGCGTTGATCTCTCGTACCGGGAAAAATTAGGTTTTGCAATCTTCCCGTCAGTGTGTCCCATTTTCGCCTCCACCCGACAGCGTGCTCATTTGCAGCTATTCCGCAATGGCCAGGAATCCAGTGCAGAAGGATGGTATGCCCGGATCGAGACGCCCAGGATGTCCAACGTGTCATAAACCAGAGGACTAGAAGCTGTTCTGTGAATCAAATATTTGCTTATGAGTTGCAGCGCCGGTTTTGAGTCACAGAACCATGTCATTTCTCGAGGCTTCGTTGTAGTATGCAGTGGCCTGCGTCTTGAACGCCGTTCGACTCAGCTGTTGAGAACTGGCGATGATAATGCGAACAGCAATCCAACAATGTACCGAAAGATCATATTCCTGAAGTCACGAGTGATGGTAATCATGAGGCTTTCGTTGTTACGGCTATATGCAACGTACTCCGATATCGTCCCCCTTTGCTATGGCACTCGCTTGCCGAGGAGGCCCATGAAGACGAAGGCATAACGACTGTATGACGCCCACATAATGACGATCGATGGAATGACAAAAAAGGAATGGTATCACTAGAATGACGTTGTCATTCTAGCGATACCAGAGAGTAGTAGAGAGTAATAACCTGCAGCTGCCTACCAAACGTAACATCATAACTGCATGCATTTATCGTTCACCTTCTTCCTCTTACATCGAATTTTGTGAAGAATTTAAGCACTTACTAAACACAGTCACTGATGAAAACAAGGATATTGTGATATGTGGCGACGTTAACATCAACATTATCAGCCCTGACAGTCAATGTTGCTCTGAGTACTTACGTACTTATCTTAGCTGCGGTCTCTCCTCACAAATTACAGCTCCAACGAGGTGTGAAATAGGCGGACCTAATACCTTAATTGACCATGTACTGTCTAGCATACCTACTGATCTTAGCACAGCTGGGATAGTGGAATATGCGGTAACAGACCATTACCCTATATTTTTTGCATAGGTTCCGTAACGCCTTCTCAAGCAGCAAAATATATCAGGACTTCCTTTGATTCTAATAAATTCACTGGTATGATTCGTGCAATTCAATGGGCTGACGTGCTTGAAGAGCAATGTGGCGAAAGGGCTTTTGAATCTTTTTTTTCCAAAAATATCCGAATGCTCTAACTTATGTACAAGTAACACTCCTGTGACGCGGTGGTTTAGCTCGCCAAGAAAGCCTTGGATTAGCGATTCTTTATTGCGGTCCATTAAAAAAAGAGATAATCTTTGTAAGAAACTTAAAGTCCAGCCATTCAATAATGCGTTGCGATTGTGCTTCCACACATATTCAAATGTCCTAACAGCCACATTAAAAAAATGTCAAGCGTAATTACTACGAAAATAAAATAAGAAAAAATGGAAGTGATACAAGACGAAACTGGCAGGTTATTAAAGAATTCTTAAACATCAGTGCAACTAAAAATCACATATCGCGTGTGAATCCCGATTCTGCTAATATTACTGACCCTCAAGACATAGCTAATGTTTTCAGTGGCCATTTTAGTATTGCAGACAGTAGTCAGCCTGATTCAACGTTGCTTAGTTTTCCGCGCTGTTCTCATTCATTTTACCTGTTCCCCACAACATCGCTAGAAGTATGTAACATTATCAATTCTCTTAAAACAACCGGTCCGGGCCTCGACTTGATACGCCCCTCTAGCATTAAGCTTGTGTCTAACGAAATCTCAGCTGCGTTAGCACATATAGCAAATAGACTATTTATAGATGACATCTTTCCTAGTCGCCTCAAGACAGGTAAAATAATCCCAGTATTTGAAAAAGGTGACCATAACAGCACGAGTAATTATCGTCCTATCTGCATTTTGTCTTTCTTTAGTAAGGTCATCGAAAAACTTATACATAATCGCTTAACTAAATACTTATCCAAATTTAATCTTTTAACTCCTGATCGATTTGGCTTTCGTGACAATTTGTCAACTGAATTAGCGCTTATTACTTTTACTGAGAGGGTTAAATTAGCCATCGATCAAGGCCTCTTAGTTGGTGCTCTCTTTATTGATTTCACCAAGGCGTTTGATACAATTAACCACCGTATTCTTTTAAGTAAACTTGAATCGTATGGCATTTCTGGGCCGCTTTTACAAATCCTTCGCAACTACTTAATTGACCGACAATATATAGTCGAAGTTAATGGTGTCTTCTCCTCATCAAAAACTGTAAATACAGGTCTCCCTCAGGGATCAATACTTGGGCCACTTTTATTTGTCATATTCATTAATGACTTGCCAGAAATATTAACACATGCACACTGACTTCTTTACGCTGATGACACCACTACTTTCGCATCTGATAAAAATTTATTTGCATTGCAGGATAAACTTAACGCTGACCTAACGAATGTTCATTCATGGTGTGTAAAAAACAAGCTGACCACTAACCCATCTAAGACAACATTTATGGTATTCCATTCTTCAAAAACTTTGCACATTGACTCTATTGTAGTGTCCCTAAATAATAATGTATTTGCAAGATCTGCGTCTACTAAATTTCTTGGTGTAGTACTAGATGAGAACCTAAAGTTCCAGTGCCATATTCAATCACTTATTCAAAAAATCTCATTTCGTATTCACATCATAATAAAAACTCGCTCTTTTTTCAGCAAACCATTCTCATGTCTTTATATTACGCGTACATACACAGTCATCTCTCATACTGCCTGTCATCTTGGGGTAATACATATACCACACATCTTCATCAGTTAGTTTTGCAAAAGGAGGCATTACGATTAATTGCATTCCAATCGCATACATCTCCCTCTGCTCCCATATTCCGTTCCCTAAATGTTTTACCTTTACGCATGTTATTTCAATCATAAGCTGTCGCTACTTATGTTTCGTCTTATAAATACCGAGTTTAATATTCCAGGTTTTAGTCGCTCTAGCCTCATCAATTATAACAACACAGGATTTTCAGCACAACTCAATCTTCTCCTTCGAAAAGCAAGAACTAACTATGTGAAATTTACCGTCGCGTTTTCAGGCATTTATGTTTGGAATTCAATACCATCTGATATGAAGACATCTACATTATTATCATTCAAGCGTAGAACAAAGGAGTATTTCATGAACACTTTATCTGACGCGTAGCATAACTTAACGAACCTAGAATTAATTAGATTTTGTTCATTTTACCATTACGCCATGTACTGTTCAATTACCGAGTTACTGAATTTTGCCTATAATTGATACTTCTCCTCGTTGTTAGCTTTACGTGCCATTTATCCGCGTTTGAATTGTTGCATGTTATTTTCAAGATTTCTTCAATTATTTTTCTTCTTTTTAACTGTGTGAATATACTTGTGATATTTTTAATAGATTTTTTTTCTCTCTTACCGTTTATTTCCGATGATGATTTAGAAATTGTATAATATATGACATGACTCACTGTTTGCCACGATCCTAGTATCCTCTTTTCATGTCTTGTTAGGAGGTCCCCCCGACAGTTGTTACTTCGGGACCTCCGAATGTGTACTATACCCATCTTGTATTTGATTTTGTCAAATATTGTCAAATAAATATCTAGGTGATATAACAATGACGGCATGACGACAGTAAGATCTAATTATTCTCTCCTTAGAGAATAATGTACACTAGAGAATAATGCGCATTATACCATCTCACAATGGTATAACGGCAGCAACGTGACGAAGACGACGACATGAGAACAATGAGGTGACGAAGACTGTATGGTTTCAGGTGACAATGACGGCATGTTGACAACCGGAAGAAGAAGCGGGAATAACGACGATGGCACAACGAATACATGATAGCGTGTCTGCGTGACAACGATGCAATGACGACGATGGCTTGACAACGGTGACATTATCACGACTGAATGACGACAGCATGATTACGATACAGCACCCGCCGTGGTTGCTCAGTGGCTATGGTATTCGGCTGCTGAGCACAAGGTCGAGCACAAATCCCGGCTACGGCGGCCGCATTTCGATGGGGGCAAAATGCGAAAACCCCGTGTGCTTAGATTTAGGTGCACGTTAAAGAACCCCAGGTGGTCGAAATTTCCGGAGTCCACCACTACGGCGTGCCTCATAATCAGAAAGTGGTTTTGGCCTGTCAAACCCCAAAACTTGCATAATTTACGATAGAATAACAAACATAGAATGACGTCGAGGGATCGACGAAGATGGTATGACGACAATGAGATGCCAATTAAGTGATCATAATGGTGGTACCACAACGTGACGACGATGGCATTAGGACAATGGTATGACGACGACGGTATGATGACAGTCGGATGTTAAAGCTGCAGTGATGATGAAACGACCACGACGGCAACCCGACAACGGTATGACAACAAATGCATGGCGATGACTGTACGACATTGACAATAATAGCATACCAAGGGCATGAGGACAATGGAATGATAAAGGGTGTACGGTGACAATGCCGTGAGGATCACCTGTGTGACGACGATGGCATGACGAGAATCGGATGATGAAGCTGGAGTGGCAATGCTGGCACGACTACGGCGCCATTACGACGACGATCTGATAACGGACACATAATAGCGGATGTCCAACAATGAAGGCATGACAAGGGCGGCCTAATGAAGACAGCATCAATGCAATATAGTGACGAAGAAAATTGTCGTCGATAGAACGAGGAAGGCGGTATGATGACGACTCCATGACAACAATCGGCTGAGGCCACTGAAGTGATGAAAATGATAAATCGACAGCATGATGACGACGGCATGACGAAAGTCAGTTGACAAAGCTGGAATGACGACGATGCAACGACTATGCCTGCATCACGACCCCGGACACGTGCTTAGTGGCCCAAGCTATTAGACACCTTGGACCACTGGGTCAGAGAAAAAGGAGTGACGACGGCAGCATGACGAGAGTAGGTCATGAAGCTCGAATCACGACTATTGACCGACTATGACGGCATCCCTATGGCGGTGTGATAACGAATTCAGGACGACTGTATGGCGACGATGATATGAGGACGACGGCATGATGAGTGGCGGATTACAAAGCTAGACCGACGGCGACAAAATGACCACGACCTCATACCAACTGGCCCAAGCTATTAGACAGCTTGGGCCACTGGGTCGGGATAGAAAGCGTGACGACAACGGCATGGAGAAAGTAAGACAACGTGAAGCTGGAATGAGCACAATAGAACAAGAGCAAACCTTGGAGAACTGCCGCAGATGTGGGCACGACGAGCAAGAGCACCTAACTAGAGGACCAAGCAGGAAGAGAACTTGGGTCACTGGGCCAGTGTAAGGAGACAGACAGACAGACAGACAGACAGACAGACAGACAGACAGACAGACAGACAGACAGACAGACAGACAGACAGACTGACAGATGATTTAGATAGATAGATAGATAGATAGATAGATAGATAGATAGATAGATAGATAGATAGATAGATAGATAGATAGATAGATAGATAGATAGATAGATAGATAGATAGATAGATAGATAGATAGATAGATAGATAGATAGATAGATAGATAGATAGATAGATAGGCAGGCAGGCAGGCTCAAAAAGGATGAAGTAGGCAACGAATGCTACTCGCATTGAAAATTAAAGTGGCGCATGAAAATTGCAGGACGTTTTATCTTATCAGTTATTCTTTCATTTGCAGCACCTGTTCAAGACGACTGATATGCCCCAGAATGCGTGCAAGCGTCGCACATGCTATGCGTCATCTGTGTTCTATTATTTAACACTAATGACACGCTTATATATATGTGCTAGAGCAGTCTTCCTGTCAACATGGAAGCCGAAGTAGCTCATTAAATCTTTCGTATGGAGCTGGTGCACTAAAACGCGTCCGTAATTACATCTCGGCGTGCGTTATAAGAATACCAGGTGGTCCAGGAAAGAAGGAAGACCGCTATTTGTGGTGTCACTAAATATAAGAGATGAAAAAGTCTGCAAATGCCTCCTCTAGAACTTTTGGTGACTGGCCAGTCGCTACGCACAAAGCAGCCGTAGGATTCTTGCAGACTTGGGAATTGCGGAGAGCCTTCAGTATGCGATATACATTTACAAAACCATTTCCAGTATGCAGCGAACTACATAAGGCTGCCCAACTCTTGCGACGACACTGCTCTGTATGCCGCCGTGTGGCTGCATCCATGCGGTTATACTGAGTCCAGTCGGTGCGTCGTTCAGAACGCAATGTCCGCACATAAGCGCGGTGCATGTCGACAATCACGGAGCCGCAACAGCTGGAGGTCAGGGTTTGGTTTGCCGATACTCCGTTGTCGTTTTATTGTAGCTTGTCTTAAACACTCATTCATCAGTTTGAACAGACAGTCTTGAGATGGTGCCTCTGAGATCAGCTGACAGAATTTGTCCCAGTTTGTCACTGTATGGACCGCAGTCTGGTGGCCCGCAGTATGTGCTGGTGTTAACCAAATGGGTTGGAGATCTGAGCCCCACCGGTCAGCTTCGCATGACCATCTCTCGTTAAAGTCTATAGTAGAATGCTCCTTTCCTCTACCTATATATGTAGGTGAACCGTCATTCAGTATTCGCAGATCGTTCTTGATAATGAGCTCGTTAATCTCTCCCCCACGATTCTCCTGGGGATGGGAACACCATCGCGGATAGTTGGCACTAAAATATCCGCATAACACAAACGATGCACCACACTGAGACACTAAGCATTCAAGTAGTGAGGTATCTGAAGAACGTGCAGGCCGGTTGTATATATACTTGCCACCGTTAGTAGTCACACCCCTGAGACTCACAGCAACAGCTGAACACTCAAACTCATCATCACACATGTTGTCTGTGCCAAGGAGCACGAAATCCATGTTAGCGCATACATATACTGATGCTTTTGAAGCATCGCGCGTATGCGCGGTGTCCACACATTGGAAAGAACCACAGGCTACTTCCGCGCATCGAACGTTACTGTGGACACCCACCAAGCCTGGCGGATTACAACGTAGTCAGATTGATTGTCCCGTTGTGCGCAGCGTTACTGACTCTGCCAACAAAATTACATCGCATGGGGTATCTCTCGTTGCTCAATGGATATTTTCACATGTAGGGCTCGCCGCAAATGAACAGGCTCCTCGGCTGGATTCAACTTGCGATCGTCAAAACTGTGTCTGCCCTGAAATCTTGTGCAAGTTTGATGAAGCTCGTCTGCTGATTCGTCGACTCAAGGAGCATCCAGACCAACGCGTCGAAAATCGAACGTTCCCGCCCCGTGTTCGCGATCGAGGCTTGCCTCGTCACGCTAGAGTACAACTCATGCTAAGGGTTGAGAGAGATATAATTTTTTTGAATGAACGCAGAGAGGTCGGCCTGACCTAGCGCGCTTTAGCCTGCTACTCTGCACAGGGGGAGGGGGAATAGGGACATAAAGGTGGGATGAGGGATGATGATGACATAGAAAGAAGAATGCGCAACGGTAAAAGCAAGTTCAACACTCTGATAATAAACATTCATAAAGGTCATTCATGAACCCACTACCTGGTTCCGTATCTAGTCAGTAGTCACCAATTCATGTGAACTTAAAGGCGCTAGGTCCAAGCTGTTTTGTGGGCCTCCCCTGCGTGCGCAGCACAAGCGCCAAACAGAAGTTTTATAGCAAGTAAAGAGCTGCGATAAGCGGCTCCAGCACTGCGAGCACCTGCAGGGCACTTTTAGCGGCCGTATTCTGGAGACCACCGAGAATCACGCGCATTAACTCCACCGGGTGCTTCAAGATTTTCTGTACGCTCTCCTTCTCATTGTGTCCAAACCCTTGCTTGCCCGTAGTGCCACCGATTTCATTGGCCCTATCATTCTTGGCTTCTTGGCGCAGAGGACCACTAGGGTCCGCTGGCATGGCCGTGGGCCTAGATGACAGCAAAGGCCATTCCGTGCATGTATCAGCCGGTGGAGATTAATGTTTGCCGCGTGCTGTCATCGATCTTGAATTAGCAGTAGGCGCCGTTACCCTCCTCGATGCACGCACAGGCAGAGGTGGTCGTGGCGCCTGTGTGTGCGCCACGACCGCACGACGGGTGGCCACTCCATTGTGTACGTCTTGCGGTTGGTGCGAGACACTTCAGCGCCTGATATTGGAGTGTCTCCCGCTTACACTGCGCCGCGCACGTCGCTAGTGAGAGACCGGTCTCCTTGGCCTGCGGTGTACGACACACGACGAATGCTTGTACCCCAGTGGATGTTAGCCTATATTGCAATCAGGCGCCATTGCGCTCTTCTTTACTTTACTAAACGAAACTAAGTTAGGTTCACCTTTATAGCGTGTTTCTATTTTCGGTGGACGGGACCTCAAGCACTATTTCTTCTATTTCGACATTTTTAAGTGGCGTGACCTGCAGTGACTACTTTGTGTGACCTGCACTGTGTGTCGTGAGAAGCCAACAAACGAAGGCACCAAGTACAACACAGCGGAAATTACTTGTACTTACTAATTGAATTAAAGCAATGATAATTTATTGAAAATGAAAGTGGATGAAAAAATTCAGTGCCCTTCCACTCTGTGAAGAAGGATGACCAGCGAAGCTGCGACTGTGGGCCCCTTAATGGCTAACTCAACCTCCGCCGCGGGTCGGCCCGGTATTGCACTATGTTAGGCATCGGCCCAATTATGGGGAGTGCTTAACACGTGCTTCACCTCTGCCGCGGGTTGGCCCGGCATTGCACTATCTTCGGGATCGGTCCACGCATGAAAAATTGTTGGTATATGTCCACGGAGACGAAATCCGCTAGAAACTAGCCATAAACAGCTTCGCTGTACAAGCAACTTGCCGCACGTGGGGAACGATCCCACGTCTTCGCATTATGCGTGCGATGCTCTGCCAATTGAGCTACCGCGGCGCCGCTTGCCCGCGAAGGTGTGTGAGTGGTGGCGTGGGCTAACACTCCCAGGGTTAGTTCTAGTAGTAGCACACAAATACCCCCGCAAGTGGATGGGGAAGCGGCACCGCGGTAGCTCAACTGTTACAGCATCGCACGCGTAATTCGAAGACGTGGGATCGCTCCCCACCTGCGGCAAGTTTTTTTTCATCCAATTTCATTTCTATTAACTTATTATTTCTTTAATTCAATCAGTAAGTAGAAGTATTTTCTCCTGTTTTGTACTTGGTGTATTTGTTGTCTTCTTATGATATGATTTATGAAAATCGGGCCCTTTGGTTAACACCTTTTCTTCTTATTCTGTACTGTGCGTGGGTTGCTCTTTATTGCAGATTTCTTAATCTTGCTCTTTCTTTCCTCTTCCCTTCTTCCTATCTTCCATTTCTAGGTTTTTGTATCCTCCTTTCTGACGGGTAAGCATGCGTTGTGCCCCTTCCGGTGGCAGTTGCCGGCCTGCTCCTCGCTTTCCCTTTCCTGTCTATATTGTATACATGGTGTCCCAGCTAGCTTTTAGCCAGAGTTTAAAAATATGCCGATGCACTCTATGACGACGCGAACAAATAACGCACGTTGCCGACTATTGTATGGAGTAAGTCGCACTGTGTTTTTGCCTTCTGTTTGATTGCATAATAAGTCAAGATTAATTACCCGCCTCTGAACGAGCCCAAGGTGAAGTTAAAAGCAAAACACGATATATCAATCGGCTCTAGCTGCGCTGTCTCGGAGCGCTACGCTTGGCACTGCCTCCAACCCGGAGGTTGCTGAAACGCTTCGCTTGTCCCGAACATCATGCAAGGACGCCGCGACGTTTGTTATCAGCGACAGGGAACAAAAGGCGCCAGTCCGGCGCGGCATTCACCACGGTGTCTAAAGGCGGCCAAGTTGACTGCGCATGCGTCTTTCGGGCGAGAGGCTCGCGCTGTTCGTCTCGCACTGCATTCCTGCGAGCGGGTACCTGTACCTCTGCCAAATGGGTGCGAGGCGTTGGGCAGCGACGACTGACTTAGAGCGAGGGCCGCTGTTCGTTGAGAGGCCGAGAGAAAGCTGCTTACGTGCGGCTTACTAAGACGCACGGCTGACAAGGAGGTTATAACCGTTGGCTGACAAGGACTCCCGAGTCTTGACTGGCAACAAATATGCCTTCGGTTGAAGAGTCCACCGTAGGCGTTACTACGGAGGTTCACTGCCAACTGCTACAGCATTTGCTTTTGCAAACGAGCAGTGAAGATTTAAGTGCACAGCAATCAGGCCTAACGCCACTACTGTCTGAACATTTTGCCAGCTGCTGTCAGCGAATTACTGTGCCGCGCCTGTCGATCTCCGTGGTGCCAGTGGGCTTCATTTAACAATGTGCCTCTGTTGCTCCTTCGGCGTGCTTGCTCAGCTTACTGAAACCCCCAGTACCTGACGACATCGTGTTGTTAAGCCAACTTCAAATTATTTTCGTCCGCGCAGTGCTTCGGACCTGAAATGCAGCTAGGCAGAATGTCGAGTTGGTCTATAGATGTTTCGTTAGCGCCTAATCATACCGCTGGCGGCCCCAGTGCAAGCAGGGGAATAGCCTGGGATGATGCGAGCTGAGTGGAAGCGGGGGCGTGTGGTCATTCCATCGCCAACGTGCGCTACTAAACTAAGTCGAAAATTTATTTCGGATGAACGCTAATAAATGATGGCCGTTCAATTTAATACTGAAAGGATTTGGAACATACTTTCAGGCAAGAACCAGATAAGACCGTTGAAATGTTAATTTGGCATCAAAAGTACCGGGTGTTGCGAAGCAATGTTCGATAAGGAGCGCGTTTTTTGTAACTCGCAGTCACCTGAAGCCAACAGACGATTACACCAAGGAAAGCTTACGCTGAATAACCTGTGTTAGTAGAAATGCTGAAATGATAAATAAACGCAAAACAAAGTGGGCAGCAAAAAAAAAAAAAAGGAAAACTGGCCGCAGATGGGCCCGTTTGTTCCCTTTCTTCTGGGTCGTTACATAGTGGGGCTCTCGACTCTACTAGCTTTGATGCCTCCAGGTATCGAATACGATATATTGGCCAGTTGCCTTCTGCCAAGTTCCTGTACCACGTGAGAGCTCGCTGCAAGGAGTTACAGTTCCCAAGCCCCCACTGTTTGACTGGTGTTGCTGTCTAGTGCTTCGGAGTAACATGCTTATTGCCATTGAGGTCGGGTGACGTGAAAGTGAGTGCCGGGCCCATTATAACTGTCCTCGCTGAACTACAGAAGCTATCCACCGGGCAGACACAACTGATTATTGAGATAAGAGATCTATAAAGGCCACAGCTCTCCACTAGCAACGCGATTTCGGAACTAAACATACGAACGTCTGTTGCAGAAACTCGCTGTACGCACACGGAGAACCTACAGCAGCAGCTACGAACTGTACAGGTGACGACCTATCATACAACGCGCGCACTCTCCGATCTACAAACTCGTTTTGACGATGCAGAGAACCGTTCTCGTCACAATAACCTAATTTCCTATGGCCCCGATTAAGAGGATGTAGCCGAATCTAACAAGGTAGAGCAGACAATAGTTAGACACTGTGCCGAGCGCCTCGACATAGCCTCAGAAGCAAGGGACATCAAATGAGCACGTCGTCTCGGCCGCCAGTCCAATAGCCGCAATCGTCCCATATTTGTAAAGTTAGCGTTCTTTAAAACGAAACAACAAATCCCGTCATGTGGCCGCAAGTTGAAAGGAATTGGCTACAATAGTGGCGAGGACTTTTCTCGCCTGGTACGACGCGCTAGGAAGTATCTTATTGTCTTTGCAAACAGCAAATCTGCACCACTTGCGTTGCGTTACAAAACCACGTTCATCGGAACGAAACGCTGCACTTATGACTAGGCCCCAGAAAACATTATGGAAGCACAATAGCAACTGCTCTGTTGTAATCAGCACGCCTACATAATGAAAATACCGGCCCCCGCGATAGTGTATCATTTTCTACAATCTACACCAACGTGCGCAGTTTCATTCCAAAACGCGAGCTATTGTCTAACTAGTCTTTTCGTGCGGATCCGATATACTAATACTTACTAAAACGTGGCTTACCGATGACGTGTCTGACACCGAGGTCTTGGAAGACTTGCCCGGGTTCTGTGTCTTTCATAATTATCGCCTACTCGTGAGGGGAGCCGGTGTTCTTATCGATGTAAGTGACCAGCTACATTGCCTTTTTATCGACAGTTCGTCTGACCTCGAAATCCAATTTCTCATTTTCTGTGCTGCACCCTAAGCTATCCTCCTAGGTGTTTGCTACCAACCGCCGAGTAATGGCCCAAGCTTCGCCGCTCAGATTTATAACAACGCCTTTAGTCAGCTCACAAGTAGACGTAGAAACGCACATATTTTAGTATTTGGCGACTTCAACTATCTTGGCATTGACTGGAGTGCTAGCTCACCTTCAGGCACACCTTGACCAGAAAGACATTTTCTTCATGTTTGCCTTAATTTAAACTTCATCCAACTGCTGACTAAGACAACACGAGTCACAGCGGGTAGTGCCAACATATTGGACTTGATAATAACGAATAATCCAGAAATGTATTCCTTACTAATATAGCTACAGAAATTAGGTAACTACAAAGTAAAATATTTCCGTTTTCACCCTTACACCACCACTGAGAAAAATTTGCACTAAAACCATATACCTTTACAAGTGTGACTATTACGCCATACACAGTAGAATTGCTTCCTTCTACCATGCTTAATCAAATAACCTTCGTAGTCGTTCATTAGAGAAGGAATGGTTGATGTTTGAGAAAAAAAAATGCGGAATTAGCAACAGTCCACATTCCTGTTGTTACGATTCGTACCAATAAACAGAAAGCACGGTTTACGAATTTTTTTAGAAGATTAAAAAGGAACAAAAAAGACGAATTTTCCCTTCTACGGAGATGGAACAGTATCTCTTAGCATGGGAAAGATATTACGAGACTGAGACATCATACGCCAAAGGTACTTCTCGCGAAACATTTTTTGACACCATTGTGGGTTACCCAACGCGCTAAATACAAACCCCCGAAAATTCTTAGCAATGCTAAGTCCCAAGCCAAGCACACTATCACCCTCACTGATGATACTGGTACGGCGATCAGTAACTCCGACTGCGCAGGCGCAATCAAGCGTGATTTTTTATCCGCCATCACCAACGAACCCGACGCGCCCTTGCTGTTGGCGTCAGCGCATGTGCCGTCTGCTATGCCGCCAATCCTGTACAATACCAAGGGCATCAAATCTGTCATAGAAAAATAAAGCTATCATCATCATTCTGACCTGACGAAATCAACTCCAAGCTAGCGAAAAACACAAAAGATATATCTGCGGCGTATATTTGTGGCTACGTTTCACTCGGACATTGTCTTGCAGCAGCATCCCGCGCGAGTGGAAGATGGCGGCACTCATTCCAGTCTACAAACCTGGTAGTAAAACCTCATCTTTAAACTACCGCTCCACTTCACTAACCAGCATGCAGGTGCAGAATCACGGAGCACATAATCTATTCCCAAATGATGCGGTTCATAAATACTAACAACTTCTTCCATCCTTCACAACATGGCTTCCGTAAAGCCTTATCATACGAAACACAGCTAGCCGTGTTCATCCACGACTCACACATTAATCTGGAACATGATACACAGACTGACGTCATTTCCTTGGCTTTTACTACAGCATTTGACAAAGTACCTCACAAACGCTTACTACTAAAACTATTCAAACTGAAATTGCACCCTGGCATCCTAAAATGAGATAGCACATTTCCTTCCTAAACGCTCTGCGTCAGTACACGTCAATAACCACTCATCCAGTTCCCTCACAGTAACATCGGCCGTTCCCTAAGGATGCGTTCTCGGCCACCTACTCTTCCTAATTTATATTAACAAACTTCCATTACAAGTGCCTTCACAAATCTGAATATTTGCAGACGACTGCGTAATTTACCGAACAATCCGCAATTGTTCTGACCAACAGCAGCTACAGCTCGACCTTAAGAGGAAGCTTTAGCTCGAGGGCTCCTATCTAAATACATGTAAAAGGAGAATTCGTTTTTCTCGGCAACCACTGCACCAAATTTGACGAGGTTTGTTGCATTTAAAAGACAAACTTAATATCTAGTGACTGTTGGTTTCGAATTTTTGAGTTAGTTCGTCAATTTTTTATTAAAAATTGGCAAAAATCAAAAATTTTCAAAAAACGAAACTATCAGGTTTACAACTCTGTAACTCAACCACGAAAAATTATAATACAATTCTGTGAATTGAATCTAATAGTACATCTAAAGCGGACAAAATTGATATCTTACACATGAATATAAAAAAATTTAATCATAGGGAAATACAACTTTTGCAAAACCGTTGTAAGCAACGTAACAAATTCACGTAAGATGTAGAATGACATATTGAATTTATCCGCTTTGAATGATCTAATGGATGCCGTTTACAGAACCGCGATATCAGTTCTTTAAGCAGAGCTATGAATTTGCAAACTTCGTGCTTCTATTTTTTTCAAACGGTCAAATATTTGAAAATCGTTTTAAGAAAATTCAAGCCCTAAATCGAAATTCCGCTTCCAACAGTCACTAGAATTTAACTTTCTCTTTCAAATGCAATAAATTTCATCAAAATCGGTCCAGGGGTTATCTCATAAAAACGTTTTTGCGTTTTACATGTATTTGAATAGGCCGCGTCGGAGTTGGGCCCGAGCTAAAGCTTCCTCTTAACAAGGTCCACGATTGGTGTGACAACTGGTTTAGGACCATTAAGCCTACTAAATGTAACACAACGACTTTCTCTCGCCGCCAAAACCCCATGATCTGTTCCTTACTGTATTAGTAACACATTCCTTGAATCAGTCGAGTCATTTAAATGTTTAGACATCACCCTCTCCAAAAATCTAGTTGGCGAGTACATATCACTAACATCGTATTCGCCGCTAACAAAACACTGGGCTTTTTGAAATGACATTTTCGAGGAGTACCAGAACGCTTTAAACTGCTTGCCTATAAAACACTCATACCTCTCAAACTTAAATATGGATCAGCTATCTGGTGCCCGCACCAAATACATCTAGTAGAAATGCTTGAATCTGTTCAAAACTGTGCAATCAGACTCATTCATTACTCATACTCGTATGATGTCATCGTTTCATCTTTAAAAGCAAAATACGATCTACACGCGCTGTCGTCTCGTCGCCCAATTGCCGGCTTTTGTGTGTTCCTTAAGTCTTATCACAGTGAACTTCTCCGCGCACCACACATTTTGCCCTCACCTGCACGCTTTTCTGGCCACAATGGACATTCTTTACCAGTTACCCACCCCTGCTGTCATTCCGTCACTTTTCCTGGCTGTTTATTTTTCCGAACAGCAACAGACTAAAACGGCCTGCCCCGTCACATCATGGAAATCACTTGCCTTTCAAGACGCCACGGATGTTTACTGCCTGTCTTAGGAAAAAACAAATGGCTACACGGGTATTTATGTGTATTCATGCAAGTTTATATTTTCATGCATCTTCCTTTTTTGGTGTGCTTTCATGTAGTTTGTATAGGCATACATATGTGAACCACACCCCTTATGTAATATACCTCCAGTCAGGTGTCCTTACGGAATAAATAAAGAAAGAAAACGAGGATGTTCTGCATCCGCCGCCAATTTCGTGAGTTGTGGCGCTAGCTGACACTCCAAGTAACATTGATTAAGGCTTGCATTGGGGCTATATAGTTGGAATATCATACTTGTGTTTAAAAAGCAGGCGCTGTGATGTTGAACCACAGAGACGAGAACAGTACATACGAACCGCAACTTGTGGTTCACCATTGCAGCGCGTGTTTTTTTAAACACAAGTATAACACTATAAGGCCTAGTATTCTCCGGCACACTACTCAATAAAGTGGTTGGAAAACCGGTGCCGCGGTAGCTCAGTAAGTAAGCTAGAACATCGCACACGTAATGTGAACACGTGGGTTCATATCCCACCTGCAGCCAGTTTTCTTTTTGTCCACTTTCATTTAGCTGTACTTATCAGTTCTAAATTTCAATTAAAGCAAGTTTATTTGACCCAATGTTTTCCTTGGTGTCATTGTCTGCTGGCTTCACATAATTTTGTTGCCATGTCTACATTGCGCGTGCAGTTGCGCGCACATACAGGTTATTTCAGGTCATATTTACCTAGCTCTTAAATAGATCAAGTCATCCCTGTGAACGAAGCCAGCTGCAAGTCGTTAGCAGCGACTTGAAAAAGCCTCCAGCACCTTTGTTTTTCTAAATACTCGTACAACCCATTACTAGCTGTGCTTGTTGAATGCAATAATGGCTAAAGATATTCTAGTTTTTATTGCATCGGGTGCACTGTCCTTAGCTCCCTTTCTCGCTTGAAGCCTTCAGTATTTAACAAAAAATAAACATGCGGGCGTGTTCTTTCTTCCATGCGCACCGCAGCAGTGTCCCTCTCAAACCCGTCGCCTCGAACTGACAGGCATGCGAATCGTCGCCATCGCTCGCCCATCAGTCCGCGAAGTGACACACGCTAAAGAAGCCAATATGTGGCACCCCTCGTTCGCGCCCGGCGACAGCCTGTACTGAACGATGAGAACACATCTGGCAGTATGCAGGGAAGGCGCAAACGCCTGGATTTACTGCTGTTTTAACCGATGACGCCAATTTGGTGTTCCCAGCTCGCGCTGCCACGACAGTTGCCACTCTCTATTCCCTAGGGTCCATGACACCGCATTCATTACTGGGAAACCAATTCTGTGCAAGCCCGCAAGGTTGAGCAAGATTAAGGACAAGAAAATTGTCGGGCACGCAGGTGTAGCACGAAGCTACAGAGAAACTCACCCACATACGGGTTTCTCAAAAGCATAACTTGGCAGTTTCATTAGGATAAACGTCTGCTGTTCCGCAGATCGAGTGACAGAACGACTACATGTTGGATTGCGGAACATTTTCACGGGACCCACAGAAGAGAAATACATACAGCGGAGCGCTACTTCCAAATATTGAGTTCTTCTCTTGTCAGCGGAATTAATACAAGAAGGCACTCAAAGGGAAGAACAACAAAAATACAAAACATATAATAAAAGGGACAGTCCACGAATACCAAGCCGGCTTTGTCAGATGATCATTTGGCTGCGATCGATGTCGCAATAAAAAGGAACAGCGAGGGTGCAAAATTTCATTCAGGTTAGTACGTGACGAAAGCAAGTTCTTTTGCACTAAGGGAAACAGATGGAATGCTAACGCACGTATTTCCCATGCGCGCAATCTCGGCGGCTTCGATAATCTCTCGCCTCATTTGGCTGCCATTTTTGCTCACAGTCGTGCAGTTTACAAAGGTTGGCTGACACCTGCAATCTCTACAATGAATCCCAAGGTGTCCGGTGACTACTTTTGAAACATTACAGTCATCCTCCTTCAACCTTTCGTTCAGACATCGCCCAGTCTGTCCGACATAATTTCTGCCACTCGATAGTGTAACCGAATATACCGCTGCCTCAGTGCACCCAACAAACTACTTTCTATGTTGTTTTTCACAGCCTGGTTTCTATGTAGAGCCTGGATTTACCCTCGCACGCATGATCAGGAATTTTACCGGGGCCGTAAAGTCCACCTTTACATTACACCGTTAACTAAATTTCTTTACACAATGCGCGATCGAATGAATGTACGGCATCACCATTATTTTTTTCACACCTGCTTGGGCCGCTGGGCTCCTGCCCAAATAATAGTCGCTTGGTTCCGATTTCCTCGAGCAATGATTGTGCCACAGATACCAATTCATTGGAAGGATAGCCAGCTGCCGTAAGCCTGCATGCTTGCTCCCGGAAGCTGTCTGCAATAACATGAGGGCCTGATTTTTTTAAACGCATTATTGTAGCAAGAGCTAACTATGGTTCGTTTTACGACGTTAGAGTTCACAGATTCGAATGGCACAAGAAGATTATTTGCGCGCGGTTCGTATTGCCAAAAAACGTGCATCGGGCGGATGCCTAGCTTTATGTCAAGGAAGCTAATGCGCCCACCGTCTGGCTCTTCATATGTGATGACTAGTGGCTCTAGAGATTCATTGAAAATTATTTCTATGCGTGTCAACGGCGACTGAGTGCGTTTTTATGAGAGTAAACGATGACTAAATAATCATCTACGTATCTGAACACGTGAGCTGCCCGTGAATTCGTGAGGCGTTCCTGCCGGTTTTGTCTGTGTTGGCTACGAACAAGTCACTCAGGATCGGTGCGATAGACGAACCCAGGCGCATTCCTTGCTTTTGAAGGAAAATGTCTCCATTCCAAAACACGTAGGTGAACCTTAAATACATATAGACAACAAATCTAAATAGCCTTCAACATGCATCTGTAAATTATTTTGAAAAGCAATGTTTCAATATTTGTCACTAAAGTGTTCAATGCATGCAAAGCAACATGCCTTTATGAAGAATAGAGCAGTATAAGCCTTGACGTCAAAAGAAGAAGCCCTTATCAGCTTGTAGGAACGCAATTGCTTGCTAGACTTGCTACCTTGTACCGCTACTTATGCCTGGAACGGATCCGGTCGTATCGATCTCCTCCCTGCTTTTTTTCCCCCGATATATTCTAAACATCTTTTGCTTTTCTCGAATGCTGACCAGTTGCTGCTACCGCTCACTTTAAATCCGAGCACTTCTGGAAAGTGCACGTTACCTACGGATCTCACTGGGTGAATCGCTTCGCATTTCTTTAGGATGTGTTGAGTGGTCTGTGGATTTTCGCTGCAGCAGACACACACCTCATCTTATTGCAAATATTTGCTCCGGTGTGTTTCTCACCTTGGGCAACCAATTCGAGCCTCAAATAGAGGCTCGAACACATAACTAATAACTAATAAGACGCATAACTAATATTACAACTACTGCACTACGAAAGCTATTTTATCTAAAAAGACGCCTAAAGATCGCTCCAACGAACATTAAGCTTCTGGCCTACAAAATATTTGTGAGACCTATTTTAGAATACGCCAACACAATTTGGTTTCCTTACACAGCAACTAACATAGCTAAACTTGAAGCCGTACAAAGAAAAGCCGCAAGGTTCATTCATAGCAAATATCGTTCTACTGACTCACCTTCACGTCTCTTAGCTTCCTCAGACCTCACCACATTATCGACGAGAGCGAAACAAGGTCGACTAAAATTTCTGTTTCAAATGCTGCACCGTCAGTATAAAACTAATATCACCCAGTACATTTCATATTCGCAATCTAGAATAACACGGCATCAACGCGAACATACGCTAACCGAGTATTCCTTTTCTAATGACGCATTCAGGTACTCATTCTTTCCTCGGGTAATCAGAGAATGGAATGAACTTAACTCGTCATTAACAGCCACACTCTTTATCACTGTTCGTTTCACAACTGGAGCTCATCACAAGAGAATATTAACGACTTCTCATGTTTGTTCCCTATTCTCTTTATGTTAAACTAACAGTACTTAGAAAAAATATGTATACACTTGTTTGTCCCAAATATTTCACGTTTTTACTTTGTCTATGATATGCCCTGGTTGTTGTTCATTTTATTCTGGTTTGTTTAGTGTTCTGTTGTATATCTTATCTACCTTATCCTTTGTATTTTGTTGAATATCGTTGCTTTTCATTCTTTGTGTAGCTCGCACATGTATTTATGTAGGGAAAAGAAAGTGTTTATGCCCGTCTGCTAGGCTTTCGGCTGAGAGCGGCAGTATTGTAAAATAAATAAATAAATAAATAAAATAGCAAGGCCCTTTGTGTTATCCTACAGAATTCCCGTTCTAATTGTTTTTTCCCGTTCTTTTAAATACACGTGGCCTTTTTTGTTACCATTCTTAGCATCCAATTTACTGTATCTGTTTTTCTCATTTTCTTTCTGGTGAGCCCCGGTTGCGCGTTTACAATTTCAATTACTGTACTTAGTTTCCAAATTTTTTTACCTCTTTCAGACTTCAAGAGAGGTTCGGCGCATATCAACCTACAATGTCTGATTTCTAATTTTACCGTAGGCTCCCAAAGCCAACCTTCGTACCGATATTTGGTTAACTTCCAACCCCGACAATATATCTGATTTTAAGCGCACCATGACATTTGCGAACGTCAGCGTTGTCACCATTGCTTCTTTACAGACTCCACGCACCACCACGTATTTATTCTAGCCTCAAAGTGCTCTGTGTTTCATTAATGCTTCATTCCACTTCCCTTTTATTATCAGATTATCTTGGCGGGTGCTTCAGTAAGTCTGTCTTTTGTTTATGCACACGGACACGCATTTATACTACTTGACTATACGTATGACTTGCTGTAGGATTAATACCACGTAATTACTCGTTTCTTCATTAAAGATCATAATTCTCGATTATCTGTCTTAAACTAAAGGCGTCGCCGCGAAGTATCCACATGGCCTCCGAAATACACGGCGCGTCTGTGCGCGCGAACGCTGAGAAACGCGCCATGTGGCAATGGGGCTCCCCTCTTGCGCTTCTTGCGGGACGCGCAACGCCATCTAGTCATGCTACCGAGAAGTCTGCGCTTGGCATCCCAGACGGGAAGCGTGGCGCGCCCCTGCGTGCGACAAGTGGCATATACTCAGTGACCCAAGTTGACTAGATGTTCATTGAAAACCGTCACATACCAGTGCGTTCAGGGCGCAGCTCGCTAAACAGTTGGTGTGAAAGACGCTTCAGTGAAAAGCATCACACACTCCGTGCAATTGCGGCGCAGCCTGCTAATGCGTCGGGTTGCTGTCCCTGAAGAACCCTTGTGACATTGGTTCCATTCCGCTCAGCACCGAAAAGAAAATCTAAAGGATATTTTTCTTTGCCTTTGTAGAGTGGCACATGCCCCATGGCACGCACCTAGTTAAGCAAGTTGCGCTCTAAGGCGTTCATTGAAGAGCGCCACACACCCACTGGGCCATACCCAGTGACAGAAGCTGGCATCAAAGAGGATCATTTAAGAACAGCACAGACCAAGTGGCCATAGCCAGTGCTACAGGTCGGCATCAGATAGTATCATTGAGCAGCGCACCTACCTAGTCCCGCATGTACAGTGACCCATGTCGGCGTGAAAGACGTTCGCTGAAGAGCGGCACATATGTGCGGACCGACCGACCGACCGACCAAGTTAGGCCATGCAGTTTGTTTCGAACTCTGTTCTCTCAGCACAGCAGCCCGATGCAATACCCCTTCGACCATGGACTACCCCCGTGAGCCAGGTAAGCGGGAAAACAGACGGACGGACGGACGGACGGACGGACGGACGGACGGACGGACAGACAGACAGACAGACGGACGGACGGACGGACGGACAGACAGACAGACAGACAGACAGACAGACAGACAGACAGACAGACGGACGGACGGACATACAGACAGACAGACAGACAGACAGACAGACAGACAGACAGACAGACAGACAGACAGACAGACAGACAGACGGACAGACAGACAGACAGACAGACAGACAGACAGACAGACAGACAGACAGACAGACAGACAGACAGACAGACAAACCGACCGACCGACCGACCGACCGACCGACCGACCGACCGACCGACCGAGACCGACCGACCGACCGACCGACCGACCGACCGACCGACCGACCGACCGACCTCGGAGAGTGCGTCAGGTAACGGGTTATATGCGTAATCTTAGGGTACAGTAATAGAGCAGTGTGCATTAAAGAGCGAACGGAGGTAGCATATATTCCACTTGATATTAGGAAAGAATGGAGTGCGGTAGGACAGCTAATGCATAGGGCAGATAGCTGGTGGTGTATTAGAGTTACAGAATGGTGTCGAAGGAATGGAAGCATAGTCGATGACGGATGAGAACTAGGTGATGTGACGAAATTAGGACATTTGAAGGCATAGAATGTCGCCAACTGGCACAAGACAGAAGAGACTGGGATCGCTGGGAGTCATTCGCACATAAGGTAACAATGACAACGATGATAAATAATTCATAGAAAGGCTCGATATGTATAATATCGACAAGTAGAGTCGTGAGCTTCCACGAAGAAGCGTACGGTTATTCAGGATTACTGATGAAGCCTCTTGGTTGAGGACTAATAATGTGTGCCAACATACGGGTTTAGGAGTCATGGCGACGCGATCCAGCGGTCACCGTAAATGTTGAACAGAAAAGAGAGCGAGGTCCATCCGGCCTGTTTGGGCGTACCATATATACGGTGTGAAATAAATTGCGGCAAAATATAAATGTTACGGAACGGCTGGCAGAACTTGTGATGAAGTGGAGCGCGGTGCGTTGATAACTCGCAAGCCCGCCTTAAGAAACCCAACTTCCTTTACCACAGGTCTGCTCCAAATGTATAAATAAATTACGAATGCGAGCCCACTATTTCTGCTCACTGCACCCTCTCCTGGGTGACATTTATAAACATTTTCTCTGTTAAATGATGCAGACAGCGCCTCGCGAAGGGGTTCTTATAAAGAATTATACATTTTTGCAGCACTTCGTTTTTGGCAGTTTATAGTTGCTTGGATGTTAAAAGGTAACATGGAGTCGATGACATTGGCTTCCATTTGGCCAACATCGTTATGCAAGGAATCTACGATGATCGCCACTCCAGGGCTGCTATAGAGAGCGTAGATTTTGTATTCATCTAGTAGACTAAGAGTTTAGTGACTATAGAAAAACGCAGGCGTTTGCCGTTCCCGAAAAATATGTTAAAAATTCGTAGAGCGTACTGGGTTCTATGGACAATTTCAATGAACCTGTTGGTTCACAGGTCCCATTGTTTCGTACGCAGTGCCACATATAATTGCTGATGGAAATTTTCAAAGCGTATGCCCCACTCCCCTCCCTTTGTAGGTACATTCTTATTCAACAGAAAGGCAAACCTGTCAAATGTAACGCTGATAACGACAAACATTATGATAGGTTTTGAATGATATTATATTTATTCGAATTTAAGGTACTAAGAAAGTGCCGGGCATCAGAGATCGACAATAAGATTTATCAGATTATTTTCCGGTTGTATAAGAATGAAAAAACTAAGCTATCTACAGCTACAGTAGTTAGAGCACTGCGTGGTCTGAAAAAAAGAATGCAATTTCGACATGTACAAAAATTCATTTCTCTAAAAGACTGCGCTAAGGCATTCAAAATGTTCGTACGTCACTGCTATTGAGGAAGTTTTTAAATCAGACCATTGAAGTCTTATGATCAAAGAGCGCTGATATCTTGCGCTCAGAGCCCATGATCGATGGCGGTCATGGCGAGAAAGTGCGCTACGATCTTGCAACAAAGGCTGCGAAAAAAGTCACAGCTACAGCATTTGGTAACGCCTTCTACATAAATTTGTTAATAGCATTGTACTAACCTCAAATTAGCACGAGAGACATACAATTATCTTCCATATCACTTAAACGAAAGTAATTCGTCCAATTGTGGTCTCGTATGCCAAATGACGGAAATTAAAGCAAGTGAATTAAATTGTAGAATGTTACGTGCCAGAAGCACGGTATGATTTTCAGCTACGCCTAAGGGGGGCGGGGACTCGGCATTCATTTTGACCACGTGGGGCCCTGTAACGCGCAAGTTAGTATAAGTACACAAGCATTTCTTCAGTTTGCCGCCAACGACATGCGGGCGCCACAGCCGGGATCGCCCCCGCGAGCCAGAGATAAGTACGGCGACGCCATAGCCCATAAGGCTACCACGGTGGGTTAATGATGTTTAAAACCAGATGCCATTACGAAATAATGAAACGCGAACAGCGGAGCTCGGGGTTTTAGGTGGATGCTGCGCCGTCTGACCTCGCCCGCGGTAAAGTGTTCCACATGAGCAGTTAACTTGCGTAGTTCGTGGCTTCGCGCCCTACTCACATCTTATCATACGCTCGTTTATTTCGTGAGAACTGCGAAAGCACCCCAGCGGATCCCTGCAAGCCTCCGTCTTCCGTGTGGACGCAAGGGGGCGGAAATATTTCTTGCCTCTAGCGCAATGCAGAACGGGGAGTTGCCGCCAAGTTTTGCAGAAAAGTCATGTTGCGTCACAGAATTTAAAGGCAGGGGTATTACGTGCCAAAACCATTAGTTGGTTATGAGGATGGCCGTAGTGGGGCACGTTCCGGGTTAAGTTTAGCCACATGGGGATTTTTGATGGGCACCCAACGCACGGAACTTAAGCGTTTTTGCGTTGCGCTCCCATCGAAATGCGGACGCCGCGGCCGCGATGTAATCCCGCAACGTCGTGCTTAGCAGAGCAACGCCAAAGCCACTGCGCCACCACGGTGGGTACGGGCCTGTGCTAAGGCGTAATGCTAAAAATTTCAGTATGGCTATCAAAGAGCTACTCTTCAGAACGTGTCAGTGTTAGATATGCGTGCGAGATATGAGACCCACGGATGGTTTGGTTTCAAGCAACGCCTTGAAAGAGTACCAATACTAGCTGCAAGATTTGTTACAGCAAATTATAGTTTACTTTTAGCGCTACACAAACGAAGAATATATTACATTGGGAGTCTCCTGAAAACCGCAGCAGAAAAAACTTCGTTTGAAATTTTTTCATGGTGTAGTCAATGTCAAAACGCACGCAGACCAAAACCGTTAAAAGAAAACTGTGAGCAAGGCCCCCGAGAGGGAGCCGAAACGTCTTGGTTTCTTTTCTTTTAATTTTGCTCGGCGTCCGTTTTACCCTTGACTATGAGCAATCCCAACCTGACGAGTTTTTATAGTATGTTTCACTCAACAATTGCTACGGACAAGCAACAGTACATACTTGAACCCTATTACGCATCAGCTCGGCGCAACCACGCTCATAACGTACGATAAATAAATATTTTGCCACACGGAACAATTTCAGATAGCTTTCTTTCCCTAGAACAATGCAAAAGTGGAATAGACTACCATCTTGAGTGGTTGATGTAATATCGTATCATACGTTTGTGCTTGTTGGATTGATGGTATACTATTTATTCTCTGCTTGCTAATAGTGTCTGTAACTATTAGATTGCTGTAGTTGCTTTTTGTACGATATTGTTTATTTTAAGTCACGGTGCACGAATCTGCTTGACGTTGTGTGTTTCCCCTCCACTGTATACCTGTAAATGTGCTGTGGAAACTGCAAAAATAAGAAATAAAGCTTCATGCCATGAAGGAGCGCCAACGAGAGGGAAAGAGAAAGAGCGTTTTCTTAAAAAATCACGCGCCATTCCACTGCTGTGAAGGTGGGTTACCAGCGAAGCTGTTTAGCTCGCGACATAGCGCTCGCCCAAACACACCTTTAGCACTCGCTCAAGCGCGTGAGCTACTCGAATATGGCAAGCGGACCGAGTGGATCGAGAACCACGAGGAACTCTAAATTCTTGTCGGCCGCAACAGCGGCTCTTCAGGATCTCGGAAATAGGATTCAAATCCAACAGAACACGTTGCATGGTCAAAACAGTCAACTACAAAGCCAACAGGCACTCATCGACAAGCTGATCCAATGCCAACAGAAACAGCAAGACAACATAAGCAGGCTTCTACAGAAGTGCGACGAGCAAAGGGATCTCATTGACAAGCTGCGACAGATATGTATTAAAACCTAAGAGAGCATTGCCCAGCCGCGACCCTCCATTCCCAACGCAGATGTGGATTTCGTAGTCGGCGCAAAGTTGCAAAACCTCCAAGAAATTCTCATGAGAAACACCCACTCCACAATTGAGAAAATTGTACAGGCAGCAATAGAAAATTTCGCCGTAGGTATGGCCAGTAAGATTACCACGCTAGATGCCAAGGTCGATGACTTGCAGCGCAGCAAAAAAAAAAAAATCATAGCCCACGTGAAGAAAACCTACGTAACAAAATAGCACCTCAACGTCTCACAACATGACATTCAGCCCTTCCCCCCCCCCCCACCCGCCCAAACGGCCGAAGTACCTCTCGTTCAACTTCACTTACCCACGAGCACCGGCGGGGAACAGAAGCAACCGAAGATGGCGGTCCCTAATCACAGGACTACAAATACGCGCTCGACTCTCCACCTATGGCAGTGTAACTGCCGTTCCTACAGACCACGGCATGCTACTTTACAAGAATTTGTCAAACAAGACCCACCCAACCTCATAGCGCTGCAAGAAACAAATACACAAAGCGTCCGGCTACAAGGGAGGAACGCCCACGTACAAACAAAACGCACTACAATCCTCACCAAGAAGAATCTAATCGTACAGGATTAGGAACCGGTCAACGCACCGATCGAACACAAGTTAATAGAAATCCCACCAGAAAAGAAATCGCACAAAAGCCTCTTCGTAGGGAGTGTGTGCAGCCCTCCCAGAGATCACCTTTCAAAATTCGACCACGTTGGCCGAGAAATTAGGAAACGCACAGATGGTCATCAAGTCGTTAAGCTTCAACCCCCCACATACGGCCTGGAGGTATCAAACAACCACGAAGAAAGGAGCCCGAGTGCACGACACTACACAGCAGCACAGACTGACCATTTGGAACGACCCATTCCAAATCACCAGGATAGGCAATATTGTATCCAGAGACACAAACCCGGATGTCACCTTCACGCTAAACGTACCCTCGGCAGAATGAAGCCGACCCCAGAAACCCTGGGCAGCGACCACCACATCCTCCAACTAACTGTGGCTCACAATCGCAAGCCCACAAGGGTTGGAATGGCCCGGTTAACGGAGTGGAAGTCATTCAAAGATGGGCTAAATGCCGAGACCACCATCAAAAACATAGATGACTGGCTGAAGAAAGTCCTCGACACGGCGGAACTCCACACCAAACAATACAGCTAAAGAAGTAGTGCCAGCCGCCGAGACGCACCTCATCCACCTCCGGGAAGCCAGAAGAGCTCTGAAGAGATGGAAGAGACAGAAGCTAAACAATAAAGAACCGAATCGCCTTCCTCAGTGAGCAAGCACAGGCATACGCGGAAGGATTAGGAAGACGGAACTGGAATGCATTCTTCGAGAAACTCCAGGGAACCCTGAGCACAAAAACGACGCGGCTTCTCCTGCGTGCCCTTCTCGACAACGGCCCTACGAAGACGCAGCAGCGACAGCACCTCTGTAGGCTCGTGCACAACCACATCGGATCTGAAGAGGACCTCCTTCGAGAAATTCAGAAGCTGAGCGGCGACCCACACGTTAATACGACGGCACACGACAAAGTCTACGGTGGGATACGAAATCTCGAACTTGATCAACCCTTTACACATGCTCATCTCTCTGTATCACTATCGACGCTCACCAGGAACACCAGCCCCGGCAAAGATCGGATCATCAACAAGCATCTCTGGAAACTTCCACAGTAGGCTACCGCAGCCCTACTCCAGTACTTCAATACGTGCTAGGAGAAAGGAGAGCTACCAGTTACACTCGGAGATCACTGCAATCCCCAAACCAAGCAAAGGCCTCAGCATCGAAAACTTGTGCCCAATTTCCCTCAACTCGTACGTAGGGAAACTTATCGAGCATATGATATACAACCGGTTAACCTCATACTTCGAAGACAACGGATATTTCCCGAACGCTATGTTCGGATTCAGGCAGAAGCTATCAACGCAAGATGTCTTCCTTCTACTCAAGGAAGACCTCCTCGACCACCTGAGCACCAGAAGCAAGTGCTCTGTCTTAGCCATCGACGTAAAAGGAGCTTTTCACAACGTCAGTCACGAAGCTAACTGCAACCTCGAAGACCTGGGCTGCAGGTTTCGTACATACGATTATGTTAGGAATTTCCTCACGTACCGCACGGCTACAGTTGGAATACACAACCTGTGCAGCGACAGCTTCCGACTACCGAGCAAAGGCACCCCGCAGGCTTCGGCCATATCGCCTTTGCTCTTCAGCGTCGCCATGATCAAACTACCAAGCCTCCTCGACGCCACACCAGACCTGCAACACGCTTTTTATCAGATGACATCACATTATGGACAAGGGCCTCAAACACCGGAGCGTCACTTCGGCTGCGTTATCAAGGGGCTCTTGTTATCAATGTGATCAGTCGGCCTGGAGAGACGGATAATAGGTGTGACGTCAAAATGAGAGGAAGGAATAGGTGCGAGGCCGCGAAACTTGCTGTCGCTGCTCCTTCCGTACCATGTCAAGGTCATGCGCTGTCTCTTCAGGTTTGCGACAGGCAATGCAGTTGCTTTCAATCAGCTTATTTGAGGGCCCTGCGTTATGATGCAGATGGGAGCGCAGTCACATGGTATGTTTCATATTTCGTGAGGTTTGCTTGCCAGTCGGAAAAGAATTGCACGTAATTAGAATGTCGCTGAAAACACAGCATTTAGATGTCATTTGGGGGTTCCTGGGGGTGCTAACAAATGCCTCATTGGCACTTTGATAATTAGGACAGTACTTCTCTAATCAGATAATTATTGCAATTGTCGAAATAAATTTCAGCAACGAAAGAATTACTGGCGGCTATTCCACTGTACTGGAAACAATATGCACTACGTTTTCTTCGAGTAACGCAGCTACTCTTTTATTTAAGTCTTGGTGCATGACAGTTGGGGCACCCCATATAATTACCTCAGTAACCGAAATGATGCCAAGCCGGATTCACTCGAAACCAGAATCAACAGCAGTCATGCGCAGGAGCGCTTATACTCGGACTGTCAGAAAAAGAAAAAAAAAGACAGAGAGAGGCTGCAGTTTCGCCGGAAAGGCGAAGCAGTATTGGTGATAGCGAACTATACGAGAATTACACGATGGGAGATTACACCAGCGAGAGAGGCCAGATTCTTGGTGGTGGGACCGGACTCAGGCTGGGAAACTGAACTATCTCTTATTATGAGGGAGTCCACTCGGACTACCACCATGTGCGTACGTGAGGTTTGGAGTTCTTGCTTGAGCAGCAGACGCTACAGCGTCTAACGCGCTCTTCCTCGCCCTATTCCAACCACGACAACGGACGCTTCCTGCGACCTTCCACGGCGACGTCAAGATCACCACCGATACAGCAGGGACGCTCGCGGCGTCTCTCAGCCACCGTGCAGGCATTGCTCGAGCTAAGCCTCAGCGTGGTCAGGATCGGCTTCGAGGTACTGCCGGCCTTGTCCAACACCGCGAACACCCATTGACCAGGATCATGGAGGTGGAAGCTACCAAAGGCAACGATCCAGCAACAGAAGGATATCCAGAAGACCCGGCGGATGGATCATGGCTTACCGCTCGCGGCCGGTGGGGCCGCTGCGCCGACGTTAAGTCTGACCCAGCAGTCCGCCGCCAACAGACGCAGTATTTCAGCCAAATGCTACCACGAGGACACTGGAGGCCTCCACGTCTGCCCATTGATGATTTTAAAGTCATCCTGCACCCGTGAAGTGGTCTCACGTTCGGTGAGTGGCCTCGCCCTTCTCTGACTCGCGCCGTCGACATCGAAGCGATCCTCAAGGAACAAGAGGTCGACGAACTTCACTTACGTGTTCAACCCGCTCAAAACAGCGCCATTATCAGCAGGCCAAGCGAAAGAACCACGACTACCCTTAACAATATGTCATCGCTTACACTTAGCCTGCATCGCTACCACGTCTCAATATACATCGCCTCCCCCGATAATTCCTGCAAAGGAATCATCACGGGTCACGACACAGGGACTACACCAACCGAACTTTTAGACCACCTGATCGCACCTGGGGTGGAAATCCTCCATGCTCGCATGATGGGGCCAACAACCACGGCTATCATTACATTTGCTGGTCTCAAGGTAACGCGCTACGTGAAGTATTATGGCGCCGAGTACCGATGCTACATACACACCCTGAGGGCCCAGGTGTGCAGCATATGCCTTACAGTGGGCCACCATGCGGATGTCTGCCCACGCCAAGCATCAAGCGCTGCACCCCATGTGGGACTGAAAACCCATCCACCACCGGACCTCACGAATGCCAACCCCTATGCCTGACGTGCAAAGAGGATCACCCGACAACCGATCTCAGGTGTCCAGGCTGGGCACGAAAGCCATCCAACAAGAAACGAGTCCGCCAGGAACTCGAAAAAAAAAACGGCAACAGCATCCTCCTCTGGCCCAATCTAGAGAGCGACGAAGCCGATCGCGGTCCCGCTCCCGATCACGATCTCTGAGCTGAGACTCTGACGACTGTTCTCAGAACCACGAGCGGGAACTACCAACATCTTCGTCATCATCCTCATTACCACCGTCGTCGCCACCAGCAGTGGCACCACCACCGGCCAAGAAGCCACCAGCACTACCGCAACAGCTGTCATTAGCAGCAGCCGAAGGGCCAGCCGGACCTAAAGGGGAAAGTTGGGCAGAGGGTCCGCAACCTACGCTGCGCAAATCTCCCTCACACTCATACGAACATCAATCCCTACCACAAACCCAATCCTAATCACAGGCGCCTCGCGCCAAGACCCTTCCACCGTCCACAAATGCATTGTGCCGCGACCTCCAGCATGAGCTTCGACGAGAATTGCACCGAGCTATACAGGAGATGCGAGAAAGCATTCTCACGGAGGTCAAGGAAATGATCCGAGCCGCCTTCGTAGACTTGCAAACCACCGTGCTGAAACCAGTGCTACATGAAATGACTAACGAACTCAAGCAGAGCGTGAGAGAGTTCACGGCACAACCCTTTTCCTATAAAGCGTTATCCTCCTCATCCTCAATAGTCGCACGTGCTACACCAACCTCAGCGCTGTCACTAGCGACAAGCGAGCGCGCTCACCCATACGCTCGCCCAGCCCAGCTACAGAATGATGGCTTCTGCATTGCAAATGCAAAATATAACGGCGGGACTGACGATGTGGCGATGGAATTGTAGGGGGTATTGCATTTGGAGGTCGTTCCCACCGCTGGCATACAGTTGTAGGAGTTGTCGGATGATCTCGCCGCTGCCACCATATGTAAGAATTGGAGTCGGGCTTGTAGGACGATCGGCGAGTAGGCTTGTAGGACGATCACATACGGCACGCCGTACCTGGCCTTGAAGAAAGCTGAAATGGAAGAGCTGAACATCATGCTAAAGAAGGCAATCAAAGTCGCCCTGGGACTCCCCGCCACGGCCTCTACTTCACTTCTCCTTAAGATGGGCGTCCACAACACGTGGCAAGAGCTCGCCGAAGCGCACAAGAACAGCCAACTGGAACCACTCAACCTCACGCCCACAGGGAGATCAGTACTCCGACACCTGAACTGCAGCGAGACCTACGTCGCAGACACGACAAGAAAGAGTGAATCCCACCGGACGTTCGAGAATGCATTTGCATCGCACGTGTCCCGCGCAACATGCATCCCATATACCACAAGGGTAGAAGACAGGCTAGAGCCAACGCCATCAAACAAAGTTTCAAGCACGACCAGAATGCCCGCTACACCCGCTACACCAACGCGGCCAAGTATCCGCATCGAAATGCGTACGCTCTCAGCGTCGTAGACTCCCGAGGCTGCTAGCTAGCATCGGCAACCATCAAGGCACGCAACCCGGAAACGGCTGAAGAAACGGCAATCGCTCTCGCCACCACCACATGCACAGATGCTGCGGTTATACTGACCGACTCTCAGGCCGCCTGTAGAAACTTCTTGAGGGGCCGCATCTCGACCGATGCACTCAAGATACTAAAAAGACGAAGCACTCCGCTCCCGTACAGCTGCGTAACGTGGGTAACCGGACGCGAGGGACTAGAGGGGAATGAAGCGGCCCACGCCGCTGCCCGCGAGCACGTCAGCCGGGCTCCCCTCTCCCCAAGCGCACTCCGATCCGCGACAGAAGAGGCGGAGGCCGTACCCACCAACTATCCGGTCATATTGCAACATTACAGGCTCGAACGTCGAGTGTACCCTCCACCGCACCTTAAACTCGGCAGAGAAGAAATCCTGATCCTTAGACGCCTGCAAAGTAATACGTACACGCACGGAACGATAATGCATCGCCTCTACCCGACGCTCCACGGCTACCTCTGCCCACTCTGCAACGTACCTGACACTCTGGCACACTTGCTTCTGGAATACCCGTGACAGGAAGGCAGCAAAATGCAACAAGAAATGGACGCAAAACGAGCACAAGAAGCAAACCACCTATTCGGAACGTGAGAGGCTAAGCTAACCCTCAGGGACCTGGAAGACCAACGACAACTCGTCGCCAGGGCCAAGACGGCAGTCGAAGCCAGAGGGTTCCTGGACTAAAAAGTGTTCCCACCTTAGGGT
The DNA here is from genome assembly GCF_023375885.2 of Dermacentor andersoni. NCBI lineage: Eukaryota > Metazoa > Arthropoda > Arachnida > Ixodida > Ixodidae > Dermacentor > Dermacentor andersoni. The sequence continues at coordinate 52,008,712 of NC_092821.1, forward strand.
GATACCGGGCCTCGCTGGGGGCACTGTTTCGTATAATCAACGTTTCTCTCTCTCTCTCTCCCTTGTACTATGAGGTCTTGTAAATTCTCGTATGAGGCCGTCACTTCAGTGAACAATTCTTCGAGGTCACACGAAGTTTCTTGAAAGTGGAATATATATATTTATATATATATATATATATATATATATATATATATATATATATATATATATATATATATATACTGTGGCCATTTATAAGCTGTTGTTTGTCATCTGTACATTATCATCATCATGTGGGGTTCATCTGGGGTTCTTCTTCATCATCGCTTGTGGGGCTGGCTCTAGAGTGTGATCCGTGCTGTGGGCGTGGTCGGTTCGCCGCATCTTCGACTCGGAATAAACGTCGTGATAACTGCTGCGTCACAAGTGGTGGAGTGTGCCCTTCGGTCCTCCGTCCTCTGACTCCCCGTTAAACCTGCTGGAGCTTCGATCGGGTCGCCGATTGTGCTAGCTGTCCGCCAGCATGCCGCAGGACGAGCCAACAGGCACTTCTTCCACCATCTCGCCTCGGCTACCCCAGCCTCTCTGTATTGGGTTATCAGTGGGCACCAGCGTGATCCCCATCTGTTTGCTGGACTTTGCGGTGAACACGTCGAGGATTGGCTGGACGACTAGAACCGAGTGAGTTCGGCTAACCATAGGGACGATGCGTCCAAGCTACGTCACGTCGCCTTTTATCTGACAGGAGTAGTGAAGACTTGGTTTTTCAACCATGAGGTTGATTTCACGAACTGGGGCGCTTTCAAACAGCAGTTCCGCCAAACCTTCGGCACACCGACTGTTCGTTCCGCCCTCGCAAAAAAGACGCCCGACACTCGCAAGGAACAACTCGGGAAATCTTATACGTCGTACTTCGAGGATGTGCTTGCTCTTTGTCAACGCGTGAACACGGCCATGACCGAATCAGACAGGGTTCGCCACATCCTCAAAGGCATCGAAGCTATTACTTTCAATGCTTTAGCCATCAAGAACCCCGCTACCGTGGCTGATATCCTTGCTACTTGCCAGCGCCTTGACGAATTCGAATCAGTACGGTTGCAACCAGACACCACTGCGAACACTGCCGCCTACGGCCCTACGTTACGAGCAATGATACGCGCAATAATTCGAGAAGAGCTACAGTATCTTGGCTTAGCCGCAGGGCCTATGCCTTCTCATGCCTCGGATACCAATCTGCGAGACGTTATCAAGGAGGAATTGGCGTCCATGGCTGGTGCAGCGTACACGGACCCTCTAACACCTAGAGCCCAACCAACGTACGCACAAGTAGCAGCAGTTACTCCAGTCATCGTTCCACCGATGCCTCCAAAACCAACACCGGCCCACATAGCTTCCATGACTACCAGCGCACCTACCCAAACCAGCTATCCGCAGTGGCGTCCTCCTCGTCCCATCTGCTACTACTGCGGCTATCGTGGCCACATAGCACGTTTTTACCGCAAGCGCCAGCAAGACGAGCGTCGTGGATATGACGTATACGAACGGGGTGACTTTTCGCCCGGAGCTACTTTCCGACGTCTAGTGAGCTTCCATGACCAACGCCGTCCTTATGGTCCACCGCGTGGACGTTCTCCATCGCCTACTGTAGCATCCGAGACGGCTCAGACGTACCGTCCTGCGAGACGCCGCTCGCCGTCACCCCTTCGCCCCTCTGCGTCGCCACTGAGACCTGCTTCTCAATTCGCCGAGCGTCGTCCGGAAAACTGAATTATGCAGCTTTTGGAGGAAAAGCTGCATCGAACGACAGGACAGAAATTCCTCTGTCGCTTCCGTGTAATATTATATCGGTTGTAGAAGAAGGTGTACAAGTAGAAGCTTTGATAGACACTGGTGCTAGTGTTTCAGTCATTCACCGTGAATTGTGTTCGCGACTTCGGAACGTTACGACCCCCTATGATGGACCTAGGCTACTCGCTGCTCAAGGGGCCGCCATTCGACCTATTGCCATGTGCACTGCTCGTATTTCCATCGATGGACTTCTGCATTACGTACAATTTGCAGTGCTAAGTTCGTGTGCCCAGCAGCTCATATTGGGATGGGATTTTCTTTCTACGGTCTTCGCCTCCATCTGCTGTGGGCAACGCGTTCTCGACATGACCGACACAACCGTTCTCGACATGACCGACCACTTCATGCAGATGACGAACCACTTCACTTCCTTGCTGCAGAAGATACCGCGCTACCTCCTCGCCATCAAAACATTGTTACTATCACGTCTGATGTCATTGACTGCGGCGATGCGCTCGTATTACCATCTGCACGCTGTCTCGCAAGAGGGATAGCCTTGGCATCAGGGCTGGTTCGGTTTGATCATGGCTCTGCACTTCTCTACGCTACAAACCCGACATCCGAAAAGATTCCCACCCCTAAAGGCACTACATTGGCTTGCGCCACTGAATCGGAGTCTATATATGTTGTTTCCGTTAAACCAGCTTCCTCTGAAGTTCCTTGTACCGGGCGGGCCGCATCTCCTTCAGCTCTTGCAGCTGCCATCAGTTCCGACCTGACACCTTCGCAGTCACAACAATTGCTTGCTTTGCTCCAAAAACATGAAGCTTCGTTTGACGCGCATTCAGCTTCGTCGGGAAAGACTTCGATTACGATGCATCGGATAGACACAAATGGTACATCCATCGTGCGCGGTATACCGTATCGCGTATCGCTAACCGAGAGGAAAGTCATTGACGAGAACGTCACCGATATGCTCCAACGGAACATAATACGCCCCCTCTGCTAGCCCTTGGCCTTCCCCCGTTGTTGTAGTTCGAAAAAAACACGGCTCTGTTCGATTTTGTGTTGACTACCGAGCACTTAACAAGATCACACGCAAGGATGTATACCCTATGCCGTGAATAGACGATGCCTTGGATTCCCTGCAGGGTGCCGAGTACTTCTCCAGCATCGATCTGCGTTCCGGCTACTGGCCGATACCTATGAATGATAACGATAAAGAGAAACAGCTTTTTTAACGTCAGATGGGCTCTACTGGTTTAATGTCATGCCATTCGGCCTCTGCAATGCGCCCGCAACGTTCGAGCGCATGATTGATACCGTTCTTCGTGGCCTGAAGTGGAAGACTTGCTTGTGCTATCTGGACGACATTGTTTTCTCATCAACCTTCTCTCAGCACCTGCAACATCTGGATGAAGTTCTCACGTGCCTTGCCAACGCTGGACTCCAGTTAAACACCAAGAAATGCCATTTTGCTAGCAAGACGATCAAAGTATTAGGTCGCATTGTGAGCAAAGATGGCATTCGTCCTGATCCTGACAAGGTTTCGGCAGTTCGGCACTTCCCTCGTCCCCAAAAGACCAAAGATTTGCGTAGTTTTCAAGGCCTCGCTTCCTATTTTCGCCGATTCATACGAGGCTTCACCTCAATAGCGTCACCGCTGCACAACTTACTGGGTTCTAATGTTCCCTTTGTGTGGTCTCCCGAATGTGAATCTGCGTTCGCCCATCTGAAGCGCGCTCTCACATCTGAACCAGTACTACGCCATTTTGATGAAGCTGCTCCTACCATCCTGCATACGGATGCAGGAGGGTACGAGGGTACGGTCACGGCATTGGCGGCATTCTCGTACAGCGAGACGACACTTTAGGTGAGAGGGTCGTCGCGTACGCAAGTCGCGTTTTGACAAACGCCGAAAAGAATTACACCATCACGGAGCAGGAATGCCTAGCTATCATTTGGTCTGTGCAGAAGTTTTGACCTTTTCTTCACGGCCGCCATTTTACGATCGTTACAGACCATCATGCATTATGCTGGCTTTCAGCGCTGAAGAACTTGTCTGGACGACTTGGTCGGTGAATTCTTCGTCTGCAAGAATACGACTTTACTATCACCTACAAGTGCGGGAAAAAAACACCAAGATGGAGACGCGCTTTCTCGCTGCCCGCTTCCTACGACACCATCCAATGGACATCCAAATACCATCCGTGACAAGCTTTCGCACGATCCCTCCTCACACGGTTTCTTGTCGGCCACTGTCGACAAGATGCCTCCACACGACAACAAATCCTTCCAATCTCATCAACTTGCCGACTCTTACTGTCGGCGCATCATAGAACACCTTCAAGGAGCTTCGCGCCCGCCTAACGCCCGCCTTCGTCGACAACTGACGCAATTTAAAATTGACAACCGCGTCCTGTACCGTCATGTCTATCACCCTGACGGTCAACTCTGGGTTCCTGTCCTGCCACGCTCTCTACTTGCTCATGTCCTGCAGGCTTCTCACGACGACATGACTGCTGGTCACCTTGGTTTCCAGAAAACCTATGACAGCATCAAAGGTCGCTTCTACTGGCCTGGATTGTCCGCCAGTGTAGCGAGGTATGTCGCTTCCTGCGCCCTATGTCAGCGTCGAAAGTTCCCTACATCAGCTCCAACCGGACAACTGCAACCGGTTCCTTGTCCGTCGCAACCACTTGAAGTCGTTGACATTTACCTGTATGGTTCTCTTCCTGTGACTCCCACCGGTAAACGATGGATTGTGACAGCCGTTGATCACTTGACACGCTACGCCGAAACAACTTGTGTGAGTTCTGCCTCAGCCTCTGAAGTGGCTGCATTCATACTTCAATCCTTAATACTGCGCCGCGGTGCTCCTCGCGTCCTCCTGAGCGACCGTGGAAAAGCATTCCTCTCTCAACTAGTAGACGAAGTACTCAGAGCCTCCGGAACCACCCACACGACTACCTCCAGTTTCCATCCACAAACCAACGGCCTCACAGAGAGATTTCATCGCACGCTGTCAGACATGCTAGCCATGTACATCGAACCGGATCACAGAAACTGGGACGCAATTTTGCCATTCGTGACTTTTGCGTATAATACCAACGTTCAGCGCACGATCGGTTACTCACCATTCTACCATGTCTATGGTCGTTCGCCCTGTTCCTGTCTTGACGTCTCTTTCTTCGCGCCAACTGTCAATCAATGTCCATCCTCCTGTGAAGAATATGTGTCCCGCATTCTGCGTTGTCGCCAGCTCCCCCGCATCAACACCGAAGCACGGCAACAGGACCGCAAGCAGCATTACGACGCCTCTCATCGCCTCGTGTGCTTCCGCCCTGGCGAGGAAGTGCTACTCCAGACACCAGTTCGTACTCCTGGCTTGTGTGACAAGTTTCAGCTTCGCTTTATCGGCCCTACAAAGTCTTGGAGCAGACTTCTCCGGTTAACTATCGCGTGGTACCAGTTATTGTTCCAAACGACCGCCGCTGCCGCGCCGCTGAGGTTGTCCACGTTTCCCGTATGAAGCCTTTCAGGCGTTCGCCGCCCCTTTAAATTGCGGCCAGGATGGCCGCTCTCGCGCGAGGGGACATTAGTGTAGCCATTTATAAGCTATTCTTTGTCATCTGTACATGATCATCATCATGTGGGGTTCATATGGGGTTCTTCTTCATCATCGCTTGTGGGGCTGGCTCTCGAGTGTGATCCGTGCTGTGGGCGTGGTCGGTTCGCCGCATCTTTGACTAGGAATAAACGTCGTGATAACTGCTGCGTTACAACATATAGGGTTAGGAAAGCTGATCGAGCCCACCCCTTCTCCCCCCTCCCCAGAAGAATGAAAACTTTCGGTAGTGTTTTCGGCTCCTCTGAAGCTTTCTCGCATTTGTGCGCGCCTGTGTTCCGTAATAAGGGCCGAGTGCGTATGGAATCACGTAAAAGTGTTTCTTGAGAAAGTGCTCCGCTCGCGTCGTGTATAATATTCCTTTAGACTGCGGCAAGGTATACATCTACCATACTGGGCGTTGTATAAATGATCACCTGCGAGAGCATGCTCTATCAATCAAGAATGGAACGGGCTCACATTTGCCGTATCACTGCAAAGTGTGCACGTGTGAACCTTTGCTGACAAACACATGTATATTATGAAAAATTAGATACAGTGGCACGGGACATAGCAGAGGCGATGTATATCAGAAAGTTTGGTGACCAGTCTATCAGCGTTCCCTCATTGTCTCCTCACGAGAATGAGTTTAGTTTCCTGGCTGATAGGATATGACTAGGTTTTGTTTCTATCTAATGTGAACTCACCTGTGTTTGGTCGTGTTCGCATGCCTGAGGGTATATACATAAATGAAGCATCGGGAAAAAATAATCAGTTGCGAGTACGCGCGCCTGTCCATGTCTTTTACTATGTTGTCCGTGTCTTATTTTTCGCGCCTAAAACCATTTCTACAAACTATGTACCAACTAGTCCGACAGCAAACGTTACCATTCTGTCTGTGGCAGCTGCTGTGAATCGCGCCCACGCGTCACCCACGCGCTGGCTCTCACGTTCTCCCGATTAGCGAGCAGTCGCAGCACGTGCACCTCGCTCAGTTTGCAACGCGTCGCACGAGAAAGATTGTCCGCGCGACCCAATATATCGCGGAATGCAAACACGTAAACAGCTGCGCTCAAATTTCGCGTTACGGAGTCTCATAATCGTCGGTGAATCTTTTATGGCATATTTTCGAACTTCCCGTTTTTCAAACGCACTTCGAGCGTTTTCAGCCAACTTGTTCCATACTTTACACGCGAAAACCTTACATTACCTCTAAACTAAGCATTCTGTATCTATTGGTCATTGCCGCAAACGGTGCAGTCGGCAATGAGGAAAATGCTTTACCTTACAGTCCACCAACATCAACGCGCGGCCACCCGGGCACCCGGGTGGCCGGGCCGCCGTATCTTGAAAGCCATCTGCGACCGGCACAGAGCATACGCTGCGCTGTTTTTTCATGGCTTAGGTGCATATATAGAGCTGCGCTCAAATTTCGCATTAGGGAGTGTCGCAACTGTCGGTTAAAATTTTTTCCTTCCCCCAGATCGTCGCCCGTATCCACGAGGGAACTGCAAATCACCAGTCGTTATGGGCGTTGCACTGGTCCTGTGAAAAAAGAGGCCGCTACATCCGTGCAATAAAGAAGGCACTGTCGTACAAGATGGCTGTGTTGGCTTTGCTGATGAACTGTTCAGGCAGGATTTTTTTAAGGTCAGAGCCTTATAGCTCTATGTTTCAAGGTTGCGTTGTGAGGTAAAAATGTATCACGTGACCCAAGGACGGCCAGAAGCGAACCAAAGCATGTCCAGCCGTGTATAAGGGATGATTAATGATTATCAAAGTTAATGATTGATAAGTGTATGACATATTAGGATGCATTTGGGTGGATTAAGGTTGGTTAATCTGAATGAAGGTGTATTAAGGAGGATTAGGGTGGATCAAGGGGCATTATAAAGTGGATTAAGGCGGATTAAGGTGAATTATACAGTAGGCTTTACAAGGTCTTCGCCTTCGCGTCTCTTAGGTGATAGCTAAGGGCACGTGGGATCATCTTCCTTAAGGCAGGTCAAGTATACCAAGACACGGAAGACGAAAAGAAGACAAACAAAGCGCCTTGTTTGTCTTCTTTTCGTTGACCATGTCTTTGTGAGCTTGACCTGCCTTAAGGAAAATGATGCCGTACCAACTAGCTCGGATCGAGACCTTTGTTCGGTACACACCTGGCAATTTTTGATGAGCTGTGTCACGCACGAGTTAACAAGGAAATACTTTCGCTCGAAACAGGCCACTAAAAAAGTACTGTTTTACAGCGTTTAGCAACGCTACTATTATTTTCAAGCTAGTGTTAATACCCTTCGACCGCATCTCTTATTCCAGTTGAAACAACGAGCGGGGAAATGACAATCGATAAATTATACATTGGCTAGTATTTTGTGCGCTTCTTTCATGTAAGAAAGAACTCTGAGATAGGAAATGAATCGATCGTACTTGTTCGACTCTTCCTTCACTCGTTGGGGACGCTTTCGATCACGCCCTATACGGTAAACGTAAAACAAAAATTCGCCTCCATTCCACCCCGCGAAAGTGTATGCACAGCGAAGCTTTTGCAGACGTTAGGCAAGCACTACCGACGTTAGACAAGACCCACCACCACAGGCGACGTACACCCGGCGACAAAATATTGCGGGTCATAAGATCTGAGAAAAAGCTGACTATCTCCGCAACCTCACACTGCAGTCTGGTGTCTGCACTTCAGGCCTCGACTAGAATATGCTAGCGACATTGTCGTGTACAGTTTTACTGGCTACTGCTTCAGGCTGCTCGGAAATTGAACGCTTTCGTAGATCCCGTGGTCCGTAAACTTTTGTCGCCGGGTGTACGTCGCGCGCGCACGCACGTGTGGGGAAGTGCAGCAGTCTTCCTGATAATTCTAAGCGCTCCTCCAAGCGCAAGTGCAATATTGAACTAAGTGAGTGTTTAATCGCGAATTTCATGAGAAAATGCGTGAAGTACGTCTTACACACAAGGTCCAGGCATGACAGCTCCGGACTTTTATTCGAATATACGAGAAAACAATGCTGTTACGCGGAAACTGAAAACCAAAGCCCTATTCCAGCTCCCGTTTGAGGTCTGTCTGAGTGGCCACGGCTGCTTGAAAACGGTACCGTTAGTGCGGCATACATCCTAATTCTTGTAGGCTCGCCGCCAAGCGCAAGCGCATTATTGAACTAATTGAATTTCTCAAAGTAAAATAAGTGCAAACGTAATTCCAATGTACGAGAAAACATAATTCTATTACGCGGAAACTCAAGCACAAAGTCTCCCAGCTGCCACGCGCCGAGGTTGCTTACTAGCTATATAGTGTTGGGCTGCTAAGCCGGCCTCGGAAATTCGGCCTCTCTGGTGGCAAAGGCAATTGGCGCCATCCATCGGGAGGGCGGGAAAGCAAATCCGCTTCCCTTGTACGGCTTCCTGGATCGGCGCGCGGCCGCGCGCGCCCATCCAGAAAGCCGTGTCCTTTCGTCCCTCCTCTCAAATCGTCTCCCCTTGCCCTCCCTCCTAACTACCTCACCTTCGACTGCCTCCGCGCGCGCCCGCCAGCCAAACGCCAGCTTAGCCCGCTGCATGACGTTTCATGTTTCGTTACCTGCTGTTATCGGGAAGCGTGCGTTGCTGTGCGTTGACCGGCGTGGGCAGTTTCGTCAGTCTTGTGGTCCTCGATAACTGTGTGCTTGTGTTCCGCGATGCCTCACCCGTTTCACGGCTCGCACCGCTCGTGCATCGTGCAGTGGTGCACGAATGCCTCAAAAACAAGCGCTGCAAGGCTCTTCCGGGTGTCTAAAGACGACAGGTGAGCGCGCAGACCCAAGGACTTAAGAAGACACATGTACACGAACACCGCCCTGTGTCTGTGTTTGATTCATGACTCTCCGGACGTCGTTGCGCCTTGATTGTGCAACGCTACCCTCTTACCGGTAGAGAAAGCTCACGAAGAGATGTGCCTCCTCATTTTCACCGGGCCTATGACTTGTTTTTCTGCGCCAAGTCTCATTCTGCAACTTCAGTAACTCGCCTAGCTTTCCATTCCGCCCTCAGTGCTTTCTGTGTGCCACGTTCTACAAACGTACCAACAGCTGGAAAGCTACTGCTCGTGTATTATCTAAGTAACCGCCGATGGGAAAACCGCGCGAACAACCTTCATGTGTAGGCCTGATATGCTTTCTTTTCTTTTCTGGAAAGCATAAGCATTGCAAGTGTCCTAAATGCAGATTTTTGCAGTTCGTGTTTATTACACAAAGGAGTGTCCGCACGACTTAGTGCCTTAAGTGACGTAATTTTATTGCTAAGGATTGCATTCTTGGTGAAAGAAAAGTCATGTTTTTTCTTATTTTACCTGGTCTCTCATTGAAGAATAGGCTTTTCTGCGAATGTTTTATATGTGCTGCTGCAAAAGCTGACTACCTTCTGCTCATCCTTGCCACCGTTACTCAAGCTGTGGCCAAGTGCAGAATAATGTGATAATGCGTATTTCCGTTTTTAGTACAATGTTATTCTTGTTCTGCCATGTCTTGTTTATTTTGTTCAGTAATAATGAACATGTCACGCATTTGATATACTTTTGTGCAGCTTTATTAGTAAGTTCTTGTTGTTTTTTTCTTCGTATGGCTCTCAATAAAACAATCTTAGCATTGTATTATATTTTTTAGGGATTCTGCGTGTCATTGTTTTTGCCATTACCAGTGAATTTTCCCTTTCTTTAGTTGTTATGACTACGTCATACACGTCATCCAGTTTTGTGCAATATCAGAAGCTTTCGATGCGCATATCAGAAACTCTTCTACACTTTCGTCTTTAGGGCATTATATAAAAATCTTTTATATGTGTGCATATAAAACGGCCTTCGCATTCTGAGTTTTTTTTTTCACTGTCTGTGAACCTTTGTGCTGTTTAGTAGTCATGTACAGGTCATTCATTTTTCAATTTTGTTCATTTTGTGAGCGTGTATCATACCAAGTTATGCGAAATCATCTGTTTTCGGAAACGGAAGTCAATAAAGTGAGGCCAAAGATCGGTTCTGTTGGAAGTGGAATTTACATATGATCTGGCATATGCTGGCCTCAAAATATGCACAAGACTGCGTGCGTGCTAAAGCATAAAGAACCCACTGCGCACCATGCGTCAGTTCACAAACAATGCCTGGGATAGCGCGCCCCCGCCATAAAAAAAAATACGCGCCACCGACAGGCAAAAAGAAAGCAAAAGTGAAGGTGCGCGGGGGCCATGGGGAAGGGCGGAAAGGGGTCGGAGCCGGTCCTCGTAATAAAAACAAGAAGAAAAAACAAAGAGCCCTAGGGAGAGGAGGAAAATCACGGTTCCCATTCCTGTTGCCATAGTATCGCCCTCATGCTAGGGCCGTAACTGAAGCTAGCGTAACTTGGCGCTAGCGTCAAAAGAGCGCCTGCTTAAATACAACCAATGGCAGCCATGCGGAAATTCACCCCTGAGTGGTAAGCACTAGGTCACGGGATCAAATGCCGGCCACGGCGGCCGCACTTCACTGGGGGAGAAATGCGAAAACACCGGTGTGCTTACATTTCGGTGCACGTTAAAGAACCACGGAGGGTCAAAATTTCGAGAGTCCCACACTACGGCATGCTTCATTGTGAAATCGTGGTTGTGGCACGTAAAACCCCATAATTTAATTTTTTTCGAGGTGCCCTTTGTTTTTGGTGAGCAAGCCACGAAAAAATCCCGGCCAACTAGAGGCTAACAGCTTCGAAAGAAAAGAGAGATGTCATGCGGCCTATTTTATGTCCACGTGCCAGCAAGTTATTGGCCTCAGAGACATACTGTGACGCCATCTGTTGGAAACGTAGGAAGCGCTATCCCGTGATGCCGGCTGTGAAGAGTTCGGCATAACAGCAGCTGTTCAGCCACGCTTAATTCGTAGTGCTTGCATGCTTTAGGCATTATATGCATGGCGTCTTGGCTGCAAAAACAACCCGAAGAGATAGGTGCGCGAATGCCGTGTGCGCGCATGCAAGTCGCATGCATATGTGAGCAGGGCATTTTTACTGATCTCATATCAAGCAAGCACGCTGCAAGCCCGAATTGCTGCCTTGGAAATGAAACACATTACCTACAATGCTACAATCAAGGATTCAATCACCCAGCCAGGGAGCTGCATTGGCAAGGGCAAATTCGCGAAAGCGAGTCACTTCCTACGTCCATAGCAACGTCCTTCATTAGTTTTCTATAGAAGGACCCTGGTTATAGTGATAGCAGCAGCGGTCTCTCCAGTGGCGTCTTTGGAGGCCAATAACTGAAATCAGCCTAATGATCCCATATTATTTTAAAGACAAGCATTACAATCACTACGCCACGGCTCTTGCAACGCCAACTATATGAAAACACTTACGGTATATATCCGACAATTTCTTGCCAAGACTCGACACGTTTATCTTACACAGCGCTGTACCCAGGCTACCGATCATATCAAGAACAAAAACGGCGCGCTGAACACACTGTGGCCTGTGTTATGACGTGGTTCCCACGTGTGCGGGGGCACTAGCAGACGCGGCCCATTTTCTGCCAGGTCGTTTACAAACATAGGCCATGGACGGGTTCCAGTTTTCCCCTAGCAAAGCCCTATAAATCTATCAAAAAGAAAAGCAAGGGCGTCTCATAGGATAGAACAGAAGCTAGCAGATTTTCAACACTTTTCCCTTGGACATAATCACTATTTTATCAGCTTACAGTAGCTTATAGGAAAGTTTACGAATTTTATATCTTGAGGTGGTATGCATTCTTCCTTTATCTGAAAACATAAAGAGAGGATTCCAGCACGTCGAAGAAACTTAAAAACACGTTTTCATCTTCCGGCGAGGTGGACAAGGTACGTGACCGGAACTTTGTTGGGACTGCAGGCTCGTCTCTGTTTTCGCGTGCACGTAACCATGTATAAAACCACGTTGATTTAGAAGTTGCGTGGGCATGCTTCTTCCAGCTGTAGTGCGGCGCGCTCTTCCTACCCAGCTAGGAATGAATTTCCACTACGAGCGCACCGGCATCAGCACAGCAAGATATATGTTGCTACAACCACAATTACATCTCTCTGCGACGAGACCGTGACCTGAAAGCAAGGGAAATAAAATCTAAAACCAACTTACTAAAACAATCCTTTCTTTTTCGCGCACAATTTTTTTATGGAAAGTAGCTTAAGAGGAAGCTTTAGCTCTGAACCAACTCCGACGCGGCCAATTCAAATACATTTAAAACGCAAAAATGTTTTACTGAGACCGATTTCAATGAAATGTTTGCATTTGAGAGAGAAAGTTAAATTCTAGTGACTGTTGGCAGCGGAATTTCGATTGAGGGCCTGAATTTGGTGAAACAAATTTAAAAAAATTGGAAAGTTCGAAAAAACTCTGCACCAAGAAGAAATATCGCGTTTCTGTAAACGGTATCCATTAGATCATTCAAAGCGGACAAATTCTTTATGTCAACTGATATCTTACGTGAATTTGTTACGTTGTGTACAAGGGTTCTGTATTCCCATATTACTGATCTTTTTTTTAGATTCATGTGTAAGATATCGATTTTTTTCCGCTTTATATGTGCTATCAGATGCAATTCACAGAATTGTGATATCATTTTTGCTTGTTGACTTGGACAGTTGTAAACTTGATAGGATAGTGCGTAAAAATTTTCGATTTTTGCCAATTGAAAAAAATTTACGATCTACATCGAAATTCGAAACAAACAGTCACTAGATCTCAAGTTTTTCATTTAAATGCAACAAATCTTGTCAAATTTGGTGCAGTGGTTGCTGAGAAAAACGAATTGTTCTTTTACATGAATTTAGATTGGAGCACCCGAGCTAAAGCTCCCTCTTAAAAAGAGGTTGTGAGTATTGAATCGAATTCAGTGTTCTACAATTGAATTTTGTATACGTAAGGATTTGAAATCAACTGTAAACTCTTCCTTCGTCTTTATACTGTTCATTTTTTCTTCTTGTTTTGATTTAGTAGTTTTGTAACACTGTGTTTCAATCTGCTCTGTTGTAGAAAGTATATTTAACGTAGTATTCTTTCCCCTTCTTCACAGTAGTAGGGCTTGCTTCGCATGTCATACGGTACCAGGTTGCTGTTCTGAAGGATAAGTAAGTACACATCTCAATATCAAGAACAACCACATGCCCCCGTTATAATGCTGTTATAGCGAACGCGGGATTTTGTAACAAATGCGTGATCACCTATAAATAAATTGCACGTGCCATTTGCGAAATTCGAAACTTCGTGAAATAAAGAGACAAAAAAAAACAATTACCAAGGTAAAAGGCGAACAACGTAAAGAACACTTTCTCGACTGCCTTGCCAATATGGCATGTATATTTAGGACAGAACTGCTACACCTGCTGTTGCATGCATCTTCACACTTCGGAGGCACCCCTTACCATTGTCCAGAAGTTTACAAACGATCTTCAGGTGGCACTAGAGTTCTTTCAATATTTTCTAGAAGTATGCAGACGTTTTTTTTTTCAACTCGACTTGGAGATCTCTGAGCGTATCGCGGAACCGAGTCTTCATAACTTCTAGTAGCGGTGTTCTAATTTCTGAAATCACCAATGCTCTATATTCTTGGGCTATATTCATACACAATGCCGAAGAAAGAAAAATCAAGAGACTTGTGCCACATTTGTAGAATCTAAACCTATTTTTCAGCGAAGCTATATACATCTTGCCAGTAAATATATGAGGACGATTGTACAAGCCAGTAATCAATACCCGAATATTACCTATAATGCGGTTGTCATTACCTGCGCATCTGCTATTCATGTCACGTTTCTTTCTTCGAGGACAGCTGAAAAATATCCGTCTACTGCTTTCACAACGCTTCATAGAAATGCAAATAGTCATTTATTAATGCGCCCCAAATAACCTACCTACTTTACTCTTTGCAACGCTTGTCAGGCATGATGTGTCCGACATATTAGCTTTACATTAACTCGGTGCCAGCTGTAGTTTTTTCCCATCATTGGGTCAAGCTTCCACGTGGCTGGCAAAACACGTGTAAAAAAATTCGGAACTTTTATAAGCAACTCACTGCTGAGGTCGTAATTATCCCACAGATTTCGAGCTTTGTACAGACCCAGTGCAATGCCGTTTTTACGCGCAAGCGTAGTTGCCCCATCTGTCAAATCCGCGAGATTATGCTCGTCACCGACAGGGAAGCGAGCGTCGGAGGAGGAAGGGGCTTGGAGTTGGAGAAGATAGTCGCCGAGTTCGCTTCCTTTCCGTTTGTGCTTCAACGCCGCGGTGCTCGCTGTGCGCGTTTGCGGCGTCTGTTCTTTGCATGCGTGCAGCAATATGCGCTTTCCCTGTGGCAGACCAGGCGTTGCACCATCGGGATCAATGCTAATCAAAGCAGCGTCCGGGACCGCATTCGCACCCTTTCCGTTTGTGCTTGAACTCCGTTGAGCTCGCTGTGCGTGTTTGCAGAGTCCATACGCTTGCGCGTAACCCTTCGCGAAGTCAAATGCCGCTGTAACTTCATTCAAATATCAATAAACTTTCAAATATGAATAAATTCACGTCTGTGAGAGCACAGGCAAACATTCTATGTATTTCACGTAAGGCGTGAAAGAAGGGATATAATGGATCGTTTAGTAAATATCTGCAGTTCCTATAACTACCTTACAAACTTGCGACTCTGACCGTTCAGCAGCCTTAATTAGATCGGGAACTTGTGCAAATGGTTTTTCTCGGCAAACTTGCGCAAATAGTTTTCTCGGCAACCACTGCACCGAATTTGAAGTTTCTTACATTTAAAAGAAAACGTTAAAATCTAGTGACTGGTGGTAGCGAAGTATCGATTTTGGCCGTGAAGCTTTCAATAAAAATTGTTGAACGAAACTATCAAGTTTAAAACTATGCATCCACAATGAAAAAAGTTATTACAATTCTGTAAGTTGCAACTAATAGTAATGTTACGTCTCAGCCCGAATAAGGACCTTAGTTAGACGATTACAACAAGACAACCCTACCCCTTCAAAAGCGCCTATCCCGAAGTCAAGGCAACGTTGACACCGATAGATGACCTGACAACCTTAACTAATGATGAAAAGGCCCAACGTCGAGTGCTACCTTAGGAACGGCTTCTACTTCAGATTCCCCGATTACTACCCGCTTGCTGAATATGCGGGGGCATATTTAGCACCATTAGAGGTGGAGTTCGTCGGAACGGTACGATATCATGGGCGGGATATTGCGACCGACTCTACGATTGTGATTGGCCGGTATCAGTCATCAGATTCCCTAGTCTAGTCGCCTAGGGAAGCAGACACCTTTCGTGCAGTGAGAGAGTGTTGACGTGTCCTGATGCGAACTCAGACGTCTATTATGCTCCTGTGTGGAGTGGGCTTCCGTACATAGAGCCAGTTTAAATAATGCAAAATAAACCCATTTACCTTCATTCCTACTACCGGACGTACTCGTCGATGAGTTTGGTGGATTCCTAGCCCAAACGCCACCTCGAGCCACAACAAGCTGGTTGGCAGGGGTGAGGTCAAGAAGGCAGTCCTCATGATCTGGCATCGGCGGACCTGAGAATAGTGGCTCCAGGTGACACGACCTTCACAAGGTCGAGGTAAACGGTGGACGGAAGTGCGACTTCTGTGGATCTGAGATCAGCAGGCTTCTTCTTCGTGACTCAGGGAGACACAACCATCGCAGTAACTGCGTGGAGAATTGGACGACTCGAGTAAACTTGAAGGAAGAGCAGCAGAAGGCAGTTCCACGATGAGGGATCGCCGTACCTGGGAACGTAGCTCCAGGAGACATGGCCTTCGCAAGTTCGAGGTTGGGTGAATGCTAGAGCGGCTACGTTTTGCCGGACGATAACTACAGGGTTATTTTGGGCAATTAGCTGTGATTGATCGCCGCCGGGTGTGCGATCAATACAGGAAAAGTTGTAGTCAGCTCTCGGAAAAGCATAGATATTACATTATTAAAGAAAGAGGACCCGTTGCTCTTGGCTGTAGAGCTCGGTATGGATATTAACCATAAGTTGAGGAAGCGCGAAATTCTTGCTGCGATTGACGAAGTGACTTTCGATGAAGGCAAACTCACGGATGCTTGGGGAAAATATGTTGAGAGAGGAAAGAGAGGGACGAAGAGAAGGAGTGGCAGGAACATCCGGAACAAATACAGGCAAAAATTGAGCTCGCGAAACTAAAGCTAGAGCAAGCGATATTAGGGCGCAGGGCGGATGCGGTGCTGCCATGAACGGAAAGCGTGAAAATGACGAGTTTGCTTCAGCCACATAAAATAGGCGATGACATCGGTTTCTACCTGATTGGTTTTGAAAAGATTTGAGAGCAGTAATCACTTCCTCAAGACAAATGACCGGAGCGGTTGCTCGCGTTGCTGCCGGGAGAAGCCTCGCAGGCCGTAGCCTGACTGAGCGTAACCGATGCAGGCTTGTAAAGTTAAATGAAGGTGAGTTTACTAGTAATATGCAAGCTTTCCACAGGGGGACCTTTCGGAGATGTCGATACAGTAGCAACAGTCCCCAATGGCCTACCGGAAGGACGCCTTTACCTTTTCTCGAATAGCTCGTAGTCGCTACTGATTAAAATTGGGGGCACAAATTCGGAAGCCCAGGTCATGGCGTTGACGAGGTCCAAAGCACGCGAACTAGCTCAGAAGATAAGTCACGACGATAAACCAAGTGCACAACAAAGGATGAAACGGCTAGCTTCAGAGATGTAGTTCAGAGGAGGAAATCTTTCCGATTTCTCCGGCAGATATTCAAGAAGAGGGTCAGGCTGAGGGCGCCAACGGGAAAACAAGATAGGCACTCGGAAATGAGCGCCACAGACAGTGCTAAGAGAAAAAGGCGTCGCATATTCAGGAATGCGCGAGAGAAGGCAACGCGGACGAATAAAGGGAAAGCCACTAAAACCTGCGGACAGCGCAGTGAAAGAGTAAGAAGGGCGCGTCTGTCGTCTGGAATGCTTCCAATCAGAGCGCGACCGAGTCGACAGACGAGGTTGAGCAGAAAGAGAAGTTCGGCACGGGGGTAGAATTGCTAGGGGGCAACTGTGTTCCCCTCGTTGGGTTCTTTTCGAGGTGTAACCTGTATGACACGCCGAAGCGTGGCGCTAAGGCGACGCGAAGTGGTCATACCAGGCAGTGAATTCGTAGTGCAATGCGAAAATGTCAGGTTGACAGTACGTAAAGAGTCGGAGTCCGTAGCGAGGGGAATGGCCTACGTTTCCTTTTTATTCCCTGGTTGACAAGTTTGGCAGGAGCTTTCAGACAGCGCCCGCGTCAAACACGGCTTAAATATATGACGCAGGCGTAGGCTACTCAGAATGAATAACGGCGATACAGGTTTTTCTGGAAAGAAATTGTGTGTTATTGAAGCTCACTGATATTATGAAAGGAGTAGCTTGAGCGCGCATAAATTTTAGAATCCTTGTTTTCTCGATATGTCGTTCATTCTTTTAAACAGATGGGCGCCATTTTTCTTAAATACGCTCGCACCGCCCAGTCTGGGTTATTTGTTAAAAAGCTGTAGGGGCGCCCTTAAGTATCAGTTCACTTATCGGAAATGATCAGATTTTTTTTCTTTCAACGCAGGACGCATTAATCGGAGGAACCGTTGTTTAACCGCACAATTTTAGAAAGTGGTTGTACCGTTCCTTTAAGGCGTCTTGCGCGGACACAGAGAAGCAAAGCGTTGACGCGTGTCTCGCACGTGAATTCATAAGATGAAAGCGTTTTGAGTATCGCTTAGAGCGTGCGTGGTACTATTTAGAAATGAGGTCGAATATTCGCGTAAAGCGGAGACCTTTGCCCAGTGCGAGAGTGTTCACGCGTCCTGGTGTGAACTCACACGTTTAATATGCTCCAGCGCGCAGTGGGCTTCCGTACATGGAGCTAGTGTGAATAATGGAAAAGAAATACTTTTTCCTTCATTCCTACTACCGGATGTACTCGTCGACCGGCTTGGTGGATTCCTGGCCCAAGCGCCACCTCGAGCCGCAACAGTACGTCTAAAGCAGAAACAAAAATCGATGTACTATAGTTGGCTCTCAAGAAGAACACTAATATGTGAGTAGGACTTTTGCTAAACCCTTGTAAACATTGTAACTGATTTATAATATCAAATGATGTATCAAATTTGTTCGCTTTCGATGCTTTAGCAGATACACCTTACATAAGTGCAATATCTGTTAGCGGTGCAGAGATACGAATTTCTAAATTCTGTGCTGTTTTTTGCAACTTTACCAATTTATGAAAACTTCCTTTATGCCTAAATCAAATTCAGGTTCCAACAGTCACTAGAATTTTACGTTCTCTCTCGAACGCAACAAACAATTAAAATCGACCCAGTGGTTATCTTAGAAAACCATTACAGCGCTTTTACATGTATTTGAGTAGGCGGCATCGGAGTTGTGCCCGAGCTAAGGCTTGTTCTTAACCCTTTACTGCACCTTGTTGCATTTACGCAACATTCTGATGAACGGCGTTAAAAACCGAAGCAAAGCCAGTTTGGAGCTGCCTGTACACGTTGTTGCATATCCGCAACATTGTTCTGTAAAACGCGGCACCATGTGCTGCAATCTGTGCTAATCCATCGCATCTTCTACCAAAACAAACGTGGCGGAGGCTGCGCGCGCCCGCGAGCAGTGATATAGGTAAGTTTTACAAATTGTAAATGTATTTCTCCATGAGACAAAGCGCAAAAAAAATTCTTACGCTATGCTCCACATCCTTCTGACTCTGTAGGTTCAAAAAAACCTTGTCATTTCGGAATAGTTTGTTCCTGGCGACAGAACGTTGCTATGTTGCACAAATGCAACAACGTGTACATGGTTTATTTTCTTCGGGATAGTGAAATGGCTTCGAAACGCTGGTATGGCCCAGCAATTTCTCCGGATAGTGAAGGCAGTGACTATTCAATTTGTCACGACAGCCACGAGTGTAAGTCCGTTTCGATTCAATATGTGGACAAGATGTTCTCTGGTCGAATTTCCTTTTTTCTTTTCAAAAGTACGCTGTGCCTCCGCACGTTGCCGTGTCACGTCGTCACGGGCACAGCTTTACGTCTGTGCTTCGATGTTCGACATTTTGACAATAACCCGAAAACACTGCACTGTTTCCTGGCTGCACGGGAATCTGCATGACGTACTGCAGGAAGTGTGGGAACCACCTGTGCTGCACAAGCATGTACAAGTGCTTCTCTTTGTTCCACACTAAATCATAGGTGCACCAATGATTGTCTCGTGCAAATAAGCATCAGAATATGAATCGCACTAAATCTATCTTTTCCTTTCAACTTCTTCTTTATTTGCACATTGTTGCAAATATGCAACATACCCTTTTTCTGCAAATTGAAACCACAGACATTCGCTAAAGTAAGTTTCCATGGGAGTACAGGTACTGTTATGCTTCCCTACAACTCCATGAATAATATTTTGAGGAAGCAAAAAATTGTGCAGTAAAGGGTTAACGCCAAATCTAAACTCTGCGCTACGTTCAGTTCTTTGAGTACCCGAAGCGAACCGTATACCTGGTTCGTAAAACAGCTTCGGACGCTCTCCAGCGTTTGTACAGGTAACTTTCAGCACAGCCTGCAATTAACTTGCCGAGTATAAATATTGATTGGAGATCACTTATAACATGCCCCCTTGTCAAGTGAAATCAGAACATTGCGCAAAATATAGTTCTGCGAGAACTTCGGGCTTACAAAGTACGCGCTTCGTATCACGCCTACAATAGTGGATAAAACGAACGCTTGGCAATTGCCTCCGTAGCGCATAATTATTCTACGTTCTTTAATATTTCGCTGCATATATCTCGTATCGTGAAGTTACTATAGTAAAAAAAAAATTAAATTATGGGGTTTTACGTGCCAAAACCACTTTCTGATTATGAGGCACGCCGTAGTGGAGGACTCCGGAAATTTCGACCACCTGGGGATCTTTAACGTGCACCTAAATCTAAGTACACGGGTGTTTTCGCATTTCGCCCCCATCGAAATGCGGCCGCCATGGCCGGGATTCGATCCCGCGACCTCGTGCTCAGCAGCCCAACACCATAGCGACTGAGCAACCACGGCGGGTAAGTTACTATAGTAGGATACAACTAAAAGAAACAGCCGTTGGCAACCAAGGCACATGGATCGCGCCAGGTTGTTACTCCGCCAGCCAATCACAGAAGCAGACAAAATCGTCATCGAGTGACCATTTCAAAATGGCGTCGTACTTGATACTTCCCGAGCATCTGCTGTTCTTGAAGAGTCTTTTCATTGGCGGAAGCGACGAGGTGGGCAACTGACATGGACAAAGTGTATGAAGTCTGAGCATTTTACTCTTCAAAAGTCCACAGTACAGTTCATTTCACTGCTTACCTCGTTTTACTCATGAAGCTTCACTGCCAACTGAAGTGAAACTTGATAATAAATAGTTGCAGTGAAGCAAGCGTTTATTTCAGTTGAATAAAGAATTAGTTTTTCACTGTTCCGTTATAAGAGACAAGTGTAAACGTACAATATTACGCGCTTATAATATTATTTTTCTGGTTATCGCCTTATTTAGGTAAGAGAGAAAGCTTGAAGTACGAACTATTGGCAGCCTCGCGGAGGAACGGCGGCTGGCGGTTATGGGGGCGTAGGCGGGGCTTCACTGTAGACTTGAGTTGTATTCGACTATACGAGATTTACATCTTCCATATGAGCTATGCATTGTTTGCGTGTTTTAAATAGCTCTAATCACGGTGAAACCAAGTGCTTAGCAATTCTCATTCAGCCCCTAAATATTTCACGCGCTCCAATATTTTCCCAGAAAGTAACTCGAGCTCTCCTACAGCACCTGAAGGCGACATACTCGAATGCCCGACTTTAGACACGCTGCACCTGGCTTGGTGCACGTGAAAGGAAAGTGCCATTAACACTCATGCCTTCTCTCTCTCTCTCTCTGTCTATCTGTCAGTCCCCCATCCTCCTCTCCACGGGTAGCGTAGGAAACTCGACAAAGTCTAGTTTACCTGCCTGCTTTCATTTTCTCCCTTTTCTCTCTCTCAATCGTTGCACGCACTTGATACATAGCGTGCGCATCTCTCTCTCTCTCTCCACTCCCCCCCCCGTTTGTTCTTATGTACATTTACGATGTTTAAATTTAGTTCTCCCTGGATACCGATAATACATTCCTATAAAGTTTACGAGTGCTTCTAGTTGCACCAGAAACTTCGGTGCAAAAGTGAAAAAAAGAAGTTCATCAGCCCTTCCACTCTGGGGAGGAGAACGAACAGCGAAGCCCTGGTGTTTTACATCAATCGACGCATCTGTGTATATGTAGGTATTATTATTATTATTATTATTATTATTATTATTATTATTATTATTATTATTATTATTATTATTATTATTATTATTATTATTATTATTATTCAAGCACACAGACAACAAATACTTCTCTTGAGTGTGGAGTGATTTATTCTTACTCTTTTATGAAGTAGAGATCTGTGCAAGTACCGCCGCATGGCAGACAGAAATTCCACAATATTTAGAACTTCACTGTGATCTACGTAATCATGAAAAATATAGGGAACTCAGCGTAATG
This sequence comes from Dermacentor andersoni, assembly GCF_023375885.2. NCBI lineage: Eukaryota > Metazoa > Arthropoda > Arachnida > Ixodida > Ixodidae > Dermacentor > Dermacentor andersoni. Next base: position 52,030,659 of record NC_092821.1, read on the forward strand.
TTATAGTCGTCTCAGCGGCTAGTTGTCATGTAATTTGTTTCGAGATAGTTTTGATAAAGCAAGAGTTACAGCCATTTTCTGTGACCATACTCCCTCCTTAGACGGCCATGTATTGACAGCAGGCGGGAATTCTGTAACGTTTACGACTTCACTATGAATCTCGGCGTAGTGATACAGTCGTCTTAGCGGCCAATTTCAGTATAATTTTTTTCCAAGATGCCTACATTAGATTGAGCTACAGGAGACGAAAACGCAGGTGTCGTCTGACGCGGACGCCGGAGAAGGCTCTAATTTTGTGTCCACACCACGGACACGATCCTGGGGGAAGTAGCCCTTAACAGTTTCGCTGTAAAATGGCCTCCAATCCATTCTTTGAAGGTGGTTAGAGAATGAAGCTGCAAACGACAACTAGAAAGATTACCCAATGCGACGTAGCTTGAAATTATTCACATTCACATGCACTTTACCTAACGATTAGCCTATGACGTTTCAACGGCCTGCGACGTGGCTTGTCTCGCTACCTCGTGCACCTAAGAAGAGTGCACCACAGAAAAGAGAAATGCACTTAACTACACTTATGCACGCTGCTGCTCTGGAGTGCTCACTATACGTGACCTTCCCATAACACTGTCAAAACACAAATCAGTTGCCAGGCAGGTTCTTCTTTTAGATCCGAAAGTGTACTTACGTCACTCCCTGCATCGTATGCTAGATTTGCCGCTTCCACGGCAACTGCAGCTTATGCAACCGCAATATTTACGGGGAAACGCTTGAGGCGAACGCTATGGCGGGCGCGGACTTTCTGGTTCTCTTTATTTCCATGCACCGCCGGCACCGTCACTTCCACGGACGCGAGCGCCATCTGCCCGTGATGTTAGGAAGCCAGCGGCGCACGTGGCGCGCGCCTCTAAAGTGTTTGCCTACGGACACGAGAGAGAGAGACACATATGAGGGAAAGGCAGGAAGGTTACCCAGAGTTAAAGCCTGTGGTTTGCTACCCATATCCAATTGGGAGGTAGAAATACACAGATTCGTTGCGACAATGGCCGTTCTGTGGTTCTTACCGGTCTCATGTTTGCTGTAAAAGCGTCTCACGTTCTGCTTGATAGTTGGAAGCGTTTTCACCGTGTATTCCCCAACCTTCGCTATGTATACGAACGCACACGACGATAGAAAATAACACACGGCCTCCATGAAAATTAATGGCAGTGGAAGTGGATGAAAAAACAACTTGCCGCAGGTGGGGAACGATCCCACGTCTACGCAATACGCGTGCGAGCTGAAATGGTCAGAGCACCGCACGCGTAATGCAAGGCGTAGGATCGTTTCCCATCTGCGGCAAGTTTTTCATGCAGCTTCATTGCCATTAATTTATTATTTCTTACTTTCAATTAGTAAGCACAATAATTTCCGCTGTCTTGGTGTCTTTGCTTGTTGGCTTCTATATGATATGATTAATAAGAATCGAGTCCCTCGGTTAACCCGCTTTCCTCTCGTTCAATACAACCTGCAGATATATTAGCGTAGGATTGTAATTTTAATACTCGAGAAAATATAATTTTTTTCAGCGGAAACTCAACCATAAACACCTTTTCCAGCGTTTCTACCATTCAGAAAGCAGCGCGCCGAGCTCGGTTTTTTTGTAACACCACCATGTGGATAGCAACGGACGCCGTAGTAGACGCCTTTGCAGACGCCGTAGGGACGCGTTGCCGGTGCTCGTGTGCCTTGAAAGCGATCTGCGACGTGGCCAAAGTGCACGCCCGCGCGGGCCTCATCTTCAAAGCGATCTGCGATGTTTGCAGCGTGAGCGTAGTGCCGGTAGCATCGTACGCGCTGTGCTTTTGACGCTTCGTTCGCGTTGAAGCGAGAGATGTATGAAGGTCAATTCGCTTGCTGCTGATGCGATTCCTCACTCCAGAATTTCGACAGCGAGTTTGCACGCTCATCGAGGGAGATGCATTCACGTTTAGCGCTGCGCGCGTAACACCGTGCTGGTTAACTTAGTTAAAACACGTCGGCGGGCTAGTTGGTAGGAATTTATTTCCCTGGTGATGGATATACTTTTCCTTTTCAGTTATGCACTCGAAAATAAATTAAATTCCCACTTGTTATTACTGCCTCTGAACAGAGCGAGAAAATGTCTTGCACATTGAAATATCATTGCGAACCGGCCTGCATACACTCAGAAAGGCACGTTACACTGCTCAAGCATCTTGCCGATGGGCCTAGTGTTTTTCTTTTGAGACCGTTTCACACAGAAAAAAAAAAAGTTGAGCTAGAATCATGTGTCAGCCGCAGTAGGCAGCGTTGCCGCACTGTTCTCGGTTTGTTCTGTTTTTCACCGCGTCAGCTGGACAGCACGGCAAGGCGGCATTCCACGCGTCTACACTAGCACGAGTATTTTTGGACACTCGAGCGCAGCCGGTGTCGGGCCACCGCACGCAGCTTTCCCAGAGCGTTTACAGCGCCACCAACCGACGGCGCGAGACATTGGAGCCCCGTTTAGCCGTCGAGACAGTCGAGCCCATATGCTCGCACACAGTGTAGCTTCACGGCCGCTGGACAGAAACGTGTGTCTTTCTATCTCCAAGCCATGGCAACTTTCTGCATAATTGTTCCTGATCTAGCAGCGCATGCTTTCTGAGATGCCCCCCCCCCCCCCCCCCAAATTTGACGCGGCAGCGTTAAGGAGCCCGTGTCGCAGAAAATCCGGCATACCGAGCCAGATGTCACCTCTCGGCGAAAAGAATTTCCAAGGAAATTCCAAACCACGCAAACCCAACCACTTCTCCACCACCAAAGTCGCTCATACTTTGTCTTTCCTTCTTTAGAAAGTTGTTTGTCAGAATTTTGAGAGCTGCCCACAAACAAATGTAATGAGAAAGAACACCGACAGCGCGTGTCCTTTATGTTAGCTGTTCTCAGAGTGAAATATTAAAAGTGCGAAACAATAACCGGAGGTCGACCCACGAAAGAGGCCGCGCTTGTAACAGAAAGCTCACCTTCATGCATAGTGTTCGCAGCCAGCGTTTTCCGGTGAACGGTTACATAAGCTGCAGTTGCCGGGAAGCATGAAAATCCGTAAGGCGTCTTTGAACGCTATCGCGTTCCACTCTTAAAAGCGAAGATTGAGCGTCCTCCAAATTTTTCTAATGCGTAAGCATTAGAAAAATTAATTAATTTATTTATTTATTTAAAATTTAAAATTTAAAATTTATTTATTTATTTATTTATTTATTTATTGTAACCTGGAACAAACCACCGTCAGCTGCACTTCGCTCGTCGAAGAGGCAGGACGTGTGGCGAGTGAGGTGCTGAACAACACTTTGCAAATCACTGAACGCGATTTAAATCATGACTTTGAAGCCTCAAAGAGGTACGACGTAATGCTAACTTATTTCTTGCACATTTGCCCCTAAATCGCCCCTGAAATTCTATTTTGCATACGTGATTATAAGGAGATGAGATGTTGATTCATAAATGATGATGATGAATTTGTTGTTTTATGGCGCAAGGGCCAATTATGGCCAAAGAGCGCCAGGCCAGTGTTGATGAGTTTGCAGTGGGTAGATGAGTTCCGTGAGTTATTGTGACGTAGCTGTAAAGGGGCCTAAAAGCGACCTCTGTAAAGTGCATAAAAGCTATATGTACTAAAATTATGGCAATGACTAGTGAGTACTACTAAGAACACAAGAAATACATTGTGATAGATTGATCATATTTTAAAATACATGTAAGCAAACGTTTGCAAGACGCACTACTGCCTTAGAGAGCCCTTGAAACGGAAGGGCTTGAAGGCATGTGCTGTACAAAAATACATTATCGCAGCGGCATCCTCTGGAGAGAGGATGTGCTACAAATTCGTGGGGCTAACAACATGTAAGACAACATCGTTTAAGAAGCTTAGGACTGCTCTGGTGTCAAACAACGGTTCTGTACCAAGAAACATTACAGGATGAAAGGGGATGTGATGCCGGTATGCTAGTGGAAAGTGTTTTCTTTTTCTCTCTGTTTCGGCTTCCCGACACTCCAGGAGGGCGTGGAGGACGGTGAGCCTTTCATCGCATCTACCGCGGGATGGTGGCTCATGTCCAGTTAGCAGGAAACTGTGTGTGGCATATGTGTGACGACAGAATAGGACTTCTGTTCGTCGTGTTTTTGTTGCGGGGGGCCAATAACCCAGTTTTGGCTTAATCAAGTGAAGCTTATTATTTGTTTCAGCATCCCATAAGCGCTGCCAGTGGCTTCTGAGTTTCTTTCGGATGAAAGGTTTTAGATCTAAGGCAGGTAGTGCAGTGGTAAGATGGATATCGTGTGATGCAATTGATGTGGCTATTTGGTCAGCCAGCATATTACCCTCAATGCCCCTGTGTCCAGGTACCCAGCATATTATGAGTTGCTGCTGAGACATGTACGATGTGCAAATAACGGAATAAAGCTCAGTAAGTACAGGGTTTCGATGATTGCGGAGGAACATTAGGGCTTTTACGACGCTTAGAGAGTCGGTGTACATGATGGCTTTGTGCAACTTTCTTTTCTTGATTTCTTCACCAGCAGATAGAATTGCATAAGCTTCCGCGGTGAATATGCTTGTTTCCGGATGCAGTCCATCGGACTCAGAGAAGGATGGTCCGATTGCAGCATAAAACACTCCGGCATGTGACTTAGAAGCGTCAGTGTAAAACTCTATGCACGAGTACTTCGACTGAAGTTCCAAGACGTGCATTCGAATATGTGCCTGTGGGGCGTGTTTCGTCACCTCTACGAATGATGTATCGCATTCTATGGGTTTCCACTGACATGGCGGCAATGGCTTAGCTAGGACCATCAGGTTTTGCTGAAGAATCGGAACTTGCATTTCCTCAGCTAGCTTTCTAATGTGCAGAGAGAATGGTTCTCTTGCTGCAGGTCGATTATTAAAGAGCAGTGCAGATGCCACGTCGTTTATGCTTACATAAGAGGGATGGTCGCGGATTGCGTTCACTTTTAGAAAGTACATGAAACTAGAGTATGACCTCTGAAGATGAAGCGACCACTCATTAGCTTCAACGTAGAGACTCTCTACGGGACTTGTCCTGAAGGCACCGGTCGCCAAGCGGATACCTAAATGGTGAACAGGGTCAAGCATCTTCAAGGCGCTTGGACTGGCAGATTGATATACTATGGCCCCATAGTCTAAGCGCGTGCGTATAAGACTTTTGTAAACGTTCATCAGACATTTCCTGTGGCTGCCCCATGTTTTATGTGATAAAAGTTTAAGAAGGTTCCTTGTTTTTAGACATTTCTCTTTTAGGTGCTTTAACTGTGGAATGAAAGTCAGTTTTGAATCTAATATGTTTCCTAAAAATTTGTGTTGTGTGACAACTGGTATGTGCTGTCCATGTAGTTCTAGGCTGGGCTCTGCAAATAAGCCTCTTTATCGCGTGAAAAGTACATATGAGCTATTAACAGGAGTCAGTTTAAAGCCATTTGCCTCTGCCCATTTACACACTTTGTTCAAGCAAAGCTGGACATGTCGCTCACATATAGAAAGGTTGCATGACTTGAAACCCAATTGCACGTCATCTACGTACACCGAATAAAACATGCTCTGCGGTATATATGAGCGTAAGGAATTCATTTTGATTATAATAAGGGTACAGCTTAATACCCCTCCTTGCGGCACCCCAGTTTCTTGTGTAAATGGCTTGGATAGAGCATTGCCCACCCTAACTCGAAATGTACGGTTTGATAAGTAACTTTCAATTACATTAAGCATATTCCCTCGAATACCCATTTCTGAGAGGTCTCGCAATATCCCATATCTCCAAGTCGTGTCATATGCCTTTTCCATGTCTAGGAAAACAGAAAGAAAGAACTGCTTATGGATAAAGGCGTCACGAATGCCTGCCTCAATGCGCACGAGCTGTTCAGTAGTCGACCTACCCTCTCTGAAGCCGCACTGATGAGGGTTGAGCATTTTATTCGATTCAAGGAAATGTAAAAGACGACGATTTATCATTTTCTCGAAAACTTTGCATAAGCAACTTGTCAGTGCTATTGGACGGTAACTTGGAACGTCGGATGGGTCCTTGCTTTGTTTCAAGACCGGCACTACTACAGCTTCTTTCCATGAGGATGGGAGGTATCCAGCAGCCCAAACAGAGTTAAAAAGTGCCAGAAGTGTCATCTGTGTATCAGTGTGTAGGTTTTTAATCATGTGAAACATGATTTTTTCAACTCCAGGTGCAGAGCTCATGCACGAGCTCAACGCAGCTCTAAGCTCGGCAATATTAAAAGGACAGTTGTACGGTAGATTTGGTCTGCATTTACGGTTTATTGACTGAAGTTCTGCTATTTGCTTATATTGAACGAATGTTTGTGAATAGCTTATGGAACTTGATACACGTGCAAAATGTAATCCAAGGGCATCGGCCTGCTTTTCCAAGGTATTCCCTTGCTCATCAATCAAAGGTCATGGGTTGATCTGCTGCCCGTTTAGCCTTGTCAGCCCGTCCCATACTTTAGCCTCCTGGTTATAGGAATTGATGCCTGAGAGAAACCTCTCCCAGCTTGCTCTTCTAGCCTGCCGTCTTGTGCGCCGTCCTTGTGACTTGATGTGTTTAAATGCGATGTAATTTTCCGCCGTAGGATATTGGCGCAATCTGCCCCACGCCTTATTTTGTCTTTTTCGTGGATCCCTGCAGTCTTCATTCCACCAAGGAACACGTTTCTTAGATGAGTGACCATTTGTTTGCGGAATGAACTTTTCAGCTGCATCAATAATAAAAGCGGTAAAATATGCTACAGAGTTATCCATGCTAAAATCGCTTATAAAATCTTGTGATAAGTAAGTAGATTCCTTAAAACGCTTCCAATCAGCGGAGTCAAGTTTCCAGCGACGTACCTGTGGACGAGTGTCGTGTCGTGTTAGTAAGTTTAAAGTTATCGGAAAGTGGTCACTCCCAAATGGGTTTTCTATAACATTCCATTCTAAGTAAGAAAAAAGTATGGAAGATCCAAGTGCTAAATCCATGGAGGAGCATGAATTATGCGCAACATTATAGCAGGTAGGTTTTTTCCTATTAAAGAGGCACACACCGGACGTAACAAGAAAGGATTCGATCAGTCGACCCCTCGAATCAGTCCTGAAATCTGCCCAGAGACTGTTGTGAGCATTAAAGTCCCCGACAATAAGAAACGGCTCTGGAAGTTGATTAATAAGTTCTTGGAATTCAATTTTACTCATGTGATAGTTTGGAAGTATGTAGATAGAGCAGACGGCTACTAACTTATTAAAAATAATTGCGCGAACCGCAACTGCCTCGAGGGACGTCCGAACCGGCAAGTGTTGGCAAGCAACAGTTTTTTGGACAATTATCGCTACACCGCCAGATGAGGTGTTCACCTCGTCACGATCTTTACGAAAAATAATGTGTGACCGGAGCAAATTTGTCTATGTAGATTTTAAGTGCCCATACACTGGCCCAGCCCGGGGCCGGTCAGCGAGCCCATATCCGGAAAACTAAAAGCAGCAACCGATGGAGGTGCGGTTGCTGTTCGTCGAACTGACGAAGATCCTCCGCCGCCGACCAAGACGACAAAGAAACCATCTCGACGACCTAATGACGACACGCCGCCATCCCGACGACGTCAGGAAGCCAAGACTACACCAACGAAAGACGGCTTGACGACGCGGCGTTCCAGCTTCAGTTCAACACGACGCAGCCGTGATCCGACGCCAAGACCCAACTGCAACGCCAGACAGAGAACCACCGACCTCGACGTGCTTCTCGATGGCCACGCAGTCACTGCCTTAGTCGACACAGGGGCCGATTACTCCGTAATGAGTGGACACATCGCCGCCCAGTTGAAGAAGGTTAAGACTGCATGGGAGGGCCCCCAAATTCGTACCGCTGGAGGACACCTCATTACGCCGGCTGGAATCTGCACGGCAAGAATAACCGTTCATGACCGGACTTACCCTGCCACCTTCGTTATCCTCCAACAGTGTTCACGAGACGTCATTCTCGGCATGGACTTCCTGAGCCAACACGGCGCAATCATAGACCTGAAGTCTAAATCGATAACGCTGTCGGAAGATCAAGCGATACCGCCGGAGAGCTTTCGTAGTCACCACGCCTTGAGTGTTCTCGAAGATCAAGTGAGCATCCCACCTCACTCGAGCATTGTTATTTCGGTCGGCACCGAAACACCCGCTGACGTAGAAGGCGTCATTGAAGGCGACCAACGTCTACTGCTAGACCGTGAAATTTGTGTCGCAAGAGGGATCGCTCGACTGCATGGAAGGAAAACTGAAGTGTTGCTGACAAACTTCAGCCAAGAGTTCAAGCACATCAACAAGGGCACGACGATCACGTACATCGAGCAAATTCTGGAAACCAGTAATGCGTTTGTCCTCTCGGATTCCGCCGCATCTACCCCGACGACCATGGTTCCCGAACCAGACTACGACATTAATCCAAGTCTCCCCGTGATTAAGCAACAGCAGCTGAGAAGTCTGCTCCGACGATACAAAGGCTGCTTTTCGACGTAACCGAGGATTCGACAAACACCAGTCGCCAAGCATCGCATAATCACCGAGGAGTGCGCTCGACCACTCCGCCAGAGCCCTTACCGAGTCGAGAACGTAAAGCTATAAGAGAACAATTCGACGAAATGCTGCGCAGCGACATCATCCAGCCGTCGAAAAGCCCGTGGGCATCCCCTGTTGTCCTGGTAAAGAAAAAGGACGGAACCCTACATTTCTGCGTCGATTATGGTCGACTGAACAAGATCATGAAGAAGGACGTATACCCCCTCCCACGAATAGACGACGCATTGGATCGGCTCTGCAACGCTAAATACTTCTCGTCGATAGACCTCAAGTCTGGCTATTGGCAAATAGAAGTCGACGAAAGAGATCGCGAAAAGACGGCCTTCATCACCCCAGACGGCCTCTACGAGTTCAAGGTTATGCCATTCGGACTGTGCTCGGCGCCTGCAACGTTGCAGCGCGTCATGGACACGGTGTTAGCAGGACTGAAGTGGCAGACCTGTCTCGTTTATTTGGATGACGTCGTCGTCTTCGCCGGAAATTTCGACGATCACCTTAGGCGGCTTGCAACAGTACTAGAGGCCATCAAGTCGTCAGGGCTTACTCTGAAGCCGGAAAAATGTCGCTTCGCTTACGATGAGCTTCTGTTCCTAGGCCACGTAATCAGCAAATCTGGTGTCCGTCCAGACCCGCAAAAAGACAGCTGCCATCGCACAGTTCCCGCAACCCATCAACAAGAAGGCAGTGCGTAGATTCCTTGGCATGTGTGCCTACTACAGGCGCTTTGTCAAGGACTTTTCACGCATCGCTGAGCCGTTGACACGTCTAACTAAATGTGATGTTGAGTTCAAGTGGCAAACGCCGCAGGCCGACGCATTTGAAGAACTCAAACGACGCATGCAGTCGCCGCCTGTACTTGCGCACTTCGACGAGTACGCCGATACAGAAATTCATACTGACGCCAGTAGCCTAGGCCTCGGTGCCGTTCTAGTCCAGAGAAGAAACGGAGTCGAACAGGTGATAGCTTACGCTAGCCGGTCGCTCTCAAAAGCGGAAGGCAACTATTCTACGACCGAAAAGGAATGCCTCGCGATCGTTTGGGCTACAGCTAAATTTCGCCCTTATCTTTATGGCAGGCCATTGAAAGTCGTCAGTGACCATCACGCGTTGTGTTGGCTAGCGAATATAAAAGATCCTTCAGGACGACTGGCGCGGTGGAGCCTCAGACTACAAGAATACATCACTGTAACCTACAAGTCCGGACGAAAACACTCCGATGCCGATTGCCTATCACGCGCACCCATTGACCCGCCACCGCAAGATGACGAGAATGACGACGCCTTCCTTGGAATTATAAGTGCGGAAGACTTCGCTGAACAGCAATGGGCAGACCCGGAGCTAAAAAGCCTCGTCGAATATTTGGAAGCGCACACCGACGTTGTCCCCACGGCATTTAAGCGCGGATTATCTTCCTTCACGCTTCAAAACAATCTACTCGTGAAGAACTTCTCACCAGTCCGCGCCAATTACCTTCTTGTTGTCCCGTCAGGACTTCGTCCAGAAGTATTGCACACCCTACATGACGATCCGACCGCTGGACACCTCGGATTTCCCCGGACACTATCGAGGATACAAGAAAAGTATTATTGGCCGCGCCTGACCGCCGACGTCGCCCGTTATGTCAGAACATGCCGAGACTGTCAGCGACGCAAGACACCGCCGACAAGGCCAGCCTCCTTGCCGACCATTCCAGCAGATCGGGATGGACTTGCTGGGACCCTTTCCGACGTCAATAACCGGAAATAAGTGGATCGTCGTGGCGACGGACTACCCCACCCGCTTCGCTGAAACAAAAGCACTGCCGAAAGGTAGCGCAGCCGAAGTGGCGAAATTCTTTGTCGAAAACATCCTGCTGCGACATGGCGCCCCAGAAGTCCTCATCACCGACCGAGGAACGGCCTTTACAGCGGAGCTCACCCAAGCCATTCTGAAATACAGTCAGACAAGGCATAGGAGGACAACGGCCTACCACCCACAGACGAATGGTCTTACGGAGCGGCTGAATAAGACCCTCGCCGACATGCTAGCGATGTACGTCGACGTCGAACACAAGACCTGGGATACCGTCCTGACGTACGTAACATTCGCTTACAACACAGCGGTACAAGAAACAACACAGATCACGCCGTTCCAGCTGGTCTACGGCAGGAACCCGACGACGACGCTCGACGCCATGCTGCCGCACGTCACTGACGAGGAGAACCTTGACGTCGCTACCTATCCCCAGCGCGCCGAAGAAGCCCGACAGCTCGCCCGCCTGCGGATCAAGAACCAGCATAGGACCGACAGCCGACACTACAACCTCCGACGACGCTTCGTCGAGTACCAGCCCGGCGACCATGTTTGGGTATGGACCCCGATACGTCGACGAGGACTCAGTGAGAAACTACTGCGACGCTATTTCGGACCCTACAAGGTCATCCGACGTATTGGCGCACTAGACTATGAGGTCGTGCCAGACGGCATTTCGCATTCACAGAGGCGCCGCGCACGATCTGAAGTGGTCCACGTGGTGCGCCTTAAACCATTTTACGGACGCTGACGAACTTCCTTATTTTGGTGTTTTCTTTCCTACGAGTGCTTTTCTTCATTACTTTCGTTTGTTTGCAGCATCGGGTCGATGCTTTTTAAGAGGGGGGTACTTATCTTTATCGGGCGACCACGTTTCGCCGCCTAACAAATGTTATCGCACACCGCGGGACGGGCCTGCATGTATCCGCAGTTTCTGGAAAGTTATCGATGCTTCTATCCGCTGTCTGTTGTGACCAAACCTTGTGTAATCTGACTGCATGTGTGCGCGACTCTAACAATGTAGAACTTTGTGGAATGCACGCGGGTCCCAGCGATTACTCTGGAACATTCGACGACTGCTGTATAAAAGCCGACGCGCTTAACCCGTTGATCAGATTTTCGACGATCGCCGAGCGTGTTCGCCGCTATCGTTGTGCTATAAGTGTAGCCTGTTTTGTGGGCACAGGTTCGCCCAATAAAAGTTAGTTTTGTCGCTCACAGTATTGCTACTGTGTTATTCAACGTCACCACCACGTGACAATATGAAGCAAGAGATCCTGGCTTGTTCTTTCTTTACATTAGCAAATTACATTAATCATATAATAGCACACTTTACATAATTGAGCACACTAAATGTCACTTGGCGAGCAAAACATGTACTTCTCCTTTTGAATATCCCAGCTTAATGTTTCAGTGTGTGCAGTTTGGACGTGATTCATGAGAAGCACTACATCTGCTACAAGTATATGAGGTATAATTACTTTTGTTTAAAAATAATCCTAATCTTCCTTGATAGCTGTCTTTCTTTTTACTAGACAATACAAGCATGGTGCTTAATTCCAAGATAAATATGCCTGCTGTAACTGTATGCATTAGTGTTTGACTATTCGATACCTACTATTCCTGTTAGAAAAATGTATTTGCCAACCTCCAATTATTTGCATTGAAGTAGTGAAGAGTTTGACGGCAGCCTGTCTGGTTTGGTCAAAAGAGGCACGGTAAGTAGCTTAAAATGAGATGCCAACCATAAAAATGAAAAATAAGAGCTGGTTCAACTGGAGCTTTGTTCACAATCTTAGTGAACAAGGCTGTCATGTCGGAGCCGAAACATCTATCTTTTACGCCCGATCTTCATGTGCTTATTATTATTATTTGAATTCATCTAGCCCTAAAGAGGTGGCAATATATTTCGAGTACTACTCTTTGCATATTATTTCCATTACTGATTTTTTTAAAGTAACTTCATGCACCACACAAGTACAACGCAAACATTTTCATTCTTTCAAGGACGTCACAACTAGTGGAAGGTATTCTGCACTAACATAATTATTTTGAGATTTTCAGTAAATATGTAACCCTCATAAAGAGAGAGAGAGAGAGAAAACAAGGGTAGGAAAGGCAGGGAGGTCAACCAGAACAGCATCCGGTTTGCTACCCTACACTGGGGGTGGGGGAAAGGGGAATAGAAAGAGGAAGAAAGGGAGAGAGGAAGCACTGAGTACGTGTGGGAGCGACACCATACACAAGGACACTATAAACGGTCTGTTAAGCCCGTGCACTTCAAGTACCGCACTAGTGCACGAATCGCTTTTCGAGCTAGTGACGGGTGTGGCCACGGTCCGAGTATCTTTGACTCGGTGAAACATCTCGAGTCCAGTCTGCGTAAAGTTGCCCGCAGAGAGAGGCGTTGGACATCGTAGCGAGGGCAGGTACACAATAGGTGCTCGATGGTCTCCTCGCACCCACAGGAGTCGCACATCGGGCTCTCGGCCATTCCCATACGGTAGGAGTATGCGTTCGTGAACGCCACTCCCAGCCACAAGCGACACAACAAGGTTGCTTCGCCGCGGGGAAGGCTAGATGGCAGTTGTAGCCGTAGCGTGGGGTCAAGTTTACGTAATCTGCAATTTAGGCCACTTGAAATCCAGAGATCTTGGGACTTCTTACGCGCAAGTTGGCGAAGTTCTCTGGCAGCGTCCGACCTCGCCAAAGGTGTTGGACGCGTCTTGGTATCTTCGTGGGCACACCGGGCAGCCTTGTCAGCTAGGTTGTTGCCGACGATGCCACAGTGAGCAGGAATCCACTGAAATATAATGTGGTGTCCACTTTCCAGAGCATGGTGGTGCAGTTCCCTGATTTCAGATGTCATTTGCTCGTAAGTTCTGGGACGTAATGCGGACTTGATGCTGTGAAGGGCTGCCTTTGAGTCACAAAATACGACCCATTTCTCTGTAGGCTCTTCGGTGATGTACATCATAGCGGCATGGAGAGCTGCAAGTTCTGCCGATGTAGATGTAGTCGTGTGCGACAATTTGAATTTACCTGTAACGTTCTTGGCTGGAACGACGAATGCGGCAGTTGAGCTGGTAGGTGAGGTGGAACCATCGGTATATATATGTATGCGGTCATGATACGTCTGGTGCAGTAATATGAGTGTAAGTTGCTTCAGAGCCGGCGATGGATGATTGGACTTTTTTGTAATTCCAGGAATAGCAAAATTCACTTGAGGCTGTCGCAGGCACCACAGGGGAGAGGAAGGCTTCGCCGCCGGTGTAAATGATGCCGGTATGTACTCATGATGAGCGCCAATAACTCGTGAAAAGGTCGCTTGAGGTCTCTCGGCTGGTAGGGAGGCCAAATGATGGTCGGGGATCCTTGACAGATGGCGAATGTGCGCTCTGAGAGAGTCGACAGCTACATGTGTCTGGATTGTATGGTCTCCTGCGATGGCGATTGTCGCTGCTGTTGAGGTGCACCTAGGCAGCCCTAAACACGTGCGTAGGGCTTGACCTTGTATGCTCTCCAAGGCGCGAAAGTTCGTCTTGCATGCATTTGACAATACTGGTAGGCTGTAACGAAGGAGTCCGAGAAACAAAACCCTGTACAGCTGCAACATAGAATGGACTGGTGTACCCCAGTTTTTCCCGCATAGAAATCGGAAGACCTGAGCAATGGCGACTAGCTTCTTCTTCAGATAGACGCAGTGAGGGCTCCATGAGAGGTTGCGGTCAATGATGCCCAGAAAGCGATGCGTCTTAACATAGAGTACAGCTTGACCATTGATCGTAACAGGATACGATGACATTTGTTTCCGCGTAAAACCAAGTAATGCGCACTTTTCAGTAGACACACTGAGGCCTTGCTCTCGGAGATAAGAAGCCGTCATGGTTGCCGCCCGCTGAAGCCTGGCTCTTAGCTGAGGGCGAGTCACCGCAGAGGCCCAGATGCAAATGTCGTCGGCGTATATTGAGACATGTACTGTCTGCGGTAGGTAATCCGCTAGTCCTACCAGGACGAGGTTGAACAAAATAGGGCTCAACACTCCACCCTGCGGCACACCACGGCAGATGGAATGGTCTGAAGTTGGGCCGTCTTCGGTCTGTAAGAAAAAACGCCTCTCAGTCAAATAGTCCCGAATCCATTGATACATCCGGCCACCAACTCCAACAGCCTCAAGTGAGTTTAGTATGGCCTCGTGGGCGACGTTGTCGTATGCTCCTTTTATATCCAGAAAAAGTGCCGCAGATAGGCGCTTGAGGCTTTTTTGATTTTGGACCCATGTTACGATGTCAATGACGTTGTCGATGGACGTGCGACCTCGACGAAAACCTGTCATGGCGTCCGGATAGATGTTGAATCGTTCTAGGTACCATTCCAATCGAGCAAGAATCATTCTTTCCATCACTTTGCCGACGCAGCTCGAAAGCGCAATCGGACGATATGATGAGATCTCAAGCGGAGACTTTCCAGGTTTCAGAATGGGGATCAAGCGGCTCAATTTCCATTGTTTAGGAACGGCGCCGTTCTGCCAAGATTCATTGTAGTAGTTGAGCAGCTCATCACGTGCGTCATGTCCAAGGTGGCATAGGGCAGCATACGTGATGCCATCAGGTCCTGGTGACGAAGAACGCCGGCAGGTCGCCAACGCAGCATCGAGTTCTTCGAGTGAAAATAGCACGTTCATTTCTGGTACACGTGCCTCAGGGATGTCATTCAATGCTACGTCAGTAATGATGGCCACGGACCCAGCAACCCGTGCACAGAACTCTTCAGCCACTTGAAGTTCCGAGCGGAGTTGGTAGAGGGCCAGAGCAGCGAAGGGCTTCCTTTGATGCGGAGATGAGCGAAGACCCCTAACCGTTCTCCATATGTGCGAGAGCGACTTGCGGGGATCAAGCGACTGACAGAATGCTTTCCATCTCTTATCTTCCAATTTATCCATGCGACGCTGGACTTTCTTTTGTATGCGTCGTGAAGCCCTCAGATCCAAGACGGACTTCGTGCGCCGATACCTCCTCTCCGCTTGTCGGCGTGCTGCACGCAGCCTCTCCAGTTCCATGTCCAAGTCTGTTCGCCTTGTTGACCTTGGAAGCGAGCAGATGGATGTTTTCAATGCTTCTGCGATTGCTTCTTCGATAGTGTGTGAGAGGCCTTCCTGACATGTGTCATCCATATCCTTCTGAAATTTTGACCAATCAATTGTACGCAAGGCAGTAGAGGAGCGTTGCTCAACTCCTATAATCTTTATGTATGTTGGAATATGGTCGCTTCCATGTGTTTCTATGTCTGTAAACCATTGGACGCTCGTGGCAAAGCGCCTTGACACCAAAGTTAAATCCAAGCAGCTACTGTAGGTCGTGCCTCGCAGAAATGTAGGGCTGCCGTCATTCACGCAGCACAAATCATGGTCGGCAGCAAAGGAGGCAAGGCTCCTGCCTTTGGAGTCAATTTTAGTGCTTCCCCATAGCTGGTGATGCGCGTTGAAATCACCTGTGATAACCCAGGGGCCACTGTTCATTTGTAATATTTTCTTTAGTCGTTCACCGTCAAAGTGACCCGCTGGGGATATGTAGGCTCCAATTAGTGTAAATGACACATTCTTCTTTTGGACATTTACGCAGACATATTGGTTGTCGTCATGAGGCTCTATCGCATTAGCGACATATGTTAAGTCCGTGCGGATGTAGATTATCACTTTCGTGCTCGCACCGCATGTGGACGAGACGAAAGATTCATAACCGGACAGTCTGAGTGGAGTTGATGTATTTGGTTCGCAAATGACCAGTATGGGGAAGCGATGTGTGAAAATGAATTGGCGAAAGTCTGATATACGGGTCCTTAGACCCCTGGCATTCCATTGAAAGATCGACGCACTTTTAAGTTCAGTGCGGAAGGGGACTATTGATCGAGCCATGATGCTTAAACGATGCTAGCAAGCACTGGATTTAGTGCATCCAGTATTTGCAGAGCGCTTCGAGCTGCTGGTGTTTGCAGCTTGTTCAGTATAATGCGCATTGTATTAATTAGCGATTGCAGCATATCAGCCACCTGCCTGTCGTGGTCGCACAAATCGCCGACAGTAGACGTCGGGGGTTGTCCAGCGAAAGCTTGCTGTGTGTCTGTTGGTGAATGTTGTCGTTTCGGTAGAGCCGGCCAAGATTCGGCAGACGTGGTCTTCTCAGTGGACTTGTTCTTCGCGGTCCTGTCCACATTGTCTGGCCTGGGCGGTGGAGGAGGAGGTGGTGTTGTAGGAAGTGGCATGCGCCTTCCTTGAGGAGACTTCCTTGAGGAGCGCCGGCGACGTGAACGTCGCTTCCTGATTTTTTCGGCGGCTTCGCGATGAGATGAATGATCTCTTGCCATCTCTTTCAAGATGGCCATTTCCTTCTTAATATGTGGGCATTTCTTCGATGAAGCTTCATGTGATCCTCCGCAGTTGGAACACTTCACTACAGTCGCGCCACATTTATCTGCAGCGTGGGGCTCTCCGCAGCGGGGGCATGCTGCCTGATTTTCGCAGACGCTGCTCACGTGTCCCAGTTTCATGCATTTGCGGCACTGAAGAGGTTTCGCAATGAAAGGCCGCACTGCATGTCTGAAGTGTCCCACCTTAACATGCGAGGGTATATATTTACCCTTGAATGCTATTTTCACGCAGCGTGAACTGCCTAGCCGCTTAACATCAACGATGACCTCATCATTGGCTGGCTTGATAAGAATCGGCAAGTCGTTATTAAGGATAGCAACGTCTACGTCGTAGATAACACCGGTGACTACGTCAGATCCCAGAGGGATGTAAGAGCGCACCTGAATGCCATCGAGGTCCGTTACGCTGCGTAGAGTGGTCAAAGCAGCCGCATGCTGGACATCAACCGCCAGAAGATTTTTTCGGGTGTTCATTCGAATGTCCGATATTTCGTTTGGCACCAGGGCTTCCAGTGACATCGACACAGATTGCCTGTTAAGTAGCCTCATGTTGACGTTGGGAAACAGGGGCACAAATATGATGGTATTGGCGTCCGGCCTCTGCGGCTGTCTCACTGTTTGCGTGCTTGACGATGAGGACGTCCTGGTGTTCCTTCTCTTCGCTCGGCGGCTCTGCACAAGCTGGAAGTCGTCATCGGAAGTGTCCTCACTGCTGAGAGAGTAGACATGGGTGTCCTCGCTGTCGGTGTCGCTCTGCTGACCGATCCGCTTCCTGGAGGCGGCCGCCGCTGACGCCGCCATCGCCGGCAGACGTGCGGGGTCGTCCACTTCCATTACGACCGAGCAGGGAGCGAAGACCAGCGGATGAACTTAGGTTTTCACAGAAATAAGGCGGAGCTAGAAAGAACAGCGCTGTATCAAAAGACACTTCGTCGTCTTTTAAGAGTATCTAAATAATGTTGGCCTAAGCGGTTACACATTAACCATGTAGGCTTCATCAACTTCTGACATCACTTGGTCTTGGCAAACTTGTGAGCTGACAAGTTTGAGCATGCAGTCACTTCCCTCCATATTTGTGTCGATGAAGGCTTGCCCTTTGGTGCTGCTCTGGATCCACCCTCGTTTCCTGTGATTACCACCACGGGCTTCAAGGCACACACCCTCAGGAAAACTTTTCATGCACAAACCTGGTTCTTTCACAGTTTTACTAAGACAGACATTGAAAGCAAGGATGGCATAGCAGGCATGTTGGTTACACAAGTACTTTAATAAATAACTTTGTAAGTATTCATCTAGTGGACATGTCCATATCTTCTTCTGCTGAAGTGCAAATTAGCTGGGGAAGCATGTCTCCTTCTCGTGCATACCCCAGCCCAGCCAATCAGAACTTCAGCAGCGGATGAAATGTACATTTCCACTAGGTGGACACGGAATATATCCCCTGTGCTCTGTCCTATCTTTCCACCCTCCTCCATGTATTTTACTCATTAAACTACTGGTTCAGCATATTGGTCACCTTAATCAATCTTCCAATAGCTCAGCACTTAAAAGGTATACAATACAAATAAGGCACTGTAAACCCAAGCAGTTAGGCTGGCGATTGCTGCTGTGATGCACCATACAGGCAGAAGCAATGGCTTCACTGTAGCTTTCTAAGTTAACTTTACTGAACTTTGAATTTAGAGAAGGCAGAATATAAAAACAGACTAGCATTTTTCTTATGTGCTTCACCCCTCTGCTTTTTTGTGTTACTAAAATCTGTATATTGAACCTAAATTAAGTAAAAAGAAAAGGAAATTGTGACACTAATTTCATTTCACTGTCTTTTTAAAGGTATAGCAAGATTTTTTAATTGCATTACGAGTCGCTACTTATGTTTCGATCTTAATGTTCATTTCTCATGCTCCAAATAGCGCTACAACTGTTCCCTCATCCACAGCTATCAAGGCCTTATGGCAACTTTGGAAGCTCTCTGAACTGAGTAAATGCTATGCATTGCATAATCTCTTAATACATTTTCATGGCTGCCTTTAACCTCTATAGTTCCTCATTAAAGCCAACATCTCTCTTGTGACCACCTTTAAAGAGCTTGTGGTAATGTATGCCTAACAAGAAAGATGGGTGCTTTGTAGTGCTAGTTTGCTCTAAGTAAATCGTTTTATGCAAAAATTGCTGACATAATTGTCTGACAAATACTGCATCATGTTTGCTATTTTGCCTTCTGTTTCAATTTCACTGCATCTATACATTTTACCAGTGCACGAGTAGGGTTCAAGGCTGTTCTTTAAAATGCTCATGAGCACTTATCACGATCAGTTCCCCATATAAGTGGTTCTGCCGAAGAGAATACAGGAATACAAGCAAAACTGACATGGAACCAACATATAGATAAGGTCTGCATGACTGCCTTTCAAAAGTTATAATTTCTGAGAAAAAAACTGGAACGTGCATCGCGTAATGTAAAACTTACTGCATACACCACCTTCATTAGGACGATACTAGAATATTCAGCCGTTGTTTGGAGTCCCCATCAAGTGACGCTTAAGAGGAAGTTGGAAAGGATACAGAGTCTGGCGGCGCGTTTCATTTGTTCGACGTACCGAAGGAAAGAATCGGTCACGTTTATGTTACAGCATTGCAACTTGGAACTTCTTGAGGTACGTAGGAAAAACTATAGGCTGAAGGTGCTTTATCAAATAATGCAGGATCAACTTAAGATTGATAAGCTCAAACATCTACACGCTCCAGGCAATTGAAACCCGCGAACTAACCACGACTACGGCATAAAGCCGTACCGTACCAACAGTGATTAATATCGATACTCGTTTTTCTCGAATGCGATAGAAATGTGGAAACAATTGCCAAACGCTATTGTTAGCCTAAAAGATGTCACCGACTTTGAAAATGCTGCCGAGGCATATTTATGGGAGTTTTCGATTTAGTTCTGAAGTGCCAAGTGATATGTGCGACTTGATATTCATTGTACGTATTTTGATAAATGTCAGATGTGTGCTGAACAGCATTCAAGTGAACATCTTATTCACTGTGAATTGACAAGTGTATAGCAACTTTACGTACATTGACATTGTCCATATTCGATTTATGTAATTGTATTGTCCTCTCTGTTATGACCCTCTATGAGGGTTGAGAGTATCAATAAATAAATAAATAAATAAATAAATAGACAACGAGGAATGTGGGTAGGAACATTTTATTTTCAGCACACATTTTTTTTAATGAACTGCTGTTATACTGCTAAAATCTGCACATTTAATAAAAGCACACAGCTCTGCTTCATCACTCCATGCTAAGTGCAAGTATCCTGTACCAGGAAGTCAAACCAAGATGTGGGATGTTCAGTCTGTGAAAATAAAAACGAGTTTGAAACATTAACGTGCAATAACTAAAGCGCACTCAAGAAAAGAAACACAGCACAGGAACATATCCAATGAATCAGAATTACCTTTGAGAGCAAACATATAGTTTCTATGGCACAGTGAAGAAACCTTATTCCTCCGGCTTTTCTTTTTGTGCGCGAGAAAATATGACTGTGCATGTGTTCTCCCCATTTTGTGTATCTGTCACCCTTTCACACACAACAAAGATGTTGTCTCAATGCGCCCAACTGTCTTTGCATATCCATTTCTCTGCTCTCATACCATACCTACAGTTAAAGGCTGTAGTAATGCTTAGCTTGAATGAACCAACACCAACTACATGCACTGTGCAGTTGAACATGGCATTGTAAGTTAGATTCATGCACAGCACATTCATGTGCTATAAACATTTGATTGCGATTGTAGGCGAGATAAATAAAAAAGTAGCTATGTAAATAAGAATGTTCCCTAATAAGCTATGCAGGAGTGCTCTCCCGTTTGGACAGAAGCCGAGCACAACTGCAGTCAACAAGAAGCCAACTTATACAGCATTTAAAATCTAGGTTCTAAATGTGCTACAGATTTTTCTGAATTCATGGTCGAAAATCTAGGTGTTAAAGGTGACAAACATTTAAACAGGTCTCTGTTCGGACTGGTAATGCTATGTGTTGCCTAGTTTGATAAAATATTCCATATCACTGGTCTCCCAAACTAAGGCTGCTGTCCAGTTGCAAGAGCCAATCACTCAATTATGTCTAGGGCACGTTTGAGCAAAAGGCAGCCAAGATTACTGTGCCACTGTGGTCTATTTCCTGACATCTGATTTCTTCTCATAAAGCTACCTCTCTAAAAAAACCTTCACAACAAAATAACCCAAACCTTTCTTGAGAAAAGCTATACCACTGGTCCTTGAACGCTAATCACACAGTGGCTCCTTGTGATGTAATGTTACGTACGTCAGCACTTTACAAAGTACAGGAAAATTTAATAGTGGCAGCGTGACAGGTACACAAAAAAGTAAAGGGATAAAACATCACACAGGCTGCCATCAGTGTTTATATCTCCATTTCAATGTGGATGTTTTTAGCAGTGAATACATGTTCTCATTAAACTGAGTCATAATATCACAAAAGCGAAGGGCAAGGGTCTTTACATTCTAAACTGACAAATGTGCTTTATTACAATTCACCGCAGTACAGGATGTGTTTTTAAGTGAACGGTCACGTAAGGTTTTGGCTAACTACGGCGGGCGTCTCCTGCAGCGAGGCCTCTTGCGTATTGCGGTAAAGCATATTATTGTGACAATAGCTAACCCGGTATGTATGGCTTTAGCCAACAAAAGTTCTCAAGACATCATGCATCCTGCCACGAAAATATGCTTTGTTGAGAGTAGAACATTAGGTTCGTCGCTGACTGAAACCATACATTCCAGATTCACGTAAATCTTTCCCAATATCGGCATGCTTCACCGCAACACACAAATATGTGGCGGTGATAACGGTGGTCGAACAGGCTGGTGCAAATGTTTCGACAGGGGAGCGTGCCTTCATCGGGGCAACTGCTTTCCTTGATACGTGAGTCTCCCCCACTCCCAACAGAGGAGATTTAGCTGGAACTTTGCCAAGAAACGTACCGACAAGCGTTTAGTAGTGGCTGGTTGAGATGCAGGAGTCTAAAAAGCGTTGCGAAATTCGGTTCCGTAAGGTAAGCTTCACCGCAATACAAATATGTTAAGCGGCTAGACATACAAAATGTTTTGCTGTGAAACATAGCAAGGGTACCTGGCCTTTGATGCAAAGCAGCTTCCCAAGAGGCACGCTAATCCCGTGGCTAGTTATGCAGTTCCCCGCGTTCGGTGGTTTCCCAGTGACATACAAAATGACATTGCTTGACTGTGTTGTGATTGGGCGACGGTCAGGGGCGTAGCCAGAGGGGGGGGGGGGGGGGGGGGCTTATGGGGCTTCAGCCCTCCCCCCGAAATTTTTTCGTGCTCTCCATGCACCGCCGGCCAAAGCAACCCCTTGCGCCGCAAATCATTCTGGATTTTGTCTAGAATGTCTTTTTCACGCTCGAAAAGACATTTCACCGCGAACATTGCGAAGTCGGGCTGGATCTTGCGGCAACGCCAGTGTACCGGGAGTCACATAACGCAATCAGCCCCATCCGAGCACAAAAGTTTCAAGGGCGTTTGATGGCGAACGGGCTCGCCGCGGCACCTCGCGGAGGCTGCGTAATCTACGGAGCGCATGTATGTCTATTCCAAAACTTTATGGGTATAAATCTCATAAACTTTTGATGTGAGAGGTGCACTGACATTTCCAAAGTTGTGCTTTAGATTTTCAATTGCGGATCTTTGTGGGTTTAATGCTGTTATAAACATTTGACGACAAAGGGGCATTGACTTTTCTAAAGTTTTACATCAGATCATACAACGAGACAAGCCAAATCAACACACTATCAGACAAGTTGACAAAGCACGCAGCGAGGTCCGATGAGACGAATCGTTGTGGTGGATCGTTTGTGCCGTCATGTCCCAGAAAAGAATATCAACATTTCTTTCCACCTGCGCCAAAGCATCCATGTCAAGACACTTAAGCCAGCAAAGGTAACTGCGCTCTTATTTATTTTTCTACTTGGATTTATACTCGCGGGACACATTGAGCCTCTTTTTCATTTTTGTTTTCGCTACCCGCGGGCTGCCGAACCAGCCAGAGCGCATGCGTTTTTCTCGTACTGCATCGACCACCACGCGGCGCACTTCGATGCGCGTTCGTTTTTCTCTGGTCAAGTGGATTTTCGCCTAGAAGGGTTTTGGACGCTTAGTGGCTAGCAGACGAGAAAAAGAAACAATTGTCGCTCGCCGCCATCACTGTGGGGACTCGACGGATTGCACCGCGTTCGCTTGAGCGCAGCCTCTCCGTTAAGTCTTGTCTCGCCGTTGTAGGATACCGAGCAGTATGCGTATGGTTCTCGGTAGACCAAGCGTCTCACGTTTCCTTCGATATTCCTTCGGTAGCCACATTAGGTGCCCAAAGTAGGCGTTCGATTGCAGCCAACATACTTTCCTTTGCGTTTCTTCATTTCGGTGCCCCCGTCCCACAAGAGGAAAAAAAATACATTGTGGCGGCGAAGCGAACTGTCGCATGGTGAAAGTTCGATTTTGTTACTTCTTTTGCGGAAAGTGATGGGCCACGGGACGCTTCAGCTGCTGGATACTCTTATTATATTATTCCGATACAATTATATGAACACCCCAGGCGCATTCGTGCTAGTTGCCCTCATGTTTCATATAAAGTCCAAGGGCGATAACATCCTGACCGAGCGCCGCATGCTGTATATACGAGTGAAAGCGTAAGGGAGGGGGGGGGGGGGGTTGAATCGGTGAGCTGACGATGGTGACTCAGTCTTGTGTGCGCAAAGGAGAAAAGTGGGGAGCAAGCGCATCGCGCGCGATACATAGGGGGAAGTGGAGGGAATGGGGGCGGGATCTAGGATTCTGTGAATCTGTGATTGCGCAACATGTTTATTTGCCTTTTTTGAAGCATTATATATAACAGTGACTTTTTCTGAGATACGTAGATTTATTGGAGACTTATACGTATATCTAAATATCTTGTTGCGAGGTTTTGTGTATACGTACATTGAACTTTGTTTGCACTGACACTTCTTTGCCTTTTATCAAGCTGTATCTTCGCATTTGTATATCCCATTGTATCTTCGCATTTCTAATGTACGAGGGCAAATCAAATGAAAGTGAGCCTACCCACCCCACGCAATAATGGTTCGGTTCATTATCTGCGAGGCATGCGCGAAGCAGTGAGGCATCTCTCATTTACAAAAGTGACACGCAGGTGTGAGGATAAAGGTTCTTTAATGCTCTCATACACTGGGTTGAGCATGATTGAGTGACATAAATGACACTCCAAAAGTTGAACAGCGTGTTGCAGTGCAGTTTTTGACAGCTGAAGGTATTTCCCAAAAAGAAATTAGTCGCCGTATGGCTGCCGTGTACGTTGAACATTGCATTTCATTGTCCTCTGTGAAGTGCTGGAGCAACTGGTTCAAAGAAGGACGTGAAAGTTGCAAAGACGATCCAAGACCGGGCCAAATCCATCGTGCAATGACCCCCAACAAAATTGCAAAGTTTGATGAGCTGATCAGACACGAACGGAGTATAAGCATCGATGAACTTATATATATATACAGAGCGTGTGAACATCAATCACGGTTCGGTTCACGCCATCATTCATGAAAATCTCGGTTATCGGCTCTTGTGTGCGCAATGAATGTCCAAGATCTTGAACCAGCGCCAGAAGACGGAGAAGTTCGGCGCTGCCTTTACTCATCTGATCCGGTAGCAGAATGAGAGCGACGACTTCTTTTCTGCAGTTGTGATCGCGGACGAACCATGGTGCCACTACTACGAGCCTGACACACGACGGCAAAGCTTACAGCGGAAACATTCGAATTCACCACGCCCAAAGAAAGCAAAGGCGGTCATTTCCGCCGGAAAGGTGTTGACTTTTTTTTCGGTCGTCAGGGGCCATTACTGATATAATTTGCTAAATCTTGAGGGACTATCAATTGTTTCCGATATGGTGAAACGCCGGAACGGCTGCGTGTCGCAATCAAGAACAAACGACGTGAAAAATTGAGTAATGGTGTCATCTTGCTCCATGACAATGCCCGTCCCACCTCGCTGATGTGGTTAACACAAAACTGCTAAAGTTGAAGTGGGAAACGCTGTAACATCCGCCATGCAGCTCAGACCTGTCGCCTTGCGACTTCCACATTTTGGGGCATCCGAAAACACAGCTCAAGGGAACCAGATTCGTGTAGGACGATGACGTGAAAGAGTCAGCTACAGACTTTTTGAAGCAGCAACCCAAGGAGTTTGATGAGACGGGAATCACGCCACTCGTTAGTCAATGGGGCAAACGTCTAAATGCTCATGGAGACTACTTTGAAATAAAGTACGCCGTTTGTCATATATTCACATTGGCTCCCTTTCTTGTGACTCACTCTCGTACATTTTGCAGATCTCCTGCTTTTTATACGTGCTCTCTGTTGCGACTATAATTTCGGTGCAATTACTCACGATACACGACCGGTGACAGCTGCTACTGCGTAATACATTGGAACAAATAACAGCATCATTGAGATTTTTCACTGGCCATTGTATATGTACAAGAATGTAAACACGGTTCTTGAATGACAAATATATATGACAAAGAATGACATTAACATATTTGTCCTCAACTTGTTCACTTCATGGCCTTCACATCTTTAATATGAACTGTATGCACTGTTTTGATAGTTTCTAACTAATAAAGTTCTAAAGTTCGCGTGACGTATTCTTTACTTATTAAATACACAAAAAAACGTGGAAGCATTGATATCAGTTATTTTGGACAACATTTATGGCACATACGGGTACATTCTTTTATGAAAAATTACATACCTAGCTTGTTTTGACAGTGAGTAGCGTTCAAGAATTCGTTCGCAGCATCTTTGGCAATGGCAATGCAATTATTATTCATGGATTTGATCCCTCGACAAATTGTTTAAGAGGAAGCTTTAGCTCAGGCCCAACTCCAACGCGGCCTATTCAAATACATGTAAAACGCAGAAACGCTTTTCTGAGATAACCCCTGGATCGCTTTGAATGAAATTTGTTGCATTTAAGAGAGAAAGTTAAATTCTAGTGTCTCTTGGAACCGGAATTTCGATTTAGGGCCTGAAGTTTGTTTAAAATATTTCAAAAATTCGAAAGTTAGAAAGAAATAGAAGTACTACGTTTACAATTTAATAGCTCTGCATCAAGAACAGATATTCCGGTTCTGTAAACAGCAAAGCGGACAAATTAGGTATGTCAATTTGTACCATACGTGAATTCGTTACGTTGTGTACAAGGGTACTGCAAAGCAGTATTTCCATAATACTAAATTTTTTTGAGATTCATGTGTAACATATCAATTCTGTCCGCTGTAGATGTACTATTAGATGAAACTCACAGAATTATGATATCATTTTTCATTGTTGAGTTACAGAGTTCTAAACTTGATAGTTTTGTTTTCTGAAAATGTGCGATTTTGGCCAATTTTTGATAAAGAATTGACAACGTAATTGAAAACTTAGAAACAAGCAGTCAAAAGAATTTAAGTTTTTCTTTTAAATGCAATAAAGCTCTTCAAATTTGGTACAGCGGCTGCCGAGAAAAACGAATTCATCTTCTACATGTATTTAGATCTCAGCACCCGAGCTAAAGCTTCCTCTTAAGGAGGAGGCCGAGTTGCAACTTGAGGCCCCCCCCCCCCCGAACAAAATTTCTGGCTACGCCACTGGCGACGGTACTATATGCTGATGCAAATGCGTCGTTTCGATTTCGAAAACTGCGCTCGGCTAAAGAGAACACCTCGATTCGCATATAACCAAAGCAGTTGGACAGGAAACTACGAAATTACGTAGCTATTATGGAAGAAATAAACAGTTCAGAAAAAAATGACCGTGCGAACATTAACTGGCTTACGAGGTCGACAAACCAACGGTTCAAAGCATCACAGCCACGTCCGAAATAGCGCTGAAGGCCGGCCAGTACACTTATTAGGCGCCTCGGCACGCGTAATGTAACAGGAAACGGCAGGTGCACACGTACATCATTAAGGAACACATATTATATATGTCGATGAAAGTGGTCACTCTTCACTTCTGAAATGCTTCACCGCGTAACACTAAACTACTGCGGCGAAGCTGACTTCAGGACGCCGATTTATTCAACTCATCTAGCGAGGCAGGTCCGTTTATCACGCTTGGCAACGTTTGACATTTGCTGCATTATTTTCGTTTGTTCTTTTTAATTTTATTATCATAGTGACCCTGTATAACGCAGTAGCAGAGCTGGTTCCGCGTCTTAACTGCGTTAGGAAAGGTAAGCGTGTATGCAGCAGGCACGGCGGTATTGGCTGTTGTTTGGAAGCTTCAAGAGACGCTCTTCCGCGCAGCGATGCCATTTGTATTATTAAAAGAATGCAGGTGATGAATAAATGAGCCGGAGAAAATCTGCAAAAAAGCAGTAGTAATGCTGTTCTAAGATCCTCTCGCTCGAGCGAGATGGTCTTAGAAAAAAAGCGCGATGTAACACGATCTGACGGAACAGCTCGTTATGCTAGTGTTTTCTTACGTCCTCGTTCTTTCGCGCATCCTCCCCTGAACCAGACTACTGAATGGTTCTGCGCACGCACTGACGATCCTACGGAGGCAATACCACTCACATAGCACCTCTATATAATATGCCACGGCCCATTCCACATGCCGGCTGCAATTTGACGCGGCCAGTAGGCAAAATATGCGCACAAGGTACCTAATGGTAACGCATCAAACAGCTCACAGCCCCAAGCTTTTATTACACGCATATAGCGTGGAAAGATGAATTACTCACGCTCTAAGTGGGCACGGAATACGGACCGCTTCACAGCGCAACCGGCTCCGTAAGACAGATGCCATGGAAATGAACGGATGTGACATCATGGGTTATGGCGGACGTGACGTCATGGGTGAACGTAGACATTTTGGGCACCTTTCGTCTGCTGTGCCCCGGTCACACCAGACACGGCCTAATAATTTCCGGTCATCCGAAGAGGCGCCGTCGCAAACAAGAGATGTTTCGCGCGCAGCGCGAACTGAACGCGGGCGCGATCGTGAAGGGAAGCAGCAGCGGATGCCTACACCCGTTGGAGGTGAAATCGTTCCGCCAGGGGAGAAACGAGCGCTGGCGTCTAGGATGAAACTTGGCGTGCGGACGTCCATTGCGGAGTGCGGTCGAGTTTGTTTCCGCCGCTGGCTGCCCGCGCGGTGAGCCAGTGGGCACGGACGCCCCATTTGGTGATCGCTGTGTCTGAAGGGGCAACGTTCTAACTGGTGTTGTATAAATCACGGGTCGCTTTTTCGTCGCGACGATAGATTGGATTTTTTACAAGCACTGCTCCAGGAGGGCACATGTAATCGGCAAACGGATATGCCTCAGGAGAGCACTTGAGGTTATAATAAAGCAGGCGGCGCACGATATTCAGGGCACCCAAGGGGTAGTGGGGGTATCGAATTTGGAAGCACGGCGGCCCGTGGCCGCGGAGGCCGTAGCGTGCCAGGGGATGTTCACATAAAAAATTGCCTGGCCGCGATAGTGGACAGCCGATCTCATACACCCATGGCACGCGCAGGCCTCTGCGAGCCCCAATCCACGGACCAGTCCGGGTTCTAGCTTTGGTGTCCACGTTGCCGCTTTGGTGTCCTGGAGGCGCCGCCAATAATGCTAAATAATGACACGTTGTTACAATTAGTAAAAACACGATCGAGTAAATATAATTACGTCCAGCCGCCAACTTGTGACGCTAAGTTCACCAGTACCGCACCCCGCAACTTCTGCAACATCAGTAAGAACTTCACTTCTGAAGGTACGTCGGACAGACTTTCTCGCGCCTGCGGCGCTGGTGCCGAGTCAGTCTTCGTCACCGGCGACCTTTAACACACTTTCGTTCAACGGCGGTAGCTAAGATGATGATGTGTGGTGTTTTGTGGCGCAAGAGCCAGGTTTGGCCAAAGAGCGCCATGACAAGTGGTAATGTTGAAGATGTTTTATGGAAGATGTGACTTGGCTGTGAAGTGGCCTAAAAATAGTCGCTGTAAAGTGCGTAAAATCTACGTGCTATAAAATTATGGCGATGATTAATGGCGAATACTATGAACATTAAAATCCATCGTAGGAGAATGATGCAAAATAGAAAATATATAAGATAGTAAAATTACTTGGAGCACTGCTGCCTCGCCAGAGCCCTTGAAACACAAGGGCCTAGAGGCATATGCTATAGGAAAGAGCTATCACAGTGGCATCCTCTGAAGAGAGGACCCGCTACGAACATGTGGGGCTAACAACATGCAAGACAACATCTTTCAGAAAACTTAGAACTGCGTTGGTGTCAAATAAAGGTTCTGGGCCAAGTAGCATTACGGGATGTAGGGGGATGTGCTGCCGGTATGCTAGAGAAAAATGTTTCCTTCTCTCAGATTCGGCTGCCCGACACTCCAGGAGGACGTGGAGGACGGTCAGCCTCTCCCCGCATGTACCGCAGGTTGGAGGATCATTTTCAGTGAGTAAAAAGTTATGCGTGCCAAATGTGTGTCCTATTCTGAGGCGACAGAATAGGACATCTGTTCGCCGTGATTTTGTTACGGAGGGCCAAGAACCTAACTGTGGCTTTATCAAGTGCAGTTTGTTATTTACTTCTGCGTCCCATATACGTTGCCAGTGGTTTCGCAGTTTCCTTCTTAAGAAAGGCTTCAGGTCTGTGACAGGGACCGAAGCAGTAGTATTAACTGCATGCAATGAAATTGATGTGGCCATCTGGCCCACTAGAACGTTACCCTGGATGCCCCTATGGCCAGGCACCCAGCATATAATCACATGCTGGTTAGATACATATGCTTTACATAACACGGAATATAGTTCAATTATAACAGGAGTTTTGTGCTTACAGAACGATATCAAAGACTTCACAACACTTAGGGAGTCCGTATATATAACTGATTTGTTTAGTTTTGATTTCCTTTTATCCTTCACGGTAGACAACATTGCGTAGGCCTCAGCCGTAAAGATACTAGTTTCCGGATGCAGTACGTCGGATTCCGAGATGGATGGACCGACGGCTGCATACGACACCCCGTCGTGTGACTTCGATGCGTCTGTGTAGAACTCCGTGCAGGAGTGTTTGTGCTGGAGTTCCCGGAAATGCATTTGGATTTCAATGTCTGAAGAGTGCTTTGTAACTTGAGTGAAAGACGAGTCGCATTGTATCAGCTGCCACTCCCAAGGAGGTAGCAGCTTGGCTGGATGCATTAGGCGGAGCTCGAGGAGCGGAACATGTATTTCTTCACTAAGCTCCCTCACACGCAACGAGAAAGGCTGTCTTACGGAGGGACGATTGCGAAAGAGTGTAGCATATGCCATCTCATTAACGGTATTAAAACACAGATGTTGAGGATTTGAGTGGACTTTCAGAAAATATGTTTGGCTGATGTATGTTCCCTGCAGATGAAGTGACCACTCATTTGATTCTACGTATGGACGTTGTATGGGACTCGTTCTGAAAGCGCCAGTGGCCAGTCGGATTCCTAGATGGTGGACTGGGTCTAGCATCTTTAGTGCGCTCGGGGCGGCAGAGTGATAAATCACGGCACCATAGTCTAGTCGTGATCGAATGAGGCTTTTATAGAGATTCATCAAACACTTCCTGTCACTATCCCATGTAGTCTGGAATAGAAGTTTCATTGTGTTCATTGTTTTTAGACATTTTTCTTTAAGATGTTTAGTGTGGGGGACGAAAGTGAGTCTGTAGTCAAGTATGACACCTAGAAATTTGTGTTCTTTGTTTACAGGTATCTGTTGTCCACGCAGTTCTATGCAAGGATCTGGGATAAGTCCTCTCTTTCTTGTAAAAAGAACACAAGAGCTTTTGTTAGGATTGATCTTAAATCCATTCCTGTCTGCCCACATTGACACTTTGTTCAGGCCATGCTGTACCTGTCTCTCGCAGACTGCGAGGTTACAAGATTTGAAAGCTATTTGAATGTCGCCCACGTAGACAGAGTAAAAGATGGCCGGTGGTAATGAAGCACGAAGCGTGTTCATCTTCACGATAAAGAGCGTGCAGCTGAGCACGCCTCCTTGGGGAACACCCGTTTCTTGCGTAATACGACGTGAAAGCACATTGCCGACTTTTACCCGGAAGGTACGATTTGACAGATAGCTTTCTATTATGTTAAGCATATTACCGTGGATGCCCATTTTTGACAGGTCTCTTAAGATTCCATAACGCCACGTTGTGTCATACGCCTTTTCCATATCGAGAAATATCGATAGGTAGAACCATTTATGTATAAATGCGTCCCGGATATTCCCTTCAACACGTACGAGATGATCGGTTGTGGACCGCCCTTCTCGGAAGCCGCACTGATAAGGATCAAGCATTTTGCTCTGTTCAAGGAAATGAATGAGTCGCCGATTGATCATTTTTTCAAACACCTTACAAATGCAACTTGTGAGGGCTATCGGGCGGTAACTTGCCACTGAGGAAGGGTCTTTGCCTTGTTTCAAAACAGGGACCACGATGGCTTCCTTCCATGCGGTTGGAAGGTACCCTGCATCCCAGATGGTGTTGAAAAGCGTGAGTAGTGAAACTTGCGTGTCATTGTGTAAGTTTTTGAGCATTTCATACATGATTCTATCAGATCCTGGTGCGGAGCTCTTGCATGCGCTCAGGGCAGCTCTCAATTCGGCAATACTAAAAGGACGGTTGTAAGGCTTATTCTCTCCACATTTTCTTGTTAATGGCTTACGTTCTTCTATTTGTTTATGTTTCAGGAAGGATTGCGAATAATGATTTGAACTTGATCCGCTCTCAAGTTGCTCCCCAAGTGAGTCTGCCTGATTTTCCAGTGTATCGCCCTGTGTATTTACTAGAGGGAGTGAATATGTTTGTCGCCCTCTAATTCTATTTACCCTGTTCCATACTTTGGCCTCATCTGTAAACGAGTTAATACTCGATAAATACTTCTGCCAGCTTTCTCTTCTGGCCTGTCGGCGGGTTCTCCTACCTTGGGACTTTACTTTTTTAAAGTTGACAAGATTTTCTGCAGTGGGCGAAGCGCGTAGCAACCCCCACGCTTTGTTCTGATTCCTACGTGCGGTTCTGCATTCATCGTTCCACCACGGGACATGTGGTTTGCATGCCGAGCCGCTTAATTCACGTATGCATTTAGATGCGGCATCTATTATGAAGGCTGTGAAGTACTCCACAGCAGCATCGATTTCTAAAGAAGACATGTTATCCCATGATATACTAGTTAAGTTTCGGAATTTCTCCCACTCTGCTGTGTCAATCTTCCGCCTGGGAGCCTGTGGTGGATATTCGTGTTCTTTAAATGTTCTTAATAGTATGGGGAAGTGGTCGCTTCCGTAAGGATTGTTCATAACTTCCCATTCGAGTTCAGGCAGTATGGACGAGGAAACTATGCTCAGATCAATTGAAGAAAAGGTATTGTTTGCAAGGCAGTAATAAGTGGGCTTCTTCTTATTCAGAAGGCACGCACCAGAAGAAAAAAGGAACTGTTCAACAAGACGACCTCGCGCATCTATACGAGAGTCGCCCCACAGGGAGCTGTGCGCATTGAAATCGCCAAGAACAACATAAGGTTCTGGCAATTGATCTATAAAGGATTGGAATTCATGTTTCGTTAATTTGTAATGTGGGGGTATGTAAAGAGAGCTAATGGTGATGAGTTTGTTTAGGAGAACAGCTCGAACCGCCACTGCTTCAAGGGGCGTTCGTAGCTGTAAAGGTTGACACGCTATACTTTTATCAATAAAAATGGCAACACCGCCTGATGATACGACAGCATCATCGCGATCTTTCCGAAACGTGACATACGGTCGGAGAAAGTTTGTGTGTTGTGGTTTTAGGTGTGTTTCCTGTAGACACAGCACTTTTGGATTATGTTTCTGTATAAGCTCTTGCACATCGTCAAGGTTCCTAAGAAGACCTCTGATGTTCCATTGAATTATTTGCGAATCCATATTTGAAGTAAATCGGTGCTGTGTAAACAGAAACACAAGTGATGCATTAGGTTACAGAGCTCTTTCGAGGCCCTGTAACCGGGGTTTTGCTTTTTCTGAAGCGTTCGAGGGAGCCTCGCCGCTCCTTAGGCGCTTGGTGCGCCTTGAGGGTAGGTGTAGTGTCCATTGCCTCTAGTGAGGCGCCGGACACATGCTCTTGCGAGCGAGAAGTTACCAGCGAGGGTCCCACCTTGGAGGGCAAGACCTCTGCGCCCACCAGCCCGGAGGTCGATGGGGCTCCCTGAGGGATTTGGCTGCGCCGGCTGTTGCCAGCGCTGGAGAGGGCCGGGGAGGTTGGGGCAGCCTCGGCTGCGCCCACCTTCGGGGTAGCGCTAGCTGCAACGGCCGCGGGGGCAGATGGCGGAACTGCCGACTCACTGCCTGTGGGTCGGACAGCCGCCGGAGGCCGTTGTGGCGCTGCCCCCTTCCGCGCCACATCGGCAAAGCTGCTCTTAGACAGGTATGACACCCGCCTCCGTGCCTCCTTGAAAGAAATGTTTTCTTTGACTTTGATTGTCACAGTCTCTTTTTCTCTTTTCCAGGACGGGCAGGACCGCGAGTATGCGGCATGCTCGCCATCGCAGTTGACACAATGTGGAGTGTTCTGGCATGTTTCGGAGGAATGTTCTTTGTCACTGCACTTGGCACAAGTCAGCCGGCCTCGACAGTTCTGTGAACTGTGGCCGAAACGTTGGCACTTAAAGCATCTGAGAGGATTGGAAACGTATGGCCGAACACGAAGTTTGATATAACCGGCCTCGATGGACTCGGGAAGGACACTTGAGCCGAAGGTGAGTATCAGGTGTTTCGTTTTGATCTCTTTTCCATCTCGCCTCATCTTAATTCGTTTAACATTGATAACATTCTGGTCACTGAAGCCCTCCAAGAGTTCAGCCTCAGTGAGCTCCATCAAGTCATCGTCAGAGAAAACACCATGAGTGGTGTTCATCGTGCGGTGCGGGGTTATAATTATTTGGGTTTCTCCAAATGACTCTGGTTTTGACAGTTTTTCATATTGTTTTTGATCGCGGAGCTCCAAGAGAAGATCACCGCTTGCCATCCTCGATGCCTTATAACCAGGACCAAAGACTTCAGTCAATGACTTGGAAACAAGGAAGGGTGAGATAGTTCTTACTGGTTTATCTGGTTTTGCAGAATGAATAACATGGAAACGCGGGAAGGATTCTTTTTGGCGGCCAAAAAACTGGAACATTTCATCGATGCGCCCTCTTTTCTGAGGGCGATCAGCAAGTTTGGGGAAAGAAGTTTCCATGAAAATATATAAAAATTCGGCAACAGCGCCGACCGCCCACCACGGAGCCCAACGAGGGGACGCGGCAGAGCTTGCATGCCAGTCTGCACGACGCCAGTCGTACGCCGCCACTATAACCAAATATGGTGTACCCAAGGTTGGATAGCCACACAGAGTTAACCCTTGCCGCCAAGAAGAAGGAAGTAAATAGAAGAGAGAAGGAGACAGGAAAGGTGGAAAGTAAGGGAAAGACGAAGGTTGTAGGAAGAGGGAGACAGGAAAAGGCGACTGCCGATTTCCTCCAGGTGGGTCAGTCTGGAGGTGCCGTCTATGTGAAGCCGAGGCCGAAGAGGTGTGTTGCCTCCGCCGGGGGGCCTTAAAGGTCCAAACACCCAGCATCGGTTCAACCTCCAGGATCCCCCTTTCCCCAGACACGGCTAAGCCGCGCACGGCTACACGCGGGAGGGTCCAACCCTCGTGTGCTCGGGTACGTGGTGTCGCCATACACCAAACGCCTGCTGACGCAGACGCCCCTGCGGGGCGCGGTAGCTAAGGCGCTCTGCCTTCTAGATTTTCAATATATGCGGTCCGGGCTCTACTACAGTCGCCACTGCTCCCACAGAAACATCTGTGATGTTATTTACAAGGCACATTGCCGTAAGGCGCGAGAAAGCTATGATCCGTGAGACCGGTTGCGCGCGTACGCTCTTATAATAGTGCTTTATTTCCACTGCAAATTTATATTGACGCGTTTTTGCTACGTATACGTATTTGAGGTGTGGGTTACACAACATGACGTCTTCAATTTTGCCGTCGTTAAGTGCGTGGTCTGCTAGCGAGCGCGCGTTCGTTGCGCGGCCGCTGGCGGACGCCCAGTTTTCCTCGCAAAAAGTCTATGCAGTAAAATTCTTTATGGTTTTACTTCCTTTGGCGTGCCCGCGACTCTTGTCGGACCGTTCTAGTTTTAGCCAGGTAAACTCCTATTTGTAACAGTTTTCTAAAAGTAACACATTATTTTTTCCACAGAGGCCGCCTATTTGCAACATGAAGCAACGTAAGAAAATTTTATTGATATCGTGTCATTTTACGCGCGCTTCTGGTAGGTGGAATACTGATCAGGGACAATGATCAAAGATAACAATATTATAGTGAAATAAACCAGGTTTATTAACTGCGCGGCGCGAAGAGATGCAGGTGACCAATGCACCTAATGCATTCTAGGCAAATCTAAGAGTACCTATACATATATATCCACGACATGTATGTGAGCGAAAAATAATGAAATATTCTAACTGCACTGATTGAATACGTGAGAGCTCCTGACCGGAATAAGCGTTTTAAAAGCTGCACCAGCTCTACGTGAACCGATCGACCTTCCGAGAAAAAGAATCAAGGAAATTATTGGAAGTTAATATGAGCAACGATAGGGACAAGATATTTCCTACCTACTCACACTGAATCGGGCAGACGGGGAAGTCTATTAAAGTAACCTCCGTGGCTTGTCTGGCGATCTCCTCCAACGTGCCAGCAGGCGAAATGAAGCAGAAACATATAGTCTAATCGAATGGTATTTGCCATTCAAATCGTATTCGACTTCACAATGCACAATTAAAAGGTATTGAATAGTGGTTTGCGTTCGAATGTAACAAATAACAGCACTTTTGAAGTGTCGAAGGTGAGGGGCCGATGCAAGTGAGCACTCTTATTCCGAATGATTGTGCTGCTGGAGAGTCGTGGCTGTTGCACAGAGGCGCACCACTTCCTAAGAGAATTAACGCACGGGTGCTAATCGGTTCTGCTGAACAATCTGCAAACTTGATTCAGGCATGGAAAACATATTTTTGAGTCTCACCATATCTGCAACCCATTAAACCTGTGTGCCCGATGTGGTACCAGGCTTATCTTCAACGAACACAGCAGATCTACAAATATCTCTACGTGTATGTGAGGCATGCCGTTCCTTTAATTGCTTAATTATTGTCCTTATGATAGTGCAGCCATTTATAATACAGAATCTGCTTAGTTGAGCGGACGTACAATGGCAACGGCATTACATTTAGGTATGAAATATAAGATAAGCGTAACATGTCCCTCTCAGATATCAGACTCCTGAATAATTTCTTTCGTTTACACCCCTAGAAAAAAAGCCAAACTTTCTTAGTGTTTTTATTTTTCGTAATTAAACAAATTATTCTAGCGTTTTACGTTTGGCGATATGCTTATGAGGCGCCCTGTTCAGTTCTCACAACCTGGTGTTCTTTAACGTGCACCTAAACAGAAGTACACGAGTGTTTTTCCATTTCGTTCCCATCGAATTCCGCGACCTGGTTTAGACCCGTGAGCTCGAGTTTAGCAGTGCAAGGCCATATCCACTATGCAGCCACTAATTAATGCTAGCGCGCCGCTTTTTTCCCCTTTTCTTTAGAGTGAAGCTGTTAAGGGCTACTTTTCCCACTATCATGTATGCGTGTAGGAAAAACAAATCTCGAAGATTGTGCAATGCCGGGCCGACCTGCAGCGGAGGTGCAGTCATCATTTAGGGGCCCACATACAGAGCTTCGCTGGTCATGCTTCTTCACAGAGTGGAAGGGCATTGAGATTTATTTTGTTGTTGTTGTTAAGCAAGGACTGGTCAAAAAATTTCACCCGGCTTACGGGCCAAAATTAGCATATATAATAGCTACATAAAACTTTTCTGCGCCCGAGTGCCAACCGCAATAAAGGAACCCGTTACGTGAGGAAGGCGGAAACATCAATGGAATGTTGCACTGCAGTTTTTTTTTCTTATTTTTCTATAACAATACCTCCAGTGAATCTGAGTACAGGGCCCCGTATGGAGCCGACAGGTTTTATTTGTTTGAATCGGCAAGCAGGAAGCTTACATATATTTTTTTCCGTCTGCGTTTCGCAACACCTACTGATGAAAAATTATATGCGCAAGCATACACACGAGAGATACATATGTTGCTTGAAGAACAAGAAAAATATTTGTCTTCCAAAGGGAACCGTACGTAAACATATAGAATGAAAGCCGTCACTGTGGCCGCAATGCACGCGCAGGCACCGAGCGGCATTAAAAATAAATAAAATGAAATAAAGAGAAAGAAAAGCATCTATTTCTAAGGCATAAATACATGCCATATCCAATTATAGACGCGATTTGAGCGGTCTCATCGTAAACAGCAGCGTGCGAAGCAGCACGAACGACCCCGCCGAGCAGAATCGCCAGCAGTTTCCAACGGCGCGAACTTGATGCGGCCCAATCTATTTCGATCTTAGCGCCGCCACAGTATTTTTCGTCGTCGCGCACCTCACTGCAAAGTATGCGCCGTGTTAGGGTTGGCGTCTGGCACCACGTGCAGAAAGGAATTTCAACCGACCATCTCTCACCCTGCCTCGTCGAAATGAGGCGTGACTTCGCCTGCTATGGTTGGCGTCCCGCACCTCGTGCAGAAAGAACTTTCTCTCATCCGACCTTTTTCTACCAGGCCTCGTCGAAATGAAGCGTGACTTCCTAATTCGCCATGACCATTTCGAGTGTCTGCCGGTCTGGGGGAAGCCCCGCAGTGTACAGGCCTCTTTTGTGCGTGCGCGTGCGTGCGTGTGTGTGTGTGTGCGTGCGTGCGTGCGTGTGTGCGCGCGCGCGTGCGCGACTTTAGAGGGACCCGTTCCTCGAACGGCCAAAAGGAGAACTTCCACGAACCAGCAACACGCAAGGGAGACGGACAAGCGTCTACAATTCCAGCAGGCAGGACGGCGTCCTCCTTGCAGCTGGCTTTCTGTACCGGTCACGTCACGTCGACAGAAGCAAGATCCCTCCCACGATTGTAGAGAGCCTATTTAATGGGCTCCGAAATGTACTTTTGATCACTTCATTCTCTTCTCATCATCTTTCATCAACCTTTGAATAAACCGTGCAAGTTTCGCACTAGAAATCGTCTCGCCCCTGCTTGGTCTCCATGGTCTACCGGATGCCTGCAGCCCGCCGACAACGCCACGCTACCCAATAAGTAACGTCGGTCGAGTTTCGATAGGCAGGCGCCGCTACAACTCGGCAGCAGTACGATACGCTACCCTGGAGTACGCAACAGCCGTTACAGCCATCATAGAGTTTCTCAGTATAACACCTAGAGGGAAATCTGGCGCCACCGTCTATGGGAGTTTCTTAAGGCGCGCTGCGCCCTCATGGGAATTTCATTTCATTTATTTACTCTCACGGCCGTTCGGCATTACAGAGAGGAGTGGTTATACAAGAATACTTTTGTAGTAAGTAAGGTTAATGAAGATGATCATATACAGTAGACTTGAAGGCTTCAGGTACTGCGATGGACACGACGGAGGCAGGAAGGTGGTTCCAGTCCGCGCTTGTCTATGGAACAAACGAATCAAAATAAAGATTAGTCCTGCAGCTTGGCACGGCAACCAGTGGTCCATGCGGGATGAAAGTAAGTGGGATTAACAAAAAGAGACTGCTCTAGAGTTTCAGTGGTGAAATATATTTTGTGAAAGAGGCATAAACGAGAAATACTACGGCGTAAGGAAAGGCCAGGAAAATCTAATGTTTTCTTCATAAGCGTACGTTACACTGGCTGAATGAGAATAATTAGAAAGTATACCAACAGAACGATTTTGGATGGATTCCAGGACTTGTATGAGTGATTTGGTGTGGGGATCCCAAATGGAAGAGGCATACGTTTCGGGCGCACAAGAGTATTATATAGAAGTACTAGCTTTAGGGATACAGGAGCCAGGGAAAAATTACGGCAAAGGAAACCAAGTGTGCGATTAGCATTATTAGTGATTTGTGCAACGTGCATTTTCCATGATAGGTTGGCAGTAATGTATACGCCAAGATACTTATAATAAGAGACTAGTTAGGCGTCCGCGTTATTGTCATTGCTTTGCACTTAGCAATACTTAGTTTCATAGACCAGGTGTAACACCAAGTGGAGATGTTATCCAGATCAGATTGAAGAGTGGCTGCATCAAAAGGTTTAGATATTTGTCTATATAATACGCAGTCAACAGCGTAGGGTCTAATTTGTGAGTCAATGGAATCAGGAAGGTTGTTAATATAAATTTAAAAAAGCAGAGGGCCTAGTACGGAGCCTTGGGAAACACCGGATTCTACGGGGCATACAGGTGAGTCACAGCCATTAATTGAAACGTACTGGGTACGGCCCTGCAAAAAGCACTCGATCCACCTCATCAGATTAGTATCAAGATTTCGTTTACTTAGCTTGAAAAGTAGTAGTTGATGTGACAGTATCAAATGCCTTCGCAAAATCTAAAAAAATTTAATCCACAAATGATGAACAATCCAAAATGGAAAACAAATCATTGGTAAACGTGACCAGTTGAGTTTCACAGGAGTGGTGTTGGCGAAAACCATGCTTACTAGGTGTCAAAAAACAGTTCGATTCGAGATGCGGCATTAGGTTAGAATATATTATATGTCGAAGCACCTTGCATGGAATTGGTGTGAAGATGAAGCTTTAGCTCGGGCCCAACTCCGACGCGGCCTATTAAAGTACATGTAAAACGCAAAAACGTTTTTCTGAGATAACCCCTGGACCAATTTTAATGAAATTTGATGCATTTGAGAGAAAGTTAAATTCTAGTGACTGTTGAAAGCGGAATTTCGATTTAGGGCCTGAATTTTTTATAAAAGATTTCCGAAAATTCGGAAAACATAGAAGCAGAAAGTTTACAAATTAATAGGTCTGCATCAAGAACAGATATTGCAGTTTTGTAAACGGAATCCATTAGATCATTCAAAGCGGACAAATTCCGTATGTCAATTTATAGCTTACGTGAATTCGTTACGTTCTGTACAAGGGGTCTGCAAAAGCTTTATTTTCATATTACCAAATTTTTCTAGATTCATGTGTAACATATCAATTTTGTGCGCTTTAGATGTACTATTAGATGCAGTTCTCAGAATTGTGATATTTTTCATTGCCGAGTTAGAGTTGTAAACTTGATAGTATCGTTTTATGAAAATTTTCGATTTTCGCCAATTTTTAATAAGAATTTGACGACCTAAATCAAAAATTTGAAACCAACAGTGACTAGATTTTAAGTTTTTCTTTTAAATGCAACAAACCTCAACAAATTTGGTGCACTGATTGCCGAGAAAAACGAATTACCTTTTTACACGTATTTAGATAGGAGCTCCGGAGCTAAAGCTTCCTCGTAATATGATGGGCCTGTAGTTGTGGGCGCTATGAACATCACCAGATTTATGCACCGGAACCACCTTTCCCACCTTCCAGCCGTCCGGCAACGTGGCGCTCTGCAATCACTGCGAAAAGACATACGACAGTATAATGGATGAATAAGTCTAGGTATTTTTCAAAAACTTGTAAATACCATCGGTACCAGCTGACGATGAAAGTTTCGCAACTTGAATGAGCTTAGAAATGTCTACCCAGTCGATAAGGATAGGGTCCATTTGAAAGAAGTCAGGTACAGAAATAACAGGAACGGTTATTGGTGCAACATGATGATGAAAATGTGTCATTGAGTAAGATACAGCACTGTTTATTTGAGACAAAGAATCCTCGATCGTTCTACAAGAAAACTTCATCAGATTCAGGCAGGCCAATAACATTCCAAATTTTGCGTGGATTTGAAGTAAGCAAAGAAGGAAGGGTTGAATGAAACTAATTGTGTTTAGCACCGATGAGAGCCCGTTTATATTCCGCAGCGGTAGATTGATACGCCAACCTTGCTCTGTCAGTCATAAGTTTCTTGCAGCGGCAGAACATCAGCTTTTTCTTGTTTGGTAATGGTTTTAACGATAGGTTGAACCACGGCGAACGTCTCTTGCTAAATATTCTTCGCAGTGGAATATATTTATCGATGAGCGCTTTGACTTGCGTTTGAAATAACCGTCAGTTCTCTTGCACTGTGCGTTCCCAGAACTGTGGAAAGAACTCGTCAACGAAATTTTCCAAAGCATTATTCATGGCTCGAAAGTCTGCTCTCCCGTAATCGCGGATAATTTTCGAATGTTTCGATGTGCGGCGCGAGCGCGATGGCGTAG
This sequence comes from Dermacentor andersoni, assembly GCF_023375885.2. Classification (NCBI taxonomy): domain Eukaryota; kingdom Metazoa; phylum Arthropoda; class Arachnida; order Ixodida; family Ixodidae; genus Dermacentor; species Dermacentor andersoni. The sequence continues at coordinate 52,071,816 of NC_092821.1, forward strand.
TAAAGCGGATTGTAAGGTGATCACTTAAACCTGGCAGTAGGGTTAGGGAAGAGACAGAATCGGGATAGTTGGTGAGCACAAGGTCGAGTACATTTTCACATAAGGGGTAACGTGAGTTGGTTCTTGTATGAGCTGGGAAAGATTAAATGTACAACAGAGGTCAATGAAAGCTATACACTCGGATGAATTAGTAGTGACAATGGGGTTGGAATCGTTCCACTGAATAGCTGGAAAATTGAAGTCACCCATAAGTAAAATTGGCGCTTTCGGGTGTCGAGAGACTACTTTGTTCAGACAATCGTAGAGTTCATCACAGAATGTGGTGGCAGAAAGCGGAGGCCGATAACATGCACAAACAATGATATTGTGATGGTTTAAGGTAATGCATGTACAGAGAAATTCAAGCTCTGATTGGATAGGGACAACGTAATTTATGCCTTCAGAAAGGGCAATCAAAACACCGCCCCCTAATCGGTCACTTCGGTCATGTATGTACACTGTATATTTCTTTTCACAAGAAAAGAGTTCACAATTCTTGACTTTACCCGAGAACCAAATCTCAGTCAAAACAACGATATCGGCTACGCACGTGTCCATTAAACATGGTAAGTTATCACGTTTCTTTATTATACTTCTGATGTTCGCAAGGAGGAATGAATAGTCGCCGATGTGCTCCGCCTGAACGGCCGCCGATTCCTAAGTCGGAGTACTACGAGGGTGTGACACAGTGGAAGTTGTAGTATTATCGGAGGCATGTGCCCGAGGAAAACCAGCAACGCGTTGCGGATCTGAAGAAAATATGCGGTTACCAGATGCAAATGCGCTAGTAATGGCTGGTGCTGTAAGAAGCTTCGTCTAAAACGTGGATATGACTACACGAATAATGCGTTCTTCAAGTAAAATCTTCATAAAATGTTTCTATCGATGCATATTACATCTTCCAGTGAAGTTTACTCACCTACAATGCATAACCAAGCGAAGAAAAGCAAGAACAGATGACAAACTGTTCCAAAGCGAGCGCGAATATCGTCATCTGTCCTCCAACTTAAAGGGACACTAAAAAAAATGATTTCTTCTGCATCAGTAAATTACCTTTGTACGACACCAAAAACACCACTCTTACCACGATAAGACGCTCGGTAAGCCAGAAAAAGCGCAAGAACGAAAGCCGCGTGGCGACGCATCATTGAAGTTTCCGCACCTGGTCGCTGTGACGTCATGGATTTTGATGGCATCTTCTAGGGCCTACTAAGTATATAGCGGTACAGATTGACTACATCATGTTCTAAAGGAACCCTATATTAAACATCGCAAGTTTCGGGAACCATTACTCAGCCAACGCGGCCCAAATGCGACAACATACTTTGGAAACCCTGACGTCACACTGACGTACCGGCGTTGGGGTTTCGGCGCGAAATTCAAACACTGATACTTCGACCTTCATTTTCCCATCTAATGATCAAACTATTATGGCAGCGTCTCGTGCAACGCGGTGCTCCCCAGACGAATCCACACAGAATCGACTCCTGCAACGCACGGAAGTGACGTCACTTTAATAAATTAAACTAAAAACAATTGAAATATATCAAATCTTACTAAACAATGCGTTTAACTTGCAAAGATATGAAAGAAAGTTGTCTTATGCGTTCATTAATGTACACATTTTGATTAAAGACATCAACGCAAAATGATTTCAACTATACTGTCATGCGTTTCTCTATAATAATAGTCAGCGTTCAATATTACAAGGCAGAAAAATATTATGCTATCTATCAGGTGCCTGCAGAGATGGAAAGCAATTTTTTGAGCGTCTCGTGCGTCACCCGAGAGCCCGAGGAATGTGGTGGGGCCGCAAGCACACGCACGCTTCTCCCCCGTTTCCTCTCTGGAGCAGCAGACGACAAGCGCTGCAAGCGTACATGCCCACGTTTACGTCGCCACACGCTGTGTTTACAGCAATCTCCGAACGCCGCAATATGGATTTATATACAGTGTGACAGATGCGTGAAACTGCAGTCTTCGCACTGTCACTCGAACGTTTCCTCAAAGGGTCGGGCCCATACGAGTTCTTTGCTAGCTGTCTACCACAAAAGTCGGTCACCACGATTCGTTTTCGAGATCGAAGCAACCAGTGAACCAGTTTTGACACCCATTTTCCTGCAGCGCCGTGCGTCTTAATGTCGTCATAGCTGCGCAAATATTACTGACTCGGATCGCGGAGAAACCGATGCGGCCGCATCAATTGTGCTCGATTCTAAACAGAAGCTTTCTTTTCTTGCGTTCCCGGGATTAGCCGCGTCCTCGTGCTTATCCTCGAGTAAATTGAGCGGATCCTTGAAAGAGTAATAGTAAACTGGGCCGGTCCCGAAGACCTTGAATATGTATTCAAGATAATGTATAATGAAAGGTACGGTGACCCAGTCGTGGTTGCTTGTTGAGCTTGGAACGCTTAAACAGAAGCAAACCCATGCTTTGCCATTGGCCAATTATCAATTAAGGGAACACATTACGAGGTCAGGCAAAGAATGCACCTGGGGAGGGTGGGAGCTTCACATTTCGAACCTATTTCCTATAGTGATGCACATTATTAAGATTCTTTTATGTGAAATTGCTGAACGAAAACAAGTAAACTTCAAATATGCTCCACATTATAGCTATTATCATTCTGAGTTTAAAGCCTCCTTAAATTTCTGTAATAAGTCTGCCCCTGGCACTTGATGGAATTATACATACACAAGATATTAAAACACTTGCATCCTGAAACACTAATGATTCTTTAAATTATAAAACAAAATCTGTCATTTCAGGCATCTTTGTTCTGCATAAAAAAGAAAGCCATTGTAATTCCTCTTCTCAAGGAGCAAGATTAGGATCCATCTTTGGCAGCTAGCAACAGGTCTGTGATACTTACTGTAGCTGTCTATGCAAAGTCTTCGAGAAAATGATAGATCACATCATCTCCTACACTTTCTAGAAAGCTAAATAAGCCGTATCAATGCAGCTTTAGGGAGGGCAAATTGACGATCAATGACAATCGGTATACACTGAGCCCATCAGGTTCTTTCTAACTACATAATTCCAGATATAAAAAAATCTTGTTACACAACATGGCACTATGGAATCTTGTGAGGCTTACCTGAAATAAGCATCTGTGACATGCTGAGAATAACAAAACTATGTGAGCCCATCTCACCCCGCTATTGGTTTTTTCGTCACGTACAAGGCAGAAACGCCCAACTCACCATACTACTTGAATTGCATTGAAAGCCTCTCATGATGCCATCTATTCCATCTCTACAGCACCCCACATCATAATAGCGCAAGTCCCTCTCTATCATTTACAATAAAAGATTCTGTCACTTACTGCAGTGAAGCAGCTCAAACAAGTTACAGTTAAGAATGCTACAAATCTGTCAATAAATTCACAGACTCTACACTTCCTTGCATCTCAGTATTGAGGTGCACTGAGTACAAGGGCACAGATGGAATTGGTTCAACCATTTGGGCAGACCAATTGGCTCAATCAACTGCCTCATTTGTGACACCTAACTGAATTCCTCCACCTAACCTAACTGTAATCTCCATGCTCTTCACCACGCACTGAAATCTTGCCTCTGGTGGGACACGTATATATGTGCCTTACTTCCCCGATAAGTCTGCTCCTTGCCTGTGACCTTACCCGGACACAGGAGATATCTCTTCAGAGATTTTGTCCTGGAGCAGCCCTTAGACAATCCATCACTTGGGCTTAGGGATCACCTAAAGCTGACTAAGAAATGTGCCCCAAGTGCTCAACTCCTGTAGCAATGCCAGTGGCATATACAGAGGGGGGGGGGGGCACGAAGGACACATCCCCCCTTCCCCAAGATGTCTGTATGTGGCTGGCAAAGCCCCGACTCCCCCCCCCCCCCCACCTCCCCTCTACTCCCTCAACCTCTGCATCCCCAGTCAAGTGCGCCACTTAGTAGCCTCATGCTAACATTCACTCAGATTCTGAACACTGTTGCCACACTGTAGTATATGGCATGTCAAATACTCTGAGCTATTTACATGGCCAACATGCAGACTTCCATTCACAATGCATGTTAAGAGCACTGTTGCCAGATCTTGGACAGATCGATCCTTGGAAATCGTTTAATGACCCATGCTAACCACTTCAACAGTAACAATGCAAAGAGTGCGACACCTCATTCCTTAAGCTTCCAAGCATGTGCTAGGTGTGCATATATGCAACTGCAATACTTAGAACTGAAATTGAAGTATACATGCTCAGAGTTCATCACTGACGCCTCAAAATCACAAGCAAGAGTATTGTTTGCAGCACTGGGACCTTCTTTTGTTGCATTTGAGGCTGTTAATCTGCAAACAAGCATCCTTACAAGCAAAGCACTAACAGTTATTTTCCCCATATTACAGGCACAAGCATTCATAAAGCTATATTACTACACATTGACTGCCTTAGCACAGTGAAAGTAATACAAACATATAAAAACCACAAAAACGTGGTCCTAAGCTAGTTACACAAGTATCTGTGCATGGCCTAATTGCATATGGTGCCTGCTCGCCGTGGCTTAGAATGAAATGAGCTTGCAGCACCGGCACAGTCCGAGTCCTGAGGGCCCAGGCTTCCCCTGAGAATGCTGGCATTTTAGCGCTCATAGTGTGCAGTGAGGTCCCCCTTCTCTTTTGCATATTTTGACTTGGGCCCTCCTGTAGAGGCTGCCTAGGATACATCTCTGGCTCACAGATTAGGAAGAAGCATCCATCACTTATAGAGGCCCTGAAAGTCGAGCTCACATTTCATTCACGGACCTAAAGCTTTTCTTGCGTAAAATGTTCAGAAGCAATTTGCAAGATACATGGAATATATAAAGGTCAGTAATGAATTACACACACTGCAGAATAACTGAAAGATGGGCAAGGGGGTGCAGATTTATAGCGATGTCTTGCTTGGCAGCACGATGTAACACAGACAAAAGAAGAGAGGTGAAGAAAGTAAAGACTTGGCACTGTATATGCAAGAAAAATATTTGTTTAAGGAAAACGCTAATATATACATAGATATATATATGTCCTGAAGCAACAGTATACACAACGAGAAAAATAAATGGCAAAAGTAGATTCACAAAGCCACGTGATAACAAAACAATGTTAGAGAATGGTATGGTAGACATGTACAAAAATAAATACGTAACAATAATTCATTTCACTCAGGACACACATCTAGATAATTGCATTTCTTGGTCACAAGGGTCACCATTTAAGCCTGGCTAATACATTTGTCTCGTAATTTGTTGATACATAATGTTTCAATTATTTCGCTCATTAATTTGTTACAATGATGGGAAAGCATAAGTGTGTCATTGAGCATGGGGTTACATCCACATGAGTGACAGTAACTGGGCAAATAGTAAGGCAGTCAAGACGAAGTGAATGGATGGTGGTGCTTCTGCACTCTCGTGTTACGCCTCATCACAAGATAACGGGATCAGGTATACCAAGTCTAGGGAGCAGCATACACACTTGGACGCATGTTTTGTTTGGCAATCAGATTTTGCTTTTTCTGTTTTTACCTTTTTACACTTCGTGCAGCCTGATCCCAATTAAAAGACAAGCAAGGTGGCTGGAATTTGGAATGTGGAGAATAAAAACGGATGGCATGTACACATTCTTACCTTCTGATGAGCAGCGAGTCATCAACATGCAACAAGTTTGGAGGGTCCACCTGTTCTCCATGTCTTTATGGAGAACAGGTAGTCTAACCATAAAGCATGTCTATAAGATAGGCCTATCCATAAAACAGCATAACAACAATTTATTATTACATTATATATTTTTTATTTATTTATTTATTTGGCAAATACTATCAGCCTTGTATAGGCTGTAACAGGAAGTGCGATATAATGTGCACCTGTTTACCTTTCAGTACAGCCCTTTTCCTTGGCAACAATCTACTTTTCAATAACAAAACTGTCAGGTACTTTTCTCAGTGGTGTAGGTATGCTGGATATATATACAGTGTCTTCAAAGTCTTAAATCATAGCATTGCCTCCAGTTGAAGGCTTAAGCTGCAATGCTGCAGTGCACATGGAGTGCCAGCTTCCAAACCATTGTGCGTAAGGGCTCTGGAAAGGCGCAGAGTGCTTGGTAAAAGACCACACCAGTTCAAATGCTTTATCTTCTCATCTCCTCATGCATTTTAGCAAAGACAGACATCGCTTATAGGCTTGTAATTTTAACAGCAGATATGTTTTACACTCCTATACAGCAAGTAATTTTAAGCCTGTATACAGCCAATATTAATTATTTATAGCAATCCATTTTTAAGTGTTAAATGTATCATGCAACATTCATGGCATTCTTTATAGTCATTCCAGGCCCTTGTACTATTAAACATCAGACATAATCAGACAAAAAGGGACCTCAGCATAAAAAGAATATGCATAAGGCTCTGACTTCCCTAAACTTGACCATGATTGCTACAGAAAGGTAGTTTTGGCAGTTTTAGGCACCTGGCAGCTGGAACTATGTGCCAGCTAACACTGCTTTAACCAGCACCATTGCCACTCCCACCACTGCATCTTAGGTTATATAATGACGTTTATATAATGACCAGTGTGACATTTTTAGAGGCATTCACCTGCCGTACATTGTGTTACCTGTGCACATTCACAGAGAACTAACAGTTAATTCTAGCACGTAAAGAAATACAAACCTTCGTTAAAAATTATCTATGCCATAAGCTGCGCACATATGCTGTTAAATAAAAGAGCCACGTAAAGGTTATATTGACGCTTCTTTATTCCCATTAAAGCGAATAATGATTGCAGTGAACGCATTATTATGTATAGGTATTAACCATAAGGCCAAAACTGCCTTTCTGTCACAATCATGGTCAAGTTTAGGCAAGTCAGAGCCTTGTGCATGTTCTTTTTACCCTAATGTCCCCTTTTCTTAGCACATTGCTATGTTCTTGTGAAGCTTTCATTTCTACCACCTGTAGTATTGTCCTTACAAACAAAATAATGCAACTTGTTTTTAATTTACAATGTTGTTTCTTTATTTTGATTTTTATATCGCATTCATTTTCGTCAAAACTTCACATTTGAAGTGAATTGTAAAACTGATAATTTGTGATACAAGAACAATATTGCGCAAAGTTGTTGAATAGGTTAAGGTCTCAGAGTCCACCAAATTTCAACAGGCTCCACGGATTGGTATAGTTGATAAAAAACTGTAGATATAGCAACTTTGGAAACTAGCAAATTAAGCAGTTATGCTAAAACACTTCTGTTTTGCACGGCTAGCTAGCCCTTCTTTACGTCTATGTTTTACAGACAAAAATATATTCTTTGTAGCTGTAATGTATTGTATTTCACATTGTTGCGAATTTCCGAGAATGCCTTGTGCATGAAATAGGTGCCTCCGCACTGAGGAATTTCCCAATTTTTTTTTTCCTCCTAAATATTCATTTGGCATAGAAGTCATGTTCACTTTCATGCTACTGAGTGATATGTGCATAAAATATAAAATATTCTATCGAATGTAAAATATAAATTTTTTGACCCGTGTTGACCTCTCGTGTGATCACGCAGCATGGAGACGATGGAAACTGACACAATTTAAACATCAGTACGTGAGACAGGTTTTCAAAGTTGTCTGCATTCCTGCATGCTTGACTGCAAAAGATGTCTAAATGTGTAAGCGTGGTGCTGCCACATCAGTACACAGCACAGACATTAGTGATGGCCAAGGCTTTACTAGCTATCGAAATAAAGCTTTACATGTTGCCTTAGATATGATGTGCATCTTATAAGTATGCAGCACTTTCCTGTGAAAATTGTTTTAAGAGAGCAAGATACCTTTTGCCAACAAATGAAGCAAAACAAGTAGCCTCAAGGCAGCTTTTGTAGGCTAAAATAGCTTCACTTGTTCAGGGAACATGCTGGTTTACCCACACAGGTACTAATGCAGCCTATACTTTCTAATAAAGCACATCTCATAGCAGCTGACATCCTTGCCTAACTTCTTTCTTTTCTCATCACAAAGCCATCACATATGAACCTCGAATATTCTCATAGTAATAAATGAGAGCACAAAAGTACACATTAGCCTGCCCGTAGTTTCCAGGCCTCAATTTTTCTTCTCTTCGATGCTGTCTAGAATCTTCGCCAACTTTCCTAGATGATTTAGTGTGGCAGGATCTGAGAGCATGCATAATTAATTAGTGTCTCACAGTCTTGAAATAAGCCTTTTCTTCGTGTCAAATGGACAGGTGTGTGCATATAAAAGAAAAATAATTTTTAATGCTGTAAATGGGGTGATGACGGTGATCCATCCTATGTTGCCCTAAAAATCATAGCCTGGGTAAATTGCACAGTGCCCTCTAGGCATCCTGATATCTCACGTATGAAATAGCTGCATAATTACTTCTCCTAAACATTATTCTTGTATTAGTGCTAATATAAGTACAGTGCCATACAGCAGGAGGTCAGAAAATGTCATTATCATGGGAGGATCTCTGTATAAATGAGAAGAGAGAGCTGCAACTAATAGAGAGATAAGTTATCGTAGGTGTCTTACATGCTTGCACAGAATGACAAGTTCCATAATTGGGCTAAGCTGGGCATGCAATTTACGCATTTGGATTGAGATAAGACTTGATTCAGTACCATTATTGCCCTCACTTCTCAAATGGTGAAATCTAGTATCGCCCACCGCTGAGCACTCGGTCAACGAAACTGTGCTTGATAGGTGATACATGGTGAAATTTAAAAAAACTTGCAAGTTGCTGTGTCACCTCAGTGGGAGCTCTACCAGCACTTGGTTGAATTCCGTATACTAAGTCCAAAGTCAAGGTCGATGACTTCCAGACTGGCCTAGGCTAGTTCAAGCCTGAACCAGAAAGATGAATTCCAAGGCTAAGGAGAGGTAGCTCATGAATTGTTAGCATGACTGATGGGTAGATTCCTACCTCAAAGTCAGTTTTGAAGACTGACCTTACTTCTCCTTATCTTAATTGTTAGTAACATGAATGCAGCAGGACTTTCTTATATATAGTTGGGGACCAACAGTCTCTGCATATTCAGTGAGTATGTCAAGAGCATTTTGCAGCTGTCAAATTGTGTATCAAGATTCCCACACGTTGATCAAATCGTCATGTCATCAGCATAAATAAAGAACTCAATGCTTGTGATGTCTTGAAGCCTCCATGCAGGACGAATGATGAACAGCAAGGGGGCCAGAACAGAGCCATGTGGCACACTGTGGTTTGAAGCACAGCTAGGACCCAATATGAAAACAATTTACATGCACACTAATTCTTCTCAGACTCAAAAATATGAGTACCACTTTTGTTACCTGCTTTGGTAGACAAAAGTCTTCCATGTTTCAAAAATTACCTAAATTATGTTCTGCATTATTGCATGCATTGGTTGTATCAGTTGCCACCACCGTCCACAACTAGTGGCTGTGAGGGGAGACAAGCAGGACACCATCTGGCAGGAGAGACAGGCCATCCTCTGTGCCTAAGTACAATCTGAATTCAATCTGTGCTGCTGGGTACACTTAATTTTTATATTCAAGCTCCCATGTTTTTCAAGGTGCATACATGGCCATCATTAACTTCATTAACCAATTTATGTCTGCTTCAGCATTGAAAGCTTCAGTCATATCCTTGCTTTGAATTAGCTGACTCCATTCTAGGACAGTGCAGTTATGCTATCTCGAATTACACCTCCCAATCCTCTGCTGCACATTGCTGCCCTCCTTTCCTCTAGCACCAATTTTGGTACTCTTATAGATTATCAGTTAACTGTCTTGTATATTATATATGATAACTGATAATTTCTAGTATCATCTATTCCTTGTTAATATATAGGACATTATACATCATGCTGCAGATAAAATTGATATGTCCAGTAGCAACTATTATCAGTGCAAATGTGGCAATGTATAAAAGACAGAGTGAACAGCAGCAATGCAAGGAAATTAAGTGATGGTTGATTGGCTGTGAAATGAGATGCATGCGGGGGCTAACCCACATTTTTTTAATAGAAAATTTGCCACATATATTGCGATTACAAGCCAATCTTGCAATTTCATAATAGGAGTGTGCAAATATTCAAAATTTTGAATATGAATCAAATAGTCTTTGCTATTCAATTCGTATTCGATTCGAGAATTCACTATTTGAAGTTGTCGAATAGTACATTTGTTTTGTTCGAATACTGTAAAAGACAACAACACTTCTTGCAGTCTACAAGGAGGAAGACTGATATAAATGAAGAATCGTTGAATGGTTATAGTGCAGGACAACTGTGATTGTTGCGCAGATGATCCAGTTTCTAAACAAAGATATGGAGGAGGTCATTTACATGCTATAGTTGAGTAAGCATGTCGTGCCTTAGGAAGACTTTGCATTTGCTCTGTCTAATTAGACAAAGCAATTTATGTTTGGTCAATCTCTCCATATGCTTGGATTCCTTCAAAATGATATGCAGGGCTGCAGTATTGCCCTTAACTCCTTCACTGAGCTGTATACTCTACTATACTCTACTACATGTGTCTGGGACATGCTGCTCATTTTCTTTTATTTGTGTCATGGTCATTGTGCACCAGATATGATTGTGCTTTCCTTTGCTTCTCATTTACAAGCTTCCTAGTTGACTTGACATCTAGTTGTTAATGGCACTATACGCATCCAAAAAGGCCAGCAAGTCTTTTTTTCCTTAACAGACTCTACGGCATTTTTCATTTCGTTATTTTAGAAATTGGGAATATTCAATATTTGATTCGATATTCAGAGGTAATTTTTCCTGAATATTGCTATCGATTCAATCAGCAAATTTCACTATCCAAGCATGCCTATTCAATATTAAAGCTGCAACAATAAAATGCTTAGGTTTAAGTGCATGAGAATAATGTCACTTATAATTGCTGAATGTTGTGGCTTACGTACTGTGTGCATAACTTCGCCGCTTATATTATAAGCAAGAAAGGCGCAAAAAGATTGCTTGGAGGCAGGGGACAGCTGAAAAGTGAAGCTTGCTTGACATCATGTCAAGCGTTGAGGGCCCCTAGGTGGTAGTGATGACTGGCAGCCAGCTCAGGTATAAAATTGGTTTTGTCTTATTTTTTTCTCCTCAGTGGCTCTGACGAAGTGACATAGGAGCGCTGTGCCAAGAAGGCTGCAGCAGAGAGAGCTCACAGTGCTTTGCACAAAGGGAGTGACAGACTGTGAGGAGTTGAAAGATACTTCTTAATTTTGACAGCTGATGCTATCTTGGCATACATGCTATTATCTGAAAGTTGCACATATCTACTAGGAGTTCCTTGAGATTTTCAGTTTTTTTTATACATGCTGTGATTTGTGTGCAAAAAGGCATGGAATGTTTTCGTTCATCTTATGAATAAAAACAGTTCCTATTGATTCACTATTTTTGTATTTTGACTAAGCATACAAGCCGTAGAATCCTTAAGTTTTGCAGTGACGTGCATAAATGTTGATATAACTAATATTGCACTGCACAGCACTTCCTTCGTTTCAAGCAGCTATGCACAGACATGCGTGCAATGACAGAAATAATGTTTGCATTTACCGTCGGCGCTCAGCGTTGCCCATGTATTAATTAAGTTTACTAATACCTTAGCTACTTCTGCTGCAAGATTTATGGCAATGCTTGTGTAGTCTTGTTAAGCTTGACGGAGTTGTAACGACATCACCTGGTCTGCCTGAAAAAGACACATTGAGATGCAAACTTGTGCAGAGTGGCACAAAATGTTTTCACTTCACATCACGCGCAAAAGCGCCACCTGTGCTTTCATGGCATTTCATGCAGCCCTACTTCTGCCGTGGGTTTTACCGCAACGCTTGGCACTGCGGTGAAGTTCGACAAGTTTGTTATTATGTCGCACGATATGACCGAATTTCACGCTTTGAGACAGCATCTTGAGCGGAGGGGCAGCAAATGGTTACATTCACCTTAAGCCCAAGCGCACTGTGGAGTCACTCGTTCGATTCCACGATATGTTTGCGTCTGCCGAGGGCTTTACCTCAACGCTTGGGCAGTGCGGTGAAGTTTGACAAGTTTGTAATTATGTCGCACGATATGACCGAATTTCACGCTTTGAGACGGCATCTTGAGCGGAGCGGCAGCAAATGGTTACATTCATCTTAAGCACAAGCGCACTGTGGAGTTACTAGTTCGATTCCACGATATGTTTGCGTCTGCCGAGGGCTTTACCTCAACGCTTGGGCAGTGCGGTGAAGTTCGACAAGTTTGTTATTATGTCGCACGATATGACCGAATTTCACGCTTTGAGACGGCATCTTGAGCGGAGGGGCAGCAAATGGTTACATTCACCTTAAGCCCAAGCGCACTGTGGAGTCACTCGTTCGATTCCACGATATGTTTGCGTCTGCCGAGGGCTTTACCTCAACGCTTGGGCAGTGCGGTGAAGTTTGACAAGTTTGTTATTATGTCGCACGATATGACCGAATTTCACGCTTTGAGACGGCATCTTGAGCGGAGGGGCAGCAAATGGTTACATTCACCTTAAGCACAAGCGCACTGTGGAGTCATTCGTTCGATTCCACGATCTGTTTGCGTCTGTCGAGGGCTTTACCTCAACGCCTGTGTAGGGCTGTGAAGCTTCATAAATTCTAATAACATCGCATGGTCTGATAGAATTTCATGCACTAAAGCGCTTAATTATGTGTGGAGAGGCAATGAAACTTCATACTGAGCTCGCAGCTTCCCATGCATATGCTATTTTTTAGATCAATGATAAGGCTGTGCAGGTTTCTTTTGATGAATGAATAAGTGCTCTTTACGGAATGAATGGTAATCATGCTGTGAAGCGTGCAGCAGCAGTCATCAGCCATAGCCGGCGCTTTTTCGAATGTTTTATTATGCTTCTGTAAATTGAGCCTGTACGTTCGAGTTTACGCTTCACATAAGACTTGAGTGTGATTCTCTCACAGGAAAAGCGTTTAGCAGGCATGTGCGTTGAAAAGCCGTAAACAATGACTGACCTAGAGGGAACGTAATGTATTATACGCATTGGCGCTGTGCATCGTACGTAGCTGACCGAGCATTGGATATGCAAAGCGGGTAGCGATGTCGCAGAACTTTCGCTTGACACCGCTTCTAGCAGAACCGGCGCGCAATAATAAACAAATGAAATGCTGAAACCAGCGGTAACACCCACATTGTTCAGGTACGAAAGAGATCCGGGCAAGCATTGCAAGTCAATCCAATCCTCTTATGTCCTAGCGAATCGTAGTGTTCGTGAGTTCGCGTCTCTTATGCGCGTTGTTTAAATTTGAAGCGTGGCAGTCGCTTCTTAACGCTTTTCAACAATGATGAGTCTGACGGTGAGTTTTACGATGCGGTTACGAGTTTTACAATATTTGTATCTAAACAAGTGCGTCTGCTTTCGGCTTGCTATAACTGTTCCGCGTCTGGATGGACAAGTAGCGCGTTTTGCAAACATCATTTCTAGTGCGGGATTCGGTACTGCGTCCGAGAAAATTTGCACTTATTATGTAGTAACGAATAGTTATTGCTGCTCCTAAACAATGAGTCCACAGCGCCGCCACTGCAAACTAACATCGAATTTACGCGCGTTGGGTGTTCGCACTGAAATGTGTGCCGATGTGTGGTGCAAGGGAAGTCCCTGTACTCAGTTTAGTAGGAAACTCCATGCTCTTGCTGATGGCTGAGTTCTTTCATAGTATGGGGCATACCGCCCCAGATGGTGCAACGTGTTCAGTTCTAGTATCCGTAACCGGAGAACACCGAAGCAGCTTGCCCTAGACGCAGGTGCACTCGGCCGCTGTTTTTGCTCCATCGCCATGCAACCGAGTAATCCTTCGTTGAACCGTTTTCTTCTGTATCAAGCCACTTCCTCCTGCCCACAGTGGCACCATTTCATACAGCATGATGCAGCAACTCATTTCTCTGTTCTGCTTGCACTCAGCACCCTGTCATGTCTTTCCCAGTGAAAGCTGCATTAATTGATGCACTAGGCATGCTTGAACTCGGTTTTAGCTCTACCGAAACTTTGCTCAAGCAAAGTGGTATCGTGACTGTTCTACTACCATACTTCCACTTCGCACCCTGCCATCCGTTCTGAAAGTGTTGTAGCGTTCCTAACTAGAACGGCAACAAAAATGACATAATCTAAGTGAGACGGGTGTCGTCCGCCATTTATTCCAACTTCTTCCTTCTCACTTCTCCCCTAGCCCATTCCTTTGTCTTCTTTCATGCGTCCAGCGCAGACCGCTTCACTCTTCCGGATTTCTTTTAATTACACCTCCTGGGGTAATACTTGAATATGTTTCCAACAGCGGTGCACTCCGTTTGGCCCGAGGCTCCGGCGTACCAGACATTCTTCAATATTCCATGCTGGCATGCAGTCTTAATAACTTGAAATGGTCCGCAAAATTTTGAATTTGAGGGCATAGCTCCTTTCCTTAAAAGGACATAGTCTGCAGGCTGTATGTCCAATACCTTGCTACTGTGCCTTTTATCAAAGTTTCGCCTCATGCGGCGCTTGTAGACCTCCTGTTCTTTCACAGTTTTCCTTACTTCCGCAAGTTCGAGGTTCTCAAGGAGACCTAGCTCACGATCTGCAGGAAGTATGGGCACTGTACCCGAAGTTACAAAATGAGGGCTGCAGCCTAAACCCATGGTGTATGATCTGTTATGATGTTTCACAGCGGCCTCGAGACAGCACTTCCAGCCACCGGCAAAGTCTGGATACATCTTCAGATACTGTTTGATGTCTCGTATGGCATGTTCCGCTAGGCCGTTTGCTGCCGGGTGGTATGGAGAAGAATACTTTATCATTATGCTGTGCTCCTGTGCCCACTTTGATAATTTGGCACTCCGGAAAGCCGGCCCGTTGTCGCAGACGAGCGTCTTTGTGTGCTTAAAACATTCAGCTTTGAGGAGGTTTATTACGCTGTTTGCGTCTTCTTTGCCAGCTTTAGCCACAATCGTCTTGTGCACTCATCTATGGAGAGCAAGAAAGCTTGCGTTCGCTTGACTCCTTCCCCCTTCTTTTTGAGCTCCGCAAAGTCCAAATGAATTACTTCGAACAGGACGCTTGAATATTCAGGGTTTGTCATAACGTCTGTCGATTGCTTGAATTTAGCTTTGTTCACCTGGCAGAGGTGGCATGTGCGGATGTAATGGCTGATGTCGTTTTTCATGCCCGGCCATGTGAATCTCATGAGCAATTTCTTATAAGTGCGCCCGAAGCCATCATGTCCACCCGATTCAGGGGTGTCGTGGTATAGATGAAGAATCCTTGGAATCATAGTTGGTGGTACGTGATACCTTCCATTGATAAACTGGAGCTCTTCTGTACCTTCCCATAGCTTAATATGATTGATTGTCTCTGGATTATTGCTTGATTCCTGTACAAGTAATCTTGATAGTGCATCAGCGTCAGTGAGGAGTGGGCCAGGACGGTGCGAAATTACGAAATCAAATTGTTGCAGATAGTTCACCCATCTAGCAATGAGGCCTCTTGGCTGGGCCATGCTCAGAAGTTGAGTCAGTGCTTGATGGTCCGTGAAAAGTATGAATTTGGCACCTTCCAGGTAAGTACGAAAGTACTGCACAGCTTTTAAGACGGCCAGAGCTTCCTTTTCTGTGGTACAGTAATTGATTTCGGCGGGTTTCAGGGTATAGTTGTAGTACCCCACGACGTAGTGTTTGGTTTGATCAGCTTGTTTGGATGGCTTCTGGTATAGAACTGCACCGGTAGCATAATGTGATGCGTTCGTGTTGAGCACGAAAGGCAAAGAAAAATCCAGTATTCGCAAGATGGGGTCCGACGATATTAGTTTTACAAGCTCACGATAGACAGCTTCGCACTTCTCGTCCCAATGAAAAGGCACGTCTTTCTGAGTTAAACGTGTGAGGCACCTTGTTCTCAGTGCGTAGTCTTTGATAAACGCCCGAAAGTGTCCTGCAAGGCCAAGAAAAACGTGCAGGGAGTGCACATCATAAGGCTTTACCAGCTTGGAGATTCTCTCTACCGATTCTTGCTTGGTGCTTTTAGTCTGTCCATCAAACACCCTGCCAAGAAATACTACGGTATCTTGAAAGGACGCACTTTTCTTGAAGTTGACTTTGAGTTGGGCAAGACTGAGGGTATGAAGAACTTTTGAAAGATGACTACGGTGTTCGTCCTTTGTCTTTGAGTAGATGATGATGTCGTCGATGTACACATTGCAAAATGTGCCCAGGTAAGGTTTCAGAATGTCCGTCATAATCTTCTGAAACCACGCAGGGGAGTTTTTCCAACCAAATGGTAGGCGGTTGTACTCAAACAAGTCAAATGGGGTTATGAACGCGGTGTACTTCTTCGTTTCTTCACTTAGTGGAATCTGCCAAAAGCCCTTGCAGAGATCTATTCGTGAAAAACAATGGCAACCACCGGTTTCGTCAATGATGTTGTCGATTCTCGGCATTGGATAAGGTATCAATTCTGTTTGACGATTGAGGGCTCGATAGTCTGTGCAGAGGTGGAATGTCCCGTCTTCTTTAGGTGCAATAGTTATAGGAGAAGCAAATGGGGATACAGAAGGCCGGATGATACCTGCGTCTAACATTTCTTGCAACTCCTTTTTCAGCCACACCTTTTTATCTCTGGACATATTATAGGGCGTTCTACGAACCTCTGTTTTATCTGCGAGCTCGAAAGGAACGACATGGGATTTCATTGCTGGAAGGTAGCTTCCCATGCATATAAGCTCTGGGTACTTAGTCTTGATGTCTTCCTGGTGAAAAATTAGCCTTGATACACTAGGTTCTTCACCAGGATCTTCTGTTCTTATCATGTCTTCGGCCATTACCTCGTCATCCCAATAGAGGTTCATCTTAAGTTTTTTCATGTCTGGACGGGACAAAAGAAAATCATAGGTGACATTGGGAATTGCCAATACGTCACTGGTAATAGCATTTCCTCGAAATTCAATAGCCAGGGTTACCCATTCGCTATGCATGGTCACTGACCCATCGTAGGCTTGGACACGCAACGTTCTACCAGCGTGCAGACGACTAGCATCCACTCGAGTCTTGTTGATAATAGATACCGAAGCTCCACTGTCAATGAGACCCTTCACTTCAATGCCATCTACCTTAATGGGGGTGTACAATAAGCTTGACGACACCAAATACACTGTCTCACTGAAGCTCTTTTTCTGGGGCTTGTGATGCACGGTAGACAGATTATGTGGAAGTAGGTTGCCGTGAACTGCGGTAATTGGTTCTTCACCATCCTCACAGTCATGATTTACGCTTCCCAGAGATTTGTTTATGAAGCTGTGTTCACATTCAGTTGACGGCAACGACTCTAGATGCTCACTCAGCTCACGAGAATCAAGTTGCTCTGTTCTACCATCTGGCTGTCTTCTCGATTTAATTCTTGGCACTGAGGTCTGTAGAAAGTTCAGAAGGCCATCAAACGTTCTTGGACCTTTGAGCTGCACATGACTACGGATCTCGATACACAACCCTTGCGTTATCAAAGCTACAACAGCAGAAGACGACAGCTTCGGTTCTGCAGAATATAATAGGCGACCCTTTCTCAAGACAGTACTCAAGCAGAGAGCCACTTGTATAACTGAACCGTAGTGCCGCATCCCAGCTTTCTACTGCATTGCCTTCGAAAGCCCCTAAAAAGCTGCTTTTCCACTGTTCCCAACATGTTGTTCCATGATCCATGAGTTGCGCGTCATACCATCTTCTGGCTATACCGCCCAAATAGCGGCGCATATTCCAAATCTTTGTATCGTCGGAGTGCCACATATTCTTGTCACAGGCGTACTCGAAAAACCACAGCCAGTAGTGAGCATTTTGCAAGTTTCCTTCAAGAACATCTGGTTCAACAATGCTTCGTGCTGACTGCTCTCGACTAAGCGCTTGGACGAAAGTTCTCATTATTTCGATCTGTTGTATAATGTTCCTTTGCAGTTCCATAACACTCAAGTCTAGGCTCACCTTCCCGGCAGGCGTTTCCTTTTTGAGGGTGCCACGTCGTATGGGTTCCAGAACGAGTTCTCTCAGTGTCCGCAGTTGTAGATTCACTGTCACCGATCCTGTTTGCACGAGGGCTTGGCGGCTGATTGCAGCTTGTTGCAGCACCACGTTGATCAGCGCGGTAGAACTAACTTCAAGAGAACGGTCCGTCGCTGGCTCACCGTGCACTTGGTATCGGGTGAACACAACAGACTCCGATGACGCCTGGTCGACGAAAAACATCACCCGCATGGCTGGTCTTCGAAAACTGTCGGCTGCGCCAAAATGTAGCGTTCCTAACTAGAACGGCAACAGAAATGACATAATCTAAGTGAGACGGGTGTCGTCCGCCATTTATTCCAACTTCCTTCTCACTTCTCCCCTAGCCCATTCCTTAGTCTTCTTTCATGCGTCCAGCGCAGACCGCTTCAGGTGTGACACCTGATTTAGTGTGAACACATTTTGATGAAGGAGTTTTTAATACATTGATGAATTAACAAGACCTTGCTCCACTAAGCTTGAGCAGGCTAAGCTGGGTGTGCCAGTCGAGTGAGCATGATTTCTTCTCTGCTCATAATGCCGACATACATGATTGGCAGACAGGTGAAAGGTTGGACTTAAAAAACATAGTGGTGTCACTTCTAGGTGCTTGACACATTAAGAGCATGACACATTAATGCATAATATAAACAGCTACAAGGACCCACTAATCGGATTTTACTGGGACAATGTTAGTTTATTACTTTGAATGTGATATCATTGTAGGTGAACTTCAACCGCTTTGAAGGATCTAGCAGATAATGTAGCCTGATCCCAAAGGCAGTGCAGTCTAACACATCATCTCAAAGTACCAGCTGTCAAGAGGGAAGAATGCGAGAAACTGGCATGTTTTGCACGCACCAGATGTTTCAAAGAGTGACTTTGGCACAAGAGAAGTGTATGTGCAAGGATGTGTTAACGGTTAGAACACAGGAAGTAAAATATGGATAGAATTGAACATGCTCTCAGGAACGGAGGAAGCCTAAAAGCAGTGAAGAAGAAACTAGGAATTGGCAAGAATCAGATGTATGCGTTAAGAGACAAAGCCGGCAATATCATTACTAATATGGATGAGATAGTCCAAGTGGTTGAGGAGTTCTATAGAGATTTATACAGTACCAGTGGCACCCACGACGATAATAGAAGAGAGAATAGTCTAGAGGAATTTGAAATCCCACAAGTAATGCCGGAAGAAGTAAAGAAAGCCTTGGGAGCTATGCAAAGGGGGAAGGCAGCTGGGGAGGATCAGGTAACAGCAGATTTGTTGAAGGATGGTGGGCAGATTGTTCTAGAAAAACTGGCCACCCTGTATAGGCAATGCCTCATGGCCTCGAGCGAACCGGAATCTTGGAAGAACGCTAGCATAATCCTAATCCATAAGAAAGGGGATGCCAAAGATGTGAAAAATTATAGACCGATCAGCTTACTGTTCGTTGCCTACACAGTATTTACTAAGGTAATCGCAAATAGAATCAGGAACACCTTAGACTTCTGTCAAGCAAAGGACCAGGCAGGATTCCGTAAAGGCTACTCAACAATAGATCATATTCACACTATCAATCAGGTGATAGAAAAATGTGCGGAATATAACCAACCTTTATATATAGCTTTCATTGATTACGAGAAAGCGTTTGATTCAGTCGAATCCTCAGCAGTCATGAAGGCATTGCGGAATCAGGGTGTAGATGAGCCGTATGTAAAAATACTGAAAGATATCTATAGTGGCTCCACAGCCACCGTAGTCGTCCATAAAGAAAGCAACAAAATCCCAATAAAGAAAGGCGTCAGGCAGGGAGATACGATCTCTCCAATGCTATTCACAGCGTGTTTACAGGAGGTATTCAGAGATCTGGATTGGGAAGAATTGGGGATAAAGGTTAATGGGGAATACCTCAGTAACTTGCGATTCGCTGATGATATTGCCTTGCTTAGTAACTCAGGGGACCAATTGCAATGCATGCTCACTGACCTGGAGAGGCAAAGCAGAAGAGTAGGTCTAAAAATTAATCTGCAGAAAACTAAAATAATGTTTAACAGTCTCGGAAGAGAACAGCAATTTACAATAGGTAGCAAGGCACTGGAAGTGGTAAGGGAATACATCTACTTAGGGCAGGTAGTGACGGCGGATCCGGATCATGAGACGGAAATAATCAGAAGAATAAGAATGGGCTGGGGTGCGTTTGGCAGGCATTCTCAGATCATGAACAGCAGGTTGCCATTATCCATCAAGAGAAAAGTGTATAATAGCTGTGTCTTACCGGTACTCACCTACGGGGCAGAAATCTGGAGGCTTACGAAAAGGGTTCTACTCAAATTGAGAACGACGCAACGAGCTATGGAAAGAAGAATGATGGGTGTAATGTTAAGGGATAAGAAATGAGCAGATTGGGTGAGGGAATAAACGCGAGTTAATGACATCTTAGTTGAAATCAAGAAAAAGAAATCGGCATGGGCAGGACACGTAATGAGGAGGGAAGATAACCGATGGTCACTAAGGGCTATGGAATGGATTCCAAGGGAAGGGAAGTGTAGCAGGGGGCGGCAGAAAGTTAGGTGGGCGGATGAGATTAAGAAGTTTGCAGGGACGACATGGCCACAATTAGTACATGACCGGGGTTGTTGGGGAGTATGGGAGAAGCCTTTGCCCTGCAGTGGGCGTAACCAGGCTGATGATGATGATGATGATGGTTAGAACATTGGGCCATTTGCTAGAAGAAGGATTCAATCCCACCATCAGTCACACACTCCTTTATAGCCTTATGGATGTACTTCACCCACTTTGGAGGTGGGTTGAGTGTGTACGATTGTGTCACTGTGTGCATGAAATCACAAGTTTGTGGGAGGTACAAGTTATAGGAAGGTCACTTTGATAAATGAGTATGTGCAAGATTACACATGCATAGAAATGTCACAATCATCACAACCTATTGCATACTTAGACAGTTAGCAGTGCTATGTTTTAGTCTAGTTTTTTTTAATTTACTTATGCTCAATGGCTGGAGAAACATTAGCGCATGCAAAGAATCCTCGAAACAGAATTCTGTGACACTCTGCACATGACCTATGGGGTTAGGCACGGGGGAAAGGGGGTGGGTCAAGTGCATAGTTTCACCGCAGCATGGTAGGATGTTTAGTGGGGCAGTCAACGAATAAATTTTTGCGCTACGTGTATGTTAAGTGTGCTCTACCAACTCTGAAATGCCAAGGAAAGAAGTGTGTAGTAACTTTCACATGATTATTTACATTTCTGTCTTGGTGCAGAGAAAAGGCACTTTAAGCCATACGGGTTCACTTTATGGTGGAAGCCTTAGAGTACCTAGAACAGCTACACGTGACCTGAAGTATCCAAACAACAGGGTGATATGAATTTCAATGTGGCAAAGCATGCTGTGTAAGTCTTAGTTTTTATTGGTTAGCTCAGCCTGCAGCGAAATAATAAAAAGCCATAAATTTCTAGTCGCTTAATCACGAAATGCTTGAGTTGTGCATGTTTACGTGTTTTCTCCACACCACATTTTTTTGTAGCTTTTCCTCTAGATGTTTAATACAAATGAGCTTTCACTTTGCTACTTATTGTTGCATGCAGAAAATTGTTGCATGCTCAACAGTGTTATAGTGTAGTGGAAGTCAGTATGTGAACAAAGAATGGGAAGGTTTATTTAGGTGAGTGCTCTACACCAAGTTATACCAATTGTGAACTTGAAATTATTTTTATCCCTCAGATATGTCACCTTTTCATACCCATTTCATGTAGTGAAGCAGGTTCCTTTTATACAGGTTCCTTTATACAGGTTCCTCTTTTAATCAGCGCAGATTTCTCTGCTACATTAAAGTAACATTTAGATGGGCTACACTGTCGTACACCATAAAAATGTGCTGTATTCTTTCAGTCAAACAAACTAAGAATAACTTTGAATTAATATTGAGGCTGTTTTCAGGTAACATTCAAAATGCCCTTTTCTAGACGTTCACTGAACATCCATGTAATATGCACATGTCTTGCAGCGAAATGTCTATGGGATACCCAGAAAGTGTTCTAAAAAAAAAAAAATGTATGCATAGTGCACGCAAAAATGTAATTTGGATGACTGAATTGTGTTACAATTCTTTAAGTACAGGGGCCCAATACTTGATCACCCATGCAACAGTGAAAGACAACCGAACAGTAAATGTGTGTTGTGTTTTTCAAGTTTATTGCAAAACAGTGTAATCTGGACTTGAGTGTTGGGTTGTTATAGAGTGCTGCCCTTTAGCATGAATTTTTTAAATGCTGTCTCTGTTCATTTGTGTTCATAAACAATAAAAATTGTAGACAAAGCTATACCTTGCCTCAATTTTGACAGTGACAAGCACCTGATCAAGGAGGAGTATTTAAAAAGACTCGCCTAGGAATTAATTGGCACATACTTAACGTAGTTAGTGCAAAAGGAAACGTGTGTAGGCTAGTTTGTTCAACATGGAAGCCAAGTTGTGCTGCATAGCTGATGCAAAATATTACTAAATAAGAATGTGAAGGCACTCAAGATGGTGCACAATCATCTTCTGTGTTTCATATTAACTATGCAGTGCAAGTTGGTTTCATAGCAGGTGAGTGTTATGCATCTGCAAAAAAAAAAGTTATAGCTTATATGCTGCACTGGCCTGTTACATACACAATGCCAGCTTTGCAAGAAAAGAAATATGTATAATCAATCTTTTATTGGCAGAACCATTACAGCAAAATATACAAGTCTCATTTTCCACCTTAGACAATAGTGTAATATTTAGATAGAGGTACAGACGCTCCTGATGACTTGATGGTAGTGTGAATGCATGCAGCTGGTACATCAGTGGACCTGTACAAGAGGGAAAAAAACGCAGGTGAAGTACAAAGGATTAAAAAGAATCTGCAACTTGCACTCCGAGATGAACATGTCACTGTGACAACCCGAGTGCTGCTGTTGAGGATTTTCTTAGCCTGTTGGTCCACGGGCACAAGTGCCTGTCTTGCATGAAGCTGCTTAGCGCAGCTTCATGACAAGAGTTTTCTCTATCCGCCACCCGAGAACGCGCTCTGTAGCGGTCAGGCTCCGCCGAGAGACTTGCGGCAACGGGAAGGTAATGGGGCAATGTCAGTACAGATTTCGGTTGCTAAAGCAGTACCAGACCGATGGCAAGCTAATTTTGTAACACAGTTGAATATCCAAAATACTTGCTACTACTTAGAAGCAGATTGATCAGGTTTTCAAATTGAATAATACAAAGTGAACCTGCCCACATTAAAGTTTCAACCACAAGAAACACATTCCTGACGGATTGTTGACGCCAGCTGCCATCGTCAAGAATGATGAGATGCTGGGGTTGATGCTCTAGATGCTGAATTGTGCCCACGTCAAATCAAATAGCCGGCCAAAAATATGTTGTAAACTTGTTCCTTGTGGTTGGGCCTAAGCAATCCCGATGGCGCAGGTAACCATAAAGCAGTTGCACAGCTGCTAATGGATCTAAGTTAATGCATTGATAATTAACAAATAAACCTCTTAACAGCATCGAAGTATACAAGCATATTGCTAACGGGGCTCTGGAACAATAAAAGTTTCACATCACCGGTTTGTGTCAGTGTTTACTGGTAGCTTGTAGATACACTGAAACCCGATAATAACTGGCCTATGCACTAAAAATAGGTTCATTATATCAGGTAATTCTTCAAATCCAAATGCACCTATAACGAAAGGAAACAAACTTTTGTATTGTGTTTGTCCTACATGAATTTGTTGTCCTCAGTGGAAAAATTAAGTCAGAGTTACCTGCATTTTTGTAAACAAAACCATGCATAGTAGACAGCAATCTTTAGCCTTAAACAGCTTGCCAGTCACTCAAAATAGAGACTCGATCGGAGCTTGCTTGAAGTACACTGCTGGTATGTTTCCGAGTATTCTAACATTTAGGCAGTATTTTAAAAAAAAGTACGAAAAAAAAAGGCCTCTGTTACAAGTGAGTGTTTTGCATGAGTATCAGTCAGGAAGTTGTGTGTGCAATATACAGGATAATTCACTTTATGCTGGCTTGTTATAGTCAGGTTTGGCTAAAGCCGTACAAAGAGAAAAATGCTACGTACTACAAGTGTGGATTTTTTCCTTGGCACTAGCCAAACATGAGTTAGAGCACACAATTATTTTTTTATCCATATTATCTGGTAAAAGGCGAAGGCATTCCCTGTGAAAGGTTTTTGAACAGTATGCACAAGAAATGTCCAGTACTTTTCTGCCATACAGCGGTTGCCTGCATACACAATGCAACTCATAAATACAATCTTTTGGCCGCACACGAGTAGTGGGGGAGCTTGTGAGTGGAAAATCTTCCATGTGGCCTTTTTGTATGCATTTCAGCAAATGTCTGCGCAGCATACTCTGACTAAGGTTTAAATTTTCTGGTCTCCAATCTGATGCTAAATAATACATATTTGCAATTGCAAACAAGCCACAGTCAAGCGTGTTGCACTGGTTTTGTGCCCCTTTAGTGCAAATGGTCAGCGTTGGTGACTGCAATTTTAGCATGTGACAGATTTGCCTGATGGCATCAGAAGGAGTACCTTGGTCAATTGAGTCATATACAAAGACTGTGTTTTCATCAGCGTCAGCATTGGTTACCGTAAGCCAGTGATCGGGATTTCGGACATGCAAGATTTGAATAAAAGGGCTTTCTACTTTAGTAAATTGTAAACGATGGCCAAGTAGCACATCTTGAAAACCATCCCAGTGAGGAAACTTTTTATGAATCAAGTATTGTGCTACGTTAATCACGCTGTCTGATATTGAGGTGCCCTGTACTAAAGCATTTAAATCGGCATCTGAAAGAGAGTAGCGTTTGCAGACATTTAACATGTCTGCTGTCACCATTGCAAGGCTTACCATTTGCTTTTGCGATGGCAAAAACTTACGCTTAACAGCTTTGACTTTCTTTGGCCGTCCTCTTCTTGCTTTTACCAAAGGTACATTAAGTTTTGTACTATTCGAATGCCTGCAACTGCTTGTAGCAGTCAACTGGGGTAATGGAGCTGGTGTACCTTGTAAGCTAACTGTAATTTGATTACTAGGAAAGGTGGTTAAGTTTCTGAAGAATGCCTCGCATGATGCAAGTTTTTCCATTAGCTCCTTCTCACCACAATTAGATAATACATTAGCCACAGTCTTGGACATTTCACAAAGCCTCTTGTAGGTGTAAGAATACTTTTCTTGAGCAGTGTCGAGCTTCACAGATGGCAGCAGCTGAATGCTGCTTGTCACCACTGGTGTGGCACTTGAGACCATGCAGCTGTCACTCAGGAAATGATCCTTACACCACCTGTCTGGTATGCATGCTTTGTCAAAAAGGTCTTGCTTGGCAAAATGGCGAGCTGCTATAATGTGTGCACAAGGCAAACTGTACTGATTATAAAAAGCACACATGCAACGCGTCAGGCATAATGAAACACTGTGCTCAGAACTTGCTGAAGCCACTACATAAGAATTAGCAGTGGAAGTAACCAAATAACCTACTTCTTTAAACCGTTCATACTGCTCAAGTACTTTACTTGTGGCCTCAGAAGTGCAATTACGGGCCAAGTCTAGTTGAAATGGCTCACTGACATCATTTACATTTAAGTTCAGCTTCATTTCCTTAAACTTGGAAAATTTTAGAGATAAGAAATCCTTCTCAATATAACTTACTAATGCTTCTATTGCTTGAACCAAATGCATGCTTGAAGTGAGATAACTTTTAATTTTTTGATTGTGACACTCAATGCGATTATTCGTGTTATTACCAAATGTAGGAAGTTTCTGCCGATATGCATGTACCCACATTTCTTTACAGGAGTGCCAGTTCTGCATGTAATAAGAAATAAAATCTTTAGACGCCATAACTTCGAGCTCAGCAAGCCTGTCTAAGTAGTCCTGCACAGTGAAGGAATAAACAATTTTTTTTAACAGAGGGAGTAACTGATCACGCTGCAGTCTAGCTTTCTCATTGACTTTTTGCTGAAAGCATTGCAGCACATGCCATGTACACAACAAAATTTCAGAATTAGGAAGAATCTTGGTCAAAATGCGTAGCTCGTTCATGTCTTTATCTATCATGACTACTCTGCAAGCAGATACAATGAACGGGTTAAACTCTGCAAACTTGGCAAACATAGCCTGCACAATTTCAGTCGTTTCATTCTGCAAAAAGGCATAACACACAGGTCTCCCACGACCTCCACCATCTTCAACCAATATAGAGTACAAGATATAGCCTTCAATGTTTACTTTATATGTTCCATCAATAAATAAAATCTCTGGGTACTTTTCCAAAATCTCACGCATGTGCGTTGTCTGAAGTAACACAAATTGCAGGTTATTACTTTGATTCTTTTCATAGTGAATGACCCAGTTTGGATTATTTGCTAACAAGGTGTCTATTTTTTCCAAAACCATTTCTCCGTGAGCCTGCTCGTTGCGAATAGGAATAGAAAACCTTTGCTTGTAATTGTTAACATCTTTTGTAGTTAATTTCTTGCCCGTTTTCTGTTTGACCAAACTTTTAAAATACTTTGGGCCAATATTACATTTGGCAAAATCAAAGAATTCTACCTTCTCTGCATCGTTTAGAAGCCTGCTTTGAGGATACAAGTCATAATACTTCGTGGCGTGATTATGCTTAGCTTGCAGCTTGGTTATTTTGTAGTGAAGAGTAGGTGACTTGCACAGGCTTACTGAAACTGCCATTTCACAACCAGTACCATTGTATGCTTGCTTGGGTCGCTTTCCTGTGCCTCTTGGTTTTATAGCACGACCATGAACACAGCTATATGAAATCCTAATATACTCAAACTCTTTAGATTCTGTTGCAAATGGACTTCTATGAGACCTACTTATTGTGACTATGTGCTTGCCCTCCCTGCACCATTCATCAAAGCTTTGCCTGAAAGAAATAAAATTATCAAATGTTGCATTTAAATAAACTTTGCTGCCTCCACCATGCAATAAAGTGACAGTGTTAGGAACTCTGGTTGTGTTAGCACCAGCTCCTTCACAAACAGCCTGGGCATCAGAGCTGGCAGGCCTGCAGCTGGATGTCAAAGCAGCCTCACAACACCTACGTCGCGTGGGAGCAATGCACGCAGCTTTGTCAAGGTCACCAGCCTCTGTGCCAGGATTGCTCATCTGCCCTCCATCTTGCATTGTTTCTGACCTACAGCATTTGCAGACAATGACCTCATTTGGAACACCATTTATGACAGGTCTGCACTCAGCCATAGCAACTACCAAGCAGTCTTTATTCTGCCTGCTAGCCACATGCTGCACCTTGCCAAAACTATCACAAATGGTGTCATGAGGGGCACTGGCTTGTCCTTCAAGCTTGCTACCAGAGACAGCAGAAGGAGCAGACTCAGACTTTATACTGTTAATGCATGTCTGTTTCTGGCTAACAACTGCTTTCAAAGGTGAAGCGAACTTCAAGAACTTGGCAGCTGTCACAGCAAGAACTTTGCCTTTCCTGTCTGCAGCCAGGTCACAGCTCCATTCTTGCTTGTGCAGTGCTGCAGCCTTCCGCCTCCTCCTCGATACTACCACTTTCCACTCCCTGTCGCCACAGTGGGAGACAGCCTCTGGCACAGCTGCTTCTTGAGCACTGGCCTCTCCTTCCCCCACAGGTGAGCACACAACAGGAGCACTCTCATGCTTTTGTGTGGCTCTCCTAGTTTTCCAGACACAAGTGGTGCTTGCACCTCGACCAGGGATCATTGGCTCAGCAGACCTCCCCTCGGCTTTTCCCCTACTTGGTACACTTGTGCCATGGAAAGTGGGGGAAGGCAGGCTGTCCCAGGTGAACCAAGCCTTGCTTCCCTTGCAACGGACACGGACACCGCCAACAAGTGAAAATCCAGCACCTTGAAGGGTTCTGGTAGGCTGGTTAGTGCCGTGCCTCTGCAAGGGAGCAGTGCTGGCTTTCCAGACAGGAGCTGGTGCTGTGGAAGGTCCACTTGCTGCATGCGAAGAAATTAAAATATGCAAACCAAGCGGGGGAAAGTCAGCCTCGGAGATGGCAGGGATGCTGTCCTGCCGAGTCCAACTGGTCCATGAAGAAGGTGCCTGGGTCTCCTTGTAGGACTGCTGGATGCGGCTTCTCTCCAGATGGATGGACAGGGTGCAGGCCCCCTGGTACAGGAAGTCTGCCAGCACCTTGTTACCAAAGCGGCTCGGGTGGACACCATCTCTGCTCAGGCAACTGGGCCAGTTGTCCACGAGACCACCCAGGAATGTGTAGCCGCACTCGTGGCAGTACTGCATCAGGGCACTGTTAATCCTTTTGTAGTTACCATTCAGGTCATGCAACCATGAGGACTGAGCTTCCCATGAGCTGTACTGATTCTGCCCCCGAGGAAGAATGGCAGAAAAAGCTACATGCACCATGGGATTTCTCTCAATGATCCCCTGAGCGAGCTGGCGATACTTGTCCATGCACACGCTGACACTGTCAACAGTGTTGTTAGTGCCAACGTGCACAATGACAACATCAAAACCAGCTAGCTTGTCAGCAATCATTGACAGCAAATGCTCAATCCTTATTCCTCTATGCGCGGCAACACTGACTGACAAACTACGACGCGATGGGAAATACTGGTCCGCGTATTTCACCATCGAGTCACCGGCAACCAAAACACGTGTCATGTTGCAAGCAGTGCAATCTAAAATGACACCTAGAAGAAAAAGAAAGACTGCGAGAAAATAAATCTGAGCTTTTTCACAAACGAAAGGAGGCTACCTTCTAGTCAGCACTATATATACGTTGAATCAGGGAAATCCGCGCTAGGGTTGAACAAAGCAAGAGGTCGCGAACAAGGACAGCAAGATCGGCAAATACGCGACTAACACAATCAAAATACCATCAAAATACTTATTAGAATAGATATATATAACGCTAGCAAATATAAGATAACCCTGCAAAGCAGCTTTCGCGCATATAAAAGGATGATGTCAAAGGCTTGCGAGAATGCAGCAGAACCAGGCCTTGGGTCCAGCACCAGCGGCAGCAGAAAAGCACGACCCGCAAGCGCGGCTGACGGGATGCGTACTGAATGTCACGTGCGAACAAACAATCAAACCACGCGCCCTCGAAAAAACGGAAATACGCGTGCATGTGACGTTGACATTTAGTGACTTCACTTCCGTGCGTTGCAGGAGTCGATTCTGTGTGGGGTCGTCTGGGGAGCACCGCGTTGCAGCAGTCTTTGCCAACTATTATTGTGAAATGACTGCCTGCAGAGTTCTCAAACAATGCTTTCTTAGTTTACCCTGATTTGTTTTTCGCTTTAGTGTCCCTTTAAGTTTAGCAGCCCGCTGACACTTTTTTACGTTTTATATAATCGTACATGCAATAACAAGTTTTCATAGTTAAACAAAACATGTTTTCATGTAATAACAAAGCTAAAACAGCTTTTTACGTGCTGTTTTTAGTCGAAAATGAATCATTGTGACAGACGGAACGGTGTTTGCCAGGCGCGTCTTCAAGGTGTCCTGCGGCCGAATCTTATAACGGTTAGGAATACGAACCGTTCGCTTCGCCGCTTACGTCACTAAATGTGCCACTCCCAAGCCGGTGGTGGAAGAAAGGGAGGACGCGACCAATAGATGAGAGGGTGCCACCTCTGAAGTGTACGTCATTATATGACGAGCTAATCGAGCAATTGCAGAATGTTTCTGCTTGCTAAATAAATGTAAAATATAAATTAAGTATTATAGGCCAAGTTCTGAAGTATAAACGTGTGGTGCCGGGCATTTACGCAGTGCAGAAGTAATTTATTAATGTCATTCTTTTTCATTCTCAGCCGACAGGTTGTATCGCAAGCGTAAATGAGTTAAGGTATTTAAATACCTATACAGAAAGAGGATCGCGGTACAGATACAGATTTCCGCCATTGTGTTGACTCACAATGGCGGAAAAGAACTGGGAAGCTGACCAGTAAGTATGCCAGACACGAGGACGGAGAAAGACAGAGCATTAAACGACAGGTTAAAAATGCGAAAGGTAAAAATTGGATAAATTCAATGGAAAAGAAGCATGGTGTGGAACTAATCGATACTGGAAACAGCAGATCAGGAGGGAAGCGTTTTATGATAACTCAAGAGGCAGTGCCCTACTCTTTGAAGCTAGGTCAGGATGTCTTAGAACGCGGAGCTATAAAAATAAATTTAACGAAGAAGAAGACACATGTACTGTGTGTGGTAAATCTGTAGAAACAACAGAACACCTCACACTAAAATGTGATGGTATCCATCCCGATGTCGATGCGGGCACAGTCACGCTTCCCGAGGCCCTAGGGTTCAGATATAACAATAGTCGTGTATATAAATGTGCGGTGGAAACTAGCAAAAGGCGATTGGAGGATTGGTGGCTCAAAAGCAGAGAGGTGACATAAGGTTAAAAGTGGAGGAAGACGTATTTAAAGAAAATGGCGAATTTTAATAACTTACAACACAGTTAAACAACAATAAAAAGCTGAGCATGGTAGCAACTGCCATAACCCCGTTTCAAAGGGGACGCTCCTACCTTCCATCCATCCATCCAGTTGGCAGAGCGCAGCGCTATGTTGTCTGCTACCAGAAGCTCGCACGATGCACGCAACAGGAACGCACTGCCAGCACTTCTTAAGTAGCGAGCGCGACAAAACCGTGAACTGCAGTTTTAGGGACACCTTTACTAGCCGACTATATCAATTTTCCTTCTTTTTTCGCCCTTCGTCATCTGCTCGGACTCGCTCGCCGCCACGTTGCCGCTATCCCTGCGATCTGCCCCATGGCGCGTCGCGTGATAGAAGCCATGGAACTTGAAATCGAACATGATGATATACGGGCCCTGCATTGCCTGCACGAAGTAAAATCGAAGAGTGTGGTGCTGACGGTGCACGCTGTGCAGTGAAATTGAACAAAGTGTGGCACTCCAGAACTAGAGAGAAAGGGCAGCCAAATAAGAGATCTCCACAATCTTCCCATCCTGACTCTATAGTTTTATCAGCCGAACGAAGGAAGCGCTGAACCAGCCTAGGTTGAACCCTTCCGATTGCTGAACGGCGATCTGCGAGCTATTCACGCTGGCGATAGCACTGTGAATTCGATCTCACCATGCAAATATCTCCTAGGCATTGGCTTTGAGGAGGTCACGGGAAAGCTGACCCAGCCCTTTTACCGGCCAACACAGTAATTGAGAGAGCAACTTCGTGGACAGTGTCGGCAGCAGAGATCTAGGCCATACCGATGAATGCTTCGCGTCCGACCTACCTCTGGG
The DNA here is from genome assembly GCF_023375885.2 of Dermacentor andersoni. Classification (NCBI taxonomy): domain Eukaryota; kingdom Metazoa; phylum Arthropoda; class Arachnida; order Ixodida; family Ixodidae; genus Dermacentor; species Dermacentor andersoni. The sequence goes on from NC_092821.1 coordinate 52,103,180, forward strand.
AGCTGCAGGCCGGTGGCGATGAACCGCAGCGCGCAATATTCCTTCCTCTGCGTGAAATGACCACTGGTACGGTTGCACCCGAGTCTCCTCCATTCGATAGCGTAGCCTGCAAAAGGTCTACTTAGAAAGCCGGCAAGGGCGGTGCAACTCATTATCCGTCACTTCTTCGAACGCGTATCGCACTTCCAGCCGTGGTCGACACCGAAAGAGCAACGCCAAGCAGACAACGAAGGCAATAGCCTACAAGGCAACCAACGCACGCGCGCGCAACGCCCGCGTGTCTCCGGGGTCGCACGACCGGCACGCGCGGCCAGGGTCACAAGCCAACAGCTAAGCCATAGCAACAGAACCCAAAGCGGACTACCCCTTCGCCGGTTCCTACGACCGGTTCGCTTTGAAGATGATTGACATATGCGTGATGCATTCATAAATTACGATACCGCCCCGTTGCCTCTGACGACCTGTGGCGTAACCAAAATTTTGGCCAATCAGGTGAGGCCAAACGAACGGTTCCCAAACCGAACCGTTATAAGATTCGGCCCCTCGCTCTCCGAGAATGATGCCAATCAGAAGTCATCGGATGCCAATACCGGCATTCCCACGCATACCACCATGCATACCACTGTGCAGAAGCACCAGATTTCCCTCAAGGTAACATGGTGAGAAACTCTATGCCAGCCACAGAAGAAATTCTATGGTCCCAGCCATAGAGTTTCCAAATACCCTAGAAGGAAATGTGGCGCTAGTGTCTGCGGGGGTTCTCCTGAGCATTGCCTCAACCTACATGCATAGAGTTTCTCACTATAACACCTAGAAGAAAATCTGGCGCCACTGTCTACGGGAGTTTCTTAAGGGGCGCCATGCCATCATGAGAATGATGGTATATGTGTCTGCGAGCCTCGCGTTGGCTGGTGTTGTAAGAAGCTTCGTCTAAAACCAGGAAATGGGCACACAAATAATGTGTTCTTAAAGTAAAATCTTTGTAAAATATTTCCATTCACGCATACGACATCTTCCAGTGAAGTTTACTCACCTACAATGCATAACCAAGCGAAGAAAAGCAAGAACAGATGACAAACTGTTCCAAAGCGAGCGCGAATCTTGTCATCTGTCCTTTAACTTTTTTGGCCCACTGATACTTTTTAGGTTTCATATAATTGTACATGCAATAACAAGTTTGCATAGTTAAACAATATCATTTTGCATAATAATAAAGCTAAAACAGCTTTTTACGTGCTGTTTTAGCAGAAAATGAATCATTCTGACAGACGGAACGGTGCTTGTCAGGCGCGTCTTCAAGGTGTCCTGGCTCTCTGAGAATGATGCCAATCCGAAGTCACAATCGGACTTCAGGTTTAATCTCTCATACAAGCAGGTGGGTACAGTAGTAGAGCAGCAGCTTCCAGGTTTATATTATGCGGTCGACATTGTGTTGCTAGCTAACAAGCAAAGGGATTTGCAACATCTGGCTAATATCTGTGGACAGGAAAGCAACAATTTAGATTTGAAATTTAGTGTGAGAAAGTCAGGTGTTATGGTATTCAATGAAAACAGTGAACAGACAGTGGCAATACAGGGACAGGAATACCTCGGCTAACAGAATATAAATACCTTGGTATATCGATAAATGAAGGCAATAGATATATGGAAACACAGGAAAAAACAATAACAGTGAAGGGGAAGAGAAATGCAGCCATAATGAAGCACAGCGCGATATGGGCATACAATAAGTACGAGGTGCTCCGAGGTATGCGGAAAGGTGTAATGGTACCAGGATTTACTTTTGGAAATGCGGTTGTTTGCTTTAAATCAGGAATACAATCAGGACTCGATGGGAGCCAAAGGTCAGTGGGATGCCTCGCATTGCGTACTCATGGGAAGTCTACAAATGAAACTGTGAAGGGTGATATGGGCTGGACTAGTATTGAAGTGAGGGAAGCTCGCAGTAAAATTGAGTATGAAGAACGGCTGAGGAATATGGAAGAAAGTAAATGGGCTGGGAGGGTGTTCAGGTTTCTGTACAGGAAAAACATTGATTCACAGTGGAGGAAAAGAACTAGGAAGCTTACCAGCAAGTATGCGGCCTGTAGGGTGGGCAACACAGCAACAAAGAACATCAAGCGGAAAGTCAGAGAGGCAGAAATAATCTCATGGGTGGCGGCAATGAGAAAGAAACCTGCCATGAGTAACTACTTAAGAGGAAAAAACAAAATCAGGAAAGAAACAATTTATGATTACTCAAAGGGCAGCTCATTACTTTTCGAAGCGATATTGGGATGCCTTAGAACACACACCTATAAAGCGAGATATAAGAAGGAAGAAGAAGCATGTGCTTGCTGCGGTAAAAGTAGGGAAACTATGGAGCATGTTTTTATTAGAATGTGAAGACGTCTGCCCAGCGGTCGATTTAGCCACCACTGGCCTCCTTGAAGCCCTTGGGTTCAGCGAGAGCAGTGGAAAAGTAAACAGGTCCGCAATAGGGATTACTAAGAGGCCATCGGAGGATTGGTGGAAGAGAAGTAGGAAAACAAGAAACGGAGACGTACAAAAGCAAAGTTCGCAATAGGGGATCACAGAATTTGGTTGTGGGAGTTCATAGTGGTTTTGTCTTTTTTTCTTGCTTAACCTAGGTAGGACATTGGGCAGTATAAGAGCAAGAGCTTGGTCGCGCAACCCACCGCCCTGTACCAAAGGGGACGCTCATAACATCCATCCATCCGCCCATCCATCCATCCGCGTTCCAGCATGAAGCATGAAGTACACTTTAATTCGTAATTTTTCTGCTAGGGGCATTCAATGTGGCTAAATATTTGGTTTATAAATGTACAAATAATAACCGAGAAACATAGTTAACATGCCACTGTTTTACGAATAAGCAGATCAGTTTTATTGGACTTATGTTATTAATGTCTATGTTTTATTACTTGAATAAAGGTTTTGAGACCTCACTGAAGTGTATAAGCAGCAGCCCACTGGTATCAATTGCAGTCCGTGCCATTTGTCGATTCGAATTGTACGGCAGTAATATTTGCGAATGGTGTGGTCGTTTCCTTTGAGCAGCATCACGCAGGTTTGTTTTAATTACATAACAATATCATCTCGGCCTGTTTATGCGTCCAACGCTCTATAGCAGCCGCCAAGCGAATGTGTTTAAAGGCAGTGAATGTTATCAGCTGCGGCATTTCAGTGCCATAACGGTGTTCAGTGCCATAACGGCTCCACGGCTTCCATCGTTAGTGATCTGCCGTGTCTGGCCTCATAATGACGTGTTGCTTAAAAAATATTTGCTTGCTAGTATGAACATTTATCGCTCAAACTGAGCGCAGTCTGTCTGGGATTAGAAAGCGGATTAATCTCGCAGCCTTTGGGCAAGTGCACCGGTGAGTAAAAAAGCACCCCTTCAGATCTTCAACTTTGAACTTCTTTGCGTGCGAGGTGGATAAAACAGATTCCTGTAGTCATTTCTTAAAAGTGGAAAATAATAATTATAAAGTTATTGCTCTTTAAAGGCATTTCAAATGAGGCTCTTGTTAGTTTGCCACTTTGCTAAAATTCCTAACGCGGAGTACAGTGTAAATAAAGAAATAGTTTTGCCTGTTTCTGCACAAAGGATGCACTGCGATAAATTCACTGCACATTAGTGGTAAATGTACTTCCGGTGATACAGTTACATTAATTTCACTTGAGACATAATAAAATGACTGTTTATTACCTAATATTTGGCAGAAAAAATTGTCATCTGATTGAGGCTTCACTACGCACAGCCCACACAATGGCACCATTTAAAGAAATGCACACGCAAAACAGTGTTCTGACGTAATAACAATTGTAATAATTGACGTAATAACCTTTGTAGCAATTGCTATGAATGGGTGGATGTCCGATTTCTTTCCTTTATTAAAAACAGTGTTGTGTGTATCATGACTTTGTACATACTCGCGATGCAGTCCTTTTTAGAGAATTCAAAAAATTCAGGAATAAACTAAATAAAGACCTCAAGTTTGCAAAAACAGCTTACTATACAAAACGGTTCTCCAGAATTTATAATGATCGCAAGAAAGTTTGGAGTGAGATAAACGAACTAATAAACAAACACAAGTGCAGGGACCACTCGGAAATCGCTGCATCTAATTCCCAAGTTCACGGAACTCAATTAGCTAACACAATAAACCATTTCTTCATTGAAGCTGGCAAGCCTGCATTAGATCAAGCTCTGTCTAATGCTCCCGTATGCAACCTCATTATCACTTTACCTAACTCTATTTCGTTGCTGCCTGTGATCCCACAAGAAGTAGCTACCTACATTGGGAAAATAAAAAACAATGTCTCAGCAGGCCATGACGACATCAAAGCAATACCGTTGAAGTATGTGTCTGCATTAATATGCGAGGTTCTAGCGTATATTATAAATTTGATGTTTACAAGTGGTACGTTCCCAGATGAATTGAAGATTGCTCGTGTTTGTCCTATATATAAAGGAGGAAATAGAAATGAAATCACAAACTATCGTCCCATCTCCGTGTTATCAGTGTTATCGAAGGTATTTGAAGGAGCTATTAATAGTAGATTAGAAAAGTTCTTTAGCCTACATAACATTATTAACCCTTCTCAGTATGGTTTTTTGAAAAATAAATCTTCTGAGCAAGCACTACTCGCCGTTAAAGAAAAAATCATTGACAACATTGAATCCAGAGCATACACTCTCGGTCTGTTCTTAGACCTCCGGAAAGCTTTTGACTGCGTACAGCATGAAATTCTTTTGAGTAAGCTGAACAGTTACGGTATACGCGGAATAGCTCTAAACTTGCTGAAAAGTTACTTAAATAACAGAATACAATACGTTAAATGGAATAATTTTGTTTCGGACCGTTTGCGCATTACCCAAGGGGTTCCACAGGGGTCTATATTAGGTCCACTTTTGTTCTTATTGTATATAAATGACATCTGCAACATACCTGATTCCCCAGATTTGGTTATGTACGCTGACGATACAAATATTTTTTTCACATCACGCACTCTGCCGGAATTAGAAACTATCGTGAACGCTTATTTGGTAAAATTATACGCTTGGATGCAGGCGAATAAGTTCAGTTTAAACTTGTCAAAAACGAGGTACATAATTTTCAGACCCATTAATGCCTCAGTTCATTACACACTTAACCTAATATACGCCAACACAAAACTGCAACAGGTAACAACTCAGAAATTTCTTGGTGTCTGGTTTAATGAGCACTTATCATGGAACACACATATTTCAAAACTTATTACGGACCTTAGTAAAACTGTAGGTTGTCTTTACCGGATCAGCGATCTCTTGCCAGTTTCCCTAAAGGTGTCCATATACTATGCACTATTTTTTTCAAAATTGTCCTATTGTGCACTGGTCTGGGGCACTACAACAATAAGTAACTTACAGAAGTTATTGCTTTTACAAAAGAAGGCATTGCGGGCTATTGAGGGTTACCATGGTAGGCCCGAAAACCTACCAACATTACCACTCTATCATAAGCATAATTTACTTAAAGCAAACCATGTTTACACATATCGCCTGTTACAGTACATCCATCGTAATCGTTTGTATTCCATTGCTCCAAACCGCCCTCCTTCTAAATATCCCCTTCGGCAACACAGAAACTTGGTCCCTAAAACGAGGACAAATTACGGCAAACAAAAGCTCGATTACCAAATTACAGTTGTTCTCAATAACCCATCTTTAAGCGTCATGTTTGATCTCTCTAAGAACAAATTTAAAAAAGACATAAAAAAGTTACTAATTAGCACTGACTCAATATGATGTCAGTTTTTCACTTAGCGAAGCGTCTCTTGTTTTCGTATCAAGTTGTTTATGTGTGTGTTTTCTTTATCGACCTCATGCCATGGTTATACACTGCCTTTGATTTATGGTGCACTGTCTTTGTATTAAAAGTAATATTTTTTCACGGTAATATTGTCGTTTCATGAAATGTAGTTTGTTCACTATCATACTATGATGCAATGTATTTGATGCAATGTTGTTTTGATGCAATGTATTTTTCACTATCATACTATGTTAATATTTATTTCTGTGTTGCTCACTGCTGTATTGGCTGTTTTGGGGAACTGTGACCTCGTCAGGCTTTACCGCCTTTTGTCGCAGTTCCCTCTTTCATCTTTGAAAGAAAATAAACCTCAACTTCAACTTCAACTTCAACTTTTGTGTCATGGAGTGTTTTGTGCACTATTCTTAGTCATACATGGATCACAAACTTACTTACACTTACACCATAGTAATTGAGGGACTTTTTTCTTTCGACTCCAGCCTCCAAGATGCTGCTGACATTTGCTGATCCCTTTGGACTCTATTGTCTCTGGACATACTAGAAAGCAATGAATGTCACCACTGGAAGTAATATCAAGAAGCCAAAGTCTTCACAAGGTATGTTTCTCACCACTTCAACTAGAACCATGATTTGTTGATTTATTTTACTAATTTTTGCTTCACAATTTTTTGCTTGCACATTTGTTATGGCTTCATTTCTCTTTTCAGGAAGACAGACAAGAGAGATTATTGGTCTGCAAACTGCCCACGCCGAGCCATAAGAAGCTCAATGGCCACCATAATGACAAGAGGTCCTCTTGAACTATGTGCCTCACCATGCAATTTTTGCAAGTTTGCCAGATAGAGGTGTTTGAGCCCTATCAGGAAAGCAGCAACCTACAGTTTTGTATCGTACCGAGCGGGAATGCTAAAATTTTGGGTACAAGCTTACTTGCAGTTAAGGGCATTTTATGACAACTGGGAAAGCTGTTGGAGGCTGGAGGCTGTTAGAGGCTGGAGGTGTTGGAGGCTGTTGGAAGCTGGAGAAGAAGATGTTTAGTGCCGACTTGTTTCTTTTCAATTTTTTATGGCCATGACGACCAGAACAGAAACAATTAGCAAACTTGCTAATGCACTAACTCTGTCATCTGCCCTTTGCAAATAAGCTTGACAGGCATTCTTACCATGTATCACATGCTCACTCACAACAATTTCTTACATGAAAATGCAAATAATTTTAAAACGATCAAACACACCCAATGCAATTTTTAGGAAATCCTACTTTACGTTCACAAACTCTGGCAGTCGCTGCTCATTTCTTTTTATTTAGAATACCCTCATGGCCATATGGCACAAAAGAGGGCAGTAGCTACAAAGTAATAGAGTAAAGCAAACAAACAAGTGCAGTGAGTTCTGGTAATATAATAATTATCCTGATTATACAATGTTAGCTACAGCTTTGCAAAATGTTTATCGGTGATGGCTACAATACCTGAGGGTAGGTAGTTACATTCCCGGAGATGTACGGGAAATGAAAAATTGAAAGAAAGACTTCATGCAACATGAATCAATTCATACCTTACTGTGATGGTCGATGCAGTTTGAAATGTACCGAGACTGCAGTATGAAGGCGACGTGAAATGTCATGTGATGGAAAATTTGTTCGAAATAGCAAAAGACGAGCAACATTATAATGGTCAGCTAGTGGAATAAGTGCTAGGTTAGTTTTCATTGAGGTTATACTCACAATATGGTTATACTTAGAATGAAACGAGTAGAGTTATATTTTACTACTTCAAAAGGCAACTGGAATACCATATTGCAGATGCATATTCAAGTTTCACCCGCCATGGTTGCTCAGTGGCTATGGTGTTCGGCTGCTGAGCACGAGGTCGCGGGATCGAATCCCGGTAATGGCGGCCGCATTTCGGTGGGGGCGAAATGCGAAAACACCCGTGTACTTAGATTTAGGTGCACGTTAAAGAACCCCAGGGGGTCGAAATTTCCGGAGTCCTCCACTACGGCGTGCCTCATAATCAGAAAGTGGTTTTGGCACGTAAAACCCCATAATTTAATTAATTTTATTCAAGTTTCAAACGTATTAGAGCCTTGTAAAGCTGTAGTTTTAACGCAGATGGTGCTTTGAAAAAGTTGTGCCGTAAGTACCTGAGTATATTATTAGCATTGTTAATGACGTACTCTATATTAATGGTTATTTAAGTTATTTGTAATGTGTACAGCAAGATATTTAAATGACATGACGAAATCTAAGGGAATGTTAGCATGGCAAGTGCTAGGATCAGAATTAGATATGGATACGTGCATTATTTTGCATTCGTCAATTACAAAAGGTTCATGTACAGTTTGCATGAAATCAATAGCTAGGCTAGCCCTGCACCATAACAGATGGCTAAAAAAAGTATGTTCACACAATCGGCCTATTCCACACTTCTCAAACAGACAAGTAGATAAAAACAATTTTTCTTTCTCTTCAAACAACAGACGACAAACCTGAGCACAGTGTGTCCCCAAAAAGTTTTTTTGAAGTATGCTCGGAGTAAGTTCAGCTCGGCGTTAAGCCAATCGAAAGTGGACGAGCAAGGGAAGCCTCAGCATGGGAACTTGTCTTCATCACGACCTTCACAAACATGTTGGCTACAGGCTGAGGCTTCCCTTGTTCACTTCTGTTTCTATGTTGAGGTGTTCATCTCCTTGCAAGCTCTTTACCTTGTTTGAATAAGCAAACCGAGATGTTTTTTCAGCATGACACTGTAAATAGCATTTTCCAAGGATCCGTGAGCATTAATTGGGCTTGCTTAAATGTTTATTTAGTGTCCTTGTTTATTTACACAATATTTGCAGAAGTCCTTGTAAACACTGTTGTCTCCATAACGTTCCTTGCTTTCCTACGAGTACTCCATTTGCGTCAAAGCCTTTACTGCCGCATCTGAACACTAAATGCGCAGCATAAGTATCAAGAGTAGACAATATGTGCTGTGTAAAATTAGCACATTTCTTTCCCACTACACTACGTGCTTCTCACCAATGTGTTATCAAAACAATGGGGCATTGCAGCTAGAGCTTATCTTGCTGACAGTACACCTTCGCCAAGCCGGTTTTGTTTCTTTTTTTTTAATCTACCTGAAATCATCGAACACAGCCAATATACGTATAGTATAAAACAAGCCAAGCAGCACTGTACGCAACTGCAAGTAGGTGGGTAGCCCAGCATAAATCTCACTGTCTGAAGTATTGCTCTCTCTGCTGTACCGGCAGGCCAAACAAGATGAGAAAGCTTCGCTGGATTTTAGCTTTCAGTTCCATTAAATAGATGGTTATCTGTGTTTCTGTAGGTTGTAAACTTAGTGACCGACAGCATTCAGTCCACCTGACCTGTACAAAAACTGCGAGCATGTACTGCTTCATTCACCATTAACAATCAACAATGTAAGCTTACTTGTTTCAAGTGTTTTCTTTTTGCCAGTTGAGGCCTCTAGGTAACCTGGCGACATAATAAGGATAACTGCAGTCATGTTAGGGTACCGTACGCACGAATACCCCCCCAAAAGCGGTAACAATATGCCCAAAGCCAGCAGGCGAGCAGTGCGACAAGCCCCACCAGCCCCTACCGCAGCAGCCATATTGCTCATTACGTAATGATGATGATATTGGTTTTGGTTTTACCAGCACCATCTCTTGGTCGTACACTTTAGTTCACAACGCCACCACTACTCTTATTTTCGTTGCATTGTGGAAGGTACAGTTTCCCTTCTCCAAGTTTATATAGGTATTCTGTGGCTTCATCAGCTTGAGTTTATGCCTTCACCAGCCCGTCGAAACACTCAGCTTGCCTGTGGTTACCGGAATACCAGACACGTTCGTCGCTGTGACAGAATGCTCGCAATGCACACTGCTTCGATAGCTCTCGCTTGGGGTCCACTGCCAAGCAGCTGCCGGAGAGGTTGGAGATGCTGCGCGCGCGCGTTCCGAGAACCAGAAGTAGACGACATGACGTGCCATCATGACACAGAGCCAGTGAAGGCAGAGCTTAGCCCTGATCACTCGGCAAACGAATTGAGGAGAAAATGCATTGCTATAGAGGAGAGTAACTTGTAATCGTCCGTAGCTCTCTTAATATGAGACGCTTCAGACAAATTGTGGTGCGAATGATTAACTTGAGCTGTACCCTACACGTCTACAAAATTTGTCCGAACTGTTTCGGAGGCCCTTTAAGTTTCACTGTCAACGGGCTGCATACAGCCGGTCTCTTGCTTTGTGTGTTGAAGGTTTATTCATTGTTTTATTTTGGTGTTCAGCTATCGGAAAAGCACCTCCATTTGCCTAGAGTAGCCTGTGAATCATATCGTCGAGAGTGCGCGCAGCTTTAGGTTAACCATGAAAAATGAGTTGTCACTCATGGAGCATGCGAATGACTACTTTTTAGGAGAAAAATGCCACACAGAAATTTACAGGACCTAAAGGAATTCCTGATGGTGAAGCGGCCCACATAATTAAACGATAGTTCATATAAAGCAGTTGAAACTGTTTCAGAACACGCTGCTGAGAAAACAAGTGAAAGAAAGTGGTTCGACTGACCTGGCACAGCGAGTCAGTTGTGGCAATAAGATAGGGGACTGTACATAAAAAGTGGTGTTTTAACAGCCATTGTCACATATCTTACTGTGAACAAATGAATGACAACAAACGAAACTGTTGCTGCAGTGTCGTTCTTTCTCCGAATACTGCGCGTCAGCTCTAAGGCTACAGACACTCACAGTATTAACTCATTGCCATGTCTGGAAATGCACTTTTGCGGCATCAGCACGCTTGTGGCTGGCAGTTTCAGCGTCAACACATATCATAGCCGGTCAAAGTGAGTCGATGTGCTAATCCCAGCAGCTTATTATATCAGTTTGATTAGTTAACCAATTCATTGTTATTGGGCCACGGTTCTGAGTTGGTGCTCGTGCTGAAGCGAACAGACACATATTGCAGAAGCCTGCTGTTGCAGCTTGGCACTGCGTGACTTGAGCAGCACACGCATTAAAGCGGCAGCGCACCGAAATGGCGTCTGCGATTTCTCGTGCACAGTGCATGCATTCGGCATAGTGCTTTACTTCCTCAGCGACAGAAGGCATGCTACAAAACCTCCCATGCACGAAATTCTCCAAAATTCCCACCTCAGTGGAGCTGAGAAGAGCAGATATACAGCGGCACCATGCATTCACCAGCAGGGCATCGCATTTGAACTACCTGAAACTTATATGCGCACCATGGAGGGCTCTGTTGACCGGCATTTCCACAGCGCCACCTGGGCAGCTAGTCAGGCCCATCTTCCGTGCGTTGACAGACAGGAAGCGCGTTGACCAAGCCTACGTCATCAGCCATTTGATGTGTGCACAGGCATACGTACATTCTTCTGTCGAGCATTGTTCACTCTTGTACCTCTCCGCCAAGCTTCACTTCCCTGAGCCCTTAGAGTACACAGATATCTGCGGTAAGGAGGGCTCGTCCCTTAATCACGCACCTTGAAAGGGCAGCGCAATACGACAAAGACAGAAGGCAGGAAAGAAACAGGTCAGTGCTGTCCTGTGTCTTTCCTGCCTTCTGTCTTTGTCGTCTTGCGCTGCCCCTTGAAGATGTTCAACCAGTACCAAGTTGCCTAAATGTCGTCTTCTACAGTTAATTACACACAGCCGCCGCTTCTTTCCCATCGTTCTACATGGCTGTTTACATGCCACAAATGCATCATCCGCTGTCAAAAGCAGGAATACTGCACATAGCACTGACCTGTGAGGCGTTTGTCATACATATTCTGATGCCCAGAGGTTTCAGTCAGTGGTGACACGTTAGCATGAATCCACCGAAGACAGGAAATATATTTCCAGATTGCAGTGGAACAAAGCATGAACGTACGCTATCCTGCACACGTGAAGCCTCTGCCATGGTACGAGACCTACAGGGCAACACACGCATGAGCACACCCACCATAGAACAGCACACCGCCATACAAAATTGTTATTGTGCCCCAAGAACAGCGTAAAATATTATGCAACTTCCTCTACACTTTTCTCCCAGCAGATGGAGGGGGTAGGGCCTCTTCAGTTTTCTTTCCTTCCTCCATGTTCCGTGGTTGCAACTCGTCGCCCATAGCTCTACGAAACTTAAGATGGTTGTAAAACAATGTCGCAGATTTTTTGTAGTACCCACAATATTGCATGAACGTTAAATCGCACAACATTTTTAACCAGTCATCATAGCAGCACTCTCTTTCGTCACATCCTGTTTACGAAATACATAAGACCGCTGCATCAAGGCGATGTCATCGTTGCTGCTCAACCAAGCTTTCCTGTAAAACTTTTTTTTTTCGGCAATACAATATTCGCAGCAGTGTGCATCATGGATTGCATGATAAACTAAAGGCTTTGTTAATTTGGCTCGTATGTATTTGAGAACTGGAGCCAGTAAGTGCTTATGGGGTGTCACCACACCGGATACATTTGTCCCAAAGACCTGCGACGGAATATGGTTGAACGTTCCCCATCTTATCGCACAGCATGTGGATGGCTCTGTGGCAAAATGATTTGTGCAAGATCAATGTTCTCAGGCCAAATATTGGGCGTGAATGTCGGGTATCATAGTCTCAGGATTACTCTAGCACGTCCTTCCATCTCTGAAAATACAGTAGACACTGAGGAAACCCAGTGTAGGTACTTGTCCGATCAAAAGAATATCTGGTAAAATTCTAAATCCAGTAATTATTTTACAAAGTTGCTATGAAACTTCGATGCCATTTGTAAATTCTTGCGGCCGGCACTTTAGGCTTTCACTCACAGGTGACAACGATTAGGCTTTTGTGAAAGTTTCATTTTGAGAACTCCATCAACAGTCAGGCATCGTTACCACTGCATACTCTACCCATTGCATTTGTCCATTCAAAATATTGCACCAGGCTTAGGGTCCTTTCAAATGACAGTGTCGCATAAACACATACGGAAACAACAAATGCAAGCAGCAACAGCTTTATTTCATTCTTTGCAAAGCCAACATGTTTACTGAATAAGAGGTTCAGTATCTCTGTGACACAGATAAACAGGTACAGGTTCCTAGCACACTGAAAAATTTGCGCGGCTAGTGCTTTTTTTTACAAAGCCACATGGATTTTTTTATTGCAGGCTCTATAGAGTGGCTTGGATATACCTTTACACTTCAATAAGTCAACTGCTACATATTTACGGCTGCTTTGTTGAGAAGATTTAAAGCCACACTGTGAGTGACAAGAACTCGCAGCAAGACCTGTGGCAGGCCTCCTGTAGTAGTTTTTTACCTTCCAAAGCTGGACTGGTCTGTCTGGCTAATGCAGAAAATTGTGAGGGAAAACGTCTTACTTTTTTAAAGGACAACAGCACTGTCCCACTGTCGTGGAAATGATCTAGCAGAAAAAAAGGAAAAGATCTGGAAAAGCAAAAATTACTTAACATGCAGAGCGTCAAAAGCTTTGCAGGGGCTTCAGTATGCAGCCAGAAGAGCGCTGTGGTCAGGCACACAGAGACTTAAAAGCTATTTGAGTAGAGTTCCTTCTAGAGACATATCAGCACTTTTAACATTTCCTATCTTATCAGCTGCCAAAATGAACTCCTAAAGCAACAATACGATATATTTACAGGCCCACTGGAGCAAATAAACAATCCACGCGTACAGATGATTAGGCAAATCAGCAGTAATGACATTTTTTACTGAGGTTGGTTATATGCTGTTATGATGGCCATTAGATTCCGTGTCAGCCGAGTCAAGCCGAGACAGGCCAAGAATGCAGGTCCACAAATGTGCGCTACTCCTGCTCCTCACAGCATGGACACAAGCATGGAGAAGTAGCACTCGCGACAAGTACACCATGGTCACACCCAAACATCACAAAGTGTGGTACACAGTAGGTAGTGCGCCCCATGAAAGAATGCATCCAACCATTGACTACAACTCTCAATCTTCTATAAAGTCCCAGGCATTTGCGGACACGCATATCAACATTAGGGCGCACCGAGAATGTATCTCGCTTTCCACAAAAGCCTTATTTTCATAGCTAATGCCAGTGGACTACATTGCAATGTTCATGTTGACTCATTGACCCTTCATCATATTCTTGTGCACGTGGAGTCACATCTGTGATGGAGAGCCAGTTTCTTATCCTGTAGATGTCCCTCCTCAAATGCCTCTCAAGGTTCTCTGCATACAGAATCAATCTCAATGTGCTACTTAAGGTCCAACCACAAAGAACAAGTTTCCGATGAATTTTCATTGTTGGCACCGTTTAGCCCATGCCAGATCACAGCACCAATGCCTGAAGTGGCTAGAAAAGCGTAAAAGCTGCCCAACAGTGGCCGGTATCGACGAAAAAAATTTGTTGGAAACGTCTTCCTTGTGGTTCGGCCTTTAGAGCAACACACGGTAAAGGGAATAACTTGTGCTACTTAAATATGTGTTTCTTACAATAAGAAGAGAGACATTTAGGAAGACAATCACAATAGTATGCCCAAGCTCTCAATAAGTGTCAAAAAACCCAAATTGAACAAGACCTACCACATGTGCCAGAGCAACATTCAAATTGTCTCACACGTATCCCACAACTGAGAAGCAAGGAAAACTGCACAGGCAACGGGGATACGGTGGCTTCTGGTTGGGTCAATGTGCATTGCTTATGAACATGTGTGTTGACACTGCTTCCTACATACATTTTAAATCAAGGTGGCAGACTTTTGCCACATCACTCAAACGTGACAGTACATTGTATGGGCCAATGTATCTTGACAGAAATGTTGTGTACGCTCTTTTTTCCATGCAGGTGCCCAAAGCCAAACAAAGTTCCCAGAAGCAAATGTGACGAGCATGGTCTTGAGAGGAGAGGGTCCCGAGGTGGGCCAGTCAAAGTGCTTCTTTGGCACAACAAAGTCTGCCCATTGAAGAGTTATCATGTAGGACCAGAGAAGGATGATATCGATAAAGGTTTAAGGGCGGCAAGCATAGAGAAGAAGGAAAGGTGCAGACCCTGTGACTTAGTGCTTGGCAGTATTGTAAGCTTACGTGATGAATGGTAAAATAAAATCCCAATTTTTGTGGTTTGTGGAGCATGCATGGTAAGCATGTTGGTAAAAGCATTCATGCACTCAGTGAAGTCGTTTGTCTGCAGGTGATACGGTGTTGAGTGGCAGTAATCAGATACACAAAGATGTAGTAGTTCTTCAACAATACCTGCCGTAAACTGCCATCTACAATCACTAATCACAATGCGTGGAGCACCGTGACAGAGGATGACAGAGTACAGCAGGAAAGATTACACATCAGCTGCTGTAGCCAAAGCAAGCACCGCTGTCTCAGTATAGCAGTTCAAATAGTCTACACACAAAATAATACAGTGACACGCTGTACTAGACTTGGGGAAGGGACCTAGTAAGTCAATACCAACTTATTCGAAGGGCAAAGTCAGCGGCTTAACTGGCTGCAAGGCGCCCACAGGAGGTGCCGATGGCTGCTTATGGCACTGGCAAATGGCACTACTGGCAACCTGTTCCTTGGCCGTCTTCCAGAGCTTGGGCCAATACAAACACTGGTGCATTCGGTGCAGTGTCCGAGCAAAGCCGATGTGGTCTGACATGATGTCATCGTGCATGGTGCAAAGGAGAGAAGGCCTCAATGTCTGGGGTGCCACGTGGAGAAGTGAAGCGCCTTCAGCAGAATAATTTTTCTTATACAATAAATCGTCAAAAATAATAAAAGGTGAGCCCTGTGCTGACCACCTAGGGTCGTCAAGAATAGTTATAATAGAAGGGTCATGCTGTTGCTCGTGCTTGAAGGCGATGGCATCGGGAAACTCTGCGGAGATGGCAAGAAGGCATTCATCTAGATATAATGTGGTTGAGCGGAAATACGGGTGGGAAGAAATGGTATGGATAGGACCAACACTCACTTATAACTGATGAGTTGTTTTTAGCAGTCCATGATGCGATTGACTTTCATGGAGTAGCGCCTTTTCAAAACACCTCGTTAATAAATGTGGACAAATTTTTAGGGTTGTTGAAGTGTTATTTGTGCTCCACGATTGTAAGCTATGATAACAATACCTATGTGCAAAAGAGGGGCATATGCATTGGCTTTTGTGTTGCACCTGTGCTTTGCAAGATTTTTTTAGCCAAATTGGACCACCAGTTGCAACCAGAACTTGTAGAAAGGCACGTTTTAAAAGTGTATCAATACGTTGATGACTTTCGTGTGTTTTTTAAGTATACCAAGTGACCAAATGCCCCTATCAGAAGCCAATGGCATGTTAGATATTTTTAGTAATACTTCATGTTCCTTGTATTTTACCCTTGAACTTCCCGCCAGTGGCGTGTTGCACTTTTTAGACCTTGCTTTGTATATTAAATGGAACGACCATTTTTGTTGGGAATATTTACCATGTTCCAAGAAAAGCCTACTACATGTACCTTATGACTCCTCACACACTAAGCTCATCAAATGAGGGATTGCTTCATTGAGCCTGAATTCGGCTTTGAGAAAGTCCTATATGCACAAGGTCAAGCACAGCTTCAGTTTGCAGGTGTAACGGCTCAAAAGCTCGGGCATTCCCTTCAGCCTTTTGGTGGCCGTGGGAGGTTCGATTTTAAAGAAGCTCAAAATGGGAACCGCTGCAACCGCACAGGAAAAGCGGAAACCAAAAACGGTCGTGGTGGTGCCGTACATACATGCAGTATTGCACAACATGAAGAAAGTAGGATGCAAGCATGAGGTGGATGTAGCTTTCATAGCCCCCTGTAAGCTCACGAGGTTGTGCTCTCTAATACGTAATCGGAGCAAAAAGAAAAGTGCAAAAAAATGCATGCAAGAAGAGACATGTAAACCCCTTTGTGACTTGCGCCACTAAGGTCGTTTACCAGATTCCGCTCCGCTGCGGTGAAGTTTACATTGGCCAAACGGGTCGATGTATAAACGACCGACTCGGAGAGCACTCAGCGCCTTTAAAGGCTGTTGCGGGTGGTATGCACCTACCTGCACACATAAAAGATTCTGGTTGCACTCCGCTGTTTAGAAATGCCACCATTTTAAAAAAGTCTAACGACAGACTGGCAAGAGAAATTATTGAAGCTGGCCAGATATACGCACAATCTGCCAGATATGTCAGTGCCCCGTCAGTTGCCTTGATAGATAAAGAAATTACGTATCTCCTCGGGTGTTAGCATTTTCTACAATTTTTTGCATGTCACTACGCATGAGCTTGGTATCAGCCTTTTGACTGTGCGTGTGCAGCCCTCCACTCCACACCATTTCTTCTCGCCCGTATTTCCGCTCAACGACACATCATGCACCAACTGGCCCAACAGTCTATGCTTCTGAAATTCATCTAGATCATTGTCCATATCTTGCGTACTTGCTGATGGAAAGCAAGATAAATAGTCAGCATTGGTATAACAGTGACCACTCTTCTATGTGATAGAAAAGTCGTATTCTTCAAGCCGTAATGACCACCAAACTAATCAGCTAGATGGGTCGCATGGTCCAAACAACCAGCAAAGTGAATGGTAGTCTGTCACTATCCTGAAGTGGTGGCCGTACAAGTATGGTCGAAACTTGTGGGTGGAAAATATTACCACGAGGCATTCCAGTTTGGTTATATAGTATAATTCCGCTGTCTTGGTAAGAGTACGGCTTGCCTAGGCGATGACTTGCTGGCGTACGCCATGTACCTGTACGAGTATTGCTCCAATTACCCAGACCACTACCATCAGTGTGAAGCTCAGTAGGGGCCTCAGGATCAAAGTGATGCAAAATTGGAGCTGAGGTGAGCAGAAATTTTAGTTGGGAGAATGCAGACTCGCACTCAGTAGTCCTTGTGGACAGTGTGTCCTTGTGAAGGAGTGACATGAGCGGATGAGCTAGGCATTCAAAGTCCTTGATGAAACGGCCCAAGTACAAACATAGTCTCAGGAAGCTGTGGAGGTCTTTTGACATTTCCAGCTGGTTCATCCTGAATCACTGCAAGCTTTTCGGGGTCTGGGGGAATGCCTTCTTTGTCAACGAGGAAACCAGAAACAAATGTTTGACACTCACTAAAGTGGCACTTTTTGGAGCTTAGAATCAGTCCAGCTCGTCAAATGCAGTCAAGAACAACTTCGAGTTGTTGGTTGTGCTCATGAAATGTCTTGCCATAAATAATGTCGTCCAGGTAATACATGCATATTTCCCATCGTGTTCAAGAATCGTTCAGATGTTGCCGGAGCATTACACAAACTGAAAGGCATTATTTTAATTAAACTTGGAGTCCATCTGGCATTATGGAGGCAGTCTCCTCCTTGTCTGGCGGTTGCATCAGTATCTGCCAGTAGCCTGAGCGCAGGTCGACAGAGGAGAAGTACAAAGCAGAATGTAAACAGTCAATGGCATCATCTGTTATCTATGTGGGAGAAGATACACATCTTTCTCTGTCAATGCAATTAAGCATCTGTAGTCAACACAGAATCGCCATGAATCATCTTCCTTCATGACCAATATAACTGAAGCCGCCCAGAGACTACTGGATGATGCCTTTCTGCAGTATGTCTGTAGCTTGTTCAGCAATCACTTTTCACTCGGCAGGAGAAACGTGGTACGGCTTCTGTTGTATGGACAGCGCTGTTCCAGTATTGATGTGGTGGCGTACAATGGAGCGAGGTGGTGAAGATAGACGCTCTTGTGCAAAGTCGAACACTGACGCATAGCAGGCAAGGAGCTCTTGGAGCACTTGTTGGTAGGAAGAGGGGAGCAATTTGTTAATCATGCTCCTGAATTTGGAAGAGTGGTCACTGAGTGGTAAGCTTGAGTTCGTAGAATTACCAACCGCACAAATGCTGACAACGCCATCTTTCTCAAGGCGTGCTACCTTCAGTCTGGCAGGCAAAATAACTGGCTCAGACATATTAACCGTCCACATGCGAGCACAACCATCTCCGACTTCGACAAGTGACTGAGGGACAAGTACATTCTTTTTTAGTGTTGACATATTCGAGTTCAATTAATCCATGGCAGAAACCAGCGTGGAAGTGCAACGAGGTCACTGGGATGAACATTGCCATCTGCGCAAGCAAAAGTATATTAGCTGACAAGGAAAATACCTCCTGGTGGAATGTTGTCAAGGCGTCAATATTTAGCATAGGTCAACAGGTGATTGGATATTGCTGCTGAGTAAAATTTCATCAGCCCTGCAGTCTAATGTTGCTCCACACTCTTGTAAGAATTAAATATAAAGAATTACGGCATGCGTGCTAGTACAGTAAGTTCAGTTCGAAATGCCTTTCCACCAACGGTTATCACAATGGAACATACTCCCACAGGACGTAACAGTTCACCACCAACTCTGTGAAATGTGGCATTTCCCTCCCAAGCAAACGTCACTTTCAGTCCGAGGTAGTTCTTGAAAGAGAGACACATCAATGACATGGAAGCACCAGTACCTACCAAAGCCACAGTATTTACACCATTGACACAAGCGCACACTTTGTTCTTTAATATGACGACAGACGGAGGCAATTGCAAAGGTGACCATCCCACAACTTCACCACCACTGGCCGCACCAGCCCGTTTTCCAGTGGGGGTGGCGTAGGCAAGCAGAGACGTGGAGATGGTGATTGATTTGTCCGAGTCAGAAGTGGAGTCAGGCTGCAGGCCAGTCAGGCTGAGGAGTCATTCCTTGGTGTGTACGTGTCTTCCCTAGGTAGCTGGCGAAAAGATACAAATGGTTGCCAGGACAGCTTCTTGGATGCGAAGTGGATATGCGGGATCTCACGGAGCACATTGTAGGCAACGGCAGCAATACCTGGCGATGTGTCCCTGAGGCCCGCAGCTGTAGAACACAGGTGTGCTGCGATTTTCATTGAAGTTGGGCACAGATCTCGAATGTGTACTGTAGATGGGAGACCCACACCGAAGTTGCCTGTCACGTCAACATTCAAATCTTGTAGATTGTGGCTTGTTCATGGTATTCTGGCCATAAGTGCTGTAAGTGTGGCAGTCAATGTTAGAAGGTCGTGACGAGGTCGCTGGTGGCTCCATGTAGCGCTCATCAACAGAGCATTGGTGGCACACGTGGTTGGCATCTGCACCTTGAAAATCAGCAAGTTCATCTTTAACAACTCTCTGTACTAAAACAGCAAACCTGTTAGAGGCAGATATCTACACACTTGCTATGGCAGTCATGTTGCCCAGCTGACCAGACTGGAAGAATGTGGCATGTTTTAAGAGCCTCGAACGTACGACAGTCGGACGTGGCATTTAGGTCTTCCTTAGAGATAAAAAAAAAAGTACACATGTTGGGCAATTCCCTTGAGTAGGTGCCCAACCTTGTCCACATCCAACATTTTTGCGTTCAGGATTCCACGAAGCTTCAGGATTTCCTCAATATAAGTAGTACACATCTCTCCTGGTAACTGCGCTCGTAATGAATGTGTCTGCTCAGTCTTTCTTTTTCGAAAGTGAATTACCAAAGCACTTCTTGATCTCTTGGACGAACCTGTACCAAGTTGTGAGCACGCCCTCATTCTTGTTGAACCACATAAGGGCTGTTCCGGCAAGGAAAAGACAATCTTAGAGAGCTGCGCAAATGTGCTCCGTTAATTGTGGTGGCTCACCCTCTGGTAGCGTCTCAACCAGTCTCTGACGTCCCCATTCTCTTTGCCTGAGAATGTGTGTGCTTCTCGATGTTGGCCTTGGAGCTCGTCTGCAATCTCGCTTTCTCTTCCAGAGGTCAGTTCCTGCAGGAGACTGTTTACAGCCGTAGTGGATGTCTTCTCTTCATGTTGTAACATGAACATTCAGAGAAGCCAATAATAAAAAAAGAACATACTTTGCAGTGCCGATAAAAGACCCATGTACAGCATAACTACAAGGAAAGCCTGTTGCAATAAAGCTATGTTCCAATGGAATTTTGTGTTTTGTAAAACAGACAACCAATGAAATCAGCAGTCTAAATGTGACAGTTATTTTTCCTCTGGGCCCATATTCTGCAACGCTTCGGTTTTCGAATTCAGTTTGGCGTTGGGGTCATGTTTGGGTGGTTCCCTGACATAATGAAAACAAGAGGAAGCACAGAGGCCAATCGGCGCGCAGGTATTTTCAGGATGAGAACGTTGCAAATTAAAGGAAAATATAGCAAATTATGAATGTTTCTTGAGAAAGAAAAAATAATACATTCATGTTATTGATGAGGTTTATGTTTTTCATTATGAAATGTGTGTGTCACATACTGGCGGTGAGTGATTTGGCATATTTTGATTACTGCGGTTGACCTATTTATGCCGCATGGTGGGACATTGTGCGGTGGCTTGCCACTTTCAAGGAACCTTTGCTTGACCACCACCTTTTCGTACGTCGTCCTTGGAAACTGCACCAACTCCTTTTCTTGAAGCCATGATTTTTATGGCTTCAGCAAAAAAAAAAAGGCTGACTGACGGCTGGAACAGGGCGAAAGTTTGCATGTTGGCCACGCACTGTTGGAAACTTCCAGTCGCAAAAAAGTGCAATATGCGCAGCATTCTGGCCGCAGTATCAATGCCGCTAGTGCGTTGCGGTCCCAAACCAACCCCAAGCTCCTCGCACAGGCAGTGAACTGTCCCTTTTGAGAGCCTCAATTGCCTCCTGAATTCTTCGTCTCCCATATGAAACGTGCCTTGTTGATGTCAAGGTCGTCATTGTCTCTCACGGACGCTCGCTAAAAGCACCAACCCAGGCGCCACAAAGATCACCATCTATGCCATTTTGCTTGGAACAACGACCTCACCAGAGCACACGGCACGCACAGGCTCTGCAAACGGCGCTTCGGATCACACCGAAGCACCTTGCGTCACTTTGCTTCATAGCAGACGACAAATTCGGTTTTCGCATGATTGATAAGTGCGTGACATCACCATAATATGTGTGCGTGCCCCGAGGCGACGGCGTCCCCCAGGTGGCGACCAATTGCTGCTCACAAAGCGAATTTTTCGGAAACAGGAGCACTACAGAATATGGGCCCTGGCCAGCAGAACAGCCTTCCCTATAGCACTGAAGCCTCAACACTTGTAGCACATACAAGAAATGCAGTGAATTGAAGGAACTGCCAAAGTTGAAATTCAAGCTATTTCTAGTTGCAGCCATTCACTGATAACACCATCACAACACACTACAGTAGTTTTCAGTGGAACCCTTATGCCGCAGTGTTCCCAAATTGCATGTTGTGCAGAGGATTCACATTGATGAAGACAAAAAGACTTTGTCACAATTAGGGCCTATTAAACTATTCATTTAGTTTTATAATAGTCCTGCATACCACTATACAAGGTTCAATATGACTGCAGTAAGCATCTGGCGCAGTCTGGAGTGATTTACTATAAAGTGGATCTGTGTACCACAGAATTAGCAACAGTATAGTGTCCCAGAAAAGGAATATTACAGACAAGTATATTAAGTGGGTGACGGTTGCATTTCGGGGCAGGGTGGGAGGGGCTAAGGTTCCATTATTCTCTGTTAAGTTTCCCATGCTTGGTGCATAATAATACAATTATTACCTTGAGCAGGCCCTTGGTTTCCCTGAAGGCGTGTACCATCCTGGACTCATCACCTGAGGCAGGCGCTCAAAGGATATGCGCCTTTGTTCATAGGCAGGTCGCCAGCCGGAAAAACTGGGAGCGGGGAGTGCTGAAGCCCACTCAGCAAGCTAAGGCTTCCCACCTGCTGTAAGTTCAGGCAGCTAGGTGTATGTTTGGCTTCAAGGTGTTGACACTTGAGCAATATCGTCACAGTTATAGTAAGAATATACAAATTTGTTAGATAAAGGGCCTAGTAACACTCATTCTCAAAGATCTTTTTACTGTGAAATGTGCACGAGGGTTTTGGAAGGAATCACATTTCCATAGCCTTAGCATAGACCACAAGCCCAGTCGAAATATCTGCATCAATCCCATACTGTTAGATCACATTTGAGTGGACCGCCATGACTACAGTATGCTGCATGAATACTGCAAGACCTGAATGCACTCCATAGAAATGGATATAAGGACTGTGCACAACATCGATTTCAAAGCAGAGCGCCTCCAGATGTCAAGAAAAAAGCCCAAAATCATGTCGTTACAAGTGCACGCTGCAAATGGATGTTTCACTTCATTGCCACATTATTCGGAAAGTGAATGCATAATGCACATCCGCACTGTTGTGCTGGACACTGCAGAGCATGCTAGAAGATAATGAAGAGAAAGTCGTGCAAAAAGATGGGTCCATCTTGTGAACCGATGCAACTGCTAGAAAGTATCAGCTCTAAGCAGGCTCCAAATGATAAAGACAGAAAGGTCAACTTTTAATACTCATGGTGCATGTTTCTTTGCCAAAATGGTTGTTCTCAACATAACAAGCCACTCCAAAGTTACATTGTGGCAACCCCCTGACAACATGTGCTAATGCAAAATACGTTGAAAATTGGCACTAAGACACAAGTGTGATTTTGCATTTCAGCCAGAGAATTTATATTTCACAAACACATGACAACATCTATTACAGAAAGAAATCACACCAGCATTGCAAGGGTACTGTTACAAACAACACAGGGTAGCATTTACCTAGCTGTCCAGCCTTTCACATTTCACACAGCAGAATTACACTTGCTGGAGTGTGCTTTGTGTGTGTCCATCAAGAATACTGCCATGGTTGCCCTCATCAAGAATGTGCAAGCTATTTGAGGATTTCCCCAAAGTTGTGCACCAGATGAAAACGTCCTGCACTAAAACAGAGGTACACAAGCTCATAGCATGTAATGTGCACAAAGTCTAACATTTCTTTCACTAAAATGTCATTAAAATATTAATAAAGGCACAGTTATTAAGAAGTTGACCTTACCTCATGCCCAGCACATCATACATTAATTTTACAAGTGTGACTCACTGCGAGCACTTCCTTCTGTTATATTGCAAATGTGTGTAAGAATCCTTTTCTCTCAAACTAGTTTCTAGTTTACGCATACACATGCATCAGCATGAAGTGTCAATTAGGAATAAAGCGAGTGGGCACTTTCCTACTCGTTGCTTGGCCTGCCCGGGTAAGCCGATCCTGAAAGAAGTTAAGACATTGTGCCAGTGCCGAGATAGCCGGGCATGAGAGTTACGCGAGGCATATCATATAAGAAAGAAGGGAGATGATGGTGTCGGTGACACCTCAGTTTATCTGTACAACAATGAGATGAGGTTGTGTGTTGCTTGAATAGAAAGTTTTTGGGTGGTTATGCTTTATCTGCGCACGCGCAGTGGTATATTTCTGGGATGTACTTATATGTGGTCTTTGTGGAATAAAGATTAGTTGCAAGTCTGCGCCTGTCCTTGTGTGCTCTCTCTTTGTGGTCTTTTGTTTGCACATTTAAAATATTGTTTGCTAATATGCACCAACTAGCCCAACAGGAAGTTCTTCTCAGCTAGTTTCTAACAGTGCAGTGAAAAGATGGGTTTCAAGAATATCTGTCTACAGCTGTAAAGACACATTGAAGGCACTGGCAGAAATCTCTGGAGGGAATCATCATTTATGATGGCCAATAAGAAACAGACAAAAGGAATGGCACTCACAAAATGATGAAACATAAATACTGAAACTCTTCCATGGTCCACTGCATAGCCAGACAGAAATTGCATGAAACTGCCCTCTCTCAAACACACCATGCATACCTCTACCTGCTGCTGGCAGCCATGGGTCGTGAATGCCCTCTTTTATTCCTCTTTATGTCGCCAAGGCACTCAGCCGTGCTCCCTAAAGCACCTCTCCTTCTCCTCAGTCACTCTCTATCAAGCTCATCTTAAGTACTGCCTCTGGCCTCTGGCCCCACCAGCGAAATTTTGCAACAGGATGAAATAAAATGTAGCTCATCGCACCAGAAACTATTATTCCAGACTGAAAAATATGCAATTAAAGGCAGCACTATGTCCCAACATAAACAAAGAAGTATGTAAACTGTAGTTGTTGCAAAAAAGAAAAATCTGAAATTTATGGAGACCCAAGCACATAATGTAATGAGTGCACTATGGTGTTGCCAATTTCAGACTATACTTCTTAATTACTGCCTTAGGCTGCGAGTAATTCAGCTTTGTCATGGCAACTGTAATCCATATTCTTCCATTCATGGGGTTTACATGCGTAAAGTATGTACAGCCAAACTCTATTGCAGCAAACCTACTACAGGCTGAATATTTTACAAACAAAAAAGGTAATCGTCCAAAGCAAAACCTTAAACAGTTTTGTTACGAATTCATTAGACCCACATTAGCTAAACTTTATATAATCATGCTATTTGATCTGCATTTCTATATAGGCTTCAATTATGCCAGAGTGAATAATATGTAATCAAAGACAAGATTATGTCCCAATATTGAATGCACTATACTCTTTTTCTGCATGTTTCTACAGAGCCTCAACACTAAATATATGTACATAAAGATAGTAAAAGCTTGTCTGCAAGGTTGTCCACAGGCTTTGTCAACATGTGAAACTTAAATATGCTAAATCAGTTTAGACTGGTAAAAAAAATTCTTTAAAAACCTTCTTTTCATTAATTTGGTGGGAAAATGTTTATAATTACTGAAGAAAATGAGAGACACCTCCCTTTTATGAATTCTGAGCAAAAACATAATGAAAGCGATAATGGCAAGCAGGTTTCCCTTACTCATGACAAACTGCAAATTGATAACACCTACTACATGTGAGATGATGCATCGAGTACACACGCGCCAGCACCTATTAGCACAGGTGATAGTTCTGAAAGATAGCGGTTGCAGGACCAAGCACAAGAACTATGCCTGTTGGCTCTAAATGCCAGAAGTATTAAGAATAAAACTAACGCCCTTGAACTACTACTCGTTTCCTATGACCCGCACATTCTTGTTCTTTCAGAAACCTGGTTACATGATCAAATAAGTAATGATGAAATTATTCCCCCTGGCTATCATGTTTTTACAAGGGATCGTGGTTCAAGGGGCGGGAGTGTCGCAGTTATTGTGAAGTCCTTTGTCCAGGTCACTGTCCTTGACAAAATTCCAGATCACGAAAGCCTGTTTTTAAATGTGTCATGTTGGGCTTGACCTTCTTATTATGTGCGGTTTATCGCGCTCCTGATTCTCAATTAAAATTTCTGGAAAGCTTATATGATCACTGCTTAACCAAGCTTGAAAACAATGTGATTATGACGGGGGATTTCAATCTACCAGGCTTTAACTGGAGGAGTTTAGCTCACGAGAGCTGTGCTTCTGGTGACTGAATTGTGGACCCCATGTTAGCTTTACACCTTAAGCAAATTGTGCGTGACTGTAGCCATAAAAATGCTCTTAGATTTGTTCTTTGTCGGTGAATTGTTCTCTAACGGTGAACTCAGAGTTGAGCCTCATGTTTCTGATCACCATTTGCTTTTTTTTTTTCTTGTCCTACTGATCGCATTGAGAGTACTCGAAATTTTTCTGTTGCCTACGTCCAGGATTTTGACCGCGCTGACGACGCTTCTATTATTGATTATTTGGATGATGTACTGCTGCGTACTAATGAGGGTGATGTACACAGTTTATGGGAATGCCTCAAGGAAGGCACCTTATTTTCTATCACAAATTTTGTACCTCGACGAAGAGTGAGAAATAAGTGTCGAAACCCTCGGGTGAGTCGCGATATTATTCATTTGAAGCGGAGACTTCAACGTCTTAGGCGACATCATTCTATATCTTCTTAGCATTTGCAGAATTTAAAACAAGAATCAGCACAGAAACTGTCCACTTCAAAATCAGACTATTTTAAGGTTACTCTTCCATCATTCATAAAAACAGATCCCAGCAAATTTTGGAGTTACCTTGGTCATCAAAATGAGGTCATAAAAGAGAAATTAAAAGTGATAATAGGAACCTTGTTACCGATGAGAAGGAAATAGCTCAGCTCTTTAATGGATACTTTCAAACTGTTTTTGGGGGCCTTTCAGATATGGTATTTGATGCACCGAAACGATCCATCGATCCTAGCGAGGTTCCTGTCATTACCACAGAAGGGGTTTTGTCTTTGCTTCGTAAAATAAACATTCAGAAAGGTCATGGTCTTGACGGCATTCCAAGTGCTCTTTTAAAGCATTATCCGGACCAGATCTCGGAGCATCTTGCTAAAATTTTCACTTTTCTCTACAAACCGGTGAGTTGCCTAAGGATTGGAGGAAGGCTTGTGTTGTACAAATCCATAAAAAAGGGGATCAGTTACTCGTGACTAATTACCGACCGGTATCAATTATTTCTACATCCTGCTAACTCCTAGAGCACAGCATGGCCCGCTTTATAAATTACCTTTTAAAGGAAAAGAACATCCTACCACCTTTTCAACATGGATTCAGGAAGGGCATGTCAACCACTACTCAACTAGTTACGACGGTTCATGACTTTCTCAGCGTACTGGGTAACTCTGGACAGATCGATGTTCTTTTTCTGGATATGGCGAAAGCTTTTGACAAGGTACCACATTCAAAGCTTCTTTATAAATTGCAGTTGATTGGTCTTCCACTGTATCTTGTAGAATGAGTCGGAGCATACTTAAATAGTAGAACGCAGTCTGTTGATGTGAATGGCACCCTTTCTGAATCGCTTGCAGTTACTTCCGGTGTTCCTCAAGGTAGTGTGTTAGGACCTTTGCTGTTTTTAATATATGTAAATTATTTAATAAATGTCATTCCATGGTCAGTGTCAATAAGAATGTTTGCAGATGACTGCGTTGCATATAAAGAAATAGCATAAATAGCAGACCATCAATTGCTTCAACAATCTTTGCTCAAAATATGTCTCTGGTGTGAAGAATGGAATATGGGCTTAAACATTGTAAGATTGTGCTTCTCTGAGTTACGCGAAGAAGAAATGTTAGCCGTTACCAGTATTGCCTCCACAACGGTCACATTAGCGAGGTCTCACAATATAAGTATCTAGGATAACTTCACAACCGATTAACCTGGGGCACTCATATCTCCGAGATCTTTTCAACTGCATTCTCGAAGCTCTGTTTTTTGAGACGAAAATTAAAGCATACTCCTAGTCATATTAAGCTCTTCGCTTATAAAACTTTCATCAGGTCCAAACTTGAATACTCCGCCGTAATTTGGGACCCGCACAAGGAAGACATCTATCAATTAGAGCTTGTTCAGAGAAAGGCAGCACTTTTCATTTTTCATAAATACAGAGGGTCAGACTCCCCAACACAGCTTATGAAGGACAATAATATCCCATTGCTTAATACACGTACAAAACTGAACCACATTTTTTCCCTTCATAAAATTTTGGCAGGGAAAGCTTAGCATTGCTCCCCCTTCATTCCTCAGGCACTCCACTACTCGAAGGACCCGCCATAATAGGGAACATTCATTACAGCCTATTTTTGCGAAAACAAACTCATTTAAGCACAGTTTCTTCCCTCAAACAGTAGCTGATTGGAACACGCGTCCTGAATCGGTTTTTCGCTCCCCTGAAGTGGAACAGGCCCTTCAAACTTTGTCTCTTCAGTAGAAAGGAAACAACTTTCTTATGACGAATTTCAATATTCATTACTTTTCGTTTCTGCTCTGTCATCTTTTAATTATTTATTCTGTTGTATGTCGCATGCAATGTAACTTTCTTTTCTTTTTTTGCATGTACGTGCTGTTATTATTTGTGCTTTCATGGCCCTCCTGCTTGGGCCAATCTGGCGTGCAATATTGTGAAATAAATAAATAAATAAAAAATAAATAATACTTCATTGTCACTACATCAGTTGGACATCATGAATTCTACATTATTTTCTCGCGTTCTGACTGTTTTGGAGCAGGAAGTGTTCTCAAAAAATTTATGTGGAGTCCTTGCCTTCTATGAAATGAAATATGGTCTTTCTCTACAAAAAAGCACACAAGTAGACATCATTGCAATTGATTACATAATGTGAGAGCTTCACGATGATAGCACCACTTTTCTTCCATATTTTAATATTTTCTGGGTTACGAAGCTACCTCCTGCAATTAAGAGAGGCTAGATTGATATTTCAGAAGTGTTGTCCAATAACGCAGCTTCTGCAAGCTAAGTTTTGATTATTAGACTTTATGAATAACTTCTTTTCATTTGCTTTTTGCCATAGAAGCCCCATTAATTTGTTGATATAAGCAAGAGGTTCAATTTAACTCACAATGTTATTTAAATAACATGGTCATAAACTCTACAATTGTACAAGGGACATATTCAAAAGGTTCATGCAAATTAGAAAGTAGAACAATAAACTAATCAAGTCTGATATTACCAATCAAGTGTGTTTAAGCCAGGCTCATTACTCGTATAAATCTGTACATAAGAGAATATCACTAATGGAGGAGTACACCCACACAAAACAGCAGATACACATACATGAGCGGGTACTTGCAAGCAGCTTCAGACGGGAGAACCAGGAAAGATTACGCAGTGATGATTTCAGCAGCTACAGGTTCCTGCTTGTTTCCACGAACACGAACCACACCTCCTGCCATCTTGGATCCATAGTTGCCTGCCCAAAATTGAGTGTCACAACCATAGTGCTGGAACTTAACAAAGCGCACCCCTGATGGGTAGTCGCGAAACACATGTGTGACCTGCAAATAAACAAAGTAAATTAATAAGCAAAGAGAAGGATCCCTGCGACTGGTTATAAGTTGAAGTTAAAAAAAAATGCAATGCTTTTAACAATGTTTTTCATAGTAACTATATTTGTTACAACCACTTTGGCAGTACAATGTGTTAAAATAAAGTGTGGGACATAATCAACATTATACATCTAATCTTAACAAGGTGATGAGCCAGGCACATTTCTATTTGCATGAGCTTCAATTAAAATTATTCAATATGTGTAGAAACTACAAACTGATAATGTCTGTGTCATTTAAAATTTTCACATTAGTCGCTCAATGCAGTACATCCCTTTCATAGGCCACATCTGTCCATGAAACACCTCTGACGCATTTCTTGCTTCTTCAATATTGCCACGTAGCCTGCATTCAAGGACCACACAGATCACTTTGGACACTGGAAGCGTTGCAACAAAGCGAAACGCCACCAGTGTCCGCCACGACACGCGGAGTGCGCCTGCCTGCCAGCCTGCGTGTGCACGAGCTCCCACCGAACTGCTGTCCCACAAATGGGACACGACCGCACGTGGTTTCATCAAGAGAGGCCTGCAAACGGTGTTCAAGGCCAGTGGCTCATGGCAGAGGATGTTTTTCATCTGCCTTCGCTGCGCAGGCGACAGAGTGATCATCTTTAGCTCTGGGCACAAGTTCGCCCCTTAATAAGTAGTTAATTTTTATAAACCTGTGTTGACTAATGTCGCTACAATATCATTAAAAAAATTAATGAAAGTAGCATACCAAGTATAATGTTTTAAATTCTTCTGCAAGTTTCATTTTGCACTATGAATTAACGAATTAACATTAAGAATATTTTTGGTACAGGAACACATTTCGTGTGCAGTGTGTTTTGAAAACACCCAGGCGCTGTGTCAAACACGCAGAACAAGAGTAGTGCACCACACGAGTACATACTCAAGCTTTTAGAAGCACTTTTTTTCCTAACCAGCTTCACAGGTATAGTATTTGCATTTTCAACACAGGCCTAAAAAATATTTATTAACCACATTGTTATTTCTTTTTTTCTTTCTGGCTTGCTCTAGAACTACTAGTACGTGCAGGGAGAGCCCCCAAAGCTAGTTTCAGACCATTTGCTATCCAAAGGTAAAACTTGCAGGTTTGTTATGTCAACCTGAAATAGGTGCCCAGCATAAAAGAATGCCAATGTAAGTGCATGTTTTCTATGCCCAAGTCATTTGACTTGAAACGCAAAGCACCATGCATCTGTAAAGCCATTTGGTATTGCAGAGATGACAACTGCGACTGGTGCACCTCATGGGATGTAGCCATGCGAGTTTCAGAGCCTCATTAGCACTATTCATACGCTGACACTTGTAACACAGCTAAGATATTTGCCCACCCTTAGCGGAAACGTCCTGTATTAGGATAGTAGTGAAGACAAATGCCGCAGTTTCCGCAGCATGCCCGCCATGTGTTTCTATGTCACTGGCAGCTACGCGCACCCATCTCTGTTTCTGTCCAGACTCGCCGATATTAACGTTATTATTCATAACTGATACAGAAGAAACTGTTTCAATGCACACAATGTACTCATAATAACAAAAATCGCATTCAGCACGTTCGGCTTGCTCCGCCGGCCACCATATTCGGCAGCCGCCTGCTTGTCATAGAGTTTCATACAATAATTATTGTATGAAACTCTATGCTGCTTGTTGACCTGGCAAACGCGGGATGAAAAAAATATATATACTTTCGCGGGAAATTTAACCAGCATAATGACCATACCCCTGAATTTGCGTCAATTTTTTTAACAAGAAAGTGTGATAATTATGCAAGTAAATATGGTACATGAGCAGCCTGATAGGCCTACATGGTCCAGCCACCTGGTGGCACAGAGCTTCACCAGCCAAACGGGGAGATAATATAGGTGGTGTGCGAAAGGCCACCTTTCTGACATGTTTCCGACTCCCGAAATCGCTTCTGGCACGTTCAACTAGCAAAAGCATAGCCTTTAATATTCGCTTTTTAAATCCAGAGGGCGCCACCCTATAGGACGTAGATTTGGACACCACCTACTGCTGTAAGCAAGTGTAAAATATTTTAAACACTTAAAAAGACGTGTTTATGGTTATACTCCTGACAAAAATTTACGCCAGCAGCTAAGTAGAATACACATGGTTACTGTTATATTCGTGTTTGGTTGAGCTCTGTGCCACCAGGTGGCCGCTCCATGCAGGCCGTTCACGTCTGCACCTCCGCTCATCCCATGAAATGCCCAGTCCATTTGCACTTGCGTTTATCCGAATAGCAGACATGTTAAGCTCTATTGTGGTAGTAATACCACAATAGAGTTGTATACAGTTGCCGACCGTTTATTCGGACCTCGCGGGGACTGCGGAAATGTCCGAATAAACAGGTGTCCGAAAAAGCAGATTGAGAAAAAAAATGAAATCTTATTTCCACGCACTTATTCGGGCTCGGCAGTAGGCTTGAAATCGTGAGTGCGCCATTGCACGCTATGCCGTTTACGCGCAATCAGATAAGCCTGAATCTCGGAGAGGGTCGAACGGTCACTATAGGCGGCTGAAAGCACAGTCACTGCTTGTGCACGCTCCGCCTGCGACGGCAGCGTAGCACATGGTGCGTCATCTTCCGACTCGGAGTCGTCGTCCGGCGGTGCAGCAGAAACCTGATGAATGATCTCGCCGTCGTCGAGTTCTGCGCATGTCAGTACAGCAGTGTCAGCACCTGTGAAACTGTCAAATGAGACGGTGTCCGGAGTCGCAATGCAACCACTGCGCAGGTCTCGGCAGAACATTTTCCGCGTCAGTAGGGAGCACATCGGAAGGCGACAAATCTTAGGCCTCCCAGCACCCGCTTGCCGGCATTCCCCAGCGCACTCTGCGCTGGCACTGTCGGCGCCATTAGACACTTGACGCGATGTTTCCGTACGCCGCGTTGGATCACCGAAATCTCGACACAGCACACAAAGCAAACACGACCGTGCCGACACCAGTCGCACAAACGAAAAACGTGGCCTGCTCGCAGCGTCGTGCGCGAAAGAAACAAATCAGCTGCTGGATTGTCTTGACATGGCTTACTAAGCTGAAACCGGAACTGCTGTACGGCCACTCTATCGAACCAGGCAGAAACGATGGTGATGAGCGGGGATATTCAGTAGCGCCACTTCGTGGGGCAGCAAGGAGGCTCCGTTCAAAACAAAAATGGCGTTCAGCAAGTCGAACTATGCGCCGGTCAGAGTCGGTGCATGATGCCCTCGATCGAGTTGGCTCAAGAAGTGTCCGAAAACTCAGACGAGAGGTTGTAAGGTGTCCGAACTTTCGGCAGTTGTTATACATTATGGTCTATGGGGAGAATGGCGGTGCCGCGAAGCTGACCGAATAATCGGTTGGCGACTGTACTACATTGGGCTGTTGTGGTAGTAATACCACAACAGCCCGATGCACTGCATCCACTCTGCTTGCATGTTGCCTTGCGGAGGGAGAAAATGGAGAAGTTGCAGCTTGACATGTCAGCAATTGCTAGATTTGCAGCCCACAACGTAACATGGCCGATCTATGGTGCTCGTGAAAAGAAAGCTCAAGATCATCGACCATGAAGCTCACGTTAACATGGAGAACGTTATAACACAAGTAGACACTTATTGTGTGCCAAAAGTGCTTGAGTGTATGTAGTGATAAACTGCCATTGCGCATTCTTTCTGTTACTTATTTTTTTATTTAAACAAGTTTGTCCACCATAAGCCTAGAAAAGCTATCAATGATGTGACCTGGGTAGCCAATTGCATCCCTCGCCCAAGTGATCTCACTTGGGTCAAACACGTCAGTCGGAATGGGGCGGCTGAAAACTCAAAGGAGCAGCATTGCTGCGATCGGTAGCAACGCAGATCTTTAAAACAGTATAATAAATGACACACTTCATGTGGAGCGCTTAAATGTGTCGCTCAATGAGCAGAAGGACCTACTCTAACGACTCAGTAGGTCTGTACAAAATAGTCAAAATTGTTTCAGGGTCCCTTCAAAGGTAACTTAGACACAGTAGAGTGGCGACAGCCACTCAATTTCACTCACAATTATTTAAGAGCATAAATAGTAAACTGCGAGATAAATTTTATGTCTTCATGTGAGTAAAGTATGCACCCGAAAATTCAGGTTGGGCTTTTCCGTGTCACCTGCTCTTGACGTATTGGAGCCTGAGGATAGATGGCAGCACATGGGGGTAACGGATGTGTTAGTTGAAAGCCAGACGGACACTCTTGCAAAGTAATTACTGAAAAAGTCAATGAAAGGTTCTGAATGAGTTCTATAAACTTAAAGTGGTGGTAAAGTTGCACTGTAGCCCAATCTATGGGATATTGAAAGCTGTTTCACACGAGTAGAGGTCCTCTTTGTGGAATAAGCTTTTTGTTCCGAGACATTTCTGAATGCCAAGCACTTGCCTGACTCCATTCACGGCCAAGCCACTGTTCAGTCACAATAGGGCCAGTAGTGAACTCGTGCAGCACTTTCCTTTTTTCATTGAGGAGTGAGACTGTCAACGTGTACGCACAGCCACAATCAAATCGAGCTGCATGCCTATAAAAGAATGCAAAACACAAAAAGTTAATTAAGCACGTTAAACAACAGGTATTTAACAATAAACTGTTTGCCAAGTGCATGCTGTCACGAGACCTAATTACTCATGAATGATGTGTCCAAACACTGATTTTAATAGTAAATGTGCGAGAAGGCATGTGCCAGTGTGTGCTGCCAGTACAACACTTCATCCAGCACTGAAATGAACAGTGTAATGAAGAGTTCAACAGAAGCTCATCTGGTCGGGATGAAGCATGACAAAGAAAGACATACACCAACGAAATAAAACTTTAAAAGCAAGACATTTCGGATTCCATACGGAAGCCTTGTTCATACGGAAGCCACATTGTGTACAAGGCTTCCAAATGGAAGCCGAAAAGTCTTGCTTTTAATGTTTTATTCGGTTGGTGCCTGGAACGGACTTATCTAAACTCTGCCCCTTTGGCGGTGCATAACCTCCAGCTTTCTTATCTTAAAGGGCTCCTCAACAGGCCACACAGCAAACTTCGGTTACATGCTGATAGTTGTAGCATGTCCTTTAAGGAGCATTCTGCTGCAAAAAGATTTTCATATCGGCTCATTAATAGCCGAGATAGTAATATTTCAGTGCCACGGACCCATGATTTCAGGAGGTGAGCTACACTGCCAAGCGAGAAACTCTCTCCACTGGCCTCGTCTAGCCTTCGCAAGTGAAATTCCTTCCCTGCGTTCTCCCATACCGGACCTCGAGGATCACATGATGCATACATCATGGGTCCTGCGTTCATTTTTTTTTTTCCTCCGCACTTTTTGTGGCATGGAGCCACTTCAAATGACAGCGTCCTGTGTGAGCTGTTGTGATTGTCTCATTTCGCGCAGTGCACAATTTTGCGCGCTGTGCTGAAGGTGTGAGTCAGTGCTACACGAATACCGAGACAGACACAAGTGGATCACAGAGCATGATCCCACGCTGGAACATGGTAGAAAATCACATAGTTTCAGTGTCTGCGTGAGTGACTACATAACATGCGAACAAGCAGACAAAATGGAAGTACATGTCTCTTGCTGCGGTGCAAAGTAAAACAAAAACACGCAGACATTCGGTTTGTGTGTTTTATTATTTCTCTAAGCTTTAATTCGTCTATTCAAGCAACACATTACACAAAGAACAGATGTTGCATTGAATAATTCCCAAAGTCACAAGTCACCATGAGCGGCATCACAGCACAAACAAGTGTACGTAGCCACACTACCACATGTACGCCATCCTCCTGTTTGAAGCGTGGCTGCCACAAGGAGACGAAAACGGCATTTGGTTTGAAATTTCATATCTTTCCACAGCGCGTAGCAATGCAATACTTTGCAGACACGATCATTATCGTGCACTGTATGCTCAATGCTTGTCAGCTCAAGATGGCCAGACCTGGGATGGGCCCTTTAACATTAAGCAGAAACATTAAATCTGTTTATATAGATAAAATATTCCAGTAAACCTATTTTCGTTAATTCCACAATAAGGGGTTGATAACCAGATGGCAAACTTCCATTGAAAAAAAAAATCGGGTCGATACCCCAGCCACTGCAGTGTCATAGGTTTTGAGATATTTTTTTTTTTTCTATCAGGGCTGTTGTGGTTTAGTAAAAGTTCTCGAAACTTGCCAAATTCAGCCTTTGGCTGCTTTGCAATTCAATGCAGTCCATCTTGACTTATTACAAAATTAACGAGGCTTGAACAGGTGTCGTCAAAATCCATGATGTCACTGCAAGCTGGTGCAAGAACTTAAAGGTGGCTTTGCCACCTGTCTTGTTCTCGCACATTCACTGCCTTCAAGCCTCCTTTGCTTCTACAGTACCACAATAGCCATTCTTGGGGTACTAGTACAGCTCCACTTACTTTTCCATTAGTGTCCCTTCAGACTAATCTGTTGTCACATATTTACAAATAAAGGAAGTGATTTAAAATATGCAAAATAAGTTCAACCATGGTAAGTGTTACTTGCAACTAGTGACATGAGCACTCAAAGGAGTCGATACTTATTTATGTGACAGAATTAATTACCTTCAAACTTAAATCACTGGACTGCTCTAGAGAGATGTGGTGTGGCTGGCATGCAATACAGCTGAATGACAACGGACAGTAAAATAAGCCCCAGTGCTTTTTCTCAAGTCAGCCATGCTAAAACGCAGAAAGATACAGATATATTATTTCTGCAGAGGTTGAATGGCTACAGTTTCACATTTCTCCCTAGTAGTGTTGTGCATTCAATGAAAGAAGGACGAATGTGATCGGTCTGACACACACGGTGTGCCACACAAAGGCTGCATTTTATCACTAAGGTCCAAGCCAGTCCAAGGGGAAAACACTGCATGCATTGTGTTTCATTAGATCCATTCCAAAAACAAGCTTAGAGCCACTTCGAAGTCAAGACCTGTCCACATAGTGCAGAAGCGACTAAGTTGTCACAGTAAGCGCTAAGATCAAATGACAGCAACAAGCTGATGTTGTTAGTGGTTAAATACTAACAACTACACCCAGCTTCACTGCATTTCAGGTGTGCTCAGAGAAAGGATAAAATGGCTTGTTGCCAGTCACACACCATTCTGAGACTTCAATGTGTGGCTTGAAGTTGTCCATTATTTCAGGAAGGACACCCTCGCTTGCAAGGCTGATGACTTGCTGCTTCGTACACGCACCATAAGAAGTTGAAAAGCATCCCTGTTTATCTGTTGGGAAAATAAAACATTTGTCTTCAATTTGCTTAAAGCATGCTGTGCGAAAGGGACAAGAGAGAAGTGATGGTGAAAAATATAGAAATTGCAGAAAAAATGGTTTGTGTCAAGAAACTTGCTAAGCAGCATGGTTCTACTGCTGTCACACAATTCTACGAAAAAATGCAGAATGCAATCTATGTGAACTAGTGCAGAATGCAATCTAGTGTTTGCACTCTGCGCAATGAAAGTAGCCTGCAGCAGACTAGTCAGGCAAACAAGCAGAACTTTTCCCCATGCTGCCTAGATTCGCAGAGCGTAACTTATAAGTGATTAGGATATAAACCAGTTATACTTCATCCACTGACTACTGTATTGGTGTATTACACTCAAAAAAGCGTAAATATTTAACCTGTACTGAGTGAAAGGGCTTGGTATGGCAGAAAACAATGTAATCTAGAAAGGTAATGGTGCCACAACCTTCAAGTTCTTACAGCAGCTTAGTGATATGCAGGAGATAGTGGCAATGACTGGCTAAGGCTTGTGTATTGATGATCGGCATATTTACTTGTGTAAGGCCCACACTTCAACTCAGCAGTGCAGAAAATTGAGGATGAACGTCTCGTTAAGCATCACGTACATGATCACATGCTGGTTAATTTCTGCAAGCCACTACCAGACGGTACGAGTAGAGTGTACTAGAAGGGGTTAGTGTGTTCAGGAAGGCCCGTGGCTGACGCTCCATTTGTAGATTTTACTAGGTGATGCAACTTTAGCATGGGCTGTATGGAAGTGGTCGTGTTTCCCCTGACACACTCTGCAATGACAGCTCGTTGCACCAGTTGTGCTTGTGAATGTTCGTAGCTTAATCTTTTTATTCAAGGTCCTCACATGCTTCAAAGTGGAATATTGTGTGAGGGGGTCTAAGAAAGGCTAAACATATTGAAAAGGAGATCCTGCCAGCCCATTATATAAATGAAATACAGTGTTATATAACAGTTAGCCATAGAAGTCACAATTGTTGCTTGTACATCGTTCGGCTGCAGAAAATCAACAAGTGTCAAAATGCACATGCGATTCTTACAATTACATGTCGCACATGAAAAAATTTATGAATGAAAGCCTACTCCTTCATATGCAGATACCACTTAAACAATACATGGACATTCTGTAAAAAGTCTGGCTACTTAATTTCTAAAATTCCCAGGATCAACACTCTACTGGAGACAGTAAAAGTAATAATAGCAAAATGATTATTTACCTAATTATTCAATTATTTAGGTAACATGAGTAATGCAAACCAAGAGCAAACTTAGTTTTCATTAATTAATTACTTAATTTGTACATCAGACAGTTGAATACTTAGTTAACTTATTTGAGATTAATTGAATAATCCATAATTTTATATTTCACTTACATGAGTTGATTCAAAGCTGGATAATTAAAAGTAATCTAATACTTTATATTGCATTCACATCTTTATATTGCGGTGACAACAGCCGTGTATAATTCACACTGGAACACCTCAGGAAAAAGAAAGCCTTTATTTTAAACGACTGCGTCGTTTGAACCACATAAACTACAAAAAAAAAAAAAAAACACCACAAAGCTTGATGTACACGCTAGCGGCGCACAACCAGCACAACCGACAATAGCAGGAATGAGCGATGGGAAACCCTATGAGACGGATGTTGACACCGGCGCTGCTGTCGCATAGGCGGCTGGCATCCAAGTGCCACACCTTTCCACGCTTTCGGCCTCACGGCAACACACGGTGCATGCTGTCACTGAGCACACTACCCCCTTGTAGTACACTGTAGTACTGGTCAACTAGTTACTGTTCTGTCCTGCTGCTGCAATGGCATCATCATCATCGTCAGATCACACGGCGTAGATCCAGTGCACTTAAAAAGTATTGGGTGTGCTGCAGCACACTGTTCAGCCCGCTGCATCACACTTTTGGGGATTTTCAGCTGCAGTTTTGTTCGTGACCATCCTCAAGAGTTTTGGGGTGACAGGAATCGGACAGGTATGAATGGCATAGTGGACGACCAGCTTTGAGAAGGTGCTGATGAGGCAAGCTCACTAATAACAAGGATGACTGAATAAAATAGTCCATAGTTGGTTGCACCAGTGGTTGCATCCTTCTGCACAACAGCCCGAGTCCAGTTCGAGATTTCAGCAAGTAGCCATAACCCTGCCTCATGTAAAGCCCGCACACTGTAGAAGATGTAAAGAAGGCTAGCCTCACACGAGTAAATAGGGTATTTGAACATATGCATATTGCTTATGATCCATTAAAGGGACATTAAAGTGAAAAATGATTTCTTCTGCATCAGTAAATTACCGTTCTACAACACCAAAAACACCACTCTTACCACGATAAGACGTTTGGTAAGCCAGAAAAAGCGCAAGAACGAAATACGGGTGGCGATGCCTACTTAAGTTCCCGCACCTGGGAGCTGTGATGTCTTGGATTTTGATGGCATCTTCTAGGGCCTACCAATTATATATAGCCATACAGATTGACTACATTGTGTTCTAAAGGAACCAAATATTGAACATGGCAAGTTTCGGGAACTTTTATTCAGCCAACGCGGCCCAAATGCGAAAACATACTTTGGAATCCCTGACGTCATGCTGACGTACCGGCGCTGGGGTTTCGGCACGAAATTCAAATACTAATACTTGGACCTTCATTTTCTCATCTTATAATCAAACTATTTTTTTTAAATGACTGCCTGCAGGGTCCTCAAACAATGCCTCATTAGTCTAAACTGATTTATTGTTTCGCTTTAGTGTCCCTTTAAGTATCTCTGGTAGGAAAAGGATAAATATTCATAAGAACACTGAAATCTGCGACACCACGCAACAATGTCATCTCTTCGGCGGCTTATGAATGGGATAAATTACAAGTTGGCCTTCAATGGCCATTTTCTACAGAAATGCTGTGAAGGGCTCTCACACTGCATGTACCTAAATAAAATCATGGTGAAATATCCATGTCTAGC
Source organism: Dermacentor andersoni (assembly GCF_023375885.2). NCBI lineage: Eukaryota > Metazoa > Arthropoda > Arachnida > Ixodida > Ixodidae > Dermacentor > Dermacentor andersoni. Next base: position 52,142,888 of record NC_092821.1, read on the forward strand.
TATACAGCTAGAAAAGTACAGGCACTCTTTGAAAAATTGAATAGTTGAAAAAAATCAAGCTTTGCATAGCTTCGACATAAGGGCCCTAAACTGCAGCCACCAGACACTCATTAAAAGCCACACTGAGGAATCTTATCGCAGCTCCCATTCTAACCATATTATCTCGAACATCATTTTCAGAGCATGCTGATGGGCTACTAAACCAACAAAAGGAGACCATGAAAAATAATTTTTGATATCCTTGAGCGACTACAACTCCCGTATTTTCAAGTGATGCTGCCGAGCTCATATTTTACATGTTTATTTTACAGCCTGCTGAATTATCCGATGGAGTGCAAGTCACATGACTCAATTGGAGCTGCACACTGGCAATATATTTTGTTTTCATCATAATACTCTGAACAGATGCAATAGCTTCTTTTTCAAGTCATAAAGCTGAGACCAGTAAAGAGCAGGTTCTTTCCAGCGCATCCAACAGAGAAGACACACTCTATGTCAACACAAAAGATATGTGCACAGTAGCTGGCATCATCACTAATTTCTACCAGTCTGTTAGTGGCCTTCAGATTGGCTCAGATAGGCTTAAAGATGACTTCATGTTTTGGAAACACACAGCCCCATGAATAATTTATCACTGGGAGTCTGTTAGCACTAGTCTGTGACCGCATCAAGCACACAAAGCAGATCAACATCTTGACCTGGTGTTCACAAAACAATGTCTTCACTCTGTGCAATAGATTCACACGACGAGGTGACATCCTCACGCATTGTACAGCTTCACATGCACAGTGAGCTGTTTTCAGTATTCTAGCTTAATCCTTACCCCGGCAAATAGGCTTCAAATCACCTTTTAAATCCCTTCCTCTCATCTGATAAGTCCACTCCTTAAATGCCAAAACCCAAAATCAATGATCTTGTCTGCTTTACAACTGCAATAAAGCCTACCCTTCACAGCAGCCTGAAGCAACAGCCCCTTTACTAGTGCCTTGTTCTACACTGTTACTCAGTGATGGATGAAGATTGACCAATCACAAAATATTGTGGCAGAACCCATGTCACGATGACTGTCCATGACAATGCGCTAGCAGCGAACATGCATAGCCACTGTCGAAATGAGTTATGTATGAAGCATGTACTGCGGTGGGACTCCCCTTTCGCACATCCTTAGGAACACTCGTCACCATCTAGCATAGCCACTGCAAAGCCTACGCGTGGCCCCCGAAATGCATGCCATGCCAGTGCGTGTGAATGCCGAGAAATGCGCCATGAAGCAACCGGGCTCCTCTCTCGCGCTTCTTTCTGGACACACTGCACCACCTAGTGGCACTGCTGAGAAGTCTGCATGTTCCCTCTGAGACAAGCTGTGTGACACGCCGGTGCCTGCAAATGCTGAGAATTGTTCCCTTGCTTGCCGCACACTCAGTGGCGCATATTCAGTGACCCAAATTGACGAGAGGTTCATTGGAGAGTGGCACATACACAGTGCATCCATGGCACAGCTCACTAAAGCGTTGGCCTGAAAGGCATTAATTGAAAAGCAGCACATGCTCAGTGCACTTGTGGAACAGCCTGCTCATTTTTTTTTTAAATTTTGATTTGAACCTCAAGGGTCCCCAGACGGGACTTTACTTTAGGGTAGCTGTTCTTGAGGAATCCCTTGTGAACTGGTTTCAATTCCAATCAGCATCTGAGAAATATAAAGGATCATTCTCGTCATTGCAGAGCAGCACATTTCCAGTAGCACATACCTAGTTATCCAAGTTGGCGTCAAAAATGTTCATTTAAGAGTACTGGCACACACTCAGTGACCCAAGTTAGCATCAAAGAGGTTAACTTTCGAACAGCACAAACCAAGTGGCACATACCTAGTATTCCAAATCACCGTCAAAGAATTTCTTCGAACAGTGGTAGTACCTACCCAATCCCATGTCTGCAGTGACCCATGTCGATGTGATAGACATTTGTTGACGAGCAGCAGGTATGTACACATTGCCATCTACTCAGTGATCCAAGTTGATCCAATGGTTGGTTTTTAACAATGTTACCCCAACACAGCAGCCATTCGACCACTGATTACCCAGTGACCCAGGTAGGTGGGAAAGCAGTTAGATACACACAAACATAGATAGACAGATGCATAGCTCCCGAAGAGTGTGTGAAGTACCCTAAGAATGCGGACGCATTAAAAGGGGTGCATAGAGCAAAGTGTATGGTGTAAAGCTCACTAGCAACATGCAAAACAATGGTAATGAAGTAAGTTTTGCTTACCTAAAGGCAAGGGATCAGCACCTTTTGGTGTTTCTTCATATTTCCATCCATCACCACCGTTTTCCGTTATACGCCATGAGGCAAATGCACCTTACAAAAAAGAATGAAAGACTGGCAGTCAGGACTAACACTAATAATGTAGCATCTGATGAATAGAATGAATAGAAATGTTCAAATTTGAGCGAGCCTATGGGTGCTCTGGCTTGTGTTTTCCAAGTAGTGCATATGAGGAGGGACCAGAAAAAATCCGGACTGTCTCCAAAGAAAGGAAAAGAATATGTTTTCATTTGGGACCAAAAGGACTTGGATCTCTTCAAAATATTCTCTAATGGACTCAATGTACTTGTCCAAGCTTTTCTCCCACAGTTTGAAGCATCTTTGGAGCTCCTCAAGCTTCATACTGTTGAGTAGTCCCAGGGAATGTGTCTTCACCTTGTGCACAGTGGGAAATCCTTTCTTACTAATTTTCTTCTTCAAAAATTACGTCTCAAGACGTGCAGTCCAATAAAAGGGATGTGTGGGAAATGTCGGCTAATCTTTTTCGAGTCATATGCAATATGATTTTTCAAATCCCGGCACAAAATCAAACAAGTTTGCTTTGTTTTCTGCACTCAAAATCCAAGATCCACTCACAAGAGCTTCTACTCATGCCAGTAGCTTCTGAAATTTTGTCAGTTGTGTAACGATGACTTTCGATTATTTAATTAACCTTTCTTAGAATCTCATAAGGTACAACTAGTTGAAGGTCAGCCAAAATGAGAATTCTCTTTACCACACATTTCTTATCTTGGAACAACCAAAACTCCTCAAAAGCTTGTGTACAGCTCATTGCCTCCTCCATTAACGTAGCTGGAAGCATTTCAAGTGTTTCTGTGGCCTTTTTTCCATGGAGGAAAGACTATCAAAGGCTGTTTGTTACAAACAGACATCATGATTGTGCAAGAGTAGTGCGACAACAGTCGGAATAAGTGACACCAAAAACCTGTAGAAAATTTTTTGATGATGTCGGCTTGACTACTGACTTGGCTACTGGGTGTAGGTGGACTGAAGTGTCCACCTACACCCACCTCGTGAGAGATCACAGCAATGCAATTATGAAGAGCTCCATAAAGCTAGTATGGTCTTTCTTTCTGGCAGGGGGGGGGGGGGGGGAGGGGGGATGAACATCCATACATGGCTACCTTTACTGCCACAAATGAACAGCCTTAAAGCCAAACCCAAACAACAGCACAGTAGGGTTGGGCTCAAACAACTAATGAGCACTCTTAGGCACCTGCTTGCTTAAATAAAGGCTCCGGCCGCAAAGGTGGCACTTAAAGTTATGAACCCTGTTGGCACACTGCCTGCTACTCTATAGCACCGTACAATAGACTTACAGTCTACTGCGCACATGGAAAGACACTATGAAGCAAGTGTGCACAGATTGTACTATACAACTATGCACACTGTAGTGACGCAGTCCTCTTCAACTCCCAAACCACCGCGGTGGCTATGGCATTCTGCTGCTGAGCATGAGCACATGCCATTCCCAGCCAGAATTCTGACAGAGACAGAATGCAAAAACTTTCATGTACCAAGCTTTCAGTGCTTTATTAAAGAACCCTAGGTGGTCAAGATTAATCAGTAACCAGTCACTACTGTGTCTTGTGCATAGTACCTGTGTTAGTGTAACACGTTAGACCCCTTAAACCTTTCCCCCTTTCTCAACATAAAAGTCTTCTTCCACACATTAAGTGTGAAGAATGGTAGTTAGCTCCTTTAAAGTTAGCAGCAGTGGTCAATTTTAACAGCCATACTTTTCGACAATCAATACTTTTACACTTGCAAAAGATTAGTTTACAGTACAATCTTTCCCGACTTCACCAGAATCTCTCTTGGGCAAAGGGGAATTCCCTGCCGCACAGCACCTAAAAAAAAAAAACACATCAACATGACACCATAAGCTTTGGTCACCACTGAGGAAGTCCTCAAAAAGAAAGATGTGTGTGTGTGTGTGTGTGTATGTTTGCACGAGTGCACGTGCGTGTGTAATTAGTGGCTGCTTTATTGTGGACAAGTCACCTTTTCTGACTGCAAAAAGTAAGTCACTAATTAGCGGATGTGATGATGAAAAAGACATTTGAAAAGATGCAATTACGAAGCCTTCTCTGCTACTGCGCTTTCAAGTCGAATAAACAACTGTTCCACATAAAAAGTGATTTTGCTCCGTCCTGTGCCTTTTGGAGGAATGAGGAGCATGATCAAATTAAGAAGAGGATGTTGTGACACTCCTTCTTAACTGCACTGCATGCTTGTGTCCTCATTTGATCTGCAATTTTACTCTCTATAACTAACTGGTTATTTATCCTTGCAATTTATATCTTTCTTTTAACTCCTTTTCTAACACAAAATTACGACATGTAAGCATACATATTGTGGGACAAACAAACTGCTCGAGATTCGTGCCAAAGAACAGTACACATTCAAGAGGTAGGCAGCACACTTAGTTATAGGTCTGTTTCCTTGACATCAGAATAAACTGAGTTGGACAGTAACTTGACCCTCCTTGACATTGAACCGCAGAGCCTGCCAGCAATTCACTTTCGAGGGGCCCCACAAAAATTAAAAGAAGGCTGTGGATAAAGTTAAGTCTGGTGTCTCACTGCAACTTTCTTTACAGATACACCTATGAGCAAAAGTACATGGACCAGGGATAGCGCATTAAAGCAGTTTTTTCCTCTGCCTATGAATGTAACTTGAAATTGAGCACTGCAGTCCAAACTTGGCATTGTGAACTTTCTAGTGCGCTCGTCAATTTCAGTTTATGCATGTTAATTACAATAAAATATAGTTCTTTTTGGTGACCCTTGGGTCCGTATACTTGTCCGGAACGTGGCTTCGACACTTCATTAAAAAAAAAACATTACTTTTTGTATGATTGTGCTTGTACGAACTTGCAGAAATGTATCAGTCATATTTTTTTACAGGCAAAATTATGAGCACTGATGTCATGGATATAGCTGTGAAGGCCATGAAAGGAAGACAAGAAACATATTCTTCTTTCCTGTCCATCCTGACATATGCGCAGCAAAGACATCACGTCAACATTGCATCAAAGCTGCCAGAGCCACATGTGGCAGGGGGGAACAAAGGTCCTTGTCTGTGTTCAATGTCTGCTCGCATATACAAGCTTTTAAGGTATGTCTAATTTGTCCTACTCCTTCCAAGAGGGCGCAGTCGGACACGATTTGTTGGTCGCAAATTATTTTTTTGACGTTTCCCTCACTTCCTCAAGGAAACTGTCCTGTTGTAGCCGAATGTCTGGTGTAAATTCAGAGCTGTCAAGCTCCTGTCTACGTGACAAACAAACTATGCAATACATTAAAAAGTGAAAATTGTCCCTTCTTTCTCGTCTCTTCCTTACATAATTTTTCCCCCTAGCGTGTCAGGCGCAAAACGAAAGTAAATCGATGATTACTACGGAAGACAGTCGTCGCGCACTGTCGGGGGGTGGTTGCCCTAGTGCTAACAATCAACACGTATGTTTTCTTTAGCCGAGTTGTTCATCTGCATGTGTTCGCTCGAGCTATCCGACACACGATGCCATCACCCGCACATAAACTCTAGCGTCAGCGCTGCCTTCTGAAACGTTAAATAACGTTTTCCCGGAACAGTTCTGCAAGTTCAAACACTCGACAGTGCTAATGAAATGCACAGTAGCTGAAATTTCGCGGTAGGCGATATGTAATAAAAGAATGCATCCGCCTATGCGATGACAATTACGCACCTTTGGGAGAATCTCCGTGCCCGTTGCGAAGCAAATTTCTGCCGTACGGGTTCCCGATGTAAATACGTTGGTAGTAACGCGGTGGAAGCTCCTCTAAGTGGAACGAGGGAATGCTCCTGCCGTCCCGCAGGCACTTGATCTTCCAGAAGCTGTTGCTGTCGATTATGTCTCGGAAAGGCTTGCATGTATTGCGGCAACTTTTCAGCAGATCCGTGTGACTGACGAAAGACAGCACGTATTCGATTAACTGCTCGGGAAGGTTCATCAAAGGAAAAGGATCAACGGGTTCCATCGGTCTTTCAGCACTCCGCGCCGAAAACGGGAAACGCTTGGTGTGCTTCATGTCTATGTCAGATGTCAGATTACAGGCGGACTAGCGAAACATACGCAGTGGTTGGCGCGTCTACATGCGGTACAAAAATCCCTCACGTGACCTGATCCTAGGTGCCTAGGGACAGTATCGTTTAGGGACTTTTGAGAAGGCGATCAAGCGATGCCGTGGCGCCAGCGCGTTGAATCTCCGGTCCACGCCGACCGCTGGTCGTATGATGTCTCCGCAGTGGTTTCAGTATTTGTTGGCGAAAAGCCGTGCAGTAGTAGTAGTGTGGCATGTAGGCTTTCGGTCTCGGTGAACTCTGGTGGTGTGAGACCCGTATTTCTGAAGAATTCAGTGGTGCTGACAATCGAAATATTCAAATGGCGTAGCGCCTCGGCAATGCAACTTGCGAACCAGCGCTGTGCAGCGTCATCACATCGCATATGCAACTTTACTCGACGGGCGTCGTAGGCGGAGGTATTGTACGTGTTCTTCGCCACGACTTACATTTAAGTAATATGATGCTTAAGGTGGTGTTTGATTAACTGTTCATGCGTCCTTGAAATGGGGCAGCGCTGTTTTCAATCGTTTTCAGCGTTAGTGCGCTATCCGTGACTTTTATCGTGGGCTTTACGACAATTATCGCGTAGTGCTGTGAACATAACGGAGCTTTAGTGACATCACCTGGTCTGCCAGAATTCTACGAACTAAAATGCAGAGTCGATCTTTAATATTGTTGTTACTAAGGGCACGATAAACACTGAGGTGAAGCTTAATATTGTGCCTTGTGATGTTCAGCTGCATCTCTGCCCGTTTTTCGCGCTCTGAATACCCGTGTGACGCGGGCGTTTGGAAGGCCTTCCAACCGATAGCCAGTTGACTCAAAGGCCAAGTTCGAGCTACTACACGGGCGGTTTCCAAGGCTGCCGAGACGACAGCATGTCGAATCAACGGAGCACCTTACAACTCTATTGAAACCTCGATCATATCTCGATGGGCCTTGAGCAACGGAAACGGAAGCAGCGCGAACATGCTCTCTCTTTCACAGTGTGCTCGTGCTCACGGTTAGAAAGAACAAATCAAACCAAAATGCTCTAAAAATACTATATATGAGTGTTATTAATTATTCAATAAAGTATTTTTGCCACTTGATATGTGCGAACTGCACATACTCTCGACAACAGCGACGCAAGCGTTGCCGCAGTTTCGCTACTCAACAACCTAAATATAAACATGTATGTATGGCAATGTATAAACAATTTTTTTTTAATGTATAAAGAAACATAAAAGCAATTATAGTGCTTTTAAGTGGTTTTAATGTTTAACTTTTCTTCACATAAAAACGAAAATAGAGATCCGCAGCGCCACACAATTTGGCGAGAAACGCCGGAACCACTCAACGGCCTTTCAAAAGTGCCGTGTAACAGCGCGACAACTCGTTTGAGTCGACAGAGTTGTGGCGTTTCGAAGGCCGTCGACTGGAAGGCCTTCCAAATGTGCCCCTGTGACACAGGTATAACATGTCCAATACAACAGTGCAGACCTTCACCTGAACAATTTTGTTAGGACTGTCAAACTAATCTTACAGCACAGAAAAACAATGCAAGCACCTCAAGAGTTCATTAGCAATACTGGAAAGCACATGTCTAGTGGCCAAGGGTGTGGTGAAGTGCTTTAAGCACTCAATCGACACACCTCAAGTGCTTAAAAATTTCTAGCATATTGATGCAGGTTGATCAGACTTACTGCGATATTGGTTGCTTTACAATGAAAATAATACTATTGGATAAGAGGATGCAAGCTACTTGTGTGCTGCTTGGTTATGCAAACCACATGGGTCCTAGAAATAACCAAACAGGGTTCTTGTTTACGCACGCTGCTTGCGTCCACTAATCTAAAGCTCTCCAATGTCGGCAGTATAAAGAGAGCCTGTAAAAATAGGGCTTTGAACTTCACAACTCCAATTTTGTTTCTTCTATACTTGTACAACCTAAACACTGTGCTGTCACGACAGCATCTGCCTACCTCATTGCCACATTTTGCGACAAAAGCAGTGATGACTCAGAGTTGCCTGTCCTAATATTACTCTAAGAATTCTTTAAACAGCTCACTTTTTAAGCACAAAGCATGTCACGCCCAATTAAAAAATTAACCTAGAAATAAGCAACTAGAAGTGGCTAAAAAATCAGCAGTCTTCCGAAGTCAGCTTGATTTGCAGCTCCTAAAGTTGGCTATTATTGAATTAGGGCAAGGAAAGAACGGCTTGAATAAACATATGTCTCATCAGAAATTTGTGGTGGTGTGCTGCAGCCTAAGGCAGGAAGCCGTTTTGGCATTGGTCTACCTCTGTTACAAAACGAGGCACCACAGCCAACGTGACTTCACTTGGCCTTGACATCTTCAAATTCGCTTTCCCGAGCACAGAATACTCAGTCGAGGTGAGGTCAATGCACATCACCCACGTTGGGGATGCAAAGACATACAGCCAAGAGGAAGCCACCTTGACGAAGCAGACAGCACAGACCTCAATTTAACAAATGACACGAACTATCCCAACTGCCACACCCTCCATTAAAACCAGAGGGGCAGTACACTCACCTAGCATGGGCAACTGGGGCCTTCATTCAGAGTGTCAGTGCAACTCTGCCTCTAGATGCAGTGACCACTATCCAATATAATACTTGATGTAGCGGTGAAAATGTGTCACATTCACAAAATCAGGGTTTCAGGCTGGGACCATTTCCGTAATGCACATTGGTCTGCAGAATGTGAAGGTGTTAAAGAATCGCTAGCAACACACATCCTTTACACACTGCAAAGAGCAACATCCAGCCCTGACAATCACCTGCTGCAACTTTGGGGTGAGCAAGCCAAGCTGCATACTGCATACTTAAATTGTGGCTGCATGCAACAAACCCTGATCAATGTTCTGCACAAGACTGAGCAGGCAAGATGTCATGCTAAGAAACTTGCCAGAGACTAGTGGATGGACCACTGCATGTCATTTGAACATATAGGTCTCAGTAAGTTGTGGCACATTCTCGGCTGTAACAGGATAAAACGAATACTATAATACTATTGAAAACACGCTGCTCGAGCTTCAGTGTACATCTGAGAAATTTGATTAACAAGCTGCAGATGCTTTCCCCTACCACCTCACAGTGACTGACGTCACCTGTGTTGTACGTACCTTAATGACCACTTGCCAAGGAAGGAATGGAAAGCCTCTTTACGATGGCAGAACCTGTTGTTGCTCTCGAGCATGTCAACACCTTAAAGCACACGTGGGAAAGATGGAGTCATTTTGCAGATGTTGAGGAATCTTGCAGAAACGAGAAAGCAAGCACTATTGCTTGTAATCAATGAAATCTGGAATATTGGAATTCCCCACAGAGTGGAAACACTTGGTCATGATGCCACTACCGAAACCAGGCAAGAAACCTGACACCATAGCCAATCTTTGATCAGTCTCACTCACATTGACAGTGTGCAAATTGACTAAAGGAATGTGCCTCGCAAAGATGAACCACCTTCTGGGAAAGACCAGACTATTTCCACCTGTGCCAGATTGGTTTCTGGCCTAAGGTTGACATGTGTGACAATAGCCTCTTTCTGCATCAAAGCATCACCAATACCAGCCACTTCGGAGGAGACATGTGGGTTCTTAGTCACAGTCGAACCAACAAGGATGTTGAGCACAGTCTGCAATGAGGAGGTACTGGTGGCCTATCGTGAAGCCTGCCCAGGCCTTAGGGTTGCCAGTATTGCCAAAGCCTCTTATGCAATCAAATGTTTGAAATATGAAGTTACAGTAAACAGCCAAAGACTTTTGCCAACTGCACAGGTGGAAATGCAGGTAAAACCTGGACCAGCACACTTGGTTGCAGGAGTGGTTCGCTGATGAGGTAAGAAGGTGACTTAACAGTTGGTGACTAGGCACACCGAATGCAGGTATGTGCAGTATGTATATATACTGTTAGGGGCCGAAACAGATGAATTTTCTTCGAAGCAATATCAAAAGCTCATTTTTTTTTTCAGGATGCCACTCATGTGCTTTAGATAAGTGTGGACAGGGTTATATAAAGCTGCATAGGCAAAGTGATACAACTAGATACAGCTGTTAAGCGTAATATTTTTTTCTGGGCTAAATTCTTGCTCCTTGAACTCATTCGAGATCATTAACTGTAGCACCAAAGTAGTAGACCTCTACCAGAACAAAGGCATGTAGTGTGCCCATCCCAATTCTTGTGTTTATGCCAGTCTTCTTTTTTACAGCAATAGCTGCTATGGGCTAACTCCCCTGGTTGTTATGATGTCTGCTGGTGTTGTCACTGGAATTCCCAAATTTCTTGCTAGAATGTTGCAAATAATGTTCTCACTGTGCTGCAAGGATTCAAACATACGATCAAAAGAGTGGCAGTCCACAATTCTACATTTCAGCCACTCTGCTAAGGTACCGTCATAGTGAATACTGATCCTGGAGAGCGCGATCTAGCCAACAGGTGCCGTGATTGGCTAACACCTGCTGAATGTCTGTGTACTGTATACAGAGCTGGCGTCCATGCCTTCAAGTTCTTAAACATCAGCTTCCCACTTGTGAAGGCAGTTCTATGTTAAATTTTCTTCTTACATGTAATGACAGTGATTTGGGTGCATCTGCTTCATTTTTTTCTAGTGCTTGGCTTTTCAGATTTACTGGATGGGGCTGTGGGTGTCTTGTTTTCCCCAAGCACAGCGCGAGACCTAGCAATGGGCAGCCCAATGATAGCTTTGAGAAAACCAAAACGAACTCAGCAGTAAGAAAAAGGGTTGTTTTGGTGGAGACCAGTGGTCAAGTGCGGATATGAAAAAGGAGGACGAAAAGTCAAGTCTTTCCACTTCAACAGTGGGAGCCACAACTCCCACAAATAAATATGACTCGTACTTATTTTACTTCTTTAAAGGAGATTACTGACTTGCATTGGCAAGTGTTCACTTCAACAAATACTGCATGAAGCAAGCTTCCTGCAGATATTTCACCAACCACTGCATCATTCTTTCTCATTTTGAGTGAACCTGCAATATTATTTATGCCACAACTTGCCCAATTTTGTGTTTTGCAGTAGGATGTTAGCAGTGCTATAAAGGCATTTAAATACTAGTGGATAGTAGTAGATAAAAAAATAAAAGTAAGAAAGCAGTGGCTTGTCTTGAGCATAGACTATGCATACACCTGGTGCTCTTATGGTCATTCTTTCCCTATCTGTAAACCGTTCTAAACAAGAAAAGCTTATACACAATTATTGTGCAAAGTCAGACCGCAACTGAGCCAGAGGTATCCTTGGTAAGCAAAGTATATTTATTTGGTGACATTTTCTGCGGCCCTGCTGTTGAACTTTCTTTCCTTCCTTCCTTTTCAGCTCTGCAGGTTCATTAAAAAGTGACGAGACAGCTTGACAATCTTAATCGTTGAATTAGCAAAATCTTTTTTGGGGGGATTGTTCTTTCTTGGCTTCAGACTCTGCACATCGCATTTTAAGGCTTCTTTTCAGTGTTTTTTGCTTTTTCTGTATGGGTAGGGCATGTTAACATTTTTTACGCCATGTCAAGTATGTGGTGCCATAGTGTGTTCTTGGATGGAGTCTTGCCCTTTCATTGTGTGCAGTATGATGTCGGTTTTTTGTGTCCAAGGCAGTTTTACATTCGAGTGTGATTGAAGCATTTTCCCATGTTTTTCCTCTGCTACTGGCATGACACGACATTTTTTGTTCAATAAAAGGAAGTCTGTCACTTATCCTGTGCATTGGTCGTCTTTTTGAATTACAGTTTGTTGCATTTCACATTAGGAATGGCTATCATAGTTGCCATCATATAACCATATTGCACACAATGTGGATGATATGTATTTCCAATATATGGCCACCATAAATATAATAAATAGAAGTTAATAATTCAAGAAAAGTGTCTGCATGGTGGTGCAGCCATGTATTGTGGCTGTAAGGTACCAGTGCTGCAGGTGGCACTGCTTGTGCAGAATATAGTTCAACTCTACTACTTTCAAACACCATTATTTCTGTCTGCATTTGTATAGCTCCAGCTCCTGTCACCACACATCTGGTGGAAGAGTGGCTTGCAGTTGCAGTTGGGCCCAATGAATAGCCAAATATCTGCTTATCACATTATTAGCATATTAGTAAAGGCAGTCGTTTCTATAGTAGCCTGTTTGCCCAGTGTAGAAGCTGCTACGGGGTGTCAGGATCTCTTGCACATCTTCAGCTTTGCAGGGCACACAGCATCTAGCATACAGTTTTTCACAGGCCATATCTTCGGGGCAAGTTGAGTTTACTCGCAAAGGAAGAACCAAGGTTGTTGGATATCAAGTAAACCACCTGTACACTCAGTGGCCTTCTTCATTTTGTGTAACATGTGGTTATAGCGACCCTTGCTTTAGGCACTTATTGTCCAGCAGCAGTCTTGCTTTTGGAACACTCAGGTTAGCTTTCAGCAAGCTGGACAGGAATAACACTGAAAAACCAGCAAATGTTGATTGTCGCACTTATGCGAAGCTTCATAGACTATGATGAGGGCGTAAATAAATGAGGGTGTTCCTCAAGGCCTTGTAGCACATGCCACGAGTTTGGAGCAACATGATGTATAGCACTTTTCTGATCGCATGCTATATATTCAGCAGGTGTGACCATGGTTGAAGTGCAGCACAAAGTCAAGAAAACATATCTATGAGCAGCACACTGGTAAAGGAGACAATGGGAAAACTAGTGGGAAGCCTGTTGAACATCTGGTTGACCCTGTTGCTAGCTTCATTGGGCAAAGTGTGATAAAGAGAAGGAAGTCATCAACACATCAGAAGGTTTTTACATATAGACAATGTGCTAAGGTTCTCAGGCAGGTCTCTGTCGTAACACGCCTACAAGTCTTAGTGCGCAGGTTATGCATGACCAACTACATATGCCTTCTGTTCAGACAAATAACTGCTCATTGTAACTGACGAAGATGGAGTGGGAACAAAAACAGCAGCTCCATTAATCTGGTTTCACTGGTATCAGCAGTGTTTTGTAAGTGTGCATCGCCATACTCCCCAATGCCTTCTTGGGTGACATCTGCACGGACCAGCTTGAGGCAAGGGGTAATGGATATCTTTACAAGCTATAAATGCATGCATGCATGGTGAGCACATTGCGTCCAAAAAGTAGGCACTTTACAAGGAACAGATTATTGAGAGTGGGCAAAGACAAGCTTCTCTGCTACTATACACCCAGCACTGTTGCCATGTAACGACCTCTGAAACAACCCCTCTTAAAGAGGAAACAATCTGTGTATACATAAAGAGGGCAGACAGGCAAAGCCCCTTCAGCAATGCTGCCAGCTTCAAAAGGCCCACTTTGCACATCCAGAATGCTTCCTTCTTAGACTTCGCTGGGTGCAAGCATTCTACTGTCCAAAAGTTGTCATTGACAGCACTGTTGGTTTGGTGGCAATACAGTTCAGAAGCGATTGCAACAAAACCTCCCTTCCTAGTTGGTTTGGAGGCTCATGGAGTGACATCATGAGACAAGCAAGGTGACTCTAAGCCCTTGTTCGTTTATCACACTGTTCTGTTAGTAACAATCATGAGACATGAAACCAACAAGCTCAAGTTCAGCACTCGCGTGGTTACTGTGGAGGATCTATAATAAAAAGCACAAAAACAGAAAACTCAAGGGAAAGGATAAAGCGCCATTTAAAACTTTGTATTGCTAGTACCTCCTTTTATTTTGTCTGGTTGGGCTACATTTTTTTCCATAGATAGGCATGAACTTCTCCTGTGCACAGCTTACTGCAGAGAGCATAGGTGATGTTCCCAATCAGTGTCAGATGTTTATGTACACTATGTGCTGGCTCAAAACACTGCAATGGAAGCTTCTAGTATAAAAGGTGCCTGGAAGAAAAAAAAGAAAAGAAGCTGTGCTGCATTCATCTTAGCAACATCGCCCTGTAATAAAAATTGTGCTTCTGTATCAACTTCAGCCCTCCAGTTTAGAGTAAAGGACTAGTGCACTTATGAACAACGAATCAATTCTCAGAGAGCATGTGCAGGCCAGCCAAAAGCATGGGCATGAATCCACATTGTGCTCCTGCATCGAAGGTGAATAATGCGTTCCCTAATGGCGAATGTGGTTTAGTAAGCTTCCCTGATATATGAATTCGTAATGTACGAAGAATTGTCAATGAAGTTTACCACGAGCACAGATGCACTTGCAAATTATATCACAATTGAAAGTAATGAACACAGTGTAAACCTATGTGCCCTCTCCACTCTTAGTATGCTTTACTGCACGATGCTTATTTCCACCCCTGTATTGTAGTGTAGTAAGCTACAAAAAAAAAAAAAGGAAAACGTTGCAAAATTCGCCCCTTTTTAAGATTACTTTTCTCGCAATACACCGATGCTTTGCGGTGAAGCCTAAGCAATGTACTGCGGTGAAGCATATTAAAAGTGCGAAGGGGCCACTGTCACTGGACATAAGAGTTATTTAATTACACACTCGCGCACCCGCCGCAGGTCGCCTAAGTGGACATACTATGCTGGGTGATAGCGACCCCCTCCCACTTTTAGTATGCTTCACCGCGCAACTAAAATATACTGCGGCGAAGAAGCTGTACATCTGTATTGAGTGAATAAACAAATGATTTTGACAACAGTACAGAAATAAACGCGCACCATGCATCACATGGAAGAGCGTCGCAACAAAAGGTAGCCGATTCACACAGGCTGTGTAGCCCACTGATCAGTCGTAAAGGGTATTATGGGTAATTCAAAATTTCAGACACACAGAAATATGTTTATATGTTTACGTTCGTGCTCCTGCCAGAGCTTCCACAATAGAATGTAATTACAACACACAAACCCAAACACAGACATGCTTCGTTTGCAACTCGGTCGTCATGCAGATGACATATAACACGGAAAACGTGAACATGCTGTGTGTTAGCATCGTGAACTTCATACTAGGCAAGGAGCACACCAAAATCCCGCGACAGCCACTAATGAGACCAAAACGGGAACACGTCTGTGAACGCGCCAATGGACACTCTGCTCCTCCACCTCCAGCTGCGCGCCTGTACCACTCATTACAAGCACAGCACACCAAACACACATTCAGCGCTGAACAGTGGGCGGTCGACGCAGTCGCATTTATATGACTTGTAGCGAGCAGCACATCCCCCGATGTCCGTTAAGCAAAGTAGGACACGGCGACGCCACATCGCGGCCCGCAGAACTTCGCTGCCGTGGCGCTAGGCCACTTCGACATTTCAATTGTCACCACCGCCGAGTTGTCAAGGAAGTACGGGTCACACAACGCAGATTCTGTACTGCCGGGGCCCACCAAGGCCAAAGCCGCACCGCTGCACCACCACTACACACGGCTTTCTGCCAAGTAACACATAACAGGCATTGACAGAACCTACAACTAACACACAAGCATCGCAAGCGTAATCAGCGTAATCGCATGAGCAATGTTCAAGAACACGCCACGGCGTCGCTCGGCGCCACCATGGCGCCTTCTCAAAAATCCCTAGATAGTCCTGTCCCTAGGTACCCTGGGCACCTAGGATTAGGTCACGTGAGGCATTTTTATCGAGATTTAGACGCACGCCAAATAGACGCACGCGCCGGCCAATGGGGCCGATTTTCGGCGTGCGTCTAATGTCGCACAAAAATCCCTCACGTGACCTGATCCTAGGCACCTAGAGAGATGATCGTTTCGGATTTTTTAGAAGGCGCGATGGTGGCGCCGAACAACGCCGTGGCGTGCTCGTTCTCGGCATGATCGTTGCCATTCAACGAGACAGGATAGCTGACACGAACGTAGAACACGTAATAGTCCAAATAATTCCGAAAAGGAAAAGGGCAGGAGGAAGCATATTCATAGTCAATGTATATAGTTCTCCTAAGCAAAAGAAGGCCAAATTTGAAGAGCTATTTATAGGAGCAAACAAAATCGCAAAAGGAAATGCGCTGGTTATATTAAGCGACTTCAACGCCAGAGAGTCAAGTTGGGTGTACAAGACATCAGAAATAAAAGGCAGGACAGTAGCCGACGCGGCAGATAACACGGGGTGCGAGCTAATCACCGACGCCCAAAACCCGACAAGAACCGGGAACAGCGTAACCGAAGATACCTGCCCAGACCTCACCTTCGTCCTGCGAACAAAACAAGCAGAGTGGGAAAACCTACGAAGCGACACTATATAATAAGAACACAAATCACGACAACAGATAAAATCAGACGGCAAATAGGCGAAGCCAGAATCATGGATTGGAGAGCCTTCAGAGAGTAGCCGCGGACAGCGACACGACAGGAGGGGAAATCCAGTCGATATCCGAATGGGGAGAAAAACTCAAAGAACAAGTAAGGAAGTTCACGAAAGAAGTAGAACGCACGCAGCAAACACCGGACATGGACTCTAGGCTACTCAGACTATGGGAAGCAAGAAAGGGACTCACGAAGAGGTGGAAGAGGCAGAAATTCAACAGAAAGCTCAAAATAAGAATAGCGGAGACCACAAGGAAAGCGGAGGAGTATGCGGAGCAGCTTGCGAGACAAAATTGGCAGCAGTTCAGCAATTCACTGAACGGGACCCTGAACACAGCAAAGACGTGGAGCATACTCAAAGCCCTACTAGACCCGACCAAAACCACATCAGAGAATAACAAAACCATCCATCGATTGGTTCACCAGTATGAAGGGACGGACGAAAAACTGCTAGAAAAAGTACGCAAGAAATGCTGTGGCGACAGCAAGCCGGCGGCTTACACAGAAAGCTATAAAGGGGAAGAAAACGAAGCATTGGATAGGCCCATAACTAAGGAAGAAGTTTATGCGGCAATAGGAAGAGCAACAATTAAGAAACACGGCAGCGGGTGCGGACAAAATTAACGCACTTATCCGCAACCTGAGTGACGAGTTAGTCGAAAAATTAACCGACTACCTCAACAAACACTGGGGAGCGGAAACAGTTCCAGAAGAATGGAAACACGCTGAAATCATCATGATTCCAAAGCCAGGAAAGAAACTCCAAGTAAAGAACCTCAGACCAATCTCTAGCTCTCACATCATGCTTGGGCAAGATATACGAGAGAGTGGTTACGAAGAGACTTCAAGAATACATGGACGATAACGAATTATACCCGCACAGCATCTTCGGCTTCAGAGCCAAGCTGTCGACGCAAGACGTGCTGCTGCAGATAAAAGAAGAAATAGTCAGTGAAATCCCACGCTACAGAGAAAATATCATCATGGCACTCGACATCAAAGGGGCCTTTGACAATGTCAGTCACGAAGCCACACTAACGGGCCTAGTCAACCTGAACTGCGGCAGAAAGGCACACGGCTACGTCAAAGCATTCCTGTCGGGCAGAACAGCGATCATCGGGCTAGGAGCTAAGATCAGACAAGTTCAGCACTCCAAACAAAGGCACACAGCAAGGGCCAGTTATCTCGCCCATCCTTTTCAACGTGGCAATGATAGGACTGGCCAAACAATTAGAGGAAATTGGGGGTATACGTCATGCGATGTACGCCGACGATATCACCATCTGGGCAGAAAGAGCTCCGTTAGGATACCAAGAACTCAAGTTGCAAGAGGCCGCAGCATGCGTAGAAACATATGTCAGGGCAAGAGGACTCGCATGCTCAACGGAGAAATCTGAGCTCCTGAGAGTATGCCGGAGACGTAAGGCCAGCGACGAGGACGAGCCCCTGAAAATCTACCTGGAGGGACACCAGATCCCGGAAGTGACGCAATGCAGAATACTGGGGATGTGGGTGCAAACAAACCAGCGTTGCACATACGCCCTGGCACTAACCAAGACTGCAGTCAACCAAGTGGCCAGAATGATAAACCGGGTGTCGAAAAGAAGATATGGCATGAATGAGGCAGACACACTCAAGCTGATAAAAAGCCTAGTAGTCAGCAGAGTGGTGTACAGCCTACCGTACTACAACTGTGTCAAAAGCGAAATCCAGCAAATCGATACCATCCTAAGGAATTAAAGCACTCAAGACGGCGCTTCAAGTAGCCCAAACAGCATCGACCGAGAAGCTGCTAGCCCTAGGGCAGCACAACAGCTTTGAGGAACTGCAAGAAGCCCAAAGGATCGCACAATTCCAAAGACTACAGCAAACTGAAACCGGTAGAATACTTCTAGTCAGGTACGGCAGCAAATCAACCCTACGAGAAGTACAAGATAACATGACGATCCCGGACGAGTACCGCAGTACCATCCGGGTAGCACCAATACCCAGAAATATGGACCCGAACCTGCACAAGGCACGCAGGGAGGCGAGGGCAGAGTAAGTGCAAAGGACACTGGCCACCCGGAACGAAACGGTGTATGTTGACGTCGCAACAAACACCGGCAAAGGGGAAGAAGGCAATAAGCATAAAGTGGCGACGGTGATTGGCTCGGACCTCAGGGAAATCACCAGCGCGTCAATACGGAACTGCACGGTAGTTGAAGCCGAGGAAGCGGCCGTAGCTCAGCGGCAGTGGAGGGCTATCGACTAGGCAAATCCCTAACGATTCTAACAGACTCGCAAACAGCATGCCGGAATTACATGAATGGCAGGATCAGCCGCAAAACGCTGAATATTCTCCACTCTAACGGCCGACCCACAGACCAGCAAAGCAAACACGCGATAGTTTGGATACCGGGACACACGAGTGTAGAGGGAAATCTGGAGGCAGATAGGATAGCTCGAGCGTACGCAACAAACCGGGCGTCCAAGAACATTGCCGCCACAGAGGACCCAGAACCGGTAGGCCAAACGTACGCTGACACGCTAAACTACTTCAGGGGCGCCAGAATGAGATATCCGGCACCAGACAAACAACTCAACAGAGAAGAAGCCGTAATCCGGCGGCAACTACAAACGGGGACATACCCGAACTTATACACACTAAACAAAATTTACCCTACCCAATATGAGAACACATGTCCCTGGTGCGGGGAAAAGCCCACGCTACATCATATCACGTGGGCCTGCCAAAAAGCAAAAGAAATAACCATAATAGAAAACCCGGGTACGGAACAGTGGGAGAGGATGCTTTCCAGCGACATCCTGAAAGTCCAGCAAGGGCTAGTAAGGCGTGCTCGCACGGCAGCTACCCTCAGTGGGGCACTAGCTGGACTAGGGGCACCAACCCTGCAAATCAAGATGGAAGAATCCATCTGAAGAACCGCTAAATCCATATGTAAATAGAGCAAAATAAACGTTTTTCACCACCACCACCATCTATAGACCGCGCGTTCGACATTGCTATGTGATTGCGCTTGCGTTGCTTGCGTGTTGGTTGTAGGTTCTGTGTTACTTGGCGGAAAGCCTTGAGTAGTGGTGGTGCGGCAGTGCGCGGCTTTGGCCTCAGTGAGCTCTGGCAGTACAGAACCTGCGTTGTGTGACCCGTGCTTCCTTGAGAACCTGGCGGTGGTGACAATTGAAATGTCGAAGTGGCCTAGCGCCTCGGCAGCGCAGTTAAGCGAACCGCGATGTGGCGTCGCCGTGTCCCCCTTTACTCAACGGACATCGAGGGATGCGCTGCTAGCTACAAGTCATGTAAATGCGACTGCGTCGACCGCCCACTGTTCAGTGCTGAATGACTTTTACAATAGCACAGAAACAAACGCGCACCATGCATCAGTCTACCACATCGAAGAGCGTTGCAACGAAGGGTAGCTGATTCACACAGGCCGTGTAGCCCACTTATCAGTCGTAAAAGGTATATTATGGGTAATTCAAACTTTCAGATGCACACAGAAATGTGTTTATATATTTACGTTCGTACTCCATCCGCAATAAGGCTGCCAGAACTTCCACAATAGAAAGTAATTTAGCACACAAACGCAAGAACACAGACATACGCCTCGTTTTCAACTCGGTTGTCATGCACGTGATATCTAGTACGGATATCTAGCACAAGCTGTGTGTTAGCATCGTAAACTTCGTACTAGGCAAGGAGCACACCACAATCCCGCGACAGCCGCTAAGGAGACCAAAACAGGAGCACATGTCTGTGAACGTGCAAATGGAGCCCCCTAAGCCACTCATCTGCTCCACCACCACCTCCAATGCACGGCTGCACCACTCGTTTCAAGCACGTGCTTGAAACGTGTGTGCAGTGAAAAGGCCAGCGTTGACGAAAGCATGACCACCCAGTGGAAAAATGTGAAGCTGCTTAAGCACATCGCTGCATATGAACCAAGTGACGTGTTCAATGCAGACGAAACTGCTCTATCTTGCAAAGCTATGCCCGACAAGACGGTGAATTTCAAAGGGGACCCGTGCATTGGTGGCAAGAAGTGCAATCAAAGGATAACTGCTTCTTGCCGCCAATATGACTGGCACAGAGCGCTTGCCACTTGTTGTCGGGAAGACGCATAAACCGCGTTGTTTTAAAAACATCAGAAGCCTTCCTGTTGAGTACAGACCGAACAGGAAGGCTTGGATGACCTCAGATAGTTTTCGAGGCTGGCTGCAGCAGTTAGACCGGCACTTCACGTCTAAGGACCGCAGGATAATTATCGTTGTTGACAACTGCAGTGCACATAACTGTACAGTCGAACTGAACAGCGTGAAGGTAGTTTTTTTGCCGCCCAATTAACACTACATGTGCCCTTCAGCCGATGGACCAGGGTGTCATTTCACGGTAGTCCTGCACTTATCGTCATCTATTACTCCCCCTCCTTTTCTGCCTTCTTGATTGGATTGGTGCAGCTCACTACGTGCTTGCGCGCACTTTTCCGAGCGCAGATTGGTGTGCGCCTGGTTTCTGCACTGGACACATCGCTCGCTGCTCACGCTTATACATAAAGACGAAGTGAGCGTCGCTTAGCGCGGAAGTACTGTGCCGCGGGCGTACCGTGTATGTAAGCGCACAGCAATGCCGGGAAACATTCATACAAAAGCAAAGGGTAAGAAAACTGCGCTTTATTTTCCATTACTTTGTGATGGCTTTGTGAGCAATGGCTTCTAACAAGCGCCGGAAAGTCTTCATGCAGGGTAGCGCCGAGCGATGGTTTCTAACAAACGCAGAAATGAGTCTGCAGCGCGTGTGGCCATTAATTGACTCCTGCCTCAGCCATATGAGGTGCGACTCCAGCAGCGGTGCAGTTACCCTGTAGCCAGCGGAGAGGAGGCGGCGCTTCACTTTCTGCCAATAACTTTCTATTTTTTTCGTGTGAACACCTGTGATTGGGTCCACAAAGTTCACACCGTGGTTTAGTGTTTCCCATTGCAGATTGAGGCTCGCTCCATTAGCATCCACTAAGTTTGGGATGCAGTTGTATGCCGCCCATTCATCACTTTGGATGGTCGTCCCTGGTTCAACATTTGGCATTGCTGCGCGCTTACATACACGGTATGCCTGCGGCACAGCACTTCCGCGCTAAGCGACCCTCACTTCGTCTTTACATATAAGTGCGAGCGCGAGCTGGAAGAGCTGGGGCATCTCGGATTCTTCCGGACGCTATCGAGGATACAGGAAAGGTATCACTGGCTGCGCCTGATGCTGACATTTCCCGTCACGTCAAGACATGCTGAGACTGTCAGTGACACAGGACACCGCTGACAAGGCCAGCGGGATTACTACAGCTGATCGAGCCTCCTTGGAGACCGTTTCTGCAGATAGGGATGGATATGTTGGGGCCCTTTCTGATGTCACCACCAGGAAATAAGTGGATTGTCGTGGCTACCGACTAGCTTACCCGGTATGCCGAAACAAGAGCTCTGCCTAAAGGTGGTGCGGGTGAAGTTGCTAAATTCGTGGTGAACATCCTGCTGCGATATGGTGCCCCGGAGGTCCTCATCACCGACAGGGGAACTGCCTTCCCTGCAAAGCTCACACAAGCCATTTTGCAATACAGCCAGACAAGCCACAGGAGGTCAACTGCCTACAACCCGCAGACGAATGGTCTCACGGAGCGCCTGAACAAGACCCTTGCCGACATGCTTGCAGTGTACGTCGACATCGAGCACGACATGGGATGCTGCCCTGCAATACCTAACCTTAGCTTAAAACACGGAGGTGCAAGAAACAACGCAGATCGTGCCGTTCAAGCTGGTTTACGAAGAAACCTGGCGACGACTCTCGACGCCATGCTGCCATCACCGACAAAGAGAATCTCGACATCGCGGCCTATCTCCAGCGTCCTGTTACGTTTCGCCTACGACGCGCGGTATAGCCGGCGCGGATGCAACGGACGCCGGGGCTTCGTTCAAAGCGGCGGACATTTTGGCCCGTTCGGAGCTGCCGCAAAGCCTCCCCGCCAAGCGCGTCCAGGCGTGTTTCAGTGCCACGTGTCTTCTTGTGTGCGTGCGTGTGTGTGTGCCCACGCTTGTCAAAGCGCGGCAGCCGGGGAGAGGAGCTCCCCAAGTGTGAAGCGAGGAGGTCTGTCCGGCGCCCGGCCGGCGGATGCGTCACTACACTCGCCTCAACATGTCTCTCAGCGTGTCCGTGCCAGCCGTCACGTGGCCTCGTCACGAGGCCTTCCTTCTTGCCCTCAACTGCGAAAGTATAAGAGCAGCTGCTCCCGGACGCCGAGAGAGGCTCCGATTTCTTCTGTCGAGTTACGTGCTCTCCCGTCTCTCACTTCGGTCGACCTGACCGCCCGCTCTTTTGCGATGTTAGAATAAACCAGTTGTTCTGTTACCAGTCGACTCATGCTTTGCCGGGACCTTCGGATGCTTCCAGTGCCCCAGGCCGCCAGGCCAACGCTACCCTTGGGGCTTACGACCCATTTGCAACAACGGGCGTCAGCACTGAGGTTCCAACAACTCGTGCCAGCGGTGCGATTTACAACAGCTGGTTGCCAGCGGTGAGATCGCGACAACGGAGGCCAGCAGCGAAGAGATGCGGTTGACTGTATGCTGAGCAGCACAACGACCATCCGGGAGCAGTGCAACGAGCCCTGTGTGATGACTGGTTGCCTGCAGCGGAACGACTGCGCTGAATTCTTGGCTGCGAGGTTTGGTGAGTGCGGGACTTTCTTCTTCTGAGTTTTGCCAGGCTTTTGTTAGTGTCAGAAACAGAGCTGGTAATTGTGGTTGTCGTTGCTGCCGGGTTAGTTTGCGGCAAGACAATAGTAGGCAGTAGAGAAAGCAGCATTCAGAGCAGCCATGGATTTGAAGTCGTTGCGCAAACCGAAATTGCTGGAGCTTGCAAGAGAGTTGGGTCTGGATGTCTCAGACAAACTCAGAAAACCGGAACTGCTAAGGGCTATTCCTGAGTTAGAAGCTGAGGATGACGAGCTGTCGGAATGCCTTGAGACCATTGAGGAGTGGGCAAAAAGACAGGAGCGCGAACTTAAAGAGCAAAAAGAAAGACATGAGCGCGAACTTCAAGAGCAAAAAGAGAAACAGGAGCGCGAACTTAAAGAACAGAAACAGGAGCGCGAACGAAAAGAACAAAAAGAAAAAGAAGAGCGCGACCGTCAACACGCTTTGGAAATGAAGCGTCTCGAGGTAGAGATGGAACGCGCTCGTAATGGAAGTGAGGCACACGGTGCAGGAGAACGAGTATCGTTCAAAATGACTGACCTGATGCGGCCGTTTAAGCTTGGAGAGGACATTGGTTTGTTCCTGGTTAACTTTGAGCGAACGTGCGAGAAGCAGGGGTTCTCTCGGGAAACGTGGCCACAGCGCTTGCTCACTTTGTTACCCGGCGAGGCGGCCGACGTAGTCGCTCGCTTGAAAAGAGAGGAGGCAGAGGATTTCGACCAAGTGAAATCGAGTCTGCTAAAAAAGTACAGGCTGTCCGCGGAGGCGTTCCGTCGGAAGTTTCGGGAAAATGAGAAAGGCAGAAGTGAGTCATATACAGAGTTTGCCTACAGGCTAATGTCAAACATGCAGGAGTGGCTCAAAGAAGAGAAAGCGTTTGGTGACCACGAGAAAGTTCTGCAGTGTTTCGGGCTGGAACAGTTTTATAGTCGGTTACCTGAGAACGTGCGGTACTGGGTCTTGGATAGGCCAGACGTTAGTACGGTGGCTAGAGCCGCTGAGCTAGCCGAGGAGTTTGTGACGCGTCGGGCTCGCGGAGCTGACGGTCAAAAGGGTGAATTTGGCTCCAAGTTTGAGAGGCCAAAGTTCACACCCATGAGAAAACGGTTCGAGACGAGGCAAGCGCGCGTGTGTTATACGTGCCAGAAGCCGGGTCACTTTTCGGCGCAGTGTCCGACCGAACCTAAGGAGACGGCGGCAGCCGAAGCCGAACGCAGAAAGCGGTTCGAGACGAGGCAAGTGCGCGTATGTTATACGTGCCAGAAGCCGGGTCACTTTTCGGCGCAGTGTCCAGAAACAAAAACAAAAGTCGTGTTTTTGTCTTTATGCAGCACTGACGAGAACATGAAGCTTCTCGAGCCTTACATGCGAGACCTCCTCGTGAACGGGAAAGAGTGCCGAGTGCTTCGCGATTCCGCAGCTACAATGGATGTAGTTCACCCCTCTTACGTAGAACCCGATATGTTCACGGGCGAGTGTGCATGGATCAAGCAAGCCGTGGAAGCTCATAGCGTGTGTCTGCCCGTAGCAAAAGTGCTTATTGAAGGACCTTTCGGAGCGCTTGAGACGGAGGCCGCAGTGTCATCTATGCTGCCCCCCCAGTACCCGTACCTATTTTCGAACAGGTCGGATCACCTCCTGCGCGAGAAGGGGCTTTTGTTTGGTGAGGCTAGCGTTCAGGCCTTAACCAGATCAAAGGTTCGGGAGCTCGCTGCAAAGGCGGTAGTTGCGGGGCCGACGTCGAACAATGAGAAAGGGTCAGAGGCGCAGCAAGCTGATATTCAGAGCACGCCTGAACTGAATAAAATTGAGCCTGTAGCGTTAAAGGCACCAGATACTGGAGAGGAAATGCCCGACACGGGAAAGTTAGAAGAGCTATCTGCAGATTTGCTCATCGCGCCTACGTCAGACGGACTTAATAGGTTGCTAAAAGTCAGCCGGGCGGCTTTGATAGCCGAGCAAAAGAAGGATGGCAGCCTAGAAAACATACGCTGCATTGTCAAGGAAGGTATCGCCAAGAAAAATGCTCGCTTTGTGGAAAGAGGTGGGGTCCTGTACCGGAAGTATCTAGACCGCAGGGGAGTGGAGTTCGATCAGCTGATCGTGCCTCAATGCTACCGTCAGGATCTGTTGCGCTTGTCGCATGGGGGTTCGTGGTCCGGACACCTAGGAGTTAAGAAAACTAAGGACCGTCTCTTGCAAGAGTACTATTGGCCAGGGTGTTTTCGGGACGCAGACCACTTTGTGAAGACATGCGACACCTGTCAGCGGGTGGGCAAACCAGGGGACAAATCGAGGGCGCCGTTGAAGTCGGTACCTATCATTACGGAGCCTTTTAGACGGCTCGTTATTGATACAGTGGGACCTCTGCCGGTAACAGCCACGGGGTACAGACACATTTTGACTGTGATCTGCCCAGCGACAAAGTTTCCTGAAGCAGTACCGCTTAAGGAACTCAGCTCAGTTGAGATAGTCAATGCACTACTGTCCATATTTGCGCGAGTTGGTTTTCCTGCGGAAATCCAATCAGATCAGGGCACAGTGTTTACTAGCGCTTTGACGACAGCCTTTCTCGAAAGGTGTGGGGTAAAGCTGTTAGACAGCTCAGTGTACCACCCACAGTCGAATTCCGTTGAGAAGCTCCATTCCGTCATGAAGCGCGTGTTGAGAGCATTGTGGTTTGAACAACAAACTGACTGGGAGCTGTGTCTGCCTGGGGTGACGTTGGCATTAAAGACCGCGCCGCATGCGGCTACGGAGTTTCGCCAGCTGAGCTAGTGTACGGTCGCTCGCTGCGATCTCCGCTTCGCATGCTTCGAGACGGATCACTGCCCTCTCCAATGACTGCAGACCATCTCTTCCACAAATGGCCGCCTCCTGCGCTGGAGCCTCGCTTTGCAACAATATTCCTTTGAGGTGCGTTACAAAAAGGGGAGTCTCAACGGTAACGCCGATGGCTTAAGTCGAAGCCCCAAACGTGGGAATCAGCCTCAAAATTGTTTGTTACTGATGTTTTTCTTCCTGAGGCAGGATTTTTAACATATTGCTTTTGTGTAGTGTTTCAAAGTGATGATGTGCTTTCTAGTGCAATTTTCCGATTTGTGGACGCGTTCTGAGTGCTGCTAAACTACTGTAAGGAACTAGCCAGTAGTATAAAAGGGGAAAGAGCCTGGCAGGGCTTAGTGAGGGTTGTGCCGTGCTTGCTGACTGAGCGGTTGACTTTCGGCGTAGTTCTAACGCTTGCCGGGAACGAGAACAAAAATGTCAACTCTCCCGAAGTCACTTTGCAGTGTCCTGTGTGAACCTGAACGAGAGAACGAAGCCTTCTCTGTGCGCTGCGCTCAAGAAACGCCGAAGGACGACCGACTTCGGTTATGAGCATCATCAAGCGACATCCCTCCGGACAGCGGATGCAGTCCCCTGACCATCGGGATCTCCTTCCCCCGGCGGGGCGGTCTGTTACGTTTCGCCTACGACGCGCGGTATAGCCGGCGCGGATGCAACGGACGCCGGGGCTTCGTTCAAAGCGGCGGACATTTTGGCCCGCTCGGAGCTGCCGCAAAGCCTCCCCGCCAAGCGCGTCCAGGCGTGTTTCAGTGCCACGTGTCTTCTTGTGTGCGTGCGCGTGTGTGTGCCCACGCTTGTCAAAGCGCGGCAGCCGGGGAGAGGAGCTCCCCAAGTGTGAAGCGAGGAGGTCTGTCCGGCGCCCGGCCGGCGGATGCGTCACTACACTCGCCTCAACATGTCTCTCAGCGTGTCCGTGCCAGCCGTCACGTGGCCTCGTCACGAGGCCTTCCTTCTTGCCCTCAACTGCGAAAGTATAAGAGCAGCTGCTCCCGGACGCCGAGAGAGGCTCCGATTTCTTCTGTCGAGTTACGTGCTCTCCCGTCTCTCACTTCGGTCGACCTGACCGCCCGCTCTTTTGCGATGTTAGAATAAACCAGTTGTTCTGTTACCAGTCCACTCATGCTTTGCCGGGACCTTCGGATGCTTCCAGTGCCCCAGGCCGCCAGGCCAACGCTACCCTTGGGGCTTACGACCCATTTGCAACAACGGGCGTCAGCACTGAGGTTCCAACAACTCGTGCCAGCGGTGCGATTCCAACAGTCCCGAAGAAGCCAGACAGCTCGCCTGCCTGAGCATCAAGACCCAGCAGAGGACTGACAGCATGCACTACAATATTTGACGGCACTGCGTGGAATACCAGCCCGGCGACCGTGATTGGTCTGGACTCCGATACACTGACGAGGACCTACGACGGACGCTATTTCGGACCCTACAAGATCAGCCGATGTATTGGCGCACTGAGCTACGAGTCCTGCCAGATGGCATTTGGTAATCACAGCGGCGCCGCGCATGACTTGAAGTTGTCCAAGTGGTGTGTGTTAAGCCTTTCTACGCCCGCTGACGAACTTAGGGACTTTCTTTGTCGCTTTGTTGTTTTTTTTTCTTAATTATACGTGTTTTATGGTTCTATTCGCTGTCTGTTGTCACCGACCCTTGTGTATAATCTGACTGTATGCATAACGCGAATTGTGAAGTACTTCCTGGAAGACACACGGGCCGGAAACCAGCGATTACTCTGGAACATTCGATGACTCGTGTATAAAAGCCGATTCGCTTCACCTGCTGATGAGATTTTCGACGATCGCCATATGTATTCACCGCTATCGTTGTGCATTGAGTGTAGCTTGTTTTTCTGGGCACATGTTCGTCCAATAAAGAGTTTCGCCATTCAGCTTTGTTACTGTGTTCTTAACCGTCACTACCATGGGACAAAAGTGCACTTGGCGTGCTGCATATTATTTTGTTAGGTCAGGCTTCGAGCAGTGAAGTAGACAACAGGCTTATGGGAAGTCGTGAAGTGTGAGCGTTGGCAGCTGAGTGCAAGGCTCGTGTTCTGTGTGTGTGTTACTGTACCGTTTTTGCGAAGGTTGTGGGATCGTTTCCCACTTGTGGCAAGTTGTTTTTTCATCCACTTTCATTTCCATTAATTTATGGTTTCATTTATTAAGGACAAGTAATTTTCCCTATGTTGTCCTTGGTGTCGGTGCTTGTTGGCTTCTTATGATCTGACTAGTAGAAATCGGGCCCCTCAGTTAACCCCGTTTCTTCTCGTTTGTAGTTTTTGAAATGTTATATAAATCAAGTTCTATTTCTCTGTGTGTCATCTGTCTATCGTCAGTGTGCACCTCGAGATAGGTACCGAAGTGAAGAAAGAACCTTGAACTTGACCTATTTGTGCTTTGTACATACAGACTGCAACACTGTTAGCACGAACAAACGATAGGTGCGCTTTCACGTTTTTACAGTGAACCTGTTTACTTCTCGCCACCGTATGGTTGAGCCACATGTGCGCACTCGTAAGGGGGTGGGGGGAGGTTATGGGGGCTGGCTAACGTCTGCATAGCGAATAAAAATGTCTTACAACAAAGCCAACCTTACTACGAGTACTTTGCAGAAAACGGCTATAACTCTTGTTTTATCAAAATTATCCTCCCAAAATTATGTGACAATTGGCCGGTAAGACGACTATCATTACACCGAGTTTTACTTTTCATAATTAGGTAGTTCACAGTGAAGTAGTAAAAGTTATGAAATTCCCATCTGCTGTCAATACATGGGCTCCTATGAGAGGGAAAAGGACAGCCCCATGTTTGTCTGCTAGGATAAAACTCTGGTCATTCCAAGTTTCATTAAGCTAAGAAGTATGCTCAATTGCAAATTACAAACAGAAGTGTTTTGTTTTGTGCACTTGTTTAGCTTTGCTGTCTAACCACGTTCACACCATGCATTGGGGTGAATTTGGGAGCACGACGACAGCTTTGCTGGCATTCCATTTTCACAGAGTGAATAGGGCCGCAATTTCTTTCTTTTAAACTCGAAATACACTTTTGGCACTCCATTCTTTAGTGGTCTTACCTTCCTGGCATTGTATTTCACAAAACTGTGAAAAACAACGGACAGATATCTTGTCAAGAAGAACAGACACAGGGTGTCTACCAAGCTGACATTTCCAAATTCCCGGGTTTTCCAGGTTTTCCCTGAGCACTTTTGCTAAATTCCCTGAATGAGCCAGAACTTTGTTTTATGTCAAGACAGGCTGACACCATGTTGCCCGATGCTCTCACTCTCTAGTAAGCATGTTGAAACAAAAAAAATGACTTAATCCAGTTTGAATAGTAAGGAGTAATATCTATTTTATTTAAAAAGAAAACAGAAGGAAGGTGTTAGTAAAATGCAGTGAAAAAATGATAAAACCCATTGCAAATTGGGTCGAACATTTTCAAATACGAATGTAAGGAGATGCATATATAAGTAAATATTTTTTGAATATGAGCTATTTCTATCAATTGATAGCAAGCTCATCGGTATGAGGCCTGAACTTTGTCACAACTAAGATTCTCTCTCAGCAGCTGGGAAGTCAATCTCGATCAACTGTCCTGACAATGACATACTCTCAGCCCGAACAAAACATCTCAGTGTAGGGTTTCACTGCTTTAGTTAAATAGCTTATTTTGGTTTGAATGAGGGACACCTGCATCTCGGCATCAGCCAACGCTTTGTTTTTTGAGCTCAAGCTCCTTCAAAGAGGTGGCGGCACGCTTCATTTCCCGTTAATTCCTCAGGACGTCGGTCCTTCCTGTTCTCATCCTCCTTCTGCCACACGTTCACCCCATGGATCATTTGAAGCATCCTCTTGGTCAGTTGTACAGTCAACGTCCGATTGTTCGGACTCCCTAGGGGCCGCAAAAACATCCGAAAAATCGGGCAGTCCGAAAAAAATGAATGCATGTCACTAACTGCCTATAAGGGCTAAAATTGGCACAGGCACGTCCGCAAAAGTTCTTAAGGCCTGCCAGTACACTTATTAGGCATATCAGTGCTCGTGCTGTGACAGGGGATGGGGGTGCACGCGCGTATATTTAAAGAATACATACTGTGTCCCGTGACAATTGCCCCTTCCCACGCTTGTTAAGCTTCGCCGCCTAACACTGCTGTATTGAGGCGAAGCTAACTTTCGGAGACTGGCATTACGAAACGCGCTGTATGTGCTCTGCGAGCTTCGAAGCCAATGGCGAAGATTACAAACGTGGTGTTGGTGCCATTGCTGACAGTGGCGAATTCTTTCAATGAAAAACACGGCACCGCAAGGCAAGAAACTTAACAGCGAAGGTAGAAGCATCTAGGCCTAACGTTGCCGTGGTGGTGGCTACGGCTGCCGGCGGATCTGCGTGCGATAGTGCCAGTTGGAGGCGGCGAGATAATCAAAATGGCGGCGGTGGCGGCTTTGATTAATGCCATTTCAGACCTGCAGTCAGGGCAATATACATTTACTATATGGAGTACGTGGTGGTGCCGCAAAGCCGTGCAAATTATCGGGCATGTCCGAAAAAGCGTCTGGAAAATCGGTCGTTAACTACTCTGGCATCGTGCCGATGACACGGCGTCAATGACGATTCATTGCGATTCCTCTGTTACTGGAGCCAGCATTGACACGACTTTCGTTCCCTTTCAATAAAGTTACAGCTAATTTTCCCTGACAGAAGCAAATTCCCTGAGTTTTTCCAGACTGTTCCAATTCCCTGAGAATTCCCGGTTTTTCCGGTTGGTAGACACCCTGAGACATCTCAAAGAGGATGACGAAAGGACACGCAATCCACCTGGCATGGGACCTTCAACGTCCACTTCTGAACCTACTGATGTTTGCCTTAGCGGCACAGGCTCGACATCTGCCATTGTAACCACTGCCTCCGCACATGTGCGAATTGTTGGTGAGGATCCAGTCCCTAACATTAAAGCACAACAGGGACGACATTACCAACCAGCTTGGAAACATGCATACAAATGGCTTCTGTATGAAGCGTCAGTGGACAAAGTATTTTGGGAGAATTGTCGCTCTGCTTGTGAGATGAACATTTTTCTTTCAAATACTTCTAGTTCCAGGGATACGGGTTCTTGTTTGATGTTTGAGCAATATCGATGTTCTAACTGGAAGAAAGCTCTTGTAAGATTTAAAAGCCATGAGGCCTCAAATCTGCACCGTGCGGCCATGAGTGGAACCGCAGCTGTGAAAAGGGGTGTGAATGTAGCAATGCAGGTGTAGTTGATGGCCTACCAGAAATCGCAATCAAATACACCCATTGCCTCGGTTCATATGCAGTGAACAGATGCTGTCCCATGATTGCAAAACTAGAAGAAAAAGATTTTGTTGTAAGCAAAAACTTTTGCCCACTAAAAGCTGCTCAAATCACCACTCTGCTTCAAGAATGCACACAGCATACTCATCCGATACTAGTTCCATGAGAAAGTATTGATGAGACTCGACATTTCACTGAATAGCTCTGAAGATGGAATGCTGAATTGGAGATAGTTTCGAATACCAGGCCTTTCCGTTAATGGCATTTTAGGTTTCTGTAGGTGGCCGTATTGAATAAAACTCCAACCCCATTAGGACGGATGGCTTATACGACAGTTTGGACTTAACAAAACTGCCATACGGAATATCTGCACTTGGCAGAAAGACCTTTGCGGCAACAGTGCACAAGACTCGTGTATGCCATGCGATTCAGTCCATGCCGAACACATTTTCAAGCAAATAGCATTCTTTGGCACTTTCAACCGTTTTCGTAGTTGATGGTCAAATTTGGCAAGAACAATGTTAGTTTGCTCTTTTGCTTGCTCTCGTTCAGGCTATTTGCTTGCACCAACAATCATCCTTGACGGTTTCTGCACAAAATTATTTGTTCTTGCTAGAGTACATGCGAATGGGAACAGATTATGATATTCTGGAAGCAGAAAGCCACTTTCAATCTAACAACACATGTGTAGTCAGCAGTCGCCCATCGACACAGTGGCCAGTAGGAAAGGGCCAGGAATGAAAGGACTGCGAGTTGTCGGACCCAGCGTCGCATAGCGAAAGACGGGCAGTCTTGGGACGGATGAGAAGCAAGCATGACTGGTTCAGCCAGGATGTCGGGTCCGATACTGAAGCTCGATAACAGTCTGCATGGATTATTCATTGCCAACATAAAATGATGAGTTCTGTAAATGGCTATTACAGGTGTCACAAGGCACATGCTCAATCATGTGGAGATGGAATTTCTCGGTCAAGATGGGCTCCTTTGAGCAATCTGCAGGAGGGAGCTATTTGTTACCCAGAAATTCAATCTTGACCAGGCTCAGTCGCAATTGAAAGTGACCATGCGACACCGGTATTACTCCTGACCTGGTACGTTCGCACGTAAATCGCAGTACAAGTGCTCTGATGGTGGCACAGTGCTCATCATATAGGCTGGTCTGCTTCTGTACTGTGTCGAATTTAACTTTACCTTGACATCAACGTGCAAGAGGTGCACTGTGATGTGGGCTTTTAAGGCCAGCACTGCAAATGGTAGAACACTCTGCCGAATGAGAACAATGGCGTGAAAAAATAAGAAAACTTTTGTGTGCATGACATGGTGTTGGCAAAGTGAAACTAAGTTCTTGCTTTTTACAATCTTGAGAAACTGTCTGACACCTATGAAGCTTCCAAAATCAACTTCAGGTAGGCATACTAGATATTTTGAATTATCTATATATCAAACTATTTTGCTATCATTTTTGATTTCAATATATCTGGGTTTAGCTATACACTGCTATGGTTTATAGTATTCATGTGTTGCCTGGCCTCAGATGTTTCCTGTTAGTTTTTCTATTATGCGCACTTAGTGTCTTGTCCTTGAGCATTTAATTTATCAGAGAAAGATAGAACAGCAGTGGCAACGAAATTGCTATTGTCTTAGATGAACCAATGTAAGAATGAAAAAAAAAACCCACATAGATCTTAAGAACTGGCTCACATTAAATTGCTGATGAATAAGTCATAGCAACGGCATTAAATGGCAATAAGAAATAAAACTTCCAAGTGACATCGCTGATATTCTATAGGAGCATTGAAGAGAATAAAATGCTGAGGAGACTATAAAGGTAAGAAAGAAAAAGATATTTATTAAGAAATGACTGCAACAAAGGTAATCATTATAGTGCAAATAAAAATAAAACATTTGACAACAATAGCAATGCACTTATCAAGCACAGTGATTGATAAAGTCCTCAAGGAAGGGCAAGTGTAAATTCTTAGTGAAGTCAGGTCATTCAACTGCTGTAAAAGAATGCTTCCATACATGAAGATAATGACATGGCTAAGAGGAATAAAAATATTTCGACAAAATACATCCAAAGGCAATAAAAATGTCTGATGAAGAGAACAGATCACATCTTTTCATGCCCACAGAGCATAAACTGAAGGTACCAGTCACACAAATGAAGGAAAATTCCCAAAGGCACGCCCGCTAACAAAAGCTATTACACATCCTACATAGTAGGGTTGCGAATATAGCATTCCTAATCTACTAGTTATACACATGTAGACAGAGAAAGTGGAGAGCGAAAGTGTAGCCAATAATGAACCTCTCACGATCTCAATAATTCCGACAAACCATACCTGATGCTTTGACTTCGGTGCAAGATGAGGCTTTGCGATGACCGATTTTGCACCTTGTTTCTTGCTCACAGGGTGGAGAGCCAGTAAAAAGCACAAATTTGGATTGAAGCGGGTGGTTGGTGCTGTATGCATGCCCTGGTATGTTTCTATAAGTGATCAAAGTTATAGTGGCTATTACAGTAACAAGCGGGCATGTGCAAAGGATACATGACAGTATTCTTTGTGCATGCACATGACACTATTCTCACGCACTGCGACACATGCCATGTATCGCTGTGCAGTATCATGCAGTGAGCAAAAAAAAAAAAAAAAGAATTTCCGGCGATTGCAATACTCCCTAATGCGAAATTTAAGTACAGTTCTATACGTGTTTCATTTTGCAATATATTAGCTGGTGCAGACAATCCATCTCGTGCCACCTGTTGCAAACAGAGCGAAACGTAGCGCAACTGCTTCACTAATCAGGAGATCACGAGAGGCAGCACGTGACACGTGGACACAATTCACAGCAGCCACCGCAAGCAGACCTCCCTAATCCAGTGCTTTGTTTTCATATAAGTATCGTTGGATGTGCTCGGAGCATGCCATCGGTCAACAGACGATTCGCACTACAGTGGCCTCATCTTGTAGCCATCATCACTACAGAGAGGCACTACGCTTTTCTCCTCACGCTTCTCCCATACCCGCCTGCTCCACTTTCTGCCTCATGTTTTCACCGTAGTTTCCCCGTCCGCTTTCCTCCTCATGCTCTCTTCGCTTTTTATCCCCTGCTGCGCTCACCATTCACTTTCGGACCCTTGGCTTTACCATGCCAACATGCCATGGTGCAGGCACTGCGGACACACATGCTCACCCTCATCAGTGAAACTAATAGCTTATCTTGCATTTGTTTGCCCAAAGTTATAATACGCAGCCACTGTTTGGGACCCTCATCAATCTAACCTATCTAATATTCTCGAATCAGTCCAGACTCGTGCAGCTCGCTTTATTTACTCTATTTATTCTTATGATTACAGCGTTTCCAAGCTTAAGGTTCGTGGTCACCTTACCAACTTTGAAATGCGACGTCACATATCTAGACTATGCCTTTACCACAAATTTTATAACACTCCCTTCGAAGTTCCAGCTATCTTGCCAGTTCATCCCTTGTCCAGTCGCACAAACCATCCCAGAGTGGTTTTCCCTCTTTCAGCACAAACGACCACTCATCTTCACTCTTTTTTTTGTGATGACCGCATGGGACTGGAACCATCTACCGCAATTGCCGTGCACCACTCCGATCCGCATCAATTCAAGGCGGCACTCGAATCACACTCACTGTAATTAAAACCCATCCCTCATGTTATACCCCAACTGGGGCCTTTGAGGTATAATAAATGAAATGATATGCCCATATCTGCACTCTAACACAGGTACGGGCACTTAAGAGCTGCGCTCCAAGATCAAACTCTCTAGTGTAGCCAATAATCAGTCAGTCAGGCCCAGAACTATATAACGCTGCAGAAGAATATTACCTGCGTACGCTTCGTAACTTTGCCAGTGCTGCAAGGTACTTGTGAGATGGAGTACAGCATCTAACAGTCCTCCAGCACTGCAGACTTCCTAATGAGAAAGCAGCATTTGTGCTACTACAGGCGTCATCTGTCTTGGCAAAGGTTGTACATAATTCAGGTTCTGAAACTCAATAAAGGCCCATGCACTGCCGCAGTGTCCTCACATAATCCACAGCATAAAAACAAAGAGGATGAGATACCATGACTGTATGAATCAAAGGATCTTTGTTCTTCAGCTTGAGAGCACCTTAATTCACTTAGATATATACAAATTGATCGTGCAGAATAAGCATTCCTACAAACAAGATACTACCTGGTACTGATGCAGAGGACCATAATTTAAAATTGTGTTTTTCTATCAATACATTTTCACTAAGGTGAATCCCATAGAACAGGGAAACCTCACGCACACTACCTCATGTTTGAAGAGAGGGAAAAAAAAGCACATAGTCAAGCTGATAAACGAGTGTTTAAAGGTGTCTTCTTTAGAAACGATCATAAAATGACAAAATGTTGTAAACAGGTTCTCCTATGAGTGCACCTATAAGTTCTTGAAGACTGGGAAAGACTCTTTAGCTCCAAAAGAGTAAGGCACCCACACGCTGGACGTACCTGAGCAAGCAAATTTTTCCTATGCCTGAGAGGACTAAAGAAGCTCCGAGGACTTTTCTAACTAAATATAGAATTACCTCACTGCTAAATTACATTTCCTTATGTGACCATTTTTTTCTGGATCCTTCAAGTACAAGTGGAGTTAGATGTAGTTATTGCACCGATGAGCAGCTTTCTCTTTCCTTTCATCCCAATAGTCTCTTGCCCGAAAATTGAGTGCCTCCGTTGCAAGAGGGCTCATCAGAGCACCCTAAGGTGGCCACGGTAGACCACGCTACAAAGCATGCTGTTGCTACCTGGGAGTCCATGGACAGCAGGCACAGCTATGCAACTCTTGTGTATAGATCGGCAATACAGAGAGGAAGATCACAGACATTTACTCAATTAAAAATTTGCAATCATAGCATTAGTACTGAGAATGTTGACGCGATTACAAAAGCAGTCAATAGCTGCCGGTGGGTCCAGCTGTTGAGATAATGCTGCAGGACGATATAGTGGAGGCGAGAGCAAGCATTTTTTTTACAGATTTTGACGCGACAATGAAAAATTCCCAGCTGCCAGTATTGCAATGACATTTGGCTCACATGTTCAGAAGAGCCTCTTTCTAAAGATAAGCAACATTTTATTACTAAGTTAAGAAACTGTTTCCGGACCCTTTTAACACTTATTAAAAAGAATATGAATGGAAAAAAAAGCATTCTCCATCTCACTGTAGCAAGAAACTCAAAAGGGAATCTATATGGGTTTCTCAGAAAGCTTCGCAGTTGAAGAAAAATTCATCTTGGTCTGGGATACGAACTATATGCGGTCAGCTTTTCTGGTGCACCTAAGTACACACCTCTTAAAACGGCTCTCACTATGCTCTATCAGAAATTTTGCTTAAACACTGGAACTTGTCGAAATCCATCTGGGGAGCATTTTATTGCAATGATTTTTAAAACTTATTCATGATTACAGAAGATAGAAGGAATTAAAATGTGAGGTTACCATGTTGCCTGGAGGTGAGCTTCACTGCCAACATAGGACCCCCTTTTACCTATAACAGTGTCTGGATGTCACATTTCTCTCTAGCCTTTTCCGATACCAGAGACGAGAAACCATATTACATGTAAATCACGAGCTCCCAGGCCCCCCTTTTTTCCCCTTGTTTGCCATGTTTTTATGAAAAGAATCCACTTCTGTCAGAAATGGTGCTGACTGATTTCCTCATCCCTGCCGATGGCTTTGTACCGTGGAGTGCATGGCAAAAGTCTCGTTGCGCAATGCCCGTTCCCAAAATTCAGCTTCACCGCACCACAGCAATGTATTGCGGTCAAACATACGCAATGTATTGCGGGCAAGCATACCAAGAATGGAAAGGGGCCATTGTCACAGGACAGATGAAGGGTTCCATAATTTTGGATGTGGCAGAGGAAATTTGAGCCCTTAAGGCCAGTAGATGCCATCGATTTGTGTTTTCGCACTGCACAACTTTTTTAATGTCTATCGAGTCCCTAGGAAGTTACAAAAATTGGACAAACTGATATTGGTGATGTCTTTATCTGAGTGACCACGATTTCCCACCTAAACGCGGGGCCCCCTCTACAAGAGCACATAGGCTTTCACTTAAGGTTAGAGCTGTTTTCATGCTGTGGAATGATGCAGTTGAATAACTGTAACTGTGCAACCAATGCACCATGCTTGCCTGTTAGCCCTGCCCAAACCTGGTGAGGGGCCATTACCCTTACAAGGTTCACTTAAGTAGTAGTATATTTCAAGGAAACCAAGAAGTCCCGATGACTGGCCTAACATTCAGAATTTATCCAGACTACCTCATTGCAAACAGGAGTGTTTTGAAGACACAGTTCTGGGATTGCTTCTCAATTGGTTATGCCTGCACATGAAGGCATACCCCAGGAATGTGGCTAGTGCAATGAAAGGGATTAGATCATGCTGAAACATCTCCTGAAGTCGCTTGGCAGTTTAACTGAAGTCGCTTGGCAGTTTAACATATAAAAACATATCAATACTTGCTTCCTGATGCACCACAATGAAATGCAGCATACTGCACAGATATATAAATTCATAATTTTTGACTTTGTCTAATACATAATGCACTCCCTACAAGGCTGGTGACTTACTCAGGTTTGCCATGGTGCAGTTTTTTCATGTGTCTCTTCATGTCATTAGACCTTGCAAAGGACTTGGAGCAGACGGTGCAGCGGTATGGTCGCTCACCTGAGTGAGTGCGTAGGTGAACCTTAAGATGGCTCCTATCCACAAAAGTCTGAGAGCACGAAGGGCACTCATATGGCCGCTCGCCTGAGTGGGTGCGCAAATGAACATCCAGAGCAGATCTCTGTGAGAAGCTCTGAGGGCACAAATGACATTTATATGGCCGCTCACCAGTGTGGACTCGGAGGTGCCTATTAAGAGTGGGTCTTTGTGAGAAACTCCGAGAGCATGAAGGGCACTGAAATGGCTTCTCGCCTGTGTGAACGCGCAGGTGAATAATCAGATGGCATCTGCGTGAGAAGCTGTAAGAGCACAAAGGGCATTTAAAGGGATGCTCGCCTGTGTGGGCCCTAATGTGCGCTTTCAGATCAGACGGTTTTCTAGTTTTATAGTCACAGCGATCACAGTGGTGGAGGTGTCCTTGCTGTGACTTGTCGTCATGGATATTTGTTGCAGAGGAGGAATCCTTTGATCCTGCACAATGAAAACAACATTGCACTTAATGCAAAAATAAGATGCTACTGCTAAGGATGAGTCCTCATAGAACCTCATAAAAAGTGCATTAGGTGGCAAAAGTAAATGAATTTCCGAGTGCGATCACTCCACTTTTCTGGCCCACCCAACAATTAATTGAAAATATAGTGGTATTAGGAGAAAGGAGGTTTGGGTTTTTCACAAAAAATTCCAATGAAGGTTATTTCTATATAAGCGCAAGCAAGCAGCAACCATATAACAAATAATTACAATCACAAAGCTCAAACATATAAATATATATCACTCGAAAACAGACAGTCAATTCATAATGAATACAGATCATTCAATTAGTGTAAAAGAATGCTTACATACAAGAAGACAATGACATGGCTCAAACTGCAGTGGAAGAACAGACACGTGTCTCAATCACACCGCCTACCTGCAGAGTGAGCCGACTACAATTCTGTTCAGGCTTCCTCCCTTTAC
The DNA here is from genome assembly GCF_023375885.2 of Dermacentor andersoni. NCBI lineage: Eukaryota > Metazoa > Arthropoda > Arachnida > Ixodida > Ixodidae > Dermacentor > Dermacentor andersoni. The sequence goes on from NC_092821.1 coordinate 52,182,096, forward strand.
CGACAGGAGTGCTGCACTCTTGAAGGATCCCCATTTTCTGTCATCTGCTAGTGGCAGGAGGCGCTGTGATCACGTATTTTGCTACAAAACGGCCTTGGAACGCCTGATGTTACCTTTTCTGTTGCACCAATAGCTCTTGCCACCTCTGTATTAGTGCTTCCCGTGCCATTTGCAAAGAAAAATTGAATATGCAAATAGAAACCCCCTAGCGAACTCTCTCTTTGATCTTGGCTTGCAGTGCAATCATGCATCGTTGAACTTCTTAGTTGGTGTTTTCAGCAAGTTTCCTGCCTGTACTTGTCTTGATGTGCTTGTGTTGCATGTCAGGTGAAAACTGCTGCACTGTAATCTTGATTGTGCAATAGCGTGCAGGCAGAGATAGAGATCTACTGAGCTGAGAAGACGACTAATGCATTGCGCACATTGTGGTTTGGATGTGCAAGAAAGTTCGAAGTTTCTAATTTTTGAGTACAGCTCCTTTTTACACATTGTTTTGGTCGCAAACAGTTATGTATTATTCTAGCTATCGAGTGCATCAGTCACACATTAATTATATACCATTGGGAAATGTTTGTACAGTCATGCGGTTGTGCTTACTGAAATTTCGAACTTGCACTTTTATTCCTCCAGTGCATGTATTTCGAACAATCCATGCAATTTAATACTATGAGTACTATATACCTGGTGCTCAGGGTATGCCCTCTCGCTATTGAGCATTGCAAAATGTTTCATAGTGAAAAAAATTATCCGGATCCCATGCACGGAGCAAATCAATGTAAACGAAGCCTTTCAATCTGTTTGTTTTGACTGACAATAATTAGCGGTGATGTTGACTGCAAATGTTCAATTAAAAAAAGTTATATTATGGGGTTTCACATGCCAAAACCACAATCTTATTATGAGGCACACTGTAATGGGGACCCCGGAAAATTTCAACCATTTGGGGTTCTTTAACGTGCACCTAGAACTAAGTACACGGGTGTTTTCGCATTTCACCTCCATTGAAATGCGCCCACTGTGGCCGGAATTCAATCCCGCGACCTTGCGCTTAGCAGGCCAACACCATAGCCACTAAGCAACCACGGCAGGTGCGAATATTTAATTTCTTCAGCATTTAGTGCAATACAAGTAGCAAAGTAATAATAAATGGTATCTTGTGTGCACCACTGCTGTTTGTCTCCTCGTCTCCACATCTCCTTGTGTGTCAGAACACACAAGAAGACGTGTTTGCTTGAGGTGGTGTTGTGCGGCATTGTTTACCGTATTTACTCGAATCTAACATGCACTTTTTTCCTGATAAAACGGGTCCGAAAATTGCATGCGCAGTAGAATCGAGTATGACCCTAAATCTGTGTTACCATATCGCCATCGGTATTTCAAAATGGCTGCCTAGTGCGTGCTTCGAGCCTAGCTGCCGTGGCTTCCTCCATGTGCTGTAGTATGTGCGCTTAGGTTAGCCTACTGTTCATCTTCCCGTTTTCTGCATTTGCTCTATAAGCATGCTGCGAGGCGCATTTCATCATGACGTCGCAATTAAAAGGGAAGTGATCACGTGTGCGGAGACAGGCAGAAATCGGGCTGTAACACGGGCATTCGGAGTTCCCAAAACTTGCGTGTGGGACTGGCGCAAACAGGAGAGGCATTCTACTCTGGCGGCTGCCGCGTAGGCACGGCCGCACGGCCCCTATCTTGAAAGTGATCTGCGATAGTCTACGCATCTAGGCTCACCACGCTGTGTTCTCGTTGCTTAGTTCACATTGAAGTGAGAGGCCGCACAAAGGTCAAATTCGCTCGCTCCTGCTATCACACTTTCTCACTCCAGTATTCTGATAAAAAGTTTCCGCGGTCATTGAGTGAGACGTGTCCATGTTTGCTAGTGCGCGCACGACACCATGCTTGTTAATTTAGTTAGTGAGCGAATGTTTAAAAGTTTATACGGCCGATAAAACTACTATCCTTACTTTTTGTATAGCTTTCTACTATTTTGATATCGCAATCGATGCTTCGCCTTTCCGGCGAAACTACCACTTTATTTATTGCAGCTTTAGTGCACTGGGGGTAAATATTATGTTTTTCCGAATGAGATCAAGTGGTATTTGTCTATGAAATAATGAGGTGCACGGTAATGTAAAGGACTTTCCTTTTTCTATGTCACGGCAAACGGGTGCGCGCTGCAATTGAGAGCATTCCCCCCCCCCCTTTTTTTTCGGTCAAGGAAAACAGGTACGTGTTACAATTGAAGGTGCGCTAGAATCGAGTAAATACGGTATAACCTGCGAGAGGGTCGAGCGTTGTCATTGCTGCACATGGCACATCGCATCACGGCACAAATGTTGGCACAATTATGGGGCTGTAAGTGCCAACCAAAACCACATTCGAATTATGAGGCATGCCATAGTCGCAGACACCAAATTAATTTTGATAACCTGGTGCTCTTTAATGTGCACTTAAATCTAACTGCACGACTGTTTATGAAAAATTTGCATGTTGTTCATTTTTCAGAAATAGCAGAAACATACAGCACCCTACCTTCAGTTTACCCGCTACTGCTGTCATGACCATGAATCACTCAGAAACCACCTTTCTGTGCTTCGTCTCACGTGTGACCATGAAGTCATATTGGAAGGCTCTGAAGTTATGGCCTAGTAGCCCCAGAAATTATTTCTTTGTGGCGCCCCAGTAATCACTAGTCTCTACAGTAAGGTTTCACGAGTTGTGAAGCACATTTAGGTCTGAATAGGGCTACTAAGCTTAGATGTTTACGAGGATATACCTAAGCTTGCTTTCCAAAGGCTCACTGGAAGTTTAGACTGGTACACTATATGGGATAATTTACTAGTCTTTTAAGCAAATGCATGGCAGAGGAGCCTCGAGCACTGCGGCAGCTGCTGTGATTGACCCCACGGGATCCATGCCACGTGCCGAGAGAAATGCAAACCAGGACCAAAACAGTCATTGGCGCGGCAGCCTCATTCAGACACCTAGTCTATTCTTCCACTGTGACTGAAACAGCCATAAGAAATAAGAAACGAGAAACAGCCACACATAAGAAAGAAGGCTCCTGGCAGGAGCACATCTATTATACATAACAGGCAGTAAAAATGCGATTCAATAATAACTGAATTCTGAGATTTTATGTGCCAAAACCACGATCTGATTATGAGGCACGCTGTTGTAGGGGACTGAGGATTAATTTGTACCAATTGGGAATCCTTAACGTGCACCCAATGCACAGCACACAAGCATTTTCACATTTCACTCCCATGAAAATGTGGCTGCCAGGGCTGAGATTTGATACCAAGACCTTGTGCTTAGCAGTGCAATGCCATAGCTGCTAAGTGACCACAGCAATGTATACAATATGAATGAAAAAAGAAAAAAATTTATGCCCCCTAGAAAATATACGGAAGAAACCAGTTTCACAGATGAATAAACATTCACAAACATACAATCACTGAAATGCCATCAAACATTATTAAAGATGCACACAGTGTGGATGAGAGTACAGCATTTTTCATCATTTAGAGATACACAAAATAGGCAGAGAAAGTGGAGAACCACAGTGTTGTCAAGGATAAACATCTTACGCTGGCCACATAGCACAACACTAAATGCACAGCCTATTTTGAAAAATAAGAGCCATTATGTTATTAATGACAGCTGAATACAAAATGCCACATCGGCTTTCTGCTGTGTTTGCCAAAGCATCAAAGCATACTCATCACAGCATTCCAGCACCGACAATCCCTCAAAGACAAAAAGCATTTGCGCTCCTATTGGCTCCATTTCTATCTTATGAAATTGCACATAATGATCAGTATGACTGAATAAAGTCCTATTATGCTCCTACAATGTCATCACGGAAAGAAAGGGAGGGCTAGATACCATGATAATATGAATCTATGAATCTTCCATTCTTTAGCCTTGAAAGTATCTGAATTCATTTAATTGTATTTGACAGATTGCAGTTCCCTGATGCTGAAGAACAGGAGAATCATTACAACACCTGCAGGAAAAGTTACACATAAGAGAAGTTGATGTTCTACCAAAAGCAGTGCAAAGAATAAATCCTTATAGTAAGTTTTCTAAGTGACAAGCCAATAAAATTCCATGAGTAAATAATGAATTGAAACATTATCGGTATTATCCAGAATGAAGCCTATAAGCATCGCTAGGAACAAAGTGCTACACGGTATTGTCTAGAGGACCACGAGTCTAACCGATTTTTTAAAACCAATTTGGCTTCACTAGGCTGTATCTCTGCAATTCATGAGGGAAAAAAGCGAAAGTGGACAGACAAGCTGAAGCGATAAATGAGTGTTTCAAGCTGCCTTTTCTTTAGAAGATTCACTACTGACAAAAACAAGACAACAGTGCTGATTACTTTCAGTGTTCAAAATATTGTGCACAACAAAGGAGTGGCTGCTGCAGAGAAAAAGATGCTGTTTCAACAAGCTGATGAAACAGATTCTTTTGTGAATGCAGCCACGTCATTTAAGTCCCGAGAACTAGGAAATATTGTTCATGTCCAAAACAAGGCACCCACATACCGGTCATACCTCAGCACACAGGTCTTTTCTATTACTGAACAGTACCAACTAATGATAAGCAGTTAGCTTTTTTAATATGCATGTAAACATACTTTAAATGGCCCTTCACCAAGCTCAATCGGATATTTCAGTTACCCGCCCAATGTTGAAGCGTCACCAGGCCGTTTTCCTGCAATAATTTTTCCTGTGGGTTCATTATTAGGGGAGATAGAAGGAATTGAAATGTCGAGTTATTGTGTTGCCAGGAGGGAAGCTTCATTGCCAGCACAGGCACCCCATTTGCATCGACTAGTGTCCGCAAGTGACATTCCTTCCCTGAATACTCCAATACGAAAGACGTGGGATCGCCTCTCGAGTATCTTAGAAGCCCAGCCTACTTTATTCTTTCTTCTCATCTTTCAGAGGACGACAATTCAGCATTTGATGCTTTACCAGTCACAAGATTAATTGATGAAGTTGTGGACAGTGCATACATCACAAAGGCATTTATGTGTGCTACTTTGATTTTCGAGCAGGAAGTTAGGTTCCCTCGAGGTTTAAAAAATTCTTATCATGTGACCTACGCACTGTGCTTTTCTGTTAATGATGCAAAAGGATAGAAAGTTGGGCGGGCTGGCACGGTAACATATTCTTGGTGTGTAGTGCAAAGTAACATACACACAGACCAGAAAAAGCGCTCGTCCTGTCTTCTAGTCTCTGTGTGTGTGTCACTTTGCTGTGAATGATGCCTAAACCTGGTGAGGGGTTTTTAAACTCACAAGAATGTTGATTTATGCAGCAGTAAATTTGTAGGAGACCAAGAACTTCTGATAATTGGCCATACATTGAGAACTTATGGCTATTTTAACCGAAAACATGACTGTTGTCAAGGCATAGTTGACGGATGGTTGCTTCTTTGTTGAGCTTTCCCATGCAAGATAGCACATAAATATTGTTACCATAATGCAAGCAGTGTCATTACAACAAATGTTTTTAGACTGCAGTGAAATAAAAGTTCCTTGGCAGTTCAAAATATACCAAAAACAGCCATACTTGTGGCACCTTCGCAATCCACAAGAACATCACACAGCCTACTGCACATTTACTAAGTAGATTCCACATTCTGACATCTATCCTAACAAGTACAGCAAAGTCGCTGCTGCCTACTCTGCGGCATCATGGTGCTGTGTTTCCATGTGCCCTCAAATTATCGGCCTGTACAAAGGACTTGGAGCAGACAGTGCAGTGAAATCATCACCCGCCTGTGTGGATGCGCAAGTGTCTCTTGATGTTGCTGTTTTTCACAAAAGCCGGAGGCCATGAGGTGGCACTGAAATGGCTTCTCACCAATGTGAAACCTGATGTGTGTTTTCCGACAGAACAGTTTTCCACTTTCAATGCCACAGAAGTCACTGCAGTGGAGGCATCTCGGCCGCAACTTAATAGTTGTTTGAACGTATCGATGTCTTGATCCTGCATATTGAAAACCAAACCGCAATTATGGAATGGCAAAATCAGAACACACAGATGCTAGTGCTAATAAGGAGCATTTTGCTAGTCCAGTACCTTGAGGGGGATCTTAGAAAAGACATGATTGCCAGATGAACAAGTTTCTAAAATCTGAACACATTTTAACAAATGAAAGCTTTCAACTATGAACTTTATTAAAGTGAGAGGACGGGCAGTGTAGCAATTGAATGGGCTGCCATTTCAGCTAAATAATATCGCAAGGTTTTCCATGAGTTGTAATGGTGAAGTCAAACGTTTACAACTTTGATAATAACATAGAATTATATACATACTACAGTGCACCAAAAGAAATGTGTAACGGTTGGTCTCGAACCCTGTTCTCTCGGTGCAGCAGCTCAATGTGCTACCCATACGTCCAAGGAGTACCGAGTCCATTTTAATGGATTAAAGGATGCCAATAAGACAACAATGAAAGGGCTTCAAGTGCACCCATGCTGTTCCTGTTGACCACTCCTTAACCCTTTCAGTACCGCCTCAGGGACCAGTTTGTTCCTTAGTTTTTCTCTCGCTGTGTCACTAACGCTAGATAGGAATGGGAGGACTGTAACTGGGGAGCATTTGTCATTATTCATGTCATTTCTTCCCTTCTACACCACTAAAATTACACTATTACATTAGTTTTACAATAGTATCTAAGAAACACTAACCTCATTCAGGAGGTGCATCACCTGTGTAAGAAACTGCCATTGAAAGGGTTAAAAGTACTGTCAGGTCAAACCCAAGGCATCCACATAATCATGTACCTCAACAAACAAGACTTTCCTACAAGTGAAGCCACTAAGAGTTAAGAAAAACAACACGCAATTTGCTTTTCTTGTGCACTGTAAATATTAAGCAGTTTAGTAGAAGGTCTAAACAGGCAGCAGTTCATTTTGAGAACACCAACCTGTTTCAGTGAGACATCAGAATTTATCATGATTGAACCCTTTGCTACACACGATGGTTTTCTGAAGGAACAGTTGATTGAGGAGCTTTGTTGTGCCTTCACATAAAGGAATACCACATTAAGATGGTTACAATGATGCACTGCAATGTCCCTACAACTTGCTAGATTATGCTGAAGCATGCCTTGAAGTTTCTCTATAGTTCAGTACAACAGGGGATATGGTGACACTTGTGCTTCCAGATGCACCAGAACATAGTATGTAGATTCCTTATTCAGAGTGCATTTAACACATTTGGAATATTTTCATGGCCGGAGGCCCACTCCAGCAGTATCACAGTGCTGCATTTTCATATTTCTGCCCAAAAGAATGGTCAGCACAAAGGACTTGGAGCAGACAGTGCAGTTGTATGGTCACGCGACCATGTGATTGCACAGGTGATCCTTCAGCTTCCTATACAATTCTTTGCATTAAAGATTTACTAGAATTGTCAGTGTGTGATCACTGAAATTATAAGGAGCACACAAAACAGTAAAATGTTTAGGAGAACAAAACTAACAGTGAGAAAGATTGCTGTAAAAAAATGCTTACATGCAAAAAGACAATGACAAGGCTCAAACATGTTAAGAAGAACAGAAGTCTTACAAGGAGTCTTGTGTATATGCTTTATGTATAAGATGTGAGACGGCACAATCAAAATGTGAGATGAAAAGAAATTGTGCCCACAGAAGTACTTAATGCCCTACCTTCAAAACTGAAGAAAAATCCACAAAGGAACCTCCACTCATGAAATTTGTCAAAAATTCCTAAAGTGCTACATAGTTGGATTGAGTTAATAACATACTTCATCGAAAAGTACAACACATGTAGGCACAGAAGGTATAAAACAATATTATTGCCAAGGATTAACTTCTCATGCAGGGTGCAAGGCACTATACTAGATGAACTGTACTTATCAAAAGAAAGCCACTATCTTAATAATGGCAGCTCAGTATGAAAAGCCTTGTTTGCCTCTTGATGTATAGGCATCACTCAAAGCATGAGAGGCTCAGTAATGACTTTTCACAACTTCAAGTTTTCCAGCACCAGGCGTACTCAAGGATGAAGCACCATTTGTACTCTCATTGGCTTCATTTCTTTTACCAAAGGCTGTACATAAAATACATTATGAAATCTCGTGCAGTATGTTTCAATAAACTTCTGCGTGCTACCACAATGTCTTCATACATTCCACTGGAAAAAGAGAAGAGGATTGAGATTATTTCAGTTATGGGGTTTTACGTGCCAAAACCATGATATAATTATAAGGCATGCAGTAGTGAAAAATTCCAGATTAATTTTTGCCATCTGCGGTTATGTACTTTACACCTAATGCATGGCTCACGAGCATTTCTCCATTTCGCCCTCATTGAAATGATGCTGAGACTTGAATGCACAACCTTTTGCTTAGCAGTGCAACAAGCAGCCATAGGGGGTAAAAAAAAATTGGCTAGGACAAGATAGCATCACAGTACGTCTTAATTTAAGGTACCTTAAAGCTGAAGAACAGCAGATTAACAGAAGCAGCTGCAGGAAAACTTACACTGCAAAAAAAAATTTCACCTTAGCCGAAACGCACTGAAGAGAATAAACGCCTAAATAAGACCCCAGAGTCCCAAGGGACTGCATTTTACAGATAAATATTAAATGGAAGCAACGTTACTGGCATTATCCAGAAATAAGTGTCATAAGCATTGCAATGAACAAAGTGCTGCATGCTAGTTATGCCGAGGACCACGAGTTGTTTTCCTATCAGCCCATTGTGACTATGGTATTTGTCATAACACGGTGCAACCTTACTCATATTACCTTCTTTCGAGTGGAAAACAAAGGCAAAGTGCACACCCAAGTTGGAATGAGTAATAAATCTTTCAATATTCTTTTCAATTTGTTACTATTTGAAAATGGCAAAATCATGCAAATGCGAGACAGGATGTCTGGTTACTTTTCACTTTTAAATTACTGTGTAAAGCAAAGGAATGGTCAACTCAGACAAGTAGATGCCTACAAAAAGATAAAATAGGTTCTTCTGCAAGTTCAGCTATATTGGTTAAGTTTTTGACATGGAAATACTGTTCAACTCCAAAACAACAAGGCACCCACATATACTGTCTTACTTTAGCGCGCTGGTCTTTCAACACTGAAAGATTAAAACTTAATAGAGCAGTAAAGTTTTTATAATGCACATGTAAATATCTCTTGAAGGGTCCTCCACTAGGCCCCACCAGAAATTTTGGTCACACACTGGAACTTGAACAGTGCCCTCTTAAGGGCACTTCACAGCAGGAATGTTTTTCGATGAATTCATTATTATAGGTGATAAGAAGAATTGAAATGCCCCGTTGCTGTGTTACCAGACGGCAAGCATCGATGACAACATAGACAACCCTACACTATGACTAGTGTCTGCAAGCAACATTCAGTTTGTGCCACATCCGATACTGAATATGAAGGCTCCTATCACGTGTATAATTTATCAAATGAGGCTCCTGTGTTCTTTTTATTATTCCTTTTTGTTTTTTACAATGTGGTACACTCATGAGAATGTTCATATAGGCTGCAGCACATTTGAAGAGGATCAACAAATCCTGATGACTGGTAAAACATTCAGAAGTTATCATGCCTCTTTTACGGAAAACATGAGTGTTTTGAAGGCATAGTTGATAAATTATCGCTTTAACATTGTTGCGCCTTCAATGAAGGCATATGACATGAATATGGTTAGTGTAATGGAAGAAATATCGATACAACAAAGCTCCCTGCAATTTGTTTATGTTGTAAGATGCTGTGATGTTACTGGGCAGTTCAGCATACGAGAAGAAATAGCAACACTTATGCTTCCTAATGCACCAGAATACCCCTATTCCCAATTGAGACCCCATTTATGTATTACAAGTACACCGTCGTGGCTGGTGACCTACTCAGCAGGTTCATGGTGCTGTTTTCATATGTATCGTCAAACTATCAGCTTGCACAAAGGACCTGGAGCAGATGGTGCAGCAGTACGGTCGCCTGCCTGCACGGATGCGCAAATGCCCCTTGAGGTGGCTGCTATTCACAAAAGTATGAGGGCACGAGAGGCACTGATATGGCTGCTTGCCTGAGTGGACGCGCAAGCGACCATTCAGGTTTCATTCATCGGAGAAGCTCTGAGGGCACAAATGGCACTGAAATGGCTGCTTGCCCATGTGGATGAGCAGGTGTCTTTTCAGAATGCCATCTTGCAAAAAGCTCGAAGGGCATGAAGGGCACTGAAATGGCCTTTGCCTGTGTCCTGCAGATTGTACATATGCAGGAAATTCTGCGGGTACAAATGGCATTTAAATAAATGTTCGCCTGACTGGGCCCTGAAGTGTTTTCACACATAAGAGTTTTACAGTTTGACAACCACAGAAACCACAACAGCCTCTTTGCAGTGACTTCTCATATGTGGCAGTTCTTGGAGAGGATGAATTGACTCTGCACAATGGAAACAAAACAGCACTTAGGAAACGCCAAGGTCAGAAAAGACAAATGCTAGTGCTAACATTGAGCATTTTGTTCATCCAATCGTTCTTGAGGGTGGTTTCAGAAAAGACAAAACAAAGCACAGCTGGTTGACTTTTCTCATTTACTCAATAATTATACATGCGATTGCTTAATGAACAGGTAGATAGGCTCGAACCATACTTTTAAAAAATGATGTGTTACACAGTTCAAGTTATTGAAGTGAGAGATGTGTAGTGCTTGCATGTGGCGTCGCTTCAGCAAAATAAAGCAGTAAATTTTTCATGCTATGTTGCCATGGTGGAGAATTTTTGATATTTCGATAATTATCATATAAAAACAATACACATATGTAGTACAATGGAAGAAGAAAATTTATGTCACTGTGACCTATTAAGCATTTTTTCTTTCTAAATGAGAAACTTGGAACATTGATATCTGTACACCATATTTGCATGTGCTATTCATTATGACCATGTTGATGCTTTCATTAAGTTTTATGTTCTTTACTACAGCCTACTTGCCAGTAACAATTTCAATATAAGGGATGTTGCCATTATAGAAACCATTGAAGCATAGCTGTGGTTCCCATTTGAATACCAAAACAAGAACTTTCCTGGACAAATATAACATCCTACATCACAGAGTTGCTCGTAATGAAAACATAAACGTGAGGTAAAGTACCCCTTTAACACTGAGCACACAAAAGCGAGTTGCTTCTTTCTTTTATAGAATGCACCACCTGAAACAAGAAGAATGTTCATGAAATGAGGTCTTGAACTGAGACAAGATTGCCTTGGTCAAACAAGCACCATTATTACAAATATTTTGGGGTTTTATGCTGGTATTTCATCATCTGACCTATTTACTACATGCCTTATGCCTAAAACACACAGCAAAGCACAAGTACTATTATCTCTGCATAGTGTGGTCAGATGCTGCATCAGCATTTCCTGTTGTTTACTATCATCATCTGCATTGTTTGATGTGTCACTGTGTTTTGCTAAGCATGAAACATATCAATAAACAAGAAACAAGTATGGGGATCAATAATGAACACTGAATAATGAGATGACTAGCATTTCCAAAATTGTAAACGAGGAATGGCGTCTCGTAATACAAGAGGTACCTTAGCTAAGAAAAAGCAGTGCACTCCATCAATGCACTCCAAGGCCATGTCCACTGTAAAGAATGCAATTAGCAATGTGCCATAAGGACCATTGTTTTTAGAAGACAAAAGAATGCAACACAACAGGCATCACACAGGATAAAACATATTGTGTAAGCTATACTTTCAATACTCTATACAGTATCTAAGTGGGTCAGTGGGCGTATAACGCTCTGGTGCTCCCATGTTTATTTTACCGAAACAGATGCATTATTGCATTGTGTAAACATAGTAAGCAAAGAACAGCTAATTCGTGTAAATTACGAAGAAACAAACATGCGCTGGTACGAGTTCAATTCTGAAAGAACCTTTCCGAAGTATAGAAAACAAAATTGCCAAATACTCTACTTGTACTGCTACGATCAAAATGAACACAAGAGTGAGTGGCCTACATGAGCATTCATGCCAAGAAGTGGCAACAGCTGGAGTTGCAACGAAAGTGCGGCCAGGCACGCAGTATCTGTTGACAGTATATGTAACAAGTTCTCGCTCAGTATCCTTTCACATTACATGCAACAAGTTCTTACTACACTGATCTACATACAGGTGGTGGGTGCACATGCTCACATAATGGCAAACTGCTGCACTTGTGGCACTCTGGCAGGCACAGTCCACGTCGCTAAAACTAAATGCGTAGGCTAAACTACATGGCCTCCTATTTCAAGCGTGAAGCATATATATGCCCCAATATCTGATCAGCTGCCTTTGTTTTGTGTTGTTGCGACAGCCCTTGGGCCCACCTTGGGCAAGCGCTGATGCAGCGCGTTTGTGCCACCTCAGCGAGAGACCACGCAGCTTTCAGGTAATGAGACTCAGAAATGAGGATGTACACCCATCATCTGTCTCTGGGTCCGCGGAGCAACAACTGTTTACGTATACTGTCAACAGGTATCACCTATCTGGCCAAACTTTTCTCTAGATTCTAGCTGGTACTACTTCATAGAGCTGACAGTCATGCAGGTCCCTTGCTCCGGTGTTCGGGTTAAGTTTGATGGTGGTAGTATGTAGTAACAATGGCATAGCGTACGGTGTATATATTATTGCATGGCTCAGATAAAATATCGCTTGATACATACATAACAGAAGCAATATGGCACATCTGTGACGACAGGGCTTCTAGTACTGTAATTGAGCCTGTGAAGGAACGAAATAAGAACGAGCATCAACAGGCTCAAAATTCTTACGAGTGCAATCAACGGCAGTAATGAAGCAGCTTTCAAGTACCACCACTAAATTCTCTTGGAGAATGCAACCCAATAAATAAGTTAATGATAGCGAAAGAAGATTAGATGCTATTAGTGCAAGCATTCAAATATCAACAAGAACGAACAATGCGCATTCACTATACACAATCATTAATTTCACTATGAAACACACAGAGTCAACTGAATTCTTAATCACAATTAAGTATTACATTGTTCTAAAGAAACCACTGACTAAGAAGACAATGAAAAAGCTTGATGTCACTAAAACAAAAGATCTTCAAGGAGTAATACCAGCACTAGAACTTAGAGACCAGAAAAAGACGAAAAATACAAAGATTGCATCATATCACACACCACACAATAACATCGAAAAAACCAGTCGCACAGGTGCTACCAAGCTACAGCCACTAACAAAAACTGATATTCTTAGGTGTAAATATCTTGCATAGTAAGAGTGCAAATACATTATTTTTCAATATGGGTGACACACATGCAAGTAGAGAAAGAGGAAAAGAAAGGTGTTATCAACAATCAACTTGCCTGGCTATAATTAAGGTGCAATACTGAATTCACAGCCTTTGATAAACGTAAGAATAAAGTAATGAATAAAGATAAAATCAGACATCCACCCGTTCGTAGCAACTGCTGCAAAGGGTACCCATATGGGTTCCTCGAAAGAAAAGCCTCAGAGTAGAAGAAAAATTCCTCCTGGTCCGGGACTCAAACCCGGGACGGACCATTGGCTTTCCGGGCAGCCACTCTACCATCTGAGCTAACCAGGCAGCTAGCAGATGGCAGGGCGAAGTCGAATTTGTCGACAACACGAAGCAAAGGCAATTATTTGACGTAGTAGTTCTGCAGAAACCCGCAAGGTGGAGAGAAGTAATGAAAGGCGGTGATCCCGGGTTCGAGTGCCGGACAAGAACGAATTTTTCTTCAATTCTGAGGCTTTTCTTTAGAGGAACCCGTATGGGTTTCCTTTGTAACAATTGCTACGAACGGCTGGATGTCTGATTTTGCCTTTATTCATTACTTCTCTCCACCTTGCAGGTTTCCGCAGAACTACTACATCAAACACTTGCCTTTGCTTCGTGTTGTCGACAAATTCGATTTCGCCCTGCCACCTGCTAGTCGCCTAGTTAGCTCAGATGGTTGAGCGGCTGCCCCGGAAAGGCGGTGGTCCCGGGTTCGAGTCCTGGACCAGGACGAATTTTTCTTCAACTCTGAGGCTTTTCTTTAGAGGAACCCGTAAAGGGTTTCCTTTGTAGCAATTGCTACGAACGGGTGGATGTCTGATTTTGCCTTTATTCATTACTTCTCTCCACCTTGCGGGTTTCCGCAGAACTACTACGTCATACATAAGAATAAAGTGCACAGTGGGCAAGGTAAGAAAAAGGTACATACACATGTACCTATGCAGCTTTCTTCTGTCTTCTAAGGCCCATGCTATGCTAGCATTACTGCATGAACATAGAAAACATGCAATTTTCTTTCGAGTCTTTCTTCTGTGGTTGTTCCATGTCTATTTCACACCAGTTACTAGCCCAGGAGCAAGTATTACTCTGCACTTCTAAGTTTCTTATGTAGTCCCATAAAGAAATACCACATGAACACGGTCTCGTAAACAGACAATCTTATTAAAAGAAGTGCCCCTTTAACCTTCACTGCAGCCAGTCACGGCAACGTTCTACCGTGATGAAAGACCTTATTAAACAGTGCTGAAATACCCTTTGAAAAGTCTTTACACTGCAGTTTATGATGGCACATAATCACACTTATTCTCCTCGGTGCACAAGAATGTGAGCTGGATGTTAGAGTGCGTTGTCAAAGGGAAGTGCACTGCACGGTGGCACCGACATACGAAAAATTGGTCCAATAAATGTCAGTAATGAACTGTCTTTAGCTCATTGTTTTATATGTCGGTACTGCCGTGCAGTCTAAAGTTCTATAGACCATGGACATTGTGTTGCAGCTCGTATCCAACACAACTACTCAGTCCCAATTCCAGCTGTTTATTCCATGAGGTGCACCAAGACTGCTAGTTGTCTACTTTGCATGGTGCCAAGTTCTCACAGTGCCTATTCAGGTTAGTTACCAGCCTAACACAGATATAATGGCAGTGTGTGGTTGCTCAGGTTGTCAGACTGTAGAAAGGACATAAGCGGGTAAAGTCACTCAACTATATATGTGCGCGGTGCGCAGGTGTGACTTGAAGTTGCTCTTGTGCAAAAAACTCCAAGGGCAGTACTCACAACATGGCCACTTGAAGTGACCATGTTCTCAGTACAGTGACTTGCTATTAGAACACCCCTTGTGACTGCCTTTCATTTTCTGCGCATACCCCCCTTGTATATATACACACGATGTGGCAATGCAATAAAATATTTTTGGAAGAAAGCGCTGTGTATGTCGTCTCTCGCAGTCCTTGTCCTTCGTGCTGTACATTATTTTTTATCATCAGCTTTTTCATTTCCTTCAATTCGTACGTGGGATGGGATCCATTGAAACTGCCTTGTAAACTTGTCTCGAGGTGGGCCATGGTGCAATCATTGTTTCTTTATTTTGATTCCGCCAACACCATGACATCACATGTGGAATAAGTACATAGTTTTCGCAAGGCTGCAGCAATGGCAGCGCTTTTTACTGTTGTACATGACACTACGTGATCCAGGTGGCCTCACAATGACACATCAAGGGAGGGTATGCAGAATGCCGCTGCACAGCTATCTGTCTGTGCACACACTGACCCATCTGTGTACACTTGTAAGTGGCTTTGAAGCGTGCTCAAGTGGTCCAGCACAAGAAACTTTGCTTCGGCAGTTGAAATGGTTGCATTATGCCGGTAGGAGGGGTACACTGAGGCTGCATGTAACATCCGAAAAAGACCATGGCGGGTCGAGGCGAGTCCGTTTAGGCCACTCCAATCCTAAAAATCGAAGGGTGTTTAGCGCCGCATGGAAACGGGAGCGAGTTCTTGCTCTTAGCCGCCGGAGAAGCACCGCGCCTGCGGGGGACTCACCCAGCCTTAAAAGGTGCATCAGCAAGGCCTGAGATGCCAAAAGGTGGAGTGGAAGACTCCGCTTCATTATTAACTTTCTTGTTTGAAGCTGCCTGAGGAACTCCTATGGCCAAGCGAAGTCTCTTTCTGTGCACTGCCTTCAAGTGCTCGAGTTGGCTCGGTGATGGTGACATCAGTGGCAGCTGATAAAGAATGCGGCTTGTTATCAGTGCAGTGTTCAGTTTAAGCATAGGCACAGGATTGTTTCGCCAATGTACACCTGCCATGCAATAAAGTGCATTGACACTTTGCACTGATGCCGCCACAACACTTTCAACTGCACCTCGCCATAGTAGCTTGCTGTCAATGGTGATGCCCAGGAATTGAACCCTAGTTGCATGGCGAATTGGATGGTCTCTAATGTTCGGCAACAGACGAGTTGACTTGCGCCTCACTCCTGGGAAAAGCATGAAGGCAGATTTTTCCGCTGATCAATATAGGCCAAGCGCAGATAAGTGACGACCGATGACGGAGATCGCTTCCTAGACTATCCAGCCGAAACATTTGTGCTGGTGCTTCGAGATCCAAATGCAGCGTCAGCAGCGTAGATGGACATTTTAGCAGCCGTCCAGCCTACCTTCAGTGTGTCTGGAAGGGTGGCCATGGCACCGTTAAAAAGCAAAGGATACAGGACACTTCCTTGTGGGACGCCGAGGGAAGTGGATAGCTTTTAGGTCATTATATTTCCGAGCTTAACTTGAACACGTCGCTCTCTAAGAAATTCATAGAGGAATAGAAGAGCATTTCCTGAGACACCCAGGGCTTGGAGTCCGTTGACGATGCCAGTATGAAGCACTCAGTCATATGCTTTGGCAATGTCCATAAAGATGGCAAGTGTCGAAATGCCGTCGATGCGAAAGTGCTCGATGTGGCTTAGTAAGTCCAAGGCACTTTTCTGAGCACTCAACCATGGGCGAAATGCGGTTATACATGATGGCAGTTTATTTCCTTGCTTAAGATACTAAGTTAATGTCATACACATTAGTCTTTCCATCAACTCTGATACGCATGATGTTAGCGATACTGGCTGATATGAGGGAAGGTTTGCAGGATCCTTTCCTGACTTGAGCACTGGTACCAGCCATGTTGTCTTTCCACGTTGCGGGGATCTCTCCTGTGCTCCAGACACGATTAAATATGCCCAGAAGGGCTTGCCTTTGCTTGTATGGTAGATTTGTCAGCATTTGATTGCTGATAAAATTGGGACCCACAGCACAGTCTCTTTAATCTGCTAAGCGCCAAATCCAAATCATGAAAGGTGAATGGTGTATCCATCGCATGGAATTCACACAGAGGGCTCGCCATTCCTGCTGATCTGCCAGATGTGTATACACCTGCAAAATCTTCTGCTAGTGTTGGTAAATCTTTTCCTTGTTTTAAAGCAACTGCTTTGAATGGCTTGTGTGGGTGAATCCTTCCAGATAGGCTATTGAGTACTCCCCATATCCTTGTCATGGGAGTAAATGCCAACAAGCTCTCACAGAAAGCAGTCCACTGAACTCTTCTTAAGCTTTTTGTGCGACGATGGATGACGGCGTTTATCCTGTTCTATTCAGTTCTCACAGAGGGATTTCCCTTTTTTCTCATTAGTTTCCACTTTGCTCTCCTACACGTTGTGCAGAGATTCTTTAGTTTCAAGTCAGGAGTAGGGAAATGACCTGGCAGTTTCAACACTGTAATAGCTACTCTCTTGCTCCCCACATATCTACGAACAGCTTACCAGGGAATTCATGCAACACTTCTCTGCATGCATCTCAGAATTTCACAGTACAGCATTGTCGACCAGCAGTCTGAAATCCGATGACGTTTGCGAAGATTGGAAAATGGTCGCTGCCCATCCTGTCTGGGGCCATTGTCGATGATACCAAAAGGTCTATAGAGTGTAACACAAGGTCTATGGCACTCCATGAATCTGGTGGCCTGAAGAATGTCAATTTGCCATCATTTGCCACACATGTCAGCAGCACCCGCGGCAGCGACAAGTTCTTTGCCGTGAAAATCTACAATCTTATCTACCTAAGGCGAATGACGTGTTAAAGTCCCCACAGATTATTCTAGGTGAGGGGCAAGGAGTGCAAACATCCTTTAGAAATGCCTCCGTGGATACCTTCCTTCATGGACTTACATACACTGACACCACACTGAGTTTTCGGTTTCCTAGGCACACTGCAGGTGCCTAGGAAACCATGAACCATGGACTAGAAAACATGAACCACGTTAGGTGCAAGACATGTGCATTTTATGGTGTAAGCTGTTATAGGCTCATTCCAACAGCCATTTCGGTTGGTGATGGTGTCCACCGCTGCTGCCACCTCCGCCGCCAATGTCCATGGCAACTATCGCCGAGAATGAGAGAAAAAAATAATACCGAGCTCTCACTGGGATTGAACCCAGGCCCGCTGCGTGAAAGCCAGCTACTGTCAGCCACGCCAGTGCTTCTTTTTCTTTAACATGGTATTTATTACAAGGAATGAAATGATGTACGTACAGGAACTATTTACAATATTATGAGCACCAGGGGGTCGTAAGTGATCACAGGTACACGAGCAGTACGTACAAAGAAAATGACACACAAAGCAACATCTTCCATCACAAATTGAAAGGAGAAGTTAAACACCTAATCAAAAGTCGATACCAATCCGGCTGACATTCTCCTTGATCATAAATTCCCTTTAAAAGCACAATCATTTGAGCGAAATGCGATCTTGACGAAATTGTTCTTTCTGCATTTCAGTCTTGCATACGAGTTTTCCATAGGCTATGCAAGCCTATCAGTAAAAACATATTGTATGGTGCGTCATCATATGGAACAGCAAGATATCGGATACTGTGAAAGTTTAGATCAAAAAATATTTTTGTGGATTTCTATGGAAGACATCCCAGAATAAAATGGCACCTGTACAAACAAATAAAGCAGTGTTCAATAGTTTAAGGCACGTCAAAAAGGCAGCAGTTAATTGATGAAACAAAAATGTTCTTTTTCCAAAGCCATGTTCTAACTTGCAAGGTTTCAGTGTGTAATGTGTAAAAAAAGTTTTTGCGGAAGGGGAACTGGCATTTTGCACACTCTCGCAAGTACATCATGTCCTGGTAATCTGATGTATACTGATCAATAAAACAGCAGTGGGAACAACATCAATATTAAATCTTTGTAAAGATATTTTCATGACACACTGAATAAATAATCTTTAGAGAAACAAACAGTCAGAAAAGCAATAGAAAAATAAACCTCACGCATCGACTTCATAAACAAGGTCTAGAAATAAAATGTGAGGACACCACCAATTCTGGTGGGACATGAACCAAGTTAGCCTGCAAGAATGCTCTTAATACTGGACGAGAGATATGCTGAAAAAAAGAAAAAGCGCGACACTAACTGTCACATATACAAATGCACCAACCCTAATCCTACCGCACTCACTGGTCGACAAATGTCGCATATCATAGGTTCAAAACTGGAAGATCATATAAATCCTGTAAAAATGTTTAACGTAATGCCTTGCGCAGTAAAGGACCTGAAAGTCATAGAAAGCTTTGGTAGCCAAAAACATGCTGCAGGTGCCACTCATATGAAGTTCTACACCGGCACCAGTGTTTCAACCATTAATGAGGGATGGTTCACCAAGCCTTTTCCATTGACATTGTTGTAGCCGTCGAGTGTGTGGCTGAGAAGTTTAGTGAGGAGTAAAAGGTCACCTCATTTTTACTACGAAAGATAACCAATTGCCAAATTCAGCTCATCACACCGACCTACTGCAATAAATTCCATCAACGCTATTTTTCATATTCTAATCTATTACTTCATCTTAAACAATATGGTTTCGTGCATAGTAAGATTGCGCTTCACTTCAAGGGTGCCTTCGACAGCGTTTGGCAGCCCACAGCATCACACCTTCTCAGGTTTCATAACTGTTCCAAAAATTCCAGGAGAATCCATCTCACAATGAATGACCCTTAAAGCTAATGCAATTAGCATTTAAGCATTGTAGCAAGTCACTGAGCTGCTGAAGACACATTGATTTAGAATCTGTAGTGGTCAGTGTGAAACCTCCACTACTTTGGCTATGTGCAACACTGCATACAGTGGCTATACACTGTCTCCGGGATAGGCCCATTTCACTATGACACTCACTCACTAGTGTCTGCCATGACCATGATGGCAACAATGCAGTCACGATGGTGTAATGATGTCGATGGAATGGCGAAGGCCATCATGCAGTCATCATGATGAGGGCATGATGAAAATGAGATGATTCTGAAATGATGATGATATAATGACAATAGCGTGAAGATGACAGAATAAAGACCATAGGATGAAGATAATCATGCGATGACTATGACGACAGTAGCATGAAAATACGACGAAAGTGGAATGCTGACAATGGAACAACCGTGACAGCACCACGATGATGGTATAGCAACAAATGTATGACAACTGTATGATGATGATGCACTGAAAACAATGGCTTGATAATGGTGCATATTCACACTTGAATGAAGATAGTGTGATCATAAGCCGAAGGAATGATGTCTATATAACAACAAAGGCAGTATAATGACAAAGGTGTGATGACAATTGGACGAAGTCTCTGAAACGATGACATTGGTACAACAATAGCGTGATGACAATGGGGTGGCAATGGCTTCATGACAACAATGGCATGACAAAAGTTAGATGACAAAGCTGGAATCTCAATGATAGAATTACCCCAACATGATGACCATGACCCTAGTGGCCCAAGCTGGATATTTTTTTTTACACTGCACCGCCTTAAACAAAAGTGTTTGCCGCAGAGTGCCTTTATGGCAAGATCGGTATATAAACGGCTTACAACTACCCGAGATGATCTGGAGAAAATATTTTTAGTGCAATAACTTCTTCGTGGCCATCAAATACACTTAATGTGAAAGTAATCTTTTTTTTTTTAAAGCTAGCAGATTACCTTGGTCATCGGGTCAATGTATGAGGCTTGATAGATAAACTCAACGTGCCTGAGATAGACAAAGAATGCTTGCTGTGTTAAATCCTTTACCAATTTTCTTCAAACACCACAGACATTCACTGCTCTGGCAAGGTATCAGTCACTCCAATTGTATTTTCCCAAGGCTCACCATTACCACTGGATGCCCTGTGCAAGAGTGTACAATCAAGCACATAAACCACTATCTGAAGAGGACCACAGGAGTGGTATATCAGGTTCTGCTAAGCTGTGGAAGAACCTACATCAGGCAAACTGGCTGCACCATCAATTACCGAAAGCGGGAACATGGAAACAGTCTAACGCAGTGTTTCCCAAACGTCCAATCTGCAGTTGCATACTTCGAAACATTTTGGAAACTTGTCTGTTTTAATGGCCTAATAACTGCTCTCTTGCTTTAACCCCCCTCTTCTACATTGTAATTTCGCAGCCCTTTCATGTGCTTCTTCATTCGCGGAAACAAAAAAAAGTTACACGAAGTGACGTCAGGCTTTTAGGTACACCCCTAATATGTGGGTGCAACTTGCAATACCTTTCTAAACATGGTAACAAATTTGATTAAAATATATATATATATATGTTTGTCTGCTTTGATTTTATAATGGATGCAGTTTATAGAACTGCAATATCTGTTCCTGGTGCAGAGTTACGAATCTGTAAACTTTGTGTTTCTACATTTCTTAAACTTACCAATTTTCAGCTACATATGTAAAAAAACATTCAGGGCCTAAATCAAATCAAAATTCCACTTCAAACAGTCATTGGAATTTAACAGTCTCTTTCATATGCAACAAATTTTATTAAAACCAACTGTGGAGTTCTCTCAGAAAAGCAATTCTGATTTTAATGTGTATTTGAGTAGGCAGCATCAGAGTTGGGCTCGAGCTAAGCTTCCTCTTAGTAACTGGGCTTGGTCCACCTTGCTCAGCACAGGACTACAAAACACATCTGGTACAACAACAAGAGTCTCAAGGTCTTGCTTTGTGGCACTGTTGCCATCAGTGTAGTCCCAAAAGTTGCATTATAAACAGACCCGTCGTGGTTCCTGGGTGTTGCACTGCTAAGCATGAGGTTGCGGGATCAAATACCTATGTAGTGGCCACATTTAGGTGGGGGTGAAATGCAAGAGTTACGAGGCACTTAAAGGGACCCTGAAACGATTTTGACAATTTTATACAAACGTACTGAGTCGTTAGAGTAGGTCCTCCTGATCATTAATTGACGCATCTAAGTACTCTACGTAAAGCGTGTAATTTATTATAAGGTTTCAAAAATGTACATCGCTGCCGATTGCAGCACACTGCTTGGCGTAATTTTCAACCGGCCCTACACATATGACATAAATCACCAAATTGACGTCAGTAGTACGAGCTATCCGATTGGCTGCCCAGAGCGCGTCATCAATATTTCTTCCACCTTTATGGCGAACAAATGATGTTTGTAATAGTTGGAATGTTAGTTAATTTGTTTCTATAAAAAGAAAGTAACAGAAAGAGAATGCAAAAGAACAATTTCTCACTACACTTAAACACTTCCGGCACACAGCAAGCGTCGTCTGCTTGTGTTACAATGTGTTCCGTCTTGACGATAGCTCTGTGGTCAGTGTCGGTCAGTCTTTTCGTAAGCACCACGAATCACCTTTGTTGCGTTGTGGGCTGCAAGTGTAGTGACTGGCAATATGTCAAGCTGCGACATCGTGTCCCTCTGCAAGACAGCAGATGAGCGGAGTGGCTGCAGCGCATGTGACTGTTGTTATCCAATCGGCGCCAGATTTCGCGCGTTTGCGGCCGTCCCTTTACATCGGAGGATTATTACCACAGTAGTGTTTCGCGAATCTGGTATTCGGGTAAACGCAAACGAGAGGACAGGGCATGGTCGCTTGACCTTGCCGTTTCACGGGATGAGCAGAAGGGCAAACGTGAATGATCTGCATGGTGCAGCCACCTGGTGGCACAGAGCTCAATCAAACACAGTAGCAGTAACGAAGTGTATTCTTTGCTGCTGGTGCAAATTTTCCACAGGAGTGTAATTGTTAACATGCTGTTCTTGTAAATGTTTAAAATATTTTACACTTTGTTATAGCAATATTAGCTCTTTGTTTGGCTGGTTAAGCTCTGCACGAACAGGTGGATGGACCATGCAGACCAATCAGGCCGCTTACGTACGTCTACACTAAAGTTCCTTCATCAGCTTGAGTTTATGCCTCCAGCCATTCGTCGAAAGGACCAGACCGCCTGTGGTTACCGGAATACCAGACAGGTTCGGCACTGCGACAGAATGCTCGCAACGGACGCTGCTTCGATAGCTCTCGCTTGGGATCAACTGCCAAGCAGCTGCTGGAGAGGTTGGAGAGGCTTCGCGCGCTCACTCCTAGAGAACCGGAAGTAGATGACACAACTTGCCATCATGACGCAGAGCCAGTGAAGGTGAAGCTTAGCCCCGATCGCTCGGCGAACGAGTTGAGGAGAAATACATGGCTATGGAGGAGGGTAACTTATAATCGTCCGTAGCTCTCTTAATATGAGGCGCTTCACACGAATTGTGGTGTGAATGATTAACTTTAGCTGTACCCTACGCATCTGCAAAATTTGTCCGAACTGTTTCAGGGGCCCTTTAAGTCTCCTTACGTGCACTGAATGCAAAAGTATTCTGACTTTCCTGTGCGATACTTCTCACTTCGTCACATGCTCAAATTAAGCAATGTTGAATGAATCAATTCCAAAGTTTTACTTGCCAGAACCACGCTTCATGAGGCGCGCCGTAGTGGGGGACTCCGTATTTATTTTGACCACCAGCTGATCTTTAATACCGGTGTCACACGGCCACTTTCTTCACGATCAAGCCCGATCTGGATCGAAATTCTCGACTGCACTTGGCTCCCTCGCGCATGCTGCGCAAAGGAACCAATCGCGACAGAGAAATTCAATACGGATCGGGCTTGATCGCGATCAAAAGTGCACCGTGTAATACGGGTGTCACACGGCGCACTTCCTGTTGCGATGGGGCCCGATCGGGATTGGCTCCTTTGACCAAGCTACGGTCAGGAGCCAATAGCGGTTAGGGCTCGATGGCGATCGAAAGTGGCCGTGTGACACCGGTATAACGCCTCATGAAGCGTGGTTCTGGCAAGTAAAACTCACACAATAACACTCACACAATTAAGTGTGCCTCTTAATCAGGCAGTGGCTTTCGCATGTAGAACTCCAAAACCCGTATAACGCGCCCCCATGTTTGACCCTTGGGCAATATCAATTTTGAGGTTGGCGAGGTCGGTCTTGACGGTGTGACAACTAAATTTTCGAATTGGGCAATTTTTTTTTTTCAGTGTGGGCCACGGCGTCCGTCCGACGCCGGGTTTTCCGCTTCATGGGGCACTTAAAACGGACGTATATGGTGTGTTGCGTGCACGTCAAAGAAAAGAACCTCAGGTGGTCAAATTTTTTCAAGCCCTCACACACTCACACAATAACACTCACACAATTAAGTGTGCCTCTTAATCAGGCAGTGGCTTTCGCATGTAGAACTCCATAATTCAATCGTTATAAACGGGAGCTTTCACTATGCTATGACAATACTGGGTTTTGGGTGCCTACACCAAGCCAAATTGGTCTGTTCACCGAACTTCTGCCAAGTCGCAATATGCACAGTGAACTCATTGAATAGGCCCAGTAGAACTCACACAGCAATCTACTGTACAAATGAATCTGCATTCGCAATATCATAGGGCGAATTGCGTGCACTGTCTCATAACTTGACAGCACTTACACTTACCGGCGAGAGCTCGACACTTTGACACTGCAATTTCAAGTACAGCGGTTTCCGCAGGATTGCCGTGTTTTGCGTGAAGTGTCGCTGCTTTATCACTGCACTTGTCAAGCAATATGAGGGCTCGTAGCTCTCTAGAAAGCGTAGAATTGCAGCACGCACAAGGGTCGCCGGACCTATGGGTTCGTAGCGGACGGTAGCGGGTTCCTATGGGCTCCCCGTAGAATAAATTGGGCAGTATCTCGTCCGTACGACAAAAGAATGGGAGAACCAGGGACGCTTCCGCAATGACGCCACCAGAGAACGCTGCGATCGACGGGCGCGTCTAGCGCGCGAAATTGAAACAAGTTGTGCGAAACATTCTCCATTTATAAACTAAAACGCCCTCAAAACACAATTAAAACTATTATAATTTGCAAAAAAAGTTAATAATGCAAACTGTTAGGATATATAAATAACGCCGTCAAGCTTGCACTTTTCCAACCACAGATCATGTAGTGTTCCAGATGGTCTTCCCAGCCCTTGGGATAGGGGACTCCAAAGTGGGGAGGGATGAAGAAGGCGGCATAGAGTTTCTCACTATAACACCTAGAGGGTAATCTGGCGCCACCGTCTATGGGAGTTTCTTAAGGGGGCACCGTGCCGTCATGGGAATGACGGTATATGTGTCTGCGAGGCTCGTGTTGGCTGGTGTTGTAAGAGGCTTCGTCTAAAACGTGGATATGGCTACGAAAATAACGCGTTCTCAAAGTAAGATCTTCATAAAATGTTTCCATTCACGCATATTACATCTTTACTCACCCACGATGAATGACCAAGCGAAGAAAAGCAAGAACAGACGACCAACTGTTTCAAAGCGAGCGCGAACCTTGTCGTCTGTCCTCCAACTTTAGCGGCACGCTGATACTTCTTACGTAAAATGTAGTCGTACACACAATAACAAGTTCTCATAGTTAAACAAAACATGTTTTCGCGTAATAATAAAGCTAAAACAGCTTTTTACGTGCTGTTCTAGTAGAAAATGAATCATTGTGACAGACGGAACGGTACTTGAGGTGTACTTGCCAAGCGCGTCTTCAAGGTGTCCTGTCTCTACGAGAACGATGCCAATCCGAATCCACAATATACCGGCATTCCCATGCATACCACAGCGCAGAAGCACCAGATTTCCCTCTAGGTAATGTAGTGAGAAACTCTATGGAAGGCGGATTGCGAGAGTCATAGAGTTGGAGAGTCATAGAGTTAGAACAACTCTAGAGGAAAAGCTGGGCCGGAAAAGTGGGAACCTCTAGGGCGCCGCCCTGTTGCTACTGGTCAATGTGGCCAGCGCAATTATTATTGAAAGAGCTGAAAACAAGTACAGGTCACCGTATGCTTTGTCATCTAAAAACGCATACCTGAGGTTTTATGAAGGTGGTGGGTTAATATTAAGTTTACAGAAAGCGATCACTAAGTCCGTGACTTATGTAAATCACGAACTACGCATTCATTTAATAAAGGATGACCCGAATTTCGGTTTCGAATCTGTTTTTTGGATGCGTAGTAGTTTCGTACAGTTTAGGTTTGACATGCGATCGCGCGTCGACATCGGACGCTATGGCACACTCGTGCCTTCTGTGCCACCGAAGCCCCGAAGTGCCCAGGCATATACCTTCACATGTAAGTAAACGAATGTATCTCCTTGTTGAGAATATCACGCAAGTAGGCAGCTCTTGTGGGGCATCACAATCGTTTGAGAAGCGTCACAGTAGAGCATTTTTCTACATGCGGAGCGGCGTTTTTATTTGCAGGTTTCCCTTCAGTAGGAAATTGCTGGACAGGCGGACCAGCGCACCGGAATTGTACTGGCGAAGCCACAAGCAACTCAAAGAATCTGTTTAATTGTCGCACTTTGAACAATCATGCTTCTACAAAGGCCACAGCAGAAAAACAGTCTGATGCCGAGTATTTCTGTGCCACGAAGTAATCAAGAGGCGAGTGCCTAATGCGGACGAAATCGAGTGCATCGAGACTTAGAACGACAGAAAGCTGAGCTAGTTGGTAAGGATTCATCATGCAAAACAGAGGTGAGGCGTGCAGACAGGACACAAGAGTAGAGAAGTGGGCGGCGCTCGTGTTGCATGTTTGCTTGTAAATACTCTATTCTTGTGTCCTGTCTGCACGCCTCACCTCTGTTTTGCATAACGAGTGTATCAACCCACATATTAATAGCGTAGGCGTTTTATTAACTGTGCAATATTTTCAACACTTCCTTGCATGCCATTTCATGTGGAATATCTTTTTTGGTCACAAATTTGTGCAGCGAATCTATTTGCATGATCGACTTCGGGCCTGTAGGTCCGTTCACTTGCACTTGATGCTGTCTTTTACATGTATCCATAAACTGCAGATATGCACATCAGATCCCTGCGAGCATTTTCAAAATTCAGTTATTTTAGACAACAGGCACATATGCAATACTGACATAATCTCAAGTACCACTAAGCAGCTGGGACACATTTTTGTTGACCATACTCGCAGGTAAAATGAGTAGATTATGTGGACAGCTCCAGCTCATTTTCCTAAATCACTGTGTACAAGGGGTATGCAAAAATAATTTTTTTCTCGCGCACCGATTCTTTTGCTGTATAAGCAAGAGAACCCACCACGTTAGTGTAACGTATCTTGTACATCACACTAATAAGTGCTTTAATTTACCAAGTGAGATGAGTTACTCTTATGGGTCATTCAGTCATATCACACTGCAAGCTGCATTCATCAATCTTCAATTGGATTTCGCAAGAAACATGTTTCCCTTTTATGCAGATATGCAATGGCAAGCCCTTCCGTGTGTTCCAAAGGTAAAATTTAAGCTCGAAATTAAAGAAGACATTTCTAGTCAGAAACAAGCAAAAATGGTGAATGCAGAGTATCAGAAGCCCAAGGTACAGAAATTATGAGAAGTGTCGAATGATTTTAAGGAAAGAATGGTATTTGAAGATGCAAGATTCTTTAGTGGAAATCAAGCAAGTCAGTATAGGTAGAATACTCTGAGAAATTATGCGAGTAATGGGATAGCACACAATGGGTCAGGAAATGCGTTGTTTTTCTGAAAAACTAAAGCTGATGACTGTCATATCATGAGTCACTTTAGCATCATGAGACTGCTGTTTGATAAATTCAGAAACAAACCAAAAAGCAAGCCATGCAAAAATAAAAAAAAAACTATTTAATGATGCTCTCTCCACACTGGGATAAATAATAAGAAACGGATCACGTCTAATGTGGACATATCAGACACCTTGTGAAACACTAAAGGAAAAATTCAGTTTCGAGCTATGGCACTTGCCGCATAGATGTGGGGGGCCTTGCACCAATAGTAATAGTTACCACTGCATCTAGAAATTTAAAGCATTCATGCAGACAAGGATGATTCTTTATATTTTTGGCTACCACTTCAAATGCCTCCACTAAGTGTTACAATGCTGCACGCAGCCATACTAAGGATCTCACAGCAACACTTGCAGGTAAACAGCAAAAGCAGTCAAAGTGCTGGTGTATTCTGGACACTGTCTTTGAAAACTTTTAGGCAAGAACAGTGCAAGAAACAGACATAAGAACTGCATTTATTTCTATAATTCCCCATTTGAATGGCCTTTTCTTTTTCCTTCGACAATGCGTTCGCCTAGCCACAGCAACTCCCTCATACAGACTCCGCAAGCCAAGAGGCCGTGGAGGCAAATGCAGGTAAGAGGCAAGAAGCAATAGCACTGGTATCGACATTCATCTAATTTCTTTCTTTTTCTTTCGTTTAGACAGCCAGCACACCTCGAACAGCCACCTTGACTGCGGGTGTGTCACCCTAGTCGCCAAGGAAACATTTGAGGGAAAGTGACAGGCAATGTGAACAGCCACTTCTCCATGTAAACGATACTCTTTCTCTCGGATGACTGCTACGTTCGCCACGCCAGCACACTTGTGCACAAAGATGCCGCGGAGGCACGTGCAGGTCAGAGGCAAGAAGCAGTGGCACTGGTGTCGACATTCGCCCAATTTCTTTTTCTTACACTGAGGCAGCCAGCACACCTTGAACAGCCACCTTAACTGCGGGTGTGTTAGTAGATTCCTGTTGTACATATGCTCATAATAAACTTCAGTAAACTTGAACTTGATAATAAACTTGAAGGCAAATGGGACATTGATGCATTGTTTTTTTGAACATTTATTGTACACATACAAAATATGTTATACTTTGCAGTGCTATAGAGCGTATTTTGAAGCTTCCCCCTATATTTTGCACCTTTAATTACGTATGTGTTGTGTGGCCCTCAATTCAGTTCATGTTGTAGCAGTTGTTTTGTCTGTGTATCGCACATTGGCTTAAGCTCGTGATATCCACATACTTCTCTCACATATACAAAATAAAGTTCTATGTAGTCCTCAGTGTTACAACAAAAAATGAAAGTAAACAATCCGATCGTGGA
Source organism: Dermacentor andersoni (assembly GCF_023375885.2). NCBI lineage: Eukaryota > Metazoa > Arthropoda > Arachnida > Ixodida > Ixodidae > Dermacentor > Dermacentor andersoni. The sequence continues at coordinate 52,211,202 of NC_092821.1, forward strand.
ATTGTGTTTATTACAGTCATTCCTATGACAGTTACTGACAAGTTGACAACTTGAACTGGTCAATCCGTCCATAGCCTCCTCTATTTTTCAAAAATAAAGGAGGCTATGATCCATCATGGCAAGGAATTGTATGTATCCATAAAAAAAAAGGGGGGGGTATGTGTGTGTGTTTGTAGTGGGGGGTATAACAGGATTAGGGCGGTACGAAAAAAATGTACCAACACCGTCCTCTAGACCCATTCCGTTAAGGTACCGTAACAAAGCGCATTAATATGATGAAGTTCATACAACCAACTCTGATATTACTACACACGCCAGGCGACGCGAGCTACATTTGCCATGACGCATTCGCGACTGCACCGGATGCCCTCCATATTATTCTCATTAATCGTGCTCACTGCACCGAGGCAAAAGAAAGATCATGGGCGCAGGTGCCTTTAAAGTATCTCGACCTTGCGAGGCACTGCTGCGCGTGCCAGGGGAGCTGTCCGTGCGAACACTCCCTGGCACACACCTGCCTCGGCGGCCCCAACCTACGTACCGTTCTGCTTCGAGCTTTGATCCCCCCACTGTCCCTTGGGTGCCCTGGAGTTCCTGTGCCGCCTGCTTTATTATAATCTCAGGTGCTCTCCTGAGACTTCCGTTTGTCGGCTACATGTGCCCTATAGCTGGATCAGTACTTATAATAATAAAGAAACCCGATCTATCGTCGCTACGATAGATCGCGAAAGCGGCTTTTGCAACATACCGCGCCCGTGCGAAGAGAATTACGGAACGCCAACGAAGAATCTGACCACAGCTTCGAGCTCGTAACCTCGTCGAGTACGTGACACTCCTGCAACAGGCATGACCGCTGAAAACCGCATACCGCCGGAAACTTCAACAGGATCATCCCTCGGTCGCATAACTGCCACCTGTACGGCCAACATGGACCACACCCACACCGTCCCGCAACATAGAATAAAGAACCAACTTATAAAGCCCAAACACACGGCTGCACGCACACATCACGACACTACTAGCGAGGCGCCATGCTGCTACGCTGCTACGGTTGCCGGATTAAAACTGACTACTGTCACCAAGTCTAGCAAGCGTCTCAGGAGCTGGCAACCTCGGCGCGTAGCAACATGGCGGCGCTCTTGCGGTTCCCGATTTCAATGCATGGGCCCTATGGGTAGCTTGTCCTCTAGAGTCAGTATAGTAACTCTATGGCGAGAGTGAATGCAGACGGGCGAGTGCAGGTGGAGGCGCAAGCGGGGAAGGGCATGGCGGAAGCGATGACCAAGGCGCGGGAAGTGGTAGGCGACAGCATGGAGGGCGACAGCCTGGTCATTATGCATGCTGGGCTCAATGGTGTGCCTATATATAAAGGGACACTAAAGCGAAACAATAAATCAGTTTAGTCTAATGAATCATTGTTTGATAACCCTGCAGGCAGTCATTTTAAAAAAATGATTTGATTATTAGATGAGAAAATGAAGGTCCAGGTATCAGTATTTGAATTTCGCGCCGAAAGCCCGGCGCCGGTACGTCTGCGTGACGTCAGGGGTTCCCATGGAGGAAGGAAACTGAGGAGAGGCCCTATCCCTCCGCGCGCTAGGAGAAAAGTGTGGAGGAAATGACGTAGTAGGTTCTCCTCTTTCTGGCTGTTTTTTTTTTATTTCTTTGCTGTAGCGGCCACGGCTTTCGGGCCACAATGGCGGCTTTGTTATGGTTCTGTGCACTCACACATGTCGCTCCGTAGGTTTCGTACCGTGGCAAAGGCGCCGTGCGGGCAGGTTTGCGTTGGTCTCCGTGTTTTGTTGCGCTGTGTTATCTGGACCGTGCTCTACCGGATGTTGCTGTGGCCGGTGGGACAGGAGGAACTAAAGTTCGTGAAATGAACGCGCATGCAACGCTGTACGCAATGTACCACGCCGCAGCAATGGCTACGGACGAAAATATATCCGCGAGAAATGTTGCCCTCTTTCGCGGAATCATGCTAACGTGCTAACGATTGCTTAGTATTGCTGCGGAGCGCGCGGGTCCAAGCAGCACGGTTGCGCGCAGCGCGGCGTGGTTTCGCGAGAAATGTAAACAAGAGAGGCTGGCCCGATAGGCGGAGCAACGCCATGAACAACGCCAACTTCCGGCTTCACTTTAGCTTCACAAAGAGTGACGTCAGGGCCTCTCCTTAGTTTCCTTCCTCCGTGGGGATTCCAAAGTATGTTTTCGCATTTGGGCCGCGTTGGCTGAATAAAGGCTCCCGAAACTTGTCATGTTTAATATTTGGTTCCTGTAGAACACATTGTAGTCAATCTGTACCGCTATATATAATTAGTAGGCCCTAGAAGATGCCATCAAAATCCTAGACGTCACAGCCCCTAGGTGCGAGAAACATAAGTAAGCGTCGCCACCCGTATTTCGTTCTTGCGCTTTTTCTGGCTTACCAAACGTCTTATCGTTGTAAGAGTGGTGTTTTTGGTGTTGTAGAACGATAATTTACTGATGCAGAAGAAATCATTTTTCACTTTAGTGTCCCTTGAATGGGAGAAGCCAGGACCTTGAGAGGCACATTGAGACTGGGCTGCGTAAGCTTAGAGAGTCCTCCGGGAGGGTGCATGTGACCATATGCACTATCCCAGAGCTCCAGGGCCAGACTGACCAGATAGAAAGGACCAGTGGTTAGTGCCAATCGGGTCATTAGGAGTCTGAGCCGACGACTCCAGTACAGCGTGATGGAGATCAACAGGGACGTGTACGGAGCCAACTCCCGGCCTTTTGTACAGGATGGCATTCACTACAGTGGTGCCACTGGCAAATGGATAGAGGGCAGGATGGGTCGGGAGGCAACAGCTTTTTTAGGGGAACCCAGAGCCCTGAAGGAACCAGTGTAGGCGTGGACGATTCGAGGCAGAAGCCACAAACACGCAAGCATCACTACTGTAGGAGAGGCAACAGATGTAAGTACCAGAGCCAAATTAAGTCAGACATAGGGTTTATTAACATGCAAGGTGGCCGAAATAGGCTAAAATTTGAGGAAATCGAAGAGCAACTAAGGCAGGAGAACTTAATGGTTTATGGGTTTGTAGAGACACATCCTAGGGACATGGAACAACCGCCCTGTAACCCTGATTATGCATGGGAATACTGCAACAGAGCGCAAGGAAGCAGAAAGGGCGAGGGAATTGGCACTAATTCATAAAATACAAATTGGCAAATTGGCAAATACAAATGGCAAATACAAATTGGCACAGGGTCAAACAGGAATGCAAGGAGCATTTATGGCTGAAAGGAAAAGTAGCGGGGGAGAAAACACTTCTAGGCTTTGTATACCTTTGGACAGGATCAAATGCTAAAGAGGAAAACAAAAAAAAATGTTGTACTGTATAACAGCGGACATCAATAAGCTAGGAAAAGGATGTGGGATAATTGTTTTAGGAGACATGAGTGCGCATGTTGAAGGTATGGATGGGTACACAGACTTCACAGGTAACATGCTGTCGGATATGTGTGAGAGGCATAATTTAATTGTCTGTAAATCTACTGAGAAGTGTGACGGGATCATAACATGGGAGGAAGGGGTCGCCACTCGAAAACAGATTATGCGTTAATGTCACATAGGATGTATGATAGATTAGAAGCGATGAATATAGATGAACAGGGCTCCAGAAGTATAGGTAGCGACCAGAAACATATCAAGTTGAATTTTAAGGGAGAAAGTAAAGCAGGAACGAGACATGAGAAACAGCCAGATTGGATTTCTTACTCAGAAGAGCAAGTGGAAATGGCAGCCAAACAAATTGAAGAGGAAATATCAAAGGGTACTGAAACTGATTGGACTTACCCAAAGTTAACGAGGCTATTTGAGCTTGGGGTAGGCAAGGTGCGAGTCAGGAGAACATGGCAAGGGATACGAAAACTCAAGAGCTTGTGGGATGAAGAGGTTAAGAAGGCCATAAAGAAACGCGAGGAAGCCTTCAGGGAAGCTGAAAGCATATTCAGCGCCAGCAAACAAGGACGGAAGGGAGACGACACCACAATGCGCTAACTTCAACAACTTGATTTTCAGGAAATACACCTATATAACCCATGCACAGTGGCGCCACCTCATCCAAATCTTAACCATCCAAAAAAGCCGTCTCCTTATCTAACAAGTCGACCGAAGGGGCACTAACACACGTATCACTATTCCGCCAGATAGCCTGAGCCTCAATAATCTCTCGCACATCTTTATCTTTGTGCTTCACAAGAACCCGGCAGGATCCATACACCGGCGCACAGCCGCATTCCTGACAGTGAGTTCACAGATGATCGTATTGCTTATTTTTCACGTTTAGGCCATGTTCCCGTAATCCGATGTATTTTTTCCCACAGGACAGCAGAAGATCATATACAACAGCTTCTACGCAACCCACTGGTGCTTTTCGATGGTTCTTAGAACATCCGGCAGATGGCTTACGGTACGGGTCCGTTAATCGACATATTTTTGCCAGCTTTTCTGGTGCTGAAAAGATCACTTTTGTGTCCACCCGGCTAGCCATTTTCTTAAGACGATGTGCCGTTCTATGCAGGTAGGGCACTAGCGCTAACTTCCCTCTGCGTTCCGTCCGTTGATTTGCCGCGTCCCAAATTGTGCTATCTGACCCGCACCTTTTTAACAGCCCCTCTATGACCGAAACTTGCACTGATTCCGGAAATCCTGCTGCTGATAACCTTCCCGACTGATCCGTAAGACTCGATCTTATGGTGGCAAGATTTCTTTAATGCATTTCCAAAGCATAAGTTGGCAATGCTCCTATTGACGAGCTTCGAGTGGGCTGACCGATACGGTAACAGGGGCTTATTAGCTCTAGGTTTATACTCCCAACACGTGTGCCGTTCCATGAACTCGAGCTGAATATTTACTAAACGCAGCACGTTATCAGTGGGCTCTTCAATCGTGAGAGTGGGCTAAGGCCTGCAGAAAGAACTTCGTAAAGCTTGCCTACTGTAAAACGTGCGTCTGGTTCAAAAAGGACGAGATAGTCATCAATGTACCTGACAACTTTAACAACCCTGTGCTGCGACAAGGTACAGGACAGGTTTTTGTTATGGTGAGCTAAAAGAAATGTCACTTAGTATAGGCGCCAAACATGAACCGATGCAAACCCCCTGCTTTTGAATGAATATGTCGTCATTCAATGCTGCATATATAGAGTGAAGGTAGCAACTAAACATATCTAAAAAGCCTTGAACGGATAAACCGGCTGAATTTTGGAACGATACCACGCCATATTCATAGTCCGAGAATGTCCATCCCGATTTGGGCTAATGGGATCGTGGGCACTTGTACTGGTAGTAGTAGACCAGCTGGTTTCATAAATGTTGGTTTGCGTCGCTGCCAATCGAGGCACGTGCGCACGTAATGTTTCACAAAGCTGGCTATCCTTGGCCAGTAATATTTCTATTTGACTCGGGCCAGTGTTCGCGTGTAGCCGAGATGGCCAGATGTCGGTTCATCGTGGCAGGCTTGCAAGACCTCATGACGGAGGCACGTTGGGACGAGAAGTAGGCGGCTGCTTCCGCTTGCAGAGAAGTTCTTGTAAAGAATATCATTACGGAAGCACAATGATAGCAAGGTCCTTGCAAATCTTTTGGGCGCGCTTGTAATCCGGCCTTCTAAAAATTCAATAAGCGGAATCAGTTCGATGTCTTCCCGCTGCTGACGAGCAATCATGGCCGTGTCTAGAACACCTATAAGAACCATGTCTTCGTCATCTTCTGTGACTTCCTGCTCAATCGATGACGTTGAAAGGCAGTAGGCGTCGGAGTGCTTTCGTTCGGACTTGTACACCACTGTCATATCGAATTCTTGAAGCCTTAGGCTCCAACGCGCTAGTCGACCGGACGGATCCCTCAAGTTCGTCAGCCAGCAAAGTGAGTGGTGATCGCTGACAACACTGATGGAGCGGCCATAGAGCTACGGGCGAAACTTCATAACTGCTCATACCACAGGAAGGCATTCCTTTTCTGTGGTTGAGTAATTAAACTCAGCGTGTGAGAGCGTCCTGTTTGCGTATGCAATGACTCTCTCGGCTGAGTCTTGCCACTGCACGAGCATAGCGCCTAGACCTACGTTGCTAGCGTTCGTATGAATCATGGTAGGAGCGTCCTCGTCAAAGTGAGCCAGTACAGGAGGTGTTTGCAGGCGCTGCCTTAGATCATTAAACGCTGCTTGTTCTTCGCTCCATACGAAGGCAACGTCTTCTCTTGTAAGGCGCGTTAACGATGAAGCTATATGTGAAAAATTGGCTATAAATCTTCGGTAATACGAGAAGACTTAGGAAACGCCTCACATGCCTTCTTATCCGTTGGCATTGGAAACTTTGCGACAGCCGTGATCTTGTCGGGGTCAGGGCGGACGCCTTTATGACTTACAACGTGACCTAAGAACTGGAGTTCCTCAAAACCAAAGTGACACTTTTCTGCTTTCAGTGTTAAGCCGGCTGACCGGATGGTTTGTAGAACGGCCAGCAGCCGTCTCAGGTGTTCCTCGAACGTTTCCGAAAAAAAACTATGACGTCGTTGAGGTATACTAGGCATGTCTGCCACTTCAGGCCTGACAGAACCATATACATGAGTCGCTGAAAAGTTGCTGGAGCTGAGCATAAACCGAAAGGCAGGACCTTGATTTCGTAAAGCCCATCAGGCGTTACGAAATCAGTCTTTTCTCTGTCTCTCTCGTCAACCTCGATTTGCCAATAGCCACTTTTGAGGCCCATCGACGAGAAGTAGCGGGCATGCCTCAGCCTGTCGAGAGAATCGCCGGTACGCGGTAATGGGGATACGTATTTCTTTGTCACCCTGTTCAACTTACGGTAGTCGACACAAAAACGTAAACTGCCGTCTTTCTTTTTGACCATCACAACCGGCGATGCCCACGGGCTTTTTGATGCTTGGATAACGTCGTCGTCGAGCATTTTCTTCACTTGCTATCGGATCGCTTCGCATACCTTTGGTGCAACACGGTGCGGGTATTGTCGGATTGGTCTCGCAGTCTCCTCCGTGATAATCCGATGCTTCGTCAGTGGCGACTGACCAACTCTGGATGTCGACGAGAAGCAATCGCGAAACTGGTGAAGAAGGTACAGAAGGCGTTGCCTTTCCGCTGGTGATAAGCTCGCGCTCACCTCAAAAACAGGCAACGGTGCCGAAGCGTCTTGCTCCCCTTGTTGTAATGCAAAGCATTCGCCGAATCCCGCAATATCGCCGATATAAGCAACTGCTGCGCCTTTTGCAATGTGTCGTCGTTGATTGTTGATGTTTGTTAGCAGTAGTTCTGTTTGCCCATGCATTACTTTGACGAGACTTCTGGGCGTGGCAATACCTTGAGTGAGCAAAAGCGTAATTATCTGCTCGGCAATACCTTCCCCATCGTACTCTGTGTCGCACCTGACGGAAACAAGACGGCAAGATAACAGTGGTACGGTCACGTCGTCTATGATGCGCATAGACTTGCGTTGTAGTTCTGCACTTTCGTCCCCAGAAAAGGTATACCTTCTGGTATGTTGATGACGGCACCGTACTCGCGTAAGAAGTCCTTACCTAACAGTACATCTCTGCAGCAATCGGTGAGAGTAAGAAAACTTGCGACGAATGACGAATCCCCTATGTAGACCCTTGCAGTACACTTGCCGTCGGTGTCAGTAGCTGGCCTCCAGCACCTCTAATACGCGGCCCTGACCATTTCATTTTCACTTTGCGAAGTCTGTCCGCCAGTTTTTCAATTACGATTGAAAAGTCCGCGCCAGTGTCTACTAGCGCCGTCAAGTCGTGGCCGTCAATTGATACAGTAACATCGGCGCTAACAATCTCTCGTCTTTCGTCAAATCATCCGGCTGTATCGGCTTCTCGTTCGACGGCAATGGGGGATTTTCGGCACTTCGACGTGTGGTAACCTTCCCCCCTGAGGTCGCGGCCTTCAGTTTCCCCAGCGTCGGCTGGGAGATTACCCTCGGGCCACGTCGGTCGGTGCAACTGCGTCTTGCAACTGGAAAACGATGTCCTGGAGAATAGGAGCGCGACCGGTAACCGGAAGAATTGGTTTACCAGCTCGTCGAATTCGCGTCGATGTTCGCTCGGCTGCCGTCAAAAGCACGACGAGAAGCAGCGGATGGGAACGCTTGGTACCCTTTGACGCGATAAGGACAATGACGGCAGATATGGCCCGTTTCCCCACAGTGGGAGCACAAGGGCCTGTAGTCAGCTGTGCGCCAAATGTCGGTTCTGCGAAGCGCTGGTCGCGTCGGTTTTTCCATATGGTACCAAGGTGATGCCGGTGCTGACTGCTGGTGATACTGCGGCGTCGGCATCGGAGGTGGCGGTCGACGGACAACACCTACGTAGCTGGGGTGCCACGTCTGGGAATTTGGCTCGGGAGCCGCAAACGCTTGCTTTATTTTTTGGCCCACAACTTCAGCCACCGACGCAGCTGTGCATTCATTTGGCGTGGCAGTGAGCTTCTTAATTTCTTCTTGAACAATTTTGCGTATCAGCCGGCGCAAGGAACCCTCGTCTGTGACCGTCACTAGTGCGGCGCTTGCCGGTCCAGTGCTGGTCAGGTGATCATGCTGACTACTGCGTAGGTGCAACGCCCGCTCTATGGCCGTCGATTCTTTAATAAATTCATCGACGCTCGTCGGCGGGTTCCGCACAAGACCGGCAAACAGCTACTCCTTTACGCCGCGCAGGAGGTGGCCGAGTTTTTTTGCCTCGGGCATATCGGGGTCTGCACGACGACAAAGACGAGCCATGTCCTCAGCGAACATGGCAAGTTTCATTCGGCTTTTGAATCCGTGATTCGAGAAGACACTGCGCATGGTCTCGCCTTTCGATGCTCCCGAACGTATGGAGGAACTGGCGGCGGAACTCATCCCAGCTTGGCCAGATCCCCTCGCGATTTACGAACCACGTGCGGGCTCCTTCTTCAAGATAGAAATTCACATGGGATAGCTTCTGTCCAGCATGCCACTCATTGTACTTGGCTACGCGCTCGTATTCCTCGAGCCAGTCTTCTGCGTCCTCGTAGGCATTGCCGTGGAAGCTCGCGGGATATCGAGGAGTTAAAAGAGTCACCTGTGCAGGGCCTGGGTATGCCATGGCTTGGGCACTCGTGGTAACAGGCAGACCTCCTGGTAGGGGACCAAATTCTGGGCTCAGGCCTAGTAGGCGACGGCTGGCGCGGTGAACGGGTGTTTCGACACGCGGAAAACGCCTTGGGCTTGATGTGGGGCTGTTGACAGGCGTCCCAAACATTTACCCAGCGCCTCCACCAGTGTCAAGATTCACAAACAGCAGGAACTGACAGAAAAGGGTATAGGACACTTTAATTGCAGGCCAACTGAAAAACAATCGCACAGGGACCTCTTGTCTTGTCTTGTGTCCCAGGCAGTGGCGCGTACCCACTATGGGGGATTGGCCAAGAAGCAGGCGGTTTTCCGTATGGTTAGAAGTACAGAGAAACTAGATTTGAATAGTGGAGCGTGGGACGATAGGACGGTAATTTAGACTTGCAATGAAAATATTGTTAAGAATTTTGATAAAACAATTTAACGTAAAGAAGTGAAATAATAGAAACTATGGATAATTGTAGAAAATCAGCAAGATATTCTTTTTGTCTCTCTAATAAAATTGTAAACTGCAAGAAAAGCATCCCTGTGGCTGGATCCCAGTGAAGTCGCCCCAAAAGAAAGAATGCTTGTCGAGGTTAGGGACAGGCCAGGTTTGGTAAATGAGTATTCTAATATTTTTCTTTCTCTTAGAAAGCGGCGGCATGAGAGAAAATAATGTTCGATAGTTTCAGGTGCACTGCAAAAAGAACATAAAGGGGACATAGCGAGACCAGACCTGTGTAAGTAAAAATTTAGAGGAGGTATACGACATCTCAATTTTGTAAAATATACTTCCAATTGCCTTGAAGGACACCAATTAATATTCCATGGGAAACCAAGATGGTGGAATTCAGAACACGGTGTTAGCATGGCTATTGCAGAATTTTGAGATATAGCGAAATTTCTGTACCTAGCCGCGGTGACATAAGTTGATGTCGGCAAAACAGATATGATAGGGCCGTTCAGGGATGCTCGTGCGAGTGAATCGGCCATTTCATTCAAGTGCAACCCATGATGTCCCGGTACCCAAAACAAACATACTTTTCGTAAGTACGGAGGTACCATCGAACGAAATGTTCTTTGAATTGCTGAATTTAAAGATGCGGTTAGTGCTGTGCATACAGATAGCGAGTCGGTCACAATAACAGCTAATGGGTCTTTTTTGGGGAGTTTTCGTAATGCTAATATAATCGCTAATAATTATGCCTGAAATACAGGTGTGAAGTTGGGAAGGTGAAGGGAGTAGGACCATTGAAGAGATTCAGAGAAGATCCCCACTCCTGCCTTCTCATTGCAAACAGAAGCGTCAGTAGCTATTACGTTGTCAGTGGTTAGCTGGTGTAGGCGGCCGTGTAAGATATTAATGAAATCTCGCCTTGGTAATAGTTTAGCATGATTAGGAAATATGTCCTCGAACTCAATTTTGAGGTCCGTAAAGGCATCATTTGAATGGTAAACTTGGCGTATGGATACATCCAATTTTTGTAACTGTGCTTGTACGAATAGTATCTGAGGACTGTGGAATCTCGACCACGATACTTGGAAAAACTCAGCAGGTTCAGTGATAAAAGCATATTGCGTACGTCTTTTTAAATTGTCATAAATTTTTAAAAATGTCTGAACCGTAAGTGTGCGGAATCTGCAATCTAGGGTGGGTATATGAGCTTCCTGATATAAAACTGCGTTGGCAATAAATCTAGGTAGCCCAAGGCATGACCGTAGAGCTTCTCTTTCTAAAAGTATGAGAAGTTTAATTTTGTAGGCGGGGCCACCGGAAAATATCACGCAGCCGAATTCTAATATGGGCTGAACATACAATTTATAGATCATCAGTAAGGTATCCCTGCGTAGTCCAGAGCGACGGTAGCTGAGCCGGCGGAGCATAGCTACGGCTCGTTCTGCCTTTGTTTTAATATGTTCAATGTGACTCCGCCAGGTGAGTCTGCCATCGTAAATGACACCAAGGTACTTGACATTGTCAACTTGAGGAATGGTTTCTTGTCGGTATTGTAAAGATATATGCACCTGTGCAGTTAATGGGAATACCAATACCGCACTTTTGCTAATATTTAACGATATGCATAACCCCTCTAGCCATGTCTCCAGCATTCCTAAGTAATTCTGCAACGACTGTTGTAGTGAATGTATATTATTTGCGGACGTAAAAAATGCGATATCGTCCGCGTAAACATAAACATGTACTTCCGGACACAAAGGAATTGTGCTTAGCAAAATGTTAAATAATATAGGGGAAAGAACGGAACCCTGTGGTACACCTCTTGTCTGCTTGTGTTTGGACGTCGAAATACCGTGTTGGTAACAATAAAACTCTCTATCTCTTATAAATTCATAGATCATCCAAGCGGTTATATATTTTGGGAAATTCGTAGACTGAAGTTTAGCGAAAAGAATACAATGTTCTACAGAGTCGTATGCTTTTGATACATCTAGCGTCACCAAAGCTGCGTACTCTCGTTTGCGGCGAGCAAGTTTAACGCGGCTCTCTATATCTACATGGGCGCACCATATGGAGTGGCCGGGACGAAATCCAATCTGGCAAGGACTGAGAAGGGTGTCATCCTGCATAAAATTTGTTATACGGCCGTGAAGAACTCTTTCTATTAATTTGACGACATTGGAAGTAAGAGAAATTGGTCTTATGTTGTCTAAGTCAAGTCCAGCTGATTCTTTCTTTAATAGTGTAACAATTTTAGCTACTCTCCACTCTCTTGGAACCCATGCATTCTTGAGAGAGAAATTAATTATTTTTAGGAGGTCCGGAGGCGCATAATCAAACAAAACTTTTAGCATTCCTGTTGTAATTCCATCTGGACCGGGGGCTGACGCTGGCAACGAACTAATAATGCGTTCAATCTCTGTCGCTGTTACTGTTTCAAAGTCGTCTGCCAAGGGAGGTTTCTTTAGGCCTAAGGGTAACTTATGTTTGAAACGTCGCGCAAGTCCTTGAGCAATTTTCTCAAGTAATTCCGATACTTCTTTTGTTGATAGAACGACAGAATCGACATTCATGGGCGCCTGTATAACTTTACGAGATCTAAAAACAAGAAAGGGGCTGACAGATGGAATAGCACACTGTGGTATAAAGTTTGTAAACAGGGATGAAGTGCCTCAGACAGGCTGGCCAACGTTTCGATAGGAGGACCTATCTTCGTCAAAGGCGGCCTCGTCATCCTCGGCGTGTTAGTTTTAAAGGGTTAGTGCAGTGACGTCACGTGCGGGTGTTGTCGCTGGCGGCTGGTTTTAAAGAGAGAGATTACAAGAGGAAACAAGCGCTGTCGTCCGACGTCTGTGAGCTTCATTCTCAAGACGAGGGGACAAGAGCGTGAAAGTGGGCCCGCGGGGCGAAAAGAAAAGGAATAGAAGCAGAAAAAAAGGAAAAAAAAAAGAAAAAAGAAGGGGGAGGGTGGGGAAAGCCAGGGCGGCACCAAGACAGACAAAAAAGGGGAGGAGTGAAAGAAAAAGAAGGAGAAAAGTGAAATCTAAGAAATACGGGGGCTTGGGAGCGTGTTGGGGATGCGAAAGGTTAGGAGGTATTCAGCGGGAGTCGTTGGCGGCATGTTTTTGAGGCATTAAAACGGCCGGTCAAGCGGTCAGCGCGCGAGTAACACAAAAGAAAAAAAAAAGAAAAAAAAAGAGAGAAGGGAGAAAACCCAGACACACACAAAAAAAAAGACATGAGTTGAAAGTGACTTGAGTAGCATAGTAGTAATACGTCGACTAATTTTGAAATAGTTAAGGTGGCGACGAGGAGTCTGCGGTGCAATGTATGGGGTGACTGAAAGGCAGCGGCATGGTCTTTCAAGGGGCACTGCCCCACGCGCTTAACGTAGGTGTCGTTACGGCGGCATCCAGAGATGTCGATACTCTGGGTTGAAGCGCCGAAAAAGGCATATTGACTTCGGAATGTGTTGTCGAGGGGATTTCAAGGAGAAAAAAAAAGGATTAAAAAAAAAGGGGGGGAGGGAAGGGAGAGGGGGAGGGGGGCCGAAACCGGTATAACAAACAGGAGGGTGACGCGCACAGAAGGGGGCAAGTGTACATGGAAGAAGGGGATCTTACAGTTGGTATAGACGTAAAAACCTGAAAGAGTACATTAAATTGAATAGTAGGCAGGAAAAACTTTTTTTTTTCCCCGAAATGGAAGAGTAGGTGAGGTTAAGAATTAAAGTTGGCTGGTGTCCTAATGTGTTTTGTGTATTGGTTGATGATATGAGAGTTTCAGATTTAAGTTACAGCTTTTAAAGATTCTAAGTTGCCGCGTGCCAAATTAATTCCTGTCGGGTGTAGGCAATTAAACTTGTGTATGAGGTATGATTCCGTATACTTCCTTTCGCGAGGGGAACGGAAATTTGTTTGTAGTATATAGAGCCTTGTTTTGTCAAACATATGTCCATGTTCATTAAAGTGAGAAAAAGAAGGCCGCACCTGGAATATTTTGGAACCACATAAAATTATTAGGCAGGCAGTCAACAACAATACAACAACATATCCTAGACGAAGATGAAAGCAGACTGGAAGGAGGAGCGGCAATAAATTACATCCGGAAAATAACAGCCGAATCTTTCCAAGGCACCCGCCGTGGTTGCTCAGTGGCTATGGTGTTAGGCTGCTGAGCACGAGGTCGCGGGATCGAATCCCGGCCACGGCGGCCGCATTTCGATGGGGGCGAAATGCGAAAACACCCGTGTACTTAGATTTAGGTGCACGTTAAAGAACCCCAGGTGGTCGAAATTTCCGGAGTCCCCCACTACGGCGTGCCTCATAATCAGAAAGTGGTTTTGGCACGTAAAACCCCATAATTTAATAAATTTTTTTTTTCTTTCCAAGGCAATGACGAGGTTGTATTTGAAGAAAAAAAGAGCATGAAAGAGACCCAGGAAAGGGAGCTGGTTCTGACAAATTTAAACTGGAAGAAAGCGGAAGAGAAAATTCCTAAGCGCACAGCAACAGGGCTAGACGAGGTTCCCGTTAGGCTGATAAATGAACTAGGACCAAAAAGTAAGGAAGCTATGGTGAAAGCAGTGGAAAAAACTTTAAAAGATAGACGAATACCAGACAGTTGGCGACAAAGTAGAATGAATTTAATGTATAAAGGTAAGGGGGAGAAGGACAGAATTCACTCGTATAGACCGTTGACCATTACATCGGTAATATACAGGTTAGCAATGCAGGCAATCAAATTAAAGCTTCAAGCATGGACAGAGAATAATGGCATTTTGGGAGAGCTTCAGAATGGCTTCACAATAGGTAGGCGTTTGGACGATAACTTGTTTGTTCTTACTCAGTGTATTGAAATATCAAAAGTAGAAAGCAGACCGTTGTATCTGGCCTTTTTAGACATTACAGGAGCCTACGACAACGTAGACCGCAACATTTTGTGGGATATTCTGGAAGCGGAAAGCTTAGGTAACGATTTTATACAGCTTTTGAGAGAGATTTACCTAGAAAATACCGTTTGCGTTGAATGGGAAGGGATGAGGAGCGCGGAGAAAGTTCATATCAACAAGGGACTGAGGCAGGGGTGCCCTTTATCCCCGCTGCTGTTTATGATGTACATGGTGAGGATGGAGAGGGCTCTAGAAGGAAGTTATATCAGGTTTAATCTCTCATACAAACAGGCAGGTACAGTAATAGAGCAGCAACTCCCAGGTTTATTTTATGCGGACGACATTGTGTTGCTCGCTCACAAGCAAAGCGATGTGCAACGTCTGGCTAATATCTGTGGACAGGAAGGCAACAATTTAGGTTTGAAATTTAGTGTTAGAAAATCAGGTGTTATGGCATTCAATGAAAACAGTGAACAGACAGTGGAGATACAGGGCCAAGAAATACCTCGGGTAACAGAATATAAATACCTTGGTATATGGATAAACGAAGGCAATGGATATATGGAAACACAGGAAAAAAACATAACAGTCAAGGGGAAGCGAAATGCAGCCATAATGAAGCACAGAGCGCTATGGGGATACAATAGGTACGAGGTCCTCCGAGGTATGTGGAAAGGGGTAATGGTTCAGGGACTTACTTTTGGAAATGCGGTTGTTTGCTTTAAATCAGGGGTACAATCAGGACTCGACGGGAACCAAAGGTCAGTGGGTCGCCTCGCATTGGGCGCTCACGGGAAGACTACAAATGAAGCTGTGCAGGGGGATATGGGCTGGACTAGTTTTGAAGTGAGGGAAGCTCGCAGTAAAATTGAGTATGAAGAACGGCTGAGGAATATGGAAGATAGTAAATGGGCTGGGAGAGTGTTCAGGTATCTGTACAGGCAAAACATTGATTCACAGTGGAGGAAAAGAACTAGGAAGCTTACCAGCAAGTATGCGGCCTGTGGGATGGGCAACACAGCAACAAGGAAGGTCAAGCGGAAAGTCAGAGAGGCTGAATTAATCTCATGGGTGGCGGCAATGGAAAAGAAACCTGGCATGAGTAACTACTTAAGAGGAAAAAACGAAATCAAGAAAGAAACCATTTATGATAACTCAAAGGGAAGCTCATTACTTTTCGAAGCGAGATCGGGATGCCTTAGAACACGCACCTATAAAGCGAGATATAAGAAGGAAGAAGAAGCATGTGCTTGCTGCGGTAAAGCTAGGGAAACGACGGAGCATATTTTATTAGAATGTGAAGACGTCTACCCAGCGGTCCATTTAGGCACCACTGGCCTCATTGAAGCCCTTGGGTTCAGCGGGAGCAGTGGTAAAGCAAACAGGTCCGCAATAGACATTAGTAAGAGGCGATTGGAGGATTGGTGGAAGAAAAGTAGGGAAACGACAAAAGACCGAGACATACAAAAGCACCATTCGCAATAGGGGATCAGAAAGTTTGGACGTGGTAGTTCATAGTGTCTTTTTTTTTCATTGGTTAACCTAGGTAGGATATTAGGCAGCATAGTAGCAAGAGCTTGGTGGCGCAACCCACCGCCCCGTTCCAAAGGGGACGCTCATAACATCCATCCATCCAGCATATCTTACGACGCAGAGAAAATTGAGTGTTACCGCACCGTCGGCCAATCGATACTGGAAGATTTTGTAATGGGCACGCTGGTGAGGGAAATGTTTGTCGGCATACACGGATTCGACGGATGACTTCCTCTTAGATGATTCACTGTAAGCCGTAACACTAGCATAACCCAAGACTACCACCAGCCATACTACCATCTGATCCGAGAATAACACACTATTGCTTCGCAATCACCAGGCTTAACCAAGCTAAGCCACGGCCGTTTTTTTTTTTCGGCGCCGTTAGCATCAGCGTTGCCAAATTACGACGCAGTGTGAGGGCGAGATTGAAAAAAGAAAAACATAACATGGACATGAACCATCGAAGCTGATTGTGGATTTGAAGTGATAGAAGCCCGTTATACCTGCTGAGATACAGGGGTAATGGCGCTTAAAAATTAGCATTTTTGGTTAAGGCCGTGAGTCGTCTGATTGCTGTGGCGTTCCAGTGGTTCCAGGATTTTGCGCAATGCAGGTTACATTACCTCCTTTCAATGGGCGTATGGTGCCTAGGCATATAATTAATATTGTCACGTGGTGGTGACGTTGAAGAACACAGTAGTAATACTGTGAAAGACAAAACTAACTTTTATTGGGCGAACCTGTGCCCACAAAAACAGGCTACACTTATAGCACAACGATAGCGGCGAACACGGTCGGCGATCGTCGAAAATCTGATCGGCGGGTCAAGCGCGTCTGCTTTTATAGATCAGTCACCGAATGTTCCAGATTAACCGATGGGACCCGCGCGTCTTCCACAAAGTTCTACACTATTCGCGTAGCGCATACATGCAATCAGATTACACAAGTTGCGGTGAAAGACAGTGGACAGAACCATCGATAACATTCCAGAAACATATTTTACATGCAGGCGTGTCCTGCGCTGCGCGATAACATTTGTTAGGCGGCCAAACGTGGTCGCCCGATAAAGATAAGTACACGTGTCAATATAATATATAATAATATAATAATATTGTTGCGGTGCAGGGAAGGAAGAAGTTGAATTAGACTAGAGGAAGACGAAGTCTGGCAGTTGCCTGAACGCCATATACCTCAATTGTAAACATACGTTATTTTACACTCGTGGGCCTGCTTTCGTCCTGCAACATTTTGGTGGAAGGTGCGTGGCACAATCACGGAACTTCGCAGTGGACGTCATCTACGTGCCCCCACAATGGCAAATCAACCGACACAAGTGACAACGCCTCAGCAGCCCGTGCCAACGGTCATCCTCACTCATCCGCGGGACCCAGGGACATTTTGTGGCACGGACAACGCCGACGTCGAGGACTCGCTTACGATGTACGAGCGAGTGTGCGACAACAACCGGTGGGATCCAACAATGATGCTAGCAAATGTCATATTTTATCTAAGAGGAACTGCGAAGCAATGGTACGACACACACGAAGCTGACCTAACGAGCTGGGATATCTGCAAAGAAAAAATGCGAGACCTGTTTGGCAGACCTGTCGGTCGTCAGCTCGCAGCAAGAAACGAACTTGCGTGCCGCGCTCAGACGTCCACAGAATACTATGTCATGTACATACAGGATCTGCTGGCCGTCTGTCGCAAGGCTGATAACAACATGACCAAGGCAGACAAGATTGGCCACATACTGAAAGGTATTGCAGACGATGCCTTCAATCTCCTTATGTGTAAGGATTGTGCCGCTGTGGATGCAATTATAAAGGAGTGCCGGCGCTTCGAACAAGCGAAGGGCCGCCGCGTCGCTCAAACATTCGACCGATTGCCCAATACCGCCGCGACATCTTGTCGCGAAGACCCGCCGCGGTTAGTTCAGCCCACAGGACCGGAAGATATGACGAGCATCG
This sequence comes from Dermacentor andersoni, assembly GCF_023375885.2. Lineage (NCBI taxonomy): Eukaryota > Metazoa > Arthropoda > Arachnida > Ixodida > Ixodidae > Dermacentor > Dermacentor andersoni. The sequence goes on from NC_092821.1 coordinate 52,229,187, forward strand.
TTCGCCGTGAGTTTGAGGCCATGGCTCCGGCTCCAGTTCGTTCCGACTGTCGAGAAAGCGTGCCCGCTATCTCCCTCATAAAAGCGGTCGTTCGGCAGGAAATGGCAAGTTTGGGCATTCCATCGCTTTGCTCGGTCCGCCTTACAAACACCTACCAGATTTCTCCGGCCGCTCGATCCAAGACGCAAATCTTTCCGCCACTCCGTCGCAACCCAGCTGACTGGCGCACAGCGGATGATAAACCCATCTGTCTAATTTTCCTGGTATTGGACACATCGCCCGTCATTGCCGCAACCACTGGTCATCGCCTCATTGGTGGCCGTCTCCGAGTCACTACCACCAAGTACCAGACAATCGTACTTTCTCGCCCTATACGCCGACTAGGATCGTTAACGCCGACAGTGCTCCACCAAGATCCAGCCGATCTCCGTCTCCGCAAGGTTGTAGGTCCCGTTCACCTCTCGTTCACCGCTCTTCGTCCCCTTCTGCAACCGGTCGCTTCGCGCAACTTCCGGAGGTGAAGCTGCAACTCCGACCCGGCCCGTAAATCCTCTGTTCACCCTGCCTACCTGTGGAAACCTACTGGACATTGAAGTTGATAGCGTTCCTGTTAGATCTCTCGTTGATACAGGAGCGCAGCTTTCAGTTATGAGCGCTGCTCTCCGCCGAAGGCTCAAGAAGGTTCTGACACCCGCCGTACCGGGCACTGTGCGAGTCGCCGATGGGAGTGCTTCACCTGTCCTTGGAATGTGTACAGCACGTGTGACCATTGGAGGTCATTATACCGTTGTTCTATATATCGTCCTTGGAACACTGTCCGCACGACCTAATTCTCGGCCTCGACTTCCTTTCGAAACAATCTGCCCAATTTGACTGCTCCGCAGGTGTTGTACAGTTGGATCTGCCGCTTCCTGCCGATGAAACAACTTGTGCTTCACACCCCTTATGTTCTGCTGAGTTTCCAAGGCTGGCTCCACAAGCGGCTACAAATGTCCTCCTGACGCCCTGTCCTCCCGTACCTGATGGCGAGTACGTCGTGTCGCCGCTTACTATATTGTCGCGCAATATTGCCCTGCCGAGCACCTTAATCCGGATCCGCGAAAACTGCGCTCGCGTGCCCATCCTCAATTTTGGATTTTCGTCGCATGTGCTGCCACACGGTATCCCCATAGCGCATACCCCTCCTTTGGTAGAATTTGAGGTTTCTTCGTTGACCTCCGAATCCTTTTTCAGTACCAACGGACCTTTGTCACCCATTCCTCCGTACTCGACGCCTGCGGACGATGTTTCTAAGATGATCACCCCTGACATTCCTTCCAAGCAAACAGCAGCTCTTCGTCACCTCCTGTCATCTTATTGGGACATCTTTGATTTGAGCGACCGTCCACTTGGCCAGACATCTGTTGTCACGCATCACATCAGCACCGCTTACGCCAGCCCCATTCATAGGCGGTCATATCGTGTCTCCGCAACAGAAAGGGCCATCATACAGAAAGAGGTAGACAGGATGATGGACCAGGACATTCTTGAACCTTCCAGTAGCCCGTGGGCATCACCGGTTGTCTTAGTAAAGAAAAAAGATAACTCGTGGCACTTCTGCGTTGACTACCGTCACCTCAACAGGATAACAAAGAAGGATGTTTATCCCTTGCCTCGCATTGATGATGCTCTTGACCGCCTTCACGGATCCCAATATTTTTCATCAATTGACCTCCGCTCCGGCTATTGGCAGATTAGCGTCGATGAGATGGACCGCGAGAAAACCGCCTTCATCACACCGGACGGTGTGTACCAATTTAAAGTCATGCATTTTGGATTATGCAATGCGCCAGGTACATTCGAGCACATGATGGACTCTCTCTTGCGCGGCTTGAAGTGTTCTACATGCCACTGTTACCTCGAGGATGTGATTGTGTTTTCGCCGAACTTTGATAGCCATCTGCGGCGCCTCCCAACCATACTCTCCGTGTTTCGCAGGGCTGGCCTTCAGCTAAACTCCTCCAACTGCTGTTTCGGTCACCGTGAAATTAACATGCTCGGCCATCTCGTGAACCCCGCCGGAATCCAACCTGCTCCACAGAATGTTCACGCCGTGCGAAATTTTCCTGTACCTTGTTCAACAAACGATGTCCGTTGTTTTCTGGGCTTATGCTCTTATTTCCGGCGATTTGTGAAAAATTTTGCCGACATCACTCACCCTCTCACTGACCTTCTCAAGAAAGACGTCTCTTTCTCTTGGGGACTTCTGCGGGAGAAAGCCTTCTCTGTCCTGATTGAGCGGCTTACAACTTCCCCAGTTCTGTCACACTTTGACCCTTCTGCACCCACTGAAGTACGAACAGACGCGAGTGGTTATGGTATCGGCGCTGTCCTCGCTCAGCGTCAGCAGGGCCAAGACCGTGTCATCGCTTACGCTAGCCGCCTTCTTTCTACGCCTGAGCGAAATTACTCCATTACTGAGAGAGAATGTCTCGCGCTCGTATGGGCGGTCGCGAAATTTCGGCCGTACCTTTTCGGTCGGAGCTTCTGCGTCGTAACCGATGATCACGCCCTCTGCTGGCATGATGGTCGGTTGAAAGGACCCAACTGGACAACTTGCACGTTGGGCATTGCGTCTCAAGAATATACATTTTCTATTATGTATAAGTCAGGGCGCCTGCATAAAGACGCTGACTGCCTGTCCCGCAATCCCGTGGATCAACCGGACGATACCGATGCAGACTCGGACATCAGTGTTCTGTCCCTCTCCGGCTTCCTCCATATTGGCGACGAGCAGCGCAAGGATCCTGTTCTTCGAACACTTATGGAACGCCTAAGCTCCTCGGCCAATGACCCGTCCCTTCGGATGTTCACCTTGCGCGATGGAACTTTATACCGCCGTAGCGTTCGTCCTGACGGCCCGGAGCTCCTCCTAGTCGTTCTTAAGCCGCTTCGACTCGCCATGTTCCAGCAACATCACGACGCTCCTACTGCTGGACATCTGGGCATCACTCGTACATACGACCGCCTGTGGCGCTGTTTCTTCTGGCCTGGCATTTATCGCTCTGTGCGCCGTTATGTCGCTTCTTGCGACCTGTGTCAGCGCCGGAAGACGCCTGCTATGCCTCCCGCTGGTTTGCTGCAACCTATTGATATCCCTACAGAGCCCTTATTTCGTGTGGGCCTAGGCCTCCTTGGCCCCTTTCCAATTTATATCAAAGGAAACAAATGGATTGCTGTAGCAACCGATTATGCCACGAGATATGCCATCGCGCGAGCGCTACCAACCAGCTGCGCTACAGATGTCGCCGACTTCTTACTAAAAGACGTCATCCTGCACCACGGCGCCCCTCGCCAGTTGCTGACGGATCGCGGCCGCTACTTTTTATCGAAGGTCGTCGATGATTGCTCTGCTCCTGCTCTACAGAACACCAGATTGCTACCGCGTACCACCCTCAAACGAACGGTCTCACCGAGTGACTCAACCGCACGCTAACTGAAATGTTGGCCATGTACGTTTCCGACGATCACCGTGACTGGGATGTCGCTTTACCATACATCACTTTCGCATACAACTCGTCCCGTCACGACACTGCCAGATTTTCACCATTTTACCTGTTGTATGGCCGCGACCCCACCTTGCTCTTTGACGCCTTGCTACCTGCCGCAGTACAATCACCCAGCACTGGTTACGCTCGCGATGCTATTGACTTAGCCGCCCAGGCCCGAGAAGTCGCCCGTCATCGCCTCACAGTCTCGCAAGCTTCTCAAAAGCGACGCTACGAGCTTCGGCACCGAGACTCCCATTTTTTACCTGGTTCCCTTGTCCTTCTCTGGACGCCTTCACGTCGCGTCGGCTTGTCGGAAAAACTAATTTCGCGTTATTCTGGTCCGTACCAGATCTTACGCCAACTGTCCGACGTGACATACGAGATCGCCCTAGTCGGTCAGCCTTCAGTGCCTCCCAACGTCACCAGCAATGTTGTTCACGTCGTCAGGCTCAAGCCCTATGTCCCCCAATTAAGTGGGGCTCTATAACTTGCACCGGAACGGAGCTACTCCGCCGCGATGGTGATGTTACGGTGAAGGGAAGGAAGAAGTTGAATTATACTAGAGGAATACGAAGTCTGGCAGTTGCCTGAACGCCATATACCTCAATTGTATATATACATTATTTTACACTCGTGGGCCTGCTTTCGTCCTGCAATAATATAATATAGTAAGTCACAACCTATGATTACACTTTTTACGAAATCGAACGAGTTCAGTCAGCCAGATTACTCAGCCGATGTAAAGTCCGGAGGAAGCCTACATAAAAATAAAGGAAAAGCTTCCATTTCAAAATATGCCTGCAGAATCGCATAATCAAGCTACGTGGAGATTCTTGTCACCGGGTCAAATGCACCTGTGCTGTTCGATTGTATTTCAGTTACCATAGCCTCCCGTGGCGCAGCACTAAATGAGGCGTATTAACATAAAACCCTAGCGGACACTGACCAATATTTCTATGCATTAAGAGAAAACGTTAGCTCGGCTGTAACTCCGATTCCGCCTACTCAAATACTTGTAAAACGCCGATATGCTTTTCTCAGAAAACCCCTTCTCCGATTTTCTCTAAATTCGGTGCATTTGAGAGAGAACGTTAGGTTCCAATGACTGCTGGAGCGGATGCATTATTTAGAGCCAGATTTTTAACTGTGGAAAGTCGGTATGGTAGAAATATAGAATAGAAGCTCAAAGTTTACAAATCCATTACCATGTTCCGCAACAGATATAGAAGGTCCCTAACTGCATCCGTTAGAACATCTACAGCCGACAATTTTATGCAAAAATTTATACCTTACGTAATTTATTAGACTGTTTACAAAGCTTTTGCAAAGGTTCTTCTCACATAATAGTGGTGAATATAAGCGCCATGAATAATACACCAATTTTGACTGTTGTAGATGCACTGTTAGTGCAATTTACAAAATTGTTATCGGATTCTTTATTGCTGAGCAACAGAGTTGTAAACATAATAGTTTCGATTTATCAAAATTAGAGACTGAACAATTTTAATGAAGACTTGAAGCAGTAATTCGTAAATTTGCTACCAAGTCACTAGATTTTAACTTTATTTCTGAATTGAACTGAAATCTGGGGTTTTACGTAACGAAATCATGCCTTGATTGTGAGGCACCCCGTAATGAGAGACTCCTAATTATTTTTTTTCAAAATTAATTTATTCAAAAAATCAGTTTCTTTATCCTGCAGAGTGGTAGAAGTCTGGCTGACGCATGCGCCTGAGTTCACTTGCATGAAGTAGGCATGCGTCAGCCAGACTTCTATCACTCTCTAGGATAAATAACCTGATTTTCTGAATGGCAAGATGGGCTAACACCCTCGTAAACGTCACTTTACACGTGTTTACATTTTCTTTATATTATAGTCCGTTGCTTGAAAGAATAAACCAGTTGTTAGTCTGCGCTCGTATTGTGTACTTCCTCTCGTCCTTCGTCCGGGTTGCGCTGCTCACCCATAGGAACATGTTAAATCACCAACTCGCCCAGCTTGCCACGTTAATTCGTCCAAAATGAACGTGCGGAATTTTTCGGGAACAAGTACGCGCATTCCCAGCATAATACATCCTCGATGTACGGACAGTTCTAGTCTTGTATGAAAGAACGGTTTGATTTCATCCGGGACACTACGCTGCCAGCCTGACAGGATATGATTAGTCACAGCACGCAAAATAGCATCACGTGAAGTTTCACGACCAATATCATTGCTGTTGATCGGCATAGTGTCGAAGCGTAGGTCATAAAAAGATTCTTCCTGCTGTTTAACCGTCGGCTGTGTTATTGGCAGCCTAGACAAGCAATAAGCGTCAGCGTTCTGTGCAGAACGCCAAATCTTCAATGAAAAAAAAATAGGCCGACAAACCAACCGCCCATCGTTGTAGTCTTGCGGCGGCAATTGCTGGTATGCCAGTCTTGGGACTAAAAATTGTAGCCAAAGGCTTGTGGCCGTGATCTAAACAAAATACCTCGCATACACGTAGTAATGGATTTTTTTTTAACGCCGAATACAAGAGCTAAGGCTTCTTTTTCTAATTGGCTATATCCTTTCTCAGCACGACTCAAGGTGCGTGAGGCATACGCTACTGGCGTGTGTTTGACCGTAGGAAAAAATGTGTGCCCACACTGCACCTACCCCGTAGGCGGACGCATCACAATATAACTGCAGGGGCAGGCATGGGTCATAGTGCGCCAAGATGGGGGTTGACGACAGCAGCAGCTTGATGTGCTGAAAGGCGCGGTCCCAAGCCGTGTTCCAATTCCAGGCGACGTCTTTGTGCAAGAGCCTGTTTAAGGGGAAAAGAACGGTGGATAAGTTTGGAACGAACTTTCCATCGTAGTTGATGAGGCTCAGCAGCGATGGAAGTTGGTGCTTATCAGTTGGCACCGGTGCCTTAGGTTATCGCGGCCAGTTTTTCGTCCGTTGGGTGGATACCGTGCTTGTTGATTACATGGCCCAGGTAAGTCAGCTCGCTACGAAAGATCTCGCACTTCGATGGCTTGACGCGAATTCCACGTTCTGATAGTCTTTTGAGAACTGGGTCAAGGTTGTGCAAGTGTTCTTCCTTTGAGCGACCCGTAATTAGTATATCGTCAATGTAGCAAAACACAAAGTTGAGGCCCTTCAAGATGATATCCATTATTTTTTTTGGAATATTGCAGGTGCCGAAGCTATTCCAAAACATAGACGATTCACGGTATAAAGACCCTTGTGGGGGTTAAGCATAAGGTAGTGTTTCGACTCTCGGTCTATTTCTACCTGCTGGTACGCCCTGTTAAGATCCATTTTAGAAAATTGCTGTCCGCCAGCGAGGGCTGCAAACAGCTCGTCGGTCTTGGGTAACGAGTAATGTTCTACGTCTAGCATGGGGTTCAGTGTCAGCTTGTAATACCGCATACTCTTATTGACCCGTCCCGCTTCAAAACTGGCACCACCGGAGTGACGTAATCGCTACTCGTTACCGGTGTGTCAATATGCCCCTCTGTTCTTGTCTGGACAACTCTTGCTCAACAGTACTTTTTAGGGAAAATGGAAAGCTTCGAGCTTTGAAAAATTTTGGCGTCTTCCCATCTTTGAAAACAAGAGTCGCCTTCTCACCTCGGATGGTGCCTAGCTCATTCCTGAAGAGGTCCTTATGGCGGTCAAGCAAGTATCGTAGCTCGGGAAGTCGCTGAGCGCTTAGTAATGTCTCCCTCTGTAGCTGTTGCAGACCGCTAACTTGGTTCCAATCGACGCGCACTTGCACGTGCGCCTTTACATGTGCACACATCTATGTAGCGAACGTGTCACTCGCTTATACGGCTGTCCCTGCTTCGTATTCCTTCGGTCTGCCATAAAGGTCCACACGAAATTGTCAAGAATTACATGAAAATCTGCAGCAAGAAGACGGTCAACACTGTAGAAATAATAACTGACAAGGTGCCCGACAAAAACAATGAAACCGGCAGGAATATGACAAATTAGACTATAAGAACAATAAATGAGATCATCAGCGACCTGATGGAGACCGGCAGAGAACGTTACGAGTGCTAGATCGACCGACGAGCAATACGCAGTTCATATATCAGCCCAACGTTGGCTCGAGCCTGGACATCATAATGCTTCCCGAAGCAACCATGATGCCCCACAGTTTACCGTCCTTCGCCAATTACGTTATTTTCGTTGTAACATGGCAACGCATCAGGTTATGAAGAAAGTCCGACCAGATTGTAAACGCCACTTGTACCGGTCGAGTGCGTCTGAACGAAGCGGACTCAAAAACACTTAGAAGGGGAAACCTTTTGATATGAAACGCCGCTAAATGACAAGTTAGTTCTAATGAAACCCGAGAAGATGTGGAAGTTTCATCAAAGGTAAAGAAATTGGCACTAACTGGAGTTTAGTGCAAAACCACAAAAAAAATATAGAACGCCCCCCCCCCCCCTCTCCCCTGCCTGGCTTTCTCGCAAAGAAGCCTTCAAAGTTGAGTGGTAGTTTGCCCAGTTAGAGGAGAGAATCGGTGGCCCAGCGCCTTTCCGAGTCAGTCGCTCTACCATCTCAGCAAAGCAGTAATTTGGCAGTTTGCAAGGGGAGACCGAATTGATGGGCAACCGGAAGCTTCGCGACAGCGAATACGACAACTCAATTCTGGGAAAACGTGCAAAGTGAAGCAATTTTCCTAGAAAATGATGGAACTGCAAATAGGTTATTTTCCTTTCCTCTTCCGCTCCGTGTTACAGTAAAGGCGTATGTCAATTCTGCATTTCTCCAAATATTACAGTACCCGTTGCAAGTACCTAAGATGGATGGCTTAAGGAAAAGTATCGGTACTTACCATTCGAGCCTAACCACATTGCGATGCACCATTACAAATATTAGAGAGAGAGAGAGGTGTCTAGGAAACTAGCGAACAGTGCTTTTTAGGAGCAGCTTTAGCCAAATTCCATGCATACATGCAAATAAACATAGTCGTAAGCGTAAATATATATCCTTTAACAGTATGGATCAGGGGTTTTTCAGTCCATATTACTAGAAGGTTTCCGTAGTGGTAGTTATCAGTTACCGACACTGGTTCTACAAAAAAAAAAAAAAAAACACTCGCACTCCCATGCACACATGGGATGACACAAAATCAAATGCACAATCGGCTCATTGGCGGAGTTGTGGTATTGCAGAGTTGCCAATAGCGTCCACCCCGTGAAAAGCCGTTGGCGTCTGACGGTCAAGTTAGTCGACAAGGTGCCCGAATGACGGCTCAGTAAAGTTGTACTATTCAGCCACGCCGCAAAGCGGGCACCCTAAGGTCGGCGCTCTCAGCCGGCGCCTTCGTGCCGGCCTAAACAGAAGAGAAAAATAAAGATGCCACAGACACAGAAATAATATAAAAATAAGATATCCCAGACGCAAGCTCGGCACGCACATGTCTTTCTGGAAGCATGCCACGTTAGTAGCCCCAGCTGCCACCCCACTCGCCGCGTTGACTTTTGATGAAATAAATCTGAGGACGGCGCAACGCATCATTGGCCACCATCGCGTCCTCGTACGAGTGTTTCCTCGATGTATTCGAGCATCGGGTATCGCCTCACCAGGTACCAGCAAAAATCGTTCAGCATGTCCACTTGCAAACGGGAATCCTCGCGGGAGTGGTAGCGGACACGGCGTAACTGGTAGCGGACACAGGGCAACTATGTCCACACCATCAGCCGAACCAAGGCGCAGCCAAGGGTATTGCTTTCGCAATCTTCCAGGCTTAACCAAGCTAAGCCTTCAGCCAATTTTTTCAATGGCAGTGCAACCGCTCGCTCCCCAATGGGAGCGGGCGCCGTAACCGGAGCGTTCGCTTCAGACGTGCTGGGCATCGGCTCCACCAATTCTCGGCTGGAGCCACGGATAACTTCACGGTACGCCACCGAATTTGTTACCATCTGATAAAGCAAGTCACCCGGCGCACGTGGACACCGATTTCAACCAGGTGGGCCGGTTTTCGGCAATTTTAGAGCAGTTTTTCACCCCGCCACGTGGGCGACGCCGTCCAGCCTGACGGCGACGCCGATGCCCGGCGGCGTGAAGACTGCTTCCCGAGGCAATATGGCCGTCTCTAGGCTAACCCAGCGTGGCTACGACCCGGACGCGATGTCCTGGACGACGGTTCCGATGACTGAGGAGCCCAATTCTGCGATTCCTTCGAATATTCGAAGCCAAGCTCTCCTCAACGCGGCCGCTCGCCGCTTGCAAGAGAAAGCCAAGATGGTGGCGCCCGCCGCCGCCCCGGCGTCCGGCAACCCAGCCGGCAAGACGCAGCCTCCTGCCTCGCACGCTGCGGGATGCAAGGGCAAGGTCTTCACGAAGTGGAAGCCTCGCCCGCTACTAAAACCGAACCCGGATGAGTACGTGATCGTTGTAAAGCCACGTGAGCATATTTCCTTGCACGAAGCCTTCTCCGAGAATCGCTACGGGACCGCTTTCACGGCTTACCTCGGGTCCGAGCGGGCAGAGACCGCATCGATTCTCCCTTCGAGAGAACAAAATTTGATTGTGATCCATACCCCGGACCTCGAGACGGCAGACCGAGTGATCGGGGATTCTTCCGTCAACACCGAACGCGGAGCGGTCCCGCTCCACGGATACCTACTGCAAGATGGCGGAAACGTTTGCCACGGTGTCATCGTGGTGTGCAACTCGGATACGACGGAGACACTTCAGCAAAAGTTGCGTTGGAGAGCAGGCACCATTGTTGAAGTGAGAAAATTTGGCACATCGAACAAAGCGTGTGTTACCTTCGCCGGAAAGGACAAACCGCGTTTTGTTCACTATGACAACATGGTGCTACCCGTCCTACCCTACTACCGTACAATCCCGGCCTGCGGCAAGTGCGGTGCTGTCGGCCATAGGATGGACGCATGCCCAAACCTGAGACAGGACACTTGTGGTCTGTGCGGGCAACAGATTCCACTCGTGGAGGGGGTGCGGGCCCCTCACGAATGCGTGCCCAAGTGTTCAGTGTGCGGTGGTGGACACGACACGAACTCCCGCGAGTGCACTGCAAAGTTCCGCAACTCCAAGATAACCGCCCAAAAGGGCGGCAAGACCATAACGGCGGTCAAGAAAAAACACCGCCATCTTGAGCTTCCCGGTAGGTCGCCGCACCGGGACGTCACCAAGACCGGCAAGCCAGCGCCCCCTGCCGGAGAAGCCGGGAGGCAATCTACGGCGCCACCACACGGCGTGGCCGGGGCCTGGGCCGACGCCGTCAAAAAAGGAAAACAGGTGAGCGGCGCGGGCAGGGCTGCTTCCTCCTCCCCTCCCTCTACTCCTCCTGCGGCGCTCAGCGCCGAACAAAACATGATCGCGGCTCTCCAGGCTCAAAATGAGATGCTGCTAAAAAAAATTACAGCACTCGAAGCAAAATTGACGCAACCCCACCCTACCCCCGCAGTAGAAGTAATGGAAAGCGAGACAGAAGCGCCGGCGGAGGCACCTAGCGCGGTAGCCGCTCTCGAGGCCCGGATCAACGCCCTCGAGGCCCGTATGGACAGCCGGATTTGCGCTCTTGAAACCCAAATCTCCGCGGCCATGAATGCAGAGATTGCCAAATTGACAGAGATGATTCCCTCTCTCATAACTCAACAAATCGCGCAAACCTCTCGCACCACCCGGCGAGCCGGCCCAATTAAAGACGTGTCCGGCCGGTACCCCAAAATGTTTCGACGACAACTCGATTTCGATGACGAAGACAGTTGCTCACTCTCCGGAATGGAGGATGCTCCCCTCCCCGTGAGTGCTGGCGATGGAACATCGTCTTCGCAACCCCCTACCAATCCTACCGATCATGGCGGGCACCCCTAAATTCAGGAAATTCCCCCGATCCAAATTGGCCATCCCCATCCAATTACCCAGTGGAACTGTCGAGGTTTCAAGGCCCACGCTAAGCGGGCCAACCTACGATTTTTCCTCACAACATTCGAGCACCTTCCTGCTGGGGTAGCCCTCCAGGAGCCAGGGAGCGGCGCCACACTTACAAATTACACCACGTTTCAGCAGGACCCCCTCTCCTGTATCTGCGTGCATAAAAATTACACGGCCAACTTCGTTGACCTTGACCTCAAAACAGAATTCTCGTACGTGATGGTGACCCTCCTTCCGCTACGAAAACAGGACCCACCACTACACGTTCTCAACATTTATTGTTCCCCTAAGTTAGCCAACATCACTTTCGCAGACCTTTTTAGCCGCGCCTTAAAGGCTGCGGGCAGGGATCCCCTGGTGATCGTGGGCAATTTCAACGCCCTCAGCACACTTTGGGGATACGCGCGTGAAGAGAAACGTGGACGTAAGCTGGCGGAACTTATGTCCACGCTGGGCCTTACTCTCCACACCGACCCTGCCCACCCAACTCGCGTGGGTAACTCCGTGACCCGGGGCACGTGTCCGGACCTTACCCTCACCAAAAACATTCAATATGGAGACTGGGTCAACACTGAAGAAACCCTCGGTAGCGACCACTGCATACTCAATACAACTATTCGCACCCATCCATTGGCAAGACCTTTCGCACAGGCGAAATTGCCCGATTGGACCAAATTCCGACAAACATACACCAACTCGACCCCCATTCAGGAGCAAGGGTACCACGTCTGGTCCCAGCAATTGGTTTCCACCCTTCGCTACACGGAAACTCAAATTCAACTCTCAGAGGCGACCCCGGAGGTGGACAACCACCTCCTTCACCTCTTGGAGGCCCGGCACAGCCTTGTCCGCCGATGGCGCCGGCAAAAACACAATCGGAAACTCTAAATTCGCATCGCTGAGATCACCCAACGAGCGGCAGAGTACGCGGCCCAGCTCGCTCACTCTAACTGGGTGGACCGATGCAATACGGCCGCGCGACAAATGTCCAGCCGGAGTACGTGGCGCCTCTTCCGCGCCCTAATCGACCCCACCCAAACTCGAGCATAAACACAAAAACATCTCCAACGAGCCATTCACTGCTTCGATGGAGACACTTCAAGATTGGCATGCAAACTCCGAGATCAATACCTCTGCACTCAGCAGGACCCCCGAGGGCCCGCGTACTCGTATGCAGGTTCCGAGAACGCGGAGATGTACCAACCGTTCCAGCTGCGCGACCTGAAGGCGGGCCTAGCAAAAATGAAGCGAGGAACGGCACCGGGACGGGATAAAATTACAGTCAAATTACTTGCCAACCTTCCCGACTCTGCCTACTCCACACTCCTCGCTTACATGAACTCCATTTAGATCGGGGAAACACCCCTCCCAATTGATTGGAAGACCGCTCTGGTCACCTTCATTCCCAAAGCTGGTAAAGCCATCAACACAGACAGCCTCCGCCCAATCTCCCTTACTTCTTGTGTGGGAAAATTAATGGAGACGATGGTGCGCGACAGGCTGTCTGAGTTTCTGGAGAACAAAAATGTTTTCGCAGACACCGTGTTCGGATTCCGCCCATACCGGTCCGCACAGGATGTCTTGCTTCAACTTGACCGAGAAATTCTCGACCCGATCGAATATCCCCTAAGTGACAAAGTAGTACTCGCTTTGGATTTGAAGGGGGCCTTCGACAACGTGACCCACGAAATTATTCTAACACATCTTTCCCAAACAGATTGCGGCCGAAACACCTTTAACCACATTAGGCAATTTGTCACTGACCGACAATCATACATTCGGATTCAGGACAGCGAACACGGCCCATACCAATTAGGCACGCGAGGGACCCCGCAGGGAGCGGTCCTCTCGCCCCTCCTATTCAATTTGGCGATGATGAGACTTCCCGCTCAGCTGGCGAGGATCGACGGCATCCAGCACGCGCTGTATGCCGACGACTTCACCATCTGGGCTAAACGCGGCTCGGTAGGAGAAATGGAGGCCAACCTGCAGCAAGCGGCGGACATCGTAGACAACTATGCCCGTCGATGCGGCCTTCAGTGCTCCCCGTCCAAATCTGAATTTGTGCACATACGCCCCTCACCAAAGTGCACCACCAAAATCGACCTCTCCCTTAACAGTGCACCCATACCCGAACACGACGAGATCCGAGTACTGGGGCTCTTTATTCACAAAAATCGCAAAGCTGACACAACATTGGCCAAGAGAGAGAGAGAGAGAGAGAGAGAATGAAGAGGAAAGGCAGGGAGGTTAACCAGATATGAGTCTCCGGTTTGCTACCCTACACTGGGGATGGGGGATAGGGGTTAGAAAGATGACAGAGAGTAAAACGCAAAAAAAAAAGGAAAAAAAAAACACGCACACATGGAGGCACACACACACAAAAGGCGTTCCAGTTAAAGTCGTTCACACAGGCCGGTGGATCGCAAAAAACGCAATAGCGCTTGCACGGCCTTCTTCTGTGACGGTAGGTCCTTTCGATGTTGTAGAATTCTTTTTTCGGATAGCGCTTGGTCGTCCAGTTGGTCAAGTTCGTGGCGAAGGCATGCCCTCTGTGTACTGTACTGCGGGCAGGCACACAAAATATGGCCAATTGATTCTTCATGGCCGCAGTGGTCACAGGTTGGGCTGTCGGTCATCCCTATGCGGAATGCATACGCTTTAGTAAAGGCAACGCCCAACCAAAGTCGATATAAAAGCGTGGCGTCTCTACGGCGAAGCTGTGATGGCGCTCGAAGACTTAGTGTTGGATCAAGTGAGTACAGTCGCGTGTTTCTTAAATGTGGCTCATTCCATTGCGACGCGGTGCACTGCCGAGCAAGTAGGCGGAGCTTCCGTGCTGCGTCAGTTCTAGAATGAGGAATTGGGACGTGGCGCTCCTCAGTATGGGCAGAGCGGGCAGCGTGATCTGCCCGTTCATTGCCGATAATCCCGCAGTGACTTGGAAGCCACTGAAAGGTTATCTCATGGCCTGCTTCACTTATATGTTGCAACGTCTCTGTAATATGGAATATTAGTTGTTCGTGTGGTCCGCGTCGTAAAGGTGACAGTAGAGACTGCAGTGCCGCCTTCGAATCGCAGAATATTGTCCATTTATGTGGTGGTTCATCACCAATGTGATGAAGGGCAGTAAAGAGCGCTGCGAGCTCTGCTGCCGTCGATGTTGTCTCGTGGGTCGTCTTAAATTTGATTGTTGTAGCTTTCGCTGGTATGACGATTGCCGCCGCGGAGCTACTTGGAAGGACAGATCCATCAGTGTAAATATGCGTAGAATCACGGTAATTCTCGTACAAATGTAGTAGCGTGAGCTGTCTAAGGGCTGGCGATGATAGATCAGCTTTTTTCGAGATACCAGGTATTGTGAGGTTGATTTTTGGCTGAGCGAGGCACCATGGAGGAATTGCGTAAGGTGGGGGACCAGGTGGGCCGGATGGCCCGCCGGGTTTCGAACAAGCGCGGGGGGTTACGATGCAAAGACGCCTTGCGGCTGGCGCATGCATTTGTAACCAGTCGAGTCCTTTACTCGGCTCCATACCTCCACGTACGCAAACTTGACGAGAATGCACTCGAAGTCATTCTCCGTAAAATCTACAAGCGTGCCCTCGACCTCCCGGTCAGTACCTCCATCCTGCGCCTCCTGGGCCTCGGGATGGTGAACACCTTTAAAGAGCTGCGAGAGGCACACTTGATGAACCAATACACGAGACTCTCTAAAACGCCGTCGGGTCGCCGCCTCCTTGCCCGACTACACATCCATCATTCAATACATACGGAAGATCACGTACATATCCCAGCACAGTGGAGGTATGCCCTGCACGTGCGCCCTCTTCCGGTCAACATGACGCGAGAGGACCATAGTGGCAGACGCCTCGCGCGGGCGGAAGCCTTGGCTCGCCACTACGGGCACAAACACGGAGTCTTCTACGTGGACGCCTCCGGCCCGTACCATGGGGGTTGGTGCACGGCCGCAGTCGTCCACCAAAACACAGCAGTAAACGGACTCACTTTCCGTGCACACAACATTACACACGCGGAGGTGGTTGCCATCGCGCTAGCCGCCGCAGATCAACACTCGCGGGTCATCATCACCGACTCGAGGGGTGCTTGCCGCAATATTGAGCAGGGGCACATACCGTACCTTGCCTACAAAATTTTGCAAAACAGCGACTATCTCGGTGCCCCCTCGCACCGTACGATTATCTGGACTCCCGCTCACACGGGCCTCGAAGGAAACGAGACGACCGATGCCGTCGCCCGCGCGCTCACTTTCCGGGCATCACCTTCGTCCCCCACCGATCCGGACCCCGAACCCAATCCCGCCTATACTTTCAAAGAGATCGTTCAGCTCTACCAATCTGGCCATGCCATCTATCCCAAGCCCTGTAAGGTCCTCACAAAGGCGGAGGAGTGCATTCTCCTTCGCCTTTATACCAAAACTCTGCTGTGCCCGGCAGCCTTAAGATACTTTGACCCCGCTTGCACGGGGGAGCGCCCGCACTGTGGGGAAAAGTCCTCAGACATTTTCCACATGGTATGGGCATGTCAAAAAACCCCAAATCTAAGCCCCCTACCCAACCCTTCCCGGGAGGACTGGCAGGCAGCCCTGCTCGGCTGCTCTGACCTGACAGCCCAACGGGCCTTGGTCGAGCGGGCCCGGGCGGCGGCCGACGCCAATGGGCTCCCGTAAGGGGGAGCCCACCTAGTGTTGATGCAAAAGCTATCTAAATAAATGTTTTTCAGACAGACAGACAGACAATGGGAGCCGTTGGTGCGGTTCAGTTCAGTGAGATTCTGCGATGCGACGCTACAGAGACGTCACGACTAATTTAGCTATGCCTACTTGCGTACCACCGGCGTCTGACCGAGCGCCGCTACCGTTCTTCATGAGAAGTGGTAGACGCTCCCGTCCGTGCGTCCGCCAGGTATCAAGTTATTACGCGTCTGTCAGTCTTCCTCCGACTTCTGCTGTGACGCACCACTCAGATGTTGCTCTCTCCCACGACCGCGAATGAGGCACGAACGTTTGCCAATTGCTGTGCAATCACCTCGACCTTCTCTCTTGTCTTTTTTCTGTCTTTCCACTCTCTCTCTCTCTCTCTCTCTCTCTCTCTCCCTTTGGGGAGAGTAGCAAAGGAAGATAAGGAGAGGGTTGTGAACGGTCGGATCGGCCGCATCTGGCTGGCATAGAAAAAAAATTCGCAATTCCACCCGAAAGGTAAAGCACCGATTGCGATAGCAAA
Source organism: Dermacentor andersoni (assembly GCF_023375885.2). Lineage (NCBI taxonomy): Eukaryota > Metazoa > Arthropoda > Arachnida > Ixodida > Ixodidae > Dermacentor > Dermacentor andersoni. Next base: position 52,245,848 of record NC_092821.1, read on the forward strand.
TTAGTAGATAGCTGTACAAAGGAAGGATAGTAGTTTTATAGGCCTTATAAACTTGTAAACATTCGCTTACTAACTCAAATAACAATGATATAATGTGTAAGCGTGACTCACCGAGTACGTAGAAAGAAACATACGCACAAACACAGCATTTTCTTTGCGTGTCTGCTTCTTTCTACGTCCTCGTTCAGTCTCGCTTGCCCATTCTAGCATGGTTTCAAACCAGCTTGGCCGTCAACGTGTTTGAACTAATTTATCCAGCACGGTGTCACGCGCCCACAGGTAAACAGGAAAATATATCGCTCGATAACAGCGGAACCCGTCTGTGAAAACGCCTGGAGATAGGAATCGTGGCAGCAGCACCGAGCCGATTGGCCTTCGTGTGTCTCTCGCTTCAACGCGAATGAAACCTCGACAGCACAGCGTATACGAAGCTGCCGGCAATACGCGCACTCTGCAAACATCGCAGATCGCTCTGAAGATGAGGCCCGCCCGGGCGGAGTATTTCCAACTGCTCGTAGATACAGCGTGGCGTGGCAGTTGCGGAGACGACGGACGTTTGCGCGCATGCGCGACTAAGAGCGGGTGCGAGAGAGGAAATGTGGGGAGTTTTGCTCCTTGAATATAGGACTCCGCCTAGGTGCTACGGAGGAGTACCTTGGCGCGCGTTGTCTGCGCTTGTCCCGGGGCGCGGGACAAGTCGCGGGGCGCGGTAGTGCTGAACTTAGCATCGCAAGTTGGCGGCTCGACGCAATCATAATTATTCGATCATGTTTTAGTAATCAAAACAACGTGTCATTATTTCGCATTATTGGCGGCGCCTCCAGGACACCAAAGCGGCAACGGCGATACCAAAGCTAGAAGCCGGACTGGTCCGTGGGTTGGGGCTCGCAGAGGCCCCAACCCACGGGCCGCCCTGCTTCTAGCTTTGATTCCCCCGCTACCACTTGGTGCCCCGGAGATGCTGCGCTGCCTGCTTTAATATAACCTCAGGTGCTCTCCTGAGGCCTCCGGTTGCCGGTTACATGTGCCATCCTGGACAGTGCTTGTAAAATATTCGGTCTATCGTCGCGACGAAAAAAGCGACCCGCGACTTATACAAAACCAGTCAGAACATTGTCCCTTCAGACACAGCGATCACCAAGCGGCGTCCGCGCCCACTGCATCACCGCGCGGGCAGCCAGCGGCGGAACGTATAAACCCACTCGACCGCACTCCGCAATGCCCGCATGTCTAGGGGACAAACGAATACAACGCGCTCTAAGAAACCTTCTCCGTAGTGCCTAGGCTGAGTCATATATTCAAGGAGCAAAAGCCCCCAGATTTTCTCTCTCGCACCCGCTCTTACTCGCGCCTGCGCAGAAACGTCGAGCTCCGTCAAAAGTGCCGCGCCCCGCTGTATCTACGAGCAATTGTAAATACGCGCCCGGGCGTGCATTTGGGCCGCGACGCAGATCTCTTTAGAGATAGGGTGCCTGCACGGCCGCGCCGTGGGCAGCTGCCGTTGGTGAACACGCCTCCCCACTCTCCTTTCCTCGACTCAACCCCGTGCCGAGAGTGAGCCATGTTCGACGGCTCACTCTCGCACGCTTTCCCTCTCCCCTACACCATACCACGCGTGCCGACGATTTATTCGGCCTCGGAATTTATACGAAAACTGACGGCGTCGGCGACGGCAGAAATGCACCTGGAGGGTCCGTAGATTTCCTATCGCAATGAAAGAAATTTAGTAGGCACATCAAGCAGTCATCGTTCGCAAAGCAGCCTCGACTAACGCTGTTGGCTGCATGCATTCCGTAGCCAAATGCGCGCACCAGACTTTGAATCCCGGGGACAGCACGCCGTTCGTGACGCCGCACGTTGCTTGGTTTGTGGTATCGTTTTCAATAGCGCTCTCTGCTGTAGTTGGCGCCGGATTCTCCGGCTCATGGCGCACGCTTCCTGCTCACCACATTTGATACGTTTAGCTCTCCACAATTGTAGCCGGACGCACTGACGCCTCTGCGACGGCAACATTTCTCTCCGAGCGTTGGCACGGTCGGCTCCGCGCTACAACTTACGAGCGGAGCTTTATACAGAAGTGCAACCTATCGCCGTGGCGCTTTGTATCACCTCCCGCACCCTTCCCAAAAAGAAAGGGGGAGAGATGCAGATAAAACGTTCATGGTTGCAAAATTCCGTCGCTCTCCTTGCAAGGTGTAGTTATTTTTCACTTTCTTTGCTTTAGTAACTTGGCCTTTCCTGCATATGATGAAAAGATTTGAAAACTTAAACAAGCAACTGCGGCAATTTAAATTCTTTTGCAAAGCCTAGAGTTCCGGATGCTTCTTGCGCTTGCCCATAAGCAGCTTCGATTCATTTTCAAAAAAAACTTTTTGTGCGGAAACACACAGGGACGAAGAAAAGTAGCAACACAAGGACGAGCGCTCGTCCTTGTGTTGCTCCTTTTCTTCGTTGCTGTTTCTTTGCGTTAAAAATTTTTTTTTAAAAGATGAATCTGTTCCAACTAGGCCGATTCGCAGTTATGCTTCAGCTTTGCTTGTCTCATCACGATACTTTGAATTCATCGCCGTCACTTCGAGTTACCAGAGAGGAAAGTCGGCAGAAATTCTCTTTTTATTTTCCAGTAAGAGTTGATTTTTTCGGTGGTAATCAATATATTAGTGTAAAGTAAGTTCTTTTCTTGATTTCGTGGAATGCGGTACAGATAAAAACATTAATAGGTATTATTAGCATCTGCCCATCCGTTCACTTTATAGCATAGGCTCATTGGTTCGTGGCATCGAGATCAAATATCTAGCCATGCTGCTTCCGTTGGGCAAATTTTCTTTCGAGATGAGAATCTTGGACCCATGAAATAGGGGTATTAGGGCACGCTGATGAAACGCAATATTGGTGAAATGTTTTGTAGGGAGGAAATGTAATGCGTGTATTCATGGCGCGTAATGGCATAATTGGAAGAAGAATGACGTGAACAACACAAACACCGTTTCCCTCTCTGTACTCGCCAAATGTACGTCCCTGTTGTCACACGTGCCTTTACAGACAATGAATCCCTGCCACATCGCTCTCTTATTGCAGATATATTTATTTGTGTGTTTAATGTTGCATAATGACCAATGAAATGTAGTGGGGAATAGCTGTGAACGATCAACAACAATGATATGTGCTGTAGGTTAAAACTTCTATTTATTCCACTTCATACATGTAATCAAGTATTCCTATGTATATATCCTTTATTTTACTACTCCTCAATTTTCGCAATACCAGTGATATGTGCTCTAGGTTAAAACTTCTATTTATTGCACTTCATACATGTAATCAAGTATTCCTATGTATATATCCTTTATTTTGCTACTCCTCAATTTTCTCAATACCAACGCGGAACGGCGCTACCGACAATGAAGCGAACTTCTAATAGATTGGCTCGCTGATGTCACCATAAACGGCCATCAAAGTGTGCATGGCTGCATCAGCAGTTTTAAAATAATAATTTTATGAACATAACACTCTTTCCAAAACATCTGCAATTTTCTTGGTAAGTTTTTTGATCAGCATATGTCTTTTATTCTAATGTTTGGAAGAACGAAAGAACTTAAGCGCGCCATTATCTTTGGCAACATTTATCTAGTAACGCTAGCTAATGCGGCTGCTCCGGCTTGGCACCCATTCCGTGTTTCCCTGCCGTGCCTACACTTGCGGACAGTGGCAGTGAAGGGAAAGCGACGGGGCGGAGCTTCTGCACACGTGTTAACGCGCCACGTACTCCGTCATCGTTTAACAGTGCTTTTGGTTGCCGGAGCAGACGCTGAATTGACGCAGCTTCCACTTCCGGCGCTTTCTTTTTTGCCCAGACACGGAAGGGAAAAGCCGCAAAATGAGTAAACGTTTACATTATTTTGTGTCTTCTATCTTATTTAGCTGTTGCTAATCAGGTGTTTATGTTTTCTCTTCCCGTGCTTAAACTAACGTAGATGAAAACACGCGACTATTTTCAAAAGCGCTCCCTCCTGGGCGCGCTTTGCCTCCGTAGCTTTCCTTTCAGTGTCATAGAAAGTTGTCCGCGACCATAGAAATACTGAGACAGCCCGGGTGGGGTCAACACCTTCTAGAGAGTTTTCCGTCCCTGCGTCTTTCACCAATCACATGCTACTGCGACACGCCGAATGGGTTGTTTGCACACTGGCTAGGCGGCTGCCTGAGCTAACACATCACAGCTACTCGATGAGCAAATAACCATTCTGCGCACAAAAACTATGGAATCATCGAAAATCAGACGAAGAATTGCAGGAAAATTTCTGACACCGCAATAGCAAAAAAGCGTTATCGCAGGTCTACGTCAAAACATTGAAACCGGAAGGAACGTCAGAGATTACGCTACGCAAACAATAAATGAGGAGGTCGTCAGCGACGGGATGGAAACCGGCCGAGAGCCTTACGTGCGTTGGACTGGTGAGCTGGGGCGCTATTCTGGACATCGCGCCATTTTCTTCTATGCGTGAATTGGACGCGATGCGAATAAAATGGCGCTGATGGCCTCATTTTGCTTTCGCAACGTGACGCCGACTTGACGCTTTGCCTAAGAAACTGAAAGGAAGGCACGGAACGTAAGGTTATCGGTAAAGCAAAACAGTTTTCCTCCGCAGTACAAATAAAGCAGCTAGCTCTAAGCAAATGATTGTCCCGTCGAAAACGCTTCTCGCTTCCGTCGTGTCGTCTACTGCGTACAAGCCGTCGTCTGCTTCATTAGCTAGGATGCGTGTCCCCGGCAAATAGAATGAGTCATCGTATGTTGGCGCCAACGCTCTTGTTTTCTTCCTTGAGACAACATACGCGACCTACCAGTGGTAATGCGTGCACGTTCCAGGCCACGTTATCACTCTCTCGTGAAACGTGACTCAGCCCGATCATGATGATGATGATGATGATGATGAAAAACGTTTATTTGCTATATTTTACAGTGGTTTTTGCGGCTTCAAATGGAGTCTTCCATCTTGTCTTCATGGTCGATTCCCCTAGTCCACGGCTCCGCTAAGGGTAGCTGCCCTGCGTGCACGCCTTACTAGTCCTTGTTGGACTTTCAGGATGTCGCTGGATAGCATCCTCTCCCACTGTTCCGAACTCGGGTTTTTTATTATGGCTAGCTCATCTGTTTTCTGGCAAGCCCATGCAGTACGGTATAGGGTTGGTTTGTCTCCACACCATGGGCACTTGCTCACGTACTGTGTGGGGTAGATTTTGCTTAGCATGTTTAGGCACGGGAATGTTCCCGTTTGTAGCTGTCGCCATGCTACGGCGCCTTCTCTATTTAGTTGTTTGTGAGGGGGCGGGTATTTTTCGTCTCATCCCTCTGTAGTAGTTTAGCATCTCTGAATGGCATTCGGCTACCGGCTCGGGTTCCTCAGCGGGGTCCGGTCTCAGCCCGATTCGGCTGGCTGAGAAAGGCCGAATATCACCGAAAGCGCTGCTCGCGCCAGAGATATCCGCTAGGGCGACGCAAGCGCCGGCGCTGCCATCTCTTGTTCACTTCGCTGGTTACTCGCACCGAGGGAGGAAACTTGAAGACGCCGCCTTACGTACTTTTCTTTTTATAAATTAAATAGACGCCGTGGTCTTAACTTTAGATTGTGCGAAAATTCATTAATCTTGATTACAACACAAACGCAGCCGGGAATAGTGGACAACGTTGCAGAAAGTTTGCTGTGTTCAACCGATATTATTTCGTATAAACGCGTTCTCTTAAAGAATGATGGCCCAATACGCAAACGCCAACACAACCCGAGAACGATACTAATACTATTAGCACGCGTTATGAATAAAATGTTTTCATGGCACCAAACGACGGGGAAAATTTGGCGATACGCATTGCTCTCGGCCGCCATTGCATATGGCTGCTCATTAGCATAATTCGCGCTGCTCGTCGCGCCACCAATTATGGCGGAAAACATCGGAAAGGCGGCCCAGCGCAACGTCACGCAGCATCAAATTGACGTTTACGAAACGGCATTTCCTGTGACGCTCCCCACGGCATATTCCTTCAGGCAATCAGCAAGCTGGCATGACACCTAGCTTGGATCGCCACCACATATTCGCCAAATAGCAGATGCATTGCAATAGTTTCTGTACGCTACCGCTCACTTTCTGTTTGAAGCGCTAACGTCGTAATATAGCTGCCAAGGACCAAAAAAATGTATTAGTTGATAAAATTTCCAGTCCCACGTCACCTTTGGCCATCTTAATGAAAACGCAAAATTGCATTTTGCAATACTGCCGTTTCCCTGGACAAATTTCACGGTACGTGAGCTCTCGACAGCCAATGATAGAGTAAACGTGGCGGGTAATGGCGGCCGTGCAGCCGCCATGCGTGTCGAGAATAGCGCCCTTGTACGCCGTTAATAAATCAGCCCTACTTTGGCTCCATGCTGGTTCACAAAGAAACCGCGATGCCTCACAGTTTGCGGCTTCCATCTTGCTCCACTGCCCACTCCCACTATCACCGACAAATCTTTCCCTAAGGACAAAACGCTGCAACAGGGAATTCACGGACTACTTTTCTTTTCGTAAGTTATCCTTCGCCAATTGTGTGGTTCTGGTTGTATTATAGCAACGCGTCAGCTTATGGCGACAGTCAAAACAGATTTTAAAGGCAAATTTTAATGGTTGAATGCGTCAGAATGGAAGCGAACCCACGAGACGCTGAAGAGTGAAGCGCACGAAGCTTTTGGGGAAGCTGTCTGATATCACAAGTCGCAAAATGGAAAGGTGATGCTGCGGAAACCCGTAAAGAGCTGAAATTTTAAGCGAAGGGGTAAAATCGGCGTTACCTGAACTGCAGCAACCGTAGCGCGAAACAACAACCACAAGACGCTCACGCGGCATTTCCACAGGGAAACCTGCAACGTTGAAGGAAAATTTCCCCCATGCGAAGATCGAATCCAGGACTAACGGATTTAAATCGGTCGCTAAGCTACAAGAAAACCAGCCTATCAGCAAACCAGGAGCCTGGCAGAGTGGAAGGGAGGCACAGTTGATGGTCAACCCGAAGCAACAATACACTGAATACGGCAAATCAGTTCTGCCAAAGCGCGCTAGGAAAAGGAAGTTGTGAAAAGAGAACGAAACTGCAGGTCAACTATTCTAGTTTGCTATTCAGCTTCGCATTACTGTAATAGAGGTTGACAATTTTTCCCATTCCCCGAATATTGCAGCACCCACCTATGGTTCGTAATATGCGTGGCTTCTGGACAAGTATGGCTACCTGCCACTTGAGTCTAATCGCGTCGCAATTTTCGAGTAAAAATATTAAGAAAAGAAATGTTTCTAGAGAACTAGCGAAGAAATGTCTTTAGAAACAGTTTTCGCTGAGTTTTATGCATACATTCGTAGAAGCGTAATCGTAAGCGCAAACATTTGTGTATTAGCAGTATGAATCAGAAGTGTTTCAGTCCATATTACTGGAACCTTTTCGTAGTGGTGGCTATGGGTGACGAACTCCAGTTTTACAGAAAAAAAAAACACGATTGTGCGTCGAAAATATAAAAGCCAAGACCAAAGGAATGTGTAAATCATATACAAACTTCTCAATTGTGTAAATAAAAGTTTGCAATTAGGTAAGCGTGAACACTTCGCTTATACATTCCCTTCTGCTGCTGGGTCTACTGAAAGAATGTGAAGAAGATTTATCTACTTTCTAAATAGCCAAATAACTTCGGGGGAAAATGCGAAACTTAGGAAGTTAGAGACAGCTGGCATTGCAATGAAGTCAAAGGCAAGAGCAGATGCTTCCAACGAGCACTTATTCTTAAAATCTCTAAAACCACTTCTTTGACAAACCTTGCATCGATATAAACAAATCATAGTTGTTTTGTTTGTATATTTATTGCACATAAAAGTAGGATAATTAGTGTTATTAACGATAAAAAGAATAGCAACGCCAGAGTTATTGATCGCATAAAAGGTCACACCATCACGGAAAAGCCGGTAGGCGCAAAAACCTTTTTGACGTTGGGCGACTTTTGAGTTGATAATCGTCTCAGTTTCTGTCTTTGCTGTCCGTTTCCTTGTAGGTACAACCGAACCACAGGGTCTCCGAAAAAGCTGAATGTCTCAGTAATTAACATGCATAAACAAAAACAGTTGACTGCACTAGCATATTCGTAATGCTAAGTTTGGACTGCATTCTTTAAATTGAAGTTGCATTAAATGACTGAGCCAAAAATGATTTTATTTGCGCAATGCTTGTTCCGTATGCTTTTGCTCGCGGGTGTGCATCCGTGTGCCCCCTCGCCTACATTTTTCTTTCACATTGAATCGTTTTGGTAAAAAAAAAAAAAGCCAATAAAAGTGGCATGGGACTCTATCGGCCAAGTCCTATACTACCTGGTTTTCTTTTTCCAAGGGTAGGTAAAAAAGATGTTTTGAATGAGTTCAGCATACACATATTCCAGTATCGAACTCTGAACATGGATTCCGCAATGGCCCCAGTAGTAAGGATGCATTGCTCTCCGGGAAATAGCACATGTTTTTCCAACTTGAAGATAGAAATAATGTATACAGAATTGTTGTAGACCTCTCAAAAACATTTAGCGATATGGTTTCATGTGTTTTGTTAAGACAACATTAATGATGTAAAGTGCGCGAGAAAGGCTCATCTCTAAAGCGTTATTACGAGGAATGACGAACGGAAACACTTTCAAATATTGAATCACTTTCCGACTCTCTTCCTTTATCCTCCATGAAGCTTTTTAGGGCCTTTTTAATTAATAATAATACTGAATAATAATGATATAGCGAGTAAATGAAACGTCAAAATTCGTTATGTACGCAGACGATACCTGTATGAATTCTTAACGAGCAAATGAGTTTACAATGAAATTTATGCAGTAAACTTACTCTTAAAAATATTAGATGACTTATCTCAACGCAACAGCCTTCACAGCAATGTTGTTAACAACAGCTTCTTCTTCAACACCTTCTTTTGTTATAGAGGTTACTATAGAGCTAAGAATTGTGAGATTGTTCGGGCAACCACGACGCATTAAAATTAACATAGGATAAATCAACTGCCAGAAGGATGCCTTAGGACGGTTGAAAACGTGCTTCTTTATTATTACATGAACAGTGTATTGATCAAATGTAATGTATTACGTAGGACCCATTTGTTGGACTATATCTTTTGTAGAACATTTAAGGCGCACAGAGTTAAGAAACATTTCTTAGCAACGCTTATCTATTTACAAGAACAAGTACGTTACAAATGAAAATGCACGTAGCACAGAACTATCGAAATTTAGAACGTTAGAGACAATTTAAGGTTTAGAAACAACACGTGCTATAGGCTACCTGGGCTATAATAGCTTAAATAAAAGAACATACATATATGAAACATGACATCAAGACAACTTTGAAGGGAAAGCGCTTTCGCAGGTTGAATAGTGGCGCCGGCTGGTGCCACGTTCCCGGCTTAAAGGGAGAAGGTCTCGCTGCTGTTTTTAGGTCCGTTCGATTTCTCTGAATCACGTGACCAGTTTCCGGCGGTTCACGAGAAGTTCGGAAATTGCGCATCTCGCTTTCTTCGGCGCAGGCACAGCGCGACACTCGGAACGAGCGTCGAGCTGCAGACACGGCGGATTCGTTTTGTTATTTTTTTCGACCAGAGTTAGGCAAACTGAGAGCCAAGAAGGGCGTGAAGCCACCGCTTAAGAGTACGGTTGCTTCCTCGGGGGAGCCTCATGGTTGTACACAGACCGAAATGACCGGTATCTCCAATGATGGCTGCGAGTAACGGTGCATGGAACTTTACGATCTGGCGATGGAACTGTGCGGCTTCTCTAAAAAAAGGGCGACCTTTCAGCAGTTCCTTAGAGCGACAAATTATAAACCCCAGATTATCCTATTACAAAGAGGTATTGATGGATAGTGTTTCTCTGTCGGGCTACAAATCGTTCGTAAAGAAAGGGCCGGAGGGAAGCTGAGTCCCCACCCTGGTCTCTAACAAACACACTTTTATTGAACGCGACTTAAGCATGGGAAAGTGCAAAATTGAGAACATTTTTGGAGAGGTTATCCCGAGTGGCGAGCTCACAACTTGCGTATTCATACTCAACACGCCCAATTCCCTTAGATGGGGTCAGCATCGCTTCTCTTCATTCTTGGCTAAGCACGCTCAAGGGTGACAACCTCTCGCAGGCGGCGGCGGATCTTGGCCTCGCGTCAATCACCGATTCCAACTTCCCCAAAAGGATTGGCAGCTCCGCCTCGCAGGATTCGACTCCGGAGCCCACATTCGTGGGTTCGGCAGTGGAGTTTTCCTGGGTTAATTGGGGGTTGGAATTGGGAAGCGATCATTATATTGTTAGCAGTGTACTGCAGGAAGAAACTCTCCCACGCCATTCAAATACATAGACTAGGATTATTTTTATTTATTTTTATTTATTTATTTATTGAAAAGAACCTTACAGGCCCTACAGCCGGGCATAAAGCCAGCAGGGGGTGTGCATTTCAATGGGTAAAGATATCAAAAGTACAAATTTCCGACAGGAATAGTGCTATCAAGAGATTGCCGTATTATCCAATATTCAAGGCACAGGGTATAAAATACAATAGCTGAAGGCACACGAACACTTGTTACCATTACCAGAGCAAAAGGAATACTGTTCATGAAAATAATATACAACATTCCAAAAATGCACGCTAAAATACACTAAACTGGGCATTCGTGAACGGTATTAAATGGGTAAAGCGCGAGTAACTGACAGCGGAACGTATCGGGGTTAGATATAGAGGCTATGTTATCAGGGAGGCCATTCCAGGGACGATGCTACGAGGTGGTGCAGATGAATTAAATGCAGTTGTTTTACCGTGTATGTGCATCAAACTGAACTGATTACGTAATCTGCGGGTAGAAGAGTGCGGTATTTGAAGTTATAACCGCGTTCGTTTATTAGTGTAAGTGTAAATATATTTGTCGCGTTCGTTTATTAGTGTAAGTGCAAGTATATTTGTGAAATAAGCACAGAAGAGCGATGTTGCGGCGGCTTTGTAATGGCGGCATTAGTCGTTCCAGTTTAATTTGTGGAATGCTTGAGTTTATACCTTTGTTACGTGATATTAACCGGGCTGCTATATTTTGTAACCTGTCATTCGTATTGATTACATAATTTTGATGAGGGGACCAAATTGTAGGGCGGATTTCAACTGTGACAGAATGAATGCTGGGAAAGCGAGTTTTCGAATGTTTGCCCAGGCATTTAGCAAGTTGCGCTGTAGATAGCCAAGACAACGTGAAGCTTTGGTGCATGTATAGAAGTGATGTGTGATACCCATGAAAGGTTATCAGTAAGAACACCAAGGTACTTGTATGATAAAGTGTGGGAAAGCATACAGGCATTAGGATGAAATATGAAAATTTATAAATTTACACATTTTCGGCTGAAGCACATTAACTCGCACTTTGTAAAGTTTAGTGTCATGAGCCATTTGTTACACCAGTTAGCGATAAGGTTAAGATCTGCTTGAAGTGCCAAGTGATCATAAGTGGTGTGAATAAGACGGTAGATTATGCAGTCATCGGCAAAAAGGCGCATGCGAGAATTAATCTGGGCGGGTAAGTCGTTAATGTAGATTAGGAAGCGTAACGGCACAAGGACACTGCTTTACGGCACACAAGAGCTAAAAGAAGAAGGTGGGGAAGAGAAATTGTTAACAACAGGAAAGTGTTCTCGAAAAGAAAGAAAATTACGAATCCAGGATAATTTTGAAGAGTCATGTCGTAGGGCAGATAATTTAGAAATTAGGCGGCAGTGGGGCGCGCGGTCAAACGCTAGCGAAAAGTCAAGAAAGACAGTCAGTTTGAAGGTTGCAGTACATGTTAAAGTGCAACTCAGTGGTTAGTTCAAATATTTGCTTGTCACAGGAAAATCCTGTTCTAAAGCCATGCTGATTAGAAAAGAAAAGAAATTGTGAGCTTCAAGGTTGTTGTACACGTGTGAAGTGATTACGTGCTCAAGCAGTTTGCAACATATGCAGATTAAAGATATGGGCCGATAGTTGTCAGGTGAGGGAACATGTCGATATTTTTGAATTGCTATTATTTTTCCAATTAACCAAGCGGTGTGCAACATTCCAGATGCTAGGGATTGTTGAAAAATATGGCGTAAGATCTTGCTTGAGGGAGCGACGGTGTTCTTTAGTATCTTGGAATTATTGTTGTCAATAGTGGTTGAAGTGGATATCTTGAGAATACTAATGAGTAACTTAACACCTTCAACAGTGATAACCATGGTTTCCATATATGCGGCGCCAAGATTGGGAAAAATTGGAACATTGTAAACGTCCTCCTGAGTGAAAACAGATAAAAAAAACGTGTTCAATACGATGGTGCATTCGGCTCTAGATATAGGTATGTTTTCTGCTGCGTATAAAGTTATGGTGTTAGTAGCTCTTATTGGAGATATGGTTTGCCAAATGTTTTTGGGGATTGGAAGTTAGCAGATATCGTAGGTCTTGCGAGTAGTTTTTTTTTTCTTTGCGGAGATATCACTGAGCAGTAATTCGCGGAAGGCTAGAAAAAGATCAGGCAGGAAAGAGGGGCTGATTGTATGGAGAACTTCCAGGAATGGTTGGATAGAGTCAAAATGGACGTAGAAAAAGAGACCAAGTCGATACACACAGAGATAGAGGTAGATAAAATGAATAGCTGATTAGCACACTTAATAGAGGCCAAGGAATCTCAGCTTGCTAGGTGGAAAACACAAAAGCTCAATCGGCGGCTTAGAAAGAGGCTAGCCGAGATAAACAAGCAAATTATGGTACATTGCTGAGTGCTTGAGAGACAGCAAGGACATCAGGTTTGTAGCATGGTGCATGGGCAGATGCGAATAGATGGGAAATGGAACCTACTCAAGCATCTGCTCCACGAGTATAAGACCAGAACCAATCAGAATCGGGTGGTGGATAAACTTCACCATGCCGAAAGGCAGCAGCAGGCTGGATGAGGCTGGGACCGCGGGACCGGAATACCCCCGATATGAGGGCAAATCGGCCGATGGTCTAGACAGGCTGTTTCAGGAGGCGGACGTTCGCGAAACACTATACAGATGCTCAATGGCAGGTCAACCGCCGGACCTGATGGTGTAATTAACAAAACGCTGCGCCATTTAGATGACCGGCCAATTTGGGTCATAACGGCAGAGATCCACCGCACTTGGGGATCGTGTGTGTTTCCACACGAGTGGAAGGTGGCGTCGGCGGTTGTCATTCCCAAGCCTGGGCGCAGCCCCGGGGCTGAGAATTTCAGGCCTATTTCCCTTACGTCTCGTTTGGGCAAGGTGTCGGAGCGTGTGATAAATTATCAGATCTCTAACCAGATTGGGGATAAGGGTCTTTTTCCGTAAAACATTATTGGCTTCATGACTCACCTTTCCACGCAGGACGTCATGCGCAGGACGTCATCAAGCACGATATATTACATAAAGACACCAGGGACTCGAGGGCCATTCTCCGTCTCAGTCTGAAAAAGGCCTTCGACAACGTGTCGCACAGGGACACTCTAGATTCGATTTGCAGCCTTTACTTGGGGGAGAGGTTTATAGGTTCGTGCAGTCCTTTCTCGGAGGTAGAAGGGCCACAATCAAATTGTGCGTCCTGAGATGGGATGCTTACGATCTCGGGCAAAGGGGTACGCAACAGGGTTCGGTTATCTGGCCGCCCTTTTTTGGCATAGCGATGCACAGCTGGCACTACGAGCATGAGCAGATGGAGGGAATTGGTTCCGCAATCTACGCGGATGACGTCGCCCTCTGGCGCTCTGCCGGGTCGGACAGCCACATTGAAGAAGCAATGCAAGAAGTGGAGCATTGCATTCAAAACACGGCAGTTGGATGGGTCTCCGGGTCTCGCCTTCTAAATCAGAGTTAGATCTATATCGTCTCTCGAGAAGAGGACCCAAGCCTCGAGGGTGCAGGGCTCCCGAGGAGATTGACATTGGGATGTGAACGTCGTCCGTGTGCGAGATCCCCAGGGTTCGTTCTCTACGGGTGCTAGGCATGATCATTGAAGCTCACTGTTAGCACGAACGTATTAAGGAGTAACCAGACTCTTTGCAAGGGTTATGAACAGGGAAGGAGGGCTTAAGAAAGATAATATCATCAGGCTTTTTCTCGCGTTTCTCATGAGCCATGTGAATTATGTCACTCATATGCACAGATGGCTGAGAGACGAAATGAACAAGTTGTATACGCTCATCAGAAAGAGCGTTAAGAGAGTCGTCGAATTCCCAAAGCGCACAAAGACCATCAGCCTAGCAAGCCTAGGTGTTCACAACACGTTAGCGGAAGTGATCGAAGCACAGCAGTCCGCGAGGTTTCCCGGCTCTCGTCTACAGTGGCTGGAAAGGGAATATTGTCTAAGGTCGGAATCAATCCGGAGACATAAAGTGATAGGAACGTTCAGCTTTCAGACATTATGAGGTAGGCTATTAAGGTGTCACCTATTTTGATGAACGTACTTCCGACTTGCAACACGGGCAGCAGGAGGGCGCACGCCTCTGCGCTTCTGCGAAACGCACATGCGCACGAGGCAGAGTCATGTTTTGTAGATTCTGTCAAGTAAGAAGGTGACGCTAATGTTTTGTGTCTAACGTCGTGAACATGAAGGGCCGAATATTATCGGCCGTGTCAAGCAGGACGTCGTCGGCTTGAAAAGCGGAGCATCTAGCGATTGCGCTGGCGTTCCTAGGGTAGGACAGGGAAGAGGTTTATACAGACTCGAAATCAGCCCTTCGAACTTCCTCGAATGGGGCTGTTTGTGAGGAGGTTACTAGGGCACCTGAGGGTGAGGTGCTTACTTATCACGTCATTACATTGTTTCCAGCGCAGGAGGACGCCGAAGTAGTTGGGCTAGCCAACTTTAATGAGTTGGCCCACGCCCGGGCGCGAGGTATTGACAGCCGCGCAGGGCACTGGGACGCCGGTGTGTCGGATGAAACCGGCGGCGGGCTTGATCCGACCTTCTTGAGGCGGATCCTCCCCCCCCCCCCCCCCCCCAACCTCCCTCCGCGCTTCAGGGACACTTTCTTCCCCTTCAACGAGATAACTAGTCACTATCAGGTGAGTCGCAGGGCTTTCCCCTTGCCACATTGAAATTTCACGAGACCTCAGGCAATCACTGTCAGGCTAATACAAACAGACTCGTATCCCAGGCTCTCCGTCTTCAGTAGGAACATGGAGGTCTCCCCTCTGTGTCGCGACTGCGGTGGGGTTAGCGACCTTAAGCACATGCTCCGGGACACCACACGGACCACGGATTGATGAAGGAAACATTTAATTGATTGTTCAAGGGCCACGATTGGAGTGATCAACTATGGGCTGTCCCGAAGGCGCAATAAGCGGAGGTGCGTCTTGGCCTTCCCGTGCCAACGTGGGAGCGGCCCGCTGTCTGCCCGTACATAAACGGGGTGAATATTTTTCCGGACCTGAATAAAGTTTACTACCTACCTACCAGAGTGTACGAAGTGCACAAGTTTCAAAAGTCGTGAAGTTTTGTTATGAGGACGCACGTAAGCGGGGTTTTAACGGTGTTTGTGCATGTGTGCTGTGTCGTCTGCTGCGCCACTGTTTCGCACCTATACGTCTGCGTCAAGCCAGCACCAACAGGAGAAATGGCGCCGCAAAATTGTGAACGAACCCTGCACTTTTCCTGCAACTTTTGAAACGAACGTCCTGGTTCAGGGGGCACTATCGCTGCGCCGCTGAAACGAATTGTAGAGTGCAACACCTTTCAATGAAACGGTTCATGTGCAGCAGGCAAATCGAACGTACTTATTTTTTCGGACGTAGGCTCTTTGTGCGTGCTTTCGCCATCTCTCCAAAGTTCAAAGAGAGAATATTTGTTTCTCGAAAATAATCCAAACACCGCGGTGGGCCACCTTCAATGGCGATCTTGGTGTCCTTCATGCATCTGGGAAAGAGATCTGCCATCACCTCAGAATTTTAGGTTCGCCTTATCTCTCCTCGATGCCACCATCACACATGTTATTGCATCGCCGATCAATGACTACATTTTTCCTTTCTCGCTTTCTGTGTGGAAACACAACATATGCAACATAAACATTGCGGCGAACTCGCCGCCTCGTATCAGCAATAGTTACACGGCTGAATTGTGCGTCGAACATTGATTGATGTATGGCTGCCTCTCAAGATGGCCACCGGCTGCCCTTATCATTTTCGTTTGATCGAAATACTGTGCATGAAGTGGAAATGTACGAAGGGAAGACAGCGTAAGAATTGCTCTCCCTTGAAATCGCGAACACGGTCTGCCCATTTGCGCAAGCCAATATTCGAATGATGGTTATTAGGCGGACTTGTCTGATATGCTTGCCCATGACTGCTGGTGTTTTGGCAGCTTTGTTCATTTCGCCCTGTCTGCCATCATTAGCCAAATTTTTTCTAGAAATCTATACTTTTCTAAACGCATGAAACTCAGAAAAATAAGTAACCTCAATTAACTTATAATCTGGGGGTTTCAAGTGCCAAAACCACGATACGATTATCTGGGACGCTTTAGTAGGGGACTCCGCATTAAGTTCGACCACCTGGGATTTTTAACCTGCACCCAATGCACGTGAAGTGGCGGGATTCTATCCTGCTCCTTCGGCCGTAGCACGTAGAAGACTCTGATAACTCTGATCCCCGCTGCTAGTTGCTGTGGTTCCGGCTGTCGTGGCGTCCGTGGTCAAATAGAGACGCATCAAGATAGGTCAAACGCCTCCGCCCCGCGGGCTTACCGTAAGAAAAAAAGAAGTTTTTCCGCTTCTCGACGCCTGCGTCCGTGGCGTATAATGATTACAATGTTGGGCTTCTGTGCTAGAGGAGCTCTCATCCAATGCTGTCGTCACACAATTTTATTTATGTTTATTAGTTGAAATATAGAAACACAATATTCGTTGGAAATGATTAGCTTCCGAAGCCACAAAGCCGTTGAAATCCTTAAGGACGAAAAATAGGGAAAATGCATGCAATAAATATCATTCCGGGGTACAATTTTAGACATTCTAATCAAAAACCACCGTATTGTCTAATACAATAATGATTGCATTTCAAAGCCGTAGCAGGCCCCTCGGCCAATCGCAGCTAACAGAAATTTGTCAAAAAGGCAGGATTCGACAATGTCAAGAGCATCGGGCTAAATGGCCCCGTTTCTATTTAAGCTAGCGCCAAAGTTCCTTGTGCTAATTTCAAATCGTGGCGTCTGCACGCAAAATTCCGGAATTCAATTAAATTGTTCATGTCAATATTGTACAAAACTCTTGCCACGACAGGGCGCACCATTTCGGAATCCTTTTAGAAAACTTCGTCCCCGTTCCGACGAAGTGCCCTCTAGAATATGTTCAGACCTACCCACTCCTGGCGTGGCCTCTAACGTCACTCAGTTTTGACCAACACCTACCGTCGCGCGGACGTGTCACTAGGTATGGCCACGTGGTTCGAGAGACCAGGACTGACCTGACGAGCCCCTGAAGCGGCGCGCTGGCGTTTCTGTTGGCGACCGAGGAGGACGTGTTTTCTTTAATGCATATGTGAACGGCTGCGTCACGTTTTGAAGCGTTTTGTTTGCCGAATGTTCATGTTAGTGTACGCCTTCAAAGACCATTATATTAGGGCGCTCTGAAGACATGCATTTTTGCTGAAATGTTCTGTACTGACGAACTTTAACAGCCTTGTATTCTTTGCGTGTAATGGCATGCATGGAAGAAGAACGAACTGGACAACACAAACGCCGTTGTCCTCGTTATATTTACGCCCCTGTTGGCACCCCTGCCGTTACAGACACTAAAACCCGGCCACATCGCTTTCTCATTACAGGTATATTCCTGTTTTTAATCAACATAATGATATTTAGTGAAGAAAAGTTGTGAACAACCAACAACAATGAAATGTGCAGCATTATACTTTAAACAAGCGATCAAGTAAGTCGACACGTTGTTTTCCGAGACATTATTTTTATACTACTGCACTTTCAATCGCGTACGTTATCATCACGTTACGTCAATGGAGCCAACTAGCAATAGATCGACTCGCGCATGTCACTATACCCGACATTGAAAGTTTATATGGCTGCAACCGGGTTTTTCGAAAAAATTATTTTGTGAATATAACAACCTCTTGAAAACTTCTGCAACAGTCGTAATAACCTTCCTTTCGAGTACATGCCTTTTAATCTACTGTCTGCAACGACGACGGAACTTAAGCGCGTCCCCAGCAGGGGCGTCTGCGTCAGCAGGCGTTTGGTGTGTCGCGACACCACGTACCCTAGCACACGAGGGTTGGACCCTCCCGCGTGTAGCCGTGTCTGGGGAAAAGTGGATCCTGGAGGTTGAGCCGATGCTGGGTGTTTGGACCTTTAAGGCCCCCTGGCGGAGGCAACACACCTCTTTGGCCTCTGCTTCGCGTAGACGGCACCTCCAGACTGACCCACCTGGAGGAAATCGGCAGTCACCTTTTCCTGTCCCTCTATTCAATCTTTTCGTTTCCCTCTCGTTATCTCTTCTTTGCTCTCTTCTTATCATTTCTTCTCACTTCCAAATTTCTAGGCGGCAAGGGTTAACCTGGTGTATGTATCCAACCTAGGGTATTTTATATTAGGTTATAGTGGCTACGTACAGCTGGCGTCTGCGTTTCCTCCCGGACTCGTGGCATCCCCTTGTTGGGCTCGGTGGTGGGCGGCTGGCGTAGCTGCCGAAATTAAGTTATTCTGCATGGCTAAGACGTCATTTCCCCCCTTTCCGATCGTCCTCTTTCAAAAAGAGGGCGCACCGAAGAAACCTTTCAGCTATTCAGCCAGCGCAAAGAAACTTTCCCTCGCTTTCATGTGATACACAGTCAAGATCCCGAAAAGACAAAACTATGTCACCTTCCATCTTAGCTAAATGCCTTACCGACACACTAGGTGCTGGCTACAAAGTGACGAAAATGAGCAGTGGCGACCTTCTTCTTGAGGTCCGCGATACTCAACAGCATGGCAAACTCTCTAATCTCCTTGCATTCCGTAATGTGGCAATCAACGTTACTCCCCACCGATCATTGAACACGTGCAAAGGAGTCATTTTTGATGAAGATCTATTGAGCCTAAGCGAGGAAGAGCTCCTGGAGGGCTGGAAAGAACACAATGTTATTCAAGTGCAAAGAATAAAGGCCAAGCGAGACAACAAAGACATTCCAACTAAGCATCTCATCCTTACCTTTGCATCGAGCGTGCTACTAGAAACCCTAGAAACGGGATATACGAAGATTAGTCAGGCCTTACATCCCCAACGCCCGAATATGCTTCAAGTGTCAGAGATATGGCCATGGTTCTTAAAGCAGCCGCGACCGACTTACCTGTGCAAAGTGTGGCGAACACGAACACGAATCCAACAACTGTAATGATACACTCCATTGTCCCAACTGTGACGGTGGACACGCAGCATACTCTCGAACATGCCCCACATGGAAAAAATAAAAAGACATAATCACAACGAAAATCAAAGAAAACATCTCATTTCAAGAAGCGCGGAAACGTGTTTCATTTTTTCATACCTCAGGGTATGCTGGTGCGGCGCGCAAGGGGGCAACGTCGCAGCAGACTCCGGCCCCGGCCCAGCCCACGACCAGTGTGGTTGCGGCCTTGCCACCAGCCCCCCTAGCGCCAGCAGCCAGCGCTGCTGCGCTGCCCCTGAAGGAGGGCCCATCGACCTCTGGGTTGGTGGCCTCCAAGGCCCTGCTTTTTGAGGCAAGGCCTGCGGTGAAAACACCCCGCTCGTGTGAGCGGAATTCCAGCGGCTCCCAAGACTCGATGGACACAAACAAGGCGCATCTAGCGCCTCGAGAGCGGCGCGAGTCTCGCGACCGCTCCAACAAAGACAAAACCCGCAGCATAATCACGGTGCCTGAAAAGGCTCCCTAAGTCATTTCTCTAACTTGACTCCTCTTCACACACAGCACAAAAACACGAACACTATGGCTACACAAATAATACACTGGAACGTTAGAGATCTTATGCACAACCTTAAACAATTAAGAACCTAAAAATTAAAACAATTAAGAACTTAAAAATTAAAGAACTCTTAAACAAATATAACCCAAAGGTGCTGTGTGTTCAGGAGACACATCCTAAATGCACACAAAGAAACTTTCTTTGTCAGTACGCCATCTACCGTAAAGACCGCAATGAGGCGAATATCTCGTCTGGCGGTGTAGCAATAGTTGACAAGTCCGTAGCTTGTCATCATGTCACCCTTCAGACGCCCCTTGAAGCAGTGTCAATTCGGGCAATTCTTTTTAATAATTTGATCACTGTATATTGCTTATACATACCCCCTAATTTTCATCTGGAAAAAAGTGATTTTTATAACCTACTTGACCAGCTTCCGGACCCTTACATACTCGCAGGCGATTTTAATGCCCACCACACCATGTGGGGAGACTTGCGATGTGACAAGAGAGGTCCTTTCATTGAAAACTTTCTTGTGAACTCTGGTGCATGCCTCTTCAACAAGAAGGAGCCAACTTATTAATATATTCTTAATAATTCATATTCATCAATAGACTTGTCTATTGGCTCGGCTTCAATTTTCCCTGACTTGCAATGGCATGTAATAAAAGATCCCTATGCAAGCGAGCACTTCGCTGTAATGTTAAATTCAATGCCTCAACATGAATGCCCCATACATACACCCCGGTGGAAACTAGCCTCCGCCGAATGGAATGATTTTAAGGAAGCAACTTACTTATCACGAGATCTTATTACTGATTTTAACATAGACAATGCAGTAGCATATTTTACTTGTTTAATAAGCGACGCAGCTGAAAAGTTCATTCCCCAAACACAAGGTCTCTTTTGTAAAAGACGGGTACTCTGGTGGAATGAACAGTGCAGACTTTCACGAAAGAATCAAAACAAAACGTGGGGTTTGCTGCGTCGCTCCCCGACTGCAGAAAACCTCATAGAATTTAAACTGGCAAAGTCACAAGGAAGGCGCACACGGTGACAGGCAAGGAGGGCTAGCTGGGAGAGTTTTCTCTCGGGCATCACTTCCTACACCCAAGAGTCCAAAGTATGGAATGGCGTAAGAAAGATAAAGGGGCAACAAATCCACCCTCTGCCCTTAGTGGACGACCAAGGGACTACCTTGGAGGACCAGGCGAACGCTCTGGGCGAACACTTCGAACATGTATCAAGCTCCACACATTACACAGCATCATTCCTCAAATATAAACAATTAGCTGAACTTAAGACACTTGATCGTAAATGCCGTCCGGATGAACCATATAACCGTTCTTTTAATATTGCCGAGCTTAAAGCTGCATTGAGCACATGTAGAAGCTCTGCACCGGGAGCTGATACAATCATATATGACATGATTAAGAACTTACACCATCATCATCAGCATCATCATCAGCCTGGTTACGCCCACTGCAGGGCAAAGGCCTCTCCCATACTTCTCCAACAACCCCGGTCATGTACTAATTGTGGCCATGTTGTCCCTGCAAACTTCTTAATCTCATCCGCCCACCTAACTTTCTGCCGCCCTCTGCTACGCTTTCCTTCCCTCGGAATCCATTCCGTAACTCTTAATGACCATCGGTTATCTTCCCTCCTCACTACGTGTCCTGCCCATGCCCATTTCTTTTTCTTGATTTCAACTAAGATATCATTAACTCGCGTTTGTTCCCTCACCCAATCTGCTCTTTTCATATCCCTTAACGTTACACCTATCATTCTTCTTTCCATATCTCGTTGCGTCGTCCTCAATTTAAGTAGAACCCTTTTCGTAAGCCTCCAGGTTTCTGCCCCGTACGTGAGTACTGGTAAGACACAGCTGTTATAAACTTTCCTCTTGAGGGATAATGGCAACCTGCTGTTCATGATCTGAGAATGCCTGCCAAACGCACCCCAGCCCATTCTTATTCTTCTGATTATTTCAGTCTCATGATCCGGATCCGCAGTCACTACCTGTCCTAAGTAGATGTATTCCCTTACCACTTCCAATGCCTCACTACCTATTGTAAACTGCTGTTCCCTTCTGAGACTGTTAAACATTACTTCAGTTTTCTGCAGATTAATTTTTAGACCCACCCTTCGGCTTTGCTTCTCCAGGTCAGTGAGCATGCATTGCAGTTGGTCCCCTGAGTTACTAAGCAAGGCAATATCATCAGCGAATCGCAAGTTACTAAGGTATTCTCCATTAACTCTTATCCCCGATTCTTCCCAATCCAGGTCTCTGAATACCTCCTGTAAACATGCTGTGAATAGCATTGGAGATATCGTATCTCCCTGTCTGACGCCTTTCTTTATTGGGATTTTGTTGCTTTCTTTATGGAGGACTACGGTGGCTGTAGAGCCGCTATAGATATCTTTCAGTATTTTTACATACGGCTCGTCTATACCCTGATTCTGCAATGCCTCCATGACTGCTGAGGTTTCGACTGAATCAAACACTTTCTCATAATCAATGAAAGCTATATATAATGGTTGGTTATATTCCGCACATATCTCTATCACCTGATTGATAGTGTGAATATGATCTATTGTTGAGTAGCCTTTACGGAATCCTGCCTGGTCCTTTGGTTGACGGAAGTCTAAGATGTTCCTGATTCTATTTGCAATTACCTTAGTAAATACTTTGTAGGCAACGGACAGTAAGCTGATCGGTCTATAATTTTTAAAGTCGTTGGCGTCCCGTTTCTTATGGATTAGGATTATGTTAGCGTTTTTCCAAGATTCCGGTACGCTCGAAGTCCTGAGGCATTGCGTACACAGGGTGGCCAGTTTCTCTAGAACAATCTGCCCACCATCCTTCAACAAATCTGCTGTTACCTGATCCTCCCCAGCTGCCTTCCCCCTTTGCATAGCTCCCAAGGCTTTCTTTACTTCTTCCGGTGTTACCTGAGGGATTTCGAATTCCTCTAGACTATTCTCTCTTCCATTATCGTCGTGGGTGCCACTGGTACTGTATAAATCTCTATAGAACTCCTCAGCCACTTGAACTATCTCATCCATATTAGTAATAATATTGCCGGCTTTGTCTTTTAACGCATACATCTGATTCTTGCCAATTCCTAGTTTCTTCTTCACTGCTTTTAGGCTTCCTCCGTTCCTGAGAGCATGTTCGATTCTATCCATATTATACTTCCTTATGTCAGCTGTCTTACGCTTGTTGATTAACTTCGAAAGTTCTGCCAGTTCTATTCTAGCTGTAGGTTTAGAGGCTTTCATACATTGGCGTTTCTTGATCAGATCTTTCGTCTCCTGCGATAGCTTACTGGTATCCTGTCTAACGGAGTTACCACCCACTTCTATTGCACACTCCTTAATGATGCCCACAAGATTGTCGTTCATTGCTTCAACACTAAGGTCCTCTTCCTGAGTTAAAGCCGAATACCTGTTCTGTAGCTTGATCTGGAATTCCTCTATTTTCCCTCTTACCGCTAACTCATTGATCGGCTTCTTATGCACCAGTTTCTTCCGTTCTCTCCTCAGGTCTAGGCTAATTCGAGGTCTTACCATCCTATGGTCACTGCAGCGCACCTTGCTGAGCACGTCCACATCTTGCATGATGCCAGGGTTAGCGCAGAGTATGATGTCTATTTCATTTTTAGTCTCGCCGTTCGGGCTCCTCCACGTCCACCTTCGGCTATCTCGCTTGCGGAAGAAGGTATTCATTATCCGCATATAATTCTGTTCCGCAAACTCTACTAATAACTCTCCCCTGCTATTCCTAGTGCCTATGCCATATTCCCCCACTGCCTTGTCTCCAGCCTGCTTCTTGCCTACCCTGGCATTGAAATCGCCCATCAGTATACTGTATTTTGTTTTGACTTTACCCATCGCCGATTCCACGTCTTCATAGAAGCTCTCGACTTCCTGGTCATCATGACTGGATGTAGGAGCGTAGACCTGTATAACCTTCATTTTGTACCTCTTATTAAGTTTCACAACAAGACCTGCCACCCTCTCGTTAATGCTATAGAATTCCTGTATGTTACCAGCTATGTTCTTATTAATCAGGAATCCGACTCCTAGTTCTCGTCTCTCCGGTAAGCCCCGGTAGCACAGGACGTGCCCGCTTTTTAGCACTGTATATGCTTCTTTTGGCCTCCTAACTTCACTGAGCCCTATTATATCCCATTTGCTGCCCTCTAATTCCTCCAATAGCACTGCTAGACTCGCCTCACTAGATAACGTTCTAGCGTTAAACGTTGCCAGGTTCATATTCCAATGGCGGCCTGTCCGGAGCCAGGGATTCTTAGCACCCTCTGCAGCGTCGCAGGTCTGACCGCCGCCGTGGTCAGTTGCTTCGCAGCTGCTGGGGACTGAGGGCCGGGGTTTGATTGTTGCGTTCATATAGGAGGTTGTGGCCAAGTACTGCACCAGGGTGGCCAGTCGTGCTCTGGTGAGGGAGTGTGTTACCGGTTCTGGTCACCGGGATCAGGCCACACTCCAGGCCTGTTTATGCAATTTTATCAACACGCGGATTTTTTTTTCTTTTTTTTTAATCCGGTGGAAAATTGCGCGGCACCGGGATTCGAACCACGGACCTCTTGCACGCGAGGCGGGTGTTCTACCTCTACGCCACCGCCGCACCCAAGAACCCAAGAACTTACACGAAAACACACAAATGACACTTCTGGCACTTTTCTACTCTATCTGGCCTGCCGGATACCTCCCAACCGCATGGAAAGAAGCTATTGTTATTCCAGTCTTGAAGCTGGGTAAAGACCCTTCCTTTGCGGCATGTTATCGCCCGATAGCTCTTACAAGTTGTCTTTGTAAGCTATTTGAAAAAAATGATTCTTCGTAGACTAATACATTTCCTTGAACTGAACAATATGCTTGATCCCTATCAGTGTGGCTTCAGAGAAGGGTGGTCCACAACTGATCATCTTGTACGCATTGAAGGAAATATCCGCGATGCATTTGTACATAAACAGTTCTCCTTATTGATATTCCTTGATATGGAGAAGGCCTACGACAAGACGTGGCGATACGGGATCTTGCGAGACTTGTCGGGGATGGGCATCCGTGGAAATATGCTAAACATAATAGAAATCTGTCTGTCCAAACGTACCTTCCCCGTGAAAATCGGCAGTGTATTGTCGCGACCTTTTATACAAGAAAATGGTGTACCTCAAGGAGGTGTGCTTAGCTGCACGCTCTCTATCGTGAAAATGAACACCCTTCGTCGTTCATTACCGCCAGCGACTTTTTAAATTTTGTTTACGTAGATGATATATAAATAGGTTTCAAATCCTGCAACCTTGCAGGGTGTGAGAGGCAAGTACAACAGGGTTTGAACAAAGGGGCTTGAACGGATTTAAAGTGAACCCGAACAAAAGTTCTTATGTGCTTTTCACAAGAAAGAGAGGGCTCGTTGCAGATCCCTATATCGAAATGTATGGCCAGCAAATCCTTGTGAACAAAGAGCACAAGTTCTTAGGTATCATACTTGACTCTAAACTAACATTTATTCCAAACATAAGGTATCTCAAGGTGAAATGCTTAAAAACAATGAACTTACTGAAAATTTTATCCCATACAACATGTGGCAGCGGCAGAAAATGTTTGATGAATCTTCACAAAAGCCTCTTTCGATCATGACTGGACTACGGTGCCGTGATTTATCATTATGCAGCCCCGAGCGCACTAAAGATGCTAGATCCGGTTCACCATTTAGGAATCCGACTGGCCACTGGCGCTTTCAGAACAAGTCCCATTGAAAGTTTGTATGTAGAATCAAATGAGTGGTCACTCCATCTCCAGAGAACACACATCAGCCAAACATATTTCCTGAAAGTCCACTCTAATCCTCAACATCCGTGTTTTCATACCCTTAACGATATGACATATGATACACTCTTTCGTAATCGTTCCTCTGTAAGACAGCCCTTTTCACTTCGTGTGAGGGAGCTTAGTGTTGAAATGGATGTCCCAATCCTCAAACATCGCCTAATGCCTCCAGCTAAGCTGCTACCTCCTTGGGAGTGGCAAATGATACAATGCGATATATTTTTCATGCAAGTTACAAAACACGCTCCAGAGATTGAAATCCAAATGCATTTCCGGGAACTCCAACACAAACACCCCTGCACGGAGTTTTACACAGACGCATTGAAGTCACGCGAGGGGGTGTCCAGTGCAGCCGTCGGGCCATCCTTCTCGGAATCCGATGTACTGCATCCGGAAACAAGCATCCTTACGGCTGAGGCCTACGCACTATTTTCGGCTGTAAAGCATATAAGGAAAACAAAACTAAAAACATCTGTTATATATACGGACTCCCTAAGCGCTGTGAAGGCTTTGATGTCATTTTGCAAGCACAAAAATCCAGTAATCAATGAACTATATTCCGTCCTATGTAAAGCGCATATATGTAACCAGCATGCCATCATATACTGGGTGTCGGGTCATAGGGGCATCGAAGGTAACGTTCATGCGGACCAGATGGCGACATCAATTGCATCGTATTCTGTTTATCCTACCGCTGCAGTCCCTGTCACAGACCTGAGGCCCTTTTTGGGCAGGAAACTGCGAAAGTACTGGCAACGATTGTGGGATAGGGAAACAAATAATAAGCTGCACGTAATAAAGCCACAATTAGGGTTCTGGCCTTCTGCAATAAAATCACGCCGGACAGATGTCCTATTCTGTCATCTTAGAATAGGACACACATTTGGCACCCATAACGTTTTACTCACCGGAAATGACCCTCCAACCTGTGGCAGATGCGGGGAGAGGCTGACCGTCTTCCACGTCCTCCTGGAGTGTCGGAAAGCCGAATCTGAGACAAGGAGACATTTTTCCTTAGCATACCGTCAACACATTCCTCTTCATCCTGGAATGTTTCTCGGTCCAGAACCGCTTTTTAATACAAACACAGTCCTAGGTTTCCTCAGAGAATTTGTCCTACATGTTATTAGTCCCATACATTCGTAGCGCTTCCTCTCTTGAAAGGATGCCGCTGTGATAGTCATACTGTATAGCACATGCCTCCAGGCCCTTGTGCTTCAAGGGCTCTGGCGAGGCAGTAGTGCTCCAGGTAATTTTAAGATCTGACACATCTTTTATAATGCATCATTCTCTGACGATGGATTTTATTGATTACAGGACATGTCATTATCATCGACATAATCTTATAACAGATAGATTTTACGCACTCTAGAGCGACTATTTTTGAAGCCCCTTTACAGCCACGTCACATCAACCTTATTGAACTCATAACTACACTGCGAATTCATCAACACTGGCTTGGCGCTCTTTGGCCATACCTGGCCCTTGCGCCAATAAAAACCACACATTCATTCATTCAGCTCCTCTGACGAGTCGATGGATGTAACAAAAGCTTCTCCGGCGTCTCAGACGCCGAAAGAACGGCGTAGCTCCCTGGAGCGCGCCAAGAAAAAAAAAATACCCAGCATCAAGGGGCCTGGAAACGTCCCTTGAGCCAACCTAAGTGATATCTCTTGACGCACACCATAAAACACCTCCAATATGGCCCCACAGGTAATGCATTGGAATGTGCGAGGTCTAAAACACAATCTTAATGACATTAAGGAACTCTTTCGCAAGTTTAATCCAAGGTTGTTTTGTGTTCAGGAGACACATCTTAAATCTACGCAAACAAACTTTCTTACGCAATACGCTATTTTCCGGAAGGACCGAGATGATGCTGTTGTATCGTCCGGCGGGGTAGCAATAATAGTAGACCGAGGCGTTGCTTGTCGGCAACTGAAACTCCGAACTCCTCTTGAGGCAGTTGCTATCCAAGCGATGCTATTCAATAAACTAGTTACTATAACGTCCGTATACATCCCCCCAAGTTATCAACTCTCTAGCACAACATTTCAAAGCTTTGTTGATGAGCTTCATCACCCTTACATAGTCGTCGGTGATCTAAACGCGCATAGCCCACTGTGGGGCGACTCTCGCTGTGATGCGAGAGGACGGCTTGTAGAAAACATCCTATTCTCTTCAAATCCTATTTCTCTTAAATCCTAAACATCCTATTCTCTTTGCTTGCTGAACAAGAAAAAGCCAACATTTTACAGCTCTACACACAAAACATTTGCTTCGATAGATCTAAGCATAGCGTCTAGTACAATTGTGCCATATCTGGAGTGGGATGTCATTAACAACCCTTATGGAAGTGATCACTTCCCCATCGTTCTAAACATTAAAAAACAAAGTGAGTGTCATGCACATCTTCCTCGATGGAAAGTTGACTAAGCCGACTGGACAAAGTTTCGCGAACTAACAGAGCTGCCCTGGAATATCTCTGAACTTAGCTTAGACGACGCAGTAGCATGCATAACAGCGTTCATTATTGAGGCTGCATCAGTATGCATTCCCCAAACAAATGGGTCACGCTCGAAACGACGTATTCTATGGTGGAATGAGGAGTGTAGGGAAGCCAGGAAAAAGCAAAACAAGGCTTGGAACCTCCTCCGTAACTCCCAAACCACAGAGAATCTGATTAATTTCAAGGCGATCAAGTCACAAGGTAGAAGAACGCGCCGCCGCGGTAAACGCGAAAGTCGCAAAAACTACATAAGCAGCATCAATTCATATATAGACGAACGAAAAGCCTCGAAAAGGATGAATAAAATAAAAAGCCGCGAAACTCATCCCTTACCTTTATTAAATACACAAGGAGATACTCTTGAGGATCAGCCAGATAGTCTAGGATCACATTTTGAGCACATTTGCAGTACATCTCATTACACAGATACATTTCTAAAATACCAGCGACTTGCAGAACAGATGATATTGGGCCGGAACAACTCATGCAATGAACTATACAATCGTCCATTTGGAATGGCTCAGTTCGAGGCCTCACTGAACTGTTGCAACAAGTCCGCCCCAGGAAGTGACAGAATAATGTATGAGATGATCAGACACCTACACCCTGAAACTCAAGAAACACTACTGTCACCCTTCAATTGTATGTTCTCCGCAGGCTACATTTCGTTTGTCTGGAAAGAAGCAATCGTAATCCCCATTCTGAAAGAGGGCAAGGACCCTTCGTCACCCGACAGTTATAGGCCTATAGCTCTGACAGGTTGTCTATGCAAACTGTTTGAGAAAGTGATAAACCGTCACCTCATCGATTTTCTGGAAAGCAACAAGATGCTCGATCCCTTACAGTGCGGTTTTAGGGAGGGTAGATCCATTCCATTCCATTCCATTCCATTCCTTTATTTCAGCATTCAACTTTAGATGTACAAATGCTAGGACAGGAGCAAAAAGCCGCTATTTTAAGCGGCTTGACAAAGGCCCCTGCCCCTACAGTATTTGGCAGCAGACAGTTCGTGAACACTTTTCAAGCAACAATACACCGGTACATAAAATACATCTTGAAAAACTTGTCTAAGGGAATGATAACATGCGTTTTTGAAAACACACTATAACCAACATTTTTCTTTTTTTTTTACCAGCAAAACATGCCTTCTCTTAACAGAAAAATACAGATTTATGTAACGTGGTGAAACAATACATTTCTCCAATTACATAACAATATATAAAAGCACTTTCACATACAAGACAATACAAAAAGAATTCCATACTTAAGTTACAACCAAGAAAAGGATATGCAAATACGACATACACTAATCGCATGCAGTCGCACGACTAATGAAATATTCCTTCAAAATTCGACGTGAAACAGTCCCAAGATCCATGTTTTCTTTTTCAAAACTGTTCAGTAATACCGATATGCGGCACGGTAGTCGGTCCTTTCCATGATTAGTCCGCGAAAAAGGCACGGCCCAAGTTTCTCGCTCCCGAATGTCGTAGTTGAGGTGATGAGGTTTGCTTAGATTGCAAAGACCAGTAAATCCCGTGTGGCCTCGTTTTACGCTTTCTTTATATTTCATAGCAAGATTAAACTGATAATTGTAATGAAATGGAAGAACGTGAAACTTAGAAAAGAGTGTACTTGTATGACTGCCGTAAGAAATACAAGCAACATGGCGCAATGCTTTTTTTTGTAAAAGAGATAATGTCTGAATATTTTTTTGTGACGTTGTCCCCCATACAAGACTACAATAATTTGCATGAGAAATAAATATGGTGTTATACAGCAATAGCCGTAGTTTTAAGGGAAGAACATCTCGAAGCCTACAAAGCGCACCGCATGCTTTTGCCATACTTGTTGCCACGCGTTCTACGTGTTTGTCCCAACTTAAATGCTGATCAAAAATTACTCCCAGTGTTTTCACGTCCGCGGTGACTTCAATTCGGTCTGATCGATAGAATATGTTTAGATTGCGATTTACATTTTTTTGGGCGGGTGCAAAAAGAACAGCTTTGGTTTTTTTGGAGTTAACCTGTAAAGAATTTGCTTTGCTCCACCAATATAGTTTATCAAGGACGGTGTTTGCTAGTTGTGGTAAGTTATCAGCATTGCATGATTGGAAGAAAAGACTGGTGTCATCTGCGTATATTATATACTGTGGTAGGTTACTGATGTTTGTTAAATCATTTATATAGATGTTAAACAATATAGGTCCTAATATGCTCCCTTGGGGAACACCAGCTTCTAAATTCAAGGGGTCTGAGTATTCTCCTGAGATGTAAACGCATTGTTTCCTATGGGTTAAGTACGACTTTAGAATGTCCAGGGGTAATCCACGGAATCCGTAATGTTCGAGTTTTTTTAGTAGAGTAATATGATTGATCCTGTCAAAGGCTTTGGAAAAATCTATAAATACGCCTAATGTTAATTTTTTTTCTTCATAGCCGTTCAAGATTAAATCCTTCTGTGTTAACAGAGCTAATTCAGTTGATCGGCCCTTACGAAACCCAAATTGATGCGGAGATAATAACTGATATTTTTCACAAAACGACATAACCCTTTTACAGATAACCTTCTCTAAGCCTTTTGATATGATAGGGAGCACTGACACCGGCCGATAATTTGACATGTCATTTCTGTCCCCCGATTTGAACAGAGCAGTAACCTTTGCCTGTTGCATTTTTTTAGGAAAAACACCAGTAGACAAGCAAACATTGAATACGTGGGTGAAAGCGGGCACTAACAAGTCTATTGCAAATTTAATTGGTTTAATCTGGAGACCATCGATGTCACGTGCCTTACTGTTCTTTAAGGATATAAAAGCAGAGTAAACCTCCACAACAGATCACCTGGTTCGCATCGAGACAAATATCCTTGATGCCTTTGTACATAAACAGTTTTACTTGTCAGTATATTTAGATATGGAAAAGGCATACGACCCAACCTGGCACTTTGGAATCCTCCGTGACCTGGGTGAGATGGGAGTTCGAGGCAACTTGCTGAACGTGATTCAGAGTTATCTCGTCAATTGGACGTTCCGTGTTAGAGCTGGTAATGTTCTGTCTCGCCCATTTACACAAGCGGCTGGTGTTCCACAAGGTGGTGTGCTGAGTTGCACTCTTTTTATTCTCAAAATGAACTCAATTCAAACTGTCATACACGTACTATGTTTTATTCTGTATATGTGGATGACATCCAGATAGGTTTCAAATCATGTAACCTAAGTATCTGCGAGCGACAAGTACAGCTTTGCATAAATAAATTATCTAAGTGGGCGGACCAAAACGGTTTCAAGCAAAACCCACAAAAAAGTACATGGATTCTGTTTTCTAAAAAGAGAGGCATACTGGCGGACCCCGCAATAGATCTAAATGGAGAACGGCTATCTGTGAGCCATGAACACAAATTTCTAGGAATCCTGTTAGACAGTAAGCTGACTTTTGTACCACACCTGAAGTATCTGAAATCAAAGTGCCTCAAGTCTATAAGCCTGCTGAAGCTCTTGTCACGTACATCATGGAAAAGCGACAGGTGGTGTCTTTTAAAGCTGTACAAAAGTCTTATATTAACACGCCTTGACTACGGAGCAATAATTTATAATTCTGCCGGACCTAGTGCTCTGAAAATGCTAGATCCTATTCACCACTTACGTATCCGCCTTGCTACAGGCGCCTTTAGGACTAGCCCTGTGCAAAGCCTCTACGTCGAATCAAACGAATGGTTATTGCACTGCCAAAGGACATATTTAACTCTCCCCTACACCCTAAAAGTTAACTAAAGTTTAGCTTCACCTTATACACATCATCTGATATACCGTGGAGGATTGGCTGGGACGACTGCGACGAGCCGAGTTGGGGGCCCGCTTTTCCACAGCTGCCATGACGTCACGTAGAGCGAGCGCCTCCCCCACGGCAGCGGCGCGTGGAGGATTCGCTGGGACGATCGCGACAAGCTGTGTTGGGGGGGGGGGGGGCGCTTTTCCACAGCTGGCATGACGTCACGTACAGCGAGCGACCCTCGCGGCAGCGGCGCGCAGCTGCAGCATGGAGGATTCGCTGGGACGATCGCGACGAGCCGAGTTGGGGCTCCGCTTTTCCACAGCTGGTATGACGTCACACATAGGTCACGCTGAAGGTCAATGGTGGATTCTCCGGCACGACGGCGAAGAGCGGAAACCTCGAGCAGTATTGCGTTCACAATAAAAAAAAAAAGAAGAGATGGGGAGAACGCTCCCATCACGAAAGGTGCTTTCCTCCTGATTGTCACTTTTCTTTTTTTATGACGTTTCAAGATCACCGCGTGTCGCTTCGTGGTGAAGATTTGTTTTTCCTCCAAGCACGGACAGCCACTTTCTCGTCGCTACCGGCGTTGGTGCCGGGATTGTTTCACGGACCACGCGGAACCCTGCTCTCGATGGAAAAAGAAAGAAGGTTGCACCTTACCTTTTGAGATCAGAAGTTTTAACTAAATAGTCATCAAGAATAACAGAGCATGTGCTCTTCAAAGCGTGGCGAATGGGAAAGCACGTGAAGCAGCGGTCGAGCGCAGAAACAAGCTGAGCTCACGCGTGTTCGTGAACGTTATCACTGTGCTCTCGCCATGTGCCGATTCTCATGCACTTATTTCGTCGTGACTTGAATGACACGCCGTGGCAGCCGGCATTAGCTCGTGTTTTGGGATTGTTTCAATAAGAACACATAAGAAACAAAAATTACGGCTGCGGAGCCTAAACAATACGACAATGTCGATGAATAATAAAACGTTCCTTGTTCGAACATTACGTTCGTTCCCCGCGAGGTATATTGGGTCATTTTCGTTGCATTACATATTAGGTAGTTGCTGCATTCGAACAAGAAATTATTAGACATCAACGAGCCATTGCGGCAATTTAAATTGTTCTTGTAAAGCTTAGGCAGCTGTGAGGATGATTTTCTCGTTTGTGTGCGTGCACCCGACAATGCCTCATGAAGAGTCTTTCGATTCTTAACCGTCGCATTGAATTACCAGAGCTGAAACTCGGAAGACATTAACTTTTTTTCGTGTACGACATGCTTTCTCTGGTGGTAATTATTAGAAAATCCATGTCGAGTTTTGAAAATGTATGGTACCATTGAGACCATGCATACGAATTAGACGGATCTGTCCATAGATTAACTTTCCGTAGCAAAGGTGCATTCGCTCCTGCCATCAAGAATACATATCCAGCCTTGGTGCTTCCTTCGGTATTGTTTTCATGATTAGGCATTGCAGCCATGAAAGAAGCAGCTGAGGTATTAGGGGTCTCTGCTGGCATGCCGTCATGCTGAAATGTCGCATAATTAGTATCTTTGGCATACGTGTGTTCATGACACGTAAAGGCAGGCTTCAAAAGATATGGCAAAGCAAGAACGAACCGGACAACACGAACGCTGTTGTCCTTGTTGTACTCGTTTGACTTGCGTCACAGTTTGCACACCTGCGTTTATTACAAAGAATTCCTGCCACATTCCTCAATCATTCGGAGTGCATTCATATATATTTGGTTAAAATATATATAATACTTTGTGTGCGATCTAGTAAGCCCACACGTTGCCTTTAGAACACAGTTATTCTACTTTCGCATTTTGATGCATTCTTAGTGAACTCCATAGTAACAAAAGCAGGATTGCCAATGGAGCCGAAATGCTCTCACACGGCCCGTTACACATCCTTTAAAGTGGATGTGGCTGTTCAGGGTATATTTATTTACAGTAGGTTAAAATATCTATAATATTTTGTGTGTGTGGTCTAATAAGGCTACACGTTTTCTTTAAGGGATAATTATTATTCTACTTTAGCATTTTGATGTTTTCTTAAGCGGGAACGATCATTTGACGGACTGTGAATGAAGCCAACAATGCATAGAATGGCTCCCACACGGCTAGTTACAAATCCTCCAAAGTGGATATGGCTGTTCCCGTGTTTGGCAAATTTTTTTTTAATAGCTTGACTAACTTATGAGAGCGGCTGCAGAAGTAATTATAACTGTTCCTGCTCCGCATATGGCTATTATTCCATTGTATGCAAAGGCGATGAAACCTAAATGCGCCATTCGAATTAGCCAAATTTGCCTAGTGAACATAGCAATCGCTAATGCAGCTGTCCCTGCTCTGCAACCTATCGGTAACTGTCAAAAAAGCCCCTTACGAAATTGAGAAACGCATAAAAAAGCTGCAGCGAGAGAGACAGCAAAAAACTTTTATTTTTACGCCAGCGTCCGGCGCTCAACCCTGGTCGGTCAGCAACCAGCCCTCATCCAACACGTCTCTGACGTGCTGGATAAGCACCGGCAGGATAATAGTTGCATGGGGTGGTGGAGCGAGCCAGTCCGTCCATGACCGTGGATTGACGTTAGTGGGAATGTTAGAGAGGGCTGACTGCAGTTTGGGTTGAGTGAGAGGGCGATGCCATAGACAATGCACTAGGGACGGATATTCCATGCAGTTCGGGCATTTCGGTGGCCCAGGTAGACCTTGAATATAGTGACAGAAAAGAGGAGTCACTATTGAGCTTGTTTGAAGTCTTCGGAGAATAGTGCTGTCTTCTCGCGAGAGGTTAGCAGGGCGAGTAATAAAGGCGACGGCAGTGGCGCGAAGTTGCTATAAAAGTGATGTGCGCTCCAGGGCAAAGGCCTCTCTCATACTTCTCCAACTACCCCGGTCATGTACTAATTGTGGCCATGTTGTCCCTGCAAACTTCTTAATCTCATCCGCCCACCTAACTTTCTGCCGCCCTCTGCTACGCTTTCCTTCCCTTGGAATCCATTCCGTAACTCTTAATGACCATCGGTTATCTTCCCTCCTCATTACGTGTCCTGCCCATGCCCATTTCTTTTTCTTGATTTCAACTAAGATATCATTAACTCGCGTTTGTTCCCTCACCCAATCTGCTCTTTTCTTATCCCTTAATGTTACACCTATCATTCTTCTTTCCATAGCTCGTTGCGTCGTCCTCAATTTAAGTAGAACCCTTTTCGTAAGCCTCCAGGTTTCTGCCCCGTACGTGAGTACTGGTAAGACACAGCTGTTATAAACTTTTCTCTTGAGGGATAATGGCAACCTGCTGTTCATGATCTGAGAATGCCTCCCAAACGCACCCCAGCCCATTCTTCTTCTTCTGATTATTTGTCTCATGATCCGGATCCGCAGTCACTACCTGTCCTAAGTAGATGTATTTCCTTACCACTTCCAGTGCCTTACTACCTATTGTAAACTGCTGTTCTCTTCCGAGACTGTTAAACATTACTTTACGTTTCTGCAGATTAATTTTTAGACCCACCCTTCGGCTTTGCCTCTCCAGGTCAATGAGTATGCATTGCAGTTGGTCCCCTGAGTTACTAAGCAAGGCCATATCATCAGCGAATCGGAAGTTACTAAGGTATTCTCCATTAACTCTTATCCCCAATTCTTCCCAATCCAGGTCTGTGAATACCTCCTGTAAACAAGCTGTGAATAGCATTGGAACTTTCCGTGTTCCCTTGGGTTAAATTCGTATGGCCATAGACACTGGGGACCCGGAAAACTAAGTACGCGGGTGAGCTCATGAGCTCGGGAGTTCCCCTCCCCCCCATGCCTTGATGCCCAAGTATCCACTGCAAGGTAGCACAGAGCGAAGGGTGTGCATCCAAGTGACATTGAAGTAGGCTGTGTATATGCTCAGGTAGGAAGTTGTCGCGAAGCATGCGGCATGCATCTTGGCTATCGGTGCGAATTAAGATGCGCTGGGTAGGATGATGAGGCCGGGTGACGGCTTCGAGAAGAGCAAGAGCCTCTGCGTCGGATGGGTCGGGGACTCCTATGTGTGCGTTTACATGCTCGTAGTCAGGGCCGACTACTGCAGTTAGACATCTACCCTCCAAGTGACTAGCGTCCGTATAATAATACGTAGTCTGGTAGTGGGTTTTCCCTGTTTATTCGTTTGACTAACTGGGAGCGGCGAGCTTCGTGTTTGTGCGGCTGCATATGTTGTGGTATGGGTAGGACCGTGAATCTTGGTAGTGAGTACCATGGTGGTGAATACAACGGTGGAAAAGGCGGTAGGGCACCTGTCTGGTGTCCGTGATGTACGAGCAGTATGCGCCCTTGTGGGGATGTTTGAAGCCTTTGAATTTGCGCTTGTCTGCAAATTGTAATGCGTTCATCAAGTGTGTTGAAAAGCCCAGTGGCGGCCACAAGGTCGTTTGCAGAAAATCGGGGTACTCCTAAAGCTAATCTCGTATGTTTGCGGAGCGCCGTTTTTAATTTGGAGTGTTGGGTCTTAGTGAGAGATTCATACGGAAGTTGGTAGAGCACACGGCAGTAGACAAGCGCTTCCATAATCCTTCGAATTTCTTGCTCCTTTAGTCCTCTGTGTTTACGTGTTACTCTAGATAGCATGTGGTATATCTGGTTTAGTTGTCGGATCGTTTTGTCCAACCATACTTCAGCTCTACCGTCATCCTGAAGGATGAAGCCCAGTATTTTGATGTTAGATCGGCGCGGTATTTCAGTTTGTTCGATATGGAGACTGATGCTTTGGCGCTGCTCTTCCGCGCGGCGGCCTATTTGATTAGTTACTACTATGTGCTCCGATTTTGTTGGCGAATACTTAAGCCCAATACCGTTAACGTATTCGTGAATGGTATCTAAGCCTGACTGGATGGTGTGCTCCTGTTCTCCTAGGGACCCCTTGCAACACCATATAGTAATATCGTCTGCATTAATATTGTGTTCGAGTAGTGCGATGTAAGAGCCGGGCAGGCAGATCGAGCAAAGCAATATTGAAAAGAGTGGGTGATAGGATTGAGCACTGAGGGACTCCTATACTCAGAGGGTATGGCGCTGAAAGCTCTCCATTGATTTGAGTTTGTATAGAGCGACCGGTAAGAAAATCTTTAATATAAATGTAGAGGCGGGCGCCGGTTCGTAAGGTCAAGAGGTTCTCGAGGATAGCGGAGTGTTTCCCGTAGTCGAACGCCTTGTGTATATCTACACCTGCGATTACTCTGGTTTGTACGAGACTGTGATTTTGATACACATATTCCGAGATACGGAGCACGGTATCCTGAGTGCTAACATGTGATCTAAAGCCTGTCATTGTGTAAGGAAAAGCACTATTGTTTTCTAAGTGCCAGTTGAGACGGTTAAGGGCCATGCGTTCCATCAGTTTGCTTACATACGACGTTAAAGATATAGGACGTAGGTTTGTGATACGGTTGGCCGGTTTGCCGGGCTTCGGCATTGGTATTGCAGCGAGAGGACGGTTAACACAAATAAAAATTGAGAAGCTGCCACTCAAAAACATTGAAACAAGCTAGAATATGACAGAGTAGACTATAGAAACAATAGATCAGGAGGTCTTCAGCGACGGGATGGAAACTGGCAGAAAACGTTACGATCGCTGCAACGACGAGCAATACGCAGTTCATATATGAGCCCCACGTGGGCTTGAGCCTGGACATTGGGATAGTTCCCGGATAACCGGAAGCCTCACAGTGTGTTGTCCCAACGGCCATTATCAGCGTGAAATCCTTCTAAAAAATTACAACGCCAGGACAAGAAATGTACAGACCATTTTTTTCGTAAATCTTTCGGCAATTATGTTGTTTTCGTAGTAACATGACGACGCGTCAGCTTATGGCGAAACCCATAACGGATTATAAACATAAGTTTTACCGGTCGAGTCGGTCTGAATGTAGTGAACTGAAGAAACACATAGAAGGGGAAAGCTTGTGATATCAAATGCCACTAAATGGCAAGCCAGTTCTGAGGAAACCCGCAAGGATGTGGAAGTTTTGTCTAAGGTAAAAAAATTGGCACTACATGGACTTTAACGCACGACTACTAAAAATATAGAAACCCCCGAAGCTTTCTCGGAAAGAAGCCTTCAAAGCTGAAGGCAAGTTTGCCCAGGTCAGAGGATAGAATGGGAGACCAACACCTTTCCGAATCGATCGCTTTATCATCTAGGCAAAGCAGGAAGGAGTCTAGCAGATTACAAAGGGAGGTCGAATTGATGGCCAAAATGTAGCTTCCAGACAGCAAATACGTCAACTTAATTCGTGATAAACGTACACACGTGCAAGAAGAAATTTTCAAAAAAGAGGACGGAACTGCAAACAAATCATTTTCGTGTTACAGGAAAGGCAGATGTCAATTGTACCTTTCTCCAAATATTGCAGCGCTCGTTGAAGGTCCGAAAGATGAGTGGCGTGAGGAAAAGTACGGGTATCTACCACTCGAGCCTAACCGCGTCAGGAAGCACCAGTACAAATATTATGGAGGAAGAAGTGTCTAAAAAACTACCGAAGGAACCGTTTTAGAGACAGTTTTCGGCAAACTGCAATGCATACATGGGAATAAACATCATCGTAAGTGCAAAATTGGCGTAATAATACCGTGGATCAGGAGTGTTTTAGTCCATATTACTAGAACATTTGGTAGGAGGAGTCATCAGTAACCATCACCGGTTTTAGAAGAAAACAAAATACCCTAAGATTCATGCACACATTGGATGAAATAAAAATCGCAGGCAGAATCGGCTCATTGGCGGAGTGGTAGTGGTATTGCAGAGCTCCCAACAGCGTCCAACCCGTGAGACGTTGTTGGCGTCTCACTGGATGGACGGCTCAGCAAGGGTGTAGTACCCGCCGACGCTGCAACGCGGGCACCCTATTGTCGGCGTTCTCAGCCGGCGCCTTGGTGCCGGCTTAAACAGAAGAGAAAAATAAAGATGCGCCAGACACAGAAATAAGATAAAAGTAAGATACCCCACACGCAAGCTCGACATCCGCAGCACCCATTTGGAAGCATGTCACGTTGGTCGCCGAAGCAACCGCCCCAGTGGCCGCGTTCACCTCTTTTTATTAAATAAATGCTAGGACAACGTAACGCATCAAATCCTCCTACAATGGTTTCCTTGATCTATTCGAGCATCAGCTAAGCCTCACAAGCTACCAGCAATACTCGTTTAGCCTGTCCATTTGCAGCCGGGAATTCCCGCGAGAGTGGCAGGGGACACCGTGTTGGACGATTCCGGCCATTTGCATGAAGGCGTCCATGTCTTGAAAGCTCCTGGCAGCGCCTCGAATCACGGCGGCTGCCTCGGCCGAACCAACGCCTCCACTATTTTTATGCGAAGCATACTAGCCACACAACCACGCTCTTCCTTGCACCGCGTCCAATGCGGGGCGCGTATTCGCTGCGCCGTAGCCCATTGTCTTACACCCCTTGGCGGGTCGACAGGAACGCTGTCGCGTTCCAGGAGACGCTGGCGTCGGCGTCGAGAGCAGTCGCACCTCACGTCGGATCCGCCAATTTTCGGCCCTCGTGCCGGTTCTTTTATCCCTATCCGGACAGTTTCTTCACGAGTGGGTGAAGCAAGTCGTCAGGACCACTTCGATACCCATCGTATACCAATACTCGCCCGGGGTGGCCCAGGAGAGTTTTGGCAAGCCCTTGAGTACGCCGTGCGCCGACCTAGGCCTATCCGGCCTAGCTCGAGTGCGGCCGCCCGCACACCAACGCGCAGACGAAGGGACGACCACCCGGCCGCCCGCCGCCGCCTCGTCGCTCATCTCCCGGCTGCCCACCGCCATGGAGATCGCTGTCCAAGGACAAGAGGTGACCCCCGAAGAACTTTCGTATGCTTCCTGGCAGACGCCAGGCCTCCGCGCCCAAGAGCAACGCCGCGCAGCGTTGCGCCTCGCCGCCGCCGACGCAGCTAAATCGCCGCGTTCGAAGCAGGCAAGTGCTTCGCCTCCTAAGCCCCGCCGTCACACTCCACTCCCTCGCCTCCCGGCCGACACGATTCACATCGTCGGCCGCCCAAACACCCCCGTCGACCTCACCAAACTCCAGCCTTGGCATTTATACACCGCCTTGCTGCAAGCAGCGAGCCTGAAAGACCTCCCGCCCGCATCTCGCGACACG
The DNA here is from genome assembly GCF_023375885.2 of Dermacentor andersoni. Taxonomy (NCBI): domain Eukaryota; kingdom Metazoa; phylum Arthropoda; class Arachnida; order Ixodida; family Ixodidae; genus Dermacentor; species Dermacentor andersoni. Next base: position 52,286,099 of record NC_092821.1, read on the forward strand.
CTGCGGATCCACCCGGTCAACAACACCTTTACGCTCAGCGTCGCGGAATCGGCTCGCGCTCAAGCCTACCTCCGCATCACTTCCCTCACGGTGTCCGGCACCACTTTCGCCATCCACCTCTAAGCCCCACCGCCGGACGACGCCCTACGGGGCATACTCTACCACGCCTTCGATGACTTCACGGATGAAGCCATCCTTGACGATCTGCAGGCAAGCAATCCTGCACTTTCTATTGTGGGTGCCCGCCGTATTGGCAAGACTCCCCACATCTTGGTCACCCTCACGGACCCCAAACTACCCCGGTGGATCTTCTACCATGGAGTCCACCTTCGCCTCCTCCCTTTCCACAACAAGGTGGAGGCCTGTTTCAACTGCCGCTCGACTGGCCACCGGACCGACGTGTGCCCCAAGCCACAGCAGGACAGGTGCCGTCGTTGCGGCGACATTCACCCCCCACCACTCGAGGGCTCGCCCCCGACTTGCGCCCCCTGCTGCATCGTTTGCAACGGGAATCACTCCACGCATAGTTCCAACTGTAAGCACCGCTACGTGCAGCGCCCTCAACCCCCGAAGCAAACGGCACGCGGTCCTCCGCCGCCTCCGCCCTCCAAGTCGACCAGTGACTTCCCGCCCCTCGCTCCAGCGGCGCCCAAACCAGCCTCTAAGCCCACCCAGTCAACGTGGTCCCGCGGCCCCCCCGGCGCTCCCTCGGCGTCCTCCTCGCCGCAGGTTGTCGCACTGCAGCAGGAAAACGCATCCCTACGACAGCAGCTCACTGCACAAACCGCTCAACTTGCGGCACAGAAGACCCAAATTGAATCCTTCCAAGCCCAACTGCGAGCTCTTGAGGAGAAGCTCGAGGCAGCCATCACGCTCCCATCATGTCTGCCCTCCTCAATCGCCTCCTCCTCTGACATGGATGTTCAGACTTCCGAAGGAGGCACTAGCAAACGCCGCAGACCCAACACCCCCCTTGCATCTCTCCACTTTTCCGAAGAGGTTCAGGCAGCCATCAAGACTACCCTGGTGGACCTCGAAAAACGGCTGGATAGCCGTTTCAACTCGATATACCAGCTTCTCACGGCACAGCAAGAAGCCCTCAACGCCATGCGCACGGACCTCACTGCCTATCCCCCCGCCACGTCCTTCCAATCTCTCCAAGAGCAGGTCGATAGCGTTCAAGCTTCCATGCTCGCAACCATCCGAGCCAAGCCACCGCCCCACGTCCGCACCACCTCATCCTCTGCCGCCCGACCGTCGCAAGCACCAGCCGAGGCAATACCTTTTTCCTCCGCTACTAATCATGGCTGACCGCTCTGTCGTCACCGTTTGGCAGTGGAACTGCCGTGGTTTTCACCCCAAGCGTAACCACCTCCTTCTACACCTTCAACAACTGGACCCCTCGGTATCTCCTGACGTCATCGTACTACAGGAGACTCACGCCACCACTTCCCTCTCGGGTTACGTCGCCCACGACCAAGTAGCTCATCACCCCCTGCCCCATCCCGTCACGGCCATCCTCACTCGGCGGACGCTCACGGTCAATCGAGCCGATCTGCCCTTCCCTACGGTCCACCATGTCTTTATCGAGGTCCTACCTCAGCGACGTGAAGACCCCTCTCTTTTTATTCTTAATGTTTACACCCCCCCACGCGTCACCAAAGACCTGTCCCTCGTTGCTCTGCTCCGTGCCGCTGCAGCGAGAGCAGCCAAATCCCCCCTCCTCGTTCTCGGTGACTTCAACGTCAGGCATCCGGACTGGGGTTACTCCAAGGCCGATGGCCCCGGCACGAGGCTGTGCCAGCTCGCACACGACCTCCACCTCTCCCTGCTCACCGACCCCACGCAACCCACGCGCCTCGGCAACAGCGTGTGCCGCGACACCACTCCGGACCTCAGCTTTTGCCGTTACGTGCACGACGCGCGCTGGTCCAATACACATCAGTCCCTGGGCAGCGACCACTACGTCCTCGCCATCCAAGCCCGTACCTCCCCGTGCAAGCCGCGCCCACACACGACCCGCTATACGGATTGGGATGCCTTCCGAGCCCGCCGGCTGCAGTCTGCTGCCCCCGACATCGAGGACCTTTCGATGTGGACCGACCAGCTACTGGCGGACCTCGACGGGGTCACCGCCTCGATCCCCACCACGGAGGACCATCCGGCAATTGACTCCCGCCTCGCCCACCTGTTAGCCGCTCGCACGAGCCTGACCAACCGTTGGCATAAGCAACGTCACAACCGTCGCCTGCGCCGCCGCATCGCATACCTCGATCGCGAGATCGAGCATCACACAACTGTGCTCGCCCGCCAACAGTGGGAGCAGCTTTGCTCAGGGATCTCCGGTCAGCTGGGCTGCAAGCAATCCTGGCATCTCCTCCGCCACCTCCTCGACCCTGCTTCCGCCAAGTCAGTCGCTCGGCAACAATTACAACGCGTTGTCCGGGCCTACCCCGGCGACACACCGTCGCTGATAGCAGACCTGGCCGCCAAATACCTCCAGCTGCCACCCCCTGGCAACTCTTCTCCCCCTCTCGCGTCCTACTCCGGGGCCCCCAACCCCGAACTAGATGCCGATATCACGGAAGCTGAAGTCTACGCGGCGCTACACAAGCTCCGCACCACCTCCGCCCCCGGTCCAGATCGCATTCCCAACAAACTTCTCCGAAATCTTGATGCCCCTTCGGTCCTTGCCCTCACTTCGTTCCTGAATGAGTGCTGGCGCTCCGGCAACCTCCCCCAGTCGTGGAAACACGCTCGCGTGGCTTTCATCCCGAAGCCGGGCAAGAAACTCACAATCGAGAACCTCCGGCCCATCTCACTCACTTCGTGCGTCGGCAAGCTCATGGAGCACGTCGTCCTAGCTCGCTTGCAAACGTACACAGACGCTCACCACCTCCTTCCCCACACCATGATTGGTTTCCGCCCCCACCTCTCCACACAAGACGTCCTCTTGCAACTCCACCACGACCTTCTCGATCCGCCCACCTTCTCGGACACTAAGGCTCTCCTTAGCCTCGACCTTCACAAGGCGTTCGACAACGTCTCCCATTTGGCTATTCTTACCGAACTCGCCACCATCAACCCTGGCTCTCGCACCTACCACTACATTCGCTCCTTCCTCACGGCCCGCACGGCCGAAATCATCGTGGGAAATCTCTCGTCTCCCACGTATGCACTTGGATCTCGTGGTACCCCTCAGGGCGCCGTCTTGTCACCTTTTCTTTTTAATCTAGCCCTTCGCTCACTTCCCGACAAGCTCGACCGTATCCCCGATCTCAAACACACCCTGTACGCGGACGACGTAACTCTTTGGGTCACGTCTGGCTCCGACGGGCACATTGAGCAGACGTTGCAACGCGCAACTGACGTCGTCACGAGTCACGTGCACGCGGCCGGTCTCGCTTGCTCGGCGGCCAAATCGGCCCTCCTCCTCATGCGGCCCCCCGACCGGCGTCGCCACAAGACGCCTCACCCCACCATCACGATTCACGCCAATTCTACTCCCGTTCCCGTCGTCTCGCATCTCCGGGTGCTCGGGCTGATAGTACAGTCAAACCGCCATAATGCTCACACCATCGACCAGCTCTCGCTTTCGGTTCAGCAAACCGCGCGAATGCTCGCTCGTGTCCGAGCGCGGCGCATCGGCATGCGCGAACACGATCTCCTCCGCCTAGTCGAAGCTTTCGTCGTTTCCCGTCTCACGTACGGCCTTCCTTATACGCGTCTTCTCAAATCGGAACGCGACAAGGTCGACGTCCTCATCCGCCGTGCATACAAGACTGCTCTCGGCCTTCCCCCCAACGCGTCCACGGCGCGTCTCCTCCGCCTGGGAGTCCACAACACGCTCGACGAACTGATCGAAGCTCACCGCACCGCTCAGGTGCAACGCCTTCATCGTTCGCCGACCGGTCGCTACATCCTCTCTTCCATCGGTCATGACACGTCTTCTCACCCACGAGACCTGGTCTCACTACCGCATGCTCTTCGGGCAGCCTTTTCCATCAAGCCGCTACCCAAGAATATGCTCGCGGGACACCACGACGCCCGTCGCCAAGCCCGTGCGGCCATGCTTCACGCCAAGTACGCCGACCACCCGGCCATCGCCTACGTGGATGCGGCCCGATACGCCTCGCCCGGGGACGCCTTCGCAGTCGTCTCCGTCTCCCCCTCCTCGGCACCCTCGGCACCCTTGGGGCCGATAATCACGGCCGCCACCGTTCGAACGCCCTACGTCGTCGAGGCTGAGGAGGCGGCCATCGCTTTAGCCGCCACCTCGACCGACGCCAGCGTCATACTCTCCGACTCCAAGCACGCCATCTCCAATTTCGCCCGAGGTCTCGTCTCGCCTACCACCTTACGGCTCCTTCGCCCACTTCTACTGGAGGACGAACCGTGTCACATTGAACTGGTCTGGGTTCCCGCCCACTCGGGTCACCCCGGCAACGAGTCGGCTCACCAACACGCTCGAGGATTCGTCGACCGAGCGGTGGGCCCCTCCGCGTCGGACGCCCCGGTGCCGGAGCCCCTGGTCACCTACCACGACATTACACAGCACTATCGCCTCGAACGGTACGCCCACCCACCCCCACATGGCAGTCTTCCCAAGCGGTCCGAGATCGCCTGGCGTCGCCTCCAGACCCGCACCTTTCCGTGCCCGTAGTGTATTCGCACATCCACCCTGGTGTCATTGATCCACGCTGCTGCCTGTGCGGTGACGTTGCCTCCTTAAACCACATCCTCTGGGGCTGCCCGGAAGACCCCCCGCCCACCGACCTCGTCTCGCCACCCCCCACCGACGAACAATGGGAGGCCCTTCTCTCCAGCACCGACCGAGACATCCAAACACGGGTCCTGGCACGAGCTGAAGACTCCATCGTGAAGCACGGCCTGGAAGCCTACGTAGCTTAGCCACCCTTATCCCTTACCCCTTCTAATAATAAAGTTGACACTCACTCACTCACTGTCGCGTTCCACTCTTGAAGGCGAAGCAGAGTAACGTATGAATTGTTTCTTCGTCTAGCCGAACCAAATATAGCCAAGCAACAGCAGTTCACCGGGCTAAACAGTGGTTCAACAACTAAAATAAAGGCTAGTGTGCTTCGCATCCTGGGCTTAACCTTAGCTAAGCCACAAGCATTTTTCAATGCCAGTGCAATCGCTCACTCCCCAATGGGAGCCGTTGGTGCTCCTTAGTTGAGTGAGTTGCCGCGATGCGACGCTACCCAGACGTCACGACTAATTTAGTTACGCCTGCTTGCGTAACGCGGGCGTCTGAGCGCGCACCACTGCCGTACCCCATGAGAAGTGCTAGACGCTCTGTCCGTGTGTCTGCCAGGTCTCAAGTTATCACGCGTCTGTCAGTCTTCCTCCGACTTCCGCTGTGAGGAGCCACCCAGATGGTACTCTACCCCACGACCGTAAAGCAGGCGTGAACGCTTGCCAACTGGGGAGAGTAGGAAGGGAATATAGGAGAGGGTGGGTGAATGGTTGGGGGGGGGGTCGGCCGTATCTGGCCGGCATTGATAAAAAGAAATCGCAGTTCCGCCCCAAAGGCGAAGCACCGATTGCGATAGCAAATTAGTAGATTGTTGTACGAAGTAAGCATAGTAGATTTATCAGCCTTATAAACTTCTTAACATTCGCTTACTAACTAAATTACCGACGAAAGGATAAGTGTGACTCAACGACGACGTAGAAAGAAACAGACACGCCGAGACAGCGCGGTCTTTGCGTGTCTGCTTCTTTCTACGTCCTTGTTCACTCCAAGTTACCCATTCTATCGTAGATTCAAACCAACTAGCCCGTCAACGTGTTTCAACTTAACTAATCACCACGGTGTAACGGGCGCACAGGTAAACATGAATGCATCTCGCTCGATGACAGCGGAAACTGTGTGTGAAAACTGTGGAGTTGGGAATCACGGCAACAACCGCGGGCCGATTGACCTCCGTGTATCTGTCGCTTCTACGCGAACGAAATGTCGAAGGCACAGCCCATACGAAGTTACCGTCACTACGCGCACACTGCAAACATCGCAGATCCACTTGAAGATGAGGACCGCGTGGGCGCGCACTTTGGCCACGTTGCAGATCGCTTTCAAGACACACGAGCACTGCCACCGCTTCCATGCGCCCCCATTATTTATTTACCAGCACCCCAAAACTAATGCTGCCATCTGTCTATATTTATTTGTCACCGTCTGCGCTTTGTCGAAGAGAATTTCACGAAGCCCAAATCATGCTGCAGCAGAAACACCCGTTACTGGATGTACAATATCAATTCCAAAACGCAACCAGTGCACCGCTGGGCCTGAACGCAATGAATGAACTGAGCACAAGGAGCACCTCTGACGACGTCATATCATCGGCGACGATCTGTCTGTGTCACTGCGCGCAGACTGTACAGACAGTGTAGACGCAAGGCAACCGTGCGTAAAGTTGATTGAGCCCGGGAGATTACTGCGGTGAGCCACGTGGCCGTTCTTGTTGCAGTTACACCGCGCGTTTCACTGAAGGGGCCGCCATATCGGGCTATAGGTGGCAGCCCCATCGCCGCGTTAGCGTGGATGGGCTGTCGGCTACAGGCATTGAAATGTACACGGTGGCCTTCGCTGCGGGCTATTTGGCCATTTTTTCTTCTCATAAAACGCACTCATATCAGTCGAATGGTGATATATTGCGCTCCAATGGCACATTTTTTCAAAAAAAAAAATCCGTGGAGAATGTCTGCTATCTCTAAACTGAGCTGAAAACGCAGGTTTTTCTGGTACATTCGTGGTACTTATTGTTCAGATCCGGCTTGCGTTCAGCTGAATAATTTGGCATTGCCTTTGCGCAAATCTCTGATATTCTCGCAATGATTATAAAAATGCCTATATTTCTGTACGATTGGGTAAAATCTGCAAGTTATGGGACTCTGCTTCACCTCTTTAACGCATGCATGAAACTGCCTTTTATTTCTTTTTATTGGTCTGTTAAATGCGAGATATAAACTAAGTTAATTCTACAAGGTTCGCCATTATGGCGCTGACTGCGCTTTGGCAGAATGAACATGTGGCATTAAAAGTTTTTTTTTTTGGCGATATAACATGAAAACACCGCATTTTCGCAAGAAGGGTGTTTTTGAATCATTACGTACATGAGATTGATAGGTATAATTTTCAGCCACTTTATGTGACAGCCTCATTCTGCTGTTTTCAATATCTGTGAAGACAGTGACCGTTATGTTACCTCAAGCTAGCAACACCACACTGTAGACTTCATTATATTAGCCTCAAGCAAATCAATTTTACAACTTCCTGTGTGTTGCAACTGCGATGTTTCACATATTTCTCTTGTTTCCACTATTTCCTCTCGAGCTTCTATTTCCGCTTTTCTTTTGTAGCAGATACTGAAGTACGAAAGCGTTGAAAATTTCCCTGGGAAGCAAGATTATTTTTGCGTAGTGGAATATTCACATAGTTGAGTTGAGTTGAATGGTTGTAGGCTACCGGTGGGATTAGCCTTGCAGTGGCTGCCGGCAATTGCTCCACTGTAGCGACACTTAAATTAATAAATCACATAAATCAGACACAGACCTTACAACTACAAATAGTCACTCCTAATGTCACCATGTGGAGGCCAAATCAGTGTCCTGCAGGTAATTGAAAAGAAGGTGAGAAACCTCCTTCCTACACAACCGGTTCCCGCGCAGGAAAACAATGTCCTGAAGAGAACTGTGAGGAATTGCTGTCTTCTGGACGGACCCGAATAACGCACTCCTTTCCGCGTCATACAGAATACAGCACATTAGGTAATGTTCTATGTCACCGCATACACCACACGTCGAACATAATGGAGACAACGCCAGGCCAGTCTTATTCATCTACGTAGGGGTACGAGCAGAGCCCGTGCGAATGCGGTGCAGTAAAGTGGCTTTGTTTCTTATGAGGCCCTCGGTCACACATGGCTTGTGAGGTGAGCTCCACAAAGAACTGAAGTGGCACAACACCGCTTCTCTGAACACTCTCTCGTCCTCTTGAGACACTCTTCTCAACGGATTCCAAGACAGCGCTCTATGGGTGAGGCTATCCGCCATCTCATTGCCTTTGATACCTATGTGCGAGTGCACCCTTTGAAAACGTATGGAGAAGCCTTCGATATGGAGAGTGTGCACCGAGCGCACGGAGCTAAGACATAAGGCATCATTAGGGAACCTGTGCTCTAACCTTTGAAGGGTGGATTTTGAATCTGTAAGAACGACAACAGGTTGAGGCCTACAAAAACGTAGCTTCTTTAGAGCTGCCTCAATGGCAACACTTTCGGCCTTTGTGGAGGACACGGCTGCAGTGAAGCGAACCGACCAATCATACTTCAAAGAGGGAATGCGAAAAGCAGCTGCACTAGATCCTCTGACCTTGTCCACAGAGCCATGAGTAAAAATTTGAAGATGACGTGCATATTCAGTCTCAAGATGTTCCAGTACGAGCGAACGCGTTGCTGCCAAAGGAGAACTCCGCTTAACGCCAACCTGAGGAATTGTCAACGAACAATCGAGCCTCGCGAATGACTAAGGTGGTTTCAACCTCTTAGTTCGACCTCTAGCGTCAAGACCCAGGTAACCAAGAGTATTAAGGGCCAAGTATGCTCTTCACTCAGATCTCTTTCGAAGCCGCTGCAGAAGGGCTCGCCCGGCTATCATCTGTTTGAGGCGGCCAATTTGCACCAATAACCTTTGTGAAGCGACTAGGCTAAGAGGTCTCGATAGAGACTCATAGAGTACTGCATTGTTAGGAGCAGTCTGCGGAACGCCAAGAGCCCTCCTTCGGCCCTTTCTGTGTAAACCCTCAAGTCGTTCCAGCTGTGATATCGAGGGTGAAATGAAAGGGAGCTGGTACATTATTCGACTCGTCACTAGTGCATCGTGCAGCCTGATCATTGAGGAAGGGTGATTTCCCCATTGATCACTTGCAACTGTACGGATCGCATTGAGACGTGGAGATAGTAATGTCACAATAGAGTCCACTGCTCGACGCCACTGTAGACGGTAGTCAATAATGACACCCAAAAAGCGCTTGTGCTTCAATTGACGAAGGCAAGATTGATCAAGGTCTATCTTTAGCCGCGCATACCGTCTTCCTCCACCTGGAAACATGATGAAGCCAGATTTTTCCACCAAGAGAGTCAACCCAACACCTTGAAGGTAATTTCGAACTGAAAGTAATACCTGTCGAGCTATCACAGCTAAACGCTTGTGTTGATGTCCGGTTAACCAAATACAAATGTCGTCCGCATATATCGACCTATGGATATGCCATAAATGTTTTTGCACTTCAGCGGGAAGACCAGCCGTTGCAACATTAAACAGCGTTGGGGAAAGAACACTTCCCTGAGGTACACCTCGCGATACCGCCCTTTCGGTGCTTATAGTATTTCCTAACCACACTTGAATTTTACGATCACTGATAAACGAGTGAATGAATCGCAGAAGATAGCCCTGTACGCCTATGGCCTGCAATCTGTTTAGTATTGAGCTCTTGAGGACGCTATCATAAGCCTTTGATACGTCTAGTAAAAAGGTAGTGTTGAGTGGCCGAACGATCTATGATGTTCAATGTGGCTTATCAAGTCCAATACTCCATCTTACGCGCTTAAACCTGTGCGGAATTCAGTCATGCATGCTGGCAGAGCATGTGGGACTTCCGTCCTTGGCGACGCACAGGTCCAAACTGTCGAAAACTTATACAAGTTTGCGTCCCCGGGAATCTGTGTTCCTGTCACCCCAGACAGAGTGATGGGCGTTGAAGTCACCGCAGATAATTCGGGGCGCTGGGGAACGGTCACAAGGCTGCTGGAGAAACAAATCCATTGCTACCTTCTTCCACAGAGACACGTATACGGATGCAACAGAAAGAGTACGGAAGCTCAGCCGTATCCTCACAGCCACTACCTCAATACTATCGGTGCAAAGATCGGTGACGTTCAAAGCCACATGAGGAATCTCTCTTCGTATGTAAAGGGCGGCACTTCCTGCGGGAAATGACTTTATGCTGCAATCCTTGTGGGCCACATATCCAGTCAAAAATCTCCCGCTTGGTAGGCCAGCGTCAGAGAGGGCCAATACTGGAACACAAGTTTCTTTCAAAAATAATTTCAGTTCTGCTAGTCGACTTATAATCCCAGCGCAGTTCTATTGTATAATAAACGGCACTTTTCGGTGATTTATAGTTGCACGAGGTTGAAGAAAACTAGCCATATTATGAGGTAAAGTTCGCTACGAAGGTGGTAATCATGGACTCTAAGGAAAGAACGAGCTGTAGAAACTTCCTCAGGGCCCCTGTCTGCATCGCTTGAACATATGAACGGAGGACTTCAAATAAAACTCGCAGAAGGTCGGACAGATCACGATTTTTTAGCTCCTTATTTTCGTGGACGCGCTGCCTCACAACTCCAACAAAAGATGCGGACTGGGACCCAATCTTGGCCACTGCAGCTGGCTTCTTCGTCTCTTTTGAGGCAAGGGAATGTCCTCCTTGTCGTCGAGTCTGGCTGTGATCTGGTCGCTGAGGAACTTGGACACTTTTGGCTGAAGCAGATCGAACAACCGACTCACCCACAGAGGACTTTGCCGTCTTGCTAGGGTCAGGTTGCTCACTGACGTTGCTTGTTAGCACGCCACGAACTTCCGACTCTAACACAGAGAACTGGTCACTTCCAGCTATCGGCTTCTCTGTAGGTTGTCGTTTGGGACCACTAATGAAGGACACTCGACGGTGTAAGGCGCTTACACGGAAGAGGCAGCCTCTGAAACTCGCTGGATGGTCACCCCCACAATTAGCGCAAGGAAAATCAGCCTTGCAGGCTTTGTAATTGTGGGCACCACCGCATCGTTTGCAATGTTCATCTTTGATGCAAACTTTCGCTACATACCCAAAGCGTTGGCACTTAAAGCATCGGGAAGGAGTTTCAATGAATTCTTTGACTGCATGCTTAGTAAAACCGAGGTCAAGCATTTCTGGGCGCTCGGTGTTTGGAGCAAACGTTAGCACAACAAAGTTAGTAGGTTTCGTTGCCCATTCTTTTTCTTGAGTCTCCACCCGGCGCATTATAGGTTTCACGTGCAGAACACCTCCCGGTTTCAAGTAGTCAAGAAGGTCGCTTTCCGAATACCATACTGGTACTCCCCTAACAACACATGTGTTAGTCATGTAGGAGTGGGGCAACCGGGCTTTAACTCTCATGTCACCAATCTGGGAGCACCGGAGAGGAATGTCAACTTGCTCTTCCGTTGCAATATCTAGATGAAGAGCACCTTGCGTTGTGAAGCGAATGCCAATCGGAGCACATCGCAGCAGAACTTTAATGGCTTCGAAGAGCCTGACAGGGTTCCGATCTTTAAAATCAACACCTTTCTCTGTTGACAAAACTACCACTGGGATTCCGACCGTTCTTTGTTTCCGATGAATCACCACCTTGAAGCCGTCGCTGTTCACTTCCGCCATATGAGCCACTTCCTCGTCAGGGTCGACAGTAGTTGAGTCGTCCCCACTGAGCGATGATGACGCACTGGACTATTGATCATCCCTGATGTCTGGCAGCTTCACGCCTTGCGAGGCCATGGCAGCCTCCGCCCCGCTGGCTTCCTTCGGATGGTGCTGTCCCTTTAAAGATGCCGGCGCCGGAGCAGCCGTACTCTTTCCATAGGGACAGTCCCGCCTTAAGGATAATAAAAGGGCAGCCTGTGTAACAACTAAGGATTGTCGCGTAATCATGAAGCGACAGTGATGCAGTAATATGCCTCAGATCAATTATATCCTGTAACTATATATGAGCGATTAAGATATTCTCAAGGTTTCGATATAACGCAACCTTGTTCATGTTTCGTGGTACTAAGAGGATTGCGAAATAATCAACACATTGCTAGCAGAAATCTCTAAACATTATTTCAGGCATTGGAGCACCATTTCATTTATTTGTAGCGATGCCAAGTATATTTATTTTGAAGTGCCCAAAGCTCAATGCGGCAATAAAACAGAAATAATTGTGACGAACGGAGGATGCGGGGAAGCGCATCGCGCGCTCGAAACGTGCAGTGGCTATTTTTTTTTGTCAACGCAAAGGCTACAGCGCAATGAAAAATGCGTCTCCACTTCGTAAAAAAAAATGCATACCACCCTTTACAACTGTGACAGAACCACGGAACCAGCAGACTTTAACGGGTATGTGCGCCGAACGCGGACATGCATACAAGTAGCTACTATCAGCCAATGAGACGCGGCATCCACACCGATTCACATTATCGTGGTCCAGCCAGTGTCTGCCAGGCAGCTACTCCGCTCCATCTTGCGTCCAATAAAAGCAAGAGACATCATCCTTTCGGCCACGATTGCAGCAACAATCACCATGTGTTGAACTTTTTGCCGAAGTGGTTCGGAACGGTTTCTGAAAAAAGCTCTCGTTCGCGTTCTTTTCCGACATGACTGAAGCATATTCTGGTTCTCCCCGCACTAGCGAATAACTTCTCATGATGGGTATACTGTGCCACTATAGAGACCGAATACCATATGCTTAGCGTGTTCTATCAATATACGGCTAAGGGTAGAATATTCTTGTTTACAGTACACTGTCTGGGCTCTCGTCCCTTTTGAGGGAAGATATTGGGCACACAGACTAGGGTTTAGGATACGGAACGCGCAATAATATCCCTGCAAAACGTTTGAAGACAAGGTCTTCTTAGCTGAGTTCACACCGGTGGAGCGTATCTGGGTATCTTGTAATTTCCTATGAAAAAAAGCAGCCCTTTCGTGCCTCCTGAGCGCCGTAGTGAGTGGCAAGTACCAATACGAAGGTCTCAACATGAAGAAAAGCGATCGTTAGTTGCAGAATGGGTGAATTGAGCGGTATTGCTGTAATTTGCGCGAGTGTAGCCGAAAATTATACACATTGCATTATACATATGTAAAGTGGGCACCACCATACGTGCAGAAAGACTGAGGCAAAGCAGCCGTACGGCACACTCTTGTTAAATGGGGAGAGTTCACTCGGACGAAGCACAGCTCGCGGGACGAAATTGTGTCTGGAAAGTAGCTCCGGCTCCGGCTGTAATATCTCAATTTTACGGGAGCGGCGTAATTAGCGCCCATATAATCAAAAATTAACCACATTGCACCATCGGCAGCACACTCGCTGGGATGGTCCCACCAGGCCTTTTCATCAAAAACAAGTCAGCTGGATGTAGGTACAAATGAAGACAAGTAACGGGTAATACAATACGAACAAGATACGAAATTAGCGAATAGTGGGCATGAATAAAAGCAGAAACTGGAAGAATGTCAACAGACAATCAACATGTCATCATAAAATAATTTGATGCGTCATCTACGTCGACCCTGTTTTGAGGGGGTCGGGGTCGAAAAAAAAAAAGGGTCGACGTATATGACGCATCAAACTATTTTACGATTAATTGTGCAGTGGTGGCGAGGTGCATCGGTGGCGTACTGGTAGAGTATCCGCCTCGCGTGCAAGAGGACCGTGGTTTGAATCCCGGTGCCGCGCAATTTTTCACCGGATTAAAATAAACAAGAAAAAATTCGCGGGTTCATAAAATTGCATAAACAGGCCTGGATTGTCGCCTGATCCCGGTGACTAAAAGCGCTAACGCACTCTCTCACTTGAGCAGGATTGGCCACCCTGGTGGAGTACTTGGCCACAAACTCCTATATGAATACTACAATAAAACCCTGGCCCCTGAGTTCTCAGCGGCAGTGAAGCAACAGACCACGGCGGCGGTCAGACCTGTGACGCAGCAGAGGTTGCTAAGAATACCTGGGTCCCAACAGGCCACCATTGGAATCTGAACCTGGCAACGTTTAACGCTAAAACTTTATATAGTGAGGCCAGTCTAGCAGTGCTACTGGAGGAATTAAAGGGCAGTAAATGGGGTATCATAGGGCTCAGTGTAGTTAGGACGACAAAAGAAGCATATCCAGTGCTAAAAAGCGGGCACACGTCCTGTGCTACAGGGGCTTAGCGGAGAGACGAGGACTAGGAGTCGGATTGCTGATTAATAACGATATAGGTGGTAACATACAGGAATTCTATAGCATTAACGAGAGGGTGGCTGGTCTTGTGAAACTTAATAAGAGGTAGAAATTGAAGGCCGTACAGGTCTACGCCACTACATCCAGTCATGATGACCAGGAAGTCGAAAGCTTCTATGATGACGTGGAGTCGACGATGGGTAAACTCAAAACAAAATACACTATACTGATGCGCGACTTCAATGCCAGGGTAGGCAAGAAGGAGGCTGGAGACAAGTAAGTGGTGGAATATGGCATCGGCTCAAGGAATAGCAGGGGAGAGTTATCAGTAGAGTTTACAGAACAGAATAATATGCGGATAATGAATACCTTCCTTCGCAAGCGGGATAGCCGAAAGTGGACGTGGAGGAGCCTGAACGGGGAGGCTAGAAATGAAATAGACCTTACACTCTGCTTTAACCCTGGCACATACGAGATGTGGACGTACTCGGCAAGGTGCGCTGCAGTGACCATAAGATAGTAAGAACTCGAATTAGCCTAGACTTCAGTAGTGAACGGAAGAAACTGGTACATAAGAAGCCGATCAATGAGTTAGCGGTAAGAGGGAAAATAGAGGAATTCCGGATCAAGCTACAGAACAGGTATTCGGCTTTAACTCAGGAAGAGGACCTTCGTGTTGTAGCAATCAACGACAATCAATGAAGGAGTGTGCAATAGGAGTCGGTGGTAACTCGGTTAGACAGGATACCAGTAAGCTATCGCAGGAGACGAAACATGTCATCAAGAAACGACAATGTATGAAAGCCTCTAACCCTACACCTAGAATAGAACTGGCAGAACTTTCGAAGTTAATCAACGAGCGTAAGACAGCTGACATAAGGAAGTATAATATGGAGCGAATCGAACATGCTCTCAGGAACGGAGGAAGCCTAAAAGCAGTGTAGAAGAAACTAGGACTAGGAAAGAATCAGATGTATGCGCTAAGAGACAAAGCCGCGAATATCATTACTATTATGGATGAGACAGTTCAAGTGGCTGAGGAGTTCTGTAGAGATTTCTCCAGTACCAGTAGCACCTATGACGATAATGGAAGAGACAATAGTCTAGAGGAACTTGAAATAAGTAAAGAAAGCCTTGGGAGCTATGCAAAGGGGGAAGGCAGCTGGGGAGGATCAGGTAACCGCAGACTTGTTGAGGGATGGTGGACAGATTGTTCTAGAAAACCTGGTAACGCTGTATAGGCAATGCCTCCTGACCTCGAGCGTACCGGAATCTTGGAAGAACTAAACACTATTGAAAGCTATTTATGAAAGCGTACCTTCCGTGTAAAAGTCGGTAATGCACTGTCACGGCCTTTTACGCAGGAAACTGGTGTATCCCAGGGAGGCGCGCTCAGCTGCACTCTCTTTATCGTTAAAATGAACACACTACGTGCTTCACTGCCACCGGCCATTTTTTATTCCGTATACGTAGACGATATACAAATAGGCTTCAAATCCTGCAACCTCACAGTATGCGAAAGACAGGTACAGCAGGGCTTAAACAATGTGCCCAAATGGGCAGACCAAAATGGATTTAAAGTCAACCCCCACAAAAGTTCTTGTGTCCTCTTCACAAGAAAGAGAGGCCTGGTCCGAGATCCTTGCGTAGAACTGGGCGGACAACAAATTCCTGTAAACAAAGATCACAAATTTCTTGGTGTTATATTTGACTGCAGGCTTACTTTCATTCCTCACATAAAACATCTTAAAGAAAAATGTCTTAGAACAATGAACTTACTTAAAATCCTATCCCACACAACGTGGGGTAGCGACAGACAGTGTTTATTGAATATTTACAGGAGCCTAGTTCGGTCACGGTTAGATTATGGTGCCGTAGTATATCACTCTGCCGCACCGAGCGCACTTAAGATGTTAGACGCCGTTGCCCATCTGGGTATCCGTCTGGCCACTGGCGCATTTAGGACAAGCCCTGTTGAAAGTCTATATGTAGAGTTAGATGAGTGGCCACTCCATCTTCAGAGAACAAACATCAGCTTAACGTATTTTCTCAAGGTTCGCTCTAATAAGGAACATCCGTGTTTCACAACCGTTACCGACATGATGTGTGAAATACTTTTTCATAATAGACCCTCTATGACACTTCCTTTCTCACTGCGTGCAAGAGAACTTAGCACGGAAATCGATGTCCCAGTTCTCGAGCATCACTTAATGCCTCCAGCTAAGCTAGTACCGCCCTGGGAGTGGCAGGTGATAGACTGTGATGTATCCTTTGTGGAGGTCCCAACGCATGCTCCTGACCTCGAAATCGCTATGCATTTTCGTGAACTTCAATCGAAATACTGCTGTTACGAATTCTACACAGATGCATCAAAATCACATTCTGGTGTATCTTATGCTGCTGTTGGTCCCTCTTTTTCTAAATCTGATGTATTGAACCCCTTAACGAGTATCTTCACTGCAGAAACCTATGCTGTACTGTCTGCAGTAAAACATATAAATAAATTAAAACTCGACAGAGCAATAGTATTTACAGACTTGTTGAGCCTTGTAAAAGCGCTGAACTCTTTACAAAAGCATACAAATCCAGTTTTCATTGAACTTCATTCACTCTGATGCAGCACGTATTTATCATATTGACAAGTAGAGGCATCGAGGGTAATGTACTAGCTGACAAAATGGCCACATCACTCACACCACTAACCACTTTTTCTACGGCTGCTGTCCCTGTCCCAGATATGAAGCCTTTCTTAAGAAAGAAACTGCGGCAACGCTGGCAACGCATGTGCGACGCAGAGATAAATAACAAATTGCATGTTATAAAGCCACAGTTAGGTTCTTGGCCCTCCGCAAGAAAATCACGGCAAACAGATGTCCTATTCTGTCGTCTCAGAATAGGACACGCATTTGGGACCCATCATTTTCTACTCACTGGAAATCAACCTCCAACCTGTGGCAGATGTGGTGAGAGGCTGGCCGTGTTTGATGTCCTCTTGGAGTGTCGGGAGGCCAAAACTTAAAGAGAGAAATATTTTCCTCTGGCATACCGGTATTACATCCCTTACACCCGACAATGTTTCTTGGACAGGAACCGCTATTTACCAAGAAAGCAGTCCTCGGTTTCTTAAATGATGTCATCTTACATGTTACAAGTCCATTCAATTCGTAGAGCATCCTCGTTCCAGAGGATGCCCCTGCGATATCTGTTTTGCATAGCACATGCCTCCAGGCCCTTGTGTTTCAAGGGCTCTAAGGAGGCAGTAGTGCTCTAGCAAATTTTAGAACCAGATATAATCTATACATCGTATATTTCTTTTCAAATGCATCCTAATCTTCATAGTACACGTCCCATGTCACGGCCATAATCTTATTATACAGATTTTACGTAATTTAGAGCAACTATTTTAAGGCCCCTTCACAGCCACGTCACACCAATTTCATAGAACTCATAACTACACTGCGAACCCATTACAAACGGCATTGCGCTCTTTGGCCGTACTTGGCCCTTGCGCCATTAAACACCAAACATGCATTCATTCAGAACTCTGACATAATCCTAATCCATAAGAAAGGGGACGCCTTACTCTTGAAAAATTATAGGCCGATCAGCTTACTGTCCGTTGCCTACAAAGTATTTACTAAGGAATCGCAAATAGGATCAGAAACACCTTAGACTTCTGTCAACCAAAGGACCAGGCAGGATTCCGTAAAGGCTACTCAACAATAGACCATATTCACACTATCAGTCAGGTGATAGAGAAATGTGCGGAATATAACCAACCTTTATATATAGCTTTCATTGATTACGAGAAAGCGTCTGATTCAGTCGAAACCTCAGCATTCATGCAGGCATTACGGAATCAGGGTGTAGACGAGCCATATGTAAAAATACTCAAAGATATCTATAGTGGCTCCACAGCCACCATAGTCTGCCACTTGGCCATGCTCACCCAGTAGTCGGTGAGTACTACATGGCTTCCACGAACGACATGTTCCCCCGGAGGAGCCATTATTATTCATTATTTGTGGTCTACGAAGCGCACAAATGACGCGCACTCAACGTGGGTGCAGGTTCACAAATCAACCGGTGAAAGTCCCGGCACTCTTCGAACGCGTTTCCAGTGGCGTTGGGCAGATGACCGAACCAGAAAAATAAAAAAAAATATAAAGAAGGATTGTTTCAAGCTGCCTTAGGAGAAAACTCCTCTCTTTTAAATAAACAAAGGTTGCGCCGGACCTATTAAAACTATGAAACTTTAACCAAATGCCCACTAAGTGTAACAGTGTGTGTACTGTTGAAAGCGTCTCAAGTTGAAAACATAAAGTGGTGGTCGAGCACAGAAACAAGCTGAGTCCGTGAGTGTTCGTGAAAGGTATCACTGTGTTCTCGCCTTGTACGGCTTCGTGCCCGCTACTTTCATCATGACTTGAATGAGAAGTTGCGGCAGATGGCACTGGCTCGTGCTTTGAGGCATCTACAAATGGAATGCGTGACTTCATATTTATGGGAACCTGCCGTTCCTCTCGTTGAAAAGTATTACGTGTCATTTTCTTTGATTTAGCCATTAGCCCAATGCGGCATTCAATAAAAATTAATAAACATCCGCAAGCAATTGCGGCAATTTCAACGCTTTTGCAAAGCTTAGACAGGCGGCGCATGCTTTTCGTCTTCGTCCGCAATCAGCCGTCTTTTTCTCATGGCGATACTTTCAATTTTTCACCGTCACATAGAATTAGCATTGCTGAAAGTTGGAAGAAATTCCCCTATCCGGGTAAGGCTTGATTTCTTCGGTGGTAATCAATACCACATTGCAAGGCAAATCCTTCACGAGATTTGAAAGAATACATTACTAATATGAGGAGCATTGTCATAATTCGCATCTATTCCTAAATTAAGCTTTTTTAGCATGCTACTATTAGAGCGGATCATCAAGCATAAATATACAGTCATGCTGCTTCCTTTGGCCAAATGTATTTTCAAGGTCCCGTGGTAGAGCCTTGAATGAAGCAGCTGGTTTATTCGACCGAGGTGATGGCTTGCATTTGTGCTGAAATGTCGTGAAACGCGGAGATCTGACATGTGCATTCATGGTGCGTAAAGGCAGGATTGCAAGAATAACGAGGTGGACAGTCACAAACGCCGTTGTTCTTTGTTGACCTCGTTCTCCTTTCGTCCCTATTTGCACGCGTCCTTTACATGCATTGAATCCCCACCACGTCGCCCAGTCATTGAGTGTATGAATAATTCATTTAAAGCAACATTAGGCCAATGCATAATTTGTAGTGAGGAATGGATGGGAACAATAATAAACAATGAAATGTACACCAGGTTTGAGCACGTATTATGCTTCATGCGTGTGATCTTGTAATCCAAGTCGTTTCTGCCTATCTTTTCTATCGAGAGATCATTATTATTCAACTTTCGCCTTTTCATACACTCTGTTGACATCTTGAAGTGCGCAGTACACTTGTGCATGGAGCCACCTTTAGGCAGATCGGCTCGCCCACGCCACATTACGCAACCTTCAAAGCGAATATGGCTAGGTGCGCTGTTTTAGAACAAATATTTTATGAACATAGCAAACTTCTGACATCTAATGCAACTGTCATGGTAAACTATAATATCAGCACATCCCTTTTATTCTACTGTCAGCATCAGCGAAGGAACGTAAGCGCGCTATTAGTATTGGCCACATATATCTATTAACCGTAGAGAT
This sequence comes from Dermacentor andersoni, assembly GCF_023375885.2. Classification (NCBI taxonomy): domain Eukaryota; kingdom Metazoa; phylum Arthropoda; class Arachnida; order Ixodida; family Ixodidae; genus Dermacentor; species Dermacentor andersoni. Next base: position 52,305,835 of record NC_092821.1, read on the forward strand.
CGCTGGTGCGGCCGACCCGGCCTGGCACCCTTTCGGGCTTTCCCAGCCGGGAAGCTTAAAAATACTGGGACAGCCCGGGTTGTGTCATCAACTCCTATTGTATTCGACGCTCTTACGGCGTTCCCCACTCGCAGGCCACATGAACGAGCGTGACGGGCTGTCTGTGCACTTATCTGTCGGGAGGATGTTGTGATGTTAGCTACCCGATGAAAAAATAGTGTTTCTGCGCAGATAACCCATCTAGGATCGACTGAAACGACAAGAAAATCTACAGTCAGATGAAGAACATACTGTTGCAAAGAAATGAGAAGGTCCCCAAAAAGAAATTCAAACGGGCTGGGATATGAGAAATGACCCTATAAAAAAAATAATTCAGGAGCTCCTCAGCCAAGGCATGGAAACCGCCAGAGCAAATGACAAGCGTTCGGGCGACGAGCAATGCGCAGTGCATATGTCATCCCAACCTTGGTTCGAGCCTGTACATTGTAGTGGCTCAGAAAGCAACCGTGATGCCTCACAGTTTGCCGTTTCCAACTAGCTCCAAAAGAGTCAACTTGACCAGCGTCAAATCCTTCTCGAATCATGCAACTCAATAACAGGAATGTATACATAGACTATTATTTTTTCGTAAGTTGTTCTTCGCCATTAGGTGGTTTTCGTTGTAACAAGGCAATGCATCAGCTTATGGCAAAACTCAGAACAGATTGGAAACGACAATTTTACCGGTCGAGTGCGTCTGAATGAAGCGAACTCTGGATGCGCTCAGATTGTGAAGCTTTTGGTAATCAAACGTAACCAAATGGCTATTCCATCCTGCGGGAATCCGCACAGAGCAGGATGTTTCACCAAAGGGAAAATTTGGCACTGCAGGGGCTGTAGCGCAAAACTACTTGAAAACAAAGAAACACCCAAGAGACTTTCTCCGAAAGAAATCTTAAAGTTGAAGGAAAACTTATGCTGGTCTCGAGATCGTAACCGCGATCCGTGTTGGTTGCTCTACCATCTCAGCAAAGCAGTAGTCTAGCAGATTGCCAGGGGATGCTGAAGTGAGGGACAAGCCGAAGCTTCAAGACACTGAATACGACAACTCAATTCGGCGAAAGTGCGCAAGGGGAAGCAAGTTTCATAAAAGGAAACGAAACTGCAAAGAAAACTTTTTGGTTTCCTCTTTAGCTTCGTGTTACAGTAAAGGCGTCTGTCAATTTTAATCTTTCTCCAAATATTGCTGAACCCGCAGAAAGTCCGTAAGATAGGTGACTTGGGGAAAAGTGACTTGGGTGTATACCACTTCAGTCTAGTACCTCGCCACTTTCCAGCACAAAGTTGAAGCAAGTAAAGCTTTCTAGAAAACCAGGGAAGAAAACTTTTTCAGAACGAATTTTCAATAAGTTTCGTGCAATAAAGCGAAGAAACATAATCGTAAGGACAAAAATTGGTGTAGTAGCAGCAGGCGTCAGGAGTGTTTCACTCCATATTACTAGAATATTTCCGTAGTGGTAGTTATAGGTGACTTACACCGGTTTCAAAGAAACAATTAAAAATACTCTAAATTCCATGCCCGGATGGCAAGAAACGAAACCGTAGTCGCTATCGGCTGGTTGACTTTTTTGCAGAGTAGTAGATGGTCAGCACAGCAGCGTCTCACGGCGTGGTCGGTTGAGTAATGGTTACCTTTATGCATTCGAGCATCAGGTATCGCCTCACTAGGAACCAGTAATCCTTGGCTAGGCCATCCAGTTGCAGACGTGAATCCTGGCGAAAATGGCAGATGACGTGGCGTTTGACGATGCAGGATATTTGCATGAAAGCGTCCATATCTGGAAAGCCCCTGACAGCGTCTCAAATCATGGCGGCTGCCTCTGCCGCACTGACCCACGAAGGTGGTCCTACCTGCTCCGGAAGTGTGCTGTGACGCTGGACACGTTCCAGCGTTTGGGACGGGGACCTGCAGGAAGGCTACCAAAGTTCCTGAAATCAATAACGGCATATATATGCGGCATCAATTTTGCTATATTGAAGCGTTCTGCCTTTTTAACATGTGACGGCTCGGCCTTTACATGCGTCTCTCTCGTCTACTCGATAGGCGTTTTGTCGGCGCCCTTAGCCTCAGCGTTGCCGATTGACGAGGCAGAGAGAGTGCGACATTGAAAAAACACGAACATACACCCCCGACGCTGATTTCAAATATCCAGCGATAGAATTTCTTTATGCCTGCAGAGATACAGTGATAATGACGCTTAATATTTAGTAAGTTAAGGCCGCGAGTCGTATGATTCGGTGACGTTTAAGTGCTCCCATGGCTTGACGCATTGCAAATTACGTTAAGTGCTTTCCAGGGCACGTATGAGGCATTGGTGTATCCGGAACGGTCCATAGAGTCGTAGTCTAAGACCCCTGGTTGCTTAGTCACTATGGTGCTGGGCTGCTAGGCATGAGGTCTCGGATTCGAATCCCGGCCACAGTGGCCGCATTTCGAAGGGAAGAAATGCGGAAGCACACGTGTACTAACATTTAGTTGGCAGGTAAAAAACACCTGGAGGTCCAAATTATTCTGCAATACCCCACTATGGCGAGCCTCAGAATCAAATTGTTGTGTTGGCACGTCAAACGTAATAATTTTAATTAAGCCTCAACGTATGAATGCACTGTTGCCAAAATGAATCCAGGTTACTCAGATTACTCAGCCGACGTAAAGTTGTGAAAAAGCGAGCAGAAAGAAAGCGGAAAAACTTCGACGGCAGAATATGCTTTCAGACTCGCATAATCCAGCCTTGTCTCAGCGGAATTGCAGTAAAACATGTTGTGGGGCTAGTTGGTCCATAGATTTCAATATATGAAGCGCCAATAGGGGCGTCACACTAGGAAGGAAGAAGGACAGGACAAGGCGCTACTTGCAACTGTTTATTGAAGTCAAGGTTGGCTTATTATATAGCCATTGGGAGAGGGGAACGAAAAAAGAGGAACACTGATTATGTGATTGCGCAATCTTTCACAAGACAATCTTTCAATAGATGAAACGCCATTAGTGACGTCACACTAGGAAAGAACAAGGACAGATAGCGCCTTCTTCTGTCCTTGTTCTGTCCTAGTGTGCCGTCACTATTCGCGCTTCCTCTATTGAACGGTTGTCTCAGTGCCGAATGCACCTCTGCTTTCGGATTGCGCTTCAGTGGCCAGAGCCTCCGTTGAAGTTGCACGAAATGAAGTGTCTATACATCAAATGCAAGCGGTCATTCACCAATATTTATCTCGGTCGTAACTCCGATTCCACCTATTCATATCTTTGCAAAACGCAGAAATGCTTTACTGAGATAACCCCAAGGCCCATTTCAACTAAATTGCGTGCATTTGAGACAGAAAGTTCAGCTTTAGTGAGTGATGATGCGGATACACTATTTAAAGTCTGATTTCACTTAGTGGCGGGAAATCGGTAACTTTGAAAGAAAATAGAAGCACAAAGACTACAACTCTTTAACTCTGTGCCAAGACAAGTAACGCAGTTCTGTAAACTGCACAATTTAAAACATCCAAAGTGAACTAATTTTATGCAATAATTTGTATCTCTGCTAATTTGGTACTGCTTACAAGGATTTTGTAAAACTGTTATTCACGATTAGTGGTGTACTTAAGAGCCATGTATACTACATCAGGTTTGCTCGCTTTCCAAGAAGTATTAACTGCAATTTACAGAATTGACATCCCATTTTTCATTGCTGAGTTGTAGTGTTGTAAACTTCATACTTTCGTTTCCTCAAGATTTGCGACTCTCAATGATGTATAATAAAATTTGACGCCTTAATTCAAAAATTCGCTTTCAACAGTCACTGGATTTTAACTTTTTGTTTTACGTTAAATAATACTTATGAACTTTGATGCAGTGATAGGCGAGAAAAACTTTTTCCTTCCAATGTACTTAGATAGGAGCCCCTGTGCTAAAACTTTCTGTTAAGGAGATAAAAATCGAGGTATCTTCAAATTCTATACAAACTTCGCAATTGTCTAAATAAAGATTTGATAAAAACAATGCGTGAACGCTTCGCTGATACATTCACTTCAGCTGGTGGGTCTACAAAAACATTGTGGAGAAGGTTAACTTCCTTGCCAAACAGTAAAATACCTTGGTGCAAAAATACGATCCTTACAGACAGCTGGCATTGAACTGAGAACAATGGCAAGAAAAGATGCTTCCAACAAGCACTTTGTTAATAAAGTCAGTAAAACCACTTCTGCAACAAAGGTTGGATCCATATAGACAAATCATATTTGTTTGTTTGTATATACACTGCGCTGAAATTTAGGATAATTAGTGTTATTTACAGTAAAAAGAATAGCAACTACAGAGATATTTATGGCACCCAAGGTCGGACCATCACGCAAAAGCCGGTAGGCACAAAACTTATCTGCACAATCTCAGCAATAACAGCGCCGCACGTCAATCAAGGACTATCTTCTTATCTGACGTGATTCGACTTTTCTATTGATAATCGTTTCAGTTTCAGTCGTTGCTGTCCGTTTCCTTGTAAGTACGTCTGTGTTCGCCCACGCCTAGATTTCTCAATGACATTGAACCGTTATGGTATAAAAAAAGTGATAAAAGTGACATGGGACTCTATCGGCCAAGGTATATACTACCATGGTTCTCTATTCAGATTGTTGAAAAAGTTATTTTTTAATGCGTTCAGCATAAACTTAGTCCGCTATCGAACTCTGAACATGAATTCCGCAAGGAACCTGTACTAAGCACGCATTTCTCTGGAAATAACACGTATTCCCAATTTGAAGATAGAAATAACGTATACAACATTTTTGCAGAGCTACCATAAACTTTAGACGATAAGATCTCGAATGTTTTGCCAAGACAACTTTAACGACGTGGTCCGCAAGAGAACGGCTCATCTCTAAAACGTTATTACCAGGAAGAACGCACGACACACTTTCAATTACTGAATGGCTTTACGACTCTCTTCATTTTTCCTCAATGCAACTTTTTAGGACCGTTCTATTCAATAATATTGTTTAATGTTAACAATATAGGCAGTAAATACAACGTCAAAATTCGTCATATACACCGACGATACCAGTATGAATTCACAATATAATTGATGCAGTTATTTCACTCTAATAATGTTACATGAGTGATCCCATTGCTATAGCCTTCATAGTAATGTTGGGACCAACACCTTCTTCTACACACCTTATTTTAATATACAGTGTTATAGAGTTTTATTTTGGAGTTGAGATTTGTGAGATTGTTCGGGCAACGATGACGCGTGAAAATTAAAATAGGATAGCTCAATTGCAAAAACAATGCCTTAAGACAGTTGAAGACGTGCCTCTGTATTAAATGAACAGCACGTTGATTAAATATTATGTATTACCTGGGACACACTTATTTGATTGCATTTTTGTTAATATTTAAGACGGAAACATTGCTTAACAACGCTTAGCTATTTACAAAAACAGGTACGTTACAAATGATAAGGCACGTAGCACAGAACTATCGAAAATTACAACGGTCAAAACAATTTACGGTTTACAAAGAACGCGTGCAATAGGCTACCGAGACTATTATTAGCTTAAATAATAAAACATCAATATAGAAAGCATGACGTCAAGAGGAATTTGAAGGGAAAGCGCTTTCGCCAGTTGAAGAGCAGCGCCGACTGGTGCCGTGTTCCCGACTTAAAGAGATAGGGTCCGGCTGTTATTAGGTACGTTAGATTTCCTGAACCACGTGGCCAGTTCACGGCGGGTCACGAGAAGTTCCGAAATTGCACAACTCGGTTTCTTCGCTGCAATCACAGCGCGACACTCGAAACGAATGTCGAGGTGCAGACGCGGTGCAGAAGTGGTGCAGTCGTTTTGTTCTTTTTTCGACCACAGTGGGCAGAGTGCACAGGTTTTGGAAGTCCTGAACTGCTGTTATGAGGACGCACGTCAACGGGATTATAACTGCGTTTGCGCATGTTTGCTGTGCCGTCTACTGCGCCGCTGTTTCGCACCTGTATGTCTGCACCAAGTCGGCACCGACAGAAGAGAGGGTGCTGCAAAATCATGGACCAACCCTGCAACTTTCCTGCAACTTTTGAAAGGAACGGCGTGGTTTAGAGGGCACTGTTGCTGCAGTGCTGAAACGAATGGCAGTGTGGACCACGTTGTGGTAAACTGGTTCATGTCAAGCAGGCGAATCGAACGTACCTACTGTTTCGGACGTAACCCCTTTATGCTTGCTTTCGCCCTCTCTCCAAAGCTCAAAGAGGAAACATTTATTTCTCGAAAATAATCCTAACAGAGCGGTGGCCACTTTTTGCGGTGATATTAGAGTCCGTTGTCTATATGGAAATGAAATCTGCCGTCAGCACAGAATTTTAAGGTCGCTTTATCTCTCCTCGATGCCACCATCATCACACATGTTAATGCAGTGCAGCTGAATGACGACATTTTTTTATTTTTCTCTCTCCGCGTGGAATCGCAATATGTGCAATGTAAAGATTCCGGTGAACTCCTTGCCTCGTATCTGCAAACGTTACATGGCGGCATTGTGTATCTAACACTGATTGACGCACAGCGGCCACTGAAGGTGGCCACCGGCTGCCCTTATTGTTTTCGTCAGACCAAGATACTGCGCATGAAACTAGGAAAGGGAGGCAAAACCAGACATGAAGCTTAGAACGACAGAAAGCTGAACTAGTTGGTAAGGAGTCATTATGAAAAAAGGTGAGGCGCGCAGACAGGACACAAGAGAAGTGGACAACACGAACGCCGACTATCAACTGAAGGGAGCACTGAGGTGAAAAGAAGAAAGAAGACACAAAACTCATCTGCGCAAGCTCTGGAATGGTATCACCACGTGTCAGTCGGGTACATGTGCCGGTCTACGTGAGAGATAGCTGTTGCGGCACTTAATCTCTTCCTTATGTAAAGTAATCGAAGGCTGACTCACGCACGCACTTCCACCATTATAGATATGCCATGCCTCTACCATAAGACGCGTATCTTCATTCTTGTGCCTTTACAATATCGCGCATTCATCTTACTCTGGCGTGCAATTACAATCTTGGCAATGTATGGAAAGATTAGAAGGCGATCCACCAGTTAACGGCCTTTTATGTTCCATTAGCCTCTGATTGATACACCGTCCCGTTTGCCCTACGTAGAACTGGCCACAGCTAAAGCGAACTTTATAAACCACACCCATACGACAGTCACTGTTCAGTTACTTTTTATACGACAGTCACTTTTCTTATTTTCCTTCGCAGGACAAATATCTGTTCTTTTTTCGCCTTTTACCTGCTACTTTTTCCTCTGCACGGTAGCGCATATCTTACCTAGCTTATTGGGAGCAGTTAAAACAACATTAGCATCATATCTACTTGCAACTTTCTTAAGCCTGTGCGATACTGAATGAATGCACGGAATAGCCACTACTCTTTATTTCCTATTACTTCTTTCTGTAATCACGTCCGTCCCCCTCGAAACTGACTGCTCTCGGCGTTCAGCAACAGTGGCCACTGCTACCTTAGGATAACTTGCGTCTAATAGGCGCCGGACCTCTGCATTAAAACTGGCGCTCATTTTGTGCATTCCCGATCTGGTGAGAGAAGACTTAAGGCACGACATGGCAATTCTGTTTTTTACTACTTTGGAATGCTTAGAATGAAAATTTAACAACGACTTCGAAGATCTTGGGGAGTACTGCCAACAAACGTGATCTTGTTCGAAGACCAAGGAAATGTCTAGAAACTGAATTGCGCGTCGTTGAGGAAATTCCTTAGTAAAGTTTAATCCTCGCCCATAAAGTTTAAGTTGCTCACTTACCGAGGTAGCAATGAGACATGAAGGGGGGGGGGGGGTGTATTGCGAACACAGCCCGCCCATTTGCGTAAGCCAACACTCGAGTGATGCTTTGTGGATGGATTTGTCTGATATGCTTGCTTGTGACTTCCGGTGTTTTGGCGGCTTTGTTCATTTCGCCTTGTCTGCCTTTATGAGGCAGAATTTTTCAAGATATCTATACTTTCCTACACAGATGAAGACTCAGAAAAATCGGTAACCTGAATTAAATTAACTACTGAGTGTTTCACGTGCCTAAACCACGATATGGTTATGTGGCACGCTTCAGTAGGGTACCCCGCATTAATTTCGACCACCTGGGATTCTTTAACGTGCAGCCAATGCACGTTAAATGAATCGATTTGATACTGCTCCTACGGGCGTAGCACATAGATGACTCTGAGAACTCTTATCATCCCAGCTAGTTGCAATAATTTGGGCTACGGAGGCGTCCCTTCTGAGATTGCTAGAGGTCCTTTCATCCAATGCGGTCATCATAGAATTTAGTTTAGGTTTATTTATTGACTTACAGAAACACAATATTCGTTGGAAATTATTAGCTTCCGAAGTCACAAAGCGTTTCAAACCTTAAGGACGAAGGTTAGGGACATTCATGTACTAAGCACCATTCTGGGGTACAATTCTGAACATTCTGGTCAAACTCCACTGTATAGTCAAATTCTATAATTGCATTTTTGGGGGTTAATTAGACAGGGCATATCAGGCTTCTAGGCCAATCAGAGCTAACCAGAGCGGAAGTTCGACAATAAGGCAGGATTCAACAATGTCTTACAGGAACTTCGGGCTGAATTGCCCGGTTTCTACATAAGCTAGCGCCAGAGTTCCTTGCGGTAATTTCAAATTGTTGGTTCTGCACGTAAAATCCCAGAATTTAATTTATTGTTCTTGTGATTATCGTACGAAACTCTTGTCATGACAGGGCGTACCCTTTCGTAATCCTTTTAGAAAATTTCGTCCCCGTTCAGACGCAGTGCCCTCTAGAATATATTCAGACTTGCTCGACCCTCCTGCCGTGGCCGCTGACGTCACTCAGTTTTGACCAACACCCCACGTCGCGCGGACGTCTCCCCAGGTATGCCACGCCGTTCCAAAGACCACGATTGCTAATCTTGCTGAGCTCCTGAAGCGGCGTGCTGGCGTATCTGTTGGCGACTGGGGAGGGCGTGTTTTCTTTTCTGCATTTGTGAACTGCTGCGTCACGATGTGAAGTTTTTTGTTCGCCGAAAGCTCCCGTTAGTGTGCGCCTACAAGCTTTCACAGTGGGGCGATGCTATGTGCCACACTGTCCCAGCAACTATGTCAAGGGACCGGAAGTTCGAGTACGCGTTCTCGTTCCCAGAGGATGGACCAAAGAGTGACGTGGGATGGTGCCGTTCGTGGAGATGACATCAATATCTGAGTCCTTGCCTTGATCCGAAGATATGTGTACGCCTTCCCAGTTAAGTTGTTGCATTTAAGTCGTTCTAGAAAGCATCGCGTCCAATATGTGCTCGGTTCTTGCTATAAAACTATAAAAATCTGATTTCGTATATGCTTTTGACTTGCTGTGACGTAAGCCTTCGTATTGCCTCGTGGGTTTTTTTCTGTTTTGAATCCTTTGCTTTCACTGTACCGCTCTGTTGTCGCTTTCCGGCTGTCAGGTGGAAAGCGCACTTTTGCTTTCAGGTATAGGAGATGCCTTCAGTGCTGTCGTTCTTTCTATAGAAGCGTTTGGACACGTCGTCAGTTCGCGCGCACGCTCGAAGTAATCTGTGAAGTGTTCTGGAATGCATTTTCTGACCAGTACTTCGTCGAGGAAGTTCGATGACGCAATTACAAAGACTTATAGGGGAGCAAGCTGGCACTCATTCTCTCCTATTGCTGGCGGTGCCGCCTCCGAGATCTTTGTTGTCCGTTTGTTTAGGGGCACAAGTTGAAGCACTAAACTCGAAGCGCTCGTTCGCCGAGTTCGCTTTCTTGCGTCGAGGGATAACATTTAACGTTTGTTTACTGGAGAAAAGCGGTCACCGGAGAAAACTAAACCAGTACGCGTGTCGATATATATCGTTAGCAACTAGGTAGCCTGAAAAAAAAAGTCCGTTGGTCGAATGTCGAAGCGCTATAAAGAGCAGAGTTCTTTTTGTACACGCGTTATTCTACGAGCGTCCTGTGTATTTGAAAGGTAAATTATCAGAACGCAACTTGTATTGCGTATTTTTCTCCTTCCGTTTGCATGAAAACATCTTGAGGGTCGTGAAACATTTCGTTCGTTCCCTGGAGCACCGCGCCCTTGTTGTAACACCTCCGATTACTTGGCTGAAGATAGAGAGGTGGAGGGGGTAGCCTTTCGCGGCAAGTGTTAGGCACTACGTAGTTTATTACCGACCGCAGCACCGGCCGCATGTTTACGGTATTAAAATCACACGCCCATATCTCTCCAGCACCTTCCCGTCCGCTATTTCCTTGGACTATGTACTGCCACACTTCAGCCGCAATGGGATGCCTGCGCAAACATCTGAAAAATATCATCCTTCTGTAGCTTGGTATAGGAGGATGGATGTGAAGCAGTAAGCCTATAATACAATATACTGTTCATGCTTTTTAGTCAATGGTTTTCATATGTGCGAGCTCCATTTCAAAAACGCAATCCGTGTCTATGAGTGTAGCTCCTCTCTACGAAAAATGTCATATAGGATAAACAAAAATAAGACGCTTCATGCCAAGCTGGGAGAAAAGTCACGTAGAAGTGTGATGCGAGTACTGGGAGGAGGACGCCATATTTCTTTAGCTGCACTGCACGTGAGGAGACACGGTGCTATCTATTAGGTGTACTTCGAAACATACATGTGCTGGGAAAAACAAAAGAATCGGATATCAAAGTTCGGCGTCGCACATCGTATTCGCAGCATTATTTTACCTTGTGACAAAATTTCTTGCCGCTGAGACACAAAGGGTTAACCGAACTCTGACCCAGACATTGACTACACCAGCAACCGTCTTTTTTTATTTTTTGTCGAAACTCCTACTTCCCAGCGTTACCACCACGAAATGCGATGCCTAAGAAATTTAGAGCCTGTCTACATGAAAACCTCCCAGGTGATCACAGCGCGGCTGTCACACCGCTGCAATCACGTACAGTGAGACACCGGCGTTTCTCTCCTGCTGTCCGCCCCTGCTGTGCGAGTATGGAAGTATAGTCGTGTGCGCACCTTGTGTTGAAATCGCTACCACACCCTTGATTTGTTGAAGTTCCCGTGCGTTGAAGCCAATTTATTATGTGGCACCTTGTGAGATTGCTCCCTCCGTGGATTGTTCCGTTCGTTAATGCCGATGGTCGCCGTACTTATAACAGGCTGTTCGTCATTTTATACGCACTCAGATGAAATCGTATGGAGAATTTTTTGAGTTAGACGTTCTGAACCTATTTACCAAGTAGACTCTGGTGACCCCAGTAGGGAGCTGCTACCTGAAAAAAAAAAGGCATTGCAGTTTACAACTAGTAACAACGTGCCGGACAAACTACAACGGGCAGGTTCTGTGACACGTACGCGCAATAATATCCGTGACATGGTTCACGCTGCGGCCGCGAGAATTGTTGGCGCTATTCCCCTTCTCCTTTCATCATTCTAAGAGTGGAATACTTCAAGTCTCGCTATTGCATCTTAAATATTTATTTTCGCCGCGTGCAACTTGCGTGGGGCACTGCGGTCGATATACCACATTGACTGGGCAATCTGTGCCGATGCTATTACGATGTGGCTCCGCACATCGGGATAGGTGCCACCGCCTGACTCTTAACTATTATATTCAAAATCTGCCCAGATGAGATTAGTTATTTATGCCAACAAAAAACATGCTGTCTCTCCCGTAATTGAGAGTAGGTGTAAGTGTGAGATGACTACTGGCAAAGGAGATTGGTTGGAGGAATTACGACGATTACTCTCAGTCTTGTAGTCACCATCTCCGGCGCGCCGGACAGTGACGGCGTGGTTACTTCGCGTGACGTCATCTCTCGGAATTTTGAACGTCGCTATTGGATATGACAAATTAATCTTTAGTGTACAAGCTACAGCTTCAGTCATATTGTGAACAAACATAAGAAATCGTGAGCAATATTTTGCTTCCGATGTGGAGGTATTATGATTGGAGTAAGTAGAAGTAGTTTCCCCTATGTTGTTCTTTGTCTCTGTTTGTTTGCTTTATATATATATATGCAGGTAGTTTCAACTGTTTGCCTAGAGACTAGAGAAGGGAATAGGTGACTTAAGAGGACGTGGTAGGACTAGCAATAAGCAGAATGGTTAATAAGATTGCAGACTTTATTAAATTGTAATGCAGACTGGTCAGACTGAGATTCTGATCATTGATAAGGAAACTAAGGAAATTTTTATGCATTATAAGGAAGCATTGATGCACATGAAATTTTTATGCAATAGAATCTGACCATTAAAGAAAATCAGATTGCTGACTCTTCTCGTTAGACTGTAATGTCAGTGTCTTTTCCCTTTACTTGAAGAAAAAAGTAGTACATAAAACAAGATAAGTTCATGACATTTAGTAGAGCCAGCAAGTGTATTGCAGAGATACCCTGAAGGGTGAATTAGGTGCCCAGCTTCTCAGGTAGAGTGCATCGATGTTGATCATTATGGTATTGAGCTATAAGGTACGTGGCACATATTTTAGATGAGTTGGTCGATTTGGTCACTTTGCATTTCGTTTCACCTAAAGTGCCAGAACATTTAGTTACTTTTTCTTTAATGGCAAAGCTTAACAGCTGAAAAATAAAACTCCTTACAAAAAAAAAAGATCACTTCACTACTGAGGTCTTTGCATTGAGTAATGAGTAAGGTTAATGTAGGTTGCTGACGTGTTTCCATGTGATGAAGTCGAATCAGAATGTTTTCGAGGCAGGAGTGTTCTTACAAATGTTTTCAAGGCAGTGTCTTGGGGAAAGATTATAGTGCAGCCACGGGAATTTCTACTTCCATTTATTTATGAATGATGCTGACGGTACGATCATGAAAGCACGTGAGCAGGTCCAAGTATTTCTGTTGCACTTATCTTGCAGACAGCATGTCACCCCAAGCGCAATTTCTCATAAAAGCGATGTTCTAGTCCTTACAATGTGCCGAATTACTTATTCTCACCTATTTCCTTCTCTTTTAGAGAACTTAACACAGAAGCACACTGCTCCACACTGAATTCCAGTAATTACAATGCTGTATCTCATTATTTAGCTGATTCTGTGACAATCAGCGTAACATATTCCAGAAAAGGATGCGATACACCTACGTCCAGTGTTGCCCAGACGTAGTATCAAAAAACCCTTCATGCAGATGAGTCCAAATTTAGGAAGAAAGGAGAGACGCTCTTGCACATGAGGCACTTGAAGTGCATTTTCATATAGAAAGAAGCTTTAATAATACTGGCAGAAGAAACAAGAAAAAAAAGCAAGCAAAATACCGATTAAGAAAAAACGCGGCTAGTCATCGCTGTCTACCGGTGTGGTTGTCCCTCTGAGCGGCCAGGTGTGGACGCTGGAAAACAAAAGGAATTACACCGTTGCATTTAGAAGCATTGATAGAACTTCTTAAATGTGTAAAAAATTTAGTAGCATATAATATCCTCTCGCCCCACTTTGACAGAGAAAGTTAAACAGATACCTTAAAAGCCTGACGGGTTTTGGGATCAGGATACCCAAGAAGTTCAGTAAAGAGGTGCTCAATTCTAGTGGGACATGCTTAGTTGCACATTGCACCCTGCAACTGCTTAGTGGCACAAAGACTGTGCTACCTGCTATCTCTAGGATCGGCAAAGAAAAACAGCCAGTTTAGTCTCCAGGTAGTTGTTTCTGAAAATTGCGTTGAACTGGCGAACGTTGCTATCATTAATATTACGTGAGGCTTTGAATTGCGATTTTCGCAAGACGCCGTTATATTGTGACACACACTGCATCGTATTTTGCGCCCATGCTAGAGCAATGAATTTTTTTAGTTTTATAATATGAACGTGTAGGAACAATGGGAACCAACGGCCCAGATTTTGCCTAAACCCAGCCACATCAAGCCAGCAGGTAATGAAGCCAAGGAAAACATAGGGGAAGTTTGCCTTTAGTTGAACTGCAGAAATGATAAATTAAAGGCAAATGCAAGTGCAGAAAAAAAACATTTCGGTTTGGCATTCGCTGGTAGCAACCGATCACACATCCTTAGCTTTACTCATTTCTAATAATACAATCTGTGATGCGCAAAATGATAAATATGATTGCAATGTCAACATAAATGCTTATAGACATCGAAGGATGTAACTTATTTATGTGCATTGATATTACATTAGGGATTATAGTGTAAGTTAATGGTATATAGGCACTCCATCAGTCCCTGTTCCGTTAAGTGTTAGCTCGAACAATGGACAGGAGCAAAAAAATAGGATCTATCAAGACAAATTCACAATCGGGGCAAACTTACCTGCCGCTTCTACGGCCTTTCTTTCTCTGGCGCGGCGGCTGGCTTGAACTCCTCCGGCGCTGCGATTCGAAAGTCAGACGCGTGATTTAGAATGCAACAACTCTACATCACACTGTACAGACGCTTGACTGTCGCTCCCCTTTATTTGCCTTTCATCACATGCCATTCCCGGCTCCTGATGGTCACCATGGCAACCGCTTCTCTATGGAAGGTCTCTGTGGCCTCTGTCAGCTAGGACACTGGGTCCATATTTCCCCCGACTTTCTTCGCCAATTCTACAAACCTCTCTGATCCAGACTGCCAATGTGTTAACAGTACCATCAAGCTTTTAGTCCCATCGCTTCTGGAAGGTGGGCCTTCCATAGAAACATGACTCCGAATATCTTGGCTAATAACTTGTGCGCACTTTTCTCCAGACATTTAGAACAGCCAATGCGTCCATCATCTGGTTGTTTATGCTGTTCTTTGTGTTATGGAATTGATATATTTCTTTTCATAATAGTAAACTCCGGAAATATTTGCAGAGAAATGGGAAATAAACCAGAAAAGGTTTACCAGTGCTCAGCTAATTGCCTTTATTTATACATAATTCCCCGTTCAAAGTTATACGCGACAACAATATTCAAAGAATAAAATAAAGCTTACATTTTTATAAAATACCTTGCTTATCATTAAATATTAATTTCACAGTTTTTACTCTGCATGATACATGTATTTTAGACATCCTGTTGCTTTTCACAGTACTTTTATTGCTGGCATCGTTCTGTCGACGCCAGCGTTTTGGTGACCGGACTAGCAGGTTTTTATAAAGTTTTGCATGACAATGTGCTGGGGCTGGGGCTGGGGCAGGGCCGCGTTCGGTGGCGTCTGGTTACCTCTGAGAAACCAGCCAATCCTATGCCCACGATCCCTCCAGAGGTCGTCAGGAGGATGGCTTCAGTCCATGTGGGGGCTGAAAAGTAGAAGAATAAGCTATGGAAGAAGAGTGGGAGGAGGCGCTCTAGAGCTCCAACCTCGCCTCTCGGCTACGGGCCGTCCAGACAGCCTGGGCCGCGGCGGTCCAGGCCCTCTGCACCCGGCCGTTTGCACCCGTCCCGACGTGCAAACGGCCCGCAGCGGATTTTACACATTGCATCTTGAATTACATCTACACATTGAATTGCACCTTTTACACATACGCCTAGCACATCGCATACCGTGTTTTACTGATTATAACGCGCCCTCGACTGCGAGCACACCAGATCGTCACGGCCTGAGGACACAGTGACATCGATTGTTTTTTGCCAGCCTGTGACGATGAGGGAGAGGAGGTAATATTGGCGGCGAGGAGTTACGGAGTCGCCATCTATCGGAAGCACCTCGTTGGCGTAGTATGAAGGATCACGCGGCGCGTTCCTCATACGTTTTGCTGTCAGGGCTCACTGAAAACACCACGCAGGTGCTCTTCCGGACATTTCTGTAAGTACTTTCGAAACGAGAGAAGTTTTTTACTGTCTAAATAATAATCTTGGGCAAAGTGAAAGCATGGAATCGTTTACAGGCGCTATACGTACAGTGAACGCCACTGCGCGCGGTCGCCGTGATAGTGTTTGCATAACTAAATGGAGCGTGATAGAATGAAGCCTCAATGCAGCGATCCCACAAGTTGGCAGCGACTGTTTCGCTATCGCCGTGTGCGCGTTTTCGCACCGTGCCATGAGCTTTAGGCCGCAGAATATGAGCATTTGACGGTATACAAGCAACTATTGTTGCGTGGGCGCTATCAGACCTGCTGAAGAATAATTTCATTGTAGAGACTTCGACGCCTACGGGGATGTGCCATCGCGACGATTCAAACTTTTTTCTTCTTCTAAATTCTTGGACATTTCAATATTATTTCTCGAGTTGCGTCGCACTGTATGTTTATCGATGTTCTCAGCGTGTGATTTCCCGCTGCGTCTTTTTTGTAATCCAGTGCATTACTTCATAACACAAACATGACCTTGTAATACTTATTTATAAAAAAAATATGCTTCTTACGCTTCCTTTCCACTCCAGTGAACTTGCCAGTATCTATAGCATCGACAAGTTCATCGACCAAACCGTCATGACATTAGTCGGGCAGCGGACTCGGGCGAGCGTCTCAGTGCGCGTTTTCCGAAGATCGCAGACCCGGCGCCGTAGCAGAAATCTTCCTCGCGTCTGTGCTTGCTGCATACCCGAGTTGTAGCCGATGACCGTTTGCCGGTTTTATGTTTCGCGAGCCAAGCTTCACGCAGCTTGTCCTGCGGCTACGTGTGAATAAGCCTCACACCGGGCTCCGTTGCGTACGTCCGGTATTGCGCCACCGGGCAGTAGCCTACCATGTTGCGCGCCTTCAAAGGCAGCCACTACCTATTGTAGTGCTTTAAAGCGTTGTAAAGGAGACACTCAAAGCGGGAAAATCTGGCCACTAAATGAGGACCGCAGCGTACGAGGGAATTTAAACTCCGTTTTTCAGCTCGCTTCGGCGCTCCCAAAGCAGCCCGACGCGGCCGCTATGTCCACGTGATCCCTCATAGCACATCACGCCAACGGTGGCGCCAGCGTTTCCAGTGGTGAAGCTCGAGGCCAATAGCAATTTGCTCTTGCCTAAAGAAATTGCTGCATGCAAGTTAAACCAGACTCGGCATTCATTCGCCGTCACCGACAAAGACATTTTCATCATTGTGAGGCGTCTATATTTAACTTTCATTGCTCCCTGTGACATATCAGGTACTGCATTTCTTGAACATTTAGGGCACCACGTTATGCCAAGCAAAATGGCGTGATACGTACAACAATCCTTAATTTGCTGTGCTGTCTGGCCTTTTCTTAGGAGCAGGCTCATGTCTCTGTCTCCCACGATCCGAGGTAAAACTGCACGGTTGGGTTATTAACCTGCATGAAAGATTAGCAAGAGTACATATTCTATACAGTCATACAAAGCCCTGCCACAACAGTACATTACGAGGGCTCGAAATCTTAAGCAGTACTTTGATATCAACCACGTAAAACCCCAAGCGAAACATTTCAATAGAGGATAGACTAACTAATTATTAACACCAATGAATTATTCGTTCTGGAGGCATAACTCCTTCAGTCATGGCGTACGCGTTTGTAGACGCGACCTATTTTTGCCATTACTGTGCAGTGGTTGCAAGGAATGGACAAGGAACCTTAAACTTTCGGTAAATTGAACGTCCTGCTTTCCTGAGTGCACCCGCTTCACTCCTGAGTGAAATGTATCGCGTCAGACGACCGCTTTGGTGAAGGCACAACCGTAGTTAGCTAGATGTTTGGAGTGGGACGTTTCGATATTTATTTGTTTACAATACCCCTAAAGGCCCTAGAAGGAGGGTATTACAAAGGGGGGGGGGGGGGGGGCTGCAAAAGAAAAAGACAAGTGTACATTCAGGTACAGCATACATGGAAAGAAAAACACTTACAAGAGACTTTTTTTTTTCGTTCAACAAGGCAGTGTAGTCATCATAATGAACCAAGAAACCAAAAAAGAAGAAGCAACGTACATAAAAACATCAGGAGCAAGCAACAACTCACAAAGCATACAAAATATCAGGGAAACACACTTAATAAGAAAACATTTTTAACAGCTCGTCACAGAAGTGCAAATTGTTTCCTTAAATTTGGCTATGTCAGTTTCCATGGCTATGTATGAGGGTAAATCGTTCTTATCGATAATAGTGCGTGGTACGAAGGATTGAGCGAAAGTTGATGACCGACACAAAATGCGTTTCACTTTGTTCGGGTGATCGCGGCGAGGAAAGATAATCGGTGGTGACTGAAAAAAATCATCACGAAGTGAGGAGTGGTGGGAAATTTTATGAAATAGTGATAAGCGAGAATGTTTTCGACGAAGGCTCAAGGATTGCAAACCGGCACGATTCTTTAAACATGCAACGCTGGTGGATGTTGAATAATCTGAAAAAAAATCGAGCAGCACGGTTCTGCAGGGCTTCAAGGTTAGAGACTAGATATACCTGATGGGGATCCCAAATTGCCGCAGCATATTCATTTTCGGGCGAATGATTGTGATATATGCCTGTTTTAGTACGAGTGGTGGCGCTTGCTTGAGGGTTCATTTAAGTATTCCAAGAGTACCGTTAGTAGCTGCCAGGGTTAAATTTATATGGTGATGCCACGTTAGATCAGACTGGAAATGAAGGCCAAGATATTTGTAGTAAGTGGAAGACTCAATCGTGCTGTTATTAATGAAGTAAGTGTTTTGAATTCGAGACTTTGGACCATTAAATGTCATTAACTTGGTTTTAGAGATATTAAGCGACATTAGCCATTTGGAGCACCATAAGGCAATGGCATCAAGGTCAGATTGCAAGCATTGGCGATCGATATCAGAGGAAATTGTGCGGTAAATTACATCATCGGCAAAGAGACGATCCCGGGACGTTACGCAAGAAGGAAGATCATTAATATATATTAAGAAAAATACAGGACCTAGCACGCTGCCCTGGGGGACACCAGAAGTAACGTGGGCAAAAGAAGAATTGTAGTTAGCGGAAGTAAACTGGAGCCTGGAAGGAAGAAAAGCTTTAACCCATGCGAGGATGTTAGGGCGAACGTTTAGGCTTGCAAGTTTGAGGAATAATTTGTGGTGCGGAACGCGATCAAAAGCTTTGGAGAAATCAAGGAAAACTGCATCTACTTGTAAACCAGTGTCAACGGATGAGTGTAAGTCATGAACAAAGCCTGCAAGTTGTGTTTCACAAGAGTAGCCCTTGCGGAAACCGTGCTGATACTGATATATTATGTTGTGGCTTTCTAAGTATTTGGAAATTTGGGAGTTAATGACGTGTTCCATGACCTTGCATATGGTACTTGTTAGCGAAATAGGTCTGTAGTTGCATGGTGAAGATTGGGCGCCTGACTTGAAGAACGGCGCTACCTTGGCTATTCGCCAATCTAGTCATTGCGAAATATTTTCCGCCTTTTTGTAATGCTGGCACCCAATAATTAACCTGTGCATGTAATTCGAGTGGGTGATTCAATATTTTTAATGATGAAACGTAGCATGACCGACTGTACAATATATGAATATTTAATTACTATATAATTATGATGGGTCTATATAAAATGCATAGTCATTCTCATCCCACACTGACTTGGTTTCTATGGAGTCTTCAGCATCGGCATAAAAGCATCTAAATTTCACGCATTTATCGACAGTTGATCGTAATTAGTGACTGAAGGGGATCACAGGCTCACTGGCCCATGAGCGTAGTGGAACAGCGGTTCCGCAGGTATACTCGTCCAGTAGGCGTAGTTGGTTGAACAACGTAACGCACACACCACACAGGTTAGCGCGTTAGCAACAGTTACACCATGAAGAATACGGCTAAAAGAATATGTTTCGCAATTCTCGGAACCCGTTTGTGTGAAATGTTCGGTAGAATATAGCTACACGGGAAATTACTTATGTAGGACAAAAAAAAATTACGCAATGTTCAGAATTTATCCGGGGAGGAGGGGGGAGCGGGGAGCGCTCCCTTAGCGTTTCCTCGTCGTCGTGTCGTCTTTTCACCGTGTGTTCGACCTTTTTAGCGCTACCATCAGGTATAAAGAGGGGAGGGGGGTGAGGTATTCCGTTTGAGTCCACCTAGTGGACTGTCCGTTTCAACCGCCACTGATTGGCCGCGGCCGCTGGTCTCCTCCTGGCTCGCGCAACTCCATCCAATTGGCAGCGGTCGAAATGGACAGTCCACTAGATGGACTCTTACGGAATACCTGTCCAGGATTGTGAAAAAGAGTAGATTGAAAAAACTTTACACGCACGCTTGAAACAGCTTTCGAAATGGACAGTCCACTAGATGGACTCTTACGGAATACCTGTCCAGGATTGTGAAAAAGAGTAGATTAAAAAACTTTACACGCACGCTTGAAACAGCTTCAAATATGTGCACAGGAATAGTCAGAAAAAAGCGCACAGCTGCACTGCGTCCATTAACAACCGTGTAGCGATTGACGCCTTACGAGTTGATGGTTCGGATAGTTGGGTTTCCATAACTGAACAGGTAACTTAGCGTACTAAAAACGTTAGGCACAAGAAAGGAGGCCAAAGGCAAGCGCTTGTCTATTTCCTCCTCTCTTGAGCCTGGATTTTATTGCGCTGTTACTTGTTCAGCTACGACGCCGTGCGAACGGAGAAAACAGCAACGATGCGATACCACGTTTGCTCTTCGACCACATCGCGAGGGTGATGATGTGCTTTCTGTCTAACAAGAACACCCCACCAGTTCTGTCTTGCAACGTTGTCAAACATTTTTAGCATACAGAGTTTCATGCATGTCGAGAACATAAATCGAAAATACTTCACCAAAGGCACTATAATGGCTTCGCATTGGATTGCCACACGTAAACAGTTTTGTCTGTCGAACTTTTTTTTCCTCAACGACTAGATCCACGGACATCGCCAGTGAAAATGAGCGTTAGAAGGGTGGTAGTGGATGGTTCAATACTTTTCGTCTGGCCGCGAAACTCTCGCGTGACGCTATGGGGACGCTTCCTATAGCGTCTACAGTGAACGCACCACGGCGCTGGCGCAAGTGTATCGGAGCAGACGCCTGACAGACGCCACTGGCGTCCTAGGCATTCACCCACTTTCGCGCAATGGTCCACTGCTACTAACGACGTCTTGCCGACACAACATGCACATCGACGCCCTGATCGACAATTTTAATGCGAACAATTTTGAAACTACAACGCCTATTTAATTTCCAAGTTCTTCATTTGCAACAGCGGCCAAATTCACATTTCAAAAGGTACACATGGGTCAACTCTGTGATAAACAGGCTACAGAGCAATTTAACCTCGCAATTTTATCTACTTGCACCTAAATGTCGTGCCTGCGTGTAGTGGCAGCATGATTCATGGTAGTGAGAATTCCTAATAATGTTTGATGTGTGGCTGCCTGTCGGCGAAGTTACAACACTACATAACTTACCTAACTGTACTAATTGAAAGGCTCAACTTAGAAATTGATATAATTGAACAATTTCCATAAGTAACAAAGAAATAAGCTAAGTAACTAATTAGTCACACTCACCAATGCCGATCTAAATAAGAACCAAGCTACAGATCTAACTTGCCTAATTCATTATGTAGACTAACGAAGCACTGAACAGTAACGTACCTATAGGTAAATATTTGACTAAAAATTATAATTACAAAATAAGTAATCACTATAAGCTTACGGGAAAGTTTCCCGGCGAGAAGGAAAGACTATGAGAACCCTTGTGAGGCCTTGAACCCTATGAGAAGGCTTGAAAACTGCCATACGTTGAGTAAAGCTGGCACCAGACACGCCTTGTCGTTGTGCTTGCGACCAAAGTGTGATTGTCGGTCACATTCGCGGCAAAGGCTCTCTGAGGTCATGGAAGCCCAACGTGTTGCGGACTAACTGAAATGTGTACATCAGCGCATAGATTGTCATAAGGTAACGTACCCATGAGAACAACGCATTCTCGATGGCTCTTCTGTTGTAAAACGTCGTGATGGCGCTGAAAAGGCTTGACGCCAGAACAACAGCGGCCATGTCAGCGGAGTCACTGCGTAAGGAGTAGAAAGATACAATTACAACTCAAATCAGTACCAAGGAGTTCTGGCATAACGCGAGTGCAATCATGCGGTAGATTACCGTACGTACAGACTGGGACTGGGAGACAGACTACATACGTACAGAGTGGGAGGAAGACAGCTCGGTTGACCCTCTGCCGGTCGGCGATCTGATGCTGCTAACGACGCGCTTCGGCTTTATCCTCTCTTCTGGTCCACGGTCTGTCGTTCCAGAATTGGTGATCTTCGGAGCTCCGCGTTTTAATTGGTTCTTTAGAGCTGCGTGGGATTTCCAGATTGGTTAATTTTTGCTTTGTTTTCTTTGTTTGCGCCACGAGTCCTCGTGCTTGCCGCTCTTCGACGTCGTCGTCGTTTGTACAAAAAAAAAAAAAAATTAGCAGTTTCGCTCAATAGGCGAAGCACTGATCGCCTTAGCAAATTAGTGTACAGCTGTACGAAGTAAGGACAGTAGTTTTAGCGACTTTATACCCTTTTAAACATGTTTAAAAGTGACTAAATGAGGACGTAGGTAGAAACAAACACACACAGACAGACTGTCTTTCTGTGTCTGTTTCTTTCTACGTTCTTGTTCAGTCGCGTTTACGCCATCGGCACTGACACATTCTATCATTCAGTCAAACCAACTAGCACCCAACGTATTTTAACGAAATAAACCAGCACGGTCTCACGCGCGCACTGTCAGAGGTGAACACATCTCGCTCGATGAGCGCGGAACCCGCTGTCGAAATTCCGGAGTGAGCAATCGCGGCAGCAGCAAGCGAATTGACCTTCATGCATCTCTCGCTTCAGCGTGAACGAAACGTCGAACGCACAGCGCATGCGGTGCTACCGGCACTACTCGCACTCTACAGATATCGCAGATCGCTTTGAAGACGAGGCCCGGACTGTGGCGCACTTTTGCCGCGTTGCAGACCGCTTTCATCGACATGAGCGCCGGCAAGCATTGTTACGGTGTCCGCCCAAGGCATCTACTATACTGCGTTTCATACATCAGGTGCAACGTTGTGAATGCTACAGACACTTTTTGCAGTGGCTGCGTTCGCAGTGAGAAACAGTTCGGTGTGTTTGGCGGATCTTCGTGAAAATGTTCTTTATGTAAGGTCGGTTCTGAATGAAAATAAGAATTTACCCTAAGAAGCCATCAAGCCATGCGTTCATTCGGCTGCTAACACGTTGTTTTATATAAATTTTCTTTTCGTTATTGTTATTTCCCTCCCGCCGCGGCAGCCTCACATGCATGCTCTCACGGCAGCCTCACTTGCAACGCCGCCAGTAAACGCCCAGCGAACCATACACGGAACGCGCGGAGCGATATTATTTGGAGACGGCGCTACTTGCGTAGCTTCCACAGCATTGCACCTGATGTATGAAACTGAGTTTATTTTTATACAGCGTCCGCAATTCGCGTGGCCAACGCCGTGGTTGTCTCTACTGTATGGAGCGGCGGGCGAGGTGGCTATCGGGGTGCTCCATAGAGTTTCTAAATAAATACCCTAGAGGGAAATGTGGCGCTAGTGTCTACGGGGGTTCTCATGAGCGTTGCCTCAACCTTCATGGGAATGATGGGAAGTACATGCTTCGGATTAACTTCGATCTTTAGACTATCGGCGCTTGCTTGCGGCGCAGTAAACAAAGCTGTACTCAAATATTATCGCAGGAAATCTAATTTTATTTCTGCAACGTCATATATAATGTACAACACGTTACATAAAATTTGTGTGACTTTGAGACTGAAGCACAGCTTACTATGGTTTATCACCAGGGCACACCAGGTTATGCATTGTTGTTCGATTGTGTACCCAATTTAACGCCAGAGAATAAATATTCATTTTCAATTTTATTGAAATTTTTTAAAATTATTCATTCATTCAATTTTAACAACAGCAATAACAACCGTGCATGTAGCTATATAAAATACTCATCCAGTGTTTATGGAAATAAAAATGTTACATTGTGAGAAAGTGTTGCGCGCCTGAGAGGAATGCTACAAGTGTCTTCCGCTACGACGCCTGCTCGCTGCAAACGCGAGACTTTTCTCGCTGACGACAGGAACTTGCGAACTCTCTCACACTTTCGAAAGGCTGCGTCGGCTGTCACGATTGCTGAACGTCTTCAAGTAACTTTAAGAGGATGCTTTAGCTCGGGCCCAACTCCGACGTGGTCTATTCCAATACATGTAAAAACGCAAAAACGTTTTTCTGAGATGTACTATTAGGTACTATTACTACTACTATTAGGTACTATACTACTACTATGTACTATTAGGTACAATTCACGGAATTGTATTATCAATTTTCGTTGCTGCGTTACGGAGTTGTAAACTTCATAGTTCCGTTCTTTGAAAAATTTCGATTTTTGCCAATTTTTAATAAAAAATTGACGGCCTGAAACGAAAATCCGATACCAACAGACACTTGATTTTAGGTTTTCCTTTTAAATGCAACAAATCTTGTCAAATTTGGTGCAGTGGTTGCCGAGAAAAACGAACTCTCCTCTTACATTTGTTTAGATAGGAGCACCCGAGCTGAAACTTCCTCTTAAGCACATCTGCTTCAGTGCTAGCTAAGACGCTTGTGGCCTCCTACGAGTGTGCTTCATTATATTTTATATTGACCTACCGCTTCTGAAGCGTTATGGTGTAGCTTTGCACTTACCCATATTGTGACTCTAGACTACAGCCAGGTCTAGACTACAGCCAGCCAGCCAGGTAGCAGCAACCTGTCCTGCCACAAGTAAGTTCATGTTCTGAAAGTCCTAAAACACTCATTTCAATGAACACATAAACGAGCAATGCGTAATGAGTCCCTCAACAAAATCTGATTTTCAAGCCACTAGAAGTACAACTGTCTATATCTTGTATCAGTAGTGCCTTCTTTTTCGTATTCTGAAGTTGCATAAAGCACGTAACGCTACAGCGCCAACCTATACACACTTAACAAACCAAGGTCCAAACGGTCAAAACATGTTCTATCAGCGTTTACGATATCGTCGCTTTCTCGTCAGAGCTTCGACACCACATTGCAACACAAACATCGTCCCAGCCGCTGGCCCAGCCCGCTATCGCCACTTCGAGCAACAGAACAAGGGCGGATGGCGTTGCGTCGCACTGTCCCACTGCAGATTATAGCAATTGCGCTTGGAGCGAAACCAAAACTGCTAAAAAATACTTGTAGGCTAGTTAGCCAGTCAACAGAATGCTAGTCCGTAGCTGTACTTCCGATCATCCCCATGATGGTTGAACGATCGCAGCGCCAGATTTCCCTCTAGTCATACTAATATGAAACTCTATGGGGCACCTCAACGGGCACCCTATAGTAGACGCTGGAGAAGAACGCCCCTCATCCCACACTTTAGCCCCGCTGGTAGTCCTGGCGTCCTGCGCTCATCTCTACAGAAAGGCCGCTCACCCCTTTCATTTTGCCCCGTTAGAATCGGCAAGATTCAAGGAACCAGCGGATACCACCTACATTAAATGTGAGTGCGTTTTGGTCAAGATTTAGAGCTTCATCTTCGCCGACCGCCCCGCGCCTTGCTACGCCTAACGCCCCTCGAGACGACGGCGGTCCGCCGGGGAGAACACCTGTCGCACGTGCAGCAGGCACACGGCGCGTAGAAGGAGTCCGACAGCGCTCGATGCCGCACGAGCAAGAAGCGTTGCACGTGCACTGTGAGCTGAAGCCGACGCATCCAACACCCGAGGGTCGTTTCGCGGAAGATATGATAGGCTGCGTGTCGCTCTGAAGTCTCGGGCCAAGATGGTTTTCGCTTCGCCCGGAGAGCGCCCGCCACGCGTTCGCCACCGTCACCAAGCCAGTTTGAGCCTGGTGACACTCGGCCCTGCATCCCTCGACGAAATCCGGGCAAGGGAGGACCTGGAACTTCGTGCCACTCGTATGCTCGGCCAGTGGCTCAGTCAACGGGCCGCCACGCTCGATCTCCCTGTGGATCCCCCCTGCCTACTACCGCTTCGAAGCCTCTCCAGGACGGGCACCCAATACAAGAGCCCCATGCTTTGGTCCCGCTCCCCCCCTCCGACGACGAGGACATGGATATGTCCAGCTCCCGGAAACGCGCCCGCGAGACGGAGAGCGAGGACGAGGAGCCAACCGGGCAACGTAAGCAGCCGTCGAGCTCTCCCCCCAGCCCGGAGCAGCACACGGCAGCCAGCTGCCACGTGCAGCAACCGGACCATGGCAGCGCCATTTCCCCACAATCGGGCGAAACAGCCGCCACCTCCTCTCCGTCTGCC
Organism: Dermacentor andersoni; assembly: GCF_023375885.2. Classification (NCBI taxonomy): domain Eukaryota; kingdom Metazoa; phylum Arthropoda; class Arachnida; order Ixodida; family Ixodidae; genus Dermacentor; species Dermacentor andersoni. The sequence continues at coordinate 52,331,992 of NC_092821.1, forward strand.
GCCCAAGACGGAGGCCCTCCAGGAAGGGCGAGCACCACCTCTCGACATCCCGCCGAGTCTACAGCCGCCGCCTCCGTGGCCCCTCAGAGCAAGGGCGCGCCCGGAACCATCCTCAACGCGCCGTCTGCTCCTGATGGCGGCGCGTCCACTGCAGCGTCTGCTAGCGAACCAGCTACAAACGAAAGCGCTGCCGACGAGATGGAGCTGACGGACGCAACACCCACTGTTTCGTCACATCAGGGCCCTGATCACCCCGCGGCGCGGTTTCTGAAGAACTCACCATGCCAGCGTGCTTCGCGGCCAAAGCCAAAGGGGCAGAAGAAGAAGCAGAAGAAGAGGAAGGAGCCTGCCCATGCTTCCCTCTCTTGGAAAGTGCCACAGGGATATTTGCTCAACCGTGGGGCAGAAGAAGAAGCAGAAGAAGAGGAAGGAGCCTGCCCATGCTTCCCTCTCTTGGAAAGTGCCACAGGGATATTTGCTCAACCGTGGAGGATTTTATAAGTGCTACAAAGAGATTGTATTGAATTCTTAAACATTTTATTTTTGTTCATTTTCTCCAGTTAGCCTTACCAATTTTAGTCCTTTAATAAAGATAGCCTAATTTCACCCAAATCTTGGCCAATCCCCCACAGTGGGTGTGCGCCATCGCATAAGGAATACCATACCATACCATACCATGCTTCCCGTTCGTCTCCCGGGGCAACGGACGACTCGCGGCGCCCACCCGCTACCCTGGTCACCCCCAGTGTGCCTACAGCCGCAGTACAGAGAGTGACACCATCCGCCCGCGAGTCCACCACGTACGACTTCACGCTGGTGCAATCAAAGAGGGACCGGCGCCGTGCACGAGCCCTGGAGACTGCTGCACTACCGGTTGACCCCGCGGTCGTCGGTACGGTGCTCTTCCGTCCCTCGGCGCCCGGCGGAACCTTCCGAGGAGCACCGCGCCTCTCACTCGCTGCAACCCTCTCTTCGCGGCCCGGTGTTGCAGTGGTTCGCGTTAACCATAAGCGCAACATCGTGGCCGCCGATACTACCACCCGGGAGTGCCTGGAGGAGCTGCTGGCAGTCACTGAGCTGCATGGAATTCCAGTGACTGCCCGACTGCCAGCCGAGCGTGGCAAGAGCACCGGCTTCCTGCACAGGGTGGTTGGGTTACCCGCGGACACAGACCTGCTGGGAGCCATCGAGTCGAGCGTTCCCGTGCTGTCGGCAAGAGGGAGGAGAGCACCATCACCATCCGATTCGCGGGACCGGTCCCCCCTGAACACGTGCGCCTTTTCAAGCTCGGGTTCAGGGTGAGACCTGCCAGGCCCCGTCCAGTGCAATGTCGGCAGTGCGGCCGCTTCGGGCACGTGCTGGAGTCCCGCAGATGGCCGACCGACTGCATCTCCTGCGGCAAAAGCGACGCGGAGGACGCCTCCTGCGAGAAAGTCCGCTGCAGGAACTGCGGGGGCCCCCATGGGGCCGACACTCCCACCTGCCCCAAATGGCAGGAAGAACGGGAGGTGGCCACCATCATGGCTTCCTCCACCTCGGCATTGTCGAGGCGTGCTGTCAGGGCAGCAGTCCGGGAGGAGAAGCAGCCACAGCAGTCCTCATCTTCGGCGCGGTCCTATGCGAGCGTGCTGAAGGGCCCCAGTGCTGCACCTAGGCATCCGGTACCAACCCCTCGTGCCTCTCAACGCCAGCAGACACAGGATACTGCTGCTCCACCCGCCCAAACTACTATGGATCAGCTGGTAGAAAACCTGCTGCTCACCATGCAAGCAGTCAGCACCTTGCTGCCAGCTTACCATCCGCTCCGGGCCATCTGCCTGCAGGCAGTGGCATATCAACAGCAACACAATCACCATGGCTAGTCGCACAGCAAAGCGTCGGCCCCGCATCCTGCAGTGGAACGTGCGCTCGCTGCGCCGACGATACGCCGAACTTTCCGAACACCTACTTCTGCACGAGTACGACGTGCTCGCGTTGCAAGAGACATACACGCGCGACGGGGAGTGCAACTTTCCGGGATTTGTGGGATACCACAGTGCGACCACCTGCGAGTTGCGGACTTGCGCCAACGTGCAGTGCTGTGATCCGCTCCATCCACCCGGTCGCTCCCGCGCGTCTATTTACGTCCGTGCGCGTCTTGCCCAAGCCGTCGTTCGTGTGGCCGACATTGTACCCACCTCCGTAGAGTGTGTGGCTGTGACTGTGCGCGTTGGGGGGGCCGACACTTGTGTCGCCAGCGTGTACGTGCAACCCGTACGACGGTGGGATACGACCTTCATCGAGAGCCTCACCGTGCGCATCGGTGGTGACTGTGTCGTGTGCGGTGACTTCAACTCCCACCACACGGCGTGGGGCAGCGCCCACAGTGAGCCGAACGGCAGGGACCTGCTGAGTTCCATCCATGCTTCGGGCCTGCTAATCATCAACACCGGAAGTCCCACTTTTGTGCGTCGGAGGGTACACGGGAGTGCGATAGACTTGTCGCTCGCGAGTGAGCGATGCCACTACGAGTGGGTTCGCAGCCCTGACACGCAGGGGTCGGATCACTATCCGATCTCTCTCGACCCGTTCGGCCTGAACCGCACGCGGACATGTACGTACCGCGTCACGGACTGGTCCCATTTTCGGTCCCTCTGTGCCATACCCCCTCCGGCGAATACAAACTTTCTTACGCATCTTACGAGGTGTTTGGATGCCGCTACAAAATCGTGCGCGGTGCCTGCTGGAACGCCGGTCCCCGATATCAAGCTTCTCAATCTGCGCGCTGTCCGTCGTCGCGCCGAACTCCGTGCCATCAAGAGCGACAAGGTGGAGCATTGGACTTTATACAACCGCCTGGACGCTGCGTGTCGCCGTCACGCCAGGCAGCGCCGCAATCAGAGCTGGCAAAGTCTCTGCGTGTCATTGGAGGACACTCGCGACAAGTCGCGCCCTTGGCGCATTCTCGCTTCCCTCCTCCGTCCCAAGGTCCCTCGCCATCCTGCACTCTCCATCGCGGTGGCTACGGGCTTGAGCACAGAGCAACTGGCCGAACTCTTCGCCGATGCCTTCGCTCCACCGCCACCGTCTGTGCGCCCCGTCAGTGCACCCTGCGAACTACCGCCGCACAACAAGGCTGAACTCCTCGCTCCCCTGCGCTACTTTCCTACGAGGGCAATCTTGGAGCACGTAGAGGTGCTTTGCTCGGCCGAGTTTACCCTCAGTGAGTTGCGCATTGTTTTGAACACGCGTAAACGACGCTCAGCGCCTGGTGCCGACGGACTAACTCATCAGGTCCTCAGGAACGTCGATGCAGCGCAGCTCCCTTCCCTACTCGAGGCCTTCAATGGCGTCTGGCGCAGTGGCATTATTCCTGCTGACTGGAAAGAGGCGATCGTCGTCCCTATTCTCAAGCGCGGCAAAGCTGCCACGAGCGTCAGCTCCTATCGCCCAGTGTCGCTTACTTCGGTAGCCGGCAAAACTCTGGAGGCCATGGCTTTGCTCCGCCTTGAGTGGATTGCCTCCGCCCTCGACGCTTTCGCCCCTGAACAGAGTGGTTTCCGGCGACTGCGCTCAGCAGCTGACTCGCTCGTGGACGTCGTGGCTACGCTAGAGCACGCAGCAAGTCGCCAAGAAGCCGGATATCTCGTGCTGCTCGATCTGCAACGCGCATTTGATGGTCTCCCTCACACCACCATCATTCAAGCCTTCCGTGAGCTACGTGTCACCGGCCGCCTCTTTGACTACATCGCGGCCTTTCTCAGTGACCGCACGCTCAGAGTGCGAGTTGGCGACACGCTCAGTGCCCCTCGCAGCGTGACCTCCGGGGTTCCCCAGGGCAGCGTGATCAGCCCATTTCTTTTTAACTTGGCTCTGGCAAGACTACATGACTACATCCCCAAGATGACAGCCCACGAAGTCCGCGTGGCGATCTACGCCGATGACATTGCACTGTTCGCGTGCGGGCCCACGGCCCTCGGCTTCCAAGTGCGAGAATCCCTGCAGTCGGCGATCAACGCCGTCGATGAATATCTCGCCAACATAGGGCTCCAGCTCTCGGCGTCAAAAACTGAGGCGTTGTTAGGACACCCCCGTGCTCGTGCGCGCTTCGAACTGCCTTGTCTCACGCTGCGCGGAAGCCCCCTCCCGTGGCAGAGAAAAGTGCGCTATCTCGGACTTGACATCGACTGCCGGGTCAACTTTAACGCCGCCGTCTCCCAGCTCTGCAAGAATTCTAAGAAGGTGGCTGGCGCCGCACGCTCCCTGCTCGCCCGTGGTCGTGGTTGTACACCGCAACTTGCGCTTCGAGTTTACAACTCCGTCGCAACAACGCGAGCACTCTATGCGCTTCCCCTCACGAACGCCATAGCCACCAACTGGAACGCCATCGACATGGAGCACCGCACCGTAATTCGTCAACTTTACGGGCTTCCTTGCAACTCGCAAGTAGGAGCAACTCTCGCCGAAGCGGGAGACTGGCCGCCCTCACTTGGCGCACGGAAGCAAGCGATGAACCACATCGAGCGCCTTCAACGTTCGCCACAGGGACAACGCCTCGTTTGTCGCCTCCACACCCTCGAGGGCTCGGGCATGGGCCAGCGTGCCACCGAGTTCAGCGCACTCGTCGCGTCGACGCCGCAATTCCTACCTCTGCCGGTATCGCCGCACGCCTCCGCGCTACTCGATGTAAACACCACGGTGCCAGGCGTCAAGTCCAAGCGTCGAACAGCTGTTTGTGCTATGCAGCAGGAAACGGCCGCACTGCTACACGAGCGCCTAGGGGGCCGGCTGCTCGTTTACACCGACGGCTCCGTGGCGAGTGATGGTTCTGGTGCTGCAGCGTGCACGGCGCCGGATATTTGCGCTACACGGCAGTGCCGCCTTCGTGTTGTGTGGTCGTCGACGGTGGCCGAGCTTGCGGCGATCGACCTAGCCGCTGATCTCCTGCTTCAACAGCGCAGTGTTGTTTCTGCCGCGATCCTTTCGGACTCGCGCGCGGCACTGTGTATGCTGGCGAAGGATTACCTTGGACCTCCGTTGGTGCAGCGCGTCGGCTCAAAGCTCCACCATCTCGTCAGCCAGGGCTGCGATTTGGCGTTGCAATGGGTTCCAGCGCACATCGGCCTGCTAGGGAACGAAGCCGCGGACGCTCTCGCAAAGCAGGCTCACTCCCTGCGCTTCCCCCTCGCTACCACGGTCAGCGGCTTCGACGTGGCCAAAGCAACCATTCTGCGAACGCTCCGTGCGCAGCATCCGGACCAGCGCGTCGCCGCGGGTGCGTCACTTCGACTCCTCCCCCGCGTGGGCTTCTCCCGGGCGGACCGCTCTTTCCTGCTTCGCCTGCGCGTCGGCTGCTACAGGACGGCTGCTAGAACGCACAGGCTGCAGGGAATTGGTGACCCCGCGTGCAGCAACTGCGCGGATTTGGAGACGCTCGACCACTTGCTACTTCGCTGCCCTGCCTTCGATGTCGAGCGCACGGACTTGTGTACAGTCTATCGGCGACTGGGACTGACTTACGATACGACGACCGCGCTGCTATTCCCTGCAGCCCACTCGTCCATCGTGAAGCACGCTCTTTCGGCACTGCTAGACTACTGTAATGCGACGCACTTGAGAGCGCGGCTCTGAGCCCCGCACTCACATTTTTTTTTCCCCTTGCCACGTTCGACCTGTCTTTCTCTCCTTCATCTTTTTCTTCCCATTCCCCCTTCCCCGTGCAGTGGTGTTGAGGTGTCCTCCTGTGAGAGACAGTTACGGCGCTGCACTCATCTCTTCCGTTTCCTTTCCTAAAATCACTTCACACACAGTATAGACAAGAACGGCACCGAGAGCGGCGCTGCTGCGCCGGCGTTAAGAGCGCCGCATGCGAAGCAAAATTCTATTAGCGGGTGGTACCCCTCTCCCACTTCTCGTTCGCACCGCCTTGACTGCCTCCTGCACTGCGCGTGTTTGTGCACGTTTCGCGCCGCGCGCGGTGTGTGCCTACGTGTGTGCGCGTGGAGATTTCTTTCGAAGGGCGGTACACAGTCTGCTTCACATTTAGGGGAAAACTTGGAGCGCATTGCATCGCGATGCGGCGAGCGCTTGAGTCAGGCGGCGGCAGCAGCTCGCGCAGGTGCTCGAGGGGCGAAATCTTGAACGGCGTCGTCTGCTACGGCGGCGCGCGCTGGCCGCATTGTCGGGAAACGTTCTACGGTCAGTTGCAGGGCGCCGATCTCATCGTTACGGCGTGAAATGAGCCGGTATTCTTTAATAAGCGTTGTGCGACGCCAACTGATACGCCTCGAAGGTAAGTTCATCGCTGCAGGGCAGTCATAGACGACGTACTGATTCCATACATTCTTGACGGCCCGTTTCTGGAAGGCGATTATATATTCTAACGCGATAGGTCCCCGATCCACACTGCTCGTGTTGTGCAACAACTGCTAGAAGAGCGCGCAGTCACTCTCTTGGAGTGGCCGCCTCAATCCCCGGGCGCCAACATCATTTAAAACGTTTGGGGCTCGTTGAAAGTATCGCTGGCGCACCACCCCCTCTATCAGTCACCCGAGGATAGGCTTCGATCCACCATCGTCAGCGACTGAGACGTGCTGCGAATGAACTCATCCCTGATCAAGTCATTCTGCACTTCACTGCCTTCCAGGATGAGCGCTGTCATCGCTGCCGCTGGGGACATGACGAGATACTAACGGAAGTTCCGAGCGTGTCGTGTCCAATTCCCCGCCGGCGGGCAGAGTCTGTCTGGTGTAGCGAATGATTGTCGAGAAAAATCATTTGCAGCTCATTGTCTGAACCTAAAACATTCATTTAATCGTATCCGTTTGTTTCATCGTGTTCGACTCCCATAGTTATTGTTGAGTGCTTTGTTTTCCTTCGAGTCAAACAAAGACTGAACACGTTGCGCGCACATCTTGGTGCGTCTTGTCGCTGCTTATTACGGTAGCACACACAGTGAAGAAATATACGTGCACTGCCCCTGACAGTAGCACGCTTCCCGACAATGCGGCCAGCGCGCGCCGCCGTAGCAGACGACGCAGATCGCGACTCCGCCCCTCGAGCGTCTGCGCCTGCTCGAGCTGCTGCCACCGCACGACTCCATTGCTTGCCGCATCGCGATGCAATACGTTCCGAGTTTTCCCCTAAGTGTGAAACAGACTGTACACGCTTCTATTTGCCTTTAAGAAGTTCGGTACGCTTGACGATTATTTTTATGGCTGCAATGCGGCGAAAGGGCAGCGTCTGCTTAACCATGTAAGTGACGCTGAGCAGGTGATTGGAAACGACATCGTATTTACCGCCGGAAAAATCGTCAGCACATACGATGCGGTACATACATACGGCACATACGAGCTAAAGTCATTTTTGCAGTTTCTCACAATATGTTTTCTACAAATCCGTGTTGTCTCTGATGGCGACAACAGACTTCCATCGACACTGTGGGGAAATAAACAAAATATATCGCTGCATATATCACATGTACGACATGCGCACACAATTTTAACTAGTGCGTCCCCTACAATATGGAATAGAAGCAGCAATGTAGACAGCTTGGCCATTTTTTAACAGTGCTCAAGAGACGGAAGTTGAAAGTATTAGTAATCATTCCTGCTTCAGCAATGCCGGCGCGACCAAGAGCGGGCGTGTATCGTCCAGTAACTCGATCGATCGGTGCAGTGGTAAAGCGCGAATGAACTCCGGTCATGTTCAATGCATCGTGCACATATTCAATTTCTCGGCACGCGTGAACTTTGGCCACTGCTAGCGCATACAACAGAAGTGGTTTCCATTCTTGGGCAGCGCACACATAAACGAAACACGAGAAAGACAGGACAAGCGCTCGTCGAACAAATTAAAGTTTTTATATGAATAAAAGGATTATGTACCGAGTAATTATTAAATTCATGTGGGTTAGATATAAAAACCGTCATAGGAGTGATCAATAACCGAGCTCGCTTCGTTTGCCAGTTGTTTACTTCGCTCGGCGCACCGCAGTAATCCATCTGTGTCGTCTGCTTTTTTCGTACCATTTTCTTGTGAATCGGCAGAATTTCACTGGTAGCATCAACCCTTTCGTGTTTACATTGCTGTCGTGACAGTTAACAACACCATAATAATTTCCGGTCATCCGAAGAGGCGCCGTCGCAAACAAGAGACGTTTCGCGCGCAGCGCGAACTGAACGCGGGCGCGACCGCGGAAGCGGCGGCGGAAACCTACACCCGTTGGAGATGAAATCGTTCCGCCAGGGGAGAAACGAGCGCTGGCGTCTAGGATGAAACTTGGCGTGCGGTCGTCCATAGTCTAGTGGACGGAAAGCCGTTCTCTCGCTGAGGCACCGCGTGCGGAAAAGGTTTGCGAGGGCGCTGCGAGCAAACTGGATTGGGGCGGAGACGCGATTCGCGGCATATTCAACGCAATTTCACTGCGGGCCCTGAGACCGAGTGCGCGCGCACGCTCTGATAATACTGCTTTATTTGCACTGCAAGTCTATATTGAGACCTTTCTGCTGCGTGTAATTATTTGTGGCATCGGGAATACAACATGACGTCTTCAGTTTTGTTCTCGTTGTCAAGTGCGTGGTGTGCAAGCGAGCGCGCGTTCGTTACGCGGACGCTGGCGGGCGCCCGGTTTTCTCGCAGAAAGTCTCTACAGTAAGATTTTTTGTGGTTTTACTTGCATTGGTGCGCCAGCGACTCTTGTCTCCTCGTACCAATTGTAGCTTTAGCCAGGTGAACTGCTGTTTTCAAAATTGTTTTCTAAATGTAACACGTAATTTTTGGTCACAGAGGCCGCCTATCTGCCAATTGACGCCACGTAAGAAAATGTTATTGTTTTCGTGTCTTTTGACGCGCACTTCTTGTAGGGGGAATATTGATGACGGTCAATAATCAAAGAAAACAATATTATAGTGAAATAAAAGGTGCGCGGCACGAAGAGATGCAGATGACCAATGCACTTCTAGGTAAATCTAAGGGTACGTAGACATAAATATCCACGAAATATATGCAAGAGACAAATTATCAAATATTCTTAATGCACTAATTGAAGAAGTGAAAACTCCCGACTGGAATAGGCGAGTTTCCTTTGAAAGCTGCCTCAGCTCCAGGTGAACCAATAGACTTTTCCAGAAAAGGAATCAAGGCAATTATTGAACGTTAACATGAACAACAGTGTTAAGGACACGGTATTGTCTATGTACTCAGACTGAATCGGGGAGACCGGGAAGTCCTTACCGAAGTAATCTCCGTGGCTCGTCTGGCGATCTAGCACCGCGGCTATGGTCTCAGCCGCAGATGGGGTCTCTGCCCTGACGGAGGCCGCGAGGGTCAAGGAGTTGTCTCTCCCATTCACGGCGCTACCGCCAAAAGACGCCCTTCGAGGTACGCAGCAACGTCCACGCAAGTTACGTAAAGGTAATCCTTGAATTGTTGGCACTGTCTGTATGTCACTTGCGTCGGCCTTGGTGGAGTTCATGATTCGTGTGCTTGGGTATGGGGCTCGCCTTCATCGTGCTTCTGACCTCGGGCGAGAGTGGTCATTGCCCATAGAGAGCGCGGAACTCCGTTTGCCGTTCCGGTCCAGTTGAGGATGGCTGTGCCACCCGTCGTGTTATGTAATCTGGCTTTTTGCGGAGCTAAACCCGTGCCCTACAGTCCCGCGAAGGTGTTGTGCATTCCGAGAGCGCGAGCTTCTCGGTTGAGGTGGTGACGGTGAGACCCAGGGCCATTTCGCACGCGCCTCTGATGATGGCATCAACTTATTCTTGATCTCGTTTGTTTGGCAAGTGGTATTGATACCTCACGCTATACCTCACTCTAATAATCACCAGGGCCTGGACGAGGCGGAGCGTACGCTCTTGTCGCATGTCCCTATGGCTTCTTGTTATTCTTTTGATAATCCGCGAGATCTGTTTCGTGGTGGAACTGAGGGTTTGGATGGCGTGGGATGTTTTCAGGTTGCAGTGGATCCAAAAACCCCGAATCCCGGTCTTATTGCTCTCCGTAATTTTCTGGCCCTCTCATTATAGGTCGATGGAGCCGGGAGGCTGGCAGATTCCTCATCCGTGCATCCGGGTCCCCTTGGATTTCTCCAACGCGAAACGCATACGTCTAGCTGCCGCGAATTTCTCCACAGCTGTGGCGGCCTCCTGAAGGGCCGCCTCTTTTTGTGCGAGCGAGTCTTGGTGGCCCAGAGCATGATGTCTGCATGCAGGGCATTACCCGGGTTCGGTATCTTCCGCAGATCTTCCGCAGCGATGTTGAAAAGAATCGGGGAGGCTATCGACCCTTGTGGCGTTCATTTGTTGAACACGTCGATCTTATCCGATCGAATCTGGCCTATTCCGATGGTCGCCATCCGGTCTGTCTGGAACGTTTGATGTAATTCAATATGCACTCCCCGTGGATGATGTCGTTCAGTCCCTTGAGGGTGACCTCGTGAGATATGTTATCGAAGGCCCCGTTTATGTGGAGTGCGAGCAAGCGATGTTCTCGTCCCTTCGGGACGCCCTTGAGCACTTAAGAAAGCGTCTTGCGGAGAGAGTCCCGGCCTGAAACCCAGCATGTATAGCAGGAGGAGGTCACAGTCCTCTACGCAGTGATGAAGGCGGTCTTTGACGACCGTCTCGTACAGCTTGCCGAAGCACGTCGTCAGCGAGATGGGACGTAGGGTCTCGATCGTGGCCTTCTTTTTGGGCTTGTGAATGGCCACGATTTCGGGGTGTTTCCACTCGTCCGGTACGTGGTGCTTGCCCAGAGTTCTTCGTTTCGGTATTCGGTTAAGTCTAGGATGTGTATCGGGCTCAGGTTTTTATTCATGGCGTTGGTAGTTTTGTCGGCCCCGGGAGTGGTGTTGCGCTGTGAGGCTCGCGCCGCAACGTACACCTTGTCTTCCGTCAACGGAGCGTCCATTTGTAGTCTTGGTTCCCCTTCGTATCTTAGGAGGCAGAGTCGGACAGGGTCACGAGTTAGGTTTATGGCCTTTAGGGCGTCAATCAGGTCCTGGCCGTTCCTGGGGAACTTGGGAGCGATTTCTTTATATATTGTAATCTACGATAAAGCGTGGTGAATGTCTTATTATACTGACGCTAATTACGGCCCTGCCGTTACTTTCGCCTACTTTGCGACCATTTCTATTTTTTTTTTGTCTCACCGAGACCAGCATATTAATACCTTTCGCGGCTCGTTACGATGCCCTAGAGGCGCGGAAGAGCCATTTTTTTCACAAAGAGGTCAGTCAGATGCTCAGATCCCACGTATGCCAAACCTGTGTGAAATCGCCATCCAAATGAGACCTCGTCTTCGAAATGAAGCAATGCGATACATATTTGCTGTGGTACTTTCGATCGCCCATTGCTGCGGGCAAGAGTACCTACGATCAACAAATTTTAACGATACCGTCCGTGCTGCGATGATAAACCATGGACTCGCATGAACATGGCAAAAGGAACAACTCTATACTTGGCCCAAGCTCGGCAAAGCTCGATGTATAGCACTCAGATGTGTGACGGAGCGTGCAGGTTCCTCTCGGCTTTTAAAATCTTGCATTTTCATAGTGGCGTAAGCGGTTGGCTTTGGCTACATGGGCGTGATAACTGAAAGTGTTCGAGCACCATCTCACCGTTGCAAGAGGCCTATATTTGAATGAAGGAATTCTGGAATTGTACGTGCCAAAACCACCACAATTTGATTATGAGCACGCCGTTGTGGGGCACTCCGGATTAGTTGTGACCACCTGGGAGACTTTAACGCCTATATCTGTTCACGCAAGCTTTGGAGCGATCGAATGCGAACGCATGCCTAAAGAAGCTGTTGGCGCTACACGCATGCGCACTGGCGAGACGTCATTCGTTACGGGTATCTCAGGCTTCGGTGCCCCTGTGTTGGATCTCCCCGATAAGTGAAAACGGTAACCGTATGCAAAGTCAAAGTGGCCGTTTTTTTTCGCGCATTTTATCGCCGTAAATATCGCGACACCATCACGCATATGACGAAGACGAAAGAAAACGGGAAAACTTTATTTTTTCAAGCCACGTGCATGCGCATGTCTTGATGACGGAAAAAGACCGGATGGAGCAGTACATCCCTGGGGCGGGGGTGGGGGGGGGGGGGGGGGGGAGTATAATTTCTGAAGCAATGATCGCTGAAACTCACAAAACACGCATGCCCAGTTCTTGCTCCGCCTGCCCAGGCAAGCCCGGGCTACACTGTATAGCCACAGCGGACTCGAAAAGCACCCTGCAGTATTTGTTTTTTGGTTGAAAAAGTTGGTGACCGAGCGGTGCAAGCGGTGGCGGACTTGGATTTCAGTTGTTTGAGCAGTTGAATGGGCCTAGGATTGCATCTTGTCTACCGAGTAGCTACATGTAGCAGGTAGGTGGGTACGCTGTAAGTTCGCTTATGTTTGAAAGTAGCATTCACTTTAAGAACCTTAGCGCTAGAGAAGTTCAAAGCAATAATTTGCATCTTCTGCTGGTGCTCTATGTGGGCTCGCCGAACAGTCAGTTGGTGCTACGTTCCTCGAGGACGTCGTCGGATTTGAGAAACATGTTATCAAAGCTGCCGCGCTGCGTTACTGGTGGTTTTCGTAGAATAACACAAGTGTCTTAGGTGAAATTATATTTTTACTACTTTCAGTACACTTAGCTCACCCCGCATCGTCCCCCACACGAAGCTCGCAATACCAAAGCGCTCTCCTAAATGTCTTCCAAGATTTCGGTGCTAAGAACAGGCTTTGATGAGAACGACCCGCCCTGGTGCATACTGGTTTGGGCGTTTCGTTGCTAAGCGTGAAGGTGAAGGTAATGAATCGCGGCGGCGGCGACCGAATTTTCGGTGCATACTGCATTCGGTGCATGTGGTCAAATTGTGGTCCCCAGGTGGTCAAAATTAATCTGGAGTTCTCCTCTACGGCGAGCCCCATACTCATGTCGGGCTCGAAGTACGCAAACTCGCGGTATTTCATCGTTTTTTTTTTTAATTAGGCGCACTTTCCTGCTTCCGCTGCCTCCACTGTCCAGCTTTGTATGTCTTAATGCATGTTTGCATTTGCATGATTTATTGTAGTGGAAACAAAAGTAAACGAGCACACAAACAATTTCCCTCTTTGGCAAGAAGAATAGAAAAGTATCTCGCGACTGGTCGTTCAGGATAAGCACGAAGCTATGATGACACGCACAGGTAACGAACGGGTTAGTTCAATTCGAGTTAGAAAATGATTTGAAATGACAACAACCTATGTGCGCTACTCTCGCATTCGCTCATCGATGCGAATCCCGCAGGCACTAGTATTCAGCCGCGTGGGTGATGCATTACGATAACGGCGCGTGGAGACGCCCTGAACACAGAATCGTGTGCCGTAAGGATCGCCCGTCGAAACAGAAGGCGACGAGCGATTTTTCGGGTGGCACTTCACTATATATAACCTCTTACCGTTTGTGCTAATAATTGAACATAGTGCAAGTATCCCGAAACAGCTAGAAAGAAAAAAAAAAGATCTGCAGGTTTCATTTCAGCGCACAATTCTTTATCAGTTTCGTTCCTCCCTTCTGTTTTGTACTACTCGTGTACCTTATTACTGTTGTCATTTCCAAACGGATCCTCTCAAGTTTACGCACTTACCTTTACCAGGAATCACACTTGCCGTATCGAAATTTGTAGAAATGTATATTCAGAGCCTCTTAAAACATCTGAAGAACCACAGCTACATGTTTTAAAATGTCAATACCGGCATCCAGAAAAGTTGGCCGTATATTTCAGTACCGAAACGTATCAATTGAAACAAGACAGCAGCAAGCTAACGTATTAGAGGTTGCATTGCGCAACATTTTGATGAGACACACAGAAGAGAACCAAACACCCTAGAGCGCTCGGTCTCGTCAATATGTTGCACAATCCAACCTCTAATGCGCTATACCCACACGGCCAGTCTTCAACTTTGGCAGCTAACGTATTATAATTTCCGTAAGCAACGCTTGTCAAGGCTAGTGTACCATGCAGTGCTTCGTGATTTTCCTCTAGAAATACGCGAGGCTTGACGTGTGACCTCAAAGCAAGTCACCACGTGAATATATCTTCAGTAGCAGGTATTGTAAGAACTTGTTCTCTGAAGCGTAGTTCCTTAATTAGCAGTCTGCTTAGTTACTTTTTCGAGAAACATTCGGTAGGTGATACAACCATACTCGTCACGTGAACTGATAAGTTTTCAACGCTAGTGCATTCGGCGTTTTACGCCCAACATTGGCCGTATGGTCACATGACGGAATGTCATCCCTCGTTTTGTTTTTGATCGCTGTCACCCGTCGCATTCCAGACATTGAAAAAAGTTGTCAGAAAATGTCTTTGTCATTTTACTGCTGCCGCCTTTCCCTTTTGTCACGCGCCTATTACTCAAGTGAGAAAGATTGGAACCAAAGAAAGTTTAATAAGTTTCCTCTTTCGCTCGACTTCTGTCCCTCAATCACCGTATGAATCAAACATGATTGCTCTTGCACCGGCGAGACACCCTGCGTTGGCTGCGGATTACGTCTGGACGACCGCACAGCACGAATGCCTTCTTCTGGACCTGTTTTAAAGGCAGCGTTGCCTTTTGCGTTTGCAGAGAACATTTATATTTGCTGGGCCCCGTAGCAGACATGATATCAACCAACAAATGCCCCGGCTCCCGGAATGGCTCCCTCTGCTATGTGCTGTGGTGCAAGGCAGTAGTCAAGCGAAGTTCTTTTGTGTTCCGGCAGGTGAGATGCTGTTTGCCTTTCTGCTTCTAAAACGTCTGTCTAGCTTATCTAAGCGCGAATCCATGCGCCTAACATTGAAATGAATGTAATAGTTCTGCGGAAACCCGCAAGGTGGAGAGAAGTAATTAAAGGAAAATGACCCAATTGTAGCAACTCCTACAGGGGAAACTCATACGGGTTCCTCGAAATCAAAGCCTCGCAATTCAAGAAAAAGTCGCCCTCGTCCGAGACTCGAACCCGGGACCACCGTCTTTCCAGGGCAGCCGCTTTACCAGCAGGACTAACCAGGCGGCTATCAGGACGAAGTCGAATTTGTCAACAACGCTTCTATCTTCTGCAATACGCGCTCTAAAGTTAATAATCAAGCGTTTATTATTAAAGGGTATCCTTTGGCTTCATAGGCCTGTCCATTTTCTCTTATCTGTAAATCGTCCTCTCTAAATAACCCTGCAGGAACCATATAGGAGTGTCCCAGATAAGTTTAGCTAAGCTCTTGAACAAAAAAAAAAAAACGAGAAACGAAAACAGATTAAGAACAAACGCGTTTCAGGATGAATTTAGAAGACCTGCGATATTCAGTCGTCAGACTTCGGACAACCGAACACCGGAGGTCTTAAGATCCTGTTTCGCAATCTGTTTTGTTGATCTTCTTTTTCGTTAAAAAGCTTCGGTAAAGTTATTTGCACGTTCTTATTTTTTTAGCTACACTAACATTGCCTGTTCCAAATACCGCGATTCGAACCCTTGATATATCTTGCTTGATGAGGCGGTCAATACTCTTATGACGCATCAAAAAGCTTACCTAAATAATTAGCACAATTCCGTTGTTAACATTTTAATTAGTTACATAGCGATATACGTTTCTATCTATGAATTAGAGTCGATGAGTTTGCAAGGTACATGAACTTGGAAAAAAATTCTAAAGACCGCAGCACTTGCGAGGCAATAATTTTCAACGTGCGCATCAAAATGCGTTGGCGTTCCACTTACATTCTTAAAAACAAAAGAAAACGTTGGTTAATGACTTCATGCACAAAATTGACAGGAACACATATTCGTTTTATTTCGTCAGACACCCTGAAAATTAATAGATCGAAATATTGCAGTACATATAATTCTTTCTGAGTGGGTACGTCTTGCGAATTCATCGGCCATAATTCGTAGAAATATGTGCCATAAGAAAATAGAGAGGACATTAAGCCTAATTATATTAATTTCTCGAAAGAGCTGCTGATATATCGTGCAAGTAATGGCGTCCTTGAAGAGTAAGCTAGATGAAGGGTTAAAATTGTTCATTTTACAACAAGCAATTTCTAAAATTTGGGTAGCTAAAAAAACACCCACTGTATATATAAACACACACCAACACACGCGCACGCACGCACGCACACGCAGGCACGCCCGAGAAGAAAGGAGGTTTGTGGAAAGTTCCAAATGAAAACGGTTTGTGAGTGGTGGCGCTGGCTGGCACTCCTAGGGTTAGTTCTAGCAATAAAGCATGCAAGCCCCAGAAAGTGGATAGTAGAATGGCGCCGCGGCAGCTCAATTGGTAGAGCATCGCACGCGTATTGCAAAGACATGGGATCGTTCCCCACCTGCGGCAAGTTGTTTTTTCAGCCACTTCCATTGCCATTTACTTATCATTTCTTGAATTCAAGTAGTGAGTACGAGTAGTTTCCCCTGTGTTGTCCTCGGTGTCCTTGTTGGCTTCTTATGCTTGCTATATATATATATATATATATATATATATGGAGAGAGAGAGAGAAAGAGAGAGAGAGAGAAAGGAGTGTGCTTGCTTCTTATGATAAATAAAAACCGCGCCCCTCCGTTAACCCCATTACTACTCGTAACGATATATATATATATATATATATATATATATATATATATATATATATATATATATGCAAACATACAGGCTTAGTTTACTTTTTCTCTTCCTCTCCTCGTGCCAGCTGCACGAGTGCCCGAGCGCAAGTGTACGTCATTTTAATAATTCGAATATATACACATAGCTATTTCATCCGAAGCGACAGAAAAAATACTCGACTGCTCAATGAACATGCATCATACACTCCATCCTTTGGTTCCCTGCCCAGGTCGGGGCGAATTGAGGGGGTTCGTCTGAACCTCAACGAGTCTGCCCATGAGTCTGCGCGTTGCTTTACCGACCGCGCTGCCCTCGGATCGGGCGACTGTCTCAGCAGACACAGAGACGCTCTTATCACGCACGATGAAATTACTAAATTATTTCACTTAGAGAGAAAGGTTATCCCGCCGCCACATTCCAAGCTAAGCAGGCCGCAGGCGGTCACGCTCAGATTCTTGCAAACTAACTCCTACCCAAATCCGGCGTCCCTTAACAGCATGTATCTCGATATTTATCCTAATTGTTCTGGCCTGGCCTGCGGTGAGGTTGATACTTTGCCTCATATACTCTGGGAGTGCGGGTCGCTGGGCCCGAAGTATACCAAGGAAGAGTGGGACGCGCTCCTGCGAAGTCCCGTTTTTGAGGACCAAATCATGGCGGTCCAGCGCGCCCGCGATCGGGCCGGGCCGGCAGACTAGATCTGTCAGTCCCGTCGTGGGATTAGTCGGGTGCGCGTTTTATCGCGTTTTGCTGGAGCCAATAAAAGTTTATTCACTCATACACTCGCTCACTCGAAACCACGTGACTGAGTGATGACGTCAATCCTATTAAGGGGAGGTAGTACACGCACAAATGATTTTAATGTTTTTTGGATATTATGTCAACTCCCGCTCGCGACAAACAATCCAAAATTTGCACACCTGTGTAATGTGCTTTCGTCTTCCCGACGTATGAGCCATTGCATTTTTTTTCTTGTTTACGGGCGTAAGGGCCATTGCTGATGGTGATAGATACTTGATTTGTGCTTGTTTTCTATTGAAACATACGCTGTTCTGTACGTCGCATGCGCGATTCGAATGCACGCATGCATTGTTTGCGTCACTTTGCTGGCGGACACCTCACTTATTGACGGACATGAGAAATGCCAACCACCAAGAGGCTCACAGCTTCGTTTTTAAAATAGAAGCACCTGAATTAAGGTCACTTCTTGCAAAAAGAAAGAAGGTAGTAGATCTACCGTAGTTCAGTGTATACTGCTCCGCTTTGTGAAATCGGTGACGTTGTAATTCGTCGAGTTTTCGTTGTTCTTTCATTTTGCGTGACTGAAGCATAGCATAGAAAAACAAATCAAGCACAAAAAGAATTTTTGCGATCATACACTAAAGGCAACGTCGAAGAGAGAGTACGAATTTCTCCCGATTGCATTCAAGGGGATGATTATCATCATCACCATCACCACCACCACCATCATCAGCAGCAGCAGCCGCGTTCTCGACGACGAAGTACGCGTGCGCCACGCGCCAATCGCTGACGCCTTGTGTTCGACCAGTACCCTTCAAAGGTATGACCTGGCTAACTATTACTTGACTTTATACTTTTTGTTCGTCGTCTTTTCGTCCTTTCTCGGGTCTTTACTCCGTGGAGTGTTTCTGCGCAAGTCAGGTCGGCATAGGGTGCATCTTTTACTGTGTCATGAAGTCTTCGCGTTAAGTGGCGTGCGTTGCTTTTCTTTAGTTGCCTGTAGAGCTTGATTTGTTTGCAGCGGCGTCAACTGATTCGCCGTCTTTGTTGCGGAGTAGCGCAGTTGTTGCGGGAACGAAGGCCAGCAATGCGAAAGAGGCGGAACCCTGGGAAGGCCCGAAGTGACCTTTGGGTGGAGGAGGCCCCCAGGCGTTAGAGCTTGCTAGAAGTTTTTCAAATAGCCCATTTGTACTAAGTATACACTCCTTTGCGTGGAGGTAAAGCTTGTTATATAAATTTGCCTCATCGGTCCC